>NC_060119.1:612058938-614611438 GCF_021461395.2 Schistocerca americana | reverse complement strand
TATGCTTCTATCCTTGTAGACAATGTGTATCTATACATGCAATTTCATTTTCTCGGCACGATGCCACTTACCACCAGGACAACGCAAAGAGTAACACAGCTCGCAACGTATGTGGATGGGTTCTGAGAACACCAATATCAGTTTATTGTACTCCTCTCGCCACAAACTCCCCAGATTCGAATCCAGTCGAGAATCTGAGGCACCACCACGATCGGAGAGTTCGCGCCCTGGATCTTCAAACCATGAAGTCTAGTGAATCTGACCACAGCACTGGAGTCGGCATCGCTCTACATACTGTCGGTAATACCGAGAAACTCTCTGACTCTCTTCCGTGCGCGTCCGCTCTGCAAATGGTGGTAATTCAGACTTTTGAGAGGTCGCCACATTAATGTGACTGGACCTGTAGAACTTAATACTAAGACAAAACGTGATGACTGGGTGTTGTGTGATGTCCTTAGGTTAGTTAGGTTTAAGTAGTTCTAAGTTCTAGGGGACTGATGACCATAGATGTTAAGTCCCATAGTGCTCAGAGCCATTCGAACCATATGAACTAAGGCAAAATTTTCGGAATTTAGCTGTACAAATTTTCCCCTTTCACCTAAATTTATGCTCACTAGGGGTATGATAGATACTGCCTACACGAAAATTAAAGAGACCATTGGAGAAAAGACAACCACTTGTATGAATATCAAGAGCTCAGATGGAAACCCAGTTCTAAGCAAAGAAGGGAAAACAGAAATGTGGAAGGAGTATATAGAAGGTCTATACAAGGACGATGTATTTGAGGGCGATATTATGGAAATGGAAGAGGATGTAGATGAAGATGAAATTGCAGATATGATAGCGCGTGGAGAGTTTGGCAGGTCACTGAAAGACCTAAGTCAAAACAAGGCCCCGGGAGTAGACAACATTCCATTAGAACTACTGATAGCCTTGGGAGAGTCAGCGCTGACAAAACTCTACCATCTGGTGAGCAAGATGTATGAGGCAGGTGAAATACCCTCGGAATTCAAGAAGAATATAATAATTCCAATCCCAAAGAACGCAGGTGTTGACAGTTGTGAAAATTAACGAACTATCAGTTTTGTAAGTCACGGCTGCAAAATACTAACACAAGTTCTTTACAGACGAATGGAAAAACTGGTAGAAGCTGACCTCGCGGAAGATCAGTTTGGATTCCATAGAAATGTTGGAATACGTGAGGCAATACTGACCCTACGACTTATCTTAGAAGGCAGATAAAGGAAAGGCAAACCTACGTTTCTAGCATTTGTAGACTTAGAGAAAGCTTTTGACAACGTTGACAGGAATACTCTCTTTGAAATTCTGATGGTGGCGGGGATAAAATACAGGGAGTGAAAGGCTATTTGCAATTTGTATAGAAACCAGATGGCAGTTATAAAAGTCGAGGGGCATGAAAGGGATGCAGTGGTTGGGAAGGGAGTGAGACAGGGTTGTAGCCCATCCCCGATGTTATTCAATCTGTATATTGAGCAAGCAGTAAGAGAAACAAAAGAAAAATTCGGAGTAGGTATTAAAATCCATGGAGAAGAAATAAAAGCTTTGAGGTTCGCCGATGATATTGTAATTCTGTCAGAGACAGAAAAGTACCTGGAAGAGCAGCTGAACAGAATGGACAGTGTCTTGAAAGGAGGATATAAGATGAACATCAACAAAAGCAAAACGAGGATGATGGAATGTAGTCGAATTAAGTCGGGTGATGCTGAGGGAATTAGATTAGGAAATGAGACACTTAAAGTAGTAAAGGAGTTTTGCTATTTGGGGAGCAAAACAACTGATGATGGTCGAAGTAGAGAGGGTATAAAATGTACTCTGGCAATGGAAAGGAAAGCGTTTCTGAAGAAGAGAAGTTAGTTAACATCGATTATAAATTTAAGTGTCAGGAAGTCGTTTCTGAAAGTATTTGTATGGAGTGTAGCCATGTATGGAAGTGAAACATGGACGATAAATAATTTAGACAAGAAGAGAATAGAAGCTTTCGAAATGTGGTGGGACAGATGAATGCTGATGATTAGATGGGTAGATCACATAACTAACGAGGAGGTATCGAATAGAATTGGGGAGAAGAGAAATTTGTGGCACAACTTGACTAGAAGAAGGGATCGGTTGGTAGGACAGGTTCTGAGTCATCAAGGCATCACCGATTTAATATTAGAGGGCAGCGTGGAGAGTAAAAATCGTAGAGGGAGACCAAGAGATGAACACACTAAACAGATTCAGAAGGATGTAGTTTGCAGTAGGTACTGGGAGATGAAGAAGCTTGCACAGGATAGAGTAGCATGGAGAGCTGCGTCAAACCAGTCTCTGGACTGAAGACCACAACAACAACAACAATTCTTTACCTTCCCCTACAATTTCTACCCTCTACAGGTCGATCTGCATGTATAGGTTCTTTAACACATGTCCTATCATCCTGCCACTTCTTCTTGTCGGTGTTTTTATGCAATCTCTTCACCATTTCTGAGGAGAACCACTTCCTAGTATCTACCCTATCAGTTTATCTAATTTTCAACATGCTTTTACAACACGACATCTCAAATTCTTCGATTTTTTTTTCTGCTCCAGTTTTCCCACTGTTCATGTTTCACTATCATGCAATGCCCTACTCCGATTGTACATTCTCAGATATCGGTAGACTTCTCTTGGTCATGAATGCACTCCTTGCCTGCCTTAGTCTGCTTCTTATGTCCTCTTTGCTTCATCTGCCATAGGTTATTTTGCTTCCAAGACACCAGAATTCCATAACTTCGTCCACTTCGTGATCACCAATCCTGATGTTAAGCTCCTTGAAATTCTCATTTTTGCTTTTTTTCATTACTTTCGTCGTTTTCTTGTTTGTTCTCAATTCTAGTTCTGCACTCATCAGTCTATCCGTGCCATTCCACATATACTTCAGTTCTTCTTCACTTTCACTGACGAAACCAATATCATCAGCGAATCTTATCATTGATAACCTTTCACCCAGAATTTTAATCCCACTCTTGAACCTTTCTTTTATTTCCGTCATAGCTTCTTCGCTGTGTAGACTGAACACCAGGTATGAAAGACTGCATTCCGTATCACACCGTTTTTAATCCAAGCACTTCTTGGTGTTGCAATTTTATTGTTTCCTCTTGGTTCTTGTACACACTGTGTGTTACCCGCATTTCCATATAGTTTACGGCTGTTTTTCACAGATTTTATAACACATTGCACCACAGACCAAGTTAGTTCCCTGGAGTTTATAAACGTATAAAAAATGTGAGTCTTATCAATAAGATTATCGTGTTATTTGAACTGGAAATACATACATCAAAAAACGTTTTCCTTCAGCCCCGGAAATCCTGAAGATAGACATTGACTGCGGATATTGTATCACCAACACAGTCCGTTTGACCGTTCAGAGATAGCATTAAATCCTCCCAACGATGAAAACAAAAATGGTTCAAATGGCTCTGAGCACAATGGGACTTAACATCACCTAAGGACATCACACACATCCATACCCGAGGCAGAATTCGAACCTGCGACCGTAGCGGTCACGCGGTTCCAGACTGAAGCGCCTATAACCGCTCGGCCACACCGGCCGGCTGATGAAAACAACGATGCGCCTATTAGACGGAGGGGGTCAGACAGCCGATCAGTTCCAGTCATTCCACCAGGAAGGAGGTACAAGGCTCATGTTGTCTGTAGTTCAACCATGCCTAGACGGTCAACACCGCGGTTCGAACGCTTCCGCATTGTTACTTTGTGCCAGGAAGGGCTCTCAACAAGGGAAATGTCCAGGCGTCTTGTTCGGACATGGAGGAGATACAGAGAGACAGGAACTGTTGATGACATGCCTCACTCAGGCCGCCCAAGGGCTACTACTGCAGTGGATGACTGCTACCTACGGATTACGGCTCGGAGGAACCCTGACAGCAACGCCAACATGTTGAATAATGCTTTTCCTGCAGCCACAGGACGTCGTGTTACGACTCAAACTGTGCGCAGTAGGCTGTATGAGGCGCAACTTCACTCCCGACGTCCATGGCGAGGTCCATCTTTGCATCCACGACACCAACAACGAGCCGAATCGACCGCTCAGGAATGACATCACATTCTCTTCACCGATGAGTGTCGCATATGCCCCCAACCAGACAATCGTCGGAGACGTGTTTGGAGGCACCCGGTCAGGCTGAAAGCCTTAGACACACTGTCCTGCGAATGCAGCAAGGTGGTGGTTCCCTGATGTTTTGGGGTGGCATTGTGTGGGGCCGACGTATGCTGCTGGTGGTCATGGAACGCGCCGTAACGGCTGTACGATACGTGAATGCCATCCTCCAATCGATAGTGCAACCATATCGGCAGCATATTGGCAAGGTATTCGTCTTCATGGACGACAATTCGCGCCCCCATCGTACACATCTTGTGACTGACTTCCTTCGGGATAACGACATCGCTCGACTAGAATGACCAGCATGTTCTCCAGATATGAACACTATCGAACATGCCTGGGATAGATTGAAAAGGGTCTTTTTATGGACGAAGTGACCCACCAGCCAATCTAAGGAATCTACGCTGAATCGCCGTTGAGGAGTGGGACAATGTGGACCAACAGTGCCTTGATGAACTTGTTGATAGTATGCCACGATGAATACAGACATGCTTCAATGCAAGACGACGTGCTACTGGGTTCAAAAATGGCTCTGAGCGCTATGGGACTTAACTACTGAGGTCATCAGTCCCCTAGAACTTAGAACTACTTAAACCTAACTAACCTAAGGACATCACACACATCCATGCCCGAGGCAGGATTTGAACCTGCGACCGTAGCGGTCACGCGGTTCCAAACTGACGTGCTTAGAACCGCACGGCCACACCGGCCGGCCGTGCTACTGGGAATTAGAGGTACCGGTGTGTACAGCAGTCTGGAGTACCACCTCTGAAGGTCTCGCTGTATGGTGGTACAACATGCAATGTGTGTTTTCATGAGGAATAAAAAGGGCGGAAATGATGTTTATGTTGATCTTTATTCCGATTTTCTGTACAGGTTCTGGAACTCTCGGAAGCGAGGTGATGCAAACCTTTTTTTGATATGTGCAGTAACCAGGACAAGAACACTGACGACATTTTAAAAGTGAGTTGTTAGTAACTAAGTTCTTGGAAATAATGTCATAAAATATTTTAAATTTTATTAATGAAAATGTTACTTGCTTGGTCACAGTTAGATCCTTTTGTCCCACTGTTGTTCATGAGCACACAAATGATTAATATTTAATATCTTACATAAGGGGATATGCCATGAGCGACCATTCGAAGAAAAAAGTCTATTAAAGATGGGATCTAAAATGCATCCCTAAAGAGGTAAGACTACATTATCAGTAGAAGCTATGTTTCACACAAACGGAGATGAACAAGTGTACTTAAAGTATGTATTTTAGAGCCTACGTTTACTGGACATACTTTCTTTGTTCTGGTCCTATTAAAATATGGAAAGCAAAGACCTTGCAGTAGAAGAGATTTGTTTCATAGTATCGAAGATGAAGAAGTGCTCATAGCTCTTAAGGTATGAATTTTAGAGCCCATGCTCAGTAGTCTTTTTTGCTCCGAATGATCGTTATTATCATATCCCTGAATACTGACCATTGCGTCTGGAGCACCTTTTACATAATCTCTAGAAACGTCAGTGTAATGTAAAATTAAATTTATACGATATTAACTGGTCAGGTGTGAAATGCAACAGATATTTTAGTACGCTATGTTGGATTACCTTCTCCTGCGTGAATTTGTTTGTGGTTCGAATGGTTCAAATGGCTCTGAGCACTATGGGACTTAACATCTGTGGTCATCAGTCCCCTAGAACTACTTAAACCTAACTAACCTAAAGACATCACACACATCCATGCCCAAGGCAGGATTCGAACCTGCGACCGTAGCGGTCACGCGGTTCCAGACTGAAGCGCCTAGAACCGCACGGCCACAACGGCCGGCGAATTTGTTTGTGATTCGTCTAAATAGCCGTTATCAGAAACTTATCCAGTGAGATAGTACAGCAAGCATTTCATACTAGAGGTACGGAAAGTGTAGAAATGGTGTAGATATGGTAGCTTATTAGGAAAGGTACATAATTCTCTGTAATTTCTTAAACACTTCGCATTTTAATAAATATTCTAGTTATGTATAATAACATCTTTTCGATCGAATAAATGATGTGGTTCTTTTTCGAAATTTTGGAGTATTTTACTCGATACCAAGTGTGAACATCTTGTAGATAACAATTAACACTTTCATATGTCACAGACTGGTTACAGGACAGGTAAACAAAAACAAACTTTCTAAAAATTCGTGCAACATAAATCAAAGGATGAAAGCCAAAGGTATCAAACAACAGAAGCATCATCTGCGGATGAAGTACGGATTACGATACGGTGTGTTTGGTTTGACCAGTGAAGTAGTGAACAAGGTGGCTGAATGTCAGAAACGTAACCACCTTATGTTAGTCATGTGTCGGCAGCCTCGCTATAATTTAGGATTGCCAGACGAGAATATTCTTATAGTAAAGTGACCCATGTAAAATACATACTATTCAGTTTTGATCACGAATAGTATTTGTGTCGCCATTTACTTAAGCTCCAACGATCCTTCTGACACAGTCTTAAGGCAAGAACCATGGGGGTGTTAAAATAACTTATCAGAAGGAACGGGTTTAAGCACTGAAGGCTTGACGTGAATAGCTGACTGCAATGAACTTTGAAAGAAGTATAATTGCTACTCTCCGACAGTATCATGACGAACATGAACATCACAGAGAGTCTCCTCACGAAAAATTTGGCTATTGCAAAGAAAACCCTAAATATGTAGGTCGAGTGGCGACTGTGATACACTGCAAAATCTCAGAATCGCTTCATCCAGATGAAATCGAAGTGTGTATCACAAAAAATTAGTAGTTCTAGTGGTGCAGTGGAGACTGCGATACTCAATGACAAATTGAGAAAAGGCTGGTCCCATGGGAAGTGGTCTACTTTTAGAGACGGTCCCCATTTAGTTATCTGAGATTTTTTTCAAATTTTGTCTATAGGATTGCTAAACTATCAAGGAAGACCGCTGCTCGTTTCCATTTTCCTAGTTAATCTTCTTTCTGAAGCTCTTTTCCCTTCAGATTTGGAATTTAAATGAGCTTCTTACTGCACTTACAGCTCTTCATGTCTTGGTACTTTTGACCTGGAAGAAACTGGAGAATGTTCATGACGATCTGTCTCTGCACCGTCTGTAGGTGGGTTGCTATCATAAGCTCCAGAAACTTCAAATGTTTTAATGTACGCTGGTCTGTTACGGGAAGTGGCTGATTTGCTGCTCCACTTTGCTCATACAAGTGCTCTTCGTGTCACCTAAAACGCATTTTATCTCAAAGAAGCTTTACATCTCTCCATGTTATCTATTCTAGTGACAGGTTTAATATACTCTCATTCTGTAACGATCTGTTTGCTTTTAAAAATATTTCAGAAGTACACGAAAATACGGTATGCAGTTGCTACTGGTTGTTTTAATTTGTGAATATCTATTTAAATGGAAAAACACTCAAACGAATAATTGGTAGTATCGTGTCGGACCTGCTTTCGCCTGGCGTAGTGCAGCATTTCGACTTGGCATGGACTCAACAAGTCGTTGGAAGTCCCTTGCATAAATGTTGAGCCATGCTGCCCCCGTAGCCGTAAATAATTGCGAAGTGTTACCAGTGCAGGATTTTGTGCACGAGCTGACAGCTCATTTATGTCGCATAAATGCTCGATGAGATTTATGTCGGGTGATCTGGGTAGCCAAATCATTCTCTCGAATTGTCCACAATGTTTTTCAAACCAAACGAACAATCGTGGCCCGTTGACTTGGAGCATTGTCATCCATAAAAATCCCATCGTTGTTTGGAAACATGAAGTCCATCATGGCCACAAATATCTCCAAATAGCCGAAAATACCCATTTCCAATCAATGATCGGTTCAGTTGCACCAGAATACCCAGTCCATTCCATGTGTACAGCCCACATCACTATGGACCCACCGCCAGCTTGCACATGTTGACATCTTGGGTCCATGGCTTCGTGAACCTGTGCCACGCTAGAAACTGGCCGTCAGCTCTCACCAACATAAATAGGGACTCATCTGACCACGCCACGGTTTCCCTGTGGTCTAGGATCCAACCGATATGGTCGTGAGCCCAGGAGGGGGTGATGTTCTGCTGCTAGCAAAGCCACTCACATTGTTCGTCTGCTGCCATAGTACAATTTCGCCACGTTGTCCTAACCGATACGTTCGTTGCACGTCCCACATTGAATTTTGCGGATATCTCACGCAGTGTTGTTTGTCTTTTAACAGTGACAACTCTACGCAAATGCCGTTCCTCTTACTCGTTAAGTGGAGGCTGTCGGCCACTGCGTTGACCGTGGTGAGAGGTAATGCCTGAAATGTGGTATTCTCGGCACGTTCTTGACACTGTGGATGTCGCAATATCAAATTTCCGAGCGACTTCCGAAATGTAACGTCCCAGCTACAATTCCACTTTCAATGTCTGTTAATTCCCGTCGTTCGGTTATAATCACTTCGAAAACCTTTTCACATAATCACCTGAGTACAAAAATACAGCACCGCCCCTTTGCGTACGCGATACTACCGCCATCTGCGTATGTGTTCATCTCTATTCATGGCTTTTGTCACCTCCGTGTAGTCGTTTCCAATACAATAGTAATCTGTGGTCATGATCTCGAATACTAGCAGATCACAATCAAAATACTGCTACAAATAGAAACAGTTAATTTGTAAGATGTCCACATAATACTATTTCTTATAGAGAAATAATTATTTCTGTCTAGCTACAACTGTTTCTGAACATTAATATTGGTGAAGTGTGGTCATCACAAGCATCCGAGTAAACCAAGGATTGCCATCCTCTGACCTGAAATATTCAAAAAGTAGTCACCATGTCGATTTGCCTTCCTATGTCATTTTGGGACACTTTCCCCTATCTCGTCTGGTTCCTTTCAATTATGCTGATTTCTGTGTCCCTTTATGTATAACGTTGCCACAGCCGTCAAAACGAAACTGTTCTAGGAATTTTCGTTATCTGTCATCCTCTTGCAAAATATTTACATGTTCCTTAATATCATTTCCCTTAATTTCGTAACGTATTCTAATGCTGCATGTGTGTAGCCGCAATGTCTTTCGAATGATTCCACAGAAAGTTTATTACAATTTAATGGTCTACGCCAAACGTAAGAAAGCAGTTACTAACATTGGCTGCTACAAGCGTTCGGACACCAATTTCTGATGAGATCGCCGGCCGCTGTGGCCGAACGGTTCTAGGCGCTCAGTCCGGAATCGCGCGACAGCTTCGGTCGCAGGTTCGAATCCTGCCTCGGGCATGGATGTGTGTGATGTCCTTAGATTAGTTAGGTTTAAGTAGTTCTAAGTTCTAGGGGACTGATGACCACAGATGTTAAGTCCCATAGTGCTCAGAGCCATTTGAACCATTTGAACCATCTCTCCCTCTCTCTCCCTCTCCTCCTTACTTAATTTAGTATGAATACGGGTGCCTTCATCACACACACACACACACACACACACACACACACACACACCTCAACACAAGTTTAATTTTCGTCTGGTACTTTCCCTGTAGGGATTCCATCTGTCTCACTTCCATTTGTATTTGGTTGCAAAGAAACGCGATCCTTTAATGGACCAGTTCTCAAACAGAGCGCAAAGTTTATTACATAGGCTAACTGGGGTCAATTCATGTGTCTTCTTTTGCCAATGACGTAAGGTGTGATGTAATATTATTTATGTCACAGGTTGTAGAATTAAATATTAAAGTTTGCCCCTGGATGTTTTTTTTTACTTTCGTATATTAAATATTTAATATAAAATCCTTTTTTTTCCTCTCGTAATATGTAACAGTATGAGAATTGGGAAGGGGAGGGGTAGGAAGGGGATTTGGTAATTTCCAAGAATGTTTGCTTATCGAAGCTGCGGGCTCCAAACGACAGATATCGAACGTGCGTTTGTAAATCGATCACGTGACTGTGGTGGCGGGCGTTATGAGTGAGCATGCTTATAGTGGTCACTACAGCAACGACAAAAAAGAGCTTTAATAAAATACTTGTAATTACAAAGGAGACGACTTACCTCAGTCATCGTCGATGTTGTCGTCATGAGAAAGTCCATTTGATGTGTATGCTACGCGAATCATTCCCTTTTTGCCCTAACCTGGTTAAACTCTGCCAATGTCACGCAAAAATATGGGTAGTGTCTCACATGCGTTAACTTTTCCTTGCATCTCAACTTATGGAAAAGAGGAACTGAAACAAGTACAGTTCGTCTTTTTCTCCTGGGCGCCCTTATCTTCTAATGGAATATTTCACAGATTTCCACAGCCACTAGATGTTCTGTGTGTGCATACTGGGGTCATCGAAGACGCGAACTCCACAGAGTGGTTGGCGAACTCGTAGTTGAATCCTTCAGCTTTCAGTGTCTTGTAGGAATAAGAGTCGTCTGTAATGACTTTATTACCGGGCAGTATGAAGTGCTCTATCAAACCGACTAAAGTTTCCTTGTCTCTGGACAACAATCTCATAACAAAACACTTTCGGGAGTCTCGTTCTATGCCACCGAATACCCAAATATGTGTGATTTCATTCTTTGAAGGTAGTCCTCCCTGGTTTTTCCTTCTTGATGTGTGCGATTCGTCCACTTCAACAATTTTAATTGGTCCGCCGATCGGTACACTGTCGTTCGTCGCTATTACATAACACACTTCTCTGCAAAACCCGAAATAGTCGCACACAGTATTAGTAGATAAGTCAGTCTCCGATGCTGTTGCTTGCAGGGTGTAGTCCCTAATCCAGCGAGATAGAAGAATTACGCTGGTCTGGATGAATAATTTGATAGTCGTTCGTTTTCCACACTTTCCACAATGAAATTGTAATGCTATTTCAGCATCAGCAATCTTGCTACGCAGTTTTATACACTTCGCCCCACCACAGTGTACACAGTCCCTCCCTTCCTCATCCGGTTTTAGTCCATATTTGCGACAAAAAGTAAAACAATCTTCTGCGTTGCATAAGCAAGAAATTAGATTCTTCCCCGTGAGGCAATCGGCCGAAGAAACGTCAACAACACCAGACATCCCACTCACTACTAACATGAATCGTCTGGGTTTCCCTATCAACTCGCAAATAATTTATCATAATGCCTGCCACCACAGTAGCGTGATCGATTTACAATCGCACGTTCGATATCTATCATTTGGAACCCGCGGCTTCGATAGGCAAAAGGTCTCGGAAATTACCGGGGATCTGATTTGGGAAGCTACGCGTTTCGAACATGGCATGTCCTTTTTATTGGTAATGTGTTCATTACTCATTTTAGTTGTTGCATAGTGTATTATAGTTTGTACTGTTAGCATTCTAATTGCATTTTCTGTCTTTCTTATATTGTTCTTGTGAGCCACAATCTGTTACTGCTCTGGAAGCACATATGTGGTAATTTCCTTCATAAGTATTTGGTGTTTTCCATTTCGATGTTTTTGCTCTATTTTCGGGTAAAATTCAAGACTAGAGCCAGTGGCATACTCACGTGTTTCGTGCTGGAATGTTGTCAGCGCTTGACTTGAGGTATGATTGGCACAAAAGACGGTGTGTCAGTTGTTTGGTAATACTTGAACAGAAGAAAGAGTAAAAATAGCTGCGACGAGGATCATGCGTTTGATTGCTCCTTTATTGCCTTCCAGGTAGTTAATACGTACTACTATTGCAAACCTAAGGAAAGCGTCGTTATCCACTACATTTTCGAAAACACGCTGAAAGAGTTTTGACACTTAAGATCGTAAATTTGATTGCTGCTCGTTCCGGTCGCAGCTGTTTAAAATTCCCTTCTAGCCCCAGAGCTAATTCTAACTTCATATAATTCGTAACATATTCGCAAAAAGTGACAACGATGATTACTAACGTAATTCTCGCTGATTCCACACGTAACAACGGTAAAAGTCTACAACTAATCTAGACTTTAGCTCTAATTGCGCTGTGCGGTTATTCAACGACACTTAATTAGCATTTTGGCTTTTCTTTTATTCTTAAAATTAAGAAATCTCGAATTCAATAATTCTTCATACCAATTCTAGGGTTTGTTATTTTCCTAGCTGCTGAAGTTGGTGTGAGTCATATGAATTCTAGTTACCGATTCCAAGGTAAGTCATTATTCGCATTTCCTATTTGGTGTGTGTCCGAAAGAACAGACACCATATCGATATAAGTGTATAGTTCTGGCAACACCAGCCAAGACCTTCTTCTTCTGTGCAGATGCACACACATTCTCCGAACTCTTACGGGACTTGGTACGAATGTCTTCCACGAGTAATGAGTGTGTTGGGGTGGGACATTACGAGTGTAGTGTGTGGACACACAAGGTGAGAATGTGGGTCTCGCGGGAGGCGAGTTTCGCTGTCTTCTGTGCCCTCGGTGGCTCAGATGGATAGAGCGCCTGCCATGTAAGCAGGAGATCCCGGGTTCGAGTCCCGGTCGGGGCACACATTTTCACCTGTCCCCGGTGATATATATCAACACCCGTTAGCAGCTGAAGGTATAAATATAATTCTAATTTCCTTCATTTAAATAGCTACATACATTCATTCAAAATTATGGAGGTGCACCATCGTACTGAAACTATAGCTGTCGCCAAACACAAAGTGGAACGTTTGCTAATGCTTCAGGTGTAGTATTGCAAAGAAACATAGGATACGTGGGAGCGTGCAACTTGTCCGACAACTACTAAGGGCTCAAAAGCACTCCTCCCACGATTCAAGCCCACAGGTTTACGCCAAAGCGTGCCTGAAAGCCATGCTCATGAGTATTCAAATGGCTCGGAGCACTTTGGGACTTAACTGCTGAGGTCATCAGTCCCCTAGAACTTAGAACTACTTAAACCTAACTAACCTAAGGACATCACACACATCCATGCCCGAGGCAGGATTCGAACCTGCGACCGTAGCGGTCGCGCGGTTCCAGACTGTAGCGCCTAGAACCGCTCGTCCACTCCGGCCAGACTCATGGGTGTCATGTGTATTGTGTTCCTACTAATATAGGTTGTTTTGGAGGTTGAAAATACTCTCATGAGTGAGCTTGATTCGGCAGTACATATCAAGTTACTTATAAAATGACCATTATCCTCTACTTGGGGGAAAAGCCATTCACAAAACTGCACTCGTCGAATGCAGTCTTCTGGCCGCTGGTGTTGAGTTAATGTGTAATGATATGTATGCAGTTCTTCATCATGGCAACACTTGAATAACCACTCTTTGAGATGTTTGGAACTGCCGTGCCGTATCACGGCCACTTCGCTGAGGTGATTAGTGAACGCTTGCAGAATGACGTCCTCTACTTGTGGTGTACGTCTAGTCCTTGATTGACCTCTGTCCATTACTTGTGGATGAAGATCGCCGGTTTCCCGAAGGCGTTGATACAGGCGACGAGAAAGCTCTTATCAGGATGGTGCCTTTGAAGGTACCGCGTGCAGCATACACACGAGCAGCATCGACAGCTTGGTTATCGCTTACACCCAGCACCAAAAGCATATCGACCTATTCATCGTTTATGGACTCATCCGGAAGGCGCCCTACATGAATTTGGCGCAAGCTGATATGGTTGCACACTGTGCACTTAGTAGACACGTGCATGCAGTGTAATGGATCCCACTGTCATGTAATAGGATTTTGTCATGTAAAAATGTCCTGCTTATAAGCTAAGGAACGGACGTCCAACAAATAAAAAAGGTATCTGACGACGATTAGTACCATAGCTCTTGTATGGGTGAGTAGACTGATGTCCCATCATTCATTTTTCTTTTTTTTTTCTTTCATTTTGTTCATTATTGTTCTCGGTTTTTGGTGTGGGCGGACGTCACACGACCCACTCTTCAAGTCCATCATTGAATCCTTCTCTCAGATTTATTATTATTGTTTTTATTATTATCATTATTATTACAGAGGCAGGCACCTCTCTGACCAAAAATGATGAGCTACTCTGCCGGCTGCTCAGTGAGATATGACAGCTAGTACGGTAATTCGGGTGAAACGCGATCCTCTGTACATTTCGATGCGCTACACGATGTGACGGCGTCGTCAGATCCTCATTTTCGTACGTGTGTTTTCAAAAATGCACCCAATCTCATTTTGTTAGGTAAACTTTTGTCTTGAAGATGGACGAGAAATCACATACCGGCTTCCAAGACCGGCTTTTTTTTTCTTCACTCTTTGTATCAGAATTCTGAAAGGATCCACAGCACAGACCAATTGTTAACAACAGTAGTACAGAAAGTGAAAACAAAGGCAGAAATCCTGCAACAAAGCACTGCGTACTTCTACTGTGAAAACGTCAAAAAACAATGAACCACGGAATCGGTAACTAGCACTGACCTATTTACCTTAATTCTAGTTACCGATTCCAAGATATGTAGTAGGTTTTTACTGAGCATTCTTTTATAACTTCCATAAGTGGTATCGATGGAACTGCGGGCTCCATATCCCGTTGCTATGTGTTATATTATTTGGTGTGGATTCTCATACCGTCAAGTGTTTCTACTAATCGAAAATAGCGATAAATGACAAATATCGGTAACACCAATGAACTACGAAGGTTTATTCCATTTACTGATTTGCAGGTTTCTTATTTTTCGCAGTAATTCAGATTGCAATACTAATTGGAAAAAAGTTATGAACACCCAATCCGCGCATCTATTGCAAAAGTACACAAAATAATTTATTATGGAATGGTTGGAATCGGTAACTAGAATCAAGCTCTCCACCGAGATGACAGAAGTCACAGGATAGCAATATGGCGGTAGTTTGGCGTACGCAAGGTATAAAAGGTCAATGCATTGGCGGAGCTGTAATTCGTACTCAGGTGATTCACGTGAAACCATTTCGGAAGTCGTTCGGAAATATTCCGAGATCCACAGTGTCAATTTGAGGCATTACCTCCCAGCACGGTCAACGCTGTGGCCGACGGTTTTCACTTCCCAACCACCAAGATCATCGGTATTTCCGTGGAGCTGACAGTGTTAACAGACAAGCAGCACTGCGCGAAGTAACCGCAAAAATCAATGTGCGACGTGCAATGAACGTATCCGTTGGGACAATGCCGCGAAACTGGACTATGGCAGCGGACGACCGACGCGAGTGTGTGTGCTAACAGCACGACATCGCCTACAGCTCCTCTCCTGGGCTCTGACCAATCAGTTGGACCTTAGACGACTGGAAAATCGTGGCCTGCTCAGATGAGTCCCGACTTGTGTTGGTAAGAACTGATGGTAGGGTTCGAGTGTGGCGCAGACTCCCCGAAGTTATCAATAAGGCACTGTGCAAGCCGATGGTGGCTTCATAATGTTATGGGATACGTTTACTTGGAATGGACTGGGTCCTCTGGTCCAACTCAACCGACTATTGCTACTTTTCCTAAAAGACGATGGAATTTTCATGTATAACAATGTGCCATGTCACCAGGCCACAGTTATTCGCATTTCGTTTGAAGAACATTCCTGACAGCTGGAGCGAATGATTTGGCCACCCAGACTGCCAGACATGAATCCCATGGTACGTTTATGGAACAACATCGAGAGGTCACTTTGTGCACAAAATGCTGCACCGGCAACACTTTCGCAGATATAGACGTCCGCAGAGTCAGTGTAGCTAGATATTTCTGCCGGGGACTTCCAATGACTTGTTGAGTCCATGTCAGTGGCGGATACAGAAAAACCTCAAGGAGAGGACGCTAAAGATATCTTGAGCTGCCTTTACTTTTACCGTAATAAAAAATAATCAAGTCACATGCACGATTTGAGGAAGTTTTATTTAAACACACATTCAAGACAGTGCCATGTTTTGATATAAAAAAGTTACAATTGTGCTTCTCTTCCTTAAATGATGAATTCTATGCGCTTCTTCATCCTGGCAAACTGGTTAATTACATCGTCAATGGGACAATCAATGTCAGGGTGAGTGGTCAACAGAGTTAAGCCATTAAGTCGATCCTACTTCGTTGTCGACCTCAGCCATGTATTTTTACGCCGCGATATTGAAAAATTTCTTTCTACTGTAGCAATAGATGCAGGTAGACTAGCAAATATTTTGTACAGCGTATGCAAAGTAGGATAGTCGGGTTTAGGACCAACAGACAACGCTTGCATAACAGAATCACGATAATTAAAGGCGTTTATGCTCATTTACTTGTATTGAAGAATCTCTCCCATTAGTCTCTCATTTTTTTAATCACAAAGAGTGATTCTTCTTCAAAGAACGGTAGTTATGTTAAGCACTGATTCAATTTATGTGCCAGATCATTACCGTCAAGTTTCAGTAGTTGCGGGGGCGGAAGTATGTTGAATTTTAATTGATAATTATTTTCTTCAGCAGTGTTGGAATAAAGACAGTTCTTTTCCAACTTGTCATAGCATAATCATTATGATCGCAGTTTTCCCTGTGTCTTTGTCTGCTTGTAAGATTAGGAACACTCATCTCCACGTTTAACTCTTCCATAACTGCCTTTGCATTCGCCTCTTCAACAGTACGAGCAAAGTGGCTATCAGCATTAGCTCTCACGCCGCCGTACACCTTGAGCGTCGAATCTAATTTTGCTTTTGCCATCGCGCCGTTCAGGCTTGTGTCTTGAAAGATTTTGTCGAGTGGATACTATACGTTATGCTCGTAATGCCACTCAGTATAAACAGAGAGATAATAAACTCGCAATTAGAGAGAGCTAGAAAGAGAATATTGGCTTTGGCAGTCGTTGTTCTGTCCCTCCAACACTGCATTTCATTAAGAACTTTGCAAACTGTTCCGAGATCAGCTGCGAATTGAATAACAAAATCATGTCGCTCAATCCTTCTTGTTTGACAATGTGACTGCAGCGAGCGTTTTAGGTTACTCATCAATGTTGCGAACCGCTTGCTAGACACAGTAAAGAACGATATTACTTCTTCAATAGTACCAAGTGAGTTTCTCACACTTGCAAATCTGCAATTGCGAGAGACAGCGAGGTTGAGCTGATGACTTCGACACGGCGCTACTTGCACGTTGATAGCTTTGTTTTTTGTTGTAGCCACTGCTCCTTCCAATTCTGACATATTATCTGAGCAACCATCACAGCCTATATTCCAACCGCGTGGTCTCAGGCGTGTGTGTGTGTGTTGTCCCTAGCGTTTACAGTAAGTAGTGTGTTAGCTTAGGGACCGATGACCTCAGCAGTTTGGTCCCATAAGATCTTACCACAAATTTCCAACTTATAGCACGTGCTCATACAGTTCTCCAGTGACAGAGAAAGGCTTTTCACTGTCCTTAGAATCGTAGTACCTCAATACTTCACCAATAACGTTACGCTCTTCATCTTGACTCTCTTGAGGTTCATCGACAATGTTTCCGCTACAATCATTGCCTTTATGGATGTCAAGGAAACCCAAAAATATTTCGTGTAATTTGCCGTTACCATTAACATATCTTGCAGCTAAACTCGGTTGAGCATCGTGCGCCATGTCCGTAGTCTCATCAAAGATTATACTGTAGTAACGAGAATCTTTGATTCCCTCCAGTATCTCGATAACATCACTGTTCACAGCATGAAATAAGTTCGTTACACGTGGTTTTACTCATGTAAGTGGCATTCGCTTTAGTGGTGTCAAGGTGATGTTTTAGTTGCAAGTCTCCAGCGTCAATCTGAAATCTTAGAAGAGCTCTAAAGTTTCCCTCTTTGTCAACTATAGTTTCACAAACATTTTCATTTTCTGATAGACTCCAATCATATCTATGCCCTCGCAAAGGAATATTTTGCTTTCCATGAAATATGGTATTTTTTATTATTGGTACATGACGGTCTCTGTTTTCCCTAATGCTTTCCATTCTCTGTCTTCACAACTGATTGATAGCCTCAAGTTCGCAGTTGTCTAGTGTCGCCCAAAATAATGTTGCTTCTGTTGGCGCTTCAACGTGGTACTTGAGCTGAGAGTGGGTCTCGAGGTCACCATATTTAGCAGTAAGTTTGGTAAACGTTGTTAATGGTTCAGTAACGAGTTTCTTGGCGATAATGGATGTATTTCCTCCAACCATTTTATTATTCACAAAAACTGAACAGTTAATGCAAAGAAGTCCCTTTTTAACTTGTCAGAACACCGCCCATGGATACTGTTCAAAGTGATTATCTTGCACATGTCTGCGTTCAACGTGTCCCCAGGAACTAGGAAAAACACAATCTTTTTCAGGTTTCCTTGGAACTGTGAGAAGCTTGTGTTTTATGTCATCACCAATATTTCCTGACACTGATATATTCAAATAATTGTCAATATCCGTGGCATTAAAGGAATTAGTCGATGAACTTTAGTGTGGAAGTTTCGACGAAGTGCTGGGCTCTGCCTGTACATCGGGTAGTGTTTTTGCGGCTAAATAGTGACTGAAATCTTCAGATGTTTCTACTTTTCTTTTTTTTATTACATAACGATTCATTTTATTATATTGCATGACGTAGGTAAATTAGATGCCAGTTATTCTCGAAAATTTATTCTCACTGAAAAATGTAACATTAGTACCGTACACTTGGCACTAAAACACACATGGTCACACTCCACGTATTTCTAATGTCACTAAGCACAACACTGATTGAAGTCCGTGGTATTAGCCAATAATCGCAGTTGTTCTTTTTTTATCACTTCCAAGTTGTCGCGACAATTGCAGCATTTCAAACTGACTACCTGGCAGCGACTCTGCTTCCCTTATATATGTGCTTCAGTTGTTCCGAGAACATTCCCTGCCAGGATGTTCGCTTCGATGGAGTGTGAACAAATACCTACTGTGAAAGCGACAAGCCAATATGTAGCTTACGATGAATCATATAATGGCGACTTTCCAATGACGATGTCATCCGGCAATTTACGAGTGGTGTCCAGAAAGTAAGTTCCGATCGGTCGCGAAATGGAAATGACTATGAAAATCTGATAAAGCTTTGCACAGGTGTGTTGGTCAGTGTCCCTAGTACGGCCCTAGATAGCATCACGTCGCTCTTCTCATTTCTGATCTCACAGGGAGCACATAAAGATACATAGAACAATATTGTCTCCCGCCGAGTACGAGGACCTGATGCGAAATTTTGCCTGAAGCTATGCAGCCAACATTACATAACTGTCGTGCGGTTTCTTCTTCGAGACAATTCATAGCCATATTCTGCAGGGGCAATGAAGATGCTCCTGCATCGTTTTCAATTGCCAATGTTTGATTACCCACAATACAGCCCGTAATGTCTCCCTCTGAGTTTCATCTCTGCTCACATGAACCACTGGCTATGAAGACAACATTTTGGCACAGACAGCAAGCTGTAGGCTAGCGTAGAGAATCGCGGAAAGCACTGGCGGCTGCCTTCTATGATGAGGGTATTGGGAAGTTGGTACAACGCTACGAAAAATGTCTAAGTCAGAACGGTGACTACGTAGAGAAGTAGCTGGAAGATGTAGCTAACTGTTACAAGTAAAACATATCTGATTTTCACTGCGGTTTCCGTCTGGCGATCAAAAGGAACTTACTTTCTGGACAGCCCTCGTATGTATATGGAACTTTTACTGTCGATTTTGTTCTTTCTAGTGCATTCAGTAGAGGGCCTATATAATAACAACGCGTTTTTAGGAATCTTCTCGAAAGTCACTATTATCAGAGAAATACGTATCAATAGTTTCCCATATGTAACTCGTATTATGAGTTAGGTATGGGAAACCACTGTCACGTTATTAGTAAAAATGTATGAGAAAAGGGAAAGCTGAGTTTTTTCACTAGTATTGCGTTCTAAAACCTTGCTGATTTGTGCAAATAAGCTTCTCAGTCTCAAGAAGATTTATTGTATTCGAACTGAGATATGTTCAAGGATTCTGCAGCAAAAAAAGTTAGGGATTGACACTAAATTTGGTTGCACTGGTGTATTAATCTGAGTTCTAGTTTAAAATTGTTCCTATTTCAGTTATTTTGGGAAATTTAAGAAAATGAGAACAAAAAATATGGAACTGGGGACATTTGTTGTCCACAGGCAGTTTTAAAGGAATTGAAGAGAAAGCATGAAAATTGAGAACTGTCTCCAGAAAATGAAGAGAGAACTACTGGCCACCTTAGTTTAATCACTAAAAGTATAATAGGAGATTTGCATTGTTGTATCAGTGTATGTTAGTGATGGTGAAGTGTGGGGGGGGGGGGGTCGGGGGGGGGGGGGTCGGGGGGGGGGGGGAAGGATATTGGGGATTAGTGGAAAAGAGGGGTTGTCATTTTTCAGTTCTTGCATAGGATGGCAAAATACCACCTACCAACAACCCTGCACAACATTATATTCGTAATTGTTCCATTTTAAGTTATTTGTGATTGTAGTCCCTAAGTACTTAGTGGAATTTGCAGTGTTTAAATTTATTTGATTTATTCTGTGACCAAAAATTAATGGGTTTCTTTTAGTACTGGTACTTATGTAGATGGCTTCACACTCTCCATTATTCAGAGCCAATTGCCACTTTTTTCACGATGTCTCTTGCATTCTTTCATCTGTTGTTATCAGTGATGGTGTTGCACACAGTACATTCTCACACAGTATATGACTTCGGAAATAATTTATATAAACAACGAAGAAAAAGGATCAAAGAACCAACTCCTCTGGTGTTACACATTTCATTTTCAGTGATTGTGACATCCAGTTATTTGCATATATTTAATGTAGCCTGTCAGGTAGGCAGGCCCCAAATAAACACAATGCCTTATCTCTTGTATCATAGTGACATATAATTTTATTAATATAGTCTTCAGTGACACCAGGTCTGTAAATGTAGAAAATGTAGCATCTCTCTTTTCAGCACCATCATATACAATACCTGACAGATTTCCTATTGCTTTTCCTGTTGACGCATTTGATTTAAGGCCAAACTGGATTAAATTCAACCAATAAGTCATATAGGACTTAGTTCCTACAAGAAATACACTCTTTGATAACTTGATATGAAAAAAAAAATATGTTCTGTGAGATAAGACTTTTGAAATCAAAACAAAGACTGAGTGAGCATCTTATTTAGAAAGAAGTGTTCTGTGATTCCTTTTCCAAAACCTTGAAGGAGGAGATAAGCAGTATGACTAGACAGTAATCATTAATGTCTATCTTACTACCATTTTTGTAAAGGGTTGTCACAGCAGCATATTTCACACTGTTTATAACTGTGCTCTTTATAGTGGGATACTTACTTATATGACTGAAAACATTGCCGTATTTGTAAATAACAAGATTTTATTACTTTTTTTGAACAGATATTATCAACAATATGAGAGCTTTTGTATTCAAGGGGGTTAATTGCATTCCCAGTTTCTTTGGAAGGTAGACTGTAATTTGCCTGTACATATGTGGAATTGCTTCTTGCATACATTCTGTTGTTTTATTCCTCCTATTCTCATATCTCCCAAGCTCCACAAGAGTTCTTCTATATACCTTGCAGGACTAGCAGCCCTGGAAGAAAGGATATTACAGAGAAATGACTTAGCCATTGTTTAGGAGACTTCCTGAATGAAATTTCACTCTGGAACAAAGTGGACTCAGATTTGAAACTTCCTGGTAGACTGAAATTGTGTGATGGAGCAGAACTTGAACCTAGTATCATTGCCTTTTGCAAACAAGTGCTCTAATCACTGAGTTATTGAAGCTCTAAGGGTCTTGAATAATGTTTGGATAGCTCAGTTAATAGACCAATAGTCAGTCAAAGATTCCTGATTTGAGTATCAGTCTGGCATACAATTTTACTCTGCCAGTAAGCCTCTGTATATTGTCTGAAATTAAGGTTTGAGGTAATAAAATTAAACCTATATGAGCAACATTTAAAAGAGAAATCAAGACATAATTTAGGAGACTTCAAAACTTTGGTATTAAAGAAAACAGTGAAGTAATAAATGATAGCAATCAGCCATCCAACTTTTTTAATAATCACTTCTCAGAACTAGCTCATAAGATTGGCATGAGCAGTCCTAGGAATAAAACAAAAGAACGTGTGCAAGAAGCAATTCCATATATGCACAGGCAAATTGCAATCACTTCATATTCTTACAAATAAACTGGAAATGCAATTTATTTCATTGAATACGAAAGATCTCATGTTGTATATAGTCTCTCTTCAAAATATGTACTAAAATCTTGTTATTCACAAACACAGCAGTGTGTTCAGTCATGTAAGCAATTACCTCACTATCAAAGATCACAGTTTTAAACAGACTGAAATATGCTATTGTGAAACGCCTTTACAAAAATGGTAGTAAGATATTAATGATTACTGTCTTGTCTTACTACTTATCTCCTCCTTTAAGATTGTGGAATAGATTATATGCACAAGAATCATAACATACCTCTTTCAAAATAAGATGCTCATGCAGTCTTGGTTTTGAATTCAGAAGTGTTATCCCACAGAAAACTTATTTTTTTTTTTTTTTTCAAATCATATTATCCATTATTTAAATGACAAAATATTTCCAACTGGTATTTTCTGTGGCTGAACAAAATCATTTGATTGTTCAGTTCATAGTTTTCTTGTAAAGAAGCTGAATATTTTGCCAAAGAGATCTTTTTGGTAACTGGCTTTGATCCACTATAACTAAAATGATGCTAAATGCTTGTGGTGGAAGTCGAGGGGAAAATTCCTTGAAGGCAATGCAGGAACATGACCTGAAATGGCACTTAGGGTTCTTACAGGTTACCATCAGGCTAATTACAGATATCATAAGTGACCATGGTAGCAAGATGGAGACTGCAAGTGCAGATAAACCTGCAACACAGTAAATGGGCAACTGCCACCCTGAGTCAGCTTCTGGGAAGACATGAGGTGCATGTGGAGCTGGTCCAGGAATCCTATCAACATAAAGGGGATGTTTCATGCCTTGGAGGAAAGGAAGATAAATTGATTGATGCTAATAATCTAAAGAACTCCAGAACATGCATGCTAATGGTGGACTTTCATTCCAGGTATCAGAACAAAACAGCATGAGGAAGGAAGCATGATGGTAAGTGTATTGGCCTCAGATTACCTTTCTTGTGGGTTCAGCACTCCTCCCCAGGAAATGAAAAGAACTGCTCACAGCTGAATGAACAACTGCTGGTTGATTATGATATCAGTTCCACAATCTGGTGTGGAGAAGCAGCAACAGCAATAGCAGAGGTGAGTATCTTACTGGATTTTTACTCAAAAGCAAGCTAGAGATCATGAATGGGGATGACAAACTTACATTTAGGAAATAAGAAGAGAAGAAGTATTTGACATAACTTTTGGGCCCATCCTAATGGTCAAACAGGAGGATGTGGTGATGGAGCCACCCTTATCTGATCACACCTAAATTGATTTTGAGGTTGAAATGGGCGACAAACAGACAGTGCCCTAGGGATCCAAGGGAAACAGACTGGGACTCAAACACAAAAGAAAAGTCATCAGCTCACCCTTATCTGAAGTCAGAAATTCGATAAGGAATCCATTAGATATTGAGGAAATGTCAAAAGCTGTGACGTCTGCCATTATAGCCCCACACTTACAAAACTGCCCAATAACTGAGAAATTGACAAACAGAAATGTACCTTCCATGAACAATAACCTGGAAATGCAAAGGAAGCAGGTGAGAAGACTGTCATCTTGCAAGAAGGAAACGACAATGGGCAAAATATTGGAAAGTCCCAGGTACAGCCCTGTGATTATGCAGGTGAAACAATCATCCTGGAAGGTATTCTTTGAGGAGGGGGAAGATGCAGCTACATGTGCTGGACTTCACAAAATTCTCACCATAATACAAAGTAATCCAGGACATGCTTCTAAGAATAAACAAGGTGGATGGTGGGTATAGAAGAACCACAAATTAGATGCTGGATGTGCTCCTCAAGACTCATTTCCTTTAGTGCACTCTGGCCGACAACACAGAACAGGAGACAATCCCTGAGAGGAACTTTTTTTACAGGTAAAATCTAGTCACCAGGATCAGGTGAAATCTTTTGAGCTCCACTTCAGTGATCAGAGGAGTGTTTAATTACACTTCTATGTAGGCTGTACAGCTTTAGCCTAGCAGCACGAATCAATCCTAATGCTTGTTGTTCTCATTTCAAAACCAGGGAGAATTGAGCAGGCCAGTGGCAAGGATATGATACTGAGCAGGCTGTCCTCCTTTCTTTTAAAGGAATTAGAGAAACTAGTTAATGTGCACGGTATGGAAAGAAGGATACTTAACATTCCTCTATATGTAAACCAACAAGCATAAAAATCAGGCAAGCCATGTGAAGCAGCAC
Source organism: Schistocerca americana (assembly GCF_021461395.2). Lineage (NCBI taxonomy): Eukaryota > Metazoa > Arthropoda > Insecta > Orthoptera > Acrididae > Schistocerca > Schistocerca americana. Next base: position 614,587,112 of record NC_060119.1, on the reverse strand, counting down.
TTCAACAACCTGCTGTTAAGGTGAAAAAAGCACTACACTTTCAGGAAATTGCTCTCTACATCTTCTTCACTATTGAGGTGGGTTTTAGCAATACACCTTCAAAACCAGAATATCACACCAAAATACTGAGTATGGTACATGTAGAAATGGTCGGGGAAATGCCAGCCAACCATATAATAACTTCCAGCTGCTTCAATAAACCCTTCATTGTAAGAACAGGAAGTAGGGAGCAGTGGAAGAATGAACCACAACACTGTGTAGGAGACATAGTCTGCTTTATTGAAGAGTCAAAAACAGTAGAAAGTGCAGTCTGTCTAGGGAAGTTTTTAACAACCTCCTTTGTTATGAACAATGGATGACTGTTAATTGTAATAATTGTTCATGGAGTAATTAAATACTGGCCAAGTCTAGTGGTAATTTTAAAGAAAAATTACTCGTTTGGTTTTTGAGGATCTCCTTCAATCCATTGCTTGAATTTCTTCTGTCTGGAAGCCAGGTTCTCTTGTAGGTCTGGAAACCCTGCAGGTTGTCATGCCCTTCATTCCTTCCCGCCAGACGACATACAATCAACTGACACCCTGGTAACATCAATCCAAAGTATATCAATAAAGATATATTCATATTAAGATTGAAAGACAGAACCTTAACTCAAAAATAGTTTACAGAAAATGGAATTCACTCAACAGCACAACAGAACAATTATGATAACATATATTCACATAAACAAAAATTTATCTTTCCTGTAGTACAGTAATTTAATTAAATTTATTTTTTGATTACAGGGGTTTGATTTTGCAAGATATTTATAAAATAATTGTTTTTTGTATTTCTCTTTTTAATTATGCATTGTTTAGCTTGTTGAATGAGTTTAGTATTAAGTGTCAGATTTTAAATGTATTTTTCCAGTGTGAATTTTTTAGATAAATTAATTTTGTATGTGTCAGAGAAAATTTTATAATTGTGTTACTACAGCATATACAGTCTGAGTTTAAAACATTTCAAGTAAGATCAAAGAAAGCATAAGATCATAAATTTGTGAATATACATGGTCCAGATGGCTTATTGTATGTCACAAGCTGGTCACAGTATTCCAGGCAGAATATATTTGGTATTAGGGTGTGTCTGGAGGAGAATTAGCTTAGGTGCTACAAAGAAGATAGAATCTAAATCTATTCAGGCAGCAATGCAGCTTTGAAACTTATGTTAGCCCCTGCAGTGAGATCAAAGATTGTTGCAGAATGCCATGAAACCCTCGAGACACTAGAGGACAGCAACAGGATAAACCTGTTGTCAGTTACTGGGCATTCAAGAACTAATGTCAATGCTCAAACAGACAGGCTCATCAGGATAGACGCGATGACTTGTTTTATTAGACAAGAACCTGTCCTAACCATCATCATCACTAAGGTGATGTTAAATCAAAAATACAAAACAGAATCAGAAGGTAACATGTAGAATATGGGACTATGATCCAAAAACAAAAACATAGCAAGCTAATGATACCAAAGGCATGTTTTAAGAGAAGCTCTGTAATACTGAGCTTGTACAGGAGAAAAATTAAACTCATGGTTGGGCTAATGGCAGACTATGGGAATTTTAACAAACACCTAATCACAATGGATATAGGGAAAGAAGCCCTTAGGTGTACATTATGTTAGGAGAATGATGAAACCACACCACATGTAAGTGTTGGGAATCAAAAATTCCAGAATATTTGGGTCATCAAGTCTTGGAGAAATTGTATCTAATGAAGTATCTAATGAAGAACTAGCAAAGGGCCTCCTGCTACTCCTTAAGCCTTAAACAGGAATGTAGATCAACAGTACATACTGAGGGACATCTACTTCATAGAACTATAATTTTTTAAAATTTGTTTGTGTTTAATATGATGATTTTGTTCTTTTTGTGTAAAACATCAAATTGAGTATTCTTTAAGTGGTACTTGTTGAAAATTAATTGGGCTCCTCATAAACAGTTACAATATTAGTCTTAAATCACAACAGAGCACAATATTTTTCAGTAGCTAACAGAATGATCTAGAAAGCTACCATATTTCCCATGTTTTTTGTCAGTAACTATTTCTTGCTTATCTTCCAATATACTGTCACAACCACCACCACCACCACCACCACCACCATCATCATCATCATCATCATCATCATCATGCACCACCACCACCATCACCACCACCGCAACTGCTTTTCTCACTTACTATCAGCTTATTACCATTCTGTTTTCTTCTGTGATCACCTTCTCTCATGTCAATAATTACAATGTCAGAATCTGTATCTGAGTGATTATTTTTCACCTTGGATTCAACAACTCTCCCCTGCAACTGCTCTTGAAAGTTTGTTTTCAAAATATCCTCTCATTCCTTGGATCTGTAGTAGATTTTTGAGCACACTCTGAAACATCATCCATCATGTCATCTTCTAAAAGATGCAAAAAACATATCACAAAACAAAATGAGTAAAAAAAAAAAAAAATATGTGCAGTACAAAATGTCTGGTCTAATAGTCTGAGACATTTCATACATAATATGAAACACATGGTTGGATAGACAAGTATGTTTTATGAAATTAATACATACCTGACAACAAGAGGTCCCAAACTTAACTAAAATGCTTCTGGTACACGTATGATTTGCCAGTGAAAAGGTGCTGTGGAGAGGACAGTGGCAAACAGAACCATATTGCTACACAACAAATAAAGATCTCTGATTGATGATTCAGTTTAGAGGGTAAGGGTACTGGTTGGCTTTACTAGAATCATGAAACCACTCAATAAGCCCCATGTTTTGGTGTGACCAATAGTGGGCTAGTACTACTGTTTCTTTTTTTTTTTTTTTTTTATCTCCATATTCAAATCAAATCATGTGTGATCTTTCAGTTACTTAAGTATGAGAATATGCTTTAGTGCACCTTACTTACACACGTTCTTGATTATTTAATGTTAGTGCTACCAATATCAAGTTGATGAGTATGAGTATCCTGAAGAACCCACCCCAGACACACACACACACACACACGCACACACACACACACACACACACACACACACACACACACACACACACACACACACACACAAAACATACAGATTATTCAAAAAATTATATGAATGAGATAAGTTTTAGTGTAACTATCATTGGGAAACAGTCAAAATCATTAAAACTGAACAAAGCTCTCTGGCTCAGTGGTATGTCTGTGATTTATTTTGGAGCTGAGTTAACCCTTCTTTTGACTGTAATGTATCATAGATCCCTAAACCTTTTGGTGCATATATTGACAGTTTTGTTGTTAGTTTGAAAATATAGTGAATATGAAAAAAAAGAAACATTATGGTTTACTTTAGGTAAAGATATATGTTACAATGGAAAGTGATGCTTTAATTGTGAGTTGGTGAAGCCAACAAATGTGGAACTAACAAACTTGGTTATAGTGACAGACTGATCTCTAGTTTTCCCAAGGTCCAGGTATGGTTGGAAGCTGACAATTTGTTTGTGAGTTGGCAAATCCGCTCAATGTGAAATAAAAAATAAATAAAAAATATAAGATGGGCTGTTTGTTGTGACAAACTGATATGTACACTTGGCCTATTTGAGAAAATCACCAATAACATCATGTTACAGTCACCATATTGTATACAGAGTTATCTGTGGTCAAAGTCAACAGCCCATATCAGACTTTCTTCTACATTCCTGGAAGTCATGAATCCAGCCAATCAGGTATATTTCTTTCTTCTGAGAAGCATTTGATTCAGTACTATAACTAAGTTTATTATCAGAAATATGATAGTATGGGGTATAAAGTGAAATTTGTGACTGGAGTGAGGAATTTTGGTAGGGGAAGGTAGCAAGTTATCTTGAATGGAGAGCCATTGGCAGATATAAGGAACTTCATTCTCCCCTGGGGACATGTGTCAGGACAGTTGCTGTTCATGTTGTATACTAATGACCTTAATACAACATTAACAGTAACTTCAGACTTTTCATACATGATGCTGTTATCTACAATGAAGTACTTTTAGTACAAGAGCTACGCAGATGTTCAGTCAGATCTTGATGAGATTTCAAAATGATGCAAAGAGTAGAAACATGATTTAAATGTTCAGAAATGTAAAATTGTGCACTTTACAAACTGAAAAAGCATAGCATCCTATGACTATAATATAGATGAGTCATTGTAAGAATCAGTCAACTCACACAAATGCCTGTGTGTAACACATTGCAGGGATGTGAACTGTATCAACCACAAAAGGCTCAGTCATAGATATAGCAAATGGCCAGCTTCAGTTTATTGGTAGAATACTGGGAAAGCTAATCAGTCTCCATAGAAGACATAGGAGATTAGTACAAATCACCTGTGTGACCCTTCGTAGATCACTGCCCAAGATATTGAATGCATATAGAGAAGAGTGGCATGAATGGTCACAGGTTTGTTTCACCCATGGGAGAGTGTCATAAACAATCATTTTTCCTGCACTCCATTTGTAAATGTCCTGGGAATAAGGCCTAATGACTGATAAAATGAGATGTACCTCTGCCATGTGATATATAGTAGCTTGCAGAGTATAGATATAGAGTTTGAAAGTGACAAACAATTAATAATTTCATTAAATTAAATACAGAAGTAAAACAAATGAACTTAAACTGACATATGCATAACAAGAAATGAGAAACATCTAAAAGTATAAAATAATGGAAATGTTATGTGGGACAGCCAAAGTGCACACAGTTCAGGTTAAATACAGCATATAAAAACTATATTACAAAAGTACAGGTGAGGTGAATAAATTATTATTTATGTTGAAGCTCAGTTACAACTGTTAAAAAGAATTCCACCTAACTCATTTGATGGATGTGCTGTCAGAATATAATTTCAGTAAGTTAATCATCTGTTAGCATAGTGAGATACAGAGCATAATGTATGGCATGTATGTAAATGCAGTACTGACAGCAGTAGGAAGTATCTCAAATAGAGTGATTTCCTCCATCCCAACCAGCATGGATTTCGAAAACATCAGTTGTGTGAAACCCAACTTGCACTTTCTCACATAATATGCTAAAAGCTGCAAATCAAGGCAGTCATGTGGATTTTCCATTGTTTGATTGCAATATCACAATATGCAAGAAGTCATCTACAAAGCAAGGATAAGACTTCTACACATCATCAGTGCAGTACAATGATAAATGCAAATATCACACAGAAATTATTATTTTTCCCCCTTTATGATTGGTTGGTTGATTTGGGGGAGTGGACCAAACAGTGAGGTTATAGTCCCATTGGAGTAGGGAAGGATGGGGAAGTAAATTGACCAGGCCCTTTCAAAGGAACCATCCCAGCATTTGCCTGAAGCAATTTAGGGGAATCACAGAAAACCAAAATCAGGATGGCTGGAGAAGTGTTTGAAGCATCATCTTCTCCTATGCTGCAGATAGTGTCCTGCATCACATTACTTCTACAGACCACATTAATTTGCTCAGGATCATTGTCTTCTCTATTGCAAAGTTTCTATCCTAATCTCTTCTGTCATGGAGTGCCCATCTTTATGACTCTCATTGTGTTTCACTGGCTTATTGCATCACATCACTTGTAAAGACTACTAGTTTGGTCAATATCATTGTCTGCCTCAACTGTGCTGTTTTCCACCCCATCTGGCAGACTGTTTGGTGGTCCTTGGGTCACATTCCCAAAATGAACAACACAGGATTTGGAAGCTGACTGTTCAATTAGGATTGAGCTGCTGGATTCATCACTTGTGGTGATATGTTCCAGTTTAGTCGTTGAGGTACTCTTGACCTGCAGTGTAACTCTTGTTTAACAGAAGCTTTATTGTGTGAACACACGCGTGTGTGTGCTTGTGTATATGTGTGACAACTTTTACTGACAACTTCTACTGAAGCAGGGTTTCAAAACAAACAAATGACTTCAACTGTGTTTATAGATCTAGCAGCAGCTTGTGATACTATTTGGAGCTAAGCAGTAATATTTCAAACTTTGATGAGTCGTACCATATCTTAAAACTGAGAAACCAGATCATCATTATGTTAAGCAGTGGGAACTTCCAAATTCTAATGGGGAATAAGATGAGTTGTCTAATGAAACTTAATAATAGCTTTTCATAAGGATAAGTGCTAACCCCTCTTCTGTTTCCCCAGTGTACAGCATACATGTCTAAGACAACATAAAGGAAATTTGGATACACTAATGATTGAGCTCTTGCTTTGAGCCACAAAGGCCAAGGTTTAACTGGGTCTGTCTTGACTGAAGACTTGCAATTTTTTCAGATACTTCCATAACTGGAATTTACAGCCAAGTGCTGCCAAAACAGAGGTCACCTGTTTGAAAACTTAACAAAAAGCTCACCAACAAGGAAGTAAAGGTATATTTTGAAAGAAATGTAACAGAAATCCACATTATCTAGGGGTCACTCTTGACAGGACACTCCCCCTTAATGGGCACTTCCTGAAAACTGCCACTCAGATGAAAGCAAGAAACATTTTGGAGAAACTGTATGGTTCATCAGCTCCAATACTTAAAAATTCTACTCTTGGGCTGGTGTACCATGTGTCAGAATATTTTGCTGTAGTCCGGATCAACAGCCCTTACATCACACTTTTCAACACATAGCTCAGGCAGAGTACTTGCATAATTAGAACAGCATTCAGAAACACTCATACTTTCTGGTTGCCTATTCACAACCATACAGCTCCTTCATTTTTGCATTGAGAGTCTGCTCCAAGTGGGAGTTCATGAAAGTGGCTGGTGACTCTTATCTCCCTGTACATGAAGACATTCCTCTACTCATTATAAACAGGCTCTGCTCAACCAAGCCATCAGTTTTTGAAGCAAACCACAAGATCTGGTCTGCACTCAACAGAATGAAGGCAAATAATTGAAGATATGCTGACTCACTGTACAAATGGGGATTAACAACAATACCATGCCATGATTGGTGAAGAACAACAAACTGCTCAGCATATTAGACATGTAGGCAATCTGTAAGAGTTTCTGATGGCAACAAAGATATCATTAAATATATCCAGTAGTTGAATTGATGTCTATCACCTTCTGTGCTTTGCAAGTATTATAAATTTAATTAACATATAGTAATGAGTTTTTCTCTGTGTATAATATGTGTGTTGTATAGGTAAAAAGTTTTCTTGTGATGTGATATTAAACATACACTCCTGGAAATGGAAAAAAGAACACATTGACACCGGTGTGTCAGACCCACCATACTTGCTCCGGACACTGCGAGAGGGCTGTACAAGCAATGATCACACGCACGGCACAGCGGACACACCAGGAACTGCGGTGTTGGCCGTCGAATGGCGCTAGCTGCGCAGCATTTGTGCACTGCCGCCGTCAGTGTCAGCCAGTTTGCCGTGGCATACGGAGCTCCATCGCAGTCTTTAACACTGGTAGCATGCCGCGACACCGTGGACGTGAACCGTATGTGCAGTTGACGGACTTTGAGCGAGGGCGTATAGTGGGCATGCGGGAGGCCAGGTGGACGTACCGCCGAATTGCTCAACACGTGGGGCGTGAGGTCTCCACAGTACATCGATGTTGCCGCCAATGGTCGGTGAAAGGTGCACGTGCCCGTCGACCTGGGACCGGACCGCAGCGACGCACGGATGCAAGTCAAGACCGTAGGATCCTACGCAGTGCCGTAGGGGACCGTACCGCCACTTCCCAGCAAATTAGGGACACTTTTGCTCCTGGGGTATCGGCGAGGACCATTCGCAACCGTCTCCATGAAGCTGGGCTACGGTCCCGCACACCGTTAGGCCATCTTCCGCTCACGCCCCAACATCGTGCAGCCCGCCTCCAGTGGTGTCGCGACAGGCGTGAATGGAGGGACGAATGGAGACGTGTCGTCTTCAGCGATGAGAGTCGCTTCTGCCTTGGTACCAATGATGGTCGTATGCGTGTTTGGCGCCGTACAGGTGAGCGCCACAATCAGGACTGCATACGACCGAGGCACACAGGGCCAACACCCGGCATCATGGTGTGGGGAGCGATCTCCTACACTGGCCGTACACCACTGGTGATCGTCGAGGGGACACTGAATAGTGCACGGTACATCCAAACCGTCATCGAACCCATCGTTCTACCATTCCTAGACCGGCAAGGGAACTTGCTGTTCCAACAGGACAATGCACATCCGCATGTATCCCGTGCCACCCAACGTGCTCTAGAAGGTGTAAGTCAACTACCCTGGCCAGCAAGATCTCCGGATCTGTCCCCCATTGAGCATGTTTGGGACTGGATGAAGCGTCGTCTCACGCGGTCTGCACGTCCAGCACGAACGCTGGTCCAACTGAGGCGCCAGGTGGAAATGGCATGGCAAGCCGTTCCACAGGACTACATCCAGGATCTCTACGATCGTCTCCATGGGAGAATAGCAGCCTGCATTGCTGCGAAAGGTGGATATACACTGTACTAGTGCCGACATTGTGCATGCTCTGTTGCCTGTGTCTATGTGCCTGTGGTTCTGTCAGTGTGATCATGTGATGTATCTGACCCCAGGAATGTGTCAATAAAATTTCCCCTTCCTGGGACAATGAATTCACGGTGTTCTTATTTCAATTTCCAGGAGTGTATGTTAAATAAATAATTCATTAATTTTGTATTTTGTTCATAGTACTCTTTACAAAATCTATACAGTGATGAATTATAAGTAGAATACTGGGTAGTTGCAATCAGTCTACAAAGGAGATGGCTTACAAATCACTTGCATGACCCATTCTAGAATGTTGCTCAAGTGTGGGAGGCTGTACCAAGTAGGACTAGCAGGAGATATGTTCAAGTCACCTGGCCCAGATGGAATCTTTCCAGCTCTCTTCCAACAGGCAGGAGAGAATCTCATAAGAGTCCTATGCAGGTTATTCAGGGTTAGCCTAGCAGTAGAAATCATTCCCAATACTTGGAGGGCAGTGAAGGTTGTCTTCATTCCAAAGCTAGGATGAATTGATCATACCAAGGCCAAGGATATGAGACCAATCAGTCTCTCCTCCTTTATTTTTGAAACATTGAAAAAACTGGTTAATTTATATGTTGGGAAGAGGAGGCTAATTGTGACCCCTCTACATTCAAACCAACACACATATCAACCAGTTAAATCATGTGAGACAGCTCTACATCAACTCACAGGGAGGCTGGAGAAAGCACTTCACTTCCAAGAAATAGCCTTCTGCATCTTCCTGTATATCGATGGAGCTTTCATAACACAACCTTCAATTCCATGGTAAGGGCAGCAGAGGTGTTTGACCTAGGGACCACTATATGTAGGTGGCCCAGGGCCATGCTTAATAGAAGGATGGTAGAGGCTACCATGATGAATGAAAAGATAGTAATTAACACCACTAGAGGTTGCCCACAAGAAGTAGTTCTGTCCCCTTCATTGTGGAATCTAGTGGTGAATGAACTCATTGAAGAACTAGATTCCAGACAATGCTTCTGCCAAGGATACACAGACGACCTTGTCATAGTAATGCTTGGCAAATTTACTAACACAGTTAGAAATATGGCACAAGGAGGATTGGACATTGTGCAAGACTGGTACATTAGACAGGATCTAAGGGTTAATCCTAAGAAGACTGCTGTGGTTCATTCCTGAGGAGACATATCTAACACTCAAGTTGGAATCTAAAGCTCTTCGATGAAGCTTTACCTGTGAAGGGGATAGTGAAATATCTAGGGGTAACCTTAGATGATAAAATAACATGGGCCTCTCAAATTAAGAGCATCTGCTCGAAGGTGAAAAGTACTCCAGTGAGTACCAGAAGGGCTTGTGGTAAAAACTGGGGCCTAAGCCCCAGAGGTAAGCACTGGATATACACCACAGTGGTTAGACCTAGGATTTCCTATGGGGCCGTAGTGTGGTGGAAGAAGGTAGAACAGCGGGTTGCAGCTAAGGAGCTTGCTAGGTTGCAGAGACTGGCCTGCTTAGCCATAACAGGTGGATATAGCAGCACACCAACCACTGGGATGGAAGCCATGCTGAACACGCCTCCACTACACCTCTGGGTCAAGATGGAGGCAGCAGCTGGATATTTAGACCAAGGCTTTGGGGCAGGGGTGTACAGGGTTCAGCCAAGACTGGAGGGCATCATTTGTGTAGGAAAACTGGCCTCAGTATTCTAAGCTGAAATTACTGAAATCAGGGCATGTGTGGAGGAGAATATGCATAGGAGCTGCAATGACTGTGGCATCTACATCTATTCAGACAGCCAGGCAGCCCTGAAATCACTGGCAGCTCCTGCAGTAAGATCTAAGATTGTTACAGAATGCCACAGGTCTCTGGTGGAGCTAGGAAGGAGCAATAGGGTAAACCTAGTGTGGGTCCCTGGCCACTCAGGAATTTGTGGCAATGAACAAGCCCACAGATTGGCCAGGATGGGGGCAATGACTCCATTTATTGTACCAGAACCTGTCCTGACAATCGCCAAGGCTAAGATCAAACTAGAACTACGGAACTGGCTTAGGAAACAGCACATAGAGTATTGGACGAAGGTCCATGAACAAAAATATGTTAAGGTAATGATGCCCAAGCCATGCTTTAAAAGAAGCTCCGTAATCCTGGGATTGAACAGGAAAGAGATTAGACACATGACTGGACTGATGACTGGCCATGGGAATTTCGAAAAACGCCTACCACAATGGGTATAATGGAAGAAGATCCTAAATGTAGGATCTGTGATGAGGATAAGAAACTGCCTCACACCTAATCTTCGAATGCGTGGCATTGGAGAGCAAAAGATTCAGAATCTTCGGGACAACTAGACCTGAAGAAATTGTTTCTAACAAAAAACTGGTAAAGGGAGTCCTTGCACTATTTAACGGCATTGGTTGGCCTTACTAGATATACAGGGAGCGATACTGCACAATAAACTTGGTTTCAGTACGGGCAGTGGCAGGTTAGACCTAAGCTGTTTTTAGCTTCCCTGTCAAAATCAAATCAAATCAAATCAACAGGGGTCAAATGTAAACAGAGAAGGGCAGCGTGAATGGTCACAGCTTTATTTGACCCATGGAAAATTGTTATAAATTTGCTGAGAGAACTGAACTGGCAGAGTCCTGAACATAGACGTAAGTGTACTGAGAAAACCTACTTACAAAGATTCAGCAACCAGCTTTAAATTATAATTCTATAACATAACAAACACAAAAAATGCACTTGACAATGGAAATCATTTCCTGAAATGTGTCATGCGAAAAATAAAATAAAGAAAATCGTGACTGGTAGCAGATGAGTTATTCATAAGCAAACCTGTTGTTTCCACAGTCGCAGGATTTCAGAACAAAAAAACATCATGTTCCACAACAAATCTGAGTGTCTCAGGGGTCAAGTTCAGAATGCATTGTGCGATGCATGCTTTCAGTTCAGTTATGTTTATGATTGGAGCACTGAACACAGCATCTTTCAGATAACCCAACAGCCAGAAGTCTCAGGGATTAAGATTAGGTGATTTGGACAACAATGCTGTAGGAAAAATGATGGCTGATAATTCTGTTGTTGTTGTTGTTGTTGTTGTCTTCAGTCCTGAGAGTGGTTTCATGCAGCTCTCCATGCTAATCTATCCTGTGCAAGCTTCTTCATCTCCCAGTACTTACTGCAACCTACATCCTTCTGAACCTGCTTAGTGTATTCATCTCTTGGTCTCCCCCTACAATTTTCACCCTCCACACTGCCCTCCAATGCTAAATTTGTGATCCCTTGATGCCTGAGAACATGTCCTACCAACCGGTCCCTTCTTCTTGTCAAGTTGTGCCACAAACTCCTCTTCTCCCCAATTCTATTCAATATCTCCTCATTAGTTATGTGATCTACCCACCTAATCTTCAACATTCTAGCATTTCCAAAATTTCCTGGAGCAGCTGCTTCGCTGGCTGTGCAGTTGTAATGTATAAACATAGGTTTTGCTTAGTGTAGTATATTTGGTCCAATCCTGTTTTTAACATACATCAATGACTTTCCAGACAGGATAAGATATGTGGAAAAATTTCTCTTTGTTGATAACAGCATAGTCACTGATAAAACATCAGAGCTCCTACTAGAGAAAGCAAATGAAACCCCCAATGATGTGTACAATTGGGCAGTATGTAATAAATTAACACTGAATGTAAACAAAATGAACAGTATTCACTTCAGCATAAAGAGAGGGAGCAACTCTGTTGCTATAACCATAGATGATAAATTCTATAGACCATGTAGCAAACATTAAGTTTTTATGGATGAAAATTGGTTGTCAGCTAACTTAGAGTGAACATACAAAGATATTGGCAAAAAGAATGTCATCAGCATGCTATGCACTTAGGGTGTTAGCATCAATTTGTAACTTTCAATGTTTGTGTGATCTACTGTACCTACACACACACACTACTTAGCTATGAGATTCATTTCTGGGAATCAGAGGCACAAAACATGGACATGGTGCTCAAACCACAGAAAAGAGCCATAAGAATAAGAACTGGAAGTTGTGGTCAGGCCATTGTAAAGAGCTATTATGTCCAGCAGCTTAACTTTTCAGGTGAATGGTGGCACATAGTTGCATATGGAGTTTGGAATTGAGTCAAGAAGCACAGCAGCATCTTCTCAGTCCAGGGGTCATGGAAGATGTTTTAATGTCTTATATGTGAGTGGTAGTGAAGAGTGGAACTATATTTCTCATAGCAAGAGACCAACAACTACTATATTTTTCATAGCAAGAGACCAAGAACAGTCCAGAAGTCATCAGCAGATGTTCTCTGTGTGTGGGCAGTGAGAAAGGAAACTACAGTTTATGTTACAAGTCACATGAAACAATAGTTTGTGTGTAAATGAAGAAACATTATTCATTAGAGAGCTATATAATGAGGCAGTGCATTTGCTAGGATACTAACCTCACATTTGAGATGTGGAGTTGCTCTGTCTGGCCATCCTGATTAGGGTTTTCTGCGGTTTTCCTGAATTGCAAAGGCAAATGGCAGGACGATTCCTTAATCAAGGCCATGACAGACCACCTCTCCAATACCTATAGGTATCGGTCCTGTCCTCTTAAAGTATATTATGCATACTGTGCATTATATTTTGGCCCACTGATTGACATTGTGTTACCTTAATAAATCCTTTATCATTTTAAGATGGTCCTTCAATGAATAAATAAACAAAAAAATATGTGGAGAAGCACCATCTTGCATAAAAATTATGCTATGCACAATCCCTGCTGTTGAAGTGTTGGAATGATGTTGATATGCAAAAGATTCTCATAGCATTTACTAGTGATAGTACAGGTAACAGGGCATGTAAGATCCATCTCATCAAAAAAAAAAATGGGCTGTGATAAATGATGCCATCAACCCACACCACACAGTTACCTTTGCAGAATGAAGCAGTACTGATTGATCTGCAAGTAGATTTTCTGTTGTCCATGTTCTGCAATTGTATGTAGTTGCATGTTCTTGGAGGGGGAAATGTGCTTTGTCTGTCAACTGAATGTTCCATTGGCATTCAGTGTCCACTTACATGTGAGCAATAAATTCTACAGCAAATATTTGTCTTACTGTTAGGTCAGTGTGAAGTACTCCTGAAAATATGTTATTTGTATGGGTAGCAATGCAGGATTTTTCTTAGAACTTTATGCATCAAACTCACAGGAATGTCCAAAGTTCAGGAAATTACTCATGCATTGCTTATTTGGACACCACCACTTGACTTCTCCTGCAAGGCTGATCATACATTGATGTCTGATCAATTGTTTTCCTCATTCAGCTACACTGCATCACAAGAAACTGTCTTTTCCAATTTTGTTATCATTTTCTTCAGACCCATGGCAGACACTGGATGAATGCCTAGTTTCATATCCTTGAGTGACCAGATCTTCTGCAGAGATATTGGCACAGTGTCACCATTCTTGTGAAGGAACCTTATCAGCAATGCATGATCCTGAGAGAGGCATGCCAAACTTCTCAGACACAAACTGTGGAACATCCATTAACCATGTGTCTTTTGTTTTAGATTTTCTTTCACTTACAGCACTATCTAGCAGTAAAATTTTTCTTTTTTCCCCCCATTCTTCAGTGATACTACACTGGGATTTGGCATCAATGTGAGCAGTGATTTTGTTTTTTTTTAAATTATTTTGAAACTGGAACTTTAATTATCATCACCCTATACATAATGTGTCACTTCTCATTACAGGAACTTCTTTGGTAATGTTCAGAGTAGTTTTTGTTGTGCTTAAGTTGTTTGATTTTTTCTTCTGAGATTGTCATACTTTTGTGGTTTAAATTAATTTTGTTGTTTTAAAATGCCATTTGGGGTTTTATCAATATGACAGTAGACATCCATAGTTGGTAAAGTTTTAATAAAGTGTGACAGTTTTAACTGATTTGATGTTTGCTCAGATGTTACACAGGTGCAAAATGCAAAAGAGGAGACAATGGCCAATGAATGCTAGCAAACTGAAAAACTCACATGCAGAGAAAATTGGGGGATGGGAAGAATTAATGAGAACTATTTTAGAGTATGATGAAATCTTTGACTTTGTAAGTAGTAAGCTGACAAGCTAGGCGAGAGTGCAAAATTAGTAAATTGATCTTGGTAGATGGACATAGGCAAGGAAACACTGATACTACCAATTGGCACCAAGCCTTTACTTCATGTTAGGAAATGTAAGACCACAAAAGAGGTTTGGTATAAGATGCATAGTACTGGTGATATCACTGAGTTGAAAACATTGATCTGCTTAGACACAAATTTGATAACATTGTGTGGGAAGCATTTGTATAGGTATCCAATGCTAACTATCCAATATAATAAAACACTAAATCAACCATAATTGATAGACAAGCCTATCAATGACATGGCCTTTGTGCATGAGTTTTGCGAACTTTGCTCAAACAGTGATGTTTATATTACATGGTACAATTTACCTGCTGAGGCAAAAATGCTGAATAAGTTACAAAAATGAAGTTTCTATTATTGTTGTTGTGATATTCAGTCCAAAGATTGGTTTGATGCAGCTCACCATGCTATTCTATTGTGCGCAAGCCTCTTCATCTCTGAGTAACTACTGCAACCTACATCATTCTGAATCTGCTTACTGTATTCATCTCTTGGTCTCCCTCTACGATTGTTTCCTTTCATGCTTCCATCCAGTACTGAATTGGTTATCCCTTGATGCCTCAGAATGTGTCGTACCAACCATTTCCCAATTCCTTCTTCTAGTCAGGTTGTGCCACAAATTCCTCTTCTGGCAAATTCTATTCAGGACTTTCTCAGGTATGAAATGAGAATAGCAGATTGTGATGAAAAAAGTGTTGCTACCATCATGATAATGTGTAGATTCAGACCATCAACCAAGAATGTTGCTTCTCTGTGAGACATTGAGGAATTAATAAAGAAGCAATGCAGGCAGAAAATTCTGAAGAGTGGATGGGAGCAATCTAGAAGGAAATGAATTTTCTGAAGAAAAATGAAACATGGGAACTAGTTTACAGAAGTAAAATAAATACGGAGACTGGAAATAAATGAGTTTTAACTAGAAAATTAAATGCAAATTGTAAACCAGTTTGATATAAGGCTCAGTTGGTGACAAAAATATATAATCAATGCTCTGGAATAGATTATGTTGACACATTTAACCCTGTAGCGATATTTGAGATGACAAGTGGCCTGTTGAGTGTTTCAAACAACTGGACATATCTGTGAATTGCTTAAGAGTCTCTGTGATTTAAAGCAAGCTTCAAAATCCTGGTATGATTGACTTGTGAAATTTCTTAGTGATTGTCTGCATACAATGCTGCCTATTGGCTGAGGATGACAAGGTGATCAATTGGTGCTGTTGAGCCTTTTGAGGCCTATTTTGATGAAGTTTAGTTTCAATAATTTATGGGAAAGCTGTTCAGCTCCATACATATATTCTTTGCTGGAGACCTGGTACTTCTGTTTTATATTGATGATCTACTAGCTATGGGCTTTATTGATGCAACAATTAAATTTACTGAACTGTTGGGTAAACATTTTCAGACCACTGTAGAAAAGGTTGATTACCTCCTTGGCTTACAAATCAAGAAAGTTGACAGATATAGTCAAATAAACCAGTCTGCAAATGTGAAGAGAATTACCAATTGAACAAGGCTAGTTTAAGGCTCAAGTGACACAAACCAAAGCTTGGGGTACCAAGCTGAGAGGGGCACCAGGGAAACCACAACTGTAAGATTTCTACGCAAGACTTACCACAGTTTTAAGCAGTCAAATGGTTCAAATGGCTCTGAGCACTATGGGACTTAGCAGCTGTGGTCATCAGTCCCCTAGAACTTAGAACTACTTAAACCTAACTAACCTAAGGACATCACACACATCCATGCCCGAGGCAGGATTTGGACCTGCGACCGTAGCAGTCGCGCGGTTCCGGACTGCGCTCCTAGAACCGCGAGACCACCGCGGCCGGCTTTTAAGCAGTCGCTTGGGTTGCCAATCTATGAGGAGTGTGAGAGGCACCTGAGCTCAAGATCTGTATACAGTGCATATCACAATTAGTAGCAAAACCTAACATGGGTGAAAATGTGTGAGGGAAAAGGGGATGAGGGAGGGTGGGACGTTGGTCACCAAATGCTAAGTACCTCATATGGAAAAATGTTCTTGAACTGTGCAGTTGAACCTAGATAGTTACCTGAGGGCTTGAAGTTAGATTAGAATGAAGACAATGATAATGCAACTTATAATGATGATGACCATTATGGAGACAGAGAGACAAAGCAATCAAAAAGTGGCATTCTACTCAAATTTTGTGGAGATCCATTTATGTGGAAAAGTAAATTACAGGTTTCTCATCAATAAAGGCAAAATATATGGCTGAAAATAAAGCTTTCAAATCATGTGTGTGGTTAGACTGTTTTCTGAAAGAAGTTACAGCTGTTGACAAGTCCGTCAATCCATTTGCACAAATTTACAAATGATGTAGGAGCTTGTTGGTGCAATTTCAACTTCATGATATGTACAAAATGTTGTTGGGGAGTGTGAAAATATCAGTGTTTCTTCAATGTTGTTATGCATACCATCCAGTCGTTTTAATGTGACCGGTGCCTATGTTTGAAGTCACTGTGCAACAACCACTCACAGCACTAGCATTGCAGGGTATATAAAATGTGTCAGGGAACACAGAAATCAGTGCAGTCATTGTTGTAATGTGGAAACAGAGCAATTTATCTGACAGCAAAAAAGGATATAATTATTGGCCTTCAGTTTGAGGGTGGAAGCATTTCCAAAATGGCTAAATTTGTAAACCGTTCATATGCTGCTGTGGTCATATGCTCCCTGGAAAAATGGTGCTATCCAATGCCACTGCCAAGGAAACTGTGGTGCACCAGGGCCATAGATGAAAGAGGTGAATGACAGTTGCACAGATGCGTATTTGCAAAGAGATGTACAACTGATGAGCAACTGACCACCAAGATGAACCAAGGGCTACCAACAATGTCTCCTGAATGACCTTTAAGGCGAACGTTGCTGTTTATGAGCCTGGTTCATGCACCCATGCTGACTGTTATTTATCAGTGACAGAGGCTCAAATTTTCACATCAATACTGAAACTGGACATCCACCGAGTGGTGACATACATTTAAGCATTCACCCATATGGCCTTCTTCTATAGTAGAAAACACACCATAACCACACAAGCACAACTCACACACACAGGATCAGTGTCTCAATCCATTATGGATGACAGCTTAAACGTATAGCATTCTTTTTGTTGTGCTTGTATGTGACAGGTGAGTAACAAACTATCCTTTCCATAATATTTTAGTTAAACCATTCTGAATGTTTCATTGTTTTATTGTACTGTCTGTTGTCTATGGTTCTTTGACATTGTTTTTTTTTTCCCCTGATACTTCAACTGCTGTTTCTGTTCCAGATACATACATTTTATTTCACAATGATTAGGTATTGCTACTACTGGTTAGAATCTTTATTTTTTTTATCATATTCCCTTTTTATAAGTGAGTCTTTAAAATTTTTTCTAAGTCCATTTTCTTTATTTGAGGCTTAAATTACCGGTATGCTTTGCTATGACTGGCACATTTTTAGTATCTGAATCCTGAGTCAGGTGTATTTAGTTCCTCTTCACTAATATAATATCAATTTGATACCTGTTATTGTCACCATGTCAAGTTCCTTGCAAAAGTGAAGTGACTCCTGTCCTCTGACACTGATGATTTCTAATTCAAATTTTTCTGCTATCCTTCTTTCAAGACCACTCACTACAACAGCACTGAATTTTCCCATTATGATTCTGTTATGCTTGTCACTTCTTAATTTTATTCTCTTCTATATTTAATATATTTATTCAATGTTACCTTCATCACATCCAGAAAATGAAGTCTACATATCATAATTACCAAGTTTGTGGTTTCAATGACAATTCTTGTCATCATTAACCTATCATTTACATGACAGGTTGTTCATAACACTATTCACCCACTTTTTTTTTTTCTTAGACTGGTTGCTACCCATGTTTTTCTTCTTTGCTACACATTACTCTCATCAAGATGAGACCCTCCATGGTATAGTGCCACCATAAGGAAACTTCTGAAGGAACAGAGACTACTGCACAATAAGTGTAAAACAAATTATAGATATGGCTATAGATTGAGGGATGCTGAATTAAACATGTTTGGCTCTCAATCGAACAATATGTGAGACCATCAGTGAGTACCATAGCAGAACACTGTCAAATGATCTTCCATAAAACCCAAAGGCTATTGGTGGCACCAAATTTAGTATCCAGTCACACACACAAGAGACACAAACTGAAATTGAGGATAGCAAAATGAAAGCTGACTCCATTTTCAAATGTTGCCTTGCATAGGTAAACCAGGAGAATTGATTAAGTTTAACAGATGTTGCAGTTATAATCAATGCTGTGTGGAAGAAGCAGCATAAATATTCAGTCAGACATTGATATGATTTCAAAGTGGCACAAAGATTGACAACTTGCTTTAAATGTTCAGAAATGTAAAACTGTATACTTCACAAAAAAAAGAGAAGATACATAATATCCTATGACTGTTATATCGATGATTCACAGATGGAATTAATCAAATCATACAAACACTGTGTGTAACACTTGGCAGGGATGTGAAATGGCATGATCCCAAGGCTCAGTTGTGGGTAAGGCAGGTGGTAAACTTCAGTTTATTGGTAGAATACCAGGGAAATGCAATCAGTCTACTAAGGAGTTTACTTGAAAATCACATGTGCAACCAATTATATGAGGATTGTCCAGAAAGTAAGTTCTGATTGATCGCTAAATGGAAATCACAGTGAAAATCAGAAACATTTTATTTGCTAGAGCTAGCTACACTTCCAGATACTTCTCTACATAGTCACCGCTCTGACTTAGACATTTGTCAGAGCTTTATAGTAAATTTCCAACACCATCATCATAGAAGGCAAATGCCTGTACTTTCCGATATTCTGTACACTGGTCTATAATGCGTAGTTCGTGCCCAAGTGTTGTCTTCATACCCAGCGTTTCATGTGAACAGATGTGATACTCTGGATGAGCCAATTAGGGCTGTGTTGTGGGTGATCGAACACTTCCCATCAAAAAGGCTGCAGGAGCATATTCACTACCCCTGCAGAGTGCAGCTGAGAACTGCCACGAAGAAGGAAGTGTGTGGCAGTTGTGTTAGGTGGGCTGCATTCATTAAGGCAAAGCCTCTCAGTGGGCCCTCCTACTTGGTGGGAGACACCATTGTTCTAAGCACCTTTACTCGCTCACAGTGTGCTCACAACTGAAAAAGAGCGTCTTGATGTGATTGACAGTCTTACTAGAGACGCAACATCTGTGCAAAGCTGCATTGGGTTTACACTGTGGTGCCCATTTCACGTCTGATTGGAACTTTCTTTCTGGACAACCATCGTATAACATTTCTCAAATATGTGGGACCCATTCAAAACAGGACTATGTGGGCACAGGTTTGTTTGATCCATGTGAGAGTGTCACAGAGATTCTGAAGAAACTGACCTGGCTGACACTTGAAGATAGATGCAAACTATACCAGGAAAGCCTGCATACAAAGTTTTAAAAACCAGCTTTAAATAACGACTGCAGGAATATACTAAAACTGCCTACATATTGTTCCTATAAGGATTGTGAGTACAAGATCATATTAACTACAGCATTTAAACAATCATCCTTCCCACACTCCATATGTGAATGGAATGGAAAGAAACCCTAATAACTGGTATAATGTAACATACCACTTACCATGGACTCCATTGTGGTTTGCAGAGTATAGATGTAGATTTAGATCCTAATCTGGTCTGCCTCACTAATACCCTAGCTGGATCCTCGCTCCTGAGTTACTTGTAATAGTGTCATATCTTTTCTCTGTACACTCCATAGTTTCTGTACTTAAGAAATAATTTGAAACCATCCCATTTCCTTCCACATCACAGTTTCAATACCATTAGAGTCATATTGGCCGTTCAAATAAGTATGCATCACAGTCGCGACTGGAAACCTTTGTCTTCATATTTGTGCTTATACTGATGAAGCTCCTTTCATCATTCCTCCCCCCTTCTTTTGCAACTGGAGTTGGAACTACCTGTTGCAAAGTTAAGTGACTTTTTATGATATGTTCCTTGTCTTACATTCTTTGTAGAAACTTCTCATTCTTACTATGATTAAGATACATATATGAATGAGGAAATGAATAAGCAGTATCTTTATGTATTTTTTTCATGGTATAGTGTATTTCATTTAAGTGGACTTTACAGATGTTAACTTCTTCTAAGTCGAATTACAGTCGACATGGGGAAAGCAGTAGGTTAGAAGTACAGCTATTGCATTGGGTAATTGTCCGCGGCTTGTGGTCCTGCGGTAGCATTCTTGCTTCCCGCGCATGGGGTCCCGGGTTTGATTCCTGGTGGGATCAGGGATTTTCTCTGCCTCAAGATGACTGGGCGTTGTGTGTCTTTCATCATCATTTCATCCTCATTCACTCGCAAGTCGCCGTAGTGGCGTTAAAGAACTTGTGAAGCTGTGGCCGAACCGCCCCGCGAGGGGTCTCCCGGCCACCAATGCCATATGCTCATTATTATTATTATTATTACTGGGTAATTTCACCTGCACTTAGGACACTAGCATCCAAATATGACCAATGTATATGCTATGCTATTCACTATCTTATGCTTTGTGCTCAAGAAAGTGTGACTGCAGTTCAAAGCATAAAATTATGTAGACTTTTTTTCCATTCAGTTATAAAACTCTGTCTATTTTCTGTATTTCAAGTTATGTCTCCCTTGTTTTTAAATAAGTGCTTTTAAAAATTCTAGGGGAATTATGACAAAATAAATATGTCAGTAAGTTAAAAACACAATCCAGAACAGCATTGTATCAGAAAAATGTTCCGCATGGAACAGTTAAATTATGTATTGATGGGCATACATATACATAAAATAGCAGAAAATTCACTTAAAAATAATCTTAGGTCATACCTGAGGGACTATTGCTGCAATACAGAAAATTATACTTGAAATATAGAACATAGCATTCATTAACAAAGCATTCATTCACAAACATAGCCATTATGGCTGAAAATAAATAGCATTCATTGATTAGGACTTACACTTGAAAACTGAAATTCATACTACCGATTATTTGATTTCTGTAAGTTGAAATTCTTGCTGAATCACCCATCCCTCCTCTATGCAACCAATAAACAGTGGTGATGGTATTGGCTAGCATATTTTCTATTGCTCTCTCACTTTTCCAAAAGAAACAACAAATATTAGTCTCGAATAATAGTAAACACCTACACAATAATGTGTTTGCTTCTCTTTAATGCATAACCTGTAGCCCACTGTAATGTGCTGTAGTGTCAATACTAAAGCAAAAATACATTTCTTATTCATTTTTCTGCAAATGGCATTAAACACTTATTCAAAATTCACACAATATAAAAACAAGATTGGTAGTTTACCTTTCACAAGAACATTTTCTTTTAAAAAATTGAAGAAGTACTTGCCATCTTACATACTGCCACTTTATTTACTACTCAAATGAGAGGCATTTATATTTCAAACAAAAGACAACACTTCAACTAAAACTACAGATGTATATACTTCATACAGAATGCAAAGTTTAAAGAAGTGACATAACAGATAGTAGCACAGATGAAGGGAAAAAGAAAAGATGGCTACTTCGAAGTGATTTCCTATTACATCTCTCTATTCTGCCTCAGTGGTGGAGAATAACATTGGACCTTGAAATCAAGAATCTTTATCAGCTGTTGATCATGACTACTTCAAAGTGATTTCCTATTACATCTCTCTATTCTGTCTCAGTGGTGGAGAATAACATTGGACCTAGAAATCGAGAATCTTTATCAGCTGTTGATCATACTGGATAAAATAGGTTTTGTCTTTGGTAGGTTCATCACATAATAAAAATTTGCTGACAATGTATACAGTGAACAAATACAGTCAATATATTCCCTTTTCAAAATATTTCCAGGACAGCTTTTCCTTATTTCTGAGTCTGCAATACCAAAAAGGTTGCTTTTAAGTTACATGGTATGAGTGTGTCCTTGAAATAATCTTGGCCATTTTTCTGTGTAAACTCACAAGGCGGCAGTGCTGTGCTTAACAACAAACTGTTCAGATCCTTGGAGCATTAGTTATGGTGACAAAATGGAAGTGATTGTGAACAAAGTGTGAACGTTAATTTCTGCATTAAACTTGGGAAAACTCCTAGTGAAACATGAACAATGATTAAGCAAGCACATGCAGGTGAGATACTTTCAAGAAGCCATGTTTTCAAGTAGCATAAAAGGTTTTCTGAAGGCAGAGATTCAGTGTGAGATGAGCCCAAAGCTAGTTGCATATCTACAGCACATACTGATGCAAACATGGACTGTTTAAGGCAGTTATTGCAAGAAGACCATCATGTAACTGTATGTGTGATGTCAGAAGAATTTAATTTGAATTGTGAAGTGTGTCACAAGATTTTAAGAGAAGATTTAGAGCAACAGATACTCAATGTAAAACTCATCCCTCATACACCAGCAGATGAACAGAGAGAGAAAAGATGAAGAATTTCTGCTGAATTACTGAATGTGATCCCACATTTCTATCAAATATTATTGCTGGGAATCAAAGTTGGTGCTACCAGTATGGCCCTCAAATGTAGTGTGAAAGCACTGAATGGAAGAGAGCTGGATCACCACCCTTGAAAAAAAAAAAAAAAAAAAAAAAAAAAAGGACAACACTTGAAATCAAAGACAATGTTGATCGCATTCTTTGATAATAAAGGAATAGTTCACCTCGAGGAGGTTCCTCCAGGTCAAACAGTGATCCAAACTCTTTACATTAAAGTCTTCAAACGTTTCCCACAAGCAGTGAGACATGACTGCCCTGATTTGTCACACTCTCAGAACTGGTTCTCACTGCATGACACTGCAAGACACCATGCTCCTTATTCTGTTATCGAGAATCTGGTCAGACATTTTGTTACTGCCCTCCGATATCCATCATATTTGCCCAGCCTCTCACTTTGCAATTTTTTTCTTGTTTCTGCTGTGAAAAGGTGACTGAAAAGAAAGCTTCATCAAGACACTGCAGACATCCAATGGACTGTGACAAACGATTTTACAAGCATCACAATTCAGAATTTCTGTGCTTGCTTCTGAGACCTCTAGAAACATTGGTAACTGTGTATAGATAACCATTGGAACTACTTCAATAAGAGCTAGGATCATTTCTTGATAAGCATAATTTTCTACCTTTTAAGAAAAACTGTCCTGGAATCTTACTAGCAAAAGGACCATGAGCTGTTTATAAATACCATAAATATTAAGACAGTGAGTATATTATCCAGTACACACTATATTTTTTTTTAAATTGGTGAACACAGTTAAGACACAAGGGTATTAAATATGATATATATTGAAACAGTGATTATACACAATTAGTAAATTAGTATAAGTGATGGGTGACAAACATTTTTTAAGATAATGAATACAGCACATTACCTTACATGCTAATAGTCATTATACATTTGTTAATTAATAATATAAGTAGAACAAACTGCGAGTATAGTTGTTTCATAAACTGATCTCAGAAGTACTCATGTCATACCACTCTTGCATGCAGGAAACTGGGTTGTCTGAAAACCAGTTGTACAGTCTTTCTTTAAAAAATTTTAATGGCATGCCCTATGCAGCATGTGGTCGTGTACTGAAGATTTTTCAAGTATTCACTTTTGTGATTTAGCAGTTTTTGTTTACCTGTATCTTGGTATGTCATAATCTGCCTTTATTCTAGTGGTCTGGTCAAGAATGTCTTTACTGACATTATCTTTCATTATTCTGTTTAATACACATAGTACACAGACATATATGCACAGGTTTAGAATGGTCAGTTATCTGAGTCTGCTACAGAAAGGATGACTGCACTTCTGACGACCAGTTTTACACATTATGCGTACTTTCCTTTTTTTATTTTTGAAATATTAGTAATTTGAGAGGTGTTCCCCCAAATGAGAAGGCCATAAGTAATATGTGATAGGAAGATCCCAGAATACATTACTCTGTGATGTCCACGCTCATCATTTGCCTAAGTTTCCTAAGGAGATAGGAGCCTCATGAAATATTTTTGCACACATAACTCACATGTTTGCTCAGAACCAATGGAGGGCTAATCTGAGTGATTCATGTGTAACACTATCCAAAGCTGACATGATTGGATCGGTAGTGAACAAGGTTGTGTCATTGACATAGCAGTAAACTACACTCCTGGAAATTGAAATAAGAACACCGTGAATTCATTGTCCCAGGAAGGGGAAACTTTATTGACACATTCCTGGGGTCAGATACATCACATGATCACACTGACAGAACCACAGGCACATAGATACAGGCAACAGAGCATGCACAATGTCGGCACTAGTACAGTGTATATCCACCTTTCGCAGCAATGCAGGCTGCTATTCTCCCATGGAGACGATCGTAGAGATGCTGGATGTAGTCCTGTGGAACGGCTTACCATGCCATTTCCACCTGGCGCCTCAGTTGGACCAGCGTTCGTGCTGGACGTGCAGACCGCGTGAGACGACGCTTCATCCAGTCCCAAACATGCTCAATGGGGGACAGATCCGGAGATCTTGCTGGCCAGGGTAGTTGACTTACACCTTCTAGAGCACGTTGGGTGGCACGGGATACATGCGGACGTGCATTGTCCTGTTGGAACAGCAAGTTCCCTTGCCGGTCTAGGAATGGTAGAACGATGGGTTCGATGACGGTTTGGATGTACTGTGCACTATTCAGTGTCCCCTCGACGATCACCAGTGGTGTACGGCCAGTGTAGGAGATCGCTCCCCACACCATGATGCCGGGTGTTGGCCCTGTGTGCCTCGGTCGTATGCAGTCCTGATTGTGGCGCTCACCTGCACGGCGCCAAACACGCATACAACCATCATTGGCACCAAGGCAGAAGCGACTCTCATCGCTGAAGACGACACGTCTCCATTCGTCCCTCCATTCACGCCTGTCGCGACACCACTGGAGGCGGGCTGCACGATGTTGGGGCGTGAGCGGAAGACGGCCTAACGGTGTGCGGGACCGTAGCCCAGCTTCATGGAGACGGTTGCGAATGGTCCTCGCCGATACCCCAGGAGCAACAGTGTCCCTAATTTGCTGGGAAGTGGCGGTGCGGTCCCCTACGGCACTGCGTAGGATCCTACGGTCTTGGCGTGCATCCGTGCGTCGCTGCGGTCCGGTCCCAGGTCGACGGGCACGTGCACCTTCCGCCGATCACTGGCGACAACATCGATGTACTGTGGAGATCTCACGCCCCACGTGTTGAGCAATTCGGCGGTACGTCCACCCGGCCTCCCGCATGCCCACTATACGCCCTCGCTCAAAGTCCGTCAACTGCACATACGGTTCACGTCCACGCTGTCGCGGCATGCTACCAGTGTTAAAGACTGCGATGGAGCTCCGTATGCCACGGCAAACTGGCTGACACTGACGGCGGCGGTGCACAAGTGCTGCGCAGCTAGCGCCATTCGACGGCCAACACCGCAGTTCCTGGTGTGTCCGCTGTGCCATGCGTGTGATCATTGCTTGTACAGCCCTCTCGCAGTGTCCGGAGCAAGTATGGTGGGTCTGACACACCGGTGTCAATGTGTTCTTTTTTCCATTTCCAGGAGTGTAATTCAAAAAATTACTACTCCAGTTTAAACTGATGTTATACTGTTGATGAACTTTCTTGACATACATTCTACAGCAAAGTCAATACTACACAATATGTTAGGTTCTCCTGTCATGAAATAATATTTACACAAAATTTTTAAAGATCCTGATATTTCATTCATTGACAGACCTGAGGCAACATCTTTCTTCATCTTTTGTAATTCTTTTAGGAACTGAGATGAAGTCTAATGAAGACAGACAAATGTATTAAAGCACAATCAGTTTTATTACTTATATTCTGATACAAAATGATTTCCACAGTTTCCTCTGGATTTAGATATCATTTTTTCAGAGTGTTGAGTGCATTTATTTCCATCTTGAACCTCCTCAAAATGTCTTGTGTATACAGTTTTTTGATTTGTGAAGATTGATGTATTGCACCTAAGTGATTCATTGGTTATCTTGAATGTTTTCTTTATTAATCTGTTTAAAAATTCTTTGGTGTTGCAGTAACTAACTCCTCATCTTCCATACAGCATTTGAGCTAGGCAGCAGTGACTGAACACTTATGGGTTACATCACTAATTACTACTTCAATGATCAGAACCATAAAATCTTTGGAAGTCAACAAATAAATCACAACTTCTATTTCACTCAACACTTATTTATGATGACTAATGATTACTAATGACATCTTCTTTTCTTCTCTTTTACTTATCACTGTGGCTACTTTTCTCACTTCACGCAACCATGAATTACTCCTCTTGTCATTTTAGCTTCAACTCCACTAAACATAATCTAAAGAGGTCCAAAGACACAATAAGCCTACTGCCATAACTTTACATTGTCCTACCAAATCTTTTGCGAAAATTAAGCAAGATATTGGAAAACAAAGAGATAAAAAAAGATGACTATCCAAGGTAGGAAAATATGAATCTCAAAACATGGTGAAAACAAAGTTAATGACTAGTCCACATTGAAATTGAGTTTATTGTTCTGTTTCACTCCCTGCAATTCTAGTAAAGCCAATGGGTACCCTTAAGAAGTATGCAGCAGGAGACCTTTGCTAGTTCCTTATTGGACACAATTTCTTCAGGCTCTATGAATGAAATATTCTGTGGCTTTTTCCCTCCAGAGTTTTGCATTGGAAGATTAGATGTGATGTAGTTCCCACGGCCAGTCGTGAGTCCTATAATGAGTTTAAAATCTTGATTGTTCAAGTTCAGGATTACAAAACTTCTCTTGAAACATGACCTTGGTGTCATAAGCTTGCCGTGTTTTTGTTTTCAGATCACAATCCAATATCATCCTAATCCAGATACTGTCTTTGCCAGTCTATCAGCTTGAAACTAATTACAGAATGACCAGGAACCCGCAACAGATTTATGCCATTGCTTTCCTCTAGTCTTCTAAGGGCTTCATGGCTTTCAGCAACAATCTTTGATCTCACTGCAGGGGCTAATAGAAAATTCAGAGCTGCTTGGATGTCTGAATAAATGTAGGTTCTATGATCCTTGTAGCACCTACACAAATTCTCATGCAGACACACCCTGACAGCAGATATTTCTGCCTGGAGTGCTGTGACCAGCCACCTAAAGAGACTGCTCTCTCTTCTCTTCACTGTATTCCGTACACCCTGGCCCCAGTGTCTTCATCTGTTTTTGGCCCTTCATAAAACCAGACTATGTCTCCTGCACAGTGTTGTGGTTCATTCTTCCAGAGCTCCCTACTTCCTGTTCTTTCAATAGAATACATTACTCTGTGATGTCCACGCTCATCATTAGCCTAAGTTTCCTAAGGAGATAGGAGCCTCATGAAATATTTTTGCACACACAACTTACATGTTTGCTCAGAACCAATGGAGGACTAATCTGAGTGATTCATATGTAACACTATCCACTATTGAAGCAGGAGGAAGTTATTGTATGGTCAACTGGCATTTCCCTGACTATTACTACATCTACCATACCCAATATACGGTGTGAGATTCTGTATTTGAAGGTGTGTTACTAAAACCCTCTTAATAGTGAGGAAGATGCTAAGTGTAGTGCTAGGTGTAGTACTAAGTGTAGTGCTTTTTCCACCTTAACAACAAGTTGTTGAAGTGCTGTTTCACATGATTTGTCTGATTGTTACACTTGTTGGTTTACATATGGAGGAACATTAGGTGATCACTGTCATATCCTTGACCTTGCTGTGATCGATTCTCCCTGTCTTTGGAATGAACTGGAAAGATTACTTCTGGGCTTCGTGACTTGAATGGTTGAAATCTTCCCACTGCCCACAGGATATTTTTTAAATCAACAGTTTCTCTGTCTGATTTCCTTTTTTCCCTTTGACTGCCTGTAAATCAGTATCTCTCAGAGACTGACTCCTGGTTTATGTTATCTGCCAGAGTGCATTGAGAGAAGTGAGTCTTGAGCAGCACATCCAGCATCTCACTTGTATACTTGCCATCCTCTTTCCTTAGACTACCTCCTGGATTAGTTGGTGTTCTAGTGACGATTTTTTGAAGTCAAGTCCAAGTAGCAGTAACGTCCACTTCCTCATAAAATACCTTCACATGCTTAATTGCAAGGTTGTATTTGACAAGGGTCTCCAAATACTTCACCCATTGTCCTATCTTCCTTGCAAGGTTGAACAGTCTTTTTTATCTGCTTCCTTTGCACGTAAACATTGTTGCTCCATCAAGATACATTTCTGTTTGTGCTCTTCTTGGTGACTGCACAGTTTTCTAAATAGTAGCTCAAAATAGTAGATTCACTGAATCTACCATTTCCTTAGAATCTATTGGGTTCATTATCAGAGTTCTGGCTTCATGTAAGTGTAAGTTGAGGCATTTCTTGTGTTATTCCCAGTCTGTTCTCCTAGGACTCCTGTAGGCCATCATCTGTTTAAAATCCATTTCAACCTCACACCTAATACACATGTGGTCAGATAAGGATGACTGCATTACCAAATGTCATTCTTTGACATAAGTACCCATTAAGTGGTACTGAAAGTTATGTCACTTACTTCTTCCCTTGTTCTGTTTGTGAAGTTAGATTCCCAACCCCATTAAAGATTTCCAGATTATTTTCCAGTATAAATCCTAACAGGTGCTCGGTTGGTGTCACTGCTTCCCCACACCAGATTTTTGACATTGGGATCACAACCAGCCAGCTGTGAGTAGCTAACTACCAGTCACCTCACTTCCTGAGAAAAAAGAGTACTCATGAGTAATGTAGGCTGAGGCTAATACAATATTCCTTGTGCTTCTTTCCTTAAGTTGTTTCATCCTGATAGTCACTAAATCCCTGGAACAGAATTCTTCCATTGGCACGAACAAAATTCCAGTCTTAGTATAAATATATGTTCTGGAGTCAAACAATGGAAATCCAGGATGGAATGTAACAATACGAGAGAAGGAAAGTTGCTACTCACCATACAGTGGAGATGCTGAGTTGCGATAGACACAATGCTTGTTTGTATGTGTCAACCGCTGACAAAGGCCTTCATGGCCGAAAGCCATGATTGTGTGAATCTTTTTATTATGCCTATCGCGTCTCAGCACCTCTGCTATATGGTGAGTAGCAACTTTCCTTCTCTCATATTGTTCTGGAGTCAACTTACCTCCAGTTCCTCTGATGGCTGAAACACCCCCCTTTATATAGACAGAGTTCCTGGGTTAGGGCCATGTCCACCTCCTGTCTTCCCAGAAGGTGACCCAGAGTGACACTTGCCTTTTTACTGTGTTGTAGGTTTATCTGCAGCTGTCTTGTTATCTGTTGGACCAGGTTCAAATGGTTCAAATGGCTCTGAGCACTATGGGACTCAACTTCTGAGGTCATTAGTCCCCTAGAACTTAGAACTAGTTAAACCTAACTAACCTAAGGACATCACACACATCCATGCCCGAGGCAGGATTCGAACCTGCGACTGTAGCGGTCTCGCGGTTCCAGACTGCAGCGCCTAGAACCGCATGGCCACTTCTGCCGGCGTTGGACCAGGGCAAGTGTGCATTGGTGCTTGTGTTATTGGTGCACGGCATTTGTCGATCAACATTTCCAGCTGATTCAGTGTGAGCAGAATGGAATCAACACACTACCATAAATCATTTGCGACACACTGCCCATGCACGTCATGCTTGGTAGTGTTAGGCAGCCCACTGCTAGTATGGGGAGTGAACAGACTTGCGTCACACTTGTGCACAATTGATGTCTGTTGTGGCACATCTTGGCTTTACATGCAGTCTTTTTCAACCTAGCAGTGCTGCAGTCCTAATCCTTATTCATTGCAAGTACCTGTTTGAACGTTAATAAATGCACGTAGGACCATAAAGTGTTTTTTTTATTATTTTTTTTTTTTAATCAAACATCGCTGTATTGTGGCTGTCCCAGTTTGTTCTTTTCTTCTTTCTCCCACGTATTTTAATGATATAAAACATGATACATCTTTCTTTCTTTCTTACATCACATTACTTTCTTTAAGTGCATGTTCTCTATCCAGTGTTTTGGTCCCCTTTCTAAAATCTGCTTTATTACAATATGTTTTTCATCGCTCTACTACTCTTCCTTGAACACTGGGTCATAATCTGTGTATAACCTTCCACTGTCATTCCTAAGCATATATGGAACCTGGCTGTATCTCACTTTACCTTCTTTGATACAAAAGTGATCTATCCCTTTTCTGTATAACCAGTGAGCCAGCCACCTTTGAAATTTTCTAGAGATGCAAGTGTTTGGGTTAAGCCTTTGAGATCAGATTTGTCAATACCACTTAACTGAGAGTCATAACACCCTACAAGTATGGTTCCCTTGCCTACACCACACACCTCTGGCTGTAATTCCTTTATAATGCATACCTGTAAGGCTTTTTCAATCCTCTTATTATTTGTAGTGATCTCATTCCTTCTGTTTCCACGTGGTTAATGAGTCTATCACACTTCTCACTTGTTTCATGATTTTGATGGTACCATTATGAATCACTTGAGCTCTGAGATGGCAACAGTCATGTGACACTTCCCAATATTGTGCTGGACCTCAATTTGCCTGGTGTAGTGGAGCAGCTCAATGTGGCATGATTTCAACAAGTTGTTGAAAGTCCTCTGCAGGAATATTGAGCCATGCTGCATATATAGCTGACCATAACTGTGAAAGTGTTGTCAGTGCAGGATTTTATGCATGAACTGACCTCTCAATTACATCCTATAAATGTCTGATGGGGTTAATGTTGGGCAATCTGGGTGCCAAATCATTTACTCAAATTGTCCAGAAAGTTCTTCAAACTAATTGAGACAAGTGTGGCCCAGTGACATGGCACACTGCTGTTTGGGAACATGAAGTTCATGAATGGCTGCAAGTGGTCTCCATGTAGCTAACTTTCTTGCAATGATCAGTTTGTTTGGACCAGAGGACTCAGTCCTTTCAATGTGAAACACAGCCCACACCATTAAGGAGCCACCACCAGCTTGCATAGTCTCTTGTTGTCAAATTGTCTCCATGGCTTCATAAGATCTGTGCCACACTTGAGCCCTGCCTGCAGCTCTTACCAACTGAAATCAGGACTCATTTGATGAGACCATGGTTCCACAGTGATCTACGGCCCAACTGATATGGTCACAATCCCAGGAGAGGTGCTGCAGGTGAGGCCCTCTGTAAAGGAACCCATATCAGTTGTGTCCTGCTGTAGTCCATTAACACCAAATTTTGCAGCACTGCACTAATGAATACATCCAACATTGATATCTGTCGTTATTTCATGCAGTGTGGCTTGCCTGTTAGCATTGACAACTCAATGCCAGCACCACTACTCTCTATTATTAACTGAATGCTGTCAGCCACTGTGTTGTCCATGGTGAGGGGTAAAGTCTGACATTTGGTATTCTTGGCACTTTCTTAACACTGTGGATCTCAGAATATTGCATTCCCTAATGCATTTCTAAATGAAATGTCCCAAGTGTCTAGCTCCAACTACCATTTCATGTTCAGATTCTGTTAACTCCTGTAATCTGCCCATAATCACATCAGAAATCTTTTAACATGAATCATCTGAGTATAAGTGACTGCTCCATCAATGCACTGACCTTCTTCTATCTCATTCTTAAACTCATTAGCTGATGGGTTAACAAACTGAAACTAATAAACGCAATATCATTAGGGCTTTTGTGTCTACAGTCATAAAGATTTTACATGATTAATATCAAATATTTAACACATTAAATCATTTGGGAAGTAATCAGACATTTCAAGCTGTTTTGTAAGTGGGAGTTTGATTCTTAAAAGAATCAGGAGTGGAGAATTACTGGTCCATCCTAATTCATATTGTTGTTAATAATCAGTCCAGTAGTGTCATCTGTATGACACGGCTAAATTTTCCACTTCAGTAACCATAATTTCAAATACTGTAACTATTAGCCACCAAAATCTGTAAAACTAAGCAGCTGCAATATGACTGAATTGTCAGGACACAGAGGTATCAGGCTATTTTACTTTGTTGCAATAAGTTGATTATTTTAATATAGACTAATCAAAAAAAATTTTGCATCACCCCGGTTCCCAGAACTCCTGAAGACAGATGTTGACTGTGGGTATTGTATCACAGACACAGTCCATTTGACTGTTTAGAGATGTCACTAAACCTGCCCAAAGATGTAAACAACCATGCATGAAAAGCGCCTATTAGACGGAGAGGGTCCGACAGCCTATCAGTTGCAGACATTCCACCAGGAAGGAGGTACACGGCTTGTGTTGTCTGTAGTTCAACCATGCCTAGATGATCAATACCACAGTTTCATCACATCCATGTTGTTACTTTGTGCCAGGAAGGGCTCTTGATGAGGGATGTGTCCAGGCATCTCAGAGTGAACCAAAGCGATGTTGTTTGAACATGGAGGAGAGACAGGAACTGCTGAGGACATGCCTCGCTCAGGCTGCCCAACAGCTACTACTGCAGTGGATGGTCACTACCTATGGATTATGGCTCAGAGGAACCCTGACAGCAATGCCACCATGTTGAACAATGCTTTTCGTGCAGCCACAGGATGTTTTGTTATGAGTCAAAATGTGCGTAATAGGCTGCATGATGAGCAACTTCACTCCTGATATCCAAGGTGAGGTACATCTTTGGAACCATGACATCATGCAGCATGGTACAGATGGGTGCGACAACATGCTGAATGGACCACAAAGGATTGCTGTCAGGGTTCTATTCACCAATGAGTGTCGCAAATACCTTCAAACAGACAGTCGTCGGAGATGTGTTTAGAGGCAACCCGGTCAGGCTGAATGTCTTAGACACACTGTGCAGCAAGTGCAGCAAGGTGGAGGTTCCCTGTTATTTTAGGGTGGCATTATGTGGGGCTGACGTATGCCACTGGTGGTCATGGAAGGCACTGTAATTGCTGTATGATACATGAATGCCATCCTCCGACCAATAGTGCAACCATATTGGCAGCATATTGGTGAGGCATTCATCTTCATGGACTACACTTCATGCCCCCATCATGCACATCTTGTGAATGACTTCCTTCAGGATAATGACATCACTTGACTAGAGTGACCAACACGTTCTCCAGACATGAACCCTTTCGAACTTTCCTGGCATAGATTGGAAAGGACTGTTTATGGACAACATGACCTACCAACCACTCTAAGGAATCTATGCCAAATCGCCACTGAGGAGTTGGACAATCTGGACCAACAGTGCTCTGATGAACTTGTGGATAGTATGCGATGACGAATACAGGCATGCATCAAAGTGAGAGGATGTCTTACTGGTTATTAGATATGTACAGCAATCTGGACCACCACCTCCGAAGGCTTCACTGTATGGTGGTACAACATGCAATGTGTGATTTTCATGAGCAATAAAAAGGGTGGAAGTGATGTTTATGTTGATCTCTATTCCAATTTTCTGTACAGGTTCCTGAACTCTCAAAAGTGAGGTGATGGTAAACTTTTTTTGATGTGTGTATTTGTGTGGAAGACAGTATGCTACCTCATTTTTTATTTCTATTCTTCAGGTTACTTCTCATCTTCTCCTCCACTGAATTCACATGAATTATTTTCCACTGGCTCCACTTGCACAGAGAATAAAAATAGTTTTGAGATTTCATGAGAAATGGCTCTGGGTATACATATTCTGGCTTTCTTCAAAATGACACTGAATTACTACATCTGTCTCTTTGGTGGGGCAATATGCATGTTTGCTTAGCAACAATTTTTTTTTTCCTGTGAGAGAGAGTACCATCCTATGTCCCTCACTGGGTATGTTCTTACTCTGGATTGTGATAGCTCACAGAAAAACTGCCTAATATGGCATAATATTACTTGTGTCTAACATGCCAAAATATTAATTTCCTTTTGAACCTACTGAGAGTTTCTAAGTTCACTGCTTTAGTCTGATTATAGGTGTCTTTTTGTTCCTCACGTTGTGGTTGTACAAATGACATTCTGTTTGATTAATGCTCACCATGTAGAAGAGGCAGTGTGTCACAGACAGGTGCAATGAAAAGTCAATTAAACAGTGAAGCAGGGGACTGATGACCACAGATGTTAAGTCCCATAGTGCTCAGAGCCATTTTGAGCCAAACAAAGAAGCTTTTGCCCAAAAGGCCTTCTTCAGGAATCGCACTCACTCTCTCTCTCTCTCTGTCATGTCTCTCTCTCTCTGTGTGTGTGTGTGTGTGTGTGTGTGTGTGTGTGTGTGTGTGTGTGTGTTATTATTTGATCCTGGACTTTCAATTATTTGATTCAGTTTATCTGATGGCTTTTTCACCATTATCTACGAAATTTGTTGAGTAATATATGTGTTTAGAAGAATTTTGAGATCATTTCAGAGCCACAAATGTATGCTACTTCAAACAGTCCTATTGCTGTTTATTACTATACTTCTGAATACCTTATTTACTTCAGTAGCATAGCCCCAGAGGATAATTCCCTAACACAGCAGAGAGTTAAGGAATGTAAAATAAGGTAATAACACCATTATGTCTAGGTTAATATGGCATGAAATACTTTGATCTATATGTTGGCATAATTCTCCTTTATTGTCTACTTGAATACTTGGAAATTTTTTGTGTGTGTTTTTTTTTCATGGTTAATGTTTATCTCTGGTACAGCAAGACATTTTCATTTGTCTGAAATTGTGTACTATTATTCTTCGAAAAATTAAAACATGAAACTGTTTGCTGCTAACTCCCAAACTGTTCAGCCGTAATCTGTACTGAGTCTGATGCTCATGAGGCATAAACATTGACTAGTACATTTTAGCTTTTGAACAGTTACTAAAATCAGCTGGAAGGCTATGAACAGGAGTGCATTTGTTGATATTTTCATATTATACTGAAGCTATGCTTCTTTTTATTCTTGTTGTATGTTTGGTTCTTTGTCTATTGTATGTCTATTTTGAGGTCTCCTATGTTACAATAGATTTTGTTTTAAAATTCAGTAACAGTTTTGTCACTTGCTTCAGAAATGTTGCAATACTACGTCATGGAGACTTGTATGCACAGAAAATTCTTAGATCTTCATTCATTATACCAGTAATTTCAACATATTTTGTAGGCATGCTGGAAATAGCATTATCTTTACTTTTGTGTTTTGATCTGTAGATATAATAAACTGGATTAGATTTAAAAGTTCTCCTCCATTTAGCCAATGCCCACTAATGCATAATGCACCTAGTTCTGGTTCACTGTTGAGCTTTTCAACTTACAGCTTCTTGTTGCCTCAGTATTGAATGTTTCAGTGCAGGACTTTAGAGTGCTTTGCAATATTTCCCTTACCTTTTGAACAACTTGGTTTCACATGTCTCAAAGTCTCATATCTTGAAGGTCTGAAATAATGTGCTGCAAACTGATTCTGTAAAGGACAGTAAAAAATTATACAGACCACAAAGTACGTAAATTGTAAGTGGTGTCTCCCACTGTATTAGTACTACAATTTTGTTGGTAGTCAGTTCCAGTTTTACAACTTACAATCAAACAGGTAAATTGAAATGCTCCTCTTCCTTCTGAAATATGTTCAGAAGAGAAATATTACAGGCATTAAGATGTGACACAATATTTGTTAAATTTCACTGCAGCATAATTTGCAGGAGAACAGAATTGTGAAATCACAGTGCACATGATGTAAATGACAGCAAATCACTAAAATTAATTAAAATGTCCAATGATTAATGCTTATGGAACATTAGTTCTTTGGGGTTATATGTTTACTATTGCACACAAGATTTTACAGTGCCAAGATATTATGCAGTTGTAGACTCTACATACATCACTGTTACCTTTATAATATCAGGGCACAGACTTTTGATGCCTAAGTGTTATTTGTTCAGTAGTGCGCCTGGGACTTCCGCGTAAAACTGGTGGTTATTTCATGATAGCACATTGGTCACAGACTGATGCTTTTGGGCAAAGGGTGGCTATATAAAGACAGGGGTAAAAATATGAATTATTTTCTAAAACTGCTTAATGTTTTGAAAATCAGATAGGCAAGATTTTGCTATTTTTCATGGACTACAAGACTTTACTGCTACCTGTTTTATGAAAAATGTTGAAAGTTAGTATATTATAAAAGTAGATGGAACTTAATCATGCTTCCATTGTATGGAATCCCCTACTTAATAAGTACCAGTATGGCATCGATATTGAAACTAATCATTTATGATTGCAAATTATTCAAAAAATTAATTAGCAAATTGTGATTAAGCAAGCTGGGATCTCTTTACTTCCTCTCTTGTTTTGCCATCTGTCTCCTTAAATTCCTTTTATTTTTGTTTTTGCCTGATTACCATTAACATGCATGAGTATAAGCTACATTTCCATAACAGAGAAGGTTTGGCCCTTGGTCTTAAGGAATATAGCACCAGGTCTAATTTTGTATTTAGTTTTGTGTTTGTAATTAATTTCCTATAATTTATTTTGACTATTCCTAATTAATATCTTTTGCTACAGATCTTTATAGGGTGAAATGAGTAACTGTTTTGAGATTCTATTGTTGACTAACAAACAAATATAAATTCTGAACTAATTATAAAATATGGAAGGAGAACTACTAGGATTCTTAAAGTATGTGTTTGGCTCT
Source organism: Schistocerca americana (assembly GCF_021461395.2). Taxonomy (NCBI): domain Eukaryota; kingdom Metazoa; phylum Arthropoda; class Insecta; order Orthoptera; family Acrididae; genus Schistocerca; species Schistocerca americana. Next base: position 614,549,854 of record NC_060119.1, on the reverse strand, counting down.
ATTTGAAAATGTGCAATGGCTTTGCCGCAGTGGCTACACTGGCTCCTGTCAGTTCACTGAAGTTAAGCACTGTCAGGCTTGGTTGGCACTTGGATGGGTTACCATCTGGGCCGCCATGCACCATTGCCATTTTTTGGAGTGTGCTCAGCCTCGTGATGCAAACTGAGGAGCTAATCGACTGAATAGTAGCGGCTCCAGTCAAAGGTAAGCATCACAACGACTGACAGAGTGGTGTGCTGACCACATGCTCCTCCTATCCACATCCTCAGCTGAGTATGACATGGTGGTCAGATGGTCTCGACGGGCCACTTGTGGCCTGAAGACGGGGTGTTTTTTCTATTTGAAAATATATTAGTAAAGTCAGCCCTTAATTAAATCCAAAATAATTACCATGTCTGTCAAAAGTATTGTTTGTATAATTATATATGTTAATTTCATTAATTAAACAAATAATTTGGCATAACCTTTGTGGTAAAGGAATTGTTGAAAAGAAGGAATTTTTTGATGTGTTCAGTTAATTGAATGAATTATGTTTTAATTGTAATTTCTGTAACTTACACATCAAACCTTGTACAGTTTGAGTGACTGTTATTGTGAGTGTATATAAAGGACCAACTTTAGATACCGAAACAGTCAGTCAATCGCCGATGTTCAGATGTGAAACATGTGATGGTTAGATTAACAACAATGTATCAACATAAGAGTGGAATGAATGTAACACAAATAGGTCATATGTTAGAACAATTAATGACAATGTCTGTTTCATTTATTTGTAAAACAGTGTCACACATATTACATTATTATGCAAGAACTGTGAACTGTGTAGTTAGGTTTTTACTGCTCATAGACATTCAACAGAAAACTACGGTAGCAATATGCTGATGTTGCCTGCAACCTATTAATGAGGCTTATCGACATTTACCAATAGTGAACTGGCCATATAATTGTGTAATACTGGTAGGTTGCGAACAGTGAGAGTGAAGAACTTGGAAACGCAATGGTACAACTGTCGGCTACATCATCTACAATAGCCAGTGTTGAACTTCCACCCCCAATTTTTCAGTCAGTATAACAACGCAGTACATTCACAGCAGGACTATAAATGAAGAAATAAATCAGGCAAATGTCACAAACTTAGTTAATTAGGGAGAGGTATCACCTGATTGAGATGAAAATACAGCAGCAAAAGTAAATTATGTCAGTTCAGATTCTTGTAAGTATTGAGGCAAACTAGGCAACTGAAATTATGAGTGTCCATAATTTTAATGTCATTTCACTAGATAATTAGTTTCAAATAAATTAAAGTATGTTCTCAGAAGGAGTAAAATGTCTACTTTTGAATGAACTGGAACAGTACTTCATATTATGTCTATTAGCGCAACAAGTTTCTCCACTATTTGCTATAGTCAGAGTTTCAGTTAGCTATAACTTTTAATGAATTAAGCTTTTAGTGAAACTAATTCCATCACTGGGAGCAGGGAGATAAATACATATAATTGAACTGTATATTTAAATTAAATTGTGCCAAAATAACATAATGGTGCTTCATATACATATTAAGAGTACAAGTGCCTTGAATATACAAAGAAAAAAGTGAAAAATATTAGTTACTCATGGGAGCAGAAAATGTAACAGATGCAGGATTTCACAACTTGCTTTGTCTCAAGTTTTCTGCATAATTTCTCTATTTCTTTTTCAGTTACATCCCAGTCACTAATATGCAAAGTCTTGTCTTCTTAGGAATCTCTTTATATTAAGTGTAGTGGAAGCTGTTCACATCAACTACAGTGAAAGGATTGTATTATTCACCTGCCTTGACAATGTGTTCAGCTGATGTGACCTTACAAACTACCAAACAGGTTGACTGGTGGAAGGTATTGTCAATTCCTATCAAACAGTTTGCCTGTTCTGCTAGAGAGGGCATCACTTAAACAATGACTGGAGATGTGGTTCCTGTGTGATTGGACATCAGCCCATTTTGTTGGAAATATCTGAGAACATGTCACACAGACACTTAATGAGCAATGGATTAGTCAGTGTGGTCCAGTACAAAAGCCAGCTTGTTCCCCCAGTCTTAATCCCTTGCATTTTTGCTTATGGAGACACTTAAAATTGTTCATATATCCAAGACCATTAATGATATAATTATATAAATATTGAAGGAATGCACCATCAATGCCTACCAGTGCATACAGCAGCAACCTGGAGTTTTTCAGAGAGTGCATGTTTCTTTAAGACTTCAGATGGAAGTATTTTTTACTGTGGCTGGACACAATATTAAGCAGCTCCTTTAGTGATGGCTCACAAGTGCAGGTTGTATTTAACAGCAAGCAAATCACATTAGAAGCTCTGCTATTTCCCAGCAACAAAATAATGTGACACCATTGTTAACTGCATTTTGTAGATCATTTGTAATGGCAAAAAGCTTGCTGTAGAAGAGATGTGTTCCACAGTATCCAATATGAGCAAGTGCTCATATTTCTTAAGATATGTGTTTGTAGTCCATGTTTATAAGACTTTTTCTTATGTTGGTCTGTACTAGCCGCCTTTCAAAATGTGAAACAATTTTTTTAATACAATGTATTTCAGCATTTAACCTCATAAGAAAGGTGAAGATGAACCTGGAACTATGAGCTGTAAGCTGGACGAAAATTCATAGCCATTCTAATAAAGATTAACTTATTCGAAGTCTAATTATAAAGTGCAGTCATCAGGAATTTCAATTAATAGCATGCTTCTCGGTGTTTTGCCAAGTTGATTTTTTCCATATTCTGCTCAATATTTCTGTGACTCAGCCACCTTCTTCAGATGCTGCAGGTTTTGCTGTTAAATGTACTAGATGCCTGGACTCCAACCAGACCATGAACTATTGTTGGTCTCATGCCACTATTTATAGGCAAGTTCAATTCTCAATGCCTTCCCAGTGCCCATTCCGTCCTTTGATGCTGGCTGGGGCCCAGACAGTGAGTACACATGACACTCACAATACCTGAAGATGAAGTCTCTGGTCATCATCAAAATATTGTGCATAAAATGGAAGCAACTTGGCAGAGCACCTGGAAGCACACTATAAATAACTCACACCAAGAAAACCTGTTGATCACAAGACGTTCAGCTGTTAGATAATCTAGATTAATGTACCTGTGGTTCTGTGCTCAAAGTAAAAATAACAGGAAGGCTGTCTGGATAAGAAAAGACTGATTTTCTCCCTGTATTTCCCCAGTCTAATTTTCTGCTATCTTAAATGACTGTGTCTTATTTTATTAGGACAGAAAATTTTCATATACACTCCTTTTTTCCACGTTTTCTAGTAATCAGTCACACTGGTAGGCATACATACTGGGTTATTCATGATGTTTGTTCTTCATTGTCTCACATGCTATTATTTGCTGTAAATCTCCTGAATGAATAATCTTGTTTTATATGCCCTCCACACTCTTTCTTGGCAGTAAAGATTTAAAACAATTCAGTTCATTAGTTGAATGCTCCAAAAAGCACTTCAGATTATGTTTGATAGGCTAGACTAAACTGCTTATAGTAAAATGAGACCCTAATAAAAGATAAACTGATGTTGATTTAGTGTAATATTTTTCACATCTACTTAATCACAAGATTTATTTTCCAGTAACAGCTGAGTTCTTTATTTACAGCTGTGATATTAATGGACACATATTCAAACATGATTAGTTTCATAGTCATTTAACTCTTATCAACACACCCAATATCAGCTTAATAAAATCATGAATGTTACCACATCAGCATTGCAAATGTATCAAGATTGCTGCTAGTCACCCGCAAAGTGTTTAATTCATCACAGTACACATGTATTTGATTAGTTGCATCAACTGAGATAGTTGATATGGTATTTCTTCTCTAGTAGCTACTCAAGCGATTGACTTCATCTGTCTTATGCCTTACATGACATCACAATACTGACAGTTGTTTTCTTTCTTAATTTGTTACTTTTTCTACATATTGTTAGTCAGTTGGTTAGATACAAATTTCATAAATCATAATTACTTGTAGTACATATTGCAATTATGTGGTACAACATGGATTCAGGGCTACGCGCAGATGGAGTGTTTGTGTTAATGGCTGCATAATAACTATTTACAGATTACCAAACAGTACAGTAGCTTAAATTTAATTAAAATGAATGCCATTACTCATGTTATTAGTCAAACAGAAATTAAGTAAAGTACACATTTTTGTCTAATGTACTACACCCTTTATCAGTTGTAAAAATATATTCATCCTTAGAATTGAAAGGGTTATCCAGAGAAAATGATTTCAGAGTTGCTAATTGTCAGTTGTCAGCTTCCTATATTATTGGGTAAATCATCCATTTCTGTTGCTGGATGATCAACTCCTTTCAAAGCCAAAGCTTTACATATCAGTGGGACTCATAAACATGAGATTGGCAGAAAACTGAAGTTCTTTGTCAATCACATCATAATTGACAAGGAATTTTTACTAAAGCAAGATATTGTATGAGACAGTTCCATGAGGGAAAGGGGGGGAGATAATGGCTGAGTGCAGCAGCCATTGTTAAGCTAATAAATCAATTTCTGAGTTACTGTATTGTGGAATTATTACAAGAGTAATGACGCAGTACATTTTTGAAGACTTAGGCTGTGTTGTCTAATCAATATATCTTCAACATCATCTGGGGATGCCAAAAGTAGTTCCTGCACCTCATCTCTGCTTAAACATGAAGTATTCATAATATTCTTGCATTGAAGTTAACAGCCCACAAATCCTAACTCTACTACAGTATAACTGATATGTAAATATGTACAGATAACAGTATCTGTGTTCTGAACTTAATGCAAAAATAGACAGAAAACGTTGTTTAACACACACATGGTATCTTTTTGCATGTGAAACTGCTTGGCATGAAGCAGAAACAGCTGTAAATTACCAGAACTGGAAAATATGTCCTGTTTTGTTCACATTATATTTGCATGCCTTCAGAAATTTCTTTTTCTTTGTTTCTTTTTTTGCTCTAACAAGAAACCAAATGCAAGCAAATGAAAGAGGAATGTAGGCCATTGTCTTCAAGAAGTCGACATTTTCCATGAAATTAAATGGAACAATCTGCAGATTTCTTAAGAAGCATTCATACACCAAATGTTTAATCTCAAATTATTATGCAACAACCTTGATCACAAAAAAGTCCAGGCTAAAACAATACAGGTCTTTGTTACTTAATATATTCAGTGGTGAAACTTAAATCCTATGATGATTTGCATTAATACATCAAAATTCTTCTTCTTTGCCGTCACCCTTCAGCAAGAATCCTATGAAGTTTCTCTATCTTACTGGTTTGGTAAGTGCAGCCAAAAGCAAATGGCTGGTGCGTAATTTCATTTGAAACTTCTGAAAATGCATAATATGTGCAATGTTACACACACTTAACAGGAGGCCAATGTGGCTGGGAATATCACATGATGTGAGTTCAGCCAATTGTGGAATGCAGACTCACCAAGTGGAAGGGAAAGGATGAATATACTTGTTCTATACAGAGCTTTTTAGTGGGATGTCTGCACCACCAGCTCTACCCTCTGCTAAACCTGACGTTCAAATTCTTACAGGGCCCTGCTGTTGTTCTGTACAAGATGTTTTCGTGTCCAGTTTGGAGTAAGCAGCTGTTGTGTGGGGAAATGCGACTGCCTACAGAGAGTGCAAAATCAAACTCTCAGATTCACTTTGCACCTATCTAGGGATTGTCCAACATTGGAATTCCATCAGGCAGCCATAATATGTTAGCTGTGGGAAGAGTTTAGACGATCGGCTAGTGACTTCAGTAAGAAATTTAGGACATCATATAATCGACGTATCTGTAACTTAGGCACTAGTAGGGTGCAGCGCCAGAAATCAACAAGGTGCCACAGCTGCTGATGGAATAAAATATACAGGGTGAGTCAGCATTATCCAATGGCTTTTGAATTTATGGTACACAATGACGTTTGAAGATGTAGCAACTTCTTTTATTTCAAAAGATACACAATGAATAGTAGTTTACATCTTGTATGTTAATTTTAACAGAAATTGACCATTTGTGAAGGATAGCGCCGTTTAAGCATTGGCCTTCTTTTTCGATGCACTTGTCAAATCTCTGATCGAAATTTCTCATCACTCTCTCCTACATGTTACAGGGTAAAGCATAAATCTCTAACTCAGTAGCATCCTCTACTTGAGGTTTACTACATAGGTTATTCATGTACACTTCCATCTTGAAGAAGCCCCACAAGAAAAAAATCACATGGACTAAGATCAGGAGAGCGTGGCAGTCAGTCAAAATTTCATATATTGGATATCACTTTCCCTGGAAAGAACTTCCTTATTTCAGCATTACACACATTCGAATTGTGAACTGTCACACCGTATTGTTGAAAAGAAACATGTCGACCATTTATGTCATGGCAACAAAGCTCGACGATGAGAAATTCATGCAGCATGGTGAAATAAAGAGTTCACAATGATGGCTCTCCCATTTCTTCGAAGAAATAATTACTTACGACTCCATATTTGCCTAATCCAGAACACACTGTAACTGAACCACAACACAATTGGCGCTGGTGCAGTTGTTGAGGGTTGTCTGGGGACCAATAATGATAGTTTTGTTTATTAACACTGCCGTTTAGGACATCTGACATTGAAATCACAGACCCAGGTTCTCCCTCTGACATCCCTCTCGTTACTTCAGCAAAAAGTCTCCTCACAAAATCTTGAGGCTTCAACTCTTGACCATTCGCAGTTTTGTAGTGATGAAAGTTTAGACAACGTAAAATCTCAGACACAAATTTGATAACCCAATAGATTGAGTGTGCCGTCTTGGTTGAATTGCATGACGCCCAATGCCAACGTGTTCAGGTGATGTGACAGCCTGTGCACTGTTGTTCAATGCAGAACTGGTCTCACGGAATTTGTCAACCCATAGCAGAATAGCATTGTGGGTTGGAATTGCACGATAACTGGAACACTGAATGGGAGATGGAACTCCATCTGAGTGTTGGTCACATATTCTGCACTTGTAAAAGAGTGTCTCTGCGACAAGCACACACTGTTGCTGTGTTGCTCGGTCCACCTCTCCATTGTACCTAAACTGCTGCTGCAGGGAAAATAATAAACACAAGCATGATCCTCCGCTACGCTGACTCACCCACTGCTACTTAAGTCAAAAACGTCGGCTGCCACTGACTCACTCGGTACTAATTTAATATTTTGTATGTGTATTTCAGACCTACACAAGAAAGTACAACCAAAGAAGAAGAGAACCTAGTAATGATAATTTGAAAGTTTGAAGCAAAGAGCCCGCAATTCGCCAAAATTTGGGGGAAGAGGAATTCCTGTTAAGAAGAGGGAAAGAAACTGCTACCTATGCTCTAGCAACCTGCGAGGCTGCCGGGTTTGCTTTCATCTAACGCTCTCGGTGAATGCAAAACGTCAGCCTCACTCTTCAACCACAGTCATTGTAATTTTTTGCAGTGGACCAATGTTTGCGACAACCTGTTGCAGTAACTAGTTTGCGACGTTCTCTGTGTTCCAAGTGCACACTACTCGAGTTAGATATCAATGCACACGTTTGACAATTCCTTTTTGCGTTTATTTTTCATTCTCTGTAGATAATAAGTTGTAGACCTAGGTACCTGTTACCTGGGAACTACGTGAGTCAGAGAGTGGGACCAATCCGCACTCGCTGAGGCAAAGGCCAGATTTCATCCTTTTATGCTCTTATATCCTCGTCTGCTTTTAAAAAATTGTCATATTCTCAAATGGAAGTATGGGCGACCTCTAAATGTTTGTACAAAAATTTATTTAGTCACAAACATTCAGATATATTTAAATTAATCAAATTACCGATTTCAGCATTATCGTCATCTTCAGATGTGCTTAATCCCTTTAACAAACACAGGAACTATGCAGCCAACTGGTTGTAAATAACTGTTAGGTACACTGATCCAGGTTTCGAATCCTACTACGGGTGTCTTCAGCAGAATGAAATTTTTAGAAACTGTAAAATTACATTGCGAGAAAACAGTGGTCATAATTTAGAGATGGAACATGTTTTATTTATTTTTGACCTGAGCATAGCTGCTCTCAATTCTGAGCATTGCTGTCTCGTAATGTAATTTTACAGTTTCTCAAAATCTCAGTCTCATGAAGACACCCTTAGAAGGTGTCAAAACCTAGATCAGTGTACCTAACAGTTATTTGCAACCGGATGGCTGTATAGTTCCTATGTTTGAACGCTACAATGGTGTAGCCTATACGCTTGCTGAGAAACAGCCATGTTTAAAACTGTAATACTTTACTTTTGAAAAAGCTTTGTACGGATATATATACAAATACAGTGAAGTATGAAGTGCTTTTACGTATTTCAATGAATGAATATATCGTCATAACGGTAAAAAGTATGAAATTAGAACACTACCTGGCTGTTTTCTATATATTCACTGAAGCGCCAAAGAAACTGTTATAGGCATGCGTATTCAAGTAAAGAGATACGTAAAAAGTCAGGATACGGCGCTGCGGTCGGCAAAGCCTACATTAGGCAAAAATTGTCTGGCTGAGTTGTTAGATCGGTTACTGCTGTTGCAATGGCAGGTTATCAAGATTTAAGTGAGGTTGAACGCGGTGTTACAGTCATTGCACGACCGATGGGACACAGTATCTCCGAGGTATCGACGAAGTGGGTATTTTCTCATACGACCATTTCACGAGTGTACCGTGAACATCAGGAATCCGGCAAAACATCAAATCTCCATCTCTGCCCTGAAAAAGATCCAGCAAGAACGGGACAAACAACGACTGCAGAGAAACGTGACAGAAGTGCAAGCCTTCCGCAAATTGCTACAGATTTCAATGCTGCGCCATCATCAAGAGTCGGCATGTGAACTATTCAACGAAACATCGTTGATCATGGGCCTCTGGAGCCAAAGGCCCACTCGTGTACCCTCGATGACTCGATGACACACAGCTTTATGCCTCACCTGGACCCGTCAACACCAACAGTGGACTGTTGATGGCTGGATTCATGCTGCCTGGTTGGACGAGTGTCGTTTCAAATTCTATCGAGCGGATGAACGTGTATGGGTATGGAGACAACCTCATGAATCCAAGGACCCTGCATGTCAGCAGTGGACTGTTCAAGCTGAGGGAGGCTCTGCAGTGGTGTAGGGCTTGTGCAGTTGGAGAATTATGGGACTCCTGATACGTCTAGATGCGACTCTCACAGGTGACACGTACGTAAGCGTCCTGTCTGATCACTTGCATGCATTCATGTCCATTGTGCATTCCGACGGACTTGGGCAATTCCAGCAGAACCATGCGACATCCCACATATCCAGAATTGCTATGGAGTGGCTCCAAGAATACTCTTCTGAGTTTAAACACTGCAGCTGGCCACCAAACTCCCAGACATGAACATTATTGAGCGTATCTGGGATGCCTTGCAGCGTGCTGTTCAAAATAGATCTCCACCCTCTCGTACTCTTACGGATTCATGGACAGCCCTGCAGGATTCATGGTGTCAACTCCCTCCAGCACTGCTTCAGACATTAGTCGAGTCCATGTCACGTCATGTTGCGGCACTTCTGCATGCTCTCAGGGCCCTACACGATATTAGGCAGGTGTTCCAGTTTCTTTGGCTCTCCAGTATATACAGGGTGAGTCACCTAACATTACCGCTGGATATATTTCGTAAACCACATCAAATACTGACGAATCGATTCCACAGACCGAACGTGAGTAGAGGGGCTAGTGTAACTGGTTGATACAAACCATACAAAATTGCACAGAAGTATGTTTTTTAACACAAACCTAAGTTTTTTCAAATGGAACCCCGTTAGTTTTGTTAGCACATCTGAACATATAAACAAATACGTAATCAGTGCCGTTTGTTGCATTGTAAAATGTTAATTACATCCGGAGATATTGTAACCTAAAGTTGACGCTTGAGTACCACTCCTCCACTGTTCGATCGTGTGTTTCGGAGAGCACCGAATTACGTGGGGATCCAAAGGGAACGGTGATGGACCTTAGGTACAGAAGAGACTGGAACAGCACATTACGTCCACATGCTAACACCTTTTTATTGGTCTTTTTCACTGACGCACATGTACATTACCATGAGGGGTGAGGTACACGTACACACGTGGTTTCCGTTTTCAATTACGGAGTGGAATAGAGTGTGTCCCGACATGTCAAGCCAATATATGTTCAATCTGGTGGCCATCATTTGCTGAACACAACTGCAATCTCTGGCGTAATGAATGTCGTACACGCCGCAGTACATCTGGTGTAATGTCGCCGCAGGCTGCCAGAATACGTTGTTTCATACCCTCTGGGGTTGTTGGCACATCACGGTACACATTCTCCTTTAACGTACCCCACAGAATGAAGTCCAGAGGTGTAAGATGAGGAGAACGGGCTGGCCAATTTATGCGTTCTCCACGTCCTATGAAACGCCCGTCGAACATCCTGTCAAGGGTCAGCCTAGTGTTAATTGCGGAATGTGCAGGTGCACCATCATGCTGATACCACATGCATCGACGCGTTTCCAGTGGGACATTTTCGAGCAACGTTGACAGATCATTCTGTAGAAACGCGGTGTATGTTGCAGCTGTTTGGGCCCCTGCAATGAAGTGAGGACCAATGAGGTGGTCGCCAATTATTCCGCACCATACATTTACAGTCCACGGTCGCTGTCGCTCTACCTGTCTGAGCCAGCGAGGATTGGTCACGGACCAGTAATGCATGTTCTGTAGATTCACTGCCCCGTGGTTTGTGAATCCCGCTTCATCGGTAAACAGGTAGAACTGCAACGCATTCTCTGTTAATGCCCATTGACATAATTGCACTCGATGATTAAAGTCATCACCATGTAATTGCTGATGTAGCGACACATGAAACGGGTGAAAGCGGTGACGATGCAGTACGCGCATGACACTACTTTGACTCAGTCCACCGGCTCTCGCAATGTCCCGTGTACTCATGTGTGGGTTCATGGCAACAGCAGCTAACACACCAACTGCACCCGCTTCTCCTGTGACGGGCTTGTTACGGACCCGTTTGCCTGCTACGACCATACCTGTTTCATACAGTTGGCGGTAGATGTTTTGCAATGTGCGGCACGTTGGATGCTCTCTGCCCGGGTACCGTTCTGCATACGCCCTGCAGGCTTCAGCTGCATTTCTTCGACACTCGCCATGGATGAGTATCATCAGAGTTCGAATACACCATTATCACAGTTCCTGCAACACTACACTATCACAGACGTCTGGTAACACGGTGTACTACAGTTGGTCTGCGTGCGGAGACGAATGCAGAATAAGAATAGCAGCAAGCGCTATATGCGGACACTGCGACAGCTAGACCAAACCACAACAGTGCACTACAGCCACACTCGTAAACACAGTCGTCATCGTAAACACGTCCCTGCAGATGCTGCTCGCCGACCGTGGCCCGTGTTTGTTACAACACGCAACTGAACGTCGGAGGTTTCAAGCGTCAACTTCAGGTTACAATATCTCCGGATATAATTAACATTTTACAATGCAACAAACGGCACTGATTACGTATTTGCTTATATGTTCAGATGTGCTAACAAAACTAAAGTGGTTCCATTTAAAAAAACGTAGGTTTGTGTTTAAAAAAACATACTTCCGTGCATTTTTGTATGGTTCGTATTAAACATTTACACTAGCCCCTCTCCTCACGTTCGGTCGGTGGAATCGGTTCGTCAGTATTTGATGTGGTTTACGAAATATATCCAGCGGTAACGTTAGGTGACTCACCCTGTATATGGCCATGTTCCTGATATGGCCACCCCCCTGTTGTGAGTTAGCTAAGCAAAAAATTCTGTAGATGGCAACAATATCCAGTGAGAGGGCTTACCATCCTCCCTTTGAGCAATATGGCGTCAGTTTCATGCTTTATTCATTCCTTTTTCTCATGTAATGTCTTCTTGCTTTTCTTCAGTAAATCTCCTTTGTTTCATTCAGGCTTTTAAAGATTTTATCCAAGGAAACCGTCGTTTTCTATTCAGTTTTTAATGCTCATTTGATTGGTGTTGTGCTTGATGGTGCGTCTTTTACGAGTTCTTTATAATCAAACAATATTCGTAAAAGCTGACCTACTCCTGACTTGGCCACCAGGTGGCCATATGAAGTGCAATAAGGCTAGTGCAAGTTCAATCAACTTATCTTTTTCTCCTGGCAAAAGTTCTCACCTAAAACTTCTTTCCAGATAAAAAGTATTTGAAAGCTTAAAGAGAAGGAGCTTAGGGTTTGAAGAAGCCTTGTTCAAGGCAATGAGCAGTGTAAAGAGTATGAAGTTCTCATCTGAGAGGGCAACAACATACATAAAAGTATCCTACTTTACCCTGTTATTTGGAGAAAGAAAGCCTGTGAACGAAAGCAGAAGTTGGTTGGAAAACTCACCTTGATACCTGAACAAGGAGAACAGCTATGCTGCAGAATTTTCAGTTTGCGTTTTGCAGGCTATCCATTGACTGATAAGATCCTTAAACTCCATGTTTTTCGTTTCCGCCAAGAAAACTGCATCGCAAACCGTTTTGAAGGGACCGCTGATCCTAAGTGGTTCGACAGTTTTTTGAAGAGGGACACTGATTGAGGTTGCATGACAGAGAGCTCAAAGACTTAAACCATCCCGGGCTGAAAAGTTAGACAAATTCGTAGTTGCTCACCATTTCGCAAAAACGAAAGAAATCTTCAACAAATACGATTGCTTCACGTTTCCAGAACGAGTGTACAGTATGGACAGATGTGGTAAGAGCTGGCATATTGGTATGGTGATGGGCAGAACCTACATTACACATTTTGCTTAAAATAGCTTACTACACAGAAAAACATACAAGATGGAAATAGGAATAACGATAGAACTCAATGAAAAAACACTGAAATAATGTTAGGAGCAAAAGTCGTGGCGTAATTGTGAAGTAATTAACAAAAACACTGTGTTTATATCACTGGATAGTTCATGAAATTCCATTGCAAAAACCAAATTACTTCGAAACACTAATTATATCAGAGATGTTGTCATGATTTGCCAACCTAAAATTTGTTACTACTATTATGAAAACACGTAAGTTTTAATTGTAAGTTTACTTATGTACAGCTAAACGATACGTAGAGAGATCTTGCGACTGTTGCAAGTTGCGTAAGGATTAACTCCGGTAGCCGTAGTCAGTCGGTATTACGTTAGTTTTAGCGCAGATTTAGAAAATTATTGTGTTGGTCCTGGATGAGATGTGGTGTATTCTTTGTAGAAATAAATTGGTGAATGATTAACTCCAACGTGTCGACTACATCATTTTAATAATTAGTATGCAACAAATACTGTCTTGATGATGTTGTTGTGGTCTTCAGTCCTGAGACTGGTTTATTGCAGCTCTCCAAGCTACTCTATCCTGTGCAAGCTTCTTCATCTCCCAGTACCTACAGCAACCTACATCCTTCTGAATCTGCTGAGAGTATTCATCTCTTGGTCTCCCTCTACGACTTTTGCCCTCTACGCTACCCTCCAATACTGAATTGGTGATCTTTGATGCCTCAGAACATGCCCTACCAACCGATCCCTCTTCTCCCCAATTCTATTCGATACCTCCTCATTAGTTATGTGATCTACACATCTAATCTTCAGCATTCTTCTGTAGCACCACATTTCGAAAGCTTCTATTCTCCTCTAGTCCAAACTATTTATCGTCCATGTTTCACTTCCATACATGGCTACACTCCATACAAATACTTTCAGAAACGACTTCCTGACACTTAAATCTACACTCGATGTTAACAAATTCCTCTTCTTCAGAAACGCTTTCCTTGCCATTGCCAGTCTACATATTATATCCTCTCTACTTCGACCATCATCCGTTATTTTGCTCCCCAAGTAGCAAAACTCCTTTACTACTTTAAGTGTTTCATTTCCTAACCTAATTCCCTCAGCATCACCCGATTTCATTCGACTACATTCCACTATCCTCGGTTTGGCTTTTGTTGATGTTCATCTTATATCCTCCTTCCAAGACACTGTACATTCCGTTGTCCGCGGCTCGTGGTCTTGCGGTAGCATTCTCGCTTCCCGCACACAGGGTCCTGGGTTCGATTGCCGGCGAGTTCAGGAATTTTCTCTGCCTCAGATGACTGGGTGTTGTGTGTCTTTCATCACGATTTCATCCTCAATCACTCAGAAGTAACCGTAGTGTCGATAAAGACCTTGTGGAGCCGCGGCCGAACCGCTCCGCGAGGGGTCTTCCGGCCACCAATGCCATATGCTCATTATCATTATGATCCTTTCCGTTCTACTGCTCTTCCAAGTCCTTTGCTGTGTCTGACAAAATTACAATGTCATCGGCGAACCTCAAAGTCTTTATTTCTTCTCCGTGGATTTTAATACCCACTCCGAATTTTTCTTTTGTTTCCTTTACTGCTTGCTCAATATACAGATTGAATAACATCGGGGAGAGGCTACAACCCTGCCTCACTCCCTTCCCAACCACTGCTTCCCTTTCATGTCCCTCGACTCTTATAACTGCCATCTGGTTTCTGTACAAATTGTAAATAACCTTTCGCTCCCTGTATTTTACCCCTGCCACCTTTAGAATTTGAAAGAGAGTATTCCAATCAACATTGTCAAAAGCTTTCTCTAAGTCTACAAATGCTAGAAACGTAGGTTTGCCTTTCCTTAATCTTTCTTCTAAGACAAGTCGTAAGGTCAGTATTGCCTCACGTGTTCCAGTATTTCTACGGAATCCAAACTGATCTTCCCCGAGGTCGGCTTCTACCAGTTTTTCCATTCGTCTGTAAAGAATTCGTGTTAGTATTTTGCAGCTGTGACTTATTAAACTGATAGTTCGGTGATTTTCACATCTGTCAACACCTGCTTTCTTTGGGATTGGAATTGTTATATTCTTATTTAAGTCTGAGGGTATTACGCCTGCCTCATAAATCTTGCTCACCAGATGGTACAGCTTTGTCAGGACTGGCTCTCCCAAGGCTGTCAGTAGTTCTAATGGAATGTTGTCTACTCCCGGGGCCTTGTTTTGACTCAGGTCTTTCAGTGCTCTGTCAAATTCTTCACGCAGTATCATATCTCCTATTCCATCTTCATCTACATCCTCTTCCATTTCCATAATATTTTCCTCAAGTACATCGCCCTTGTGTAGACCCTCTTTATACTCCTTCCACCTTTCTGATTTTCCTTCTTTGCTTAGAACTGAGTTTCCATCTGAGCTCTTGATATTCATACAAGTGGTTCTCTTTTCTCCAAAGCTCTCTTTAATTTTCCTGTAAGCAGTATCTATCTTACCCCTAGTGAGATAAGCCTCTACATCCTTACATTTGTCCTCTAGCCATCCCCGCTTAGCCATTTTGCAGTTCCTGTCGATCTCATTTTTGAGACGTTTGTATTCCTTTTTGCCTGTTTCATTTACAGCATTTTTGTGTTTTCTCCGTTCGTCATTTAAAATCAATATTTCTCCTGTTACCCAAAAATTTCTACTAGCCCTTGTCTTTTTACCTACTTGATCCTCTGCTGCCTTCACTACTTCATCCCTCAAAGCTACCCATTCTTCTTCTACTGTATTTCTTTCTCCATTTCCTGTCAATTGTGCCCTTATGCTCTACTTGAAACTCTGTACAACCTGTCTTGATATGCCGATGAAATACCAGACATATTTCGTAAAGGATGGATTATGCATTTAATGAAAGTTACATCACCCATTCGACGAGAAACCAATACAGTGGTTATCATTCGAGTTTATTCATACAAGCTGGGCAGCCGCCTAAGGAAACCATACAAAAAAAAAAAGAGGCTGAGAACCTGATACTGGTAATTATGCTGAGGCGGAGGCCTAGACCACTGTGCATTCGCTTCTTTATTATCTTTCCTTTCGCCCTCACATTCGTCCAGTACCTTTTCTCTTAGTAACTGACTTATTCGTAATCCTCACCGATCACATTTATAGACCTTTCATCTATCTTTCAATAACTGTCTGTTTATTTCTATTCTAATTACTTGACTCACTGTTAGTAATAAGCGCTTTTTCTTGTCTGGCGTCAGATTACGTGCACATTGTGACAATAACACCAGCAGCTTCCAAGTTGTACCACGGAGTATTCCAGGTACATTGATAAAACAATACCTCTGGTCTCCAAGAAAAAACCGTACAAAAGACGTCTCGTGCCTATAACGATGTGTGGGTTAGAGGGGCTAACGGTTTGAGTGTACCAATTAAGGGTATTAAAAAAATCAGTTCCTCAGTGTTCATTAAAAATAAACGTATGAAGTAAGAATCTAAGGCATCTGACAACAGCTATGACTGAAGGGAATCCCACCTGCGACTCTTGAAGCAAAAGATTAGAATAGTATGGTTATATGAAAAGAATGGCTCCCTGTAGGAATTTTCGATTATTAACTGATCTAAATGTACCTACGAGGAGACCAAAAGAAAGACCTCGTGATGGATGGGAGAAGCATCTTACAGCACCTCAAAACAAGAAATGTTAATGGATACAGAATTATGGAGCGGACAAAATCACATCCGGTTTGTTGAAGCCGAGAAATGAATACGACAGCGATAGCTGTACGACGAACGCTCTTCCCATAGCTGTTGCTAGATGGGGCTCTAAGAACAGTACAAGAATTGACCTGGGTATTAACTTTAACAAAATTGATAATAACAGGAATTTTTTAAGCATCTGAAGTCGTGTCTATTTGATATTAACTTAAATATCCTCGGAAAATTTGATTTGAGACTTTTTTTTTGTCATCAGTCTACTGACTGGTTTGATGCGGCCCGCCACGCTTTCCTTTCCTGTGCTGACCTCTTCATCTCAGAGTAGCACTTGCAACCTACGTCCTCAATTATTTGCTTGACGTGTTCCAATCTTTGTCTTCCTCTACAGTTTTTGCCCTCTACAGCTCCCTCTAGTACCATGGAAGTCATTCCCTCATGTCTTAACAGATGTCCTATCATCCTGTCCCTTCTCCTTATCAGTGTTTTCCACATATTCCTTTCCTCTCCGATTCTGCGTAGAACCTCCTCATTCCTTACCTTATCAGTCCACCTAATTTTCAACATTCTTCTATAGCACCACATCTCAAATGCTTCGATTCTCTTCTGTTCCGGTTTTCCCACAGTCCATGTTTCACTACCATACAATGCTGTACTCCAGACGTACATCCTCAGAAATTTCTTCCTCAAATTAAGGCCGGTATTTGATATTAGTAGACTTCTCTTGGCCAGAAACGCCTTTTTTGTCATAGTGAGTCTGCTTTTGATGTCCTCCTTGCTCCGTCCGTCATTGGTTATTTTACTGCCTAGGAAGCAGAATTCCTTAACTTCATTGACTTCGTGACCATCAATCCTGATGTTAAGTTTCTCGCTGTTCTCATTTCTACTACTTCTCATTACCTTCGTCTTTCTCCGATTTACTCTCAAACCATATTGTGTACTCATTAGACTGTTCATTCCGTTCAGCAGATCATTTAATTCTTCTTCACTTTCACTCAGGATATCAATGTCATCAGCTAATCGTATCATTGATATCCTTTCATCTTGTATTTTAATTCCACTCCTGAGCCTTTCTTTTATATCCATCATTGCTTCCTCGATGTACAGATTGAAGAGTAGGGGCGAAAGGCTACAGCCTTGTCTTACACCCTTCTTAATACGAGCACTTCGTTCTTGATCGTCCACTCTTATTATTCCCTCTTCTTTTTTCAAAATCTCGAACAGCTTGCACCATTTTATATTGTCGAACGCTTTTTCCAGGTCGACAAATCAAATGAAAGTGTCTTGATTTTTCTTTAGCCTTGCTTCCATTATTAGCCGTAACGTCAGAATTGCCTCTCTCGTCCCTTTACTTTTCCTAAAGCCAAACTGATCGTCACCTAGCGCATTCTCAACTTTCTTTTCCATTCTTCTGTGTATTATTCTTGTAAGCAGCTTCGATGCATGAGCTGTTAAGCTGATTGTGCGATAATTCTCGCACTTGTCAGCTCTTGCCGTCTTCGGAATTGTGTGGATGATGCTTTTCCGAAAGTCAGATGGTATATCGCCAGACTCATATATTCTACACACCAACGTGAATAGTCGTTTTGTTGCCACTTCCCCCAATGATTTTAGAAATTCTGATGGAATGTTATCTATCCCTTCTGCCTTATTTGACCGTAAGTCCTCCAAAGCTCTCTTAAATTCCGATTCTAATACTGGATCCCCTATCCCTTCTAAATCGGCTCCTGTTTCTTCTTCTATCACATCAGATAAATCTTCCCCCTCATAGAGGCTTTCAATGTATTCTTTCCACCTATCTGCTCTCTCCTCTGCATTTAACAGTGGAATTCCCGTTGCACTCTTAATGTTACCACCGTTACTTTTAATGTCGCCAAAGGTTGTTTTGACTTTCCTGTATGCTGAGTCTGTCCTTCCGACAATCATATCTTTTTCGATGTCTTCACATTTTTCCTGCAGCCATTTCGTCTTAGCTTCCCTGCACTTCCTATTTATTTCATTCCTCAGCGACTTGTATTTCTGTATTCCTGATTTTCCCGGAACATGTTTGTACATCCTCCTTTCATCAATCAACTGAAGTATTTCTTCTGTTACCCATGGTTTCTTCGCAGCTACCTTCTTTGTACCTATGTTTTCCTTCCCAACTTCTGTGATGGCCCTTTTTAGAGATGTCCATTCCTCTTCAACTGTACTGCCTACTGCGCTATTCCTTATTGCTGTATCTATAGCGTTAGAGAACTTCAAACGTATCTCGTCATTCCTTAGTACTTCCGTATCCCACTTCTTTGCGTATTGATTCTTCCTGACTAATGTCTTGAACTTCAGCCTACTCTTCATCACTACTATATTGTGATCTGAGTCTATATCTGCTCCTGGGTACGCCTTACAATCCAGTATCTGATTTCGGAATCTCTGTCTGACCATGATGTAATCTAATTGAAATCTTCCCGTATCTCCCGGCCTTTTCCAAGTATACCTCCTCCTCTTGTGATTCTTGAACAGGGTATTCGCTATTACTAGCTGAAACTTGTTACAGAACTCAATTAGTCTTTCTCCTCTTTCATTCCTTGTCCCAAGGCCATATTCTCCTGTAACCTTTTCTTCTACTCCTTCCCCTACAACTGCATTCCATTCGCCCATGACTGAGACTAAAGGCCTATATGTCTTTCTTACAAAAAATAACTTCTGAAAGCACTCCTGTCGCGAAGAAAATAGAGTTGCTTCGGCTACTGAGATTTGTATTGATATTCTTGAGTAAATGTCGTAAATTTTTTACCATTCAGCACTGCCTTCCTTCAAGAACGCTGTCCAATGTATAACGTTGCGCTGAGAATACTATAATATAGTTAACAAGTTTCGTGGTTAATTTTTATAAATGTAATGCGTTAAAATTATGTAAAAGATGTACTGTGTGTAGTGTTCTTTTTTTGTGTTCGTATGTTCCACGTGTTCGAGGACACTGAACCAACGACGGCGGATTTGCGGCTGCACAGTAACGGCAGCTTCGGGAGTTGGTAGCTGTAAGCGCCGAGCACCACGCGACGTCGTTGATCCAGCAGACGCGACACAGATGAAATTATAACACTGTTAATAAGAAAAAGAACTTGTTGCTACTGCAATTTTGCTCAGGTCATGTCTGTATTCCACTGAAGTCAGTCATTGGATGGAAATGTATACCACACTATGTGTTTTGTGAAGAGTTATCAATAAACCATCGGAGAAGGTAATTATTGTGAAAAGAAAAAACATGCTGTTGAAGATTTTTATTTTTGAAGTGTGAATGCTTGATGTTGGTTGTCAAAACTGAATCAAGATCCTGATCAGATAAAAAGGAGAACGCAGGGTTAAATACTTCGCAACCAAGAAACATTGGAAAATCATGTGCATACTCCTTTTTTTAAATTAAGATGTGATTAATTTGTTCTCATTATTGTGAGTGAGTTTTTTTTTAAAAAACAGTGGGTATAGTTAACGTTATTCGGAAAATACTTGACAGTTTTTGAAATTTAATGAAAGTTTAATAGTGACAAGTGAAACATTTTGACAGTTTCGACATGTGAATCAGAGAAATACTTAACGCTACTGCACGCTTGACTGTGTAGTAATAGCCGAGAGCGTCTCTGGTTGTCTTGACAGCGGAAACTGCAATATATCCGAATTTGAAAAATAGTTTGAAATTGATATTTGCTACATGAATACTTACGAGGGAGTAAAAGCAATTAGTGATCGTTTGTCCTTTTTGAAAATACGAACCAGCAAAATATAGATGATAATTCTTCGGAAGATACAACAGCAAATATCGGCCCATTGAATATAATTGATAGCACGATCGGGAAGATCGGTGCATACATTTTTGTGATCAGTACGTGTCCAGGTGTCCGCACATCGTAGATTGTTCTTTTCATTCTGTTTTCAAAATTTTGAAGTACCTGTTTGTTTACTACGCAAGCGTTGTAATCTTTGGAGAGCTTATGTCAGAGATTTCCTTGAATCTTGAATATTCTTTTTTCGACTCTGGTCAAATTTAAGTCTTCAAGTGCGATCAAGGTGCTTACTGTCTGATCGTCTGGTGTTGCAGATATTGTTGTGGTGGTTCTAGCTCGAAACAGTTTGCGAACTCTCACAACGAGCTTCCTTGCTGTCATTTAAAACTTCATTCCGTCACCTACACTTTGCCCCTGCTTTATAATATTTTTTTTTTATCCTAATTTGCTATTAGAAACTGAAACGCTATTTTAAAAATGACCTTTCATGACATAAAAGAATATGTAAAAATTACACATCCCTGATCCATATAGAGCTTCTTTTTTTCCATTTCTTCATCCTAATAAAGAACGGAATGTTAGGTTGTCTGTTTCTCTGTAGACACTAATAATAATCAAAAACTAGTCATAAATATTAGCAAACTGGCTTGTAACTAGAGAGAGATTTAAAACTACTGTTGGTAGGGATGCAGTGACACACCCATTTCTTTGGTTTGCATTCATCATACGGACGGAGCGGCAGCCCATCTGTTCATGTGTCTGAGAATTACGTGAAACAGAACATGAACACGAGTTCCTAATCGTGAGGGAATTCGTAGGTAACCCTGGAAGGAAAATAATGAATTATTAAGCTCATTTAACTAGGTCTCCATATAGGCCTACGTTTTTCAAACAAGTAGCATTGGTTGCAAATATGTAACATTACCTGCATTTCCAACATATTTGGCTTTACCATCGTACTAAATACAAAGTGTGGTTTTTGAACTAGTGCGATTATCATCCATCTCTGCCAGCGAATTTTCTCTTTCTTTGACCCTAGAAACTCGCTAAAACTTGTCAACTCTGTATCATTGACTACTTCAACTTGGTTTCTACGAATTTAAACCTTACGGCTCCGTCTTTCTTTTCTTTCTGTAGCTGTATCATGTGAAAGACTACTGATGTGACTGAATCCAATCATGGTATCTAATTTACAAAATCATCACTCGTTTCTCGTGCAAGCAATAATGGATTTACCGAAATAGCATTCGGAAATGCCTAAGTAGTACATAAATATGTCTTCTACTGCCAGAGTCTCTCGGTGTTTGGGTATGTTGCTTAAGAATTCACTCACATTTTAGTATCTATTGATAATAGCTCCTGTTTGGGTGCATCCACTCTGATTTCAAAGGATACATCTAGTTCAGCATTTCTTTACATTTCTCGTGAAGTCGCTTTATTACTATAGTATGATAAAGAATATGTCATAAATGCTTATTCTTCTTTAGACACCACAGAAATGGGATCTACTTAGGAATAGTAAGGTCCCTTCTTGACGCAGGGACCGATCGTTGCTTCCTGCCGACGCCGCCGAGAAACATTAGTGTGTTTCCTTCTGTGAATTTTATAGAACTGAAAATATATATATTTTCGACGAAGATAGTTCACAGTAAAATGAGAGACGTGCGTACTTACGGCTACGCTGATTTGACATTGCTTCTAACTTCCCATTTGCTTCTCTTTAAGACAAGTAATCCTTTCTTCTAGGAGTGCTAGCCTTGCAAGTGTCACAGGAGAACTTCTGTGAAATTTGGAAGGTAGAAGACGAGGTCCTGGCGGAAGTAAGGCTGTGAGGACGGGTCGTGAGTCTTGGCTGGGTAGCTCAGCTGGTAGAGAACTTGCCCACGAAAAGCAAGGATTCCGAGTTCGAGTCTCGGCCCGGCACACAGGTTTAATTTGCTAGGAAGTTTCATACTTGTCTTTGCTTTATAGTTTCATTCCAATAGACTACAACTTGTGTTAAATGATCCCACGACCAAAGGTATCTTTTCCTAACATTTATTGAGAGCTATGTATGATTGTCAACGTGTACTGGTATTGGGAGTTGGATAGATGCGTTTTCGTCCGCACACATCACCGAAACAGAACAATGTGCAGGCGCAAAGAAAAATTTTGGACAATATTCTTTATTTTTCAAACATCGGACTCTATTTTCTGAGAGAGGTAGGACGGGCGTCTATGGTCGTCACGTGAGATTATTCGTACAAGAACAGGAAGAAGAAACTGTTTTGCGAGGCAAAATTCACCCGTGCACTGAGCATGTGTATTTTATGATAGGACTATGTTCTGAAGATCACGATATCCTAATAAGGAGAAATCAGTGGCGTCACACACATTAACCGTGTCGAGCTGTGGTATACTATTTTCAGTAGACTATTCACTGGCTTGTTGTCTCTAGGCAAACGCTGTCTGTCTCTGTAGACCCCGATGTCTCCAGTAAGTTGAACGCATTCATTTATTCCTTCTAGGAACCACACAGCTGTTTCAAAATGACCTCCTGTGCGGTAAGACGTACGTACCAATAGTGCCAGTGCTCAACATTATTTACGACATGCATTGTTATTTCTGTTTGAAATTGTGAATTACTTCAAATTTACCCACAGTTTTCAGTTACGTATTCTGATAGGTCGATAATGATTTCTGTAAGTATATCTTATGTATACCTTCGTATAGTCTTAGTGATAGACAAACAAATGTACTACACTTCGTTCTTCTTACTGCAGTGATTTCCGTTTACGTCCGACTTTGTGACAGTATTGGGTCTGTTTTTCTGAGCTTGAGGCGCACCCGTCTCTCTTTGTTTCGTCTGCTGTACAAGTGACATAAACACAGTATGAACGAGAATGCATTGATTGATCCCAGACGCAAAACGAGTTTGTGCTTTGTATGAGGTCGGCAGAAAGGAAAGAAGTTGGAACACCAGAAATGTAATCTATCTAGCCACTTTTCTGAGACTGGTTTCTATTAACTATCTGATTTCTCCTACATTATATGCAATAACACAAGTATTTTCGAAATGTCTCTTTTGTTAGAATGACGCTCGTGCATTACATACACTGGTCATAAACAGTTTGAAGTATTTAAGAGTAATTTTCATGTACTCTACGAAACATAAGACACGTAAATTACAATCCGAATGGATCAATACATACAGATTCTATAAGTGAAAGTTTATCCTCTTTAGAAAGTCGTATTTCATAGTTATAGGTTCATTTCTCGTCCTTCCATTATCTCTCTACAATCTACTTCATTTCTAATAGCAAATTGACTACATAGTATGGCAATATGTCAGTACGCCATTTACAAAATTTTATGGTATGGCTTGCGTCAGACTTCCCATTAGACCTATGTGACTCGATCAGACTGAATACAAGCGGTCCTTAAAATTGAGTGGAAAATTCATTGACCTTCATCTCATTCTAACGGCGTTCATAACTTTCGTACTGTGATGTATTATCTCAGAAATAATAATAATTATAGTAACCATAGCTTGCACTGTGCGGTTATACGTGGCAACGACAATGAGATTGTGCAAGACAGTATAAAAAGGCCGCACTGTGGAACTGATAGACTTCTTGTATGGTAATCTGCTTGAGTGCTAGCGGTGTAACAAGCTGGTAACAAAAAAACGTTACTAATGTGATTTCAAATTGGAATGGAAACATGGCGTAACATTCACAAAGAAAATGTCTAGTGGAAGAAAAAGTGAGAGGCAGCGACGAGACTGTAACACAAGTACGTCACAGCTACTGATGTTTGTTTTAGTTTTCCTGTAGTTATACGGGAGATACTATATATATATATATATATATATATATATATATATATATATATATATATATATGTGTGTGTGTGTGTGTGTGTGTGTGTTTCCTTACAGCGTAAAGCTGAATACTTCAATAAATGACTGCCACACATTACAAATGTGCAGTACCCATCGGTATTATTTTCTAATAAAAATTAAAACTAAAACCTGTAGCTCAAAGGTTTTAATAAATTAATGTTGAGGCCTTGTGTGGTAATACACGAGTATCAAGTTGCCAATGTTTGTGTGACTGTCTGTTTAAAGGTGGTTGTATCAATCTAAAGATTTAACGATGTGCTACAGCGGTAGTTTCAATGTTTTATATGTTCGAGAGTGGAACGGTAGAGAGACAGTATGAAGGTGGTTCATTGAACCCTCTGCCAGGCACTTTATTGTGAATAGCAGAGTAATCACGTAGATGTAGATGTAGATGTACCTCTGTTCATAGAAATGAGAGTGAGTGGTGCCAAGTAATCTAAACTTTTAAAAAAACTTGTATATTATCTAAATTTGGAACACAACAAGTCGTCATCTAAATACGCCATGTGGATGAAGAGCAAAAATTCCGCATGGTGTGGGAAAACATATGCAAGCTTTCACTGCTTGCATTCACTTATAAAGGCCTTTTGGTAAGTGTAAGGCTAATTTCTTGTCGATGTTTACTTTTCCATCTGTCCGTTGCCGCTTATACTGCATTCATGTTAGGATGAAATACGGCAGGGTATTAGAAGATAATTTGTTGCAAATTCGATAACGTTACTGTTATGTGTTACTTTTTTTCAAAGACAAGAACTGGAAATTCAAATCTAGCTTCTTAAAGTTAGCTAAATTCTTAGTCGTATTTGCAGAACATGAGAGTAATAGACTGTCCTGATGTACTTAGCTATTATTTATTTAATTACGAAAAGGTTTCAGCTCCTTAGCCTTTTGTCAGGTGACAACTAAATGTCTAAACTTGAGATAAATAACTTCATTAAAATGCTCCCTAGACGGTCAATTATATTGTACAACATTTCCAGATGCGCAATAATATTAAACGTGTAAGGATCAGATTTGAGAATATCAAAAACTTTTGAAATACATTCTGTGGCTCGGAAATATCGTGTTAGGTTTGTTGTTGTGTGAAAAATGAGACGAAAGACCATTTTTATTAAAGTGTATCGAAATGTATGAGTTATTGTCGGTATTGTGGGATGTTGGAGCAGGTGAGTACAAAAGCAGAATTATTAAGAATGATGAATGGTATGATTTGTATTTCAGAAAATATTTTTAATAAATTTTTAAATTCCAAGTCTTCGAAAGAATTGTCAGTAAATCGGGATCCTAGCGTAATACAAAAGCGCAGACTTTGTGGAACTCCGTCTCACGTATTATTTTGTTTTTTGATGATAGGATATGGGCTATGGGCGCCCGCAGACGTTTATAATGGCGGGGGGGGGGGGGGCAAAGAGCAAGTACTTATGTATGGGGACACCAATTTATATCGGGAGAATAATTTGCAATAATATATCAAACGCACGACATTATTGACAATATAATCGATAAAGTAATTGTGCACTCTTGGAAGACTGTCAACAATATTACGCCATATTGCTGTGAATATTATTGACCATTTAGGGACCGCTTAAGAACAAGTCTGTGCGCACGACGTCTCACGTCACTTTCTTGTGGATGAAACATTCAGTTGCTCCCGTAGATGATCAAACAATTTGTCAAACTTCGCATGTTTAGCAGCTTATTTAGCAGTGTGGTGCTCTGTTTGACGTGTCTGTCAAACAAACGCTATGTCTGAAGTGTTGGGAGAAATTTGATTGACAGCTGATTTAATAAACAAGTTTTAGCGTTTCCGCTGGCGCTTCTCAAATAAATGCCATTTGCTGGCCAGATGTCGAAGATGAGGAACTGTAAAAATGTTGATTTTGAGTGAAGAAGACATTTTTTGGAAATTAAGCTCAAAGAATTATATGAACAAAAACAAAAATACTGCCACTATGATAGAGGAAATGTGTCTTCTCCATACAAATATTAAAGCGGAAGACGTAAACAAAATCATCTTATTACGCACAAGAAGCTGCAAAACATTCGTTATTAAATAAAAGACGATTACAGACTATCATGAATGTATTTTCTTTTCGATACCTACTACGACTAGAAGGCGTTACTGATTCCGCTTCTGGATAATGCGGACAATAGTATTCGTAAAAGTGAAAAGAAGAGATCTCTGAATCTTGTGCTTCAACTGAAGACTGTAGGGAATTACTGAAAATAGTCAACATACGGAGAGAATTTTCTCGAGTTTATTTCATTTGAATAGTATCACATCTGGGTTTCTGGTATGAACGTTTGTCACGAACATTAGAAGAAACTGATACTGTAGCTGTTTGTAGACTGAAAGATAATGCTGTAGTCAGAAACATAGTAGTTATCATGTCAGAACATGTGCATCTCGTTGATATTCAAGTCGATAAGACGAGTAATGTATACAGGCCGGAATTGTCACTAGTTTGCGTGCGCTGTACAGGAGAGTAAACTGTTTTTCATCAAGGCGGTGCATGGCCTGGAATCTGATGCAGTTAACAGAACACAGTGAAACACTGGGTAGTGTGTCTGCTAGGGCAGGAGCCGTTGCTGTTGTGGTGGTAGTGGTTGAGAATCGTAGGCCAGCGCCTTGGCATCAGTAGCACGAGCAGCGATCCAAGGGGCACCGGGGAGGATAGACGATGCAGCGGTCCATGCAGTACTCGTCTGCGCCCCTGCGGCCCGCCAGGTCGCCGATAGCTTCGCAGGTGCGTCTGCAACAGCATACAGAATAGCTTTAACCACCGAGAGGACACCAGACGCACAACAGTTGCACAACCAGTAATATTCATCGAACCGAAATTTTCACATGACTTTCGTACAACGCTTTTGTTTACATTTTGCTCTAAGACTGAAACTTTAATGCATGTTTCACTTATTTGTCCTGTATTTATGCATCTGCTTATTATTAACAGCAATGGTTATTAACTGTTGCTGCTAAGGTTGCAAATATACTCTACTGGCCATTAAAATTGCTACACCAATAAGAAATGCAGATGTTAAATGGGTATTCATTGAACAAATATATTATACTAGAACTGACATGTGATTACATTTTCACGCAATTTGGGTGCATGGATCCTGAGAAATCAGTACCCAGAACAACCACCTCTGGCCGTAATAACAGCCTTGATACCCCTGGGCATGGAGTCAAACGGAGCTTGGATGGCGTGCACAGGTGCAGCTGCCCATGCAGCTTCAACAAGATACCACAGTTCATCAAGAGTAGTGAGTGGCGTACTGTGACGAGCCAGTTGCTCGGCTACCATTGACTAGATGTTTTCAACTGGTGAGAGATCTGGAGAATGTGCTGGCCAGGGCAGCAGTTGAACATTTTTTGTATCCAGAAAGGCCCGTACAGACCTGCAACATGCGGTCGTGCATTATCCTGCTGAAATGTAGGGTTTCGCCGGGATCGAATGAAGCGTAGAGCCACGGGTCGTAACACATCTGAAATGTAGCTTTCACTGTTCAAAGTGCCTTCAATGCGAACAAGAGGTGACCGAGACGTGTAACCAATGGCACCCTATACCATCACGCCTCGTGATACGCCAGTATGGCGATGACGAATACACACTTCCAATGTGCGTCCACCGCGATGTCGCCAAACACGGATGCGACCATCATGATGCTGTAAACAGAACCTGGATTCATCCGAAAAAATGACGTTTTGCCTTTCGTGCACCCACGTTCGGTGTTGAGTAAACCATCGCAGGCGCTCCTGTCTGTGATGCAGCGTCAAGGGTAACCGCAACCGTGGTCTCCGAGCTGATAGCTAATGCTGCTGCAAACGTCGTCGAACTGTTCGTGCAGATGGTTGTTGTCTTGCAAACGTCCTCAGCTGTTGACTCAGGGATCGAGACGTGGCTGCACGATCCGTTACAGCCATGCGGATAAGATGCCTGTCATCTCGACTGCTAGTGATACGAGGCCGTTGGGATCCAGCACGGCGTTCCGCATTATCGTCCTGAACCCATCGATTCCATATTCTGCTAACAGTCATTGGATCTCGACCAACTCGAGCAGCAATGTCGCGATACGATAAACCGCATTCGCGATAGGCTACAATCCGACCTTTATCAAAGTCGGAAACGTGATGGTACGCATTTCTCCTTACACGAGGCATCACAACAACGTTTCACCAGACAACGCCGGTCAACTGCTGTTTATATATGAGAAATCGGTTGGAAACTTCCCCGATGTCAGCACGTTTTAGGTATCGCCACTGCCGCCAACCTTGTGTGAATGATCTGAAAAGCTGATCATTTGCATATCACAGCATCTTCTTCCTGCCGGTTAAATTTCGCGTCTGTAGCACGTCATCTTCGTGGTGTAGCAATTCTAATGGCCAGTTGTGTATATTCGTCAAAGAATGTAAAGTCGCTTTTCACAGATTAATTATCACAAAGGTCTAATTCCAGTATCATACCAAAAAGAACAGCTTTATATGCTGAAAATAGTGTACTGTAGGGTAGTAAAGAGTTCATGTCCTAGTCCTAATTTGTATGGCTGCATGGCCATATATTTGTAAGTGTTGGATAAATTCGTTAGTATGGAAGTATGCTGGCAGTCAATCTGTTGAATGTATGTACATTCGGAATAATTTTCAACTCTAGATTATATAGATCTTCAAATCACTGTACTGATTTCGGAGTAGCCACAGTAGGACACTACAGTACTAGAATCTATGCCGTCGAGAATATGTACGATTAATACGAGAGACACTCAATGAGTCAGGCAGTTTTGGTTGAAAAAGTGCAGAGTTTGTTGTGGGACATCGTGGCATATTCCCACTCTAACCCCTATAGTTTCATGAAATTCCGAAAGGGGGCGGCGCTGTCGGTAGCCTTGAATATGGCGTCTGTAACGGAGTTGTGCTCCAAGCAGAGAGCTGTAATTGAGTCTCTTTTGGCTGGAAATCAGAGCATCGCAAATATTCCTAGGTGGATGCAGAATATCTGCGGAGACCGGGCAGTGAACGAAAGCACGGTGAATCGTTGGGCAAGGCATCTCCCATCATCGCAACAGGGTCGCGCAAATCTGTCCGACCTCCGCGTGCCAGTGTGCTGCACACAGCTGTGATTTCTGCAGTGTTGGAACGTGCGGACACTCTCATTCTCCTTGTCCATGACAATGCAAGGCCCCATCCAAGTCAGCGCACCCGAGAGGAGCTTATAAAACTTTACTGGACTCTTCTTCCTCATGCTCCTTACAGGTCGGATCTCACACCTTCCGACTTACATCTCTTTGGCTCAATGAAGGGTGCACTTCGTGGGATGCAGTAGTGGACGACGTGGAGGTTATTGATGTAGCAAGACGTCGACCAATAGGGTGGTACCATGCAGGCATACGAGCCCTCCTATTACGGCGGCATGAGGTCATCGCACTGAACGGAGATAATGTTGAAATATAGGGTTTTATGGCCTACAATCAGAATCCTGAATAAAACCAACGGGCTATAAAACCAACCTGCTTCAGGAAAAAAAATGTGTCGTGTTACTTACTGAACGCCCATCGTAATTTAGTTTCCATATCAGGAGTATGAACGAAGTTTAAAAATATGGCACCAGAAGGGAAAAACCAAATAATATCGTTGCTAAAAATATTTCAATGTTTGATAAATCACTAATTTGCATGTCATAGTTTCAAATTCAATGGTTTTCCTGTACACTTTCACTTTGGCATTGTGGGAAGCCATTTCACGATGCCACTGTAGCACAAGTAATTGAAACAGAGACTCGCCAGTAGGATCATGTGCACCAAAAAACCTAAAAAAATAGTGGTGGCTATTCATTCTTTTCCTATACCCAGATAATTACTGGCGTCTCAACTGTGGAACTTGAAGTAAAAAAGGGAAAACTTGGATTTATCTTTTAAAAGCTTTAAGTCAAGTTCATTGAAACTAACGAATGTTAATTATGAAGATGCCTATGCAACGTATGTACAAAATACAAGTTACTTTTTCGCGGAATCTGTCTGTACTAGCTATGTCATGACATGCAGAATTTGTAAGGCGCGTTCAGGCAAAATATGCCCATGTCACTTTTGCGTCGAGGTATGTTGGCAACAAAGTACTTCGTTCTGAATGTTCACTCCATAGATATTCCTACTTCACGGTATTCATGTATGATCCTTTGCACATTATCAGTTTTCTATGAGGAGAAGCTCTTTTTTATCAGATAATTTAATTGTAGAAAGCTTACAGAAAGTGGTAGTTGCCGCAAACAACAGTGTGTGTGTGTGTGTGTGTGTGTGTGTGTGTGTGTGTGTGTGTTGGTTCCAGAGCGAGAGAGCTAAAACATGCGATTGCCACAAATCAGGAATAAACAAATGTCTACACTAACAAAAATGGGAAGTGTTACACCAGTAATGCCTTGACCAAACGGTATAGAGCAAATACTCCAGTAGTTTCATGCATGTATGGTATGTTGATTACAAACCCCTGTCTTCTGCGAGTACAGGCAGAAGCCATTATTACAGATGAAGATTGTAGTGAGTACATCATGTGGATTTTGGGTGGTTCTGACGTTACTAGAAGTTTCCAACTAGAGTTTGCAACAGAACACATTTAGAGGAACTGTACAAAGTCGTTGAGAAAGGTCGGATCACTAGTAGCATCATACCGACAGATCACACAGACAATGACTGCAGAACCGAATGGACTTATGACAACAGCGTGGCAAGAAGAGTTGGTGCGGGTCATTCCAAAGACGGATGACAGCATTTGAAATATGGGCAGAAGTTACAGGCAGTGTCATCGTGAACCATGGGAAACAGAACAGTGAAAGCTGGGTTGAGTTCTCGAGTTGCCATGATTAGTTTAACGACGACACGCCGCGCACTACAGATACTTGCATGGTGTCAAGATAAAATCAACAGAAAAATTAAATGGCATTCTTTGCTGTTCAGCGATGGATCTCGCTTCTTTCTGCATGTCTGCCTGTCGCGGTAAGATCGACGTGACGAACAGGTGAAAGGTCATAGGAAGCAGATATGCTAGAGACCTATACCGCTCTAGCATCTGGAATCATGGTATGGGGAACTATTCGATACGATAATAGGGCTGATTTGGTATTTGTTGAAGTGGGACTGAACCATAGACAGCATGTGGCCAGAACAGTAAACCTTGTTCTCACATCCTTAATGACCATGGTACAAAAGGGATAGTCCAGGAGATTGTTGAAACTTACGCGACTGTTCACACCACAAACGCCTTGAGGAATATGTGAATCCTTGACTGACTAGAACGTTCTCACTAGTCACCCGTACAGCAGGTCTGCGATGCGACTGCAAGACGTGTACTTTCGTACTAGCCTCCAATAAGCAGTTTTGATAATACTTACACAACAAGTGTTTCAGGCAAAGTAAAAAGTTCCTCAAGATGACATGCAGAGGTTGTTAATTTCCATGGCACTGCGAATAAGTGTATTCGTGCCCGTGGAGTCACCACTCATGCTGATACTGATGGTGATGGTGGACATCCGCTCCAAATGAACTGAAAGTGTAACAACTTTTTACGAGTTATGTGATGAACACCTCCACAAAGCCTGATAAATCCGGGACAGATTCTTTTCCATTTCCCTCAGTGTAGCTGAACTTGGCGGGTATGAGACGAAGGAATTAGTGTCATGTTAGATGCATGAAAATAAGAAAATTACCAGTGAGAGATTTAGAGTCTTTCATTAGGGTAAGCAACAGGCCATATTTCTTTTGACGTACTGTTATTTAAAACAAGTCTTAATCTGTGTTGACGTCATTTCCTGTGGCACACAAATCACTACCACGATTTGTGCTTGAATGGCTACGGATTTCCAGTTCAGCCTTGGTTGAATATACCCTGTAATTGCCACTTGTATTCCATTTTACTCCTTTTCCTCTCTTCAATCAGTGATTCCTTCTATCACTGTTGACGAAAACAATAATCTTGAAGATATCATAATCATGATACGTAGCTACTCAGCTAGAGTTTCTTGTCGGTAATGCTTCAAATTCAGAATAATTCAGCATGTGGCCGACTTCAGCTTCTGCTACGGAAAAAAATTATTATATTACTGTTACGGAAATATTTACTACCGAAATCATACATTCGAAATTTTGTTTCGAAATTCTCGGTTATGAACTTACGTTTCTCTAAAAATAATCAGGCTGTTTCTTGGGTGGATAGTTAAGGGACACACGACTAATAGTCTATGTAGGAAAATCAGACTCAGAACATAATATAATTACTTTATGGTGCTGGTATGCATGCCTTGGGTACTGTAATGCGTTCTTTGAAAGAAGAGCATACTGTTTTCCATAAGGTTTTCTTATAATTAGCTGTAATTTATGAGAGTCAGCTGGATTACATGTGCACTGTTTTCTTATGATTCTGAAATTTAGAAAACAGGAACTGGGAAAAATAGTCGGGCAATTTTATTAAGATACCCACCTATGCATGAAGATGTTACAAATCCCTATGATCAAAGTAAGACTCTACAGTAAAAGAGAGATGATCTCGTAATGAAAGGTATAGAACAAACGTGGTATCACATATAATGTCAATCATGAAGTGATTTATTACTTTTAAAATCTGTTAGGAAGTTAACATGCTTCCTTGTCAGAGTGTCTAAAACGCCGGGGTGCTTAACTCGGAATAGCTACCTGGCGTCTGTGCAAGGGAAGAAACGTTGAATCGGCCTGAAAGGGATAGATGATGAGGTAGTGGGGAACGATTAGTACATACAAATTGAACAGCATTATTAAATTCGAAACCTCGTCGGATTGCCATAGCAAATGACATCATTAGTTTGTTGATAGTGATACCTACGTCGGATGAGGAAGTTAAACATGGTAAAAAAGTTACTTCTTGACTTATGTAGACGACATGCAACATTTCGAGTACTGTACAAAGCCACATGCAGTAATCATTATGATACAGACACACAATAAGTAGTTTAGTTAAGATATTATCCAGGACACCTACACACATCAAATAAAGTTTTGCAACACCCCATTCCCAGAACTCCTTAAGATAGACGTTCACTGTGGATATTGCATCACAGACACAGTCCCTTTGACTATTCAGTGATGTCACCAAACTCGCCCAAGCATGAAAACAATCATGCATGAGCAGTGCCTATTAGACCGAGGGGGTCCGACAGCCGATCAATTCCAGTCATTCCACCAGGAAGGAGGTACATAACTCGTGTTGTCTGTAGTTCAACCCTGCCTAGACGGTCAATACCGCGGTTCGATCGCGTCCGCATTGTTACTTTGTGCCAGGAAGGATTCTCAACAAGGGAAGTGTCCAGGCATCACGGAGTGAACCAAAGCGATCTTGTTTGGACATGGAGGAGATACAGAGAGACAGGAACTGTCGATGACATGCCTCGCTCAGGCCGCCCAAGGGCTACTATTGCAGTGGATGACCGCTACCTACGGATTATGGCTCGGAGGAAACCTGACAGCAACGCCACCATTTTGATTAATGCTTTTCGTGCAGCCACAGGACGTCGTGTTACGACTCAAACTGTGCGAAACAGGCTGCATGATGCACAACTTCACTCCCGACGTCCATGGCGAGGTACAGATGCCGCCAACAACATGCCGAATGGACCGCTCAGGCTTGTCATCACGTTCTCTTCGCCTATGAGTGTCGCATATGCCTTCAAACAGACAATCGTCGGAAACGTGTTTGGAGGCAACCCGGTCAGGCTGAGCGCCTTAGACACGCTGTCCAGCGAGTGCAGAAAGGTGAAGGTTCCCTGCTGTTTTGGGGTGGCATTATTTGGGCCGAGTACGCCGCTGGTGATCACAGAGGACGCCGTAACGACTGTACGATACGTGAATGCCATCCTCCGACCGATAGTGCAACCGTATCGGTGGCATATTGGCAAGGCATTCGTCTTCATGGACAATTCGCGCCCCCATTGTGCACATCTTGTGAATGACTTTCTTCAGGATAACAACCTCGCTCGGCTAGAGTGGCCAGCATGAATCCTATCGAAGATGCCTGGAATAGATTGAGAAGGGCTGTTTATGAACGAAGTGAGCCCCCAAACACTCTGAGGGATCTACGCCAAATCGCCGTTGAGGTGTGAGACACTGCCTCGATGAACTTGTGGATAGTATGCCACGACGAATACAGGCATGCATCAATGCAAGAGGACGTGCTACTGGGTATTGGATGTACCGGTGTGTATAGCAGTCTTGAACACCATCTGTGAAAGTCTTGCTGTGTGGTGGTACAACATGCAATGTGTGGTTTACATGAGCAATAAAAAGGGCAGAAATAATGTTTATGTTTATCTCTATTCCAATTTTCTGTACAGGTTCCGGAACTCTCGGAACCGAGGTGATGCAAAACTTTTTTCGATGTGTGTGTATCTACACGGTTACCCTGAAATCCGCAATTACGTGCCTGGCAGAGGGTTCATCGAATCACCAGCAATCTATTTCTCTACAGTTCCACTCTCGAAGAGCACGCTATAAAGACGAACACTTAACTCTTTCAGTGACATTCCTTCTATGTAGATGGGTGCTAACAAAATAGTTTTACACGCTGACGAGAAACCTGGTGATTGGAAGTTCATGAGAAGATCCTGCCACAACGAATAACGCCTTTGTTTTAATGACTGCCACCGCAATTCGCGTATCATATCCAGGACACTCTGTAAGGGGTTTATTATGAAAGTGGTTTACTGTTCATTACCCTACTGGAGCAAATGTAATTTCGAAGTATTGCTCACGCGCTGTCTGCGATATAAAACATCTTTGCTGGAATAGAATCGCAGGTCAGAGCAATGTCGGCAGCAGTAATAATCGCGCGCTCCTACAGAGCAGTCGCAAGAGTTCGTTGTTATGGGGCAGTCGCAATAGCTCGCTGTTCCGGATAAGTCATAGTAGCTCACCGCTACAGTACAGTTGCTAGCTATGTAAGAGCAATAGCCGTTCATTACCATGTAGTGTAAGGTAAACTTTATTATTCTTCATCGCCATGCGCGTACTTCCATTTCTTGTCTGAGATGTTTCAATCTTTTTGTGATTTGTCAGCACTAATTAAGTCAGACTTGTAATTTTAAATTTTTTATGTAATGGTTTACAGAAATGTTTTTAATAATAAGGTTTCTTAAAGCATAATTTTTTATCAGTCATTTGCTTGAATTTAAATATTTTACAAATTTTCCCAGCTCATACTCACGTGTTGTTTAATAATCAGAGGACCAGATACGCAGCTGTGTCAACAAGCAAAGTCAGTTTTTTTTCTAATAATGAAAATCTCAGACAAATATTGTTCAGTAGTAGTAGATAGCCCAACATTGCACTAAGCTGACAAGAAAGCACAAGACAAGAAATTTGTGGCACAGCATGACCAAAAGAAAGGATCGGTGGTAGTATAAACTCTGAGACATCAAGAGATCACCGCTTTGGTACTGGAGGGACGTGCGGGGCGTAAAAATCGTAGATGAATACAGTAAGCAGATTCAGAACGATGTAGGGTGCAGTAATTACTCAGAGATGAAGAGGCTTGCACACGATAGAGTAGCACGAAGAGCTGCATCAAACTAGTCTTCAGACTGAAGAACACAACAACAACAACAACGTGTCATGACACATTAAACTGCTTTTCTGTTTGGCTCGTAATGAGTTTTTCACTTGAACTAATTCATTGCCACACGATCTTGTTAATATGGTACCGTGTTTATTGCACCAAACACTTATAGCTTAGTGAATGAGCTGGAGAAATAAAAACTAAGTTGGTATGGTATTGGCTCTGCCGATATCAAGTCTACTTAAACTGCTATAACAACCTGAATATTAAGTGCATAGCAATACGAAATAGGCAACGCGCTATTGGGATAATTGAACATTTTCTGAAGCTGTACGTGGACAGGTAAAGTTCCTTGTTCCGGCCATCGGGACCGGCCGATCGTCATGTCATCCATTGTCAGTGGCCTCATCGGGTGCGATTGGAGGGGCACGGGGTCAGCAAACCACTCTCTCCGTCGCTGTCGGGTTTCTTGACTTTTGAATCGTTGCTAATAGGTCGAGTAGCTCCTCAGTTGGTCTCACGAGGCTGCGGCCACCCCGTAATAGTCCTCCCACAAAGGAAAAAATCCCTTCTAGTAACGGGAATCGAACCCAAATCCCCTGACTGGCAGCCACCGTATTGAGAATTGTCCTACGGAGGAGGACACGTAGATAGCATTTTGGGGTACTTTCGTTTCGATGTAGTAAGGTTAGGCCGTAGTGAAGTACGTATGTGATCCTTGTAGACTGCAGACTTAGCCGAGTACTCACGGACAGTGGCAGAGGTCCGGAGGACAGTTGGGTGGGTACCGCAGGCAGTTGGTCTGGCACCACTCGCCCATGCCAGGCGACGAGCGGTAGAGCGGTGTCGGCTGACACACCTGCGCCCTGGAAAACATAAGATATTTGATGAGATAGAGTGCCAAACTTAGGCAGCCTGAGCAGGCTATTTACACGAAGAGAATTTGCAATTTTTAGCATATAAAATGCGTATTTTTACTCTTATCTACACGTTTTTTGAGATCTCAACATTGATATCTCTCTCTCCCTCCCTCCCTCCATCCCTCTATCTCTCTATTTCTCTCTCTCCCTCACTCACTCTCATCCTAGAAATTATTTGTACCTTGCACACATGACATCGTATGTAGTGCTGAAGGAAACAGACTAATTTGTTCTTGTACGAAAGTTTCTGCCACCAAAATAAGTTTCTGTAAGAATTTTCGGAATTTGTGATTTCGTCATGTAGCTTCATGACCTAAGATGACGCAGTCACAAAGTAAGTTGGTTTTATTTAAACCTGCTAGTTCTTAAAAACAAGTTACCTTCTTAATGAGATTTTCAAAGATAATTTCTTTACTGTAATCTTATTCCATTCAGAATCCGAATAACAGCTACAAAACGTAAATGGGACGCTCACGTTTGTTAATAATAGTATATGCTGTTTACTTTTCCTTTCTCAATCCAAGAGCCCTTTCGGGAGGAAGATATGAATTGGTTGATAACAATCTTTGTTTTCTCTTTATTGTTCTCTCTGTTTGATTTTTTTTTATGTTTTTCTTTCAGCCTTGTCGAATCTCGTCATTTTTGTTTCCGTGAAGTTTTGCTGCTATTTCTATAATCTGTGTCACACATTCTGGTCTCTTCCCTACCTTACTATATATACTCCATATTGGGCCGTGTGTTGCTTGATCAGATATTCTTTCTTGTTTTAGTATACACATTATTTTTCCTGCCAGTAGGCGTTCTGTAGTTATCTGTTTTTCTTCATCCACTGTAGCGCCTCCTCACTTCATACTTTATTTCGTTCTGTAACACTACCATGCGTACTTCAGAAGTAATTTATTTCACATTCTTCGACTAATCTTTCGATCCTCGTTCATACACTTAGATTAATTGTATAACTAGTAACATGGGAATTAAAAATAAGTACTTTTTACTGAGTGTTGCTCTACTGCTGATAAGTTCTGCATAGAAGCATGTAACCCATGAATAGGTGATGGTCTGTTAACTCTGACGTTTAGAGAAAATTATGTTCTTCTAAATGTTTCACGTCAAAGACGCGAATAAATTCGAGCCAGTTTCGTTACAACTTACTTAGTTAGATACAAAACGACAGGCAGAAACTGTTGTCAATTAGAATCTTTGAAAATACGACCCTCTCAGAGAAATGTATGCTGTCCAAAGTAGCATATGCTCGGACTGGACAAGCATGTGGAACGAATACGGGTGTGCTCTTTTGGTAGGAAATAGATAAGCGCAACTTACAGGCCTCCGGATAACAAGGACTTTCTTTGACGTCCCATTATTTAAATATTTTACCAACACTTTCTCACACTCCACTGCAAATGGGATGGCGCCGCACAGTAACATGTTTTAGATGGATGTGATCACAAGTTTCCTATAATCTGTTACTGACTTCAAGAATCATGGCAGATTTCAGTATGCTCCCGCAATAATCTTTAATCCTTTTCTTTATTGTAGGCTTATACGAATTTCTGAACTTCTTTGTGATATGCTACGAATCAATCAACCAGACGACGCCAGTCGGAGGGGAAGCATGTTTCACCTTACTCTCTATGTTCTAATTCCAGATGACCTGGCTCTCTTCCTTCTCTGAAAGATAGCTGTACCTAATCACTTGCACTTTCATAGTCAACCTTAGTTCAGTCTAAACGCAAGTCGCTTCGTTGTAGATCTGAGCTTAAAAAGGAAAAAAAATCATGCTCAGTTATCAAAACTGTGCTGTATTTTGTCTGACTTGAACAACCTGAGAGCCGGCCGCGGTGGTCTCGCGGTTCTAGGCACGCAGTCCGGAACCGTGCGACCGCTACGGTCGCAGGTTCGAATCCTGCCTCGGGCATGGATGTGTGTGATGTCCATAGGTTAGTTAGGTTTAAGTAGTTCTAAGTTCTAGGGGACTTATGACCACAGAAGTTGAGTCCCATAGTGCTCAGAGCCATTTGAACCATTTGAACAACCTGAGAAATAGGGGAATAATAACTTACGCTTGGAGGGACGAAGATCATAAACAACTCGTTTGCACCGATCGTACAACCTATTCTGCTGTCCTCAGTCAATTAATTATTTACGGCATTCGTTTAAGAAGTGGAACCAAGTGGTCGCCTCTTTCATCAGCTTGTTTGACTTTCTGGTAGCTTACGTGATCTATCATCGGTAAGCCTCCTGTCGCAATAACATTCTTTCCTTAGATACTGCATACCACAGGGCGAGTTTCTTTCCGATCACTTTGTAACACCTTCAGTAATCTGAGGTAACCTTGGGAAAGGTAAACTCGGATGGCTCGGCCGTGGTTCGAAATCTGACTCTTCCAAATGCGTCTGTATACCACCTTCTTGGTCTGCTCATAATGTTTAGATTTTTGAGATCTCACCCTGGTGTATTATTTGTCAATTTTTCATGCTCCACTAATTCTTAAAAAGGAGGCCAAACTCTTGTGTACTATTTACTGGTATCACTCGTACGGGGTTCTATTCTTTGAAGTCTGCATTACTTCTCTTTGGCCATCACAGTGAAGATATTTAATTGGGCACTATACGTCTTAACAACTATGCAACTGCTTAAAATTGATTCCAAAGTAGGCCTGTGAGGCACCATTACAATGTGCACAAGCAAAATGTTAGAGTTGAGTTGAGAACTGATACCAACAGTGCACAAAAAAATTAAACCCTTGTGAAAGGAATATTATTTGTTATCGTCTGCGAAATGTACTGTATTATAGGAAAATTTAACTTTAAAGTTACTACTGAAATTAAAACAAAGTATGAGTGACGTTATTGATGGTCTGCAAAGCCTGTGACCATTAGTGAGGTCCTTTAAAAATGCTTTATCCTGAAAAATTTCAAGCAATTTACTACAATTTTGAATCACACATGCGAAAATGTACTGAAAAACCGTGATTTATTGTAGTATGTTGATATATTAGTGCTATTGTCGATTTATTTTTGTTTGCTAGTTCTCTCATCTGTTCAGTGGCTCTCTCCTTAACATATTCGTGATTATATAAGAAATATATTCATAAATTATAGGGAAGATACGTGGTAGAGACTCATTTCTTACAAAACAGACAATGCACTTACGAATTATGAAGATGGTTCCAAGTGGACTGCAATAACCGCAAGTAAATATTTTGACTGGATTCTCAGAATAAATGTCTAAGAACGAGCGGACTTGAGTCAGCTAAGTTGTAGAATTTATAGTATGTCCACAGTTTTTTTTTTACTTCGCGAATCGCGTAGTGCTTAAGGTTAATAAAAGGAAAAAGTTAACGACTTTTGGCAGCAGATACTTTGATATTGAAGATTCCGGCGCGGCGACGCTGAGAGCTGGACATCGGCATTCCGCAGCTGCAGCTCTAGTGTATCCTGTTTCGGCGTCACCTACTGGCCACCGCGACGGCCATGTAAGTACGACCATCTCGTGACAGAGACAA
Organism: Schistocerca americana; assembly: GCF_021461395.2. Classification (NCBI taxonomy): domain Eukaryota; kingdom Metazoa; phylum Arthropoda; class Insecta; order Orthoptera; family Acrididae; genus Schistocerca; species Schistocerca americana. The sequence continues at coordinate 614,509,670 of NC_060119.1, read as the reverse complement.
TCCGTGTACTGGCCTCTCTATTGTCCCGTTACTACAACGAACTACTAGTTCTTAATCCCTGCTTCACTACGTTTCTGGTTTTCTCTGTTTGGATTACTCATTGGACTTCTTTACTCATTCATGCAGTCTTCACTTATCCGTTTCCTGGTTGCTCTCTCTCGTCTTATCGCCATCGGTGTTCCGTTGTTTGGTGGCGCACACCAGTCGGTCTTTTCTGGCTTTAGAAGAACATACAGAGACACCTATTTTTTTTGTCCTCAAATAATTACCACGCTCTTAACGGAACAAAATCGACATACGTGTAGGTAATTACCAGAGTATTCCACGAAAGTGGGATAGGACCGTTACTGTTTAGAATGTATATGACGATCTAGAAGAATGCGTCCGAAGCTCTTTAAGGCTGTTCGGAGGTGACACGGTTGCCTATAAGAAGGTAGCAACGCTAGAAGATAGTAAAGATTCGCGGAAGAACCTACAGAACATTGTTCAATGTTGCAGAGACTGTCAGTTGACGTGAACGTAAGTAAATGAAACATACTACGCATACATAGGAAAAGAAATTCCATAGTGAACAACTACACTATTGATGACAGATTACAGGATATAGTATCTAGCGTGAAATATCTAGGAGTTACTATCCGGAGCGACCTTAAGCCTTAAGTAGAACGATCACGCAAAACTGATAGTAGTGAAAGCAGATTGAAAACTGAGTTTCACAGGAAGAATGTTAATGAAATGTAATTCATCCACTAAAGAATCAATTTACAAGTCTCTTGTTCGACCGATACCTGAATATTGTTCATCAATCTGGGGCTCTTACCGTGTAGGACTGCTATAAGAGGTAGAGAAGGTTCAACGAATAGCGGCGCATTTCCTCACGGGATCGTTTAGTCAGGGCGAGAATGTTACAGAGATGTTCAACGAGCACCAGTGGCAGACTTTATAAGAGAGGCGTTGTGCATCACGAAAGGTTTACTACTGAAATTCTGAGTTCAAAAGAACTGGACAACATAACGATTCCTCTCATATAAGTCTCACGAAGTAACCACAACGAGAAAATTCGAGACATTACGGTTAATACAAAAGCTTATGGACAATCATTCTTCGCACGCACCATTCGCGAATGGAACAGCGAACTGGGGGTGTGATATTGGTACCCGTAATAACCTCCGCCTCACACTGTCAAGTGGCTTGCGGAGTAACGCTGTACAAGTACATCCACTACAGACCATTTACTTGTCTAACGTGGTTTAGTGATAACGTTACTGGACAGATATGCTTCCGTTCATCTGATGCTCTCCATTCATTTTACTCACATTCGGAATTAAGCATACTGTTTGACTCAGAATTTGGATTCTGGGGAGAGCTAAATTACATCCCCACATGGGAATCCGGATTATGTTTTCCATAGCTTCCGTAATACTTACAAGGGAACCTCCCCATCGCACCCCCTCAGATATAGTTATAAGTTGGCACAGTGGATAGGCCTTGAAAAACTGAACACAGATTCATCGAGAAAACAGGAATAAGTTGTGTGGAACTATGAAAAAAATAAGCAAAATATACAAACTGAGTAGTCCATAACAAGATAGACAACCTCAAGGACAGTGCAAGGTGAGATACGCCGTGGTCCCGTGGTTAGCGTGAGCAGCTGCGGAGCTAGAGGTCCCTGTTTCAAGTCTTCCCCCGAGTAAAATGTTTAATTTTTTTCAGACAACTATTATCTGGCAAACTGTTATGTTTCATTACTTTTTTGGGGGTGATTATCACATCCACAAGAAAACCTAAATCAGGCAAGGTAGAAGAATCTTTTTACCCATTCGCGAAGTGTACAAGTTAGGTGGGTCGACAACATATTCCTGTCATGTGACGCACATGCCCCCACTAGTGTCGTATAGAATATATCAGACGTGTTCACCTGTGGAGGAATCGGTTGACTTATGGCCTTGCGATTAAATGTTTTCGGTTCCCATTGGAGAGGCACGTCCTTTCGTCTACTAATCGCACGGTTTTGCGGTGCGGTCGCAAAACACAGACACTAAACTTACTACAGTGAACAGAGACGTCAATGAACGAAAGGACAGATCATAACGTTTCGGAAATAAAAATAGTAAACTTTTCACTCGAGGGAAGACTTGAACCAAGGATCTCTCGCTTCGCAGCTGCTCACGCTAACCAAGGGACCACGGCGCTCGTGAGCTTACACTTTCCTTGATGTTGCCTGTCTTTCGCATGCACTGCTCAGTTTGTATGTTTTGCTTATTTTTTTCATACTTCCACACTTCTTCCTGTTTTCTCGATTGATCTGCGTTCAGTTTTTCAAGGCCTATCCACTGTGCCAACTTATAACAAAATCTGAGGGGGGTGCGATGGGGAGGTTCCCTCGTTAGATAGTTCTTCAGATAGGCCGTAGCTGCATCGTTCCTTCGTCTTCATTCGCCAGAGTCACTGCAGTGTTTCCTTTCTTATTTTCTTCTAGAGAATTACGATCGATGTTAAATAATCAACTGCATTACGTCCAGAAAATACTAAATCTCGGCATTCAGTTAAGAAACAGCAGCTAAAGATTACCTCTCGTGTTACTTTACGCAAGTGTCCGACGACTGCCGTATGTAAGGATCAGAAATGAACCCTGAGACATAGAGCGGAATAGAGGCTGGAGGCTGCGCACTCCAGGTACAAACCTGAGGACGAGAGGCGAGATGGCGCTGGGCGCGCGCAGATCGCGGTAGTAGAGCAGGTTGGGGTTGTCCTGCGCGCTGACGAATGCTGGCGGCAGGCCGCCGACGGCCGTCACCACCGACACGTCGGCGCAGTTGACGAACGTCTCGGGCGGCCCGCAGCCGATGTCCTCCCTGCCGTCGGCGCACACGCCCCAGTTGTTAGCTGCAAGGCGGGGTTTGCACGTCAGTCCCAGAGACATGTTCCAGTCTCAAACGTAAATTAAATAAAAATTTCGAAAAAAGGGTTACTCACTTTGTGAAACGATTTGTCTAAAAGTAGGAAAAAATGGATTAGAGAAACATTTAACGTCACATTGAACCATGCCTTAAATTATACACAGAAAATGAGGTGCCGACTTAGAATTTAAAATTTAATGTTTTACTTAAAATTTTGAAGAGTACTAGTGGATATTTGTCTGCTGCGTTAGAGTAATACTGTACATGATTTCGAGCACCATTCCATGGCACGTCAACTGTTTCTCTAGTCAATTTTATTTATAAATGGGGTAATCATTAAAAAAAAACAATAGACTATTGTCATATCCTTTTTTTATTTTCAAGTTTTGTTCAGTAGGCATGATATCGGGTGTACAGAAAGTTTCCGTAAGAGCGTGCAAAAATGTAGCAGGACGCAGAGAATGGTCCACTGAACAATGTGAGATAGGGAACCTGAGGTCGGAGGAGCTGGTTGAAGGTGGTATGGAAGTAAACGTGGCTACCGGTTTGTCTAGCGTTACTGTTTTCTGGCTTATTTACAACTGACATGCGTACAAGTTTACACGTACTGTGCTGTTTTCTTTCATGAACGTTCTTTATTTGCTGCAAGGAAACAAGGACGAGCCTGGTTACCAGGAAGTAATGACGCAGGTTTTGTTAGCATCCTCTATGTCCTGCTAAATTTTTACATGCTCTGTTAAATTTTTGCATGCTCTTACGGAAACACCATGTATATTATAAATGCGAAAGTTAGTTTGTGTGTGTGTGTGTGTGTGTGTGTGTGTGTGTGTGTGTGTGTGTGTTACTTCTTCTCAGTGAAACAGCTGGACGGATTTGCATAAATTAACTCAAAGGCTCCCTTAGATATACCTACCTATCAAACGGGTGCGCGTGGAGGTGAAAACGAGTAGAAGCCAACGACGCGCGAATACCCACACTTTGGTCATCGAGTACTTGAGAATAAAAGCACGTAGTAACTTGCAACAAGCTTTATATATAATACAAAACCATCACGAAACTTTTTCTCGTTGACAACCACCACAAATTGAGGAAAAAAGGTTTATAGCTTACTTTACTACCTTTTCGTTGTTCATGCAGTAAAAGTGTCGCATGAAGCATGAAGTTTTGATTTATTACTTTCTTACTACTGATTCTATTCGCGAGATATTTTGCAGACACGATTCAGGTATACTACTGTATGTACTTGCGAAATTATAGTCGTGTACGACACATACGCTATGTGATCAAAAGTATCCAGACACTCCGAAAAACATACGTTTTTCATATTAGCTGCGTTGTGCTGCCACCTGCTGCCAGGTACTCCACATCAGCGACCGCAGTAGTCATTAGACAGCGTGAGAGAACAGAGTGGGGTGCTCCGCGGAACTCACGGACTTCGAACGTGGTTCAAATGGCTCTGAGCACTATGGGACTTAACTTCTAAAGTTATCAGCCCCCTTGAACTTAGAACTACTTGAACCTGACTAACCTAAGGACATCACACACATCCATGCCCAAGGCAGGATTCGAAACTGCGACCGTAGCGGTCGCGCGGTTGCAGACTGTAGCGCGTAGAACCGCTCGGCCACCCCAGCCGGCTCGAACGTGGTCAGGTGACTGGGTGTCACTTCTGTCATACGTCTTTACGCGAGATTTCCATACTCTTAAACATCCCTAGGTCCACTGTTTCCGATGTGATAGTGAAGTGGCAACGTGAAGGGACACGTACAGCTCAAAAGTGTACGGGCCGAGCTCGTCTGTTGACTGACAGAGACCGCCGACAGTTGAAGAGCGTCGTAATGTCTAATAGACAGACATCTATCCAGACCATCACACAGGAATTACAAACTGCATCAGGATCCACTGCAAGTACTGTGACAGTTAGGCAGCAGGTGAGAAAACTTTGATTTCATGGTCGAGCGGCTTCTCATAAGCCACACATCACGCCGGTAAAGGCCAAACGACACCTCGCTTGGTGTAAGGAGCGTAAACAATGGGCGATCGAACAGTGGAAAAACGTTGTGTGGAGTGACGAATCACGGTACATAATGTGGCGATCAGATGGAATGGTGTGGGTATGGCGAATTCCCGGTGAACGTCATCTGCCAGCGTGTGTAGCGGCAACAGTAAAATTTGGCGGCGGTGGTATTATCGTGTGGACGTGTTTTTCATGGAGGGGGGCTTGCACCTCTTGTTTTCCGTGGCACTATCGCAGCACAGGCCTACACTGATGTTTTAAGCAATTTCTTGCTTCCCACTGTTGAAGAGCAATTCGGGGACGCTGCTTGAGTCTTCCAACACGATCGACCACCTGTTCATAATGCACGGCCTGTGGCGGAGTGGTTACACGACAGTACCATCCCTGCAATGGACTCGCCTGCACCGAGTCCTGACCTGAACCCTATAGAACGCCTTTGGTGTGTTTTGGGGCGCCGACTTCATGGCGGGCCTCACCGACCGTCATCGATACCTCTCCTCAGTGCAGCATTCCGTGAAGAATGGGCTGCCATTTACCAAGAAACCTTCCAGCTCCTGCCTGCTGGAGTGGAAGCTGTCATCAAGGCTAGTTGTGGGCCAACAGCATATTGAACTCCATCATTACCGATGGAGGACGCCACGAACTTGTATGTAATTTTCAGTCAGGTGTCCAGATACTTTTGATCACATAGTGTACTTCGGGAGATACCACGCCAAAAACATTCAGCTGCGCCAAACTGCACAGCGAAATTGGCTAGAGATTTGTACAGATAAGTGTGAAACGTGTTAAATACGTGTGAGATATGTTTGACATGTGGATACTGTGAGAAAGCCACGGGTAAAAAACACATCCTAAGCCCCTGGAACAATTTGAAAGAAACTTGGTAGCGATATTAGTTACGACCTGGAAAGAAATACTGTGGGAGTAAGAGCCGCCAGGCTTCTATTGGGATAGGGGTGATAACTTGCAGGGAGGAGGAGGAGGCGAACAGACAGAGCGGGAAGGATGAGACAGGCACAGACAGAGGAGAGGAGGAGTTGGACTGAGAGATAAGCAGGAGGAGATGAACGGAGAGAGAGGAGAAGGAATGAAAAGCGTGAGGGGGAGGAGGAAGTCAACAGCGAAACGGAGGAAGAGTAGATGAACAGCGAGAGGGGAGAGGAGGAGAAGGACAGAGAGAGGGGGCGGCAGAGCTGGGGTGTAGGGGATGGTCAGAGAGGGGAGGGGGGAAGGAGGAGATGGCACAGAGAGAGGGAAGAAGGAGATGGACTAATAGGAGGTTGGAATAAACATATACCCGGGCATTTTGATTCATAATCAAAACGTCTTCGGTCCCGGGTTCGATCCCCGCCACTGTCTAAATTTTGATAAATAATCAGCATTGGCGACCGAAGACTTCCGGCATAAGAAGTCAGCCTCATTCTGCCAACGGCCTTGTCAAAGAGGGCGGAGGAGCGGATAGAGGTTCAGGGCACTCTCATGTCCTAGGGGTAGGAAATTGCCCCTAAAGGCGGAAGAATCAGCAATGATCAACGACATGAGGATGCAGAAGGCAATGGAAACCACTGCATTAAAGACACGTAACGTGTATCCACAGGACATGTGGCCTGTAATTGAAGAAGTGTCATGATGATCTCTCCATTGGCAAAAGATTCCGAAATAGTCCCCCATTCGGATCTCCGGGAGAGGACTGCCAAGGGGGAGGTTACCATGAGAAAAATATTGAATAATCAACGAAAGGATAACGTTCTACGAGTCGGGGCGTGGAATGTCAGAAGCTTGAACGTGGTAGGGAACCAAGAAAATTTGAAAAGGGAAATGGAAAGGCTCAATCTAGATATAGTAGGGGTCAGTGAAGTGAAGTGGAAGGAAGACAAGGATTTCTGGTCAGATGAGTATCGAGTAATATCAACAGCAGCAGAAAATGGTATAACAGGTGTAGGATTCGTTATGAATAGTGAGGTAGGGAAGAGGGTGTGTTACTGTGAACAGTTCAGTTACCGGGTTGTTCCTATCAGAATCGACAGCAGACCAACACCGACAACGATAGTTCAGGTATACATTCCGACGTCGCAAGCTGAAGATGAACAGATAGAGAAAGTGTATGAGGATATTGAAAGGGTAATGCAGTATGTAAAGGGGGACGAAAATTTAATAGTCATGGGCGACTGGAATGCAGTTGTAGGGGAAGGTTGGTTCAAATGGCTCTGAGCACTATGCGACTCAACTGCTGAGGTCATCAGTCGCCTAGAACTTAGAACTAATTAAACCTAACTAACCTAAGGACAGCACACAACACCCAGCCATCACGAGGCAGAGAAAATCCCTGACCCCGCCGGGAATCGAACCCGGGAACCCGGGCGTGTAGGGGAAGGAGTAGAAGAAAAGGTTACAGGAGAATATGGCCTTGGGACAAGGAATGAAAGAGGAGAAAGACTAATTGAGTTCTGTAACAAGTTTCAGCTAGTAATAGCGAATACCCTGTTCAAGAATCACAAGAGGAGGAGGTATACTTGGAAAAGGCCGGGAGATACGGGAAGATTTCAATTAGATTACATCATGGTCAGACAGAGATTCCGAAATCAGATACTGGATTGTAAGGCGTACCCAGGAGCAGATATAGACTCAGATCACAATATAGTAGTGATGAAGAGTAGGCTGAAGTTCAAGACACTAGTCAGGAAGAATCAATACGCAAAGAAGTAAGATACGGAAGTACTAAGGAATGACGAGATACGTTTGAAGTTCTCTAACGCTATAGATACAGAAATAAGGAATAGCGCAGTATGCAGTACAGTTGAAGAGGAGTGGACATCTCTAAAAATGGCCATCACAGAAGTTGGGAAGGAAAACATAGGTACAAAGAAGGTAGCTGCGAAGAAACCATGGGTAACAGAAGAAATACTTTAGTTGATTGATGAAAGGAGAAGTACAAACATGTTCCGGGAAAATCAGGAATACAGAAATACAAGTCGCTGAGGAATGAAATAAATAGGAAGTGCAGATAAGCTAAGACGAAATGGCTGCAGGAAAAATGTGAAGACATCGAAAAAGATATGATTGTCGGAAGGACAGACTCAGCATACAGGGAAGTCAAAACAACCTTTGGTAACATTAAAAGCAACGGTGGTAAAATTGATAGCGCAACGGGAATTCCACTGTTAAATGCAGAGGAGAGAGCAGGTAGGTGGAAAGAATACATTGAAAGCCTCTATGAGGGTGATGATTTTTCTGATGTGATAGAAGAAGAAACAGTAGTCGATTTAGAAGAGATAGGGGATCCAGTATTAGAATCGGAATTTAAAAGAGCTTTGGAGGACTTACGGTCAAATAAGGCAGAAGGGATAGATAACATTCCATCAGAATTTCTAAAATCATTGGGGGAAGTGGCAACAAAACGACTATTCACATTGGTGTGTAGAATATATGAGTCTGGCGACTTACCATCTGACTTTCGGAAAAGCATCATCCACACAATTCCGAAGACGGCAAGAGCTGACAAGTACATCGAGGAAGCAATGATGGATATAAAAGAAAGGTTCAGGAGTGGAATTAAAATACAAGATGAAAGGATATCAATGATACGATTAGCTGATGACATTGATATCCTGAGTGAAAGTGAAGAAGAATTAAATGATCTGCTGAACGGAATGAACAGTCTAATGAGTACACAATATGGTTTGAGAGTAAATCGGAGAAAGACGAAGGTAATGAGAAGTAGTAGAAATGCGAACAGCGAGAAACTTAACATCAGGATTGATGGTCACGAAGTCAATGAAGTTAAGGAATTCTCCTACCTAGGCAGTAAAATAACCAATGACGGACAGAGCAAGGAGGACATCAAAAGCAGACTCACTATGACAAAAAAGGCGTTTCTGGCCAAGAGAAGTCTACTAATATCAAATACCGGCCTTAATTTGAGGAAGAAATTTCTGAGGATGTGCGTCTGGAGTACAGCATTGTATGGTAGTGAAACATGGACTGCGGGAAAACCGGAACAGAAGAGAATCGAAGCACTTGAGATGTGGTGTTATAGACGAATGTTGAAAATTAGGTGGACTGATAAGGTAAAAAAAATGGTGCAAATGGCCATGAGCACTATGGGACTCAACTGCTGAGGTCATTAGTCTCCTAGAACTTAGAACTAGTTAAACCTAAGGACATCACACACATCCATGCCCGAGGCAGGATTCGAACCTGCGACCGGAACGGTCTCGCGGTTCCAGACTGCAGCGCCTAGAACCGCACGGCCACTTCGGTCGGCGATAAGGTAAGGAATGAGGAGGTTCTACGCAGAATCGGAGAGGAAAGGAATATGTGGAAAACACTGATAAGGAGAAGGGACAGGATGATAGGACATCTAGTAAGACATGAGGGAATGACTTCCATGGTACTAGAGGGAGCTTTAGAGGGCAAAAACTGTAGAGGAAGACAGAGATTGGAATACGTCAAGCAAATAATTGAGGACGTAGGTTGCAAGTGCTACTCTGAGATGAAGAGGTTAGCACAGGAAAGGAATTCGTGGCGGGCCGCATCAAACCAGTCAGTAGACTGATGACAAAAAAAAAAAAAAAAAAAAAAAAAAAAAAAAAATAGCTTTTCAACCACTGGTAACGCCGCGGGGCACAGCTATTAAAATATATTTATGTATCGACCAGTAATCAATTAATTTCTTAAGTACCCTGATTACTTCAAGGCAATTAAATCATTTCTTTCCTTTTCAAAACTAACCCTCACGCTGGTCAATTTGATACCCCATTTGTCCATTTCCCACTCTTCGTTTGGGTATAGAAACTCGGAAAAAAATGCACTGTGTAATTTCTACGGTGTCTTATTTTCATTCCGCTAAGGCATTTGACCAAAGGGGAGAGGTAACTGAATCATGCAGGAATGTTTAAGAGAATTAAAGTTATGACTCTTTCCGGATTATTCCGTATTTGTATGTGTATGTTACCCGAAATCACATGGACATTTCACCACTAAACAGTTAAAGCACGATTATGAACTTACAAATAGGAAAGGTTTTCAAAGAGAAATACATAGCAAGACTCTAAAGTGTACTACATTAGCCTAAAACGATCTTCAGTGCATTTCGTATAGGTATAAAAAAGTGTAAAGACATTACATTTATTTAAGGTGGAATTGAAAAAAATTACTAATAACGATTAGTTTGAGGAATGTTATTTTTTTTTTACATTGACACACTTTGTTAGAGCAAAGGTGTTCGAAAAGTAATTGGCAGGTTTCCAGAGATATGTAACACCAGATGTCTGAGCACGGGTCACACAGTTCCCGTAATTATGGACTAGTGGTCTGTGGGAGTCGAGCTTACGTCCGATAGCTTCCCGGACTGCTCCATCGGGCTCTAATCACTCGTATTTGGTGGCCAAGACACGACTGTGAGTTCACAGTCGAGTACTTCAAACCACTGACCGGTACAGTTATCCTGCTCGAAGACGCCATCGCCTTCGGGAGAGAGACCAATCATGAATAGATGGCCGGCCGGAGTGGCCGAGCGGTTAAAGGCGCTACAGTCTGGAACCGCACGACCGCTACGGTCGCAGGTTCGAATCCTGCCTCGGGCATGGATGTGTGTGATGTCCTTAGGTTAGTTAGGTTTCAGTAGTTCTAAGTTCTAGGGGACTTATGACCACAGCAGTTGAGTCCCATAGTGCTCAGAGCCATTTGAACCATGAATAGGTGAAGGCGGTTCGCAATATCGTTCACGTAGTGCACAGCTGTCTTGGCGTCTTCGATTAGAGCCGGTCGCTGTGGCCGAGCGGTTCTAGGCGCCTCAGTCCGGAACCACGCCTCAGTCGCAGGCTCGAATCGAATCCTGCCTTAGGCATGAATGTGTATGCTGTCATTAGGTTACTTAGGTTTAAGTAGTTCTAAGTCTAGGTGACTGATGACCTCAGATGTTGAGTCCCATATTCTTCAGAGCCATTTGAACCATTTTTGTCTTCGATTACCACCAGAGACCCCTTAGATGTACTACCTAGCACACCGCCCCGAATCCTTGACGCAGTATATGTTTGGAGCAGCCGTTCGCATAGATTATGGTGTATTCGGTATAACAAGAATCGTGACTCATCCGGTCGGGCACCAGGTCTCCACTGATACATGGTCGAATGCCAATGAAATCGTAATTAACGATGTCACCGGTTCACCATAGGAAGTCATAGGTGGCGTCTGATACGGAAACTTTTTGAATAATGTGCACTGAACGGTGTGTTCCGAAACACTTGTGCCCGTACCAGAATTGTACCTTGTCGTCAGATGCGCCACCAAACGCCACGTATCCTGCTTTACACTGTGGGCAAGTCTTTACATTCAGTGATGAGGCATGAACATTCAACACCTAGTCGTGGTTTCAAGTTCTTCAACAACTTTCCATTGATACACACGTCAGGAGCACCTTCGCCCGTTTCCCAGAGTTAGTTCTCAGACGCCTTGCCCTAAGTCATTCACGCCAGAAGATATCCACAGAAGCGGCCAGTAACGTCGCTAGATGAATTCGCATTCGCCTCTGCTTCGCTTATATACTTTCCTTAACGCGTCACACGCCCGCGGCGCCTTTGTTCGACATTCAGGCTCACAGTGGATAGTGATGACGTTTGGTGTCATCAGTGCATGTTGTTGAACTACAGAACTTCTGCATCAGTCTTCTCTCACCACTTCCCACACTCAGTTTCATTCGCTCACACTCTATGATTTCGGTGACGTTGCCCTGAAGTGATGCCGGTAGCCTCGGCCAGAATTTACACATCTGACACGTGAAGCGCGTGAGACAAATTACGCGGCACATTGCTCAGTAGGTTTAATCGGAAACGTTTAGTGTTACATTGTTACACTCTTAAATCAGACTAGATAAGTGTTACCACTCTTGCAATGACAGAGTAGAAAGGGTTAAAATTGTCACTTATCATGTACCACTGATTAAACCCCTGTAACAGTCCAAGTACATTCACAAATGCTTTCAGATCGAAACACTAAATGGAAAAGTACATCACATACAGTAACTAAACCGCCTGTAACTGCTTTCTCGAAATTCCTGCCGATAACAGTTCAAACTCAGTAAGAAAGGACACACATACAACAACACTGCACTTCAAGTTTCCGTGAGAACAGACAGTCTTTATTGTGAACCATTAGACGTCGCTAAGTCCACCTTCTTCATTAAGCACCAGCTCCACCTAGGTAACAGCTCAGCGTTCTCCTGTACTGCGGTACAGGCTCTTTCTTTTTAGCCTGTGTACCGTTACTAAGCTGCAACATCACCTGGAAAACAGTCAGTTTAGTTTACAACTTAAGCAAGGTCCGTGCCAGGGAACGAGAACACACTTTAAGAATTCTTTTAAACGATCACATACTGGTATAACAACATTGTTGATCACTATTGATCGCCAAGCCACAAACTGATACATCAACATTCTTGAAGCACTATCTGCCCCCGATATGGCTCACGGCTCCCATCTACAGCTCCGAGGATCACCATCCAACTCGTCGACTTCGCGACCCTTCAGCCGTTTCACATAACTGTTTCAAAAGTCAGGCCTTACAACCAATGAAGCTGAGGAGTAGAATGCGGGCGTTTTTGTTCGCCATTTCCTGCTCTTACCAATAGCAACCCTCAGCAAAGCCGCGCTTTCTGCTAGGACGTTTCGAAAGTTTATTTCCAACAGGAACTGGAAAACCCTTCCGTTAGGGGAAAGTCACTAGCTCTTTCGCCAGCGTAGCAGGCCCCACCCACAATCCATTTAGGAGGATTGCAGAAAGATCGATGTATCGTCTAAAAGCTTCAAAAATGCCCCCATGGTCCTAATACCGGACACCTATTCTGTGATCTACAAAAGCCAAGAAGATGTGCTCCGTGGTACTGTCAGGACTGATATGTTGCAATACGAGCTGATATTGATTTTGATGGACAAAGATGACGCAGCAAAACGAACTGCAATGAAACTGGTTATAATGTTGCTGCGAAGTATTATAGAAAACTAGCTGGCAAACCCTACACTGCCTAGGTATTCATTTCGCCAATTTCTTATTAGAAATGAAAAAAAAATTGAGTGTGTTTGGCATGTAATATAAAAAAAAATTATTTCCATGTATTCGTCGAAACACCTTTAAAATTACGGAAAAGTTTCTGTAGTCTTGGTGCAGGTGCTTCGCCTGTCTACAACACAGTTTTGTAAACGTGTCTGTGGCAACGCCTCTTCATAGCTCTATAGACGGCTATTGTTTTCGCCTATAACCGTTTGTGCTTCGCATCTGAAACTTGTCGAAAGCGCTGCGAAGTGTCAGGGATTTCCTTATGGTAGCTCGACTGTAACAGCATCTTAGCAGTAAACAGTAAACAATAAAATACGCTTGATGCGGCAGTTTTTCAGGAATCTCAGTGTTTATGACATCATACCTCCTGAACTATGTGTGGTAACATGGTAAAGTTTTGTAGGTGCATTTAGCGGAATCTGTGGATAAAGTCTGCGAAATTTATTGCGAATAGAATTAGTAGCACGGAAGTAACAAATTTAAACGTCGTGCATGCGCATGTCATTGTTTATGACGTCATATCTCCTCAACCATGTTATGTGGATGGTTCTTACCACCACAGCGATTGTTGCCTGACGGTAAGGGATAAGTGTACCAAGTTTGGTCCCATGGCCGAGCGGTTCTAGTTGCTTCAGTCTGGAAGCGCGCGACCGCTACTGTCGCAGGTTCGAATCCTGCCTCGGGCATGAATGTGTGTGATGTCCTTAGGTTAGTTAGGTTTAACTAGTTCTAGAGGACTGATGACCTCAGATGTTACAGATGTTAAGTCCCTTAGTGCTCAGAGCCAAATCGGTCCCAGGATGTTGAAGGAGGTGTGGAACATATTCAAGCACATTCATATCCATTTTTATGACATGTATGGACACTGTATCCCTCTACTGAAATTACTAGTCATCAAGGAAGTTATAAGTGAATTGAAGAGAATAGTTATTTTGAGAAAATAACTCGGCGGAAAGAAAAGTAATGTCGTTGTGCATGACACCGTTATGTCCGTAGAATTCTAAAAGCTTAATGTTATTTATCACAAGAAACATGACACCTTATTTCTACGGAGCTTCTCATTAGACTACGACAGCTAGCAATATGATTTAGTGTTCTCGTTCCAAGCCATATGCGTGCATATGCTTTTAGTTAACGTAAGTACAACCTGAGTTCAGCTTTCTAGAAATGGCACTTGACTGCTCGATTCTCATCCATCAGCTCCGTTACCAGGTAAATGAATTTTTCTGTTTCTTGTGTTCCTCTCCGGAAAACCATCATCGAACCTTCTTAAGGGATCTACGCTGTTGGTGTAGTTTGACAGTGTACGAGGTAGGTAGGATACGCCCCTATGACACCTACCCGTGATGTACTTCCACTGTATGACGCACTGCGTGCAGGTGAGGAAGGGCGGCAGGCGCACCTTGTACCGCAGCGTCGCGCTCTTCTCGGTGCCGTCCGGGATGTGGAAGCGAGTCTCGTTCTCACTGCCCACCACCAGCAGCGGGTTCCTGTCAACATCCAGCATCAGCTACTTATTCTAGTACACCCGTGCACTGCAGTGAATGTTTCTGCCTTTTATTACATTCAGTGCATTCGATTAATGATTTTACTTTTTTATAATGTCTAAAAAAAACGTAAATATCATGTCAACCTGTGTCCACTTACATAAACAGTGTCGCAAGGATTATGCCGATAGCATTCTCTGATCAGACGATTGTGTTTCGTGTGAGTATGACGAGGTTGTTCATTCACTCTTCACTTGGCTTTAGCGTGCAAGTGCTGGAGTTGCCAGCCAGTGTCTGATGAAAAAACAGGCCACTAGAATGCAGCGTGGCAAACTGGTTGCAGGAGAGTCCTGATTCTGAAGAAATACGGGAATGGCATGGACCTTGTCACAAACACTGTCTGCTCTTGTTATTGTGTGCTAATAACATTTGTTCTTAGTCGCCAAAAGTATGTACACCTAGGAACATTATATAAGTGATCGCAAATTTTTAGGATTATATACGAGCTCGTTAATTTGGATTCTTATATGGAATCAATGTGAAATATATTTGGTATTAATGGATTCATTGCATATAATGTAAAAGACATTTCCAGTAACATTCCTTAGTGTTAATTATTGGTTGAAATCCCACACAATTTGATGTTTTCGCGCTTAGAATAAGAGTAATAATGTGCACTGATCTTGTAACTAATGTGAGAACCAGTAGAAGCAGTTTTTGTTGTCTCACATCTTCTGTGCCAGCTGGTGTAAGGAAGATTGAAAGCCGGTAATTAGGTTTTCAAGTAGCATGAAACTTTGCTGGGGTTAAAATGACGACCTCACTTTACATGCAGCCACAGGAATGAAAGCTTTGGTTATCAGGATTAAGGCTGGTCATCGGGCTAGTTGCCGGATTATACAATCTTTCTGGATATGGAGACCCTACTGGGTCTTCCAAATTTTTCGCATAACGATAAGAACGAGCTTCCTGTCTTCTTTTGTGAGGTGGAGTGATGTTGCTCAGCAGCTGGTGTCAGTGAATAGGTGTTGATGGAAATGTACCCGACCTGTACACCCTCGTGTAAATTAATTTGTCAGAAGATCGCAAAAAGGCCAAACAATCTTTATCATGCTTGACAACAGCCTTGTTAATAACGAGATGAAACGAGAACCATTATTAAAATTATATAAGCTGTTGTAACAGGCTACTACTCTACAGAAGCGAAAATGCACTCTCTCATCAGCCGACGCAAGAATAATAGAATCAGCGGAATTCATATTCTCCCGATAAACAGTTTGTTATTCATTTTCCGATCATAGGGAGAAGAAGAACTAGTTATTCGTGGCATCAGAGATGTAAAACACTAGTACAACCTGAGTCCATTAGAACTGATACAGCATGGCAATACGAACTGAAGGACTGCGAGGATAACGTGGTTCCTTGCGAATAAGGGTGCATCCATAACATGTAGAAGCATAAAGCATGAGAACGATAATGATGAAAATCAGCTTGGCTTCGAAATACGTGCTAGCTGTTTCCTGTTGAATGTCGTGGCGTTGAAGTCTATTGTCATCTAGTGCTGGATATGCGTGAAGTTGACATCACAGCTATAGGTGGAAAAAGGAAAGAAAGGTAGAATTTAGCGCCATGGCATCTGCAGCCTTGTTTGAGGAACCATGCTGAATTTTAGGTTCGATGGTGACCGTAATATTTATCGTGCACTGAGAGCATTTCAAATCAGATCTTTCACGTTCTTCTTCTGCAATTGAGCATACAGTAAAAACTGCTTGAAGTGAATAGGTGTAAATCTAAAATTATGAGCTCTTATCAGCCATTGTACGAAGCGTTGAAATTTGATATCTATACATTATTACGTAGTTCTACTTTTCTTCTGAAAGAAAAACCCAGTGTAGAGCATCTGCTGCAACGCCTAGACACAAAAAAGCCATACTGTTTCCAGTATTGAAGTTGCTGACCTGGTGAGACAATCTTCATCCACTTCTTTCTTTGGGTTGTTGTTGGGGCAGATATACATCTCGAAGTAGCCGTAGTGGTTCGCCGTCAGGTCGACTTCAACCTGGATCTCCTGGAAGGAAACGTGTTTATCTATGATATAGCGCACTCGAAGCAAAAGTGTGCTTATATAACAAGAGGAAAATTTTTTTCTTTCAAAGCACGGTGTGCATTGCCAGCGCAGATGATGCGTGATTTTTTTTTTCGGGTTCAGTGACTGTTTCTCGAGCCTTCTTGGCATAATACAGTGTAACACGCCATGATCATCATCACACCTCCCCTATCGTAGAGAATCGCCAAGAGAACTGTTCTTCCTTTTATCTATGTCGACTACTCCCTCGCTTATCCATTCCAATTACAGCTACATCTTGAAACTACGGATAGATGGGGGATGCAGTTCTCAGAATTTGATATGAAAATCTCAGGTTCACCACTGACCTACAGAAGGATGGACAGATACAATTGTCAAATGCCTTTGTGAAACGGAAGTCGGACGACTCGATCGACCATAATATGTATTGCTAACCTAATCAGCCTTACAATTAATTAACATCATCCATTACAGGGATACGACCTTCAAAAGCACGAAGCCTGTCAAACGACGATAACTTTGCCATCGAATAGCAAAATTTATGGGACATCTTACGACAAAATGAGAACTCCACTCAATAAAGTGAAACCGTAATTCGGGAGAACGTTACAGCATTAAAAGTGGAAGCAAGACGGGTAAAGAGGAAGGCCTGTACACCACTCGCTGTCCGTTGGATTAGAGCTCGCAGAGAACAGTTTGCATGACGGAGGAACACTTGGGAACAGGCAGTGTACAGTATAGTCTCGCAAGACACCACTAAGTTTAAGTGGGGGTATTTTAGGACTGCAGAAAGGCGAAAGGAGAGATAAATCAGATATTTTGAAGGAATGATCAGTCTCCTGCTTGATTCAGTACTTCAGGGTTGGGGTTGGTTGGTTTGGGGAAGGAGACCAGACAGCGAGGTCATCGGTCTCATCGGATTAGGGAAGGATGGGGAAGGAAGTCGGCCGTGCCCTTTCAGAGGAACCATGCCGGCATTTGCCTGGAGTGATTTAGGGAAATCACGGAAAACCTAAATCAGGATGGCCGGACGCGGGATTGAACCGTCGTCCTCCCGAATGCGAGTCCAGTGTCTAACCACTGCGCCACCTCGCTCGGTCAGTACTTCAGGGAGCACATGATGATGTAGAGGGAAACATATGCTAAGTAGGATAAAGGAACTGCTAGAATAATTGTGAAGGCCAACAACCCTCGACTCCTCGGTAGAGAACTGGAACGTTTCCATCATAAATGCCAGTACAATATCTGTCAGCTTCATCCTGCTACAAATCGCATTTTCATCAGCTGATTAAACATTATCTTAAGTGAGCAGGTAGAGTGGCGACGTACCTGTCCGGTGACGAAGTGCCTGCTGATGACGCCCTGACCGTAGAGACCGCCAGCCTCGTGAGGACGCGGCCTGGGCTCCCCGAAGCTGTCGCCGCAGATGCCGCAGCTGCCGTTGTACTGCTGCCACTGCACTGAGCAGAACACCGCCATGTTATATGCCACAATACCTCAAGGGGCATACAGCGCGCTGGCGTATAACAGCCTTAGTCGTGACACGTGGTACAAGCATCTGCTGACCATTGTCTGAAATATTTTCAGTTGCACAGATACAATGACGAGAAAAAAAAACCGCTACACTATGAAGAAACTGTGCGACATAAACGAAAGTTGCTAGGCGTCTTTGTACGTCTGAAAGATGATGTCTATTCGTATTTCACCCCAGTCGCATAAGAGTGGCGCTAGTAGCGCCACTATGAGAATGCAGATCAGATTTGCTTTAAATACGCGCTGTTACAGTCGTGAGCATTAGTTACCTGTTAGTTGATGTTACTCAACAATGGCTTTAATGTGGCAAAGACCCATTGTCTACATCTCACTGACTTTGAACGAGATCGTGTAATAGGGCTACGAGAAGCTGGTTGTTCCTTCTGTGATGCTACAGAAAGACATGGCAAATATGTAGCCACTGTACATGATTGCTCGCAGAGGTGGTCAGAACAATGTACGCTCGCAAAAAGATTGGGCTCTGGACGGCCGCGTGGCTCTACCGAGAGAGACGACCGTCGTATTTGGCGTAATGTTCTCGCCCGTCTTACTGTATTAGCAGCAGCAGTCTGAGCGGCAGTTGGCACCACAGTGATACGATGAAGTCAGTTACTTCAAGGACAGCTCCGAGCCATATGCCCAGTAGTGTGCATTCTACTCATCCCAAACCACCGCCATTTGCGACATCAGTGGCGTCAAACGAAAGCTCCTATGGGGGCAGTGTGGAGGTCTGTTGTGTTTTCTGATGAACGCTGGTACTGCCTCGTTGCCAGTGGTGGTCGTGTGTTGCTTAGAAGGATACAAGTTGAGGGGCTGCCACCAGGCTGTAGGCGTGCTAGACCCGCTGGACTAACACAGTGCTTTATGTATGGTCTGGGATGTGATTTTGTGTAATAGCAGGAGCCCTCTCGTGGTTATCTCATGCATCCCGACTGCAAATTTGTACGTCAGTTTGATGATTCGACCTGTTCTGCTGCCACTCATGAACAGCATCCCAGAGAGTGTTTACCAACACGATGACGCTCGTCCATATTTCGTTGTTGTAACCCAATATACTCTACAGACGGTCGAATGTTGCCTTGGCCTGCTTGATCACCAGATCCGTCTCCAATCGAACACATAAGGGACATCATTGAACGACAACTCCAGCGTCATACACAAGCAGCAGTAACCGTTCCTGTACTGAGCAACCAAATGCAACAGGCATGGAACTCCGTCCCACAAACAGGCATCCGGCATTTGTACAACGCAATGCATGCAAGTTTGTATGTTAGCATTCAACATTCTGGCCACTACACCGGTTATTGGTGTACCAGCATTTCAGCATTTCAAAGCATATTCTAGCGGGACAGTAGCAACAAAGGGTGGCGTAGCCCAATCTACAGTCGTGTATAAATTGCAAAGTTTGAAGCTAACTGGTGCTAATGCAAGTGATTCACGATCTGAAAGACACCGAATAATATCATACAGGCAACATCAGTCCTCATGTGTACAGTGTAAACATCAGCACCTGAAATTCGCGAAGAAGTAAGAGCGTAACGCCAACTTCATGAACAAGGTTTAAAAGGGTGCATAGCGACCGAAAATCCTTTATTGCGCAAACAAAATAAGGTGGAATGATAGAAATGGGCACAGCAACATAAAAAGTGTGCAACATAGGTCCGAAGTGTCGTATTGCATTGTATTGTACGGAACCGGGGACCTAGAAACGACGGGTAGGCTTCGTCCCCGCCGTAGCCCTCAGTGGTTCACAACCCCACAACAGGCTACAGCAGTCCACTCACCCCACCGCCGCCATATACCGAACACAGAGTTATTGTGCGGTTCTGCCCCCAGTGAACCCCCCCTCCCCCACTCCCCGGGAACCTGTCACACCAGACGAGTATAACCACAATGTTTGTGTGGTAGAGTAATTGTGGTGTATGCGTGCGAGGAGAAAGGGTTTGCGCAGCAATCGCAGACATAGTGTAACCGAGGCGGGATAAGGGGAACCAGTCCGCATTCTCAGAGGCAGATGAAAAACCGCCTTAAAAACCATCCACAGACTGCCCGGCACACCGGACCTCTACACTAATCCGCCGGGTGGATTCGTGCCGGGGACCGTCACCCCTTCCCACCTGGAAAGCAGTGCGTTAGACCGCACGGCTAACCTGGCAGGCCTCCGAAGTGTTACTCACAGATAAATTTAAGTTTGAAATACACTCCTGGAAATGGAAAAAAGAACACATTGACACCGGTGTGTCAGACCCACCATACTTGCTCCGGACACTGCGAGAGGGCTGTACAAGCAATGATCACACGCACGGCACAGCGGACACACCAGGAACCGCGGTGTTGGCCGTCGAATGGCGCTAGCTGCGCAGCATTTGTGCACCGCCGCCGTCAGTGTCAGCCAGTTTGCCGTGGCATACGGAGCTCCATCGCAGTCTTTAACACTGGTAGCATGCCGCGACAGCGTGGACGTGAACCGTATGTGCAGTTGACGGACTTTGAGCGAGGGCGTATAGTGGGCATGCGGGAGGCCGGGTGGACGTACCGCCGAATTGCTCAACACGTGGGGCGTGAGGTCTCCACAGTACATTGATGTTGTCGCCAGTGGTCGGCGGAAGGTGCACGTGCCCGTCGACCTGGGACCGGACCGCAGCGACGCACGGATGCACGCCAAGACCGTAGGATCCTACGCAGTGCCGTAGGGGACCGCACCGCCACTTCCCAGCAAATTAGGGACACTGTTGCTCCTGGAGTATCGGCGAGGACAATTCGCAACCGTCTCCATGAAGCTGGGCTACGGTCCCGCACACCGTTAGGCCGTCTTCCGCTCACGCCCCAACATCGTGCAGCCCGCCTCCAGTGGTGTCGCGACAGGCGTGAATGGAGGGACGAATGGAGACGTGTCGTCTTCAGCGATGAGAGTCGCTTCTGCCTTGGTGCCAATGATGGTCGTATGCGTGTTTGGCGCCGTGCAGGTGAGCGCCACAATCAGGACTGCATACGACCGAGGCACACAGGGCCAACACCCGGCATCATGGTGTGGGGAGCGATCTCCTACACTGGCCGTACACCACTGGTGATCGTCGAGGGGACACTGAATAGTGCACGGTACATCCAAACCGTCATCGAACCCATCGTTCTACCATTCCTAGACCGGCAAGGGAACTTGCTGTTCCAACAGGACAATGCACGTCCGCATGTATCCCGTGCCACCCAACGTGCTCTAGAAGGTGTAAGTCAACTACCCTGGCCAGCAAGATCTCCGGATCTGTCCCCCATTGAGCATGTTTGGGACTGGATGAAGCGTCGTCTCACGCGGTCTGCGCGTCCAGCACGAACGCTGGTCCAACTGAGGCGCCAGGTGGAAATGGCATTGCAAGCCGTTCCACAGGACTACATCCAGCATCTCGACGATCGTCTCCATGGGAGAATAGCAGCCTGCATTTCTGCGAAAGGTGGATATACACTGTACTAGTGCCGACATTGTGCATGCTCTGTTGCCTGTGTCTATGTGCCTGTGGTTCTGTCAGTGTGATCATGTGATGTATCTGACCCCAGGAATGTGTCAATAAAGTTTCCCCTTCCTGGGACAATGAATTCACGGTGTTCTTATTTCAATTTCCAGGAGTGTATTTAGAATCAATCGTCGAATGTTTGTTTGTCGACTTAGTGGAGTCAGTTTTTGATGGCAAAAGTGATTCATGGTGGAGGGCAGTGATGGTGTGGAGATGTTTCTCGAGTGATAAAGTCGGTGATCTAGTGAGAATTAATGGAAATTAAGGAAGAAAAGCACAGGATACTGCTCAACAAAGCTGTTCCATCTGGTAAGAGACTTATTGGTTGTGTGTTTGCTCTGTAGGGGGACAATGATTCCAAAAATGTTTCTAAGTTGTGCGGTGAGTGTATCAGTAAAAAATATAAATGTGAATAGCTCAAGAATATGATATGACCAAGTCAGTCACCTAACTTAAATCCCAATGAACTATTATGTAGCCCGCATCTCGTGGTCGTGCGGTAGCGTTCTCGCTTCCCACGCGCGGGTTCCCGGGTTCGATTCCCGGCGGGGTCAGGGATTTTCTCTGCCTCGTGATGGCTGGGTGTTGTGTGCTGTCCTTAGGTTAGTTAGGTTTAAGTAGTTCTAAGTTCTAGGGGACTGATGACCATAGATGTTAAGTCCCATAGTGCTCAGAGCCATTTGAACCATTTGAACTATTATGTGACGAACTTTACGGAGAGGTGAGAAAACTAGGGTCATCAAATGCTGAAGATCAATACAATAATTCCAGATGTGTTGGACTGCAATATCTGCAAAAACACTACAAAATCTTATCTCGAGAATGCCAAGAGTTTGTGTAGGGTGGATACTTTCACGAGGCTAAAATCTAAGGTGTATTGTATTGTACTTAGTGATAGAGAAAATATTTATATTCTTGGTCTATTTATTTGTAGTTGGGTTTATACATTGAAATAAAGTACACAGTTTTACCTTCGGTTATCGAAAATAGTTGACCGTCAGTGTACGTGTAATTAAAACATAAAACATCAGTGTATAATATGTGCAATTATGAAGTGAGGGGATAAAACTGCTCCCCTCCATGAAATATGTAACACGGAAAAGGGTAAGAAATATAGTTGTAAAAATTTCGTATTACAGTATTCCCGTTAAAATTAAAATTGACACTGACCAAAACAGTACAAAGTACCCGAAACTAGAACAACAGTGGTCTGATCATCAATACTATGAATTATGCAGGACTAAAGTGAAATACGTGTGGAGTGTTATTCAAGGTTCCAAGATTCCAAATATTATTGCAACTGTTTGCGGTCGATAGTTGTTCTGTAAAACGATATGAAAAATTAAACGGATAAAAAAAACTATTGATTTCAAAACAACTGAAAAAAGAAATCTTCGATTAGATAATTTCGTGATGGAGACAGCAGTGGAAAGTGAATATTGTGGGACAAATGAAAACAATCACCTACTGCAAGAGTACACAAATAATACAAGTAAATTGAGACCGACTCCAACGCAGCAAACCATAATAAATTTAAAAATGATGAAAAAATCTGTCTAGAAAATGGAAGTGACATTTGGACAGTAAATTGTTCCCTTACATAAACATTCAGTTTAAGTATCCTAAACTACACAAAATAATTGTTAATTTGATTGGGACAGCTCTTTAACGTATGTGATACGGATGTTCCATTTGCGGTGCGTGGAGGATCTTACATGCTGCCTAGTTGTATGCTTCTCGAGGTCGAAGGTAAAGGATGTCTAGAAATTAGATTAAGTTCAACTCACTACTCCTATTCTATGTTCAACTCCATTTGGTGAATAGTCTTTCAGATTTATTACCCCTGACATGATTGAAAACGCAGTGTACGTGGTATTGTGCGCAGCAGAACATCAATAACACATCTGTACAGTCTAAATAATAGACTCAAGACAAATAATTTTGTAGACTGAAACAGGTTTAATTAGAATATATATTGCAACTTCTCCAAAGGGGATTTAGCAGACGCAGTGATCTCGTGTGCAGAGTGGCGGCTCGGGGCGCGTGGCTCACCATTGGCGCCGCCGCAGTAGAGTTCGTTGTCGTTGTAGTTGACGGGCGTCAAGTAGCCGAACCTCCACATGGAGTTCCTGGCGGGCGGGTCCATGAGGCGGGCGTGCGCCTCCACTGCACGCTGTCCGACCATCTGGAAAACAATGCGTTTCAACTGGTATTAACCGCTTTCTACTATGACATTTGGTTGTGTTGTCTGTCGTTGTTGTGCAATTATCATTATTTCAGTCATCTGAATACAAGGACGAAATTAAATTTCTCCAGAAAATGATAAAATACTAAAACTTAAATAGTAGAAAAATGTTAACATTCGTTAATTTATAGATTTATTTAAAATCCGTGACTGTGTCAGTAACGTAATATTAGAAAAACTGGACAAGTGCAAGTAGGACTCGCGATCTGAGGATTATGTACAAACTTAATTATGTCTATAGACAGTTCGGTTTGCGAGTAGCAAAATATATGTCGCAAATGGCCGTATCTTTTGATAACACTGAGTTAGAACCTTACATATGTTACACCGTTAAGGGACCATTGACCTTGGTATTTGACGTAAAGTTCAACTTGTTACTTCAAACTGTTCCTGAGAAAAAGGGGTACTAAAAGACGATAGACAGACGGCCAACAAACGGCAAACAAATCTTTTTTTATGTGACATAATTAAAATTAACAATTTTCGAATTTTTTCGTTACATGTACTGTGAAACCTTACTTCTTGTCACATTTTGTGATTCTAGGTTAACAGGAAGTACGCTATAGGTTTTGATGAGTGAGTTTGCAACCATATATATAGGCGACATAAATGGCTTTATCTTTTGCTTGCATTGACGCAGAAGCTTAAAGTTTCCACACCGCCTTGGGACTATAGACCTCAGTATATGTCATATATTGCAGCTTGATATGTCTACCCGTTCATGAGAAAAATGTGTCTGAACACACGGATAGACAGGCGGAAGCCGGCCGGAGTGGCCTTGTGGTTCTAGGCGCTACAGTCTGGAGCCGAGCGACCGCTCCGGTAGGAGGTTCGAATCTTGCCTCGGGCATGGATGTGTGTGATGTCCTTAGGTTAGTTAGGTTTAATTAGTTCTAAGTTCTAGGCGACTGATGACCTCAGAAGTTAAGTCGCATGGTGCTCAGAGCCATTTGAACCAAGCCAAGACAGGCGGACAACAAAGTGGTCCTATAGAGGTTCCGTTTCACCGACTGAGGAACGGAACCCTAAAAAGAAGAATTTAATGAAACTGGCAATACTGAGGCCACTATTTCCTCTCGTATGAAGAAAATGTCTGATTCAGTAATAAAACATTACAGGCTATAACAATCCTTCAGATTGGTGAAACACCCTTTTGCGATATCACATCAGATTCAGTTTTACGTCTTGCATTTTTCCAGTACAGTAACAACGTTTCATTAGGTACGCAAAATTAAAAATAAACACTTATATAGTTACTTTAAGTATACCTAAGATAAAAAAACGACGCACCGCGAATGATTTATTCGAGTGGGACGGGAACCGGTAGATGTGATGCACATGTACAGGCAATGAATTGAATACAGTTTCAGAAAAACCGGATGATTTATTCAATAGCAAGAGCTTCACAAATTGATCACGTTAATAACACACTGGTCGAACTCCAGTTGTTATGCAAGTAGTTACTCGGCTTAGGATTGATAGATAAAGTTGTTTGATGTTCTCGTGAGAATATCATGCCAGATTCTGCCCAATTGGTGCGTTGGATTTTCAAAATCTCGAGCTGGGTGGAGGGCTCTGCCTACAATGCTTCAAATCTTCTCACTTGGAGTGAACTCTTGGTGTGTGCAGTCGGGAATTATCTTGCTGAAATGTGAACTCAGGATGGCTTGCCATGAGAGGCAACAAAATAGGCCGTAGGCTATCGTCGACGTACCGGTACGGCTGCGCTTTAAGTATACAGCAGATGACAACCAAAGGCTCCTGCTACGAAGTGAATGGTACCCCAGACCATCACTCTTGGCTCTCAGGCCGTATGGCAGGCGACAGGTTGGTAACTCATCGCTGTCCAGGGCTTCCCCAGGCATGTCTTCGGCCAGGAATCTCATTGACTGGAGTAGAATTGTCTTCAGTGATGAGTCCCAAGCCGAACTGAGCCCCGAAGGCCAGCGAAGACGTATCTGGAGATGTCCCAGAGAGCGGTTGGGATCCCAGCCCCACTGTCACCCGCCATACGGCCTGATAACAAGGAGTGATAGTTTCAAGTGCCATTTCATTTCATAACAGACCCCATTTGCTATCATCTGCGGCATCCATATATCACACCGCTATGTCGGCGATATTCTGCGACCCTTTTTGTTGCCCTTCATGGCAAGCCACCCTTGGTTCACACTGCAGTAAGATAATGTCCGTCCACACACGGCGAGAGTTTCTGCAGTTTGTCTTCGTGTTTGTCAAATCTACTTCTGCCACCAAGTTCGCCGGATCTCTCCCCAGTTGACAACGTTTGGAGCGTTACTTCGTAGGACGCCCCAACCAGCTCGGGATTTCGACGATCTAAAGCGCCAATTGGACGGAATTTACCACGGCATCCCTCAGGAGGACATTCAACAGCTCTATTAATCAAAG
This sequence comes from Schistocerca americana, assembly GCF_021461395.2. NCBI lineage: Eukaryota > Metazoa > Arthropoda > Insecta > Orthoptera > Acrididae > Schistocerca > Schistocerca americana. The sequence continues at coordinate 614,483,438 of NC_060119.1, read as the reverse complement.
CCAAGCCGTACAACTGCTTGCATCAGGGCTAGAGGTGGATCAACGCGTTACTAATTATGTCAACTTGTTTAGCTCTTTCTCTTGAATAATTCATCCAAATTTTCTAAAACTATAATGTATAGTTTGTCTGTACATGTAAATCGAATCTCCCGATTTCCGACCCAATTTATAATTCCTTCGTGGTGCTTCGTATTTTCTGTTTTAAGTGCCGGCCGAGGTGGCCGAGCGGTTCTAGGCGCTTCAGTTCGGAACCGCGCGACCGCTACGGTCGCAGGTTCGAATCCTGCCTCGGGCATGGATGTGTGTGATGTCCTTAGGTTAGTTAGGTTTAAGTAGTTCTAAGTTCTAGGGGACTGATGACCTCAGATGTCAAGTCCCATAGGGCTCAGAGCCATTTGAACCATTTGAATCTGTTTTAAATTGTAGTAGAACCAGTCGTTATAGACGTACTTTAATAAAATCATATTTTCCATATTATCATTTACTGAGGTTTTTAAAAATAGGACTGTCTTAACTTTGGGAGAATGCAGTGTATTTAATCGTTCAGAATAAAGATGCAACGCAATTAGTAGATGGTGTAGTTAAGTAGGAATGGACAAGTAAAGACTACTCATGGTAGTTAAATACGGTGTATACAGTGTGAGGCAGCTACGACAGGTATCGCGAATACCGTGTATCTAGTATGTGTTAATAAAGACCGGTTTTAGAAGATATATAATTTGCACAATGAAAACACAAAAACCCATGTATAGGTTTCAGATTGCAGTAATTAATTTTGAATGCTGTGTATAGTGTTAGTTTACGAGAGCTGTTCCTCTTTCTTAAAATATATCTCGAACCATTCCACATTCTTGAGTGTTCTTGTTCATGACAGGACTTAGGCAAACACCGAGCAAGGTGATGAAGTGAAAAAACATTTGACTCGTATTTGGAAGGGTGGTGGTTCAAACCGCCATCCGATCATACAGATTTAGGTTTTCCATGATTTCCATAAATCGCTTAAAGCAAACATCTCGGTGGTTCCTGTAACAAAGCACAGTCTTTTCGTTCTGCAACTTTCCCTAGTTCGGGCTTGTGCTCCATCTCTAATGACCTCTAATGATCTCGTCTCAACTCTGATCTTAAAAAAAAGTGGTTCAAATGGCTCTGAGCACAATGGGACTTAACATCTATGGTCATCAGTCCCCTAGAACTTAGAACTACTTAAACCTAACTAAGCTAAGGACGTCACACAACACCCAGTCATCACGAGGCAGAGAAAATCCCTGACCCCGCCGGGAATCGAACCCGGAAACCCGGGCGTGGGAAGTGAGAACGCTACCGCACGACCACGAGCTGCGGACTCTGATCTTCCTTACTTGCTTCTTTCGACTTACAACGAAAGATTGATAACATAAATGAACAGAGTGGATGCAAAAATTTAACTCTGATGTTTTTGCTATACAACTATCCATCGGACGCTATGAATTTTCTGCAATGAACCACAACTACCTGCTTCGAATAATAGTGGAAATATTTTGAATGAGTGGCAGTTTTCTATAGTTCTCTAAAAGGACCTATTTGTAGGGAAGCTTACGAGTACACTCACATAGAACTCATGTTTTTGATGAAACTGTCGTTATGAAGTGTTACAAGCATTTGAGTCAGTTCTCTCCAAACCAACAATCTGAGACAGCGTTTCAATTGGTATTCGTCAAGGGAAGTTTCTAGTTACATCTCCAGTTTGTGCAGTTAGATTTATTGATGTGCTCAGCATTTGCTTGATACCTATGTTTACAACATATCTCGTCTGTGCGCAATATGCTAATAAGATCGTTTCTTTATCAAACATTTCAAACAAACTTAGCCCTGCGCGGCTCGTGTTCATGCCGTTTATTGTTTGTTATCTTCTTTTACGGTACTGCCGCCTAGTTCGATTTAATGGCTTCACAAAGTTGCTGGTTTGCTTACCCGTGAGTGGCAGCAGCAGCGCTTATCGATAAGTGCACTGTAGTACCATGTCTAGAGCGACCGCTAGTATTTCCGGGTAGTCAGTCAGTCAGTCAGCCAGTCGGGACGGAGCACCAGTGAGGCGCGGACAGCCAGTATTCGCCGACCACTGGCGATACACTTGATCTGTCCAACAGAAGGAGATTGGAGAGGGAACGACCGCTGGTTGGTCGTTCGGTTGGTCGTCTCATTGGGCGACGTGTATTTGGTCTTTTGACCCTTTCTGGGCCTCGCCAGTTGGTCATCTTGCCGGACGTGGGACGGTTTCTTTCTTGTGCAGAGATGTCGTGGCCAATGCACAAGAGTTATCTCTGCATGGTTGGGTCCGAGCCAGTGTGCTTGGATCGCCGGGGCTCCGAGTTCCGAACGGACATAGAGTTGAGTCGGGTTGGGGCTGCAGAGAGTTCCGGACACCCAAGACTCGCCCGACCGTTGCCGACACACATAATTTGAGTAAAGACGACCTTGTTTGGTCGTTCTGTCGGTTTTCTCATCGGACGACGTGTATTTGGTTCAAACGGTTCAAATGGCTCTGAGTACTATGGGACTTAAATTCTAAGGTCATCAGTCCCCTGGAACATGGAACTAATTAAACCTAACTAACCTAAGGACGTCACACACGTCCATGCCCGAGGCAGGATTCGAACCTGCGACCGTAGCGATCGCGCGGTTCCAGACTGTAGCGCCTAGAACCGCTCGGCCATACCGGCCGGCCGTGTATTTGGTCGCCAAGCCCTTATGGAAAGTCTGTTTGTCGACTTGTGGTTTCTCTTCGTTGTTTCACAGTGATTGGTTTTAGGATTGTCGCAGTTCTTGGTGCAAGTGTTTACGTGGAACTGTGTGTAGTTTCTGTGATTTCCACTGAGCAGATCTATGCTGTCTGCGTACTGGAGTTGCCAGTCGGTCGGCTGCGACAGAAAATAGCGTGTGTGTGTTTCCTCGTCGTGTTTATGCTGTCCGGCACGGCGTGTAGTTTAACAGTCTTGTCTTTTTTCATATTTTTCAGTGGTTATTGTGCCTTGGCTGTATTTAGATGCCCATATTTGAAGACGTAGTGCTGCTGGTATCTTCGCCCTCGCTGACATGTTCGGTTGTCGTGCCGTTGGTCGGCGGAAGGGAATTGATTAGGTTGTTGGCCGGTCCTTCAGCCGTCCCTGGGTCGGGTTGCCATCCGTTTATTTAGTATTACGCTTGGCTGCCTGTCTCACCTAAACCTATATTAGGGTTACTTCCGCAGGCCGACCCTTGGAGCACTTCTGAGCACCATTGTCCAGCCTTCAGCCGTGTATTAATTTAGTTTGTTTTAATGTTCAGTATGCGGCCTTCAGCCAAGCTTCTACGTGAAATATTTTAACATAAAGCCTTCAGCTGTTGTAAAATTAAAATTTGAAAAATCCTTTGTTCAAAACCTTGAGAATTTGTTATTCAGGCCTTAAGCCTCGAGTGATTCTATGTTCAGTATATGGCCTTCAGCCGAACTTTATGTGAAATATTTTAAGATGTGGCCTTCAGCCGATTATTTATGCAGCAGTTCTTTAACTAAGGTCTTCCTTAAGATAAATTTAATAACTTGTATTCGGGCTTTCAGCCGTATTGTTTCTGAGTGCTTCCAAGCGCATGTCTGATTGTTTTTAACAAATAAAGTTTGTGTGTTTCTACAACTAACAGTTACTGATCTTGGACGCTTTCCACAGCAACAATCCTGATCCGCTCTGTCCTGCGAACCCAGAGTTCTCAAACATTTATTTGCCTGTCCCACAACAAATGATAATAAAACTTTCGTTTATTATCTTCCTCTGATATCTATGATTTTCCAGATACGTGTGTAATTTCTACAGTACTGGACCCTTTCCGAGCAAGTAATTGCTTAGTTCATCTATATTGTTGCAACGTGTATAGTTTTATGTGATCTTTAGTTAATTTTAGTTCTTTAGCGGCCGCTTCCTAGATTTCTACGTGGCCAACTGTACATCCAACTACATTCCCTCACCTCTTCTTTCTTCTTTTCCCTCTCCCCGATCGTCTTTGCCATTTCTTGCAATCCTTTTCATTTCACTGAACGTATTGTGCGTAGTTGAACTATGTTATCTTTAATTTCATGTAATGCGAAGAACATTTTAGCGACTCAACTTTGCGTCTTTACTTACCTGCAACAGCAGTGCCCATATTAGCAGAGCCCTTTGCAGTAATTCGTTCCCTGGAATCATCTTGCTTCCTGAAAAGAAAGAAAACAGGAAGAAAATTACAGAATTTTCTTAGCATGAAACGTCAACATACAGACGACACAGAACGCTGTGGTTCTAATCCAGATACCAACCACCGATTTACATTTGTCTTTAGTTTAGTCCAGGTGACTTTCGAGCAGTTTTTCAAACAAGAAATCAAATCATTGTTTCTCTCTTAGGATGAGTGAAATGTGAGCGGCCTCTACCTTGTATGATGTCATTGCCAATAGGATGCCAACCTCATGTAGGAATTGCAATATTGTATTGTTTGTAGTACAGAATTCCACGAACGACAACTTAGACAAAATGAAATAAAATGTACTTGCGCAGAAAGTTTATGTAAGACCAGGGAAAGAAATGTGATCCTCCTGCTTAACTTATATTATCTTCTGAGTGATTAATAAAACAAATCCCGTGATGCGAGACTTAAAAATGATTTCACCAAAAATATTCAGACGTATGGTAGTTTAGAAACATGTAATGTGGGCGTTTAGTGGCTCCCGACGTGGAAGCATTAAGCAGGCGACTTTAACGCTCCATAGAAATGTCACCAGCGTCGTTAAGCGAAAAGTCGTTCCGGCTTGAGTGATGTGGACATGCCGACAGTTGTCAGCGCGTCGCTCACTCTGGAATGCTATCTACACCTCCTCGCCTGCCAGAATCTCCTCTTCGGCTCCTCTATGAAACCGATACCGCCGTCCTGCTCCACAAGACGGGTCAGTTTTCATAAGATGCAAATGAGATAAATGAATACCAGCCACCTCTTAACTTGTGAAGGTGTCTTGGTGCCCTAGCTGTGTCGGCATCTACAAACCTGCATACACACACACACACACACACACACACACACACACACACACACACACACACACACACGCTATATCTTTCTTTTCGATACAGTAAATTTCATCATTTAGCTGTAACTGTGCCAGTTATTACAATAACAGTAGCTGATAAGAGCAAGCAAACTCTGTATCAATATTGAATACTGAGGTGATGAGAACGAGTCACAATGAAATATAAGAGAAGTGCATATCATTACTACTTCAGCTTCAACATATCTTGAATGATAATTAGCACAATTTTATGTCTCTAGCAAACACTGCGAAGTGATGAATGTGCACACCTATATGTCGATAATCTCTGGTCTTAACTACCCACTGTCTGACTATTCCTTATTTACTATTAATACGTAGTACTGTACATTACACTTTCCAGATCTACACATCGAATAAAAGTGGTATTATATTCGAGAGCCGGCCGTGGTGGTCTAGTGGTTCTAGGCGCGCAGTCCGGAACCGCGGGACTGCTACGGTCGCAGGTTCGAATCCTGCCTCGGGCATGGATGTGTGTGATGTCCTTAGGTTAGGTAGGTTTAAGTAGTTCTAAGTTCTAGGGGACTGATGACCACAGAAGTTGAGTCCCATAGTGCTCAGAGCCATTTGAACCATTTTTTTATATTCGAGAGGATAGCGGATCACCAAATTTTCGTTTTCCTTTGTTTACGCGAATCGCTTAAGTCGATTTCTACTTTGAAAAGTGCACTGCCGTTTTCCTCCTATTCTTCCCCAATCCGATCTTGTTTCCGTCTCTGACGACTTGGTCATCGTTGTTGCTGGGCGTTAAACTTTCACCTGCCTTCCAGCCTTTCTTCCTTCGAAGCTAGCGAAAGTAGCCCCCAGATGCCCATCCGGCTATCATGACTTAGATATTTCATGCTAAGTCAAATAATTTTAACCGGTATTCGGGTGGTCTTTGCATGTTTTAAGAATACCACAGATAACTCCCTCCCTCTGTCATGTTCGACAGAGCGAGTACACCATCTCTATTGATCTCAACGCCAAGGGGATGTGAAACTTTCTTACTTCGTTCTACTCGCAAAATTTCTTCCTTTTTCCCAATTTTTTTTGCTTCTGAACATTTATTCATTGTCTCTCAAAACTTTAAAATAACAACGTAAAATATTTGGTTGTAGAGTGTACACAGCACTAGTTTTCATTTTTATTTCGGTAGCTACCACTGGAAACTGTAATATATTTATCTCCTTAATCCAAATAAGATCTTATACAAGTGAGAAGTGGAAGTTGATCAACGAAGCGTCTTTAGAAGTACTACTACCAAAACGCTCACGTAACATGCACCATGGCTGCAGTATTGAATTCTTAGTAACGAAATCAGTTTCAAATAACGAAATATGTTTTGCTCGTTACCTCATCCCCATATTAAGCAAATAAACATAATCGGACACGTGATGCTGCAAGACGAGTCACTCTCGCTACGCGAGATGGGAACTTGAGCGCTCGTACGACGCCAATTAACAGAGACCCCACTGAGATGATATCATACTCAGATACTTACGCTGTTATACTTAAGATTTTGATCACAGCTCTATTTTGATGTCTGCGTAACTTTATATACAGATTATCTCCTCCAAGAAAAGTCGGAGAGAAAAGATCAGTAGCGTTCTCGCTTCCCACGCCCGGGTTCCCGGGTTCGATTCCCGGCGGGGTCAGGGATTTTCTCTGCCTCGTGATGGCTGGGTGTTGTGTGCTGTCCTTAGGTTAGTTAGGTTTATGTAGTTCTAAGTTCTAGGGGACTGATGACCATAGATGTTAAGTCCCATAATGCTCAGAGCCATTTAGAAAAGATCACATACAGCTTATGTGTTAAACGTTACTTCAAAAATTTTAAAGATAATAAAGTGCATGAAAGGGATATGATCTCCCGTACACTGGTAAAAATGACAACTCCTCTGGGATATGCAAAAGATGATCTACTTTCGCGAAAGTAGGATTTTTAGCAATACCACATCAGCGTGTTAAAAATGAAATAGCACAAGCAGTAAGCACTGTGGAAGAACGATGCAGCTAACGCCAGCGACACACCCCCCTTCTAGGGGTCCATTAAATCTGCAGTGGCTGAACACTGAATTTCCACTGGCCATTTTTGGGCTACTGGATAGCCAAGCTACTCTTTCTATTTTTTATTTTTATTTTTTATTCTTGGTTTATTTATTTATTGTCATCAGTCTTCTCACTGGGTTGACATGCACCGATATGAATTCCGCTTCTGTGCCAAACTTTTCATCTCAGAGTAGCGCTAGCAATCTACTCCTCAATTATTTGTTGGATGTGTTCCAATCTCTATCTTTCTCTAAAGTTTTTACCCCCTGCAGCTCTCTGTAGTGCCATGGCAGTTAATTCCCTGATGTTTTAGGGTGTCCCATCAGTCCTATCATCCTGACCCCTCTCCTTGTCAGTGTTTTCTAAATATTCCTTTCCTCGCCTATTCTGCGAGCACCTACTCATTCCTTACGTTATCAGTCCACCTTATTTTCAACATTTTTGTGTAGCACCACAGCTCAAATGCTTAGATTATCTTCTGTTTCGATTTTCCCACAGCCCATGTTTCACTGCCGTACAATGTTGTTCACCAAATGCACATTCTCAGAAATTTCTTCCTCAAGTTAAGACCTATGTTTGATACTAGTAGACTTCTCTTAGCCAAGAATGCGATTTTTGCCAGTGCTAGTCTCCTTTTGATGTCCTCTTTGCTCCATTCGCCATGGGTCATTTTGCTGCCTAGGTAGCAGAATTCCTTAACATTATCTACTTCGTGATGACCAATCCTGATGTTATTATTTCTGCTATTACCCATTACTTTCAACGTCCTAAGATTTATTCTCACTCCATATTCTGTACCCATTACACTGTTCAACAGGTCCTACAGTTCTTTTCCCCTTTCACTGAGGATAGCAATGTCATCAGCGAATCTTATTATTGATATCTTTTCACACTGAATTTTAATCCTGCACTTGAATTTTATTTTTATTTTTGTTGTTGCTTCTCCGATGTATAGATTGAACAGTAGGGATGAAGGATGATATCCTCGTCTGATGCCCTTTTTAATATTAGCACTTCATTCTTGGTCCCCCACTCTTATTTTCCCTCTTGCTTCTTGTACACACTATAAATTACTCGCTTACCCCTATCTTTCTAGGGATTTGAAACATCTTGCACCAATTTACATTGTCGAACGCTTTTCCCGGATCAACAAATCTTGTGAACAAGCCTTTTCTTTCAGTCTTGCTTCTATTATCAACCGCAACGTCAGAACTGCCGCCTCTCTTGTACCTTTACCTTTCCTAAAGCCAAATTGATCGTCATCCAGGAGATTCTCAGTTTTCTTTTCCGTTCTTCTGTATATTATTCTGAGCTGTTATGCTCACTGTGCGATTATTCACGCACTTATCGGCTCTTGCTATCTTCGGCATTATGTGGATGACGTTTCTCCGAAAGTCTGATCGTATCTCGCCAGTCTCATACATTCTACTCACCAACATGAATAGTTATTTCGTTTCCACTTCCCCAATGATGTGAGAAATTCCAGTGGAATGCTATCAGTCCCTTCCGCCTTATTCGAGCTTGAGTCCTCCAAAGCTCTAAATTCTCATTCTAATAGTGGATCCCCTATCTCATCTCCTGTTTCGTCTTCTATCACGTTATGAGACAATTCTTCCCCCTCACAATGGTCTTCAGTATACTATTTCCGCCTATCCGCTCTTTCCTCTGAATTTAACAGTTGGACTCCCATTACACTCTTAATATTACAGCCCCTACTTTTAATTTCATCGAAGATTGTTTTCACAAACTGCGACATGGTCGCGTATACAAACAGTGATCCAATACTGTCAAATGTTTTTTATTCCAGTCTCAACACAATATGAATTCTTTAGACGATGACCGGTTTCAGTCCGTAATGACCATCCTCAGATCTTTTTTACACCATGTCCTGAAGTGATAAGGCCATAATGGCTTCCTCAAAACATATAAATATAATCAGCATAGCATCGTCATATAGATCTAAAATAAGGTGTAGAATAGGCCGCATCGTCCACATAGTCATTATTGCAACTGACTACTGAAGTATTAATATTCAAGAGTTGGACTCTGAAGAGCCAAAGAAACTTGTACATCTAATTAATATCGTGTAGGGCCAGCAGCACGACGAGGCATGGACTCGACTAATGTCTGAAGTAGTGCTGGAGGGAATTGACACCACGAATCCTGCAGGGCTGTCCACAAATCCGTAAGAGTACGAGGCGGCGGAGATCTCTTCTGAACAGCTCGTTGCAAAGCATCCCAGATATGCTCAATAATGTTTATGTCTGGGGAGTTTGGTGGCTAGGGAAAGTGTTTAAGCTCAGAAGAGTGTTCCTGGAGCCACTATGTGGCAATTCTGAACGTGTGCTGTGTCACATTGTCCTGCTGGAATTGCCCAAGTCCGTCGGAATGCACAATCGACATCAATGTATGCAGGTGATCAGATAAGATGCTTATGCACGTGTCAACTGTCAGTCGTATCAACTGCACCCCCCGCCCCCCACCACTACAAGCACACCTTTAGAAAGCCTCCAACAGCCTGAACAGTCCTCTGCTGACATGCAGGATCCTTGAATTGATGAAGTCGTCTCCATACCCATATACGTCCATTCGCTCCACACAACTTCAAACGAGATTCGTCCGACCAGGCAACATGTTTCCAGTCGTCAACAATCCAATGTCGGTATTGAAGGACCCAGGCAAAGCGTAAAGCTGTTGTCGTGCAGCCATCGAGGGTACACGAGTGAGCCTTCGGCTCCGAAAGCCCTTATCGATGATGTTTCGTTGAACTGTCCAGCGTTGAAATCTGCAGTAATTTGCGGGAGGGTTGCACATCTGTCACGTTAAACGATTCTCTTCAAGCGTCGTTGACCCTGTTCTTGTAGGATCTTTTTCCGGCCGCAGCGATGTCGGAGATTTGATATTTTACCGGATTCCTGATATTCACGGTATACTCGTGAAATGGCCGTACTGGAAAGCCCCCTCCCCCCCCCCCCCCCCCTCTTCGCTACCACGGCGATTCTGTGTCCCAACGCTCATGCGCCGACTTTAAAACCACGTTCAAACTCACTTAAATCTTGATAACCTGCCATTTTAACAGCAGTAAACGATCTAACAACTGTGCCAAACACTTGTGTTATAGAGACATTGCCGACCGCAGTGTCGTATTCTGCCTGTTTACATATCTCTGTGTTTGAATACGCATGCTTACACCAGTTTCTCTGGCGCTTAAGTGTAAGCTGAAGATGATATGTTATATTAGTTCCTAATTATGTTTTTACAATAAACATTTCAGATTTCGAGGTAACTGGGATTGATGTTTTGATTTTTGTTTAATATCTCTAAAATTTTTAATAGTGTGTAAGACAGAGAAGTGATTTTTGCAAAAAGGGTTTTTCATTGCCTTGATCATTGCCACACGCAAACTCTTAAAAATATAACAATTTCTTGAACTTAGCCAACTTATTTCATTCTGTATAAAAAATGTCGCTCAAAAGAGCTACTTTCGTTCGATTTTTTCCAAGTAGCCCCATTCACTGTTTAACACTGATCATTTACATTTATAGTTTTCTTCGAGATATTATTCATTAAAAAAATCAAATTCATTGTATCCTCTGTGCAGTAAAACCAATATTTTTATCTTCTCTTCGTTTTCGGTGGATCTGTATTTTAGAAAGTACGGGAATTTGAACTTCGAAACTGATCAATAACACCCTACTCCACGGTTCCTATTACATTCTCAGTACCACATTCCTTACATATCTTATCCGTAATAAAAGGCAGAAAAATAGAATACACAAAGGAAATTTAGATTAAAAATAACCTCCATGGTAGGCTGTTAACGGAGCTTGCGACACTACGTACAGACTCCAGTCGCGTTACAAACCTGATTACGTAGGACGGCAAGATGTTATTTTTCTATTATGGAAATTAAAAACTGAAGCACCAAGTGCGATATCCGTCAGCGACTACGATGACAAGGTGCCAGGCTGGTTCACCAGCGGCGCTCTGCTCGGCTGCCTTGCATCGAGAACTGTGCTGTTTGTGGCGGACGCACCCCTGTACTACGTGCAGTAGGGTCCATAGTGTCATCAGCGTAGCATCAGAACCCCAGTGCAGTGAAGCTCTAGCTAACAGCCAGTACGGATACACTGCACATATCGAGCAAGTCATCTGCTGTGCTCTGTATGCAAATAAACGAATACACTTTTACATACACTAAGCTTCAATTTTGTTGGCTGAGCCATATTATCCCAGGATTAAATTAAAAATAGCTCCCATACTCCGGTTCTGACCAAAGCTTTCAGAAGATGTTTGTTTTTTGGGTGTAAGTAAAACGTCTGAACAGGAAATACCCTCAGAAACATCCCCAATTGGGACACCTTGTGTCCCACTACCATCTCACCCGGTATTGGCTAAAATGTCTGTGGCTCTGCAATGAGGCGTTAGTAGGAGAGCCTGCTGCATCTAGCGAAGCCTTAGTACACACCTGTGTTTGGTCACTTTATGTTCTTGTGCTTCGATGCGACCACTTCACCTACTACGACTACTGCCATGCCAGCGGACTTGTCACAGTTTATTGTGTTGGCTGGTGGCCGGCCGAAGTGGCCGTGCGGTTAAAGGCGCTGCAGTCTGGAACCGCAAGACCGCTACGGTCGCAGGTTCGAATCCTGCCTCGGGCATGGATGTTTGTGATCTCCTTAGGTTAGTTAGGTTTAAGCAGTTCTAAGTTCTAGGGGACTAATGACCTCAGCAGTTGAGTCCCATAGCGCTCAGAGCCATTTTGTTGGCTGGTGTCTCGCTTCCTGTTCACCGGCGATTAGGCCTGGACTTATGCACTGGACTTGTAATTTGTGAAAACTGTACGTGGGCCTCTTGCTCAATATACGTGACGTTTCTACAGTAACTCAAACCTTATTTGTAATATCTAGTCCATCCCTTCAGAAATACCTCGCCAGCTGCAGCATAAAACACGTATTCTTCATTGCATTTCTTTCACACCACTCTTCACCTGAGTGTAACTGCTATTTGAGGCAATTGAGCTCACATTTTTTGTCGATGTCATAAACATAATCAGAAAAATATTACGGAGATACCGTAGATAAGGCTGTTTCTGATGTAAGCCACTAGGATACGCATTACTGTTAAACTGTGGTGCGTGATTAACGCAAAAATTGCATTACCGACAACGTTTTACAAGTTTTGGCCCATTTGTACAGTAGTACGAGAGTCTGACAATTAAAAAAAAACGCAGATTCAAAATGGCAAGAGAAACAAGTGGCAAGAGCTTTCCTGGGAACAAATTGTCTACATGATGTCCGGCTGCAGAGAGAAATGCCAAGGGCGACGGGCCACAGCAGTCAGCTGCCAAAATTATTAGATGGCTCTGCCGACCCTGCAATAGACGCCAGGTCCGCGCGTTATTAAGTAACGCTAGTGCGTCTCCCAGGTGAATGTCAATACCACTTCACGTTTTTGCTATTATCAGTACTTACAGTATTGCGAAACCAATGGCATGCTTTAATGCATCATATTTGTGGCTTCAAGGCAGAATTTTACGTGTTTAATAAGTAAAGCATTCATAGATTATTCCGAATCGTTCTTTTGGGAGCAATCGCCGTTGAGTAGAAAAGATGACAGGTCGTTCTACTGTGTAGAAAAAGTCGTAGGAAAAGGCGCTGAGCTACAGATATAAATATTTTGTTGACTTCTGTAACGTGCCTTGTCCTTATTTTTTATTTCAGTCAAAAGGATTCTGCAGGCACCTATCTTGTGAAACCCAGTTTTTCCGGGTCTTTCGCGAAATACAGAAGATCGCAGATAGTGAAGAACAGGTTCCTACCGTTTGCCTGGAGTCCCTGAAAGTTATCGATGCATTTTTGGCAAGTAGGCTATGAATAAGATACGTGATTACTGACTATAACTATAAACATGCCGTAGGACTGATGACTTCTTAAGTGAGTAAAATAGGTCATTCTTCACGAAGAGACTTAGTCAGAAACGGAAGTGGCAACCAGTGTACCACAAGGGAATCCGATAGAACCGTCACTGTTAACAACACAGTTAGGCCATTAATCTCAAATATTTCCACAACCGTTTAAGACGTCGTTGTTCCGTTTTCGCGTGGTTCAATTGCGTCGTTTGACTTACTAAACAATTTATAATTTTTGTTATGTCAATATTACTTTCATAGTTTTCGGTATCAACTTTGGACTATATTAACATTCTGCTTCTCATGTCGTAAAGATTTGAAAGAATGAAACTGAGCGGCTGATCGCTATCCCAAATCTCATAAATGGTTTTGGAGAATCGGAAATCACTAAGCTAACTTACGCACGCTGTTTCGAGCTCATCAATCGGATAGGCTACTCTGAGGTACGTTTGGCCAAAACTTCCTCTGCAAGGAACAATCATAGAGATCTTCGTGAACGCAAATGTGAAAATAGACTGCTGCAACCCTTTGCGATAAATCACTTGTAACAGTATCAACCTTAAAATGTCTCTAAGTAGCCATACGGAGAGGCTTGGAGTGGAACGATCACATAAGAGGAACTGCAGGAAAAACAGATGCGAAGTTGAGATTCATAGGGAGAATCTTAAGGAAATGTAATTCAAAAATATTCAAATGTTCTTTGAAATCTTATGGGACTTAACTGCCAAGGTCACCGGTCCCTAAGCTTACACACTACTTAACCTAAATTATTCTGAGGGCAAACACACACACACATCCATGCCCAAGGGAGAACTCGAACCTCCGCCGAAACCAGCCGCACAGTCCATGACTGCAGCGCCTTAGACCGCTCGGAAATGTAATTCATCCACAAAAGAAGTGGCGTAAAAGACACTCGTCCGACCGATTCTTTGGTGTTACTCAACTGACTGGCATCATTACCCGACTGAATTAATAGAAGAGACAGAGAAGAGACGAAAAGCGACTTGTTTCTCACGGTTTACTTTAATAAGCCCAAGGCGTTGTGGAGATGCTCATGAGGCTCCAGTGCAGGGGAGAGGTTCTACATCAAGGAGAGAGGAGATGTTACAGTTTCGGCAGCGTAGGTTTCAAAAAGAGTAGGACACCGTATTACTTCCAACTACATAGACATCTCGTGAAATAATCGTAATAGGAAAATAGAAAAGCTTTAGCTCGAACGAAATCTTACAAACACATGTATTTCCAGGGACAAGAGAGATGTTTTGTGTTTTATTTTGTGCACAAGATGAGTAAAAGTCTAATTATTTACTACACACTTAGTGTCATTCGCGCGGATTGGTCATAGGCCGAGTGACTGCTCAGCGCTTCACGCTGCATGGCACAAGATGAAATCTGTTGACAACAGCGCTGCTATAGCTGTTCCACAACGTTTTCGCGTTATTTTATTTAAAGTCGTCATTTTATAGACACTGGCAGATAAAGTATTAAAACATTTTTAAAGGATTTTTAATATGTCAATAGCAGTATTATGTACCCCTTCACCCCCTTCCTCCCTTCTCTGATTACGTCATGGCACTCTACAATGTTTGTTATTCGCAGAAAACACTTTTATAGTCATACAAATACAGAAGATCTTAGTACGTTATTTTAAGTCTGCCAACTTTAACCAATTCCCTTCCGACACCATAGTGATCTATATCATGATAACTTTTATTAAATATTTATGAGCTTTCACTGATGACAGTAATTTATATACTGTAAGATTTGTTTGTTAACAGATAGTTGGCCCCAGCGCCAATCAGTAAGTTCTTCCAATGTATTAGTTTCGACCACTCAAAATAAATAAATAAAATAAAGTACAAATCTATTACATCTACATCTACATGATTACTCTGATATTCACAATAAAGTGCCTGGCAGAGGGTTCAATGAACCACCTCCATGCCGTCTCTCTACCGTTCTACTCTCGAACGGGACGCGGGAAAAACGAGCACTTAAAATTTGCCGTGGTAGCCCTGATTTCTCTTATTTTATCGAGATGATCAATTCTCCCTATGTAGGTGGGTGCCAACAGAATGTTTTCGCAATCGGAGGAGAAAACTGGTGATTCAAATTTCATGAAAAGATCCCGTCCGCCGGCCGGAGTGGCCGAGCGGTTCTAGGCGCTACAGTCTGGAACCGCGCGACCGCTACGGTCACAGGTTCGAATCCTGCCTCGGGCATGGGTGTGTGTGATGTCCATAGGTTAGTTAGGGTTAAGTAGTTCTAAGTTATAGGGGACTGATGACCTCAGAAGTTAATTCCCATAGTGCTCAGAGCCAGATACCGTCGCAACGAAAAACACCTTTGTTTTAATGATTGCCACTCCAATTCACGTATCATGTCTGTGACACTATCTCCCCTATTTCTCGATAATACGAAACGAGCTGCCCTTCTCTGTACTTTTTCGATGTCATCCGTCAGTCTCACCTGATGCGGATCCCACACCGCACAGCAGTACTCCAGAATAAAAATAAATTAAAAGAATTTCTAGATGAAAACTCCTTCTACTCATTGGCTGAATTTTTAGATATAAATTAAGGGAGGGGAAAAAACTTAAACATTAGTGTCATGCAATATTTTTATTAACCTGACACGTTCCACATCATTACGAAGTGTCGTATTCATGATCTATGGAACAAGTATTAATCTAATCTAATCTAATCTAATAGGGCGGACAAGCGTAGTGTAAGCAGTCTCTTTGATAGACCTGTTGCACCTTCTAAGTGTTCTGCCAATGAATCGCAGTCTTTGGTATGCTCTACCCACAATATTATCAATGTGATCGTTCCGATTTAGGTTATTTGTAATTGTAATTCCTAAGTATTTAGTTGAATTCACAGCCCTCATATTTGTGTGACTTATCGCGTAATCGAAATTTAGCTGATTTCTTTTAGTACTCATGTGAATAACTTCGCACTTTTCTTTATTCAGGGTCAATTGCCACTTTTCGCACCATACAGATAGATATCTTGTCTAAATCATTTTGCAAGTCGTTTTGATCATCTGATGACTTTACAAGACGGTAAATGACAGCATCATCTGCAAACAATCTAAGACGGCTACTCAGACTGTCTCCTGTGTCGTTAATATACACTCCTGGAAATGGAAAAAAGAACACATTGACACCGGTGTGTCAGACCCACCATACTTGCTCCGGACACTGCGAGAGGGCTGTACAAGCAATGATCACACGCACGGCACAGCGGACACACCAGGAACCACGGTGTTGGCCGTCGAATGGCGCTAGCTGCGCAGCATTTGTGCACCGCCGCCGTCAGTGTCAGCCAGTTTGCCGTGGCATACGGAGCTCCATCGCAGTCTTTAACACTGGTAGCATGCCGCGACAGCGTGGACGTGAACCGTATGTGCAGTTGACGGACTTTGAGCGAGGGCGTATAGTGGGCATGCGGGAGGCCGGGTGGACGTACCGCCGAATTGCTCAACACGTCGGGCGTGAGGTCTCCACAGTACATCGATGTTGTCGCCAGTGGTCGGCGGAAGGTGCACGTGCCCGTCGACCTGGGACCGGACCGCATGGACGCATGGATGCACGCCAAGACCGTAGGATCCTACGCAGTGCCGTAGGGGACCGCACCGCCACTTCCCAACAAATTAGGGACACTGTTGCTCCTGGGGTATCGGCGAGGACCATTCGCAACCGTCTCCATGAAGCTGGGCTACGGTCCCGCACACCGTTAGGCCGTCTTCCGCTCACGCCCCAACATCGTGCAGCCCGCCTCCAGTGGTGTCGCGACAGGTGTGAATGGAGGGGCGAATGGAGACGTGTCGTCTTCAGCGATGAGAGTAGCTTCTGCCTTGGTGCCAATGATGGTCGTATGCGTGTTTGGCGCCGTGCAGGTGAGCGCCACAATCAGGACTGCATACGACCGAGGCACACAGGGCCAACACCCGGCATCATGGTGTGGGGAGCGATCTCCTACACTGGCCGTACACCACTGGTGATCGTCGAGGGGACACTGAATAGTGCACGGTACATCCAAACCCATCGTTCTATCATTCCTAGACCGGCAAGGGAACTTGCTGTTCCAACAGGACAATGCACGTCCGCATGTATCCCGTGCCACCCAACGTGCTCTAGAAGGTGTAAGTCAACTACCCTGGCCAGCAAGATCTCCGGATCTGTCCCCCATTGAGCATGTTTGGGACTGGATGAAGCGTCGTCTCACGCGGTCTGCACGTCCAGCACGAACGCTGGTCCAACTGAGGCGCCAGGTGGAAATGGCATGGCAAGCCGTTCCACGGGACTACGTCCAGCATCTCTACGACCGTCTCCATGGGAGAATAGCAGCCTGCCTTGCTGCGAAAGGTGGATATACACTGTACTAGTGCCGACATTGTGCATGCTCTGTTGCCTGTGTCTATGTGCCTGTGGTTCTGTCAGTGTGATCATGTGATGTATCTGACCCCAGGAATGTGTCAATAAAGTTTCCCCTTCCTGGGACAATGAATTCACGGTGTTCTTATTTCAATTTCCAGGAGTGTAGATCAGAAACGATAGAGGGCCTATAACATTTCCTCGGGGAACGCCGGTTATTACTTCTGTTTTACTCGATGACTACCCGTCTATTACTACGAACTGTGACCTTTGTGGCAGGAAATCACGAATCCAGTCGCACAACTGAGGCGATACTCCGTAGGCACGCAGTTTGATTAGAAGACGCTTGTGAGGAACGGTGTCGAAAACCTTCTGGAATTCTAAAAATATGAAATCAATTTGACATCCCCTGTCGATAGCACGTATTACTTCATGAGTATAAAGAGCTAGTTGTGTTTCACAAGAACGATATTTTCTGAATCTGTGCTGACTATATGTCAATAAATCGTTTTCTTCGAGGTACTTCCTAATGTTCGAACACAGTATAAGTTCTAAAACTCTACTGCAAATCGACGTTAGTGACGTAGGCCTGTAATTCAGCGGATTACTCCTACTTCCCTTTTTGGGTATTGGTGTGACTTGTGCAATTTTCCAGTCTTTAGGTACGTATCTTTCTGTGACATATAATGTAACACCATTACGTAAAACATTGTAGGACGATTTCCATGGCTGCTGATGAAATTCTTTTATTCCATGTAACGGTGAAAACTGTGATTGTAAACAAAATTAAACTGCAGCATGTGCCACTCGCTCAGCGCCATCCGGCGGTTTAGTCCACGTGGCTTCTAAAATTTTCCTTGCTAGCAGTTTACGCTTGTCTTGTGATTGAGAATGTTGACGTGATACAATACATCTAATGATCAATTTTAAATGACTGGCGTAACACTGTTAAGATAGGAAGCCACATTCTAGTCGCTGTACTATGTCTCTTATCAATGATAAAATGTATCATATTTTCATATCTTCTGATACCAGTTTTGTGTTGATTTTGTAGCCTTTGAAAATGATGGAAAGTCGAAACGCACAAGGTGTTGTTGGAAAAATGAAAGTGTGGTCAAGAGGTAAGAAAAGTTTTTAACAGTGCATACCTTTGCCACTGAGCTACAGACTACCATAAAACAGTATATGCTGCTGAACGAAGAGATTCGCTTATCTGTCAGAGAACCTGATACTATTTCGGGATGTACAGCAGTCGAATATCAGTAGTTAAAATTTTGTTATTGCTGCAGCGTTGACTCATTTAATTCATATAACGCTACACCATAAGAGTTCCATTCTTTTTGCTGTCAAGAGCTCTGTTTGAACATAGACTGCATTAATGATCATAAATAATTCTAAATGCCGGCGAGCTCTTTTCGTACATGATACTTTCAAGAAAAAGTCAACTTTAAGTAAAGCAGCCATTCACTACTGTTGATCAGGAAAATCTGAAAATATCCTCGTCCTTCTAAAAGATCAGACTATTTTCTTTTGTAACAATTGTCACCTTTTCCTCGTAACGTATATAGTAATGTGATCAGTGTAGCTAACTGTGATGAATAAGCATTGAATGTAGTATCACGTTTATCACGTGAGGGGAAGGAGAGATGATAATCGTCATGGTCACATGGCTAACACTTCTGAAACAGCATCAAATGGGTCATCGAGATAAGTATCTGAACCTGACAGATGAATACAGCCTATTACACTTCAAGATAAATTATAAAGCAGGTAAGAACGAACAGTTTGTCGTTTCCTGAACAGAGACATAAACATTTTATATATCATGATGTTTTACCTCAGTATTTCAGGGAAAAACTAAGGACTGCTTTTCAATTATACTGTCATTTCAGACGGGATCAACGAAAAAGTGTAAGCAACGTCAACCAATAGGATCTTTCTTCAGCGTTTAGCTGTTGTAACCCGAAAATACATATTTAGCTCGGAGCAGTATTTGAAACTTAGTAACTTAATGTATAGTATAGCGAGATCAAATTTTTGTGATTGTATCACTAACACCGGTCGCTCACACTCTGAACACTGATGTGTCGTTTTAAAATGCAGGTGGAGAATCAAAGACTATCAAAAGTGTGTAGCTCAGTTCTCTACTGGGTTTTCCAGACAAACACAAGATTCTCGAAATGTTTTACTGACTTAATTTATAGTTTGCTTTGAATGTACGTGAACAGAAGAACAGCCTCACGTATAAGTGATGGAAAACACAACCATACATGTTTACCAATTCGTCTCGACCTGGGAATTAACTAGAAGGGTTGTGTTTGGGTGCTTTGGGGGAAGAGACCAAACTACAAGGTCGTCGGTCTCATAGGATTAGGGAAGGACGGGGGAAATTGGCCATGCTCTTTCAAAGAACCATCCCGGCATTTGCCTGGAGCGATTTAGGGAAATCACAGAAAACCTAAATCAGGATGGCCGGACGAGGGATTGAACGTCATCCTCCCGAATGCGTTTGTGCTAACCACTGCGCCACCTCGATCGGTGAATTAACAGGAAGAACGCCCTTATCATTAATCAGTAAGATATTTATTTCGTTAGTTTAAACCGTCTTGAAGGTGATTCTCACGCTGGAGCACAGAATTTATTCGGAGGTATTTTTCTGTATCTGGTTTTCTTCAAATTTCAGATGTATGATGTTTGATGATCAATTGTTTGTAACTGATTATGCAAGAATAAAAGACCATGTAACGTTCACACCTGTGGAGAAAGCCGTAAATGATCTCAACATTCACCGTAAAACTGTAATCGACTGTCGGAAACGTCACTGTTCATTGATTACATACAGAGATTGAAACCGTGTCCGGCTTATCTTAGCGCCAAAATTCGGAATCTTGAGACCCATTCTCATAGAACACAATTTGTTTCCGAAAGATTTTGTTCATAAATACTCGATGTACACTGTTCTTTAGTACCTTCCGTTTTAGAAGCAACAGATGAACATCGAAATAACACGAAAACGAAATGGTGCTCCTAGAATTCATAAATGAATACCAATTGTGACCACTGATCCATCTGGTTGCAGTTATGCCTGAATAGCGTCCTGCTCACAAGGTAGATGCGCCGATCATTGCGCCTCCGGACACAGTGGTAATCGCAACTGCACGGACTACCCTAACACCACTCCTGACAGACGCAAATTGTCAACTTATCCATACAGTACTACTTTAGTGTCCCTAGCCCAATATCCTTATTACTCGCGGCATTTCGCGGCGTGTCGCCAAATCCCGCAAGCCGGGTGTGATCCGCTGTGAAGAGGTCACTAGCCGTCCTCGTAAATGGCACAAAAAAAGGACACCACGTGTGTGTAAGAATGTCAGACGAATACAACATTTTATCTTCGTACATTCATAGTTGAAATGGAGGACACTGGGACGTCAGCTGGTATAAATTTATATTAAAAATGAAGACATTCCTTCAGCTGCATTTAAGGTGTCGATTTTATTTTGGCAACTAGTTTCAACGTTGTAACAACGTCATCTTCAGGCCCATACACTTGTTGACGTCGACTGCGTGAGGCTGATACTAGAAGTCAGTGGTGAGATATGGACATGCTGCGTGTAGATGTTGGGTAGTAAATAGTATGAAGTTCAGATCGGTAGTTCATTCATGATAGACTGAAGCGCCTAGAACTGCTCTGCCACACCGGCCGGCACAACATTTGGGAAGGCCTAAACATATTTTCACAAAAATTGGTTACACTCATTGATCAGCGTATATGAATTTGCACAGTCACAATCTACAGTGGCAAGATCTAATTGTAACATATCATGATGGAACGCTGTTACAGGCGCAAAATTGGTAGTTATGTTTGTGTGTACGACGTCTCTTATAGCAATGAGGTCTTTTCCCAAAACAGCTGAAAACATTTTTTAATATTAAATGCATAAGTAAACGTTATATCTATATATGTTTATATAATGTGTTTACGAACCATTACACTGATCATTAAAGCAAGTATTTATACCCCTTTTTTCGGGAAAAAATGTAAATTGGCTGTATGAGGATTTGTTTCCGCAACTTTCAAACGACTGTTTTAAATGGAAAAGGTGACAAATCTCTAAGAATTCTCCTGGAAGTGAATTCAAAGTCGGTGTTTGCAGAAGAACTTGCCTTCGTTAGTCACCTGTCGAGTTTCCTTTAAAGGAAACTGAACCTGTCCCGCTAATAGCGGTATTAAACTTGCCAGCATCGGCAGCGTAATTTGAGAGTGTGAATTAAGAATGACAGCTCCATCTCCATGAGTTATGCTCCTGGACAACTCCCGGCGAAGACGCGTTTGCTGGCGTCATCCTATTCCTCTTTGGCCGGCGGCAAGAATCATTCTAGGCACTGATGGCCTTCGTCTCATCATAGTAAGATGTTTCGTTTACGTCTTTTATGCTTCAGTATCCAGTAAAAGTGCCTTAACCATGAACAATTCACATTCGACTAAATAGAGCTTTTTAAGGTATGTTGATTAGCGCTGGTTCATCAAAAAACAGTGTTTGAGTGGCTTGTTTTAATTAATGGTATTAACAGTCGTTTCATTCATTCTTGGATTTACAGAAGATCGTACATGTTGTGATATTACAGTTTAAGAACAAAAAGTGTAATTCATTTATGCAGGCGTTATATGCTTACAAGTGTGGCAGTACGTAGTTGTAGTCGAACACTGGCGACGGTGAATCTTGCCGAAAACAGAATTTTTAGAAATTCACAATCATTCTATGTGTGTGTTTTTGCATATTTGTGTGTGTGTGTGTGTGTGTGTGTGTGTGTGTGTGTGTGTGTGTGGTTAGCTCACTGGTGGGTGTCTACGTATCGATTGATGGTCGTTGCGCAAATGACAACCCGACGCTCGAATAACTTCTCATAATGACAATTATAGACTATATGAACACGATTGTGAAATGTATTACCAATCACTTGACTAAAGCACTATATAAATACTGTTCATGAAATTTTTAAGCTACTAACTTTTTAAAATTTTGACAAAATGAATGCTATGTTTGCTAGTTAAGTGTCAAATTTAGCAAAATTCATAGGCTTTGTTCACGTTGACTTATTTCTTTCTATAGTCTCTTTCGGTTATCCCTAAGTGCAGAGGTACATAAAAGTATTGACTATTTTAGTTTTGAAACTATTCATCAAAAGTGACGTTGCGGTGGGCGACAAAGCATCGGTCAATGATGTTGATAAACATGCAATACCAATGCGAGAAATCAAATACCAGTGATTATCATTACTATGAAACCTTTAAATAGCAACCGTCCCTGACAAAATTTTTGATGTTATGTGAAATAATCTCGAATCCAGAATCATTAAAGATGATCTTGCATGACTGTATAAAGATGACAGTGTTTCCTGTGTTGAGTCCTATTGAAAAGGCGCCCATCCACGCACGAAAGGATGAGGAAAGGAATTGGACGGTACATATCCGCCTGTACTAAGGAGGGCAATGCTAAATTCCTATGCAGAAAAAGTCATTCTGAGAGTATTTTATAAATGGCTCAGTTTCAACCCAACAGATCGTGTCAGAACGCATCATATCACTGCTGCAGTCTTTTAGCAGCAAGCTCTGATAAAGCAGACCAGTGGTGTAAATTAGAATGAGGAAAAGGCGAAAAATAATATAATAGGTTCTCAAATATTCCACAGTAATGCCCCTGAAACGTATTCTCATCCCGCCCAAGCAGATACTGTTTGCACTAGGTTTACTAAACTTTATTCCTCATACGCTATAAAAGAGAAGCACACACTGCTCCTTCTTCGTTGTAGAATGTTTTAAAGGAAAACGACAAATTGTACATACCTGGAGATTATGTCTGAAGCCAAGGTTCATACAAACATACGCATAGGTTTAACCTTTTGCCACTTTTTTTTCCTTTCGGTGCAAAGGAAAAACTATGGACTGCCTCCCTACATCGCACGTTTTTAAAACAGCGTTATGGTATAGCTTGTAATTGTTATCTATTT
Source organism: Schistocerca americana (assembly GCF_021461395.2). Lineage (NCBI taxonomy): Eukaryota > Metazoa > Arthropoda > Insecta > Orthoptera > Acrididae > Schistocerca > Schistocerca americana. Next base: position 614,460,020 of record NC_060119.1, on the reverse strand, counting down.
ATTCAGCCTTACTCAAACGAATGAGACGCAGAGAGAGAATTTCATTAATTCTTTATTTGGATGGTATTGCTCTCACCTCTCTTTACCTTCTGTGAAGGTATGTACAAAGGAGTAAAAATTGTCGCTCTTTTTAGTGTTTGAAGCTACCCATATGTTGGAAGTTACCCATCACGGTAGAGTTTCGTTGACTGATTGCGTAATGAGGAGGTACCTTTGCCACTATCTCAGATCTATAAGTGACGGGCTGGGGGTACCTAATGCGTGGCACTGACCAGAAGACGCAGTAATGACTGAGATAGTCCCGGGCCTCACCTTTATTGCGATCCCGTAGCTTTATTATTTACGTGAACTCCATGGGTACTTCGTGACAAAGCTTTCTACTACTGTGCTGGTTGACTTTCAAACAGCAGTTGTTTGAACAACATAAGTACGTCTACAGTATCAGGCCGCCACGTCTACAGGCGAAAGTAATCTTTATTTGTACGTTGCCTTATAGCATTTTTGAGCGTATGTAAGGACATGAGATATATACACTCCTGGAAATGGAAAAAAGAGCACATTGACACCGGTGTGTCAGACCCACCATACTTGCTCCGGACACTGCGAGAGGGCTGTACAAGCAATGATCACACGCACGGCACAGCGGACACACCAGGAATCGCGGTGTTGGCCGTCGAATGGCGCTAGCTGCGCAGCATTTGTGCACCGCCGCCGTCAGTGTCAGCCAGTTTGCCGTGGCATACGGAGCTCCATCGCAGTCTTTAACACTGGTAGCATGCCGCGACAGCGTGGACGTGAACCATATGTGCAGTTGACGGACTTTGAGCGAGGGCGTATAGTGGGCATGCGGGAGGCCGGGTGGACGTACCGCCGAATAGCTCAACACGTGGGGCGTGAGGTCTCCACAGTACATCGATGTTGTCGCCAGTGTTTCCTACGCAGTGCCGTAGGGGGCCGCACCGCCACTTCCCAGCAAATTAGGGACACTGTTGCTCCTGGGGTATCGGCGAGGACCATTCGCAACCGTCTCCATAAAGCTGGGCTACGGTCCCGCACACCGTTAGGCCGTCTTCCGCTCATGCCCCAACATCGTGCAGCCCGCCTCCAGTGGTGTCGGGACAGGCGTGAATGGAGGGACGAATGGAGACGTGTCGTCTTCAGCGATGAGAGTCGCTTCTGCCTTGGTGCCAATGATGGTCGTATGCGTGTTTGGCGCCGTGCAGGTGAGCGCCACAATCAGAACTGCATACGACCGAGGCACACAGGGCCAACACCCGGCATCATGGTGTGGGGAGCGATCTCCTACACTGGCCGTACACCACTGTGATCGTCGAGGGGACACTGAATAGTGCACGGTACATCCAAACCGTCATCGAACCCATCGTTCTACCATTCCTAGACCGGCAAGGGAACTTGCTGTTCCAACAGGACAATGCACGTCCGCATGTATCCCGTGCCACCCAACGTGCTCTAGAAGGTGTAAGTCAACTACCCTGGCCAGCAAGATCTCCGGATCTGTCCCCCATTGAGCATGTTTGGGACTGGATGAAGCGTCGTCTCACGCGGTCTGCACGTCCAGCACGAACGCTGGTCCAACTGAGGCGCCAGGTGGAAATGGCATGGCAAGCCGTTCCACAGGACTACATCCAGCATCTCTACGATCGTCTCCATGGGAGAATAGCAGCCTGCATTGCTGCGAAAGGTGGATATACACTGTACTAGTGCCGACATTGTGCATGCTCTGTTGCCTGTGTCTATGTGCCTGTGGTTCTGTCAGTGTGATCATGTGATGTATCTGACCCCAGGAATGTGTCAATAAAGTTTCCCCTTCCTGGGACAATGAATTCACGGTGTTCTTATTTCAATTTCCAGGAGTGTAGATTGAGCAGCAGTTTTTTTTTTTTTTTTTTTAAATCCGCGTACTTCGTTCTTGGTCTTCCATTCTCATTATTCTCTCTTTTACATGTTGTACATTACCCGTCTCTCCCTTATTTTCCTCAGAATTTCCCCCTCATAAGTGCCTTCAGTGTGCTCTTTCTACCCAACTGCTCCCTACTCTGCATTTAACAGTGGAGTTCCCATTGGACTCTTAATGTTACCACCCTTGCTTTTAATTTCACTGAGAGCTGATTTGTCCTTTCTGTATGCTGAGTCAGTTTTTGTGACAATCATTTCTTTTCTTCACATATTTTTCTGCAGCCGTTTCGCCTTAGCTTCCATGCACTTTCTATTTATTTTCTTTCTAAGTGACTTGCATTTCAATGTTCCTGAATATCTTAAAGTATTTCTTCTGTTACCCACGGTTTTTTCGCAATTACCTTCCTTGTACCTAAGTTTTTCTCTCCAACTTCTGTGATTACCCTTTTTAGGGATATCCATTCTTCTTAAGCTAAACTGACTAATATCAAATAATAAAAGTAATACATAACTTTGGCCAGCCGGATTGGCCGAGCGGTTCTACGCGCTACAGTCTGGAACCGCGCGACCGCTACAGTTGCAGGTTCGAATCCTGCTTTGGGCATGGATATGTGTGATGTCCTTAGGTTGGTTAGGTTTACGTAGTTCTAAGTTCTAGGGGACTGGTGACCTTAGAAGTCCCATGGTGCTCAGAGCCATTTGAACATAACTCTGTTCACAGTACTTGCAGCGCCATTTGGTATCAGTAGACTTGAATGTCGAAAGATATACAGATACAGAGGTTTACAGTTCAGTCCATCTTCAATAAAATAGCTATTCCATAATGACAATCCCTGACGGGTGTGAAAGTCTGTAAATGTTATGAAATGGGAAGCACACAAAATGGGGTCTGTGCATCGGCGTTTGAACTTAAAGTAAACACGCCGCAGGAGCTCTGGAGAAGGGATGCTTGCATCTCATTTGTAGCTGCATAGGCGTTCGTGGCAGCGCCCTCATGTCGTCGTAGCAGTTGCGGGAAACGCGGCAGCACGACTGGCGTTGCGCGTATGTTAAAGTGCGGCCGACCGGATGGAGGTCGGTAACGCAATGTGAAATAACACATCTCTGTTATTCTTTCATGCAGAATTATGACTTCATTGATCTGTAGGGATGATGTTGGTCATGATGCGTATTTTTAATTTCTCACAGTTTAATGAAAAGGGCACAAAACTTCGGGCATGCAGCCGCGCAGATACTACTTCTTCCACTGATATCTCACCTGCGTCCCATTCAGCCATCCTCAGAGTGAGTCACAAGACTGACAAGTATTTCTTTTCTTTATTGTGGCTTCATTCTCCTGCCCAATATGGGCAGGGGAGGCCTAGCAGCGGCACAAGTCGCCGCTCTTCAGCCGAGTGATATAAGTTAATAAAAGGACAAAACGATACATATCAAAGGCGGTGAAAAGGGGAACGCAAAAACATAATAAGAGGAGACAATGTTGGTAAAATATACATTTACACAGACACCATTCATTGTGGAACAGTTAAAAAGGTCTTCATAAAGATAAAAACTACACAGTTGGTGATTTGCATACCAAGTAAAATACACTGAAGTCACATGCACGAGTTAAAAGGCGGCCACAGCATTAAAACAAACCAGAACAAAGACACTTTAAAACCACCGCACAAGACGGAGCACGCATGATGAAGAGTAAAAACTGCCAGGAGGGATGTTCCGAGGGAGGGGAGGCCTGACAGGAGGGAAAAGAGGGAACAGGAGGGGGCAGTGGGAGATCGGGGCTGGAAAAGGTGGGTGTAAAAGAAAGGGCATTGGAGGGGTGCACCAGGTGGCAGGGGACAGGTGGGGGTGGGAGAGGGAGAGAGAAGGTAAGTCAGGAGTGAGTGCAGAGATGAAGAAGAGGTGCACTGAAAGGGAGGGTGAATAGGACAAACCCACTCAGGGGAAAGGAAAAGGAGGGGAGAGGGACTCCTGAGGAAGGGGGGATGGTTGGGTTAGAGTTGGCGGAGGGAGTAGGTATCAAGGCAAAGCTCATCATGTGGGAGGGGTACATAGGTAAAGATAGGTAAAGACAGTGGAGGGCGTGGAGGTGGAGATGGAGAGAGGGGACACAGTGGTCTAAGAAGTGGCAATGAGTTGGAGGTAGAGAGGATAGGAGACACCAGGGGAAATGGGGGGGGGGGGGGGTGTTGAGTCTGCAGATGATGTAAAGGGTACGGAAGTATTTGAGGAAAAGGAGATGATGTAGGAAGGGGACGAGGTCATAGAAGGGCCGTATGGGGGATGTGAGGCAGATACAGGAAACAAGGCAGAGGGAATGGCATTTGAGGATTTGGAGGGCTTTGTAGATTCTGGGTGGGGTGGGAACCCAGGCAATGCTGGCATGTCAAGTGATGAGACGACTCAAGAATTTGTAGGTGTGAAGGATGGAGGAAGAGTGGAGTCCCTATGTCCAGCTAGACAGGAGTTTGAGGAGGCAGATTGTATTGTGGGTTTTGTGTTGGATGCTGGGGAGTCCAGATGAGGTGACAGTCAAGGTTCAGGCGAACATTTTTCACGGTAGGAGTCAGATGGATAGGACAACCACAATTGGTAAGGTAAAAATCGCAGCCTATGATGATTGCCTGGGTCTTTGAAGAGATTATATGAAGGAGTTGCAACAGGCAGTGAACTGATTGAGGTGGGTTTGAAGGGTACATTGGGACTATTGATCAGTATGATAGAGGGCCTGGAAGGCAGTGTCATCAGTAATTGGTGGAGATGGCAAGGGGAGGTTTGGGCATCTCTGCAGTATACATGAGATAGAGGAGAGGGGAAACGACAGAGCCTTGGAGTGTTGGGAGTTGGTTTTGTGGATAGTGATACAGGAGGGGGACGACAGAGGAATGAAGCAACGATATGGATGAAATTAATGGGGAGGGCATAGGTCTGGAGTTTAAAGAGGAGCCCAGGATGCCAGATATGGTCACAGGTATTCTGGAGGTCGAGGGAAACAAAGACAGTGCTATGACATTAAGTTGGAGGGAAAGAAGATTAGTAAGGTTAAGGAACTGGTCATCAGCGGAGGAAGAGGGCCAGAAGGGGAAGGAAGTGGTGCTGGTAAAGGTGGTGATGAGTACTTTGGGAGATGATGGACTCTAAGACCTTACAGAACATGGACGGTAGGCAGATGGAACGATAGAAAGATGTGTCAAGGGCTGTGTTGGGTATAGAAAACAGTAGGACACAGGAAGTCCTCCACAGGTCTGGGTAAAAGCTGGAAGGAGCGACAGAGCCTGCAGGATTCGTGGAGGACGGCCTGTGGTGAAGGAGGATGACGTTGCACAAGGTAGAAAGGACAGCCAGGAAGGAGGAGGGGAATTTTTCGATGTAGCGGTAGATGACAACATTGTGACCAGGGGCAGTGTTGCTTTTGGAGCGGAGTATGAGTTCGATGTCGTGTGCTGTAATGACAGTGATTAATTTGAGGGGCTAACTGATACAAGTGCTGGGAACTGGGCGCAGTTGGTGGTACGGAAAGACTGGAGTGTTAACGGACTGTGAGGAAGAGGGAGTAATGAAAGTGAGGATCATTGGGAATGGGTAAGACCTCGGAGAGGTGGGAAGCAAAATGGTTAGCGTTACTGAGGTTGTCAGGGAAGGGGCGGTCGTCATGGAGGAAGGGGTAATGCATGGCGGAATGGCTACCAGTAAGGCAGACCAGTACTTGGAGGAGTTGAATGGAAGGGCGTAGTTGACTCGTGTATGTGTCTGGCGCCAGTCCTGGCGTTTCTTTGCTGCTAAGAGGTTGCGGACGTGTCGTTGTAAATGCCGGTGGCGGAAGAGTGTACCCCGGGCACAGGTGCGTGGGAAGGAGCGGCAGAGCCTGCGGGATTCGCGGAGAAGGACGGCCTGTGGAGAAAGAATAGGGCGGTTCGGGGGGATATGTTTGGTAGGAACGTGGACCTCCATGGCATCAGGGGTGATGGTCTTCTGGAGGCAGGACGAGGCATGGCTGATGTCAGCGGGATGGTGAAAGGTAACTGGATGGCTTTCGACCTGTGAGGCAATGCATTCCCGGTAGGCATCCCAGTCGGCTCGGCGGTAGACATTCGGAGAGGCTGCAGGGTGGGGGACACTGACGACAGGGTGCTAAGTGCGGCCTTATATCCACCACCGCGGCCGTATTGTGCATGCGGGTCACAGATGCTGGTCGGCGCCGAAGATACATTTACACACGCGCCACCTGTGGTGAAAGCGTTCAGATATTCAGTTCGCTTATCGATGTATGTTCGGCGGCGGTAACACCTTGACGACTTCTTTGAAATTTAATTACATCAAGAGCCGTATTCAATGCCTTACCCAAATTAAAACCATTATCTCTTTTATTAAGTTATTGATTTATTTAACTTCAAAGGCTTCCTTGAAAGTAGTATCCCCAAAGGAGGAGGTCAGTATTAAAATCTTCGTCACTGTAGTTCATTGAATGATCCGTATCTATACTATGTTCTGCCGCAGCTGACTTATCTGGCTATAGTAAGTGTGTGTATTCGGTGTCCCACGCTTGTCTCTCTTTGGATGAGGGTGCGTGTTACCTGACCTTATGTGACACATCATAATTTTCGTAAGGGATCTGATACACACCCTCTTTACGATGAAATAAATCATCTTTCACAATACCGAGTACGGCTGAAATCTTCGTAGGAGGCCAGAAGATCATCTTACGACGGTGTTTCTCGAGAAAACGGTTTATCTTCGCCGAACATATAGCAACTCATTCCAAATACTTCACTTTCTGTCGTTTCTCATGATTAGGCTTGTCCGCGTTTTACAAGAATAGATTTCTGTCGGTTACAGAGCTGTTAATGGCACAAATAAATATTTTAGTGATGAAACGTTTCTCTCACTCGCCAGTCTGCTTTTATCTCTTTATTCTTCCTTAGGCAGTGCAGTTCTTTGCGTTCCGTCCTTCTTTCCTCTTGCTGAAAACGAATATTATTGAACCTGTATCCGCACTCGAGTCCTTTTCAATTGTGTTTTTGTTCTTGTTCGGTACTGTCGTCAGAATAATGGCGCCTCTGTAATCTGAAAATCACAGCTGCGCGAAACATGTGTGTTTTGATACATTCAGCGGTGTATAGCTTCTTTGTTTCAATCGCCGTAGCCCTTAGAACGCGACTGCCTTTGTTTTAATGTTCGATTGGATAAGATTCTTTACTGAAACAACTACACAATTCTCGGGAGTTACCTAAGTTTCCTGCTGTGCGTATTATGAAAAGACAAGGTGCCAGATAAAAGATAGTAATTCAGTTAGGCAAATACGTACGAGATCAAATAACGTCATATTCAGATAATATATTCTTCAGTATTTTCAGAGAAATTCGAAATGATACTGCAACTTCAGCAATGTTGACACTTATACTTTGTGCGTATACATTTCAACTCGTTATCGAACGACATCTCTCATACAAATGAAAATCCTGAGTTCAAAGGCAGAGCCGGCCGCGGTGGTCTCGCGGTTCCAGGCGCGCAGTCCGGAACCGTGCGACTGCTACGGTTGCAGGTTCGAATTCTGCCTCGGGCATGGATGTGTGTGATGTCTTTAGGTTAGTTAGGTTTAAGTAGTTCTAAGTTCTAGGGGACTGATGTCCACAGCTGTTAAGTCCCATAGTGCTCAGAGCCATTTGAACATTTTTTTTTTTTCAAAGGCAGAGTTCTCATTTATTTGTTTGTAGTTCACAATCGAATTTTTTTAGCTCTGAACTACAAAGACTTGTGCTTAAATAATCTCAACGTAAGTCTTAGTGACATGAAGCCATCAATAAATAGCAAACCATGAAAGCTGTAGAAAATCGTAACTGTTGCGTTTCAGTTGTTCCCTTGTGCGGGGATGTCTTCAAAATATGGGGTTTCATCAGTTCACAGCCTTGGATCTAGAGAGACCTAACGCCTTAGTGCAACCCGATGTACTTACTCGAAAGGGAACCGGTGCGAAATTCCGGTACTAAGCGTTTGAGGAAAAAGATGTGATAATGCCTTTGTACTGCCAATCTATTCGTTACCTATCACCCTTTGAATACAGTTTTAACGCAATCGCTGTCAAAGAAACCTGGAACCTACAGAAGAGTAATTACAAACGAACAAATGTTACACACTTGTAATGTATGGATATCAAATGACTGAGCGTATTTAATGTGAACAGTATACATTAAAAGCATCAACCACTATAGAGACAAGTAAAATATATTGTCGACGCCAGTTCCATCACACGACTTCGGTTGTGAGGTACTTTCGCGACTGCTTTGAAAGCGAGTCAGAGACACCGTTGCGCAGCAGTGCACATACGCGCTGGCCAGATTGCTGGGCGCTTTGCGTGTAATGACGAGCGCAGGGCACGCGTGGAATGCCGCCATTAAGCTCGCTGTGTGTGTGTGTGTGTGTGTGTGTGTGTGTGTGTGTGTGTGCGTGTGAGTGTGTGTGTTCGTCTGCAGACCATCCCCTCAGCGGTCACCGCTTGAGCCGCTTAGAACCGGCCGCTGTGCGGTCGTATTGCGGGGGTCATCCGGAAGCTTGTACCGTGCCTCACTCACTCGACGTTATTTGTAACGAGCAGTTCAGTCTCGCGACATTCCCGCTTAAAAATACTACATATAAACGTAGAAGCACACACTGATGTAAAATTCACAAACTTCACAATAAGCGGGTAATCTAACAACAAAGAGCAGAGAAAATGTGACTATTTGTGATTCAGCAAATGTTGTTTACTGATGACATTACTGCCATATTAGCAAAAATAAATGTCGAATATTTTAGTTTCTGCTAGTTTCTGTTATTCCCTTCGCCATTCCAGTTTCTCCTATTGCTGTATTACTGTAATCTGTCTAACATATTATGATGCCAGTAACAAAGTATGGACATGTGTTTAATAAATCTTTATCCTAAAATAAGAGCTTCTCACAGACAATCATCTCATCCGTCTAAAGGTCCCTTGTTTTATTTTTATGTGCACTTGGATTTTAATAGCTTGCTATCTTATCACAATGAAGCTGCTCAAACGGATATTGCTTACTCAGGAATGGAATCTCTAAACTTTTTTGTGTGTCACCACACTTTTACATGTTAACACATCGTTAGATTAGATTCTGCTAGTGATCATTGCTTTTGAATACATCATCTTTTCGGACAGAGATTTTCTGCAGCAAAGAGTGTGCGCAAGGAATGTTCTCGACAACTTGGAACTCGAATCCATCTTTGGCCCTTCTGGGAAGTGACTTTTCCACCGAAACTATCCATTGTCTGACACGAAGACTTGATCTACGAGCACCTTCCTTCTGTTTTCCAAAAATCGCAATTCAGGATTAGGCGAAAAATTAATTCCGCAGTCGGCCGCGGTGGTCTAGCGGTTCAGGCGCTCAGTCCGGAACCGCGCGACTGCTACGGTCGCAGGTTCAAATCCTGCCTCGGGCATGGATGTGTATGATGTCCTTAGGTTAGTTAGGTTTAAGTAGTTCTAAGTTCTAGGGGACTGATGACCACAGGTGGTAAGTCCCATAGTGCTCAGAGCCAGCCATTAATTCCGCAGACCTACGGTGAGGAGACTCTCGAGACTACTGAACGTATCACAAAAACTATACGTAGTGTATACTTAAAAACAGCTGATTTACAACAGTTCTTTCCACAGGTGTTAACGGCGAGAGGGTTTTCGAAGATGTGTATCGCACTTTCATATTTTAATTTACACGTTAATTAAAAAATTATCAAGCATGTACATAACCTAAAAAATGGTATCGACAAACATCGAAGGATTATAGAGGGTGTCTGAAGGAACAAATTGAGAATAGGTACGCATAGCTGGGAACGTCGTTCAAAGACACGAAGGGGGGCGAAATTATAAGACGAACGTCTGCCGAAGGTCACATCTTTGGAAGTGAATATCTGTACATTCTACAGTTTTGTGATAACTTGTGTGGTGTTTCCGACACCATCCAACTAACAAATGCTGTCAAGCACATTACGAATAGTTCCGCATGCGGTCTGTCAGCGTAACGACTTAATGATAACTGCCTAGCGTCAGGCGTTACCCGCAGTAGCTTAGACGTCCTGTGGCGTTGCTGGATGACGTACCGCCAATTTGTTTCCCAAGGCACCGTCTACAGTGCCTCGCGGTTTGTATCTTTTTTTTCCTTTTTTTTTGCGGCCTGTGTAAATGTATACATCGTAAAGAGTGTAAGATAAATCTTAGAGTATTTTGTGCCAAAAACGTAAAAAAGATAAAGCTCAGAAAAAAATTTAAAAAAGTTTACAGTACTGACTTTCACAGAATGCATTACGGCGATGAAAATATACAGAGGCCAGAAATTGTACAGCTCCTGCGTAGAGTAACATTGTTACAGATACATCAGTTGATACTAAGTAAGTCGTTCGTGCAGTAGTAGATTTTTAGGATACTTGTCGCTCGTTCTAAAATTTAGCCAAACTTATATGAGCTCTTTATCGAGGGTGGAATGTTATAACAATCGTATTTTCATAAATAATGGCAACCCTGTCCTAATAGAGGCTCTCGTCCCATTTGCATCTCTCACAGGAAGCAAGTACCTGCCTATGAAAGCTTAATTTCGAAATTAATACAGATGGTGTCACTTGAATTCACTGCTAAGCTGTGGCTGAAGCGCTCTCCGTCACATACAGTCTCGCAGCAGTGATATGCTAGTAAGGTAACCAGGATGGCTTGTGTGTCATGTGGAACGTATGCACTGCTATATTCAAGCTTGGAATGAAACTGTAAGGCATCACTGTAAAAGTCCGCTCAAGGGAACCATTTTGGTTCAAATCTTCTTCCGCTATGATTTTTAGTCCTCTAAACATGTCTTTGATTACCTGTCTGTAATAACTCTCCTGTTGTTCTACATTTCTTAGTGACTGAACCTGGTGATGATATCTCACCATAGCCGATTTTATTTCAGTTTCCAGTGGTTTCCATAAATAGAGGAATACAGGTTGATTACTTGGTCAACTTCCTAAGGTGTGTGCAGAATTCATTGTCATTCATTTCCTAGCTGAAATAGTGCTTGGTTATGCCCTGGATTTCAGCAAGAGATTTGTTGTTAGAAGAAACTGTGATAAGTAATTATCTGTTACAATAGACTACAATTCTCCTTTCCCCTTTGAAGAAACCGCTGTAATATCTTACTTTCTTTCTAAAACTTTTCTCATTTGGTTTTAGTAGTACTCTAAAGGTTGATGTGTTTGATTACATACGTATTCCAGCTCTTAAAATGCCGTAAACGTTCTTTCACTGAACTACCTCTATTTTATTAAAAAAAAAAAAACTCAATCTCTAATACAACCACACACACACACACACACACACACACACACACACACACACACACACACACACATTCATAAAACAGTTGAATTCAGAAAACTGAGAATGTTGGTAACACTTAGAGAAACGAATGAAACTGTATTAAAAAGATGGCAGTTACAGTGATATGTAACGTAAACAGTGAACTGAAAGTGAACTGTAAGATGTCCACCTGGTTGCCAGATGAGAAAAAGCAGTTTGCTTAAATGCAGTGAATTAGAAGTTACCTGTAAGTACCTTTCCATTTCATAAAAAAACGTTAAGGATCTGTTTTTAAATCTATAACCTGGATATGAAACCATAACCTATGTGTAAAAATGGACAAATCATGTAATATTTCAGGACACCCACTGAAGATGCCTTGTAAAAAAGGCGAAACGCGTCTGGGTGCATAAATAAAAATAAAAATAAAAATTTCGATGTGCAGCATGCAAAAAAGGCATTTTCTTTGAAACAAATCCAATTTAATCACTAAAGATCTCTCTGTTTCTCTTAATTCGTACCAACAAGATTCCTCATAACACTGTATTCCCATTATAAATAATTGTACGTTCGGTAGATAAAGGATGACGATAGCCGTCAATTAGTCAGCATTTATTCAGGAAAACACAAAAAGATGGAAATTGGCAAGCATAAAAATGTATGAGAGTTTTGTTGTCGTACCGTATGAGGAGGACATACTAAAATTAACCTAATAAGTATTTTTACAGGTGTATAGAATGTGCAAAATTTGAATGTGTGTAGTGAATTATGAGGTGCATTATATTTATTTGTTGTGAAACGTATTTAGCAAAGAGAAGCATGTTACGCTTTATGCGTTACCTATTTCCGACGTAATTTATCTGGCGTTTTCAAAAACGGAGTAAAATACTACAGCCGTAAGTTAATCGGAAATGTTGAAATGCTTCAGTGGTTTCTTTGCAACGTAACCACATCCGAAGGTAATGCAGAATGCTCTTGCATCCACTGGATCCTTGCTGACCTTTAGGCGTGGACCATTCGAACTTTTATGGAACTTTGTTGGCAGTAGCACTAAATACTCTTGGAATGCAAGGCCTGTTCGTATATTAAGAACTAGTGAGGCAAAAAAATAGGGAAATGAATTTAACGGTACTTACGAAACCACAGACGCTTTGAGAGAGAAAGAGCCGGTTTGTTGAACTGCAGCTGTTATATACGGGTAGTTGTCAATATATATTTGACAATCGTTACGCGGTTTGTCTTTCTTTACTTTTCACTCAAAAAGGAAGTTTTCGTAACCGGAGGTAAAGCAAAGGAGAAGTACAAACAATAGGATGCTTGATATGATTACTTGCTGTAAGTGGCTGAATATTTATGTCAAACCAAGTCAACAAGGGGAATATTTTTAATTTAACGTGGATTCTGAAACACAGGACAAGCACGTAGTTTTCAGCTACACAAAATATTGCAATACGTGAAGGTTACGTAAAATGTCAGGTCAAACTCGTTGATCGAAACGGCTCGGAAACAATATAGGAAAGCAAAGGAGTTCACACTCTAACCCCTCGAAGACGAGCACATAGGAATCAGGTAAGGAACTAGTCGTGTCCTTTTCAAACAAATCATCCAATTATTTATCTTGCAGGTTTGGGAAAACTCTGTCTGACATACAAAGCTTTCAATTAATAACCACAATCAACAACTATAAAACCTACTTGTATAGCTTCACTTGCAGCGAATTAGCTTGCGAGACATGAAGGTGAACCGATCTCGAATATAAACGGTGGTGGAGGAATAACAGCCATTGGTGTGGTACATGGGGAAGCCTTACTTTGGTTTTGAGGTGGGTTTCCACGTCTTTTTAGGCAAATTCTGTACTGGTCTCCAATCTCCGCCTCAGGAAATACGGTACAGAAACAGTTAAAATACAAACGCAGTACAAAGTATACACGATACGTAGATGACGGGGATGACTTACCACACTTAGCTTAACTGACAGTTATTTTTGCTACAGGTAGGTCATCGTGCGACAAAGTTGAAAAGTACATATGTATCCAGTCATGGAAACACCGTATCCCGTACTTTGAGATAAACGCTTGTAATGGAAGAAAGTCTTGACCCCTGAAACGAGTTACTCGGAGTGGTTATTTTTTTTTAACACAACTTCTACTATTTAGAACTGCTGCTGAGTCCGGTGTTTCTAAGCATTCATGCACTTACATGCCCTCAGGAATACAAACTCCTAATTTTGGGTACGCATACAAACAACAAACCAGCTACAGCTTTGATCAACAGCTGTCATGATTCAAATTACACTTGTCACAAATCATTTTCTGTAAGAAAACAAGCTAATTGTAATAAAGTAATCAAATATGAACTGTCGGTGTTACAGTAATGCACATTAATGTTAACCACCGGCAGTTTGTTCCCTGCGAATGTTACGGCCAAAATTTCAGTACACGTTGCTCACACTTACAAAGGCAGGCCCACCTGCCTTCTCCTATTATCTTCATAGTTACAGGATTTGAACCTCGAAGAAATCGCCTTTGAAAGACTTCCGAACGCTGTTAAACAAAAAACATTTCTATTTAATTAATGAATTCCTCGGTAGCTCAGCACATAGTAAAACAGAAAGCAAAGTGTAATCTCAAAACTAGCATACTTTTTTTATTTCTTGAATTCCATATTTATTAAGAAATGAGAATGTAAACAAGTACAGAAGTATAATTTTTAAGAAGAACAACATCTTTCATTTTTAATTCCTGGTTGTATGAAAATAAAGTAAAATTTGATTTAGATATACGAAGTGTCTTTTTCTCAAATGAACAAAAAATATATGCAGCAATAATACTGCTCAGTCTCTAGAAACAAAATATGTATTTGGTTTCATATCTTATGTTTCGTGATTCTGTCCCAAATTTTACTTTATTATGAATAGTTACATTTTCATACATCCAGTAATTAAAAATAAACAGATGCGATTTTTATAAACATTTATAATTTCATATTTGTTAATTAGCATTTCGATTTCTTCATAAATATGGAATTCAAAAAAGCAAAAGAAAAGTCAGATACCAGCGGTTTTATGATTACATTCTGATTATGCTAGGCGCTGAGCTACCGACGCATTTGTTAATTAAGTACAAATGTTTTGTGCTTAACAGCGCTCGAATATCTTGTGACTTCAAAGGCGATTTTTACAAGTACAGATTTAGGACAATGATATCGGGGCACTGGCCTTCATATCCTGTATGTATCAAGGAAATCGGAAAGGGTCACTCCGTAAAGTCGCCTTGGTTAGAAGAAGGAAATAGGACCGAGAGTGCTTTATTTTTACGTTAGAACTAAAGTTCTATAGTTTTTCATGGTAGGGTAGAATGTTGTACCTTGGAACAATTTTCAGACTTTCGCCTTTAGCCAGAACTGTAATAGAAGTATGACCCATTGACTAATACAGCCGGCTCACAGACGGCCGCAGGTTTCGAGTCTGTTATTACACTGCCGGCTTTGAGACGGGCCGAGCAGCTGTAGCTTCTTCTTAGTGTTTCTTCTTCTCTTTTAATAGATGACATGGTGTGTTATATATAATTGGAAAGTGAGAAATCGATATATTTAGTGTTGTACAACACAGTATATTTCTTTCTATATTTTTCGAGTTATAAGCAATCGTTTCCAGGTTTCGTTAATTTTGTTCTCTCCACTCCAATCAAGAAAACGCCCTTCGGAAGTTGTGTAGTGTGCAAAGCAAGGAAACAAAGACGTGATACATGGTGTGAGTGTGAGAATGGCTAGTTGTACATGCTTGTAGTTTTTCGGTTGTATCACACCAACAAAAAATTCATACCTCATCACTTTAATAAATATTAAGGATACATCTATCCTATGAAAGAAATATATAATTTTGAGAAAAGTATGCAAGACAAAATATTCAGATTTCCGTAAATTTAAACAGTAAATATAGGGTTGACTATGTAGAAAAATATTAGTAAGTCAATGGGTTAATATATTTTTTAGTTCTGTTTTGAAGTTATAGCATTCACTTTATTTGTGCTTCAACCTTTTTCTGAAATTAAGGAAATCACTCCAATATAGTAATGTTTTTCCAAACGTGAAAAGCTGTTCCAAGATACAATATTAGCATGTACTTGGGAACAAATATTCTATTCAAATTAGAAGTGCTGCTATCTATAAAATCGTCTTAATAGTGTATTCAGTAGTTATGTCTTACATTATTACTCTAGTACATATCAATACTCAATAAGTAAACATCAGTTTAAGCAAAAGTTTTATCAAAGATGAGTTACAAGCTAGAAACGTTTTGAAGTGTAAGCTGTTGGCAATTAACACATATTTCCATTTTCGAGACATGGGACAACGTTAAGACATAAAATAGGTCAGTTCATATCCAAATATCACGTGTTCCATGGTAAAGAGACATTCCGTTTCAAGGCACAAGATAACGCTCGACTGACGCTATATGGCTTGACCGTCTACTAATTACATAACTAGGTTTAAAAATATACAGAATTTTAATCACCATAAAACTCCGTAATTGAAGAATTAGCTTTGATCCATACAACTATTATAAATGAGAAAGTAACTCTGTCTGTTACGATTTCACGACTAAACCTCTGAATCGATTTTCGTAAAATTAAGTACGGTGACAGTCTGAACACTGAGGAAGAACATAGGCTGTTTTAGGAAGTGTGTAGTACGACATATTTATGTATTTGCAGAATATAACGCGAAACATGGAACAATAAGTACTCTATACAAAAACTATTTACTCTTTGACTTCTGAACGTTACCATACTTGTGAAAAAGGTTTTATTGGTTGATATGTTCTACGCAATATGATTCAACGCAATCAGTACAATGCTTCTTCAATTCTCAAAGTGTTTAATCCATACTTCCATATTAATACCAGTATTATTAATTGCGAAAGGAGCTCTTTCTGTCACGTTTCCACAACTCTGCCGCTGAACTGATTTCGAACGTATTCGGTATGTAGATAGCTTGAATGGAAATAGCTTGGGCTCTGAAGGAGACCATGGGCTATGTTAGAAAGTCGAATCTTTTCAGGTATTATAAACATTTTTAAATAAAGTATACGGGAGTGGCATGCACATGACGCTGGAACGATGGTCGGCGACTCTTTGTATCCCTACACCATTTCATGACAGTGCAAATCCAGTGTTATTGTGCTCGTGGTTTATGATATTGAGTTCCTATATCACATCGCTTAGCTGGAGAGTTTTGGTGTGGATGCAAAAATAAAATCGGACAATAATCCAGAGAAACATATTTAAAACAATTACTATAAGCGTCGCAAATGTAAGTCTGATTAAGGGCATAGTTCTAAGATAGGTCTAATTGCGGAAGTTATTCGAATCCAACAAAACCTCCGAGAGATCTTATTTCCTAGGAACTTGGAGTCATTTAAAGGCTGTACGGCAAACGGAGAGACGTATCTCTTTACATGTGGAGCGTGGGGAGGCTTTTGGTAAGGCTGCATTTAATTGTAATCTGTTAATTTATTAAATCAGTCAAAAGGTTGAAACACCGACCAGGAAACATTATGTGTTCTTAAGAACTCTCTCGACCCTCCACGTGCTCTCATCTGTATTATTAACGGGAAACATACAGGTCGTACGACAATGCTACGCGAAACCAATTCTTAAATTAAATGTTCAAAATAACTTCTTCTACACTGGTACGTACGAGTACGTATCTCATTATTGAATTCAATCCTGGGTACGCTGATGTATCCCTGAAGTACTGCGCTTACTTTTAAAGCCTACCATTATCCGGGCAGGCAGACACTATAAACCTTGTACTGAAATTCTATACACAAGTGCTTTCAACTGCTCCCACTGGTCACAACATAAGGTGTTTAGTTCCGGATAAAGCAGAAGCCACGGAACTTCATCTCTTTCTGTTCATCTCTCATGGAGTGGTGCACAAAACAATGTTGTTGGACCTAAGAATTAAAATTTGACCAGAAGTGGCCAAAAGGGTGTTTTGAACATTTCACACAAGAAACAGTTTCATATGGTGTACTGGTACGTTTGATTAGTGTCCGAGGAACAGTTTAGAAAATAATCTTAATCAAGAAAGGACAAGCTTTTTCATAAACAGCCCGGGGGCTTCAAAAGACGACTGCGTGAAAAATGCAAGATATACAGAAAAGAACCAGACATCATTGGACAGAGCCTCTCTCCACGTATTTCGATTTATAACAGGCGCCGTGACGTAGTTGCAGAGCCCACCGCTACGGGGAAGATGTGTCAAAATATATAGATAAATAATCTTTTCCGTACTATCGCTCAGAATTAGATCGCGCCTCCAGACACGCAAACCAGAGTACAGATTTCCAAAGTGGATTTAGGTGTTTTCAGAATCAGCCACTTCACAGAATTGCACGCACTTGCCTTGATATTTGCCTTGTCACAACAAGTGACCTGAGCACCCGTAATGTGAGTGAAAAACTTCCAGAGATGCTCCATCCACTGGTTCCTGTATGGATTGTTACTTTCATGGTGGCGTGAATCCTCGGAGGTACTTCTGACTAAACCTGCAAAACGTGTCTTTCCCGTGCCTATGTAACACCCTTTTTTCTGCTATGTGTAATAAATGTGACCTGATTGATCACCAGCCCCCTTTTGTTACCTCCTCTATACACTTTAATGCTTCTAATAAGCATATTTATCATCCACTACTACTAATCTTATTATATTAAACATCAGTCCATTTCAACGAACGTTGTTTCCGACAAGTCGCTGACGACAGTTTGAGAACAACATAAGAAGAAATTAATTTAAGGGTAGATGGTAAGAAATTGAGT
Source organism: Schistocerca americana (assembly GCF_021461395.2). NCBI lineage: Eukaryota > Metazoa > Arthropoda > Insecta > Orthoptera > Acrididae > Schistocerca > Schistocerca americana. The sequence continues at coordinate 614,441,952 of NC_060119.1, read as the reverse complement.
TAAAAATATGACTTTAGCTGTAATATTTCTGTATTCTCTTATAATCTTCTCTTCTCCATCTCTCTGTATATAAATTCAAGACGTTTGCTCGTACCCATCTGTATGTGTGGGCTAATCTCAGCAACCGCTGCAGAGACTCTTATCTAGTTCTCACTAATAATACACTGGTTCACAAGGAAGGTTTCTTATGTAATTTATAAATATTTCGTACAAATTGACTGACTTATCATGAATTAAAATTACGATATGTAAACTATGCCACAGACCCCTAGTGAACAGCTGCCATAACTCGAGAAAGCAGCTATGAGTTGACGCAGCAAACAGCATGACCAAATTCGCATCTGGTGAGATGGCGTAGTAATGGACACGAAAAGACTAGCAGTTATCAACAGGAAGTAGCAAACCGCAATATGTTTAGAGGAGGTGCTCTAAACTGGAGTTTACGCCCCAGTTGAAATACAACAGTTGTACTGGACTGCTTACAAATTTTGTGAACTGTGTCATTACACATCCCCCCCCCCCCCCCCCACCCTCCCATGAACCATGGACATTGCCGCTGCTGGGGAGGCTTGCGTGCTTCAGTGGTACACACAGCCAGCCGCGCCTTAGGTGCAACCAAAACCGGGGGGTATCTTAGAGAAAGCTTTTAACGATGTTGACTGGAATACTGTCTTTCAAATTCTGAAAGTGGCAGGGATAAAATACAGGGAGCGTAAGACTACTTACAATTTGTACAGAAACCGAGAGGCACGAAAGGGAAGCAGTGGTTGAGAAGGGAGTGAGAGAGGATTGCAGCCTATCGCCGATGTTATTCAATTTGTATATTGAGAAAGCAGTAGAGAAAAAAACAGAAAAATTTGGAGTAGGAATTAAAATCAGGGGAGAAGAAATAAAAACCTTGAGGTTTACCGATGACATTGTCATTCTCTCAGAGACAGTTGGCAACTTGGAAGAGCAGCTGAATGGAATGGTAGTGTCTTGACAGAAGGATATAAGATGAACATCAACGAAAGCAAAACGAGGATAATGGAATGTAATAGAATTAAATCAGGTGATGCTGAGGGAATTAGATTAGGAAATAAGACAAAGTAGTACACGAGTTTTCCTATTTGGACAGCCAAGTAATTGATGATGCTAGAAGTAGAGAGGGTATAAAATGTGGACTGGCGATGGCAAGGAAAGCGTTTCTGAAGAAGAGAAATTTGTTTACATAGAGTATAGACTTAGTGTCAGGAAGTTTTTCCTGAAAGTATTTTTTGGAGTGTAGCCGTTTATGGGAGTGAAATATGGACGCTAAACAGTTTACACAAGAATAGAAGCTTTTTAAGTGTAGTGCTGCAGAAGAATACTGAAGATTAGATGGGCAGATCACGTAACTAATGAGGAGGTACTGAATAGAACCGGGGAGAGGGGGAATTCGTGGCACAACTTGACTAGAAGAAGGGATCGGTTGGTAGGACACGTTCTGAGGCATCAAGGGATCACTAATTCAGTACTGGAGGGAATCGTGGAGGGTAAAAATTATAGAGGGAGACACTAAGCAGATTCAGAAGGATGTAGATTGCAATAGTTACTCGGAGATGGCGACGCCTGCACAGGATAGAGCAGCACGGAAAGCTGCATCAAACCAGTCTTTGGACTGAAAACCAAAACAAGAACAACAACGCATCATTAGAAACAAAGTTTCAACGTTAGAAGATTTTTTATAACTTCCTTCCTTATACTTTGACACAAGGATACGAATAAGTCGCAATGTCCTGAGATAGCAGAAACATGTTAAGCTTGTATTCAGAAGTATTACTGCAGTAACACTGTCACCTGGTCTCTCCAGGAATACAAGAAAAGACTTCTGACGAAGAAGCATAATATTTAATTTCGTCCAAAAGGTTAATTTTATTTGTATCCCAATCTATTTACCGTTTATTGCGACGTCTGAACGACGCAAAGGCAATAGATCTTCAGGTCACTCAAAAAAAAAGATAGAGTTCAATTGTGAGTTACACCCGAAAAGAAATATAAGTTTTAATTTATTTAAATAAGGAGAGTTTAGTTAATTCAAGAAGCTAAGAAGGCCTCTGAATGAACCTGGCCGATGAAGGCATATTCCGGCAAGCATAAAGGTCGGCTGTGGGGGTGGATGGAGGCCTGATTAAAAAAAAATTAAAAAATATTAAGACCTTGGGTACGAACCGAAAGGTTATCGGGTCAAATCCCGGCTAGGTCATTTTTTTCACTTTGTCTTTTAAGCTATGTGCGCCAATAGCACAGATAAAGCTGACTCATCATAAGATCAACAGATGTCAGAAGCATGAAGACATCCTCCAATCGACGATGATGTACTTTAGGGCCTTATGGTCCTCATTGCTTGAACTGGCTGCAAACGTTTCAGAAAAACTCCAGAGCGGAAAAACGGCGAGTCCAAAACCTGTGAGTTACAATTATTTGTGCGTAGAGTAAAATGTAGCATGGGATGCAGCTTTACTTCATTTATGCACAGGTGTCCAAATTAAAGCAACAAACTGCTATTTCCTCGTCTTGTGTCTAGTTCACGATATAACCATACAAACTGTCAACAGATGTCGTTACGATCGTGTCCTGCACGGAAGATGGCACTTCCATCAACGGACAACCACTCCAGGAATGACGTCAAGGCACCTATCAAGCGGGACAGTGTTTCCAAGGCAGTCTCACATCCACAATCGCTGTGTACACAGTCACAGACGCTGCAGTATGGTACAGAGATGACGCCTACACACTCTTTGCTGTGGAGTGCCATAGGAAGAACGAAAGTTGGAGAGTAGCAAACTAAGTGGCCCGATGGCTTCAAGTGAATCGTTCTGCTGTTTCTTGGATTTGGCGACAGTTTATAGAGGCCGAAACTGTATCCCGGAGACCAGGACAGGGCCGAACATGTGCGACATCAGAAAGAGAGGACCGTTATTTGGCTGTAAGGACACGACGGTACCGCCTAATTCCTGCACTGCAATTGGCATCTGACCTCACAGCATCCCCTGAACGTGCTGTATCAAGGAAACGGTGTTCAGAAGGCTTCAGCAGAGTGGCCTTCATTGTTGGAGACCCGCTGTTTATCTCTGGCGTTTCTTTCACAGAAGGGAACATCTAGGGTGGAGCCGCCAACATGCCACCTGGACGGACGAACGGTGGGCCAGTGTTCTTTTCACAGATGATTCCCGGTTTTGTCTGGAGAGTGATTTTCTACGGATTCGTATCTGGAGGGCACGTGGAACTCGATTTCGGAACCCAAACACTGTGGAAAGAGAGCGATATCGAGGAGGGATTATGTTGATCACTAGAACACCTCTTCATGAAACTGTACGGATGAATCAGCAGGATGTGAATGCTTTCAGGTACCGTGAGGAGATCTTGTAATCTCATGCGCGGTTTTTACTAGATGCTGTGGGCCCAGATTTCGTACTGGTGAACGATAATGGTCAACATCATAGAGCACAAGTAGTGGATGTGGTTTTGGAAACGGAAGATATTGCGCGCATGGCGTGGCCTCCTCGCTCCCCCGGTTTGAATCTGATAGATCATGTCTGGGATTCACTAGGGAGACGAATTGCACCACTTCAGCATCAGCCAACCAATCTCCAAGACTTGTGAGCGGCTCTGCAGGAGGAACTGGCGTTATTGCCTCTAAATGAGAGTGATAATATCATTCACACAATGCCCCGTGGTCGTCAGAGTTTGTCACACCTCATGCTGTGCACATTAACCAGTTGTCACAATGTGTGTTCAAATCTATTAAGTTGGAAAGAAAGGAAGAATATTCTTGTCTACCGTTATGCATGTTGCAGTTGGTTACGTTATGCATTCTTTACATTATTTCTATTTTACTATCATCTATTTATACTGTTTTGTGGCAAAATAAACGCAACCTTGCAAAATTTCCTTTTGTTACTTTAATTTTGGGCACTGGTGTATAAAGGATGTGGTGTCACCGCCAGACACCACACTTGCTAGGTGGTAGCTTAAATCGGCCGCTGTCCATTTAGTACATGTCGGACCCGCGTGTCGCCACTGTGTGATCGCAGACCGAGCGCCACCACAAGGCAGGTCTCGAGATACGGACGAGCACTCGCCCAGTTGTACGGACGACATTGCTAGCGACAATACGGACGAAGCCTTCCTCTCATTTGCCGAGAGACAGAATAGCCTTCTGCTGAGTCTATGGCTACGACCTAGCAAGGCGCCATTAGCCTTACCTAGTTTGAGAGTTATCGTATAAATGTCTCAAGAAGAACGTTGTAAACCAACAAAGATTAAAAGTTAAGTATACTCCAAAGCTACGTATTTTCTTTATAGCAGTCATAACGTATCCAGTGTGGCGTAGCAAGCTTGTTACGCCACAACAAAGGAAGTTTTGCAGCAGCGCCGAAAATGGCTCAGCTCTCAGTTTTCTGCTTTCCTTTCGTGATAGAGCCATGATTCACATACAATATTTACAATATATGTACGAATATTGCTTACATCACTATGTGCTCCCATCATTAGCATGGGATGACACTCCAAAGGACAATTATATATGGGACACGTAACAGTCATGCCACCAGACATCTTTGCAGGAGTGTGCTGCTTACATAGCGTAAATTGTAAGAGATCATGGTATTCACTTATTTAACGTTGTTCTCTGTATTTTATTCGAGCTACAAGACAAAATCTGATACGCGAGTCAAATCATTTGGCCACTGCCAATCGTGCGAAGCCGGGACGGGTCGTTAGTTTGACATATAGATTGATATATCTTCTGGAGGTTTAGATTACAAAATAAACATAAACAATGACGTTAATGAGAGATAGAATACGAGTAAGCAGTGAAGTCACGTTCTGTCTTCGTATTCGAACAGTAAGGTATAACAACTCACTTCTCTCTCATTTGCATCACGTATTGCAAAAATTAAGAGAATGTGGTCGATTTCTTCTCAGCCCACTTAACACATTAATGGCAATTAGCGGCATTAACTTTCATATGGAGTTTCTCTGTAGTCCGAAATTTACCAAGCCTAAATTTGATAGATAAGCGGGTCATAAAAAGTTTGTTTTTGATATAGTGGTGGTGGTGGATAGTTCCTATGGGACCAAACTGCTGACGTCATCGGTCTCTAGGCTTAAACACTACTTAATCTAACTTAAACTAACTTACGCTAAGGACGACACACACACCCATGCCCGAGGGAGGACTCGAACCTCCGACGAGAGGAGCTGCGCAACCGTGCCAAGGCGCCTGAGGACACGCGTCTATCCCGCGTGGCTTTTGATATTAGAAAATAATACTTACTAAGTAGGATAATTAGGATGTTGGCAACGACTCATCAGGGAACAGCCTGGAACAAAAGACGAAATGATAAGGTTAAAATATCATTTACGGGAAACTTCTTTATAGGTCAACTTACATGGGCATTGTCAGGAACAGGATAAGGTGCTGTGTGCTGGGTTATGGATTGGAAATATCTATAGAGTAACTACATTTAGTAACACAAAACGCACTAGAGCAGCTGACCACTCGGCACATGTGACATGGTAGTAGAGATAATTTTTGGTGTAATACGGGGAAACGGTGAAGTCAATAACACTTGCGAAGAATATCGTTTGGAAGTAATTATAACTACCACAGTTCCGAATATCATAGAAAGGTTGGCCAGTATGTTATATGCTTCAGCAAGTTGATTAGTTGTTTTAGTGATTCATCATTCAGTTGTTACAAAAATATGAAATAGGAGTTAGCATCTCAAATGAAATTTATCTGCACGTACATACACACTTTGGAGGCCACTGTAAGGTGCACTGACGGGGGTACCATGTACCACTATTAATCATTTCCTTTCCTGTTCCACTCGCAAACAGAGCGAAGGAAGAACGACTGTCTTTGTACCTCAGTACGATTCCTTGTTTCTTTTACTTTATATTAGTGGTCCTTACGCAAAGTGTACGTTGGCAGCAGTAGAATCGTTCTACAGTCAATTTCAAATGTCAGGTCTCTAAGTTTCCACAGTAATGCCACTGGAAAGAGAGCTATCATTTCTCCATTGACTCCCATTTGAGTTTACGAAGATCTCTGCAATGTTTGAGTGTGTATCGAACATACGAGGAAGAAACCTAGCAGCACGCCTATGAACTGGTTCGATGTCTGTTGTGTACATAGTTCCATGTAGTCAGCGCGTACACAACTTTCCCAATAGTGCGCGCCCCGCTAAGCACAACAGCGCAGGCAAAGCGCTCGTCTGTCTCTGCACTATGAGATGGCGCTGTCTTAGAGACGGACCAAATTCTGCTTCTGCCAATCCGCGTATTAATATGTAACGCAGCCAATGAGATTGCTGCTAATGTAGAACCTTTTATCCTCGCGGATCACACTCACGCAGTGATATCTGAACGCGCGAGGTATTATAACGAGTGTACAGACTTCCGATTAATCAGTCTGCATTAGTCTGTAGTCAAGTTTCAGTCTGCGCCTAATAAGATTATCATATTCCTGTACATAGCCATGAAGAGAAATGTATAGACACTTTGTCAAGTATCAGAGATATGTGAGAATAAGATTAACGTACCAAGACCAAAGGAACTTCAGATTGTCAGTTGTAAATATCATCCAGAATCCAGTTAAGTAATATTTATGCTTATTATTATTTTAATAAATGTGTGTGTAAATTAATCAAGTTCTGTTTAAAGTTGGTCACCGTCAATCTGCTACTCTAAGCGTGCAAGTGGCATTTCTATCGTCTGACATAACAGCAGAAGATAAACACGCCACAATAAGACCAAGAGACATATTGCTGACACTCGCCTACTTCGTTAGAGCGACAAGTCAAATAATCTGATGGTATGTGTACCGAAGGTCTTACAGTACGCACACCACAATGTCTTTCTTTAATCCAAACAGGTGTGGATCCCAAACGCTTAAACACTACTCAAGAACGGGTCGCACTAGCGTTCTATACAACGTCTCTTCTATAGATGAGCCACACTTTCCCAATAAACCGAAGTTGGCTGTTCGCCATCCTTATGACAAACCTAACATCCTCGTTCCATTCCATCTTGCTTTGCAACGATACACCCAGATATAAATAAACGACATGACTGTGCCAAGCAGGACACCAATAATTCTGTATCTCAACACTGAGGGTTTGTTGCTCATGCCTATCCATATTAACTCTTATTTTCACACCAAATAGAGATGTTGTGTAAGTTATTTTGTATCTTCCTACAGTCAGTGGACTACGATACTTTCCAGTACATCACAGCATCATCAGCAAACAGCCGTAAATTGCTGCTCATGCTGTCTGTTAGGTAATTTATGTGTACAGAGAACAAGAGCGGCCCTGCCACATCTCACTGCGGCACTCCTGACGACAGTCTTGTCTCTGATGAACACTCGCCATCGAGGACAATATACTATACGCGCAAACTAAGTTGACACTTGGCTCGGTGGCTGATGGGAGAGACTGTAAATGGGAAATGTCTGTACGGTCGCTCCCACCAGCCACTGCACCGTGTGTCAACTTAGTTTGCACGTATTTTACTGGATTCTATTACCTAAGACGCGTTCGAGGCACTCAGATGTGTGGAAACCTATTCCATATGCTCGTATCTTCGATAACAGACTGCAGTGGGACACTGAGTAAAATACATTTCGGAAATCTAGAAATACGGAATCAGTTTGTTGCCTTTCACCCATTGTTCGCAGTATATATCATGTGAGAAAAGAGCAAGCTGAATTTCGTACGAACGTTGCTTTCTAAAGCCATGCTGATTCGTGGCATAATTTATTCAGCTTATTATATTTAAACTCAGAATATGTTCAAGAATTCCGCAGCAAACCGATGTTATGGTTGTAACGGAATACTTTACTAAAGTGACGTATAAATAAACAGTATATGTGCTCTTCCGATTTCTAGCTCCAGCTTTTAACATATGCTTATGTATTGCGCCTAATATCAACATATTACATTACGTTGGAGTATGTGTCTGTACTTATAACTGTTCCCTTCTCCACTTTCTACAAATGCCAAAGTTCATGATATGTAAATGCCCACCTAGCAGATCCTGTCAAGGATTTTCCATGGATTTCTTTCTTCGATTACGTTTTGAGTAATTTCTCTTTCTTTGTATCTTTCAGTTGCTTTCTGTTTCTTGTTATTCTTTTGTTTCATGGTATAAGACTCAATTTCGTTCAGTGCTACGTTTTAGGAACTTCTTTCTCATTGTGTACCTATATTTTAAAGTACTTCTTCGTCTTCACTAGTAGCTTTGTTTCGATGATCTTTCCTAATCTTGCCCCCTAGAGAGAGAATTCATTTACGAGGTGCATTCAAGTTCTAAGGCCTCCGATTTGTTTTCTAATTAACTACTCACCCGAAATCGATGAAACTGGCGTTACTTCTCGACGTAATCGCCCTACAGACGTACACATTTTTCAGAACGCTGACGCCATGATTCCATGGCAGCGGCGAAGGCTTCTTTAGGAGTCTGTTTTGATCACTGGAAAATCGCTGAGGCAATAGAAGCACGGCTGGTGAATGTGCGGCCATGGAGAGTGTCTTTCATTGTTGGAAAAAGCCAAAAGTCACCAGGAGCCAGGTCAGGTGAGTAGGGAGCATGAGGAATCACTTCAAAGTTGTTATCACGAAGAAACTGTTGCTTAACTTTAGCTCGATGTGCGGGTGCATTGTCTTGGTGAAACAGCAAACACGCAGCCCTTCCCGGACGTTTTTTTTTGCAGTGCAGGAAGCAATTTGTTCTTCAAAACATTTTCGTAGGATGCACCTGTTACCGTAGTGCCCTTTGGAACGCAATGGGTAAGGATTACGCCCTCGCTGTCCTAGAACATGGACACCATCATTTTTTCAGCACTGGCGGTTACCAGAAATTTTTTTGGTGGTGGTGAATCTGTGTGCTTCCATTGAGCTGACTGGCACTTTGTTTCTGGATTGAAAAATGGCATCCACGTCTCATCCATTGTCACAACCGATGAAAAGAAAGTCCCATTCATGCTGTCGTTGCGCGCCAACATTGCTTGGCAACATGCCACACTGGCAGCCATGTGGTCATCCGTCAGCATTCGTGGCACTCACCTGGATGACACTTTTCGCATTTTCAGGTCGTCATGCAGGATTGTGTGCACAGAACCCACAGAAATGCCAACTCTGGAGGCGATCTGTTCAACAGTCATTCGGCAATCCCACAAAACAATTCTCTCCACTTTCTCGATCATGTCGTCCGACCGGCTTGTGCGAGCCCAAGGTTGTTTCGGTTTGTTGTCACACGATGTTCTGCCTTCATTAAACTGTCGCACCCATGAATGCACTTTCGACACATCCATAACTCCACCACCACATGTCTCCTTCAACTGTCGATGAATTTCAATTGGTTTCACACCACGCAAATTCAGAAAACGAATGATTGCATGCTGTTCAAGTAAGGAAAACGTCGCCATTTTAAGTATTTAAAACAGTTCTCATTCTCGCCACTGGCGGTAAAATTCCATCTGCCATACGGTGCTGCCATCTCTGGGACATATTGACAATGAACGCGGCCTCATTTGCTCGTGTTTCTGTCTCTTTCCAGTCTGGAGAAAAAAAATCGGGGGCCTTAGAACTTGAATGCACCTCGTACTTCTACTGTCTTTCACCGTTTCGATGTTTGGCTCTTTTGTGTGTTTGCGGCGGGACGATAAAACTGAACTATCCATCACACTTTCTTCATGGCTTCTAAAGCCATTAATAGCGAAACAATGTTTAGGGAAGTTTACAAATATGTATTTAAGGTATAAAGAAAATAAGTACAGATATAACAGTAAGTGAATTAAAGGCACTTAATATTGGGGAAGGAAAACTGGTACTGGACTTTAAAGATTAACTTTTCTCTAGTTCTGTGTTTTGAATCGATAAGTATACAACTCATGAAAAGAACACACCTGCAGTTTAATTTCATCCTATGGCTTAATTGTTTTATAACCCGTGCATTATGTGGAAGGAGCACTCAGTGGAGTATAATGGTAGTTCATTACAAGGTGGGTGTGCCTTGTAAGCAGCTGGTAATGTGACACAGGCTGCCGAAATAACAACTCTGCCGTCTGCGGTCCTCGCGAAGCCGTCGTGCGCCGCCTCTGGTTATACTTGTGGTGTCACCGTCAGACACCACACTTGCTCGGTGGTAGCCTTTAAATCGGCCGCGGTCCATTAGTATACGTCGGACCCGCGTGTCGCCACTGTCAGTAATTGCAGACCGAGCGCCGCCACACGGCAGGTCTAGAGAGACTTACTAGCACTCGCCCCAGTTGTACAGACGACTTTGCCAGAAGGGGATCACTGACAATTACGCTCTCAATTGCCGAGCCGATAGTTAGCCTAGCCTTCAGCTACATTTGCTACGACCTAGCAAGGCGCCGTATTCAATTGCTAATTAATATTATGAAGCATGTACAGTAACGAGAGATGTTCTACAATTATGGATTAAAGTTAAGTATTTCAGAAGCTACATACTTTTCTTTATAGCCTTCATTACGTATCCTGTTTCAGACCTCACGCCACCCTGCGTGAGTTTAAGCGCGTGCCTTTCGGCTTCCTCTCATTGTGTCTAGGCTGTCTTGTCTAGACACAACAATACTCGCGGCCTCCCTAATGACAGGCCACGAGGTTGGTCCTCGTCCAGCAAGGAACACTGCACACGTTCATCTTTGCCAAGGCGCTTCCATTGTTTTGTGTTCTAACTTCCTGTCGTCGTTTTTCCACTGATGTGCCATTACCGAACAGTGGACCTAACACTTGATGCTGGTTAGATGCACCACTATCCGACTCACGCTCTGTGAAAACGGAAGACTCCGCCTTGTTCTCGTGTTGGGTGTTAGGTTTACGTTATCTTTCGTGACTAACCGGAAATGTCCAAGAAGGACTGAAAGCTCTTTCCACAGTGCCATGAATAATAAAAATAAAAGCTACGAGGTGAACTAAGACAAAAAACCTTTTTCTTGTTTGGTTTGTTTCAGTTGCTAAAACGATAACATCACATACATTCACCAGTTGTACTAAGAAGTTTTCGATAACATCGTTTACTGAGCTGCTACATCATGGAACGGCAGGTCAGGGAGAGTAGGGGTAGCTCCGACAAAATCCAAAATTAGACGTTGTGATAATGCTGTGAATATTTGACAATTAAAATTTTCAGTACAGACAGCACTATACAGTATGGAAAGGCTTTCCATAGCATTTTTCTCAGAAGCCCTTACATGTATGAAATCGTACAGAGGTGTCGCCACTCAGAAAAAATGGCTCTGAGCACTATTGGACTTAACATCTGAGGTCATCAGTCCCCTAGAACTTAGAACTACTTAAACCTGCGACCGTAGCGGTCGCGCGGTTCCAGACTGAAGCGCCTAGAACCGACCGGCCACCCCGGTCGGCGCCACTCAGAAAAATATCGAGACGCAGACCTCTGTTACCTCGAAAAAGTGCCGCTGTCTACAGTGGCTTAGCTGAGTAGTTTTAGTTTGGCACTCGATGTGGAGCGTTGTCACGCCTGCCCCCCCCCCCCCCCCCCTCCTCCAACCCCACAAAAACAAACAAAATTTGTGGGGAAGCAATTTTTGATACAAGTGCTTCAGTAAGTAAAGTGTAATTTTAATTCTTCTGTAAACAGCTATCGGATTCGAAACAAGTAAGTACAACGCATTTTTATAAATAATATAGTACAACCGATTATTAATGAAGTTGTACAAATAACAGAAGATCTTCTTAGTGGTAGGTGACTTTACTCGAAGCTTACAGTCTCTCCCTTCGAACGTTTCTGCAGAAAATTGTGCCGTCAATACGGTACCATTAGCTGGACTGTTTTCGATTGACGAAATTTACAAACTAAAGAGTCGTGTCTAACTCAAAGTGGAGTTAAGATAATTCTTTATTAGTTTGACTTTTAACAAATTCCTTCCATATTACGCTACCGAAACATACATACAAAGTTAAGAAAAACCTTAACGCCAAAATGAGGCATGGGAGATATTTGGAAAATTCATATACGTGCATGAACTGTAATGATTAAACTCTGCCAAAACAAGTCACACTTCTTTTAGAATTTTGGAAGCTTCCTGAATTCTTCTTCAGCGTGTGAGGCTACAATCTCCAGAAATCTCATCATAAATGAGAACCACGCTATTCATAATCGTGGAAAGGTCAGTTCCTGGAGCTTTACTCAGATTCCTAGGTTCTAAAACAGAAGAACGATCTGATATGCGGTCCATGGTTTTGCAATGTGCCATGGTTTCTTGCAGAGACCTGTCGATGCACTTAAACACTGACTTTCTTAGTTCCTGGTGCAAAGTCAACGTCTCCTTTGCAGCCTCCTAGCTAGGCATTATTTTCTTCTTCCCCATAGTACCATATTTTCCACAGGAATGAATATCTCATCACATGTGTCCTATGCAAATTGAATTACTTCCTGAACAAGATAATATTTCTTGTCTTTTGAACAGAGCAATAGACTTATCATTTCGTTATACGGTACATATTCCGAAGTTGATTCCAACAATCTGCAAATGCTTTTGAGGATGGTTGTCTTCTAAGACAATACTTCGTAAACACACACACACACACACACACACACACCACACACACACACACACACACACACACACACACACACATACACACACACGCACATCATGAAATGCAGACAACTTCATTTGAGGAGTTCCCCTGTTTTCTACAGTTTCTGAAGAATCTGGCAGTTCCTCCAAGGCATCGATAATTTTTTTAAAGCACAGAAACGCAGGCTTAAAGGCATCGTGGTGAGCACTCCATCGAGTTTCTGAATATTCCTAACTGTAACTCCACCGTCTTTCAGACACATCCCACCAACTCCACAAAAACAAAAACAAACAAAAAATTGGGGGGGGGGGGGCAGAAATTTTTGATACAAGTGCTTTAAGTAAACAAAGTGTAATTTTAATCATTTTGTAAACAGTTTTCAGATTCGAAACGATTAAGTACAACGCACTTTTATAAATAATATAGTACAATTGATTATTGATGAAGCAGTGCCGGCCGGGGTGGCCGTGCGGATAAAGGCGCTTCAGTCTGGAACCGTGTCACCGCTGCGGTCGCAGGTTCGAATCCTGCCTCGGGCATGGATGTGTGTGATGTCCTTAGGTTAGGTAGGTTTAAGTAGTTCTAAGTTCTAGGGGACTGATGACCACAGAAGTTAAGTCCCATAGTGCTCAGAGCCATTTTTTTGATGAAGCAGTACAAATAAGAAAACGTTCTTCTTATTGGTAGGTGACTTTACACAAAGCTTAGAATTTCTTCCTTCTAACTTTCCACTACTAATCATTTCCTTTCCTGTTCCACTCGCAAACAGAGCGAGGGAAGAACGACTGTCTTTGTACCTCAGTACGATTCCTTGTTTCTTTTACTTTATATTAGTGGTCCTTACGCAAAGTGTACGTTGGCAGCAGTAGAATCGTTCTACAGTCAATTTCAAATGTCAGGTCTCTAAGTTTCCACAGTAATGCCTTCCGGAAAGAGAGCTATCATTTCTCCACTGACTGCCATTTGAGTGCACGAAGATCTCTGTAATGTTTGAGTGTGTATCGAACATATGAGGAAGAAACCTAGCAGCACGCCTATGAACTGGTTCGATGTCTGTTGTGTACATAGTTCCATGTAGTCAGCGCGTACACAACTTTCCCAATAGAGCGCGCCCCGCTAAGCACAACAGCGCAGGCAAAGCGCTCATCTGTCTCCGCACTACGAGATGGCGCTGTCTTAGAGACGGACCAAATTCTGCTTCCGCCGATCCGTGTATTAATATGTAACGCAGCCAATGAGATTGCTGCTAATGTAGAACCTTTTATCCTCGTGGATCACACTCGCGCAGTGATACCTGAACGCACGAGGTATTATAACGAGTGTACAGACTTCCGATTAATCAGTGTGCATTAGTCTGTAGTCAAGTTTCAGTCTGCGCCTAATAAGATTATCATATTCCTGTACATAGCCATGAAGAGAAATGTATAGACACTTTGTCAAGTATCAGAGATATGTGAGAATAAGATTAACGTACCAAGACCAAAGGAACTTCAGATTGTCAGTTGTAAATATCATCCACAATCCAGTTAAGTAATATTTATGCTTATTATTATTTTAATAAATGTGTGTGAAAATTAATCAAGTTCTGTTTAAAGGTGGTAACCGTCAATCTGCTACTCTAAGCGTGCAAGTGGCATTTCTATCGTCTGACCTAACGGCAGAAGATAAACACGCCACAATAAGACCAAGAGACATATTGCTGACACTCGCCTACTTCGTTAGAGCGACAAGTCAAATAATCTGATAGTGTGTGTACCGAAGGTCTTACAGTACGCACACCACAATGTCTTCCTTTAATCCAAGCAGGAGTGGATCCCAAACCTTAAACACTACTCAAGAACGGGTCGCACTAGCGTTCTATACAACGTCTCTTCTATAGATGAGCCACACTTTCCCAATAAACCGAAGTTGGCTGTTCGCCATCTTTATGACAAACCTAACATCCTCGTTCCATTCCTTCTTGCTTTGCAGCGATACACCCAGATATAAATAAACGACATGACTGTGTCAAGCAGGACACCAATAATTCTGTATCTCAACACTGAGCGTTTGTTGCTCATGCCCATCCATATTAACTCACATTTTCACACCAACTAGAAATCTTGTGTAAGTTATTTTGTATCTTCCTACAGCCAGTATACTATGATACTTTCCAGTACATCACCGCATCATCAGCAAACAGCCGTAAATTGCTGCTCACGCTGTCCGTTAGGTAATTTGTGTGTACAGAGAACAAGAGCGGCCCTGTCACATCTCACTGCGGCACTCCTGACGACAGTCTTGTCTCTGATGAACACTCGCCATCGAGGACAATATACTATATGCGCAAACTAAGTTGACACTTGGCTCGGTGGCTGATGGGAGATACTGTAAATGGGAAATGTCTGTACGGTCGCTCCCACCAGCCACTGCACCGAGTGTCAACTTAGTTTCCACGTATTTTACTGGATTCTATTACCTAAGATGCGTTCGAGGCACTCAGATGTGTGGAAACCTATTCCATATGCTCGTATCTTCGATAACAGACTGCAGTGGGACACTGAGTAAAATACATTTCGGAAATCTAGAAATAGGGAATCAGCTTGTTGCCCTCCATCTATTGTTCGCAGTATATATCATATGATAAAAGAGCAAGCTGAATTTCGTACGAACGTTGCTTTCTAAAGCCATGCTGATTCGTGGCATAAGCTATTCAGTCTCAAGAAAATTTATTAAATTTGAACTCAGAATGTGTTCAAGAATTCTGCAGCAAACTGATGTTATGGTTGTAACGGACGTATAAATAAACAAAACAAAATACGTATAAATAAACAATATATGCGGTCTTCCGACTTCTAGCTCGAGATTTTAACCTATACTTATATATTGCACCTAATATCATCAACATATTTTACATTACTTTGGAGTATTTGTCTGTACATATAACTTTTCCCTTCTCTACTTCCTACCAGTGCAAAAGTTCATGATATGTAAATGTCCACCTAGCAGATCCTGGCAAGGACTTTCCGTAGATTTCTTTCTTTGATTACTTTTTGAGTAACTTCTCTTCCATTGTATCTTTCAGGTGCTTTCTGTTTGTGTTTATCCTTTTGTTTCATGGTATACGACTCAGTTTCGTTGACTAGTACGTTTTAGAAACTTCTTCCTCATTTTATACCTACATTTTAAAGTACTTCTTCGTCTTCACTAGTAGCTTTGTTTCGATGATCTTCTCCAAACTTGCCTCCTAGACAGAGAATTCATTTACTTATACTCTCTTTCAGCGTTTCGATATTTGGCTCTTTTGTGTGTGTTGCCGCGAGACGATAAAACTGAACCACCCATCACACTTTCTTCGTGGCTTCTAAAGTCATTAATAGCGAAACAATGTTTAGCGAAGTTTACAAATACGTTTTTCAGCTATAAAGAAAATAAGTACAGATAAAGGCACTTAATATTGGGGAAGGAAAATTGTATACTTATCGATTCAAAACACAGAACTAGAGAAAAGTTAATCTTTAAAGATTAACTTTTCTCTAGTTCTGTGTTTTAAATCGATAAGTATACAGCTCATGAAAAGAACGCACCTGCAGTTTAATTTCCTCCTACGGTTTAATTGTTTTATAGCCCCTGCATTATGTGGAAGGAGCACTCAGTGGAGTATAATGGTAGTTCATTACAAGGTGGGTGTGCCTTGTAAGCAGCTGGTAATGTGACACAGGCTGCCGAAATAACAACTCTGACATCTGCGGTACTCGCGAAGCCGTCGTGCTCCGCCTCTGATTATACTCGCGGCCTCTCTAATGACAGGCCACGAGGTTGGTCCTCGTCTAGCAAGGAACACTGCACACGTTCATCTTTGCCAAGGCGCTTCCATTGTTTTGTGTTCTAACTTCCTGTCGTCGTTTTTCCACTGATGTGCCATTACCGAACAGTGGACCTAACACTTGATGCTGGTTAGATGCACCACTATCCGACTCACGCTCTGTGAAAACGGAAGACTCCGCCTTGTTCTCGTGTTGGGTGTTAGGTTTGTTATCTTTCATGACTAACCGAAAAGGTGCAGGAAGCAATTATAGCTCTGACCCCAGTGCCATGAATAATATAAAGAAAACCTACGAGGTGAACTAAAACAAAAACCTTTTTTCTTGTTTGGTTTGTCTTCAGTTACTAAAAAGATAACACCACATACATTTACCAGTTGTACTAAGAAGTTTTCGATAACATCGTTTTTTGAGCTGCTACAGCACTGAACGGCAGGTCTTGGACAGTAGGGGTAGCTGCGACAAAATTGAAAATTATGCTTAGGCCTTGTGAAAATTCTATGAATATTTGACGGTTAAAATTTTCAATGCAGACAGCACTATTCAGTATGGAAAGGGCTTCCATAGCATTTTCCTCAGAAGCCCATCCATGAACGAGATTGTACAAAGGTGTCATCACACAGGAAAATATCGAGACGCCGACCTCTGTTACTTCGAAAAAGTGCTGCTGTTCACATTGGCTTAGCTGGGTAGTTTGGCAACCGGTGTGGAGCGCTGTCAGCATCCCACCAACCCCACAAAAACAAAAACAAACAAAAATTGGGGGGGGGGGGGCAGAAATTTTTGATACAAGTGCTTTAAGTAAATAAAGTGTAATTTTAATTATTTTGTAAACAGTTTTCAGATTCGAAACAATTAAGTACAACGCACTTTTATAAATAATATAGTACAATTGATTATTAATGAAGCAGTACAAATAAGAAAACGATCTTCTTATTGGTAGGTGACTTAACACAAAGCTTAGAATTTCTTCTTTCTAACTTTTCTGCTGAAAATTTTTAAATTGTGCCATCAATACGATACCATTAGAGACCTTTCGATACACTTTAACACTGACCTTCTTGGTTCGTGGTGCAAAATCAACATCTCCTTTGAAGCCTCCTTGCTAGGCATTATTTTCTTCTTCCTCATAGTACTACTTTTTCCATAGAAATGCATATCTCATCACATGTGACCTTTGAAAATTCAGTTAGTTCGTGAACAAGATAATATTTCTTGTCTTCCGAAAAGAGCAATAGACTTATCATCTTCGTAATATGCATTCCGAAGTTGACTCCAACAATCTGTAAATGCTTTTGAGGATGGTTGTCTTCTTCTAAGACAATACTTCGTAAACATACACACACACACACACACACACACACACACACACACACACACAAAATCATGAAATGCCGACAACTGAATTTGAGGAAATCCTCTGGTTTCTACAGTTTCTGAAGAAACTGGCAGGTCTCAAACGCATAGATAATTTTTTAAAGGCGTCGTGGTGAGCATTCAATCGCGTTTATGAAATTCCGAGTTGTAACTCCAGCGTCTTTCAGAAAGATAGTGCATCTGTGGCTATAAGATGAGTAAAACACCTACAAAGTTTCCAAGGTTCCAAAAAAGTCACACATAACGTAACTGTTACAAAAGCGTGTAAGCCACACATTTAAAAGAGTGGCTTGTACAGAGTACAAAAAATGTCTTAGAATTAAGTTCTCAAATTCTTGCTTGTATTGCTGAATGCACTATGGCCATTGTAGAAGTACTGTCGAATCCTTGTGCCCAGCATTTTGTTATGTCCTGACTATTCAGTTTAGTAACCTGTAAATCATCTTTCTTCATAGTAAAGACTTTCTTCCCAGTTTACTACAAATTACCTAGAAATTATTCCTTTACTTTTACTTGCATGTTTGCGTATGAACATAACGAACGATATCAATGATTTTTATCTATGTGCGAGATGCAGAAAGTTTCAAAATAGGCAAAAGAAAATCCTCTCTCGCTACTTGTATCCGGATCAAGCACTTATCTATTTGCAGTATATAATCAAAACATGTGGCACGATTCTTGAAAGTGTGTTGTGTCCATGATCGTACTATCATAGTTACATGATTTAAGAAACAGATATGACCGGCTAGAGTACCTTATCTTGAAGGGATTTACAATTTAATAGACATACATTGTTACATACATTATGCAACATGATTCGAGTAAAAAAAAAACTTTTTTGAATCCAGGAGAGACTAAATCGGATAGCCCCCTATCGACAACCTGAACTCCTTTCCGATCACAATACGATTACTAATAAAAGACTGACTATTTTAGAATCCGAAATCCCCAGTCATCACAAAATAATTACAGCACTACAACCTTCAAACCACAATCAAAGCATAAAAACAGTTTAGTTACTGAGAATCTGTGTTAACAATGCCCTAGAAAATGTCAAAGCAAGATAATCGACATCACTACCTCAAGTACTGTGAGAGAATAATTTTTGTACACGCTGTTTTAGCGGTAAAGTGCGGGTATGCATGCTAAAGGAACAGGCCGAGTCCATAAATTCTCTAGTCGCTTGTCGGCTCCGACAAATGTCAGGAATGAAACGACGAACAAAAAATGTTTGTAGTAGTCGTGCCACAGAAGATGGCAAGTTTTGTCACCCCCACGAAAATGGGACACGGTGCAGACCGCACCACCCGCACCCGTTTTGCGACGCCACTGGCGGTCCAGCACCGGATGCGCCATATCGAGGAAAGGTAGTGGCGTGTTCTAGTCTCATCTCGAGTTTGAATGTGCGCCCACACAAAGGCGGAGACAACTGTGTTCGTTTTTTGTGTTGGTGAAATACACCGAGGTGAAGAAGGACAGCGATGTGTAATTATTGCTACGCAAGATATAAAAGGCCAGTGCATTGGCGACGCTGTCATTTATTCTCAGGTGATTCATGTGAAAAGGTTTCCGACATGATTATGGCCGCGCGACGGCAGTTAACAGACTTAGAACGTGGAATGGCAGTTGGAGCTAGCCGCATGAGACTTCCGATTGCGAAAATCGTTAGGGAATTCAATATTCCGAGATCCATAGCATTAAGAGTGTGTAGTGAAATATCACTTCACTTGGATCGAACAATCAACACAATCTCAATCACGTCAAGTACGACAACTACCTTCTTGCTATCAGTGCGAAAAAACGCTGTTACATGACTACTGTTGTTACATGACTACGAATGAAACTCTGACAATTATGCCTTAAGTTCTAAAAGCCTTCAAGTTTTTGGTAATCACTATATTGTTTAAGACACTTCAACTTTTACTGAAAGTTTTAGGGATCTCCACTCCAAATATATTCATAGAAGTCGGTTTAATCCCCGGTGTTAACCTTAGATTTCAATGGACTTTAAGTTGCATAGAAAGCAGGAAGGAGAACTCTGTCGCTGCGATGAGGAGGGATATAAGAGAGGGAATGTTATCTGTCTGCTACACAATGATGCCACTTTAGGCATCCGTGTGCGCTGATAATCCGCAGCTGTAAGCCATAGTGTAAATTACACTTGGCAGTAACAAGGTTCCTTGAAAGAATATCTTAGGCTTTTTGCACGTTCAGACACTCTTTATAGTATTTATTTTTCAGTTGACACACAGAACACCAGTTGCCTCGTACCGTAATGCTATAGCTGTTATATCACTGAAATTGACAACAGTCCTAAACATAAGACAATAGTCACAAAGTGTAGCGACATGTAGCGTTAACAATTAGGGAGCCAGCCGGCCGCGGTGGCCGAGCGGTTCTAGGCGTTACAGTCTGGAGCCGCGCGACCGCTACGGTCGCAGGTTCGAATCCTGCTTCGGGCATTGACGTGTGTGATGTCCTTAGGTTAGTTAGGTTTAAGTAGTTCCAAGTTCTAGGGGACTGATGACCTCAGAAGTTAAGTCCCAGAGTGCTCAGAGCCATTTGAACCAATTAGGGAGCCAAACCTCACATTAGCATAGAAAACTTATAGACTCGAGCCACTTTTCGCTGCTGCCAAACTGTGCAATATAACAGTTACTGCAAGTGTTCAAAAGGCAGAATTTAAGCTCATATTCACTCCATTCATGACAACTGATAATTGTCATATATCAAAGTCAGCAACTTAACAAAAATAAATAAAAAAGACCTTCATGGTTCTCGGGTTGGGTGGTTGGACCCCCTCGTCTCGTACCCCCTCCCACGCCCCTCCCCATCGTATCTATGTGAAATGTAAGCGTCCCTGAATTTTCCTTCCAATTTAAAAAAGAGGAATTTTCAGCTGTTCCTCCTCAGACACAACAGCTACGAAATTAAAACATGAAATCAGCCAGTACATCAATTACACACGTGATACTGACAGTTTCCCTTTCTCGTCCAGTCATATTCGCTTTGCCTAATTATCACCAATCGATACAATGTTGACTATCACGAAAATTGGAATTCTGTTTGCCTCTGGCACTGTGAAGCGAAGGATGTCACAAGTTTATGTACGTAACTCCCTTCGTGGGTAAAGTTGCGTTGAGGTCGGGAGATGACCCCGGGCGGCGGTCGTATTGGCCAGTCGTAGTTCAGTAGAAGGTGCTGTTCCTCACCTGGACGTGGCGGATGGTGGTGGCTGGAACCGTTCGGTGAGCCTTTAGTGAAACATCCCCGTTTACAATAGCTCTTCATTCATTTAACACGGGGACGGGATCGCAGCAGACGGGAGGCTATTGCCCCTCAAGGAGGCCAGCGGCTGGCGGTTCGCCGGATGCTGATGTCAGAAATTTCTATCTCAGAGGACGGCTCGCGTTAGCAACCATGGCGTTGGTTTCAGTGAAACTATCGCCGAAATGGGCCTGGCGAGCCTTCTGGCAGCCCTACCAATTCGTGGCCGCTGCACACCACACCGGGATAGTGGGCGTTTAAACCGTAAAATCCAGAATTGCTCTGAGGTCGAAGGCATATGCCCACCGTGGGCAATAATCAGCGACAATGATGGGCCCTCAGAGACCAGTGTCCAATAACACAAAGATAGGGCAATCCTTAGCCCACGCTCTAACATGCAGATTAGGCAGCCCCTGGACCAGCTTCGTGCATGTGACACATGAGGGAGGTAGTCGCCGGCAAAAGATAGCCATACGGCATATAAACTAACACGCGAAGGCGCCAGGTCATCTGCATGGTGTCCCAAACTCAGTCCTTGGTACGTTATAGGATGATTCATCTGACACTGCAGTGAACTTTAGCTCAAAGTTGGCAGCGGACGGAGAGACTGGTGTTCAGAAACACATATACACCCCTATACAGTCGTGTACAGAGAACAGTGGCCAGCATCTGAGGGTGACGGTCTGTTTCGGGGAGGCGGTAATGTATTTAAAAGTGTCTGCTCGCCAGTACTTCTCCAATAGCAGCACCCGCTCCCCAGAAGAGACACAATCTGTAGCATCCGGGTATCGCCATTGGGTGGTGGTGATATAATTTATTTGGCTTTTTTGTTTTGTCAGCTCCTGCACTTCAGTGGCGCTGGCTAGGTTCTTCCGGTCCGTCAGTTTCCCGAATAAACACTCTTCCGTCCCGAACTCAACTTCCTGTGAAACGATAACGGGCCTTCAGGCCGACACTCGCTTTCCTCTGCATGAATATACGTTCGTTATAAATATTTTAGCGTACAACTACTGACATTAGGAACATAATCGTTTCGGGAATCAGGCCCACATCATTTGGATACCTAAGTAAATACTACATAAACATGCAATATCAAAACATAAAAAGTTATCTGAACCTGAAGTTCTCGTCTTACTTTAAAAATGGCAACACCGGATTCTCTTTTCCGCTTATCCACGTTACCGCCCTTCTACCAATCGTTCCTTAAGATTTCGCAGACATAACCGTTGGTATGCTGTCTCTACATGTCCTTTGCAACATCTTTGAGATATTATGGAACGGCTTATGGCTCAGTGCAGTCTGTCAAAGCCGTACACATGTTTACGAACTAGCGGCGTATGGAGAGGTAGCTGTTGTGAGCGATGTTTGTCTCTTTACGGAAGGAACGCTTCAGTAGGTGGGCGTTTTGAAGTGCATGCACGACCTAACAGCCAGATAATGCGAGCTTGACTCCCGTAATGCATTCGTGATTATTATGTTACTAATATTAGTGGTCGCATGCTAAAATATTTATAACCATTGTCGTTACAGCCACTACCTCCGGTCATTAAGATGGATAATATCGGAAGGAATAAACGCTATTTATCAATCTCATAAAGGACAGTCATATAATCGAAAAATCTCGCATTTAAATAACGAAGCAAAAAGTACAGTACATCACATTAGAACTTAGAAAACTTTCTCTATTCTCTGAATGAAATTCCTGTTGCAATTTCCTTATGACCAATACGGAGTAGCTATCGGGACCATGCTAGTTGTTTGGGTAGTCTGCCGCTGCAAAGTGTGTCTCTTGTCTCCCTGCGGGCCTTCATTGTGGCTATTCATTGCCCAGAGCGGGTATACGCCTTGGGCTTCAACCACGCTGGATATTGTAGTTTAAATACAGAGAAACCATCACTCATTCCCCAAAATGTAATGAAAAATGATCAGTAATTAGGACAATTGCTGCACAATACGTTGCTGTGCAGAGATCACAGTACATATAACTTTGTCACATGATCCAGTAGGCTTTATAGATCGACGTAATGGTCAACGTTATCGTAAATCACTGAACTCTCAGCGCAATATTGCTTGCATCATAGGTCAGGTTTATTACAGCATCATCCTCCTGTGGGTATTTGTTTCTTACGATGTATCCCGGTTTGATTTGCGCTGGTGCTGGAATGTTCTCTTAGTAATTCCTCTAGAAACTAGTGTTTTTAGGTAATTCACATGACCAACTAGTGGATAGTACAGGCCAACATTTTGCTATGAGAAGTAATTAACATTTTAACGGTCCCTTGACGAAGCAGTTATTTGCGTAACACTGAGTGAATAAATTCCTATATAGCTTCGACAGGTTTCTTCCCTCAAAAACTCTTAATTACCGTTTGAAAGGATTTAATCTTCGTATGACAGGTAAATTCATTAAATATTTCAGCTTGTTGCTTTAGGAAATTAATCCATCAATAACTTTATCGGGTTGATAATGTACTGCCACGATTTAATTAGAAATTCCTTCTAAACACTGCAATGGCCATTAACAGTCTCGCATTAGTGCAGTCTCCAACGCTGACAGAAATGAACAATACGATAACGTAAAATAAATTACATATCAAAATACCAGTTTTATACTATTTACACTACCGCAACTTTTAGTTTTTTGACAATTTACTTGCCACGGAAAAATAAGTGAAAGATTTATGGTTAAATGTCGTTAAGCACTTAAATTATTATTCCAGCAGTTGCTGTGACTTGCACTGGCAGCAGTAACAACAGTATATGCGATACTGAACTTGTGGGTGGAATGGTTGAAATACTGCTCTCGTATTCGGGACGAATGGGTTCAGAATCTCCACATAACATTACTGATTAATGTTTTCCTTTACTTCTCTAAATCATTTAATTATTTCTGGTTTAACAAAGTTTGCACGTTTCAGCAGCTCTTATGATAACATAGTGTGTGTCTAATTCTTTTTCTCTACCCTTTTGTATTCTTCCATAACTCGTGAGGAATATTCTTACCTCCCCTGAGTCCAAGTATTAGTTTGATACCCATTTGTCCTTCTACTTGACACACTGTTCATTATTTTTGTAGCCCTTCGACTCGTCTACATTTCCTTTCATGTCGTTGCTGTATGTCTTTGTAGATAGTGATACTGAATTTATCGCCATTTTCTTGTGTGAACTTCTGATACACATGGAACAACAAACCTGTTGTTTTGTATCAGTTCTTATATGTTTATTGCAGATAACTCCATTTATTTATTTTTGCCAGATAACTCCATTTAATCATGGAATATTAAGTTTTTATGAAGTTATTCTTTACGTAAATTCTTTGTCTTGTTTCCCGTTATTTGTAATTTTCATTCTTAGGAATCTGTGTAAGATAGTAGCTGCAACATTCCCATCTATCCTTCCAGAACTAAATCTTCATTTATTCCATCATTTAACGCTAATGTTCTCTCATTAATTTTTATATTTAGACTTTGCTTTTTATATACTTATATCAATTTTCTGATCATTTACTCAATATCATCATCAGCTGGTTGTCTGCAAATTGTATTGAGTATACTGCACAATCATTTATGGCATTCCACATATTTTTAATTTTGCTTTTTTTGTTCTAACGTTTTAGGTTTATGTGCATATTTTATAAAATGCAGGTGAGGTGCACAACCCCAACATAATGTTCTTGTGACCTGAAATACAGTTGATAATTATTTTGTATTTTTGACGGTGTTTGAATTTTCTTGATTATATTTTCATTTATTTTCTCCGATTTTGGATTTTCCTGCACAATGGATAAAGCAACACATAAATAGGTTTCTTCCGGACCTGCAAATATCAAGTATTTTTAACCCCAATATTTCTTGTAGGAAGAAAATGTGGTCCATTAATGATCAACCAAATCTAAAGCCAGCTAATTCTTCAGTCTTCATTGATTACAATCATTGATTACAATCATCTCAGAAGTCAACTTACTTTATCTGTTATATGCCTATAATTTTCCAGTCACCTTCATTTCGTTTTTATGGATTTTTAAAAAAGGCTTCTACTTTCCAATCACTTAGTGTGCTCTCTGAATTTAAGCGTTTTTTAAACACCTTACTGTTTCACGTAATTTTATCAGCATCAAATTTTAATTACACTGTAGTAATGCTTTCAGTGCCTATATCTCTTCCATTCTTTATAGGTTTTTACAGCCTATGTAACTATTTCTATCTCCAGATGGATATCATAATCTGTCCAGCCATTTATTTGTCCAATACATTCTCTCAGATCATTTTCCAAATATTTTGTTTATAGAAAGGAATATTTTTCTCCAAAGAAAAGAGTGAGACATTTAATAAGCTTTGTCACATTACAACTCCTTCTAATTTTCTTCGTTGTTCCACATGTTTCTGTACCACTCCTCCCATCCCCCAACAAAAGATTCTGTTTTTTACATAACTGTTCCATAGTTTTGTTTATTATTTCTGCAACATTTTCCTGATTACGACTTTTTGTGCATTAAGCACTTTTGTGGCATTAATTCTTTTTAAATATTTAATTTTACCTCGTTTTCAGTTACATCATGTCAGTAGTAAATAATGATTCATAATTTTCTCCTGATGTTTCTTTGTACAGATCATGTAATTTGTTTATTATGTAATCTTGTTTTAATAGTACCAAATGTTGAATCCACAAATTTATCTTGCTTTTTATATAAAATACAGCATTTACATTCTTAAGTCCATTGGGGAGTGTCTCATGAGTTTGGTGATTTCAAACTGGTTTTGTGCAGTGTCTGAAAGGGAAAAAATTCGATTTACTACATAGTTACCACTGTTATACATCTATAGGATCTTATTTTTGTCTTGATGTGCCGTTCAGTTATAACATCATGCTGTGTAGAGGACCAGAGTGGATGACCTCTTCGGTGGCGAATTACAGTTGACGGGGTGGGCTGTCGTCAGGATCATTATTAATGGCTTATGAAGGAAACATCATTATTAGCCGTACTTTTTATTTAAAAAAAAAAGTCCAACACTCGTAGCAACACTCTGCGGCAGCAAGTGCGGCGGTATTGATGCAACTGGGCAGTCTGTGACCTGCTTGACGCCGTAGCTGGGCAGATTTGTTGACACACAGAGTTCGCGGCAGATTGTGAACCGTCTGATTACGGCCCAGCAGGTCAGGACAGGAAGCGCCGCTACGCATGTAGTCCCATCCTAATTGCTGCAGCAAGAAGTGCTTGCGAGCGGAGGTGTATAGAGTCAGTCAGACCACACAGCCACTGGTGGTTAAGCAGCTCTACCGCCCTGGACTCCAATCGCTACCCCGCAGGACAGAAGGCTGGCCGTGGCTAGAGCGATCCTCGAGGAAGACCACCATCTAAGTGTATGGTGGTGGACTTAGAATCAGCAGGAGGCCCGTTCTTCCTGGGAGTCAAGTCTCGTGGCCACTGCTTGCAGAAGCGTCTCACCCAATCACCTGCTGTGGACCTGCCCTTGTAGTTGGTGCTACCAGACTGAAAGACCTTTGGTTAAAAATGATGGCCATTTCTACTGGTTCAGCGTCTACCTGCTTGGAAGCTGTGCTTCAGAAAAACATATACATCAAAACAAACCCATTGCTTGGAGGTTAGTGACCTGCCTGCTGACGACGCAGTTGCTCTGCCTTCCTACTGCATCGAAACTGTTAATTTACTGGCCTATCGCTCGGTATGCTATGTGCATATCGACATGTGAATAGCAACATAATATGTAACAGTGTTTTGGTCGGCTCTGGATTTACCGACTTTAACGAAACTATTGCACCCGCTGTGCAGTGCCGCTATTTTGCTCCGTAGCGCCGAAAAATAATGGAGGCGCTACAGTAGTAGCTCTGAGACCGACAAAAACATACGTTTTTCATATTAGATGCATTGTGCTGCCACCTACTGCCAGGTACACCATATCAGCGACCTCAGTAGTCACTAGACATCGTGAGAGAGCAGAATTGGACGCTCCGAGGACCTCACGGACTTCGAACGTGGTCAGGTGAGTGTGTGCCACTTGTGTCATACGTCTGTATGCGAGATTTCCACACTCCTAAACATTACTATTTCCGATGTGATAGTGAAGTGGAAAGCGTACATGCCGACCTCGTCTGTTGACTGACAGAGACCCCCGACAGTTGAAGACGGCTGTAATGTGTAATGGGCAGACATCTATCCAGACCATCACACAGGAATTCCAAACTACGTCAGGATCCACTGCAAGTACTGTGACAGTTAGGCGTGAGGTGAGAAAACTTGGATTTCATGGTCAAGCGGCTGTTCACAGCCACACATCACTGCGGTAAATGCCAAACGGCGCCTCGCTTGGTGTAAGGAGCGTACACATTGGACGATTGAGCAGTGGAAAAACGTTGTGTGGAGAGGCGAATCACGGTACACAATGTGGCGATCCGATGGCATGGTATGGATATGGCGAACGCCCGGTGAACGTCATCTGCCAGCGTGTGTAGTGCCAACTGTAAAATTCTGAGGCGGTGATCGTATGGTGTGATGGTGTTTTTCATGGAAGGGGCTTGCACCCCTTGTTTTGCGTGGCACTGTCACAGCACAGGCCTACACTGATGTTTTAAGCACCTTCTTGGTTCCCACTGTGAAGAGCAATTAGGGGACGGCAATTCAACACGATCGACCACCTGTTCAGAATGCACGGCCTGTTGCAGAATGGTTACACTACAATAACATCCCTGTAATGGACTGGCCTGCACAGAGTCCTGACCTGAATCCTATAGAATACCTTTGGCATGTTTAGAAACGCCGACATCATGGCAGGCCTCACCGACCGAAATCGGTACCTCTTCTCAGTGTAGCACTCCGTGAAGAATGGGCCGCCATTCCCCAAGAAAACTTCCAGCACCTGATTGACGTATCCCTACAAGAGTGGAACCTGTTCAAAATGGTTCAAATGGCTCTGAGCACTATGGGACTTAACTTCTGAGGTCATCAGTCCCCTAGAACTTAGAACTACTTAAACCTAACTAACCTAAGGACATCACACACACCCATGCCAGAGGCAGGATACGAACTAGCAACCGTAGCGGTCGCGCGGTTCCAGACTGTAGCTCCTAGAACCGCTCGGCCACTCCGGCCGGCAGTGGAAGCTGCCATCAAGGTGGTGGTGGTGGTGGTGGTTAGTGTTTAAGGTCCCGTCGACAACGAGGTCATTAGAGACGGAGCGCAAGCTCGGGTTAGCGAAGGATTGAGAAGGAAATCGGCCGTGCCCTTTCAAGGGAACGATCCCGGCATTTGCCTGAAACGATTTAAGGAAATCACGGAAAACCTAAATCAGGATGTCTGGAGACGGGATTGAACCGTCATCCTCCCGAATGGGAGTCCAGTGTGCTAACCACTGCGCCACCTCGCTCGGTGTCATCAAGGCTAAGGGCGGGTCAACACCATATAAAATTTCAGCATTACTGATGGAAGGTGCCAGAACTTGTAAGTAACTTTCAGCCAGTTGTCCGGATACTTTTATCACATAGTGTATCTGTAATTATTATGCATTTCCTCGTATTGATAAAAGCGCTCAGAATTTTCAGTGGACATTGCTTTCTAATATCATTGAGACTTTTACAGTTATCAATATCGATTTTTACTGCAAATTATTCCATTTTATTATATCCCTTTTTACTTCCCATTCTACTGCTAAAATGTCCTGAAATTGTTGATCTCTCTTGGTGTTTGATATTCCCTACAGTTTCATTTAATTTGTTATGTAGTTCTACCGTTTGATACAATGGTTCATTAATACTGATCAAATTTCCGTTGACGCGTTCTCAGTCCACAACGATTCTTCTGGAAATGTCTTCCACATTTATCGATATCGGACACTAATCTATTTGATTTTTCGATTCCCTACTATAAAAGTGTGTATATTGTCTCTTGAGTTTAATGCGATGGCCCTTGTCTTTTTCTTTTTATTCTGGGAGAGCAATAATGTCTCGGATTTCAATTCTCTGTACTTCCTTAACTTCATCTATTTTATTTTGCCAGACAGCTTTGTTACATACATCAATCAGAATAGTTCTTTTGCGTATAATTTTCCATTTCCCACTACATTCGTCCCTTCAGTAATCTTACAGGCTTTTTAAAAAGTGAATATTTTCGACGAGCGGGGGAGTCGGTAAATTGCACCAACCGCAACCTGGAGGACGAGGTAATTTTAGTTCAAGATTTTCTTTCTATAGCCTTTGATAATCCAGTAGTCAAATTGCAAGGCAGCAGCTGCTAATTCTGATTGACCCCATTTTTTTCCCTAGGTGAATTTTTTAATAAGTGCCATGTGAAACTGAACGTTAAAAATATACGCTTTCTGCATCTTGTTAGTTACGAAGTTTCAGTTTAGTTCAGAATGTTGATGATTTGTAACTTCTCACCGTAGTTACCGGCGTAAGACCATTCAAATGTTTGACTTAGGCAGTGCTTTCAAGCCTGCTGGAACACTGTAGTACGAGGGACGTCCAGTAAGTAATGAACACACTTCTTTTCTCAGAAGTTGGTTTTGTTCAGGATTCCACTACACCTAATTATTCTCCAATCTTTGGCTACGAAAGTCTATTTTTCAACATAATCTCCGTACAGTGCGACGGTCTCACGCCACCTTACCTATATGCCCTCAGGGTACCACGCTACTGGTCGATGTCGGAGTCGTCTTGCAACATAAGTAACTTCCCTGTCATCCACGTACTGTTTCCGGAAAGTGCATCCTTCGTTCGACCAAACAGATGAAAGTCGAAGGTGCGAGATCCGGGCTGTAGAGTGGATGAGGAAGAAAATTCCAATGAAGATTTGTGACCTCTTTTCGGATGTGCAGACGTGTGAGGCCTTGCGTTGTCATGGAGAAGAAGAAGTTCGTTGGCATTTTTGTCGCGACATTGCTGCTCGCGTTGGTCGAGATCCAATGACTGTTAGCAGAATATGGAATCGGTGGGTTCAGGAGAGTAATACGGAACGCCGTGCTAGATCCCAACGGCCTCGTATCACAAGCAGTCGAGATGACTGGCATCTTATCCTCATGGCTGTAACGGATCGTGCAGCCACGTCTCGATCCCTGAGTCAACAGATGCAAGACAACAACCATCTGCACGAACAGTTCGACGACGTTTGCAGCAGCATGGACTATCAGCTCGGAGACCATGGCTGCGGTTACCCTTGACAGTGCATCACAGACAGAAGTGCCTGCGATGGTGTACTCAACGACGAACCTGGGTGCACGAATGGCAAAACGTCATTTTTTCGGATGAATCTAGGTTCTGTTTATAGCATCATGGTGGTCGCATCCGTGTTTGGCGACATCGCGGTGAACACACATTGGAAGCGTGTATTCGTCATCGTCATACTGGCGTATCACCCGGCGTGATGGTATGGGGTGCCATTGGTTACACGTCTCGGTCACCTCTTGTTCGCATTGACGGCACTTTGGACGTTACATTTCAGATGTGTTACGAACCGTGGCTCTACGCTTCATTCGATCCCTGCGAAACCCTACATTTCAGCAGGATAATGCGCGATCGCATGTTGCAGGTCCTGTACGGGCCTTTCTAGATACAAAAAATGTTCTACTGCTGCCCTGGCCAGCACATTCTCCAGATGTCTCACCAATTGAAAACGTCTGGTCAATGGTGGCTGAGCAACTGGCTCGTCACAATATCCAGTCACTACTCTTGATGAACTGTGGTATCGTGTTGAAGATGCATGGGCAGCTGTACCTGTACACGCCATCCAAGCTCTGTTTGACTCAATGCCCAGGCGTATCAAGGCCGTTATTACGACCAGAGGTGGTTG
The DNA here is from genome assembly GCF_021461395.2 of Schistocerca americana. Taxonomy (NCBI): domain Eukaryota; kingdom Metazoa; phylum Arthropoda; class Insecta; order Orthoptera; family Acrididae; genus Schistocerca; species Schistocerca americana. Next base: position 614,411,104 of record NC_060119.1, on the reverse strand, counting down.
TTCTGGGTACTGATTTCTCAGGATCTATGCACCCAAATTGCGTGAAAATGTAATCACATGTCAATTCTAGTATAATATATTTGTCCAATGAATACCCGTTTATCATCTGCATTTCGTCTTGGTGTAGCAATTTTAATGGCCAACAGTGTACTAAGGTGCGCGTCATATATCTTGGCGGCCGAGTTTAGGTTCGTTCTGCGCATTTGACGTCACAAATCACAGTCAGCCAATGAACAGAGAACGACGTTGCCAGATCTCGACTGCAGTGCAGAGCACGGACGAGTGTCTTCAATTTTAGAAACGTTCAGTCATAAATGAAGTAATTGAACAAAAGCAATGTCTTGATAGCAGACTTTCTTTTATAGAAAGTTTGGAAAAAGCATTCTTTACGCCAATTGCTTCATATTCTATTAATTAATTAAACCAAACAAACAATAAGCCTCCTAATTCAAGCGATAGCAAGGAAAGGTGTTTGTATCAGTCTCACGAACCGCTTTTTCGCAATAAAGAACAGCGGTAATTGTTTATTTCCTATTGTACTTCGACGCAACGTGAGTAATTCATAGTCATCCCAACAGTGTTTGTCGGTATTTTGCAGACGTTTACAGTGCTCCAGGAGATGCGAGAATTGAGTAGCTGCGTTGGCGTAATGGTTAAGGTGTTGGGCTGCTAATCGGACGATTCTGAGTTCGAGGCTTGTTGCATACTAAATATTTTATTTATTTAAAAACAATAGCGAAGTGTCTTACTTAATGAATTTTATTCGTTTGAATGTAATGTTTTGAAATTTCCTGTGCTTCATTATAATCATAATAAGTTTTCAGTTTTTGTAATTTTCTCCTCCAATATTTCTTTTCACAGCAATTAAAAACAACGAAAAGGCACACATACAATATTCATGTTATCCGTTTTGTTTGTATATCGCCTCTTCCGCAGTCGCTGTTTTACTATTCATATTGAGATATATTCTTTTGCGGCAGTATTAAAAGTATTATTTAGAGCAGAATTTCGGCTCGTACGTTGCCGAGCTATTTGATTGTCTGACGGAATTCTTTGCTTCGCTGCTTTGGCAACATCATATTCAATGGTTTCGTCGACTGATCTATGTTTTGGCAAGTATTTGCTGTCCGTTGTGACAAAAACAAAATGTTTGCGCACTGTGCCTCACTGGCAATATATTTTAGTTTTATGTTTTATTACGTCCAAAATTCAGTTTTGTGTACTTCGCCAACTTCGTTTTAATCAGAACGTTTTAGAAAAAAGCGAAATGACTCTGGTATAAAGAAAGTTTTGTTACAGTTGCTAAAGATAGAATGTTTCCCAATTTATAAACACTGTTTATGTTATAAAGGGTGTTCATTTTATGGGGACATTGAAATCTCTTGAAAACGACACACAGAGCCAAAAGAAATCCTAATGAAAATTAGTTCCTCCCGGAAGGGGACATCCAATTATAACAAATTTGACTACAAATTCGTCGAATTTGGTATCATTGGATGTCCCCCTCTGAGACAAAAAAAATTTAGTTATAAATTTGTTTGATCCGATGTGTAGATTTGCGGATATTTCAATGTCTCCAATTAAAATGAACACTCTGTATAGTTGGAACCATGAACGACTGCGGTCGATGTAAGGCTCGTTCTACGCACCGGACGTCACGCATCCGCTGACAGGCAATGAGTGTTCAGTAGTTTTCTGAACGGTCTGCTGGGAATGTCTTGGCGAGTGCGAGTGTTAAATGTGATTGTAGTTATTCTTTGGTGAATTTTTATCGCATTTGTTGCAAGTTGTCATGGCTGATAATGGTGGTAAGCGACAAACTCTCCATAAACAGGCGAGGGACATAATTTACCGGATTCACGCTTTTTTCAAGCGCGAAGCAGAAAACGGTGGACCTATCACGGATGTCGCCAGATCTCAGGAACGCACTGCAGAAGCGACAGGCGTTAACTTGAGAACCGTTCAGCGGATTGCCAATGAAGGAAAGTTATCTACGGAGACCTGTGGAAGCCCACTTTTCAGATCGCCAGGGAAATATCGCACTCGTGAGAGGACTGTAACTAATTTAGATAATTTCGACAAAGATGTTCTAAGACGAGAAGTGCTCAACATGTACAACACAGGCGAATTTCCTACTGTAAAAAAAAATCACTGTGAAAATGCGTGAAACCATAAATTTTAAAGGTAGCATGACTTCAATGAATAGAATACTTAAAAACATTGGATTCAAATATGTACATACAAATGACGGAAGAAAGTTTTTAATGGAACGTAGTGATATCGCTGCTTCAAGGGCACAGTTTTTAAGACGTATTATTGAAGTAAGAAAATCCGGGAATAAGAACATTTTTTTCTTGGACGAAACATGGGTGAACCAAAATCACACAAGGAAAGCGTGTTGGAAAATGAGTGATGGTTCGGGTGGGTTTAAAGTACCAGTTGGTAAAGGTGGACGAATAATTGTGCTTCACGCTGGTTCTGCTTCTGGATTCATTCCAGAAAGCAAATTAGTGTTCCGGGCAAAAAAGAGAAATTCAGGGGATTATCATTCCGAAATGAACTCTGAGACATTTAAATTGTGGTTTAGGAATCAGTTTCTCCCTTACTTGCCTGCAAACTCGGTGATTGTAATGGACAATGCGAGTTATCACTCTGTTGTTGTTGACAAGACACCCACAACAAGTACAAAAAAAGCCGATATCATGTTATGGCTTGCAAGTAAAAATATTCCACATACTGCCAACCAAACTCGTGCTGAAATGTTGAATCTTGTAGTGCTTCATAAGACTTGCACAAAAGTTTATGAAATCGATTGTATTGCACAGGAACATGGACACACAGTTTTGCGTTTGCCACCGTACCATTGCCAATACAATCCGATAGAGTTAATTTGGGCACAAGTGAAAGGGTATGTCGCAGAACGAAACGTGACATTTAAAATTGCCGATACAGAAAGGCTTCTGCACGAAGCACTTGACAGAATTACTTCTTCAGCGTGGGCTGAATGTGTTCGGCATGCACAAAGGCTACAGGAGGAGGACATGGACAGGGAAATTGTAATTGACAATCTGCTTGAACCCATCGTCATAACTCTAAGACCTGATGATTCGGACTGCGACACTGACTACAGCGATGCAGAAGACTATCGCAGCGATTGACAACAATGAAGGGTAAGGCACATACACAATAATACTCATGTTTTCTTTCTTGTTTTTGTTCCACAGTTGCAATTTTACCAATGGTATTGAAATATATTCCTCTTCTGCAACTGTAATAAGCGTCTTATTTAGACCAGACGCGTTTTTCTCTTTTGAAGCATCTTCATTGGACAGCATTTTGTCTCCTCCATTGCCAAGTCACCTTTCGTAGTTTTGTGCTGAGGTAACACAATATTCAACGTTTGTGTCGGCCGATCAGTGTTTTAGCAAATAAATGCTTTTTGTGTGTGCCACACACAAAAATTATATTTGACATAGCTCAGAGCACTGATACACAGTATATTCAAGTCCTAATGTTTTTGTAAGTCCACAGTTTTGTTTAACGTATTTTGTGTACTTCCTTTTGATTGATTGAAGTGCTTTAAAATAAAGTCAAACGCGCCCGGTGTAATTAAACTTTTATTACAGTCGCGAAAGACGGAATATTTCTCAATATTACATACGACACCAATCTGGTACTTAAATTAAATGAGATGTTGTTATACAGTAAATTTTATATGAAATTTAGGTATCTTGTCCACATTTCATTCTCAACATTGTGGTAACTACAATCGAACATACGGAAAGTATACGCTATGAACTTTACCTCTGCAAACTCTTCAAAATTTCGTGCAATGGTTTACTACATTTAATGCTGCAATATAACTGCGTTGAAAATCGAAACAAAATTAAGTCATTTATGGGGGGAAGGTATCAGTCAAGAAGATGTGTCAAAATCAAATTTTTGGGCCAAATAGTTTTTGTGAAATCGAATGATAAGTGTGTCAAAGCAGTCGGAACACTATGTGTCTGCACAGGCGAGCAGTGCAGTGGTTACAAAATCGCGCACGGCGTGGAATGCGGGGAGCACGTCTCTGTAGCAGCGAAAGGTTTAATGCGGCCGTGGTGGCTTTACTTCATAAACTGCGCGCTCCCCCCTAAACGTAAGTTTGAGAACTACACTGCTACGGCGTTGCTTCTCTTGGCGCGTACAACTGGCAACGCTGCAATATCCCGCGTCTGGGCGGGCATGCGCGAGCCGCCAAGATAAAAGAATTGAACTAATAGTTTGCGATGTCCAGACGTAGTAAATGCTGGTAGCACAGTACGCACGTCGCCCGCGGCGGTGGTGGCGGCGGCGGCTCAGGTGGAGGCTAGCGGGATGTCCGTCTGCAGAACCGGTCAATGGCGGCTGTCAAGAGCGCGGCCTTCTCCTGGCCTTGGACGCGGCGCTCTGTGTCAAGCGCGAGGTGAGGTGAGGTGGGGTCCGCCACCCTCTGCGACATCCGACCTCGTTTCCTCGCCGTTTACGTCGCAAGTCGATCACCACTCCTGCTGATAAAGTCAACTGCGGCGATGCGCTCAACTGCTCTGATGAGTCCGAACTTTTAAGTTTCACGTTTAAGAAATCGTTCACACAGGAGAATCGTACGAATATACCACCGCGCAGTCTCCCGTATGAACGACATAGCACCAGTGACTTAGAGAAACAACTGAAAGAGTTGAACACATGTAAGGCGCCATTCCCGGATGGAATCCCAATTCTGTTTTACAAAGAGTTCTCTATGGCACTGGCCCCTTACTTATCTTTCATTTATCGCGAAGCTCTCGGCCAGCGCAGACCCCCGAGCGACTGGAGGAAAGGTCAAGTGAGTCCTGTATATGAGGAGGATAAGGGAACCGATCCACAAAATTACAGACTAGTGTCCCTAGCATCGGTTTGCTGCAGATTTCTTGGACACATTTTGATTTCGAATATGAAAAACTTCCTTGGAACCGAAAAGATTTTGTCGACGAAGCAGCACGGTTTTAGAAAGGATCTCTCGTGCGAAATTCGATTTGCCTTTTTCTCACATGATATTCTGCGAACCATGGATGAAGGGTAGCAGGCAGATCCTATATTTATATATTTCTGAAAAGCATTTAACACAGCGCGCCACTGTAAACTCTTAACGAATGGAATAGGCTTTTGGAATAGGTTCCCACACGTGTTAGTGGGTCGAAGACTTCTTAAGTAAAAGAATCCAGTACGTTGTCCTCGACGGCGAGTGTTCGTCAGAGCTAAGAGCATCGTTAGGAATGCCCAATAGAAGTGTGATAGGAATGCTATTATTATCTTTATATATAAGATATTTTGCAGACAGAGCTGGCAGCAATCTGATGCTCTGGTGTCGAAGTTGAGTGGTTGTAGGACGATACAAGATGACTTACACCAAATTTCTAGTTCATGTGATGAATGCCAACTTTCTCTAAGTGTAGAAGAATGTAAGTTAATGCAGATGAGTCCAGATGAGTGGAAAAATCAAACCCGTAATGTTCGAGTGTCATGCTTGACACAGTCATGTCGTTTAAATATCTGGGCGTGACGTTGCAAAGCGATATGAAATGGAACGAGCATGTGAGCACTGCTGCAGGGAAGGCTGGACTTCAGTTTAGCGTACAATTCTCGGAATGTGCGATTCATTTGTAAAACACCCACATGTAGCTAGAGCGACTGCTTCTCGAACACTGCTCGAGTATTTGGATCACACACCAGGACGGATTGAGGAGGACATCGAATCAATTCAGTGGCGAGCTGCTAGATTTTTTACCAGTAGGTTCGAACAACACGCAAGTATTACGGAAATGCTTTGGGAACTCAAATGGGGGTCCTGGCGGAGGTTCGAGTCCTCCCTCGGGCATGGGTGTGTGTGTTTGTCCTTACGATAATTTAGGTTAAGTAGTGCGTAAGCTTAGGGACTGATGACCTTAGCAGTTAAGACCCATAAGATTTCACACACATTTGAACATTTTTGAACTCAAATGGGAATCCCTGGAGGGAAGTCGATATTCTTTTCGAGGAACACTACTGAAGAAATTTAGAGAATCGGCATCCGAAGCTGACTGCCGATCGATTCTACCGCCTGTAACATACATTTCGCGTAAGGACCACAAAGGTAAGAGACGAGAAATTAGGGATTATACCGACAATGGTTTTTCTTTTGCTTTATTCGTCAGTGGAACAGAAAAGAAAATTACTATTAGCTGTACAGGGTAACCTACGGATGTAGACGCCACGATTACACGAAGAAGATTAGGTTCCTCTCACTCCTCGTACCCCCCCCCCCCCCCCCTCCCAGCATCCTCCGTCCCCCCGTCTCCGCGGTACTTCTAGCGGTCGCTAGCGGCACTACACCATCAAGCACACTTTTACAGCATGAGTCACACTCAGATGTAAACAAATGTATGTACCAAAGTTTTTATATATTTGTTTTACCGATGTGCATGGGGCTTCTAGTGCCAGGAAATTTGATTCCTCTAAAAGTAAACCTGTGTGCACTTGTCTGAGTGGAATGGTGTCATTATACAGTTACTGTCACTCAGAAAAACTGTATCCTTTTTTTTGACGTCACCGTCATGTGTTATCATGTACTGTTGTACTTTCTAAGGTGATTACAGCATTGTGCTTGCGTTGCGGAAGCCAGTGGATTTAAATGTGTTTTATAATTTAGAAATCATATCAAGCATAATTCAGTGCGTTCTCGATGAACCCTTGACATTGTCATGTAATCTAAGCCCTAGCCTAATAATTCTAGGAAGAATGTAACGTTGGAAATTGTGCCTTGATGTCATGACGGGCATGGAAGCATTCTTCCTGAATTTCCTGGCTGCACTGCTGAGTAAAGCAAATGGGTATGAAGAGGAAGTTGTCTTCACCTTGGCTGAGGTGGACGAATATGTTCCATGCCACGGATGGAGGCTTCTTCGTCAAGAGTTCGATGACATTGACTTTCCAGTCTGCTGATTGCTGCAGTCAGAAGACTGGCATGTCACATTCGGCATGGTTGTATAGGAGCGAGGGACGTTGACTAATTTGGTGTCATGGACTCTGATGAGTCAGCTATGTGATTATAAAATATTTTCCTCATGTGGCAGTTAAGGTTGTTTCGGATCTGTCGTTGTTGGATGTAATCTGATGGATTAGGTTATTTCCGTTGTATCTATAGTAACTGGTAACTACATTGCAGCCTTCAGTAGCTTAACTACCCTTTCCCATGCGTAGGCCACCTCTAACACCACAACACAAACAGCTGAACTTGCAGCGGTGCTGTGAGTGGCGTCGCACTGTATTGAGAGATTAATCGCGGTTCTGCTCCACGCCAGATGACCATCGTTGGCGAGAGTTGTGGCGACCTGGGGGAGGTCTCGTTGTTCCAAATCTCTGGAAAGGCACAGCGACGTTACTCCCATTGTGATGGTGTGGCAGGCCATCGGGTATGACTTGAAGTCAGGGCTGGTAGTGACTGAGGGAACTCTGACGGCACAACTGTACTCACGGCTATCCTGCGCCCTTATGAGTTTCGTCTCATGCAACAGCGTCGTAATGCCACTGTCCATGCGTGGCACAGATTTCTATGAGTGATGTTGGGATACTCATGCTAGGAAGTTCCTCAGGTCTGTTCACTACAGAACAGGTGTGGGACCAGCTCGGGCGTCAGTTCCGTCCCAGCTCCAGTAAGCAGCTTGAGTCAGGAGACGATACAGTGCCTTTATGATACCCCTTTCCGACCAAATCAGTACACTCATCTCGACCAAAGTGAGTGTAGCGTCATACTGATAAGGGGGCACAACAATCCCAAGTTCTTTGTAAATTTGACTCTATCTGAAATAACATCACATACCCTCTCAACCACTGAAGTTTCATTTCGTTTCCTCCTCTCCTTATGGGCGCTTCACTTTCCTTGTCGAGTGGCGTATTTTCAGCAGTGACGGTAGACTGCAAGGAGCGACGTTTTGACATATCCAGGCCAGTCTCTTTACATATGGTCCGGAGGCGCGGCCAGCGGCGCCTGCCGCGTCCACATATGGCGGGATCGGGGGCCGCGACACGCACCAAGGTCGGGCAGCCGCGGCCTCGCCTCACGCATTGCGTGGCGTGGCGTGTCGTGCGCTGCTCAGACGGCGCGTAACGGGACGCGGCGGAGAGACACGGCGGGGCGCGGCTTCCGCTCGCTGCTGTCTGCCCGCGGACTCTGGCGTCGCCTCCCTCCTCCCACGAACACTGTTTGAAAGGTTGCTACGATCCGAAATAGCGACAGGTTTCCGAGTATTATGGACCAGTGTCTCCTGCTTTATATACAACGTCGTCAGCACATGGTTTACTGAAACGTCTCGAGATCTAAATTACCTGTCCTTAGCCTGTTCGTGATTTCCGATACTGTTTTTCTCATGTGTGTCGCTGACGACTGAGCTCTTTCCCTTTACCCAATCGATGTTATGAAAATCTTGTTAGTTGGGAGCGAAACCCATAGCATAAGGTTTCGATGGAAATGTGCCTATTTACTAAGACACCTTCTCTTGCTGACAGTACGGGTAATGTAGCTGATGATGATGAATAGAAGGCCGGAATTCTAAACATACCTTTCAAAAACTCGTTTACGATAGAGGACTGCAGCGCCATTCCCCCTTTAAATTACCGAACAAACGAAAGGATGGCTGACATAGTGTTTAGTGTAACTAGGATTGTAAAAAAGTTAAGATTCTTAGACGCCAGAAAGGTATCTGGCCCAGACAGTATCTCCGTAAGATTTTATGTTGACTATGCCACAAATATAGCACCATTCTTATCCGTCATCTATCAGAGCTCACTGGAACGGCGGAAAGTTCCACGGGACTGGAAGAAGGCCCAGGTCATAGCAATCTATAAAAAGGGTGGAAAATAGGATGCACATAATTACCAGCCAATTTCACTGACATCGATTTGTAGTAGAATCATGGAACATATTTTGTGTTCAGACCTTTCTAGACTCTGAGAAGCTCATCTGCAGAAACCAGCACGGTTTTAGGAAACAGCGGTCATGCGAGACACAGCTGGCCCCCTTTGTGCATGATATACAACAGGCTCTAGATACCGGCTCCCAGATTGATGCCATATTTCTCGACTTTCGAAAGGCGTTCGACTCAGTTCCACACCGTCGCTTGCTACAAAAAGTGCGCGCTTACGGTCTATCCAACGACATAAGCGGTTGCATAGAAAGTTTTCTAACAGACAGGGAGCAATATGTCGTCCTGAACGGGGTAACTTCAACAGAAACAAGAGTAACTTCAGGTGTGCCCCAGGGCAGCGTAATAGGTCCTCTGCCTTTTACAATTTACATAAACGATCTGGTTGATGGTATTGACAGCGGCCTTAGACTGTTTGCCAATGATGCTGTAGTCTACAGGAAAGTAGTATCACACGAAAGTTGTGAACAAATCATGAGGATTTGCAGAAAATAAATGCGTGGTGTAATGACTGGCAGTTATCTCTCAATATTAGTAAGTGTAACCTACTGCGAATAACAAGGTGAAAATCCCCATTAATGTATAAATACAAAATAAATGATCAGTCTTTGGAAGCGGGAACATCAATCAAGTATCTGGGTATGACTGTTCGAAATGATCTAAAATGGAATGATCAGATTACACAAGTAACGGGTAAGGCGAACTCTAGATTGCGGTTTATTGGTAGAATCCTGAAGCGATGCAGTCCTTCAACAAAGGTAATAGCTTACAATACGTTAGTTCGTCCAGTCTTAGAGTACTGTTCGTCTGCATGGAACCCTTACCAGTTGGGTCTGATTCAAGAGGTTGAGAACGTCCAAAGAAGAGCGGCAAGATTCGTGACTGGTACATTTAGCCATCGCGAGAGCGTTACATATCTCATAGATTGTTTGAAGTGGGACATACTTGCAGATAGACGACGCGCTAAACAGAAGGGGCTGCGCACTAAATTCCGAAATCCAATCTTCACCGACGAAGTAGAGCATATATTATTACCACCAACTTTCAAAAATCGCACAATGATCATCATTCAAAGATAAGGGAAATAAGAACTCGTACTGAGGCGTTCAGACAGTCGTTTTTCCGTTTTTTTCCTCGCGCGATCTGCGAGTGGAACAGAGGGGGGGGGGGGGGGGGGGGGTGGAAGTATGACTTTTGGCGCGAATTGTGCCCTCCGCCACACACCGCTTTCTGGCTAGCGGAGTATATATGTAGATGTAGGCGTGAGAGCTGCCCTTATCTTTCAGCTAATAAATTTCATTCTACGAATATCGTTCCGTTACAATCGCACTAGGAACAGAAGTTTCTTAATCTGCGATTAGAGTCTATCAGGTAGGGATCAGTACAGAGTGATATGGAAAGATGATGGATCTCAATATTGAAAGGGAGTTTGTTTGAAGTGTAGATTCCCTCGTGTGGAAAAGAAAGCTGGATTGGAGACAGTAAAAACTTACAGTTAACTATTTGTTTAAGCCTAGGAATGTAGAACCAATAATTCAGCCAACGAAAGTTGCAATCGAGCATCTTTGCCAAACATTAGTCCTTGAAATTATTCCATTTTTGTTCATTTGTTGCAAGAGTTTAGTGTTGCTGATAAGCAACTGGCCCATAAACCAATCTAGAATTTTCTAAGAGTAAGTCACACAAGTGTAAAAGCATGTTGCATAATCTATCTCACTAGTGACAGAATCGGTACATTTATTAAGAACTAACTGTTACCAGTGACTGAGTTCGCATATCAGTTGTTCTTTATGATAATTGATGGTGAATAAGAAAGCTATGTACGTGTAGTTACGTCAGCTTCCCTCACGAGCCTTCGTCTCTTCTGGTAAACATAGCTCATGTATACTGTATCCCCCTCCTCTCCCTAATGATCCAACGCACGGCGTCGTGGGACACGGAGCGTCACTGCCGAGCAGTGCGTGCTTAGGGCCGTGAGAGGGAGCACGTATCTGCGCATTGTAGTACTGAGGTAGCTACACATTCATCATACAGCTGTAAATTAAGCAGCCAGTAATTTTAGCACAGTTTCTCTCTACCGACGTACAAAAAATATATTCCATTCTTCACTTTACCCTTTTAGCAGTCATTTCTTTTTTCTACTTTCTACAGTAGCCTGCGTGCTTTCTTAGGTTCAAGCTATCTCTATACCACATTTCATGTAAAGAGGTCCGGCGGTTTAGACGTTTACAGATACTTTCGCATTTAAAAGTATAGAGTGCAAGTATGCATTGTACAGTCACTGTATTCAATATGTTAAATCGCATCGTTTGGAAGACACCAACCAAAAAAAATCATTTTCTCATATATGATAAAGTGCAAAAGTCAAAATACCTTTTTCAAAGACCAAATATTTCCCTAATTCAATTTGTGGTCTTCAAATCAATCATTATATTGCATAAACACGCTATAATATACAGTACATTGTTTTTTAAGATTCAAGGTATCAGCATACCAAATTTCACTGAAATGAGTTCAGTAGTTTAGTTGAGAAAACGTAGCAGACAGTGCTACTTTCGCATGTACAATATTCTTATGGATTACTCCAGAGTGCATACATGACGGGTGGCAGTGGTGACGATAATTCCTCAAATGACATCACTAATTCCATACTCCTAGACGGAACATGTTTACATCTATCTAAGACTCCCTGGCGTGACGGCATACCAATGTTGCAGACAGTGAGTCAGTTAGCACATTCGTCATACAAATTGACTTAAGTATATTTTCTAGTCATGAAACCACCTTGCAATGTACGATGAGTGTGATCCGGTTCTTTGCTCAACCATTTGAGTCATGGACCTCTGAAAGTGAGGAAGACAGCTAGCTCAGGTCTCATCGAACAATCTTTAGCACTAAGATTGTGAATAGTAACAACCACACAGTTAGATTTGTAAACACACTGTGTTCTTGCTCTTTTCCGTTCGTTTTAACACTCATAGCAGGTCTGCTACAGAAACATAACACAGTCATATACTGAAACACTCTGGTAGATTTGATGAAGAAGCCCTGTGATGATGTACAATAAACAGACACCTATGGTGACAGACTGATTTTTCTACTGTTATGGTTTTGAGTATACATATTAGCATTGCCATGGAAAAAAACGGTCGATGGAATTTAGGCATAAGGAATGCCTAAATGACCGACTAGTTCTATAAACTTATTTGCATTTTATTGGCCACTCCTAGGTGAAGCTGATCTATTTTACTCTCGGGCTGTCTAGATTTGTAGCGTCACTTATGCAGTATGAAAACACAGCCTCACACAATTGCTTATGCAAAAAGCAAATTACAGTGGATCGAATATAGCAATAGGAATGAAACACTGTCTTGGACACCACGTCGAATTTGTACATTTTTGGGGGTTGCCGAGGAAGCAGCGCACTGTAAAATATCCTGTATGTTGCAGAATTGTCCTCCTCGCTGACGACTGCAAATATTCGTACGTTGTCATGTTTGCTTTCAAAGACGCTCCCCAGACTTTCGTCTCTCCTGTAACTCAGCAGTTCATGTTAATGAAGTTTGTAGATTTTTTCAGTGGTGTCCAGCATCTGAATATCAGCCCATTTCACTCGGCTTCTAATTCGGAGGTGCCATGATTTATACGAATGTTCAAAACTCAAATGAATAAGTCTGTGTCCGTCTCATCTACGATAATGCACTGTCCAGTTTTCCTGGCATGTACCAGGCAACGTTGGTTAATGGGTGCAATCTAGTGCAATGTTTTCATGAGTACCAGCAGAAGGGTCTTTTGTTTCTGTTGCATCCCAAATTGCATGCCTCAGATCATTTGGCCTGCCGCATTTCTTGTGTGGCGTTACCAGTGGGTCCAGTCTTTGTGGGTGGCAGCAGGGTAGGCTCCTGTGTGTTGTGTGGGTCACAGGGGTTAGCACTGGTTTGTGGTGTCACTCAGGAGCAGCTAACCTGTCATTCCAGTCACTTGCATCCGAAATCAGTTGGACCCTTGATGCGGCCTTCTCCAAGCCAGGCGGCGATGGTGTTGGTCATAGTCTTGTTCCAGTGGGAGGCTCCCAAGTATGGTATTGCTTTTACCCACTGCCACCTCCACCACCCCCTCTGCCATTCCACCTTCGACCCTGAAACAGGGTATTGGCAGGGGTAGTTCTATCAATGCAGAGACCTTGGAATTTAACCAGTGTCTTTCTTTCACCACTCGCTAGTGGAGGAGTCCGTGTTCCTGTCAATGATGGTGGACCAATTGCTACCCAAGGCTGCGCAATGTACCGAGTCTACAGCGGAACCATTTGCTTTGTCATTGTCTCCTTCGGTAACTGATCTACTGCTGCGGAATCTGGTGTCTCTCTGGTATTGTGAAGGAGATTGTGGCATATGCCACGCCATTTTTGGCCTTAAGTGACCTTTTCAGAAGGAAGTATCCCCGTCAGCAGACTTGTATGGAGATGAGCTGATATGGCTATTGCAGCAGATCAGTGCAGAATGCTGTCATGGAGGGAGGAGGGGGCGTGTGAAGAGCATTGTAAGGGCAGAGGAACCGACCCAGGTGTTTCCTTGTCAGCAGCAAGGGCTGTTAACGTTCGTGGATCCACGATACCTGCTCCGTTCACCACCACTGCCTGCCATCGTTATGTATTTTGGTCTGAAAATGGTTAAATTTTGACCCAAACCTGTTACCATGGCCAATAAATATTTTATTGTAGCCAAGACTGTTTTAATTCAGTTTTAATATATTTTAGCAACACCACTGATATCCTCCGCGAGAAATGTTCTCGAAAATTATTTTTCACTTGTGTTGAGTTCCATTACTTTAAGAATAATGTAATTTTTGAGATTCCAAAATTTTTGTGATGACCATGGTTTCCGATGTTTTATTAAGTTTGAATGTTGAATTAAGTGATGTATGAAGTCTGGAGTGTATAGCATTTCCAAATTTTTCTTAAATGAACTGAGTGGTCAGCTGGACGCACTGCTGGCGCTATTTTTATGGACATGAAATGCCGCTGGCAGCGAATAAATGTGCTTGAGTATTGACCTGGAGTTCTGAGACAGGTTGTGACAATTTTGATCAGATGCCAGTTTGCCAAAGCGGCACTGGGCGATCTTGACTTTTATACGTGTTAGGGATTGTTTTTCTTCAAGACCAGTTTTAGCTGGCGTATATCTAACAGGAACGATTCGTTTTAGCCATAATTTCGCCACGCCATACAAATTTTCTGTGCATAGTACACGTTTCACATACATGATTACAATGGCTAACAGAGTGAAAGAACATCAAGGACAAAAATATCACTTATGTTTGTTCTATTTTGGAGATAACGTATCCAGTGAAGTTAGCAGAAAAAGTGAATATTAAATAAATTAACTGTGAGCTTAGATATTACAACTATCCTTTGAAATTTCGCGCTTAAACATGCTTGTATTTTTTTCTGCAACCAACAAAATTAAACTATTTATGAAAAGATTACCAACTTGTTGTGTAAATCTGTATTGGCATACAAAATATGTTTGCCGGAATCTGTTCCCATTTTTCAATGTAGACGAGTTGCAGTGTGCAACGGGACATACACGGGAAGAGATGGTGTCAAAGCAGACAAAAGACGAACTAAAAGCCAGGCCAACAAATGGAGCGATCTTTATAGCATTGTCGACTGTATGATTAACAAAACGACCAACAAAAGCTACATCTGCCTGTCTCACACAAGCCGGCAGGAAGACGACTAATAATTAATCTTAAATAATATTTTGCCCATTCTGCCGTTATGATAAACAGAACATATTGTAAAGCAACTATTGAAACTGTTTTGTCAAAGAATTCAAATGGTTCAAATGGCTCTGAGCACTATGGGACTTAACTGCTGAGGTCATCAGTCCCCCAGAACTTAGAACTACTTAAACCTAACTAACCTAAGGACATCACACACATCCATGCCCGAGGCAGGATTCGAACCTGCGACCGTAGCGGTCGCGCGGTTCCAGACTGTAGCGCCTAGAACCGCGTCAAAGAATTCAAAGTAAATTATGTCCCACCTACTGTCACGTGCTAGCGTGAAAATTTTGTTGTGAGATGAAAGTTCCTTTTACGCAGATGAGTCTGTCATCGCATAATGATAAATGCAATGAAGATTCAAATTTACTTTGCTATAATCAATTTATGCTGATTGGATGGGCACTTTGTTAATTTTTTTAATGTAAACCTTATCATTATACTGGTATTTCATTTCGTTAAGCAATATTTTTTATTACGGACCTGCATAATAATTTGGAAGTTTTTTTCTTACACAAACCCCTCTGCCATTTCTCACAGAGTTAAATTCTCACAGAAGTTTTTTCCGTTTTGTCATTCTGCTGCCGTTATCCAGTTGAACAATTTTCGTCGAAGGCAAATGTAGCTGTATGTTTTCCATGGGTAAACTCTTTTGCCATAAATCACAGCATTTTAATCTTAAACATAAATTTTTTCACGAGGAATTAATTTCTGCAAAGTTTTGCATTTGTTGCGTAAACACCCTCGCCATTAACCAATACGTGAATTTTAGACACAAGTTTTATCGTTTACCATTAATCGTCATGTCACTACATTCAGTAAACAGAAAAGAAAGAAGGACCTATTATCATGTTGCAATTAAGTTCTGCAAAATCTGTGCTTGCACAGAGCGAATTTTCTATAGCTACAACTACGTCTACACGACTAACTTGCAATTCATAGTGAAATGCCTTGTGGAGTGTTCATCGAACCACCTTAAAGCTATTTCTCTACCGTTCCACTCTTGTAAAGTTCACGAGAAAAACAAACATTTACATCCTTCCATGCAAGCTCTGATTTCTCTTACTTTATTACAATGATCATTTCTCGCTATGTGTGTGGGTGCAAATAAAAAAAAATATTTTCGCATTCTGAGAAGAAAGTTGGTGATCGAAATTTCGTAAAACGTTCCTGCCACAGCGACAAACACCTTTGTTTCATAATTTCGTTTTTGCGAGGGTCCACTACTTCAACATGTTTTGAAAATTAAAACATGGTCCAAGTAGGCATAACATGATGTCATAGGAGTAACGCCGTATATGACATAATCTGTTACCAAAAACTCATCCGTACAATACTTGAAAATGGACTAAGGCCGAAATTGTACAAAATGGCAGCTGAAGGCTTCAGGAAATAATTCAAAAAATTTGTCGTGAACCTTCGGTTTCCTTTGTTTCCGGTATTTACATTAGCACAAGGCATTGTACATAAAAATTTCCTTTCTTTTACATTATTGTAAAAATCAAATTAGCCATAATATGTCTTGCCAGCATTTCTTTCCAATAGGAAGACTGGTTCCATTTTCTCTTACAAATATGATTTTTCGGAAATGCCAAAACCGGATGATGAACATATGTGCCAAAAAAGGAGAGAAATTTGATTAACATTAATGTTTTTGGTGGGACTAGGTGACGTAAGATGACTGGTACTTACAGATTGCTTCATGATCGTGTGTTCAACTACATTTATTTCTTAAAGTGAGCAGTACAAGTCGCTGGATGGTGCCTGAAAGCTTCTCACATAAGCAATCGGTTTTTGGTACATCTCGTGTTCACTGTGGAGTTACAGCCAACAAGCTCACCTCAAGTCAGGTAGCATTCTGGGCTGGTTCTCAGTGGCTGCTCACTGTAGTCTGAAGTTGCGGTTTCCAGGAGTTAATCGCTTATTTGCAGTTGTAACGGCGTCTTAGTCGCCTAGTGCCCATTTCAGATATAACAGGTATCAGCTTGGAAGTCAACAAGTATCCTGCGTCTTCATTCCCATAAAATATGAGAGATTTCCCACCATTTGAACAGTATTTCTGTCCGTCCAGTCCTGTATATTGCCTTCCCTTATCGACATAGGCACCAACTAAAAAAATCGTTTTGCCACGTCAGGGAAACTTTTGGAGCGTTCCTCTCTATTTTGATGTTCCACGGCACCTCGTCTTTCGTCACTTTGGGTACAAGCTTGCTGCCGCCCCTCCAAAGAGAGTTTGAGCTGGGTACAGAGGTTTTTGGCTTCTTATCATTCGCTTACTTGCTGTTGTCCCAAGTTGGCTGTGCAGTTTGACAGTGTAAGTGTCCCTTTTACTAATAGCATGATGTGCTACTTTCATATTGCATAGTCGATGCTCTGTCCAGTTCGCATTTATCTTATTCTTTGCGCATCTTGGATGCGGATTTCATTTGCTTATTTTCTCTTATTAATTTTAAAATGGGAGTTGTTTTTCTTTCAATATTCCTAACGACGTTGATGGAAGTCTCACATAATTAACTTGAATATTTCATATTAGTTTGCCGCGCTTTTGCTTTTAAAGAGTCACTCTGCATTAAGATTCCATGCTGGTTTCGAATTTGAACAAATGTTTGGTAATTGGAAATCGGTATCCATTTATGAGATCTACCTCCCATAACTTCCCCCATATTTAAAAAATATAATCAATTCACTAAGATTTTGCTTCAGTGCTACGGTGTTCCCGTTGCAAGCAGTGACCAAATTATTAGTAGATTAATGGATATCACGGATATCATTTTATTTTGATGACAAGTGGGTAGTGGTCGACGGTTTTTGCTTCAGAGCTGAAACCTTTACTAAGGCAGATTAGTTCTAACATTGATGATAGAAAGAACATTATAAAACTTTGAGGAATATGTGAAACTTTTGAACTATGTGCTAAGTTACAAATCTGATCATAGCCAGCTGTTATTATTACCTTAGGAATGTAGGCACTCATTCAGAACATAGTTGAATGTTGCAAATTTATCAAATGCAGTTATTAAGAAAATAGTGAACGAGAGCTGAAAATTAAGCCGCTTTCGAGAAACAGACTCATATCAGTACGAACAAAAAATGCTGAAAGAATTGACGACAGGGGACCTCCGAAAGCTTCTAAAAAAGAACGAACATGTTAAAAAATGTAATGAAACCGCTGCAAAATTGTATGTGCAACAGCCAGGAGAATCGAGTTAAGAAATGGACACAATGACTGAATGATAGTTGTTCTGTAATGTTCTACTAACTTTTAAGAAAGGGAGAATAACACAAAATTGTAGCAGTTTTCCAGCAAAACACTTTTTCATAGTTTCAGACGAAAATTCAAGGGTACTCCTTTCCAGCTGTGTTTCATTTCCTCGGTAGGCGTTACAAAATGGTGGCTGTTGGCGATATGAGGTGCTGGAGCAGAGTGAGGTGTGGGAGGTGCGTGTGGAATGGCGAGTGTGTGGCGGGAGGAGCGGTGGCCAGCGGTCGCCGCCGCCGCCGTCCTTGGTGCCTGCAAACCGGTCCGCCGTGTGCGGCCGCCGGCCCTCAGCCCTGCACGGGCGGCCGCGGCACATCTCTGAGCGCGAGATATCTGAGCCGATAGTGAGGTGCGCGCGCGCGACCGCTCCTATTAGTGTAGCACCACTTCCACACTCCTTTCCTAAACGACAGCACATGCACCTCAAACATCTCCAGCTACGTGAGGTACTCGCTCAGATATGAAGTGGACTCGCGGAAATCTGCTCGTGCAGCAGTCATTGTAGTTACAATAAATATATGCTAAATCGCGGCATTGCTGTACGTAAGTGGAACAAGGGCAGGTACAATTAGAGCTGAAGAGATGACGACAAACAGGACAGTATTAGTTTTGTGCTTCGTTATTAAAAAGTTGTTGATTTTTCCGTAAGAATTACTTTGTCGCATTAACAGTTACTTCTCCACATCCCGTGAATGATAAAGAACGATGATCCCGTTCTCAAGATGCATAGATACTTTCGAAGAGTGTGGACCTATTAATGGCCATTAAATACGAAAATTTTATGGAAAGAAATGGTTCAAATGGCTCTGAGCACTATGGGACTTAACATCTGAGGTCATCAGTCCCCTGGAACTTAGAACTACTTAAACTTCCATGCCCGAGGCAGGATTCGAACCTGCGACCGTAGCAGTCGCGAGGTTCCAGACTGAAGCGCCTAGAACTGCTCGGCCACACCGTCCGGCCAAATTTTTGCAGACAGAATATTAGTAATAATGCGCAACCTACGGGCACATTGGGTTCGAAATGTATTACACAGAGCTGCTACAGGCAGCAGCAGCAATGACGGTTCTAATATGGCTAGTACCGAGTGTAACTGACCCTGAATGCCTGTCAGTCGAAATGGCTGGCGAGAGGTTTCATGCCAGTCTCTCAGTCGGCCGTCACCAGTCGTTCTCGGTGGGTGATAGATCTCAGAACGTGTGGGCCAAGGCAGCAGTCAAACACCTTCTGTCTCGAAGTACACCATTACAGCGCGTGCGACCAGGAGCGATTGTATCGTATACCGAAAGACATCCATTACCATTAAGGTAGGTCATGTACCCATATGACGGTGTCAAATGCAACCTACCGACTTTCTTTTACATGGACACGTCCATCGTGAGGCTGCACGTAATACCGAGACTGGCCAAATAAACGCGGAGACACTCCTTTGTCCAGTGCTGACCACAATTAACGCACCTCTCTCTGTTACCGCGTCGAGGGAAGCCTAAACTATGATCACGCTACTGACAGGCAATTGTGCTCCAGGCGTCATTGCACTGTCTCTGTTTACACTAACGTTACTGCAAACAAGCCCGTTTCTTGACTCGAGATACGTCTCGGGCGCTAGTCGCGTGGGGCAGCTGAGATCCTCGAATGGCAGTGAGTATGACCATCCAGGTCCCTCGATTCCTTATTTACATGACAGTTGTTGTACTGTATTGGTGAAGGATAAAGCACAATGTCGACAGGCCACGATCCTGTCACTGTCGAATTCCGACACTTTCCTGCCTTAAAACGAGATTTCTGAATGAGAAAGTCACTGCCTATTCTTTTGTTGTATACAGAATGTAGATGGCTTCACACCAACCTGCTTTACGTTTGTTGCACACCGCCTTTATGGTGTTATATATTGGAAAAAAACGTAACATCAAGAAGGAGTTGTGCGACATTAGTGAAAATTGATAGGCATGTTTGTACATCTCAAAGATGATGACCATTCAAATTTCGTGCCAGTCGCATAAGAGTAGCTCTTGTAGCACCACTATAAGGATGCGAATTACATTTCCTTTAAACACGCGTTGTAACGATCGTGAGCGTTAATTACCTTCGAGATTAGACGTTGTGAGGTGATGTTAGCCAAGAATGCCTTTAAGGCGACAAAGACGCCGTTATCAACAACTCACTGAGTCTGAACACGGTTGTATAATAGAGCTACGAGACGCTTGATGTTCCTTCTGCGATACTGTAGAAAGACTTGGCAGAAATATAGCCACTGTACACGATTGCTCGCAGCGGTCTTCACGGGAATATACGGACGGTCATTTCGCATTATCGAGAGGGAAGACCGTCATGTTCGGCGTATGGCTTTGGCCCACCGTACAGCACTCTGCGGAACATTTGGCACCATAGTGACCCAACGAACTGTTACAAATCGGTTACTTCGAGGACAGCTCCAAGTCATACGCTTTGTAGCCATTTGTGACTGCGGTGGTGTCAAATGAGAGCTCATTGGAGGGCTGGTTGGACGCGTATTGTGGTTTCTGATGAAAGCCAGTCCTGTCTCAGTGCCAGTGATGGCCGTGTGGCGATTAAAGGGAGGTCGGCCAGTTGACGGTCTACAACCAACTTGTCTGCTTGCTGGGGTGTGATTTCGTATCATAGCATGAGCACACTCCCACGCACCCTGACTGTAAATTTGTACCTCTGTCTAATGATTCGACCTGTTGTGCTGCCATTCGTGAATAGCATTCCAGAGGGTATTCTCCAGCAGGTTCCGGTAACGCTCTCCCACATACCGCTATTGTAACCCAACATGCTCTACAGAGTGTCGACATGCTGCTTTGACCTGCTCGGTAATCAGATCTGTCTCCAGTCGAGCGCTATGAGACATCATCGAAGGACTACTCCAGCGTCATCCACAACCCGCATTAATTGTCCCTCTATTGAACAGCCGAGTGCAACAGGCAAGGAATTCCATCCCACAACCTGACATCCGGCACCTATGCAACACAATGCACTGTCATTTGCATGCATGCATTCACCATTTGGCGGTTACTCTGGTTATTAATGTACCAACATTTCACTTTTGCAGTGGCTTATGTCGTACGTAAATAAACCTGTGATCTTGAGACGTTAATCACTTAAATATGTTACGTAGACAAATGTATTCCCGAAATTTCATTACTCTGTATTAATTATTTTTTGGTATTGTGAATTTTTTCCTGTCAGTATTTCCAGAAATAGAGAAGTGAAACAAGATACCGATATTCTCTGTCACAAAATTATTAAGAGCTCCTAAAAGCTGTAAGAGAACGAGTAGAACCAAAATTGAGTACTAGAGCTTGTACTGTTAGAGGAAACTATCAATTTTCTGATAGCTGCTTCTTTATTACACTTCCGTCGACTTAGATACTCTTGTTCAGAATGACTCTTTCCCCTTTATGAGTCACTGCACTCCAAATGTTGTGAATGCTACTGAACCAGGAATCCTTTTTCCAGATAAATTAATATTTGATGATTGTTGATAACGAGCTTGATGAAAAAGCGAGAAAACCCTTTTCTACAGCTATTTCGAACTTCAGCAAGTTAAATGACTGAGATTAATATGATTGTTTGGCATGAGATAATTTTAGTTCACAATGTCTTTCAGTCTTTTCTGCGGTGTTCTGTGCCACGCACAATTACTTCACGAGAGGTTAGTGTTCCATGACGCTTAGTTTCTAATTTTCCATCTTCCACCCGTCAACCACTTCCGTCTTCCTCCAAATATGAAGCCCATTGCGAGCTATTTTGAGTACAACAAGTGACATACTAGTGAAGCAGCTCCATTCAGATGTCTTTCAGATACGTTATGTTAAAACATGTGGCAGGTGTTGCCGTATAAAGCGGAGGTCTGTCGGTCTTTTGGCAACGTTGAGGTTCTTATCGTCTCCTGACTGGTCTAATAAATTCGGCGCAGAAAAATACATTTGACACAGCTTGTTTTCTTGGCATCAGGGCGAACACAAATCTTTCTGTTTCCTTGTCCTACAACCACCAGTGTGGCCCTGCAGGACCACCAGCCCGTGATCTACGGCGCTTACTACGAAATTTCGTGTATCACGTTGGTGATTTATGACATTGTGCGGGGCGAATGGTTTCGTTCGACACAAACAGATTATCTCTAATTGAGTGATAATGGGGGAACTGGAGAGATGAACGGCCACTGAACGCTCGAAGAGCAGTATAAGATGTGTCTCATAGCTGTAAACTGACTCTCGTCGTGCTTCTGTAATACTAAAGGCATAAATCAGAGAGAGTTACTCCTCGATCTTTCATTCCTGAGAACGGAGACAAGAAAAGTTAATGTTATATTTATTTCCTGTAAACTGGGTTTTTTATCTTAAAATATTTACTTTCAATTTATATTTTAATGGATACTCTATCTCAGGATTACAGATACAGAAACTTTGTCATTTTGTCATAGGTAACATAACGTTGTACACTTCAACATAAACGATTTTATGTATATGATTTTCGGTGACTGATTTTGCAATGACTAGATAATGTTTTCTTCCATTAGACAGGCCGGCCGGAGTGGCCGTGCGGTTCTGGGCGCTACAGTCTGGAACCGAGCGACCGCTACGGTCGCAGGTTCGAATCCTGCCACGGGCATGGATGTGTGTGATGTCCTTAGGTTAGTTAGGTTTAATTAGTTCTAAGTTCTAGGCGACTGATGACCTCAGAAGTTAAGTCGCATAGTGCTCAGAGCCATTCCGTTAGACAATTACACGGTGCAAGTGAACAGCGTCGCAAACATCAAAATTCTCGAAGGAAAACCGTGCTCTACTTCCGACACAGATATTACATAGTGGAAGAAATAAGAAATTCGCGTAGGATGTGTGTATTGAAACACATGAATTTAGAGGGTCCACTTCGATATTCATTCCTTGCAATGATTACTTCTTAATGAAGGAAATAAATTTCGTGTATGAGTACGCAATCATTGTGAATATTTTATGAAGAACACCGCCTAAATCGCTGAATAAAATTTCTTTATTTATTACGCCGTTCAGATTGTTGTCACATTCAGATACAGGAAAAAAAGTTAAAGGAACGAAAAGAGCGAAAAGATTAAAAATTGAAAAGTTAAATTATTTTACGTAGTTCACTTACCAAATATTTTAGAACTTTCTAAACAAGGTGCAGTGTCAGTGCTAAAAACCTATGCCTAACCAGAGAAAGAGCTAAAAACTTGGTTCAAAAAATTACACAGAGAAGTAAGTTCGAACCTCCTTTTCAATTGTTGACTTTCTATAGCTTGATGTTGTATAGTAAACGGCTGTCGGCCTTTCTCTTCCTCTAAGCCTAATATCAGACAGCTGATGATGGAAGTTGCCGAAACAGTGTAATAAATAATGATAATTTACTAAGCGATCTAGATGGTTTTGTATACAAAATGATTATTTCTGTTGTCCAGTAATACATTACATATCAAATGACGAAAATAGGTTTTCTCTCTCGAACACTTTCAGTCAAGTGTATAATACTGGCAGGAGTTTCGTCCTCTAGATGCGGAAGTTTGTTAAAGCTACACATCTCAGGAGGCCTAGGACTCTTTCGCATGTGCGAGGCGACATGGGACCCGAAGCTAATGCAGCACCTACTTTCTTTGTTGTGCTGCAGTCTCCGATCTCCGACCTTGCTTCTGTTTCTAAGTCGCAGTGGCAGACTCTGATATTGACTCGGATATTTCCTAGGTTCTGCTTTCGTCGACATCTTCATTCATTTGCCATACATCAGTGTCCGGCGGAAGTAATTTTAGTTACCTTCTGGGTTCGACCACAGTTCACAACTTTCTTTTTCTTTTTTCTGTGTGTGGACCGACAGGGTAAGAACGCCTTAAATGGTTTACGGTGTCGGTGACTCTCTGGGCACAATGCCCACGTAGACACACAATCGCGCTTAAAAGCCAATCCGTTGTAGGGAGTCTTTTGTACCCTTTCGGTAGAGTCTCCTGACCACACTGGGTTCACACTTTTGATGCGTGATCTGGTAGCTCTACACGCATGACAAGGAGTATATGCCTGCCTTCCTGGAGGATCATGCCAGATGACCTATGATGTGGCTAGGTGGCACCTGCGGGAGGAGCCCTTGATTAGAGTGGGTTGCATAGAGGCGGACGTTTCGCACATGAAACAACACAACGGCCATTCTGCTTCGGCCGTCTCAGCAGGCAGGTCTACATATTTCAATGCAGATAGTTGCAATCCTACTGCATTTTTTTACCCCGGCTACTGCATGGGAAGAGGAAGCCAGATGACTGGGAGCCAAAAAAATTCACTAAATATCTGATGTTCACTGGAAAAGAAGTAGAAGCTTTTGCAGTGCAAAACATTTTTTCAATATTTTTGTGGAACGCACAGAGGACAAATTTGGAGAAACTGACTCTTTGGGAAAAATTCGCAATATCCTATAAAGCCTTTTCTGTTTCATGTCAAGAGGAATATGAATGATTGGGTGACATGCCAGTGACTATTAACCCGCACAAATCTTTGAAAGCGGCGCAAGGAGGTATCTTTCACAGAGACATTACGCTCCAGAAAGTCGAAGAGCTATGAAGTGATATCGAATGGCGAGATGCATACTATTTCCGACGCATACAAAGATGTCCTAGGGATAACCAAAGAGATACAAGTTCTTCGATCTTACACTCTGAAGGAACTGTTCTCCCAGAAAAACAGTTGTGGTGCACAAGTGTGACATGAAACCTCATGGTCCACTTCCGAAGGGGTGTTCCCGATATTTTTGCCTTCGTCATCCCAGTGCAAAAGCACTTCGTTTTCAGGCCACTGGTGGCACATCGGGAACATCCGACCGCCGTGTCATCCTCAGCGGAGGATGCGGTTAGGAGGGGCGTGTGGTCAGCACACCGCTGTCCTGGTCGTTATGGTGGTTTTCTTTGACCGCACCCGCTACTATTCGGTCGAATAGCTCCTCAATTGGAATCACGAGGCTGAGTGCACCCCGAAAATTGGCAACAGTGCTTGGCGGCCCGAAGTGCCCATCAAACTGCCGACCACACTTAACTTCTGTGATCTGACGGAAACCGGTGTATCCACTGCGGCAAGGCTGTTGCCATCCCAGTGCAAAGCAGACCCAAAATTCAGCAACAGCATAGAATCACTTCACAGTCGTCCTTGTGAACAACCTTCTTTGTGTGTCAGTTGTACTATACACCACCATTCACACTCATTACCTTTCCCAATATTTTAGAAAGATAGAAACTGGACTATAAATAAGTGGTATGCTGTGGTAAGAAAAGAGCGTGGATGCCTACTTTCTGTCGATATGATGGCCATTTATGCAAAAGACACTGTCGTCGACCCCTACGTCATTTTTTTCCAAACAAATCTACCGCTGCCCTCCATTCTCGTGTTTTCCATGGCAGCATCTGTGCGAACCACTTGCCACACCCGATCAGAGGCGCAGCTTCGTCCTCCGGCTTCTACCAGTCACAGGTCTCAGTCTCGGGATCCCTCTCCCTGAAAATAGACTGATCAGAGGTCCAAACTAGGCTATGGCTTAAAGAACAGTGGCCTTTGTGTCCCTGGGTTGCCCACTCATCATCTTTTCCCAAAACCACGGCAGATTAGCCCTCACAAGAATCTCGGCCACCTAAAGTTGCGAAAGAAAAGAAGGAGAAGAAGAATCGGGAGAAGGATACTTGATGTTCCTGGAGGCGCCAGACCCCCCCCCCCCCCCACACACACACACATCCCATCGGCTTCTCAGCCATTGTTCGTTTCTTCGTTGATGTTTTTCTGTCTGCACAGGTAACACAGTGGCCCTGGGGCATGAATGGCCCTCTTGGCCCCTTCATTTATAATCAGAACAGCCTCAACAGTGAAACTGTATTGGACACTACCGTCATATTATGCAGTCTGTATTCCCTTCCCAGCAAGTCACTTCACTGACGCCCACTCCCCAGCGTTTCGTTCTTACCGCGATGTATGTCAGAATCGTATTGGTCTTGGGAGGGCAATTGGGGGGGGGGGGGGGGTCTATGACGATTGTTCACACAGATGACATCAGAGAGTGGATTCCCCTCCATTCACAATTGAAGCAATAGTGGTGTGAACGCAAATTGCCCTAGCAATCATTATTTGTAACACTTATTTACCTGCAGGCAGGACATTTACTTCCCTCAAGATGATCACCTTAATCCAGCAGCTCTTCCTCCACATTCTTTTCTCTTACTTGGAGATTTCAGGGTGCACCACCAGCTGCGTGTGTGTGTGTGTGTGTGTGTGGGAGGGGGGGGTGGGGGGGAGGGGGAAAGCACATGTTGTAGGAGTCTTCTAAATGACCAATTGGTTTTTGATCTCGTTCTATGGTTCCTCAGTAATAATTCTCCTACCGACTTCAGTGTCGCTAAAGGCATCTTTTCCTCTAACAACCTTATGATCTCTTCCTCAAATATCGTGGCTTCACTACACTGGTAGCTACATGATGATCTCTGTGACAGTTGCCACTTACTTTGTGTCTTGTTTGTTCCTTGTTACTTCCCTGTCACCACCAGATGGACCAATTAACACGATGGTCTCTTTCAAAAGTTACAGAAATGCTGTCACATTCACTCTGTCTTTCAGACTGCTTTGACAAGGTTATTGTCTCTGAAGTTACCACTCAAGCAGATGGCCTGCTGTCTCTCTTTCTACAAGCATGTTCCAGTGCTGGTCAATCCCATCAGTCCCTTGGTAGACACAAGACATTGCAATAGCTATTCAGGATCGTCATAGGGCTCTTCATCGTCTCAATCGGCGCCTCTCACAATCCGCCCTCCTAAGTGTTTCTGCACTAAGGCTAACTATCTAATTAAGGGCAGTAAAATGGAATACATCCCAGAGCACTTCATCTTCTCCTTGGCAACACATAGCTCTTCATCCCAAGTGTGGGCCAAGATACATAGTCTTCTGGACCGCTAAAGATTAACAACGGTGTGAGGTCATGACCTTCTTGTTGAACAGATTGCGTTACACTGGCGAGACAGCATCGGCGTCCAATTTTTACCTAGCTACCTTTTCAACGCAGAAATTACCCTATGTTTCGCTATCCGCCAAGCTGAACTGTATACTGAGACAGAACAAGACGACGCATCACGAAGGAATCATCCGAATGCGACGGAATTCGGTACACGTGATATACATTTAAATACATTTCAATTTCAGGAAAACTGGATGATTTATTCAAAAGGAAAAGCTTCAATAACATTTTGATCCACCTCTGGCCCTTATGCAAGCAGTTATTCAGCTTGGCATTGAGTGTTAGAGTTGTTGGATGACCTAGTGCCGGATATCATTCCAAATTCTGTAAAATTGGCATGTTAGATTGTCAAAATTCCGAGATGGTTGATGGGGCCTGCCCGTAATGCTCCAGATGCCCTCAGTTGGGGAGAGATGTGGCGAACTTGCTGCTCAAGGTAGGGTTTGACAACCACGAAGGCAAGCTGTAGAAACTTTCCCCTTGTGGAGGCGGGTGTTATCAGCTGAAATGTTAGCCCAGGATGGGTTGCTATGAAGGGCAGCAAAACATGGCATGGAATATCATCGCCATACCACTGTACTGTAAGGGTGCTGTGGACGACAAGCAAAAGGTGTCCAGCTGTGAAAAGAAATGGCGCCCCACACAATCAAATCTGGTAATTATCTATGGAATTCACCAACAGCTGTGTAATTGAGATATTATTTTATTTTATTTTTAATACCAGTTTCGGCATTCCACTATGCGATCTTCAGGCCCCACATGCATCTGTCGAAATAAAAGATATTGTCATATAGTTGCAGTCAAGTGCTCTAATGAAGCACATGAAATATGGTTTTGAATTCATGACATCCGGAATGTATTGCACTGTATGACAATATCCATTATTATTGACAGATGCATATGGAGTTTGCAGATGGTATAGTGGAATGCCGAAATAGGAAAAAAAATAACATCTCAATCGCATGGCTGTTGGCGAATTTCATTGACAATTACTTGACCAGCAGATGTCCCCTTGCCCATGATGGATCAACAGAGATGATCACACCTGTTTTTCAGGCCGTAAAGCGTGCGACTGTCAGATTGGTATCCCATTTCCGTGTAGGTCTTCTCTGGATATGTTGTCGACCTGGAATCTCAGTAGTAGAATCTCGGTAGTGGAATTATCTTCATTGATGAGTCCTGCTGCGAGATGAGAACTGATGACCTGCATAGAGTTGTCTGAAGACAGCAATGGGATGAAACCCTACCTGTTGCGCACCATATGGCACACCAACAAGGAGGGGGCCTGGGGTGCCATTTTTATCATCGAAGGATCCTTTTAGTTGTAATTCTCGACATCCTTACAGCAGAGCGGTACATCAATGAATTCTACGCCCTGTTGTGTTGCCCTTCACAGAAAGCCATAATGCGCTCACTTTACAGCAAGATAACGTCCGCCGACACATGGCGAGACCTTCTACTGCTTGTCTTCATGCTTGCCAAACTCGAGCTTGGCCAGAAAGTTCACCGCATCTTCCCCCAACAGAGAACGTTTGGAGCATTATGGGCAAGGCTCTTCAATCAACCCAGGATTTTGACGATCTAATGCGCCATTCGGACAGAATTTTGCACTAAATCCCTCACGAGGACACCCAACGACTATCAACCAATTTCAAGCCAAATAACTGCTTGCGTAAGGGCCAGAGGTGGATCAACGAGTTACTGATTTAGTCAATTTGAGAAGCACTTTCTCTTGAATAAGACGTTCAATTTTTCTGAAACTGTAATGTATTTTGTACCTGTTTATGTGCATCACATCTACTGATTCCCCTCCCATTCGGATAATACCATCATTGTGCGCATTCTTTTGTCTTGGAGTGTTTAATGAATATTTCACTGAGTGGCAAGCGCTTCAGGCTCTTGTCTCATCTCATGATACAGCCCCATTTCTTGATTCTATTCATAATCAGATCTCCTCTGTCCCTCTCTCCAAGCGCATCTTCTTCTCCCCCTGACTCTGTCCATATCTTCCTACCCTCCCTGTATCCACCTCTCTCTATTGGCGTCCTCCAGCTCCCTTTTCTATGTGCCAAATACCACTTTACACATTGAACCTGTCTTCGTCATGTCCTATAGAGCCCCTCTCTGTCCATCTTATCATCCTTCACACTCTTTCTGTCGACCTCCTCTGCCCCTCTTGCTCACTATCCATCTTCTACCACCTCCTTCTCTCTGATCAGCCATATCCATCTGCATTTGTCGCCTCTGCAATGTTTTCTGATAGTACTCAAACAACATGCACCACAACATGCCACTTCTTTCTGCCTCTGACCTTTTTTCACCCCCACTCTGTACGTAGTTACTCTGGCCACTCTCTGTCTGCCTTCTCCTCACCTGTCTCTCTGTACTTTTTTGCCACACCAACTCTATCTGTTTCATCCCTCTTCAAACTGTCTCTGTTCCTCCTCCCCTTTCCCTCTATCCGTCTACTCATCCTTCCTTTCTCTTTCCACGTAATCTTATCATTTCTCTCTCCTCACCCAACTTTCAACGATCAGCCCTGGTCATCCACACATGTAGCCCACGCAGAAAAGGCTGATCATGAAGGCTGATACTAAATTCACAACAAACAGTTCGTGGGACAGTCTACACCTTTTGGGCGTGAAACCCGTTTTCTCATACCTGATGTCTAGTCTGGCCTGTAAATCGAGCCAATAATGCAGGCCTGTACAACTTCAACCCAACATGCCTGTTGTTCAGGGCAGTCAATATAACAGGGACTGGGAAACCATTTGTTGTCCCTAAAGTGTCGGCTGTCCTGAAAAACAGATCAATAAGGCCAGCAGATACTATTTTCATCCAGCATGATTGTCTTGAAGAGCAGCCTACGTGGCAGGGGCTGAAATGACGTTTTTACTGGTACTTCCATTCCTATTGGAGGTACCAATTATAAACACCACACAGATGATACTGATGAAGTTTGCAATTTGCGTGCCACATTTGGCTGAAATAGGTCCACGGTTTTTGGAGTAGGTCCAGGACATTCCTATATACATACATGTGTACATACGCTGAAGAGCCACAACAACTAATACACATGACTAATATCGTGTACGGCCCCCACGAGCACACAGAAGTGCCGCAACTCGACGTGGCATAGACTCGACTTACGTCTGCAGTATTGTTGATGGAACTGACACCATGAATCCTGCAGGGCTGTTCATAAATCCGTAACAGTACGAGGGTGTGGAGATCTCTTCTGAACATCAGGTTGCAATGCATCGTGGATATGCTCAATAATGTTCATGTCTGGGGAGTTTTGTGGCTAGCGGAAATGTTTAAACTCAGAATAGTGACCCTGAAGCCACTCTGTAGCAATTCTGGACGTGTGGGATGTCGCATTGTCCTGCTGGAATTGCCCAATTCCGTCGGAATGCACAAGGGACATGAATGGATGCAGGAGATCAGGCAGGATGCTCACGTATTTGTCATCTGTCAGAGTCGTATCTAGACATATCAGGGGTCCCATATCACTCCAGCTGCCATGCCCCACACTATTTCACAGCCTCCACCAGTTTGAACGGTCCGCTGCTGACATGAAAGGCCCATGGACTCATGAGGTTGTCTCCATATCCATACATGTCCATCCGTTCGATACAATTTGAAACGAGATTCGTCCGACCAGGCAACATGTTTCCAGTCATCAACGGCCCATTGTCGATGCTGATGGGCCCAGGCGAAGCGTAAAGCTTTGTGTTGTGAAGTCATCGACGGTATATGAGAGAACATTTGGCTCTGAAAGCCCATATCGATGATGTTTCATTGAATTGTTCGCGCGCTGACAGTTGTTGATGGCCCAGTATTGAAATCCACAGCAATTTACGGCAGGGTTGCACCTCTGTCATGTTGAACAATTCTCTTCAGTCGTCCTGGTACTGTCCTTGCAGGATCTTTTTCCGGCCGCAGCAATGTAGGAGATTTGATGTTTTACCCGATTCCTGATATTCACGGTATACTAGTGAAATGGTCGTACGGGAAAACCCCAACATCATCGCTACCTCGAAGATGCTGTGTCGTATCGCTCGTGTGTACCACGTTCATACTCACTTAAATCTTGATAACCTGCCATAGTAGCAGTAGTGACCGATCCAAGAACTACGGCAGACACTTGTTGTGTTGTCAACCGCAGCGCTATATTCTGTCCATTTAAATCTCTCTGTATTTGAATATGCTTGCCTGTATTAATCTCTTTGGCGCCTCAGTGTATAGTCCGCTATATATATATATATATATATATATATATATATATATATATATATATATATCTGTGTGTGTGTGTGTGTTGTTGCGGTCTTCAGTCCTGAGACTGGTTTGATGCAGCTCTCCATTCTACTCTATCCTGTGCAAGCTTCTTCATCTCCCAGTACCTAACGCAATCTACATCCTTTTGAATCTGCTTAGTGTATTCATCTCTTGGTCTCCCTCTACGATTTTGACCTTCCACGCTGCCCTCCAATACTAAATTGATGATCTCTTGATGCCTCAGAACATGTCCTACCAACCGACTCCTTCTTCTAGTCAAGTTGTGCCACAAACTTCGCTTCTCCCCAATCCTATTCAATACTTCCTCATTAGTTATGTGATCTACCCATCTAATCTTCAGCATTCTTCTGCAGCACCACATTTCAAAAGCTTCTATTCTCTTCTTGTCCAAACTATTTATCGTCCATGTTTCACTTCCACACATGGATACACTCCACACAAATACTTTCAGAAATGACTTCCTGACACTTAAATCTATACTCGATGTTAACAAATTTCTCTTCTTCAGAAACGCTTTCCTTGCCATTGACAGTCCACATTTTATATCCTCTCTAATTCGACCGTCATCAGTTATTTTGCTCCACAAATAGCAAAACTCCTTTGCTACTTTAAGTGTCTCATTTCCTAATCTTATTCCCTCAGCATCGCCCGAATTAATTCGACTACATTCCGTTATCCTCGATTTGCTTTTATTGATGTTCATCTTATATCCTCCTTTAAAGACACTATCCATTCCGTTCAACTGCTCTTCCAAGTCCTTTGCTGTCTGACAGAATTACAATGTCATCGGCTAACCTCAAAGTTTTTATTTCTTCTCCATGGATTTTAATACGTACTTCGAACTTTTCTTTTGTTTCCTTCACTGCTTGCTCAATATACAGATTGAATGACATCGGGGAGAGACTACAGCCCTGTCTCACTCCCTTCCCAACCACTGCTTCCCTTTCATGTCCCTCGACTCTTATAACTGCCATCTGCTTTCTGTACAAATTGTAAATAGCCTTTCGCTCCCTGTATTTTACCCCTGCCACATTCAGAATTTGAAAGAGAGTATTCCAGTCAACATTGTCAAAAGCATTCTCTAAGTCTACAAATGCTAGAAACGTAGGTTTGCCCTTCCTTAATCTAGCTTCTAAGATAAGTCGTAGGGTCAGTATTGCCTCACGTGTGCCAACATTTCTCCGGAATCCAAACTGATCTTCCCCAAAGTCGGCTTCTACTAGTTTTTCCATTCGTCTGTAAAGAATTCGCGTTAGTATTTTGCAGCTGTGACTTATTAAACTGATAGTTCGGAAATTTTCACATCCGTCAACACCTGCTTTCTTTGGGATTGGAATTATTATTTTCTTCTTGAAGTCTGAGGGTATTTCGCCTGTTTCATACATCTTGCTCACCAGATGGTAGAGTTTTGTCAGGACTGGCTCTCCCAAGGCCGTCAGTAGTTCTAATGGAATGTTGTCTACTCCGAGAGCCTTGTTTCGACTCAGGTCTTTCAGTGCTCTGTCAAACTCTTCACGCAGTATTGAATCTCCCATTTCATCTTTATCTACATCGTCTTCCATTTCCATAATATTGTCCTCAAGTACATCGCCCTTGTATAGACCCTCTACATACTCCTTCCACCTTTCTGATTTCCCTTCTTTGCTTAGAACTGGGTTTCCATCTGAGCTGTTGATGTTCATGCAAGTGGTTCTCTTATCTCCAAAGGTCTCTTTAATTTTCCTGTAGGTAGTATCTATCTTACCCCTAGTGAGATAAGCCTCTACATCCTTACATTTGTCCTCTAGCCATCCCTGCTTAGCCATTTTGCACTTCCTGTCGATCTCATTTTTGAGACGTTTGTATTCCTTTTTGCCTGCTTGATTTACTGCATTTTTATATTTTCTCCTTTCAACAATTAAATTCAATATTTCTTCTATTACCCAAGGATTTCTACTAGCCCTCGTATTTTTACCATTCTTTTTCTACTGTATTTCTTTCCTCCATTCCTGTCAATTGTTCCCTTATGCTCTCCCTGAAACTCTGTACAACCTCTGGTTCTTTCAGTTTATCCAAGTCCCATGTCCTTAATTTCCCACATTTTTGCAGTTTCTTCAGTTTTAATCTACAGTTCATAACCAACAGATTGTGGTCAGAGTCCACATCTGCCCCTGGAAGTGTCCTACAATTTAAAACCTGGTTCCCAAATCTCCGTCTTACTATCATATAATCTATCCGAAACCTGTCAGTATCTCCAGGCTTCTTCCATGTATACAGCCTTCTTTTATGATTCTTGAACCAAGTGTTAGCTATGATTAAGTTGCGCTCTGTGCAAAATTCTACGAGGCGGCTTCCTCTTTCATTTCTTCCCCCAAATCCATATTCACCTACTACGTTTCCTTCTCTCCCTTTTCCTACTACCGAATTCCACTCACCCATCACTATTAAATTTTCGTCTCCCTTCACTATCTGAATAATTTCTTTTATTTCATCATACATTTCTTCAATTTCTTCGTCATCTGCAGAGCTAGTTGGCATATAAACTTGTACTACTGTGTAGGCGTGGGCCTCGTATCTATCTTTGCCACAATAATGCGTTCACTATGCTGTTTGTAGTAGCTTACCCGCATTCCTATTTTCCTATTCATTGTTAAACCCACTCCTGCATTACCCCTATTTGATTTTGTGTTTATAACCCTGTAGTCACCTGACCAGAAGTCTTGTTCCTCCTGCCACCAAGCTTCGCTAATTCCCACTATATCTGACTTTAACCTATCCATTTCCCTTTTTAAATTTTCTAACTTACCTGCCCGATTAAGGGATCTGACATTCCACGCTCCGATCCGTAGAACGCCAGTTTTCTTTCTCCTCATAACGACACCCTCTTGAGTAGTCCCCGCCCGGAGATCTGAAT
Organism: Schistocerca americana; assembly: GCF_021461395.2. Taxonomy (NCBI): domain Eukaryota; kingdom Metazoa; phylum Arthropoda; class Insecta; order Orthoptera; family Acrididae; genus Schistocerca; species Schistocerca americana. The sequence goes on along the minus strand of NC_060119.1, from coordinate 614,376,900 downwards.
GGGGGACTGTTTTACCTCCGGAATATTTTACCCAAGAAGACGCCATCATCATTTAACCATACAGTAAAGCTGCATGCCCTCGGGAAAAATTACGGCCGTAGTTTCCCCTTGCTTTCAGGCGTTCGCAGTACCAGCACAGCAAGGCCGCTTTGGTTAGTGTTACAAGGCCAGATCAGTCAATCATCCAGACTGTTGCCCTTGCAACTACTGAAAAGGCTGGTGCCCCTCTTCAGGAACCACACGTTTGTCTGGCCTCTCAACAGATACCCCTCCGTTGTGGTTGCACCTACGGTACAGCTATCTGTATCGCTGAGGCACGCAAGCCTCCCCACCAACGGCAAGGTCCATGGTTCATGGGGGTGGGAGGAAATATATATATATATATATATATATATATATATATATCGCTTGCAATGTATTTGGTGCATGTACTGTGCATATGTCTCTCCCTCTCTTTGTATCTACATCTTCTTACCTCCATCTCTCTGACCACCTCACCCTCCCACCTCTAGCTGTCAGTCTCCTCCTCCCCTCATCCCTTCCAGCCCCTGTCACAGACTATGCATCTCGCCTTGGACCCTCTGTCAATCCCATGCGTAGCCCCTGAAAAACATGTCGATAAAAGAAGACTGATAATTCACCACAACACACTGGACATGGGGGGTCATCTGCAGCTGAAATCCACTTTTCCTCTTCCTTTCTCTGTCTTTACCTTCTTCGCGCCACTCTTTACCTATCCCTTCTGTGCCGGCCGGAGTGGCCGAGCGGTTAAAGGCGCTACAGTCTGGAACCGCACAACCGCTACGGTCGCAGGTTCGAATCCTGCCTCGGGCATGGATGTGAGTGATGTCCTTAGGTCAGTTAGGTTTAAGTAGTTCTAAGTTCTAGGGGACTTATGACCACAGCAGTTGAGTCCCATAGTGCTCAGAGCCATTTTTTATCCCTTCTGTGCCCTCTCTGGGACCACCTCTTCCTCCTCTACACACTCTCCGTGCAGTCCTAAGGCATCGACTTCACGCTGACCAGTAGAGCGCCACAAAATGGAAATGGAAATAGCAAGCAGTGCCAAACCTCCATGAAGACAGAGTTCAGCAGTCTCGGTCAACGCTGACTTAACCAGCCGCCCATAGCTTGTTGGCTGCAATCCGATCAGAGACTTCGAGAGCATCAGTTCTGATCTTGTGAGAGAAACCTAACTCTTCTTCAATTGTTTTGAAAAAAAAAAGGAAAGCAAAATGGCCACAGTGAAAAATGCTGCTCCTCCGTCAGTTTTAAAAGTTTTTGACTCAAACTTTTTTTTATAAATACATCCGTGATAATAACTTCACGCATGAGTAATCATTTTTTCAAAACTCAAAAATTTAAAACTGACACAAAAATTTTGTTTAGCAGATTGGATTTACCCACTGAACTCTGCATGCCAAGATATGTTATGAAACACATTTTCTGCCCCCTGCGACTTTTTTTACGACTGAGTTGAAATTTCGGTAGTACCTACTTTTAAATACAAGCAGGTATCACATTAATAAGTTTACTTATACGATGTACAATGAATAACTGAGTTATATATAACTTTGAATGATGTGGCTTCTTCTATGGCGTGAGCTATATGCAAATTACTGCAAAGTTGTTGACTGTAACAGTTTTACATGCAGAGATTTTTGTCTGTTCATAGGTCTGTAGATGCACTGGATCGGGAATCGAGCTCTGAACTGGGGCTGCTTGAAAGGATGTGCCGACCAGTCAGGGCTGCGTGCAGTGAGGTCACGTGACTTGAACGTCCTCTGGTTTCGCGTATGCGTGGTGTCCCTCATCGAACAGAGCGGGCGGTGGAAGGGCGGCCTCACCCGGCGGCACGCTGGCTCGATTAGTACGTCGGAAGCAGTACGTCTATTCATCGCCCATAATGTTTTCTGGTGTGGTGTCAAAAATAATGAAGTCTGGTTAAAACAAGTTAAGCTCTTCCTGTACAGGAAGCTGTTACAGTTTATAAGGAAAGGACAGTATTAAAACCACTAAAAACTAACTTTGCCACCGTTTCTAGCGCACACAGTGTCTGCGCAGAACTTTGACGTGTTGACAAAGAATAGAGATGTTTTACATCAAAAACATTTATAACTAGAAACCAGTGTAACTGCCAACGGTTTTTTAACTATTGTAACAACGCAGTGTTCCTGGATAGTCTCGTACACTTCTTTGTAGATATCTAAAAGAAAGAAATTATTTAGAATTTGTCTCGACAACGACGATATCATTATGTGCCGAACGCAGTCTTGGACTGTGGCCGAAAGTGGATTCTGAAGCTGGTCGAGAGTGCGCGGCGCAGCCAGCGCGCCGCCTCTCTCTGGCCCTGGACAGCCGGAGGCGGCCAGGCGCAGACGCCGTAGCCATTCTCCACGGCTGGCAGGCGCGCGCTCCTTATTCAAATGAAGCGGCAGCCGCCAGCGCGGTGATATACTTTATTGTCCCATAAATGACGTCATAATCACACAAAGGCGCCGTCAGCATTCGAAGAGCTCCGTTGTGGCGGTTGATCCGTTTAATAACAGGAGTGATTCACTCGTCCCGTTCCTGGTAACCAGCTGTTTGATTTATCTGCGTCTCTGATCTCAAGTGGATGCACTGTTTTCTTATATACGACCAATATAAAGAGCAATAACTTTTTCGAGACTGAAGATCAAATTAGTTTTATACACAGTTACACGTCGATAAAAATTCGTTACGTCCTCGTTTGTTCGCTTCACGTGGTGGCTAGTGGAATACGTAAACGTGCGTAATTTCGGTGCTTTGTTCTTCCTTAATGTGGAAGAATATACATAGAAATTCGACTGAGGACTTTCCCATAGTCGACAGCTGTAGCCGAACGGTTCTAGGCGCATCAGTCCGGAACCGCGCTGCTGCTACGGTCGCAGGTTCGAGTCCTGCCTTTGGCATGAATGTGTGTGATGTCCTTAGGTTAGTTAGGTTTAAGTAGTTCTAAGGCTAGGGGACTGATGACCTCAGATGTTAAGTCCCATAGTACTTAGAGCCAATTGAACCATTTGAAATTTCCCATACTGAATTTGGTTGCTAAATTCAGTACTTCAATAGTATGGCAAAGTCAGCAGGTAAATGACGCATTCGTAAGGTGGATTCATGTCAGGAATGCATCGCTGAATCAAACGCAATTAAATACAAAATGCATGTGGTTCTACGGTTTCAGCGGAGAGAATCACTTATTTAAAGTACAGCCCGATTCCAAACAATTTCTGATTCGCCGTTCACCTAAGACAAGTGCTGTCCATTGAAAAATATCAACGCAATCTACTGTACATAGGTTTCACATAAACGGAAGTTCCACAAATCAAATGGGTTAAGATTCTGATGTAAAAAGAAATCTAAATCTTCAGTAACACACGGTTGAAGTGTTATCATAATAATTGGTTTAAATCACAGTGTTTTTTGTGTTACTATTTACTATTCACTAGAAACTGAATGTGTAGCAAATATTGACAAAAATCAAAGGTATATTTCTGGCGGCAGTTAACTGCGAAGAATTACTCACATCTGCTGTCTTGCGATTTTAAGGATAGATAAATAACCAAACAGTAGATGGACATAAATCAAAGGTGATTTGTTTCGCCGTTTCATATGACTTGTAATTTTTTTAAAGAGCAGACAAGGCCTACTTTGTTGAGAAACTTTATGGAATTGTTGACAGAGCCAGACTTCACAATTCATTTCCAAAAACATAATACAGTGGAGTATCCCGATTCAATCAATAACTAATTTCTAAAAAATTTGCTGCTTTAGCAAAATTACTGTCTGAAAGATAACAATACAACCCTCGTTTTTAAATAACCAACCTAACGACTACAGATTATGTGACATACCCTGGAACTCACGTGCCGAAAAATCAGCATCCTAGAACGAAGAGTCAGTATCTCAGCATGAGCACGCAAAACTCTGTAATAATTTAATTTAACCTTAAGCATTAAATGCGTTGGAAATCTTGATACTGCATCTGGATTCGTAATTAACAGAAACGCAAGGTACGACATTTCTAAGGAAATTGTAGACCCTTTCTACACAGAAGGAGTGTTGAAGGACACTAAAATAGCAAAAACTTCATTTAAAGTTGAGAAAACCTGAAATATTGTTGGGAATTTAGGAAATTGTGGACGTACGAAAAGATTCGTCAACCTTCCACTCTCTGTAAGAATTGAGAGACAAGGAAATATGGACCACAGGAAGATCTTATTAGGAAATAAGATTTGTAACCATAATCGTCGATCGTCTCTATGTAAAAGAAAAAAAAACTGTAAATCTCCTAATTATGTCCAGTCATTCTACTAGTTGCGCTTAACGATGCAAAAACGAGACATTTGCTTTTTTTATGTATTCCTCTCTTGTGCCAGACTCTTCATCTCAGAAGAGCACTTACAACCTACATCCTCAACTATTTGCTAGATGTATTCTAATCTCTGTCTTCCTCTACATCTCCCTATAGTACCATGGAAGTCGTTCGCACATGTCTTAACAAATGTCGTATCATCCTGTCCCTTCTCCTTGTCAGTGTTTTACACATATTCCTTTTCTCTCCGATTCTGCGTAGAACCTCCTCATTCCTTACCCTATCAGTCCACTTAATTTTGAACATTCGACCGTAGCAGCACATCTCAAATGCTTCGATTCTTTTCTGTTCCGGTTTTCCCACAGTCCTTGTTTCTCTACCATACAGTGCTGTGCTCCAGATGTACAGTTTCAGAAATTTCTTCCTCGAATTGACGCCGATATTTGATATTAGTAGACCTTCCTTGCCCAGGAATGACCGCTTTGCCAGTGCTAGTCTCCTTTTGATGTCCTCCTTGTTCCGTCCGTTGTCGGTTATTTTGCTGGTTTGGTAGTAGAATTCCATAACTTTATCTGTTTCATGACCATCAATCCTGATGTCAAGTTTCTCGCTGTTCTCATTTCTGCTACTTCTGATTACTTTCGGCTATCTTCAATTTACTCTCAGTGCTCATTACACTCTTCATTACATTCAGCAGAACATGTAATTCTTCTTCATTTTCACTCAGCATAGCGATGTTATTAGCGAATTGTATCGTTGACATCCTTCCTCCTCGAATTTTATTCCACTCCTGAACCATTCTTTTATCTCCATCATTGTTTCTTCAATGTACAAATTGAACACTAGGGGCGAGAAATTACGTACATCCCTGACTCACGGCCTTTTTAATCCGAGCACTTAGTTCTTGGTCGTCCACTCTTATTATTCCCTTTTGGCTCTGGTACAATTTGTATATTATCAGTCTCTCCCTATAGCTTACCCCTATTTTTCTCAGAACTGCACCATTTTACACTATCGCACGCTTTTTTCAAGTCGACAAATGCTACGAACATGTCTTGATTTTTCTTTAGACTTGCTTCCATTATCAACAGGAACGTCAGAATTCCCTCTCTAGTGCCTTTACTTCTCCTAAAGCCAAACTGATGGTCTTCTAACATATCCTCAGTTTTCTTCTCCATTCTTCTGTGTATTACTCTTGTCAGCGTATATGTTGCTGAATGATATGTCATTGGTTTTCCTCTTCAACGAAATTTTGGAAGAAGGTATCCCATGACGGAAGCGGACTTGGGAATAACACAGCACAGAAGCAGTGTGCTGCAACGCCAGCATATGCCCAACGAAGACGTTAAGAGGACCAGTTATGAGTGCACACATGATGAGCCGCAGGAGCCGAGGTCGTTGGCTCTCGACTCGGAGGCAAACCGGTCGTGGGAGTGGACATGGACGTGGACTTGGTGGTAGACGTCGACGAGATTTTAACTGCCAGTAGTTGTCCGGCAAGGGAAGGATGGGTTGTGGCTGAAAGTTCTGATCACCAGCTTTCAGCCAGTGTCCTGTATTAAATCCCAGATCTCTCCGCAGTATCTCATGAAGCGAGGGCATGTAACATTGTTGATGATAATCCGTCCGTCGGATGGTGATGAAGATGATGATGATGTTTGGTTTGTGGGGCGCTCAACTGCCCGGTCAGTAACGCCCATACAAAGTCCCAATTGTTACACAGTCTAATTTTATCACAGTCCACTCCAGCCACTGACACAAATGATGATGATGAAATTATGAGAACGACACAAACATCCAGTCCCCGGGCTCCGTCGGATGTGGACTTCGAAATCTGCGGTCGCTTGGTACTATTCGAAAGGAGTAGGCTACACGTCGATAGTATCTTTCATCCACTCCCTTGCCTCATTACATACGGTACAAACATAACACTACACTACATAGGCATCCGTCTCACCGACCTACGCCCAGACACACATCCGACACAACTGTCACATATCCGCAAGAAAAGGAGCCAGTGTGGCCGGAGGAAGAACTTCCCTTCCGACAGGCAGCTGAATGCCATGCGACATTTTTACTTTCAAAAATGATAATGTAGCATTACTGCTATAATCGAGCGACGCTGGGTTAGATGTAGCCTGCACAATTCAGTGCTGCAGTGCAGTTTCACTACTGTGATTGAGTTTTCTCATTTCGTGAGAAATGAAGGGCGATACGTTTACTTGTTAAAATAAAATCCATTCATATATATATATATATATATATATATATATATATATATATATATATATTCATTTAAGATAATCGGTTTCAACAGACTATGGTGTGATAGTGAGGTCTTTGTCGGAAAACTTGTTTATTTTACGCTGACCTCACGGAAAAGATGTTGAAACTAATGTTCAGTAGCATTTGGTTTCTAAGTGAAAAAGGGACGACGTCTGAATGGACTGCAAACAACTTATAAAATGTGAAAATGAAACGTGCACCTGAAAGAACAATGATAAATTTTGGAACTAGTTGAGTTGTATTACACCAAGATAGTGATTTAATAAGTTGCACTTCGTCTCCAAATAGTGCAAGAATGTTGGCGTTTAGAGCTTTTAATTGGTGGAAAAGTTTTTATTTGCTCCGGATATATAAATGGTTAAACATTCGCTCCTCCTTGCACAGCAGTCTACAAAGCTGCCGTCATTGCTAGACAGAGTTCGCGTGGCCACTCTGTAGCATTTGATTGTACACCCTGTCTGAACTCCCAACTTCCCACAGAGGTTTGCTATCGACCCTGTGACAGGCAGACGTCTGCCTCTCAAGTGAGCGGCCTTGCTGGTGCCCTTGAGCGAGGCCGACCATTCATAGGACAGTTACCGTAACAGCGACGCTCTCCCTGGAGCGGCAGCCGTGGTAACGCGCTGCCACCGTTACTCGCTTCCAGTAAGCAAGGTCGGCACGTGGTTGCGTCGTTGCTGCAACATCACTCTGCCCGCTACCTCTGCCTGCTGCTCAGGGCTCTGAAGTCGTCAACAACGTTAATTAAGTCCCACGCCTTAACGGCAGCGATGGTTTGAATCGGCGAAAGTCACCGAAGCTGTCCCTACGGTAATGACCAATTACCTATGGATAAATATCAGTTGAAGATGTAGCATTCCTGCATGTGATCCTGTGATAAGGTTGTCAGGTGACAATAAAATGCAGACGTATCCAGAAAGTCAATATTAATGTAAGAAAATGGCATACCGTTACAGTTCTTGCCCGGGGGAAAGCTATATTGTGTGTTCCAAGTGACCTCACTGGCAGCCAGTCGAAGTCGATGCCGCTAAAATCTTGACTGATGAGTGTTGCTGGTCTGATAGCCGTGCAGGACGCCTCGATGGTTTCTCGTAGCTCGTCCAGTGTAGCTGGCTTCTATTGATAAACTCGCATTTCAAGCCCCCCCCCCCCCCCCCCCCCCCAAGCAGACGTCAAGAAGTGTAAGGTCTGGATATCGTGGTTGGTACTCAACAGATCCTCTTGGGCCTATCCTATGTCCAGGTAGATCTTGATCAGAGTTGGTTCTGACATCTCTGTGGTAATGAGGCGGATCACCATCTTGTTGTAGGTAAAATCTTTCATTTCCCAACACCTTTCGGATGGCAAGTAAAATCGATGTTTGCAGCATATGGGGATACGCCTCGACAGCTACGGTACCTTCAAAGAAGAACGAGCCCGATGACAGACCGTACCACAAATTAACACCCGCTAGAGTAACTTGTTTGCCCACGTGAACGTGAAGATCTTCAGGAGCCCTGTACACGCAGTTGTGGCGGCTGACAGTGCCGTTTAGTCTCAACTGTGCCTCGTCAGACCAGACAACCATCCGTGTAAACCGTTCATCCGCACAAAGCAAGCCTTAAAACTACTCTCGGTACTCCATCCTTCTATCTGGTTCGTTCTCTTTCGTAGTGTGCAGCGATCTTGGAATGTACTCTTTCCAATTTGCAGCATTCGGAATTCATCGTAAGATTGAGCGGCTTACGCGGCTTACCCCACTTTCACGTGCACCATGCTTCACAGGTTTTTTGAGGTGACCAAGTAAAATGTTGCAACACAGCAGCGTTGAAAGCTGGATATGTTGATGTTTTTGGTCGGCCAGACCTTTCCTTATGCACATCCTGAATAATACTGTCATCTTCAATCCCGAATACGACAAATTGTTGTACGTGATGGTGGCTGACTTTCGTACGCATTACGCCATTGCCGTTATATCTCCATCAAGTTTTCGTACTTCCTGTACCGTATGGCCTTACATTGTTCCGACGACAATCTTACTTCACTCTTCGGTGCACTGTCATCTGGTGGAAAACGCTCGGCAAGCTCGGTGAAAAAACAGTGGACTACGCTACTGCGCAAAATTGCAACAATGTGTCAGTTTGTTACAAAGGTATGAACTGTTAAAGGGTGTACATTTTTCTGGACGCCTCTGTGTTTTGTGCCAGTCACATACGAAACACATCCTTGAAGCTTCTGATCTCGTCACACAGCACTAAATCAAAGGTCTACACTCAGTCAGTCAATTGCCTCCTTCAATAACGTTTAAATAACAAATTTCGTATACGAAGACTTCAGTCTTCGGGGAGAGATGGGCTACAGTTCAGCACATAACTAATCAATTCATTAGAAGACAATAATAAATAACAACCTATATTTTCGCTTTTCACTGGATAAGTCACCACTCCTCAATAATATTCACACATCATAAGAGAAAGAGCGATTGCGCAGGGGGCAACACCAGTAGACGCTGTAAGTTCTCAAATAGGTCGTATGAACTGGTGACTGAGCACGCCTATATGGTACGAGTTTAAGTGGCATACAATTACGGCCTCAGCCGTTATCCTCTTAATGAGAACTTGCACGTGCAACGAAATGAGAAGCTTGGTTTATCGGCCCTGTCCTCACAGGTAATGGTACCGTAATCAGCTCCATTACACAGAGCTATAGCACTCCAGTGGAGACTTATGCTCCACATAAAAGTTCCTATATTTAGTGAGAATGACGCTGTGAACATAGAAAACACAAGTAAGCAGGTTTACTTGTCTAGTCGCCTTCGCGCACCCTATATCACAACCAGCTGGTCACATGAATTCAGTACCTGTCCATTCTCATAGTTCCTAAGGCCGCCAACAGGATCTGAATTCACGTCGCAATCTCACGCAGAAATGGGGTGCTACATTTCTCTTGAGATGTTGCCTTATTTCAATTTCTTATAAATATCAACTATAAATTTTCCAGTGTGGAAGTATTTCAGTTTCAGATTCTTAGTTTCTGTATTTAAGAAAGTAATATGGCTTTTCGCTGCAGTTATTTGTTATTTTGACCGTTCATTTAGGAGAGGAATCAGTATCTTAGTACTGACTTCTTTACTTAGCATCTACTTTTGTGAAGTAGTCTTACGAAAGTCACTAGGGCAGCGTGTGTGCTTTACAGGGACTGTGTAGTTCGATGAAATGTTCCTTCCGAAAGGCAATGAACATTACATCGAACTACACACACTGTAAAATACACACGCTGCCCTACTGTATTTCATGCAAAGCAAGGGAATGTGACAAGGAAAATAACGTCTCTCCCCACGCGGCAATCATACAATTTGTATGCGAGCACTATGGGACGTATACCCTAGGACATAGGGCCTACGGAAGTTTTGGATGGTGCTCGGGTGGCCGAAGTGGTTACGGCGATTGCTCGCGTAAAACATGGAACCCGGCTTCGAGTCCTCGTCTGGCATTAAGTTTCATATGTTACTATCAAGTCGTATACCCGTGGTACAATCCTATTTGCATCTGCGAAAGTGTTGTACCTGGAGTGTTACGTATTACGTCTTTGTTTCTATTACTGTGGAGAGTAATAGCTTTGATACGTGACATTCGACATATGCCTTTAAACTCTTTCTAAGCCGCGAGTGTCGTATTGCTTGCAGTGATCTACATATAGCATCAAAAACAACACAGGATCACGTTTCTGGCAATCGTGCTACGAACCTGTTTGCAGTTAATTATTCTAATCGCCCATATTGCGTTTTTCACGTTGACGTCAGTACAGCATTATATTGCAAATATGATTGCGAGAGTTTTTAACTTCCTTCTTCCGATTCATATTGATGGAATTAAATGATTACATTGAAAATGCAGTAACTCAGAAAGATGTTTTGCTATTTCCATTCACCCCATGAACGTTAAATACTGAATTGTTGAATAGTGATAAATGAAAAGCCTTATCCAGCAAAGGGAGTGATGGGATGCAATTTAAAAATATTTAGCCTTTACTCTGTAATTCTTTATACTACAATTACTGATTGAAATATCAAAACGATACATTCATTTTTCGATGACTTACCACGTGGAAGCTTTCAGACGTCTCAGGCTAAGGAAGAAGCCTGTGAATGTGTCGTTCTTAATATATATTGATAATGTACAAGAATGTTCTCAGCAATGGAAAATACAGCTTGACTGAATAATTACGTCACTCGATAATCTGTGTATTGAAATAAGATTCCGTTCTCTGACTTGGAAATAAGTGGTGTAGAACATTTTTTTAAAATATCATTCAGTTCTCATGTTTGCGGACTTAGCTCTATAATTTTGTTTTTCTTATTATCTTACTTACAATCTATAATTGTCTCTGTCGGTCTATTCTGGCCAGGGGACATCGGCTGGTACGTACATCTCAATTCAATAAACTTTACCAACAGCTGTATACTTTATGTTGTTTTATTTTATTTTCGAACGCAGCCAGTTTCGGTGATTCATTTTGCCATCTTCAGGCCCCATACGCGTTTTTCAAATCAACGAGCTTATCATGTAGCGCCATAAAACTGGATACCGTGAATCCCAATGGTTGTGCAACTGATTCACACCAAAAGTGTGGTTGATGTCACCCTTTCGTATAAGTCAGTTGCACAACGATTGGGATTCGCGGCATCCAGTTTTATGGCGCTGTATGATAAGCCCGCTGATTCTCAAAAAGCGTATGGGGCCTGAAGATAGCAAAATTAATCGCCGAAACTGGTTGCGTTCGAAATGAAATAAATAACCTAAAGTATACGGCTGTTGGTAAAGTTTATTGAATTGAGATCTATAATTGTTGTCAACTCTGTATATTGTTTCACGGGCTGAACGATGTGGCTCAATGTTAGGACACTCGGCTACCATTCGAGAAGATGGTGGTTCCAGTCCCTGTATGGCAACCTAGATTTAGATTTTCTGTGATTTACGTACATCGCTTAAGGCAAATGCTGGCAGATTGACTTTGAACGGAATGTTCGTTATGAAATGCGTCAGTCTGGAACCAGCCCAACGGTTACCTTTTAATTATGTATACTAGCTACTCAGTCAAGTGGTAAACAGAATTTTTTCCTCTTCTCTTACTCGTAAAATGTGGAATCTAATATTCAAATGAAACAGACGTGATAACTACAGAGGTTTGCAACTTCCCTCTATTAGAGTATTTGCCATTAATTTGTGTACTAAAATTTCATGTGGTATATCGCTGGTTTATTTCCTGAGTCTTTGTGAAGCAATTGCAGCCAAGTGGTTTTTGTTGTTGTCTGGTGGGACCCAGGGTCCTGACGTAGCGCTGACCTGGACATCTCTATGCCGTACCAGAAGGTAAGGGCTGGTCTGCCCCAACCCCTGTGGTGTACTCTCCCGAAGCTGCAGACCGCTTGCACATTAGTATGGGCTGGGCGCTGCTCTAGTGAGAGACCCCCACTATGCCGTGCCAGGTCAGGGGCTGGTCCACTCAAAACCATGTGGTGCACTCTCCCGAAGATGCCTACCGCTCGCATACTAGTATGGGGTGAGTGCTGCTCTGGTGAGGGACTCTTTCACAGAATCTGGACAAGCAACTGGCGGACATGTATCCCCAATAACTAGCAGTGGTGCAGTGTAAAATATCTGGTTTGAACTCCGGAATCGTATCTTTATTAGAGACGGAGAATTGTGTTTTGATGTGAAACTTCTAGTAGCTCTCAAAGCCTTTTCCCTGCGAGTTTCGTTACAGATTTGACTTGGAGGGCGACAGACCAGGTGAAAGTGCAACGTGTCATTTGGGTTGCAAATCCAAATCTGTGACAGCGGCACGGCGGAATTGTCGACGCCAAGATGGGAGGGCACTACCGCCAAAAACAAGCGTAAAGAGGTGCTTCAAAATCTGTAGACTGACTGGCAGTGTCTAAGACCCTCCTCGAAATGGACGCTTCTTGTATCTCAAGCACGTGTTGACAGAGTGCAAGCTTCCTTCAACGCAGCTCTCAGGTCAATTCGTCTTGCATTACACGAATTGCAGGAAGCAGGGTCAACTTTCCATCAAGTTCTACATATGCGGTCACGCCTTCTTGCATAACAAGTGCGAATGGTGTAAGCATTGCAGCTAAATGATCGCCATCTGCAGTACAGATTCCGCTTGCAGAATGTCTACGGAGACCTGGAAGTGAACAAAAGCACGGCGAATCGTTGTGCGAGGCGTCTGACATCATCGGAAGGTCGCGCTAACATGTCCGATCTCCCGTGTGCTTTCCGGCCACACACCGCTGTGACACTTGGTATGTGCTCGTCGCCACAAAAACGGAAACGAACTGCTCTTTCTGCATGACAACGGCAGGCCTCACACAAGTCTGCATACACGAGAGGAACTCACAAAACTTCGTTGGGCTGTACTTCCTCATCCACTCTGCAGCCTAAATCTCACACCTTCCACTTTCGATAAGTTTCGCCCCATAAAGGATGCACTCCGCAGGATCCAGAACGTGGATAATGGAAAGGTTATTGACTCTGCAAGACGTTGGATTCGACGCCGACCAGTAGAGTGGCACCACCCCGTCATACAAGCCCTCTCAGAGAGGTGGTGCAGGCCGTCGCAGTGAACGGAGATTATGCTGAAAATAGGTATTGTAATTAGAAGACAGGGGAATAATATGGTCTATTGTAATCCTGATTAAAACCAACCTGCTTTCATAAAAAAAGTGTTGCATTACTTATTGAACGCCCCTCGTATTTCGGTCTCCAAAAACATTGACTGTGGCGTCCAATAGAGCCTGTAAGAATTACTTTTTACGTTTTTCCGCTACACCACTCAACGTTGAACGGTGGTGCCTATCAAGTTACGCTCGGCACGGTATCTTCAACATTCATGCGACCATCACTGCAGGACAGGCTGTAGTGCAAATCGCTAGAAACATTATGTTTTCACTTAGGTTCCCAGTACCTAGGCTCATGTGACCTTTGCTGTTCGAGGTGTTTATGGTTTTTGCGCTTCGGAAAACGATGCAATTGGACACATGTTGTCAGTCAGCTTGCACAGATGGCGACAATTCACCCCAGAGACAGGGTTAAACCCGCCGCAGTCCTGCACCATCCCAGCTGACAAGGCGTCGATAGCCCCCAGCTTTGCCTATATTACTGTTCTGGGACAAGCACGTGACTGCATACGATAATCTTCAATCCACTAATTATATTAATGACCCAATGTCTTGGCTAAATCTTTCAGTTGGACACCACTTCGACGACTTGCATGTCCCTGAGCCAAAAGCATCCTGCGTATTTGACGGTCTCCCATGAAAGCACAAAACTTCGCTGATCGGTCGGGTGCCGGTATTTTCAACGGCGCAAGGCCGTTGGCTTTCAATCCACTCATTTTCAACGTATGAAAAGCCCATTCCACTGATCATTTGGTCCTATTAGAGCTTATGTTAATATTAAACCCTCCGACATTTATGAGTCACACTGGCACTTGCTTTCTTTTTTTTTTTCACTGTGTGAGCGCCATCTTCCGGAAATCATAACTGCTTGCTCTGTACACCTTCCACTTTAGCATTATGCATGTCAGTTATTCCTAGGAATTGTAGTTTTATTTAATTCCGTTCTGGGAATTAAATAGCTGTTTAATATTTAATTTCTGTCGCAAGTTCAATGCAACTGACGTTGTTTCAACTGAAAGCAATAATATACTTTGTCAGTGAAATTTACTTTCATTTTACATTCATTAATAGCATATGCATTAATGGGGAGATTTCTTAACGATATGCAGTATCAAAAGTCCTCTGCCATCACGTTTAAGCAGGGGTTAGGATAAAAAACAATAAAAGGTTATCATAGTTTCATAGATGTGGAAAATGTATATAAATATCCGTTATATCATAAGTTCGGGACCTGAAAGAGGAAATTGCAAGTAAAACAAGAACGATGTGGGCTCTTATTTGTTGTATTTGAAATTCAACTATCAATTTCAGGAAAGGAATGTGGAAAGGAAGAGCGATTGAGGTTTCACATCCCGTCGACTACGCGGCCGTTAGAGACGGACCACAAGTTCGAATTGGGATGAGTGAGGAAAGAAACTGGTCGTGTGCATTTTAAAGATACAATACTGGTACTTGGCTTAAAATATTTGGTGAAAGCACGAAGAACCGAACTCTGAATCGCCAGCCAGGGATCAGAACTACCGTCCTGCGGATTATGAGTCCTGTATCTTAACCATGGTACAGCCTCTCCCAATAGCTGCTTCTAAAAAACATTCGAAATTTGTCAAAGATATGAAATTAATCAGAGTACCTAAACACGGACTTTAAAATGAAATATATATATGATTCCGTACGGCCAAGTACTGTAAACTGCGACAAATCTAGTATTTAGAAGACAGTTATGACAACTGAAGCATATCTGTTATCTAATGTTAATAATAAAAAAAGACACTCCAGCTGTTATTACGTGTGCGTTTATTTGGGCAAAATGTGGATAATAAACGTATATGTAATAACAGCAGGGACGATTTTTTTATTAACATTCATATTATTCAGCTGTGGAGGCACAGAATGATCAAGATTTCACCTACCATATTATCGCTTTAATTGCATATGACTAAAAAAAGTTCCAGGATTTTATCTTTACATCTAATAGCGTTTGTCAACAACAATGATCTACTCGTATTTCAGAGATACATAAACGAGATACAGATAGAAATAGCTGGTGACAAACAGACGCTAGGAAGAGTGCTAGAAAGTTAGGTGTGAGATAGAAATCGAGGTCACTACATGGAATAAACTAGTGTATATGGCGAATTGGATGGAAAAGAGTGAGCAAAACGATCATGAATTTGTTGTCAAAATTATCACTAAATTTGGTGCAGTGATACAGCAAAACTTCGAGAATTAAATCAGGATGGCCATTCATATAAGTGAATAGAGTCGTCTGTAATGACCTCAAGGACCATGTCAATTGCTAACTCAAATTAAAGACCATGGTCGCACAGGGAGGTAGCTCGAGGCGAACTGTCAATGAAGTGGAACGCACTGAGTTGGGATGCTGTGCATTCAAATTCGTGGTTATGAGTCAGGTGGGCACGTCCTCGTCTGATCGTCTCGCAGTTCAACGCAGCAGTGGAAATACAAGCGATACTCGACATAACTCCTCAAAAGTAAGTCTAATGGCTTGAAATCGGAGGAACTTTACGTCACGATCCATCCACTTCTCAGATAACCTGTCATTCAGTATACCCCACACGTTCAAACACCAATGTGTGGATGCACCATCAATCTGGAAGACGATGGACGACTATAGCTTTTCAACTTGTAGTTGCGGGGACTGTTCGATCATTCCAATGAAACATTTCCGTTATGGTTTCCTCTGCGAAGAAAAATCCTCTTATCCTGTCATAGCCGGCCGCTGTGACCGAGCGGTTCTAGGCCCTTCAGTCCGGAAGCGCGCTGCTGCCACGCTTGCAGGTTCGAATCCTGCCTCGGGCACGGGTGTGTGTGATGTCCTTAGGTTAGTTAGGTTTAATTAGTTCTACGTCTAGGGGACTGATGACCTCACATTTTAAGTCTCATAGTGCTTAGAGACATTTGAACCATTCTGACATACTACCGTGCATTAGGCCGTGCCAAACATAAAGCTTCGAGTTATCGCGAACGTGTTCATGGGTTTTCGGAGCCGCAGATCCTAATATTACGGCGATCTACATCTCCATAAATGTGGAACATTGCTCAGTCTGAAAACAGACACCTTTTCAGGTGGTCATTATCAGACTATATGGAGGCCAACATGGAATACGCGAATCCACACCGCAGAGGACGATCGTTTGGCTGCAATGCTTGCAGCGTTTGCGCTTCTTACTTAAAAATGCATGACCGCTTATGTAGAAGGTGATGTACAATTGACCTTGCTTCCTGCAGTTCGCGTAACGTACCATGAATTGACTTCTGGGAGCTGTGTTGAAATGTAGCTTGCACTCCGTCAACACGTACTTGATAAACAAGAGGACATCACAAGGTCCTAGACACTGCAATTCCGTTTACAGTTTTCGAACCCCCTCATTATACTTGTTTTTGGCGGTGGTGCCCTTGCATACTGACGTCGACAATTCCGCTGTACCATTATCACAGATTTGGATTTGCACACCAAATGACACATTGCACATTCACCTGGTCCGTCGCCCTGCAAGTCCAAACTGTAACGAAGGTCAAAGGAAAACAATCTTCGAGAGTTACTAAAAGTTTCAATGCAAAAGACGATTCTCAGTCTCCAATAAGGTTACGATTATTTAAATGATAGCTGGACTTTATGGACACCCTGTAAGTTTGTCATGTCAAAAATCATAAATAGCTCTTTATTCCTAAACACTTGGTGATTGCAACGTCTTGAAACTGTGATACAAAATTAATTTAACTCCCATGTCTCCATAGTGGTGTTTCAGTTTTTATTAGCTTTGTCGTAGATACATAATATTTTAATGCGATCATTGGTCATGAGCGTGTTTCGTAAATAAAAAAGCGATCATTTTTCAAGTTTTCTTCGTTTTTCTTCGGTAAGCGGTCACACGAAACTAATTTGTCCATTTTATGGATAAAAATGAAACACAACTATTTTTTGCCTATGTTTATATAGCACGGGCTTTGTGAATGTTTAGCTTCTATTACAGCTTCCTGCCTGTGAGCGGAATGAAGTGGATAGAGGTTTCCCCTGTGTTAAACCTCCTCGCCAAACGAATGTGCCTGTATAACAGTAGCTGCAAGGCGCCACTGGACTACGGCTAAACATCGAGAGTGCCTCTGATTCGTTTCAGGTGAACGTTCTCCATATGCAGATCCTCGCCTTCCAACTCAAATATTCTGTGATAAACTATTTGCATTGAAAAAGAGTTAAAAATTAATGGCTCTGATAAGTGGGGCCGGCCGCGGTGGTCTCGCGGTTCTAGGCGCGCAGTCCGGAACCGTGCGACTGCTACGGTCGCAGGTTCGAATCCTGCCTCGGGCATGGATGTGTGTGATGTCCTTAGGTTAGTTAGGTTTAAGTAGTTCTAAGTTCTAGGGGACTGATGACCACAGCAGTTGAGTCCCATAGTGCTCAGAGCCATTTGAACCATTTTTTGATAAGTGGGTCTTGGAAAGCACTTAGTAACTTCAAACATTTATGAAACTTTTTCTTGCTTTCAACCCCCATAGAATAATCAAAGGAAAACAGTTTATCGTTCACTACATTTTTGCTGTGCATGCCGTAAGACGGCGCATCAAGAGCGATGTTTTAATGTATTACTTATTTAGTGCCAACTATATTCGCAACGTACGAGCGTATTTTGGAGATAGTATTTACATACACCCCTGAATGTATCAGCAAAATTATATCGTTGTACACCAAATAGTTCAGAAGCATGACGTCATAAATACTGATGTACATGCAAAACTGCCTCTTCGAGCAAGACGATTTACTTTATTACTTCTTTACAATTAATCCTAATCACAACATTGTAGGATGTGAGGTCCGCCAGTTTTGCAAAACACCGTTTTTCTCAGTACTCAAACATGTTTCAGCACCACTGTGCCATCTTAAGTGGGTTTCCGTTTTATTTATTCTTTGCACTTGGTGTGCATGATTTTTCTGGATCACTTGTGTGTTATTTACTACAGGTAGCTTGTCATGTTTTCCTGTGGCAAGCCCCTTTAATTCCCCGCATCATGGTAAGGTGTCGTGATGCACACGTGAATATAACACGTATTGTCCACAAATAAGGTTGTAAAAGCAATTTTCACTTCACCAAAACCCAACCACAACCACACTGTGTTTTGGTGAAGTGAAAAGTGCTTTTACAATCTTATTTGTGGAAAATACGTGTTATATTCATGTGTGCATCACGACACCTCACCATGATGCGGAGAATAAAAGGGCTTCCCATACGAAAAGATGACAAGCTACCTGTAGTAAATAATACAAAAATGGTTCAAATAGCTCTGAGCGCTATGGGACTTAACATCTGAGGTCATCAGTCCCCTAGACTTAGAACTACTTAAACCTAACTAACCTAAGGACATCACACACATCCATGCCCGAGGCAGGATTCAAACCTGCGACCGTAGCGGTCGGGCGGTTCCAGACTGAAGCGCTCCTCTGTGCGGCTGGTCCCGGCGGAGGTTCGAGTCCTCCCTCGGGCATGGGTGTGTGTGTTTGTCCTTAGGATAATTTATGTTAAGTAGTGTGTAAGCTTAGAGACTGATGACCTTAGCAGTTAAGTCCCATAAGATTTCACACACATTTCAACATTTTGAATTGAAGTGCCTAGAATCGCTCGGCCACACTGGTCAGCATGTAAATAATACACAAGTGATCTGGAATAATCACGCACACCAAGTGTAAAGAATAAATAAATAAAACGGAAACCCACTGATGATGGCACAGTAGTGCTGAAACATTTTTGTGTACTGAGAGAAAACGGTGTTTTGCATAACTAGTGGATCTCACACCCTACAATTTTAACTGCAAACACGGTCAACACAAGGAGCTGCAAATCCAAATGATGAATATCTACTCACAGCGCATTTTGCAGACAGTAGCCGCATATATCACTGAATATAATTGTAACATTATATTGCACGCTTCCTAGCTCAGGAGAAATGTCAGAAGCCTTGAACTCCATAAAAAATCGCTAGAGGTAAAGGTGAAATCTGTGTACAAATACGTGCGAAATGTATTAAAATACGTGTGAAATATATTTTAAATGAGCGTGCGAAGGTAAAGCCACGAGTAAGATGCTCAGCCTAAACTCCTGCAACGATTTCCAGTAAATTAAGTTAACTTGTAAAGAGAGGAGGGTATGGACAGACAAAGTGAGGGTACATTTCTTTATATTTATCGTATGCCATATTTTGCTATTCTTATACACTTTATATACTATTTAATTACAAACTGACATCCGGACGTTGAATATAATCGATGGCGTGCTCTGTTGGAATTAGGAAATCGATGAAGGTTCCCTTGTAAACTCGAACTGGGCATTCTTCTGCTACGTGCTGGGTTGTTTGGTTTTCAGCACCGCAGCCGCAATAAAGAGTTGGTATCTTTCCCCTTTCTAGAGGGCGTCAGCACTTCCTTCGTGGCCAGTGCGTATGCGGTTTTATGCGGTTTAAAGCTGTCCACACTTTGCAAGACTGATTGAAGCCGGTCGGCTTCTGATTTATGATGAAGCTTTGACATTTTGGTGGGCAGTGTTCTAACCAGCGTTGTTTCCAGAGACTGTGGATGTCAAAGTTGGGGTTCGTCATCTCTTAGTAGTGAGTAGTGGTGGTCTTCTCGATTTAAGTCTCCTGCGGTCCAGGTTAGCTGTATCGTTATGCACGGGCAGCTGAGGGTTATTAGTTACCTTGTTGTATTCTATGAGGAAAGCATTTTTCCACCATATATCTGGGGTGGTATATGGCTCAACGTTGGCAGCCATACGATAGAGATGGATTTGACTGTGCCGCTGATGATGCGCATAGTGTCGTTTAATACTACATCTGTTTGCGTGCGGGTATTTAATCCACACTGGAGCGCAGTATTCTGCCCCTGAGTAGACGATTCCAGTTGCTGATGTTCGGAATGTATCTGTTGTGAAGCCCCAAATAGTGTCGCAAAATTTATGGATGATGTTTTTTCTTGTCCTCATTTTGCCTGTAGTCTTTGTCAGGTGCTCCTTGTAAGAGAGCATCGTGTCCAATGTAACTCCTAGATATTTGTGATAGTTGTTATGGTTAAGACGTTTCCCTTCAAAGATAACATTGATCTCTCTTCTTGCTGAGTGGTTGCAAAGGTGAAATGATGCTTCGGCCTGATCGGATTTAGCTGCCTAGAAGAAGATGGATACGGTGGAGTGGGGGGAGGGAGGAGGAGATGGATGGAGTTGACGGAGAGAGGGGGTAGAGGAGACAGACAGAGAGGGGGGACGGAGAAGGTGGATAAAGAGAGGGGGAAGGAAGAGATGGAGAAATAGAACACTGCAATGAATACATACACGGGCGACGTCTTCGATAGTCAGCTAGTTGCATCTTAAAATAAATATACAATATCTCGCGAATTTTAGTGTAATAGATACGTGGTAGCGGCGTCTATGCTCTGATCCAAAAGAAAAGTGGCGCCTATGCTCAGACCCAAAAGAAACGAAAGAAAATTCTATCTACATTCGCGAAAGACTGCTCAATTCTCCTTATAAATTGCATATCTTAGAAATTTCCGACTAATGTAACTGGTGAACGATTATAAAGCATTTACAACTTCGCTAACATATTCAAACGATAAAAATTGCACTTTTGTATTTAATTTTTTTAATAATCGGTAGCCGAAAAGTATTAATTTTTTTACACCGAAATGTAAAAGTTCTCACACGTATATGACGGAATAAGACACGCAGCCAACTACTGCCTCCACGCACGCTGCCGAGTTTTCGTTCCGCATCGTTTGTTGCCGCTGGTCAACGAAGGCATGAGAACGAGGTGACAGTGAATATTCAACAAGCGCGTTGCAGTTAAATATTCATCACGCTCATTACGTTTCGCAATTCAGTGAGGACGCGGCAAATTGCTGGACCGATAGCTTGTATGTTAATCGTGTTCCGAGACTGACGTGCAAGGCAAGCAGCGGGACACACGCAAAAACCAGAAGCAAACATACGAGTACAACGCCGCTTTACGGACTGGCTGTCTCCTCCTCTCTCCTCTTTTTTTTTTTCCCCCGACCACGCTTGCCACGGTCGACTGCACGTCCTTACTGGCAGTTGTGTAATATATGTGAGGCATCTGGTGGAGAGATCAGAGTTGGCCACAATGTCCGTATTGATGGCACAGTGTAAATTACCCAGTCTGCGCTAATGATAGGCTGGACAGCGTTAACCCATTCTGATAAGAAAGATACTGGAACTGCTCGCATAGAACGCCTGAAAAACGTGTAAGTTCCTTTCCGTCGGCTCTAGTGTTGGCAAATATCTAATATCTCTCGCGTTCGGCAGCTGTTTCCCAGCTATTGTATTCTCATACAAAAGAGAACATGAAATACCTTCCTTCAAAATCCGGCATCTCATCGACAAAAGGAACTACTCTCTGACTAAGCGAATTGAGCCGTGGCGCCATTGAGTTAGTAACACTTTTTTGTCTGGCGCCACTGGCTCAAGGGTAGTATCTTGCGGCCCCATTGCCAATATCTATGGGGAAGAGTTGGTATCTGTGGGTTGTGTCCTTGGAAGGTCTCCACTTGCTGAGATACATATACGGGGTTCGCTCGCCCGAGAGAAGTTTGGGGATTTTTGTAGCGTCGCGACAAGAGATGGTCACAAGGTCCGAGCCACGAACTACACAAGGAGGGCCTGCCCAGAACGAAGATACCGGAGTACTTCACCATGGTCAGCGTCGACTACAAGCAGCAGGCCGACATCCCGTCAGTTGGTTGGCAACATTGGTGTCGGTCGACCGCTCGTGGCCTGGCTGCCCTCTTCTACGTGGCTTTCATCGGC
This sequence comes from Schistocerca americana, assembly GCF_021461395.2. NCBI lineage: Eukaryota > Metazoa > Arthropoda > Insecta > Orthoptera > Acrididae > Schistocerca > Schistocerca americana. The sequence continues at coordinate 614,354,792 of NC_060119.1, read as the reverse complement.
ACCACTCACAAGGGAACCTCCCCATCGCACCCCTCAGATTTAGTTGTAAGTTGGCACAGTGGATAGGCCTTGAAAAACTGAACACAGATCAATCGAGAAAACAGGAAGAAGTAATGTGGAACTATGAAAAAATAAGGAAAATATACAAACTGAGTAGTCCATGTGCAAGATATGCAACATCAAGGATAGTGTGAGCTCAGGAGCGCCATGGTCCCGTGGTTAGCGTGAGCAGCTGCGGAAGAAGAGGTCCTTGGTTCAAGTCCTCCCTTAAGTGAAAAGTTTAATTTTTTATTTTCAGACAGTTATCAAAGTTCAGGCACTCACACATAATCAACTTCGCTCTCCAAAATTCCAGGACATGTTCAGATTTGCTTGGGGATATGCAGGATTTGACGGTCTACACACGGAAAAACTTGAAAAGTTAAAAAGTATGTTGTGACAGAGCACAGGGAAAACTGTGCGACTGTGAAACTGTTGCATTCATTTGTTGCAGTTTATGTGACAAACTCTTATGTTTTCATCACTTTTTTGGGTGTGATTATCACATCTACAAGAAAACCTAAATCGGGCAAGGTAGAAGAAACTTTTTACCCATTAGCCAAGCGTACAAGTTAGGTGAGTCGACAACATATTCCTGTCATGTGACGCACAAGCCGTGACCAGTGTCGTATAGAATATATGAGACGTGTTTTCCTGTGGAGGAATCGGTTGACCTATGACCTTACGATCAAATGTTTTCGGTTCCCATTGGAGAAGCACGTCCTTTCGTCTACTAATCGCACGGTTTTGCTGTGCGGTCGCAAAACACAGACACTAAACTTATTACAGTGAGCAGAGACGTCAATGAACGATCCGACAGATCATAACTTTGCGAAAATAAAGGATGTAAACTTTTCACTCGAGGGAAGACTTGAACCACGGACCTCTCCTTCCGCAGCTGCTCACGCTAACCACGGAACGATGGCGCTCCTGAGCTCACACTATCCTTGATATTGCCTATCTTACACATGGACTACTCAGTTTGTATATTTTGCTTATTTTTTTCATAGTTCCACACAACTTCTTCCTGTTTTCTCGATTGATCTGTGTTCAGTTTTTCAAGGCCTATCCACTGTGCCAACTTATGACTAAATCTGAGGGGGGTGCAATGGGGAGGTTCTTTTGTCAGTAACCACTACGACGCACCGTGGACCCATGGGGCTGCTTGCTGATAAAAGGGAGTAACTTTCTGTAATCCTCGTGGTGATTCGTGTCATTGTCTACCTGTCTACCTGCCCTCCTTATTATTTTCTGGTTTGTGCCTGAACTTCAGAGTTCTACTCTGTCGGCTCTTTTGTCTCAAATGTACGTCGTAGTACTGTAGTAAGACAATATTTGTCGTTTGAAAATTTGTTCCGCTATTATATTGCCTTTCCTTATTATTTTATGGTTTGTACCCGACTCCCAGAGTTTTACTCGGTCGGCTCTTTGGACGTAAATATAGGCCGTAGTATTGTACTAAGAACTAGTTGTAGTTTGAAAATTTCTCCCGCTATTATATTTCCTATCCTTTCTGGTTTGTATTCGTTCATTAATGTTCTAATGAATCAGCTCCTGGTCGTAAATACAGCCGGAACAGCTGTACGAAGGCGCAGGTTGCCGTTAAACAAAACAGGGACCTTGTGTTTAGATTTAGACTTTAACCAGTTCAATTCTTTGATCGTAATTGCATTTATCATTCATATATAATCTGAACAACCTGTTGTACTAAGTTGTGCGTTGCTGTGTATTTTAGTTTGATCTTGTGGTTCCGCCGAGTGAGTTCTCTTGTAATAAGTGTTCACAAGATATGTTTTAAGACGTTCCTTCAGAGCGGCCTTAATAACTGACAATCTACATCTATCTACATCTACATAACTACTCTGCAATTCACATTTAAGTGTTTGGCAGAGGGTTCATCGAACCACAATAATACTATCTCTCTACCATTCCACTCCCGAACAGCGCGCGGGAAAAACGAACACCTAAACCTTTCTGTTCGAGCTCCGATTTCTCTTATTTTATTTTGATGATCATTCCTACCTGTGTAGGTTGGGCTCAACAAAATATTTTCGCATTCGGAAGAGAAAGTTGGTGACTGAAATGTCGTAAATAGATCTCGCCGCGATGTAAAAAGTCTTTGCTTTGATGACTTCCATCCCAACTCGCGTATCATATCTGCCACACTCTCTCCCCCATTACGCGATAATACAAAACGAGTTGCCCTTTTTTTTTTTTTTTTTTTGCACCCTTTCGATGTCCTCCGTCAATCCCACCTGGTAAGGATCCCACACCGCGAAGCAATATTCTAACAGAGGACGAACGAGTGTAGTGTAAGCTGTCTCTTTAGTGGATTTGTTGCATCTTCTAAGTGTCCTGCCAATGAAACGCAACCTTTGGCTCGCCTTCCCCACAATATTATCTATGTGGTCTTTCCAACTGAAGTTGTTGGTAATTTTAACACCCAGGTACTTAGTTGAATTGGCAGCCTTGAGAATTGTACTATTTATCGAGTAATCGAATTCCAGCGGACTTCATTTGGAACTCATGTGGATCACCTCAAACTTTTCGTTATTTAGCGTCAACTGCCACCTGCCACACCATACAGCAATCATTTCTAAATCGCTTTGCAACTGATACTGGTCTTCGGATGACCTTACTAGACGGTAAATTACAGCATCATCTGCGAACAACCTAAGAGAACTGCTCAGATTGTCACCCAGGTCATTTATATGGATCAGGAACAGAAGAGGTCCCAGGACGCTTCCCTGGGGAACACCTGATATCACTTCAGTTTTACTCGATGATTTGCCGTCTATTACTACGAACTGCGACCTTCCTCACAGGAAATCACGAATCCAGTCGCACAACTGAGACGATACCCCATAGGCCCGCAGCTTGATTAGAAGTCGCTTGTGAGGAACGGTGTCAAAAGCTTTCCGGAAATCTAGAAATACGGAATCAACTTGAGATCCCCTGTCGATAGCAGCCATTACTTCGTGCGAATAAAGAGTTAGCTGCGTTGCCCAAGAACGATGTTTTCTGAAACCATGCTGATTACGTATCAATAGATCGTTCCCTTCTAGGTGATTCATAATGTTTGAATACAGTATATGCTCCAAAACCCTACTGCAAACCGACGTCAATGATATAGGTCTGTAGTTCGATGGATTATTCCTAATACCCTTCTTAAAGACTGGTGCGACCCGCGCAATTTTCCAATCTGTAGGTACAGATCTATTGGTGAGCGAGCGGTTGTATATGATTGCTAAGTAGGGAGCTATTGTATCAGCGCAATCTGAAAGGAACCTAATCGGTATACAATCTGGACCTGAAGACATGCCCGTATCAAGCGATTTGAGTTGTTTCGCAACCCCTAAGGTATCTACTTCTAAGAAACTCATGCTAGCAGCTGTTCGTGTTTCAAATTCTGGAATATCCCATTCGTCTTCCCTGGTGAAGAAATTTCGGAAAACTGTGTTCAATAACAATCAGTTGAACCTTGAAAATATTAACAGCCAACTGTCACCAGGGCTTTAGCAAAAACAAAATTGTCAGAAGCGACGGGTTGGGATCCAGTCGCACCTCGGTTGCCGACTGAAATTGAGATGTTGGCTGCTTTGAAGTAAGCCTTATCATTCTCATATTGTTTCATAATCTGCGCCTCTTAACTACGAAGCTCTTGACATACAGCTTTCAAATTAAAAGTTGCGTCATCTGTTTTAAGTAAGTGATCACTCTTGTCATCAATAGTGCTTATATAGTTTTCATATGTTGCAGAATGGCATTTAACAAGAGAGACTGTGTCCAGTGCGGTAGTAAACACCGCTGTTTCACCCGATAACGGGCAGGCTGCGGGTCCGGCCGTCTTGTAACCATTGTCATATTGTTTGCTGTTTTGATTTCTTTCGCAAAAGCTTATTCATCTTAAGGTTTGTTCATTTGGTAAAAAAAATTATGGTTATATATTATTAAATAAAGAGGTGAAGTAAAAAGAATGTTATACTGGTGGGTCCTCCCTTCCGAGTTTTCCTTAATTCCAGTAAGTACCACGTTTCAGGAATGTTCACGAGCGCTGATTAATGATTATTTGTTTCGAAATATCTCTTCAACGGTCCAGATGACACCAGTGTGTAGAGAAATGTTCCTGCGTTACATACATTAACTAGTAAATACTGTAACTTATTATGACGATTATGTTCAATACATCTTCCAATGCCATTACTGATGTCCACTACCCTCCCACGTAACCTCATGTCTCAAATACGCTATTTCAAGAAAGGAGTATGAGATTGTTTTGAGAGTAGAAGGCATTTTTAAATGTACGTGTACAGTAAGTGTACAATTTAATTCAATAGCTACCGAGACTATGTTAATAATCCTATATCCACTATGAAGTACTAAGAACTATATGGATGAATAGGTAGATAAAATCGACAGGGCTATACTGGGTATTTACTTTCACAATATTTGTTTTTCCCTTACTGTGTATTTACTTTCAGTCTATTTGGTTTTCCCTTATTTCTTGGATGCCTGCAGTTAAAATGTAAGTAACATCGTTGCATAATATATTGTTTGTGTCTCGGAGTCACATATACGAACGAAAAAAACATGGATGTTTACTTTGCAATAGCAAACGGCATACAGTTAACAATCTGAGCGGGATCTTTGTTGTCTTTCTCGTTGCTATCAACAGAACACATAGCATGCGTCCATAGGTATGTCACTTTTAAATGCAAAGCCGGACAGAAGCGTGGATATATTCAGATTTCTTATAATAATAGACCAATGATCCAAGTTTTCGTCAGTGTCATAACTTCAGTGTTCAATGATAGGCCCTCACAGTCTGAGATAAAGCCTCTTTGCGACTTTAATGTACGGGCAACAGACATCTGACTCAAACTCCTCTAGTGAAGGAAGTGCGAGATGGTCGATTCAGTTCACATTTCTACCCCAGTAACTATATATTCTTCTTTATAGCGTGATTTTGACACTGTCCGCTAACTGTGTGTTGTATTTTTAAGACGTATATGAAGAAACATCCTCGAATTTGCCTAGAACAGTATCGTAAACAGTCTACATAGACAGTTATGCTGGGAGATGCACCAAGCCAACAGGCGCTGATATGGCGCCTCGATTCTAACCGAATCGGGTTCACTTCCTTGGTTGTATGTTGAGTTGTTGGCGTAACTCAACAGACATATGGTCGTGAACAGGTCTGATGACAAGAGCTGAAAGCAGTGAAAACACGGAACGCATCCCAGTGACCGCCATGGGCCGTCTCTGACATCAGTCAAGTACTGCTGTATTCGTTCGATAGTCCAGAGGTAACACAGTTACTGATTTGCATCAGTACTGTAATTACTTAACAATGTCAACAAACTCCCGGTAATAGATAAGTTATTTGTTTTGCTAGAATACATCAGGATGTAATAAAAGTTGGGAACCAGCAGATACTCAAAATTTGGTAGGCTCGGAGGAATAGAAACAACTATACGGAGAGAAGAGTAGCCACTACATGTACTTCGATACTGAAACGAACCTCATAAAATACTGCGTACAGGGCCAAATAAGGTGCCGGTCAGTTTCACCTTAAAATTGTAATTTATTGTAACTTAAGAAAACCTTTTAACCAAAACGGCACATAGCCGAACCTTTACAACTACAAGTTTCAAAATCCAATTCTTTCACAACTGAAGGCCTCCAAACAAGAAATCTTAAAAAGCAACAAGATAAATTTCAAGTGACTGAAGATATGCAATTAAAATTGCAAATAAAATAATATGTATCACAGCTAGGCGGAAAGCCTCAAGGCAAAAATGGATAGAACAAACATATACAAGGTACAATAAAAATGGCTGAAGGCCCACAGTTGATATTCAAAATTCAAAAATACCTCAACCTTTAAGTTTTCAATGGCCAAATGCACACTAAATGAAAAAGCAACGTAACAACAATAACTAAATTTAAGATTAAGGTTTTAAGCGACTGAAGGCCCACAATTGATTGACATAAATTGATTTACATAAAACGCAATGATTTTTTTTCTTTTAAAGCAATGGCTATAATAGATTACCAACAGACCATTAAACACCCAGTATAGACAAAAGCACTCAGATGCATCCGGGAGGGGGGGGGGGGGCTGCCCTCGAAATATTAACGTTCACTTAGGTGAGACAGGTGGTGGGCCCAGCTACACTTGATATGTCGGTAACCCAACCAAGAGACAGTCACGGACGGGCTGACCAAACTACTTGCTAGCCACCAATCTGTACATAAAAACTCAAAGACCAAGCTGTTACGGACGTGATTATCCACAATGAAATATGTATTAAGCTGTCAAAACTACACACCATGTTGGACAGTGACAACAGGTGAGGAAAGGACGCTGCCTGAAATAACATTAGTGGCCAGGGCAGGTAACCGGAACACTAACAGCCGCAAGGCAGAAAATTCCGCTAATACACTTGAATTTGAAATAAGGTATTATAGTTAACTTCACCAAAAAGGAAAACTGCCTGAATTTAGGTCAGTGGCTAGGGCAGGTAACCAGAACACTAACGGCCACAAGGCAGAAAATTCCGCTGGTGCACTTAATTCCACCGCACGGCGGCTAGATTTCACCGCTACAAACTCTGTGTTGCTCACAGGAAAAGTTCCCCAATAGCGAACCACCGAAACGAACGACACAACATGATCGGATGTGGCTTGGGTACTTAAGACACCACTCAACTTCGACGTCCTGGGTCGGTGAGCCACGAAGCTCGTAGCGATTGGACAGCTCCACACACTCTCCGACACTGCACAGGAACTGCCAGTGGACCCAGCCGACTGCACCGCACGGAGATATCCTCCCTGGCTTGCACCAACGACCGACTCATTGCCAGTACGCCGTCAACATTTAAACAAGTGAAGTGACACCAACTACAAACACCGTTTGACAAAGACTGTACGAAGACTTGAACGACACTAAGCAGTGGCTGTGCAATCACGAAGACAAATCGGATTCACACACACACACACACACACACACACACACACACTCACAGTCAACCCACAAGCGATCGACGAGCCAATTCACGTCGTCCAGAAGGACGACCGACAGACGATCCATGATGACCGTCCCCGGCTCAAGGTCGGGCGAGCCATGGACATGTGGGCCTCACTTCTGCTCCAACCCGACTGAACTAGTGCCGCGTTCCAACTCCCAGAAGGCAGGTCCGAACTGCACTCCTGGCACGTTGCAGCTGCCTGACAGCCAGAACTCGCTCTACTGAAGCATATCAAAATCAGTTTGAACTACGTTTCATATGAGAGCGTAACGTTTCTCTGTGCCAGTGGACCACTGCTTGGCTGAAACTTACTGTCCATACCCTCATAAAAAAATCGGCCAATATGCTGCATTACGAACAAGTTACTACATTCACAAACAGCAGATTTTATCTTCAAGAAATAGCAGTGACAGGTCTGAACGTTCAATTGTTGACCAAAACGAAGATTAGGTTAGTAGTTACGATAATTTGTGCCTTAGCATTGTGTAAAAGGAACAATGATTCCGTGTAATACCTAAGTTATGCTGTATGTCTAACTCCACAATAGTCGCTGTTAATAGCCTTCAAGATAAAGTGCTCTCAAAAATTTTTAAATTTCCATATTCCAATGGACTGATAACAGCATTCCACTGAGGTGAGAAAAGTCATGGGATAGCTATAAGCACACAACCAGAAGACGGTAGTATCGCGTACACAAGGTACAAAAGGGAAGTGTATAGGTGGAGCTGTCATTTGTACTCAAGTGATTCGTGTGAAAAGATTTACGAAGTGATTTTAGCCACACGACGGAAATTAACATACTTTGAACGCAGAATCATAGTTGAAACTAGACGTACAGGACATTCCATTTTGGAAATCGGTAGGGAATCCGTATTGCGAGAGCCACTGTTTCAAGTGTGTGCCGAGAATACGAAATTTCAGACATTACTTCTTACCACGATCGACGCAGTGGCGACGGCCTTTAGCTAACGACCGAGATCAGCGGAGTTTGCTTCGAGTTGTCAGTGCTAAGCAGAACTGCTTGAAATAACCACATAAATCAATGTGAAACGTACGACGAACGTTACCGTTAGGACAGGACGGTGAAATTTGCCGTTAATAGGCCATGGCAGCATACGACCGACACGAATGCGTTTGCTAACAGCACGATACTCCCTGCAGCGCCTCTGGTGGTTTCGAGACCATATCGGTTTGACCCTAGACACTGTGCAAACTGGTGGTAGCTTCGTAATGGTATGGGTTGTGTTTACATGGAATGGACTGCGTGCTCTGGTCCAACTAAACCGGTCATTGGCTGTAAATGGTTATTTTCGACTACTTGTAGACCATTTTCAACCATTCACGGACTTCATGTTACCATGAAAATGGGCCATGTTACAGGGCCACCCGACACAAATCCATTCGATTACGGAACATAACGGAGAGGTCAGTTTGTGCACAAAATCCTGCACCATTAACACTTTCGCAATCATGGACGGCTATACAGGCAACATGGCTCAATAATTTTGCAGGGGATTCCCAACAACATGTTGATTCCATGCCATGTCGGGTTTTTGCACTACGCCGGGCAAAAGGAGGTCCGACACGCTATCAGGAGGTATCCAATGACTTTTGTCACCTCATTGTATAGTGAACAAGCAATCGTTTATTGTGACTGATAAGACCTTCAGTATTTGACATACTACCTAAATAGCTGTAGGACCACCATCACGTCCAAGTGGAACGTACCAAGAAGGGGAGTTTCACACTTTTGTAATGTATGGTCTTTGGGTACCAGATGCACGAAAACATATTGCATTCGGCACTTATGTCCATCATCATTAACACCATCATCTACATCTATATCTACATCTACATGGTTACTCTGCAAATCACAATTAATTCCATGGCAGAGGGTTCATCCAACCACCTTTAAGTTACGTCTCAACCGTTCCACTCGAGAAGCGCGCGAGAAAAACGAACACTTTAATCTTTCCATGCGAGCGCTGCGTTCTCTTATTTTATAATGATGACCATTTCTCCCTACGTAGGTGGGCGTCAACAATATATTTTCACACTCTGAGGAAAAAGTTGGTGATCAAAATTTCATGAGATCGTCTTGTCGCAGCGAAAAACGAGTTTGTTTTAATGACTGCACCCAAATTCGTGTATCATATCCGTTATACTTTCTGCCTATAATGCAAAACGACCTGTCCTTCTTTGAACTTTTTCGATGTCCTCCGTCAGTCCTATCTGAACCGGATCCCACACCACACAGCAATACCCGGAGAAGAGGGCGGACGAGCGTAGTGTAAGCAATCTCTTCACTAGACCTGTTACATTTTGTAAATGCTCTTGGGTTTGGTTTCTCACAACATTATCGCTGTGACGGTTCCAGTTTAAGTTGTTCGTTGTTGTAATCCCTAAGTATTTAGATAAGTTTACAGTTTTAGACTTGCGTGATTCATCGCGTAACTAAAATTTAGCCGATCCTTTTTAGTGCACATGTGGATGACTTCACACTTTTAATGATTTAGAGTCAATTGTCACTGTCCACACTTCACACAGATACCTTATATAGATAATTTTGCAATTCGTTTTCATCATCTGATGACTTTACACCAGTCTAAGAGGGGTTGCTCAGGTTGTCTCCAAAATCATTCCTGTAGATCAGGAACAATAGAGGGCCTATAAAATTTCTTGAGGAAAGCCAGATTTTAATTCTGTTTTACCCGATGATTTTCGGTCAGTTATTGCGAACAGTGTCCTTTCTGACAGTAAATCACGAATCCAACAACATAACTGAGAGGATACTCGATACCCATACAATTTTCTTAGAAGTCGCTTGTGAGGAACGGTGTCAAAACCCCTGACGTCCCTAGGCGAAAGAACTCATCATTTCGTGGGAATAAAGAGGTAGTTGTATTTCACTTTTTGAATCCATGTTGGCTGGTTGTCAATAAATCGTTTTCTTTGAGGTGATTCATAGATTCATAATGTTCGCTCACAGTACCAGTTCCAAAATCCTACTGCAAATCGACGTTAGTGATTGCGTCTGTAATTCCGTTTACTTTTGGAGGGTTTGGATGTTGCGATATTCAGTCTAGATACAACAGTCCTGTGGTCACTAATCTGTCTTATTTGGTCGTGATTATTTGTTGATAAGAGGTCAAGTATATTTTCTCAACCATTCACACTTACAGTGGGCTCCTGAACTGTTTGTTCAAAATAATTTCCTGTCAAGTCGTTCAGTACGATTTCGGGCGACGTTTTCTGCTTACCACTGACTTTAAAAGTGTATTTTCGCCAGCATATCGAGGCTAGACTGAAGTCCTCACCAACTGTATTTGGGTCTATTTGAAATGATGCTGAAGTTTTCTTTGAACTGTTCAGCCACTGTGTCATCTGAGTCAGGGGGTCGGTAAAAGAAACCAGTTATTAATTTATAACGGTTATCAAGTATAATCCCCCACCTACACTAAATCAAATGAACTATCTACTTCAATCTCACTACAAGGTAAACTACTTCTGACAGCAGTTGGGGTGACCAACTGTATGTAATTTATCCTTTCTGAAGACCGTTAGGTCCTTTGTAAAAGCTTCGGCTGAACTTACTTCCGGCTCTACCCAGTTTTCCATTTGAGAATCAGTCTTTTTATTACTGCTTGGAGCTCTAGTTCTTTTCCAACACAGCTACGACAGTTTTCCTGAGCTTTCTCGAGACCTTCTAACCTAAAAAACCGTCCATTCCTCTTCACATAGACCCCGCTAGCCGTGTAGTCGCTTCCTGCGTGTAGTTCATTCCTCAACCACTTAGCGGAACCCAAAAACCCGCCATCCTATGGCGCAGTTCGAGGAGACTGCAACCTACCCGGTCTCAGAACCATCTGAGCTTCATTTGGTTCAATCGACCGTGCTACAGATGGTGACGCCTGCCTTCATATCGCAAACAAGCCTGCTAGAAACTAGAGGGACTCTCTTCTGATACACAGTGGCACCTATATATGTGATCTACATAGGTATAAATAGACAGTAGTATACATTGTGGAATCGAAGCATACTGTTTCTGAATGTAATTTCTAGGTATTTCTTGCTAAGCCTGAAAGACATGCTGGGTCGGTTAATGAAAAATTCTGCCTGGCGCCTGATTGAAAGTGTACTCTCCCCATAGCATCCCTGACATGCTCCATGGCTGAAAAGTTAGAGAGCCAGACAGGCCAGACAGGCCGGACAAGGATTCATACATGCATCAAGGTTTTTGTGACATGAACTGCAGTGTGGGGTCTTGCATATGCAGTTAACACATCCAATACGGTAAATGGTCATGGGAAATGTAGCAACTGGGTTTACTATTTTTGCCACAAGCTGCCGAGCATTCAGCCTTTTTTCAATAATCATCAAATTAATCCAGTGGCTCCCCAAGTGATGATTAAAGAAATGGTACGGTATGGGTTTCGAGAATCGCTGCTTCAAGTGAGCTGTCTGCAGGTAGTCCACGGAAACATCGACGTCTATGAGACAGCCGCAAACAAAGTGAAATTCACCTCTGAACACCATACAAAACCACTGGCTATCCGAAGTGACTCTGTCTCTGCATCATACAGGCATCTCTTGTCTGTACTATGGTGTAGCCGGTAAGGAACGCATGGCAGCTTCAGATCTCAAGCCAGCTCCCAGTAATCTGTTCCTGTCGTTTCCAGGCGTTACTCTGCGCTCGAATTCCTGGTGCTGTCAGCCGTCTATTTGTCGGAGCCTGTCGAACAAATCCACGGTTTTCCCTCGGTGTACAAGGGAGTACAAAAATAGTCAGGAAAATTCAGGAATATGGAGATAGAAGTTACGCAGGAATGACATAGAGAGAAGATGAAGGTAAGCCAAGGTAAAATGGCTCCATGGAAAATAAGAGGAAATGGATAAAGGAATGATTGTCGGAAGGATTACCTCAGAATGTAGAAAAATCAAAACATTCTTCGGTGGAATTAAAAGTAAGGACGGTGATATTAAGAGTGCAATGGCAGTTTCATTGTTAATTGCAGAGGAGAGAGCCGACAGGTGGAAAATGTACGTTGAAGGCCTCTATGAGAGGGGAAAACTTTACTGATCTCGTATTAGAAGAGGAAACAGTCCACAGAGAAGAGACAGGGGATCCAGTACTAAAATCTGAATTTAAAAGGGGTTTAGACGACTTTAGATCAAATAAGACCAGACAGAGCAAGGAGGATATCAAGAGCAGACTAGCACTATCAAAGAGGGCATTCCTGGCCGTCAGAAGACTGCTAGTATCAAACTTAGGTCTTAATTAGAGGAGTAAATTTCTGAGAATGTGCGTTTGGAGCACAGCATTGTGCGTTAGTGAAACTTGGACTATGGGAAACTCGGAACAGAAGAGAATTGAAGCCTCTGAGACGTTGTGCTACAGAAAAATGCTGAAAATTAGGTGAATTTCAAGAAAAGGAATGGGTAGGTTTTCCGTAGAATCGGTGAGGAAAGGAACGTATGGGAAACACTGACAAGAAGAAGGAACAGGATGGCAGGATATCGGTTAAGACATCAGAGAATAATTTCCATCGTGCAGATGAAGAAAGAGGTTGGTACAGTTGTGAAATTCATGGCGGGTCATATCAAACCTTCTCATGGACGGATCCGTACCTACTTTTCTTGCCACAGTGTTGTCTTGCGTCCATTTCGCCACCACTCTGTGCAGTCACTGCACTACAGCCAAATACTTCTGCGATCTGTCGGCGTGATACTCCGATGTCCCTCGTGCCAATGATTCGACCTATTTCAAAGTTCGAAAGACAGAGATAAGCCGTATGTCTGCGCCCTGTAGGCATTCTGTGTTGTAACCTACACCTCAAAAGTTACAGTAACTTTTGACACATCCAATGGCCATAATCCACTCATACTTGTCATCATTTGTAGAGATAGCTTTGTATTGAAAAAACTGAAAATCAGCTCGCATAAGGATGAAATTTTAGTCGACATATACTACAGTAATGGAAATGCATGAGTGTTAGTTAGAAAGCATTCAGCCACGGTTTTCATCGTGTAAAACTTCCCATTTCCATCGTACTGAAGGATTAAGCACACGCATTTAATCGCTTTCTGCTTCCTCCGTAACTTTTGCTACAAGTATGTAGCACTCCTATCATATGTTTACTGTCCCAACCTGTGTTAATCTGAAATATCTAATTCGGCTTAAATAAATGTGTGACAATACTTACATGAATTCGTGATACTGTCAGATTATCAGTTCACCATCTGCCATATCAGTAACACTCGGAGGCTCAAAATACCTGCCCGTGATGGAGAACCACGCTTTGTCGGAAGACAGGCTTTACAAAACGCGTTACACACCTGCTAGCCGCAGCGGCGTGGAAGGCGGGCGACCACCCAGTCACGTTTCCTTTCACAGTTCTGCACCGCTGCGCCGATAGACTATCTGACGTCCACCCAGCGAATAATAAATAAGCCGTGAGTAAAGAGCCTACGACTTTGCGTGGAAAACAGCTCGGTCCATCGGACGAAGGTCAAGGTCTTCAAAGCATTCTCTACATTAACACTGCTTGTCTGCCCGCTGGATTTATTTACGCGATGCCGTTTGAGAGTACTACGAGAAACAAAGTATCCCGTTCGTTATACGAAGATGACTGTGGACAGAATGCAGTTGCATCTACTAGAATTAGGAAGCGTTTTCGTGTGCATTTTGTAACGAAAGAAACTGATGTCTAGATGAGAAACATAGCGTTCCAAATTTACAACCCATGGTTGTTTAAATATCAGAAATACAGTAATAGTGACGTTAACGAAAAACTACGTATATTTCTGAAATATTTTTAAGAGATGCTATATAATTTCAGTACATTGGATAAGCTTTCTAATCAATGATTCTTCTCAGCTGACAGATGTGTGCAGAGACTAAGTTGTGTTTCTTCAATTAGCTACCCACTCCCCCATTCTGAAACCATGCATGACTGCACCAGAAACCTCTAGACGAACCAAAGATACTCGCATGACAGTCGCGAGTTCCTGAACAGCGTAGGAATGCCGTGAATCGATGAACTGAATTCTCGACAGGCAGCGATCCTGCCGCTGTCGAATTCAGACATGTGCTGACAAACTTTTCTCTTCCTTACATAAGGGATACTATTACTTCCTCACAAACACCAACATTCATTTGAGATATCTGAATGGGAAATATGCTGCGTAATCTTCTCTTACTTACAGAATCCAGCTGGTGTTACTCGTACCTAATTTGTGCGGTTGTGCTTAAACATAAATCATCTAAACTGCCAAGTACTGAATTCAGGATATGTTTGAACAGCACCAGGATTCTGGAAGCAAACGTTTTGCTTAGAAGTTCAAGAGACTCCATCAGTCACACCCTACTGAGGAAAGACGTCACGTCAAAACTATTCATGATATCAGATTCTTTGAAACGGAAGTACTCTTATTTGGACGGCCTCATTACGTCCCCATCCACAGGTAGCAAAACTTAACGTGACGGTGTTCAGGGTCCCTGTACCCAAAGACGGTTTTCCTGCAACAGAAGTAATTTCTGCACATAGGTAAGTAAGTTTGTTTTCCTTTTTATGATAATTTTTACATTCCACAGCGACTACATTGGCCAGAATGGTACATGTGGACGCATTTTTTGTAGTTGCTTTCAAGCACTGTTTTGGCGGAAGAAATATCACGCAATGCCCTATGCGAATGAGGTTAAATTTAGAACTAGCCGATGACAACACTAAGAAAGATGTTTGTGACTGGAATAAAATAAAACATAAAAAAGCATGTATTAGCAGGTTTACTAAACTATATGTCACTAACTCTGCGTGATCGCTGAGTCTATGTCCTGCTAACTACACCGAAGAGCCAAAAAAACTGGTACACCTGGGTAATATCGTGTAGGACCCCCCCGAGCACGCAGAAGTGCCACAAAACAAAAGTGGCATGGACTCGACTAATGTCTGAAGTAGTGCTGGAGGGAATTGACACCGTAGACCCTGCAGGGCAGCACTTAATCCGTAAGAATACGAGACGGTGGAGATCTCTTCTGAACAGCATGTTGCAAGACATCCCAAATATGCTCAATAATGTTTATGTATGCCGGCCGCGGTGGTCTATCGGTTCTAGGCGCGCAGTCCGGAACCACGCGACTGCTACGGTCGCAGGTTCGAATCCTGCCTCGGGCATGGATGTGTGTGATGTCCTTAGGTTAGTTAGGTTTAAGTAGTTCTAAGTTCTAGGGGACTGATGACCACAGATGTTAAGTCCCATAGTGCTCAGAGCCATTTGAACCATTTTTGTTTATGTACAGGGGTTTTAGTAGCCGGCGGAAGTAGCGTGTTACTGGAGCCACTCTGTAGCAACACTGTACGTCTCGGGTGTCGCATTGTACTGCTGAAATTGTACAAGTCCGTCGGAATGCACAATTGACATGAATGGATTCAGGTGATCAGACAGGACGCTTACATTTGTGTTACCTGTCAGAGTCGTATCTAGGCATACCAAGGGGTCCCACATCACTCCAACACCACACGCCCCACACTAGAGCCTCGACCTGACTGAATAGCCCCCTGCTGACATGCAGGGCTAATGGATTCATGAGGTTGTCCCCATACCTGTACACGTTCCTCCGCTCGATACAATTGGAAACGAAACTCGTCAGAGCAGGCAACATGTTTCCAGTCATCAACAGTCCAATGTCGATGTTGACTGGCCCAGACGAGGCATAAAGGGTAGTGTCGTGCAATCAAGGGTACACTAATGGGCATTTGGCTCCGAAAGCCCATATCGATGATGTTTCGTTGAATAGTTAGCACTCTGACACTTACTGATGGCCCAGAATTGAAAGCTGGAGCAATTTGTGGAAGGACTGCACTTCTGTCACGTCGTTGGTCCCGTTCTTGCAGGATCTTTTTCCGGCCGCAATGATGTTGGAGAACCAGTCACACACACACACACACACACACACACACACACACACACACATGCACGCACAACAGTTCCGTAGATGCCCTTCACGTACGAACCAAAATGTCATGGTATGTTAAACTCTTTACTGGGAGACAAATCAGTCTACGTTTTAAACTGCGTCAAATGCTGGTGTTGTGTCCCATGTCAGCAACGAGGCGTATTGGTTCTTCATATGCTATGTGAAGTTCTTCACATAGCATTGATCTTTTCACTCATACAACAAAGGGGACTGCCTTGCCTTATCGTATGTCCGCATCGTCCCTCCTGTAGTCGGAAACTCTTACATGTTCTAGACATCCTCCGAGCTTGAGTATTGCGATTTTCACGAATCTTAATGTATACTGAGAACGACGTTTCTCGGGTGAACATTATGGTGTAAAAATTTTATACGTTCTTGCTGCCTGAAGTTACAAAAAAGTCTCTTGCTTTAGGTGATGGCCTCCACGTAACGAAAAACTGAATATAGTAACTGCTGTTATCGTGGAAGTAATTGATAAAGCAATGGTATCATGACGCCATCCTACCAAGAATCGTGTTGATTTCTACGATCCTAGTGGCTCCTATTACAACTTAAAGAATTTAGAAAATTTTTTTCTGTAAGCTTTCAACGTCGAGAGCCTGCTTCCATTCAACACTATCAGTACTGTAACTTTCCTGGTTAAAGTTACTGTTGTACATTATGATTTCTGTAGTCCCTAGGATGAGAGATTCGGTGTGTAATGATGAGTAAGGCATTTTTTAATCATCAGTGATAATTTTATATTTACTCCTGAGGTTGTGTTCAGCAATCGTTGGTTTTTATAAATATCAATTGTCTCAACAATAAAATGATTACATATTAATGCCCCATTAGTGAGCTTCATAGCCTTCCGAAGCTGCACGGATTAACTCACACTGTTGCTTCTGTGGTGAAGGAAGGAATGTTTGGGTGGTAGAAGCTCTGCTCTCTGAGCTACAGGGGCAGGATAAATATATGAAAACACCGCAAGATATGGCTGTTTAACCCAAAATGAAGATGCAAGCTGAGCTGTTGTATTTGACGACGAACGGCACGTGTGAAAAATACTTAATACGTTGAAAATGTCAGTCGTGGTCAGAACAGTGTTTTTTTTATAATTGTGAGTGCATTATGTCAGAGATAAGTGCGTTAGAACGTGAACAAATTGTTTGTGCCTTTGTGGAGGGTGCTTCCGTAACCAAAACAGCCGAAGCGTTTGGTATTTCTAGAGGCACCGTATCAATGATTTATACCGGATACAGGGAAAGCGGAAAAACATCCGATAAGTCACAACGGGGACGAAGGAGTGTGTTGAGTCATCGTGACGGACTGTCAATCAAGAGAACTGCGTCGAAAAATAAGACGAAGACAGCTACAAAAGTCAAAGCAGAGCTGACTGTAGCACTCGCGAACCCTGTCAGCACCAAAACAACAAGGAGATCCATAACCAGGGAATTGCTAGGCGAGTTGGAATTGCGAAGCCACTCATCTATTCATGCAAATGCCTGTAACTGGTAAACCTGGTGCCTAAACTATAAAACCTGGACTTCGGAGCAATGGCAGAAATTCATTTGTTCCGATGAGTCTTGTTTCTGTTTCCAGCTTGTGGTCGAGTTTACGTCCGAATAGTGAAACATGGTTGGGGTTCACTGCTACTTTGGACAACGACAACGTGGTATTTCTTGGGCCCTATTGTTACACTGCAAGATCGTTTTATTGTCAAGGGTTATGTGACAATTTTGGCTGTTCCCCAGTGGTGGCGTTGTAGACAGGAAGAAAGATTAGGCTTCAAGGTGTCGTCGAAACTGTGTCGTTCAGACGCGGCACAAGCTCGGAAAGTTTAAAGGTTGGGGAAAGACGTCGGCCGTGCCCCTTCAAGGGAGCCATCCCGGTATTTGCCTGGAGCGATTTAGAGAAATCACAGAAACGTAAGTCTGGATGGCTGGAAGCAGATTTCAAGAATTGTCCCCCAGAAGACAAGTCCAGTGTGCTATCCACTACGCCACTTCGCACGTTTGGTGATGCTCTGTTCCAAGACCACAGCACCCTTATTCACACAGCTCGCATGGTCCAGGACAGATTTTGTGAGCACGAGGATAAAGTGTCGCAGACCCTCGCCACAGTCACCATATCTCAGTAATATTTACACTTGAAAACCACAGGACCTGTATTTATCAACTGTGAGACGATTGGAAGCTGTTTTGAATGACAACAGTTTTGCTACCCATGGTAATGTTTTCTGCCTCATATGTTTTTATATTTTTGTCAGCGTGGTGTCGATCGAGTTACCATCTGGTTTACGCTCTACGAAAAGATCTAAAAATGGAAGCTCTCCTTCCGTCCCCATCTCCACAGCGACCTGATGAATACCATCTACATACAAACATCAAAAAAAGTTTTGCGCATCACCTCTGTTCCGAGAGTTCCGGAATCTGTACAGAAAATTTGAATAGAGACCAACATAAACATCATTTCTGCCCTTTTTACTGATCGTGAAAACCACACATTGCATGTTGTACCACCATACAGCGAGACCTGCAGAGGTGGTGGCCCATATCGCTGTACACACCGGTATCCTTAATACCCAGTAGCGCGTCCTCTTGCATAGATGCATGCCTTTATTCTTAGTGGCATACTACCCACAAGTTCATAAAGGCACTATTGGACCAGATTGTTCCACTCCTCAACGGTGATTCGGCGTAGATCCGTCAGAGCGGTTGGTGGGTCACGTCGTCCATGAACAGCCCTTTTCAGTCTATCTCAGGCATGTTCGACAGGGTTCACGTCTGGAGAACATTCTGGCCACTCTGGTTGAGCGATGTCTTTATCCTGAAGGAAGTCATTCACAAGATGCACGATGTGGGCGCGAATTGTCGCCCATGAAGACGAATGCCTCGCCTATATGCTACCGTTATGGTTGCACTATCGGTCGGCTGATGGCGTTCACGTATCGTACAGCTGTTAGGGCGCCTTCCACGACCACCATCGGCATACGTCGGCACCACATAATGCCACCCCCAAAAGGACAGAGAACCTCCGCCTTGCTGCACTCGCTGGACAGTGTGTCTAAGGCGTTCAGCCGGACCGGGTTGCCTTCAAACAGGTCTCCGGCGATTGTCTGGTTGAAGGTTGGCTGCGCGAAAAGCATTATTCAACATGGTGGCGTTGCTGTCAGGGTTCCTCCGAGCCATAATCAGTAGGTAGCGATCATCCACTGCAGTCTCAGCCCTTGGGTGGCCTGAGCGCGGCATGTCATCGACAGTCCCTGTCTCTCTGTATCTCCTCCATGTCCGAACAACATCGGTTTGGTTCACTCCGAGACGCGTGGGCTCTTCCGTTTTTGAGAGCTCTTCCTGGCACAAAGTAAGAATGTGGACGCGACCGAACCGCGGTATTAACCCTCTAGGCATGGTTTAACTACGGTCAACACGAACCGTGTACCTCCTTCCTGGTGGGATGACTGGAACTGATCGGCTGTCGGAGCCCATCCGTCTAATAGGCGCTGCTCATGCATGGTTGTTTACATCTATGGGCGGGTTTAGTGAACATTCAAAGGGACTGTGCCTGTGATACAATATCCACACTCAACGTCTATCTTCAGGAGTTTTGGGAACCAGGGTGATGCAAAACGTCTTTAGATGTGTGTTTTTTGAAATCTCTGAACAGCTTCGACGGCTTACGATATAAAAATGTTATCGATATAAAGATAGTGTGGCCAGTGCGTTACTGTTTGTCCTACAAGATGGAATTGATAATAAATGTTTCAAATAGCATGCCAGGTAAGATTATTATTTTTTGCATAAATGTATAAAAATTGCTGAAATATATGGTACCTCATCTACTGGAACAAGGATGCTGATATAAGGATGCTGATTAGTCGGCGGATATTACCGATAATGTTACGATGGTACATGACAGAGTATTTGCCTCCTGAAGTATGGGATACATATTGAAATTCAATTGTCAGATAAATGATATAACAAGTCAGTACGGGGTAGTTCAGTAATTCGTGAGTTCTTGTACCTCTGTCACTGCTTTCTGCTCCAAAATCTGTATTTCCTTACATCGCTTAAGGGAAATATCTGAATGGTTCGTTGGCAAGGGCACGGGAGAATTTCTTCCAAATCCTTCTACAATTCGGGTTTAGTCGTTGACGCGACCCTAAAAGCTGCTCTTCTTTCCTTACTTTGTTTTCTAACCGAACCAGTTTCAGTAAGATGTAGGAGGTACATTAGCTTGTCCTGGTATTCATTCAAATATAGTTCCAGTTTCTAATCGAATATACAAACATTTAGTTGGAAAACCAGCAGGTTCTCGGCTACCTGTTTCGTTATACGTTAAATATTTTGTTAATCGTCTGCGGCTGTGCCTCCTCTGCTAATGACGACCGTTGCGATCTCAAGGCCAGGCCATCGGCCGTCGGCCGACGCCTCCTAACGACCCTGCCGCAACAGCAGCGGCAGCGGCAGCGGCAGCATCGAAAACACTGTGCGCGGCTACACGCCAGGGTTCACCGGCGGCCGCGTGCGAGGGTCACGCACATCGCACCGCCTGCTACGCTCGACGTGCAATTAGTTTACGAGCGTATCGTGGCGGGATTCACCGGCACCGAGGCCACGCTTCAGGTGCAGGCACACATGACGTCGTGCACCTCTGTTCACCTCACGAAAATAGCAACGAAATATATATTTCAGTCACATTTTCAAGGGTAGGTTACTGATTGGCTGCTGTTCTTTAAGTTCAAAATGCACTTAGTTCTCGTCATGAACACATTAAAGGTATGTGTGCACTTCCAATGCTTTTACAATGTGTAGCTCAAGTCCTGATGTTGATTCTGGAAATCCTCTATCGTACTAAAGTGTAGTTACTGTCTACGAGTATGTTACACACCATCAAATCGGCTCACAGAACTCTTGGAACTCGGTTTAAAAAGATCAGTTCATCGCTGAAATATTCGATTTTATATTTTCTGTAAGTTAGATTTCAACAAAAGTGGCACTTATCTTGAAACAAAATTTGTCGTAACTAATTCCTGTTGAAAAATATGTTGTACTCCTTTTCTCATATGCTTGTAATAGGAGAAAAGGCAAGTTCGATCATCTTCAAGATAAATATGGCGTAGTTTGAACTCAGTGTCCCCTTTCTTAACTGCTGCGAAAGGAGTAGCGGATTCTAGATCTTTACTAACATGTGGTGTGATTACGTTGTCGATAATCATCTGAAACAAAAAATTTACGTACAGGACGGGACTCCAGTTTTCTCGTTTGAACGTAATAAAACTTGCTGTTAACAATAGTGAATGATCCTGATGGCAATGTTTACAGCTGTTTTCTATACTCTTTACATTCAGATAGAATGACAATTCGATTCCGTTACAGAGAAATATATGTCTATACAGTAACAACAGATTCCAAAATTGTAATCAATGTTGCCTTTTGCGAAGTAGAGAAATTTTAACCTTGCACTAGCTACATGCCCCTCGACAAATTCTGGAGTTTTTCCATTTTCGTTTAACTTTATCTGTTGCTTCAAGAGGTAAAAATAGTTACTTTACAGGACAGAGGTAAAAATTATCGGTGGTAGTCACTTATAACTTCATTTTTTTTAATGTAGTATATTGCTGCACGTCTAGTGTCGCAGAGCAGGTGGTTCGAACTGATTTCTGCCATGTCTCTTGCACACGTTTTAAAATTATTGGGGTTTCAATACCTCGTGGCGCCATACAAGTAATCTGAGCGCTCTTTGTCTCTCTTTCTATTGGTTTTATGCCGTCCTCCATCGTTTCCTGTACTTTTGTAATATTTTCTTCTACGCGCATTCACCATTTCCGACATCCCCTGTATTTTACTTGGCTTACTTATGAGACCATACATGTTTTCTCTTCAGTTTCTTCTCCCATTCCAAGTCAGATGTTTCTGAATAGTATACGAAGTAGCTGTCTCATCAGTCGCCCATGTTTTTCACGTAGTTCTCCATTATTCCTACTATCTCCTACTTTCATGTTTATTTCATTGCTCAGTTGTTAAAGAATTGTAAAGAGTATTAAGAATATAGCACATGCAACCCAGTCGAATTCTTTCATATGGATTTTACTGAATTTACTTGTGATTCGTAGGTTCGTTCCCTTAGTGACCCCTTTTTTGATGAAACTATGTCTGGAAATATACTTCAACAAGCCCTAAATAAACTTAAAATAGCTACTTTTAAGTACACCTTCTTATTTTTTAATGGAATAATGCTTGAATCGCAAGCACAAGAGAAAGTGTAGAATTTTTAAACACATGTCTGTTAGGGCAGTTTACATAATGTCTCATTAAGTGCACCCCCGAATCGTATTTGTCCACGGTGTGTCTCTGGAAACATTCATCACGCTGTCATAGACAGCGTTACCTACGAAAGTATACTTAATTTGTGCCCACTGATAAAATGAGCTTTGAACAATGTCACAGTTACCAAAATTACATATTCTGTGAGTTTGTGACAGATCAAATGCTGCAGGTTATTGTGCACCTCTGTTGGATAGAGAGCAGAACACTGCCTTTCAAAGTGGCCGTTTTTTTAACTCTATTAAACTAGTAAACAATAGTTGTTCCTCGTCGTTGCTCTGAATGATTACTTTCCAGACACATGGTATCGAATATGATCAAACGCATTTCGATCACAGTCCTGCAAGCGATCTTGATTAAAATTCCGTTATTGACTACTAACAAGTTATCTCTTCGGAACAACCTTACGACGCGAAAGTCACCGCCGCAATACGAAAGTTCGCCTATGAAGACCTGCCGCACCAACATAAAGACGTTAACTCACAATCAGCAGTGCTCAGCTATATAAAAATAGAATTTAAATTTCAGCTGCACTGCTATGCAATGAATGCCTCCATCTCAAGAGCTATTGCTCTTCGGTATTAGTCGTAGAAATGCTAGTAACCCTGCACTGATGTTCTTATGGTCATTCATAGTGACTTCAAAAGGTTCTGATTTGGTGTTTAAGTTGTTTAGCTGCCAATCAGAAATAGAATAACAGAGAGACAAGCTTTTTCTGGAACACAGTGACAGTACTTCATGCAAATGATATTCTAAACGCGTTTGTGACACAGCTTTCTATTCGGAAGTAGCAATGCGTTACAATTAGAAGAAAGTTTTCTTGAATGCAGACACAACACGAATAGTTTTCCGCATCCAGTGCATACGAGTGAATGAGACTGACACACACTTCTCCACAGGCACGCAGAGAGAGGGAGACAGAGAGAACAAGTAATGTAAACAATGGAAATTTCAGGTGTTTTGAGAATCTACAGTGCTCAATTGTGGTTTCAGTCGCAAAATGCTTTTAAACATTTTTAAACTATCGCACAGTACTTTTTGCTATTAATTATAAGTTTCTACATCTTCCTGTATCGACTTTCCCAAATATATCACAACTATAAATGTAGTGGCTTACATCAGATCTCGCTGAAAGAAGAAAATAATTACAGCTCTTGAAATTTTCACAATTTTACACCTTTTTGTGACACGCTGTGTAAGTTAAGTGTGGAGACGTCGTGATAAGAAATATGAAAGCACTGTTCATATCCATCGCACTTCATATTAACGAAACCCACTATCGCAAAATCGTTTAACAGTTTAAAATATGCAGTTTTAGTCTAAGTCTACCCTGTAGTAAAGTTTTAATTGTAAAAACGGTCTGTCGTTATGGTATTTACATGTCGCGCTCTATGAAACGCTTTTTGAGATGATAAGCAACAACAGGCCAGCGTTGATCTAGTACGTTAATTATGTCACAGGTGTGTTTGCATGCCATAAAGTTTAACATTGTGGGCTGCTATAATGTATTGATCTTGTATAGTTGCATGCAGAAAATAACACTTTTCATTCAGTCTGTATGTGAAGATTTCATAATGGTAGATGTGCCATAATGATAGCGGAATGATGATTTACCTAAATGAGCGACCATTACACTCATCCATCCATGTAACAAAGAACGGCACAACGCATTTCCGGCGATAATAACTTACAGCCCCACCTGTTCGCTACAGATTTACTTCACGTAATACACTCGTAATAATGGAAAACTATGTAATAATACGTACAAATACGCTAAGAAATGTGTTTAAAAGTCCATGATATATTAAACGTATGTGGAAGACCGGGACTCGAACCCAGACACTTGCCTTTCACTGACAATACTTTTTTGCATCTACACTATCCACACACCAATTATCCCTCCCCTAATACATTTCTCCAGCCTTCCGAACTCTGTAGTAGCTTCCTTTCGTACTTCGTCCGACTAGATCCTCGAATAAGAGGATACCACGGATATAACTGATCCACAGATAGGGGCTGTATCCAGAACGTATATTTTCATTACGATGATGCTCATGAAAAGTAGACATGTGTTACATGTGTAATATCTTGTACATTAATCACATGAAGAGAAAATAGTAATTGGACACTGTTATATAAATTAGTCAACCTTGCAACTGTAGTTGCTTTAGACAGGTCATAACGCACATGCACTGGATTGAACTCCATGTCGTATCAAAAAAATTGGTATAAACAATTATTGAATTTTAAAGGTTTTTCATCAATTTACTATGTTTGCATACCCGAGACAAGGTAATTCGAAACTGATGGAAGGCGTGAGGCAGGGATACTCATACCGCTGAGAGGTGGGTGGTGGCTGCCTTACCTGGTGCTCAGCCGGCGGATGTCACTGAGCGGCGTCCGGACCTGTCGCTGTCGCTGTCGCTGTCGGTGTCGGGTGCTCCTCTCCGCGGCCGGAACAGCCACTTAATGTCTGCGCCCAGACGCGCTGGCCAGGCGTACGCCGCTGGCCACACCCTGCCCCCGCCACCGACCTGTGGTTCGCGCCCGCCCAGGACAACCCACTGGTGACTCCAGTGCTGTGTCGGGACAGGACCTGATTCGCCATGAGTACACAATTATCGTGGTAGTCAATGAAAAAGCTGTTACAACCGTCTTAAGATCTCCAACGTTCGTAAACAGCACTACGGTAATACAAAGTATTCACAGGGGATTCCCCTTTTCTTCAAATGGTTCAAATGGCTCTGAGCACTATGGGACTTAACACATGTAGTCATTAGTCCCCTAGAACTTAGAACTACTTAAACCTAACGAACCTAAGGACATCACACACATCCCTGCCCGAGGCAGGATTCGAACCTGCGACCGTAGCAGTCGCGCGGTTCCGGACTGAGCGCCTAGAACCGCTAGACCACCGCGGCCGGCTCCCCTTTTCTATTTAAAATAAAAACGCATGTCTTTAAAGATACATACGTCTTCAATAGTCCTCGAGTTGATCAAAAACTGTAAATGTAAAAAATAATCAGCTCTATTTTGCCATTCAGTGGAACTGGAAGTACGATATTGCAGTGCCTGTATTGTTCTGAATTACGATGCAAAAAGAAACTTTTCATTTTAATTCAGAATAACACACTCACTGCAATATTGTATTTGTCCGCCGACTCCCGGCAAGCGGCTTTCGAGTAAAATGTCTCACCTGTACGGAAACATACGTAGTGCAGCTTTTAGACCCATGGTTGACAACATATGGAATCTTGGGTCTGGCGGTGGGTCGCACACAGATAGCCAAATGGTAATGTGACTGCCCGCGCGGTTCTGGTCCAGCACAAATTTTCGTTGTCATTCCATTCTACAGCTGTTGGTTGTCCATATTCACAGTTGCGGATACGTTTAATGAAACTGGATGTCGTTTTTAATTATGTATAAGAGCTGTGCCTCCCTGCCTCTTGATCCCACTGTATGACTTTCTCACTCCTTTTGACACCTGCTACCCACACAAACTCAAACACACACGCACACACACACACACACACACACACACACACACACACACACACACCGCCTCAAAATGCATGGGAGCTCATCTATGGTTTAAAAAGAGTAGTCGTGTAACAATTTCCACTGGTTTTTAAAAATATTTAACTTTCTGACACACTTATTGCTGCAATGAGTGAACTGCAACTTCGTAGCTACATAATCCACTCAAGATTCTTCCAAATCAGACAATCAGTGTTACTTCTGATATCGAATCCATGAACGTTATTTTTTTTAACGTATTTTTGTTTACAAATGTGGATGAAACAGCAAACCAACTATACCCGTTTGAAAATCTATTCTCTTTGTAATGACTCAGTTACAGTCCTATAGTAAGCTACAAGCTAGCTGCAGTCATTCGAAAATCTTTTGTCTTTGTGTTGACGTGACTCCACTGCTGTAATAATAATGGCCGGCCGGTGTGGCCTAGTGGTTCTAGGCGCTTCAGTCCGGAACCGCGCGATCGCTATGGTCGCAGGTTCGAATCCTGCCTCAGGCATGAATGTGTGTGATTTCCTTAGGATAGTTAGGTTTAAATAGTTCTAAGTTCTACGGGACCTCAGATGTTGAGTCCCATAGTGCCCAGAGACATTTGAACCAATTTCTAATAACAATGCTACCCCAATGCTAATGGACACGTGAAAGCTGAGCACCTTCAGTGGAATTATCTTAATATCCTTAAAATATATTCTCTTACGAAATTCCGAGACGAAAGTCCCAAGAAAGAGTCAACACAGAACTTCCTCATACATACACCTCACTATTGGGGCAACCTATGTTCTGGTGCACTCTGCATTGTTGCCAGATGTATCCAAGATGGCGGCGATGACGTCATCCAAGATGGTGGCGTGTAGAGTTGGCAACAGTGCATGATGTCATCCAAGAT
This sequence comes from Schistocerca americana, assembly GCF_021461395.2. Classification (NCBI taxonomy): domain Eukaryota; kingdom Metazoa; phylum Arthropoda; class Insecta; order Orthoptera; family Acrididae; genus Schistocerca; species Schistocerca americana. The sequence goes on along the minus strand of NC_060119.1, from coordinate 614,328,020 downwards.
GACGGCTGTGACGTCATTGAAGATGGCTGATTTTGGTGGGAAGTTTGAAGTTTGGCAGGAAGAAGGTCAATTGGGCTATCTCCACCTACATAACACCTGCCCTCCCCCCAAAAATGGCGGGAAGCTCAAATTCCAACAGGATAATGCATCATACCACAGTTACCTCTACTAACCTAAGAAAATTGCAGGAAGATAGATCACTTGGGCCACCTCCACTACCCTAAGTTACCCGACCGCCACCTCTTCCTAGGAACTGGCGCCAAGTTTGAATTTTGATGGTAAAGAAAGGTCAATTGTGCTGTTGCCACTGTCATGTGACAGGTGCGAAATATGAACATACATCAGCTTTCAGATGTAGAAATACATGTATCAACTATCGTTTACGTCGCACAATTCCTACTTGGTTTGGGACGTTTTTCCGTCAGCATATTTTTCTAACATCCTGTTAAACAGTGTCACGTCAAAGTTGAACGTTTCTTCCTGGAGGAAAGGAAAAAAAAGCTGTTATTGAAATAGAGAACTAGGTAATAGGGACACCGAACAGAAGGGAATCAGCTTTGTCGCAGTCCAAGTACTCGGCCTGTTACTCAGTTCAAATAATTTAGGAGAACCGCGGCTAAAATGAACCCGTACGACCCGAATGTATATTTCACTTTCCAGTAGTGTTGTTTTGAAACTTGTTGGCAGATAATTTGATTCAGACGGGGGATTGTCATTAGTCAGCTTAGAGCTCTAAATTAATTGTTTCCATTACGAGTATCTTATCATTTAAAGAGGATTTCCATAGCCATTTTTCCTTGCCTATATTATCTATTATATCTTTATCTGTAGCAACAAATTTTTCATATTTTCAAGTTCTTCCTCAATTTTTGTGTTTAAGGCTCATTTCTCCACAGAGCTAAATCAATTACGCTGTTTGGAAAAGTTTATCCTTATTTCCTGTCAATGGTTGGCACCAATATGGTGTTATGTTGAATAATGTTCATCAGCTGTGGTAGTATGCTTCTAATATCTTGCCTTGGCAACGCTTTTTAAACTTATAAAAAAAGATTTTTTCGGATTACCGAGACATGCTGTAAAATAAAATGAATGAACTTTCGGCTACTCTTTCCCAGGGTCAAAACTTGTGGAGTGACACTGCAGCTGTGTATGTACAGTACTACAGGACCCCTATCGTTCCAGGCATCTGGACGGCATGTGTGTTGTCATATGTCAGAATTGACTGCGTATAAAGCATGTAGGCAGACATATTTACTGGAACCTAGAATATCTTTCGCTTCAATGCTGCTATGATATGTCGACATACGTAGAATGTAACATATTTTAAGATTCGTATATTGACTGCTTTGAGAGTAAACATTTTACTTTGACGATACGAACGAAAACAAAAATACGTTATCATGTCAGCAGATGACTTCAAAGAAATGTTCTCCGGATGATGTGGTAAGCGATACAATGACACCTATGCAATTTGATATGATAAATTGTCTGGCATAAATTTGTTTCCCGCAAATACTGATGTCTTAGCCACTGCCCTGTGTTCTAACTTAAGTTCATTTAATTTGAAAAATGCAATTAACGAATCTCCACCGTTGAATATAACTATGTCACCATATCGGCGGAGTATTATTGTAGCGTCATTTAATAATTGGTCCTGTGAGATCCACGAGACTGAATCAAGCGCTGTTGCGATGTTAACATAAGCAAACCTGTCGTTCTCAGGTAAACGAATCGTGTAGACCAATTGTGGGTGCATAGTGTGATCTCTGTTTTGTTTTGTACATTAAATTTCTCAGTTTATTGTATTTGAAGCACCCATCGACTCTCGCTCGTAATTTAAGTTCGTATGCGAGTCGCATATGTTCGTGTCCGCATTCCTTGTATTAGGGTAATGCATAAATTCGTAGCGTTTTTGTTTTGCATGTTGGTATCCCGGTTGCTATGGGTTTACTTATCGATTGTCGTTTTCTATTTCACTGTTGCTATTTGAGATTGCGTATTGTCATTTTGTCATTCAGAGATGGTGAGTGAGCTGTGGACTCTAGAAAACGGAGACCAAGTGGACAGATTGGAACATTTCCGATATATTCCTCTGTTTGAGTTCAAATGGCTCTGAGCACTATGGGACTTAACTTCTGAGGTCATTAGTCCCATAGAACTTAGAACTACTTAAACCTAACTAACTTAAGGACATCACACACATCCATGCCCGAGGCAGGATTCGAACCTGCGACTGTAGCGGTCACGCGGTTCCAAACTGAAGTGCTTAGAACCGCACGGCCACACCGGCCGGCCTGTTTGACTTCAGTGGAGGGATGACGGCAATGGAGGCAGCCAGAAACATTCGTGGCGTGTATAGGGATAATGCCATTTGACAGAGCACGGCAATAAAATGGTTTTCTCGTTTCAAGGTGGATCTTTTTGGTATTAATGACTTTCTATAAGACTTTCGTGGTTTGAAGAAGATGGTTTGAACGCTTTAATCCACAAAGATAGACTTCAGTGTACTCGAGAATTGGCAAATGGGATGAACTGTGATCATTCCAACAGTGATCATTCCACCATGTGGGACGTTTGCATATAATGGGGTAGGTTCAAAATTCGGGTGTTTGGGTACCGCATGCCCTAAATCAAAATCACAATAATCAGCGGGCGGTCATATGTACATCTCAGGTTGCTCGTATGAGTTGGCTCGCGAATAGCACCGAGCATTCCTATCCTGTAGCGTTACTGGTTATGCTAACATCAGGGGCCGGCCGGTGTGGCCGACCGGTTGTAGGCGCTTCAGTCTGGAACCACGCGACCGCTACGGTCGCAGGTTCGAATCCTGCCTCGGGCGTAGATGTGTGTGATGTCCTTAGGTTAGTTAGGTTTAAGTAGTTCTAAGTTCTAGGGGACTGATGACCTCAGATGTTAAGTCTCGTAGTGTTCAGAGCCATTTGAACCATTTCAACTAACATCAGGAAAAGAAAGAAATGGTTGAGCCCAAACAAGCAGCAACTCCCTGTACGAACCCCTGCACCCCTCCGCGAAAGTTATTGTTATGCATCTGGTGGAACAGCGAAGGTGTGACATTCTGAGAATTATTTCCCCGAGGTGTAACCATCACTGCTGACGTTTATTGACGACAACTGAGCTATCTTTCAGGTGCATCCCAAATGAACAACGCATGCATCTGATAGACTGATAATATAAAGGAGCTGAGTTGGAAATTCATTCTGCACCCACCTTATTCACCTTATCTTGTACCCTCAGATTTTCATATTTTCCGCCCTTTATCGAACAACCTATGATGAGCTTCCTTTCGATATGCAAATGAACTCTTAAGATGGTTCGACGAGTTCTTCACCTCAAATAGGCGTAATTTATACAATCGCAAAATTAAAAAGTTACTCCAGCGTTGGTAGACTGTTGTAAATAGTCAAGATATTATTGATGACTAAAGTTCTGTTATGAGTATGTATTGTATTTATTAAACTTACGGAAAAACGCTAAAAAGTTATGCAGAAACCTAAATATATTTTTTACGAGCTTCTGTCAGGAGCGACCTATTTACAAATACCTGTGTAGTTACTACATTATTTGTGTAATTTCTTGCGTGCTCTAGTGCTTACTAAGCACAACCTTTTACTTTTATTTTAATAACATTGTAGCGTACAGTACCGCCATTGTTATAGACCCTTTTCGTATAGCCGGCTGGAGTGGCCGTGCGGTTCTAGGCGCTACAGTCTGGAACCGCAAGACCGCTACGGTCGCAGGTTCGAATCCTGCCTCGGGCATGGGTGTGTGTGATGTCCTTAGGTTAGTTAGGTTAAAGTAGTTCTAAGTTCTAGGGGACTGATGACCTCAGAAGTTGAGTCCCATAGTGCTCAGAGCCATTTGAACCATTTGAACCTTTTCGTATAGGCTTTTGGTTGTTTTCGTTAGTGTGATTCAGTGTCGGTTAGACTGTCAGTCAGACAGCACTTCGAACTCCTGCTGCTAAAAACTTGAGTACACCATTCGTTTGTTACATATTTTTACAAGCTTCAAACAGGAGCCACTGCAGTAATTGATATTAACTGTGATTGCTGTGTACAGATGCGAGCTGGGTTGGCGACCCTTCACTCACAGCTCCAGGCTGCGTTGGCTTCCATCACACAGCTTGAGGCTGCTGAAAAGGGGCATCACTGTGGAGGGTTGGACGTGGGGACGTGAGGGACGTTGATCACGTCCCACATGTCCCCCAATTGGTCCACTGCTGTGGCCGCCCCAGGTACTGCCTGCACTGAGGCTGACCCCTCACCCCTGGTCGAGTGGGACATCTTTCCAAAGTCTGGCAGGCAATTAAAAACTTTCCGAGGGGCCGATCGTAGGGCCTCCCCAGTTCAGTTGATGAACAGGTTTCTGGCGTTATCTTAGGCTTACGATGTCTCTAAGCCGGATGCAGTCATCCACCATGTCCCTGGGGAAGCTTTTCTGCCTGCAAGTTCTGGGTTTGCTGATAGTAGGGAGCTCCAACGTTAGGCGCTTAGTGGGGTCCCTTAGAAACATGGCTGCCAAGGAGGGGAAGGAAGCCAGTGTGCACTCTGTGTGCATACTGGGTGAGTCATTCCGGATGTGGAAAGGGTGCTTCCGGATGCCATGAAGAGTACAGGGTGCAGCCAACTACAGGTGGTGACTTATGTCGGTACCAATGACGTGTGTCACTTTGGATAGCAGGAGATTCTCTCTGGTTTCGGGTGGCTATCAGAAATGGTAAAGGCTGGCAGTCTTGCTTCCGAGATTAAGACGGAGCTCACCATCTGCAGCATCGTCGATAGAACCAACTGTGGTCCTTTGGTGCAGGATCGACTGGAAAGTCTGAATCAGAGGCTCAGGCGGTTCTGTGACCGTATATGCTGCAGATTCCTTAACTTGCGCCATCGGATGGTGGGTTTCCGTGGTCAGGAGTCCACTACACACAGGAAGCGACTACACAGGTAGCGGGGGCTGCGTCGAAGGGACTGGGCGGTATTTTAGGGTAGAGGGTCTCAGAGAACCACAGAAAGGGCGTCCACCTAAAAGAGGGCAGGTAAAACACAGTAAGGTACTTGTAGGAACGATGGTATTATAGTTGTAAATTGTTGTAGCTGTGTTGGGAAAGAATCAGAGCTCCAAGCCCTAATAGAAAGCACTGAAGCTCAAATAGTTATAGGTACGGAAAGCTGGCTAAAGCCGGAAATAAATTCAGCCGAAATTTTTTCAAACGACCCAACAGTGTTCAGAAAGGATAGATTAAATACAGTTGGTGGTGGAGTATTTACTGCTGTCATCAGGAGTTTGCCTTGTAGTGAAATTGAAGTGGATAGTTCCTGCGAAATAGTGCGGGTAGAGGTTATACCTGACAATCAGACTAAACTATTAATTGGATCGTTCTACCGACCCCCCGACTCAGACGATATAGTTGCTGAACAGTTCAAAGAAAACTTGAGTCTCATTTCAAATAGGTACTCCACTCATACAATTATAGTCTATGGTGACTTCAATCTACCCTTCATATGCTGGAAAAATTATACGTTTAAACCGGCGGCAGGCATAAAACGTCATCCGAAATTGTACTGAAGGCTTTCTCAGAAAATTATTTTGGATAGTTAGTTCATTAGCCTATTCGAAGGGTAAATGGATGCAAAAGCATACTTGACCTCTAGGCAACAACTATTCTTGACAATTAGGGAGTATCGTGACGAATACAGGGATTAGCGGCCACAAGGCAATTGCTGCTAGGCTGTATACCGTAAGACCTACAACCATCAAAAAGAAACGCAAAGAATATCTATTCAAAAAAGATGATAAAAATGCTCTTAACGCCTTTTTAAGACATAGTCTTCACTACTTCCGATCTGATCATGTAGTCGTAGAAAAGTTGTCGAATGATTTCAAAGAGATAGTATCGACAGCAATTGAGAGATATATACCACATAAATTACTAAGTGATGGTACACAAAATGGGTCAGATCGCTGTTGCAGAAGCAGCGAAAAAAGCATGCCAAATTTAAAAGAACGTAAAATCCCCAAGACTGGCAAAGTTTTACAGAAGTTCGAAATATAGCGCGTACTTCAATGAGAGATGCTTTTAATAATTTCCACAACTAAATTCTGTCTGGAAATCTGCCATAAAACCGACGGAGATTCTGGTCGTACATAAAGCACACCAGTAGCAAGACGCAATCAATGCCTTCACTGCGCAATAACAACGGTGAAGTCACTGATGACAGTGACACTAAAGCAGAGTTATTAAACACGGTTTTTCGAAACTTCTTCACCAAAGAAGACGAAGTACATATTCCTGAATTCCAATCAAGAACAACTGCCAAAATGAGAAATATAGAAGTAGATATCGTCGGTGTAACAGAGAAGCTTAAATCATTTAATAAAGCCACGGCCCCCGGTCCAGATTGTATACCAGTCAGGTTCCTCTCAGAGTATGCTGATGCAATACCTCCGTTTTTAGCAATTACATACAACCGCTCGCTCACAGAAAGATCCGTACCTAAGGACTGGAAAGTTGCTCAAGTCACATCAATAACTAGAAATGGAAGTAGGAGTAATCAGCTCAATTACAGGCCTATCTCACTAACGTTGCTGTAGAGTTTTGGAACATATACCGTATTCGAACATTATGAACTACCTCGAAGAAAACGATTTATTGACACACAGACGGCACGGATTCAGAAAATATCGTTCTTGTGAAGCACAACTAGTCTTTATATTCATGAAGTAATGAGTGATATCGGCAGGGGATGTCAAATTGATTCCATATTTTTAGATTTCCAGAAGGCTTTCGACACCGTTCCTCACAAGCGTCTTCTAACCAAACTGCGTGCCAATAGAATATCGCCTCAGTTGTGCGACTGGATTCGTGATTTCCTGTCAGAAAGGACACAGTTCGTAATAATAGACGGGAAGTCATCGAGTAAAATAGAAGTAATACCCGGTGTTCCCCAAGGAAGTGTTATAGGCCCTCTATTATTCTTGATCTGTATTAACAGCATAGGACACAATCTGAGCAGCCGTCTTGGATTGTTTGTGGACGATGCTGTCTTTTACCGTCTTGTGAATTCATCAGATGACCAAAACAAATTGCAAAATGATTTACACTACTGGCAATTAGAATTGCTACACCAAGAAGAAATACCGATGATAAACGGGTGTTCATTGGACAAATATATTATACTAGAACTGACATGTGATTACATTTTCAAGCAGTTTGGGTGCATAGATCCTGAGAAATCAGTACCCATAACAACCACCTCTGGCCGTAATAACGGCCTTGATACGCCTGGGCATTGAGTCAAACAGAGCTTGGATGGTGTGTACAGGTACAGCTGTCCATGCAGCTTCAACACGATACCACAGTTCATCAAGAGTAGTGACTGGCGTATTGTGACGAGCCACTCGCTCGGCCACCATTGACCAGATGTTTTCAGTTGGTGAGAGAACTGGAGAATGTGCTGGCCAGGGCAGCAGTCGAACATTTTCTGTATCCATAAAGGCCCGTACAGGACCTGCAATTGCGGTCGTGCATTATCCTGCTGAAATGTAGGGTTTCGCAGGGATCAAATGAAGGGTAGAGCCACGGGTCGTAACACGTCTGAAATATAACGTTCACTGTTCAAAGTGCCGTCAATGTGAACAAGAGGTGACCGAGACGCGTAACCAATTGCACCCCATGCCATCACGCCGGGTGATACGCCAGTATGGCGATGACGAAAACACGCTTCCAATGTGCGTTCACCACGAAGTCGCCAAACACGGATGCGACCATCATGATGCTGTAAACAGAACCTGGACTCATCCGAAAAAATGACGTTTTGCCATTCGTGCACCCAGGTTCGTCGTTGAGTACACCATCGCAGGCGCTCCTGTTTGTGATGCAGCGTCACGGGTAACCGCAACTATGGTCTCCGAGCTAATAGTCCATGCTGCTGCAAACGTCGTCGAACTATTCGTGCAGATGGTTGTTGTTTGGCCAACATCCCCATCTGTTGACTCAGGGATCGAGACGTGGCTACACGATCTGCTACAGCCAGATGCCTGTCATCTCGCAAGTGAAACGAGGCCGTTGGGATCCAGCACGGCGTTCCGTATTACCCTCCTGAACCCACCGAATCCATATTCTGCTAACGGTCATTGGATCTCGATCCACCGGCCGGGGTGGCCGAACGGTTCTAGGCGCTACAGTCTGGAACCAGACGACCGCCTACGGTCGCAGGTTCGAATCCTGCCTCGGGCGTGGATGTGTGTGATGTCCTTAGGTTAGTTAGGTTTAAGTAGTTCTAAGTTCTAGGGGCTGATGACGTCATAAGTTAAGTCCCATAGTGCTCAGAGCCATTTGAACCATTTTGATCTCGACCAACGCGAGCAGTAATGTTGCGATACGATAAACCGCAATTGCGATAGGCTACAATCCGACCATTATCAAAGTCGGAAACGTGATGGTACGCATTTCTTCTCCTTACACGAGGCATCACAACAACGTTTCACCAGGCAACACTGGACAACTGCTGTTTGTGTATGAGAAATCGGTTGAAAACTTTCCTCATGTCAGCACGTTGTAGGTGTCGCCACCGGCGCCAACCTTGTGTGAATGCTCTGAAAAGCTAATCATTTGCATATCACAGCATCTTCTTCCTCTCGGTTAAATTTCGCGTCTGTAGCACGTTATCTTCGTGGTGTAGCATATTTAGTGGCCAGTAGTGTAGATAAGATATCTGTATGGTGCGAAAAGTGTCAATTGACCCTGAATACAGAAAAGTGTGAAGTTATTCACATGAGTACTAAAAGAAATCCGCTAAATTTCGATTACGCGGTAAGTCACATAAATCTGAAGGCTGTAAGTTCAACTAAATACTTAGGTATTACAATTACAAATAACCTAAATTGGAACAATAACATAGATAGTGTTGTGGGTAGAGCAAACCAAAACCTGCGATTCATTGGCAGAACACTTAGAAAGTGCAACAGGTCTGCTAAAGAGACTGCTGACACCACGCTTGTCCGCCCTGTTCTGGAGTATTGCTGTGCGGTGTGGGATCCGCATGAGATGGGCTGACGAATGACATAGAAATAGTACAAAGAAGGGCAGCTCGTTTTGTATTATCGCGAAATAGGGGTTATAGTACCACAGACATGATACGTGAATTTGAGTGGCAGTCATTAAAACAAAGGCGTTTCTCGTTGCGACGGGATCTTCTCATAAAATTTCAATCACCAGTTTTCTCCTCCGATTGCGTAAACGATCTTTTGCCACCCACCTACACAGGGAGAAATAATCATCCCGATAAAATAAGAGAAATCAGGGCTCGCACAGAGAAATTTAAGTGCTCGTTTCTCCCGCGCGCCCTTCAAGAGTGGAACGGTAAAGAGACAGGCTGAAGGTGGTTCATTGAACCCTCTGCCAGGCACTTCATTGTGAATTGCAGAGTAATCGCGTAGATGTAGATATTAGATGTAAAAGCACCAGTCGTGCTGTAACCACACCAGATACTGCTGGCCTAGGATAATCGGATATATTTACGGATCTACCCGTCTTAGCATCAAAAATCTTTACAGCGTTGTATTGCTGTTCTTGAGGACGTATAAGTGTCAAAGAGAAAAATGTAACTCTGTCTTTTAATAATTGTTGATTATTAATTCCTTAACGTACATGCTTTTGTCTCTATGTTGTCAGTTGTGATTAACTAAGTTATTACTGATCATGACCATTTCGCGAAAATTTATGATTTCTCGCGCGACCAGAAGACGTACTTGATGAATCAAAGTACAGGCTAGTTCCACTGAAGAACATGACTGTTCTCATTTCAGAGGAAGACCTTCGTAGAGAAAAGATGTTTAACTAGCGTTCTTAGTTGATTTATGTTTGTTCAGTTCACTGACCCAAAAGCCTGTGTTCTTTGAATTATTATTATTATTTTTTTTACGTGAAATAGATGTTGCGATACTTAAATCCCATCCACATCGGCATCTAAGGCCCGCCGATAATCGAATCCACAAAGATAGTGGCACGTGTTGTTCGATTTGTTGGCAGGTGGTTCTCACGTTCCTGTTACCGAAGCACTCTTGGAGTCTTAACTAGAGACTAAAACAGCAGCTCATTCAAGTGTCAGTCTACTCTATGTCAGCTATGATAATCGTGTTGCACGCAGCACACACGGTTAAATTGCAATACTGTTCGCGACGTCGTCACGAACCAACCTACTTGGATTGTTTCCATAGGCTTCGTGTAAGAAACACCTTCTTGGTTTTCGGAACCTTGTCATATTTCAGTGTGTGAGTACAGGATGATCCTGTTGAGATAAGAGTCTCAGGTCCGGGACACCGGTGGGGTATGCATGGTTTTTAGCTGCAAGGTAAGACGTTCGTTTTCTTGTATTCGAAGCAGATGTACATTTAACTATCGACGTAGGAAAATGTGCAGAAAGGGGATGACGTAATGTAAAGACAGAAATAAACAAAGACGGTAACTTGATATAAAGGAAGGAATCCTATCCTATAAACTTTAGTCGCGACAGATTATGAACAAAACTATCTCTTCCACAATACAGACTTTACCGAAAAGTAAGTGTTGGTTTACATGCCCTATGTACATATATTAATATAACAGGTGTACTATAGGTTATTCTACACTAGATGTACTACTAGTCACATTATCTTAGTCATATAACTTCATCCGTGAAAGGAATTTTGACTATATTCCCGTTTGTTGGTATATTTGGCAAGGTTTCCAGAACATTGATGTTTGGATATAAACGAGTGAGTACCTTCTTAGCATAAGTTTTTGATTGGCATTTCCCTCAATAATCTCAGCTGTAGTAGATTATCTTATCGGGAGAGCATCTACAAAGAATCATCTGAATTGTATCCCAATAAATTCATCCGTTTTTCTGTCATTTCCTCTTAGATATACATAGCCCACTTTATTACCGCGTGTATATTGGGAGATTCGAAAAACGACGAATACTCGAATCGGGATCTATATGCTACGTTCTAGAAAAAAATCTTTAATCTGACGAGTCCAGGACTCTATAGCCCTACAGTAAAGTCTATTAAGACGTAGGTATTCTATCGAGCCTCCATTGTCGAAGCGAAGGCCAGTCTTAAGCTTTTATTTGCTACGACTGCCCTTTGAACTGGACACGCCTTCGAATCTGTTTACTCGCCAAGAATTGGACCGGATCAAGACAGCTTCGTCTGAAGGCCAGCCGCAAAAGTGGCAGGATCGCAGACTGGCTGTTCTGCTACTGTGGTGGCCCGCGATACAAAATGGAGAACATTCGGCTGGCCACAGCTGCTTCTGAACCTTCTGACGACGAGGTGACGATACGTATGGAGATTACAACCGAAAATTATAGGTATCCTGTCTCGTTAATTACGATTGTAGTGGTGACGTAGGCCTACGACATCCGGTATCCGACTACGGTGTTAACATCTTCACCTGCACTGCTGCCCGTTAAAACTGGAACATTCTGAAGGCGGCGTAAAACAACCGACAAACTAGCATGCTTAAATATGCAGAGCAGTAGCACTTCAGAGCAACGGCGCAAAACAGTAGTAACGCTAGCTACTTTCTGTATGTAAGACAAGGTTACACAGTGAATTGTTCTTCACAAATAGCATTTGAATGCTGGTTGTTTGGGGAAAGACCGTATTATGCCTCTTGTAAAAAGAAGACACACGTGTCAAAATTCGATAGCGGTAGGTTTGCGACATATAGAAAATGTCGTACATTTGTGCCGCCTCAGGGATATGTAGACTGCGTTGAGCAATGAGGTCCGTAACCCCTTAAGTTTTTTATCGAACGGTCTCTCAAAATTAATTTTACATCAGATATTCAGCAAATTTATGTCGCACGGTTTAAATCTGCGCTGTACAACGTAATGTTTCTTAACTGTCAGCATAAACAGTTCACACAGAAAGCAACAAATTCGTTGAATAGTTATACATGATTTTGAATGATGAAAATTGGCCGACGGCAGTCAACAAAAATACACTTCGGCATTTAGTAAAAATCTTTTGTAATAAAACAAATACAGCTACGCAACCGCTGTTCACAAGATTTGACAATAACTGTAATTTCTCTTCCATGGAACTTATTTCAAAAACTGTGCACACCGTCAGGCAGCTCCAACGTCAGGCGCGTAATGGGGCCCCTTAGGGAAATGGCAGCAAGAGAGGGGAAGAAAACCAATGTGCACTCCGTGTGCATACCGGGGGGAGTCATTCCAGATGTGGAAAGGGTCCTTCCGGATGCCATGAAGGGTACAGGGTGCACCCATCTGCAGGTGGTCGCTCATGTCGGCACCAATGATGTGTGTCGCTATGGATCGGAGGAAATCCTCTCTGGCTTCCGGCGGCTATCTGATTTGGTGAAGACTGCCAGTCTCGCTAGCGGGATGAAAGCAGAGCTCACCATCTGCAGCATCGTCGACAGGACTGACTGCGGACCTTTGGTACAGAGCCGAGTGGAGGGTCTGAATCAGAGGCTGAGACGGTTCTGCGACCGTGTGGGCTGCAGATTCCTCGACTTGCGCCATAGGGTGGTGGGGTTTCGGGTTCCACTGGATAGGTCAGGAGTCCACTACACGCAACAAGCGGCTACACGGGTAGCAGGGGTTGTGTGGCGTGGGCTGGGCGGTTTTTTAGGTTAGATGGCCTTGGGCAAGTGCAGAAAGGGCAACAGCCTCAACGGGTGCGGGGCAAGGTCAGGACATGCGGGGAGCAAGCAGCAATCGGTATTGTAATTGTCAACTGTCGAAGCTGCGTTGGTAAAGTACCGGAACTTCAAGCGCTGATAGAAAGCACCGAAGCTGAAATCGTTATAGGTACAGAAAGCTGGCTTAAGCCAGAGATAAATTCTGCCGAAATTTTTACAAAGGTACACACGGTGTTTAGAAAGGATAGATTGCATGCAACCGGTGGTGGAGTGTTCATCGCTGTTAGTAGTAGTTTATCCTGTAGTGAAGTAGAAGTGGATAGTTCCTGTGAATTATTATGGGTGGAGGCTACACTAAACAACCGAACTAGGTTAATAATTGGCTCCTTTTACCGACCTCCCGACTCAGCAGCATTAGTGGCAGAACAACTGAGAGAAAATTTGGAATACATTTCACATAAATTTTCTCAGCATGTTATAGTTTTAGGTGGAGATTTCAATTTACCAGATATAGACTGGGACACTCAGATGTTTAGGACGGGTGGTAGGGACAGAGCATCGAGTGACATTATACTGAGTGCACTATCCGAAAATTACCTCGAGCAATTAAACAGAGAACCGACTCGTGGAGATAACATCTTGGACCTACTGATAACAAACAGACCCGAACTTTTCGAATCTGTATGTACAGAACAGGGAATCAGTGATCATAAGGCCGTTGCAGCATCCCTGAATATGGAAGTTAATAGGAATATAAAAAAAGGGAGGAAGGTTTATCTGTTTAGCAAGAGTAATAGAAGGCAGATTTCAGACTACCTAACAGATCAAAACGAAAATTTCTGTTCCGACACTGACAATGTTGAGTGTTTATGGAAAAAGTTCAAGGCAATCGTAAAATGCGTTTTAGACAGGTACGTGCCGAGTAAAACTGTGAGGGACGGGAAAAACCCACCGTGGTACAACAACAAAGTTAGGAAACTACTGCGAAAGCAAAGAGAGCTCCACTCCAAGTTTAAACGCAGCCAAAACCTCTCAGACAAACTGAAGCTAAACGATGTCAAAGTTAGCGTAAGGAGGGCTATGCGTGAAGCGTTCATTGAATTCGAAAGTAAAATTCTATGTACCGACTTGACAGAAAATCCTAGGAAGTTCTGGTCTTACGTTAAATCAGTAAGTGGCTCGAAACAGCATATCCAGACACTACGGGATGATGATGGCATTGAAACAGAGGAGGACGCGCGTAAAGCTGAAATACTAAACACCTTTTTCCAAAGCTGTTTCACAGAGGAAGACCGCACTGCAGTTCCTTCTCTAAATCCTCGCACAAACGAAAAAATGGCTGACATCGAAATAAGTGTCCAAGGAATAGAAAAGCAACTGGAATCACTCAATAGAGGAAAGTCCACTGGACCTGACGGGATACCAATTCGATTCTACACAGAGTACGCGAAAGAACTTGCCCCCCTTCTAACAGCCGTGTACCGCAAGTCTCTAGAGGAACGGAGGGTTCCAAATGATTGGAAAAGAGCACAGATAGTCCCAGTCTTCAAGAAGGGTCGTCGAGCAGATGCGCAAAACTATAGACCTATATCTCTTACGTCGATCTCTTGTAGAATTTTAGAACATGTTTTTTGCTCGCGTATCATGTCATTTCTGGAAACCCAGAATCTACTATGTAGGAATCAACATGGATTCCGGAAACAGCGATCGTGTGAGACCCAACTCGCCTTATTTGTTCATGAGACCCAGAAAATATTAGATACAGGCTCCCAGGTAGATGCTATTTTTCTTGACTTCCGGAAGGCGTTCGATACAGTTCCGCACTGTCGCCTGATAAACAAAGTAAGAGCCTACGGAATATCAGACCAGCTGTGTGGCTGGATTGAAGAGTTTTTAGCAAACAGAACACAGCATGTTGTTATCAATGGAGAGACGTCTACAGACGTTAAAGTAACCTCTGGCGTGCCACAGGGGAGTGTTATGGGACCATTGCTTTTCACAATATATATAAATGACTTAGTAGATAGTGTCGGAAGTTCCATGCGGCTTTTCGCGGATGATGCTGTAGTATACAGAGAAGTTGCTGCATTAGAAAATTGTAGCGAAATACAGGAAGATCTGCAGCGGATAGGCACTTGGTGCAGGGAGTGGCAACTGACCCTTAACATAGACAAATGTAATGTATTGCGAATACATAGAAAGAAGGATTCTTTATTGTGTGATTATATGATAGCGGAACAAACACTGGTAGCAGTTACTTCTGTAAAATATCTGGGAGTATGCGTACGGAACGATTTGAAGTGGAATGATCATATAAAACTAATTGTTGGTAAGGCGGGTACCAGGTTGAGATTCATTGGGAGAGTGCTTAGAAAATGTAGTCCATCAACAAAGGAGGTGGCTTACAAAACACTCGTTCGACCTATACTTGAGTATTGCTCATCAGTGTGGGATCCGTACCAGGTCGGGTTGACGGAGGAGATAGAGAAGATCCAAAGAAGAGCGGCGCGTTTCGTCACTGGGTTATTTGGTAACCGTGATAGCGTTACGGAGATGTTTAATAAACTCAAGTGGCAGACTCTGCAAGAGAGGCGCTCTGCATTGCGGTGTAGCTTGCTCGCCAGGTTTCGAGAGGGTGCGTTTCTGGATGAGGTATCGAATATATTGCTTCCCCCTACTTATACTTCCCGAGGAGATCACGAATGTAAAATTAGAGAGATTAGAGCGCGCACGGAGGCTTTCAGACAGTCGTTCTTCCCGCGAACCATACGCGATTGGAACAGGAAAGGGAGGTAATGACAGTGGCACGTAAAGTGCCCTCCGCCACACACCGTTGGGTGGCTTGCGGAGTATCAATGTAGATGTAGATGTAGATGTAGATGCGGCAGATACCAAAACACCTACAGATACCACCACTGGTCTCGCGTAATTTAAAATTTATTTTTGGAGCGGGCTCGTTGGAACACATTTGTAAAAAGAAACAATTTTGCGACATATTTATGTGAGAAGGAACTCCATCAAGTCAAGTGGACTATGAAACAGATATACTACGGGTATGTTGCCTCTAAACATGCACATATGCCGAGATAACAAGCACAAAACATATGTAATGCGCCGAATACTACTGCACTGCTACAACGACTGACGAATACACCTTGCGCAGAGGCAACGTAATTTGATAATCAATCTGCAGAGCACACAGTAAGTAGAGATCAGCCTAGTAACTGAAAGAAACGTTGCACCTAAATCACAGTGCTCTCTCCAGTCGAACACACTGATGATTACATCATGGAGAGATATAACCGTCACTTGTCATGGGGAGTTAGAATACCCCTGTCTGATCACACACACAGACCAGCAAATCAGGAAGAACATCCTTAAATTCCCGACATAACTGCTGCAACTTCCTTCTGTCGATGGCTTAACTGACTCAATTCGAAGACGTACCCAGTACCAGCATCGCTACTGTTAATTATCGTGTGCGCACCTACTTTTGCGATATTTTTACAAAATTCAAAGATGGAATGAGGCTCAAAACGAAAGAGAAACTTCTTGAACGCGGAGGTCAGAACCTAACCCATGCTGCAATCAAACTCCGCCCCCAGAATCATTGGTACTAGTAAACCTCCCGCCAGAATGGACTCAAAGCGCCAAGTGCATTTGTTAATGCTTAACCTTACGCCCAACTATCCCAATAATACATTTCACTTAAATTGGCTGCCTTGCACTCTTCCTTCTTCCCTGAAAGGTATTCAGTCTTTCAAATGTCTTTAAATGTGTTGTAAAATTCCTCACTAATCAACGTCGAGAAATTGACACTATCTAGCAGTGGGCAAACAGATTTTCCATTAGTCTCTGCGCACATAAGAGGATCCCGAATTGCAGGTGCTGCAGATATCCTATTACAACCAGAGACTAACCGAAGCGTTCCACTGTTCTGGCGTCGTCTGCTAGTATCTTTCTACTTGTCAGCACAGATCGTGGCAAAATGCCCCGGGTGGTTACACCCATAACACTTCACTTCCTCCCTCTTATATTCCTTAATGAAATCTGTTTACTTTTCTCCTGTATCAATCCTATGTTATTTTCCTTGAAGCACTTCCTATCAACCTCACTAACTGCCTAAATCTCCGTTAAGGACCGTTCCACCTGTACAATATTCCTTGGTCGGATACTAAGCACTATTCGCATCCTATTCTTAAGGCACATACCTTCTTCGGAAGCGAAGAGAAACATACACTGAGCACCTCTATTAGATCTAATAACATAATCTTCTAGTAGATCGTTGGAATACTGTACCTCTTGGTATATTTTACTGACTAACTCCTGTCACATTCTGCTAGTCAGATGTTGGCTGCAAATAAGTTCACGAAATTTACGCCAACAGCAAGTTTCTCTGCGTGGCTTCCCACGAAACCTGTTATAAACAGGCAAATACCATTGGCGTCAGCAACTAATAAAACTGAAAAATCCTTCAGTCCCAACGCATATCCCTTATCCTGTAAATTTAAAAGGAACTGTAATGTATTTTCGATATCCTTGCTACTTTTAATTGGTAGGACCCAACCTTCGTGGAAAATCCTACTATGTGATTTGGCAGCTTGTGAAATAATTTCGGCACACGCTCGACTTGTCCCAATCCCATCCTGCCTCTAATTTCTACCTTTCACTATAGAAACGATCGAAAATTTTACCAAATGAAACCTGGTTCGATGCTGTAAACGTTTCACTTTACTCAGCAATGGAATGATAGATTCGTCGAATTGTTCTGCACCATTGACGCTACCCAAAACCACGAGTCTGTTCACGTAATGCAACACTCGTGAGAGAACTATACCAACATAAGGACGTGAGGCTCACTCGCTTCTAACACACCAGTCACTGAAGCTACATGGAGGGGCAAAGAAAAGTGACCCGGAGAACAGAGTTCCAGGGTACAAACAAACACAGTAGAGGAAAGGAAATACAGTGCAAACCTGACTATAGCAGGTGTTGAAAGTGACCACTATTCATTTCTTGGCCCATTACGGCCTTGGTCAGCAAATTTCTCTACGCGAATCGAAGCTATACTGCTGGAATGTCATCCTAAATGTTTTGCTGTATTTCTTCAAGACTGTGAGGGTTGTTGCGATACACGGATGACCTGAGGGTTCTTCACACAAAGTAATCGCACAGTAACAGATCAGGTGACCTGGGAGGCCAGCTAGGATCACGATCAGACAGACCTCTGCTAACAACTCTCTCATACGTGGAGATTGTGTAAATGTGCTCCAAGGTTTAGCCATCTCATTGGGCAATTGCTGGAAGGAACTGTAGGTCTTTTCTTCCCCCGTTAATGCTACCACAAATGGGGGCCAGTTTTATTTGCCCCATCTTGTAGCTCAGCCAAAGCAGAGTGGAGAATGGAGGCGGCCTTACACACGTCTGCTAGCTGCATGTCCGGTGGGGCACCCGAGTGCTCGAGCAAGTCGCAGTATCTACACTCTTGGTTTCTAATTCATACTTCAACTCGTCCTCGTGCAAAGCCGTCATTCTGGTCACCTCCACTGCGGCCACAATGAAACACAACAGTAAACGGAGTAGTATTTTCCACACTAAGGAATCTACACCAAGACACTATAATACCATTTCCTTAACTATCCTTTTTACCACTCACAGCTAGCCATGTCCTTAATCAAAATGTGCTGCCAGTGGGAGTGGTAGGACTGGGCTGAGCTGTGAGTGGTCTGTCACCCTTGAAAGCTTTTATTCAACAGGTTTTAAAATTTAATTTCACTACGAATTTGTGTGGCACTGCTAAAATTTGCACTTCACAGCATAACGCCTTTTAACTGTTCAACACTGAGCTCAGTCACGAACAAGTATCACAATGTCACAATGTAAAAAAAAAAAGATCTACTTCACAATTTAAAAGAAGGCAAGTAAGAAACTCCAGGTATCCCAAAATAATCTTAAAACATAAAAACAACAAATTCTTTAAATGACTGTACAAGTTCTTGAATCATGAAATTTGCGCAATGGCTATCAACAATAACATATTTACGAGTGTAAAACCCTTTGAAATAAACCACGCACTTCCAGTTACGCATATACAGTTACGCAAGTACCGTAGCGCTGAACGCCACAAGATTTAACAATAACGGTAATGACTCTTCCATGGGACTTATTTCAAAAAAACAGGCCCTGTCTGGCCATTAAAGCAGTACAACATCGGACCAGACGCCCCAAATACCAAAACACCTTCAGGTACCACAATTGGCCAACAACTTTCAAAATTCTTTACATAACTTAAAATTTATATTCGGAGTGGGTTCATTGGAACACATTAACGAAAAGAAACAATTTGCTATGCCCTTAAGTGAGAAGGGACCTGGTCAAGACAAGTGCACTGCGAAACAGACATATAACGGATATGTTATCAGCACATCTGCACACGAACAAATACAAAACACTTGTAGTGCACCGAATACTACTGCTCTGACTCACCAATATACACTGAAGAGCCAAGAAACTGGTGCACCTGCCTAATATCGTGTAGGGCCCCGGCGAGCATGCAGAAGTGCCCGCATCACGACGTGGCATGCACTCAACTAATGTCTGAAGTACTGCTAGAGGGAATTGACACAATGAATCCTGCAGGGCTGTTCATAAATCTGCAAGAGTACGACGGGGTGGAGATCTCTTCTGAACAGCACGTTGCAAGGCATCCCAGATACGCTCAATAATATTCATGTCCGGGGAGTTTGGTGGCTAATAGAAGTGTTTAAACTCAGAAAAGTGTTACTGGAGCAATTCTGGACGTGTGGGGTGTCGCTTTGTATGGCTGGAATTTCCGAAGTCCGTCGGAATGCACAATGGGCTTGAATAGATGCAGGTGATCAGTCAGGACGCTCACGTACGTGTCACGTGTCAGCGTCGTACCTAGACGTATCAGGGGTCCCACATCACTCCAATTGCATACGCCCCACGCCATTTCAGGACCTCCACCGGCTTGACCAGTCTCCTGCTGACATGCAGGATCCATGGATTCATTAGGTTATCTCCATACCTGTACACGTCCTTGCACTCGATACAGTTTAAAAACGAGACTCGTCCGACTAGGTAACATGTTTCCAGGCATCAACAGTCCAATGTTGGTGTTGACGGGCCCGGACGAGGCATAAATCTTTGTGTTGTGCAGTGGTCAAGGGTACACGAGTGGGCCTCCGACTCTGAAAGCCCATATCGATAATGTTCCGTTGAATGGTTCGCACGCTCACACTTGATGGCCCAGCCCTGAAATCTGCAGCAATTTGCGGAAGTGTTGCACTTCTGTCACGTTGAACCATTCTCTCCAATGGTCGTTGGTACCGTTCTTGCAGGATCTTTTTCCGGCCACAGCGATGTCGGAGATTTGATGTTTTACCGTATTCTTGATATTCACGGTAAACTCGTGAAATGGTCGAACGAGAAAATCCCCACTTCATCGCTACCTGGGAGACGCTGTGTCCCACCGCTCGTGCGCCAACTATAACACCACGTTCAAACTCAATTAAATATTGATAACCTATCATTGTAGCAGCAGTAACCGATCTAACAACTGCGCAGACACATTTTGCCTACCGCAGCGCCGTATTCTGCCTGTTTACATATCTCTGTATTTGCATACACATGGCTATACCAGTTCCTTTGGCGCCTCTGATAAGTAACAATGGACCCTGTTTCACCAACAGTCAGAAATCGGCGCAAAAGGTATTGCAGATTGGGATTAACCATCGCCAGACATTGTGTGGAACTGTTTATAGGATGCATCCATTTCACACACAGTTTTTTTATCGCCAATTTTTCTGCAGCATATTGGCATTCACTCAGTTGCGATGCCTACAGTCTGCGGTCTTTCATTGCCACACTATAAATTGTATCAACGATTTCCTTCGTGGTGATCTCAGCTGGACTGATTAGACCTCTGATGACGTACACAGCTACCATCTGGGGATATGCAGCTCCTACACGCCTGTGCAGCCTGCAGATCATACAGAACAAAGTGTTACGCATCATTAGCAACGCTCCGAGATATATACGCATTGTGGATCTTCACAATGAATACCGCCTTGAAACCCTCAATTAAGTAATCAAAAAACACGCCACATGACTATACAGGAACTCGAGACACTCGAACAATCCTTTCAGCCTTACTCTGGGAAACTATGATCATAACCATAAGTGGAAGCATAAGCGGCCAAAGACACTACTAATTAGGGCATAACCACCTACTGCAAGCTAACATACACCAACAAGCGACAAACGTCGGCAAGCCCCTGCATATCAGAAACGTTGACTGGATACACCAGCTGTTGTTAAAGCCGACCGACAGGCTACAGCAGGGAAACCGACGAGCTCGCCCACTAACGCACAAGAAAATCACCTCCACCCTACACTGTGCATCTCATATATGACCTATCGGAGACAAAACAATGATGAACCTGTTACAAGTACGATGCCGCTGACCGGGAGCTCAATACCTGCACCCAGCGGCAGCCGCCGAGTAACAGCACCGCACAACATCAAAGGTATCGACATGCATGGTATCCGCTACAAGTACTAACAAAGCCTATCTTTGCACGACTTGTCGCAGGCAGAAAGACAACCGCTTCTGCTCTTACTACCCGACCTAACTATCGTAGAGGTTTTTTTCCCTTGGCTCTTGCCTTCTCAGTTTTTTTCCTCTGCCATACAAATTGCTACCCTTCGTTCGACTTTCGACCCAATCTATCTCCATATGAGCGAGTATTAATAGTTAACCTTAACCAGACGTTCGCAAACATCGCAGTACCCACATCCTGCGACACCTCACTTTATTGAAAACTAACCCTTATGCAGAGATGGCAGTAGACCTTTTGAGTTGGCCATCATGCCGGTGTTGGCGTGGAGGGACTCAACCTCTTATATCAAAAAAAATTTAAAAAAGAAGAAGAAACTCAGCTGGACGGCAGGAGGACGTTTTGTCTTCGGCACTTGTCCAACCACGTTTCAGTTTATTAAACCAGACGTAAATGGTCTTCAGCGACCGTGTAAAATGTTGGTGGACGTCATACAATTCTGTTTTGATCTGTGCGCCAGTCCAACCATTCAAAAAAAAGTATTTAGTACCACCACGATAGCCGGTTTTCTCCATTTTACATATCGCAATCGACACACTGACCAATCCAGACGGATGAACTGTACGTTGTATGTTGCTGAAATTCATTATACGATCCCTGGAATAATCAAGCTTACCAACCATGTTCCATTTGTCAATGGAGATTTACCAAACCACCCATGGTTTCCGTGATGACAGAGCGTGGGGCTCCAGACGGTATGCACTATCCACGTGTATACTCGTCTTG
The DNA here is from genome assembly GCF_021461395.2 of Schistocerca americana. Classification (NCBI taxonomy): domain Eukaryota; kingdom Metazoa; phylum Arthropoda; class Insecta; order Orthoptera; family Acrididae; genus Schistocerca; species Schistocerca americana. Next base: position 614,305,982 of record NC_060119.1, on the reverse strand, counting down.
CTGCAGACGAACCCATTTCCTGGCTCAAGCTACGTGATGTGGCTCTGCAGTCCCATAGTCGATGGATGAAGACGTCTCTCCTCTTGGGTGCCAGACACGTGGGGGTGCTGAGATCCTGTATGGCACTGAGTGTGTTTCTCCGTTGAGTACGTTTCTCCTACAGTCATTAGAATCACGACTAATGCTGCCAGCAATATCGTTGAGCCATAGTCGGCAATCTCGAAGGCCACGATCAAGCCAATGTCGAATTCACTTGCTAGTAGACCTGTCTCCTTCTTACACGTGGCACAACACGGTTTTTCAGAAGTGACATTCCTTTTCCTTTTTTTTTCAGAGTTTTTCACAATCCATCTTACAGGCGTTTAGGGGTTATAGAGATGACTTTGTAGATAATGTTTTGATAAGGGACCGATGTCTCTAGATGTACCGTTTGGCTATAGAATAGGTTTGAAGAGCGGATCACTCTGAAAAATCCAGCTTCACCGAGACAATGAGCTCTGACCTATTTGCTCTGCAGGAGCCTAAGGCATCGGTAATGTTACGAGTACTCGTAGGTAGGTTCTCTTCGACGTGACGATAAACGTCTTCTGCGAAATCGAGATTGCGGCGTGTTCGTGCAGCACTACAGCCTATCCCCGTTGTTCCGAGGGTACCACTTTCTCGGAGACGTTGTAGAGAGACATGAAAATGGTACGCGATGTCATAAGAGGGAGCGACGACGGTGCCCTCCCCTCAGTTTGTGTGCGTACCGTGAAGCGGAAGATTTGAAAGTGATCCGATCTTCTCGCTTATTTTACCTTCTATAGAAGACTATAGTAGGGATCTTGAAACACCTGAATACACAATGGATGTGTCATTATGGCATTCGCTTTATATAGCTACATTGGAATGATAATCATTTGCATATCTAATCATGTAGTTCACATCATGACATTATGACATTGTTTGCAGGCCGCCTTCACTTTTAACGACCAGCAGTGTGTGACTGTTTTTTTGATCAACGTACTAATCGTTACGCAGTTTCTGTACTCTGGCTAATCAGGGCAGGGATTTTATTGCCAGACCTCTGGCAAGTTCTTTGTCGTAAGCACTACGACACCTAGCAAAACACATGTATTGTTATTTGGATTATAAATAATCAAATGTAAAGACCTTCAAACACAGACATTATACAGCCAACCGGTTGCAATTAGCTGTTTGGTACAATTGAGCTAGATTTCGACAGTAACAAAGGGTGTCTGTATCAGAATGAAGACACCCTTAGTAGGTGTCGAAATCTAGGTCAATTATACCAAACGTTATTTGCAACCGGTTTTCTGTATAGCTCTTATCTTTGAAAATTGTCTACGGTGGCTGAGAAACAGCCATGTTTAACACTGTAAAATATAAAGGTCATAATGTCAAAAACAAGGAACTGAAAATTAAGTATAAAATCAAGAGCTAAGACACTAAGATTTTAATGATAGTTACGGGTTCGTATCATTAACTAGAGTGTAGCTGAATTTTCAGTTTCTTGGGGCGTTATGGAGGAAGGGTAGTATGTTAATGACATTCTTATGTGTGGCCACCAAACAGCTGGTAAAATCCTTCACTGTTCTGCAATACTATCGATACCTGTTGCAAAACAGTAAACAATAGCAGTTTTGTCGTGGTTATACATAAAATCGTCTTTCATAAAAGCAGTGAAGCTGCACTATATAATTCCCTCGCACTGAAGTAGATGCCGCAGCAGCAGACAATAATCGGTACTGTGGATGTAGTACCTCTGCCTCTTTCTGTCGAATAAACTCCGTTTTATGCCAAGTATTAAGAAACTGGGCACTTAGCTTAAACGAATAAAAACCAAATACTTCAAATCACGCTATCACCTTTACGTTATACTTCTTACATTAACGTGAGACATAATCTTATCTGATATGTCGTCCACAATTTCACTGTCTTACTTATGTAACCATGAGACATCACATCGGAAGTGATGCTATACACAATAACAGAGAAAATAACATGTTACAGATTAATGGTGTGGTCTTTGGTTTATACTGGTTGTTCAACGAGATCTTTATAAATTGTATGTGCAGGATATTGTTAAAGATTTGACGCAATACTGAGTATAATCGATTGGAAATGGGAATCCCATATATGATAAGATCATAGAACTGCACCACATTTACTTCGAGAAGTTAGTATGTTGTCAAGTACCAATAGGCACTAATGAGCACTCAGAACGCCGTTTCCTGAAATCTGTGAGATCTTGAATATCGCCGAGTACCTAATGAACGAGGTGTGATGATGTTTGGTTTGTGGGGCGTTCAACTGCCCAGTCCCAGTCCCAGTCCCAGTTGTTACACATTCCAATTTCTTTTTATGCAATCCAATCTAGCCACTGTCGCGAATGATGATTATGATGATGAAATGATGAGGACAACACAAATACCCAGTCTCCGGGCAGAGGAAAACCCCAACCTGGCCGGAATCGAACCTGGGACCCCGTAATCCAGAGGCAGTAATGCTAGCCACTAGACCATGAGCTGCGGACAATGAACGAGGTGGAACAGATACTTCAGCATTTGTTATATGGTTTAAATGAGCACATTTATTTACACTTTTCATAGATAGGTTTATATCTTTTATGCCTTTGGTTGTAACTGTTCCACATTATCAACGTTCTATTGAAATGCAGATCACTGGCTGGAGGAGAATGTTCAACCGCTTGCTCACAATTATCAGATTAGTGGAGTTGTGCTAGGCCCATGTATTCTGACTTCGAGTCTTCCAAGATCTGGGCCTGAGCGCAGTATGTGGCGACATAGAAACACACGTACAGGGCTACATTTTGTTGCAGTGAGCTGAAGCAATGGTGGAGTCTTCTGGTGGCGAGCGTGGCGCCACTCATCAGAAAATGACCAGCCCTGTAGCCATGTTCTGTATCGTCTATACCATTCCGTTTCGCAGGTTAGGTTCGGTAGTGACGTAATTTTCGGTTTGGTAGCCGAAGTTGCTATTCTGTACACTACTAAGACCTTTTAACGAGTGGTCTGCCTGCCAATTATTCGTTTACTGTACCGAGAGGTGGGACGTCACTCTCTCACTCTAACAGTTCCGTTAGCCATATTAACATACATATTTAGGTCACGGGCTCGATGTCTTACAACACTACATTTGGTATGTGTGGTTTATGACTTTTTTACATGAGGAAATTGTGGGCAGAACGTTCATATAACTGCATGTACAGCATGTAGAGAACTTGCCCCGAGAGTGCAGGCGATGGAGAATAGAGAGAGAGAGAGAGAGAGAGAGAGAGAGAGAGAGAGATGAATTGGTGGCCGTAAATTCTGAGTTCAGCGATTCTGGAAAGCAGCACTCATTGGATCGTACCTGTAGAAAGACTTCTACCCAAAGCCCTCTCCTCCTTCTGCTTAGGGTCAGAGAGAAGGATGCTGTTTCGCAAAAGATTTTACCTGAACCAGGCGGCAGTTCAGCGCGAAGGTGGCCAGTTGGTGGAAAGCGGTGAAGGATGCAATTTAAGAGAGACTGCTGTAAACTGTGAAAACGACGGGAAGGTCAGAAAACTCCATGCATTCTCATGTTAGAAGCTGGGACGATATGGACAGAGCGGCTGGTGTATGTGTTTAGTGGAGGCAAGACTGTAACCCTCCTCCCTGACGCCAGGAAGTCGCCAGATTCTTTTAGCAACCGGCCAAAATATATCTTTCATGGATAGAACTGTCTTGGTAGCTTAGCGGCCTTCTTTCAGATTGTAAATCGTCAGCCCACAAAGATTAGCTCTCTCAGTAAATGAGGTACTGTGTTCCATCTAGGTAGACGTTTTTTGCCAAAACATGGCCATGCTTACCGTGAGAACAACGCCTCCCTGATCTAAATTCTTCTTTTTTCAGACTGATTGGCTCCTGTCAGGATAGCTTGCTCCCACAGTGTGTAAATCCCGGTGCTGCTTGTGGATTGGCTACCAGGCCAACAGAACAGTTAAGAGGGGAAGTTCAATGAGCAGAGAATAGATTGATTGGTTTGTGCAATGTGGGGTCAGGTTCGTTTCTGCTAATTTGGCTCCTGTACCGAGGGTTGGTGGAAGTAGGTTGTGATTCTTTTTCTTCTTCTGGTACTCCCCTGATGGAGAACTTATGGTCTGTACCTAGTGGGTGAGACTTGCGGTCTGTATCTTGTAGTGGGCTAAGAGCCAGTGGCAGTTTCCAACTGTACCGGCATTGGGAGTGTGTATCATCTTGGACATTAGTGTGTCTCGAGGGTGAACTTCTTCGCTCTGAGTCGACTGTCTGACGTTTGACAACTCCAGCATGCAGTTGTTGGAAATGGAAATGCCGTGTGGCTAGGGCCTCACGTCGGGTAGACCGTTCGCCTGGTGCAAGTCTTTCAAGTTGACGCCACTTCGGCGACTTGCGTGTCGATGGGGATGAAATGATGATGAAAGACACACAACACCCAGTCATCACGAGGCAGAGAAAATCCCTGGCCCCGCCGGGAATCGAACCCGGGACCCCGTGCGCGGGAAGCGAGAACGCTACCGCAAGACCACGAGCGGCGGACATGTAGTAGTTGATTCCATTCGAATAGAGTTGGGTCTCACAGTGGATTCATGTAAGGCAAAGTCAGATTGTGCTCTGAAAGGAATTAATTCAGGGGAAAAGTGCTGGGTGCACAGTCGAACGTGAATGTGCCCACAGTTGAGATCACTTGTCTTTGTTTGACTCAGGCGAGGAGAGATGGTAACAGGGCACAGGCACATCTCATCCCCTCAGGAGCCGCTCCAATTCGGTATCAAATAGCTTACAGAATTGCAGAAAGGCTCGGTTGCGGTAACCCTAATGTTCAACGCGCTCACGTACCTAACCGATCGGCAGTGTGACCAAATAGCATACGATCAGTTCATAGGTTAGCCTTGGTAGTGACGTCGTTTACGGTTTGGTTGCCGAAGTTGATGTAAGCTGCTGAGGCGTGTTAAAGATCTGTCCATCTGCTGATTATATGTTTACCATACCAAGGGATGGAGACGTATCAGTAAGGATATTCATTCAGTTTTTGTGTGGTTTGATTGTGGAGAGAAGATGTTATTTTGGAAATAGTGAGTGACTTTTAGTTTTGATTTTAGTGATTGGGTTTATTGAAGAATGAACAGGATGCATCTGAGTGGAAATTGGGTTTACAAAATTTACTATGCAGGCATTTCAACTAAGAATCATAGAGGACATGGTGCACCTGTCAAGGGCACACATACCTATGGGAAAGGAGAGCTGCTGTCCCACTCCTTTCCCTAGCTCGTAGGGAAAGGAAACATTTAGTGTAGTCAGGTGTTTTTATTTCAATAAAGCGATTAAAAAATCAGTATTACACCGGTTTTTAACTGGTCAGATCGGAAAATTTTTGTGGCTACTTACAAATCGCCATTCGTCTTCCAAAATATTAAAAATATACCGTACCCCAGGTTTAGCTCCCAGCGCCATGGAATAGTTAAGAAGAAGACAGCTACGATGAAGGCAGGCAAGGCAGCTCGAGGAAATGCGGCACCGTGCAGTTTGGCAATGTAACCTGCAGGATAAGATGAACCCCTTTGAAATGCCCAAGGTGAGGTATGGATTGAGCACTGAGGCGATCCATAATTTGCTAGGGGAACTGTGGTCAGACATGGCAGCCCACTAAAGAGCTCTCGCCATCCCTGTGCACCTGAAGGTACATCTGAAATCCTGAAATGACTAAATGAAATGAGCAATCCTTATCACACCCAATGTTTATTTTTTCCTTGTAGGATTTGACAACTCTTAGCTGCTTGGGACATGGGACTGGTAAAAGGGTGTACAGGCTGACAGTTCAGCTGCAACGAGTCAGGCAAGCATCTAGTGGTGCATTGATGAAGGTGTGAAGGCTCTCAGCTGTGGCCTACTGGCTGCAATTTTTTATATGTGTTGTTAATCTGAGGAAGGCCAGATATACTGGTCGAAATTGGTCGGTAATAAAGTTTATAACTGAATCCTGATTGGTGGTCTGGTTTCAAATACAGCACACATAAACAACAGGTTTACAATGCACAAGATTTGGTATGTGTAATAACGGCAGCTGAGAAGCATGATAATTAATTTGGAGAGATCCACTTTAGTTGTACTAATATTTATTTAAATAAATACATTATTTATTTAAATTGATTTTACTACAGCTGAAGTGGATCTCTCTAAATTAATTATTAAGACACAATGGAAATACGTGAAGACACTTCAGTGTCACTGCAATGTGAGTGTACTAACCTTCTCCACCGATATCTTGTAATATAATATTGTATTCAATGTAAACACACTTTTCGGAAACAATAATGAGAATAATTTGTCTGGTAGTTGTGTTGGCTGACTGCTTATGGTGTGGGGCACTGTGCATACTGAGGTGCGCCGTGGTGGGTGCGTGCCTCCAGCTGTGCTCACTTATCTTTGATTGGCTGGCCTGTAGACAGAAGGCAACACGACATTGAACCACTTTGGTGCGTCTGGATCCGTTCTGACTCGCTACCGAAAGTCTTATGGAATTGCATGGAGGATCGGTTTCGGTAACCCCTATGCTTGGTGTGCTCACCTACCGAACAGATCGGCAGAGTGACCGAAAGAGACATAATAGGGCTATTGGAGAAAATCAGGCAGGGCAGCGTCGAGCTGGCAGGCTATCTAAAGTGTCGTCTTCCACGGCGATGTGTGCGGCGCGCCTTGCGAACCACCACGACAAGTTGGATACCGCAGATATGTCCGGATAATTTCTTTCAGACCATTTTTCTTTCCACGCTGCAACTCAGTAGCAGTCCTTTCCAGAGTATCGTGACGCATTCATTGACCAAGGAATGAGGTGAACGTGCAATCCAGGAAATCAGCCGTACCGTCATTGTAAGGCGGCTTGCACAGTCAGGGACGCAATTGGGTGCACACAAGTGTACTGTATATGGTTGCCTGGAGAAGTGACTGCACGTTTAGCTCTAAAACTTCCAGATATAGTAATTTTCTTATCAGATTAACCTCAATACAAAGTAATCGCGAACGCGTATATTCAATTCTTTTTTTGAATCAATAGTCTTCTGTTTCGTTTTATGCGGCTCATCATGAATTCCTCTCTACTGGAAACCTTTTGATCTCACGGTCAATAAATCATTGGATGTATTCCAATCTCTGTCATACACAACAGTTTTTACAAATGTCCTGTCATCCTGCTGCTTCTTCTTGTCAGTGTTTTTCATATGTTCGTTTCTTTATCGATTCTGTGGGGAACCTCTTTATTCCTTACCAGACCAACTAGTGTTCAACATCTTTCTACTGCACCATATACCAAACTGATTATTCTTCTTTTCTCGTCTTCCCACAGTCCATGATTCACTACCATAGAACGCTGTTTTCTAAACTTACATTCTCAGAAATTTGTTCCTCAGATTAAGGCCAATGTTTGAACTATTACACTTCTCTTGGCCAGAAGTGTCCTCTTTACCCGTGCTAATGTCCTTATGTAGTCCTGGCTTCATTCGTCATATGTCATTTTCGTTCCAAAGTATCAGGATTCCTTAAGATCGTCTAGTTCATATCTCCAATTTCGATGTTAAGTTTATAGCTAATGGCATTTCTGCTATTCCTAATTGCTTTCGTTCGCGTTTGGATTATTGTCAATCCGTATCGTTACTCATTAGCTTATTCATTCCATTCAACTCGTAATTTTCTTCACTTTCTCTGATGTCAGCCATGCCATCAGCGAATCTTATCATTGATAGTCTTTCACCCTGAATTTTAATCCTGCCCTTCAGCCTTTCAATTTATTTCACCGCTGTGGCATTCGAAAATTAACCCAGCCAGATTATAGATATCATGGAAGACCCAAACACGATTCCGGGCTTTGCAGCACGACAGACAGAATCGAGCTTGGTTTTCTTTACATTCAGTAGTCATAATGCTAGCGACAGCGTTCATATGGCCGTTGCTCTGTTGCGTTTGAAAACAATGGAAGCATGCACAGTGCCATGAGTGCCGTCTGTCCATCCAGCCCCGTACCAGACAGCATCAGTGGTCGACACAGACAGTTTACAACCGCTGACGAGCTCCAGCGTGGTGGAGGACCATTGTGAACGTAACAGTATGATATGTTACCGCCATACGGACGAGACGGCAGAACACCGAGGTCACATCCAGCATCCGCTCGTCGCTGAATACGATGTATCAGTTTCATAGCAGCGCACTTCGTACGAGTAGAAATTTCTTAGTATTATAAATCCGTTTCCCAGACACATATCATGCCAAAAGTTTTTTCAGGTAACTGTCAACACCGTACATGATGAGGAGTGTGCTGTCTCACAATGCATTTATTAGTTACCTGTTCATGATCGAAACTGGTACCGAATAAATGTATAGTGAGAAAGTACATTGTGTATCATACATTTCTCCAAGTGCAGATCATTGTACCTCGTTCGAATTCAATAACAAGATCATCACACTGTTTAATACACAAAATATTGCGGAAATGAAATGAGTTAAGCTTTGCTAATTAGATGTCACTGAATTTGAAAATGATGTTTAATTTCACATTTTATCTCTAGTTCCCGAACTGCAGCCGTTACCTGTAATCAAGCTTTTTCGCTAAATAGTGAACCACTCGTATAAGTAGCAACTAGCACTGCCTAAGCATATCGTTATTCTTACAGCAGGGTATCACCAGGTTGTGGTGTACCTGCTCCGCAGGCTTTGAGGAAGTAATCAGTTACGCCTTTCAGTACAAAAAGACATATCTCTAGTATTTAGATCGTAATATAGGAGGGGAAGACAAAAAAAAAAGAAAAGAAATTGGGCACCGCACGTCTTCGTCCAGTGCATGACTATATGAGGAAGGACGTCCTACGCTATTTGTACTGCAGAAGAAATCCACAACTCATGTCAATGAAGTATCACACAAAATATTTGATTAAAAATATCTTTTTTCTGTACGTCAGACATGACACTAAATAATCTATGAAAACACCCACTGAAATCGTGAACTGCTGTGGGGTTTCCCAAACAAGAGTCCAAATGGCTTTGCTGTTACGACTATTATCAGCTCGAGGAATTTGGGGTAAGGATATACCTATTTGAGCGACAACTTTATACACAGCTTTGCTCAGTTTTACAAAAGAAAATTGTGTCACGCTTTGTCAACTACAGTGCTTTTCCGTACCGCCAATACCAGTCTTCTGTCTTGTGGTACAGCAATTATACGACATGAAAACTTTTTTTTATTTATGGAACATTTGCAAAGGCGTTTGGCAGCTCGTTTGGTTGTCTCAGTTTAGGTTATGAGCTTTTTAAAACAGTTTCATGGCGCTAATTTTTGTGCCACTAATGTCTATGCTTATGCAAGAGATCTTGCGATGATACTCTGTCAAGGTAGTTGTCGGGGACTGGAGCTGCATCGTTAGTGCTAACGCAATCTGTACGTGAACATCAGTTGTGTTCGTCGCCAAAGTACCCATCAGCGAAATTCTTCGGTTTCTCAAGCGTCTGGTGGAACACGTTGACGACGTTTTCGTATAATGGATTTTCTTCTTAAACACTTATTAAATTCGTAGTTTCTGTCGTTTGCTACAAGGGGTGTTCAGTATAATAGAACACATTTTTTCTGAAAGCAGGTTTTTTTATTCAAGATTCATATACGGCATATTATTCCCTTTCTATTGGCTAAAAAACTCTATTATTCAACATAATCTCCATTCAATGCGACAGCCTTAACGCATCCTTACTGGCACCTCTCTATTGGTCAACGACAGAGTCAACGTCTTGCTGCATCAGTAACCCCCCCCCCCCCCCTCCGCCCATCCACTCCACGTACTGCTTACCGCGGAGTGCGTCCTTCATTGACCCTAATTCGTTGTCTTTGTGGTCTTCGGCGGTAAGGAACCCAACACACAACTTTGAGTATTCCAGTTGGGGGATGAGTATGTCAGCACTACCAACAGAGACGTCCAGTTGTGCAAGGAAGTCTGATTGTAATCCGAAGATCAACTCGAATGAGAGCATCCGCACGTTCCAACATTACAGGAGTCACAACTTTGTGCGGCCGGCTAACACGCGGGAGATCGGACGCGTTTGCGCGACCTTGTTCCGATGACGACAGACACATCGTCCAAAAATCTCATCGTGTTTTTGTTGTCTGCCAGATTTCCGCATACATTGTGCAAGCGCCTGTGAACGTCTGCGATGTTCTTTAACGCCACTACGGCGACTTGTGAGTGAATGAGGATGTAATACACACAACACCCACTCATCTCGAGGCGAAGAAAATCCCTGATCCCGCCGGGAATCGAACCTGGGACCCCGTGCGCGGGAAGCGAGAACGCTACCGCAAGACCACGAGCCGCGGACACACCAGATGAGTCTCAACGATAGCTGTCTGCTTGGAACGCACCTCCATTACAGACGCCAGCATTATGCCGAAGTGTAGCACTGCCACCTATAGTAACTGCATGTAACTATAGGGGCTGAAGCATGAATATTTCACTATGTTCCACAAAAAAATCCACATTTTTTTTCAGCGGAAATTGGCTGAGAAAAAAAATATTTTAATTGAATACCAATCGAACATAGCTAAAATTATTTACTTTGCAAAGAAGCGTGCATATATTAGCTTGTTCAAATCTGTGTGGCGTATTAAGACTTCAATCAGGATCGTTAATTTCGTTGTATCCGACCACCCATACTTAGAACTGAAAGAATAAAGACAGTCATCGTGTAGGATACCCCAAAACTTATCTGCTTTCTTTATGTTAGGGACGCTGCACCACAAGCTACTTTCTTAATAATTATTTCTCAGACAGCCTACCCTGCAACACCCTTACAAGCTCTTCAGACAGTCTCTGATGGCCTTTTATACAGGGTGAACATTAATAAAACCGACAAACTGTACTGACGTATTTCTGAATTGAAACTGGGGAAAGCAGGTCCTATGAACATGTGTCCGGAAACGCATCGTTGCCACGTAGATGACGCTGACGAATGAAAGTTCCTCTGACCACGCGCCGTGTCTTTCTTGTACATTGCAGGCTGTGTTATTGACGCAGCTTACTGTAAACAGCAGAATGGTCCAGTATTCACGTCGGGAAAAAACCGACATGGTGTTTGAGTACGGCCAAGTAGATGGAAACGGTCTAGAGGCAGCATGGCTATACGCAGACAAGTACCCTCACACATGCCTACCGCATCACGCAACATTTCAAGCCCTTTTTGGGCGTTTGTGTGATCATGAGTCCTTTCAGACGAACGCGCAGGGAGGCGGTGGACTGTGCGTACGCCAGATCTGGAGGACCAGGTTCTACAGGATACTGAGACAAACCCTAGTACAAGCTCCAGGCAAATTCCCAGCAACATGGTATAAGCGAAAGTACGATTATGTATGCTTGACAAGCGTTACACCAGCAGCGAGTGCAACCATTCTCAGCAACGGATTTCCCTCTACGGAAAGGATTTTGTCGATCAGCAGCAGATCATCAGAATTATGGGATTTCTGTCATCAGCCCTCTTTACCGACGAATCAACCTTTACCACAACTGGCATCATCAATCTGTATAATCGTCATCTGCAGGCTACAGACAATCTCGGGAAGGCGCCTCATCAGCACTGATGGGCATCAATGTGTAGATTGTGATTCTTGGCGACCACATGCTTGTTCAGAATGTTCAAATGTGTGTATAATCTTATGGGACTTAACTGCTAAGGTCATCAGTCCCTGAGCTTACACACTACTTAACCTAAATTATGCTACGGACAAACACACACACCCATGCCAGAGGGAGAACTCGAACCTCCGCCGGGACCAGCCGCACAGTCCACGACTGCAGCGCCTCAGACCGCTCGGCTAATGCCGCGCGTCCCACATGCTTGTACCGGTTATTATTTCACAACGCCTCGATGGAGGAACGTAATTTGGCTTCCAACGTAATACTCTGCCTGGACTGCTTGGGAATGTGTCTTTGGTAGAACGACAGGTTAGGTGTTTCTGCATGACAGAGTATCACCCCACTTCCGGATTACAGTTCACCGACACCTCAACATCTTTCCCTGACGCTGGATAGGACGTAGAGGCCCTTTAGCATGGCCTGCTAAATCACCACACTTAAATAACGTGGATTTTTACCTCGTGGGGGATCTCAAAAGCTTTATGCATGCTGAGCCGGTTCCTGATATGCAGACGCTTCAACAGCGTGTTCACGACACCTGTAACGCTGTTCGGAAAGAGGCCGGAACGTGCGAAAAAGTGCTGCAATCCATGAAATGACGTGTGAACGCGTGCATTGCATCCCATAGAGGCCACTTTTAACATCTGTTGCGACGCGGACGATTTGTTGTCGTTGCACGCACACCGACCATTTTCGCACATCTGTTCGTAGGACCTTTTTTCCTTCATTTCCAGTCACGAATCCATCCCACCAGTTTCTCTGTTTCATCAATGTTCGCCCTGTATGTGTTCGAAGAACTTTTCATGATTTTTGTTAACAACATTAGTCAGCATCATGTCCTTACGTAGTAGATCAGAGGAGAAAGGAGTCAGAATAGAGACATAAAAGGTAAATACAGCAAAAGCGACGAGAGTAATGGTGGTATGTAAATTACAGAAGGAAGTAGCTCCTAAAGAAAGTAGGATTCAATTATCAAGACACTTTGTGCGAACAGTAAACAGCCCATTGTCGAGATGGAAAAACGTGTTACTGCCCAGCAGCTTTTGTGATGCTGTGAGCAATACAAAGACAAACAAAATTTTCAAAAACTCTAAAATTTGTGTTTCAAAAGCTGGCGAGAAAACTCTGACAAAAACTATTCTTTCTGTGACACTTGATTTTAAATGTTGGTAGAGTGAACGAGTATTTATGTGTGAAAAGACATGAGATATGGCCGGCCGCGGTGGTCTAGCGGTTCTAGGCGCGCAGTCCGGAACCGCGCGACTGCTACGATCGCAGGCTCGAATCCTGCCTCGGGCATGGAGGTGTGTGATGTCCTTAGGTTAGTTAGGTTTAAGTAGTTCTAAGTTCTAGGGGACTGATGACCTCAGATGTTAAGTCCCATAGTGCTCAGAGCAATTTGCCACCATGGTCACGATTCCGGAGTGCATATGTTTATGTGTTTGTGGGAGTGTTTTTAGTTCGCTTGCCGGATATGGCTCTGAGCACTATGGGACTTAACATCTATGGTCATCAGTCCCCTAGCACTTAGAACTACTTAAAGCTAACTAACCTAAGGACAGCACACAACACCCAGTCATAACGAGGCAAATAAAATCCCTGACCCCGCCGGGAATCGAACCCGGGAACCCGGGCGCGCGAAGCGAGAACGCTACCGCACGACCACGAGCTGCGGACGCTTGCCGGATAACAGGAAGTAGAAAGATTTGGGGCAAACACTCGACGGAATATCGCTTGGTGCGAAAATGTAAAATATTAACTGCACTGTTCTGCGTGTTAATAAGTATCGAATTTTTACTTAATACTTTCGCAGTCTGTTCCAGAATACAGAGAAGTTCGACTACCTTGTTTTCGGTTCGCTCATTTCGGTCTCATTTCTGGTAATCATTTACAATATGATTTACAAGCCATGTTCTTGGTGTCAGATCCATGCGTCTCCCAACTGGGTGCCTTCGCAGGCATTCCTGCAGTTTTCCTCTTCCCTAGTGCTGATCCCGCGGCGCGGCGGCTGGACGTGGGGCAGGACCCAGCCGCTGCAGCAGCAACAAGTGCCTGCCGCGGACTGTGCTGGAACCGCAGTAGCAGGTAGCAACGCCGGCCGGCCGCCCGCCCGCACACAGAAATGCCAAGGACGACGAGATAGCCGCGCAAGCCTGCCAAAATCATCAACCACTGCTCCCACCACCGCCAAACACAACTTAGAATCGGCCATCACATACCACAACACTAGCAAGGACAGAACTCAGTACAGATGTAGAGAATTTGACGCCGCCATCGTCTAAATGAAATCAGGCTTATGTTGTATCATTTCTGTGGCATTATTTTCTAGGAATGCGAGAAAGGTTGTTTAAACTATTAGCATGTGTAAAAAGTTGGAAATGTTTAACTTTCTCGAGCCTTATGACAAATAAATGTGTAAACAAATCGCTAAAATACGTAGTTTTGCAAGTATTCTATATTTTAATTAGTTCAATTTTCTCAATAGAGAGTTAAGAAAAAGAAAAAGCAGAAATTACCTTTTGTACCTTTTCTGTCCGCATGGATATTCTTGCTCCCTAATACCACATACTGCTGATCAAAAGTGTGTAACTTAGGACAGTGTGTTCCACACGAAATTGGATTCGTTTCTCTCTTGTATCTTGTGTTGTGATGTAGTGCTTGCCTCATTACCCTAATTTCCGCATAAATGGCTCAAAATGGTTCAAATGGCTCTGAGCACTATGAGACTTAACTTCTGTGGTCATCAGTCCCCTAGAACTTAGAACCACTTAAACCTAACTAACCTAAGGACATCACAAACATCCATGCCCGACGCAGGATTCGAACCTGCGACCGTAGCGGTCGTGCGGCTCCAGACTGTAGCGCCTAGAACCGCTCGGCCACTCCGGCCGGCTTCGGCATATATGTCGGTATCTAGGACGAACTACATGAAATAATATCTTCGCCTCTGTGAGGTACAAGGAGGAACCATTAGGTAAATAGGAAAGTACTAACTTCTTTGTCTCCCACTTACTTTCAATTTACTGCGTAGTGACAGATGAGTAATCTACTACATCTATAAAAATCAAGCACGGTGAATAAAATTGGAAAACGAAATACGGGAAAACGTCCAAGAGATGCCTCAACTCACGATGTCGAAAACGAGATGTCGGTGCCTAATTAATTGTTCAGCTGTACAAGTTACGTTATTAAGATTTTAATTATGACATCAACTAATTACATTCGAAACACTGCTAATGACGCCTGTGGTTGTAGGATTAATAAATAAACTTAGGTGTGTGAGATTCATCACTTGATAAGATCCACAAAGGATGTTCCACGGCTTTCTTCCAAATTAGACTTATCAAGTCCGAGGACTTTCTGTGAAACAAGACAAATTAAAGAGCCGGCAGAGATGGCCGAGCGGTTCTAGGCGGTACAGTCTGGAACCGCGCGACCGCTACGGTCGCAGGTTCAAATCCTGCCTCGGGCATGGATGTGTGTGATGTCCTTAGGTTAGTTAGGTTTAAGTAGTTCTAAGTTCTAGGGGACTGATGACCTCAGAAGTTAAGTCCCATAGTGCTCAGAGCCATTTGAACCATTTGAACCATTTGAACCAATTAAAGAATAAAGAGAAAAGTTTATTTGACAAAACAGAAGATAAGATAGAGAAGAAGACATTAACGGGTAATAGGAGCATGTTGGCACAGGATAGAAACTCGTGGCAGGCCTTATCGAACCGGTCAGAAGTCTGATGATGATACAAAAAAAAGAGGAGAGAAAAAAATCGGTCAATTTCGTTAACTTTCAAACAGGAAGATAAACACCACACCATCGGTATATTCGCTGTACTGAACAGTGAAAAAGAAGGAATGTCAATTGCAATAGTTTTTTAAGGCAGTCTAAGGTAACGTGTGAACAGCAAATGTCCACTAAGAATTGCTGTCCACTTTGTACGTAAGCTGTCTTCATATATAATACTCTATCAAGACCACATAGTTTATTTCTGTTTCAGTGTATTGATGCACGTAGTACTTACTTGTCTATAAGGGTGACAAGGGAAATAAAGGTAATTTACGCCTTAGTTTATATTAAAGTAATTAAATTTGTAACATCGGCGCACCTAAGAAGCCACAAAGGGAAAATGAAAAAATTTAAGAGAGCATCTCCAGAAAAATATCTTGGAGTGGAAAAATGTTCGAAATGTTAGTGGTATTCTATTGTAAAATCAGAGAAACAATCTTTCATGTCTAGGAAAGACCTTTACAAAAGAAATTTCAAAAGGTGGCCCACAGGGATCCGTAAATGACCCTGGTATTCCACATGGTATTTGGGAAGCTACAGTACAACTAAGCGGTCATGGGAATAGGGGCACATGGCCACGACTAGATGATCCTTTTATCCCTGCGAAAGGAATCTCCAGAACTAACCTGGAAAAAGGATGTAACGCAATCTTTCGAGGATTACATCAGTGGTGCCAAGGATACAAATTGACTTTTGCGCCTGAAAAGACCAAGTACATTTTATTAAAGGGACTCCCTTCAAGAAACCTAATCACGAAATTACGCAACAAAGCAACAGGTCCATACAGAGCAAGCTCGTCACCAGATACCTTGGCGTCTTTTTTGGACTAGAAATATAGTGCACATTTTCAAGAAGTGAGCAAGAGGCAGAAACATAATGAGCAAACTTATTACTTTAGCCTATTGTGATTGCAAACAACCAATACAAGCAATAAGAACGTATCGTATTGCCATCTCAACTGCGATATGGCATACTGTATAGTGTCTGGGCACACGGACTTCTGCTCATAATAACAGCAACGTGGAACACTTTTTCAGTCGCCGGATCTATTGGTACTTGTCAGTGGATGTTGTCGCAGGTAACACTTGGGATATGTGCACTCGATCTCGAGATACCAAAAGGCGTCTATGTATTTACTAAAGGAAGAACATCGTAAAATGCAGAGTTTAATACAAATACGTACTATAAACATGCAACAAATCCACAATCAGATGCTCCTCCAGTGCCAGAAACGAAGGGATGATGCCCAAACAGACAGACTCTTTTTTTTTCCATACATAAAACAGAGACTGGGAATGAGGCACTTAAATCCTTCAAAACGCTATGACTCACTTGATAGGCCATAGGCCAGGAAGGAACAGCTCGAGCGTTCGCTACTGTGCTATTTGCGTGTCAGAAGTGCTTGACGAGAGATAAGCTAAGTGTCTGTGCGTCCAACTTCACTATAGAGGCTGGCAAAGTGAAACGGCGAGATGTTGCACGGCTTTTGACTGCGGAGGGAATGCCAGGAAGTGAAATTCACGGCCGAATGTCTGCAGTTTAAGGGGAACACGGCATGGCGCATCCACATGTTCTTGCCTTGAATAAACGATTTCGATGACATCGGGTGTCATTGAAAGACAGCAGTCGGCCAGGACTGGATCATAGCGTCATTGCCCCGTCTGTTGTTACTGCGGTGGGTGGTGACCACATAAACGACCGACGGCGGAGGGTGGAAAACATTCTGCTCATGTCGGGCGTCAGTCATGGTACCGCTCAAACCATTATGACGGGTTCCCCACAACCTGACGGAGTAGAAGTTGAACTGACTGTCGACATCACTGCGGCGCCTCGAACAGTATCACAGTGAAGAATATCGTTTCCTGTCAGGTATTGTTGCGGGAGATGAACTATGACGTCATCATTTTGAACCACATGGCAAGCATCAGAGTCAACAATGGAAGCACGTGGACCCACTCGCACCGGAAAAGTCGACAGCCGTCCACGCCAGCTACTGGTAAGGAGTCACAATGACATTTCTCGTTGACTGCAAGGGCCCACTGCTCATTGACCTTGTAGAACACAGTGCCATAATTAACGCACAAGTGATACGCGGAAGTTTTGGAAAAACTGAGGCGCTCCATCAAGTTCAAACTCTCAGGAATGTCGGCAGATGACATCAGTTACACGACAATGCCCACGCAAGCTGTTTCGACTACGCTGCAGAAGTTTCTCTGGGATCACCGTACATATCCGATATAGCACCTCGATCTCTCCCTAAGCGATTTCCATAATTTTGGTGCCCTGAAGAAAGACCATGATCCCGATTTATTTCAGGTGACGAAGTGTATTTCTTGGTACAATCATGGTGGCGTACTCAACTGCAAACATTTTTCCATGAAGGCGCTGACTGTCTTGTCTCACAGTGGGATAAATCTATTAAAAGTTATGGTGATTGCTTTGAAATAACGAACAGTTCAATTACTTTTTTCCATCTGGTTCGTTTTTATTCGACTAACCCTTATACTAACAGAAATCAGTGAAAATTTTGGTGCGCTTGTAAACATCGGTTATTTGTGTTTGAGAGTAGTCCCAATTACGGATCGTACTATTTAATTACGATCCTAAATTTATATTTCTTCACAAAACGTTATAATTTCCATTTGTGACCAGGCGAAACGCGGTTAGTCAACATCTGAGTTCTTAAATCACTACGGCTGGCTAGTCTGCCTCGTGATGACTGGGTGTTGTGTGCTGTCCTTAGGTAAGTTAGGTTTAAGTAGTTCTAAGTTCTAGGGGACTGATGACCGTAGATGTTAAGTCCCATAGTGCTCAGAGCCACGGCTGGCTAGTAGTCGTTAACGTAGTTGGAATCTTGTTTGTGCAAGAAACTGGAGACCGTCGTAACGAGAGCTCGGCGTCTGAGGTCTTTACGATGTGCTGTCTCATCGCCAGAGGTATGGCAGCCATTAGCTGGCATGATATACGGTCCAGTCTTAGTCTACTTTTTGGATATCATTAAACGTCTGGGATGTTCACATCACAGCGTTGTACAGCATTTACAAAGGAGTATATCTACTCAATACCGATTCGTATACATGACAGCATTGTCGCTGCTGATTAGGAAATGTATCTATAGTTGTAGGTGAAATGGTGCATAGGTTCTACTTTAAAACTACTGACAATGACAGAAAGATAGTACTGATTTTAGTAACTACAGATTTTGCTAGCAACGAACATATTTGACATTCAGGTAGCAGTTCTGTTACTACATGCGCTCTTTCGAATACTGAGAGACGATGACTGAAATACAGGGTGACACAGAAAAACGGGAACATTTCCACAATCCAATAAAACAAGAAGTGATGAAGGAAAGAAACTGCATTCATAGTATTTGAAACCTTACAACATTGCCATTTACGGAACATTGATGGCATTTATCATTTTTTCAAAATTACGTCCTTTAGATGGCGTCTTCCTGAACGAATACATTCGTGAAATCTGCTGTTGAGATTCCTCACTGACTGCTGCAACATGTCAGCTGGGATACTGCGAATTGTTTCACGAATTCTCTGTTTTAACTCATCCAGGGTTCATGGTTGAGTCGTGTAGACTTTGGTCTTCAGGTAGCCCACAAGAAGAAATCGCAAACGGATAAATCTGGCGATCTAGGGGGCCAGGGAATGTTACCGAATCGTGAGATCACACGGTTGCCAAACAATTCTCGCACATGTGTCACTGATTGCCGTGCAGTGAGTGATGTCGCTCCATCCTGTTGAAACGAGGCTTCTGAAACATCTGGAAAGTAGTTCAATGCAGGTGTAACGGAAGTTCGTAACATCTCCACGTAACGATCGGCATTGACAGTTATTGTGTTTCCTGTTCATTTGCGAAAAAATACGGTCCGATAATCCCAAGTGATGAAACACCACACCATACTGCGACTTTGCTAGCGTGTAAAGGGCGCTCATGAACGTCATTAGGATTTGTGTTTGCCCACTAACGGTAGTTCTGTTTATTCACATCAGCTGTGAGGTAAAAATGTGCCTCATCTGACATCACAACTTGTTTAGAAATTCATCGTCATTGTTTATTTTTGTTATCATTTGTTGAAAGAATCCTAACCGTAACCAGTAATCGTTTTCCTTCAGTTCTTGCACCATCTGTAGATTGTACGGATGAAATTTTAAATCAAGATGAAGAAGTCTGCGAACACTCTCCCAGGACATTCCAACCACTGCTGCTTGCAATACGAAATGAACGCCGTGGCCTCCGTAAGACAGACTCGCGTACAACATCAATGTTCGCTGGAGAACTGGTCGTCCTGCTGGTTTCTTCTTGGGGGCAGATCCAGTCTCTTCAAAGTTATTAATTCAAAATTTTATAGCGTGTTTCGACGGAACGGCATCATGACGTCCGAAATTATAAAAATGTCGAAATTCCGTCTGTTCCGCTACCAAACTATCATTCTTTTCATGAAACATTCTTATGGCTAACGCATGCTGTTGTCCGTTCCACTGATCCATGATAACTGAAATGGCGGACTGTTTACTCGCTAACTGTCACGAACCCGCAGTGCTGACAGCTCCCCATGGCTACCACTACTCATTTCAAACATTTCCGTTATTCTGCGTCACCCAATATTACTAATGAAAACCGTGATCTATCTGGATAATAATTTCGCGGTTAACTTGCCGCGTCAGATTCGTATAAGATCACAAGCTTCCGATGACTGCCTCTGAGAGACAAAAAAACCTAGAATTGTTACTAGCGCAAAATAATAAGTGGCAATAAAAAATGATAAGCGTGCAGCGAGGAATGAAGGAAAGTAAGGCTAGAAATTTCTACAGAAAATCTGTGATGCAAATCACAAAACGTATATCGTCGGTGATCGCAAAGTACTCGCAACAAAGTCATAACAATGTGCTTTACCATTAATGTAATCAGCCTGTGAAAAGAAAATTTCTTTGGCGCTGTAAAGAGTGCAAGATGATCAACTATGTACCCATTCTAACATGATGACATATACTGGCCGCGCAGGATTAGCCGAGCGGTCTAAGGCGCTGCAGTCATGGACGCTGATCCCGGCTGAGGTTCGAGTCCTCCCTCGGGCGTGGGTGTGTGTGTTCGTCCTTAGGATAATTTACGTTAAGTAGTGTGTAAGCTTAGGGACTGATGACCTTAGCTGTTAAGTCCCATAAGATTTCACACACATTTTTTTGACAGATACTGAAGAGACAACGAGACAGGTACACCTGCCTAATATTGTGTAGGAACCACGTGAGCACCCAGAAGTGCCGCCGCACGACGTGGCATGGACTAGACTAATGTCTGAAGTAACGCTGGAGGGAATTGACACTAACAATCTTGAAAGGCTGTCCATAAATCCGCAAGAGTACAAGGAGATGGATATCTCTTCTGAGCAGTACGTTGCAAGGCATCCCAGATGTGCTCAATAATGTTCATGTCTGAGGAGTTGGGTAGCCAGCGAAAGTGTTTAAACTCAGGAGTGTTCCTGAAGCCACTCTGTAGCAATTCTGGACGTGCTAGAATTGCCGAAGCCCGTCGGAATGCACAATGGACATGAAAGGATGCAGGTGATCAGACAGGATGCTTAAGTACGTGTCACCTGTCAGAGTCGTATCTTGACGTATCAGTGGTCCCACATCATTCCAGCTCCACACGTCCCACGCCATTACAGAGCCCCTATCAGCTTGAACAGTCCCCTGCTGACATTCAGGGTCCATAGATTCATGAAGTTGTCTCCATACCCCGTACACGTCCATCGACTCGATACTATATGAAAAGAGACTCGTCGGATCGGGCAGCATTTTTCCAGTCATCAATAGCCAAATGTCGGTGTTTATGGGCCCAGGCGATGCGTAAAGCTTTGTGCTGTGTAATCACAGGCTCCGAAAGCCTATATGAATAATGTTTCGTTGAATGTGTCGCACGCTGTCATTTGTTGATGCCCCAGCATTGAAACCTGCAGCAATTTGCGTAAGTTTGCATTTCTGTCACGTTGAGCAATTCTCCTCAATCGTAGTTGGTCCCGTTCTTGCAGGATCTTTTTCCAGTCTGCAGCGGTGTCGGAGATTTGGTGTTTTACCGGATTTCCGATATTCACGGTACACTTGTGAAATGGTCGTACGGGAAAATCCCCACTTCATCGCTGCCTCAGAGATGCTTTATCCTATCGCTCGTGCGCCTACTGTAACACCACGTTCAAACTCATTCAAATCTTGGTAACCTGCCATTGTAGCAGAACTAATTGATCGAACAACTGCGCCAGTCACTTGTTGTCCTGTATAGGCGTTGCCGACCGTAGCGCTGCATTCTGCCTGTTTACATATCTCTGTATTTGAATACCCATGCCTATACCAGTTTCTTTGGCGCTTTGGTGTAAGATCACGAACGGAAATTTTATAACACGAGACAGAACCGAAAAGTAAGTGTTTTATGATGTGGAAACTGTACTACAGCATGCCTTAGCTACTACGTGTTTACGCCAAGTTTCTTAAGCTCAGTTTGCCAACTGGATGCGTCATATTACCGCGAAGTTTATTTCTTGGCCACGCGGCTCCTCCTTTCTTAACGTTGGACAATTATTTTCCCTATTGTTATATACGGCAAGGTATACGGATTCAATAATCTAAACAGAAACCCGCCATAGGAAAAGCACCGGATAACGAAATTCTTTCCATTGGTTGCCTTCAACCTGCCGAATGGGTAAAAAGGTATCATAAAACAACATAGACTGCTCTTACTCGACTTTCACATAAAAAATTGAGAAGTTCTTGTTTTCTTGTGTCCTTAATTTAAGATGTTCTGTCGAAGAGAAATGAGAGGATCTGCAGCAACAGCGAATCCTTGCGTGCCCATGGCGTTAGAGTAAGTATAGAAGTGATGGATCTCGACCTTCTTCCGAAGTTACTTAATGAAGATATATTTGCTGAGGTGCATCAGTCAAGACATATGTTTGGCTCAAATTCACGACATCCGGAGAAGTTACCCAGTGTCAGAAGGACGATGATTCTTTTTTCTGGCTCAAACGCAGAAGTCATTCTGAATTATTTGACTATAAACCAGATGCTGTAGTTCTGAAACGTCTCCACGATTCAAAGAGACGAAAGCCATGAATGATGCCTGTGAAAGTTTCTTGTTATATTTCTAAACTCGTGTTTGTAAATGTCGAGTTGGTAACTGAAAAATCTGTAAAATTTATTTCACTATCGAAATATGTAAATCTCAGTGAAGGCCAACAGAAAGAACTGTGTTAACATTTAATTTTGAGTGGATGTATGCTCATGCTGCATGATGTGAATCCGGACTAGCTGGTACGTCAAACTATTTATCTGCGAGAGAGCAATCCGTTTTCATTGAGATTGACGTATGACATTTGACTGCAAAACAAAATGACTCATATTAATACCTTGCCTCTGAATATGGTAATCCTTATCTTCAGTCTTGCAAACAATCTTTGTATCACAACTATTGTTGTAATTACAAAGCAAAGGGACATAACAATTAATGCATCTGACTTTCTGATAAAACTCCTTGAAAATTCACCAGACGCTACTTTACTGAAATCTCTTACTGGTATTAAGCGTCAGAACTAATAGTGATATTTTTACAAAAACAATCTCACAGTATTTGTGCCTTACAATGGACATGAGCTTTGATGGCAATTACATTTATTAGCATACCTTTGCGCGGGGAACCCTCGTCTGCTCTGCAACCTGCTGTTATTAGGAATATTCATGAGATTAGAAGGAAAGTAAGCGTTGGACGTAATTTTGATGGTTTATTGACAGTCAAATCGATTTTCAATCACATAATGACCGTCTTCAGTGCTTTAGTGCACAAACTGAAACTCATAGGCACTGGTGTCAAGTTATTATCAGTAACCAAAGCTATTAAACGATCACAATAACAGTTCAGTTATTATGATCGTTTCATAGCTTTGGTTAGTGATAATAACTTGACACCAGTGCCTTTATGTACCCTTTTTTGGTATTATGCAACTTATCTCATTCTATAGCCAGTCTCATGCACATACTTGCACTTTAAGTCAAGCTGTGGTAGAAAATGTATAGTTGATATTCTGTGCTTTCACTTTTTATGGATGTAAAATAATGGTTGTACTGATGCACTGGCACAATAGTGAATATCTTTCTAGCGGATGATTTAGTATTTTGATTCACTATGTTTTATAGGTAGCGGTATTTACGCTAGTGTCTAATAGCCATAAATCGATTTTTAGTGATAGTAAATAATTATTCAATCACACACCATACTGCCATGACATTTTATTTGTTGACCGTTAACAGTTTGACACTGAATACAGTTGTTGCTCATTGACTGCTTATACTATGATAATAAAGCCTATAACTAACTGTCGGTGATTAATTGATGTGATTACATGCTTCATTTTTGTAGTTTTAGTTTTTTAACTTTTAACCCAAATTTTACTTCTGAGTTCAATTTCGTGTGGAAAGTTTTAATTTGGGGGGGGGGGGGGGAATTGTAATGATTATTGTATAGGATATGAATGCAAGATATCTTATAATCTTACTTTATCGCTGACAACAACTGTGCCTTTCAGACAACAGAGATGTGCCTCTTCTGTTTCGCCCCTCATGGTTAGGACGTAAATGTAACTTACCTCTACTTTTTTTCAGAGAGGCATACAGTAACACT
The DNA here is from genome assembly GCF_021461395.2 of Schistocerca americana. Taxonomy (NCBI): domain Eukaryota; kingdom Metazoa; phylum Arthropoda; class Insecta; order Orthoptera; family Acrididae; genus Schistocerca; species Schistocerca americana. The sequence goes on along the minus strand of NC_060119.1, from coordinate 614,281,834 downwards.
CAGGACATATTTTTGTATAAGTGACATGTTAAGTGAAGTTTCACTCTTCATTGTCAAATAGTGTCACAGTTCAATTTGTACTTCATAAACTTCACATAGCCTTTGTGCGACCCCAAACTAAGTCAGCAAACAAAGAGAAGATAAAATCAATTATAATCACTGCAGATGGTGTAAATGTAAGGGAAGCTGGAACACTTACACTTGGAAGCCTGCTGCTGAGCACAATGTGTGTCGCAGCCCGTTTTATACGTATTTGAACCTTGTAGGAAAAATATTCCTTGTTACATGTGTCACAAAATGGTCGATTAGTATGCTACAGGGAAACCAATATCAGCTCATATTTTTAGCACGTTCATGTTTATTTATGACGTAGCTAAAACGAATACTGTTCAATGCAAATATGAGCCAGTTTGTTGCGCAAATTGTATCTGTCCAGTAAGCAGACACACACTTTAAAAATATATGTAGCATGGTAGGCTGCATGTATTGACTAAGACCGACTTTTTCTTCTAAGGTAACCTGAGAAATGTTGTTTTCGTCTTCCCAGGAGGATGAGGAGCAGATTGCTCTGAATACTGGTATACCTCACCAGCTGTATGAGAACCTACTGTGCACATATAATTTTTGCAACTGACATGACCTTCATGTAGGATGTCAAATGAAACATCTTTCAGCCGTCTAGTTTCCAAACTTATTTTGTTTGGCTATCTGTTTCGGCGATTCACTACGCCATCTTCAGGCCCCTGACCGACGTCAAGGAAGATTCCACCTCGGTTCTGTTTAAAACAGGCACAAGCATTCGAGTACTGGTATTAGTAGATTTCTGCTTGCTATAGCGATCACTTCACCCATCATCTGCCGACTGTTAGATGTTTGTCGAACAGTCGCCTGAAGATAGCGTAGTAAATCGCCGAAACTGGTAACCAAATAAAACAAATTTGGAAAATAGACCACTGAAAGGTGTTTGATTTAACGTCCCGTATCGAAAATCTGAGTCCCTCAAAGAATCTCTGAAAAGATGAGCATACAGAAACTCGGTTTTCATATGGAGCAATTGTTGAAGTTAACTACACAAATATAAGTATTGACATCTGAGTTAGGAGTTTATCTGTAACATGGAACTGTTGCTTTCCGGCATATGAAGCGTGGATATCGAAAATGTTGTAAGTGCCATTTTTTCACAAAACCCGTTTCCGTGCTGTTGTGTTCCTAGTGTTGCCTAGACACGATTGAGAAAGTCTTCCAAACACGCATAATAGATTACACATCATCTTTGCCCCTCTAGAGTTACAAAATTTAAAATACGTGAGAAATTCTTTTGTTGACTAAATTTCTACAAGTTTAAAACTTAATGCTTCATTTCGTATTTTTACTTACACAAATAGCATATAGTGCCACAGTATTAATGGCACCTGGAACAAAACCTTTCTTCCAGGTATTTTGTAAATAATTGATATTTTTGTGAGCGTGCCTGTCTACAAGATAAAGTTGATTCATGCAAATAAGACAACAGCAAACAGCAACTGGTTTTTATTGACACCAACAGCGCCGTTACTGCTTTCCAATCGACAGGTTCCTCTTCAGACGACTGTTAACGTTTATATTACATTTGTTGTTATCTACAATGTGCCAAGGATGGCAAGCTTTAACAAGGTTGGCAGCACTCTGAACCAATGAGTGGCTGGGATAGATGATGTTTGCTCCCTTGGTGGAATGGGTGGTAACTCCCGGCTCCGTACGGTGGCGTGGAACTTCGCTGTGACCCGTACACGCTGTCGACTGCGTATTGGGAGCGACAAAGGATGCCTGCAGGGGAGGTCTCCCCGTAACCTATCAATCGGAATACATACCTGGCGCTTTGGGTGAGTGGTTCTCTGGTGCTGTGAAGGTAGTTCTGACTGTGAATTTCGACATTTTGGACAAGGGAATTTCTTGTGAGATCGGCCAGCAAGTGTGTTTAGCGTGTGCCTAGAGAGGTACTGTTGCTGTTGCTAATTCTACCATCTCTTAGGAGCAGTGATTGTATCCTGTATCCTGTAAACTGATATACTCTCTTTACGTGCTATGCAGGATACATACCACAGTTTCATGTTAATGGTTGCAATATTTCATAGCCAGCTATAGTTTAAATCTGTTTCAGCTGATGTTATTACACTTCTGGCCATTACAGTTGCTACATCACGAAGATGACGTGCTACAGACGCGAATTTAACCCACAGGATGAAGATGCTGTGATATGCAAATGATTAGCTTTTCAGATCATTCACACAAGGTTGGCGCCGGTGGCGACATCTACAACGTGCTGACATGAGGAAAGTTTCCAACCTATTTCTCATACACAAACACCAGTTGACCGGCGTTGCCTGGCAAAAAGTTGTTGTGATGCCTCGTGTAAGGAGGAGAAATGCATACCATCCCGTTTCCGACTTTGATAAAGGTCGAATTGTAGCCTATCGCGATTGCAGTTTATTGTATCGCGACATTGCTGCTCGCGTTGGTCAAGATCCAATGACTGTTAGCAGAATATGGAATCGGGGGGTTCAGGACGGTAATACGGAACGCCGTGCTGGATCCCAACGGCCTCGTATCACTAGCAGTCGAGATGACAGGCATCTTACCCTCATGGCTGTAACGGATCGTGCAGCCACGCCTCGATCCCTGAGTCAACAGATGTGGACGTTTGCAAGACAACAACCATCTGCACGAACAGTTCGACGACGTTTGCAGCAGCCTGGACTACCAGCTCGGAGACCAGCTCGGAGACCGGTTACCCTTGACGCTGCATCACAGACAGGAGCGACTGCGATGGTGTACTCAACGACGAACCTGGGTGCACGAATGGCAAAACGTCATTTTTTCGGATGAATCCAGTTTCTGTTTACAGCATCATGATGGTCGCATCCATGTTTGGCGACATCGCGGTGTACGCATATTGGAAGCGTGTATCCGTCAACGCCATACCGGCGTATCACCCTGCGTGATGATATGGGGTGCCATTGGTTACTCGTCTCGGTCACCTCTTGGTCGCATTGACGGCAAGTTGAACAGTGGACGTTACATTTCAGATGTTTAACGACCCGTGGGTCTACGATTCATTCCATCGCTGCGAAACCCTACGTTTCAGCAGGATAATGTACGACCGCATGTTGCCGGTCCTGTACGGGCCTTACTGGATACAGAAAATGTTGGACTGCTGCCCTGGTCAGAACATTCTCCAGATCTCTCACCAACTGAAAACGTCTGGTCAATGCTGGCCGAGCAACTGGCTCGTCACAATACGCCAGTCACTACTCCTGATGAACTGTGGTATCGTGCTGAAGCTACAAGCGCAGCTGTGCATGTACACGCCATCGAAGCTGTGTTTGACTCAATGCCCAGGCGCATCAAGGCCGTTATTACTGCCAGAGGTTGTTGTTCTGGGTACTGATTTGTCAGGATCTACGTACGCAAAGTGCGTGAAAATGTTATCATATGTCAGTTCTAGTAAAATATATCTGTCCAATGAATACCCGTTTATCATCTGCATTTCTTCATGGCGTAGCAATTTTAATGGCCAGTAGTGTACATTTGTTGTGTTGTGGCTAATACTGAGATGTATTAGGTAAACATTCTAGTGGTTAATTACGACGTAAAGTACACGTGCTGATGAGGAATAATACTTACCAGTCCCCATGTGGATATGTTATAGCAGGTAGGTTTTGAGCAACGTTGTCCGGGATGCAAACCGGGAACCAACCAAGTTCATTGCAAAAGAGAAATTTTCAAACGCTTCACTTCTAAAAACGTGAAATTCGGTAGATTCTGATTTGACTGCCATTAAGCTATTTTTTTATAAATGCTCTTGTAAGCATAGTGTTCATATGGTTGTTAATCTTAAATTCTTAAGAAGTGGAGTCATTTTTCATGTGAACTTTGTTTCTATAGATATTTATCCTGCTGATCTTGTCTCTGTTTGCTTCACCTCAAGTGCTTCTTTTCATATTCTATGGAGCAATCTAAAGTTAATGTTACGTATTGTTTCTAAGTTGTGATTTCATAAATCCTTTCATCCTACTGCTCAGTAACGTCACAATAGCTTTACTCACAATTTCTGTAATTATTTCTGTGATAATATACTGACCAGCGTAAATCTGTGGTGTCAGAATACCTTCTAAATTTTTTTGATACAAATCAGTTATGTACAAACAGAGGCACATTGTATTTCTTTTTCATTCTTCTGACAAATGTAAGATAAGGCACTTAGAACCTTTCCAGTGTCCACGTATTCGTGTATAAAATGTTTTAATACTTAGTCTCGTCTACAACCGCTACAGGTGTGTGAGGGGGAGTGGGGGGGGGGCTATGATAAATTGCGAAAGCTAGGAAACCTTAACCGCGCTTGCCATGGTCGTTCTGCTTGTTCTGAAATAAACTACTGCTGTTACGTCGACATGCTGGGAATCGGTTGACCTGTAGGATAAAACTTCTCTTGATTGGCTTGACAAATACCTCATTATGAATCTGTCATGCTCTGCCGCGTTCCAGCATTTGTCCTGCGTTTGCCTTCATGTGAGATCTTTCACGGTCGACGAGCGCTTAGACACAGAACACCTGTCATCCGTGATGCCGCATTTGAATTTTGCTAATTAACGGACCTTTGCGTGCTCGCAGAGTCATTAGTATTCTGGCTGGCTACGACGTGATGGTCTGGCTATGCTGATAATAACCATGCAAATTCAGAATGTTTGCGAACGTTAGTGAAAACTGTAATTACGAGTAACCGCCAACTCGGACTGCCGCCATGAAACCCCGAGGGTAAACACATTCGTCGGCTCTGCAAATTTCTTGCTTGCAGTTACACTCATGTTCATCTATATGACGAAAACAAGACTATATGAAAGCAAATTCATGAGCATGATGTGTTGTTTGATATTATTATTGCTGGTGCGTGTTATGAAGGAAAAAGTGAACTTTTGTAATCTTGTAGACTGAAAAATAATGATGGCGTGAACAGCTGGCGTGAACAGTTACAAACAGAAGTCATCAACATTAGTTAGCGTTATAACCAACGATCTGAGAAATCCGCTTCGAGCGATTACGATATTCGAGTCATAAAATTATAGCATAGCTAAGTTACTGGAACGAATACTGCAGCGATCTAGAAAAGTCTCCAGGTGGCATAATAGCTGACAGCTCTGAATAAACTTCAGAAAATAAGAATAAATGGATCCATAGTGAAATATGTGTGGGTGTAAAACTTGTAAATGCTTAAATTATCTACACGAGGGAGACTGTGTAAAAATTTATGGTTCCGTACAGAACATTAAAAGTGTATTAAATTTTCAGCCCCCCCCCCCCCCCCCCTCAGCTAATGATACAAGCGATTAAATTTTCCAACTCGCCCTAGAATCCTATATTAAATTCCTGTGACTATGAGCTGCAAGAAGACAGCTTTAAGAAATGTTAACTACTGAGTTACAAAAACCACCCCTTTTTATACGTCTCTGCATTTTGAAACGCCCCAATTGTGCCAAACTTCAGACATATTAACCGAATTACGATTTCTGTCTCTTTCTGGAGCCACAGCCATATACAATTTGCGATAAGATATTTCCCCCATAATATTGTATTTAATATGTTTATTTCGCTATCTAGTATTCAGCCTCAGCCCATTTTCAAGGGTTACAACGTCAACAATTGTCCTACTTCAAACAACTTGGACGATTTTTGACGTCTGAACATTTGGAAACGGCCTTGGGCCAAAAGCTAGAAAGCGGAATAAACACATTATATATAGTAAAATAGCGGAAATATATTTTCTGAAATAATATAATTATGTTTTTGTTGATTCATTTCAGCCACATTTCGAAAGTTTCAGTTGTCAGTATCCTCTAAACAATAATAATGCAGTTGGATTAATTTTGTTGAAATACAAAAACGGAGGTGACTGTCGTGCGTCAGTTAGTGGAATGCACTGCATACAACTACTTGTTAACTATAAATGTAATGTATGCAATGAGTCACAAGAGCTGCTAATTCACTAGTTGTTGAATACACTACACCAATGATACAAAGGCCAAAACACAGTAATACAAATAAATTTCCATCCAGAAAGAAAAATATCCTTGAAAGTTTCCGAAGTGTTTTAGATATATTCCCTGGCTTTGCTGGGACCGATGACGTCGCTATTTGATTCCCCCCCCCCTCCCTCCCCCCCCCCCCCCACCCAAATGAACTAACCTGCCCTTGTTGCCTACGTAGCAGAATACCTTACCTTCATCTGCTTCCTGATCTTACGTTTCTGGCTGTTTTCATTTCTGTTACGTGTGATTACTTTCGTCTTTCTTCGATTGACTATCAGTCCATAGTCTGTACTTATTAGACCGTCCACTCTATTCAGTAAATCCCGTAATTTCTCTTCGCTTTCACTGAGGACAGCAATGTCATCAGCGAATCTTGTCATTGATATCTTTTCACCTTCAGTTTAATTCCACTCTCGAACCTTTCTTTTACTACCGTCATTGCTTCTTCGATGCATAAATTGAACAGTGGGGGCCGAAGACTATACCCCTGTATTACTCCCTTTTCAATCCGAGAACTTCATTCTTGACCTTCCACTCTTATAATTCCATCTTGGTTCTTGAACATATTCTTTATCACCCGTGTTTCCCTATTGCTTACTACTATTTCTGTCGATATTATGAATATCTTGTACCATTTAACATTGTCGAACACATTTTCCAGGTCGACATATCCTACGAATGTGACACTTGAACGTGATAGAGAAGCTAGAAAATCTGAAAAGGGAAATACAAAAGCTCAATCTAGATTCAGTGGGGTCAGTGAAATGGAATGGGAAGAAGGCAGAGATTTTTGATTAGATCAGCACAGGATAATACCAACAGCACAATAAATTCGATAACTGGAGTAGGATTCGTTATGAGTAAGAAGATAGGCCAGAGAATGAATTACCGTGAATAGTTCAGCGGCAGGTTTGTTCCCATCAGAATCGACAGCAAACCAACAACGACAATGATAGTTCAGGATACATGCCGATGTCGGAAGAAGAAGACACAGAGAAAGTAATTATCATCGTCATCGTCCTAAGAGATTAGACCATTTTGCATGTTCCGCCTAAGAATAGATGACGCCATCTTTTTAAGCAACGTCCAACGTTCTTCTTACCGATTGGATTACATCGTATCGCCATTTTAATTATTCTGTCTTAAGCTTACGTCGGTCGTGGTATTCCAGTTAAGTCGCTATTTTTCGATTATATTTGTAACAGGTACAAAATTTAGCTCTTTTCTAGTAACAGTACTTCTTTTATGGTCCAACAATGAGTATCTCACTACAAAAAGATGGAACTTCATCTCAGATGATTCGGTTCGTCATAACTAATCAGGTGTTCAAGTAAAACATTCTCTGTCATAGAGCTGTGAAGGTAATGCTGCTGCTTTGTAGAGTTTAATAACGTTTCTTTCCGTACGTGACTCCTTGATTGATATCGGCTGGTTTTGTCCCATTCCTCACAGTACAGATTCTTAGTTTGTTATTTTTGTATAATGACTGAATTGCCGTAATCAAAGCTGCTGGAACTCCCAATTCCTGTTTGAGGGGGAGGGCTTCTTTGCTGGTGTGAAGGAAAAAGAAACATGGATCGACAGGGGAGAGTAGGGTACCCTGTATTAGAACTTAAAAGAGCCTCGGAAAACATGAAATCAGATAATGCAGAAGGGATGGATAACATTCCATCAGAGTTTCTAAAATTATTGGGGAAGTAGCAACAAAATTACTATCCACGTTTGTGTATAGAATGCGTACTTTGCTATGCGTGGCAATATACCAGCATACTTTAGGAAAAACGTCATCCACACAATTCCGAAAATTGCAACAGCCAGGAATTGCGAGAATTATCGCATAATCAGCTTAACAGCTCAAGTATCGAAGTTGCTGACAAGAATAATATGCAGAATAACAGAAAAGAAAATTACAGATCTACTAAATGAGGATCGGTTTGGCTTTAGGAAAGGTAAAGGCAGGAAATAGGTAAAGCTATAACTGAAAGAAAAATTTTGAAAAAAATCATATCAAGTTAATTCTGCTTTTTTCTTTGCTTTATTTTTTAGGGACATAACAGTTAAACAGATTAGTATGTTATTAGTAGGAAGGTACAAAACTATTGTATTTCGGATATTATCTGCTGGAAAGACACTGAAATTTAACACATGACTCTCTTATAATTTCATCAACGTATTTAAAATTCATTGAAAAATTTCTGTCACACAAGTCTCCTGAGCATACAAAATTAGTGAATTTAAAATAAATTTTCGATGCACCACTCCTGAATAGGACAGAAGAGTATAAAATATTTGCTTTTAATTTCAATACATAACTTTTTAAATTGGATTAAAAAGTATAAAATTATTATTTAAAGAATTTAATTTTCTTTAAATTATTTCTCTAAAAACATTTTAGTCCGATTTAAAAAGATTGTATAGCATACAGCCTCTTGCATTTGCAATATATCGCCAACGTTGGCGCGCAGCAGCCTCTATGGCCTTACTACGCTATGTGATCAAAAGTATCCGAACACCCCCAAAAACATACGTGTTTCATATTATGTGCATTGCAGGCACTCCGTATCAGCGATCTCAGTAGTCATTAGACAACCTGAGAGAGCAAAATGGGGCGCTCTTCGGACCTCATGGACTTCGAACTTGATCAGGTGATCTGAGTGTCACTTGTGTGATACGGCTATACGCGAGATTTCCACACTCCTAAAATCCCTAGGTCCACTGTTTCCGATGTGATAATGAAGTGGAAACGTGAAGGGACACTTACAGCACAAAAGCGTACAGGCCGACCTCGTCTGCTGACTGACAGAGATTGCCGACAGTTGAAAAGAGTCGTAATGTGTAATAGGCAGACATCTATCCAGATTCCAGACCATCACACAGGACCTACAAACTGCATCAGGATCCACTGCAAGTACATTGACAGTTAGGCGGGAGGTGAGAAAACTTGGATTTCATGGTCGAGCGGCTGCTCATAAACCACATATCACGCCGGTAAATGCCAAACGACGCCTCGCTTGGTGTAAGAAGTGTATACCCAGTGAACGTCATCTGCCATCGTGTGTTGTGCCAACAGGTAAAATTCGGAGGCGGTGGTGTTATGATATGGTCGTGTTTTTCATGGAGGAGGCTTGCACCCATTGTAGTTTTGCGTGGCACTATCACAGCACAGACCTACATTGATGTCTTGAGCACCTTCTTGCTTCCCACTGTTGAAGAGAAATTCTGGGATGGCAATTGCATCTTTCAACACTATCGAGCACCTGTTCATAATGCACGGTCTGTGGCGGAATTGGTTACATGACAATAACATCCCTGTAACGGAATGGACTGCAATGAATCCTACAGAACACCTTTGGGATGTTTTGGAACGCCAACTTCGTGCTAGATTTCACCTACCGACATCGATAGTCTCCTCAGTACAGCACTCCGTGAAGAATGGGCTGCCATTCCCCAAGAAACCTTCCAGCACCTGATTGAACGTATGCCTGCGAGAGTGGAAGCTGTCATCATGGCTAAGGGTGGGCCAACGCCATTCTGAATTCCAGCATTACCGAGGGAGGGTGCCTCGATCTTGTAGGTCATTTTTAGCCATGTGTACGCATACTTTTCATCACATAGTGTATTTTGTCTTCATTGTCTCATGCTGTCGTATCTCATACTGTCGTGCCATCTGTGAAGTCCGAGCATTTTTTAGATATAGTCAAATAATTGAAGATAATATTTCTTCTTTAAAAGCGTAATACTCTTGGAAACCTAAATCCTTCTCCTTCAATAATAAAAAATAAAACTTAATTTCCTGTGTGCACGTAAATTCTTCTGATGGACGAGACGAAAGAGTCAGCTAAAATAAAATCCTCTTGTCTACTGGTAATCCCAATTTAAGTTAAATACGTCAGGAAACCAAAATTTTTAGTTTTTGAACATTTTGTTAATAAACTTGCAGTTAAAACAAGAACGCTTCTTAGAAAAAAGAAGAAAAAATCAAATCTTACTGTTCATTCTCATTCTTCTGCTAAAGCAGATATCTGCTAAAGCAGTGCTTCCACTTGGCATTTGCACAGTCCCTGTTTTCCCCTTTAGTATGTAACAGACATTATTATTATTTGTTTCGGGGAATAACTCCCGCACTGGATAGAGTGCCTAGCGGGTACTTATTGTGGCATCTGAAGCTCTGTTGATCAAGGCCAATTTTCTTCTCTTCTCTTTATATTTGGTCTCCACAAGGCAGGACCTGTGCTACAGTCACCATCAAATTGTATCGTTGCTATCTGGCGTACGTCTTTGGATGATTTTTTAGAGGCTCTCTCCCATAATACGTAATTCGTTGGTGACGTCGTATCACGCAGAGGTGGTTTTCGATTTAAAACTGGAGCTATTAGTGTCCTTCCAGGTTTTCCCGGAATATAGTTTCTGCTGGGTTTAGTAACTGTAATTTTATAGCAGTTAGTAATTGTCGTATGGTGATTTCAGAACACATTTTTTTATATGTTGGCATGACATGGTGTACCTTGCAGATAGCTTCTTTCTGCAGAAAAGTTTCGGAAGTGGCCTACAATGATTGGTGGAACTTCATATGTAGGAGCTAGGGCTTAGGAGCTCTCGATTAGCCTGAAGTGTTCGGGATGATCTCGGTATAAGAAGGGGCCACGTATTTAGCATAAGCGTCTTTAATGCATAGTCCGCTTTTAGTTTGGTGTGAAGTCGCTGTCTAGAGTATATTCCCCCACCAGACTCGCAGGTTCGAATCCTGCCTCGGGCATGGATGTGTGTGATGTCCTTAGGTTAGTTAGGTTTAAGTAGTTCTAAGTTCTAGGGGACTGATGACCACAGATGTTAAGTCCCATAGTGCTCAGAGCCATCCCATAGTGCTCAGAGCCATTTGAACCATTTTTGATCTTTGAGCATTGCTCGTAAAACGATAAGTTTATTTAGCCAGTTGTCCTCTGATATTTGTTTTTGATTTGGTTTCAGAACCATATCAAATGGATTCTTATCGCTCTTCCTCTCTAGTTCGGAAAGTTTCATGTGAGCTGCATGGAGACCGAGAAGCATTTTAGATATCTAGGCGTTTAATCTGTCTCTGTTGACTTTGAGGTAATCTTCAGTAACCTTCTTAATATTCAAAGCTTCCAATTGGTCCTAACACCTTCGACGAATGCGTGGCAACATTTTTTAACATTTGACATTTCCGAGTCTTTTAAAGATATTTAAAGCATTCGGACAGATGATTCTATTGCTAATGCGAACAGGGTCATCGAAAGAGGGTAGACTTTTCGTATTCCTTGATAGTGCGGACTGACGTGGTTAAGGCCAATAATCTCGATTCACAAGGAGGTCCGTTCTATGCTTTATCGCGTAAATTCTGTAATATGGAGGATAAGCCCATAATACCTTGGAAAAAACTGCGATTCACTCTGTCAGATACTTTGTCGAAGTTTAAAACCTTAATAGCGAAATCATTTTTGCGCGCCCCTGTTTACGATATGGGCAACGGTCTTGCCGCAGTGAATACACCGTTTCCCGTCAGATCACCGAAGTTAAGCGCTGTCAGGTGTGGCCGGCCCTTGGATGAGTGACCGTCTAGACCACCATGCGCTGTTACCATATTTCGGGGTGCACTCAGCCTCGTGACGCCAACTGAGGAGCTACTCGACCGAATAGTAGCGGCTCCGGTCAAAGAAAACCATTTTAAAACCGGGAGAGCGGTGTGTTGACCACACGCCTCTTCTATCCGCATCCTCAGCTGAGGATGACACGGCGGTCGGATGGCCTGAGGACAAAGTGATGTTTACAATATGTCGCGATATTCCCACAACACGTCTTTCGTTAAACTTCAATTGAGCGTGCCGCTTTGATGTGCGCCTGTTACCGTGATTAAAACTTCTTTTAGTCTACTGTTTAAAATACTGACAAGAAAAGTCTGCGTTCAGGAATGTGATAGGATGAATTTCCTAGAGCGTATTCCTATTCGCATTTTCAGGAATGAGAACTATTATTTCTGTGAATAGATGGGAATTTTCGTCGGATGCCGTTTCACTATACATTTGGGACAGCTCATATTATGTCGAAAAAGTTGAGCGCAGAATTGACACAGTAGCCCGTCTGACACTGCAGCCTTCTTTCTTGGAGAGTCGCTCAACAACAGAGCAGTTATTGAGAGTGTAATGTTGGCGAGGAGTTCCTCATTAACTTGCCAGTCAACTTCTCCAGGGATACTAAATAGAACGTCATTTTCCTCCTGTATGTCTATCTCTGCGTCTCTTCCTGTTTCTTGTAAGAGTCTATCTCGCAATAAAAGCTAACTTCGCCAAGACCTGAAATTCTGTTTCCTTGTTTAGCTTCCCTTGTGGACAGAGGTGGACACCTGTAAAGTGGTATCTTGACTGCGCGCCCGTATTTTATTGCCCTCTAATGACTGTCGAAGCAGAATTTTCACTTTTTCCTTACAGTGTTTGAATTTTATGATGTCACATAAAGCCGATGGTCTCCCGTAAAATGTCCATGGTCCTGTGAAATAAAATCCGAGACTCTTTTTCCAAAAGACCTTATTTTGTGACGTATGTGTGACCATCTTTTTAGCTGTGACTTGATTTATTCGGTCCATCACATAGGGCGCTCTTGGCATCAGGTTCTTCGCTAGCGGAAAGTTTCCAAAGTTTCCGCAATGATTGTAGTATCGAATAATAATGGCATTCTCATCTGCCAGACACTGTAACCGAGAAACGTCTCCTGATCTGGTTGACCACTATATGGTAATACTTATGATCTAAGAACCATAATGGCCGACGTTAACAACCAGTGTCTTCGGATATGGTTTCATTCGAAACATAAAAATGGTTCAAATGGCTCTGAGCACTAAGGGACTTAACATCGGTGTCATCAGTCCCCTAGAACTTAGAACTACTTAAACCTAACTAACCTAAGGACATCACACACATCCATGCCCGAGGCAGGATTCGAACCTGCGACCGTAACGGTCACACGGTTCCAGACTGTAGCGCCTAGAACCGCACGGCCACACCGGCCGGCTTCGAAATATCTACTTGATGAAGTGGTATAGACGAAGGTATAACCTACAGCACGTAGACGTAGATGCGTTAAAGTATCGATTAAGTACAGTTCTTCCCTTAAATCAAAACTCAGACACTGATCCTCGTTGCGTAACATACAATTAAAATTTCTGCATAAGTTTATTTTGGTATGAGTATTTGCTGTTAAGTTTGCAAGGCCTTTATAGAGAAGATAACTGCATTCGTTTTCGCCATTTCCGCCTTTTGGACCGTATGTGCTTACGACAAGTAAATCTAGGATTTGGTCTGCAGCATCGCTCCCTGATTCTACCAAAGCTTTATTTGTGTGTTGTATGTCTGCTGTTTCGCTCGGCGTGACCTCTAACCACTGTTACACAATTTAGAAGATATTCCATTATTAAAGGTACACATCACATGCGGAAAACAAAAATATCCTCCTAGTAGGTTCCTGTTGGGCTGGCCGACAATAGAAGATGGCGTATCAGGTTTCCCACTTCATCCAAAGATGTACTTCCACCTCACGAGGATACCTTTGTTGTATGGAACGCAAAGATCCATGTGCCTGCATGATCTTGGCGTGATCTACCCTTCGGGGTTTGCGATCTGGCCACGATCAAATGCACTGACAGCTCTCGTTTTGCACATTCCGTGTTCTAATGTCACACCGGTGGCCAATGTGACGTCCCAGTCAGATGGAATCAAGTACTGTTTCGTTTACCGCGGCGATAGGGTCGTTCACTCTCCAGCGCAGCGCAAATGGTTCAAATTGCTCTGAGCACTATGGGAGTAAACATCTGAGGTCATCAGTCTCCTAGAACTTAGAACTACTTAAACCTAACTAACCTAAGGACATCACACACGGCCGGCCGTTGTGACCGAGCTGTTCTAGGCGCTTCAGTCTGGAACTGCGCGACTGCTACGGTCGCAGGTTCGAATCCTGCCTCGGGCATGGATGTGTGTGATGTCCTTAGGTTTAAGTAGTTCTAAGTTCTAGGGGACTAATTACCTCAGGTGTTGAGTACCTTAGTGCTCAGAGCCATTTGAACATCCCACACATCCATGCCCGAGGCAAGATTCGAACCTGCGACCGTATCGGTCGCGCGGTTCCAGACTGAAGCGCCTAGAACCGCTCGGCCACACCGGTCGGCTCCAGCGCAGCAGCTATCGTTAATTCACTTCCTAATGATTAACTTCTCAGAAAAAACAGATGCCATATGGGACATCTTCAAACCGTGAAAAAGTGACTAAGTAAGATGCACTATGTAAACTTCATCACCACAGTTCGGTTATTATCACACTCTTGAGTATATGCAAACACAAATGTTCCCCTAAGAGAGACAAGCGAAGACTGTACCCCGGACGACGACCAATAACCATTCTAAATGTTGCACTAATCCGATATTGTCGATGATTCGATATTTGCAGCGTTATATTCAACAACAAAAGATTTTTACAACTTTTAAGGAAACCAGACTAGAGATGTAAGAACAGGAGCAACATGTCTCCACGTTATTAGATCTGTACGTCGAGAACTCAGTGGAGGAAACCAAAGAGAAATTTGGAAAGATAATTTAAGATCAGAGAGAAAAAAACTATGGGCTTTGCCGATGACACTGTAATTAAGTCAGAGAAGGCAAGGGACTTGGAACATCTATTGAGCGGAATGGATAGTGACTTGAAAGAGGTTATGAGATGAAAATCAACATAAGTAATACAAGAGTAATGGCGTTTAAAACAAATGTAAGTCAGGTACGGACGAGGGAATTAGATTAAGAAATGAGCAGACGAGTCATGCTGTGTGGGCAGCAAGATATCTAACAATGGGCTAAATAGCGAGGATATAAAATCCAGACTGGCGATATCAAGAAACGCATTTGAGTGAAAGAGAAATTTGTCATCGTTGAATTAGGAACCCCTTGCTGAAGTATTTCTTCGGACTGTGGCTTTATGTGGAAGTAAAACATGGACGATGAGCAGTATGCACAGGAAGAAAATACAGAAAGTAAAAATCGATGGAATAACTAAAGCGGAATTAATGCATCAAAATTACGAGAAAAGGGAGCTTTGGCACACTTGACTTTAAGAAGGTATCGGTTGAAAGGTCAAATCCTGAAGCGACAAGACAAGACTTTGTGAGTTTGTTTATCGAAGAAAGTGTGTGTGTGGGAGCGGGGGGGGGGGGGGGGGGGGGGCGGGAGGAGGGGTGAAAACTGTAGAGGGATATTAAGAGTTGAGTACGGCAAGTAGTTTCAAGTAGATGCCGGTTGTAATCGCATGCAGAGATGAAGAGGCTTATATAATATAGATTAGCATGGGGCAGCTGCATCACACCAGCTATTGACTGAGGAACACCAACAACACACTCGGTTAACAAATCAAGGTGGCTTGGCTTAGCATAAAATGTCAGTTCTGCTACAGAATGCGGGTACCCTCATTAAGAAAGTTTCCCTTCGGGAGGTCTTAAGTTAAATTTGTTTCTCATATTTAAGGTAATTTGTGAGATCTGCTATACTAAAAAGCCAAACTACGAGCTACATATGATGTCCATACACAAAAGCCAACGTTAATTTCTTGATCTTACAATTTCACCAGTACGTGACATCATTATTTCGTATATTGGAGTAATTTCGTTCTGTTTGTTTTCAAACCACAAACGAAAGCTAAATTTAACATTTGTGGCATAATTTTCATGTAACCTGGTAATTTCTCAGTCCTGTTCCATTTGTCATGTCATGGGACCAACGACTGAAATTGTTTTAGCAAAGAGTAGCATATACATCTATTCTAAACGATTGCGGAGCGTCTCACCAAGTTCTAAGTTGAAGTTATTTGCCATTACTTATTTGGTTCAAGAGATTCATTCACAGACAGAAGATATTACACACTTATTAGTTACGATATTACCTCTTTCTTGCATGACACTAAAAAGCAGGGGGAAATCTCCAGAAGGCAATATGATCATTAGTAGAGTGTTCAAAGTAGACGCTTTCCTTGTCAAATACGCAGAAAGCTGAGTCGGAACATTATCAAGCATGACCAAATGTTGTACGGTTTTGCACATTGATGAGTGGACTACACGCACGAGGATATCAAATATTTATTAGAGATTATAGTTAGACTAACCTGTTTGTTACTGACACGTCAAAACAACCTAACAAATCCGTGATCAAACTGTTAAATTCGCCGGCTTAACATACTCTACAGACTCTTTAAAATCCAGGTTCAAATGGCTCTGAGCACTATGCGACTTAACTTCTGAGGTCATCAGTCGCCTAGAACTTAGAACTAATTAAACCTAACTAACCTAAGGACATCACACACATCCATGCCCGAGCAGGATTCGAACCTGCGACCGAAGCGGTCGCTCGGCTCCAGACTGTAGCTCCTAGAACCGCAAGGCCACTCCGGCCGGCTAACATCCAGGAAATGAAGAGATGACTCAAGAGCGAAGTCGGTGGCACAATGGATTAGGTATTGATCTAGCATTCAGAAACAACGGGATTCAAATCTGTGCCCCGTATCATTTAGGCTCGGGATTCAGATCACCAACCATATACATTTAGGCTCTCTGTAATGGTCCTACATCGATTAAGCCGAGTGCCAGGTTGCTTTCTTTGAAGAAAAATACTAGGAATCTGCTTCTGCAATAAAAGTAAGGTGATATTTTAAAGTAACACATGGCTCAAGACATACTTCAAGGTCCACATCTTGTACTGAAAATGTAGTCCAGTACTTAACTATCGTTGCCTATCAATTCTGAATTTCATGATTTCGTTTCCTCCATTTGCATTGGGTTCCTTGATCTCTTGCTTTAACGATAACAGCAATTTCTCTTAATCGTTAGAGAAACAGGAGAGAAGCTAATAATCCAGCTCGACAGGAAAGAAGCTAGCACTTGGAAACACTAACGCTTATATAAACAATAATGTAATCCCAGTTAAATAAAGTCAAAAAAATGTTCAAATGTCTGTGAAATCTTATGGGACTTAACTGCCAAGGTCATCAGTCCCTAAGCTTACACACTACTCAACCTAAATTATCCTAAGGACAAACACACACACCCATGACCGAGGGAGGACTCGAACCTCCGCCGGGACCAGCCGCACAGTCCATGACTGCAGCGCCTTTAGACCGCTCGGCTAATCCCACGCGGCTAAATAAAATCACTGTGGTCCCATGTACAAGCGAGTTTAGATATCCTCATAGGAAATAATCAAGGGGATTCAGGTCAGATGACTTCGCAGACCATGGAATAGGACCTCTCCTTCCAATCTAGCTACAAGGAAATACAGGACTGAGATGTTTGTGGACATCGACAGTATGGAAATGTAAATGTCGTGTGGCTAGGGCCTCCCGTCGGGTAGACCGTTCGCCTGGTGCAGGTCTTTCGATTTGACGCCACTTCGGCGACCTGCGCGTCGATGGGGATGAAAATGATGATGATTAGGACAACACAACACCCAGTCCCTGAGCGGAGAAAATTTCCGACCCAGCCGGGAATCGAACCCGGGCCCTTAGGATTGACAGTCTGTCACGCTGACCACTCAGCTACCGGGGCGGACGACATCGGCAGTGAAGTGAGGCGATGTACCGTTATCTTGTATCCACGTCCGCTCACGAACACTGGTCCCGGCGGAGGTTCGAGTCCTCCCTCGGGCATGGGTATGTGTGTGTTTGTCCTTAAGCTAATTTAGGTTAAGTAGTGTGTAAGCTTAGGGACTGATTAGATTAGATTAGATTAGATTAATACTAGTTACATGGATCATGGATTCGATATTTCGTAATGATGTGGAACGAGTCAAATTTTCCAATACATGACATAATTAAGTTAATTTAACAACATACTTGAGTTAATATAGCAACTTTTTTATTTTTTGTGTGTTTATTTTGTTTTTTTAATATTTTTTTCTTAATTTATATCTAGAAATTCCTCTATGGAGTAGAAGAAGTTGTCATTCAAAAATTCTTTTAATTTCTTCTTAAATACTTGTTGGTTATCTGTCAGACTTTTGATACTATTTGGTAAGTGACCAAAGACTTTAGTGCCAGTATAATTCACCCCTTTCTGTGCCAAAGTTAGATTTAATCTTGAATAGTGAAGATCATCCTTTCTCCTAGTATTGTAGTTATGCACACTGCTATTACTTTTGAATTGGGTATGGTTATTAATAACAAATTTCATAAGAGAGTATATATACTGAGAAGCTACTGTGAATATCCCTAGATCCTTAAATAAATGTCTGCAGGATGATCTTGGGTGGACTCCACCTATTATTCTGATTACACGCTTTTGTGCAATAAATACCTTATTCCTCAGAGATGAATAACCCCAAAATATGATGCCATATGAAAGCAATGAGTGAAAATAGGCGTAGTAAGCTAATTTACTAAGATGTTTATCACCAAAATTTGCAATGACCCTTATTGCATAAGTAGCTGAACTCAAACGTTTCTGCAGATCATCAATGTGTTTCTTCCAATTTAATCGCTCATCAATGGACACACCTAAAAATTTGGAATATTCTACTTTAGCTATATGCTTCTGATGAGGTCTATATTTATTAATGGCGTCATATCATTCACTGTACGAAACTGTATGTACTGTATCTTATCAAAATTCAGTGAGAGTCCATTTACAAGGAACCACTTAGTAATTTTCTGAAAGACAGTATTGACAATTTCATCTGTTAATTCTTGTTTGTCAGGTGTGATTACTATACTTGTATCATCACCAAAGAGAACTAACTTTGCCTCTTCATGAATATAGACTGGCAAGTCATTAATATATAGTAAGAACAACAAAGGACCCAAGACTGCCCTTGTGGAACCCCATTCTTGATAGCTCCCCAGTTTGAGGAATGTGCTGATCTTTGCATGTTATGAGAACTACTTATTTCAACTTTCTGCACTCTTCCAGTTAGGTACGAATTAAACCATTTGTGCACTGTCCCACTCATGCCACAATACTTGAGCTTGTCTAGCAGAATTTCATGATTTACACAATCAAAAGCCTTTGAGAGAACACAAAAAATCTCAATGGGTGGTATTCGGTTATTCAGACCATTCAAAATTTGATTGATGAAAGCATATATGGCATTTTCTGTTGAAAAACCTTTCTGGAAACCAAACTGACATTTTGTTAGTACTTCATTTTTACAGATATGTGAAACTACTCTTGAATACATTACTTTCTCAAAAATTTTGGATAAAGCTGGTAGAAGGGAGATTGGACGGTAATTGTTGACATCAGATCTATCCCCATTTTTATGCAAAGGTATAACAATAGCATATTTCAGTCTATCAGGGAAAATGCCCTGTTCCAGAGAGCTATTACACAGGTGGCTGAGAATCTTACTTATCTGTTGAGAACAAGCTTTTAGTATTTTGCTGGAAATGCCATCAATTCCATGTGAGTTTTTGCTTTTAAGCAAGTTTATTATTTACCTAATTTCAGAGGGAGAAGTGGGTGAGATTTTAATTGTATCAATTTGCGTAGGTATGGCCTCTTCCATTAACAGCCTAGCATCTGCTAATGAACACCTGGATCCTACTATATCCACAACATTTCGAAAATGATTATTAAAAATATTTTCAACTTCTGACTTTTTGTTCGTAAAGTTTTCATTCAATTTGATGGTAATACTGTCTTCCTGTGCTCTTGGTTGACCTGTTTCTCTTTCAATAATATTCCAAATTGTTTTAATTTTATTATCAGAGTTGCTGATTTCAGACATCATACACATACTTCTGGATTTTTTAATAACTTTTCTTAATATAACACAGTAGTTTTTATAATGTTTGATAGTTTCTGGGTCACTACTCTTTCTTGTTGTCAGATACATTTCCCTTTTCCGGTTACAAGATATTTTTATACCCTTAGTAAGCCATGGTTTGTTACAAGGTTTCTTACAACTATATTTAACTATTTTCTTGGGGAAGCAGTTTTCAAATGCATTTACAAAAATGTCATGAAATAAATTATATTTTAAATTGGCATCAGGTTCACGGTACACCTCATCCCAGTCTAACTGCTGTAGGTTTTCCCTGAAATTTGCAATTGTTAAATCGTTGACTGAATGTACTACTTTGGAGGACTGTTTAGTATTGCTGAATGGAGCTATGTCATATATTGTAACTAGCTGTGCACCATGATCAGAAAGACCATTCTCAACAGGCTGAGCATTTATCTGGTTAAACTTATCTTGGTCTATAAAGAAGTTATCTATCAGTGAGCTGCTATCCTTTACCACCCGAGTAGGAAAATCAATAACGGGTGTCAAATTGAAAGAACTGAGTAATACTTCAAGGTCATTTTTCCTATTACCCTCTTTCAGAGAATCTACATTGAAGTCCCCACAAATAATAAT
Source organism: Schistocerca americana (assembly GCF_021461395.2). Lineage (NCBI taxonomy): Eukaryota > Metazoa > Arthropoda > Insecta > Orthoptera > Acrididae > Schistocerca > Schistocerca americana. The sequence continues at coordinate 614,261,377 of NC_060119.1, read as the reverse complement.
TTGCTTCCCCCTGTCTGACAGATAGCACAACAAGGAGTCCAAATTTTTCAGAAATAGATGAAAATTTCCTGATGGGGACCTACATACAGTTACAATTATAAATGTGCCTTTATTTAATTTAAGCTCCCAGGCACATGCTTCTATATGTTTCTCTACACAAAACTTTTTTGTTTCTATACTTTTTGCACAATGATAACTTTTGACATATATGGCATCTCCTCCTTTCTCCATATTTTCTCTCATTACATGTGCAGAGAGCTTATATCCACTTACATTTACCTTATCCATATCAGTAACAATGTGATGCTCAGACAGGCATAGTATATCTATTTCATCCTCAGCTTCTAAATCTTCTAAACAAACCAGAAGCTCATCTGTTTTATTCTTTAAACTCCCAATATTTTGATGAAATATACTTACATTATTTTTAATTATACTTTTATGAGAACCTTTCCTTATTCTAACATTTGCAGTACTCTCCTGTCTGAGTTTCTCATTGTGCTTAGGCCTAGTTCCTACACCAGTGGTCACATGGTGTTCAGAGAGGCAGATTATGTCAACTGGGTTGGGTGACTTTAATTCATCAATGCAAGTACCTAGGATTGAGATACAACTTGGTGGAGATAAAATTTCTGGTGATTGGTGAAAATTTATAATTGACAGCTGTGATTGGTGATCCAATGTGCTAGAATTGTGCTGTTTAATTTCTTTCCTAAACTGAAGATTTGTTTCAATTCTGACCTCTCGTAGAACTTGACATTTTTCTGTCTTACCTATCCTAAAAAAGGTGCTGCTCCAACACCTGTAACCACTGGTATTTTACCATTCATGGCAGTGCCTCCCCCCCTTAAATTTCCTGCTATTACCCCAGCCAGTTTCCCCTTCCCTTTCCTGTTGAGATGTAGGCCGTGCCTGGTATAGTCCCACCTATTGAGAGAATCAGCAGGAACCACACCAATATGAGCCAGACTAGCACTTGGTTTGAAAAAATTTGTGACCTGGTATTCTGGTCCTAATTCCTCCTGCAGAAGTTGGCCTACACCTCTGGCATGAGAACTGCCTAACAACAAAACTTTCTTCCTTTTCGATGACTTTCCTACATTCTTTTTCAATTTACTGTTGAAAGTTTGTTGTGTCCTGTCTACACCTACCTCTGCTTGAGGCTCATCAGTTTCTAACTGAAGCAACAGGTCAAATTTATTTTTGACATTCACCACAAAACTGTCAGACTTAGTTCTAGGCCTGTTCCTTCTGCTACCTGTTGCCACTTCCCACCTCTCTTTGCCCTTCTCCCTCATTAACCTGTCCAGATCTTCCCTAGCCTGATCTAGCTCAGCCTGAAGGGCAGCAATTTTCCCCTCCTGTTCCACTATCTTCCTACCTCTGCTGCAAATCCTACATAACCACTGATGAGCCTGATCCACTTTCCCGACACCCACGCCACTGCAGTCCCCCCAGTGAAAAAAACTACTGCGTCCATCACACCAAACCCCGGAACTAACAATTCTACGGCAAGTCAGGCACTTCTCACTCATGGCAAAAATAGTACTTTAGCTAGAATAAATCAATTAAATTACCGAAAATCAAAAAAGACGTTACAAGAATTAAGCCTATTCACAAATGTATATAAGCAAGTTTCTGATTTAAAATTCCGCTGCTTTTCTGAGATCTGTATTAAAACAATGAAGTTATACGCTATTTATTATATATTTCACTCGATGGAATGAAAAAAGGACAATTAAACGAGATACTTTAACTTTGATTCTCCAAAAACGTTACGAGAATTAGGCCTATTAACAAATGTATATAAGCAAGTTTCTGATATAAAGTTACGCTGTTTTTCTGAAATCTGTATTAAAACAATGAAGTTATACGCTATTTACGGTAGTTTACTTATTTGCTACCGAGAAACTAGTTAAATTACCGTGAAACAAGAAACAAACACGTTTACAAAATTTAAGCCTAAGTGCGACTTCGCGAAGTTACGATCTTTTCGTGTTTTCTGAAAAAATACGCAAAGAAAAGTCAAACCTTTAACGGCAAGACTAAACGATACACTAATGCACGTATTTAATTTGTTGTCGGCGTTAAACTAAATTATATTCCTGTCTAAATCACTTAACTTTCTGGAAATGGTTTCTGGCGTCACTTACTCGGCGGCCATCTTGGAACTCTGATGACAGCAGTTAAGTCCCATAAGATTTCACACACATTTGAACATTTATCTCACGAACAGCCAAGGGTATGTTCTCCAACAACCTAAGTACAACTAACTGTGTGCAGCAACCTCAAGTACAGGTGGCCATTAAGACTTTCTAGTAATCAGACTAGTCCTTGTTTCACTGCACGAAGTAAAGAATGCACATGGAACTAAACAGCACAGTACGTGTAAACATACAGGAATGTCAGTTATAAATTTGATGACAAACAATTATGCTAGACAGATCGTTACACAAGCGTACTTCCACGTCTCCTTCAGCTGGATTCTCGAACCCCCACCTCAGATTGTTCAGTAAGCATTGTTTATGCCCTGTTGCATTTTTGCATGCTCTTACGGAAACAACCTATATACTTCGTGTAAGTATTGCTGTGGGTAAAGAGCTTATCAGTGATTTATTAATTTTTCAACTAAATTACTGCAGTCTCAAAGCTACTTTTTCGAAGGTTATACGTAATTACTGTATAGTTTACTTTGTCAATATGAAAATCGAATTATATGAACTAGTATAAAACCATTAACATCTAAGCAACGGTCTTTGTAGACATCAAGATCAACACTAGGTTCAACCAGACCTTGTACACCGGAACTTGTACACCGGAACTAGTAATAGAAAAGGTACTGTAATGCTTCTTTTAATGTGGGAACAACTACAGACGGTATGTCAAGAGATATTCATCCGCAGCTGGAGAAAGATTGGCTGCATATTGCTTTGTACAGGGGTCAAGATTATGTCAACGCCCTGTCAGTGTCAGGTTTTCGTGAGGTACTGCAGTTCTTTGCTTCTTCGCATATTTACAGTACTCGGACCTCGAGAAATCAGTTCAAAAGGTCTGTTCGGTCACTGTGCTAATCATTTCTTAAATATTTGACCATCTCATGCATTTTCCGATTATCATCCTTGCATCATATGTTCTGGGACTGTGGAGAAGTTACACTACTTCTTCTCGTCCTCTACGTAGAGATGGGAATTACTTGTACCAGAAACAGGAAAAAATTTGAAAAGAGTGTCTGATGCAGCTGGAAATAACGAGCTATCGCTGGCATCTAAGTGCATCCGAAAGGAGTATGGATGTTGCTGCTAGATGGTCAGCCCAAGAAACTCTTCATTTTATTAATGAACGGGCTTTCAGAGAGTTATTATTCTGCACATCACTTACAATCCAGTACCCTACTTCGTTACCATTTATGTCTCAGTCGCATCATACAAGAGAAGCTTTTCTTAACAGAAACTAATACAGTATTATCTTCACTCTACGACGAATCAAGAGCATGTAGACAATCTGTCCATGTTATCAACTGCATGAAAAGTTTCAAATGAACTAGATTTCAACGACTGTGGTTACGAAACTAACTGATAATATAATTGTAAAAGCTTTGCTTCGAGACATATGAAACAAACGGTAATTTGCTTATTTTATTCTGTATTACTTCCTTGTACTCTGCCTGATGGTGGCTGTGCTAAACTCTGATTCGTATTCTGAGTCTCTCACCTTTTAACAACCCTACCACAACAAAGGTCAAAATTTAATAATGATTGTGGGGTTGCTCACGCTGCTAAATACTGCATTTTCGGGCAACAACAAAGTTATTTTGTGGCAGTTGTCATTAGAGCACAGTTAATAAAGTCATTTCATGTAATAATGAATAAACTAAGCACTCATCTTTTCGTGTTTCCCACGCTGGTCTCGTTGTGAAATTGTGGCTCAATCGTAGAAAATCTAGGTGGTGATGATTCCAAGCTCGGGTGCAAAGAGGCCTAGGTTTTATTCTGCTATATTCATCATAGTGACAAAAGAAAGAATACACAAAAGAATAATATCATTGCAATATAAACATATCGATGAATCAAAGTACTTCTACATTAATGAAATCAAATCTGAATGTTGTCTCAGAAATATGTCAACTGCTTTACAGAAACACAGTAGAATATTACTGGTATCGAGAGGTTCAGGTGAGGTGCCATAATGGTTACGTAATTAAAGTACCATTGCAACCTGTACCTTTAAGTATATGTATTGCGGCAACTAAAGCGTACAGCACACACTATACAAATACTTAACTTTTGTCAACCATTACATTCCTTTTTTTATGAAATGTACACTCCTTGGTGCCTCATTTAATTTTGCCGCCCCTGGCCTCCGAGCAGCTTAGTCACCCACTGCCGGAATGCAGAGAGATCTGGGCTCCCATCTGCTCGGAAGCTCATTACATTCTTCCCAGCTGTCCATGATTCACCGTTGGTCGTATGCGGTTCCTTTCTTACCAGTGCGAGCAACAAAAGCAAGTAAAGTGCGGCGGACAATGAGAACGTGAAAGTGGCGATTGTACGGCGCAGCTGTCGCGTCACGCAGACCACCTCCACTGAGTCATACCGCCGCCGCATTGTCTGCACTGTGCTGTGGACGCCAAGTACTCGTAAATCTAGCGGGGCGACGACACGCGCTGCTGCTCGGCCACGTCGTCGGAGCACGCAGAGAATTTCTATCCAATTACAGGTCTCGGGCAGGTCGGTGGTCCACGAAGATCATTATAAAGATACGCCTTCAACAAAGCATTCAAGTGACTATGAGCTCCATGACGGTCAGACACTAGTGAGGTACGCAGAGGCTGCAAAATTGGTAATAAATCATACTATGACAATGCGCACCAGTGCCGTCTCGTGATTATATTGTACATTCTGGGTGTTCACAAATTTTTAGATTCAGATAAATCTGAGAGTGTGAACTTAATAAAATGGTTCAAATGGCTCTGAGCACTATGGGACTTAACATTGGAGGTCATCAGTCCCCTAGAACTTAGAACTACCTAAGCCTAACTAACTTAAGGACATCACACACATCCATGAACGAGGCAAGACTCGAAACTGCGACCGTAGCAGTCGCGCGGTTACGGACTGAAGCGCCTAGAACCGCTCGGCTACCGCGGCCGGCGTGAAATTAATAGCATTTGGTCTATAACAGTTATGCTTATCAAGAAATTTATACAAATACAGCCACTTCCAATAAGACTAACAACATTAATAATAATAATAATAATAATAACACACTACTCGCCATTAAAATTGCTACACCAAGAAGAAATGCAGATGATAAACGGGTATTCATTGGACAAATACATTATGCTAGAACTGACATGTGATTACATTTTCACGCAATTTGGGTGCATAGATACTGAGAAATCAGTACCCAGACCAACCACCTCTGGCCGTAATAACGGCCTTGATACGCCTTGGCATTTAGTCAAACAGAGCTTGGATGGCGTGTACAGGTACAGCTACCCATGCAGCTTCAACACGGTACCACAGTTCTTCAAGAGTAGTGACTGGCGTCATGTGACGAGCCAGTTGCTGGTTGACCAGACGTTTTTAATTGGTGAGAGATGTGGAGAATGTGTTGGCCAGGGCAGCAGTCCAACATTTTCTGTATCCAGAAAGGCCCGTACAGGACCTCCAACATGCGGTCGTACATTATCCTGCTGAAATATAGGGTTTCGCAGGGATCGAATGAAGGGTAGAGCCACGGGTCGTAACACATCTGAAAGGTAACGTCCACTGTTCAAAGTGCCGTCAATGCGAACAAGAGGTGGCCGACACGTGTAACCAATGGCACCCCATACCATCACGCCGGGTTATACGCCAGTATGACGGTGACGAATACACACTTCCAATGTGCGTTCACCGAGATGTCGCCGAACACGGATGCGACCATCATGATGCTGTAAACAGGACCTGGTTTCATCCGAAAAAATGACGTTTTGCCATTCGTGCACCCAGGTTCGTCGTTGAGTACACCATCGCAGGCGCTCCTGTCTGTGATGCAGCGTCAAGGGTAACGGCAGCCATGGTATCCGAGCTGATAGTCCATGCTGCTGCAAACGTCGTCGAACTGTTCGTGCAGATGGTTGTCGTGTTGAAAACGTCCACATCTGTTGACTCAGGGATCGAGACGTGGCTGCACGATCCGTTACAGCCATGCGGATAATATGCCTGTCATCTCGACTGCTAGTGATGCGAGGCCGTTGGGATCCAGCACGGCGTTCCGTCTTACCCTCCTGAACCCACCGATTCCATATTCTGCTAACAAGTCACTGGATCTCGACCAACGCGAGCAGCAATGTCGCGATACGATAAACTGCAATCGTGATAGGCTACAATTCGACCTTCATCAAAGTCGGAAACGTGATGTTACGCATTTCTCCTCCTTACACGAGGCATCACAACAACGTTTCACCAGGCAACGCCGGTCAACTGCTGTTTGTGTATGAGAAATCGGTTGGAAACTTCCCTCATGTTAGGACGTTGTAGGTGTCGCCACCGGCGCCAACCTTGTTTGAATGCTCGGTAAAGCTAATTATTTGCATTTCACAGCATCTTCTTCCTGTCGGTTAAATTTCGCGTCTGTAGCACGTCATCTTCATGGTGTAGCAATTTTAATGGCAGTAGTGTATTAATATTAAGGTCCATAGCTTATCTGACAAAAGAAACAACTGTTTTTGGGCAATTTTATTGTTTTGTACATAATTAAGTACAGTCCAGCTTCCGCAACTCTCCATTAATGGGAGTTTTCGTGGTTTTCCATTTTTTTCGGACAAACGTACAAGATGCCTAAAAGATGTATTAGTTAACGAATTTACTTCCAGGCAGAAAATCAGATATTCGTACGTTGCACCCACACAACAGCTTGTGCTAACTGTATAATTCGTTGTTAAATGTTCGCTTGTAGTCACGCCTATTTGATTTCGTCACTCTCTTAAGCAAAGGATCTGTTCTCGGAGGGCCTAGTTCGTTGGCCGCTAAATTTTTCTGGTAATTTACTTTTTTATTCCCAGAATTATATTTTCACTCTGCAGCGGAGTGTGCTCTGATATGAAACTTCCCTGCAAATTAAAGCTGTGTGTCGGACCGAGACTTGAACTCGGGAGCTTTGCCTTTCGCAGGCACATGCTCTACCGACTGAGCGACCCAATCGCACGCAGATTTACTTTTCTGTTAGCATTTAAAATAGATACACCACAGTTCACGTTTACATTGCACATGAAAGCCAATTCCCACCCAGTAAAAACAATGAAGTCCAAATACAAAGTGCCGTTTGTGGAAATGATTGAACTCAAGTAGTAACGCCTACCAACATGGTCACTTGATTAGAATACAAATTAGGCCCTGAGATCGATAAGGGCCTAAAGCACACCGCAGTCGATCCCACATTTAAGTGAATATTAGAGAAACCAGTGATTCAGCTTTTCGTGACTTTCCATATAAGTTATGTGGGCCTACAGCACAGTTAACCTGACTCACCATAAGTTCAACTGATTTCAGAAGAGTGAATAAACCCTACCAGCCCACAATCGGCGGTGATGTGTCTTAGGCGCTTATGATTCTGTCAAGGGAAATTGCCCGTGGCATCCCCCTCATTTAGTGGTAAGATGACTCAGTGGATAGGCCGTCAGAAACTGAACACAGATCAAGCACGAAAACAGGAAGAAGGTGTATTGGAAAAAAAAAAACAAAAAAAAGCTGAACAGTTCAAGCTCAACAAGTGCGATATTTAGCGCACATTCAGAGGCATGGCGTCGTGTTAAGTGGTTACACTGTTGTACTACGAAGCGGAAGAACCTTGTTGAAAGCTCTCTCTAATGACATTTGTTTTCATTTTATTTTTGTTTCACAACATTATGAACTGTCCGTTCGTTCTTTGAAATGTTTGTTCTCTTTCTGTAGTCTTTGCAGTTGTCATGCTATCCATTGGTTATAGAATATGAATCATGTGGTAAGAACGCGTTACCGTCGCAAGTAAACGTGATGAATAGTGAGAGCAGGCGAGATACCACATTGACGTGTCACAGAAATGAAAACAACAAGTAAACGGGTGTGAACTATATTACAACAAAGGAATTCAAGAGTCAAAACTTCCAAAAACAGGACGCACTTCTAAAACGTTAAAAATAGAGCACAGAGAAACTGCATGATTGTGAAACTGTTGCGATCGTTTTTCTGTCGCTTATGTGACAAATTATTACGTTTTTATCATTTCCTTGGGAGTGATCACAAATCACATTTCATACGAACACCTACATCGGTCAAGGAGGCATATCTCACATCTCACTCACTTACCAAGCATACAAATTAGGTGCGTCGGCAGGACATTCCTATCGTGACACACGCACAGTCACTAACACGGTGTATGGCACACTAGACGAGTTTACCGGGGGAGGATTCGGTTGACTTGTCGCCATGTCATCAAACGTTTATGGTTCTCATTCGGAAGCTACTTCCTCTCGGCTGCTAATAGAGTAGTTGTCCTGAATGTACTGTCGTTGTTGGACACTTCCTTACGCCTCGCTTTTGCAAACGCATGTTACACCACGACACAAGCACAAATCTGAACACAGCGAACAGCGGAAAAAAAGTGGTACACGGTAGGTCTGAATATGGTTCCCCTGCGTAGTTATACAACAGCAGGACCACTTAACCACGACGCCATCAGTCTTGCAGTTTGCTCTACACTGCACTTCTTTTCCTTGGACCGTTCACTATTTTTATTTTGCTTTTTTTCACAGTTCAGTGCACCTTCTTCCTGTTTTCATGCTTGATCTGTGCTTAGATGTTCTACATCTACTTCTGCATCCACATGGATACTCTGCAAATCACATTGAAGTGCTAGCAGAGGGTTCATCGAACGACCTTCACAATTCTGTATTATTCCAATCTCGTGTAGCGCGCGGAAAGAATGAACACCTATATCTATCCGTACGAGCTCTGATTTCCCGTAATTTCCCTATGTAAGTCGGCGTCAACAAAATATTATCGCATTCGGTGGAGAAAGTTGGTAATTTGAATATCGTGAGAAGATTTCGTCCCAACGAAAAACGCCTTTCCTTTCATTATGTCCATCCCAAATCCTGTATCATTGCTGTGACATTCTCTCCCATATTTCACGATAGTGCAAAACGTGCTGCCTTTCTTTGAACTTTTTCGATGTACTCGGTCAGTCCCACACCGCGCAGCAGTATTCTAAAAGAAGACGGACAAGCGTAGTGTAGGCAGTCTCCTTAGTAGGCCTGTAACATTTTCTAAGTGTCCTGCCAATAAAACGCAGTCTTTGGTTAGCCTTCCCGACAACATTGTCTATGTGTTCCTTCCAATTTAAATTGTTCGTAATTGTAGTACCTAGGTATTTAGATGAATTTACAGCTTTTAGATTACACTGATTTATCGTCTAACTGAAATTTAACGAGTTCCTTTTAGTACTCATGTGGATGACCGCACACATTTCGTTATTTAGGATCAACTGTCACTTTTCTCACCATTCAGATATTTTTTCTGAATCGTTTCGCAGTTTGTTTTGATCTTCTGATGACTTAATTAGTCGATGAACGACAGCGTCATCTGCAAACAACCGAAGACGGCAGCTCAGATTGTCTCCCAAATCGTTTATATAGATAAGCAACAGCAAAGGGGGTATAACACTATCTTGGGGAACGCCTGAAATCACTTCCGTTTTACTCGATGACTTTCCGTGAATTACTACGAACTGTGACCTCTCTGACAGAAAATCGTAAATCCAGTCACATAACTGAGACGACATTCCATAAGCACCATAAGCACGCAATTTTACTACAAGCCGCTTGTGTGGTATAGTGTCAAAAGCCTTCCGGAAATCCAGAAAGACGGAAACGATCTCAAATCCCTTGTCAATAGCACTCAACACTTCATGTCAATAAAGAGCTAGTTGTGTTTCACAGGAACCATGTTTTCTAAACCCATGTTGACTGTGTTTCAGTAGACCGTTTTCTTAGAGGTAATTCATTATGTTCGAACACAATATATGTTCTAAAATCCTGATGCATATCGACGTTAACGATATGGGCCTGTAATTTAGTGGATTACTCCTACTACCTTTCTTGAATATTGGTGTGACCTGTGCAACTTTCCAGTCTTTGGGTACGGATCTTTCGTCGAGTGAACGGTTGTATATGATTGTTAAGTACGGAGCTAATGCATCAGCATACTCCGAAAGGAACCTAATTGGTATGCAGTCTGGACTAGATGACTTGCTTTTATTAAGTGATTTAAGTTGCTTCACTACTCGGAGGATACTTACTTCTTCGTTACTCATGTTGGCAGCTGTTCTCCATTCGAATTCTGGAATATTTACTTTGTCTTCTTTTGCGAAGCATTTCGGAAGACTGTGTTTAGTAACTCTCCTTTGGCAGCACTGTCTTCGATAGTATCTTCATTTCTATCGCGCCGAGAAGGCATTGATTGTTTCTTGCCGCTAACCATACTTCACATACGACCAGAATCTCTTTGTATTTTCTGCCAGATTTCGAGACAAAGTTTCGTTGTGGAAACTGTTATAGGCATCTCGCATTGAAATCCGCGCTAAATTTCGAGCTTCTGTAAAAGATCGCCAATCTTGGGGATTTTGCGTCTGTTTAAATTTGGCATGTTTGTTTCGTTGTTTCTGCAAGTGTTCAAACCAGTTTTGTATACCAAGGAGGATCAGCTCCGTCGTTTGTTAATTTATTTGGTATAAATCTCTCAACTGCTGCCGATACTATTTCTCTGAATTTAAGCCACATCTGGTCTAGACTTACATTATTAATTTGGAATGAGTGGAGATTGTCACTCAGGAAGGCGTGAAGTGAATTTTTATCTACGTTTTTGAATAGGTATATTTTTCGCTTATTTTTCGATGATTTGGGGATTAAAAAATTCAATCTTTCTACGACAGCCCTGTGTTCACTAATCCCTGAATCGGTTTTGGTGCTCGTTATTAACTCAGGATTATTTGTTGTTGAGAGGTCAAGTGTGTTTTCACAGCCTTGTAGTATTCGCGTGGGTTCATGAACTAATAATAATTCTTAGAGAATGCATTTAGCACAGTTTCGGATTTGATGGACTGTCCACTGGCCCCTCTTACCACAAAATCGGAGGGGGTTGCAATGGGGATTTTCCTGTATGATAAAATTCATTAATTAATATGCTAGTAACTCATTCAGAAACCCACAAAATAGGTTTACTGTCAGTACAACTTTAACATATACCGACGTCCGATCTAATTTTACTACCGTATGTAGCGAGTGAATTAACATACCTGAGAAGTGTGCTCTCATCTAGCAGGATTTATGCCAAGCGAAATGGGATAAAAGCTGCCGCAGTGTGCTACCACCTGGTAGCACTGACATTAACTTCTAGTTGAGTGGCAATGGCTATTGAGCACATCGTGAGTCGTGCATATTGCTAGTCAAAGCCGTATGTCTTTGGTCCGTAAGGCAATTACGTCACACGACTTGCGCATGCACAAAAGCTCCTTAAAATGTACACAACGGAAGGTGTGCTCTCGGCTCTGTTGCCAAGTTTTACAGAGTCTAGAGGAGCAGTAGCGCAGTAGATTTAAGTGCCATATCTTTTAGATTGCAGCATCTGTGTTACATTTAACACCATTCAAAGAAGAGGAACCAATAACTCCGCCAGGTGTCGAAAGTTACGATGTCCACATGCTCTTGTGCTCTTACACAGCAACCGCCATTGATATGCGCCGCGTGAGAACAGCTCGTGTAAGCTTTCATTCCACCTTCTCGTACGGTGTTTTCCCCACAGCTTGACAAAATACACTCATGCTCATAAATTAAGGATAATTGCGAAATGCGGTGCCACACAACGTGGCACTACACAAAACTGGCGCTAATAGCTTAGGCACATAGAGAACACACACGACACAGATTGTAAGTCCAATTGGTGATAAGTTCAGAAAACCGTCCCGAAACCCATGTGGCACAAAACGCCACTGTTTCCTGCGCATGTACCCCGACATCAGTATGGGATATGATCACCATGCACACGTACACAGGCCGCACAACGGGTTGGCATATTCTGGATCAGGTGGTCGAGCAGCTGCTAGGGTATAGCCACCCATTCCTGCACCTGTGCCTGTCGGAGCTCCTGAAGTGTCCTAGGTGTTTGAAGACTTGCAGCGATACGTCGTCCGAGAGCAACCCAGACGTGCTCGATGGGGTTTAGTTCTAGAGAACAGGCAGGCCACTCCATTCACCTGATATGTTCTGTTTCAATGTACTCCTCCACGATGGCAGCTCAGTGGGGCCGTGCGTTATCATCCATTAGGATGAAGGTGGGACCCACTGCATCCCCCGAAAAGGCGGACATACTGGTGCAAAATGACGCCCCGATACACCTAATCTGTTTCAGTTCCTCTGTCAAACATATGCAGGCGTGTACGTCCGCCAATCATAATCCCACCCCACACCATCAAACCACAACCTCCATACAGGTCCCTTTCAAGGACATTAAGGGGTTGGTATCTGGTTCCTGGTTCACGTCAAATGAAAACCTGTCGAGAATCACTGTTCAGACTATACCTGGACTCGTGCGTGAACATAACGTGGGACCAGTGTTCCAATGACCATGTACTGTGTTCTTGACACCAGGCTTTACGGGCTCTCCTGCGACCAGGGGTCAGTGGACTGCACCTTGCAGGTCTCCGCGCGAATAAACCATGTCTGTTCACTCATCTGTAGTCTGTGTGTCTGGAGTCAACTGTTCCAGTGGCTGCGGTAAGGTCCAGAGAACGGCTACCTGCACTCCGTGGCCGTCTGTGGCCACTGATGGTGAGATATCAGTCGTCTTCTGGTGTTGTATACTGTGGACGTCCCGTACTGTAGCGCCTGGACACGTTTCATGTTTGCTTGAATCGTTGCCATAATCTTGAGATCACACTTGGTGGCACACGGAGGGCCCGTGCTACGACCTGCTGTGTTTGACCAGCCTCCAGTCGCCCTAGTATTCTACCTCTCAGAACGTCATCAATATGTGTTCTTTGAGCCATTTTCAACACACAGTCAGCATTAACACGTCTGAAAACGTCTCCAGACTTACTCGCTGCACCGTACTCTGACGTGCACCAACACACCTTTGCATTTGTGGACTGCTGCCAGCGCCACCATGCGACGACCGCAGGTCAAATGCACCGCATGGTCATACCCCGAGGTGATTTAAACACGCAACCCGCCCACCAGAGCGTTGTTTCACCATGTATCAGCATTATCCTTAATTTATGAGCACGAGTGTAAATAAATAAACCTCTCAGAAGACATCCTCGAATCTCAGTTACATGGGGTGAATCACACAAAACTTGCACCGCAAATATTTCGGAAATAAAGGAATAAAAGACAGCTAACCAGTTGCAAAAAATTCTGGTTTTCAAATAAGCTTGACCAAGGTTTCGACGACTCAGAACCAGCAGCGTCTTGTGAACAAATCTGGTGGGCGTGCGGTAGTCTTTATCATCAAACTAAAGAGTGGAAGTTTAGGAACGGAGGGGGGGGGGGGGGTGTAAGGGGAGGATCTCATCGCAAGGCAACGCTGAGGAGCCAAGCAGCTCCGGCGGGACGACCATCTGCTTGTGGTAAAAAAATGTCACACGGAAATATAATCAAGCTTCGTTCAACGATCACCTCCCATAATGAGTAGAACAAATTGTAAATGTCGGACTAGCTCAACGATCGATGTTTCTGACAATGAGTCTGTTTGTACTTTTTTTCGGTTATTAAGATCCATTTCATCATGTCAAGTGCGCCCGTGCGATAGTTTGTAGGGGGTGGGGGTATGAAGTATTTCTTATGTTCTGAGATACGAACAGCAACTTTTAAGTAGCCGTAGTAAACCTGCTTAATACTGACTTTTAAATCATTTTCTTGTACAAAAAAACAACTGATTACATTGTTTTTACTTTGCCTGAAAGCAGGCCTGGATCTAAGGGGGTGGGGGCGGGGGAAGGAGTTGGGTGCAAACTGGGGTATCTGCACTGGGCGGTAATTTGAGGGAGCGCCAAATTCATATTCTCCAAGAAAAAACTTCGTTTCACAAAGCGCTTATCATCTACAGCACGGTGATCTATCGATTATTGTCCGCCTGCTTAGTTGGGCGGTACCGTGCTCTCCTCCCATGGAAGCGGGCCCGGGTTTGATTCCCGGTCGGGTTAGAGATTTTCTCCGCTCGGGGACTGGGTGTTGTGTTGTCATCACCATTTCATCCTCATCACCCGCGCGTAAGTCGCCCAGTGTGGCATCGACTGAAAGAAGACTTGCACTGGGCGGCCGAACTTCCTCAGATGGGGCCTCCCGGTCAGCGATGTACGCTTATTTCCATTTTTATCGATCATTTATATGGTTTTGACACCCAACCCAGTCTGTTTTTTAACGTTTTTAACACATTCTAAAGCTGATTTCTGAACGAATCGTAAGTTGAATTTTGGTTGTATGCATAGTGCACGTGACGTGTCTATCAGGATTAGGCCCGTCGCATCTAGAAATTAAAAAACTTACACGCAGACAAAAGGGGTCGGGGCTATACGAACAGAGCCCGAATAAATCCGAACCGGTGCGTACCAATTGGTGTTTGTTTACGTGGTTGATTGGGTGAGCGAATGATCAACACTGTTACAATTATTAGCGGAATCCATAGATTCAGATTTTTTTTTTTTTTGGTCATCAGTCTACTGACTGGTTTGATGCGGCCCGCCACGAATTCCTTTCCTGTGCTAACCTCTTCATCTCAGAGTAGCACTTGCAACCTACGTCCTCAATTATTTGCTTGACGTATTCCAATCTCTGTCTTCCTCTACAGTTTTTGCCCTCTACAGCTCCCTCTAGTACCATGGAATTCATTCCCTCATGTCGTAGCAGATGTCCTATCATCCTGTCCCTTCTCCTTATCAGTGTTTTCCACATATTCCTTTCCTCTCCGATTCTGCGTAGAACCTCCTCATTCCTTACCTTTTCAGTCCACCTAATTTTCAACGTTCGTCTATAGCACCACATCTCAAATGCTTCGATTCTCTTCTGTTCCGGTTTTCCCACAGTCCATGTTTCACTACCATACAATGCTGTACTCCAGACGTGCATTCTCAGAAATTTCTTCCTCAAATTGAGGCCGGTATTCGATATTAGAAGACTTCTCTTGACCAGAAATGCCTTTTTTGCCATAGCGAGTCTGCTTTTGACGTCCCCCTTGCTCCGTCCGTCATTGGTTATTTTACTGCCTGGGTAGCAGAATTCCGTAACTTCATTGACTTCGTGACCATCAATCCTGATGTTAAATTTCTCGCTGTTCTCATTTCTGCTACTTCTCATTACCTTCGTCTTTCTCCGATTTACTCTCAAACCATACTGGGTACTCATTAGACTGTTCATTCCGTTCAGCAGATCATTTAATTCTTCTTCACTTTCACTCAGGATAGCAATGTCATCAGCGAATCGTATCATTGATATCCTTTCACCTTGTATTTTAATTCCACTCCTGAACCTTTCTTTTTTTTTTCACCATTGTTTCCTCGATGTACAGGTTGAAGAGTAGGGGCGAAAGGCTACAGCCTTGTCTTACACCCTTCTTAATACGAGCACTTCGTTCTTGATCGTCCACTCTTATTATTCCCTCTTGGTTGTTGTACATATTGTATATGACCCGTCTCTCCTTATAGCTTACCCCTACTTTTTTCAGAATCTCGAACAGCTTGCACCATTTTATATTGTCGAACGCTTTTTCCAGGTTGACAAATCGTATGAAAGTGTCTTGATTTTTCTTTAGCCTTGCTTCCATTATTAGCCGTAACGTCAGAATTGCATCTCTCGTCCCTTTACGTTTCCTAAAGCCAAACTGATCGTCACCTAGCGCATTCTCAATTTTCTTTTCCATTCTTCTGTATATTATTCTTGTAAGCAGCTTCGATGCATGAGCTGTTAAGCTGATTGTGCGATAATTCTCGCACTTGTCAGCTCTTGCCGTCTTCGGAATTGTGTGGATGATGCTTTTCCGAAAGTCAGATGGTCAGACTCATTTATTCTACACACCAACGTGAATAGCCGTTTTGTTGCCACTTCCCCCAATGATTTTAGAAATTCTGATGGAATGTTATCCATCCCTTCTGACTTATTTGACCGTAAGTCCTCCAAAGCTCTTTTAAATTCTGATTCTAATACTGGATCCCCTATCTCTTTTAAATCGACTCCTGTTTCTTCTTCTATCACATCAGACAAATCTTCACCCTCACAGAGGCTTCCAATGTATTCTTTTCACCTATCTGCTCTCTCCTCCGAATTTAACAGTGGAATTCCCGTTGCACTCTTAATGTTACCGCCGTTGCTTTTAATGTCAGCAAAGGTTGTTTTGACTTTACTGTATGCTGAGTCTGTCCTTCCGACAATCATATCTTTTTCGATGTCTTCACATTTTTCCTGTAGCCATTTCGTCTTAGCTTCCCTGCACTTCCTATTTATTTCATTCCTCAGTGACTTGTATTTCTGTGTTCTTGATTTTAGGGAAGATGTTTGTACTTCCTCCTTTCATCTATCAACTGAAGTATTTCTTCTGTTACCCATGGTTTCTTTGCAGCTACGTTCTTTGTACCTATGTTTTCCTTCCCAACTTCCGTGATGGCCCTTTTTAGAGATGTCCACTCCTCTTCAACTGTACTGCCTACTGCGCTACTCCTTATTGCTGTATCTAAAGCGTTTGAGAACTTCAAACGTATCTCGTCATTCCTTAGTACTTCCGTATCCCACTTCTTTGCGTATTGATTCTTCCTGACTAATGTCTTGAACTTCAGCCTACTCTTCATCACTACTATACTGTGATCTGACTCAATATCTGCTCCTGGGTACCAGAGTGGAAATGAACAACTAACTGGATAACATGAAAGAAAGATTACATATTATCTTCCCAGTGTATCCAATTTGACAGCAAATTTTTGCCAGATCGTTACATTACCAGTTGTGTAGTCCCCAGTTGGCGGCCGCTTTAAGTTCTATTGTAGGAACAGCGCCGAAAACGCATCATACGAACACGTAATAACGCCTAACCGGAGAATAAACGAGAAATAACTGAACCAGTGATTCTGGCAGAGTTAGTGAAGTTAACCGGGTAGAACAAGTTATGACAATGACAGGAATAGTTACAGAATTAGTGATGACAAACTTATCTGTTAGAACGAGGAGTGAGAAGAAACGGGGACATCACACAAATAATATGGAAGAATATGACGATTCCAAATTTATATAAAAATTTCTTATTACTACTTTTCGATCTCATGTTTCAGAAAATGGAGCTTTTTTTGTTTTGTAAATGAGGTACATATATAAGAATGACCATTTGTGCCAAAACAGTCTTGGCGTGTGTTAAAGTTCCTGCAATATTAGAAAGGCCTAATTTTTTATCTAGTAGACAGTGTCAAAATAGACGTAATCAAATAGGGAAACCACGACAGTCTTGGGTGCGATTCGTATTAACAGCTTTTTCGGTAATCAGAATGAGATTTTCACTCTGTAGCGGAGTGTGCGCTGATATGAAACTTACTGGCAGATTAAGACTGTGTGCCGGACTGAGACTCGAACTCGGGACTGTAAAGTTTGGAAGGTAGGAGACGAGATACTGGCAGAAGTAAAGCTGTGAGGACGGGACGTGAGTCGTGCTTGGGTAGCTCAGTTGGTAGAGCACTTGCCCGCGAAATGCAAAGGTCCCGAGTTTGAGTCTCGATCCGGCACACAGTTTTAAACTGCCAGGAAGTTTCAGCTTTTTCAGTATTAGGCAACGACATTTTGAGTTTTCTTGTAGCAGAAAAATAGTTCAAATGGCTCTGAGCACTATGGGACTTAACATCTGAGGTCATCAGTCCCCTAGAACTTAGAACTACTTAAACCTAATTATCCTAAGGAGCCGGCAGGGGTGGCCGAGCGGTTCTAGGCGCATCAGTCTGGAACCATGCGACCGCAATGGTCGCAGGTTCGAATCCTGCCTCGGGCATGGATGTGTGTGATGTCCTTAGGTTAGTTAGGTTTAAGGAGTTCTAAGATGTAGGGGACTGATGACCTCAGAAGTTAAGTCTCATAGTGCTCAGAGCCATTTGAACCATTTTTTTAACCTAAGGATATCACACACACCGATGCCCGAGAAAGGATTCCAACCTGCGACCGTAGCGGTCGCGCGGTTCCGGACTGAAGCGCCTAGAACCGCTCGGCCACTCCGGCCGGCTTGTAGCAAAATGTTTGACGAACTTTGAGTTGATAAATTATTTATCAGAAAAGAAAGCACGCCATGTAAAGCTGTAGTAAGATTAGAGAATAAAATATGCTGGGGCCTAAGGATTAAAGAAATGTGTACTGTCTTGCTTGTCTCTTATCTTTACTGTTTTTATTATTTTTCTATATCTGGTTTTATGCCACACAAAAGAGAAAGATATTAACTAATAGGCAACAAAGAGTACAAATTTTCTGAAGAATTCTTACTCGCCTGGTCATATATAATCCCCCCAAGCATTAGTTGCGAGTACTTTTTTAAGCGGGGTAGGATGTCAAACCGAATGACTGGACCACGACGTTTTAATTTCCACTGTCCTGACTGAAAGTTTGATGGCTTCCATTACATAGTACACACGTTTCAATACCACAGAGCGAAATACAGAGACCTGTGATAGTAGAAAGCTGTGTGAAGAGGCGTAGCACTGCGCTTTGACACTCTTGAGTCCCATTAACATGTCTTATATTACCCCGAACATATATGTTTTATACATCAAACTCTTCAGAAATATGAGCGCTACATAACGAACATATTTTTGAAAAATCTATTTTGTTTTTAATTTTTGACATCCTATCTCAAACGTTCAAAGACGGTGGGGGCGGGCCGGGGGGGGGGGGGGGGGGGGGCACTATCAACTTCTGGTCGTGGGAGGGGGAAGGGGGGGGGGCGCGGGGGAGAGAGAGAGAGGCACGTGATTCCCCCATGCCCATATGTATTGACGCCGTTGCAGCATGTGTTCCCTAATCCCTATTCTCACCTAGATCAGTTTCTCTGTCCGTTGGGAACAGACAGTAAGTCACACGCTCTCCTGTAGCGCACTGCTCTCTAAAGGTGATGCACTTCGCGCCTCCGTTGTTGTCTCCTTTAAACATCGCTGCGGCCTCCGCCACGGAGTGGCAAGTTCTTTGCACGTCCTTCTTCTCTTTTCAATGGCGCCTGTTAATCTAGTGGCTTGCAGCAACTGTTTATGAATTCCAGTTCTGATTCCTTGTCGTTAATTAACACGTTTATTATTATGTGCATTAGCAGAACGTTGGCATTTAATTTTTTTTTTTTTTTTCATCAGTCTAGTGACTGGTTTGATGTGGCCCGCCATGAATTCCTTTCCTGTGCTAACCTCTTCATCTCAGAGTAGCACTTGCAACCTACGTCCTCAATTATTTGCTTGACGTATTCCAATCTCCGTCTTCCTCTACAGTTTTCGCCCTGTACAGCTCCCTCTAGTACCATGGAAGTCATTCCCTCATGTCGCAGCAGATGCCCTATCATCCTGTCCCTTCTTATCAGTGTTTTCCACATATTCCTTTCCTCTCCGATTCTGCGTAGAACCTCCTCATTCCTTACCTTTCCAGTCCACCTAATTTTCAACATTCGTCTATAGCACCACATCTCAAATGGTTCGATTCTCTTCTGTTCCAGTTTAACCACAGTTCATGTTTCACTACCATACAATGCTGTACTCCAGACGTGCATCCTCAGAATTTTCTTCCTCAAATTAAGGCCGGTATTTGATATTAGAAGACTTCTCTTGGCCAGAAATGCCTTTTTTGCCATAGCGAGTGTGCATTTGATGTCCACCTTGCTCCGTCCGTCATTGGTTATTTTACTGCCTAGGTAGCAGAATTCCGTAACTTCATTGACTTCGTGACCATCAATCCTGATGTTAAGTTTCTCGCTGTTCTCATTTCTACTACTTCTCATTACCTTCGTCTTTCTCCGATTTACTCTCAAACCATACTGGGTACTCATTAGACTGTTCATTCCGTTCAGCAGATCATTTAATTCTTCTTCACTTTCACTCAGGATAGCAATGTCATCAGCGAATCGTATCATTGATATCCTTTCACCTTGTATTTTAATTCCACTCCTGAACCTTTCTTTTTTTTTCACCATTGTTTCCTCGATGTACAGATTGAAGAGTAGGGGCGAAAGGCTACAGCCTTGTCTTACACCCTTCTTAATACGAGCACTTCGTTCTTGATCGTCCACTCTTATTATTCCCTCTTGGTTGTTGTACATATTGTATATGACCCGTCTCTCCCTATAGCTTACCCCTACTTTTTCAGAATCTCGAACAGCTTGCACCATTTTATATTGTCGAACGCTTTTTCCAGGTTGACAAATCGTATGAAAGTGTCTTGATTTTTCTTTAGCCTTGCTTCCATTATTAGCCGTAACGTCAGAATTGCATCTCTCGTCCCTTTACGTTTCCTAAAGCCAAACTGATCGTCACCTAGCGCATTCTCAATTTTCTTTTCCATTCTTCTGTATATTCTGATATTATATATCAGCTGTTAAGCTGATTGTGCGATAATTCTCGCACTTGTCAGCTCTTGCCGTCTTCGGAATTGTGTGGATGATGCTTTTCCGAAAGTCAGATGGTCAGACTCATTTATTCTACACACCAACGTGAATAGCCGTTTTGTTGCCACTTCCCCCAATGATTTTAGAAATTCTGATGGAATGTTATCCATCCCTTCTGACTTACTTGACCGTAAGTCCTCCAAAGTTCTTTTAAATTCCGATTCTAATACTGGATCCCCTATCTCTTCCAAATCGACTCCTGTTTCTTCTTCTATCACATTAGACAAATCTTCACCCTCATAGAGGCTTTCAATGTATTCTTTCCACCTATCTGCTCTCTTTTCTGCATTTAACAGTGGAATTCCCGTTGCACTCTTAATGTTACCACCGTTGCATTTAATGTCACCAAAGGTTGTTTTGACTTTCCTGTATGCTGAGTCTGTCCTTCCGACAATCATATCTTTTTCGATGTCTTCACATTTTTCCTGCAGCCATTTCGTCTTAGCTTCCCTGCACTTCCTATTTGTTTCATTCCTCAGCGACTTGTATTTCTGTATTCCTGATTTTCCCGGAACATGATTGTACTTCCCCCTTTCATCAATCAACTGAAGTATATCTTCTGTTACCCATGGTTTCTTCGCAGCTACCTCCTTTGTACCTATGTTTTCCTTCCCAACTTCTGTGATGGCCCTTTTTAGAGATGTCCATTCCTCTTCAACTGTACTGCCTACTGCGCTACTCCTTATTGCTGTATCTAAAGCGTTTGAGAACTTCAAACGTATCTCGTCATTCCTTAGTACTTCCGTATCCCACTTCTTTGCGTATTGATTCTTCCTGACTAATGTCTTGAACTTCAGCCTACTCTTCATCACTACTATATTGTGATCTGAGTCTATATCTGCTCCTGGGTACGCCTTACAGTCCAGTATCTGATTTCGGAATCTCTGTCTGACCATGATGTAATCTAATTGAAATCTGCCCGTATCTCCCGGCCTTTTCCAAGTATACCTCCTCCTCTTGTGATTCTTGAACAGGGTATTCGCTATTACTAGCTGAAACTTGTTACAGAACTCAATTAGTCTTTCTCCTCTTTCATTCCTCGTCCCAAGCCCATATTCTACTAACCTTTTCTTCTATTCCTTCCCCTACAACTGCATTCCAGTCGCCCATGACTATTTTCGTCTCCCTTTACATACTGCATTACCCTTTCAATATCCTCATACACTTTCTCTATCTGTTCATCATCAGCTTGCGACGTCGGCATGTATACCTGAACTATCGTTGTCGGTGTTGGTCTGCTGTCGATTCTGATTAGAACAACCCGGTCACTGAACTGTTCACAGTAACACACCCTCTGCCCTACCTTCCTATTCATAACGAATCCTACACCTGTTATACCATTTTCTGCTGCTGTTGATATTACCCGATACTCATCTGACCCGAAATCCTTGTCCTCCTTCCACTTCACTTCACTGACCCCTACTATATGTAGATTGAGCATTTGCATTTCCCTTTTCAGATTTTCTAGTTTCCCTACCACGTTCAAGCTTCTGACATTCCACGCCCCGACTCGTAGAACGTTATCCTTTCGTTGATTATTCAATCTTTTTCTCATGGTAACCTCCCCCTTGGCAGTCCCCTGCCGGAGATCCGAATGGGGGACTATTCCGGAATCTTTTTCCAATGGAGAGATCATCATGACACTTCTTTAATTACAGGCCACATTCCCTGTGGATACACGTTACGTGTCTTTAATGCAGTGGTTTCCATTGCCTTCTGCATCCTCATGTCGTTGATCATTGCTGATTCTTCCGCCTGTAGGGGCAATTTACTACCCCTAGGACAAGAGATTGCCCTGAACCTCTATCCGCTCCTCCGCCCTCTTTGACAAGGCCGTTGGCAGAATGAGGTTGACTTCTTATGCCGGAAGTCTTCGGCCGCCAATGCTGATTATTTATCAAAATTTAGGCAGTGGCGGGGATCGAACCCAGGACCGAAGACGTTTTGATTATTAATCAAACACGCTACCCCTAGACCACGGGTACTTTTTAAAAGAAAATCTAGAGTGAACTTTTAACACATTTTTCTGTAATTTATTGCTGAAATTGTGTAATTAGAGTATCATAGAAAGTTCCTTTTAAATAAGTTTTTTTTGAATTGCGATGACACTTACGGCTCATTCAGTCAATAAAGTACCAAATGGTAAATTCTTTTAGCAAATAATTCAACTTAGGCGAAACAAAATAGAAAACATATGCTTTGAGTATTGGCATCTATTTTTAAAACAAGTGATTTATACACCGACAGTAGCAGTATCTTGCAATAACATTTCCAAAACCAGAGTTTAAGTATGTGACAGCAAAAGCACGATGTGAAATAAAAATTAGGTACAAATACATTTATGGTTTATGTTAGAAGAGACACACATTTCTTAGAAGTAATTATGAACTTTTGAATATTGTCGTACTAGCCTCTGGAGTTTCTGAGGGTCCAACAATAATTTTTAACGTTTGAGAACTAAAGAGTGTGATGTATCTATAAAGCACAGACAAATAGTCAAAAAGCTAGGGCACCGTTTGGGCAGCCATGCTTTGAGTCTTTCAAAATTGTTGGAGTTAGTGAGAATAGAACCTGGTTCCAGAGCAATGATCAGCTATGGTAATCTCTACACTGTAGCGATGATCACAAGCTCCGGCTGAAACTGAAAATAATAATCCCACTACTGAGGAAATCAGACGTAATGTATAACTGCATATAAGTTGTGAATCATAACATCTGCTTACAAAATACTGTCTACAGAAATGACTCATTTCTCAGTCTCGTTTTGCTAACAGTTTAAAACTACAGAATTGGTTTTGAGAAAAATTTTTAATCGTTAGATTTACTTACAAAAAAGTCACTTGTACATCTGTTCAGTTCTTCTTTCCTGGGACACAAGAATTTCTCTATTACGTTGTCGTAAAACTGGGGCTTGCTCCTTAGAGTGATAAGGGTCTGCTTCTCTATTGAAAGTAGAATTAGGTCATTTACTCTTTCCTGCGACTGTGTGCTTCTTAGATTTGTATTGATTCTTCTCAGAGCTGAGCAAGACCGTTCCACTGAAGATGTTGTACACGGAATTTTTAATATCAAAGTTGATAATATACAAACTTCACTGAACCCTGAAACCAGGTCATGCTCGTTCATCAGTGATACTACCTTATACACACTCTTTGAATAAAATGCAGATGAACTATATAGTACAATGAGTTCATTTTTCAAACCTACGTTATCTAACAGCGGTCCATCAATTGACGACAGTTTATGTGAAAGATGGTAAGGATTTTTGAGTTCGTGATTTTCGTAGTTCTGAGAACAAAGCAGGTGAAAAAATTCCAGCTTATGGAAAGAAGAGAACCTCTGTTATATCTCACACATAATGTGATCTACTATTTCAAAATACAGTTGACAATAAATACCCATTTCTGTTTTATCTGAATGCAGTTTCTTTACTCTCTGTTTAGAAATTGTATCACAGTTTTCAGCCACAGACGATTTACAAAAACATTCGAGAGTGTTTTCTCTGTCAAATTGCAGCTGTTCTGGAATCTTCTTATTCTTCTTGGTACATCACGCGACATCATAGTTTTTAATTTTCAGTATGTTATACAAGACAGCTGTGTAGCTGAACAGCTTAGAAAAAATTTCAGACAAGAAAGTTGTTGATAAAAGAAAAAAAACCTAGAGACTTCACCACTGCATCGTTGTCCTAATTATCGCTATTGTCCAGAACACTCTCAAAGAATGGTAACAGTTCTTCTCTGTGTTGATTACCTGTGTGGACTAAACTGGATGAGTAGTTCCGCCTAGATGGGGCAGTTGATGGCAATTGCCTTTGAACAAATTCCTGTAACGCATAAGTTCTTAGAAAATTTGGATCTCACACCGCACAGCAATACTCCAGAACAGGGCGGACAAGCGTGCTGTAAGCATTCTCTTTAGTAGACCTGTTGGACCTACTAAGTGTTCTGCTAATGAATCGCAATCTTTGGTTTGCTCTACCCACAACATTATCTATGTGATCGTTCCAATTCAGGTTATTTGTGATTGTAAACCCTAAGTATTTAGTTAAATTTACAGGCTTAAGATTTGTGTGATTTACTGCGTAAGCGAAATTTAGTAGACTTCTTGTAGCACTCATGAATGACTTCACACTTTTATTTATTCACTGTCAATTGCCACTTTTCGCACCATACAGGTATCTTATCTAAATCCATTTGCAATTCGTTTTGGTCATCTGATGACTTCACAAGACGGTAAATGACAGCATCAAGTGCAAACAATCTAATAGGGCTACTCACGTTGTCTCCAATGTCGTTAATATAGATAAGGTACAATAGAGGGCCTATAATACTTCCTTGGGGAACGCCGGATGTTTCCTCTGTTTTATTAGATGACTTTCCGTCTATTACTACGAACTGTGACCTTCCTGACAGGAAATCACGAATCCAGTCGCACAACTGAAGTGATACTCCATAGGCAGACATCTTGGTTAGAAGACGCTTGCGAGAAACGCTGTCGAAAGTCTTCTGGAAAGCTAAAAATATGGAATCAATTTGACATTCCCTGTCGATAGTATTCAGTATATTATGAGTACAAAGAGCTAATTGTGTTTCACAAGACTGATGTTTCCTGAATCCGTGCTAAGTGTCAATAAATCGTTTTCTTCGGGCAATTCATTATGTTTGAACACAGTGTATGTTCCAAAACCCTACATTTATCGCCAACGGTCTGTATGCGCATGATTTAAAAATCAAGGCCCCTAGAATCAAGGGCTTGTCACATCAGTAAAACAATCACTTATTCTAGAACTATTGGTCCCCCTTGGTTTCGTCGGGTGGATCGTCAGCGTCTATGGAGTGTAAACGTGTGGTGTTGGATAGTGAACCTCAGCTCATAGGCCCATGTTTCGTAGACGGGACACTGAACGCGCATGAGTATTGCAGCCTCCTAACAGACCATCTTCCTCGCATGCTAGAGGCGTTCCTCTGCAGACTAAACCTGCACCGGCGAAATATTGCACTTCTCAGTTCGCAATCCGTCACGTCAGTTTGGCTATAGCGCAATAGCGATGTTGCAATAGCAGCCTCTATACTCATAGCAGACGATACGATTTTCTGTTCCATCTCGTAAATGTAAGCTGGTGAGCAGTAACAGTATATATCAGAATTCGTTTTTGACTTGCAGTTACAAGAAGAGCAAATAAACAACACATAATAACGTAGATATAATCGTAAAAAAGCACACGTTTCCGATAACGGAGGAAAGAAATAGCGAATGTATGCATTTGTTGATTACCGATATCTTGTAACCAATTTGGAACACGACTCACGTTCAGACCCAACCTTCCATATGACCTCGCCCATGTGTCATAACTGCACATCCCATTACATAACTGTACACCCCATTAATGTTATTCCCGTACAGAAGAGGAATTTTATTTGTAAGTTGCAGGCTTGGTATCGGGCAATAAATACGAAATTTCAGTGCCCATGTTGTGAAGAAGTACGATGTAATGTTCCTTCATCCATGCGTGCCTGTCCGACGGAACATTGTTCGTACTTCTTCGCAACACACGGGAACTGAAATTTTTGTAGTTACAACTTTTGGCAGCCAACTGTCCTCAGGAGAGGATACAATGGATGTATGGCGCTCTTGACAACCGAACCAGTGCACGCACCCACATCAAAGTGGGCTGGGAGGGGGAGGGGGGGGGGGGGGAGCAACGTCATACTGCTACGTGGTTTCGTCCTGCCAGTACTACTGAAATAATGAAGCTTCATTTTGTTTCTTCCACCCCTTATTGGTGCTTTACACTTTTTATCAGACAGTGTACATGTTAGTAGAAAATAAACAATGAGACAATCTGAATCAATGGCCCAATTGAAATATTGTTGCTTATAATACCATAGATGTACCTATGTAACTGAGATCGACAAATACGAGCCTGTTTGGTGGCGCTCAGCAGTCGGGTAGTCTCTTCGAATATTGGTGGTTGAGGAAATTTTTACCATGATGTACATATGCAGACTGGAGCAACGAATGAAAATTTGTACCAATGCCTGGATTCCTTCCAGGGTCTCCTGCTTACTAGACAGATGCACTAACCACTACGGCACGTTGGCACAGTGGCTTTGCACGACAAGCACACCTCCCTCCTCAATGCAAATTCTCGTTCACTTCTCAGCCCACTTAGTAGTTTCCCTAAAGTCGAACATCATTGCAGAGGCTCTCCAACTATACTGGAATAGCACCTTACTATCGAACGAAATGGGCGCTCCTGCCGGAAACCTAGGTATAGGTGCTTCAAGCAAATGGAACTACATGGTTGCAGAGACCTTCTTTCAAGTCTCAAACATCTATGACCTATATATGCAGACTTACCAATGCCGGAATTCGAACTCAGGTCTTCCAATAATTGTCTGACAAGAGGAGGAGTGCTTGATTCGCAACGTTCCTGATCAGCAGACAAAACCTTTCATGTGACACTCGTGTCTTTATCTTCTTGGCCAAGTTGGAAAGATGTTTTGTGTGCGTTAAAGTTCTGTCCAGAGTGACTCCCAGGTATTTTGGGCTTTAGTTGTATCTGTGCCAAGAGAGCCGAACTGTGGACTGATCTTTGCTGATGGAAGTCGATTAGAGAGGTGGAACACGCCAACCTCGGTTTTAGAAACATTTGGTCTCAGTCGCCATGTCTCAAAATACTCACAAAGTCTAGTAAGGCTTTATCAGTAAACTCTTCCGGGCTAAGTTGCCGTGGTCGATCTGTAGAACTTCTTCTCCCTGACGTTTCGTTCTCAACTGCGGAGAACATCTTCCGAGGTGAGTCGACGACTGGCTGCTAGGAGCTGGGGCCGCCGCTTATATAGAGATCGTAGGGGGCGCCACCACACGTCACATGGCGTCGATGTGCAGCTATCTCTGGCTATCGTCTGTTCTCTCGATTGCAGGCAATCGATTGTCACGTGATTGATGCAACGTCGACCGCCATATCTTATCCAATTTTAATCCTTCTTCTTTACGATTAAAATTGTATTGATGTTTGTGGATTTCAATTGCCTCTCTATACATACGTGTATAATAGTGCGACGTCCTCGCTAGCACGCTTGTTTCACCAAATTTTATGTCGTGATCTCCATCCTTAAAAACATGTTCCGCTACTGCCGATTTGTCGATATGTCCCAAGCGACAGTTTCTTTTGTGCTCCGTCAACCGTGTATTGATGCTTCTTTTGGTAGTTCCTATGTAAACCCTGCCGCAACTACACGGAATTTTATATACCCCTGGGGTGGCTAGGGGGTGACGAGCATCTTTTGTTGATCTTAGGCATTCACTAATTTTCTTAGTAGGCCTAAAAATGGTCTCTACCTGAAACTTGGCTAGTACTTTTCCAATGCGATCCGTGATATTATGGATGAACGGAAGAAATACTTTTCCAGCTGATGGTTGTTGCTGTCTCCCATTTTTAGGCATTTTTCTATTTGGGTGAAGTGCTCGATTAATCTCGTTTTTTGTATAACCATTTTTCGCAAAGGCCATTCGTAAATGATTTAGTTCTTCTTGTAAGTAGCCTGGTTCACAAATATTATTGGCCCTATCCACTAGTGTTTTTATGACCCCCCTCTTTTGCCTAGGGTGGTGGTTTGAGTTCTTATGGAGGTAGCGATCGGTATGTGTACCTTTCCTGTAGACCTTATGGCCTAAGGTCCCATCCGCCCGTTTGATAACTGATACATCCAAGAAGTTAAGTTGTCCATTCTTCTCCTTCTCCATAGTAAATTTAATCTTTGGGTTGATGCTGTTTAAGTGTACCAGAAAATCATTCAAGTCTTCTTCCTCATGATTCCATATTACAAAGGTATCATCCACATACCGATACCACTTCGAGGGGCTTTTTTTGGCCGACTGCAATGCTTGATGTTCAAAATATTCCATGAATAAATTCGCAATTGCGGGACTTAGGGGGCTTCCCATGGCTACCCCATCGATCTGTTCATAAAATTCACCATTATACTGAAAATAGGTTGAGGATAGACAGTGTTGGAACAAGGCTACTATATCAGTAGGGAACATATTGGCTATATGGGAGAGAGCTTCATCAACTGGAACCATCGTGAACAAAGACACTATATCAAAACTGACAAGTATGTCATTAGGACCGACAGTAATTTCCCTCAATTTCTCAATGAAGTGTAGAGAGTTTTTAATATGACTCTCAGTTTTGCCTATGTGAGGTTGTAACAAAGAGGCAAGGTGTCTGGCTAGTTCTTGGGTAGGAGCTCCAATTGCGCTGACTATTGGTCTCAAAGGAACATCAGGTTTATGTATCTTTGGTAATCCATATAATCTCGGAGGATAAGCCTCCGTTTCACAAAGATACTTTTTAACTTCTGTAGGAATTGAAGACTGTTTTATCAGACGCTTGGTGGCATTCAGCACATTCGTTGTGGGATCCTTTTTCAACTTCTTGTATGTGCTGGGTTCCAGGAGATCACTGATCTTCTTGTGATAATCCTCAGTATTCATTAAAACAGTAACATTTCCCTTGTCAGCGGCAACTATAATAACATTCTTGTCTGCATTGATCTCCCGCAATGCCTTCCTTTCCCCTTGAGACAGATTGCTGCTGGGTGGCTTAGCTTTGCGTAATATCCTGGAGGTTTCCATTCTAATTTCATCAGCAGAATATGATGGTAACTGACGAATTCCTGCCTCTATATTAGCAATAATTTCCTCCACAGGAATCTTGGATGGAGTTATTGCAAAATTCCCTCCTTTAGACAGAACAGAAAGTTCTTCCTTAGACAATTCTTTTTCCGATAAATTAATAACCGTTTGGGAATTGTTTGGAATCGCTGTTTCCTGTCGACCCTCTTGTAGACGATCAAACTTGTCCTTCTGCCTATTGGAAGACACTTCTGCACTAATCTCCATAGATCTAAATGTTAAGCTGTCCACTTTGTTCCAATGACAAAACTGCATAGTATTGCTAATAAGTAAATGAAGATTTAGCAGTTGGCCATCACATACCGCCAGTCCTCGTCGTGTCTGATGTATCCGCTCACGTAGTAATGCCAGTTCCATACGAGAATAAATACGGTTAGCTTGTGGCGAATGAAACATTCTTCTCACTTTTAAAAACTTGGGAACTATACCGGTATCACGACAGCGTAGCAGAAAAGTGAGTGAGCAAAGTTGTTGACCTTTCTTCCTGCGTAGGTTCTCCAGTCGTCGTACCCTAGTTGACATTTCCTCCCCGTAGAGGCGTCGAATCATTCCATGTAGGCTTTCACGGCCGGCGTCTTTATCAGTAAACTCTTCCGGGCTAAGTTGCTCTCTCCCATATAGCCAATATGTTCCCTACTGATATAGTAGCCTTGTTCCAACACTGTCTATCCTCAACCTATTTTCAGTATAATGGTGAATTTTATGAACAGATCGATGGGGTAGCCATGGGAAGCCCCCTAAGTCCCGCAATTGCGAATTTATTCATGGAATATTTTGAACATCAAGCATTGCAGTCGTCCAAAAAAAGCCCCTCGAAGTGGTATCGGTATGTGGATGATACCTTTGTAATATGGAATCATGAGGAAGAAGACTTGAATGATTTTCTGGTACACTTAAATAGCATCAACCCAAAGATTAAATTTACTATGGAGAAGGAGAAGAATGGACAACTTAACTTCTTGGATGTATCAGTTATCAAACGGGCGGATGGGACCTTAGGCCATAAGGTCTACAGGAAAGGTACACATACCGATCGCTACCTCCATAAGAACTCAAACCACCACCCTAGGCAAAAGAGGGGGGTCATAAAAACACTAGTGGATAGGGCCAATAATATTTGTGAACCAGGCTACTTACAAGAAGAACTAAATCATTTACGAATGGCCTTTGCGAAAAATGGTTATACAAAAAACGAGATTAATCGAGCACTTCACCCAAATAGAAAAATGCCTAAAAATGGGAGACAGCAACAACCATCAGCTGGAAAAGTATTTCTTCCGTTCATCCATAATATCACGGATCGCATTGGAAAAGTACTAGCCAAGTTTCAGGTAGAGACTATTTTTAGGCCCACTAAGAAAATTAGTGAATGCCTAAGATCAACAAAAGATGCTCGTCACCCCCTAGCCACCCCAGGGGTATATAAAATTCCGTGTAGTTGCGGCAGGGTTTACATAGGAACTACCAAAAGAAGCATCAATACACGGTTGACGGAGCACAAAAGAAACTGTCGCTTGGGACATATCGACAAATCGGCAGTAGCGGAACATGTTTTTAAGGATGGAGATCACGACATAAAATTTGGTGAAACAAGCGTGCTAGCGAGGACGTCGCACTATTATACACGTATGTATAGAGAGGCAATTGAAATCCACAAACATCAATACAATTTTAATCGTAAAGAAGATGGATTAAAATTGGATAAGATATGGCGGTCGACGTTGCATCAATCACGTGACAATCGATTGCCTGCAATCGAGAGAACAGACGATAGCCAGAGATAGCTGCACATCGACGCCATGTGACGTGTGGTGGCGCCCCCTACGATCTCTATATAAGCGGCGGCCCCAGCTCCTAGCAGCCAGTCGTCGACTCACCTCGGAAGATGTTCTCCGCAGTTGAGAACGAAACGTCAGGGAGAAGAAGTTCTACAGATCGACCACGGCAACTTAGCCCGGAAGAGTTTACTGATAAAGACGCCGGCCGTGAAAGCCTACATGGAATGATTCGACGCCTCTACGGGGAGGAAATGTCAACTAGGGTACGACGACTGGAGAACCTACGCAAGAAGAAAGGTCAACAACTTTGCTCACTCACTTTTCTGCTACGCTGTCGTGATACCGGTATAGTTCCCAAGTTTTTAAAAGTGAGAAGAATGTTTCATTCGCCACAAGCTAACCGTATTTATTCTCGTATGGAACTGGCATTACTACGTGAGCGGATACATCAGACACGACGAGGACTGGCGGTATGTGATGGCCAACTGCTAAATCTTCATTTACTTATTAGCAATACTATGCAGTTTTGTCATTGGAACAAAGTGGACAGCTTAACATTTAGATCTATGGAGATTAGTGCAGAAGTGTCTTCCAATAGGCAGAAGGACAAGTTTGATCGTCTACAAGAGGGTCGACAGGAAACAGCGATTCCAAACAATTCCCAAACGGTTATTAATTTATCGGAAAAAGAATTGTCTAAGGAAGAACTTTCTGTTCTGTCTAAAGGAGGGAATTTTGCAATAACTCCATCCAAGATTCCTGTGGAGGACATTATTGCTAATATAGAGGCAGGAATTCGTCAGTTACCATCATATTCTGCTGATGAAATTAGAATGGAAACCTCCAGGATATTACGCAAAGCTAAGCCACCCAGCAGCAATCTGTCTCAAGGGGAAAGGAAGGCATTGCGGGAGATCAATGCAGACAAGAATGTTATTATAGTTGCCGCTGACAAGGGAAATGTTACTGTTTTAATGAATACTGAGGATTATCACAAGAAGATCAGTGATCTCCTGGAACCCAGCACATACAAGAAATTGTAAAAGGATCCCACAACGAATGTGCTGAATGCCACCAAGCGTCTGATAAAACAGTCTTCAATTCCTACAGAAGTTAAAAAGTATCTTTGTGAAACGGAGGCTTATCCTCCGAGATTATATGGATTACCAAAGATACATAAACCTGATGTTCCTTTGAGACCAATAGTCAGCGCAATTGGAGCTCCTACCCAAGAACTAGCCAGACACCTTGCCTCTTTGTTACAACCTCACATAGGCAAAACTGAGAGTCATATTAAAAACTCTCTACACTTCATTGAGAAATTGAGGGAAATTACTGTCGGTCCTAATGACATACTTGTCAGTTTTGATATAGTGTCTTTGTTCACGATGGTTCCAGTTGATGAAGCTCTCTCCCATATAGCCAATATGTTCCCTACTGATATAGTAGCCTTGTTCCAACACTGTCTATCCTCAACCTATTTTCAGTATAATGGTGAATTTTATGAACAGATCGATGGGGTAGCCATGGGAAGCCCCCCAAGTCCCGCAATTGCGAATTTATTCATGGAATATTTTGAACATCAAGCATTGCAGTCGTCCAAAAAAAGCCCCTCGAAGTGGTATCGGTATGTGGATGATACCTTTGTAATATGGAATCATGAGGAAGAAGACTTGAATGATTTTCTGGTACACTTAAATAGCATCAACCCAAAGATTAAATTTACTATGGAGAAGGAGAAGAATGGACAACTTAACTTCTTGGATGTATCAGTTATCAAACGGGCGGATGGGACCTTAGGCCATAAGGTCTACAGGAAAGGTACACATACCGATCGCTACCTCCATAAGAACTCAAACCACCACCCTAGGCAAAAGAGGGGGGTCATAAAAACACTAGTGGATAGGGCCAATAATATTTGTGAACCAGGCTACTTACAAGAAGAACTAAATCATTTACGAATGGCCTTTGCGAAAAATGGTTATACAAAAAACGAGATTAATCGAGCACTTCACCCAAATAGAAAAATGCCTAAAAATGGGAGACAGCAACAACCATCAGCTGGAAAAGTATTTCTTCCGTTCATCCATAATATCACGGATCGCATTGGAAAAGTACTAGCCAAGTTTCAGGTAGAGACCATTTTTAGGCCTACTAAGAAAATTAGTGAATGCCTAAGATCAACAAAAGATGCTCGTCACCCCCTAGCCACCCCAGGGGTATATAAAATTCCGTGTAGTTGCGGCAGGGTTTACATAGGAACTACCAAAAGAAGCATCAATACACGGTTGACGGAGCACAAAAGAAACTGTCGCTTGGGACATATCGACAAATCGGCAGTAGCGGAACATGTTTTTAAGGATGGAGATCACGACATAAAATTTGGTGAAACAAGCGTGCTAGCGAGGACGTCGCACTATTATACACGTATGTATAGAGAGGCAATTGAAATCCACAAACATCAATACAATTTTAATCGTAAAGAAGAAGGATTAAAATTGGATAAGATATGGCGGTCGACGTTGCATCAATCACGTGACAATCGATTGCCTGCAATCGAGAGAACAGACGATAGCCAGAGATAGCTGCACATCGACGCCATGTGACGTGTGGTGGCGCCCCCTACGATCTCTATATAAGCGGCGGCCCCAGCTCCTAGCAGCCAGTCGTCGACTCACCTCGGAAGATGTTCTCCGCAGTTGAGAACGAAACGTCAGGGAGAAGAAGTTCTACAGATCGACCACGGCAACTTAGCCCGGAAGAGTTTACTGATAAAGACGCCGGCCGTGAAAGCCTACATGGAATGATTCGACGCCTCTACGGGGAGGAAATGTCAACTAGGGTACGACGACTGGAGAACCTACGCAAGAAGAAAGGTCAACAACTTTGCTCACTCACTTTTCTGCTACGCTGTCGTGATACCGGTATAGTTCCCAAGTTTTTAAAAGTGAGAAGAATGTTTCATTCGCCACAAGCTAACCGTATTTATTCTCGTATGGAACTGGCATTACTACGTGAGCGGATACATCAGACACGACGAGGACTGGCGGTATGTGATGGCCAACTGCTAAATCTTCATTTACTTATTAGCAATACTATGCAGTTTTGTCATTGGAACAAAGTGGACAGCTTAACATTTAGATCTATGGAGATTAGTGCAGAAGTGTCTTCCAATAGGCAGAAGGACAAGTTTGATCGTCTACAAGAGGGTCGACAGGAAACAGCGATTCCAAACAATTCCCAAACGGTTATTAATTTATCGGAAAAAGAATTGTCTAAGGAAGAACTTTCTGTTCTGTCTAAAGGAGGGAATTTTGCAATAACTCCATCCAAGATTCCTGTGGAGGACATTATTGCTAATATAGAGGCAGGAATTCGTCAGTTACCATCATATTCTGCTGATGAAATTAGAATGGAAACCTCCAGGATATTACGCAAAGCTAAGCCACCCAGCAGCAATCTGTCTCAAGGGGAAAGGAAGGCATTGCGGGAGATCAATGCAGATAGTTGCCGCTGACAAGGGAAATGTTACTGTTTTAATGAATACTGAGGATTATCACAAGAAGATCAGTGATCTCCTGGAACCCAGCACATACAAGAAGCTGAAAAAGGATCCCACAACGAATGTGCTGAATGCCACCAAGCGTCTGATAAAACAGTCTTCAATTCCTACAGAAGTTAAAAAGTATCTTTGTGAAACGGAGGCTTATCCTCCGAGATTATATGGATTACCAAAGATACATAAACCTGATGTTCCTTTGAGACCAATAGTCAGCGCAATTGGAGCTCCTACCCAAGAACTAGCCAGACACCTTGCCTCTTTGTTACAACCTCACATAGGCAAAACTGAGAGTCATATTAAAAACTCTCTACACTTCATTGAGAAATTGAGGGAAATTACTGTCGGTCCTAATGACATACTTGTCAGTTTTGATATAGTGTCTTTGTTCACGATGGTTCCAGTTGATGAAGCTCTCTCCCATATAGCCAATATGTTCCCTACTGATATAGTAGCCTTGTTCCAACACTGTCTATCCTCAACCTATTTTCAGTATAATGGTGAATTTTATGAACAGATCGATGGGGTAGCCATGGGAAGCCCCCTGAGTCCCGCAATTGCGAATTTATTCATGGAATATTTTGAACATCAAGCATTGCAGTCGTCCAAAAAAAGCCCCTCGAAGTGGTATCGGTATGTGGATGATACCTTTGTAATATGGAATCATGAGGAAGAAGACTTGAATGATTTTCTGGTACACTTAAATAGCATCAACCCAAAGATTAAATTTACTATGGAGAAGGAGAAGAATGGACAACTTAACTTCTTGGATGTATCAGTTATCAAACGGGCGGATGGGACCTTAGGCCATAAGGTCTACAGGAAAGGTACACATACCGATCGCTACCTCCATAAGAACTCAAACCACCACCCTAGGCAAAAGAGGGGGGTCATAAAAACACTAGTGGATAGGGCCAATAATATTTGTGAACCAGGCTACTTACAAGAAGAACTAAATCATTTACGAATGGCCTTTGCGAAAAATGGTTATACAAAAAACGAGATTAATCGAGCACTTCACCCAAATAGAAAAATGCCTAAAAATGGGAGACAGCAACAACCATCAGCTGGAAAAGTATTTCTTCCGTTCATCCATAATATCACGGATCGCATTGGAAAAGTACTAGCCAAGTTTCAGGTAGAGACCATTTTTAGGCCTACTAAGAAAATTAGTGAATGCCTAAGATCAACAAAAGATGCTCGTCACCCCCTAGCCACCCCAGGGGTATATAAAATTCCGTGTAGTTGCGGCAGGGTTTACATAGGAACTACCAAAAGAAGCATCAATACACGGTTGACGGAGCACAAAAGAAACTGTCGCTTGGGACATATCGACAAATCGGCAGTAGCGGAACATGTTTTTAAGGATGGAGATCACGACATAAAATTTGGTGAAACAAGCGTGCTAGCGAGGACGTCGCACTATTATACACGTATGTATAGAGAGGCAATTGAAATCCACAAACATCAATACAATTTTAATCGTAAAGAAGAAGGATTAAAATTGGATAAGATATGGCGGTCGACGTTGCATCAATCACGTGACAATCGATTGCCTGCAATCGAGAGAACAGACGATAGCCAGAGATAGCTGCACATCGACGCCATGTGACGTGTGGTGGCGCCCCCTACGATCTCTATATAAGCGGCGGCCCCAGCTCCTAGCAGCCAGTCGTCGACTCACCTCGGAAGATGTTCTCCGCAGTTGAGAACGAAACGTCAGGGAGAAGAAGTTCTACAGATCGAC
The DNA here is from genome assembly GCF_021461395.2 of Schistocerca americana. Taxonomy (NCBI): domain Eukaryota; kingdom Metazoa; phylum Arthropoda; class Insecta; order Orthoptera; family Acrididae; genus Schistocerca; species Schistocerca americana. The sequence continues at coordinate 614,224,915 of NC_060119.1, read as the reverse complement.
CACGGCAACTTAGCCCGGAAGAGTTTACTGATAAAGACGCCGGCCGTGAAAGCCTACATGGAATCTAGTAAGGCTGTTCGTTAGGTGTTCTTCACATTCAGAAAGGTCTTCACCCTGATATGAAATTGCCAGGTCATCTGCAAATTGAAACTTTCGACAGGTCAAATTCGGCAGGTTAGCTGTGTAGAGGTACTCCGCTGGATCGAGTCCATCAACATCCGAGTGTAGTCTGAGCCATTTTAAAACTTGTGTGCTGTATATAATTTCACATGTTCATTTTCATATATATATATATTTTGTTTTGCTAAATGTGTATTACTGTAATTGATGCATACGACAACAACAACATGTGACACTGTTGATTATCCTGCCGTTGGTTGTGAACGTTAAGCCCTGTGGTCACATTGGTGCAATTTAGACGAATATACTATTTACTGGACTTGTCCTCTCCATTCTACATCATCACGTAACATATGCATGTCACTACGCTGTGCAGACACTCACTACGATTACTTACATACAAGGAGACCATAGTCCATGGAGGAAGAATATCCCATTCGATTAGGCCGCTCAACGTACTCCTTGGGGTTTTCCAGGTGACAATGAATTACGACTCTTCCTGTCATCGGTGGTTTATCCACACTGCTGGCCATTACAGATGCAACTTTACGAAGGTGACATATAGTAAACGTCAAGCTGGCATGATTTGTACTACATGCCTCTGTGTGCAAATGATGTGTAGTTCAGGAAGTAGGTAGAAATAACGCCACCTACAGTGGTTGGACTAAAATGCATGCTTTAGCAGAAATGCAGATCCTACCCGTTGTGTTGGCAAAAGAGCCAACACCGTGTTACTAGAGGAGGCCGAAATGCACGCGTTTTAGCTCACGCAGGCTGTCTTGAGAAGGGAAGGACTATACTGACAAGGAATTAGAATCCATTAATGATGAACGTCGCTCTTGACGGTACATGATTCACAATATTATCTGTTCAGAATGCATTAATAGTTACTGAATATGTCGCCTTGCTAGGTCGTAGCAAATGACGTAGCTAAGCTAAACTGTCGTCTCTGCAAATGAGAGCGTATGTAGACAGTGAACCATCGCTAGCAAAGTCGGCTGTACAACTGGGGCGAGTTCTAGCAAGTCTCTCTAGACTAGACCTGCCGTGTGGCGGCGCTCGGTCTGCAATCACTGATAGTGGCGACACGCGGGTCCGACGTATACTAACGGACCGCGGCCGATTTAAAGGCTACCACCTAGCAAGTGTGGTGTCTGGCGGTGACACCACACTACCCTCGCCTGCAGGTGGCTCTGCTGTATTTGACCACGAACGGCACCTGCGCGATGTCTCAATATGTCGTAAGTGTGTCATGATTTGTGTAGTAGTACGTGCATTATGTCGGAGGCTACGAGGAGCACTGTTGCAACCAGGGAACAAGACGGATGAGCGGAGCCCCGTACTACCTGCTACACGACGTGTTCCGGACAGAAGATGCCTTTGGTCGGTATCGGTGACACCGTGGATAGTACCGATCATTAAGCTTTTAGAGCTATAGTGAGCTGTGATCGTTGGAACGGTCGTCGTCCAGGGTTCTGAATATCGGACACATTCTATGTGGCTCAGCTGTGGCATATATTTAACTAAGACAACTCTGCGGGAGGGGGAGTCCGAAAATTTGCCATGCTACTCATAAGTACCGTATTCAGATGGTTTTTTCGTGTCCCTTCCAAATTCTGACAGTTGTGTTTTCTTTTGTAATTGTTTGCATTGAGCAAAGATAGACGAATGAGGAACCGCAGTAATTTTGATAGGATGGGCGTATGTGTCTTATTTATTTCTGGTCGTAATGCTTTTCTTGGCCAAGGTACCACATCAAATTAAATTGAACGTTTCATAGTAAAGTTTTTTTGACATATTGTGTTAGATCAATTATTTCGTATTGTTTTTAAAATGGCTCTGAGCTCTATGGGACTTAACATCTGTGGTCATCAGTCCCCTGTTTTTAAAAGTTTGGTTTCAAGAGTGTCAGTGGATTTTACTGGATGGTTAGTTACAATAAAATTATGCTTAGAACAGATGTATTACGACTACCTCACCCCCCCCCCCTCCCCTCCCTCCCCGCTCGGCCCTACCAATGTGGTGGGCGTTTCCATGAGCTAGGTAGGGGAAATGTTTCATGTTTCAGGAGACACCTTGTCGAAGATGTATACCACATAAAGTGGAAGCAGAAAAACGTCATTCTTTAAGTCACAACGGGGACGTGTAATCGCGACAGACGGTGATTGAAGAGGATTCTGACGAAAAATAAGAAAACAGCTGAAAAAGTCATTTCAGAAGTGAATGTTGCATTTGGGAACCAGGCCAGCACAAATCGAAGGGAGCTCCATAAGCAGGAAATTTCAGGACGATCTGGAATTCCAGAATCACTGATCAGCGATTCAAATGACTGTAGTAGGAAGACGTAGTGCTGAAGCCGTAAAAACTGGACTATGGAGCAGTGGAAGAAGGTCATATAGTCGGATGAATCTTAGCCGGCCGGTGTGGCCGAGCGGTTCTAGGCGCATCTCTTGTTCACTTCTGGAACCGCGCGACCGTTACAGTCGCAGGTTCGAAACCTGCCTCGGGCATGGATGTGTGTGATGTCCTTAGGTTAGTTAGGTTTAAGTAGTTCCAAGTTCTATGGGACTGATGACCTCAGCTGTTAAGTCCCATAGTGCTCAGAGCCATTTGAACCATTTTTCGGAGGAATCTTGTTTCACACTGTTTCCGAGTTCAGGCTGAGTTTATGTCAAAAGAGTGAGACATGGTGGGGCTTCGGCGATGATTTGTGCAACCATATCGCGGTGTTCCATGTTCTCCATGGTTACTCTGCAAGGTCGCATTATTGCCGAGGTTTATGTGTTTATTTTGGATGATGAGGTCCAACCTATGCTATAATGTTTGTTCCCCAACGATGATGCTATGTTCCAAGAAGACAAGGTTCACGGTTACACAGCTCTCACCGCCCAAGACTGGTTTTGTGAGCACGAGTATGAACTGTCGCATCTCTCCTGGCCACCTCAGTCCGCAGATCTCAGTTCTAATTTGGAGAAAACATCCGTCATCGTTACCTGATCCTCCTAGTGGAGGATGGTCGAGCTAAAGATATATGAAAACATTTATTTATATTTTAGTATGTATTAAGGCTTATAACTTTGTCAAAAAATGTACACAGGAGTTTTACGTATGTTGTGTGTGGACACCTTTCTTAGCTCGATAGGTATCGAATCAGTACTGCGCTTCCCACTACATTTTCATAAGCATGACAGGTGTTATGGCCTCTATTGCGGCCATTGAATCAGATCTACCAGATCTCTGACCCTGTTCTGCAAACAATGTCCTTGATAAATCTCCCATGTACTGAAATCTAGCGGAATTGCATTGGGAGACCGAGGGGGCAGGCAATGGGATTACCCCCCTCCCTCCCCCCACCGCCTGCACTCCACCCCTTCTGATCGAATACTCAGGAGAAGTAGAGTAGCATCCCCGTGACAGTGGGTTGTGGCACTATCCTGTTTCAAAATGACGTCGGGAGGCATTTGTGAACCTTCATAGATCGCCAACATGTTGAGAATGGTCAGCTCTGTCACTTGGTGCGCATGCGCTAAGCGACTCAGTGCTTTACACGAAATAGTAAGGATCACATCTTGGAGATTATCTCTATCGATTGCGTATTTACAAAACAATATAAAATGTATTCTTTCGTTATAAGGATATGTTTTTGTGTATAGCTCTAGCTCGGACATCATGATGTATTTTGCAGAAACAATGGCATGATTCCGTTGAAAATCATACAGGACATTCATTTATTCATTCCGAGAGACCAAGGGAAGATGTTTTAAATTCCAACGGTTTTTCTTATACCATATTATGCATGGTAATGCGTTGTGTTTTTGGCGTTTCCATATTTTCGTCCAATCTCTGCACGTACCGTTTTTGAGGAAATATTACGCAGCGGACTTTCAGAAATGGCATTTGGATGTCGTTTGTTTTTGAGAAGATTGTGCTATTCTTATTGTAAGAAGGAGAAATGTGTAATAGCACCTGTTGGAGTTCGACAACGGCAGAATCGTGGAGGATAACGCTTCTGTGATATTACTCCTCGCATTAATCGTAACCCCTCGTCTGTTGTGCGGAAATTGCATCGATGGGTTCTGTAGGGTTACAGTATTACGCAAGATCTCAGCAGCCCCGTTCGACTAGCATCCAAGAGGATAGGCGAAGTGTTCGCTCGGCTGTTCAGGGTCGTGGGCCACGTCACCCTCCTTCAGTCACGAAATGGGCTTGTTTGCAGCAAGACAGGTATCCGCAATGGACAGTGTACTCACGTCTGTAGACCGTGAACAGTCAATGCGTCACCTAAAGACATCATCAAGGGATTTAGACGATGTGGTTGTGTACCATCAAGACTGTAAGGCCTTCCCAAAATTCGTAAGAAAAGTGTTCCATTACGTCCAATACTAAGCAACATTGTAGCGCCTATATATGATTTAGCCAAACATCAAGCATCTATGTATAGATTGTTGGGGGGGAAATGCCCACATCACATGTACAACTCAGCTGACTTTGTTACACTATTGGCCATTATAATTCCTACACCACGAAGATGACGTGCTACAGACGCGAAAATTTAACCGACAGGAAGAACATGCTGTGATATGCAAATGATTAGCTTTTCAGATCATTCACACAAGGTTGGCGCCGGTGGCGACATCTATAACGTGCTGACATGAGGAAAGTTTCCAACCGATTTCTCATACACAATCAGCAGTTCACCGGCGTTGCCTGGTGAAACGTTGTTGTGATGCCTCGTGTAAGGAGGAGAAATGCGTAACATCACGTTTCCATCTTTGATAAAGGTCGGATTGTAGCCTATCGCGATTTTGGTTTATCGTATCGCGACATTGCAGCTCGCGTAGGTCGAGATCCAATGACTGTTAGCAGAATATGGAATCGGTGGGTGCATGAGGGTAATACGGAACGCCATGCTGCATCCCAACGGCCTCGTATCACTAGCAGTCGATGTGACAGGCGTCTTATTCGCATGGCTGTAATGGATCGTGCAGCAACTTCTCGAGTCAACAGATGGGGACGTTTGCAAGACAACAACCATCTGCACGAACAGTTCGACGACGTTTGCAGCAGCATGGACTATCAGCTCGGAGACCATGGCTGCGCTTACCTCTGACGCTGCATCACAGACAGGAGCGCCTGCGATGGTGTACTCAACGACGAACCTGGCTGCACGAATGGCAAAACGTCATTTTTTCACATGAATCCAGGTTCTGTTTACAGCATCATGATGATCGCATCCGTGTTTGGCGACATCGCTGTGAACGCACATTCGAAGCGCATATTCGTCACCGTCATACTGGCGTGTCAACCAGCGTGATGGTATGGGGTGCCTTTGGTTAGACGTCTCGGTCACCTCTTGGTCGCATTGACGGCACTTTGAACAGTGGACGTTACATTTCAGATGTGTTACGACCCGTGGCTCTACCCTTCATTCTATCCCTGCGAAACACTACATTTCAGCAGGATAATGCACGACCGCATGTTGCATGTCCTGTACGGACCTTTCTGGATACAGAAAATGTTGGACTGCTGCCCTGGCCGGCACATTCTCCAGATCTCTCACCAACTGAAACGTCTGGTCAATAGTGGCCGAGCAACTGGCTCGTCACAATACGCCAGTCACTACTCTTGATGAACTGTGGTATCGTGTTGAAGCTGCATGGGCAGATGTACGTGTACACGCCATCCAAGCTCTGTTTGACTCAATGCCCAGACGTATCAAGGCCGTTATTACGGCCAGAGATGGTTGTTCTGGGTACTGATTTCTCAGGATCTATGCACTCAAATTGCGTGAAAATGTAATGACATGTCAGTTCTAGTACAATATATTTTTCCAATGAATACCCGTTTATCATCTGCATTTCTTCTTGGTGTAGAAGTTTTAATGGCCAGTAGCGTAACAAACTGGGGGCTCTCCGTCACAGCAGCTGTAGCCCTTCGGTTAGCTTTGATGTGGTATAGTTTTTTAGAAACATCCCTCTCGCAGATCCTTTGTTACTAATTGACAAAACATTTCAGGTGGACGTCACTGCTTTATTTCGGCGTGCTCTGTACTCATCCTGTTTTATGTTCAACCAAGGTTATTTTGAACAGACTGACGACGTTGCCTTGTGCAGCCCTCTTTCTCCCTCGGTTACCGTCCCTTTTATGGAGGATTCAAGGAGAGGGCACTTGAATCAATTGCCGTTAAACCAACGGTATTTTGCAGGTATGTGAACTATACTTTCATAGTGTGGCCTCATGGAGAACGTAAGTTGATGGAATTTCTGCACCATCTCATCTCTATTCATAACGACATTCGGTTCACCATGGAAATAGAGAAAGATAGTTGAAAGTTGTATATTTTTAAAAACTTAGGTATAAATTTGTGATTATTATTACCGTGCGACTAATACGGTCACAGGTTCGAATCCTGCCTCGGGCATGGCTGGGTGTGATGTCCTTAGGTTAGTTTGGTTTAAGTAGTTCTAAGTTCTAGGGGACTGATGACCTCAGATGTTAAGTCCCATAGCGCTCAGAGCCATTTGAACCATTTTTTTGTAATTATTATTTCTTCTGATGAAAGACGTAGGGAAATGCCTGAAGTTCCATTTCTGACAATATTAATATTCTGATTGAGAACAAAAAAAAAAAATCAGAAATTTATTACAGTTCTTAAAAATCATAAAAAATCAATTCTTAAGCATGTGAATGTGAGTTTCAAAATATTCTCTAACGTCTCCTAACAACTATACTGCAATGCTCCTGTATGCAACAGACAGCTTACCTCGTCTTGGCGCTGCAACTGCCTGATCAGCAACATGCTAAAAATAATTCAAAAGGAATACTGCGACATATGCAGACTGCAATGCATGGTCACAACTACTGATAAAAATGCTGCCATTTTTATATAGAAATAGAATGATCACGAGGGGTTTTGTCAATAAGCCCTAAGCGGTGTACAAATGGAAGAAACCAATAAAAACTTAAATTTGCTGCACTCAGAAAATTGATGATTTAAACACTGACGAACTTTACACAGACCTTTCCTTATGTTCGACTGGATTGATTAGCAACAACTATAATTGTTCCACGATGTCTACAATCAGTAATCACTTCACAACAAAGATACGAATACTGCTCTCAAGCTGACACAAGTAGTTTGGTCCCATAGGAACTTACCACAATTTTCCAAATTACTCTCAATGTATGCATACACAAATGTGACAAAATCCGTCCAGGGCAAGCAACAACTACATCCAGCTAAAAGGGAAATTACCAAAAATGCTCAATTAATCCAAAGTCTCCTCCTGCGCTACTGCCACGATCACGGCAGGCTGCGACCTCATCTGTCGAGCGGCTTCTCTCCACCGCACGCTGCGTCCGACCACTTCCGACTCCTCTCGACAACTATTCGCTCGCTGATACTCGCGATAACAATATCTCCGACTCAGAATGTGTGTATGCACACCACGGCAGAATCAGTGGACAACTTTCCAAAGGAATATTAACTTTCAACTTTCATTGTTATCTGCCTTTCTTTGATGTCTTGGTTAGACGAGAGATGATGGCTATCTGGGGCATTCAATTTATCGTAAGCCGACTCAGACAGATTTTTATTTGCAGTGTTCAGGTTGCCACGACCCTTCGCAAACTATGAGCGTGCTTAAAACAGTCGTAAACAGACCTCACACTGTCTCAGATCTGCGTGGTTTGCCGAGAGAGCCCGCCCTCCAGAGAAAGTGCTTAGAAAAAAATGGATATTCCACCCAGGAGATTAACGTAGCATCATCAGTTAAAATCAAGAATCAGGTAGCAGATAAAAAGGAGAATACGCCGTGAGCCAGATCGCTGGTCGATCATCAGCGATCGGCTTATCTTTGGCGCGTCCCCGGGCACGAGCATCTTTGCGTTTTCGGCTGGGGCGCGCGGGACGGCGACAGGCAGTCGGTTTGGGGCGGCCGTTGAGACTGGCGCAGTTGTGGCTCGGGCGTAAGCACATGTGTGATGTCTGTTACGCTGGGGCTGTTTGCGAATCGTGAAACTCCTGCGGCGGTTACTGGTTGCCTGGAAGGTATTTCGTATAAACTGTGCCAAGCCTCGCAGTGAGAGGGGAGTCCGGAGTTGGTGTTGGCCCAGATGTTTGTACAAATTGAGGTGCCTGTGTGAGAAGCACGGCGTGGGCCTGTTGGTTGCTTCGTCCTTCTGGCAGCCACCGCAAGCGGATGTTCGGCCGGAATGTCTACAGTTAGTGGTGAGCATAGTGTGAACAAGTTCTCGTAGGATGTGCTCCCAGCCTGACTCTTAGCCTGTGTTATTTGTGGGTGCCGACCCCTTGTCTGTTACTGCTTCCGGGTGTCCTGTAAGATTTCACAGCAAAACTGTTTTTTTGTGGCATTCTGTGATTCTGGCTCACCCTCCGCCTAGAAAAGGGAAAGCTTTGGAATTCCTTAATGCTGTAATTTAAACATATAAAAAAACTGTTTTTTTTTTTTAAATTCCTGTTTAATGCCAGACAGATTCAAATTTAGTTTACCTGGTTATTGGTTTAACTCGTGCTTCACGCACTAGATCAGCTGATATTGAAATTGTTTTTTTATTCTTGTTTAGTGTCAGACAGATTCAAATTTCGTTTGCCTGGTTATTGGCTTAAATCGTGCTTCACGCACTAAATCAGCTGATATTGAATTTTTTTTTTTTTTTTTTTAATTCCTGTTTAACGTCAGAGAGATTCAAATGTAACTTCATTTATGTATTTGAAATAAATGTGTTGGATTGACCTTAATGAATTATGTGCAATCGAAGTAAGGGACCCAGTCCTTCATTGGTGCTTAACAGTGACGTGCGGTTCGAGTTGTGAGCCCCGTGCTCGGACCACGCCGGCAAAATCTTTTGCTTTTCTTCCTTTTATGGGAAACATTTTGTTTAAAATAGCAAGAATCCTCTGTAAATTTCAAGTGAAAGTGATTTTCCGTCCACCACCATAGATTGTCGACCTTTTGGGAACGGTGAAGCACGACTTGTTACTGCGGAGGTCTGAAATTTACAAAATTACTGTGTGGTCTGTGGATAGGACAGACTGAAAGAACGCTGCACTGAGCTTCGACACTTCAGTCGCCTTTTGCAACCAGGAAAGTCCGTTATTGCTGAAAACCGTATTTCCACTGGACATTCAATGGAGTACGACAGAACTGTGATTCTGACCACAACAACATCTTTTTCGGACTCCATTATTAAAGAATCAGTGAAAATGCGCCTGGCGGAAAGTGTGATGAACCGTGATAGCGGCTACCAGTTTGACAGTGGGTAGAATCCCATCATCGTCACGGTTTTTTTCTAATCGAAGACGACAGTGCGCACAAACGGTCGCGGCGAGCGGTAACACAGAGGACGACAGCTGAGCTCCGAAGTTCCACCAGCGAGGTCGCTGTCTCCGGGAAGTGTGGTCCGTCCGTCAACTTGAATTTTCATGCAAGCGCCGAAAACTCGCAGCGCGCTCTATAGGCCGGTACGGAATAAGTATTCTTCAGTTTTCCATGGCTCACCTGAAGATGACTGGCAGATGCCCAGCCGAAATATTGTGTAATGAATTAAACGAGGACCAGCTACAAGCCCGAAATTTGTTTAGGCATCCATTTTTACATAGATAGGAAGGAAAGGAATATTAGGTTTTAACGTCCCGTCGACAGCGATGTCGTTAGACACGGAACAAATCAGCCACGCCCTTTTCAAAGAAACATCCCGGCATTTGTTTGGAGCGATTTAGGGAAATCATGGACAACCTGAATCAGGATAACGGAACGTGGATTTTAGCCGCTGTCCTTCCGAATGCGAGTCCGGTATGCCACCCACTGCGCCACCTAGCTCGGTGTGTCCCCCGACGACAACACTATATCGTCGTTTGTGTCTGTCTGCTACAGAGCATCATGATGGATGTATCCGTATGCTGAGGTTCCGATGAGAACGAACGTTGCTAGACTGCGATCGTTATCGTCGTCGGGCCCCACATCTATCGTGGTAGTATGAGGTTGTCATTGCATATACAGGGAGGTCACTCTGAAAAGCTTGTTAGGGTGTTACAAGGTACGTTGTGCTGAGAAATAATCCTTCAGAAAAATATTCGATACGCTGCACCGTTTCCGAATTAATTAGCGTTGAAGTTAGCCAATCAGGCCGTTGCGCGCGAAAAATTCAAGCGGCCCTCTTAGAGACGGTGTCGCCAAACATTTATTCGTTTGGTTTCCTAAACCGAACAAGACAGCGATAAAAAATTGGACATGGGACGATAGGAAGGATCGAACCCGAGCCAAGGGCTGACCAATCTCGTGCGCTACTGTCAACGCTGTGAGAACAACTAAGACAAATGCTTTCTTGTAAGCTGCTAGAATAAGTGCTCACAACCACCTGACCGGTTGACTTCAATGATAATTAACTTGGAAACGGCGCAAAGTGGCGAATTTTTTCCTTAACAATTACGTCTCTGCGAAACTTACCCTGCAAGACATTGTGCAACACGACAACCTCTGATTCACATTGTTGGTAAACTGGACAGCAGGAGGTACATACCTGACGTGTTAAGCGTGATGTCTGTTGCCCTTATTTCGAGGTCTCCGCAAAGTTACATTTTATTAAGGTAACTCAAGGCTGTACGTTGCCTCTGTGGCTGCAGATCTATCTCGATATCGTTGCCCTGGTCCCCACGAACTCCGGATCTCTGAACTACTGAAACCTTATGGTCGTGGATTGCCGAGTGAGTGGTTCGCCAACCTTGGCCACACACTACGATTGATGAACACTGACATAATTTGTAGCAGCATGGAAAGACGTATTCAAGTCTGACATCCAAATTCGATACGACTCGATGTTTCTTTGGTGAACGGAAAGATTAGAGAGATCTTTCGAGAGAGATCTTTTTGTATTCCTCTATCGAAACGTCTTGATAAAGGTTCCAACTCACGAACAATATTCAAGAATTGGTTGAACGAGGAGTTTGTAGGTCTAGCTCCTGGGTTTTAGGGGCTATCTTTCCACATTAAAATCGCTGTGGATACGTCCAGATATTAAAGGGTTGCGATTGTTTCGTGTGATAATTTGCATGTTATACAATCGAACGTTAACGGCTCTTTCGGTTTATTTAAGCCCAATATTTTACGTTTTGCGGGTTCAATGACAATCTCTAAACCCATCTTCGCTTCTCTTTAATTTTATGAAGAACTTCTGGATACAGGACTCCTCAGATTTACCGTTTAGATACTTTTTCTCGGAAACGTTCCGTCCGGTTTCCCCCTATTAACTACATACTAGGCAAACTGGTAAGTACGAATAGAATGCTAAACCTTAAATTACATGTAAGTAGCTGAAGTGGTGAAAAACAATTCTGTTTCAGATTTTCAAATGAGAACTTCTGAAAAATTACTATCGTTGAGAAAACTCAAAAAATCAATATTTCAGTTCAAAATTTTCTTTCTTGCGTGTTTTCAGTGATATCAAATAATTCTCCCAGGAGCTGACGATCTGAATATGTCTTGGGGATAATATATGTGCATTAAAAACATTGCAGTGAGGCAAAAACTTTTTCTTGGACTTTACACTTTGAATAAACTTTAGGTGCTATTTTAATATATAATAAATTACAATAAAAATCAGCTTTTTCTTTCGGTTCGCGGCAATGGGTGGTTTCACAGTCGTGTTCACCTTTGCCACTCTAAGTATCTCGAAGTATTTCTGCATTTGATAGCGACCGACAGGCTTCGTCAAGTCTTTCTTCCACATCGCCCGCCTTTGCAAGCCACTGTGAATACACGTCTTGAATGTGTTCACAAAGGAATAATCAAGCGGAGTTCAATATGGCTACTCTGTTGAACAAGTCACTGATCCTCATCTGCCAATCGGTCGACGAAAAAAATATAGTGAAGATACATCTGGCTACCAAAGAAAAATTTGCTGTACACCCAACGTGCTGCAACAACATTATCAACCGTGCTGCTCGTGGAATATCTTGTTGCAACTCTGTCAGGGCGTGTTACCATCTTCTGAGGGAGCGTGCGTTTACGGTAGGTCTGAAGCGTTCTGTGTACAGCAGCATCATCAGCGAAGATCCTCGTGTATCTACCGCTGTTGTTCACTTAATCATTTATGTACGCCGAAAACAGTAAACACAAACATAAATGCACTATACCATCTACATAAGAAATACGCACACCATCTAGCAACGCGAGATATGTCTGCTACATGACTAGACGATAAAAAGTAAAATTATGTGAGTAACATTGGTTAATTAAATTTAAAAACTTAGCGAATATACGGCCGACTAATTGCCTGAAGGCGAAGTAAAAATAAAGGCTGCAAACTAAAATTTAGAGGTAAAATAATTACAGTATTTCCAATTTTAGTATTACTATTAGTACATAAATTCAGGATAGATTAATTATAAAAAATATAAATAAATCGTACTTCTAACAACACCCCATCAGAGGCTAGAATCTGAGGGCCCGCTCTTTGACCAATGGCACAAGAAAAAAGATCAGTTTCCCGTTTTTCTTTAATCGACACTACGAATAAAATCCTCTCAGTTTTCAAAGCACATCAAATGTTAATTTCCAGCACTCTGTCCACAAGAAAACTATCTTGAACAGATTAATGCAAAGTGCTGAAACGATATTAGTCGGAGATCAACTACGATCTGGAGTAGATCTACTGACACACATGTTCAAGAACGTCAGCAAGTAATATATTACAAACAGATGATGTGAGGAAGATAGCTTAACTTACTCTTCAAATGAGGCCAAGCCACCAGCGTTTATTCTGTACTGCGGTGCGACGACTTTCAAGGAGAGATGCGCTCTCCAGAGGCGTAGTCTAAGGGCGGTATTCGGAAGGTTCAGGAGATGATCCTTCTATCTTAGCTAGCGCAATGTGTACAGCATTCCTAGGAAGTGTGTGGGTATTCACCTGCTACCTAACAAGTCGGCCGTATTAAACAGTACGAAGAGAATAGTCAGAAGATACTGTTGGAAAATATGAGAAATTTTGTCCGTATGACAACGCTTTGGGACCCAATTACAAAATTTCAGTAGTGATCAGTGTAAACCACTAATCTGTCTGTTTTACGTTGCTCTTCCCTAACAACCTAACCTTTAGATCTGTCGCGGGAAAACCCACGTATAACGCTAACTAGCCACGTATAATGCACAAGCGTACCGCAAAACAAGCTAATGTTACCCTCTGAGAGGATTTTGAAATTTTGACTGCGCGTGTAGCTAATGGATAAAGGTATCGGACTATAATTTTGAATGTGATTAAATTAACAGAAAACTAAATGAACTTTAACCTTGGGAGTTAACGAAAGTGGTAAAATCCATATGTGAATGAAAGAATGAACGGTCGCCAACCCAATTCGACACATTAATTTGGAAATATATGTTTAAGAAAATTGAATACTGGTTGTTGAAATTACTTTCATTAATACGAGGTTTGGAACTTTAATACTGGGAACTATTTATTAACAGATCGTGCAAAATAGATACGTGTTTCAAAGTTTTGCTGACCTTAAAAGTAGTCACCAGGATTGTGAATAACCCGTTGCCAGCAATGTGGAAGTCGTAGGATGCTCTTAGCAGTGCCAGTTGTGTTGACAGTTCGAGCGGCGCGGTGTATTGCCCGGCGAATTTGTAGCAGTTCTGATGCGAATGCCGTGAAGTGTTTCCTTCAGCTTAGAAATCTAGTTGAACTTACGAGGGCTTAAGAAAGGGGAGTGTAGTAGGTGGTACAGCACTTAGCAGCCACATCAGTCAAACAAATCAGTAACAGGTCCTACAGAAAGGGTCATCACTTCTGTCTTTAAGCTGGTCGTAGTTTGTGTTCCAAAAATGAACAGCATAGAGACGGAAGTGATGACACTTTCTGCAGGACCTGAGCATCATTTTGCAGGACAATGTTCAAGCACGTACAGTGCAAGTTGTTACTGATTTGTTTGACCGATGCGGCTGCTAAGTGCTATACTACCTAATGCACTCGCCTGACTTAAGCCCTCGTAAGTTCGATTTCTAAACTGAAGGCAACACTTCACGGCATTCGCTTCAGAGCTGCTACAATTACGGCTGGTAATAGACGGCGGCCATCGAACTGTCAACACAACTGGCACTGCTAAGAGTATCCTACGACTTCCACATCGCTGGCAACGGGTTATACACAATGCTGGTGACAACTCTGAAGGTCATTAACACTTGTGAAACACGTATCTATTTTTTACGAGCTGTAAATAAATAGTTGCCACTATTAAAGTTCCAATCCTCGTATTTCCCTTTGAAAAGCACACAGGATACAAACTGACACAGGGCACTCTGAGCCGTGTTTAGCAGCAGTTACCAATAATGCTCACTCCAGTAATCATAGAAAGCGAATTTGCATCAAGCTCATACTAATAACAGCTACACCCAAGATCATTACTTAAACCAATACTAAAACTGAAGTGCAGAGCTAAATTTGGACATGAGGGGTTTCTAACTTACCTAACATGTAGAAACACACATAAAGATAAACACTATCATCATTCCATCACACTGAATTCAGTAGAAAAGACTAATTTAAACAAAGGTAATGCCTAACTTCACTTGGAATATTTTATGTTTGACTTTGCAAGACAAACAAATTCAACACTGAGCTTCATTAACCTCAAAAAAAAAAAAAAAAAAAAAAAAAAAAAAAAAAAAAAAAAAAGGAATTCATGATAGTAATGAAGACCACATTATGTTTAAAATGAGCTTAACTTATTTGCCTTTTTTTCACACCTGTGAAACAAGTATTTTAGACCTTAACATTTACATAATATAGCACTGTATTCTTGCAAAACTATACTATACAATAAACTGAAAATACTTTAGCAAAATCCTATCTGACTTCACTTTTGTGGTTTTAGCTTTAACTTTTGCTACTCCTTTCATATTTGACAAACAAAAAGAAACCACTTTAGAACACATGAAAGCAATACTACTTCATTTAAAACAGAATACTCGGTTTTAGTAGCACTTAGGAGTGGACCCGGCATAGGTTCGTGATCAGAATAGAAGATATGGTTCCGAACACATATTTATAGCAATTGGATTATTATTAACACCACTCACACAAATTAACTGGTCCATGCCCATATTCATATCTGGATGTATGAAGTTAGCGAAGCAGTGGCGAAGTTTTAGTGGCAAGCGACATGGCGGCTAACTGTACTCACGGCTCCTGATATTCGAATGCTCTATAAAATCTCTTCTTGGCTCGGATTTTCAACGTATTAGAGCTATTCCTTTTTGCCGAGAATACCAAACAATAGCCAGATCCACATCCGATGCAAAATTCCTTGAAAAGCAGCTTCCAATTGCCTCTCTTGGCACCGTCGAAGTGTACAGTGCAACGGCTGGCCACTGCGTACTGTCCCCCCCAAGAAGCCGCCCATTTCGACAGCCAAAACCACCTTTCACCTCGCGCCATGCCACTTCCGTTGCGGAGGGACTTCACTACATCTTTCACATTTTACAATACAAGTCCTCTAAACATGAACCAGCTTACAATAAACATTGTCTTTCTTATAAACATACACATATTATAAAAATTAATTATTTTAACAAATCATTTTACTTTTTTCATGTACATATTACAAAACTCTAAATTTCCTGTGACAAATCAATTACCTTAACTAACACAGAAAACACACTCCATAATTGCAGATACACAGTTACATAACATAAACCTACTTCTAATTGACATAAGTGTTACAAGGTGTACACAGCATCCTCGAGAGACTTCTTGAACTCCGTCCTCGTTCGCGGAGTCTCGCCTTAAAGTGATAGAGGCAATGTAAAAATTGACACTATTAAATTATAACTTTCTTTGTATTTAATTCTCACAGCAGATATATTAATAACATCTAGATTCAGGGAATTAGGAAAGTTACAGGTTTCAGGTTGGTGTATAGTATTCACCATCGTTATTTCAATTATTTATTTGGGACTGAATGGTGTGAAATAGGAAACATAGTTGAAATGTCAATAAAAATGAGCAGCTGACGTTCGGCACCGCTAAAATAATATGCACTGAAGCGCCAAAGAAACTGGTGTAGGCATGCGTATTCAAATACAGAGATATGTAAACAGATAGAACACGACGCTGCGATCGGCATCAGCTATATAAGACAACATGTGTCTGGCGCGGTTGTTATATTGGTTACGACTCCTAAAACGGCAGGTTATCAGGTTTTGAATGAGTTTTAACGTGATGTTACAGTCAGCGCACGAGCGATGACACAGATCATCTCCGAGGTAGCGATGAAGGGATTTTCTCATACGACCATTTCACGAGTGAACCATGAATAGCAGGAATCCGGTAAAACACCAAATCTCCGTCATCGCTGCGCCCGGGGAAAGATCCTGCAAGAACGGGACCAACGACGACCGAAGAGAATCGTTCGACGTGACAGAAGTGCAACCCTTCCGCAGACTGCTGCAGATTTCAGTGCTGGGCCATCAACAAGTGTCAGCGTGCGAACTATTCAACGAAACATCATCGATATGGGCTTTCAGGGTCGAAGCTTTACGCCTCGCCCGGGCCCGGTAACACCGACATTGAACTGTTGACAACTGGAAACATGCTGCGTGGTCGAAAGAGTCTCGTTTCAAATTGTATAGAGAGGATGGACGTGTACGGGAATGCAGACATCATAAATCCATGGATCCTGCATGTCAGCAGGCGATTGTTCAAGCTGACGAAGGCTCTGTAATGGTGTGAGAGTGTGCAATTGGAGTGATATGAGACCCCTGATAAGTCTAGATACGATTCTGACAGGTGACGCGCACCTAAGCTTTCTGTCTGATCACCTCCATCCATTCATGTCCATTGTGCATTCCGATGGACTTCGGCAATTCCAGCAGGACACTGTGTCACCCCACATGTCCAGAGTTGCTACAGAGTGGCTCCAGGAAAACTCTTCTGAGTTTAAACACCTCCGCTGGCCACCAAACTCCCAAGACATGAACACTGTTGAGCATATCTGGGATGCCTTGCAATGTGCTGTTCAGAAGAGTTCTCCATCCCTCGTATTCTTACGGATTTATTGACAACCCTGCAGGATTTATGGTGTCAATTCCCTCCAGCACTACTTCAGACATAAGTCGAGTCCATGACACGTCGTTTTGTGGCAATTCTGCGTGCTCACGGGGGCCCTACACTATATTAGGCAAGTTTGCAAGTTTCTTTGGCTCTCCAGTGTATAATCCTAGAGACATTAACTGAAAAATTTAAAAGTTGAAAGTAAATAAGAAATATGGCATCTTTAAAAGTGTTATCTAAAGTGAAGTTGGATTGTTTTACTGTCAGGGAGAACGGGCGAAGTAAAAAATGAAGCATGTAAATTACAGAGTCTGCAGCTCTAAATGGAAAAGAAAGCTAAAATTAAAAGTAATTAAAATCGGAAATCGTGGGTGAATTAGTTTTATCGCGTGCCGTAAATAGTCAAGATGCTGAAAAGGCAAGCAGGGGAAAAACAGAATAAGAGTAAAAGTGGAATTTGAAGGAACAGCACTGTTTTTGTTGGCAGATTAAATTGGAGGACACACAAACACATAAGCGCGCGTGATAAAAGTGTTACGAAGCTGCCTGGAACTGAGGTACTAATCAATGGGACTTTCGCGTACAGTAAAAACACGTTGGCTACTAATTAAATATTCTTTTCTTTGATAATTTGCAGTACCATATGGAGACAGAAGCAACTCATGGTAGCGACTGAAATGAGACATCGGTGGAGAAACGTGTTTACTGAACGGAATTTCCAACCGATAGCCGAGCTGCATTTTGGCCGATGACGCAAGTGCGGGGAGAATCCGCGGCGGACATCTGAGAGGCGAACCAAGGCGCGGCGTTCTTTCATCTGCGGCTGGCACGCCCCTCGTGATCAACAGGTAGACCAGCGATTCAGGTCGCCTTGCGGCTGCCTGTGCACGCTGTAGGCTCTTCTACAGTGCTGTTATTTACATTTGTCAGTACAACTAATAGTATACGGAACTGATTTATTACAACCTACCAACAAACTGAGTGGAAGGAATCATTAGAGGTTACTATTGGAAATTCTTGCAACAATAAACTTTTGTTAAAATATTTTTATTTATTTATGTATCTATTCTCTTTTATTTGCCTCTCGACTCTGAACTATCTATTCAATTTTATTCACTCTTTCTGTTTAGTTTATCGTATATTTTCATGTTACCATAAACAACGAATTCTTTCCCTGCCGTTCTTCTGTCTTATCTTATGCAGCTGTCTAATGATATTGAGTAAAGCTGTATCTGCTTGTTGAGAACGTTCCGATAAAAATAGATTCGAAGAACAGTTTATTTCAAAGCCTCAGTTGTATGACATTGGGTCCATATCTCAATCACTAATTTGGATGATAGTGTTTGCTCAACAAACTCTAGGGGGTCTTTCGGTGATATTAGGAAAGTACTTTTTGCACAAGGCACTGGTGGCTCGTTTGACTTCTTATCGTCATTTATCCTTTGTCCATCTATATTACACAATAGTACAAAGGTCCACGGTATGAGCTGTACGTCTTGTTTGGAAACAAACTTGTTCCATTCACCCAGGATACTTGCTATTGACAACAATAAAGTCTACTTTACTTACAAGTTTGCTTTCAATACTGCTCGTTTCTGTCCCAGGTTATTTTTACCGGCAGCATTAGACGTGTGTTAACAGTATGGTCGATATGCACCACGTGTACAGGTTCACTGACAGTAATGGAAGCAAAAAAGGAATAATATGAAATAGCGTTAATTACTGGTTTAAAAATGTAAAAAGGTAATAGTGATGAAGAGTAAGCGCAAGTTTAAGGGAACTGGCAAGCAAAGTGAAAGTCGTCAAAACGTACATGAGAATAATAGCATAGGTCATAAACCACGGACTGATCAGAAGAATCATCCTAGCATTCATCAGAAGTCATTTAAGGCTTTTTGGTATACTTAAGTGGATTCTCTAAAAACCGGATGACTTCCCTATGTCATTTGATTCTTCTGCGGTCATTGAGGATCACGTGAATCCCATTCGATATACCCGATACACAGATTCCTGAGCAAAGAAATGAACAGCAAAAGCGCAACCATCACTTCAGAATCGATGGTGTTTACCAACAGACAATACTGCCCCGACGGTATACATGTCTAAATACTACATGACATTGTCTTGTATTGTATTGCATGTTTACGGGGGACCTAGGAACGACGGAAAGGCTCCGTCCCTGCTGCAGCCGCAGTGGTCCACAACCCCACGACGACTACCGCAGTCCACTTCACCCCTCCGCCTAACCCAGGGTTACTATGCGGTTCGGCCCCTGGTGGACCCCCCCCCCCCCCCCCCCCCCCAGGGAACGTCTCACACCAGACGAGTGTAGCCCCGATGTTTGCGTGGTAGAGTAATGGTGGTGTACACGTACGTGGAGAACTTCGCCGACGTAGTGTAACTGAGGCGGAATAAGGGGAACCAGTACGCATTCGCTGAGGCAGATGGAAAACCGCCTAAAAACCATCCACAGACTGGCCGGTTCGTCGGACCTCGACACAAATCCGCCGGGCGGATTCGTGCCGGGGACCAGGCGCTGTTTCACACCCGGAAAGCCGTGCGTTAGACCGCACGGCCAACCGGGCGGGCCTTACATGACATAGTAACGAAATTTAAAATTTGTTGGCGAACAGATACAAACATTCACTGGTCTTACAACAACTAAACGTAGACTGACGGCCAAAATATAATAAAAACAAGTCGAATGTAGACGCTTCACATGTCGGTGATTTACAGTTCTCGAGCAATGGTCGATTCAATACATCATTCCATCACTATCGATCTCCTGCAGTAAAAATTCAACGGAGGCCCCAAAATATCAATTTCTAGCTTAATTCTGAGAACTCGAAGAGAAGAGTTGCCGCTTCTGTAATGAGAACGGCTATAGAAATGTCGATTTTCTTTGTAGGTTGGAGACCCCCTAGCTGTTTCGTGTAAACCAAATGGCGGCAACAGCGGATACCAGGAGCTTGGCGTAACGTTTTTGACATATGACCGTTATTTTAGAAGTGCTATCACGAGATACTTAGCCGTGCGCCATACGGTGGCTTGCGGTGTGTTTGTGTACATGTAGGTGAAATTGCGTGGAGAATTTTCTTCAATTTTCATGCTATCTGTCCCATACTGGGTTAACGATGTATTAATCAGATTTCCTTACCGTTTTGTGTAGGGACGATAACTGATTCTCCGAGACGTAACAGCGTCAGTGATTTGTAGGGGCCGCGAGCATCGGCCGCCTCTCGGTCGCAGCTCACCGCGCCTCGCCTGGCCCTTTGGGCGGCGGCCCTGACTACGCAGGGCGCCGCAGCTGATGACAAGGCAGCCGCCGCCAGCCCGCAATCACGGCTCCCGGGGCTTCACATGTCTCGGCTGCACGCCAGTCTGCCGCTGATAGCCATCGGCAGCGGCAGCCGACGCCCGATATGTGATTATAAACTGCCTTGTTCCACCACCTTAGCAATTTCCTTGCCTGTGAAATGAGCCTCCACCACTGAAGTCCTCATTCAGGTATTCCCGTGACTCTGTAACGCACGTTAACGCATTCACTTCTCGTGATGAAACATCGAAGTTCTGCGTCTCATTTTTTGTCAGAAAGGTGAAACGTAGTGCTGGAACTACCGTAGTTACTGTATCAGAGACGCCGCGAGACCGTAATGATGCCTCAACTCTAATTTGATTAGTTCGTTTCGAGAATCTCATTTTTTTCTGTGTCAAAAATTTCGTGTGTTCCACTAGATATTTCGTTTATCATTGTATAGGTGAGTGACGAGGGCACACACAATATTATTACACCTGTATTGTACGCGACAAAACAAAACTGACACTCGGCACGGTGGATGATGGGGGCGACTGCAAAGGCATTTTCCATTTACAGCTGCTCCCATCAGCCAGAGCGCCGAGTGCCAACTATGTTTCCTCGTTTAATACATTTCTTGTTCACAAGTTCAGGAAACAGTATTTACTTTTAGTCCCTTGGAGGCGGGCGTTAACATGTTGCGTTAGTCACCTCCATGTGTAAAGTTTTCCATTTATGTATGTAAACCCCCACTATGATTTCGTTCCATATTTCCATCCCAGTATTGGATTATTGCTTAATCACGGAACACCAATATTAATTCTGCGATGCACACTTTTTTTTTTTTTTAGCATCAACGCCAAACCATTTACCTGTGTGTGACATGTACACATGTAATGGCGGGTTCATTTTGTTTTTCTCTTAAATCGTGTCTTTATTTTTGATTTATTGGCTAAACAGTGACTGTACTATGTAGACATTCTCAGTGCCGTTTCACTGCATTTCCAAATTATTATTAAAAATAGCATATTGACGAAGTCTACTTTACAAACAATATCTCTGTAGGTTTTACTCCTTAACAACTTTTACAAAAAATGGTTCAAATGGCTCTGAGCACTAGAACTTAGAACTACTTAAACCTAACTAACCTAAGGACATCACACACATCCATGCCCGAGGCAGGATTCGAACCTGCGACCGTAGCAGTCTCGCGGTTCCGGACTGAGCGCCTAGAACCGCTAGACCACCGCGGCCGGCCAACTTTTACATTTGCCATTTCAGTTCTCTTTATTTTTTTTCCGTGGTTATTTATTTGTAGAAGAGATGGCAATTGCCAAGTGGGCATCACAGAATTTCTTTGTGTTTTTATTGTTACTGTTACATTACATAACTTTTTTTCCCAACTTATGTCTTATTACATGCATAATACCTGCAGAAATTCCGTAAAGTAATGGATTAGGGCTTACTGTGAGTATAATTAAATTACAAAATATCTAATTTCATAACCATGATTCACTTCTGTAAGATAAGAGATCATCGGTACCCACGAAACATGAGGGTCGGTGGCAGTCTGTTAATTAATAGCTCTCCTGACGACTTCTTGACATCTGATGAAATAACATGGATGGAAGGCGTAGTGAAAATGCGTCTATTGGCATACTTATCATGTATGGTGTCCACGTGCAGTTGATGTACACGTGCATATGTTCTGTAATGGTCTCTCGAGGCAATACAGAATACACAATGCCTTCCCAGAGCATCAGATCTTTTTTTAATTTTAAGCTTGACAAATGCCCCCTGAATATTAGCAACGGAAGTTTCAGGGCCGCAGTCCTTCGACCTATAGTTGGGGAACCAACCTGGCCTTATACGGCTGATGTTCTTATGTTGCAGGAATTCATCCACTAGAAAAGCTCTTTCCGATAGGTATTATCATCCGTCTGAAGGAACCAAAGTGTCAAATTATAAAAATGGGAATATACACTTGCAAGATGTTATTCTTATAAATCTCTGATATATGTGGAGTCGTATATGTTTCTAGATCGTCATACTGGTCATATTGGTCGACTGCCACAACATTTACAGGAGTCACAGCATATGAGCAGACATCAAGAAACAGAGCCTCAACAAAAAAATGGACACTAGTTCTGTTTCCCTGGGCACAATGGTGGTGGGCAAGAGTATCGCATTCGCCTAGCCACTTAGTGCTTTTGTGTATATTATGTGTGTTTGGGGGGAGGGGGGAGTAGAGAAACGGAGGGGGGTATTCCTCATCTCCTCCTTGGTATTCTCGATAAGGCCATTCGTGTCTTCGTTTCTCCTGGGTCGTCTTAAATGAAAACCTGACGGACCTCGACCAGAATGGCTGAGCACGGGCTTGGATTAATTGGATTTCCTGATCTTGGGACTGTTAACCGCCGCCAGTCCTCTGGTACATGGTTGAGCGACCAGCATTGTGTGTGTTGCAGAATGGGGATCTTGGTTTGACCTTCCGCATCACAAGAGTGCGACTACACTTTACAAAAACCACCTAAACATTAGTGTGAGGTGCGTGCCGACTGCGTGTCTGGCTGACGAGGTTAAACACTCGCTACCGTGAATCATCTGGGGCACCTGCCGCAAGTTAGATGTATGAGACTTACTTGGAAGTCCAGGGTTATCGGTAGCCGCAAGTTGACTTCCCTAGCGATTGGATGTTAGAAATCTCAATCACAAAATCCCCAGCGGCTAGGGTGGGCTATCATGAAGTGAAAACCCATTCTCAAACACACACAACGTTCCACAATGGTGGTCAACAAAGAAAGTAATCAACAGAATGATTTAGTTGTGATGCAGTTAAATGCATATAACAGAGCACGTCAGTGCAAGAATTTTTATTTAGTGACAAAAAAAGATGATTCTATTGATACGCATCCCTTTTCTACATCTTTAAAGCTTTCGAAAACATTGTGTGGAGTTTGAAGGTACACTGTTGGGTCGAAACTGTTACTTTCCAACACGGGATCACGGTTTGTAAACCATTACACGACAGTAGCGGGTAAAGCAGAACGCTCTTAGCTTCAGTAAGGGCGTTGTAAGCTGTGAAGATACCATGCACACAGCAGAACTAAAAAAGTATGCGAAATGAAAGAAGAAACCGAGGTGAAGAACATGACGAAAAGCGTTGATGGTGAAATACAAAAAGTCGCTATTTTCACTCCAACATTCATTTCACGACAAATACATGAATACACATTTACTTATCCGTCTTAAAATGAGAACTTATACGTTAAATCTAATGCGGTAGTGTAAGTGACAATAATTTAACCACACCACAACGGCATGCAAAGGAAAGAAGAAAAGAAGTTGCCCATGAAATTCTAGTTCAAATAGTTCAAATGGCTCTGAGCACTATGGGTCTTAACTTCTGAGGTCATCAGTCCCCTAGAACTTACAACTACTTCAGCCTAACTAACCTAAGGACAGCACATACATCCATGCCCGAGGCAAGATTCGAACCTGCGACCATAGCGGTCGCGCGGTTCCAGACCTGTAGCGCCTAGGACCGCTCGGCCACCCCGGGCGACGAACTTCTTGTTTATCCCCAGGAAAGTGTGTAAACTACTCAAATTATGCAGTGTTTGGAGCAGAAGCTATACTGTGCATATCGGGGAGAAGATGGTCTATTAACAAAAATATCGAAATGAATTCCATTTGCAGAAGCTAAGAGGGAATATAAGTTCTACAATCTTCAGATCTGGTGACATATTTGCATCAGGTATGAGGAGAATTTAAGTTAACACCAACTCGCAAACAGAAGGTTCCAGTAACAACTGTACCTGTAAGTGCATATGCGATAGCACCCAGGACAGTAAATATTCGACGTCTTCCAAATCATGGAAAGCACAAAATGCGAACAAGTAACAGAAAGTTGCTTCATAGATGCAAACTGACGTAAACAGGAAGATGATTCTTCATACGCACCCCAGGTTTCTTAAAAAAAACGAAAGTTCTCAAGAAAATAAAACACATCGAATGCAATCAGCAGTAAAACCGTCACACCGACGACTATCACACCTATGCGATTCAGACGATTCCGTCATGGACCGTGATACATAAAATGTGAACTGAGAAGTTTCCCTCCTCTAAAATGCTTCACCCTAAAAAGGAGGTCAGAGGAAAAGAGGACTCTTCTTGATCAATGACTCTTACGTTGCAGTGAAATGTGAATGGTTTTCTGACTCTCTTCGGGGAATTAAGCTGTGGGCTTATAAGAAATTCAGTTAAAAACAGAAAGGGTAATTACCTCAGAGGTAGAGCTGGGTGAGGAGTGGCTGCAATTATTCTCGACTTATGCTACTCCTCACAACTTATGCTACTCCTCACTACTAACTTTGGGGCAGTAGTTGCAGAAATTCAGCTTAAGCTAAATACCTTCTATTCCCTATGTCATCTACCATACACTCCAGTTGATGCAGCCGTTCTTGAGAACCACGTAGATCAAATTCTCTATCCTTTTCTCTGACTCTGTCTCGTGGGCCCCTACCACCACGGCACAGCGCATCCCCAGATTGCGGATATGGGATACGGCCTTCAGATATGAAGGGTAGCTGCGAATACAAAAAATAAGCAGTCGTGGACAGCCGGTGGGGAGCAGGCGATGGCGTGATGAACCATCCCTGGTTCTTCTCTTACTATCAAATCCATTCACTAAGAATCAGCAACAGTAATGGGCATGGGCCCCTTTGAAGTAAAGTATTCCAGAGGTAAACTAGGTTCCCATTCAGATCTCCGGGCAGAACCTACTTCGAAGAAATTCAGGCCGAAAGGAACTTTCAGGTTGGGAACATGGAACGTCAAAAGTTTGAACAGGCCAGGAACGTTCCAGACATTATTACACGAATTAGATAGATTCGATGTAGACATTACAGCTATTCAAGACACTCTGTGGCAGGGGGAGGATAGCATAAAGAGGGGTATCTATACATTTTTCTATGGAGGTGCGGAAGCTCACAGTTTCGGAACAAGTTTCGCAGTACATAGAAAAGTGCTTCACGCAATCAGAGATATAAGGTTCATTAGTGACCGACTATCAGTTATAGTGTTGTCCGCCAGGTGGAATAGACTAGTAGTAATTAATGTACACGCACCAACTGAGGACACTGAAGAGGTTGTTAAAGACGGATTTTATGAAGAACTAGATCAACTGTGGGATGAGTTCTCCTCGTACGATACAAAATTAATCATAGGTGATTTTAATGCGAAGATAGGGAAGGAGGAAGCATTCCGGCCTACAACTGGGAAAGAAAGTTTGCATAACATTTCGAATGATAATGGCACAAGAGTGGTTAATTTTGCTGCTTCAAAAGACATGATTGTTGAGAACACATTTTTCAAAAGGAAGGACATTCATAAAGCAACTTGGGTCTCTCCGGATGGACACACCCGAAACCAAATTGATCATGTTCGTGTAAATCGGAGATGGCTCACTAGTATAGAAAATGTTAGGACTTTCAGGGGAGCAGACTGCGATTCTGATCATTTTCTTGTAGTTGCCAAAGTTCACCAACGGCTATCTACAGCCGCGCGAGATTAGCCGAGCGGTCTTAGGCGTTGCAGTCATGGACTCTGCGGCTGGTCCCGGCGGAGGTTCCAGTCCTGGGTGTGTGTGGTTGTCCTTAGGATAATTAAGGTTAAGTAGTGTGTAAGCTTAAGGACTGATGACCTTAGCTGTTAAGTCCCATAATATTTCACGACGCACATTTGAAAATTTGGCTATCTACAGCAACATCAAGGTGTCACAAAGCTGAACTTGTTAGGTTCGACACTGACAAGCTAAATGATGAAAACTTTAGAAGAAGGTACATGATAGAAATTTCAAATAGGTTTGATGCTCTCTGGACACACGAAGATCAAGACGAGGATGTAAATAAACAGTGGATCACTACGAGGAATTATATCAAAGAGGTAGCGAAGGTCACAATAGGTACAGTTAAGAAGAACAGGAGGAAACCGTGGTTTGAAGAGGAATGCGAGAAATTGGTAGAGGAAAGGAGAAAAGCGCGATTAGATTGGGATAGAATGGGAGACAGAAAACGAGAGGAGTTCTTGAACATGAGAAGAGGGATTATTTGAACAATCAAATTAAAAAAATGGAAACAAACAGTAAAACAAAATGCATTAGGGAACTTTGCCTAGATATAAATGGGTATAGGAAGGGGTTCAAGTCTAGAATAAATGCACTTCGAGGGGATGCCGGGGAAATACTGACAGACCCCAGTGCTATATTAAGTAAATGGAGGGCGTATTTTGAGCATCTATTAAATGTACACCAGGAAGCAGGAAATGAGCAGGCGTACGAAATACACACATCAGAACCCCAGATACCTGAGCCAACGTTAAAGGAAGTAAGAGGTGCAATCAACAAATTGAAAAACCATAAAATACCAGGATCAGATTGCATAACTGCAGAATTAGTTAAAAACGGGGGACAGAAATTGGTGGAACTAGTTCACAGAGTGATAACTAAAGTATGGAACTCAGAGATGATATCTGAAGAGTGGCAGGAGTCGATTCTGATCCCAACTTTTAAGGAGGGCGACAAAATGTATTGTAGTAATTATAGAGGGATATCTCTATTACCAGTATGTTCCAAAATTTTCTCGAATATTCTGCTAAGCAGGCTTATACCATATGCAGATGAAATTGTGTGGGATTACCAAGCTGGCTTTCGGAGGAACAGATCAACTATAGACCAAATATTCAGCCTGCGTCAAATTTTGGAAAAGAAATGGGAATACAATAAACCAGTTCATAATCTTTTCACAGATTTTACAAAAGCATATCATTCAGTATTGCAATCCAAATTATACAGAATTCTTTTGGAACTTTGAATACCAAAGAAGTATGTTAGACTTATAGAATCGAGTTTTAAAAACACAAAAGGTAGAGTACGCGTGTGGAAATTGGAGTCAGAATAATTTGTAATAAAGAACGGCGTTAAGCAGGGAGATGCCCTGTCTCCGCTACTTTTTAATTTAGTCCTAGAATATATTGTACGAATGGCAGCAGATAATTCAGGGGGTGTGGAGTTAAATGGAAATATTAAGATATTAGGGTATGCAGATGATCTAAACATCATTATCGATAGGAAATAATCTGTAACAGCATATGCGAATGCGTTAATCAAGGCTAGTGGAGATGTAGGCCTAAGGATAAGTGAAGACAAAACTAAATACCTGGCTACTACTAGAATGCCAATAGCAGTAGATCAGGAAATGTTACGAGTTGGAGACACGCAGTTTGAAAAAGTGAAGATATTGAAGTATCTAGGCGTGGACATCACTTCGAGAAATGAGATTGAACCCGAACTGAAGAAGAAATTAAGGGCAGGAAATGCGTGCTACTTCTCACTAATAGATTACTTTCATCACGGATACTGTCTAGGAATTTAAAGATTAGAATATACGAAACTATTATTCTACCAATTATGCTGTATGGGTGTGAGACGTGGTCTCTCACTGTGCAAAATGAAAAGCCGTTTCGAGTATTTGAAAATAAAATGTTGAGGAAAATTTTCGGAGCAAAAAGGGATGACATTAGCGGAGAGTGGCGAAAACTGCATAACGAAGAGGTTCACGAACTCTATTCAAGCCCTGACATAATCAGTATTATTAAATCACGTAGGCTGCTATGGGCGGGTCACGTAGCTCGAATGGATGAGGGCAGGGCAGTGCGCAGAGTACTGATAGGGCACCTAGAGGGAAAACGTCCTGTGGGGAGATCGAGGCATAGATGGGAGGACAATGTGAAGGCTGATTTGAGGAGCCTAGGTATTGAAGGTAAATGGAAGAAAATAGCCCAAGACAGGGACAGATGGCGAAAATACGTTGCTGCGGTAATGGACTCTCGAGTCCGGTATGACCAGTGAGTGAGTGTGTGTGTGTGTGTGTGTGTGTGTGTGTGTGTATGTGTGAGTGTGTGTTTCTCTGACTTGCAGAGTCCCATGCCCGCCATGAACAACGGCGCTCTCCCTAAATCTGCCCAAATGGTTACATAATAGACAGGTTTTTCTTACAAAAAAACGTCTGTCTTTTGAAAACAGGGATACCAACATATTTTTGCACAGCAGTAGGACTGTTCTCAGCTGTCACTTTCTTTTGCTTCCATAAGCAGAACAGATCAGTTGGATGTAATTGATAACTTTCATTTAAGTGACTACTTTTCCATTTGAATTGCCTGGAAAAGCATCGCCCGTAAGTACGTCTCCTAAGCTGAAACACGCTGATTATCTTCAAATATAGTTTGTTTAAAGGATGAATACGTGTTTACGTAGGTGAGGTTTATCAGCCAACTGTTCCCGCCTGCCTTCCATCTATGTTTTCCGTCCAACAAGACAGTTAAGTTTTTACGTTTCCGCGTCGTGACGTGATTTGATATTGAATGTCGGTTGGCCACTGCACTTCTTGAACTTCCTCACTATCAGGTGTAAGTCGGGGAAAGGGGGGAGGGGCGAACAGTTACCTTGACCAGTAGTCACCGTATTATGTTTTAGCAACTATCACAAATGTTTTGTCCGCAATGCCAGAATGTAATCTATTTGCTTATGTTTCTAGATATTTTATTTAAAAATTACTTCTGTGTTCATCAGGCTGTCGTTGTTTGTTTGCACCTTGGGGTGTGTCCTCACTGGTTGCTGAGAAAAGCAGTGTGGTGAGCAACGTGTCGGGCCTGTCGTATGTAACTTCGCGTCCTTTTGTCCGGACCATATTTCCTGGCGAGTGATGGTTTCCTATCGAGGAACTTTAATTGTTTTGTTCTCTTTTAATGAACCTCTTTTTAGGTAAACCTCAATTATTTGTTGTATTTTATTCAAACACATTTAAGAATTGTTTTTGGACTACCTATTTGAAGACAGTCTTCTCACAACCTTTAAAAATATTGTACTGTAACTTCAGTTGCTGAAATATTATCTTGCTTCTCTTATTAAAACCAGATTTGTATTATTTAGAAAGAGAATAATATTTATAGTAAATTTAAATTTTCATACATCATATTTCCATGAATAACTTTTGAGGAGCTGAGAGCAAGTATTTGTATTAACACTATAACCTTTTGTTATTTGATCTCACTGAAATATTTGATAAATTGATCGGTTATCAGTAATTGTCTCTCAGTAATTTTATTTACATTAAGAGTTTTGCCTTAATATGTCAAGGTCCTGTTGGCCTAGTTAATACATCCTGGCAACTGTTAAATACGAATGATGTTCAACCCTTATTTGACCCTGTCCTTCCACTCCAGACAACCTTAGGCCAGTAGTGTGTACCAAACACCACAAACAATCGTCCTGTTAATGCCCAACCATTTTCACAACCTATCATCAAATGTAAACATCGAGGATTCACACCTTCATCATCAATAGTTAACGGAGAATTGCCGTCTGAATGTAGGGTTCAAGAAGATTAAGAGAGACAGCTTTTCCCTCGACTCAGCACCAACATCATGTTGTGTACACTGTGAAATGTTAATGAACGATCGTCATCAAATCCCGAAGGTCTTCTTGAACGTTGAGAGTCACTAATATCAAAACGATTCTCCTTAGAAAGAGAAAACCATTTGCTAGCCGTGCTCTACCCAATCTCATTATCCCCTTTCATGACACAAATACTTCTGGCTGCCTCCGCTCCTGTCATCGCTCTACTGAACTCAAACCGAAGAATACGTTAGAAATGTTCCGAATTCTCCACTTGACACTCCATTTTCTGTAGTACACTATCTCCAAATGATAAAATGACAGAATGTAAACAACGGTGAACTACAAACAAAAACTTAAAATCGGTAAACAATCCCATAGCAACCGGAATACCAACAAGCAAAACAAAAACTCTAAGAACTTACGTGCTAACCTGATGTTCTGAAACTACCGACTTGCTCCGGCTTCTCAGAATCTGCAGTCGGACGACTTCTCAGGTTAACAAACTGTGCACACAAACCTTCCGCGTAAATCAAACTATTTGGTAGTGAAAAGCATACCAAAATCCGTACCGTAATTTCTGAGTTTAGCCTTCAAAAACACACTCCGAAAAACACCGCAGATGACATTTTCTCGGTTGAATGACACATTTCTAGTTAGTATTTCTTTTTCACGTCAAAAGAACAGAGTTCTTGAAGGAAGCGTGTTAAATGTTACTCTGTTTGCTACAGAAATTGACAGATGTATCAAGATTAAGGAATCCTGTCAAATGCTGTTTGTGTACGATTTTACAATCTGCTTTTATGCCTGCAGTCTGTAGACCACTGCCTCTCAAATACATAAGACACTGAGGAGTCTGGAGATCTGGGTGGAACCGATACGTTTTACGGCCATATGATTTATGAATCAGCATGACAACCATCTCTAAAGATGCTAGATAGCGTCTACGTTGGGGATATTAGATTAGCTACAGGAGCCTAGTGAAAGAGTCCTACAAAAAGCTTGCGGGCTGAACCCGACGAGCTGCTGCTCTCCAACCGGCGAAAGCTCCTTACGATGCCACATACTTGTAACATCAAGTCGTTCCTCCAGTCGCCAGCGTTTCATCTCTTTGCCCGAAAACACAGAGCAGCAAGGAGACATTTTGAGATCCACGTAAAGGTGCACCTCATTAATGTAGCTGTGGTATACACGACTTCCCTTATTTGGGGTTGGAAAAAATATCCCCCATGCTGAATGCGACTTGAAGGCGTGCTCAGATTGTCTAACCGTTAAGAAGACAGATCGCGGTAAGCAGCAAGTCTGGGCTCTATTCGCGGTATGCAGCACGTTTTCAATTGTCATTACACAGTCATTACATTGAGTGCTGAGTATATTTCATCCGTTTTCGCTGGTAACATTTCGTGATATTTTATCGTCATTCGTTTCATCCACAGCGACCCATTAATTTTTTTCAAGTAAATTCAATTAATTTCATGCACGTCTGACACTATTCGGAGTGTTAAACTGCACGTGCTAGGGGTACGTAACGTGTATCATTAACTTCCTTTGCGTTTAGTCGCCGACGCAGCAAAGCTGTTGTTGTACCGACCTATAATACCACAGACAGTGGGTAGTATTTCAGGGGGTTTTCGTAATCTCCAGAGCTGACCAGTCTTGTTACTTAGCTTTTACGGCCCCACTTGCAGTGCCTATGGATAAGTGTTGCTCTGTCACACACAACTAAAAAGCCATCAGCCGGCATTCTTGTGACCTTTTAATGTTTGTATATTTCTTTGTTTTAGGTATTTCTATAACACAGGTAAAAGAAATTAGAAACGAAATTATATAATAACTGGAATCAATCCGAACAATAAAAGTCACTTAAAAACATTGCTCAAAAATATCACCAATAGCCTTGTGAACTTTCAATCTATAAAAATGGTTCAAATGGCTCCAAGCACTATGGGACAACATTTGAGGTCATCAGTCCCCTAGACTTAGAACTGCTTAAACCTAATTAAACTAAGGACATCACACACATCCATGCCCGAGGCAGGATTCGAATCTGCGACCGTAGCAGCAGCGCGGTTCCGGACTGAACCGCCTAGAACCGCTCGGCCACAAAGGCCGGCTTCAATCTATAAGAACATATCTTTGTTTTACGTGGTCAAATAACAAAGGCAAAAGAAATTAGAGATCAAAAAATTACCTATTAACTTTAAACTAAAGCACGACATTCTTGTAGACTGTACTAAATCAAAAAATTATCTGATGATTTTATCTCGGGGTAGCGAGTTTGATTCTCAATCAAAAAACGTTCTCGGTCCAGGGTTCGAAACCCGATACTGCTTATATTTTGATTAATAATCAACACTGGCAGCCGAAGATTTCCGGCATAAGACATCACCCTCAATCTGCTAACGACCTTCTCAAACAGGGGGGAGAAGCGGACAGAGGTTCAGGGCACTCTCTTGACCTTGGGGTGGGAAACTGCCCTAAAGGTGAAAGAATCAGCAATGATTAAGGGCATGAGGATGCACAAAGCAATGGAAATTATTGCAATAAAGACACATATCGGGTATCCACAGAACATGTGACCTGTAATTGAAAGAGTATCATAATGATCCCTCCATTGGCAAAAGATTTCGGAATAGGCTCCATTCGGATCTCCGGAAGGGGTCTGCCTATAGGGAGGTGACCACGAGAAAAAGATTCAACAATCCACTAAAGGATAACGTTCTATGGGTCAGGGTGTGGAATGTCAGAAGCTTGAACGTGGTAGGGAAGCTAGAGAATCTGAAAAGGGAAATGCAAAGGCTCATGCTAGACATAGTAGGGTCAGTAAAGCGAAATGGAAACAAGACAAGGATTTCTGGTCAGATTAATATAGGATAATATCACCATCAGCAGAAAATGGTACAACGGGAGTAGGATTCGTTATGAGAAGGAAGTTAGGGCAGATAGTGTGATACTGCGAACTGTTCAACTATAGAGTTGTTCTTATCACAACCGACAGAAAATCAACACCGACAACGATACCTCACGTATAGATACCGACGTCGCAAAGATTTCAGTTAGATTATGTCATGGTCAGGTGGAGTTTCCGAAATCAGATACTGTATTGTAAGGTGTTCTCAGGAGCAGATACAGACTCAGATGACAGTGTGTAAGTGATGAGTAGTAGCCTGAAATCTCAGACATTAGACAGGAAGAACCAATACGCAAAGAAATGGGATACTGAAGTACTTAGGAATGACGAGGTATGCTTGAAGTTCTCTGAAGCTACAGATGCTGAGATAATGAATAGCTCAGTAGGCAGTACAGTTGAAGAAGAATAGACATCTCTAAAAAGGGAAATCACAGGCATTGCAAAGAGAAACATAGGTACAAAGAAGGCAAACTGATTTTATACAAAATATGCCGCCGTTTATGGTACCCTTGTGCCCTCAACTGCAAGGGAATAGACATAAAACTTTTCTGAATATCGTATCGCATCATAATGTAAAACGCTTTTCTGGAGAAAAGGCTACAAAATTATATAAGGGAGCACTCTACTTGAGAGCTCATTATAAATCATTGGGACCCCTCTGATCCCTTCTATGAAACTGGTTGAAGTCGTATTCTAGGCGTGCACATCTCAGTCAATGACGTCCCACATGTTGTGAGAAGGATTCAGTTCTGGTGAAAAGGGACGCTACGCAAGAGCGAACGAGTTCGTAGAAGATGCTTCAAGCTACTCTGAAGCAGTTCGGCAAAATTACGTAGTAAATTGTCTTGCTAAGCTACAGGTCACCTGCTTCTGAACGTGGCAAGAGCGATGCACATGATCACTATAGCCTCGTGTGTCGTGCTCCACTAGGTGATTGAGGCAGACTGATCAGGTGTTCATTTCATGCTATAAAAAAATCTCCCACACTAGAATACCTCCTTCAGCTGACTGAACACGCCCTATTTGCGAGACGGATCCATCGCCTTGCGCGGTTTGCGAAATACTCGCGCCGTGTCACCGCCGTGGAACAAGAAGTTGCGATGAGCTCTTTGCCACCGGTTGGCGGCCTCTAAAACAGAAACCCACTTGTTGTTATAACTTGCTTTATTTGCGCGTTTGGAGCGAGGCCCATCATAGTGGAATCTGAAAAAAGAACTGAAACCGTGTATCGTATCAAATGCTATCTGACTTAACAATGGTGCATTACGATAGATATCTTTTAACACGGCACTCTGTGTTAACTTCTGCCATCAGATTTTCTGATGATGGGACACATTCGAAAAGTGTAAATAAAACAAATTTCAACACTAGGTAGACTATTGCTATTAGTTGGCAATAACTAGTTATAATGACGTGCTAAGTACTCGTCGCAGGCCCCCTGCTCGACTATATGCCGCACAGTAAAAAGCGAACCGTGACTCATCACGCCAGACGATATTATTACTGTTCCTAATGTCAAATGTCGACGTCCCCGCGTCTAATATCATCCGTGCCGTGCGGCGTGTACTGTGGACGGGTATGGATCATTGTACGCCACAGCAAGTGGGTACTTCTAATTATACTGTTGCTTACGAATTACTGTTTCTGGTGTTATTTGCCGCTCTGTAGCCAAGAAATCCTTTGTGTGTGTTTGATGATTGGTGCTGAGAAATGAATAACCGTAGCAGCAGCTTTTTTGCATTATGAAATAACTTCCTTAGAAAAATGTGTGAACAGAACGGTACTGTACACGAAGGTTGCACTGAATGGGGCTGCGCTTTAAACAGACTCTCCTTGCATACAGGGGAACGGAAGTTGTGATCCCCATCGTCATACTGATTTAGGTTCAAAATGGCTCTGAGCACTATGCGACTTAACTTCTGAGGTCATCAGTCGTCTAGAACTTAGAACTAATTAAAACCTAACGAACCTAAGGACATCACACACATCCATGCCCGAGGCAGGATTCGAACCTGCGACCGCAGCGGTCGCTCGGCTCCAGACTGTAGCGCCTAGAACCGCACGGCCACTCCGGCCGGCACTGATTTA
Source organism: Schistocerca americana (assembly GCF_021461395.2). NCBI lineage: Eukaryota > Metazoa > Arthropoda > Insecta > Orthoptera > Acrididae > Schistocerca > Schistocerca americana. The sequence goes on along the minus strand of NC_060119.1, from coordinate 614,189,977 downwards.
GGTTTCCAGTGATTATTACTTAAGACATATGCAGATATGATTCCAAATAAAAGCCCACGGTCCACTGCTTGTCCCATCCTTGTCAAACTAGCTGTATGCAAATGCTTGTCTATGTATTATATTTCCTGTTTCTCAGACCATAATTTAACGACGTGTCCAGTATCATTGTAAAAGTGATTCACGGGCGAGTTACATGCTATTCTTACTACTACTACTACTACTACTACTAATACTACTGCTGCTGCTGCTACTGTGCAGAATAGTTCACACAATGTCGGAAAGGTGACTGGGGAGTCCTATAGATCTCGATTTAAGGTCCACTCCTATTCCTTATACACACATAAAAAAAAGTTTGGATCACCTCGGGTCCGTACAGAATATTGGAACAGAGATCAACACAAACATCATTTCTGGCGTTTTTATTGCTCATCAAAACCACACATAACATGTTGTACCACCGCACAGCGAGACCTTCAGAGACGGTGGTCCAGACTGCTGGACACACCGTTACCTCAAATACCCACTAGCACGTCCTCTTGCTCTGATGCATGCCTGTGTTCGTCGTGACATACTATCCACAAGTTCATCAAGGCACTGTTGGTCCGGATTGTCCCACACCTCAACGGCGATTTGGCGTAGATCCCTCAGAGTGGTTGGTGGGTCACGTCGTCAACAAGCAGCCCATTTCAACCCATCCCAGGCATGTTCGATAGGGTTCATGTCTGGAGAACATGCTGACCACTCTAGTTGAGCGATGTCGTTATCCTGAAGGACGTCATTCACAAGATGTGCACGATGGGGGCGTGAATTGTCGCCCATGAAGACGAACTCCTCGCCAATATACTGCCGATATGGTTGCACTATCGGTCGGAGGATGCCATTCACGTGTCGTACAGCCGTTACGGCGCCTTACATGACCACCGTCGGCGTACGTCGGCCCCACATAATGCCACCCTAAAACAGCAGGGAACCTCCACCTCGCTGCACTCGCTGGACAGTGTGTCTAAGGAGCTCAACCTGACCGGGTTGCCTCCAAACATGTCTCCGATGATTGTCCGGTGGAAGGCATATGCGGCACTCATCGGCGAAGACAACGTGATGCCAATCCTGAGCGGCCCATTCGGCATTTGTTGGGCCCATATGTACCGCGCTGCATGGTGTCATGGTTGCGAAGATGGACCTCACTGTGGACGTCGGGAGTGAAGTTGCGCATCATGCAGGCCATTGCGCACAGTTTGAGTAGAGAAATCTGGGCTCGCACAGAAAAATTTCAGTTCTCGTTTTTACCACGCGCCGTTCGAGAGTGGAACGGTAGAGAGACAGCTTGAAGGTGGTTCATTGAACCCTCTGGCAGGCACTTAATTGTGAATAGCAGAGTAATCACGCAGATTTAGATGTAACAGGCGTCCTGTGGCTGCACGAAAAGTATTTTTCAACACGGTGGCGTTGCTGCCAGGGCTCCTCCAAACCATAATCCGTTGGTAGCGGTCATCCACTGCAGCTGTAGCCCTTGGGCGGCCTGAGCGAGGCACGTCATCGACAGTTCCTGTCTCTCAGTATCTCCTCCATGGCCAAGCAACAACGCTTTGGTTCACTCCGAGGCGCCTGCACATTTCCCTTGTTGAGAGCCCTTCCTGGCACAAAGTAACAATGCGGACGCCGTCTGACCCCGGTATTGACCGTATAGGCATGGTTGATCTACAGTCAACACGAGTCATGTACTCCCTTCGTGGTCGAATGACTGGAACTGAGCAGCTGTCGGACCCCCTTCTTCTAATAGGCGCTGCTCATGCATGGTTGCTTACACCTTTGGGCTTGTTTACTGACATCTCTGAACAGTCAAGGGACTGTGTCTGTGATCAGTATCCACAGTCAACGTCTGTCGTCAGGAGTTCTGGGTTCCAGGGTGATGCAAAACTTTCTTTGGTGTGTGTGTATGTAAAATACCTTCCACTTAATATTAAACAAGCAAAATTGGTACTTTTGCAGATGATACTAGTGTTATGACAAATCCCATTAGAGAGGAAGCAATAGTAAAGTTGGTAAATGATATTTTCCGAAGGATTATTAAGTGATTCTCTGAAAACTGACTCTCCCTAAATTTTTAAGAACACGCAACCCTCTATTCTGTACAACATAAAGTCATACCAACAAATGTAAGGAGTCAGTAAATAGGGTAGAATACTCCATGACCCTGGGTGTAGCTATTGATGAAAATTTGAACTGGAAGAAGCACATTACTGAACTTCTCAATAAATTAATTTCACCTACTTTTGCTCTTTGTATATCTGCTAATTTTGGAAACAAGCTCGTGACGTATTTCGCATGTTTACACTGCATAATGTCAGAAGAAATGATTTTCTTGGGTAAATCATCACTTGCAAAGAAAGTAGTGTTTGTAAGGAAGGGAGCAGTATGAATAACATGTTATGTTCATCCATGGGCGTCATATAGATACCTGTTAAAGGAACTAGGCATGTTAACTGCGCCGTCACAATAAGTGCATTCGCTAAATGAAATTCGTCACACATAATCCATAACGATTTGAGAAAACCTGTGATGTCCATTTTGTGCCGTCTCGTTGTCGCTGTTGGTTTGTACCGTGGGAAGCAAGGAGAGGATGTTGTTTGGTTCCCGGTATCTCTTTTATAACACAAACTGCACGCTTGAATTAAGAGGCTTCTTTATTCATAAGAAGGATGAGTTACTTAAGATCGTCCAGATGCTGTGGTTCAAGCTCTTGCGTAGTAGCCGGCCGCGGTGGTCTCGCGGTTCTAGGCGCGCAGTCCAGAACCGTGGGACTGCTATGGTCGCAGGTTCGAATCCTGCCTCGGGCATGGATGTGTGTGATGTCCTTAGGTTAGTTAGGTTTAAGTAGTTCTAAGTTCTAGGGGACTGATGACCACAGCTGTTAAGTCCCATAGTGCTCAGAGCCATCTTGCGTAGTAGTCCACGTTAGAGTCAGTGCTGGTGAAGTGCAAGTCCGCTTTGTACTCTATTCTGGTCGCTAGGTACTGACTGACTCTGAGCTAGAGGCTGAGCTGACTGCGACTGCGACTCTCACTGCGCTGCTACTGATGACTCGACTGGGCTGCGACAGACTGGGCCCTCTGGTCCGCGTCGGTGATCTAAATACTGGCGATCGAGAGGTCGTAGGCGGCGCGTTTCTTGCGATTTTGCCTTTGGCCTCTCTCCTGATAGGCTAGGCTACTATCGACCTTCTCGCAGCCTTTTTTCCAACCGAAGTGCTGGGGGCAGCTTACGCCAGCACAGTCCATTTATACAACAGTAGAGGAAAAAATGACCTTTGTTACCCATTGCTTTAGCTGTCAGTGGCTGATTTGATCATTTGCCCAATAACATAAAATGCCTGACAGGTAGCAAGCAAGATTTAAATCTAATTTCAAATCATTGTTCTTGGACCACTCCTTCTATTCCATTGGCGAATTTCTACTTAAAAACCTGATGGACACTGAAAAAAGGAAAGAAAAGTGTAGTTGGATAAGTAGTTATAAAAATAATAATGTCTTCATTAATGTAAACACTAATCATGCATACATATCCTGTAAACTTAGTCTTTTCACATCATTTGGGTAAAAGAATCGTTCGACTGATCTATGGAAGATGTAACTAACTAACTAGCTGCTATTACTGCTGTTTTAGTAATCAACGATACTCGAAAACGATCTCTGTTGTCAACAACTTGTTGCCCTCAGCAGTCACCCTTAGTCACGCATTGTTCAAGAATACCCTTGACATGATTGCATGATTGGCATTATGACCCCTGATATCGACGGTGTGTCGTGTCCATAATCTGTGTGCCCGCAAACGCTCTGAAATCGAGTGTTTTATCCATTCTTTTGCTATACTTGCTTCCAGATTAAAATCTAAAGCCAACCAGCTCAAACGACATGTCATGTTATCCATTTCCGGTAGCGACTGGGGTGCGTTCTCGTCAACATTGTAGCCATTTGTAATTAAGCTGCTCATGAGTGTACAGTCAACAAGGGAACCAATACAGAAACAGCTCTAAGTCTGTCAGATTGTTTCACCCCTGAGAATAGTCAATTCAAACAACGCTTATGTTCCTATACGATCGCACCAGCGGTTTTATTTGCCGTAATGGGCGTGCGAAATGCAAGACCTAATTTGTTGACTTGACTGGTTATGGTCTCATAGATATCAGCCATGCCACATCGCTTTAAAATCCGTAGACTTAATCCAGAAACGTGTGCTGACCTTCTCACTTCAGAATAGCAATTAAACCTACGTTCTTAATTGCTGCTGTATGTATGCCAATCTCGGTCTTCCTCTACAGTTCTTACCGCTCACATCTCCTTCTAGCACCAGGGAAGTTACTCCGTGACGTCTTAACAAATGTCCTACTATCCTATCCCTTCTTCTTGTCAGTGTTTTCCATGTTTTCCTTGTTTCGCCGATTCTGTAGAGAGCCTACTAATTTCTTACCTTATCATCCCACCTAATTCTCAACATTCATCTGTAGTAACCCATTTCAGATGCTTCGATTCTCTTCTGTTCCGATTTCCCACAGTCGATATTTCACTACCATACATTGCTGCGCTCCAAACGTATATTCTCAAAAATGTACGTTAATTTGGATCCAACAGTTTAAAAGTATAGTTTCTCACTGTCACTCACTACGTAAAAATAAAGATCGTTATTCTGATTAACTACTGGGAAAACACCAACACACGGACATAAATATCAACTCAGCGAATAATCTCAGTTAACAGCTACCTCAAATGTCGTAAACTAAGTTATAGTTCGTACTCTTGCTTGAAAGCAATTATTGAAAACGCAATAAAATAAGCTAAGTCCATTCAAAAGCTGTAGCACTGTTACGTAGCTCGTGCTCACAAAATTATTTCAAGTTCAGTAAAAGTTTGAAATGTATAGCTCTCGCTGGAAGGATTATTGCAACGAAAAGTTAAAGTATTTGACAAAAAAGGCTGCTGGGCCTTTTGGCTAGTAGTTGTCCCAACGCAGCATAATATGCACATGACGAATGTTGTATGATAAGCATTACGAGCCGGCAGAAAGATGAACCTTAATCTTTCTCAGAACCACGTTGTTATCCAGCTGTGGGTATTTTTGTAACATGAATTCTTGTCGAAGGCGTGGAATACTCAGATCGTACATCTATTTCCACACTTCTCTTAATTTTTTTCTTCTAAAGGGAATTTAACTCATCATTTGATAACAATTACTACATCTAAGCTTAAGCTTACCCTATAGATTAACTACGTGAGTATCTAGAATTAGCCAGGTGTGTATTTATCCACATCTTCTATTACTTCACCCTCTCCTTCTACCTCTCTCTGTTCATCTCCTCCTCCCTCCTCACACCACCAATTCCAACAACATCCATCTTCTGTCTATCTCCTCCTGGCCCTCTCTCTGTTCATCTGCTCCTTCCCTGTTTCTTGACCACCTGCTCCTTCCCACTTTCTCTGCCAATTTGCTTTTCCCCCCTCTGTCCATCTCCAACCCTCTATGTCCTCCTCACTAAGAACATCTGCACCCCATCTTACTGTCCATCTTCTGCTCCCCCTTCTTTCTGTCCATCTGCTCTCTGTCCATAACCTCCTCCCCTCTCTCACTGTCCTCTTTCTCCTTCATTATCTCCCCTTCCCTTTCTCTCTCCATTTCCTACTCCCTCTCCATCTATTTTCTCCTTCCCCTCTCTCTGTCCGTTTCCTTATCTCTCCTTTCTCTATCCATCTCCTCGTCCTCACACTCTGTGTCATTCTCATCCTCTTCCCTTTCTCTGTTCATTTCCTAATTCTCCTTCTCTGTCCATCTTCTAAACTCATCTGCGCTCTCTGAAGATTTGCTCCTCTGTCTCTCTCTACCCATCTCCTCTTCTTTCTTTTGCCTATGCATCCTCGTCTCCACTTCCTGACAATCTCATCCTCTTTCATTTCTGTGTCCATTTCCTCCTCCCCCCCTTCTCTGCATATCTATTAAAACCCCCCTCTCTGTTCATTTCCTCCTCCTCCCTCTTTATATGTATCCGCCTCCCACTCTCTCTGTCCATTTCCTCCTCCATCTTCTCTTTATTCATCTTATCCTCTTTTCTTTCTCTGTGCATCTCGTCCTCTGCACTATCTTCCCTTTCTCTACCCATTTTCTTTTCCCATCTATCTGTACATCTACTCCTGCCCCCCTCCCTCCCTCTGTGCATCATAAACTCTCTCACTATCCATTTCCTCCTCCATTCTCTCTGTGAATTTCATCCTCCCTCTCTCCCTATTTCCTCCTCCCACCTTTCTTTATTCATCTCCTCCTCTTTCCTTCTTCTGTGTATCTTCACCTCAACACTCTCTATGTCAGTCTCATCCTCTTCCATTTCTCTGTACATTTCCTCCTCCTCCTCCTCCTCCTCCTCCTCCTCCTCTCTCTCTATCTCCTCCACCATGTCTGCCCACTTTCACTTTCTCCCACTCATTGTTTATTCCTTCCACCCTCCTCTCTCTGTCCACATCCTCCTATTTCCTTGCTCTATCTATCACTTATTCTACACATACTGTGTCAATCTCATCCTCTTCTCTGTACAATTCCTCCTCCTGTCTCCCTGTTCACCACCTCATCACTCTCTTCCTATCCACCTCTTCTTGCTCGCTCTCTCTCTGTCCATCTCTTTCCTTTCTCTCTCCATTTTCTCCTTCCTCTCTGTCTGTTCTCGCTCCTTCTATCTGTTTGTTATCACCTCCCCACTCCAATAGAAGGTTGCTGTAATTTTTTACCTCTCACAGTATTTCTTTCCAGACAGTAATTAACATGTGTTCCAAGTTTACTTGAAATCTATCAAGAGGTTTAGGAAAAACTTTTTACCCTACTTTGCCCACATATGCACATTTCACATATGTTTAACATATTTTGCACATAGTTGTACACTTATTCCACCTGTATCGCTTGGGAATTTCGCCCTGCAGTTAAGATTCCACGCAGCTCAATTTTTATGACATCATATCTCCTGAACTATGAGTCGTACAATGAATCAACCTCGTAGGTACAAGTAGTGGAATATGTGAATGCAGTCTGCAAACTGTGTCGCGAATAGTGTAAGTAGTAAGAAGTAATAAACTGAAACGTCATGCAAGATTTGGCAGTTTCTCATGCATCTTAGTGTTGATTACGCTATATCTCCTGAAGTATGTGTTGTACAACGACATATTTTTGAAAATGTGTTTGGTAGTATATGTGAATACTTTTCTCAAAAAGTATTGAACATTGAGTTAGTAGTAACAAATTACCTAATAATTTCAAACGTCAAGCCTCAAGCGGCAGTTTTACTACATGAACAGTGAAAATGTAGTAAACGATAAATATTTTTCCTTTCCTCATTTTGTGGGGACGTGGCAGCGAGAAAACTCTCATAAAGGTTTAGAGTTTTGTAATGTTGGTTGCAAGCCACTAAGTTTTCTCATTCTCAGATACTAGATGAATATAGTCTGGCTATTTTCGCAAATTTAGCTACCCTTTCTTTTCACTCCTATCCTCCACTCTTTTGGCACGTAAGTGCTTTTTACTTCCATAGTTGTACTTCTCATCGGTAAGTGATATGTGTACCAAGAATGGTTGAAACTGATAGAGTGGTTTATAAGTGGGTGTGTTACATACATACACTTTAATAATACAGAAAATAATTAATGTGGAGTAACGAAATTTAGGGAATACATTTGTCTAGGTAACATATTTAGGTGATTAACTTTACAAGATCACAGGTTATTGAAAGCGCAAAATAAGCGACTGAAAATGTGGAAAGCTGATACATTAATAACACTAGTTAACAGCCATTTTGCATGTGGGATGTGATACATCAACTAGTATGTATTTTTGTGTGTAGAATCTGAATATACCTTTCAAAATGTTCTAGCACGTACCATGTTTTAGTTTTTAAACGTTTTTTATTTTTCGTATTCCGTATTTCGCTTTTTGTTGTTCTTCTGTGTTGATGTTTAATTGTTTGTTTTTGATTTGCAGAGGAGAGCTATAAGATCTACAAATTGTCAGTAAATGGTTGGTGTGATAATCCAGTGATGTGAAAGAGATCCTCAGTGAGTGTTTCCTGTGAAAGATAGTGCAAAATTTTTGTGTTTAAAGCTTACACTAAGAAAAATGGGAACTAGTAAATCTCATTGCTGTCCAAACCACCACGACAACTTTTGTTATATGTGTGGGAAATTCACTCCAAATGCCCAAAGAAAACCAATCACTGATTTGGTTAAGAAGACATATAAATTGTATTTTTATTGTCTTGTTTTTGATCAAGATAAAAATTTTGTACCTGATATTGCCTGCATAGTCTGTACTACAATCTTAACCGAGTGATTGTAAGGAAAACGCTGAGCCATACCATTCACTGTTCCGATGGTGTGGTGTGACCCTAATGTGCATTATTCAGACTGTTACTTCTGTTTTACAAATATTTCAGGACATTCACACAAAACTAGACGTAAAGTAAAGTATCCAAATGTGTCTTCAGTGGATTTGCCTGCGCCCCATGATGAGGGGTTGCCTGTTCCCGTCTGTAACTTGAAAGCCACAGAAACAGACACCATGTCAAGTGAATCAGAAAGTATTGAACATACAGAAGAGTACTGTCCTCAATGTCATGACACTTCGCCTCAGCTCTTTAATTACACGGAATTGAACGATTTGGTTCGCAATCTAAAACTTTCGAAACAGCAAGCTGAACTCTTGGGCTCGAGATTACAACAACGGAACCTTCTTGCTCCAGGGACAAAAATTTCCTGTTTCAGATCAAGAGATGCTTCCTTCGCTCAATATTTCGATGTGTAGAATCCGATGTGTGTATGTAGAGATGTCAATGGTCTGATGACGTGCTGGGTGTACAACATAATGCACAGGAGTGGGGACTATTTATTGACTACAGTAAAATTAGCTTTAAAGTAGTACTACTGCATAATGGGAATACATTTCCATCGGTACCTTCAGCTTACGCAGTAGACATGAAAGATAATTATGAAACCATGGCTTTGCCGCTAGAGGTAATCAAATATAAGGAATATGAATGGCAGATTTGCTGTGATTTAAAAGTTGTTACAGGTTTACAGGCTGGATTCACGAAATACAGCTGCTTTTTGTGTCTTTGGGACATCCGTGACAACAAGAACCACTATAAAGTCAAGGAATGGCCTATAAGGAAGTCAGGTGAACTATACCCCATTTGTTGAGTCCGATAAAATCATTTTGTCTCCCCTTCATATCAATTTGCGCCTTATCGAGAACTTTGTAAAAGATCTAGATAAAGAAGATGAGGCTTTTAATCACTTAAATGAAAAGTTTTCCAAATTAAGTGAGGCAAAGCTGAAACAGGGTACATTTGTTGGACCACAAATAAGAAAATCGCTGAAAGATGTAACCATTGATACCAAACTCACAGATATCCAATTAGCTGCTTTGTCTTCTTTTAAAGCAATAGAGAAGGGCTTTTTGGGCAACAGAAAAGACAAAAACTATGTTACCATTATGAATGATCTGTTGGACAACTATAAGATAATGGGGTGTAGAAGGTCGCTTAAAATTCACTTTTTACATTGTCACCTTCTTCCCGGAAAACTTGGAATCCATAAGCAATGAGCATGCTGAATGCTTTCACCAAGACATTCTTATCGTGGAACACCGTTACCTAGGTCATTGGAACCCTTCGATTATGGGTGAGTACTTCTGGGGTCTTGTTAGGGAGAGTGATGAAACGGCAAACAAAAGAAGAGCTCCGTCGTTACATTTTTCAAAATCCAAAGACGATTAAAGGTGAAAATATCTTCTCACCTAATTTGGATATTTTATTGTCATCAGGCCCATATATACATACAAAATAATATTGATTTCAAACGTTCTGTATGTGTATTTTTGTTTGACTTAATTGTGTCAATTTTCGCTATTACAATTTTTTATTCTGCTAAGCATCTAGGAAATTTGACGTCTTAGAGAAAAACTGAATTTTTCAGTGTATTCAGCCCCAAAATGAGGTAAATCCGCCCATTTACAAACCAGATGTAGAAAAAAAGTTTAGATTTGTTAACTAGTTCAAAAGGTTCAAATGGCTCTGAGAACTATGGGACTTAACATCTATGGTCATCAGTCCCCTAGAACTTAGAACTACTTAAACGTAACTAACCTAAGGACGTCACAAACATCCATGCCCGAGGCAGGATTCGAACCTGCGACCGTAGCGGTCACGCGGGTTCAGACTGAAGCGCCTAGAACCGCACGGCCACACCGGCCGGCTGTTAACTAGTGTAACCATTGTAACCGCCAGAATGTTGAATGAAAGCATGGAAATGTGGAAACGTGAATGCATTGTGTAGTACAGATATGGAATGCTTTTGTGCCTGTTACACTTGGCCGGTCTATACAGGGTCGGTTAATGCTGGAGTTGTCGTCCAATGATGTCATATGTGCTCGATTGGAGACATGTCTGGTGATAGAAGAGGTTGTAGAGCATGTTGGGTTACGAGAGTGGTATGTGGGCGAGTATTATCCTGCTGGTAAACACACCGTGGAATGCTGCTTATGAATGGCAGCACAACAGGTCGAATCACCAGACTGGCATACAAATTTGCAGAAGAACTGCGAGAGTGCTCCCGCTGTCGTAAGAAATCGCACCTCAGACCGTAATTCAAGGTGTAGGTCCTGTGTGTCTAGCACACAAACAGATTGGTCGCAGTCCGGCAACTGGCTTCTTTCTAACCAACAGACGACCATCACTGGCCCGAATCAGAAGTAGCTTTCAGCAGGAAACACAACAGACCTTCGTCCTGCCACGCAATGAACTCTCGCTTGACACCATTGAAGTCAAATCACGGTGGGTTGAGGTCAGAGGAATGCAAGCTCAGGACGTCTGGCTCGGAGCTGTTCTTGAAGTAACCGATTTGTAACGCTTCGTTCTGTCGCTGTGTTTCCTTCTCCTCCCCAAATTGCTGCTGCAGATGGAGTGCGATGCCCCAGAGCCATATGCGGAATACGATGGTCTTCGCGCTCCGGTATCCCACGTGGCCGTCTGGAGCCCGGTCTTCTTGCGACCGTACGTTCCCGTGTCCAACGCTGAGCAATCATGTTCAGTAGGTACATGCCTGCCAAGTCTTTCTGTAACATCGCAGAAGGAACATCCAGCCCATCTCATAGCCCTATTACACCCCCTCGCTCAAATTTATTGGCTTGCTGATAATGTCGTCTTTGTTAAGTTAAAGGCATTGTTGACTAGCATCAACTCACCACGTCTGATATCAGTTAACGCTCACGGCCATTACAGCGTGTATTTAGAGAGAATATGATTTCATTATTTTCAGCATGGCAGCAACACCAGCAACCGTTACGAATAACAGATGTAATGGCGGAGGACATACGTGATGATAATGATGTTTGGTTTGTGGTGCGGTTATCAGCGCGCGTACAAATTCCCAATCTTTGTTCATTCCAATCTCGCCACTTTCATGAATGATGATGAAATTATGAGGACATCACAAACACCCAGTCATCTCGACGCAGGTGAAAATCCCTGACCCCGCCGGGAATCAAACCCCGTGCTCAGGAAGGGAAAACGCTACCGTGAGACCACGAGCTGCTGACAAGGAGGACATGCGGTGCCATATGTAGTTTTACTTATGATCGAAACAGGCTTATGTATGTAGAAGTTATTTTATTTTATTGATCTTGACACAGCAGCTGGGCCAAGACCTTTGTAATTTTTAAAAGCTTATGACTTCTGAAGAAGGCTATATTAGTATAGCAGAAACCATGGTCAAGGCGCCAGCCGCTTCATTCCGGAACCACGCGGCTGCTAAGGTCGCAGGTTCGAATCCTGCCTCGGGAATTGACGTGTGTGATGTCCTTAGGTTAGTTAGGTTTAAGTAGTTCTAAGTCTACGGGACTGACGAGCTCAGATGTTAAGTCTCATAGTGCTTAGAGTCATTTGAATCATTTTTGAACCATGGTCAAGGTTTAGAATAAAATAATTAGTGCAACTGTGAGCTGTTTTTCATTCGAGAGAATATGATTTTCATCTTCACAGTGGGGAAACTAGCGCCACTCTTTTGCGACTGGTGCGAAATTCGATTAAACATCGTCTTTAATATGTAGAAGCACGCGTACCAACTTCCGTTTATGTCGCACAACTCCTTCTTGGTGTTGCAATTATTTCTCCGTCAGTGCACTTATTGGTACAGTGCTTCGGAGCCGAGAAAAAACGTGTGTATGTGTATTTCACGGGTGAGATAATTTTGTCACGTATTGGAGTAGTGTGCAATCATTTTTTTTTTTTGTCATGACTACATAGGTAGCTTTCTTTCAAATAGCTTTCTTTCGCTTTTATTTTCTTAGGGAGCATTTTTACATACTTGCAAATTAAACTCTTGCCAGGACAAAGTCAGTCATCTTCACTGTCACATGTATTTGCCGCCTCGGAGATAATCTATGCAGTAGGTAAAATAACAGCTGTTCGCGTGAACCCTACTAATTTATTCCGGTGATTATTCGCAATGAAGCTGGGTAGGTATTCCCTGGACTGTCATTAGTTACAGACCGCCTACGTAACCTCTCTTCGTTTAATGTGAGACGCAATTTCCTTGAGAGAAAGATATTTGCGTCATAGAGACGGAAGATCTGAAACCTACCTGCATTAGATAATACCCTGTGGTCTTCCAGACTTCTGCAGCGAGCAGCTTTAGAGGGCTACCAGGGGAGCGGCTCCCAAAAGGCCCGGGAGATTTAGAGTGCGTTTGGCAGGGAACCTGGTGGCAGCCATGGCCAACAGACCGTGTCTCCCAGAGCGTAGCGGTGGGCGCGCAGAGCAACAAGTCGTGCGAGACGGTGGGTCACGAGCGCGCCGCGGCGGACAGATTAACGTGGAGCTCTCGACAGGCAGGTCCAGGTCCAGCTGCTGGTGGAGGTGGCCGACTAGCCTTCACGGCGCTCAGCCACGGACGCCTGGACCTGTTCGGACGCAGCCCGTTACACCGAAAGATGTTCTTCACTTACAAACTAATTATTCAGTTACACTGGCAGTCGCTGTCCGAGAAACGTAAGGTGGTACTGACAGGGACACTCGGCTGTTGCTGTCAGGTAGATGTAATATCTTTCAACTTAGGAAATTGCACTGTCAGTGAATACAAAGCCTCCACAGTTAATCACATTACAACAGATTCCTCGCAAGACGTATTTCAATTCGTAAAATGAATTTTGATGCCGCGGTAGTCTCTATTATGGCATCGAGATCTCACAAGAGGCACGACGTACGCTCACCGGCTAAAATAGCAGTCACATCCGTAAAGGAGCACACTGGCTGCTCTGGAGCGATGCCGATATTCTAAAACTGCCACCCGGTCGCTGCTGACGTAAAGCGTGGCAGCGACGCGCTAACGGCCGTCACTACACTCATCACCCAGCTTACGAGCCGACCCGGGCAATACTGGGCTGTCATACACACTGCCATCACAACACTCTTTCACACTCTTACATGAATACCACACCCGGCCCATAACGCAGACCCGCACACACTATCACAGATCCTGTTCTGAAATGCAGACTCGATCCACAACAAAAGGGCAGAATTTGCCGCGTTCATGGAGTGCTAGGGAATCCTTGTCGCGCTACTGAGCGAGACTAAGCTTAAACCGCACAAACAATTAAACTTTCCTGGCTACTGTGTCTATCGTACCTTCCGCCCGGGCGACGCCGTGGCAGGTGGAACTGCAATCGTCATACACAAAGACATTGAGCACACAAACATAGAGCTCCCTGAACTGGAAAAAATCGAGGCTACGGCCGTCAGAGTCAAGTTCAACGGAGCCTACACCAAACTGATATCGGTATACAACAGCCCTGTAGGCATTTCAACACGCGATATCAGCACATTACTCAACATTTCACCGCGAGTAATAGTCGCTGGAGATCTGAACGCAAAACACCCAGAATGGAATTCACGCATACGAAATCCCAACGGCAAAAAACTGTACGAACATTCACTAGGCAGAAACTACATTATACTAGCGCCGACTGAACCGACGCACATTCCATATCAGAGGGGACACAGGCCAGACGTGATAGACATGGCCCTCATCAAGGGCATTACATCGACACTCAACGTTGCCGTTGAAAACGATCTGCCCTCAAACCACCAACCTGTAATACTATACATTGAGGAAACTCTGCAGCACACGGAACAACGCAAGATGTTGGACTACGGGCGTGCGAATTGGACATTGTTCAAGCAAACGCTCGATAGCCACATCCCACCTATACACGAAATTAATGAAGCAGCACAAATTGACGAGGCAGTAGAAACCCTCACTAACGCCGTCCAGGACGCAATGGCAGGCACCATACCTGATCGCACCTCACAACAACGCAGTGCGGCCCTACCCCAGGAAATCCTGGGCCTAATCTCAATGAGGAATCGCCTCAGGAGACAATGGCAGCGCACCAGGCGTCCGTACTTCAAACGGCACATTAACAGGCTACAGGGCATCATACACGGTAAAATACACTCCTGGAAATTGAAACAAGAACACCGTGAATTCATTGTCCCAGGAAGGGAAAACTTTATTGACACATTCCTGGGGTCAGATACATCACATGATCACACTGACAGAACCACAGGCACATAGACACAGGCAACAGAGCATGCACAATGTCGGCACTAGTACAGTGTATATCCACCTTTCGCAGCAATGCAGGCTGCTATTCTCCCATGGAGACGATCGTAGAGATGCTGGATGTAGTCCTGTGGAACGGCTTGCCATGCCATTTCCACCTGGCGCCTCAGTTGGACCAGCGTTCGTGCTGGACGTGCAGACCGCGTGAGACGACGCTTCATCCAGTCCCAAACATGCTCAATGGGGGACAGATCCGGAGATCTTGCTGGCCAGGGTAGTTGACTTACACCTTCTAGAGCACGTTGGGTGGCACGGGATACATGCGGACGTGCATTGTCCTGTTGGAACAGCACGTTCCCTTGCCGGTCTAGGAATGGTAGAACGATGGGTTCGATGACGGTTTGGATGTACCGTGCACTATTCAGTGTCCCCTCGACGATCACCAGTGGTGTACGGCCAGTGTAGGAGATCGCTCCCCACACCATGATGCCGGGTGTTGGCCCTGTGTGCCTCGGTCGTATGCAGTCCTGATTGTGGTGCTCACCTGCACGGCGCCAAACACGCATACGACCATCATTGGCACCAAGGCAGAAGCGACTCTCATCGCTGAAGACGACACGTCTCCATTCGTCCCTCCATTCACGCCTGTCGCGACACCACTGGAGGCGGGCTGCACGATGTTGGGGCGCGAGCGGAAGACGGCCTAACGGTGTGCGGGACCGTAACCCAGCTTCATGGAGACGGTTGCGAATGGTCCTCGCCGATACCGCAGGAGCAACAGTGTCCCTAATTTGCTGGGAAGTGGCGGTGCGGTCCCCTACGGCACTGCGTAGGATCCTACGGTCTTGGCGTGCATCCGTGCGTCGCTGCGGTCCGGTCCCAGGTCGACGGGCACGTGCACCTTCCGCCGACCACTGGCGACAACATCGATGTACTGTGGAGACCTCACGCCCCACGTGTTGAGCAATTCGGTGGTACGTCCACCCGGCCTCCAGCATGCCCACTATACGCCCTCGCTCAAAGTCCGTCAACTGCACATACGGTTCACGTCCACGCTGTCGCGGCATGCTACCAGTGTTAAAGACTGCGATGGAGCTCCGTATGCCACGGCAAACTGGCTGACACTGACGGCGGCGGTGCACAAATGCTGCGCAGCTAGCGCCATTCGACGGCCAACACCGCGGTTCCTGGTGTGTCCGCTGTGCCGTGCGTGTGATCATTGCTTGTACAGCCCTCTCGCAGTGTCCGGAGCAAGTATGGTGGGTCTGATACACCGGTGTCAATGTGTTCTTTTTTCCACTTCCAGGAGTGTACAAACACATAGAACACAACAATTTAACCAAAAACTCGAAGGGCTGGACACCGCACGACCTGGCGTGTGGCAACTAGCCCGACACTTCACCAGGGAGAAAATATACATCCCAACGCTTCAAGGGCCTGACGCACCTGCATACTCTGTGGAAGAGAAAGCAGAACTAATGGCCCGAACACTCGCAGCGTCATTCACACCGAACCTGGTACCATCAGATCCAGTGTTCACACTTGTTACTGACCAGGAGGTTACACGCATTCTAGCCCAACCATCGCGCGACGACATTCGACATGCTAGCACAGCCGAAGTCTCCTGGGCTATAATGCATTCCGCTGCTAGGGAAACCCCTGGTCATGATGGCATTCAAAACCGTGTCCTCCAGGAGTTCACGGATAAAGCAACTGAGTACCTAACACACATAACGAATGCCATACTAAAACACCAACACTTCCCCGCCTTTTGGAAGACGGCCAAGGTCCTGATGTTCAGGAAGCCGGGGAAAGACCACAGCCTCCCACAAAATTACCGACCCATCAGCCTTCTGAGCTCAGTAAGATTGTTGAGAAGGTGATTCTCAAACGCATCACTAGGCACTGCACAACAAATGACATCCTGAGACCGGAGCAATTCGGCCTCAGGAATCACCACTCCACAACACAACTACTCCTACGGGTCGTTGAACATATAACATATGGCTTCAACATAAACAAAGCTACAGGGGCGGTGTTCCTGGACATCTAGAAGGCTTTCGACCGTCTATGGCACAACGGCCTCATCCGCAAACTCAGCGACGCGGGATTCCCCGACGGGCTGCTGCGTCTGATACTCTCATACCTCACAGACAGGAGTTTCAACACTGACGTGCAGGGAAAACAATCAACACGACACGGTATACACGCGAGAGTACCCCAGGGAAGCATCCTAGGGCCCCTACTGTTTAACCTCTACATAAACGATCTCCCAACCACACACAACACAATGATGGTAATATATGCGGATGACGCAGCCATCCTTGCACAAGATTGGAAACCATCAAACATTACGTCACGCCTACAGACACGCCTCAGAGTGGCCGAGCCTTGGTTGGAGAAATGGCGTGTTAGAGTAAACGTCGACAAGTGCGAAGCCGTGCTGTTCACTGGAAGACCGAAGCAACTGCGCAAACACCGCTACTGCAGACCAATAACTCTACATGCACGTCCAATACGTTTCCGCGAGAAAGTCAAATACCTCGGTGTCTGGCTGGAACGGAAATTACTCTGGGGGGACAACATACAACACATGATCAACCGAGCTAGCGCGAGGCTCAAACAGCTCTCTCCTATGCTCAACAGGCGCAGCACACTGAACAGAAGGGTGTCGAGGTCCATGTACATGACACTTATCCGACCCCTGATGACGTACGCAGCTCCTGTCTGGGGATACGCTGCGCCTACACGCCTGCGCCGTCTGCAGCTCACACAAAACAAAGTACTCAAAATCATAAGCAATCCTCCACGATACACACGCATCGCGGACCTTCACCGGGAATACCGACTTGAGACTCTCACGGAGGTAATCCACAAACTCACCACAAGACTATACAGAAACTCCAGACATTCGCAGAACCCGTTTATTCTGAATCTGGGGAACTACGACCACGACCATAGATGGAAACATAAAAGACCAAAAGACGTACTTGTAAGGACATAACATCTATGGCCAAGCATATGGAAACATAACGGCACAGATGCCATTACTTGATA
Source organism: Schistocerca americana (assembly GCF_021461395.2). Classification (NCBI taxonomy): domain Eukaryota; kingdom Metazoa; phylum Arthropoda; class Insecta; order Orthoptera; family Acrididae; genus Schistocerca; species Schistocerca americana. The sequence continues at coordinate 614,172,278 of NC_060119.1, read as the reverse complement.
TCCAGCAGAAATACACTGCCGAATAACTGGCACCACACAGGGAAGCCGTACCGTACACTGTATGCAAACAAGCTCCACACATCCCCCACACAGTGAGATGATCTATGGCCGATCTCCCACTACTGTATAACGATCTTGATTGTTCCAGGAATGTAGCAGCTGCAGCAACTGGGACACATCGCCATCGCTTGTCACGGTAATGTTGCATGATACCTATACTAACAAATCCAACCTTGCATGAGCTATCGCAGCTAGTAAGCCACTACTGCTCTTACTACCCATCCCACTGTCGCAGAGGTTTTTTTTCCCACGGTACGAGCCATGGCACTTTTTTCCCTCTGCTCTTCAAATCGCTACCCTCACTCGCGTTTCGTCCACTATCTATCACCTGACGGACCGTGTTAATGCGTAGCCTTACCCAGACGCACGGACAACATCACAGCCCAGCATCCTGTGATCCACCTACTAGATAACTAACATGTTTACGGAGGTGCCAGTAGAACTTTTGGTTTGGTCACCACGTTGGTGCGGGCGTGGAGGGGCCCCATTTCTCTTTTAAAAACGCATTAGTTAAGACGATTTGGAAACGAGTCAGAAAGGTAGAATGGACTTACCGAGTTTCGACCTGCCCATGACTATAGCTTGAATGAAGTTGCCCCTATTTCATGATCCTAAAAAGTTAATGTACCATTTATTGCCCCTATTTCATGATCCTAAAAAGTTAATGTACCATTTATTGATGTGCCATTTACAGTCACGCATCACAGCATAATAAAAACGATAGTAAAAAATGTGCAAAACGACAGCAACCGGGGACAAGTGTTGTTAATTGAAATCTGTTTCAAATGCGATATGAATTTCTGCAGTCTGTATATGATAGTGCATCTCAACCAGACTCCAATCGAGAACTGCAACGGGGAGGACAAGTAAATGGTGTTTGAAGTAGAGCATCTCGCAAAAGGCCATTTATCACAGGTGTTAAACTTGTATATCTTCCGTGGTCCCAAGATAAGGATAAGCTGCACGAAGGCAATGAACTCTGCTCTATGAAATAAGAAGATAAGCACAACGGAGAAGGGAATGTATAAGATTATAGCCCAGAGTGTAGTTTTGTACGGAGTTGAAGCCTCTGACATGAGCAACAATAGTAAGAATAACCTTTTTGCCATTGATATGGATTACTTGTGACGAGCATGAAATCTATTTGCAGCTGCGAATACGGGCAAGCATCAGCTAAATAACGGAATGACGACAGTGAAAATTTGTGCCGGACGAGGACTCGAACCCAAATTTAATGCTATTTATGAGCGGCCAGACCATATGTTGTGAACCATGTTCTACAATTTGCACTCGTACATTAATTATGTATATTACCGTACTCATTGTCGTCACTTCATTATACAGCTGATGGTTCGCAATATTCGCAACGGCGAATATATTTCGTGTACTTCGTAACGCCGCAGTGCCTGCTCCTTGGGACATACCTGCATGTCCGAAGGTACATTGTATCGTACTTGTCAACAACACAGACGCTACAGTATCGCACCTATCTGCCGACACCGGGCAAGCGACTTTCAATTAAAATGTCTTCCCTATACGGGAATATACGTAATTAATGTACGAGTGAAGGTTGTAGACACACGGGTGGCGACATATGGGTGTTTGGGGTTGTCCATAAGTCGTGCCCGGATAGCCTAATGGTAAAGCGATCGTTCGTGAAAAGTGGGAAATCCGGGTTCGAGTCCTGGTGTGGCATAATTTTTCATTGTCGTCATTCCATTGCACAGCTGACTGTTGTCTATATCCGCCACTGCGGATATTTTTAATGTATGAAAATGGCGTGATCCGACAAATGAAAAAAATATTTAGGTATATCTCTGAAACATTCATTAAAAACAAATTAGTGTGAATTCTTAAGGGAACAAACTGCTAACACGCACTCATGTCCGAGGGAGGACTCAAACCTCCGGCGGGGGGATCATCGAAAACAGCTACCGTGCTTTGGACGTGTGATTACGGCGAATGAAGTCAGAACAGCAAATAGGATGCTAAGATGGATACTTTCCCAGCAAAAGTAAAGGGGTAACGCACGACCCAACTGGCAAGATAATGTGCAGGAGATAATGGAAGCAAGAAATATGAACAAGACGTCCGGTGTGGCCGGGCGGTTCTGGCGCTTCAGTCTGGCACCGCGCGACCACCACGGTTGCAGGTTCGAATCCTGCCTCGGCCATGGATGTGTGTGATGTCCTTAGGTTAGTTAGGTTTGAGTAGTTCTAAGTTCTAGGGGACTGATGACCTCAGACTTTAAGTCCCATAGTGCTCAGAGCCATTTGAACCATTTTTGAAATATGAACATTGAGGACAGTCAGTACTCAAGAAGAAGGCGACTGGTGGCGGAGAAGTGGCGCCAGCCATAAGCAGTCCCCAACGGCAGGATCATTTCATGAAGTTTCAATCACCAACTTTCTCCTCCGAACGCGAAAATATTTTGTTGGCGGAAGATATTGTCATCATAATAAGACAAATCAAAGCTCGCCCCGCTTGAAGTAAGTGCTCGTTTTTCCTGAGTGGTTTTGGAGCTTGGATTGCTTGAGAAATAACATGAAAGTGTTCAATGAGCCCTCTGTCAAGGGCTTCATTGTGAAATTGTGAATTTCACACTAATCAAGTAGATTTAGATGTTGCTGTAAATGAAAAAGATGATGTCTTGAATGGGCCAGACAATCCACTGGGCAGTATCAGACTCGATGGAAGCGGTATTATCATACGAGTTGCGATTTTGCCTCCTTTCGAATAATTTAATGTGTCTATTGTATCAACTATCCAATGAGAGTTTAACTGGCAGTGTGTGAAAGGTGTGTTTCAGGTCGCGGTGGCTGTGTGATGTTTTGGGGGTATCTTTTGTACCATGAATTGTGCTCTCTTATTAATTTTTTCCCTCAACATGAACCAGTATAGTTTCTTCAACACTTTCAGTCGCCCTTTCTTGAACATCTTCAGATGTGCATCTAAAATGATTTAACTTTAACATATTCCTGAACACAGAAAATCAAGTTTAAAATTGTGGCATTAGGATATGGACTAACTGATTATAAGGTAGCACAAACAAGTAAGGAGACTTACAGGTGAAAAGAATAAATTCTATGTTTAATTTGTGAACATGCATTCATAAAATTGTGTAATTTGAAAACAGTGGAGGAGGCATTGTTCTAATGGTCCAGAATTTTTACTCCTTGTCCTCATTTGTCAACAGAGAGTGCTACGGCTGCGAACAATAGTACCACAAAACACAAGTGTATTGCTTTATTATGTGGAGGGAACTATATTAGCAAGTAAAGAATTAATGTCTAATAGTATTGTTTTTGCATATCGGCGTCTCTCATTTATTTTAAAAATATACAGGCTATAACACTTTACATGTAAACTTTAATGCATACAGTAACACAACACATAACAGTGACAACAAAGGAACTAATCTCACCTTGGTACACATTCCATATAACCCTGTTTGAAGTTTGTAGGCGTCCCCACAAAATGTTTGGCCAATAAATAGTGGTAACAGTTGAGAAAGCCCCAAGAAAAATCACAATCACATAGGGACATTTCATACCCTCAGGCATTGTTCCCACAGTACAAGCATGATTCACATACCACTAATTTTGTGTTGTAAATCATATTGGAACAATAAACACGTATGTATGATGAAGGTTTCTTCCAGAAATCTGCTTTGTTGCCTCATCTTCCCTACTCATACCTGTAATCGCGAATAGCATATATATATATATATATATATATATATATATATATATATATATATATATAATGATCAGTAGTTTAACTGAATTTAGGAGGCCGAAAATTCGAGCAAAACATATAGATCACACGACATAATTTGCTACTGTTTTTGTAGTTCGTTGCAAGTGACACTTGCAAACTTTTTAGTAAACTCTTATTTTTAACCCATCCACGTATGTTACCTTCTTGAATATTCAAGGAGCTTTTCCAAAGCAATTTGTAATGTTTCAGAAATTCATTTGCAATTTTTTAAGTATTTAGTCCAGATATTTCATGATGTTTAATGATGCTTGCAGTCAGATAGTTGAACTGCTCTACGGAATGTAAACAGAAATTTGTTGCTATGTATAGAATTGTGAATTATAACGTAGTGTGACTAGTCGAACATAGTTGATATTAAAATCATGGGAAAACTGCAAGAGCAAAAACAATGAATTGTGTAGTTAGAATTAAATACCTTAAAATTGTCAGCTGATGGGAAACTCTTTGATAAATCTAATTTTTTAGGCATATTCAGATCATGTTAAGTCAAATATTACAATGAAGCTTAAACTTAGACAAGTAGAAATATGAGACCTGAGTTTCTCCTGGCGTATACAACTTTCAAATAACTTCCGGGAATTCAGCCAGGTAACACTTTCAGCGACCGCCGATATTTCGGCGGGAGAACACCCCGCCATTTTCAAGGCAAACTGCCAGTTTGCCTTGAAAATGGCGGGGTGTTCTCCCGCCGAAATATCGGCGGTCGCTGAAAGTGTTACCTGGCTGAATTCCCGGAAGTTATTTGAAAGTAGAAATATATTTAGCAGAAAACTGAAAATTGATATGTTGACATACCAAATGAAGAGGCAGAAGATGGACAGTCATGTTATACTTGTAGTCGTCTCAAATGAAACAAACATATGATAAGTATCTCGCAGTAAGAAAATTTGTTAGAGGGCGTAGAGATTGAGCAAGTCTGTATCAAGGCTACAATACTGGGTTCAATTCTACAGAATTGCGTAGCGGATCTCAAAAACTGAGATTTAATCATCCCAAATGACTACTTAAACGTGATTACAGTCAATTAAGAGAAGCATGTAAGTTTCAAAACTTGAAGGTGGAGCATGTACAATAGTTTAAATGAAATATATTACGAAATAGAATGACTAACTCTGATTATGTGAAAAAAATCAAGAAATAAGTATGAAGTCAGAAATTTCTTTTTCTCAGATCCATTACGCAATTCTGTAGAATAACAGCCATTATTCTAGCCTTGACAAAGACTTGCACATCCTTTGTGCCTACTAACAAATTTTCTAATGGATCTGTTAGTATGATTTGTTTGTTTCATTTGGAATGACTACAAATATAACTTGACTCTCCATCTTCTTGATATGCCGACATATAAATTTTTAGTTTTCTTCCAAAAGAATTTCTTTTTACTTTTGGTTTGAGGTTCATAGCAATATTTAACTGAATCTGCGCTGAACATTGTGCGGTAACATAAAATCACAGGCGTATTTATCTGCGTGTCGTGAGTTTGGAGATAATCAAATGATTATGTTAACAGGGAACATAGAAATATTCGGAAAGTGCTGTACTGTTGATAATTCTAAATCCGCAGTTCCGTCTTATTCTTATCCCGGAACAACGGGATACATAATTGCGTTTGTGACGTAACACGTTCAAGAGAGCATCAGTGTTAATTATTTTTCATTGACAGGTCCTAGTGACATTTGATTAATTTGATACCTGAAAACTAGTCTGGAAGATGAGACAACTATTACTTGAGTGCCACAACCTTTCCACAGCTATTCCTTTAAGGCTAATACTTGTTGTCACACCACGTCAGAAAAAAGGAGTTCCAATTGCAAGGAGCACTCTGTATTGTGGTAACAACGATATTATTCGAAATTTTGTACAGAGACCCCGCTCCAACCGCCACACGTAATGTCCAAATGTCTTATTATGTAAATGGCAAGTTGTAGTTGTTTCCTTCGACAAAAATGATAACGTAAAAAGGAGAACACATCATTGTTCCAAACAAGCTACTCCTCACAGAAAAATTTAGTCTCTAACTACGAGTACAAATAAGAGCAAGAGCTCTTTAAATTGACGAAAAAATAATGAAATCTTTTGCGGAGCAAGTACAGTTTTCGGGGAACTTGAAGCTGCAGATTGCTGACCCTAAACGTGTGTGCAGCGGGCCGTGGAGACGTGGCCAGGTGTGTTGCCGTGGTCAGTAGCAGAAGCAGCGCTCCCTGGGGCAGCGCGGCGGGTACACCAGGCACTGGTCCATACAGTACTCGTCGGCGCCCTCTCGGCCTTCCAGTTCGCCGATGGCGTCGCACGTGCGCCTGCGAAGCACCCACAACATCACTAGCACCTCTTAGCTGAACTCTTAGGATTAAGCTTAGTATAAACTAAGTCAACTGACGACAAGTTCTGTTGTATCAGGATGTGACATCCCGTCGAAAGCGAAGTCAGTGCGTACAGCACTTGTGAGCATGAATTGCAGTAAGTGCAGTAGCTCTTGTCTGTAGCCTCCACGATGGAATCTCTACGTGTAAGATGGCGAATTGTCCTCAGATTTTAAGAATAACGCAGTAAGTTCAATTCCAAAGAATGCCAGTGCTGACAGGTGTGAATACTTTTGGACTGTTAGTTCAATAGGTCGTAGTTACAAAATACTGACATGATTTAGTTATAGAATACTGGGAAAAAACTGGTAGCAGTTGACTTGGGGGAAAATACGTTACTCTACAACGTATCTTAGAAGATAGGTTGAAGAAACTCAGTCTAAAATTTGTGGCATTAAGATTTAGAGAAATATTTTTACAATCAAATGAAGCTATACAGTTCCAGAAACGATTTCAAGTGTCAGACATCTGTGATGTATATTAGCAGACTGAGGCGATAAAAGGAAATTTGTTCCAAGGCCGGAATTCGAAACTGGATCAAGGTGACTATATAGAAAAATTCCCCGACACGAAGGCTCTTGCTGTACAGAAGGGCTATCACACCCGCTTGTTCAGAGAGCCCATATAAGTATACAAACATGAGAATAGCTTCAACAAGAAAGAAGAAACCCTGAACGTGAACGGTTCCTGGATTGCCGTACTGCAGCAAACGATCGTTGCACGTAGCAAGGGGAGAACCGCAACGGAAATGCCTACGGAAAATCCGTTGGCGCGCCAGGTACATACAATGAGGCCGCAAGCTCGGCTCCACTCCACCACCAGCAGTGAAGGGTGAAGCTTTGACAATGCCAGTCACTCGGGCTGGGAAAATGTCAGAAAAATCATCAAACAAACGTCGCCCGAAGAACCCGAGTGAGAAGCCAACAGGAAGCTTGTCTTGAAATCTGTTGCGAAGAAAAAAATGGAGAACGAAAGAAGGCTGCAGTTTAGCGTCCAGAGGCTATCAAGATTACTGGACACCTAGCAGGTCATTTGGATAAGGATGCCAATGACCTTGTTTTGGCACTTGAATGATTAGGGAAATCACGAAAGGATAGCTTAAAGAATGTTTGACTAGTGCCTCCTAAACAACAGTCTGCTGCTCCTCCTCGATCGAAAGAAGTCCTGGCTTTCATTTCAGCGAGATACGAATAAATGTAAAACATGAATCAGGACTGCCACGTTGAAATATACCTGGAACCGAAGGTCAAGATAAGAAACCGATTCCTTGTGAGTGAATGATCTACGCAGAAATATCTAAACTAGCACTGTCCTCCTCAATATGATGGACCTGTGCGTAAACGCACAACGAAACTTAATGAGGTGATGCACCAGGACCTACAGCACAACTTCCAACGACGGTATTACAATCTTGATGATTTTTTCACTATCTCTAAGAATTCATAAACTAGATTCAAATAATTATCTGAAGGAAAAAACTTCGAAGTAAATAGAAATTCTCTAGGAACACTATGGAAGCAAATTCAAAATTCGAAACTCTGTTACGAATACATCGCTTAACACTGAGCGTAGGAATTATCAGTTCTAATAGGAGAAAAAAACTGTGTTAGAACTGAAATGAAGCTTTGTATAACTACTTACAAGATTTCTATCACACTCAACTGGCACAGGAAGTGCAAAAATATTAGGATGATGCCACAGTGGTACTCAGAGGGCATAACTAAACATACTATGGGAACGTCCCACGCATGTACAAGTGACGAAAAGTTAAATTACTTTTGAAAAACATTTTTGACATGCAGAAAAAGTAGGTGCCGTATCACTGATGAACTGGAGCAGGCTACTTAAACATAACTTGGGTACTACCCTTAGCTGCGCTGCATTATTCTCAGAGTTGAAATTAAACCTGAGAATATAACTTCATCTGTGATTATGTACACTGCAGCATGCAGTCTCTGTGTATCAGAGACATATAAAATAGAGTACACAATTTTTATCTCTCTGACCGTCTTTCTCCATCATATGTACATACAGACATTTTAGTACACGAACCACTCAGCATCTAACTTCTGGCTAAAAAAGTGTTTGCGCTAAGAACCAAAACAGCACTATATGGATTCCCAGAATGACGAAGACACCAGGTGGACTGAAGTTATGGGATGAATCCTTCCTTTTGCCATCTTAGTTGATAATTTACAAATAGTTCAGTACATTTGCTTCCTCTTCTAGTATTTATAATTTTGGAAATCTGAGAAGACAGTGAATACTCACGGACAGTGGCAGAGCTCGGGAGGACAGTTGGGTGGGTACCGCAGGCAGTTGGTCTGGCACCACTCGCCCATGCCGGGCAGCGAGCGATACAGCGGCGTCGGCTCACACACCTGCGCCCTGTAAGGAGGAAGCGTATGTCATTAAATCGTACATCTCGGTGTACACAGCTTAAAACACAGGAATTAACTGTTTTGTGCTCAAACAACTCCTCTGGAGTCTTTTTCCACTCGTACATACATTCTCACTGAGGAGTGTAGGCATTACCTCCACCATATGAGATGATTCTATACTCTCATTACACACGTTGAGGAGGTTTAGAGAAGAATTTATTTGATTTGGTATGATAAGGATGTTCATAAGGTTTCACTGTTGCAAGTGAAACATGATTACCACTCTTTCTATATTTTTTCACTACAAGAGGAAAAGCATACTGGACGAAAACTAAACATTACATTTATATGCTTTAGAGCAAATTTTGTTTAAGCTGTCAGCAAATAATTGGATTGTTGAGACAAAGGACTTGAGCTGGTCTGTCAAAAGTACAGACATACTGAAATCGAATTTTTGTTAAACGCCTATGGGTGTAAATATTGTAAATTCCCTGCTCAAGTTGGATAACACAATAAATTAATCAGCACATAAATAACTTATCCAAAACATATCACGGTTTTCCTCATTTCGACTTGTTTATGGTCCCAGGATGATAAATTATACTAAATAAATTATCGAGTGAGACTTTTGTAAGCCATCTCCTTTGTGGATGAATTACTTGGATAAATTAAATTTATTTTTGAGTCTTCTGATAACGTTCTCTAGAATTTAGCTTCCCCACATTTGGTTTAAGTGGTTGTTCCGTGTGGAATAGCTGATCGCGGATTCCTATCTGTTGTCACTGATTCGAGTGACTGTTTATCGACTGCGTAAATCATTCTGTCTGTTACATGCGTTGCATTTATTAGAGGACGACAGACAGTCTTTGCACCAAGTCTGCTATCAGCATCCCTTTAGGTACTCCACACACTACCATTAGTTCTGACGACATCCTCTCAGTAAGAATTATGTACTAAGTTCTGTTTGCTATAAATCCTCAATCCAGTACGATACCAGATCCGAGTTTAACTATTTATTTTGTATAACAAGGCACTGTACAGAACTGTAGTGAAGGCACATTCTTCTGAAGTATCACGCGCTGATGGAAGATTTGGAACACGTTATGAGTTTGCCATTTAAACCAACTTCGTGCTTCGCATGCCGCGGGCTTCCGGGTTCTTGTTCTCTTTGCTGAAAGAAGAAGCAACCATCAACGACCCCCATGTTGCTCCAGTCCCAGTCATTTTCACGAGGCAACGCTTGGCTTTTGTACATAGGTGATTACACTTTCAGTGGAGTATGTTGTCGTGATATTTTTAGAGCAAAGGAGTGAAGGACCACACGTCGACTACATCAACAGCATTTTCCGTGATGCTGACATTCACCTACAGTTCCATGCTGGAACGGGTTGTAGTCCTTGTGACTGAAGACCAGGCGTCTGTTAGTAGCCAAGGAATAGCACCAAGACTCAATGCTGAATAAGATACATAACAGCAACTCCAAACTCGTACCCCCCGACAGACAGTACAGGCGCTATGATCGGCAGGATTCCACCTCTAATAACGTCATATTAAGGTCACTAAGCTCTAATAGCTACTCTTTTCTTCCAGCAGGTTTTGTATCATAAATAATTCTGTACATGGTTTTCCAGAGCCCTTTCTCGTCGCAGATAAATAAAAAATTAATAAAGTAAGATGCTTAAGTTCGAGAAACAGTCATGATTGGGCTGAAGAAAGCTAAATATGGTTTTCAAAATTTATACGTCATCAATCACTGTATGGCGTTTCATAAGGAACGTGAATGGCGTGTTCCTCATTTCACTTTTGGTGGTAAAACCCATGCTACTGGAATCCGTATTACTTTCCTCATGGGAATGCGCAAAATGTGAAAAAAGTAGCATTGATCCTACGGTCCAATTGCTTTGCCTCCACATTCTCGGAATTCCAGTAGGCTGAATTATTTCCTGCGGGGCCGAAAGAAATGCACCCAGTTATGAAGCCTCTGATAGAATAACACCTGCTTCCGATACATTTTTGACTAGAAAGTATTGATGAGGCCGTTTATTTGAGCGTGATTTGTAGGTACAGTTACTGCATCAAATGCGGTTCACGGTAAGTCGAAACGTTCCTGAAGTCCGCCTCGGTAGCTGCGTGGTCAACCGGCGGATTGCTAAACAAAGGGCCCGGTTTCGATACCCTGCCAGGTCGGAAATTTTCTCCTCTCAGGGATTGGGTATTGTGTTGTCTTCACTTTTGTATCATCCTAATTGACACTACTGCTGAGATGGCTGAAAGGGCACAATCTGAAAGCCAATAAATTGAAAAAAAGAAAGAATTGTTCCTGAAAATGAACGACGTAGAGGATCAACAACAATCGTATTCTAATCTTTGGTTCAACAGATGCGGAGTAACTTCAACATGAGTCTGATACCTCAGTCATAATCGGGTAACACTCCTTGAGCCGGATAAAGTGCTGTTTAAGATTATGTCTTCTCTTTCACTCTTCAAGCGTTAAGGTGCTTGATGGCAGTTTATAAACATGCTTTACAATGCACACCTGTATGATATATTTTCTCAAGTGACACTTGTCTGCTGCCAAGTAGATTATTTTTAAATTCATTTTAAAAATTCCGTGTTTTGAATCTACATCTATATGTACATGACATCTACATCCACACGACTACTCCGCAATTCACACTTAAGTACCTGGCAAAGATTTCTTCCAATAACCATCAAACTATTGTTCTACCATTCCACTCTCTACTATTGGGTGGGAAAAATGAACAGTTAAATCTTCCTGTACGAGTTCTGGCTTTTATTATCTTATTACGATGGTGTTTTCTCCCATGTAGGTTGACGACAGTAAAATTTTTTGACATTCAAAGGAGAAAGTTGGTGACTGGAATTTCATGGAAAGATCTTGCTGCAGCGAAAAATGCCTTTGTTTTTATTATTGCCACCCAAACTCTCTTAATATATCTGTGACACTCTCTCCCCGATTTCGTGATAATACAAAACGAGCTGCTCTTCTTTTGACTTTTACATGTCTTTCTTCAAACTTATCTGGTAAGTCTCCAATACTGTACAGAAATGCTCTAGCAGAGGACAGAAAAGCTTAGTGTAGGAAGTCTCTTTATATCTTGAAAAAGTTCTAGCAATAAAAGGCAGTCTTTGGTTTGCCTTCCTCACAACACTACCTGTGTGATCGTTCCAATATGTCGTTAGTAATTGTAATTCCTAGGTATTTAGTAGGATTGATAGCCTTTAAATTTGTATGATTTCTAATGTAACCGAAATTTATCAAATTTATTTCGGTGCTGCCGGCCAGTGTGGGGCCGAGCGGTTCTAGGCGCTTCAGTCTGGAACCGCGCGACCGCTACGGTCGCAGGTTCGAATCCTGCCTCGGACATGGATGTGTGTGATGTACTTAGGTTAGTTAGGTTTAAGTAGTTCTAAGTTCTAGGGGACTGATGACCTCAGATGTTAAGTCCCATAGTGCTCAGAGCCATTTGAACCATTTGAACCATTTCGGTACTCATGTGGATGACCTTATACTTTTCCTTATTCAGAGAAAATTGCCACTTTCTCCACCATACAGATATTTTTCATATATCAATCTCTTAACTGTGATTTTGGTCACATAGGATGCAAGTAGACAGAGGTGCGTGCATTCGTAAGCAAGTTTATCGTATAAACACTACCTCATCCCACCTCTCTACATCAAAATCATACTCTGCAAGCCACCTAACGGTACGTAGCAGAGGGTACTTTCGGTATCAGTATCTGATCCCTCCAAACCTGTTCTACTCGCGAATAGTGCGTAGAAGAATGATTGTCGGTAAGCCTCTGTATTGGCTCTAATTTTTCCAATTTTCTCCTTGTGGTCAATACGCGAGATGTATGTGGGGAAGAAGTAATATGTTGTCTGAAACCTCCTCAAAAATGCTGTCCCGAAATTTCAATAGTAACTCTCTCCATGATGCACAACGCCTCTCTTGTGACTTCTGCCAGGGGAGTTTGTTCAGCATCTCCGTAACGCACTCTCGCCAGCTAAACGATCCCGTGACGAAACGCGCCGCTTTTCGTTGGATCTTCTCTATCTCCTCTGTCAGTCGTACCTGATATGGATCCCAGATAGATGAACAATAATCAAGAATCGGGTAAACAAGCGCCTTATAAGCCACTTCTTTCGTGGATGAGTTACATTTCTTTAAGATTCTACGATGAATCTGAGTCTGGTGTCTACTTTTCCCACTATCTGTTTTTTTTTTTTTTTGGTCAATCCACTGAAGGTCGCTGTGGATAGTTACGCCTAGATGTTTTACGGCAGACGCTGTCTCCAGCTGTTTGTTATCAATAGTTCAAATGGTTCAAATGGTTCTGAGCACTATGGGACTCAACTGCTGAGGTCATACGTCCCCTAGAACTTAGAACTACTTAAACCTAACTAACCTAAGGACATCACACACATCCATGCCCGAGGCAGGATTCGAACCTGCGACCGTAGCGGTCGCGCGGTTCCAGACTGTAGCGCCCAGAACCGCTCGGCCACTCCGGCCAGCTTATCAATAGTGTAGCTGCACAGTGGTGGATTTCTTTTCCTATGTATGCGCAATATCTTACATTTATTAACGTTCAGGGTCAACTGCCAGAGCCTGCACCGATCATCAATTCTCTGCAGATTGTTCTGCAAATTATTACTATCTTCTGGCGTTGCTACTTTGGTATAGATAACTGCGTCATCTACGAATAGCCTTAATGAGCATCCGACGCTTCCTACTAGATCTTTTATATACATTGTAAACAGCAACGGTCCTATCACACTTGCCGGTAGTACTCCGGATTTTACTTTTACATCTGCCGATTTTGTTCCGTTAAGAGCGGCGTGTTGAGTCTGCAAGAAAGTCTTGAATCCAATCGCAAGTCTGCTCTGATACCCCGTAAGCTCATACTTTTTTCGTTAAACGGCAATGTGGGACGGTGTCAAATGCCTTACTAAAATCAAGGAATACGGCATCAACCCGAGCGCCGTCGTCCACCGCACTGTGGATCTCATCGAGGAACAGAGCGAGCTCAGTTTCGCAGAATTTCCGTCTGCGGAATCCATGTTGATTTTTATAGAGGAGATTTTCATTTTCCAAAAAGTCATAATTCTTAAGCCTAAAACATGTTCCATAATTCTACAACAGTTTGACGTCAACGATATAGGTCTATGATTGTGCGGATTTGTCTTACGGCCTTTCTTAAAAACGGGAATGACCTGCGCTTTTTTCCAGTCGTTAGGTACCTTTCGTAGTTCAAGGGATCTACAGTAAATTACTGCTAGGAGGGGAGCAAGTTCTTTCGCATAATCTTAATAGAATCTTATAGGTATCTGATCTGGTCCTGACGCCTTTCCACTACTAAGCGATTGTAGCTGCTTTTCAATTCCGCGATCGGTTATCTCAATATCTGTCATTTCGACGATCGCACAACGATTGAAAGGAAGGACAGTGTTACTGCCTTCCGCGGTGAAACAAGTTCGGAAGACCGAATTCAGTATTTCGGACTTTTCTCTGTTATCTTCCGTTTCGGTGCCGTTGTGGTCGCTGAGAGAATGAATAGACGATTTTGACCCACTTACTGATTTTACATACGACCAAAATCTCGCCGGCCGCTGTGACCGAGCGGTTCTAGGCGCTTCAGTCCGGAACCACGCTGCTGCTACGATCGCAGGTTCTAATCCTGCGCCGGCCGCTGGGATGTGTGTGATGTCCTTAGGTTAGTTAGATTTAAATAGTTCTAAGTCTAGGGGAGTGATGACTTCAGATGTTAAGTCCCATAGTGCTTAGAGCCATTTGAACCAATTGAACCAAAATCTCTTAGGGTTTTTACCTCATCTTCATTACGCCCCAATTTCCTGCCTCTCAACCAAAGATAGAGAGGATCCGACTTTTTCAGCGATTCTTAGTTATTGGGAAGCGAGGTGGAGGTCCTCAGCCGACGGCCGAAGCGTTGCGTACGCACCGGATTACGAGCGGGGCGACAGCGCCGGGCGTGCGGAAGTCGCGGTAGTAGAGCAGGTGCGGGTTGTCCTGCGAGCTGACGAAGGACGGCGGCAGGCCGCCGATGGCGGTCACGATGGCCACGTCGGCGCAGTTGACGAACGTCTCCGTAGGGCCGCAGCCGACCGCCTCCGACCCGTCGGCACACAGACCCCAGTTATTCGCTGAAACACGTCACACCAGCTTAACAGAACTAGCAGAAGAGGTTTTCTCCACGCTTAGAAGGAACCGTGCGAACTTCCCCTCACCGATTTGATTCATACTCGCAGGATGTGAAATCCGCCAGTTATGCAAAACACCGTTCTTCTCAGTATCCAAACATGTTTCGGCACCACTGTGCCATCATCAGTAGGTTTTCGTTCTTATTTATTCTGCATTGTGAACATTTTTGTTAAATGATTATAAAATTATGTGCATTTGTAGTTCAAACAACAGATCGTTTCTGTTTTAAATACCTTTATACTTGGTGTGCATGAATTTTCTGGGTCACTTGTGTGTTAATTACTACAGGTAGCTTGTCATCTGCAACGAAACGATGTTGATGAGAAAGTTTTTTTTGCTGGGGGTTAACCTATCATCTAGAATGTAATCGCGAAAAACTAAATTAAATTCTAGAAGATAGGTTAACTCCCAGCAAAAAAAACATTCTCATCAACATCGTTTGGTTGCAGCTGACTAGCTACCTGTAGTAATTAACACACAAGTGATCCAGAAAATTCATGCACACCAAATGTAAAGGTATTTACAAAAAGAAACGATCTGTTGTTTGAACTAAAGATGCACATAATTTTATAATCATTTAACAAAAATGTTCACATTGCAGAATAAATAAGGACGAAAACCCACTGATGATGGCACAGTGGTGCCGAAACATGTTTGGGTACTGAGAAAAACGGTGTTTTGCATAACTGGCGGACCTCACATCCAACGATTTTAACTGCAAACACGGCCAATACAAGGAGCTGCAAATCAAAATGATGGATATTGATTGATACTGACAGAATATCTAGGACACGACTAGGACATCGACATGAAAGGAAGAAGAAACTCTCAACCGTTTATGAGAAAACTGTTTATGAAAACTGTAGGCGTGTTTATTTGCTTTGTAGGTGAATAGTGTTCAAGCAGTCTGCAGCCGAGCGAGTAAGCTGTTTGTTTCATAACTGACAGGTCTCTGAATCGAATCTCGCTGCCGACAGTCGTTTTTCACTAGCACGTAATTCCAACAACAGGTTTACAACAACACATTTTTGTTTTCCTATTCTTTACCCTGAAAAAAGAGAAAAAGCTTTTTTTAAGAAGATAAGAAATAAAAAAAGATTCAAGAGATCTCTCAATCAAATCAGTATAGTCATTTCATTTATGTCATTGTGTGTACTTTTGTGACAAATATAATGTGTAACCTACTGGGAACTGCACGAATCAGGATGATACTGCTCGTAGAAACATGGAATACAATAATTTGCGGTATCGATAGCTACGATGCCACGGCGCTGTGCAGCTCTACGAGCGCCGCTCCAGATTCTGCCCATTTTATCCCGAGTAGACGACCAAGCAACATTGTTTCTATTTCATAGTGGGCGAGCCACTACAGATTTTGCCTTTCTAACGTGATGTACAGCTTCGCACCTGCGTGCTCATCTCAGTCAAAGTTAAGTACAATTGATGTATTCAGTTATGGTGTTGTGATATAGTAATACCACTTTTAATCGCAATACCGAAGCGTTTCACCATTTCCTGCTCCTACTCACTTCCTACATTCGCCCTACCCTTTATTTTACAGGAGCAGACATACGCGCCGCCTTCCAGGCGGGATACAAAATAATTAATGCGACATACAACACGTTTATATGCTTGGATCCTTTTTCTTTTTTTTTTAATACGTTTATTGTAAAAAAACGTGGGTTATATTCACAAACGGTTCTCTGATTTGAAACAATTTCGCGGCGTACCACCCATATCTAAGCATGCCACAGGATATTGATGCAAAAAGCTCACAAAAAGTAGCACTGAAAACGAGATTCGATTCCGACACGTCCTTATGAAACCAAATGCTTACTCGATCGGCTGCCGACTCACTGCAGATTAGTTACCATACAAAATATAGACCCACGCTACAGTTTTCAAACTCTATTTTCTCGAAAATGGCTCAGAGTTGCGCCTTGCTGTTTAGATATGTTGAGGTTCCAGTCACGTCCTAGTACACCCAGTAGATATGAATTAAATCGACAAGGGAAGTTTGTACGGTACCGTTGTAATAAGGAGAGGAAGTGACGTAAGCGAATAAAAGGCTTCCTGACTCCTCATGTGATACTGCAATAGACATCAATACAATTATAAGGAAAGACAACGTCTCTATTCAGGTATTTAGTTAAGCTGCAAAAAATTATACAACATAGTACCAGGATTTAAATAATAAGAGATTCAAATAGAACTTTTGTGTCTTCGCAAAGGATCAAGGAATCTTGATAAGTTAAAAAATATACGGTGCTTTATCTGACACTGCTTAAGAATAATTCACAGAATTAAGAACATTTTGTTTAAAAATTAAAAATTAAAAGAAATTTGTTTAATGAGATATTGAGCAACAGTTCTGTGGAAAATGAGACAGACTTATGCAAGGACTTGTTGATTAAGCAATTTGGTGACTACTGGAATGTTTACGTTACTGATAAGAGAACTACATAAACAGGTAACAGATTTCTCAGGACGGAAATTTCAGAACCTGCAAAACATTAATGTTCTGGAGATTTGTGAATCAGAAAATTAAAAACTGATCTTGCAGAAGATGAGGTGGAAGATGTCTCGATTTTGACAGCATTTGAAGCTCAGCGAGAGCACTGTTCACAGTGCTTCTACACTAGAGCTATAACGCATGTATGGTGTTATAGCTATTACATTTTTGTGGTTATTGATACAAACGAGAAAAATAAAAGAGCAAAATTCGACGACATTCCGCTTTTTCTTTTACACCGCCACACGCTTTACGATGCTCAGTCCAAGTCTGACTATGATCTCTTTTCTGTTACCTGCAGTATCTTCACGCACGTGGAGCAGGCCACCAGGGCAGTACTCACCTGTGACGTACCTCCACTGTATGACGCACTGGGTGCACGTCACGAAAGGCGGCAGCCGCACCTTATAACGCAGCGTATCGCTCTTCTTCGTGCCCGGCGGTATGAAGTAGCGCGTCTCGTTTCTGGTGCCGGCCACGATCAGCGGATTCCTGCATAAAAAAGGCAACATCCATTCACAGTGTTCAGAAAGGCAGCGGCTCCGAGCTCTGCTGGAAGAAGCTAGAGAGGCTTGTTTCACGCTAGACAATAGCAATCAAAACTCTTGTACAGGCCGCCCACCCAGTATGCTATTTATTTAGAATTTTTCAGTGTAATATTTTCATATAAAGTTAAAGCATTATTGATTGTGGCCTATCTTCTAGGTGGGACTGTCACCTCAGGAGAAGTTGTATGTTACCGTGAACCGCTAAGCACTACCAATCTGCACTCTGTGTACCGAGGAGGAATTGTGAGAGAGGAATCAGATTTTGACAGCTGATCGCACCGGAGACTGTCGAAATCTAGGCCACACGTTCTCTGTGCCACAGTCTCTCACCTACTTCGTGACTGTTCTGTGGACATCAGTTCCGAAATGTTCTGAAGTATCACCTCTCGGCCTTACCATGATTGTCCGGTAACTTGCAAACCACCCTTCGAACGTGTATCAGTGCTTTGAATGAGGAATACGCTTTCTTTTGTCCACGAAAGTTTGCGCCTTATACTTGAACACCCCATATAAGATGTCCACACTTCGATTACTCCGTTGAGGCTCACTCTAAACCTGTACGCTGACGTATTACCAACGTATTACCAACGTTAATTCGTACTGCGGCACAAGTGATATAAGTGTTTTTCTGTCTTTCATTCCTCAGTCTCGTCGAATCTTCGAGTAAGTAATACTTCCTGCAGAGTAGGTCGTCCATTACAGCAAGAACAAAGTCACCGACGTTCTGTTTCATCTACTGTACAATTTGCAACATCGTAGATGCCTGCCTTGTGGAATACCTGATATAGCCAAAGTTTTTTCCTTGGTGAATGGGATGCCAATTGACGAGCTAATTGATGGAGTAGCAGCGGCCACACGGTCTGAAAGCCTGCAAAACAGCCGGGAGAGCGGCGTGCTGACCACATGTCCCTCCATACCGCATCCGCATACGCCGAAAGGCGGAGTAAATGACATGGCGGCCGGTAGACAGCCCTTTGGCCTTCGTGACCTGGCAAGGAGCTTATTTTTTATTATGTTTGAAACTGTGATCGCATTTCGTGAGTTACTGGAGAAGAAAGTTTATTCTGAACTACTTATCTCTAAGTGAACGTTAGTATCTTAATGCATAGTATCAGCAGGATGAACGTACCTTTTATACGGAAATGCTTATCACGACTGTCAGTTTTATGTGAAACATGAGTGCATTACGTACGAAAAATATAAAAAAAATTACCCATGAAGTTTTACATATACCACCAGTAGCTACATATATCGGGGGGGGGGGGGGGGGGGGATGAGACACACTTTTATCTCTAAACAACAATGACTGAGACCCAATTACCAATTTTACCATAAAGCGATCGAACACTTTGCTACATAATATTGTGAATAAACTTTTCATTAACTTCACAAATCGAAAATTCTGGCTTAGTCGAGACACCCTCGACAATATGCCGACAAGAAAATTGCCAGACAATAATTATCGCCGCTAAGACGTTAGCATAATGTTGAAGTACTTTACAATAACACAGGTCTGCAAAAAAATATTTTTTGAAAGTTGTTTGAAATTTGATAACTGACTTTTATGTACTTTTCAGCGCTCATTTCAAAAATGCAATCCATTTCTTTTCTGTCATGTACGGTTTTCTCACAAAAAAGGAGTATTTTTGAGTATAATAACAAAATTTAGGCAATTAATCACATTTTTTCAACGTTATAAAATTTTATTTTATTTATAAATCATGTTCTAAACTACATTTCCAGTACATTTCCATTTCTCTTTAAGCTCATAAGTCCTTATAATAACGCTTTCGCTTTCTGTCGAAGCTTCTTTTATTGCTTTTCCGGCTGTGGACTCGTTGAGGATCATCTTTTTTTATCATCCAGCAGTAGTCCGCTACCAGGTTGACGTTCCATCTTCCTTGATATCTTCTTTCCATTTATTTGATGCCTTGGTGGAATATTTCGTCCTGCTCCTCACTTACATCAGCAAGGTTTTCGGGGAAGTAGTCAAGATGTGACTGGAGAAAATGTACTTTAATGCTCATGTTACAGCCCAGCTTCTTAAAGTTGTCGAGCATGTCTGCAACGATTGTCTTGTAGTTTGGATCTCTTTTGTTTCCTAGGAAATCGGTAACAACTAATTTAAAAGATGTCCATGCTGCCTTTTCATTTGTTTCCATTTGTCCACAAAGTTGGGATCTGCCATTATTTTTCTAATTTCTCGTCCGACAAAGATTCCTTCGTTTAGCTTTGCCTCAGATAAACCAGGAAACTGTCCAAAAAGATATCTTAAACACTCCCCTTCTTTTGGCAATGCCTTAACAAATTGTTTCATCAGCCCCAACTTAATGTGATGTGGTGAAAGTAACACCTTTTTGGGATCCACAAGGCTTTTCCTCTCAAAATTTTTAACCCCTACCTGTAAGATTTTTCTCAAGGGCCAAGCTTCTTTTATATAGTGTTGCTTTCTGTCTCTACTGTCCCATTCACAGAGAAAGGACGGGAACTTTTTATAGCCACTTTGTTGACCAAGCAGCATTGAAATCACTTTTAAATCATTACACAGTGTCCATTTGTGGTCTGAATAGCAGAGTTTGCTTAAAACTAGTTCAAGGTTTTCGTAACATTCTTTTAAGTGAACTGAGTGTCCAACTGGTATAGAAGCATACTTATTGCCATTGTATAGAAGTACTGCTTTAAGGGGATCCGGAACGATCCATCTCCTCCATGTTAATTTTAGCAAATAGAAGAAACATTTTTTCTAAAACCATTAAACATATTGCTCTGAAATTTGGACTACATGTTTAGTGAAAATTTCTCTACAAAGCTGTAATTCCATGTTAAGAAATTTTATTGGTTTTTGTTTGAAAATTTTTTTAAACAGATGCTTATTTTTTCTCTAAAATTTTGCACTTTTTCTTCTATAACTCTTGAATTATACAATATTTTTTTACAATTTGTTATAAAAATCAAGGAAGAGAAGTAAAAAATATTGTGTATAAATTTCATTGATATACTGTTAACAGCTTTTGAGAAAATGTTCCTCAAAGATGAAAATTTTAAAGTTACGGGAAATGGCTTCCAAAGTTTTTTAATACATTCCTGTTCCATATGATGGATTATCGGCATCCTCTTCTTTCTCCAGTGTTAGTTTCCTTTTCACTGGTCTTTTCTTCCCTTTTGCTGCATGTTGTAGGCTTTTGTCTCTTCTTCCTGCACCTCTTAGTCTTTCTTCATCAATTAGGCGCATTGTGGAAATAGTGTTGTGTCCTGGTTGGAAACCTAAACGTTTCAGCACATTACATTTGATAATGTTTCCTTCATTCCAAAATGCAATGCTTTTATCTGTACAAACACGCTTTTAGGAATCCTAATCCAAATTAAATTATTTACACTTTCATTTGGATTTTGTGTTTTCCTATGTAAACACTTTTCCAATAAACTTGGTTGTGAAACATCTGCATATGAGCTTAATGACATTACAAATTTTCACGGCACGAGTAGAGCGATGCCCCCATGCGCTTCTGCACATGTCCAATGCCCTCCTATTTTTAATGTGAACTTCATTGCCATAAGGTTTGAGTTCCTCTACAGCTTTATATCCCTTAGAATCACCATCTCCTAGATAGTTAGTGTATCGTACGTTATACCACTCCTGTGATGAAAAAATTGCTTTCACTCACTCTACTTCCATCGCTCCACTCGTGCCGTGGAAATTTGCTTCACAACTTTCATTGTGTTCTTCCTTGGTATTGCCCTTGACCTACAATGTTTTTAGAGAATAGCAACCTCAATTACTTTGCAACTGTCTCCACTGGTAGCTGTCACAACTCCATTTAGAGATTTATGACCTCTACGTTGCCATGTTCCATTTAAAGCAACAGTTAAATCTCTACAATTCACATTATCTGTCACAGCTTCTTCAACTGCTTTGTTCATTGTTGCTTGAGCAATATTTTCAGAAGAAGATCCCACAAATTCATTATAAAATCCAAAATTGGTTGGTGGTTTTGGCAAGTTCATAATTCCACATAACATTGTCCCTGCAGCACTGCCCTTGCCAATGCAACTCAAGCCATACACTAGCCTAACATTTATATCATACACCTTCTTTCCACTATTACCACTACGAGGAATACCGTTAGAATTAGAAAACTAAACTTCTGCAGCACAATCGTTACACTTCAATAACATTTTACATGCCAAACCAAAGTGTGAAGTTATTTTCAATTCCCGTCTTCTTTCTTTACAAACTTGGCGTAATACATTATATTTCAAAATATTAGAGAGCAAGGAAATGTTAATTATTTAATTCACATCATACTGTCACTTTCATAGTTTTCAAATTTTTGTTCGCTGTCACAAAGTTTCTTGCTGGAAGAACTTCTATCACATTCATTTGGAGTAGTCGGTGAAGCAGTCTGAGTAGCATCTTCCTTCGAAACAAAAGATTTCCTCTTCCACTTATTGTGCCTTTTCTTAAACACTCATTTGCTGAAACGGGGCATATTGATATCCACTAACCAAATACGTAAAACAGGTACGAGCAAAATTCGTCAAATACACAAAATTGAACAGCTAAACAACATAAAGCAAACTCCACACGTCAGCACACACGGTATAGCGTTTATGTTTACCGATATGAACAGTCACTTGCCACAGAGATAAAGCCATACAACCTTGGAAAACAAAACACTGTCTAATTCTGCGAAGATACCCTGCTTGCAGCCAGCGAGCTGCGCCGTCAGAGGTGACATACCAAGTCGCTACAATCGCTTACGCGGCGCGTCAACTTTGCAGCGATAAAAAACACACTTAGAATTCACTTAGAAGGGTGAAACTTGATTTGTTTTATTCAGAAAACTCCAAATAACTTTATAATGAAAAACCCTTAAGGATTCTTTTTGAAGAATCAATAAAAAGTCTCCTCTCATCAGGAGCATATTCTATTTTCAAACGTGGCCTAAGTCCAGAAACATCGCTGCAAAACACCAGGTCACCTTCTTGGGAGAAGAAAGATACAGACTCCTTTTCCCTCGATCGATACCAATTCAAGGATGTACCCGGAGCCAACATACATTTATCTTTCGGTCTAGATCCTGAAACCTCTGCCAATTCTTTAGAAAGGCCTAAGTCTCTAACTAAATCGTTTAGTTCAGATTGTGAGAATGGAAAGGGATCGGTTGTGCCAGGATCGTAGCAGTTTCTGTGTTCTTCACTATCATCTTGCTGAGCCAATGGCTCGTAATCATCTATATCATCCAAAGAATATGGAGGAGAGAGTATTGGTACTTCAGGTCCGTGAGGAGCAGGGCGAATGGCTGATTGAATGTTAGGGTAAGAAATATCCTTTTTTGTTTTTCAAATTGATACCTCGTGCTTTGCAAGAACAAAAACAGCAGTCATCACTATGATTTTAGGCTCCCTCCAAACCATTGGTGTTACAAAAGGTAAGGACTGCTTTTTACGTTGAAACCATTGCCTCAGTCCTTCAACACACACTGAACAAACCTTGTGCGGGGCCCAAGGCATATCTTGATCACCTAACGTTATACCAAAATAGGTGAAATATACTTTTTCAACAAAGTCTGAAATGTTTCTTTGTTGCTTTTTAACGGTTTAGTTACCACAAATGTAGCAGAAGCTATCTGGCGAGTTTATACATCCTCTGGTAGCCATTGTCCTTTGTCCATGAAACGACTTTGCAACACAAGAAAACAGTCACTACTTTAAAGCGCTAATAACAACACATGAACAGCACAGAGTCAAGAGGTACTGTGAACTGAAGGATAATAGCAGAAGCTCACTGCTTGGTGATGGCGGGGGAAGGGGCAGCGCGACAGACAGGCACTGACATGAAAATACTGCTGTTTTCTCCTAACTACTCTTCATTTTACGTATATCTACGGCTTAATAACAGTTTATGGAGATCCTAAAAAACAAAATTCAAACTCACTTGAGTGCTGAAATATCGGAAAAAGCTAAAGCTAGACAAGCAGTTTGTGAAATAACTGTACGTGATGGAATTTTTTCACTATTTTTCCCGAAATCAGCGATGGAAACACTATAAAAATCACTTAATAAATTTGGAACAATTTTTATGTCGCAGACCTGTTTAAATTGTAGCCAGGCCCGACACCAATAATTTTTTTAGGTAATCATAACACTGCAAAATTAAAACTGAAAAAGTATCTCCAGATCAGAAACTTAACTGACTCTATCGGAGAAGTTACACAAGATCTTCCAATAAACAAGTTAAAAGATTAAAAACATCAGAAACTAATGTTTTCAAAAGGCAAAGTATTAAAATTAGAAGAATTCCAAAGCAGAGGCATTAAGACAACAGTTTTGCATTCGTCTCAGGAGAGAAGAAAAATGGACATAATCAGAAGATAAAAATATTTTGGAGGACAAGAGGTCGGCAAATGAGAAGCAGTTTCAAATAGCGCAAGTCAAAAATAATGAGTGAACAAACATAACGGCCGAAGGAAGTTATGGGGCGAAGTACCATAGGTGAGGAAATCAACTTAGAGGGCCAAATTTTGCTTCAAGTACCTAAGTAATTGCTAATTTCATTCATTAAAACAGTGTAACAAATTAACGTAAGTATGATAAAAACGCAGCTGAAGACATGCAGAAGTGCAAGATATAAATCCAAGAGGAATCACATTGGATGATGAGCTTTCGATTGCGTGGGAGGTGCGGAGATGTACTTTGAAAGCGTCTGTACGGTTTAGGGTAGGGGGCGTGCTGAGCTAAGGAGCGCTTCCAGCATATTCACCATCGCATTTCATTTCGAGTTAGGGATATAATATTGTATTTCGTAGCTGTGAGCTCCATTTATCACATGCTAAAAAAAATCTTATCAGGTTCCCAGAAGCTCCAGGTGTTCACAGTTGAGCCAATAGGAACTTTCGCAGTCTATTTCTTCATACTTGTGTATTCTATAAAACAACTGTAAAAATGTTAGCAATCTTATATTTTGATTGTATGAAGTTTAAGAAAAAGACTGCTGATATTCCTCAATAACATTATCCCTGTAAATGTCTTGCACTTTGCAATTGCCGGAAGTGGTACATAAGGCTGAATTTTGTGGCCTTAAAAACAAAAATTCCTATCTTCTGTAGTTTCAAAATTCGTTTCACTGAAGATACCGTTACTGGTTTCATAGCCCAGGTGCCGAACACATAAGACGATTCTTTGGAGCACTTGTGGAGACAACCTGATTACTCCTTAACATATAACGCCAAAAAATGAAATTACGAAATCAGCTCGAAACCACAAAACATTATCAAAGAAACTCTTCAAAAAACCTAGTGCATTTTTTTCGTTTCATTACTAGAAAATAATCTACCTCATAAACACATATATCTAACCCCGGTTTGGTATTCATTTTATTGCTTCTTAAATATATACTTTTCGAAAAGTAGTAAACGACATCACAATTGTGACAACTATAAACTAGATGTGCTCTTAATAACTATTGCTACTGCAGAGCTGAAGTAGACATTTACTGCATCTTTGGCGCTAGATCCCAACATCCGATGGCCAGTGTGTGATCTCGGATGACGGGGCTGGGGGTGAGGAACGGAAGCGTTTCTGTCATGAAGAAGGGGATCAGGTGTTCGATTTTCGTCAAGGGCAATGGCGAAACGTACTGCTAATATAGGTTTCATAAACATCTGTAATGGAATGTGATGAATATAATTACTTACATGTATGAGGAAATGGAAAGTCCAAGTATTATTTGCAGACTAGAAAGTTGTGGTATCATATATATAGTTCTACTATGTAAATTCAGTTTTTATGTCAGTGTGAATTATTGTTAACTGAATGTACAGCCTTGTAATAAGACATTACAATGCTGTCTCCTCTAACTTACAGCAAGAAACAATATCTCCTTAGTTTAACAGTTTGCTAAATTCGTGTGTTACAGATAATGTATGGCCTTCCTCACAAATTAATAATAATAAGGATCAGTGGGGTAAAGCAGCACTCGCCCCCCTTCCCCCACCAAATCCTCCAACAATGAGATAGCCGATTTTTTTCCACAACCTTTGCCAAATTAAGCCAATGAAACTTCTGTAATGACCACGATTTGATCGTAGCACTAACCTGCAGCTTTCTTTACTTCCAAATAACCAACAGCTCAAGCTCGATATTGTTGAGACATATTGGTTGCGCTGGACTGAATCTTAATTCTTCTCTGTATTACTATCAACTAGGTTCAATATTTTCCGATACTTTATTCAGCGCGCTGCAATCTTTTTGCCCAGAAGCGTATGTTTAGGCTTGATATATTTCTCCTATTATGCCGTCATCATTGTCTGACAGTACAAACAGTACAGCCATTCTTCACGCTCTCTCACCATCTTCACCGTTAGCTTAAAGATACTGCAGTTCATTACACTGATAACACCCTGTAATATGTTGTTCTGGGCCTAGCTCTTAATTATTTCCAAGGATTTTTCCTTCTAAGATGTTTTATATTTATGAAGCTGTTATGTGAATTACAAATCCAGTTAATTTAATTTGTCTTCTCTCTACCATATTAATCAGTTCCCTTTCCTCTTTAATTGTTTTTAGTACTTGTGCATTAAATTTTCTTTCAGTCTGCAGGTTTTTGTGGCTCTTCTCCTTATCTGCATCTCTGCTGCCCCTATTTTTTTGTTTTCTTATTTCTCTAGGAAACTGTAGCTGAAAATGCCCAAAAAAAGTCTTCATGAATTCAGTTTTTGTTTTTGTATGTAAGTGGTTATTTGCTAATAAATTACTCTCTATCTCTAAAAGTGTTTGTTCATTACATTTCTTCTTATGACCTCCAGTATACACCTGTTGTCATATGTTGTTACATGCTACAAGTGTCAACATTTATTTACTTGTGTCAGTATCTTAGTTTCTGTGTTATATGTTTATGTTTGTCCTCACTTGTCTGTTCGATTTATCTGCCTCCATTGCTTTACTCTTGTTTGTGTATTTCTTTTTTCAGGTTGTCGTTGTCCAAGGCCTCCGACGCTGTATAACATAAATAATACTAGTTTTCGTGAGATTGATACTGACAAAAATCTCTTATGAAAATCTGACACTGGGAGTTTATTAACACTCCTTTTTTAAAAAAAAAACTGGGCATGAAATATTTGAACATCAAGTATATGCTTCATTACGAATATTGTCAAAGCATGTTTCGACATTTTAATTGATGACATGTTGGAGCAACAAACCTTCTGAGGCACTCTTCATCCACTTCAAACTTCGGGTTGTTGTTCGGGCAGATGAACATCTCGAAATAGCCATAGTGGTTAGCCGTCAGGTCCACCTCAACTTGAATCTCCTGAAGGTGAAATAAAAACATTTTTAAATAGATCATAAATGTAGTAGCAGTTTTAGTATAAACAATCCCAAATAGTTTACAAAATGTTACAATGTCTAAGACATTATCACGTATAGAGCCACTCTAAGCATCATTTTCTCCGTAAAATTTTTAATATTTGATTGTAGTTCGAATTAAACAAAACAAAACTTTGACATAGTGAACGTTAATTCGGCAAAAAAGCCTTAGCCTTAGGCTGAGTAATGTTTCCTGAATGAATCACTCACACCACAGCGTAAGGTATGCAGAAAACAAAGTTTTTGAAATGTTCTGTAAGAATATCTGCCAGCTACACTGCTCTTTAAATAATTTTTATTTTGTAAATTATTTTCGATGAACTCAGATATTGCCATTATCAGGTGCTCTGTAAATACGTAAGTCAGTAATGGTCTTAATATAATGGTTTGTAATTATGATCAGGAAAGTTATAATACATTCGTTTGGTGTTTTTACCTTACATGTCATACCGTTGCTGCAAGTCTTCGTTTTCTTTTTTTAGAATTATTAGGTTCTCCTCAGATAAACGTTGAGACGTGTATATGACTTTAGTCGGTTTTCATGTATGCTATTGTTCTCTTGACAGCTTGGATGACACTGGATTAGAGATATTAGATGTTTACACAGTTACCATTACAAGCAAGAGGTGTGTGTAAATTCGTTTGTTTTTAATTATTTTTATAAGTTTGCTTCTCATTATGTTGTTACCATGAATTTGTTTTGGTTTTAGTCGAGGTTCTATGTTACATTTTCATTGTTTGGTAATAATTTTTTTATTGTCTATCAATTGTGATGTTTTCTTGGTGTTATATCTTTGTTGTATACTCTTCACGCTGTTATCGCTAACACTATCGGTATGTATTATTCAGCCTCTGATTTATTACATTACCCATTTTCTTGCTTTATAATGTGAATTAAGTTTCCTATGTACTTTCTGCTTTTTAAGTCGGTTTGTTCATTCAATAAATTTGTGGGATTGTTGTATGCATGTCAATGCACCTCTGTTTCCTCAAGGATGTTTATGATTGCTCCCTTTTTCTTAACATGGAGTTCCAATCCTTCGTTCATGAGTTTTACGTCGTGTTTTTCTCTTTGTAGATGTTGGAAAAATGTAGATGGGTTGTTTTCACTTTCTATGGCGTGCTTTTTATATCTAGTGATGAAGTTTGTACCGATTTGTCCATTGTAGAACTTGTCGTAAGTGTTACACGAAATTTTGTAAAAAAAAAAAAAAAAATGAAGCGACGATATTACATGTACGATAAAAACGGCAAAGGAGTGTATTATAACTTTTCTAACCATACTATTATATTAAGACCATCACTTACATACGTATTTACAGGGCATCTGATGATGGCAATATGCTGAAAATGGCTCATCGTGAGTGATTTATAAAATAAAAACCGTTTAAAGAGCAGTGTAGCTGGCTAATATTCATATTAATCAAGTCATTAGAGGACATATTCTACACTGCGGACCCCACAGAACAAAATGAAATATTGTAGTTCAAAAGAAAAAAGATCAGAAAGTAAATGAAGGAACAATGGCTGAGAAGGGAGTGAGACAGGGTTGTACTCCATTCCCGCCGTTATTCAATCTGTATGTCGAACAAACAGTAAAGGAAACCAAGGAGAAATATGGTAAGGGAATTGAAGTTTAAGGAGAAGAAATAAATACTTTAAGGTCTGCCAATGACACTGAAGTTCTATTGGAGATAAAAATGGATGTGGAAGAACAGTTGAACAGGAACGGTAGTATCTTGAAAATATAAGATGAATATCAACAAAAGTAAAAGAAAGGTAATGCAGTGCAACTGTATTAAATCAAACTACTGTGATGGAATTGGATTAGAAAACGAGAACCTAAAAGTAGATGAGTTTTTCTATTTGGTCAGTAAAATAATTGATGATAATCGAGGTAGACAGGATGTGAAATGCGGACTGACAAAAAAGCTTTTGCTAAGAAGAGGAATTTAATGTCAAATACCAATTTAGCTACTGGGAAGTATTTTCTGAAGGTATATGCCTGGAGCGTAGCACTGTACGGAAGATAGGTACTTCAGATAATAAGTGAATAGAAATTTTTAAAATTTTGTGCCATAGAAGGATACTGGGGGCAAGAGTGGTAAAAGGAACAACAAATGAAGACATACAAAATCGCATTCGTGACAAAAGGAGTTTATGACATCTTGACCAAAATAAATATCGGGTGACAGGACATGGCATGAAGTGTCAAGGCATTGTCACTTTGATAACGGTAGGAAGTGTGGGGCCTATTAAT
Organism: Schistocerca americana; assembly: GCF_021461395.2. Taxonomy (NCBI): domain Eukaryota; kingdom Metazoa; phylum Arthropoda; class Insecta; order Orthoptera; family Acrididae; genus Schistocerca; species Schistocerca americana. The sequence continues at coordinate 614,142,763 of NC_060119.1, read as the reverse complement.
TTAATACAGGAACCAAGGTTTGAAATACGGTAAGCAGGTTCAAATGGATGTAGGTTGCAGTAGTTACAGAGCTGAAGGGGCTTGCAGGGACTGGTATGAACGACTGCTTCAAAACATTACTTGGACTGAAGGCCACAAACAGCAACAAATTATGTAAGGAAATGGTGTGAAAAATACATGAGCTTCTTATAGAATTATCTGTGTATGAAACAAATTGAATTTCGAGAGAAATGACACAAGGAAATAAAGAAGGGGAATGAGTACTCCTGATATCTTGTGTCTTCTCTCATTAAACCATTTGCAGGTTTTCAGACGGTGTGTGGTATTTTCAAAGGTAAAATTTGTGCGAGCGTTCTCTTCTGTGTGTGTGCCATACCTGCCCGGTGACGTAGTTCCTGCTGATGACGCCTTTGCCGTAGAGCCCGCCAGCCTCGTGTGGGCGCGGCTTGGGCTCCCCGAAGCTGTCGCCGCAGAGGCCGCAGCTGCCGTTGTACTGCTGCCACTGCACTGAGCAGAACACCGCCGTGTTACATGTCAACAAGCTACACACGACACCGTTGCAAAACCAGCTTAATTTTGTCGTCCAGAAAGTGCGATTGTCTCCTCCGCTCACCTTCACTTTGGCTTACAGAAAGTTTTCTTTCTTTTCTAACAGGTCTTAAAAAGCTTAAATAATTAAATGAAACTTTCCTAACCTTCTTTCAACGTTTTTACAGAAATCGTGCACAGCAGCTAAGCCGTTCTTGTTAACTCGCTGCTGTGCATACTTTAGACAAGATTATCATCTTACACATTTATGGACCAGACTCTCGAGGAGTTCATCTGCTGCTCCGAAGTAAATAAAGTTACACCTTTCATCAAATGCAGTTGCTGATGCCCTTTTTTGTACCATAACCCAGTAATTAGAATTTAATTTGCGAGACAGTGAGGTTAGGTGTAACGATGGGTTGTCAAGTGCACCCTGCAGTGACGCCTGGGAAGACGTACACAGGTAAGCCAAAACATTACGACCACTGCCCACGGCGACGTTGGATGTCATCTTCTGGCGTTGCGGGCACGTGACGCGGTAACAGACGGGGTCACCCTAGCAAAGATATGGGCTGCAAATGGATAAATCCATTGAGATAAGCGACTTTGGCAAAGGACAGAGTATTATTACGCAGAACCTGTGAACGAGTATCTCTAACACGGCGAAGCTGGTCGAATGTCCACGTGCTACTGTCGCGAGCATCTACGGAAAGAGATAGACGGATAACGAAACTACCACTGGACGCCAAATGGTTGGACATCCAAGACTTTTCACAGAACGCGGGATACGGAGACTTGTCTCTCTGTAAAGTAGGACAGATGGTGATCTGTGACATCTTTGCCGAAAGAGCACAATGCTGGTGTACGCACAAGTATTTCGGGGCACACCGTACATTGTTGAACATGGAGCTCCGCAGCAGACCACCCCTACATGTTCACATGTTGATCCAACGATATCGTTAGCTCACATGTTGACCCAACGACATCGTCATTTACGGGACCATATACATTCGACCTTCGATTAAAAGAAACGTGTCAGCTCTTCGGATGAACCACATTTTTGCTTCAATAGTGACGCAAAACGTGCAGTACGCTAAGGATGGAGGTATTATGCTATATGAGACCCTCTCCTGCACTTGCATGAGATCTGTGGTAATCAAAGACACATTGGCACGCTGACAGCTATCAACCACCTGCATCCCTTCATCCTTGATATCTTCCCCAGCGGTAATGTCATCCTTCAGCAGCATAACTGTCCGCGTCTCGGAGTCGGAATCGTGTTACAGTGGTTCGAGGAGCAACATAGTGAACTCACGTTGATGTTTCGATGACGGAATTCGCCTGGTGTAATTCCTATGGAACCCATCTTTGTCGCTATTGGGCGCCACCACCGTATCGGCAAATCAGCGGCCCGTTATTTAAGCAGATTACCTGATCTTTGCGTGGACATCTAAAGCCACATACCTCCAAAAACCTGCCAACAAACTGCCGGATCCCTGATACGCAGAATCAGTACTTCTTTCGTCCCAAAGACGGACAAACAAGCTATTAAGCAGGTGGTCATAATGTTTTGGCTCATCAGCGTGCCAATAAAAAAGCAGCAATGCCGAATGAAATGGAATTATGTGTCATACCTATTGCTAATATTGTACTACACTACTGGCCATTAAAATTGCTACACCACGAAGATGACTTACTACAGACGCGAAATTTAACCGACAGGAAGAAGATGCTGTGATATGCTAATGATTAGCTTTTCAGAGCATTCACACGAGGTTGGCGCCGGTGGCGACACCTACAACGTGCTGACATGAGGAATGTTTCCAACCGATTTCTCATACACAAACACCAGTTGACCAGCGCTGCCTAGTGGAACGTTGTTGCCCGCATCTCGTGGTCGTGCGGTAGCGTTCTCGCTTCCCACGCCCGGGTTCCCGGGTTCGATTCCCGGCGGGGTCAGGGATTTTCTCTGTCTCGTGATGGCTGGGTGTTGTGTGCTGTCCTTAGGTTAGTTAGGTTTAAGTAGTTCTAAGTTCTAGGGGACTTATGACCACAGCAGTTGAGTCCCATAGTGCTCAGAGCCATTTGAACCATTTGTTTTGGAACGTTGTTGTGATGCCTCGTGTAAGGAGGAGAAATGCGTACCATCACGTTTCCGACATTGATAAAGGTCGGATTGTAGCCTATCGCGATTGCGGTTTATCGTAACGCGACATTGCTGCTCGCGTTGCTCGAGATCCATTGACTGTTAGCAGAATATGGAATCGGTGGGTTCAGGAGGGTAATATGGAACCCCCTGCTGGATCCCAACGGCCTCGTATCACTAGCAGTCGAGATGACAGGCATCTTATCCGCACGGATGTAACGGATCGTGCAGCCACGTCTCGATCCCTGAGTCAACAGATGGGGACGTTTGCAAGACAACAACCATCTGCACGAACAGTTCGACGACGTTTGCAGCAGCATGGACTATCAGCTCGGAGACCATGGCTGCGGTTACCCTACACGCTGGATCACAGACAGGAGCGCCTGCGATGGTGTACTCAACGACGAACCTGCGTGCATGAATGGCAAGACGTGCAGCAACGTCTCGATCCCTGAGTCAACAAATGGGGACTTTTGCAAGACAACAACCATCTGCACGAACAGTTCGACGACGTTTGCACCAGCATGGACTATCAGCTCGGCGACTATGGCTGCGGTTACCCTAGACGCTGCATCAAAGACAGGAGCGCCTGTGCTGGTGTACTCAACGACGAACCTGGGTGCACGAATGGCAAAACGTCATTTTTTTTTTTTTCAGATGAATCCAGGTTCTGTTTACAGCATCATGATGGTCGCATCCGTGTTTGGCGACATCGCGGTGAACATACATTGGAAGCATGTATTCGTCATCGCCATACTGGCGTTTCACCCGGCGTGATGGTATGGGGTGCCATTGGTTACACGTCTCGGTCACGTCTTGTTCGCACTGACGGCACTTTGAACAGTGGACGTTACATTTCAGATGTGTTGCCACCCGTGGCTCTACCCTTCATTCGATCCCCGCGAAACCCTACATTTCACCAGGATAATACACGAGCGCATGTTGCAGGTCCTGTACGGGCCTTTTTGGATACAGAAAATGTTCGACTGCTGTCCTGGCCAGCACATTCTCCAGATCTCTCACCATTTGAAAACGTCTGGTCAATGGTGGACGAGCAACTGGCTCATTACAATACGCCAGTCACTACTCTTGATGAACTGTGGTATCGCGTTGAAGCTGCGTAGGCAGCTGTACCTGTACACGCCATCCAAGCTGTGTTTGACTCAATGCCCAGGCGTATCAAGGTCGTTATTACGGCCAGAGTTGGTTGTTCTGGGTACTTATTTCTCAGGATCTATGCACCTAAATTGCGTGAAAATGTAATAAAATGTCAGTTCTAGTATAATATATTTGTCCAATGAATACCCCTTTATCATCTGCATTTCTTCTTGGTGTAGCAATTTTAATGGCAAGTAGTGTATTTGTTTCTTTGACAAAGATAGTGAAATATGTGTGCGGGGACTCCTGCTTTCTAAATTCTTTGCAATTGAACACACTCGTTACGATTTTCATATCAGTGCTCCATGAGGCTTCGGGTTGAGGTCCAAATGTGACAGAGTTGTGTTTATCGATCAGCCTAGTTAATAATTAACGACGAAGGTTTTTGTTCATACGAAGATTCTTCGGACACCGCCTATACATCAAGAGGCTACTAGACGCGAATATCAGATCGAAGTGTCAAACACAGCGTCACTGCGATGCTTTATGGTTAATAGTGACAATACACAGCATATGTATACAACGAAAAGTATGCCACTTTCGTTCGAGGATGCTCTACCAACCAGTCTCAGAGGAGTACTGTATTTCCAAAGAAACGACGTGCCGTTGGCTCGTTCACTGCTGAAAACATTCGTGCATTTGTGAGTGACATGCTTCGTTTCAACGAAAGAGCTCCATGCAATTATAATGTGACCATTTTACATGTAGATTATTTAGTATTATGTTGTTCTGACAACAGTAAAGTAGCGGTCAATCGGCAAATATTGATTTGCCTGAAAAACTGTGCACTGCTTTAAGTTTTCTTTAGCTTTATATGTACGTCGGTTAGTTATCCGATACAGACTCAGATTAGGCGAGTGTCGGAGAGTAAATCACTCATGGGTTCCTCGGAAGAGCCATCTCGAAATTCAATTTATTTAACGGTGGTACGAAAAAACTAAATCTGTAGGATCTTAGAGAGATTTTAACCTCACAACTGCGATACATTGCTAACTGGAACAACTGTTCGCGTTCAGGTGAATGTCATTATACAGAACACCCTTTGAATTTATGCAAACCAGAGCCATTTTTGTACAGCAAGTAGCGGGACTTTACGACGATGACATGTTGCGACAGCTGACTGATGTCTCGCTACTGACCATGCTTTACTCAAGTCGTCGATTATTGTGGTTTCTGATTACAAGTCTACATTCAGTTACTGATTCGATGATATTTTAGATGCTCTAAGGGACAGTCAAACGAAAATGAGACAGGTTAAGAAAGGTAAGGGAAATGTTTATTATTTCGAAATTAATCGCCATAATTTTTGATACATTTATCCCACTGCGAGACAAGATGGTCAGTGCTCTCATGAAAAAATCTCTCCGCTTGCGTATGGCATCATGATTGTACCCAGGAGTGCACCTCATCGTCCGAAGCAAACCACGGCCACGAATGTCTTTCTTCATGGCTCCAAAAATGGTGAAATCTCATGGGGAGGGATCGGTACGGTATGTATAATGTGTAAGGGTTTGCCAGCGAAACGTGTGCAGCGTAGTCGTAACAACTTCGTCAACATGTAGGTGGGCATTATCGTGCAACAGTTTGATACCATCCGTTTGCGTTTCTGGGCATTCAGACTTGAGGGCCCGCTGCAATTTTTGCATTGCGTCCATTTGCCGCTGTGCATTAATATTCGCGCCGTGTTCCAGAACTCAATCCGCAACGGACTCTTGCAGTCGAAGAAAACGGCCATCATGACTTTTTCGGAGCTGGCGTGCACGGCTTTAGTTGTTTTCAAAGGGGGTGAGTCCATATTCCCTCATTATAGGCTCTGACGTTCGCCCTCCGCCTCAAAATGAAGACACCATGATTCATCCCTCGAGACAGTACTCGACGGTAAACGATATTCTTCGTCGCGGTACCGTTCCAAGTTTTTAAATGATCACACCGCCATTATCTGGGTTCTTTTTTTGTTTAATTACCACCCACGTTTGTACCTTTTATGCCATTTTCAAGTGATCAGCACCATGAGAGAACTCACCGGTGAAGCCGCCGCAGTAGAGCTCGTTGTCGTTGTAGTTGACGGGTGTCAGGTAGCCGAACCTCCACATAGAATTCCTGGCAGGCGGGTCCATGAGGCGGGCGTGCGCCTCCACTCCAGGCTGCAGAGCCACCTGCGGGAGAGAGACATCCATCCTCCGTAAGCAATAGACCCGCTGGGACAGGTCGTGCAAAGTTCAGCGCGAGCGTCACACCGGACAGCTGCCGAGTGATAAGGTCTCTAACGTCGCTTCCCTACAGCAGACTAACAGTTATCATTTCTGCAACATTCTAGTCATGATTACATCTTACCATAAGTGACAAATTTACGACGTACGACGTAAATCATAATTTCCTTGTACCTACCAAGAAAGGCCAGAAATTCATTTGCGATCGGGCTCTTCATTTACATTTAGTAATATTCTTCCTTGCTTGTATACTACGTTAACACTAATACGGCACATGGGTCCTCAATAATAAACATACACCAGGTGGTTAAAATTAAACCTCCCCTATTTAATACGTTATAGCAAGAAAACTAATTACGAGTACCAGACTTGTTAGAATTCATGCCCAGAGTATGGGGTGCATGATTTCTATGTGTCATTTTGACACCGTTCAGTTCCAACTCTACCCACCAGGTGCCGTGATCAGTCATCGCGATTCACTGTCTCACACACCTGACCAGCCGCAGTGCACTTGTTGACGTGTCGACATGAGCTTTGACTAGAGGAAATGGGCATTGTGGTGAAGCTCTGTTATCAAAACAACGGTAATGCTGCAGCTGCATTTGAGAATATCGCCGGGGGAAGGGATTACGGAAGGATCCTCTTTTTCCACCTGCTGTGCGGAGTATCATGAAGAAGCCGGAATCAACTGGAGAACTGGGCGTCGCTCCGGGAACAGGCCGAAGACCTGTTGCACCACAGGTGGTTTGATGATATCGCTGTTGCTACGGCAGGCAACGCTGCCGGTCGTCAGGCAGTGCGCGTGCTGTGTCGCGACACTTGAACATCCCGTGGTCCACTGTAAGGAAGGTGCTTCGAACCATTCTCAAATGGTATCCGTACAAGATCCATATCGTACAGCAGCTTGCACCACACGACGCACAACGACGTGTTAATTTCGCTCTACACTTTCTCGCAAGGATTGAAGCTGACGAGGGCTAGCCCCGGACAATCCTTTGACAGACGAAGCTCATTTTCCTCTGATGGGTGAGGTTATCACACAAAATTGGCGAGTATGGGGATCTTCACTTCCAGTCACTTGGCATAAGGTTCCTCTGTATGGTGAACGTGTCACCGTCACCGTTTGGTGTGGCTTCACGGCTACGTTCATCATTGGCCAATTCTTTTTTTAGCGGTTTGGCGCTCAAGGACCAATAACGTGCAGTGTGACTGGTCAGTGTTACTGTGATATGCTTCCCCAGAATGTCACATTCGCTCTACAAGAGAGAGACGCATTGAACTCAAGAGTTCTAATGCAAGATGGGGCCCCACCGCACATCGCTCGTGAAGTTCACCTGTTTCTCCGAAACATATTTGGGAACGATCGAATTATCAGCCGATCGTTTCCAAATGTTTGGCCGGTACGATCCTCTGATCCCACTTCCTGTGATTTCTGGTCGTGGCGCTACCTGAATGGCAGGGTTTATCAGGGGAACATTCACTCTTGTTCTGATCTGAGGCGTAGCATATCAAGAGAGATATCCAGAATACCTAGACATATGCTTTGTTCTGCTGAACTGAAAGCAATCCTGCGCTCTTCTGGAGACAGCCACATTGTGCTCCTTTTGTAGCATTAATGATACTGGTATGTAATGGTATGATGTACTGTAGCAGCACATTAAAAGTGTTTCAATTGAATTGATTCTACATTGTTTCTCTTCCTCATGTCTTTGACATTGATGCTACCGTGTTTGGGCCTTTGACGATAAATAGTTTCCGTGTTAGAACGTGTTAAATAGGGAAAGTTTAATTATAACCACCCTGTACTAAGCTATACAGGAAGAGGAAGGTATGATACGCCACCCCAAATATACCCATTAAAAATAAATAAGCGTGTTTATAAATTATTTATACAAAAGAATTAATTTTGAAAAATTAAATAACTTACAGAAATGTTTGTTCTAACACTGCCTGCAGTTTATCTTCAAGTTTTATTTACAAACGTTCAATGTTTTGTAACACTACAAATGTTCCACCTGTAATCAGTTTCCTGCCAAATCCTATAAGCAAGACTTGATGTATGGTGGCAGCTGCTTGTGTTATCCGTTGTCCCAGCTCTTCGATGTTTTCCGCAAACGGGGGAAAAAACACTCTCTCTTTATTGCGTAACCTCATAAACAGAAGCCCATTGGGGTTCAGTTAGGTGATCGTGGTGGCTAAGATATTATTCCAACACGTCCAGTCCAAGTCGGCTCCTTCTTACGGAGATACTCGACAACTTCACCATGATGTCGTGTCACACGATGTTGCTGGAAAATGAATTATATGCCCAGGTCCTGTTGTAACTGAGGCATTAGATAATGTTCAAGCATGTCCAAGTACGATATGCCATTTATAGTTGACGCGGCAAGAAAGATAAGATATCTGTGATATACAGCCAGTTTCGGGGGAACGGTAGTAGCAATTGATATCAGTTTTTGTTTGAGGTCGTGGCTTGCGATATTTAGCCCTGAATTGTCTCCGAACTGTAGAAGTGGATTTGGAATCATGAAACCATAAACAACACTGCGCACACTCTGCGCCGTTGTACGACTCCATGATGACATTTGCAATAACACATTCGGACATGCCATCTAGCGGGAAAGTCGGGAAATAACTGTGTTAGGTGGGAATAAAACTCGCATTCAATGCGGTATCAGACATTTCAGTAAGTTACTTGCCCTTCTCAAAATTGTAGCTAACTTTTGAATAACTACTTTATAAATATTCCGTATACCGAAGTGTAGTTTTCGGTACCATATAGCAGACAGTATGGTGAAGTACGAAATTTTCGGAAATGTTTATAAACATTTACAGCCGACAAATTGTGAAAGCGACTTTGTGCTCAAAATTGTTACGTCGAGTATTGATAACTGCTACAAAGTGATGCCGGACAGAAAATACTGCACTTCAGTCTCACACAGCACAGGCCCGTGCTATACGGCGTTTAAAGTCTTCACGAGTTTCCATGCAGAAACCTTACTTCACAAAAACTGACGTACGGTCTTCTGCCTGCGTTGTCTGTCTTAGATTATCGGTATGCGATGGATAGTTTTAATATTTTTCGCATTTTACAAATGACATAATACGACACCGTAAGCTGCTGCTAACACCCGATAATTGTCTTAGATCGAAACCGTCGCACTTCTAAGAATAATTTAAACAGCAGCTAATAGTATTATGTAAGTGTTATATAAGTTTACAAGAGCTGAAGAACACAAAAAATAAAATCTAAAGATGGTACTGCACGATAAAACCACACAGGTTATAACTATAGATATACACGATGTCTCTCCTAACTGTCGTCATGCGCTTTGTCTGATGTTTTGGCAGATATCTGGAATTTCATTTTTGCAACGTGAAGCTGGAGTCAGTCCAAACGAATACGGCTCATCACGTCTAGCATGAGACGCCCAGCACCGATAGAAAGCGTTGGTTTCTTTCCCGTTACAAACAAAATGATTTTTAAAGTGGGTTTTTACGTGCCCATTCGACAGAGCAGTTCCATATTAGTCTAGTGTGATGTTCCTTTTATAGATGTGAATTACCAGTGACATCAAAACAAGAAAACTAGCGATCACTCCATCAGCAACAGCAGCGCCCTGACCCATGATGGCTGCTACCGCCTTGCAGAAGTCGCTACTAGGGTACTTATTATTCTTCGCATTTTACTGTTCCTGTTACGCATATGGATAAAAGAAATAACGCAGTAGAGCTAGCCTAATCTGGGGTATATCTGTCGAATGGGCACTAAAATTCCAAATCAAAAATCGGTTTGTTTGTAATGGGAAACAAACCAATGCTTTCCGCCGATGGTAAGCGTCGTATGAAAGACTTGATCAGTGGGCTTTATTTGCGCTGTCTCCGGCTACACATTGCATCAAAGAAATTGCAGACATCTGCTGAAACGCTGTAGAAAATGCGCATGACTATTCGTAGTAGAGACACCCGGTGTTTGGAACCTAGACGGTCAACAAAAACTTTGTTTTCAACTACTTATTTTGATTCCACCTATAGATAAAAGTTCGGAGATGTTAAGGGTGGTAAGACGGCAGACCATTTTGTGTTTCCCCGATTGCCGATCCAATTACATCCAAATGTTCTGTTAAGAAAGTACGAAATCGTCAGTGCAGACAGGCCAGGATACTCACTATGTTGGTACCTCGTTGACTGCTTTATGTGCCTTACCATAGCTGCGACAACATCTATATATATAAAACAAAGTCGGGTTTGTTACAACACTTATAACTCGAGATCTGCTGGACCAATTTTCATGGTTTTTGATTTGTTGGATTTGTCTCCGCCCCGAATAGCAGAATACATCTTAAAAATAATGAAAAATTGACGAATAAAAATTTTCATGGTTTTTGATTTGTTGGATTTGTCTCCGCCCCGAATAGCAGAATACATCTTAAAAATAATGAAAAATTGACGAATACTTGAAAAATGCGTTATTTTCCCTAAAAGTTCTTTAGTTTCGGAGCTGTCTTATTTTTTTGTCAAAATCTGTAAGTAATGATTGACATTTATGCATGCGTTCATAAACTATTTAAAATGGATGAATAAACTATTATGTGTATTTTTTTTAAAAAAAATTGAAAAATATTACGCGTGCGTTCAGAAATGTGTAATGAATACTTAATCATTTCAATAAATGCTCATTTGTTTATTACATGTCAAACATTTGTTGTCCAGTCCTGTCAAATACTGTAACAACTATTTATGTGTGCGTTCAGAAATTTATTTTGTGTAAAATGTCTCGAAAGTTCAGGTAGTTACTGTTATATTTGTTTGTTTTAGACATTAATTTGTGTAAATTATTTATTAAATTAATTAAAGATTTATTCTACAGGTTAACAAAAGTGTAAATGTCTTTTCATAGGTTGACTATGATTTTTCTTTATAAGCTATTGTCTATGTCTCGATTGTTTTATGCGGTTTTGTGCGAGTGCATATTCAGTATTACTATTAATAAAAATGCCGCGTCCTAGAAGATCTAATCTTCCCCAGCGGAGCCGTAATGCAATTAGGCAACGGAATATCGCGAGTCAATTATCTGACGAAGAACGAGAAATTGCCCGAGAAGAGCGCCGCGTTAGGATGGAGCAAAGAAGGGCCTTAATTCGTGCTTCTCAAACACAAGAGCAAAGAGACGCAGCCCGTGAAGCGGCTAGATTAGAAACGAGAAATCGTCGAGCTTATCGTACAGATGAACAGAGGAATAATCTTTGAAGTGCAAGCAGAAATGATTCAAGTATTGATTTGAATCGAGCAGCGTTTCAATATGATTGCACCATCGACTACAGCTTGCATCGTTTAGTTTGCATTGGTCCAATCGACGTTGTTTGCCAGCATTGTGGCGCATTGAAGTTTGCTGGTGAAACGCCTGGTTTGTGCTGCCTTAGTGGTAAAGTGACATTGCCATTAGTGGTCCCGCCACCAGAGCCATTGCGTTCCCTGCTTTATGGCGAAACACTAGAATCACGACATTTTCTAGCGAACACTCAAAAATACAATGTCTGTTTCCAAATGACTTCATTTGGGGCGGAAATTATCGAAGAACACGGATATAATCCGACATTTAAGGTAATTTACGTTAAAAACTTTATTTTCTATGATTGTAAAAAAAATTTGGAATGTAGTTTGTTAGATTTCTGTATTTGTCTCTAAAATAAAAATGGTATGTTATTATTTGAAAAAAAAAGTGTTTGTAAATCTAACTATAACTATGGCTTTGAATTTACAGATTCAAGGCCAGATTTGCCATCGCATTGGATCATTGCAACCTATTGAAGGTGCACAGCACAAATTCTTGCAAATATACTTCATGGGCAATATGGAAGAACAACTTGACCGGCGTCAAGGGATCAACACAGCTACGAAAAGAGCAATTCTCCAAGATTTGCAGCAAATGCTTCATGAACATCATGCGTTGGTCAGGCTGTTCAAGACTGCTTTAGAGCGCATGCCAAGTGATGACTACAAAGTTGTAATCAGAGCAAATAAAAGACCAGCTGGAACACATGAACGCACATTTAATGCTCCAACAATCGATGAAGTGGCAATCCTGATTGTTGGTGAAAACTTGGAAACACGTTATATTGTGCTTACACGACGCAATACTGGGCAACTACAAAGAATATATGAAACACACCGTTCATATGTCGCGTTACAATACCCGCTGATGTTTTGGCAAGGAGACGATGGATATCACTTTAATATCAAAATGATTAATCCATTGAATGGTAAGATCAATATCATTGTTTTCATTTTAACTTGATATACATTTTATTCTGTTTGCTTTTGGTACACAAAAAAAGTTGTCACTCCTAATTTAGTAGAGAGTAGCTGTAAGAGTCGTTAACCTATTAGGGGTTCTAAAATACAATTTTTACTGCATTTGTTTCAGGTGAGGAAACTACCAAGAAGGTTAGTTCGATGAATTATTACGCATATCGTTTGATGATTCGTGAAAATTCTGACAATTATTTGTTGCGATTTCGTCGACTGCTTCAACAATACTGCGTTGACATGTACGTTAAAATCGAAACGGAGCGCGTGACTTTCATCCGGTTGAATCAAGCTAAATTGCGTTCGGAAGAGTATATTCATTTACGCGATGCACTAAGCACAGAAGGAGATTCAGAAAATGTTGGTCGATTGACTATTTTACCAGCGACATACACAGGTAGCCCGCGTCATATGCATGAATATGCGCAAGATGCAATGACATATGTTCGTCATTATGGTCGGCCAGATCTATTCATTACATTTACATGTAATCCGAAATGGATGAAAATTATTCAATTGCTGCTTCCCGGACAAACATCAAGTGATCGACACGACATCACCGCACGGGTTTTCAAGCAAAAAATTCGGTCACTAATAAATTACATTGTTAAGCAACACGTCTTTGGGATTACTCGATGCTGGATGTATTCAGTCGAATGGCAAAAACGAGGCCTACCGCATGCTCACATTCTAATTTGGTTAGTAGACAGAATTCGGCCAGATCAAATAGATGACATCATATGTGCGGAGATTCCTGCTCCTGAAACCGATCCAGACCTACATGATGTTGTAATCACGAATATGATTCATGGACCATGTGGCACTATCAACCGCCAATCACCGTGCATGGTCGACGGCAAGTGTTCCAAACGGTATCCGCGAAAATTCACGGCAGAGACCATTACAGGCAACGATGGTTATCCATTGTATCGGCGTCGATCGCCCGATGATAATGGTAGAACTATCACAACTAAAGTGAAAGGAAACGATTTCATAGTTGACAACAGTTGGATTGTTCCACATTCGCCACTTCTTTCCAAAACATTCAAGGCACATTGTAATGTTGAGTATTGCAATTCGGTCAAATCTATTAAATACATTTGCAAATATGTCACGAAAGGGAGCGACATGGCGGTTTTTGGTATCCAAACATCCAATATCAACGATGAAATCACGCGCTATCAAGTTGGTAGATATGTGAACTGCAATGAAGCAATTTGGCGTATATTCTCATTCCCTATTCACGAACGTTATCCCACTGTTGTACATTTGGGGGTGCATCTAGAGAACGGTCAGAGAGTATATTTCACAGCGTCGAATGCTGCTCAACGTGCCGAAACACCTCCAGCGACAACACTGACCAGTTTCTTTGCGATTTGCAAAAACGATCCGTTCGCACGAACGTTGCTTTACTCGGAAATGCCACTTTATTACACTTGGAACGCTACATCGAAGAAATTTCAACGTCGGAAGCAAGGCGATGCAGTTCCTGGTCATCCAGATATGCGTTCTGCTGGTGCTCTTGGTCGTATTTATACAGTTCATCCGAAGAATGATGAATGTTTCTATTTGCGGTTGTTGCTGGTGCATGTTCGAGGGCCAACATCATTTGAATCACTACGAACTGTTAATGGTATAGTGTGTCCCACATTTCGTGCAGCATGTCAAGAGCTGAATTTGCTTGAAAACGATACTCATTGGGACACGACAATCGCTGAAGCAATTATTTCTGCATCTCCAAGTCAGATACGCACATTATTTGCTATCATCATTTCGACATGCTTCCCATCGAACCCACGTGACCTGTGGAAAAAATACAAAGATAACATGTCAGAAGACATTTTATATCGAATTCGTGTCAGCTCAAGAAATCCCGATCTTGAGGCGAATGAGGAGATGCATAACCAGGCTTTGCTCTTGATCGAAGATATGTGTTACCTCATGTGCGGCAGTTTGTTAGTTAGGTTAGGAATGCCAGCGCCAGATCGCGGAATGAATGACGCATTTAATAGAGAGTTGGAACGTGAACGTGAATATGATCCACATGAACTAATCCAATCAGTTCAAACGAATGTACCACTGTTGAATCCTAAGCAGAAGGAAGTCTATGATACACTGATTAATGCAATTGATGATGGAAATGGTGGCTTATTTTTTTTTTGGATGCCCCCGGTGGAACTGGGAATACATTCCTCATGTCATTGATTTTGGCCACTGTACGTGCGAGATCCGAAATTGCGGTAGCAATTGCTTCTTCTGGAATAGCGGCCACATTGTTAGACGGATGCCGTACGCCTCACTCAGCGTTAAAATTGCCATTAAACCTACAAACTACTGAACAACCGACATGTAACATTTCGAAACACTCCGCAATGGCCAAAGTTTTAGTAGCATCAAAAATCATCATATGGGACGAATGCACAATGGCGCACAAACGCGCATTGGAAGCACTAGACCGAACATTAAAAGATCCGCGCAATGACTCGAGATGTTTTGGTGATTCAATGATTTTATTATCTGGCGATTTCCGACAAACACTACCGGTAATTCCAAGATCTACTGCTGCCGACGAAATACACGCTTGCCTCAAAGCATCAAATCTGTGGCGATATGTAAACAAACTTCAACTGTCTGTAAATATGAGAGTTGCATTGTTGAACGATCTATCTGCTGATGATTTCTCGAAGCAATTGCTGACTATCGGTAATGGCCGTGTTCCTGTTGACGAATCGAACGGTTTGATTTCATTTCCTCCAAATTTTTGCAATTTGTCTCATCAAAAGACGAGCTTATCAACAAAGTATTTCCGGATATCATTGCTAACCACAAAAATACTAAATGGTTAAGTAAGCGAACAATTTTGGCGGCTAAAAATAAAGATGTAGATGACCTCAATTTTATAATTCAAAATCAAATCGTAGGTACTCTGTATTCATTCAAATCTATCGACTGTGTAACAAACGAAGAAGAAGCCACTAATTATCCAACTGAATTTTTGAACTCCTTGGATGTGCCTGGTTTACCACCGCACAATTTACAACTGAAGGTTGGCTCGGTAGTCATCGTGCTTAGAAATTTAAACCAACCAAAATTGTGCAATGGAACGCGTTTGGTGATAAGAAAACTGATGAGCAATGTGATTCACGCGTCGATACTTAAAGGAAAATTTAAAGATGAGGAAGTTCTTATTCCAAGGATTCCGATGATCCCAACAGATATGCCCTTTGAGTTTAAACGAATTCAATTCCCGATTCGTCTTGCCTTCGCCATGACGATCAACAAATCACAGGGCCAATCCTTGACTATTTGTGGCCTCAATCTAGAAAATGCGTGTTTTTCTCATGGTCAATTGTACGTGGCATGCTCACGTGTCGGCAAACCATCCGCATTATTTGTTCCTGCGCCTGACCAAAAAACAAAGAATGTCGTTTACCACAAGGTGCTTGAATGAAAATCCGATTAATGAATTAATCAGAGTGTATCCCAACCTGCACAACATAGTTTTCAATGATTTTTTTCTGACATGTGTTTGAAATACTTAATTATTTTTATTTTTTAAATTTTTATTCTCATTCTGTATGTATTCATCATCATTCATCAAAATAAAATACTTTTATAATTCTATCTATATTAATATTATTTTGTATCATTGTATTACGTTCATCAAAGCCTAAATTAGTTCAGCTAAAAGGTAACACGACATTCATTGACTGTTAGGCGGTACGAAGTTCGCCGGGTCAGCTAGTACTAAATATGACAGTTAAATACACAGACTAGTGTTGCTGCCGGCAAAAAGAGGCCTCCCGCGGCAAGTTTGAAGATGTTTGTTTCAGTTGGCGTTTTACCCACCTTGAGCTCGAAGGAGTACTGTTATACGTCACTCAATCTTGCTGTACGTGTGGAGCAACGAGTTAACCTCAAAACTGCAACACGAGCTAACGCTTGTTAAGGAAAATGTGCGGAAATGAAGGTTTATCGTAAACAGCAGCTCTTCACTGGTTCGAAAGGTTTATGAAGGGACTGGAAACGACCGAAGGTGATCCTCGTTCTGGACGACCACGAACATCAAAAAACACTGAGACAGTTCGTAAAACTCATTCGCGCAAATCCTTGTCTGACTGTCCGAGGTCTTGCTGAAATCTCGGAAATGAACAGAGAAAGTGTACGTCAAATTTTACGTGAACCACTCAACATGCATAAAGTTTGTCCAAAAATGATTCCATTGTGCCAGCCGATACCGTCTTATCCGTAGGGGCATTCTTCTCGAAATACATCACCATATTGGACCACCCACCATAGTAGAATGACCTATCACCGCGTTGGACCACCCACCACAGTAGCTCGACCTGACCCGCTACGAGTTTTTTCATTTCCTTAAGTCAAATCAGGGCTTAAGGGGACAAGATTTGACAGCGTGAAAGCGGTGGAAGCAAAAGCTGACAGAAGTGAACTTCCAGCACTGCTCTGAACGACGGAAAAATCGTATGGAACGTTGATGGGATCACCCAAGAGGATGCTCAATAATTTTTTTTTTTTTGCAACACCAGTCCGGTTGTTTAACTGACACACCTCATATCTGTTAGGAACGGTAGATACCTGTCATATCAATAAAACAGGTAACAAAGGTACGATTGTTCAAAATCTCTCACGTTGACAGAACAAAGTCGTCAACGGAGGATTAACGTACGTTGGCCTGGTTTCAGATTGTTGTCCTCACCGTTTCAGGTGAAATCGGGCGTTGGTCCATCATTTGCGACTCACGAGGTATGACACACGGTTAAAATATGATAACACACAGAACCAATGCTTATATCGTTCACGGACACACGGTGCATACAGCTTCTTTCCCTTAGGTTAACTGACAGCTGCGGTGACAAGAAAGGGAATCCAGCCATAAGACTAACGGTAAGTTTGCCAGTTGGAAACAGCGGACTCAGTACGGCGGAATAACGCTGACAAGGAGAGATTTCATTCTTTATTCTTCCGGGTTCTTTACAAACTTCTTTGTATTTGCAGACACGGATTGTGAGTGTCTGGCATTGTCATGACACAACCGCACAGTTCCTCTAACACGTTGGTGACATTCGCTATATACGAAAACCATATCCACTGTTTAGATTGACGTATACATTGTGAAAGACTGACAAGTTTCACGAGCGGGTTGTCTGATTGCTGCAACAGCAGAGCGTAGATTATTGAGCTTTAATTGCAGTGACAAATTTGCATATCATATATGAATTACGTATTTGGTTCTATCTGGTACAACAGCCTGATGATAGGACCATAGTGTGTGACACATTATCTTGATATTAGCTGATCAAGTCCCACACGTGTTGTGTCATTCAAATCCTCTTTCCAATGCACGTGAAAAGTCTCGCTTTGTGGCTTCCTTATAGTTGTTTGTTTTATTATTTTATCGCACTTTTATTCACACCCTGAGACCAATCTCAAGTGTTATTACCTGATTAGTTCCAGTTCTGGCATGATAGTTGCACTTGTTGTTTTAGTTCTTTATACCATTTGTGTACAGGCACGATGAACCACATGTAAGCATTTAGGGGCTATTTTTGTATCAATGGATTCATTAATGTATTACATGTTACTCTTGTACTTTTTAGGACCGCAGCAATATGCTTTGTGCATACTATTGACACTCGCAGATTATCCTATAGTTATAAGTATGTACTATTTTTTATCTTTAAATTTTAAAACTATTTGTTCTTGAATTTTAATGTTCTTATCTAACTTCTACTTGTTTGTGGTATGTTTTTCTGTACAGCCTTCTGAAGAAGGGCACTAAGTCCCTAAAGGTTAAGGAAATAAAACTCCTCTTAGCAACTGTTCGCTGATTATTTTGATTTTTAAAACGTATACAGTTTCATTAAAATGCCGGTTTCATACTTCGGCACTAAAAACGTTAACAATTGCGTCTGTTAGTCAGATAGTTTGCAACATTGTCCGCAATAGATTAGCGGCAACCTCACCTCGTAATACTGTATTTCCTCGTTCCGATTATATTTTTGGTCGCCTGTTTTAGGTGCCTCTCCCAGTATAAAATGTAATATGCTAACAATATGGGTAGTGCCAAAAAGTTAGGTTAAACTATATGTGTAAGTGCAAACAAAAAGTATGCAAAACTTCTGGCAGAGGGAATAACTTCTCAATCATTTAAAAGTGAAACTGGCGTATTACTACTGCGGGCACCAGTTCAATTTTCTCCTAAGTAGAGCCAAGACGATGGCTTGCGTAACAGAAAAAATCTTAGGAACCAAAAAATTTCGACAACCAGTAAAGCTCTACAGAGAAATGTGAAATTTTAATTTAAATCTGTTAGCTTTCAAGAAACATTATAATATGCTCCTCTCGGTAGTGATTAGATCTCTCGTCACTAATCGTTCACAGACTTTCACAATTTGAAATGTGTCATTGTAGAACATTCTGAATGTGTCTATACGCTCACAATTAAAAGCTGTTCATATTTTTTTATACTTTCACCAAATGTATTGTCCATGTGTCTGCCACTTACAGAAGAAATATCAACATATAACTTTAAAGTTACCTTAGTTCTCACTGTCGTTTCTGGTGGCCCTTTAACAGGAAGGTGAGTTTTAAAAACTACACTCATTTCCGCCCACAATATGCCAAAATACGCTGCTGAAGGTGTTGTGTCACAATAAGACTCATAAATTTGAGAAGTCGGTGTCAGACTTCATCCATTGACTTTATTGTAGACGTGGTAAACAAAGACAAAACTGTCGTATTTGCAGCCAGCGTTCGACTAAACGATGAGACAGAAAAAGCAATAATGGACCATCGAAAGAATTCTATGGCACCGAGTTTCTGAAGATGTTCACTTGGAACTAAACAGTAAGTAAACTACGCACCTGAAGCAACAGCAACACGACGGCCAGGACCTCAAGGTGCCGACATCTATGGAGGTGCATCGTGGTTTCTGAAACCAAAGAAAATGATTGCTTAGTAAATGGCGGAATATGAAGGACAATTTTAAGAAAAATTACAACATAAAATTGATAAAAGGCATGACGCACAGTCTTAAATATATTTTTGACAGCATATATTGGAATTAAATTAATGAACAGTTTCGATATTTAACTGATAAGAAACATTAAGTAAAAATATAAAGCAGGAAAAATTTTGATAGTACAGTTCATTACCGCCCCTGGTCAGTGGTCACTCATACCAGTTACACAATGCTAATGGGTACAGTCGAGGGAGGAAGATGAAAGGAGATACGGACTTTCGATTCTGTCATCATTGAGATCTTTGTCGAGAACGCCACCTTATAATTCAAACGCAGATGGGGATGTGGGAACATTATGTGCAAGATGTATGAGACACGGGAAATACTCTCACACATGAAGAATCCTATAATAACTGCAACTACAAAGAAGGCAGGAGGCGACAGATGCGAATACTACAGAAACATCAGTTTAATGACACGAATTTTTTATAGAGGGGTGGAAAAACTGGTAGAAGCGGACCTCAGGAAGATCAGTTTTGGTTCCGCAGAAATTTAGCAGTACGCAAGGCAATACTGACTCCACGAATTGCGTTAGAATATAGGTTGCAGAAGGGCAAACCTAAGTTTAGATTTAGAGAAAGCGTTTAACAATGTTGACTGGACTACGGTCTTTGAATTATTAAAGATATCAGGCATAAAATACAGGGATTCAGGGAACGAAAGGCTACTTCCAGTTAGTACAAACGGCGAACTGCTGTTATATGGGCGAAGGGAAGGGAAGCTGTCGTTGTGAAAGGAGTGAGAAAGGGTTGTAGCTTATTCTCGATGTTATTCAACCTGTACGTTCAGTATGCAGTGAGGGAAAACAAGGAGAAATTTGGAAAGGGAATTAGAGTTTAAGGAGAACGATCAAAAGCTTCGAGGTTTGCCAGTGACACTAATCATGCTATATACAGCAAAGAAGCTGGAAAGGTGTTCCATCAGTAATCTTCCAAATGAAAGGACAGGATGAAAAGACTGAAAGACCACGATTACTAGATCACCTTGCTTAAATTTCCTTTGTATGTCATTCGTAAAGCAACAAGGTGGCATTAGAATCGCTTTATACTTGAGCTACCAAAGCTCACTGTTTTCCCAACTGCATTAAGCAAGAAGAATTCAAGGCCTGTTGTAAATTCAAAAGCGTCCCTTTAACGCTAAGTACTGACTCTGACTACTTGCCCGTTATTTATTCTACTAGCATGCCGCTTTCGCGGATCTCTCTCTCTCTCTCTCTCTCTCTCTCTCTCTCTCTCTCTCTGTCTGTCTGATTGCGTGGGAACTGAAAATATAAATAATATTATAAAGTATTTTCGCTGATTACTTTGCTAACTTATTTGCAGTTGCACAGTTTTATTCTTCCGGTAGAGGTAAGTGTAACACACTTTTCTCTAAGAAATCTTTATTCGGTTCCACATTAACTGCTCCTTGATATCTGTTAGATACCCTATTCTGTGAAATAAAGAAGAGACATTGAATCTTAATGGATTATTGCTGCGATCACCAAAGAGGCATTCAGTAGCACTATTATGGGAAATACCTGGGGACTTCAAAAAGTAAGCTAATCATAGGCCAGGTAACTTTTATTGAATGCCACCCTACACTTCGAAGTGATACAGATATGTGACACTCTTTTCTAAACATTGCCAGCGATTCAGTGTAAATAAAGGTCAGAACGTTCTACCAATCTTTCAGCTCCTCGATGATATAAATCTGCTCCTTGCACGCGGAGCTGTTCGGAAACCGCTGTGTGAACTTATCGATGAAAGATCTTTTCATCCCCCCCTCCCCCCCCCCCCCCCCGCGATGTACTTTGGCTTGCCGAAAAGACGGCATTCGCTTGGTGCAGGACCTGCATTGTATTTTATGACGGATGCCTCCAAACTTCCCAGCGGAAACGCTAAAGCGAAGCTTGTGTATGTGCGCGCCGAGTGGGGAGAACTATGCTGTCGCTTAATTTTCCACGCCTCATGCTCCTTATGTTTTTTCCACAAGAACCATGCTGTACCGCGTACTTCAGCGTTGGAGTTTGTTTCCAGTTGCCGCTTTAGTTCACCCTGTGTTAAACTTCTTATCCGTACCGGACCAGAACTGTGTCGACAGGAAACCTTGAACATATACTCCCTTCTGACATTTGCTCCACTTTTCTTTCTTAATCACATCATGGGACGGTATGTGTAACTTATTTTCTGAAGTCCCTACGAATACCAGCAAATCTTCAGGCGAAGATGATGGAGACGCATTCCATCGAAACGTTGCTACGAGACGACTATGCTACTCGGATGACAACCCGTAAAGACTTCATATATGAAATTCGCCGAGAAAGCCTGCACTCGCTTGGATGAGGATGTTTGAGCGCAGATTTGAAGTCTGTTCCTTCCAAATACGACTACAGTATCTAACATGTATGCATGTCCAAAGGAGCTCTGCATCTTAAATCGCAGTAACACAAGCATTGCAAATCGTAAACCACGTTACTCGGTGATAAGTTTTTCACAGGTGTTACACTGATACACAATATGGTTCTCTTTTCGTGTCGAGACCACACTAAATGTTAGTGTCCAGTAATCTTCTTTTGTAAGGATAAAATTGTGTTCTGCTGATTTACAGATTCTTCTGAATTTAAGTCGAGCCAAAAATGTCCCAGGATCTGAATTTTTCTTTGTTTTTGTCGTGTTCGTTGTCCTCAGCGTTCTCCCTTTTCACCCTGTTAGGAGGTGTTATAGCACTATTTTTAGAATCGTAGTAATCTTACCATTTTAAATGAGACCATTTCACGATATTCAATTCGACCCCGTTAATCAAATCCTGATTTGAGCACTGACATCTAAAAAGCTTAATCCTCAGCCTAATTCAGCTCTGCAGTTGACGTTAGGGAAGTGACGTCGTTCTCCTACTCCTGTATGACGAATTATATTCTGACTACGATTCTTTCGTAAGCTCAGATCATCCGGCCCCCAGGGTAACATCCGGCAGTCTGAGTCAAAACAGTATGACCACCTGTTTAATACAGTGTTGGTCCACTATAAAAACACAATACAGCAGCGATTCTGCTTGGTATGTATTCTATAAATCCTTGACAGGATCCCAAAAGTATGTGGCACAATATGTCTACACACAGGTCTAGCAGTTCCCGCAAATTACGGGGTGGTGGATTACGGGCACGCAGCTAGGGCCAGATGTGTTCCAATGGATACAGATCAGGCACATTTTCTGGCCAAGACATCCATATGAGTTCACTGTAATGCCCCTCAAACCACTTCAGCACGATTCTAATCTTCCAACACTGGAAGATGTCATCGCCACAGGGGGGAGACTTCAAGCATAAAGTGATGCTGGTGCTCCGCAATAATCTTCACGTAGTTCACCGCTGTCATGGTGCCTTCGATTACCACCATAGGCCCCATGGAAGTCCAACTCAGTGTACCCCATAGCATAATTTTGCCCTCACCGGCCTGCATCTGTGACGTTTCTATTGATCCTCGAAGAAACCTCAGTGATGCTGCGGTCACTGCAGTCATAATTGACGATATCGTTGGATCAACACAAGAACCCGCAGCGGTCTAGTGATGGGCTCCATGTTCATCAATGGCCTTAGAGCAGCGTGCTCCGAAACACTTAGGTCTGTACCAGCACTGTAACCTATCGACATATTGTCACAGATCGCTGCCTATCCTGGATCCTGGATTTCACAGTGGTGGAACCTCCGATCTCGATCTTTTATGATCATACGTGGTCGTCCAATACCATACGGTCTACTCGTTATTTCACCATCCTTCAGCCACTGTCCATAGGCACGACAGTAGTACCCCAACAGGAGATCATCTTCGCCATTTCAGAGGTTCTCGTTTCCAGGCGCAGCGCCACAAGAACGTGTCGTTTGTCAAAACCGCTTATATCACTTGATTTCCGTGTTTTTCGGTGCGTATGTTCGTATGACTGCCCATTCGTCTCTGTTCCACGCACATTCTTTCCTTACTGCTTCATGTGCCCACAACGCCACCAGGAGGCATTAAATCTCGTGGTGGGTAGTGGTCACAATGTTTCGGCCCATCAATGTATGTGCGAAGCTCTTTCTAGGTCTTAGGGTTTGATTAGTATTATGTTGGTTGTAAATATCTAGGGTCGGACATCTGCTTCTTCCTTTCATTCTCTCAGATAACACTCCCTCTTACATCTAAAAGAGCACCTCCAGCCAAACGATATCTTCTGGTCACTGAGATGCTACACATTCATCTGCCGCAAAACGTAAGTTCACGGCCGAACTGACGGCCGCCATACGTTGACGATCTGGCTTATCTTCTCATTGAGTCCCAATCAACATTTTTTAATATTCAGTTTCTGATCTTTCCATACAGTTCCTCTCAGTGATACTCGTAGAGAACACTACGAAGGACTGAAACAAAATTTGAGTTTTTTATTGAAACATATCTGGTCCTATTTACGTAACATCTTTTCTGGCTTTTACTAGAGCCAGTAACATTTTTCTGCTCTTGTTCATATACCTGTATAGTTAATAAAAAATTTGTAGGCAGCAGTACAGACAGTTCATTCCCTGAGAATGAACTATTAAATCGCGCATAAACGGCGTTTTCATGTAGATAAAACGCGTTCAATTTGTTACACTTCCTTGTAGAACGAACACTGTTGCGATATTCCACCCATGCGAGATGTCTGACGCGGTTTCGTAGTTCCCAACAGCCAAGATGCCCATGCCTTGTGCAGGGTTTTAATACGATCTTAGTAGAAGAGGATCATAATAAAACTTGTTAAACGCGTGTCAGCTTTATTATGCAAACGGTCGCGATACGCCTCATCTGCCAGCCACAGACGTCGTTCCTCTCGCTCAGGCCGGCAGAGAACGCGGTCCATGGTATTCCCGCTCGGTTGAAGTTTCCCATGCCAGACGACCACCTGTCTCCAGCAAACACGTCCGGGATGAGGACGTCAACCTCCCGCGCCATTACGTCACCCCCTCCCACACAGCGCGATCGTTCTCTCACCTCGGCAACCCATCATTTACCGATCACATTTTACGGCTGCACCCTCACTGCCTGCGGTCACGCAACGAAGATGGCGAAGAAATGAGCTGTCGGTCCTCACTACTCGCTCGCACAGGTGTCCCTCGGCGCTTTCAGACATTCTGCAAGGTCAAGTACCACAACGGCGATTCATATCTCGCTGTATTATCATTTATTTCATTATCCGAGGACGCCGAATTAATTTGTTGATTCATGAAGTTCGAGGTAAATATCGAGTAAAATATTGATATAAGATATCCAGAATGAGCTATTTTTTTCGATACTTTGCTTGCTTCTTTTGTGTAGCGAATGAGCAACTGTACTTGTTACACGTGTGTGTGACTTCACCTACACGGACAGACAGTGACATAATCTTCTCGAACTTCCAGCAAGCACCTATTGCAACAGAAAAATGTGTCCTATATCCTAACGTTTGATAGCAATCGTTGTCTTGAAATATTGCAGTATGACTGTAACATGAACTTGCCTTCCGGAAATCCTATGAGACTCTAACTTAAACCGCTGAGAACTTATTACTGATTGCAAATCGTTTAATGAATCTGCAAAAGGCTTCAAGTGCTTCACTCCTTCTCATAGGTACAAACGAACACATGATGGGCAATTACATAGGAGAACTGTGGAGTTTACACGATTTATTTCCAGAAATGATAAATTTGGATCACAAATAAATGTAAAGAAAACGTACGTACGTCAGTCTTCTGTTCATTTCTTTGATTTTTCGTGCAATTTAAAATTTCTCGTATTCCTAAATTGTTCACAACACGTCAGGGTGCAGTTTTTCATGACTAGATAATCTAAGAACTTTGTAAAATGAAAATTTTTTCCAAATTAATATGGCAAATAGACGTGAATACAGACGAAGTTAAAATTAGGAACATTTCCAACTATGCATGGTTTTCTGGCCACTGGATGCCAATTAATATCTGAAAAGTTTTCCTATTTGGAAGAAACTCTACTCATACACAGTGGCAATTAAAGCACATGTTGTTGTTGTTGTTGTTGTTGTGGTCTTCAGTCCAGAGACTGGTTTGATGCAGCTCTCCATGCTACTCTATCCTGCGCAAGGTTCTTCATCTCAAAGTACCTACTGCAACCTACATCCTTCTGAATCTGTTTAGTGTATTCATCTCTTGGTCTCCCTCTACGATTTTTACACTCCACACTGCCCTCCGTTACTAAATTGGTGATCCCTTGATGCCTCAGAATATGTCCTACCAACCGATCCCTTCATCTAGTCAAGTTGTGCCACAAATTTCTCTTCTCACAAATTCTATTCATTACCTCCTCATTAGTTATGTGATCTACCCATCTAATCTTCAGCATCCTTCTGTAGTATCAGATTTCGAAAGCTTCTATTCTCTTTTTGTCAAACTTATTTACCGTCCACATTTCACTTCCATACATAGCTACACTCCATACAAATACTTTCAGAAACGACTTCCTGACACTTAAATCTATACTCGATGTTAACAAATTTCTCTTCTTCAGAAACGCTTTCCTTGCCATTGCCAGTCTACATTTTATATCCTCTCTACTTAGACCATCCTCAGTTATTTTGCTCCCCAAATAGCAAAACTCATTTACTAATTTAAACGTCTCCTTTCCTAATTTAATACCCTCAGCATCACCCGATTTAATTCGACTACATTCCATTATCCTCGTTCTGTTTTTGTTGATGTTCATCTTATATCTTCCCTTCAAGACACTGTCCATTCCGTTCAGCTGCTCTTCCAGGTCCTGTGCTGTCTCTGACAGAATTACAGTGTCATCGGCGAACCTCAAAGTTTTTATTTCTTCTCCATGGATTTTAATTCCTACTCCAAATTTTTCTTTTGTTTCCTTTACTGCTTGC
Organism: Schistocerca americana; assembly: GCF_021461395.2. Lineage (NCBI taxonomy): Eukaryota > Metazoa > Arthropoda > Insecta > Orthoptera > Acrididae > Schistocerca > Schistocerca americana. Next base: position 614,116,497 of record NC_060119.1, on the reverse strand, counting down.
TCAATATACAGATTGAATAACATCGTGGATAGGCTACAACCCTGTCTCACTCCCTTCCCAACCACTGCTTCCCTTTCATGCCCCTCGGCTCTTATAACTACCATCTGGTTTCTGTAAAAATTGTAAATAACCTTTCGCTCCCTGTATTTTACCCCTGCCACCTTCAGAATTTGAAAGAGGGTATTCCAGACAACGTTGTCAAAAGCTTTCTCTAAGTCTACAAATGCTAGAAACGTAGGTTTGCTTTTCCTAAATCTATCAGTATTGCCTCACGTGTTCCAACATTTCTACGGAACCCAAACTGATCTTCCCAGAGGTCGGCTTCTACAAGTTTTTCCATTAGTCTGTAAAGAATTCGTGTTAGTATTTTGCAGCCGTGGCTTAGTAAACTGATAGTTCGGTAATTTTAACAACTGTCAACACCTGCTTTCTTTGGGACTGGAATTATTATATTCTTCTTGAAGTCCGAGGGTATTTCGCCTGTCTCATACATCTTGCTCACCAGATGGTAGAGTTTTGTCAGGGCTGGCTCTCCCAAGGCTGTCAGTAGTTCTAATGGAATGTTGTCTACTCCCAGGGCCTTGTTTCGACTTAGATCTTTTATTGCTCTGTCAAACTCTTCTCGCAGTATCATATCTCCCATTTCATCTTCATCTACATCCTATTCCATTTCCATAATATTGTCCTCAAGAACATCGCCGTTGTATTGACCCCCTATATACTCCTTCCACCTTTCTGCTTTCCCTTCTTTGCTTAGAACTGGGTTTCCATCTGGGCTCTTAATATACATGCAAGTGGTTCTCTTTTCTCCAAAGGACTCTTTAATTTTCCTGTTGGCAGTATCTATCTTACCCCTAGAGATATATACCTCTACATCCTTACATTTGTCCTCTAAGCCGTCTCTGCATAGCTATTTTGCACTTCCTGTCGATCTCATTTTTGGGACGTTTGTATTCCTTTTCGTCTGCTTCATTTACTGCAGTTTTGTATTTTCTCCTTTCATCAATTACATTCAGTATGTCTTCTGTTACCCAAGGATTTCTATTAGCCCCCGTCTTTTTACCTACTTGATCCTCTACTGCCGTCACTATTTCATATCTCAAAGCTACCCATTCTTCTTCTACTATATTTCTTTCCCCCATTCTTGTCAATCGTTCCCCAATGCTCTGCATGGAACTCTCTAAAACCTCTGGTTCTGTCAGTTTATCTAGGTCCCATCTCCTTAAATTCCCACCTTTTTGCAGTTTCTCCAGTTTTAATCTACAGTTCATAACCAACAGATTGTGGTCAAAGTCCACATCTGCTTCTGGAAATGTCTTACAATTTAAAACTTGGTTCCTAAATCTCTGTCTTACCATTATATAATCTATCTGAGATCTGTCAGTCTCTCCAGGCTTCTTCCATTTATAGAACCTTCTTTTATGATTCTTGAACAAAGTGTTAGCTATGAGTAAGTTATGTTTTGTGCAAAACTCTACCAGGCGGCTTCCTCTTTCATTCCTTACCCCCATTCCATATTCACCTGCTACGTTTCCTTCTCTTCCTTTTCCTACTGTCGAATTCCAGTCACCCATGTTTATTAAATTTTCGTCTCCCTTCACTATCTGAATAATTTCTTTTATCTCATCATACATTTCATCAATCTCTACGTCATCTGCGGAGCTAGTTGGCACATAAACTTTTACTACTGTGGTAGGCGTGGGCTTCGTATCTATCTTGGCCACAATAATGTGTTTACTACGCTGTTTGTAGTTGCTTATCCGCCCTCCTATTTTTTTTATTCATTATTAAGCCTACTCCTGCATTACCCCTATTTGATTTTGTATTTATAACGCCGTATCCACCTTACCAGCACATACCTTGAAATAATGTCCTACAGCAGCATTTCGTCGTTAACGTACACTTCATCTACGTAGCCATTACATACAAATAGTTTGTTTTTCTGCCAGTGAAACATTTCTCTTTAAATTTCACAGCTGGTTTTGGAAATACACAGACAACGTTTAGCATGCTGAAAAGGACGGCAACGTCATTTTTCAAGAGAGATCCCTCGTCCAGAAGTGTACAGTTTGAGCCCTGTGAGGCATTGTAGTTTGGGAACGGATCGCATATCCTAATGGGTGTGATTTACACGTTTAGGGAAGAAATCCAATAACATCATTACAAAAGGTTTCCAAAATTTTGACCAACTTCATTGCAGGGTCAGCGGTGCACAGACTTATGCAGAAAGTCAATTGACGCAGTTTATCAGCGAGTATTTCAGTAGCATTCGCCACGGTCTTCTTAGAATGGCTCAGAAAACAATCATGTGGTGTGAGTTCTGATAATGTCTACTGATATACCTGTTTGGGTAGGTGGCTTCATGGAAGTGCCACACATTTGAATAAATATGACCTGAATCGCTGTCGTTTTGCACTCACTTTCTCTTCGAGCCCTAAGTGGAAACTCATGCAGTAGCGGAGGATGAATGTCTCTGAGAAAAGTGAGGTAGACCGGTCTTAAATAGTTTGATTGACAAACGCAATGATCTGATTACCACCGCAGCCTTCACACTAAATCTTTCTTGGTTATTCCTGACAACTTGCACACGCAGAGCTTCATTTGCCTGCGCCATTCGGCGAGTGCTGGTGGGTCGTTCGCCTTTGAAGTGTTTCAAGACGTCGTCCTCAAAGGCAACTTAACTGTGGACGCCTAGTATCCGTTTATGGCACATAACGCCAGTCACAAGTGGAGATTAACCTATACGCTATTCAGAAGGATTACGGTCTACCGATAACTTATTAACGCTTCACGGCACTTTTGTTCATTTAGTAGAAAATGAAGCAACAAATTAACACTGATAGTTAGTATACCCAACATAACGTGAAAATTCGATGCCAGACAGGTTCAAAACTATGCATTTCCGGATACTTGTCACTGTCGAAAATTTTCTCGTCCGGCATCTCAAACAACATACACCCTCTACATCGCTGAAGCCGAACAAGACGATAGCTAACTGAAAAATCTCGTTATGTTCCTCTTGTCCTTGCTCCGTCCTCATGGCTTGTTGAACCTTCAGTTTATGCAGCTATGATCCACTTTTTCCATCATAAAATTCTCACAAACTCAGATTCAGAAAAAGCTTTATCTTTTTGGGGTTCCGTACCACAATCTGCAAAAACGGGACCCTTACATGATCACTTTGTTGTCCTCCTGTCTGTTCAACTGTTCAAAACCGATTTTGTGAGAAACTGATAGAGGTATCAAGTTAAAATTTATGCCTCGTGTTAAGGTCTATGGTCCCTCAGCGATGTAAGAAAGATAGTCTTCTACGTTAATGCAGTCAAAAAATACGGCCATTTAGGCCGCATATTTTGGTACTCGCAAAATCAGTCATCAAAACCCGCAGGGTACATCCCGATGACCTAGAATCATGAAGTTTGCCAAGAAGAAAGATTTCACAGGACAACCAAAGGAAAAAATTGGAAAATTGTTTGTTTTAATTATATCTTATGAAAAACAAATTGTTTCGACCTGCTTTCTCGGCATCGAGCAGACGTGTAAAGTTGAAATTTATGTCACATACTAACGTCTGTGGTCCCTTGACGGTACTGTCTGTTAAGACCCCTTTTTCTCAGTAACGGGTTAATGCATCAAGTTCAAATTCGTATCACATACTGGGGTTTGTAGTTCTTTGGTGGTGTAAAATTTTTAACCTTCTAAGTGAATGGAGTCAAAAGATACGGACATTTATGTCACATATTTTGACATTCGCAAATTCACTCATTAAAATCTATAGGGCACTTCCCTTTGCTTAGAATCATTAAATTTGACAAGAAAAAATATTCCACAGTAAAATTAAAGGAAAAATTAATAAAACTGTTAGTTTATAATTATATCATTCGAAAAAAATATTTCGTTGGTCATTTGTTTTGTGACATCAAACTTGAAATTAAGAAAGTCTCGAATATCTTGGATGCCCTGGGACTGGTATTTTGCCAGTATCAATGTCGATAACAGGCAAATATTGTCGAGATTCTCGATGCCCGGTAATGGATGAACTGTCCGTGTACATAATTAAGTATGTGCGCCTGTCCTACTAGCAACTGGCCAGTTTTATTGTTCTCCTGGAGGGGGGGGGGGGGGGGGGGGACTGGGTGCAGGGATATTATGGTTCTGACATTTTTTGCTGTCTTCCCTGATATTGTTTCCTCTTTCATGTCAGTCTTTTTATCTCTGAGTAGCACTTGCACAAAAAGTCCTCAATTATTGATTTGCTCTAACAAATCGAAGAGCCTGGATTTTGATATCCAGTTCTTAAAATGTCTTCTTCGTAAACAGCACACACACCCTAGGTATGAGCAGTCAGTTTCTCGCTTACCTGCATTGGTCAGAGACCAGCCCACCACAAGCAACTTTGGCGCATAAGTTTCTGACACAGTTATTGGCAGCGCATCTGGAAAGCGGCTCTTAACTAAGAAAATGCCACCGTATGTTCGTTGGCAGTGATCACAGTTATCCGTATTCGTATAATTAGTTACCTGAGGTGGACGCTAGGGGCGGACGCATAACGGTAAATGCCTCCTGGCAGCACACTGGCTAGTAGTAACAGCACCCCCACTTTGGAGCACCCTCATACAGGGGAACCTGAAGTCCGCCGAAAAAAATTTAAGAGGTTGTTCAGGAATATTTTAAGAGCATTTTCGTGCAAGAGACTCGTGGTCTCCAGGGACTCGTTTCCGAGTACTTGAATTTCGTCTGAGTTCTTGCGGAACACCTTGCAACACCTTTATCATAATCATATTTTTATTCTGCTCAAACTTTACAATAATTTTGGAAATATGAGTGCTTACTGTATTTTTCTTCTATACTGAACGATGTTTCTTATGCTAACAAAAGCGTATTTATACTTTACACTGACAGATTTTTAGTACAATAGATGACAATGAAAATTCAAAGTTGATCTCGACCAAATGTTTTCGACTAGAAAAGTTATCATGTTGAAGTTCGGCCTAAGCAACTGCTCAAGTTTCTCGTCAGACATTATCCGATTTCAAGTAAGCTTGCTTCTTATGCTGATAATGCTGTCATGGTAAAGTCACTGCTCAATATTATGGTGCTATACAGAATGGTCAGAAACAGCCTGGAAAGCTTGTAAGGATGTTGCCGGGTAGGTTATGGTGAGAAATAATTGTTACAAAAAATTCGACTCGTCGCATCGTTTCCGAGTACGGTAAATTAGTATCGAAATTATTCAATCAGGCTCTTGCTCGCGCAAATTCAGGCGGCTCGCCAAATGCAATTAGATTCAGTTGTTCTCACTGCGTACGTGATGGCGCACGAGACTACTCAGCCTTTTGCACTGGTTCGATCCTTACTACCATCCCATGTTGAACTTTCGCATCCCTCTCTAGCTCGAATTTAGGAAACCAAGGGAAGCAGACGTTTGGATACACCGTCTCCTCGTGGGCCGCTCGGATTTGCGCTCGCAGTGGCCTCATTGGTTTAATGACAATTAACTGGGAAGCGGCGCAAAAGAAAATGGTTGAAATGGCTCTGAGCACTATGGGACTTAACATCTGAGGTCATCAGTCCACTAGAATTTAGAACTACTTAAACCAAGCTAAGGACATCACACACATCCATGCCCGAGGCAGGATTCGAATCTGCGACCGTAGCAGTCGCGCGGTTCCGGACTGAAGCGCCAAGAAACGCTCGGCCACCGCGGTCGGCCCGGAAGCGGCGCAGTTTATCGATTTTTTTTCTTAACAATTATTTCTCAGCACAATCTACCCTGCAACACACTTACAGACTTTCCAGGCTGTTTGTGACTACCCGTATAACCCATTTTTGGCTAAGCATTTTACGTGACACGAAAAAACAGTGATATAACAATTCATTATGATTAACTGGTTAAATCACTTGGTGCTGAAGAACTGAGATTATGAAATGACACACTAAAAGCAGTAGATGAGTTTTGGTATTTGGACAGTAAAATATCTCGTGAGAGCCGGACTAGAGACGATATAAAATGTAGAGACTGGCAATAGTAAGAAAAGCATTTGTGAATAAGAGAAATTTGTTGATATCCAAAATCAGTTTTTAAAAAAATAAAATTAAATGAAGTGAAACGTTGCCGTTAAGCAGTCCACACAAGGAGAGAATAGAAGCCTTTGAGCTATAGTGCTACTGAAGAAGTTGAAGATTAGAAGTACAAATCGAGTAACGAATAAGGAGTTACTGAATGTAACCAGGGAGAAAAGAAAGTTGTCACCAACTTGAGTAAAGGAAGTACTCGGTTAATAGGACATTTTGTGTCAACAAGGAGGCACCAATTTAGTAATGGAGGGAAGTGTGAAGGCAACAATAATAAAGGGAGACAAAGACTTGAATACAGTAAGCAGGTTAAAATCGATATAGTTCCAATGCTTATTCGGAGATGAAGAGGCATGTATACGTTAGCTTAGCGTGAAGAAGTGCATCAAACAGCAGCAATATGATTAATTAAGAATAAGCTCTGAATATATAACTAACATTTTCCGGGCCTAGAACGAGGTGAAGGTATTTCCACACAATTGCAGAGGAAAGAGCCGCGCTAAATATTTTACGATGCTCTATCAAATCTCCAAGACACTAGAAATGTTTCATGATGTCGTACTAGCAGCGTCATGTTTTTCAGAAGCGGTCGGAGTGCATATTTTGGTAAACACAGCGGCTCCTCAAATGCCAAGGTGAGAGCCCGCCCACGCGGCTTCTGGAGAAATTACAGGATCTCGTCCTGCTAGACTTGAGGTGGCAACTAGCGGATCACACGCGACGCAAAAATTGTACACATTCTCGAAAGAGATGATATATTCCGTCGGTCATGCAGGTTCACACAGGCAAACAGTATAGATCACAAGAAAAACGTTGAGTGTGTAACTAAATATATTATGGAATTTTTAACCAGTTGCTGGTCTTCTATACATATATACAACCAGTATGTTATGATTCCACCTTTTTTACATCTAAAATACGTAACTACGTTTCAGTTACTTCACATATAGGTTACAGTTTCTGCCATGATATTATCATCACATAGAGTTTACGATTTCATGGAAATGTCTGGATCACGTACGTTACAATTTCAGTACAATATGCTTACAATTACAAGCTTAAAATTTCACTTTCATCTGCAAGCAGTATTTTACCGCGAATCAATTTTAAATCACCTCCTCTTGCGCACACACCTGAAGACTAACCATGTCTTCTTGAAAATGACACCACAAGGTAGCGTTCTGTTAATCATGAAGTACGAAGCGTTTATCATCTTTTGCTAATTATGCCAATTTACATTGCTTTATAGTGAAAATCGTATGTAAGGTAAATCGAATTATACACCAAAAAGCCGATTTTCCAAATCATTTAATACACATTTTCGGTAATTATTAACGCTTAATTTCTTAGCAGATCAGTGTTTCACAACTTTGGCTCTAAGCATTACGCGCTGTGTTTCAATTTCGAAAGCGTACATTTTTGCTCTTAGTCGTAAGAATTCTGTAATAATTTTGCGCCAATAATTCATCTCTCTTTAAACATACTTTCTATTGACTGGCAAATGGAAAGATTCAACTACCTACAGACATCACTTTTAATAACATCATAAACACTGAGGTAAGATTTGCCTCAGATTTCTTCAAACCTTTAATGGAAATGTACAGCAAGCGTCTTAGAAATGTCTTAAGTAACCATTCCTGTAGCTACAAGTTCGCATCACTCATTTTTCACTCATTATTCATAGTTTTGCCGAAAATTCTTTTATTCATTAGCTTCAAAAATTTCTTTTCCATATGCCTTTTTTGTATTCATAAATTTCTGAGCGTTAAATGAATGTACGGTGTCATCCAAGGATTTTGATGGAATGATAAAATGCGCGTAATTGCTTAGAGTAACGTTATTACTCAGACACTTCTTTAAATTTTTTTGTCATATAACGTGGAAAGCAGTGTCTTTGGAACTCCTCGCTTGTTGATGCTGGGTGTTGTCATTTTCCTGGGCATAATAAAAGACTGCAGTAAAGTTCATCGATATTTACCGGATACTAAAGGTCTACTTCTCTAATGTAACCTAAGTCTGAATCGTTTGGTACACTCATTACATCAAAGCTGTCCGCAGACAGACAGGAAAATCGGATAATGGTAGGTAGTGCCTCGTTGAACAACTGTAGGGACTCTTAATACTGAGGAATACAATGTAATGTCCACCTGTGTAGTTAAGTTGTCAGCGCGGCTGGCCTCCATGTGGGGAGTCCAGGTTCGATTCCCGGTACTTCTGGGGATTTTCCCTTGGTGGGAGGATTGGTACAGCTATGCGAGGCCAAGGGGAAGCTACTAGACCGATCGGCAGCGGTTCCACGGCGCGGCTGACACGTTTAGAGACAGAACGCGCAAGTCTTTAATATAATATAATATTCATCATTATTTTCTTTAGACCCAGACATTAATTGTTGGCAACAGCAGGCGTATGTTAACGGTGAACAATACCACTTCTGATGTCGTGTCAACAAACTGCAATCGTTCCATGTTCATAACAAGTTCTAACGTTAAGCTGTTAGTTTCCATCAAAGCGTCCCAAGCTAAACCAGTTGAACCCACATAACGGGCTGGATCCAGTTCACACGATCTGAAGCAAGGTGCATGGAAACGTTCAGAAACATCACTCAGTAATGCGACATTGACTTCCAAATATATGTCGAAGTAGTCTAACATCTTGCATTGAAATAAAAGCCCCCCCTTTCGTATGCCGTTTCGTATTCATATTCTTTTATAGCTGTTTAACCAGATTCTGAACGCTCAAATAACGTCAACTGGTCATCCAACAAATCAGATTCCTCAGTTACATAGCCGTCTACTAATATGTCTTTCTTGTTAATCTAATTAAATTGTTCACAATAGGGAGAATACTTTTTCTTCAGCTCTCCAAGTTTTAAATATAGTAATATTTTTCTAGAAGAACACATCGAAGTTTGCGATAATGTATAAACAGAAATTTTATCTCACAATGATGTTCAGCAGCCATAGATTTAGTAAACTGTTTATACTTTTCCAGGTTTTGTCACATTTGCACTGTAATGGTACTTGAATTACGTAACCACTACGGCACCTCAACTCAATCTCTCGATACTAGCAATATTCTACTGTGTTTCTGCAAAGCAGTTGATATATTTCTGAGACAACATTCAGATTTGATTTCATTAATGTAGAGGTACTTTGATACATCGATATGTTTATATTGCAATGATATTGTTCTTATGTGTATTCTTTCTTTTGTCGCTATGATCTTTGACGTACTTGTAACTCTTGATTTTTGGGCGCGTAAGCGATTATTAGTTAGTTAGAGAGTCGGACATTGAGAAAGTCAAGTCATGGACGTCATGTTGAAAAGACGTATAACGTAGTCAGCTTATAAAATGTGAATTTTAACAGTGAGGAAGATGTTTTCAAGTATGTTTTGTATTGTGAAGTGATGTTTTGTATGTTACGTGATATTGCAACAAAAGCAATAAAAAGGAAGTGTAACTTAAATTCGGAGTGCTGATTATTATTTTACATCACCATTGTGCTAACTTTGAAAGGTTTAATCTTCAAGAATGGTTTGTGAAGCGCATCTACAAAACTTTTGAATATAGCAGAATAAAACCTAGGCCTCTTTGCATCTGAGATTGGAATCATCACCACCTAGATTTTCGACGATTGAACCATGATTTTACGAGACCAGCGTGGGAAACACGAAAAGATGAGTGCCCAGTTTATTCATTATTACATGAAATGACTTTATTCACTGTGCTCTAATGACACCTGCCACATAATAACTTTGTTGTTGCCCGAAAATGCAGTATTTAGCAGCGTGAGCAACACCACAATCATTATTAAATTTTGACCTTTGTTGTGGTAGGGTTGTTAGAGCAGAAACAAGAGTTAGTGCTTGTCTCTATAAGCTCTTAATTATAAAATGAGCATCATAATTCGTTAGATTCTGAACCAAAACAGGCACTGTAAAATTAGGTTTCTAATTTAAACTACATCTAGCATTACCATATAACCATCACTGCTCTATATGTAGTAGGGCCGGCTGTCTCACGTTTCCCGCCAAATTTCATCCTTTTCCTTTATGTGGAAGCATCTCTTTTATGTTAACGCTGAATGATATGAGGTACAGTAGTATTATAAATTGTATTTGTCTTTGAAAAATTAAATACGGTAACAGTTTCTTTATGAGATTAATTTTGCACACACCTTTAGTCACCTGGGACATTATATATCTAACATCATTCGCACATTGCAGGGCTTCTCTCAGTATCAATTTTGTTATTTTTTGGCTCACATCTTACAGTTTGGAGAGAGGTAATCAAATAAACATAGGCGTGGGAATTTGTAGGTATTGAACGACTGTGAACTTGGAGTTAATTATTTGAAGACTGCCTCCAATGAACCTTCAACACATATCTACTGCGCTCAGTAGAACAACCCGAATAAATTGGTAGAACGATTACTTTTCTTGTTATCTTTGAAAGAGGTACGCAATAATTTACTTCATAATGAAATAAAGAAACGTCGGAATGTGGGAATCCCCGCTTGAGGTTTCAGATTATCTTTCCTTCAACTGAAAGACAATCACTAAAGGTACCATTCGCAAATTCCAAAGACTAAATTATTGGATTAGATGTAATATATCGATCAGCATGTTTTGGACTTCAGGAACAAGTAGATATTATTCACTTTTAAATAAATAGGCAGAGTTCTCAAACCGATACCACACACTCATCAAGGCAGGTAAATGTCTCTGAGGGGTTAGCAGGTGCACGCTATCCTATTCCAACGTGCTTGGCGTCGGACAATTACCCAACTTCTATCGCCACTGAACACTGTCTAGAGAGCTTAGCAAGTGCACGTGTGTGTTACGTAAGCTAATGTTACATTCACGTTTCAGACGTAGGTTACATTTTCGAAGTAGGCCTTCAGCATACAGAAAATATTCTTGAACTTCTGCTTGATCTATCGTTATGCACAGAGAAACTTGTACCATCACAGGCCAGGAGTTCCAAATAAGCTGATTTCAACGTCACTTGATGAAAGAATTATGTGGTTCACTAAACAAATGTAAAGCAGTATCTGAAGAATGATCTGCATTACTAATCGACTAACCTGGAGCATTTTCCCAGCTGCAGATTGCCTACATAATAGCTACCAGGAGCTACATAGTATTTCAGAACTTCATATTATTGAGCAAATTTAAAAATTTAAAATTCTTTCATAATGTATTCATTTAGAGGTATATAATCTTAAGTTAAGGCTTTAACACATTAATACAAGCATTACAGTTACAAAATATGTCATAAGACAGCATAACTCATGTCGCAGAAACTATCCCGACTATATTCACACAGTATTTGAGAAACAGAGCGCTTAACGGCATCCTACAAACTTTAATCGTAATTTCAAACTTTTGAGAAAATTTTTCACAGTGACAACTAACAGAAAATAATTATAGAAAAGTATTATATCTTCAGTCTTGGGCACGACACAATGATTATGAGTGAATCGTACATGGAATTTCGGTTTTTTTAAAGAGGGGACTGAGGAAGTGTGAGATCTTACTAGTCTTACATATAAAAATCTTACATAGAAAAATCGCCGGAAACTATAATTCCGTCAAACTATCTGGATGACATCGTATATCGATATGAATTCTGAGAAATTTGTGAATGCGAGAAACGACATCGAAAAAAATTTTCCAAGGTAATGAATAACCAAACTATTAAGAATGTGCGAAAAATCAGTGATGTGAAACTGGGAACACGTTGGGAAGGGAGACACAGAGTTGCTTCTCCGATTGCAATACCGAATTTCAAGCGCAGTGTCGTATTTAATGAAAATTTGGATGCTCTTGAATCAAGTAGATAAATCGTTGTTTTCAGCAAACTTATAGCTATAGGATGGCTATTTTAGATGTTTCTAACACGATTCTTGTAAATTTACATTGTGAATATTTGTTGAAAAAATCTGAGTCAAAAATAGATTCGGATATGACGTAACTACTTCCAATATTTATGATGCTATTAAAAGTGATGTCTATAGGTGGTTTGATACTTTGGTTTATCCCGATAATAACATTTATGACATCCCGTTTCTCATTAGAAAAAACGTAGGCTTTTATGAGAAATAAATTACTTGGGGGGAATTATGACAGAACTCCTATGACTGAGTGCATGCATTTACGCTCTCGGAACTAAAACGTAATGCACAATGTGTAGTGCTGAAGATCTGTGAGGGGGATATGAGAGTAGTGGGATAGGTATATTGGGGGGAAGGGTGTGAGGTTGTGGAAGGTTGGTAAAGGGAAGATTTAGCGTATAGAGGGAGTTTATGACTTCTCAGGCGTAAGTCTCATGGATTTTGTCCAGATTTGCCATTGCATTCCTATTTACGTCACAGAGTAATTGTTCCACTGTCTACGATACAGAGAATCAGACAACCTATGTACAAGCACTTAAATAAGTAATGGTTAATGCTTATAATTAATGCTGAATTAAATAATAGAGTGAAATTTATAAAAAACTATTTCTTTATTAAGATTAAAAACAAGATAATTTCAATGTCAGCAACAACCGTCACACACAATAAGGAATCCAATTACATGCATCAACATATTATTTCGACAGTTTTATATTTTACGGGAAATGAAGTAACTTTTATTTTTAACATTAACACACATTGTCTTCTCGAAAATACAGTTCAAATTTTAATATATATAAGAAAGTATCATTACACGTGGTACACAAATTATGCTCTATTTCCTTATCTTTTAATCCAGCTTTGGGCAGCAGTGATACTATTTTACACAGTTTTTGACTCACAGGTAATGAAGCAGTCAATGAGTATATTTTATGCAAAACTGCTTGAAACAGAGACGCGGATAAGATTGTTGTTTGCCGGCCGCTGTGGCTGAGCGGTTCTAGGCGCTTCAGTCCGGAACTGCGCGACTGCTACGGTCGCAGGTTCGAATCCTGCCTCGGGCATGGATGTGTGTAATGTCCTTAGGTTCGTTACGATTAAGTAGTTCTAAGTTCTAGGGGACTAATGACCTCAGATGTTAAGTCCCATAGTGCTCAGAGCCATTTGAACCATTTGAACCAACATTTTTGTTTGGAAAAATATGATCTCTAACAGATTTACCTCTTTAGTGTAGGAGAGTAATCCTGTATATAATAAGTCCTTAGGCTGCCATAAAATCATGTTAGTAACATTAGGTTGTCTGTTGCGAAGTCACTTGCACTATTCTTTCTCTTGTTTGGCCGTCGATGATGTGAAAGTGCTCGAGAATATAACGACATGTTTAGAGAAATCTCAGGAACATTTGCGACACGTAGCGTTGATGCTTGCGTCAATTTCACGAATTTAAAAATATATGGTAGGGCGTAGGCACAGAGACAAATACGAAATCCGAAGGACTGGAGGTCATTTCAGCTCCTTTGCATCCCTTGGTTACTGTAAAGTATTTTTTCAAGGTGTTTCCAGTATGTGTCGTCACAAAATGAAGATGGGCACAACGTATTTTTTATTTACGTTTTTCTTTTACGAGAAATCGCCATCCAAGTTATATTTTCCTTTCCGCAGTTAATGGTGACTCCACATTCCCATTACTCCATGGACTGAGCACTATAGTGCTCAACAGTGATTCGGATTCTCCGTGCAGACGGAGTATCGATGTGGGGCAAAGGTCAGACACGCTCCGGCTTTGTCGCTTGGCCGCAGCTAGCTTCATCGGAGACTGCTGCCCTGCGGGTATGTCACGTAGCCTCGTCTACCGATGCATGAGTCTCCATATATCCCAACCCTGCATTTTTATGCTGATTCCTGCTACTCTCTGAAGCTTTCGGTACGCAATAATCGTAGAGTTATTGACCTTTCTTTCGTCTACAGTTTTGATTCGCATTTCATTCTGGGCTGTCTTACTCACGCTGACGACGGCTCTCACTGCACTCGAGTTTACTTCTGGCAAATCTTTGACTTCGACCAAAGGAACCATCTGTTTTCCCACCGATCTCCATGTTACCGACAGTGCGAGTGATCATAAACTAGGTTTTATCTACGCAGAGTAGGATAGAAATGCTACATTCTCAAACCATTCTATGTTTTACTGTGCAACTACATTGTTGCAAAAGCTATTATTTTGTAATTAACAAAAATATCCCGTGGTTATGTGGAACCTTAAGCTTGAGTTCAGATCACTGTTCGAAAAAAATTCCAAAGAAGACGGAAACATCAACATGTTTTAAAATAAACTGTAACATTCAATCCAAGTAAATTATATCTAAATAAACGTCACAGTAAAGCAGTATTTAAAAAATTAACATGTATGTAACGCTCTTATTTTACGTTCAAGTAACGTAATTTCTCAACAGTGTCAACTACTTCACGCAGACCTCTGATTATTTCACACACACACTGTTTGACTGTAGAGCTGTTACAGGTCTCGTTGTACAATACTAAGACATTTCTCATTCAGATAATAGAGCAACTATTTTGTATTTTTATTACGCTGCTGACTCTGTGCTGTGTAATGGGTTCTGTTGATTAATACTTGGGTTTTTTCTTGACATTTGTTAATATTTTTACTGTGTGGAATTCCATTGTAACAGGATATCGTTCTGCTTCATTTAACACACAAGTTGCGTACAAATTCGAGATCAATTCTTCTTATGCAAGACTGTGTTTTGCGATTTTGTTTTCACCTAGATATATTTCAGCACTTTCTGTGCTGTCTTCAGTAGATCTATTTGTTCATTTTCTTCATCACATGGAGCTATCGGTTTTTTATACTTGTAGCTTTAGATATACTACACAGTTTACAGCTTCTCATGGTTTTTTCTAATATTTTCCATTGTTTGTGTCGATGTAACACTCTTATTTCCTTCGATGTCGTCGTCACGCATCCATTTTCTAAGATTTGTTCACCAAGCACAAAGTTTTCGCCGGTATTCTTATAGCTGGGTAATGGCGGCGAAAACTTTGTGATTGGCGAAGAAATCTTAGAAAATGGATGAAAAACGGCAACAGCGAATGAAACGAATGTTACCTCGACAGAAACAAGCAAAAAAACAGCCATGTTTAAAACTTAGAAAAGAACAGAACCTCAAAAGACTATGACAATCTCTAAATTGTGCAGTAGATCTAAAGCTACCAGCGTATACATCCAATAGCTTCATATGAGACAGACAGAAAACAAATAAAAACACTGAAAATAGCACACAAAGCGCTGAAACCTGTCTGGATGAAAACAATACCGCAGAACGGTGTCTTTCATAAGGGGCATACCCATCGAGTTTTCCTTCGCAAGCACGAAAATAAGAACTGCAGCAATCGCAAGATGATACTTGGTGAACGTTCACTAGGCATGAATGACCCTGTGCCCAAGAAGTTTTTTCACTTTTCATTTTAACACCTATTGTCACACAAATTGTGAACAGTAATTTTGAAAAACTAACTGGTTATTCCTAATCCGAGAGACGCAAACTATAAATTCGGTCAGACGATACATGTGACAGAAAGTCGTGGTGAACCTAACAGTAATGTAGTTGATGGACAGGCAATGCCACGAGCAGCTCAACGGCGTGCCTTCCATTAATCATTCTCCGAATCGTGACCGACGTATCGTGTCCAAGGCCACAGACTACCGTGTGGTAGGTCACTTGGGCCGGATGTCTACATTGGGATAAGTAACTGACGTTGGAACGGATTTCCAAAAGACAGTCCTGACGTTCTTATATTATCTTATTTTCAATCGTATGTCCCACAGATTCTTGAACTTCTGAAACGCACGGGAGTAGGAATATTCCCTCTGTCCACGGCTTTAAGGTGACTGGGGAAAGGGGATTTCTCCTAACTCCGTGAACAGAGTGGCTCTTGCGACAGCGAAGTGTTGTTCCATGGTGATTCATACTTAAATCTCTCATTTACAGCAACATCACTTTCACTTTCTGTTGTCTTTAAGTGTTTTAGGAAATAAACTACATCATCAGATTACATCTCGCGTGTTACATTCTAGCATGTCGCGACGTCATCTTGTAAATGCAGATTGAAATGGAATTTGCTTATGCTGTGCCAAATAAATCGCAGGACTTTACTTAACCCTTGCAGCATTTATCGGCGCTGTTACGTGTCTGGACGACCAATAAGGATTATGTTAAAAGTAGATGTAGATGCGTACGCATTCCTACCATGCTCGTGGGTTTATAGAGATCATCACGGATTGCAGTATTAGTTGCTACATGCCATAGCATCGGATTAGACAGGCTCATAAAGTGCGGTTGTGAAATTGCTTGCATCATGTTACTTGCTGTGAGTTTTTAATTCATTAATACTCATTACTAAGAAAATTGATTATGAAATTTCGAGTGGCATTATTCGAAATGTTTTAATCGATTAGATTCTTGCAAAGACGTACTTACCAAAGTACACTGGTGAACCAAAACATTATGACCCCTGATTAATACATTATGTGATCTAAAGTATACTGACACCTGGTTGAAAATAACTTACAAGTTCGTGGCTCCCTCCATCGGTAAATCTGGAATTCAATAAGGTATGACAGCTTCTAGTCTCCCAGGCATAGTTTCAATCAGGTGCTGGAAGGTTTTTTAGCGAATTGCAGCCCATTCTTCACGGAGTGCTGCAATGAGGAGAGGTACCGATGTAGGTCGGTGAGGCCTGGCACGAAGTCGGCGTTCCAAAATATCCCAAAGGTGTTATATAGGATTCAGGTCAGGACGCTATGAAGGCCAATCCATTACATGGATGTTATTGTTATGTAACCATTTCGCCACAGGCCGTGCATTATGAACACGTGCTCGATCGTATTGAAAGCCGCAATCGCCATCCCCGAATTTCTCTTCAACAGTGGGAAGCAAGAAGGTGCTTCAAATATAAATGTAGGCCTGTGATGTGATAGTGCCACGCAAAAGAACAAGGGGTGCAAGATCCCTCCATGAAAAACACGACCACACTGTAACACCACAGCCTCCAATTTTATTGTTGGCACTACACACGCTGACAGATGACGTTCACCAGGCATTCGCCATACCCACACCCTGCCATCGGATCGCCACACTGTGTACCGTGATTCGTTATTCCGCAAAACCTTTTCCACTGTTCATTCGTCCAATGGTTACGCTCCTTACACCAACCGAGGCGTGTTTGGCATTTACCGGCATGATGTGTGGCTTATGAGCAGCCGCTAGATCATGAAATCCAAGTTTTCTCATCTCCCGCCTAACTGTCATAGTATTTGCAGTGGATCCTGATGCAGTCTGGAATACCTGCGTGACGGTCAGGATAGATGTCTGCCTATTACACATTCCGACCCTCTTCAACTGTCGACGGTCACGATCAGTCAACAGACTAGGTCGGCCTGTACGCTTTTGTGCTCTAAGTGTCCCTCCACGTTTCCATGTCACTATCACATCGATAACGGTGAACCGAGGGATGTTTAGGAGATTGGAAATCTTACGTACAGACGTATGACTCAAGTGACACCCATAACCTGATCACGTTCGAAGACCATGATTTCCGCGGAGTGCCCCATTCTGCTCTCTCACGATGTCTAATGACTTCTGAGGTCGATGATATGGAGTACCTGGCAGTAGACGGCGGCACAATGCACCTGATATGAAAAACCTGTGTTTTTTGGGGTGTCCGGATACTTTTGATCACATAGTGTAGTTTGCTTGTCCATCTTTGGAACAAGAATACATCACTGATTATGCATACCACATCTGCGACAGTCTTTTGGTAGGTTTTTAGAGGTGTGTGGCATTAGATATCGACGCACAGGTCGTGAAATTCGTGTAAATGACGAACCACTGATTAACGTCAGTAGTGATGTCGCTCTATAGCGACCCTGATGTGTTCCTTATGATTTACATAATCGAGTTTGGTCGCCGAGACAGAGGAGACAAGCCTCCGTATCTCATGTCCTGTGATTGATCGTGGACGCCCAACCACTTAGTGCCTAGTGGTAGTTTTTCTGTCCTTCTACCTCTTTCCGTAGATGCTCACGACAGCAACACGTGAACATTCGAGTATCTTCGTCGTTTTCGAGCTATTCATTCACAGGTTCTATGTAATAAGAATCTGCTCCTTGTCAATGTGGCTAATCTCAATGGATTTCCCCATTTGCAACCCATACCTTCGTTAGGGTGATCCCTCGTCCGTTTCTGCTCCGCGACACGTTCCCGAAACACTACCAGGCAGCATCCAATGTAGCGGTTGGCATTGGTCATAACGCTTTGGCCTATCAACGTATTTGCCTGTATGGGCAGAAGACTGAAATTTTCGTCTTGTGTACGATCAGAGACTGACTGTTTGGCATTTGGCAAAATTATCTATTATTAGACTTTAGTGTATCGCTGAGTTGCAAATGATGGTGAAACCATCAAAGATGGTGGATTCAGACTTTTTTTAATGCTACTCACGGTTCACTGAGAACTTGCAGTCGCTATGTGAGCCGAAAAAGAGTGAAGGAAATGTTTATTCTTAATCTCTCCCTGCTGTAATATGGAACTGATTCTGGGACTGGAACTAAGAAACCTTCAGTGTCATATCGAGCAGTACCGCATAAACAAAGACTTAGCAAATGTTATAGGTTATACTGATTGGTTGAGAAACGTGATCGCAGTCATTTCCAGAACATGCAGCAGTATGTATATTAAGGTACGGGACTGTCATTGCAAAATTAATCATCAGCAACTGAAACTGAATCAGCTACGTCTCGCTCCAAAGAAAGAAAATGGCTTCTCTCTACCTGCAGGATGTCACATAAATCGCTGTCCTTTGCCGTTGTTTTTGTACCCTTCAAATGGTACTAGTTTCGACTCTATATATCGATTTTCATTTTTGTTAATGCTAAAACATAATGTTCTATAATACTGACGACAGGAAAATGAGGAAAACAAAGTTGTATTATTGTCGAGTTGATTACGAAACATGATATTTCCACAGCGAACCTTGCCGTCATCTTGTGTGTCTTTGCCATATCGGCCTTTCTTTACCCTGTTATTGTTTGAACAAAATGGGAAAAATCCTGGCTCGCGGTAACACTATATGAGTATTTTGTTCACACCTGAAAACGCTTGCTCTGTTAGATACGGTCAAAGATGGCTTAGGGCCCCGTAAACAGGGTATCGTATTCCGCGCTTATGTAGTAGGGCATACAAAGAACCGACTATGCCGACAAGTGTGAGAACTCATACCTAACTCCTGCAATCAAAAATTTATGGTTGCGCAACACTGAATACTTACAAGAGAGATAATGAACTACATTGCTATACGAAACTTAAGTGCGAGCTAGTAAAAGAAGAGTAACTTACTAAGTACTTGATGGAAATTAATGAAACTGCGGGAGCATGTGTCGGTTCTCTTCCAGCTACGCACAGAATGTTGGATGTCGTATGGCGCAAGATCGGCGTGAGTATAGCGTCAAATGATTCTAGCCCCCAAACATGAGGCGACTGAAGAAACGGGAAAAATCAGTGTTCGTCATTTAGCTAGCAGTTATGGTGCACTGTGCTGGTCTTCTGGATTACAGAATGGCCTGCGGCAACATTTGGATGACTTCACACCGGGAAGAATCATCGGGAGCAGGTAGAGGGCCAAAGGGTGCCGAATTTAGTCCAGGAGTTCGGTTTTGTTCAGGCGCATAGGAAGTTTTCCGAACCATAGACACTGCTGCTAGACCGAGAGAAAGTTATCGATCACTGCCAGCTACTGCCGCAGATGACCGCTACATTACGCAGCAGGCAAGAAGGGTCCAAATTGAAACAGCAGTTTCAATTGCAACCAAATTGAACAGGACTTCAAGGAACGCTATTCCACGCTCCACAATGGGACGGCGACTTCATGGGGTTGGTTTCCATACTGGAGGTACGCACACATGGTGAGACGTGGGAGCACGTAATCTATATCTACATCTACATGGATACTCTGCAAATCACTTTTAAGTGTCTGGTAGAGGATTCATCGGATCACCTTCACAATTCTCTATTATTCCAATATCGTATAGCGCGCGGAAAGAACGAACACTTATACCCTTCCGTACGAATTCTGATTTCCCTTGTTTTATCATGGTGATCGTTTCTCAGCATGTAGGTCGGTGTCAGCAAAATATTTTCGCATTCGGAGGAGAAAGTTAGTGATTGGAATTTCGTGAGAAGTTTCCTTCGCAACGAAAAACGCCTTTGTTTTAATTATGCCTGTCCCAAATCCTGTATCATTTCAATGACACTCTCTCCCCCGTTTAGCGATAATACAAAACGTGCTGCTCTTCTTTGCACTTTCTAGATGTACTCCGTTAATCCTGTCTGGTAAGGATCCCACACCGAGCAGCAGTATTCTAAAACAGGACGGGCAAGCGAACTGTAGGCAGTCTCTTTTGTAGATCTCTTACATTTTCTAAGTGTCCTGACAATAGAACGCAATCTTTGGTTTGCTTTCCCCACATTTTCTACGTGTTCCTTCCAGTTCAAGTTGTTCGTAATTGTCTGGGTATTTAATTGAATTTACGGCCCTTACATTCGACTGATTTAGCGTGTAACCGGAGTTTAATGGATTTCTTTTAGCACTCATGTGGACAACCTCACACTTTTCGTTATTTAAGGTCAACTGATAATTTTCGCACTATCATTTATCTTTTCTAAACCGTTTTGTAATTTGTTTTGATCTTCTGATGACTTCACAAATCGATAAACGACAACGTCATCTTTGGACAACCTAAGACCGCTGCTTAGATTGTCTCCCAAACAGTCTAAAAAGATAAGGAACAGCAAAGGGCCTATTAACAGTACCTTGGGGAACATCAGAAATCACTTCTGTTTTACTCGATGACTTTCCTTCAATTATTACGAACTGTGACCTCTCTGACGCTGCATCGAGGAACGTTTTCAAGGATGGTTGTTCTGGTGGTCCAGGTGTACGATTACTGGCCTGCTCCTTCAACCGAGTTAAACCCCGTAAATCGCTTGTGGGATTCATTGGGGAGACATATAGCAGTACGTCCACATGCACCAACGACCATGCAGCGACTTACAATAGCACTTCTAGAGGAATGGAATGCCCTACCACGAGAACTCCTTACCAAGCTTGAGATCAGCATGGGAGTACATTGCAGAGCATTCACTGCTGTCTGTAGTAGTCACACATTCTATCGAGAACCACAACCCGCATTTTGTAATGTCCGGAGGACCATCATAAATTATGGTGACTGCAGTGCACGACGTTTTGTTGTCCTTGAATCGTCGTTTTTATTTGTCTATGTAGATATTTGTTTCAGTTACCTTCTGTGCTATACTGTAACAGTTTCTTCTTTGTATAGTCTGAGTTTCATCGAGCTTTGTTACTCGACAATGATATACATCACGCAGTAGTTTTGCAAATCATTATACGAACAAGGGACATGCTGAGGGTGACTTCGCCGTTTCGGGATTATGTTTTAGAGAAGGCTGTTGAGATACGAGGGGCTGATGGAGACGGGGGAAGCTCGGCAGGACCGGAGTCCGTTTCCAACATTCGGTGATGTCCGCCTCCGTACCTGCGCAGTCAGCATGGCGGATTGCTAAACGAGGGGGTGCCGGTTCGATTCCCGGCCAGAGCAGAGATTTTCTCTCCTGAAGGACTACCTGTTGTGTTATCACGTTCTTATCGTCATTATTGACATTCCACTATTACGGTGGTTTTATGAGAAATGCCCGAAAGCAAAAGAAAGAAATAGAAAAAAGGAAAAAAAATCCGTGGTGTGCCCTGTCCACTCCATCCGATGCGGCATGCGACCAGGTAGCGGGTGAAAATGTGGGGAGAGAGAAGAGTGTAAAGGCGGCGCGATGTAGCAATAGCAAAGACGCACATTCTATAAGTACCACCTGAATGTGATGGCTAGGTACGCTTCCGAAATGTGTTTCGTTAACGGCTAGACACGTGAGAAACAATACAAACACTTGATTCTCCGGTAACGCTCGAGGTCACGCAGAAGAGAGTTGGTTGTTGATCGAAGACCCATTAAAATTAACTTAAGTGAAAAACACTCATGAACGGGTGACCTGTGCCATTGACAGGAGCTGATGAGTTTCTACCGTTTTGTGCTCGTGTCGTGCCCGTTGCTCCTCCTTCAAACATGTAGTCATACTAATCATAAAATTGCAGTAAATACATATTCTAATCAAATTTATTGCCATGGAAGATCAATATTCTACTCAACGGACACCACTCAAAGACATACATTTTTTATATTTTTTAAGAGCGCGACGACTTCCTGATGTCTTTTTTTTTCACTGCGGATGCACTAATTTCGTCCGATTTCCCACGGGAATCAATAATTCGCTTGTAGGGGTTAACGGGCGAGGGACGCTGCAGTGCAGAATGCGATTAGATGGAGATCTGGGTGATGAGGGATAGTTTCCGGATGGTCGAAGCGGCTAAGTCAACAGCTCGTGAGAGGCGGTTAATCTGAATTCAAGTCCCGGTCCGGCACTTTTTCCATAGCGTTACCACAACGCCCTGTGAGGCTGGAAGTCACGAATTCCTATCCATTCTTTCCTTTTCTTTCCACATTCTCTACTTCATATAAATGTATGCTTCATCATGGGTGGGGTCTGTTCTGTCGGACATGTCCGACACAATAGGCACCAACTGAAATATACAAAATATACAACAAAGCGCTTCCTCAAAAGGCACCGTTCAATCTGATTGACAAGGCGATATACAGCGCTACATACATGTACTGCTGGGATGAGGACTTCATTCAAGTTCTCATATATTTATATAATATAAATATTTTATGTTCTATGTTTTCATAAAAAGTAAAGTATTTATTTCTGTTTTATTAACCTACTCGCCCGCAAATCAACGTAATAAATGAATTACATTGAATAACTGGAAAAACTGTTTGCTCCCAGATGCTTGCGACATACGGGTGAATTTCCAGTAAAGTATATAACTAGTTAATTCATTAGCCGCTGGTACAAATGAAATAGATACACGGTAGCACCTCAGTAACGAAAATTAAAATATAGCTTCATCTGACTGCCCTACATAAAAAACATTCAAATTCATTTTCAGAAACACAAGAACCATCGACAAACATAAAAATCGCCCAAAAACTACAACAAACGAAACGAAAACCACTATGGAAATATATTCTATTTGTGGTCAGAGCATTGTACCTCCCGGTGACAGCGGTAGTCTGCCTTGCAATGCTGCCAGTTAGCAGACAATCCACTTAAAAAGTTTCCTTTCCGCGCTATTAACGCTGGAAATTGCTGTGCTCTACCGCGACATCATTCCCGTGAGACCAGCTATTCAGCGACGCTCCCGCACGTCGAACGGCTGTACCGGTTGAGTACTTTTTCGTGTTCCGTTTCCGCAATTAAAACGCTTCCCCCCTTCTTGTATTCAATATGTAGTCTATGAGGCTAATCGTTATTACTTTTTGCCCGATTCGTATTGAAGTAGTTCTGAGGAAAAATCAGTGTAAAGAGTCACTAAATGGTTTCATCTTCAAATTGTTGTGCAGCAGTTAAAACATTAACGTGCAGCTGTATCTGAATTTCTTGTATCAACTGCAATTACACTCAGTTAGTATTTCACGTTCAGATCTTTCTGTCCCTTGTGAATGGAGTGTAAGTGTGAATGTGAGACTTTGCGCATATTCATGTATATGTTGGGACTGTGGGGGAGGGGGCTGTAGCTGTTCATGGTACAAAAATAGCCTAAAATATTTTGCTAACTCTAAAATAATACACACTAAAACCATTTACATTGTTGGGTCCACATTAACACCTCTGACTGGAATAATACGAGGCTCATCCAGGAGGTAAAGAACTTTTCGGTTTAACTAAACAAAAACAGAAGATATCAACACAAATCTTTATTTACAAAGTCACAGAGCCCATCTCTATTTTTTAATCTAACGCCATAGCTGTCAATGGCATCGTGGACTCAATTTTTCAGTTCCCCTGTTCTAGTCTTCTACCTCCAAAGTCACGTCTTGTTTGAAAACTCCGTTTTTTGCGACGGTTTTCTACCCAAAAATTGCATTAGTTTCGGGAATAAGTGAAAACCAGTTGGTGTCACGTAAGACGTTGGAATTCTTACTGTGTTAAACCGCAATGACTGATCGACTCCCACTCCGATCGCCGTCGTGGACTTTGGTTCTTCCTTGATTAAACATTCCTGAAGACCTGTTCATTGCAATATCACCATAAATATTATTCCTTGCTTATAATTTGTGATAGGCCCAACATTTTTGCATTCAGGAAACGAATGACACCACACACTCCGAATTTTCGGGGTTTTAGGTGTGTGTCGCCATTTCGAAAGCTACAGAGCAAAGAGGTTTGATCGCTCGACAACAAAACTCGGCTGACACTGGGACGGGACACCGAACTAACCGACAATCTTGTGATCGCGGTGGTGGGGAATCAACACCGGGCGTGGGGTGCAATTCTTCTTTACTTTCTGGACGGCCCTCGTACATATTTGTTTGCTATGATGTAAATATTTCAGAGCGTAACGTAGTGGCCCACTGAAAATAAAGTGGTACACATGGGGCTGGCGATGAACGTTGGGTCATCCCCTTCACTTTTCTCGATCGGAATATGACTTGATTTTGGATGTTCATCCCGAATAAACTTTTCAATTTCGTTATGTTTTCTTGCCTTATATGCGACTTTGTTTATCCAGCCGAATAGACTGCACCTAATGATGCATCTGAAATGCTACGGAAATGGTCGTTCCTATAAATAAAGTACTTACAACTAAAGCTGTTTTATCTTTTCCAAATGGTATATATACAGTCTGTGGATAATCTGACTTCAAAGTCAGCTGCTACAGAAAATAGTTCTATTAGAATCACAGCGCTGAAAAAAGTTAGCTTGTTGAGGGTCACGTTCTACAAGTATGGACAGAATCATGATTGACAAGACAAATCGTAATAGACGTTATTCACGTCTGGAAATAAAAATCACTGATGTTTCATCATACTTGTAGGTGCGCGTGAAAAGATTCCTTAGCTATCATTAAGTATTTCTGAAAGAGCTTTCTGTAATTTAACCAAACAGTATTTGAAGTATGAGTGTCAAATTTTCTGATACCGTATGAGAAATTCAGCTATTAGTAACATAGGAAAATGAGTTTTAATAAAGAGATGAAGGCTGGCGAAGAATCCGCCAATAAACACGAAGTTGAAATGAATTTGTGTTGTTAGTAGTGGAAACTATGTTAGAAATGTTAAAATTAATGTTGCTACTTTCAGTAGCTTTATTTTTGCCACGAACGGAATGCATCCAAATTTATGTTGATTTGCCAAATTACGATTATAGAAGGATGGCTGCACTTCCATACATTATTTTTGGATTTATTTGATGATTATCACACTATGTAAGCTGTGTTTGTATTTGGTATTATGTGGAATGCTCTGACATGTTTTATTTTACGGCAGTATATTTTTTCTCCAAATGTGTAACTGTGTTACATTATGGTCAAACATGAGAAGCCCTACTTTTCTTTTTACTTATCTACCGTTTCATAACTGGTTAATTCACCATAATATTAAATGTGTTCTTTCTTGAATTTCTATGTTAAATTAAAACAGCAGCTGGAAAGGGAGTCTAGCGAGACTCTTACCTTGTAAGCAAAAATGGGTGAGATTTAGATACGTGGACAGAATGGACACGAGGATCTCTTTGGAATGGCTCTCGGTGGTGCATCGATCTCACTGTGTGTCTGCACAGGAAGTACTGCTTAGATATCATCATCTTTCATGAAAGTGCTCATTTTCTCCCCTAGAAGCGCCTATAGAAGTGTACTACACAACATAAAAAATGAAACCGAAAGGTGATACCCTTTGGTACGGTTTCGTTAAATTTCACCTTATTGTGCATTATGAACAGGAGTATTTGCCGCTACTTGCAGTGGAGATTTGAGTACGTCCCACGAGATACAAGAGGAGATTATATCAGTTTTACGAAATCAGTGAAACGCACTAAAATATCTCATCATAACAACAATGACAACTACTTAAACAGGTGCAGCCGATTGAATTTTGACATCGATAGGAGTTCTTATCAGTGCTTGGCACTGAACAGTTCGAGTCTAAGATTTATTTTTCTGTTAGGTAACGTTGTAGAAGTATCGTAAGTTTCAACATATAATTTCTGTCGTCACTGATTTTGTGAAGTTTAATTTAAAAGCATAACGACAATAGCAGCAATGTGTATAAAATTACGTCTTTGGATGAGTAGAGTTTGCAGATTGGAGAGAATAGTATTTCTCATTGGACGAGAGAGCCATTGCAGCAACGTGAAAAGAGATGTAACGCGGGTAGCGGTATACAAAGGTGCTCCCAACAGCTGTACAGGGAAGTAACGTGTTGAAGTGAAACATTGTACCAGGCAAATTTATAAATACCAATTCTCATTCAGAATTATCTGTTTTAAGCCTCCGGATGTTATCGTACAATCCAACTATACCATTTTTTTCGGAAATAATAACGGACTATTTCTTGAATACTAAGCATTTAAAGATGTTAACTGAATTTTCCCATAGTGTTTAATATTCTTTTTAAGATGTTTCGGCTATTTGCAAATGAACCGAAGAGACTGCAATACTCATTCCTGCCAGTTCATGTGTCATGAAAGTGTATTACTGACACTATTGTACCGAGCGTCTTCCATGGTAATTTATTCCTTGTCAGTTGTTTTGGGACACGGATGCTATTGGATGGATCACAAACGCAATATTACCACGTGGTATTTAGGTTAATCAGCAAGTGACAGCTTAACATAAAAATTGAAGAAACACTTTCGATAGGTGACACTTTTGTAGAATTTTATATTATCTACCTGAGGTCATCCAATTCGTAACACCTCATTTTTGAAGGCTTTGCTTCAAAGATGATATGAAATGATGGCGTCACTTCCAGTACGGAGTTCAGAAGCTGACAGAAAACAAATTCTTTTTAAAGTATTGTGACTACAACGAAACTCTGCTAGAAGACTTTTGAGGAAAAGGAACAACCAGTCGGTCACAAGAATGTTTTTGCCGGAATATATTTACAGCTAGAAGTCATCCGTCCGAAACTGCTCTTTACTCCCACGGTATGTTCCAGTGCTTCGTGCAGATCTCGCAACAACTTTCATTCTTAACTATAAGTGAAGTAGCTGCCGTGTAAATTAACTTCCACGGGTGAAAATGATATTCATAAATCTGTGATAAAATGGTTGTGACTAGAGGCGGGGCGCTCCAACGAAGTTGGGATGATAAAGTTCGCATTCAATCCTTTGATTACAGACAAAAGACTGTAGACTGTAAATAAATATGAAGCTGTTGTTTCCAGCGAACTATTTGCTTTCCAGAAAATACAGTTCTAACTAAAAAAGTTTTTCTGTGGTCTCAATTCCTACCAGCAGCTACTGACGATTAGTCCTTCAGAGGTGCAGAGTGATCAGTCGAAGTTGGACGTCTTTTCTTTTTTTTAAAAAAAAAAAAAAAAGGGGGGACTCGTATTCGGGAGTAGCTGGGTTAAACTCCAAGTAAGGTCACCTTGATTTAGATTTACTGTTGCTTTCCTAAATCCCTTTAGTTTAACGCCGAGAGTGTTCTTTAATGAGACATCACTCATTTTCTCCCTGCGGAAGTTAAGAGAACCGGAATTTGCGACAGAATGCACAACGATCCTGGTGCCATCAACATACATATCGCCTAGTGACGGGGCTCATAGGGACACATACAGATAGTCATTTTCCTATCGCTCTTTTTGTGAGTGAACTGAAAGGAGAACGGGGTACCCTCCGCCATACACTGTACGGTAGCTTGCCAAAAATGTATGTGAATGTAAATATCTGTGTCTAGTTCCAGTTTGTATTCCAAAGCCTGTTACGGTTACTTGAGCTTAAACTGTAATCTTCTTTCCTTCTATTTTAAGTAATTATTTTTCCTGAGGACCTACATTCGTGTAGTTTGACATGGCTTTCAAATTTTTTGTTAAGAATCCTTAACAAGAACTAATTAACATGATCGAATAATGTTCCATGTAGCACAGACACGACTTTTCTCCTCTGATCTTCAAGTGGAATAGATGATGTGATTTAAAATACTATATGTGCATACGAAATTGACACTCGGCGCGGTGGCTGATAGGAGCGACCGTGAAGGCATTTTCCATTTGCAATCGCTCCCATCAGCCACCAACCTGAATGTTAACTTAGTTTGCGGTAATATTACTCTCATATTAGTCCATATCGACTGAAGTCACGGTTGTCTGAATAACACGTTTCACGCTGCTGCACCTGTTTGCTGTGCTCCACAGGATTACAGAGGTTTCGAATAAATTATTTGTACTTCGATCTCCAAACTATTTGTAACGCCGAGCCACTGAAAAAAAGGCCTAGATTCGCTCCGAGAAAGTATACAGCATTCCGTTGTAGGTGCGCAGACTTTAAATTTGAAGTTCGTGTTATAAGTTTTCTGTTAGAAATCCGGTGGTATGTCCTATAACAAGTTTAGGATTCCCGTGTAAAACTTCCTGACGAGCTCCAGGCACAGTTCCGTTCTGATTCTGACCATGTAGTCGTTTTAGTCGATAAGGCGCGCTCGCTGCGCCATCTGTGATCACAAGCGAGGAACCGACGCGGATTTCACTCCCGGAAAGGGCGCCTTGCGCTCCATCTGCTGGGCGCCTGATCAGTGGAATCAACGCAGCAAAATCGGCTGTGGCTTCAGTGACAAAAGCAAATAAGTTTACAAATTTGCAACTGCTTGACCGTTTCTGAGTTGCATTTTATTTACCAGTAGATTTCCGCCTACTTCCGCACTCAGTGCCGGACGAATCTGCAAAATGTGGACAAAGATCTTGATATGTTTAACGACAAACAGTAATGACGAATGCGAGTGACGTTTCTCTTTATTGCACGGTACAGATCCTGCAACGGTCTACATTTAATGATCAGTTTGTTAATATTTTCTCTAGTAAGATAGTAATTAAAATACTTCGCTTAAAAGGCTTCACAATATGAATGCTGTACACAACTCACATAATACGTTTCTTATTAAAGTTTTAATATACGAGTTAAAGGTTCCCATACCATTGGCAGAAAACTTTTTTACGCACTTTGCTTCAGGTTGACTTTTCCAGCGTCATTACACTACAATTTCATTAATTCCCGGTCTAGAAGAATGTTACCCAATATCGGTACGAAATAACAAACAAGCAGCCACGCTCCACTTTCACTTCCTCTTCTTCTGTTTATGAACTCAAAAGTGAGTCAGCTGTAGACAGCTCATTTGTCCTTCTATTCGATAGGGGCAACACCATCAGAACGAACTAACCAGTCATAGTCTCCTCCTTGTAACTCCATGTCTGGTTTCAGCAGAGGAAGTCCTTTTCTGTGGAATTGAATTCTCGTTATTTGCCATACAATTAAGCTCTAAATTATTGTTATATTATGAGCGCTTCGCAGTTGTCCACGGCTAACGCTGCTTCCTTTTCTTTTTTTCTTTTTTAGTTTAGTTGTACCTTGAATGCCATTTGAAGTGGATTTGCCGTGTTTATCATGTATCCTGCATAATTTGTAGACAGTTGTGCTATTGCGTACGATATTTGTGGCATGTCACTGTGAGCAGTAAGTATATTGACAGCCTTTCGGACAAGAAACTGTGCCTTTTTAAATATTCTGTGGGTGACAAACGTTTACAACGCGCCGAGTTTCATCCATTCGGCATCTTGTGCGTGAGGTTTAGCGTAAAATTAACATGTTTTATTATGATCACAGAACATGGGAAAAGTCAGCGTGTATTATATTACCCTCTTGTCACCGTATTACAGTCTTGTGACTTCTCATCTACCTTCTTCGTGAGCTATCAATGTTATTGTCTAATGATTTAATTTGTCTTCGCATTTCTTCGTGTCTCCGGCAAGTTTATTATTCATTGTTGCCAATTCTTCGTCTGTCTTCTTAATTAAATTTCGAGGGTGCTTTTAAACTCCTCCAACTGTTCTGAACTGCACGTCTCCCCCTTAGTCTCATTTCAGGCGGTTAACCAGTTACTAAATTCGCAATACTCGGCACTCCAAAACTGTGTCCTGCACTCTACCTCTCTCTGTCAATGTTTGCGTATCGGTCAAAAGGACGGACTTCTGTAAGCACAGCTACATTCCTTACTCCCACTTCAAAACTTTTTAGGTGAACCAACACTAGCTGTTAATACAGTTCGTTAAACATATTGTGTTAAGCGATTTGAGTGCGGTGATTGTGTCTCCCAGACTTCAAAAGTGCCCTAAGATTTTTGGTTCTCATTCGCTCACTCAGATGTTATCTTAGCGGTCTGCGTATTTCGGCAAATCTTAACTACCAGCCGTACAGTCCACAATAGGAGTGCTTCCGGGACTCTGACAAAACAGCACACATCCGCAGGCCACACAGCTACCTGAAACATCTCCTTTGTCCTCATACAGCCTTGAGATACAGTCTGCATTGTGTCTTATTGTGTCCAGGTCGAAGTCTGCTCACTCCTAAGCATTGTCCAATACGACTGGGCATTAATTTATCCTCATTTAACTTGCCTCTTTCATTTGTGTTCCACTCTAGGTATGGGATGGTTTGGAAAAAGCCGTAGCGAAATAAGACACACTGTATATTTGTGAACTTCAGTAGTCACTTGATTACAGAATGGTGTCAACAGCGTCAGACAATACTATAACAAGTGTTTAAGGTGCTTACCTAAGGGCTTAAGGCAAAGCAACAAATTTGTTCTTCCTATAATGTCAAAGAAATCAGCTGCAGTCGCCTTTGTGCAGCTTAACACATCCATACCAGGATGGGAAGGTAATGAAACGGACACTAAAGGAGAATATCAAATATGTGAGGAAGATGAAACTCTTTTACAAGAATTGTGAAACTCCAGCTGCCCAGTGTATTGGTCACGGATATCCCACTCTATGCGAGCGGACACCTTAACCACTGTTTTTCTTTTTATTTGAGCTGGGCAGAGACGCGAACTCGGGACTTATGCTTGTCGCGGGCAAATGTTCTACCGCCCCCCCCCTTTTTTTTTTTGTTTTGCCACGTTTCGTCGAGATTCCAGGTGCTTGGCGGGTTAGCGAAAATACTCTGTAAATGATTTGCAAAAGTGGCCCTATAGTGTCGACGTCGACGCAGGGTGAGGTGTTGTACTTGAAGACGCGTCCAGAAGTCCGCTGGATCGACGATATTGTCCCGGAAGAGATAGTTGATAGCCATGCCACTGATCCGTGTGATGGCGTGGCACTTAGATGATGAAATGTAGTTTGTGTCAGGGTATATCAGCATGGTAGGAGAAACGTGATGTTGGGGTACTCGGAGGTAGAAAGCCACAATCTTCTGTACAAGGGTCCAGACACCTGCAGCTTCATTTTCATAAACAGAAGAAAAGTTCGGTCATTTAGCTATATTATATCACCGCACCGAACAATGCTCTGGAACAATCACGGTGTGCTATTTCCAAGTATTGCAGCAAGCGTTTGAACTGGAAGTGACTCGTACAGTGGCACTGTACAAAACTCATGTCTTTGACGTTACCAGCGTGCCAGGTTGATAATATACATCAGTCTGCGGCCCATAACGCCCTGGGAATCAATACGCCATATAAATGACATGCGGAAACTACTGAAGGAAAACATTGTGCAAACACACGCTGTTAATTCAATGGTCTCTGAGGTGTAGTAGCTTGGGGCTTCCATTGACCGAAACTATGCTGACAGAAAATTAGTAGATTCTACTTTGTTACCAATTTTCCATTACAGCTCATTGTGAAATGTTTCGGTGTAGAGAAAAATGATACCAAAACAATACAACTTGTAAATTTTTTATAGTGTTTCCATTTTTGCCAGTTTCAAACAGTTCTATATGTGAAACAACGAGAAAAGACGGTTTTAATTAACTATTAGCTCTTAACATACCCCCAACATCTTTTGTAGCAGGCTTCTTATTTAAACTCGCAAAATAAAGTGTTGGCGTATTTCACACAAGTGCGAAAAAATATATGTGCACGGACTCCTATATTCAGTGTGCAACTTTAGTTTTTCTATTTGTCAGAAAGAAAACAGTTACACCGGAAAAGGGGAAGAAAATAGTGCCAAGCTCTTGGCTTTTTTTCCCGAGTCATCAGTCTTGTGACTGGTTTGATGCGGCAAGCTGTGAATTCCTCTCCTGTGCCAACCTTTTCATCTCAGAGTAGTAATCGCACCCTACGTCCTTAATTATTTGTTGGATATATTTCAATTGTCGTCTTCTTCTTCAGTTTTTACCCTCTACAGCTCCCTCTAGTTCCATGGTAGTCATTCCGCGATGTCTTAACAAATTTCCTATCTTTCTATCCCTTCATCCAGGCAGTGTCTTCCATAAATTTCTTTCCTCGCCGATTCTGCGAAGAACCCCTTCGTTCCTTGCCTTATAAGTCCACATAATTTTTAACATTCTTCTGTAGAATCTTATCTCAAATGTTAGATTCTCTTCCGCTCCGATTTCCCCATTGTCCATGTCTCACTACCACACAGTGCTATGTTCCAAACGTACATTCTCAGAAATTTCTTTCTCAAATTAAGGCCTATGATTTTAGTAGACTTCCCTTGGCCAGAAATGTCCTTTTTGTCAGTGCTAACCTGCCTTTTATGTCCTCCTTTCTTTTCCCGTCATGGGTTATTTTGCTTCTAAGTTAGGAGAATACCTTAACGTCGTTTACTTCCTGATCACCAATCCTGCTGTTAAGTTTCTCGCTGTCCTCATTTCTGCTACTTTTCATTACTTTCGTTTTTCTTCGATTTATTTCGTACATGGTCTTCTACTTAAGGTTCCCTCTTGGCTCTTGTACATATTGTACATTCTCTCCTTGTCGCTTATACCTTTTTCTCTCAGAATTTCGAATTTTTGCACTATTTGACATTACCGAACGTTTTTTCCAGGTCGACAACTCCTATGAACTTGTCGATATTTTTGTTCGTTCTAGTCGGCTCTTGCAGTCTTGATGTTTTTCCTTAAGTTTGATGGTATTTCGCCATGTTCATACATTCTGCACATCGGAATAAATAGTCGTTTTGTTGTCACTTCACCATAATATTTTAAAAATTCCGATGGAATGTTATCTATCCATTCTTTCTTATTCGATCTTAGGCCTTCCAAATCTCTTTTAAATTCTGATTCTAATACTGGATCCCCTAACCTATCATCTTGTGTTTTCTATCACGTTATCAGACAATTCCTCATTATCATAATAGGCGTTACGTTATTTGTTTAAATTTGGTAGCATTTTTCTGTCCACGCTCCAGAGCATCACAGCATCTGCTAGCCGTTATGAGAGTTAAACGTTTGTTTTAGAACGCGGCCGTTCTCGACGGCACATTATGCTCTGCGCGCCACTTTGGGAGTTGTATTTCATCGCGGGTTCGTGATGAATGGTGACCTCGCCAGCCGGGCGCCGTGTTTCGGCACCTTGCGGCGAGCCCCCATTACGTCGACGGCGGGCCCACGACCGAGGCTTACCTGTATTCATCCAGACAGCGGGGCCGGCTGTGACTGCACGCGCTCGCCTCGCCGAGATTTACTGGCCGTCGCATTTGGGCCGACGTGAGGACATGTTACCTCTAGCAGATAGCATCGCACGACTCCTGTAACTGACCACCAGGTTTCGTGCCTAGCATTCATTTGTAAGAGTCACACTTACATGAGGCACGAATTGAAGAATAAAAATGCATCCTATAGACAGATGTACATCCTTTCAGTCTATATTATGCGCCAAACTAGATGTAATCAGAGAGTACTCTACGGCATTGCCTCCTTAGTTAGCTTGCATTTATCGCGACTCTCCTACTCAGAGCAATGCCCCAGGCGACTGGAAAAAACTGCAGATGACTCCTCCATATAAGAAGGGTGTAAGAACGGACCCGGAGAATTATCGACCAATATCCTTAATATCTTCTTGCTGCAAGTTTCTTGAACGCATTTTGAACTCGACTATAATAAATACCCTTGAACGAAGGATCTTCTGTCCACAAATCAGCAAGGCTTTACAAACCATCGCTCATGCGAAACCCAGCTTGCCTTTTACTGACTTGACATTCTGCGTACCATGGATGAAAGACAATGGGCAGACTCCACATCCCGAGATTTCCGGAAAGCGTTTGGAACGCTGCCCTACTGCAGACCGTTGAAGAAGCTACGAGCATACGGAATGGGTAATAGAATCCAGTACGTTGTCCTCGACGGTGAGCATTTATAATAGGCCAAAGTATCGTTAGCAGCGCCCTGGCTAAGTGTATTGGGACCGCTATTATCGGTACGAATGCCACATCGTGCGTCACCTGATGTGTTCTGAAAGCCACACATTAAAACGAGATTTTTCCAGGGCTGAAGCCACACAGCCACACAGGGTTAAAGCACACATAGAAAAGAGATTTTTCCAGGACTATACCTCGCTTTTGGTATATACGTTGTCTTGATAGGCATAAGGAATTTATTGAGTGATTCTGTAATTGTTACGTAATTGTTAGGGGACGAGTTAAGAGTACAGAATGTGGTAATAACACTTCGCTGGTTGGTAAGTGCTTATTCAGCTTAGCTTACAGTCCTGTAAACATGGAGAAGAAAAGGAAGGTGTATGTTGTGTTCACTGATCTTGATAAGGCTTTTGACTGTGTCAGATGGGACAAACTTATGGAAATCCCAAGGAAGCATGGAGTTGACTGGAGGGATAGACGGGTAATTAGAAATTTATATTTGAACCAGAGAGCACGAGTAAGAACAGGAGGTGTGATGAGTGAAGAAATTGAACTGGAAGGAGGTGTAAGACAAGGTTGTTGTTTATCACCAACACTGTTCAATATTTATCTGATTTGAACGTTTTTATGGAAGGAGAGGAGTTTGTATAGGGGGACGGAGAGTGGAGTGTATAAGATTTGCAGACGACATGGTTGTGATGGCAGAGAGTGCAAGAGAGATGGAACAAATGTTAGATGATCTAAACACAAAATTATAAGAATATGGAATGAATATTAACAAGAAGAAAACAAAAAGCATGGTAATTGGAAGAAAGGGGAGAAAATCCCATATGAAAATAGGGGGAGGGGAAGAAGAGCAAGTGAATAACATCAATTGCGTGGGAAGTATAATAATATGTGTATTCCTCAACATAAATTAGTAAAAGAATTGCAATGGCAAAAGAAGGATTCAAGAGGAAACATAAATTACCTTGTGGACCACTAAACAAAGATCTGAGTAAAAGACATGCCAAATGTTACATCTGGAGCGTTGCACTATAAGGTGCGGAGACCTGGACATTGAGGAAGGAAGATGAAAGAAGATTGGAGGCACTAGAGATGTGGATTTGGAGAAGAGTGGAAAAAGCGAAATGGGAAGACCGAGTAAGGAACGAGGAAGTATTAAGAAGAGTAGAAGATGAAAGATACATGCTCAAAGTCATCAGAAAGAGAAAACGGAACTGGACTGGACATAGTTGGAGGAAGGACTGTTTATTGAAGGAAGGCATAGAAAGAATGGTGGAGGGAAAAAGGGAAAGAGGAAAAGGAAGATATCAAATACTGGGCAATATCAAAGGAGGCAAGTATTCAGAAATGAAAAGACTGGCTATGGACAGACAAAAATGGAAGAGGATTAAGCCATGACAAGACCTGCAGTAAGGCAGAATACCATACATACATATACATACAGTCCTCTGTAAAGGGAAAGAGGCTAGTGGGCTAGTGACGTGAGACCCGTTTACATTAAGTATGCAGCCAACGAACCTTTTTGAGTAAGTTGACTACTGTAAGGTAAAAGATGTATGTACCCCACATATTTATCAACCAAGAACCATGGACCTCACCTTTGGTTGGAAGGCTTGCGTGCCCCTGCGATACCGATAGCCGTACTGTAGGTGCAACTGCAAATGCAACGGAGGGGTATCTGTGGAGAGTCCAGACAAACGTGTGGCTCCTGAAGAGGGGAAGCAGCCTTTTCAGTTGCTGCAGTAGCAACAGTCTGAATAATTGACTGATCTGGCCTTGTAATATCAAGCAAAACGGCTTTGCTGTACTGGTACTGCAAACGGCTGAAAGTAACAACACCCGTAATTTTTCTCGAGGGCATGCAGCTTTACTGAATGGTTGAATGCTGATGGTGTCCTCTTGGGTAACATATTGCGTACGTAAAATAGTCCCCCATTAGGATCTGCTAATGGGGAATATTCAGGAGGATGTCCTCGTCAGGAGAAACAAAACTGACATTCTACGGGTCGGAGCGTGAAATGTCAGATCCCTTAATCGAGTGGTAGGAAAATTTAAAAAGGAAACTGGATAGGTTAAAGTTAGATATAGTGGGAGTTAGTGACGTTCGGTGGTAAGAAAAACAGAACTTGCAGTTAGCTAAATACAGAGTTACAAATACAAAATCAAATAGGGTTAATGCGGGAATAGGTTTAACAAAAAATACGAAAATAGGAAAGTGGGTAAGCTACTATTAACAGCATAGTGAACGCATTATTGTAGCTAAGACAGGTACAAAGCCCACACGAACCACAGTAGCACAAGTTCATATGCCAACTGCTATAGCTCCACAGATAGCGAAGAGATTGAAGAAATGTATAATGAGATAAAGAAATTATTCAGGTAGTTAAGGGAGACGAAAATTTAATAGTCATGGGAGACTGGAATTCGACAGCGATAAAGGGAGAGAATGCAAAGTAGTAGGTCAACATGGACTGAGGGAAAGGAATGAAAGAGAAAGCCGTCTGGTAGAATTTTGCAAGACCATAATTATTATTCTCATATCAGAAACATACATAAAACACAGTTTATACAACTGTTGATAGATCAGCACAGTTTCTTTAATTTCTCACCAAAATTTGGCCACTTCCAGTGCAATTTCCGTTGCCTAGTGAAGGTAACTGTACACAGTCGATACTGAAGCACATATTGAACAGTCTGTTCTTTCCCACAGTCACACTGGATTTTGTTTTCTTCAATGTATTCCCGTTTTTCCAGGTTAGCCCGTGATTTGCCCCTTCCTGACCTCCAGATTGCTCAGTTCTCATCATGACCAGAGGTAAAGATTCAGAAAATCTTCTCCAACCAGAAGGGTTGTCCTTAGTCGTTGTGGGCAGGGCTGTTGCCCATACATGTGATGGGTTTTTTCGTACTCCAGTTTCGTTCTTTCCCTGTTTCCTGGTATTTCTCTCTCGAAGAGGAGGTGGTGATGCATTTCCTGAAAGATGGTAGAACTATTCGACTGGACTTGACCTCAAGCAGCCTGTTATAGTTCTGGATGTGTCGTGTAAGGCAGATCCACCTGTCTAACATGTACTGACTTACACCAAACAGGACAGGCATACTCTGCAGCTGATGGTTTCAGCTTGATGCCCCACTGTGAGCCGGCCAGTTTTCTCAGTAGGTTGCTTTTGGTGGAGACTTTTGATTTCAAATGTATGTAGCATTTTTTGAACGTTAGAGATCTCTTAAGCATTATTCCTAGGTATTTTGGAGCGTCACAGTGTTCCGTTTAACCCCTGACCATTCTGTCTTACAAATTCAGGTGGTTTCCCTATTTCTCAGATAGAAAGCACGCGTGTCTTTGATGGGTTTGGTTTAAGCTGGATTATTGTGTAGTATTTTGACGGAAACTGCCCCTAAAGGCGGTAGAACTATTTTCTATGAACTGTGTAAAACTGAGTCCCAGCCAGCTTTTACCAGGGCGAAATCCAGCTTGCCGAGGTATAAGCAAGGGATCAATAACTTGTGAGAGACGGTTTAAAATCATTCTTTCTAACAATTTGTAAAGGTGACACAGTAGTGCGATTGGTCTAAAATTCTTTGGACTGTTTCCATTTTTTGCCAGATTGCAGTATGGCAATTACTCAGCTCTTCCGCCATATGTTTGGAATTTGACATCCATCAGTACACTTATTGATACTGGAGAATCCATTCCGTTGTTGCTAATCCAAAGTGCTTCATTTGCTCAGTTCGTATATCGTTCAAGCCAGCGCACTTATCAGTTTCACTCTGTTAAAAGCCTTCTGTAGTTCATCCATCATGAATGGGAGTGAAAAGAGGTTATTCTCCTCTTGCTCAGTTCTTTGTAGTTGGGATTTTTGGATTTATGGCTGGGCTTCCTATTTAGCAGTAGCTGGTGGGCTATTTGGCTGGCGGTGATATTTCGGTGTGTAGTGATCTTAGTTGCATCACTGCACAAGTGTCGCCGAAGTATCCAAGCCTTATGACTCTCTATTTTCAGATCCAGGTTTTCTGTTGTTTTAATCAATTTTCCCCTTATTCTCACACAGAGAAAATGAGTTCGTTCCCTGTTTCTATACTTGTCTCACTGAAAGGGGTTTCTCTAAATAATTTTCTATATTCTATAAATAAGAGTGCCTGATCCAATGTGAGCTCAGGGATGTAAGATGTTCGACGGCCACGAGGGATAGATATTTTAGAAGATCTCTTTACGGCCGCGTGAAGGTGTCGTATTGTTCTAGTGTTGTTTCTACAGAAGACACTTCGTCATCCAGTAAATCTGCAAATCTCGATCAGTCAGCCTTCCTAAAGATAAACCTCCTGCAAAATGGGATTGTTTGAGGCCTAACAGCGGCAAATATTTGGCGCATTATTGGTCTATGTTGTGAATTTGGTTATGGAGAACCAACAGGCTTTATACACAGTTTGCCAACGCCGTTGGTAATGAATACGAGGTCGGGATTGTACCCCCGACTCCACCTACCCCGTTTTCATCTTCATTGTCATAGCCCCATATGATACTATGGCTGTTGAAATCGCCAATCACAATCCGCATGTGTTTATTTTGGTAACTTGCTGGTTTATTAACTGTGAATTCTTCACCAGGTGGTTTCTAAAAAGACGAAATAATGCAATTAGCTGTTTCTATAGTAATAATTTCGATGTTATTTTATTCTGTGAGTGTTGAGGATAGAACTTGGACGTCTAGATGCACGAAGGTAGAGCTTCCGTATTTATCATGTGCTCTTTCTATGGTAAGGAGCATTCCGTTATATTTTCGGTATACGTATGTCACAGCTCCTATCCGTTTCCTGTATGCGCAGTACATGACATTGGTGACGTCTGCAAAGTTCTTGTAGCAGGTCTTCTTTGGTTGATGTTGTTCCCTACATGTTGGTTGAGATAACGGCTGTGGCGCTAAAAAGGTCTCGTATATGGATATTCCTGCTGTAAAAGGACCAGCCATCATTCCTTGAAGCCCAGGCTACGCCCGATTGCTTTTCTCAATCGCAATCTTCGTCGAGGCTCCTTTCATATACCCCAGAGCATAAATAATCATCACTAACACTTGGTTTAAGAATCATGAAAGAAGGTTGTATACGTGGAAGACCTGGAGACAGCGGAAGCTTTCATATTGATTATGTAATGGTAAGACAGATTTCGAAACCAGATTTTAAATTGTAAGACATTTCGAGGGGCAGATGTGGACTCTGAACACATGTTATTGGTTATGAACTGCTGATTAAAACTGAAGAAATTGCAAAAAAGATAGGACTTTAAGGAGATAAGACCTGGATAAATTGAAATAACCAAAGGTTGTTGAAAGTTTCTGTGGGAGCATTAGGGAACGATTGACAAGAATAGGGGAACGGGATGTAGTAGAAGAAGAATTGGCAGCTTTGAGAGATGAGATAATGACGTCAACAGAGGAACAAATAGTTAAAAAGACAAAGCCTAGTCGAAATCCTTGGGTAACACAGGAAATATTGAATTTAATTGTTGAAAGGAGAAAATTTAAAATATTCAACAAATAAAGCTGGTGAAAGGGAATACAAACCTAAAAAACGAGATTGATAGGAAATGCCAAAAGGCGAAGCAGAAATGGTTAGAGGACAAATGTAAGGATGTAGAAGCACATATCACTAGGGTAAGATAGATGCTGCTTGCAGGATCTTTCAAGAAAAAGACAACTACCTGTACGAATATCGAGAGATCAGATGGGTAAGCAGTACTAAGCAAAGACGGGAAAGCAGACTCGTGGAAGGGGTATACAGAGGACCTGTACAAGGGAGATGCACTTGAGGAGAATATTATGGAAATGGAAGAGGACGTAGAGGAAGAAGAGCAGGGAGATATGATGCGTGAAGAAAATGACAAAGCACTGAAAGACCTAAGTCGAAACAAGGCCCCAGGAGTAGACAACATTCCATTAGAGCTACTGATAGCCTTGGGAGAGCCAGCCACGACAAAACTCTTCCATCTGGTGAGCAACATCTGTGAGACAGGCAAAATACCCTCAGGCTTGAAGAAGAATATGATAAGACCAATTTCAAAAAAAGCAGGTGCTGACAGGTGCGAAAATTACCGAGCTCTCAGTGTAATAAGTCGCGGCTGCAAAATACTGACACGAATCCTTTCAGAAGAATGGAAAAACTCTTAGAAGCCGACCTCGAGGAAGATCAGTTTCGATGCCGGAGAAATGTAGGAACACGCGAGGAAATACTGACCCTAGGACTTCTCATAGAAGATAGGTTAAGGAAAGGCAAACCTACGTTTATAGCATTTATAGACTTGGCGAAAGCTTTTGACAGTGTTGATGGAATACTCTCTTTCAGACTGTAAAGGCGGCAGTGATCAAATACAGGAAGTGAAAGGCTATTTACAATTTATACAGAAACCAGAGAGTCGAGGGACACGAAAGGGAAGCAGTGATTGGAAATGGAGTCAGACAGGATTGTAGTCTACCCCGATGTAATTCAATCTGTACATTGAGCAAACATTAAGGGAACGCAAAGAAAAAAACTGAATAGAAATTAAAGTTCAGGGAGAAGAATTAAAAACTTCTGAGGTGTGCCACCGACATTATAACTCTGTCAGAAACAGTAAAGGAAGAGCAGTTGAATGGGATGGACAGTGTCTTGAAAGGAGGATACAAGATGAATATCAACAAAGGCAAAACGAGGATAATGAAATGTAGTCGAATTAAATGAGGTGATTCTGAGCGAATTAGATTAGGAAATGAGACACTGAAAGAAGTAGATGAGTTTTGCTATATGGGTAGCAAGATGATGGTTGAAGTAGAGAGGATATGAAATGTAGATTGGCTCTGGCGAGAAAAGCTTTCCTAAAACAGATAGATTTAAGTTCAGGAAGTCTTTTCTGAAAGTATTTGTCTGGAGCGTAGCCATGTATGGAAGTGAAACGTGTATGATAAACAGACTAGACAAGAAGAGAACAAAAGCTTTTCGAATTTTGTGCTACAGAAGAATGCTGAAGCTCAGATGGGTGGTTCAACTAATGAGGAGGTACTGAATAGAATTGGGGAGAAAATAAATTTGTGTCACCCGCCATCTTTAGTAAACGCTCTGGAGTTCATTGCCTCTCCCCTCCCACCCTCCACCCCTCCCGAACATCTTTACTATTGTCGTAGTATGTTCACTAATAAAGTGTACGTTTAATCAATGATGTCTTCTGATGACACGTCAGCCTGCAACTAGACAACAATTCCCCGGCACAGTGCTAACCCGCCCAGGTTGGTGAAATGTAGTGGCCACCCACCGCCAGCCATTACAACCACTTCGTTACATTTAAATATTATTACGAGTGCCTGGTTGTGACCAATACGACGTGTTTGAAACTGGGATGGAGGATGGATCGTAGACGTTTCTCTGGAACGGGATGGACAAGGGATTAGAACATTGGTCCAGGCAAGTAACGTTTGTGGGCTGAGTTATCCTGCCACAAATACTCAACGACATTTCTAGTATCAAGTGTAGTGCAATACCTAGTGGAGGAGATTTACATTGATTTTGTGGTCCCGTTCCCGCGTTCGGAACAGGGTAACTGGAATGAAGTGACACATTTGCGTGTTACTGTTTGTTCTTTCCGAAGCGGAGAGTTGGCGAGGGTTACTATTTGTTGCTTGCGGCCTACAGTCAGTAGCTTATGACCTACCAGTATCTGCCAAGTTCAGTTTCTGGAAGCATTTAGCACACTTCACCACCACACCATATTATCAGAATCCATGTTTTGTAGAACAAGTTAATTGTTACTTAGCGCTTTAAGTGACAAAAGGTTTTCTCCAGCATAATAATTAAATACATGGGTGGCAACAATGAATAAAACTGCTCAATTAATTTTGTATTTATAAGATTACCATGAGTTACGTTGTTATGGCGTTGGTCTTCAGCCCAGAGACTGTTTTGATGCAGGTCTCCATGATACTCTATCACGTGTAAGCTGCTTCAAGTCCAAGTACATACTGCAACCTATATTCTTCTGAATCTGCTTAGTGTATTCATCTCTTTGTGTCCCTCTACGATTTGTACCCTCCACGCTGCCCTCCAATACTAAATTGGTGATCCCTTGATGCCTCAGAAGATCTCCTACCAACCAATCCCTTCTTCTAGTTAAGTTGTGTCACAAATTCCTCTTCTCCCCAGCCGGCTGATGTGGCCGAGCGGTTCTAGGCGCTTCAGTCTGGAACCGCGCGACCGCTACGGTCGCAGGTTCGAATCCTGCCTCGGGCATGGATGTGTGTGATGTCCTTAGGTTAGTTAGGTTTAAGTAGTTCTAAGTTCTAGGGGACTAATGACCTCAGATGTTAAGTCCCATAGTGCTCAGAGCCATTTTGAACCTCTTCTCCCCAATTCTGTTCAGTACTTCTTCGTTATTTACCTATCTAATCTCCAGCGTTCTTCTATAGCATTACATTTTGAAAGCTTCTATTCTCTTCTTGTTTAAACCATTTATCATCCATGTTTCACTTCCATACATGGCTACTCTCCATACAAATACTTTCAGAAAAGACGTCCCGACACTTAAATCTATTCTCGATGTTAACAAAGTTCTATTCTTCAGAAACGCTTTCCTTGCCATTGCCAGTCTACATTTCATATCCTCCTACTTTCAATCATCAGTTATTTTGCTCCCCAAATAGCAAAACTCATCTACTATCTTAAGTGTCTCATTTCCTAATTTAATTCCCTCAGCATCACCTGATTTAATTCGATTACATTCCGTTATACTCGTTTTGCTTTTGTTGATGTTCATCTTATATTCTCCATTCAAGACACTGTCCATTTCGTTCAACTGTTCTTCCAGGTCCTTTGCTGCCTCTGACAGAATTAGAATGTCATCGACAAACCTCAAAGTTTTTATTTCTTCTCCTACTCCAAATTTTTATTTTTGGTGTCCTTTACTGCGTGCTCAATATATAGATTGAATTACATCGGGGAAAGGCTACAACCCTGTCTCGCTCCCTTTCCCACCACTGCTTCCTTTTCGTGCCCCTCGACTCTTATAACTGCCATCTTGTTTCCAGCCGTGACGTACTATACTCTCCAAGGGACTCTTTAATTTTGCTGTATGCAGTATCTATCTTACCCCTAGTGATATATGCCTCTACATCATTGCATTTGTCCTCTAGCCATTCCTGCTTAGCCATTTTGACCTTCCTGTCGATCTCATTTTTGACACGTTTGTATTCCTTTTGGCTCCTTCATTTACTGCACTTTAATATTGTCTCCTTTTATCAATTAAATTCAGTATCTCTTCTGCTACCAACGGATTTCTACTTGATTGTCTGCTGCCTTCACTATATCATCTCTC
Source organism: Schistocerca americana (assembly GCF_021461395.2). Classification (NCBI taxonomy): domain Eukaryota; kingdom Metazoa; phylum Arthropoda; class Insecta; order Orthoptera; family Acrididae; genus Schistocerca; species Schistocerca americana. The sequence continues at coordinate 614,072,850 of NC_060119.1, read as the reverse complement.
AAAGCTACCCATTCTTCTTCTTCTGTATTTGTTTCCTCTGTTTTGCTACCTATGAAATTCTCTACAACCTCTGGTTCTTTCTCTTTATCCAGGTCCCATCTCCTTAAATTCCCACCTTTTTGCTTCTTCAGTTTTAATCTACAGTTCATAACCAATAGATTGTGCTCAGAGCCCACATGTGCCCCTAGAAATGTCTTACAATTTAAAACCTGGTTCCCAAATCTCTGTCTTACCATTATATAATCTACGTGAAACCTTGCAGTGTCTTTAGACCTCTTCCACGTGTACAGCCTTCTTCCAACTGTTAGCTATGATTAAGTTATGCTCTGTGCAAAACTCATACCATGAGTTATGGATTTGTAAATATTGATGAGTCAAGAAAAAACAATTATATGTGATAATCCTAGTTGTTTATCAGTGGTATCCGAATTTACCAAGTGCACATTTACCGGAGTTTCTTGGTGGGTTAAGCACGACACTTACAGCTTACAACCATTCTGATTATATTCTTTGCTATAAATCATTGGATTGGCTTTCGTTTGCCTTTAACACAGCGGCATACGAGGCCCATAACCAAACTCTGGTTACTCATCTGTGAATTTTAAGCCCAGTTGTCCACCTCTAACTTGTCTAATGTCAGCGATGTCGTTCCACGCTGGATCGGTTCTGCGCAGATCTGGGAGAATTAGAGAAGATACAGTGTTGCAGGTGGCTAATCGCACTGAAGCCTGGGGATTCACAGCTTTGCTGTTGCCAGTAGAACTCAAACCAAGGCCTATTCGTGAACAATGCTTATTGTTATTTATAAATTTTATATTAACGTCTACATATGATACGTGAACAAATAGTAGTTTTGATATTATAGTTAAGTGTTTATTTTGTGTTCTTTGGTAGTTATTTGACATTGTGTAAGTTTCGTTGTATATAGAACAATGGTTTTAGAAATCAGCGTCACCCCTCCCCCTACGTTCTTTTTTGGAGAGTCATGCACAAGGAGGATGTACTTCAATTCCTCACGCTAGTCATCAGGTGCGGTTCGCCGACGTTAAACCGCCCACTGTGCTGCTCCTCGAGTTGTGCGAAGTGGACAATGGCGTGCAGACGAGAGGAACAGTGTGTTCTCTGCCCTGAGCAACAACAACTTGGCTGTGGACAGCTCTCTTGGTCTGGGCTGGCAGCTACGAGGCAGCGGTCGCACGGGCGTGCGGAGTATATGAGAGCGGCCCTGGCCGGTACAGTGTATCTGACCATCGCTTATGAACTGACGTAGCCTTAATTGATTTTGACTTTTTTTATATCTTTGTTTTGTAGTGTTCTTTCAAGACCTTCCTGGCCCCAGTTGATTTTATAGCCACGGACCACCGCTTATGAACTGCTACCGTGGTTGTATAGCGTGTCTGACACTAAGCTTCATTTGCACAGTGCTTCTGTAACTGATTTTGACTTTTTTTGTGTATCTTTGTTTGTGGTGTTCTTTAAAGGTCCTCTCCGGTGCAATTAATTTTATCGCCACCCGAACTGTTGCTAATGTCAAAATTGGACAGATGTAGCGAGGTCTGTCTATTCGAGGTTGATTTATTACTTTTTATGACGTCAGTTTTAAAGTGTCTGCGTTTCCAATTATTAATGACGTGTTTGATGTGCCTACTCACAATCTAACCTGTCTTTGAATTTCCGCATCTTAACTAATTGGTTGTAGCTCTACACGCATGTTTCAAAAGGTAATTTATTAACTTGCTGCATATAATTAGTTTTGGTTCTTGTGTGAGGTATTTAATTAATTAATCCTACTGTCATTAAACGCTGAAATTTCCTATGTTCCATCTTCTTCCTTCAGGCAGCACATAATTTAATATTTGGTGGCAATCGAGGAAAATAACATGGACAACAATAAGTAAAGAAAGAAGGTATCTGACGAGTGTGATAGAACCTGATGGGAATATAGGAAGCAGAAAATTACGTGCGAAAAAGTATGAAGACATCGTTCTGTACAAAGAACATAAAAGATCTTCAATATGTAAAAAATGGAAGTTCAAATGGTTCTAAGCACTATGGGTCTTAACATCTGAGATCATCAGTCCCCTAGACTTAGAACTACGGTACTTAAACCTAACTAACTTAAGGACATTGCAGACATCCATGCCCGAGGCAGGATTCAAACCTGCGACCGTAGCATCAGAGTAGTTCCGGACTGAAGCACCTAAAATCGCTCGGCCACAGCGGCCGGCAAAATGGAAGTGTGTGTGTCATGTAGCAAAAGTGACGTCAGTATGGAGAGTTATTCCCTGGGCAGTGAAGTTTGATGCCATTAACAAAATGTGAGTACCATACCTACAGAAAGTTGTTCTCAACAAGATTCTGTGTGTTGCTATCACTTGCTGTCGTTCGTAGGATTGAGGTATCCTTTTGCTTTATAATCAACACTATTGCGAAGTTTTTGCAGTGTAGCCATGTTCAAGTGAGTACATTATCACGCTCCTAAGGGATATGTTACGTCACTAGTGTTCAATACTTTAATAAATAAATAAATAAATTCGGCCAACCGCCTGCATTTTAACTATGTGTCACTAGACGAATGTTTACGCTGCAAGCCAGTTATATTTGTTTCCATTTGATTTGTTGTACTACATTCAGCTACACAGACGAAATTTTGCTGTGGTGCTGATTACATAATATAAGAATATTATAATGTATATATAATCTATAGATAGCGTTTTTGTCATTCATGATCTGTCAGATTCAGTGTGATATATCCAGACGACAATTACCCATGCTCAATTGTTGTTAAAAATATTCTTCTTAGATACGAGCCATGTACAATCTATATTTGCATCTGTACTCTGCGAATGACTTTGAAGTATGAATTTCTTTCAGTTCCACTTCTGGACGAAGAGACAGTGATATATCATTGCCATATCCATGTTAGGGTTTGTGGCTCGAAACTACCAGGCTTTGGCCTTGGGCTAAAGAATTTCCCATGAACACAGGTGCTTCCCAGCAACCTTTGTAATTAAATTTCTGAAAATTCCAAGTAGGCGACAGCACCTCAAATGCTACCGCTCACTTCTCCAGGTCTTTTCCTTGGTTCATACTCAGTTTTTTTAATTAGGAAAAGTTTTATCCCAGCTCTTATGAATGCAAACATATATAAAGTATCCAGTCGAGTGAGTTGTCGCATTTTGCAAGACACTGTACACGCATTCAGCAGTCCGGCCACAAACACTTAGGTTTTCCGTGACTTCTAAATGAGTCACTTAAGGTAAATGTTTGGGTAATTCCTTTGAAGGAAAAGGACCAGTCTGTTCCCCATCCTTCCATAATGTTTCGCCCCTCGTCAACGGGACCTTGAACTCCTTTCCTTCCTTCTTGTATTTCAACAATGATGTGTTGACAAAACAGCCTGTATCTGCTTACAGATTTGTTTTGTGCTTATTACCTTGACCAGGGCGACGTGTTTTAAGAACATGCTGCCTCATTTCCTTATCTAACAATTTTGTTTATCAGTGCATTTCGCAATACCGACTAAATCGTTTTCATGCGAGAGACTGTATAAGAAGTTATTCCACACGTGATTTAGCAGTAATACCAGGCCTATATAAATGGAAAAACAATCTCTGAATACTACCAATTTATGATGAAATATTTTCAGTTGTGAACAGCATTAGTGCTCCGCATAGAGACAATTTTATCTTTTCCGTTGAGACAAGAAGTGGAAAAAGAAATTCTCATCAAAATGGAAAGAAAGTCAACTGCATGTTCTAAACTGGTGAGTGTATAGACATTGTTATTTACTATCTTAAAACATGACATCCGTGTCAGCGTCGTACACACGAAGGCTGTAACACCCCACTTAACATGATTTTCATCCGATCAGTTGTAAATTAGAAGATGAAAAATAAACAGAGAAACACAAAACATAAAACTTAATCAATTATTGCCGTTAGCCTAACGAGCTGTTATTCTAATCTGCTGAAACAGTTTTTTTTTATAGTCATTCCATAGATTCAAAGTTGGTAATGCACTACGTAGACGAATTGTTACACTATATTCGAATAGCCCGGCAGACCTCTCACAGTAAGCGAGAAGCGGATGTATCTGTGCGTGGGCTGAAACTCAAGCAATCTTCCCTTTTTTTTGTTGTTTTCTTCGACGTGCCGGCTTCCATTCGCTGAGTGAAGTGAGTCTGCATCCAAAATTAGTGAGCACTGCAAGGCCGATCAGTATATTACTGAGACGTGACTTGCAAACCGGAGTAGAGTCGTAACGGTGCCCTGGTGTTTACCAGAACATCTCGTCATCAGCAAAAATAAAATTACCCAGGAACGAAATTTCTTGTCACGCTAGAAGAATAAAGATGAAATATTCTATTGAAACACGCTAAATTTTTATAATTTAATATAAATTATCAGTTACAAGGTTCTTCATCATTTTAAAATTTAGTGCAGAAAAGAGGATAGTACAGAAACTCCGTCTTCTTCAGGTTGACCAATACAGTCACTGCAAACTGACACAGGAGTAACACTTATCAACTGCTATCTAAACATCATACGAACATGGCAAAGTAATCTAGACAGTAGCGTATTAAAATGCAGTGAGTTGAAATGTTTTAACTATAGTTATTAATACAAACAACCGTTATTACGCCAAAAGTAATAAAGTTTCAATTGTTAAACACATATGTGTGCTATCCTCCCGCATGTCAGACTTTTTTGTCTGCTAGCCGATACGAAGATGGATTATGTGTGACCAGAACACGTGTAGATGCCGTCTAAATGTCAGTTAGTGGCTGCAATCCATTCATGTACAATCGAATTTCACTCAGGGAGTGACCATGCTAAACGCATGAATGCCTCATTTTAAAAGTATTCGTCAATCAGACCAGCCTTGCGTCATCGGGCATAATCATATGTCAGACAGAAGCCAGGTCCAAATTTGTTACGGTGTAGACGCTCATGCCGCTGAAAGATGTCATTTCTATACACTTCAGCCTATATAGATCCCTTTGGAAACGACTTTAGTGACATAGGTGCCCCTGACACAATCACACTCCAGGAAAGAGTATTGGGCCTGCCATGCTGGTCATTTTCTACAATCTCAGAAGGTTTGTATTGTGCCCCTGTCGAGGGTCACGTGGACGCAAGAACCAATATCCAGATCGAATCGCCACTTACCCGTGAACAGCTCATTACTCCATTGTTCCTGTACCCTGTACTTCTGGCGGGTAACACATCAACTAAACCGAGACACGATATCGCTTAAGAGGGGAATACACTTAGTGAGTTGGCGAGTATACGTAGAAACATCTCAGAGCCGCCCACTCAGAATTTTATGAACGTACAGCCAGCCGCAAGGTCTCCGGCCAGAGCAGTTGCTGTGTAGGTAGAACGTTTAATACTGGTTGTAGCACGCGGTCGACCTTACCTGTACTGCCATTGAAGTTTCCTCTCTCCTGGAATCTTCTCCGCAGCAGGGCGATATTCCACACCCAGCACGTTTTGTTTTGACTGTTACCAGCCTTTAATTTACTTAATATTCAGCCAAACGTAACGGAATCCTAGTCAGTAGGTCCCACTGTCTTGATTTCAAACAAGCCTACATGCAGTGTTGCCTCCAATCTAAGTAATCTCGTATTGGTGTACCGTCTACTTCCCCTTCTCTAAGATCCTTAGCGTATAGACCTAAGACTATTTCCTAAAGAACATCTTACAGTACACCTCTAGCTCCACTTCAAGGTTATATATTGACCAGACCGGTGTTCGAACATATAGCCCGTTATCAATGGCATATACTGTGTGCGTCTACTTTAAACTACATGTGTGAAACATACAATTTTTTGATGGTTTTACCTGACAGACACATCTTTTGACGACGCGTGATGATAGACTCGGACACCGGTATAGTAAGTAAATACCTGAGCAATACGAGGACTTTTGTAAAACACATACAAACTGTGGTTTCACCCATCATACAAGATTTTGACATGAGACTAATTGTAAGTTAGAAAATTCTAGTGTACGATACCTTAATTGGGAACAGTTCTAGGATGCTACAATAGCTTTTAAACTGGGTATACTTCTTTCATTTCATATTATCATTTTGGGTAGAGTAGAGATGAAAGTAACCCAGGGTTATATTAATCGCACGACTTTGAGCTCTGCTTCTGATAATCGCCTGCAGCAACTTGTTAGTTAATCAGTTAGTTGCAAGTTCCACGGATCGTTTTTCACGATAAATCGTAATGTTTTGGAACGACTCATTTTAAATTCACATCCCAAATTAATTTGTAAACTCCGCGCTCCATCTAATGCCGCGCTTACTATTCCATAACTTTTCAATTATTCTCCTGCTAATTCTATTTTCTGTTAATTCATCAAATGTCCTAGGAAAGATCCGTTTTGTATTTTTTATTTATACATATTCTAACTATCCTGCTTTCTATTTTGAATGATCTATCTATTGATACAGTGTTAGTTGTTTTAAATATAGTTTCGCTAGCAAACGTTATTTGCGGCTGTGTGACTATTTTGTTGTGTTTCTGCCATGTGGCTATTGAGAGGCATTTTTGTTATATGTGTTCTTGGTAACATGATGTATTTTAATCAACGAAGACTTCCTTTCCTCAAGATAATTTACCCCAGAACATTGTTAGATAACAGTGCTGAATGAAAGTATGCAAAATATGTCAACTCACTGATTTGTCCCTCTCCAAGATTCGCAATGATTCTAAGTGCAAATATGGCTCAACTACTCGTTTCAGGAGTTCCAAAATGCACATTTTCTTGTGTAAATTGTCATCAAAATGGACACTTAAAAGTTTTGAACGTCCTACCTTATTTATTATTTTCTGACTTATCATGACTGTAGTACCCTCAGATGTGCAGAATTGAATATGTTGTGTCTTTTTAAAATTGAGGATGAGGGCATTCGCAGAAAACCAGTCAATGATACTTTTAAGAACGCTGTTTACCATTCCTTCTGTTCCTCTACGTATACTTCAATTGATTACAATACTAGAATCATCAGCAAGAAAAATTAATTCTGCTTGTTGCATATAGGTGGTTCGTTTACATCTCTGAGGAACAATAGTGAATCTAAGAGTGAGTCTTGAGGGATTCCCTTGCGCGATTTCTCTCCAATTAGATTTAGGTCTCCAGGCTATATTGGTTGAATTATTAAATGTAACTTTCTGCATTCTGCTATTTTTTTTATAAACAACCATCGAGTGCTTATCTGTTCCACACATTTTCAGGTAGAAACTGCCTCAGCTAACAATAACGGTTTTGCCGCTCAGACTAAGAAAACGACGAAACGAAGAAAGAATCGGTCACCACATAGAGAACCCGCTAGTATCAAGCTGTGAGCCATTAATGCCTTGTCGTTAGTTCCTTGTAACTGAGAAAACAAAAGCGTGACAGACTTCTTCGGCAAATGTCACTAAACATTTTTACATAAATTAACAGCATTCTGACAAGACGGAATGCAAATTTTCGGCTACAAACGATGAATCATGTTCACAAGGACTGTTGTAAACTTGCAAGGCACGATAAGGTCACGAAAAGATGGATGGTGTAAATTTGGTTGGTTGGTTGTTTTGGGGAAGAAGACCAGATAGCGAGGTCATTGGTCTCATCGGATTAGGGAAGGACGGGGAAAGAAGTCGGTCGTGCCCTTTGAAAGGAACCATCCCGGAATTTGCCTGGAGCGATTTAGGGAAATCACGGAAAACCTAAATCAGGATGGCCGGACGCGGGATTGAACCGTCGTCCTTCCGAATGCGAGTCCAGTGCCTAACCACTGCGCCACCTCGCTCGGTGTTGCAAATTTGTTCGACACTACAATATCACTGCATGTCCCACACAGTCCAACTCGTATATCTCAGACTTTCTGCTCTTCGCACGTCTGATGAACACTGTCATGTGTAGAAAGCAACTGCAGAGTAATGAAGTCATTTCAGTAAATAAGTTCAGTTAGAGACGGAAGTTCCAAGTGGGGACATGGTGTTCCAGCAAGTGTCAAAAAAACAAATCACAGTTTCTCCACAGTGGGAAAAATAGTTACACTCGTGCATAATGTGTTGACGGCTGAAGTATTGCGTGCTAGACATTTATTATCAATAGAAATAAAGGAATGTTCGAGAACAGAGTTAGTAAGTTGCCTCCAGCGCTCAATTTTGTGTAATTTTATTTTGTCCGGCTAACACGCTTTCCAGTAACAATGAACCGCCTCAACAGTAGACAAAGGCGTTCCGGGCCAGGCAGAACAAGGAGCGTGCTAATGCTGCACGCCGGCGGCGGCTGCTGGCCGTAACGCGGGACCCGCTAAATTGCGGATAATAAGCCGGAACGAATGCGGCCGGCCCCCGCAGCACGGCGTGCGCTATGAACCGGCTTGGCTCGCCGACCTGTTACCTTTGCTGAGGGCGTAAACTACAGAGCCGGAGCGCCGGTGGAATCCCAGGAACCTAGCGTCAAACACGGCCTCACCGTGTTAGATAAACGTACTCAGATACGCTTGTATGCAAGATCCGTACAACGTGTCTACGTCTTCCTAATACCCTTGCTGAAGACTCTTCGCTGATTAATACTCGTCTCTACAGGCAGTTGCGTGTTGTCTCTGCAACCTGTGGCGGCTTAGCACCATCTATTACAAAAAAAAAAAAAAAATTCCTGCAAAGATATTAGTCAGATTGAGACACTTGCCTAGGATCTGACACCTCCTTTTCGGCGGGAAAGAATGAAAATAAGTGTCAATGCTGTAAATGCTTTGCGCCAATCTTGATGAAAAATTGCGCTTGGTTATTGAACGAACGAAGGAAAAATGTGATTTAACCTGTTACCAAGACGGCGTTAGGAACGGGAAACATGCTCTTATTTGGGAGTCACAGTGCAGCAAGCCGGCCTTGCCCATTGAGATCTAGCTACGGTTCATTCGAAACGGCATTAATGCGATCTAGAATCCCAAATCAACAACATCCTTCTGCTCATGTGTTGTTCAGGGTTGGAGCTCCACGACTTCATGTTGTTGACGTGCTTTTTAACTTTCTAAATAACAAAACATAACCTTCGTGAGATTTTGGCTTAAGTGGATTCTGAAAAAAGAACGGCAACACCAGACAAATGTACTCATGTATCTCGCTGCATCGGCGTTGCCACCTTCAGGTTAGGCAAAACCAGCACAGCACCATTTTGGAATCATACGCACAGCAGTAGGTGTCAGAGCGTCCGCTTACTACATCCATCGATATCGTCTCAACGTTCTTTCCACTACCGTCCAAGTTCCCTTCTTCAGCTGTGACTGCTGCTTTTATTGTAGTGGATTTTGACGCCGTTTCTTTCATATGGGAAAATACAAAGATAGCAATATCACAACAATTGTAGTGGTGATATAGCCATCTTTGTGTATATTTTCCGACGCGGTGGTAACTTTTTGATGTGTGTGTGTGTGTGTGTGTGTGTGTGTGTGTGTGTGTGTGTGTGTGTGTGTGTCTGTGCTTTACGCCATACATATAAACCAAAAATTGCAACAAAATGACATGATATTTTCGTCGGCACCACCATCTCAAGTCAATAAATGCCGGATCTCCGGAGAGGACAGGGTTGACACGAGTCTCGGTATGCCAGATCAGTCTAAACCATCCTTGTGAAAAACCAAACAGCAGAAACTTGGAATGTGAGAGCTCTCCTGTAGACATAAGAAGTAGTTTCGTGGAAAGAGAAATGGATCTTCATTATATAGACGTACTTAGCGAGGCAACTGGAAAAACTGCAGCTACTTCGTATCTCATGCAAAGAACTCTGGGTGTTTTCCTGGAATTGAGGATTTGAGTAGATGTGGCGTCGCTATAGAGTTTTCTAAAGCGATCGTTGGTTATTAGCCCGTTTGTGATAGAAGAGTCCCCATTAAAATGAATGCTTATTCTTGCAATATCAGCATCATTTAGGTTTACGCTCCCGCTGAAGCTTCATCGGACATAGAAATCTATGAATTTAAGAACTGCTAAAACTAAACTAACAGCCCATGAAGGCCCAACGGTACCGACCGGCCGCCGTGTCGTCCTCAGCCCACAGGTATCACTGGATGCTAATATGGAGGGGCATGTGGTCAGTAAACCGCTCTCCAGGCCGTATGTCAGTTCAGGAGACCGGACCCGCTACTTCCCAATCAAGTAGCTCCTCAGTTTGCCTCTCAAGGGCTGAGTGCATCCCGCCTGCCAACAGCGCTCGGAGACCGGATGGTCGCCCATCAATGTGCTAGCAGAGGCCGTCAGCGCTTAACGTCGGTGATCTGACGGGAACTGGTGTGACCACTGCGGCATGACCGTTAGCTTTACGAACTACTAGAACATACTGTCGGAAAGACACGTAAAAAGGAAATACTAATCTTTCAAAGCGATGCGAATGTAGGTGAGAGTATATACAATGGACACATGATACCTGTGATGTGATGATGTTTGGATTTTGGGGCGCTCAACTACGTGGTTATCAGCACCCATACAAATTCCCAACCTTTGCTCAGTCCAAACTCACCACTTTCATGAATGATAATGAAATGATGAGGACAACACGAACACCCAGTCATCTCGAGGCAGGGAAAGATTCCTGACCCCGCCGGGAATCGAACCCGGGACCACGTGCTCGGGAAGCGACAACGCGACCGCGAGACCACGAGCTGCGAGCACATGTTACCTGAGGCAGGACTTTACGACTTGGGCGCGAAGAATGAATGGGGGGGAGGGGTTACTGTAATTATGTTTGAATAACAACTTATCTGTCTGTAGTATCCTTTTCCAAGTTCGTCCACGACGTCGCTACACGTAATTTTCTCATGTAGGATCTCAGTTTGGTGAGGCAACGTTCGCATACTTCGGTCTGTGTTACAAGACCTCTCCTGGTGCAGATTGTGGCAGTGAGTTACTATACCATCCATGAAAATGCCAATGAAACTGAAACTGATCTAGAAGACGAGAATAAGACAGGTTCATATTACAGACAAGAATAGTCTCAAACAGTCAGTGGAAGAAGAAGACGCAAAATCCGACTAGTAAGAGTGGAAGGAGTTGCTCTCCCCGCCCTCCCCCCCCCCCCAAAAAAAAGGAACAAAATGAAGGAAATCTACATCTACAACTGCATCACGACTTGTCTTAGAACAAGGCGAAAGAAAACGATATCCTCTTACTGCAGTACTAAGTACCACATCCCCTAACCTACAAACTATATATTTTTGTTTCATCAGGTGTTACTCACATCTTTAGCTCCTCCAGATTTTTATGGTATCTCCGGAACAATGCAACATACAAGAAAATCTTCTGCACAAAATGATCAATTTTGAGTGACCTCATCACAGGCACTAATTTATCCACATGACCCAACTGACACTCAGAAGATGGATTCGTTGCCTTCATTTCAATATTCTGTTTGGCATTATCTCTCTGACGAAAACGCATTATACGCAAAAAAGACAAGGCGCATAGTTTCCGAGAAAGTGCCCATTAACATAAAAATTTTCTAGATGCAGACCCACATCATGTTGTGAATCAATCCAGTCCTCGATCTACTAATGGGGAAACTCCTGCGTTAACTGAGTCTGCCCGTAAAAGCGCACGAAATTTAACAAAAAGCTGCTTGTACAGCAGTTTGAAACACCCTGTCCGTGAAGGTGTCTAAAATAAAATCCAAAGATTTTAATTCTATGAGTAATAATATCTTTGTTCATTTCCTATCATGTAATAACCCTTCTTGTCAACGATGAAGACCAAGTTTTTCGATTTTGTAAATTCGTTAAGACGCTAGTGTTTAGTAAAATCAGGCTTAGAAGATGATTTTGCAAACTTTTTGATTATACTAATAATATTCGCGTTGTGTAAAAAACTTTTCGGATGAAAATTTTGAAGTTCCAGAAACATTAAAAATATAGTAACTGAAGTATAAGAATATCACGCTATGAAAAACTAGTTTAAAATAATATTCGAGATGGTTATACATCTATGAAAAGACGGGGTACAGAATCGAGGTTTCTGAGGTCGAGGTAGGGGGCGATCTTGATGCTCGGCTCCTATTTGAAGTACGGACATGGAGTAAAAAGTTCTTGGTTCGGCTCGGACCAGTGGCCATTTGTACAGCTCAACATCAATCCTACTGTAGCTATGTTAAGCAGGTTTTGAACGACGAAACGGAGCTGGCGCTCATGCAAATTGTGCGAACCGATTAATTCCTTTTGAAAAAGTTTTTTAATTTGGCTGAAATTAATGCTCAACTATTGGCACCATTTGTATGTGGACCGTTCGGATTTTATGTGCAAAAACGGTCATCTTCTTTCGGGTTTTATGTGCAAAAACAGTCACCATTAAATTACACCGGACTGGAGCGAGACTGATGGTTCAAATTTCGTCCGCTGGTGTATCGGAACTTGGTCAAATACAGCTTTCAACAGTTTGAGACAATCTTGCTTTGTTTGGATTCTACGTGCAAAAAAAGAAAAAACACGTTTTTCTGGAAGGTTTTTGAAGCGCGCCACTTCTATAGGCCTACCTTAATCTTTACGAATCCGTTCAAACTTTACACGAAGGTATACAAATGGGTAAAGTGGAATCTTTTTATCCAAGGATCGCTATCGGTTGTCGAAATACGATAGTTCAAACACAAGCTAAATATAGCGCGTAAAATTTGTTCTTATGTGTACTGAATGCGCGGAAACGGTTTAAAGTGAATCAACTAAATGAAAACATTCATACGATAAAACTGAAAACTTCCTTTCTAAAAATCTAGCGTCATTCTGATTTTACGTACAAAAACAGGTTTTTGTGAGCTTTTTTGACGCGTGCCACTTCTATGTTTGAAAATTTTACGGGAATGTAGACAAAGACATGTAATTAATGGTCGTCCTGTATTCTGTGAATGGTTTATAGCGTTGTAGCGGCCTAAAGTCGCACGTAAAATACCGTTTTAGCACGTTACGAGACGGTTTAAAGTGACACAGATGAAAATAAAAAATTTATTATTACGGTGCTATAGGAAGCGTTTGCAAAAAACTTTCATCGTTCGGAGTGCAAGTTCGAAGAATCATCCGTTTGCACAGGACACTGTGTTTCACTTTCATTCCATATTGTAGGCACACTGTTTACAGTAACTTAACAAGGCAAATTAGAGCTATCCGAACGAAATGTGTGTGATACGGATATTTAGCCGTTTGAACTCAAGAAATTCCTGTGCTTGATCTGAGGATACTAACTAAATGAAATTTCTCATAAATAATCTCTCTCTTTTAACGGAATTGATGCTGGAAAAAAGAGTAATCTTCATGCAGATTTAAAGTCACTTACTTTGATCCAGAAAGATGTCAACTGTAGAGCAACACACATTTTCAATAGGATATCACCAGTCATAAATTTTTTTGCTATTAATAAAATTCAATTTAAGATGAGTATAAAGAATTTATTGAGGGCCAACTCCTTTTACTCCATAGCTGACTTTGTTCGTAGAACCAACTTATGTATGTGTTGTAAGGAATATCAAATAACGGGAGTGATACACAAAATGTGACATGCATATCTTCTGTGCATTAATATGGTGAATGTAAATAAATGTTGTAAAGTGATTTTCTATTGATAAAATGTAGCTAAAATAGCTTAACAATTATCATATGCATCCATGTGTGTGTTAAACATCCATATGTTCAACAAGTTTCTTATTACCTCTTGAATGAAAATATGTTTAACCTTCTTTTGCTTGTTTCACATGTACACGGACCCTTTCACTTCAGCTATGTGAAAATAGCATTAGAGTGCTTGTTTTTGGTATAGATATATTTTGTATTCTTGTTTTGTGACATGCTCTACATCCATGAGAATCTATTCACTGTGGATCTATGAAATAAAAACCATGTGCAATACAAACAACTCAAATTCCTTATCTCTCTTCAGAAAGCAACATAAAATGTTACTCAGTCAAAATTGATACACGCTTAAACTATTCTACTGTATACTAAAGATTTCTGTTAGACAATGTTATTCCATGTTTATGCTGGCAATTATCTTCTGTTAACATGTGTTTTGTCAGGTCAAAAAGGATAGAGAAAAAATGCAATTTATTTTGTGTGACGAAAATGCAACATAGAAAAGTTCTAAACTATGAATTAGAAAAGAGAAACAAGGCAGATACATTGAATTATAAATGAAAATTGAAAGTTTACAATATGTAACATCACATGCAGGACAAAGACTCAGACATGACTCTTGGCTTTGGTGTACCTCAGAAAGTGATTTAATTCACTTGTTATTATCGTTTGTGTAGCAAAAAAAATGGTTCAAATGGCTCTGAGCACTATGGGACTTAACATCGGAGGTCATCAGTTCCCTAGAACTTAGAACTACTTAAACCTAACTAACCTAAGGACATCACACACATCCATGCCCGAGGCAGGATTCGAACCTGCGACCGTAGCGGTCGCGCGGTTCCAGACTGAAGCGCCTTTAACCGCGTGGCCACACTGGCCGGCTTTTGTGTAGCACTGTGAATGTCAAATTACTTCATACAAGAGTCTAAGCAAGTTGGATTATATGCTTTAATTAGTATTAGCATTATTCTTGTATCAGAAACCATAACAACTTATGGAATTATTACTCCATTTTTGGAGATTATGGGCTACACAAATATTTGAGTATCTGTTTCCGCAGAGAGTTTCTGTTGGTTACATCCCACTGAGTATAACATGGCTGTTATGAATATATGCATTGTTTAGTCTTTACCTTATGGGAGCCATAGTAAAACCACAAGATCATGCAGCAATTTCACTTGAGAATAAATTGGTGTGCTTGTACAACCCCTCACATTTTCTTTCCCAATAATTTAAAAGAACATTTATGTTAGTTATCATGAAATGTATGTGTGATCAGTTACTATGTTCCATATATATCCTTTTACAGTTATTTAATCATTATATGTCCCACCTGTTTACTGAAGTGCTGAGAACAAAGTATATACACCAAATGATGATAAATAAATTCTCCATACTGAGAGTGAAGGTTTCTGTGATCTCTGTGATAACCATAAATTAAAATAAATTGTAAGTAAGGAACATTAACGTTGATATATAACTATTGGGAACCAAAATGAAAAATGCTCCTGTCATACCACAAAAAATAAAAAAAAAATAGTGTTAGGGATGTGAATTAAGTGAACTAGTTTTTCGAATTACCTGATAGCTTGAAAGGCATTTAAACCAATATACCTTGTCATATTCACTGTTTTTTACTTGTTAGTATCAGTACCAATGTCATGTATTACAAAGTATAATGTCAAGTAAAGTAACATTATTCATGATGTCATGTCATATAAGATGACACATGTTTCCCCACCCACTCCTCACCCAATCTGCGAGGAACAAATCCAACCCCAGAAATTTTATCTCTGGAGAAAAACGATTTTAGCTGTTATACATATGTATATATTATACACTGATCAGAACATTACGATCACCTATCTGATAGCTGGTATGTCCACATTTGCCACAGATAACAAAAAAATGGTTCAAATGGCTCTGAGCACTATGGGACTCAACTGCTGAGGTCATTAGTCCCCTAGAACTTAGAACTAGTTAAACCTAACTAACCTAAGGACATCACAAACAACCATGCCCGAGGCAGGATTCGAACCTGCGACCGTAGCGGTCTTGCGGTTCCAGACTGCAGCGCCTTTAACCGCACGGCCACTTCGGCCGGCTTTGCCACAGATAACAGCCACAAGATGTCACATCTGGAGTAAGTTGGCACCATATCTGCACACACAAGACACCTAGTTCCCATAAGTTCTGGGGATGAGGGGGGTGATGAGTTCTAATGCCAAATTCAATCACGTATCAGATGATTTCGATCGGGTTGGGGGGGGGGGGGGGGGTAGGGGGCCAGCACATCAATTGGAACACTCACTGTGTTCCTCGAACCACACCACTACACTCCTGACCTTCTGACACCCATTACCTAGCTCCAAAATGCCACTGCTGTCAGGAAATATAATTGTCATGAAGGGGTGTACCAGTGTATGATGCTCCTTGGCCATCATGGTGCCTTGCATGGACTCCAGTGGACCCTTGAATGCTCTCGTGAATGTTTCCCAGAGCTCAATGGAGCTGTCACCAGTTTGTCTACGTCCCACCTTACAGGTGCCAAGAAGCTGTTCCCGTGGAAGGCGACTGATTCATGCCCTCCTATTGGCATGATGAAGAAGGTATCGGGATTCATTAGACCATGCAACACTCTGCCACTGCCCCAATGTCCAGTGCCGACTGTCACGTGCCCATTTCAGTCATAGTTACCAATATCATGCTGTTAACATTGGCACATGCATGGGTCGTCGACTGCAGAGGCCCGTCTTTAGGAGTCTTCAGCACACTGTGTGTTGAGACACACTTGTACTCTGACCAGCATTTAATTCTGATGCTAGTTCTGCCACAGTTCACCGCCTGTCCTGTTTTACCAGTCCGTCCTGCCTACAACGTTTAGCATCTGTAATGGAGGGTGGCTGCTTAACCCCACGACATAAGGACATAGTTTCAATTTAGTTTCGCCACTTGTTGAAGATACTCACTACAGCACTCCTCAATCACCTGACAAGTCGTGCATTTTCCGAAATATTCGTGCCGAGGCTCCTGGCCATCACAATCTTCTCTCGGTCAAACTCAGATAGGTAACACGCATTTCCCAGTCTACACACGAAAAGCACACTCACTGATACTACATGTATCGTGCATGTATCTAGCAGTCATTCCTCGCCAGATGACAATTCTATCGCTTGGACTGATTTATATCGATGGCAGATAGGTAGTCATAATGTATTGGCTGATCAGTGTATGTTGTATGCTATGACTGGCCAAACTTCAGGGGGTTCAGCCTATTGAGCCATGCCTGGCTCGCATTGATGCCGTTTGTTCTTTGGCATTTTGTCGCAATCGAGTGGCGTCCTATTTCTCTCTGAGTTACTACCATAACGAGTTGCTGACTTGCCTCTGTCAGTGGCAGCAGCAGCATTTATCGATACTAGTACTGTTGTACCATCTTTGGTGCGACCGCTATATTTCCGTGTGGTGGTGTGTGTGGCAGTAGGTCAGATTGGACGGAGCAGCAAGGAAGTCTCCGCAGCACGAAGTCAGGCCGGGACCGCTGGCAGCATGCACGTACAGTCGGACTGGGAGGCGCTAGCTCCGAGAGCTACTGGGAGGCGCTAGCTCCGAGCCTATAAAGTCCGTTGCCCACCGAACCTGGACACTGAAATTGAGAGATCAGTTAACCTGTTATGAAACCTCAACTTCTGTGACATCTCTTAGTTCAATGCCGGTTGTTGCTTCCTGGGCTGCTCTGACAAGCAGCAACATATGGTGTGTTGGAGTCAGCGAAATTTTGCAGCTGTCTTCCTGTATCGTCTTTAACTATTAAATTGATTGTTACTTATCAGTGAAGTGCAATAGCGGTATTTTCTGCCTTGTGGCCTTCAACGCCCCAGTTACGTGCCCCGGTCGTTAGCGCGGTTTTCCGGTCATGTGTTTTTCCTCGCCGTGTTCATGCTGACCGGCATGGCATGTAGTTTGACAGCCGTTTAGTTGTTTGTTCATATTTTTTTCTTAAGAGTGGTTATTGTGCCTTGGCTGTTGTTAGACACCAATTTGGAAGAGGTAGTGCTGCTGGTATCTTCGTCCTTGGCTCATATTTTCCATTGTCGTACCATTGGTCAGGCAGAAGGGAATTGATTAGGTTGCTGGTCGGTCCTTCAGCCATCCCTAGATCGGGTTGCCATCTGATTATTTGATCTTACTCTTGGCTGCCTATCTCACCTCACCTTATGTTAGAGCTACCTCCTCAGGCCGACCCTCAGAACACTTCTGAGCACCATTGTTCTGTTGATTTTAGATTGTGGCGTTCATTTTAGTCTGATGTACTGTGTGAGATCTTCAGCCGTCAATTAATTTAGTTTATTTTAATTTTAAATAAAGCCTTCAGCTGACTTAAATTAAAAAATTGAAGATTGATTTCTTTAATAACTAAAATTTTGAAAGTTTGTTCTATCTGAAATTCTTGTTATCCAGCCTCTAAGTCCTGAGTTGTTCAACGTCTTCAATGTGGCTTTCAGCCGAGTATTTACGTGAAATATATTTTTTAAAATAAGGCCTTCAGCCGCATGTATTCTTTAAAGCAATTTTTCGTAACTTGTGTTCAGGCCTTCAGGCGTTCTTGTTTTTGGTGTGGTTTTGGACCTTCAGCCCAGGAGGTATCGCAAGTTTTCTTAACTAGGCCTTCAGCCATATTGTTTTAATTTGATCCTTTTAAGGTAATGTGTAATTAATTGGTTCTTAGGAAAATAAAAGTTTGTGTGTTTTGTGTAACCAACAGTAACTGATTACGGCCCCCTCCACAACCATAACCTGATCCGCTCTATCCTGCGAAACCAGATT
This sequence comes from Schistocerca americana, assembly GCF_021461395.2. Taxonomy (NCBI): domain Eukaryota; kingdom Metazoa; phylum Arthropoda; class Insecta; order Orthoptera; family Acrididae; genus Schistocerca; species Schistocerca americana. Next base: position 614,054,412 of record NC_060119.1, on the reverse strand, counting down.
TCACCTATAAACTGCAAGTTTAGGTATGCCAACACCTGGCATCTAAGAGAGCTCATTGTGCTGGAGGAGTATGGTTAACTCGCAAAAAAGAGCAAATCTGTCAATATGATTTGATTTCAATGTCTTTGAAGCTGCCAGATAAGTCGAGAAGGTAGTTCCCTTATTTTGCATCCCAATTCCACTTAGCATATACTCACCTTTTTTGTGTTATGATAGGAGTATTTTTCACTCTGGTTCCCAACTTTTATTCCACCATAATTCTGACATTAGACCACCATAACTTGGCAACCGATGTAGTCTAATATTGGTTCGAGCGACGAGTAATCCGCTATAGGGCTTTTACTGTCTTTCAAGCTACGGTGCTTGGGTTGGGCATCGTTAAGGTGCGTCTACACCTGTGCCCCTAGCAACTAGTCTGCGTGCTGCTGTAGCTTGCCCCACACGGAAGTAGATGCGTCCAGTGTGAACACAGGTGTGAATGGAATCACTCGCTCGCAGATGCTGAGGAAGAGGCGTGAAACCTACATGCATGCTTCTACTTGCATGTGGGGCAAGCATAGTTGGATGGCGACTAGGCACAAGACGCATTGATGTAAAGACACCGGTAGTGTGGCTCCCTTACGGCTGCCAACGTCGTTATGGTGAACCTGTCCGTTATAGTTTACTGTGTCCTCAGGACACGCAAGGCTCAGCACTACATCAAAGTCATATGTTTTCGTGAGATATGTTTTTTCTTTATTTTTCTTATTTTTATATGTTTTTTATTTTTTGGTATTTTGTAATTTTTAAATCTTGTTTAATATTTCAAATTTTTTTATTTTAAACTTTATTTTATTCATATATATGTATAAGACTGTATACGCAAACATAAGAAAAATAACCGTAAATGCTTAACACAGCGCTCAGAAAAGTAGCAAACATAAATACAATGCTGAAAGACATGTTAAACACTGTGCAACTTTTATGATATTAATGAATGTAAATAGTTTATATAACATAGATAATCTTACTATTCGACCATGTTACGTGGATAAAATTACACAACTCTGACTTTTTTCTGGAGGTAGGAAAATGTTTCTCTATGTGGTAATGCTGTTATGTCATTTTTAATGATTTTAGCTGCAAGATATTTACAAAAATTTGTATCCATTTCCAAAACATACTTTTTACACTTGGCTTCATTTTGTGGACTAAAATTGCTAATTAGGAAATATTGTAAATCGTGGTAAAATGATCATTCAATAATTGTCATACAAAACAACAACAAAAATATCAATTCTATTGTGGAATATAGAGAACCAACCACATCCGTGTATTCTGGTAGTCAAGAGCTGTTGCGCACAGCTGCATTGATTTGCTGATATTTTCATAGTGATGTTCAACCGTTGTCCAGCACTTGCCCGTGATGGAAACGTTGAACATTCACAAATGTGTACCTCAGGTTTCCATTGGGAAAGAGTACTTCTTTTTCAGCTAAGACACAGTAAAAAATAATGCACACAATTGTAGCCAGAGGGTTTGAAAGGGGTAAACGCTTGCAATATCGTAAGCTGAACGATTCGCGTAGCAAATAGTATACTAATGAAAAGTATACCTCTTGTTATTATCTCTTGTTTTAAAATTATTATCATTATTTATTTAAGGTATCCAATAACAGAAATGGAAAATTAAGAAAACTCGCTGTTGCAACAGTCAGTTCGAATTAAATATGAGACTGATTGTCTGAAATAACCAGAACAATTGGGAAACAATGTATCCACGACCAAGTGGTACTAGCTTTTCAGTCCTGCACAAAAATTGACGAACTTAAACTAGTTTAGTCCGAAAGTAAATTTCCTACAAAATAGCACAGTAATTTTTGAAAAATAAAAAAAAAACAGGAAAACATTTACTGTTGCTTAGAAATAAGGTGACATTTTCTCAGCCAACGGTTTTATAGCAATTTAGCGGTTAGTTTAATTTTATCTGTGGTCATCGATATAGCTTTAAATGCTCGATCACACAGTATATCATTTAGTCATTTTGTACAGGGCTGGACACATTCTTGTTCGGCACACGCATTATTTTGCAGATGTCCAAAGATTTTTTGGTGATTTTAAGACACTTGTTACTAAAATTGTTAACGTTTAATCAACGAAGGGCTAATTAACTGAATTAACCAATTTTTTAATTTTATCGAAAGGTCGCGCATAAAATGCAGCGCTTTACTATAAAACACAGTCTCATGTGCAAACGCGTGAATTTTCGTACGTAATTCCTCAATGAAGAAGGACTTTAGCAAACGCTTCTTCTAATTTTTTTTAATATCATCTGTATCACTAAACTTTCTCAGCACATATGACTCACATAAAAGCAAATTTTACGTGCATTTTATATGCAACTATAGACCGCTATAATGTGGCAATTTATAAAGCTTTCGCAGAACAACAAGACGACCATTAATAACATGTATTTGGCTACCTTCTTACAAAATTTGAACCGATTCGCATAAATTTGAAACTTAGAAGGGGCGCGCATAAGAATATCAAACAAAAACCTTTTCATCGCACACAAAATCTGAAAGAAGCTAGATTTTTGTAAGCGAGTTTTCAGTTTTATCTTAAGAATACATTTTTTATTTATTTGATTCTGAACTGTTTCGCCCATTCATTACACGTAAGAATGAATTTTACGTGCTACATTTAGGTCGATTTTAAACCATCGCATCTCGACAGCTGATAACGATTATTGGATCAAAAATTCTTTTTAACTTTATCTATTTTGACTTGATCCATTTATCCAGCTTCTTGCAAAGTTTGAAGCGATACGCACAAGTTTAAAGTATAGAAGTGGTGTGCTTCAAACACCTCCCAGAGAAACGTGTTTCTTGCAGGCAAAATCAAAACAAAGCTATTTTTTCAGACTATTAAAAACTATCTCAGACTAAGGACTGAAACACTGGTGGACGGACGACATTTGAAACATCAGTCTCTCTCCAGTCCGGAGTTGTTTAAGTGTGTCTGTTTTTGTGTGTAAAATCCGTAAGAGGATGACTGTTTCTGCACTTAAAATCCGAACGTTGCACATAAATATAGTGCCATTGACTGTGCGTCAGGTCAATTAAACTTTTTTTCCAAAGGAATTAATAGATTCCCCTAATTTGCCTGGGCGCCAAACTTGCTTAATATAACGTAACACAGCTATATTAAAACAGTTGTTCGAATGGCTAGATGACTGATCGTTGATCCGTAACATATCTATGTTAAAACTGTTGCTAGAATGGCTAGACAACTGATCGTTGATGCGGGCTTAACAAAAACTTTTTACCCTTATTCCTAGCTCAAATATGAACCGAGCTTTAACGACGGGAAGAGATGCAGCAGCTCTAGGAACGTCAGTGTGACGGACTAACCACACTGATCCATTATGATGACTAGCGAAATGTATTCTTTGACAAGCCAGCACAGCGTTCTTAGGAAAGCCCATGGACAAACCATTGTCGGGGCTACCAGCAGGGAGACCGTATCTGGCAAAACTGAAGAGGCCGGCCTTTACATAGAAATGCTCCGTGGTCCCGTTAAATGGACACAGGCAAACCCCCTGCAGGTAAGACCCTCCACCACCGTTCCTCTTGCAGGACGAGGCGACTGACCACGACTCCTCACCCATCGTCCCAGTGTACCTGACCTCAGATCTTCACGTTCTCTAAATTGCCAGCCATAAAGTGGCTCTTCTGCTGTCTAGGCCAGTGGTGGTCGCTGTGCCCAACAGCAGCCTTAGCCGTTGACGACGAAGACCCACTTGAGCCAAACTCCTCCACCTCAAAATAATGCATGCAGAATTACGTTACAACCAGCACTGTGGCTAATCACTTTCAATCCTTTATACCGCTCTTTGAATTGGTCACTGTGCCTCCTTAACCAGACAAGAGTGCGCTAATCTGCGCACAGTGCATAATTGTGAGCAGTTAGGTGAAAGGGAGGCAAGCTCAAAGGACTAGTCACATTTCAAAGCGGCGCAGGTGGGCATGCTGAAGGACTGAATGTTTCACACAGAAAACAGAATCTGCAAGGGATATATACAGTTTGATACCTGGGAGGCGCAGTAGATGAACATGGTATATACACGCAAGACATAAATGCAAGAACAAGGCCAAAGAGTCTTTTATAGGAATAAATAGTGGCTAATGTCCAAGAACGTAAAAATGTTCCTTAGATTTATTAAATTGTAGTTGTGTTGAAATGATTCCGATATGCGTCAACAATTTCGTGAAACGAACTACAATCGCAGCAAAGCATCAGAAAGTGTATGGCAAGTGTGCGGATATACACATAATCTGTTGTATTTGAACATAAACACGTCAGGCCACCATTCATTTCCGTGTTAAAGGATTTTCGGTAATACGGTTACGACTCGGATACTGTGGACTGTATACGTTACTTGCACTCAGATTCTGTTATTATAGGAGTATGTTAACATTTGCAGGAGGAGGGATATTAGTTTAATTGCATTTTAATATTTGTGTTAGAAAAAACATTGGCCCATTTAGTGGCCAGAAAATATGGAAGTAACAGAATTAAAAACAGCAACTTCTCAACTGATATCATACAATTCTGTTGTTACTACAAGCCAGCCGCCAGCATCGCTACAGTGGTCAAAAGGTTGTATTTTTTGCTCTATAGAGTTCCGCGATTATTTGTCTTAAACAATGTTGATACCAAGAAATTAATTCAAGGTACCTTGTACGTCTTCTTGAGGTACACATTACGACTGCTGGAATGAGCAGAGAGCATTTTCTAAATCATACATATGAATTTATTGGAGATCCTTAGTCACAATAGTAATTTTTCATTTCCTAACAGGTTTTAGCTGCTAATAAGATAAATGATAAACGAAAATAGTAGTGATGCCAAATTTTAGACAATTTTTATAAGAAGCAGTACAAATTCAAAGTAGAACTAGCCAAATTTATTTTCACAAATAGCCTTAACTTGTTGTTTTATTATACAAATTTAAAATTGGCTTATTAAGAAACAGAGACTGCAGTAAACTAGCTTGGTGCTTCCACAGTAAACAAAACAATATTCTGTTTTTAATCTATTTATTTTACCTCTCTAGAAACGTCTCAATGATCTGAAGGTATTCCTTTTTATGTGGAAACTGTGGGCATGTGACTTTCAACTGAATTACATATACTTATATACTTACATGTGTACCTCTGCCACCTACAACATAAGTTCTTCGCGAAGCTATAGACAGTATCTGCACTGGCCACTCCAATTATTCCTTTAATTACTCTCTTGATTACTTGCTCGATTTACTTACTATAAAATGCTTTTGTTATTCGACAGTCAGTGCTGACAAGAAGCACCTGACGTGAGGAATCGTTCACGGATTCTTTCTCTCGTAACACCAGAACGCTACATACGAATAGTGCCATATTCAAGGTATCCCACAATCTTTTGTTGCCCCTGTGGACGACATTGAGTTGACAGGACCACCAGTACGGTGTCCGCACTCATTGGGAATTCGCCGCGAGCGGTAATTACCGTCTTGCGTTTGGCAGCCACTTAGTCTCCCAATGCCAACTGCTGGCGGCCACATTTCCACGGAGGGCGAGCGAAAGCTTGGCCGTGGCAACGGCGAGCTGTTACTTTCTTCTTTCATTCGCTGTCAACTGTGTTTGTATGCCAGTTTTTGCAACAGCGGTGTGTTCACGATTTATGCACTTTGTTTACGTACTAACTAGAGCCACACTACCATTTGTCCCTTTCACCACAGTTTCCGTACCAATTTAATGTAAGCGTCGTATTCAACAGGTTCAACTGATGTTTTAAAAGAAACGTTGTATTTTCTTCTAACGTGTGATAGCCTGTAGATTCTCATCATGTGTAGTGCAAAAGATTCATTTAGATCGAAATGCATGTGAAAAAAACTTGCATAAGGTACTATTTTATGGAACTGCATGTGATGATCGTAAGTACGTTGCTCCAGTCTAATCAGGAAGCTGTAGATCAGGAGAAACCCATCCTCTTGTTGGTTTATTGGTAATGTGATAGTCTTTTTTATGTTTGAGGGATTCAACAAAGCAGCGAAACTTCAAAACATGTACGAAAACTCAAATTGAGCGCTGGGCCAGGACTCGAACCCGGAACTACGCTGTTCCCGAGCAATGCTCTTACAGAATGAGCTATCCAGTTACTCCTCCACAGTTTCAATTCTGCCGGAACCTCTCTTGTACATTCCAAACCTCACAGAAACTTTCGTGTATACTTTGCTTGGCCAGCGCTCCTAGAAGGATAAACATTTCGGAGAAATGTCTCACTTACAGTCCTTGTGGAACTGGAGGAAGGATGGGAGGAGTCTCGCGTCATCAAATGAATCAGTTTGTGTTACAGGATACTTGTTTGCCGACTGTCATCTATCAGGAGAGGAGTATGTCAAAATGGCAGTTCCGCTCGAGTGTTAATACAGCGCGCAATAATGCCTAAACCGTGCAGTGAGCATGATATCCATCAACTTCTGTAGCTTTATGTACAAGCACATCAGTGAATCCGCATAATTCTCGACAGTTAATAAACTCTAAGACATGCGCGTAGTTAGGTCACTCAGACTAGCTGCAACTAGAACGTTGAAAGACAGCTGGTCAGATTTCAGATACCAATAACGACCATCAGCGCGCTACAACTTCAAATAAACATGTACTTACTTTACAAAAATTGTATTTAGAAGGAAATTAAATTTTTTTTATCAGCCTCAGCTCACATAAGTAATATTATTACTGATTTGATTTCTTAGCCGCCATCATAAGACGACTTAAATCATTACATAGTAGCTATTCATGTGAACAAGGGAGGAGAGGGTCTGTGAAGGTAATAATCTGATGAGACTGAAAAACACAATAAAAGAAATCCACCACAAGATGATCATTTTGCTCCTGGTCGTTTGTCCAGTTCAAATGGTTCAAATGGCTCTGAGCACTATGGGACTTAACATCTGTGGTCTTTAGTCCCCTAGAACTTAGAACTACTTAAACCTAACTAACCTAAGGACATCACACACTTCCATGCCCGAGGCAGGATTCGAACCTGCGACCGTAGCGGTCACGCGGTTCCAGAATAGAAGCTTTCGAAATGTGGTGCTACAGAAGAATGCTGAAGATTAGATGGGCAGATCACATAACTAATGAGGAGGTATTGAACAGAATTGGAGAGAAGAGGAGTTTCTGGCACAACTTGACTAGAAGAAGGGATCGGTTGGTAGGACATGTTATGAGGCATCAAGGGATCACCAATTTAGTATTGGAGAGCAGCGTGGAGGGTAAAAATCGTAGAGGGAGACCAAGAGATGAATACACTACGCAGATTCAGAAGGATGCCAGGCTGCAGTAGGTACTGGGAGAAGAAGAAGCTTGCACAGGATAGAGTAGCATGGAGAGCTGCATCAAACCAGTCTCAGGACTGAAGACCACAACAACAACAAGAGCTCTTACAGGTCCAGGGTTAGCGTCTTTGATTAGCAATCGAAACTTCCCTTGTTAGAACCTCGCCACTAGTTAAATATTTAATAAAAATCATCAGAAATCGCGGCCGCTGACTTCAGGAATAAAAAGCCACCTCGTTCTGCCTTATCAAAGAGGGCGAAGGAGTGGACAGCAGTTCAGGGGAGAAAGAATGTAGCACGAAAATATACTGGTAAATGTACAGGGACTTTCAGGATGCAGAAATAAAGTCACTTGGGAATGAAATAAACAGGAAGTGCAGACAAGTTAGTTGAAATGGCGGCATGAAAAAAGTGAAGAAATCGAAACAGAAATGATTGTCGAAAGGACTGGCTCAGCATACAGCAAAGTCAAAACAACCTTTGGCGAAATTAAAAACAAGAACGGTAACATTAACAATACAATGTGGAATTGAATATATCACTAGACTTTCAGAAAAAACATCATCCACACAATTTCGAAGGTAGTATGAGAAAATAGGTGCGAGAACTATCGCACAATCATCAGAACAATTCATGCATCCAACTTGTTGACAAAAATATTTTACAGAAGAGTGGAGAAGAACCTGAGGATCTGTTAGATAACGATCATTTTGGCTTTAGGAAAGATAAACGCACCAGAGAGGCTGTTGCGGTTGATAGAGGAAGCAAGACTGAAGAAAAAGGCACGTTGATAGGATTTGTCGACCTAGAAAAAGCTTAAGACAATGTCAAATGGTGCAATATGTTCGAAATTCTGAGAAAAATATGCGTAATCTATAGGGAGAGGCGGGTAATAAACAGTATGTGCAAGAACCAATAGGGAGCAATAACACTAGGAAGACCAAGAACGACGTGCTCGATTTAAAAAGGGTGCCAGACAGAGATGTAGTCTTTCGCCCTGCTGTCCAACCTGTACGTCGAAGAAGCAATGACGGAAATAAAAGAGAGGCTCCAGAGTAAGATTAAAAATCAAGGTGCAAGGGTATCAATGTTAAGATTCGCTGATGACATCGCTATCCTCAGTGGTAAAGAAGAAGAATTACAGGATCTGTTGAAAGGAATGAACAGTCTAATGATCACAGAATATGGATAGAGAATAAATCGAAGAAAGACGACGGTAATGAGAAGTACCAGAAACTAGTACATCAAGAAACTGAACATAAGAACAGGCGATCACGAAGTCGATGAAGTTAAGAAATTCTGCTACGAAGGTAGCAAAAAATTCCGTGACGGACAGATTAAAAAACTAATGAATCACGCAAAAAGGTGTTTTACTGCACAACATTTCTGAAGGACAGATACTCCATGACCAGTATTGAAGAAATAGCGCTCTAGCTTAACGCGCAAGTGCACAGAGGATAGGAAACTCTTAGCGGAGCGCATCAACATAGCACTTGCATCCCCTCACACAGTGTTAAGGATTTGTAGATTCGCATTCAGGCCTCGTGGAGGGAGATGCTGTAGGAAAGTATTCAAACAGTAATTAATTCCTAGCCACGACATTTGCAGGCTCAGAGTATAGTAAATCAGGCTTTCACACCATACCGAAGTCTCAAATAGTACAGGGTTATTACAAATGATTGAAGCGATTTCACAGCTCTGCAATAACTTTATTATTTGAGATATTTTCACAATGCTTTGCACACACATACATAAACTCAAAAAGTTTTTTTAGGCATTCACAAATGTTCGATATGTGCCCCTTTAGTGATTCGGCAGACATCAAGCCGATAATCAAGTTCCTCCCACACTCGGCGCAGCATGTCCCCATCAATGAGTTCGAAAGCATCGTTGATGCGAGCTCGAATGCCTGAGCATTCTCTACCGCCCAAATTCGCACATTGTGTCTGTTGACTTCACCATTAAGAAAAAATGTTGCTTCATCACTGAAAACAAGTTTCGCACTGAACGCATCCTCCTCCATGAGCTGTTGCAACCGCGCCGAAAATTCAAAGCGTTTGACTTTGTCATCGGGTGTCAGGGCTTGTAGCAATTGTAAACGGTAAGGCTTCTGCTTTAGCCTTTTCCGTAAGGTTTTCCAAACCGCCGGCTGTGGTACGTTTAGCTCCCTGCTTGCTTTATTCGTCGACTTCCGCGGGCTACGTTTGAAACTTGCCCGCACGCGTTCAACCGTTTCTTCGCTCACTGCAGGCCGACCCGTTGATTTCCCCTTACAGAGGCATCCAGAAGCTTTAAACTGCGCATACCATCGTCGAATGGAGTTAGCAGTTGGTGGATCTTTGTTGAAGTTCGTCCTGAAGTGTCGTTGCACTGTGATGACTGATGTGAGTGCATTTCAGGCACGACATACGCTTTCTCGGCTCCTGTCGCCATTTTGTCTCACTGCGCTCTCGAGCGTTCTGGTGGCAGAAACCTGAAGTGCGGCTTCAGCCGAACAAAACTTTATGAGTTTTTCTACGTATCTGTAGTGTGTCGTGATCATATGTCAATGAATGGAGCTACAGTGAATTTATGAAATCGCTTCAATCATTTGTAATAGCCCTGTATATAATTGACGTACTGCGACATAAATGATCAACTGCATAAAGTTCGTTTGAGCCCCATGAATAGGCGCTATTTTTGCGCTTTGCATAGACAGTAGCGTATTTTATGGATTTTAATGGCTTATTTTGAATCTGCACTTTGTTAATAACAAGTTTTATAATTTTTCATACTGTTTTAATCCGGCATAGGACGTTTCTCCATAAAGCTAGCGCAGTGTACTAATTTGTCACTGCGTCGGTGTTATTGTAGCACAGGATATCGACTGTTGGCCTGTTTATAATCTACTAAATTTTTAAAAAGAATTCGAGTGGCTGAAATCGTTTAAAAAGCGAAAATTCGAAGCATTTTGTTAAATGTTGCGAATATCAAATGCCCGGCGCCACAGTCTGTGAATAGAAGACCAGTCTCAGCCTAACTCATCGCCTCTGTCTAGAGTTATGGCGGCTCAAATCTGTGAATGTTCATCCATTGCAATTCGTTCAGTACACGATAAAATGGGTCAAATGGCTCTGAGCACTATGGGACTTAACATCTGAGGTCATTAGTCCCCTAGAACTTAGAACTACTTAAACTTAACTAACCCAAGGACATCACACACATCCATGTCCGAGGAAGGATTCGAACCTGCGACCGTAGCGGTCACGCGGTTCCAGACTGAAGCGCCTATAACCGCACGGCCACACCGGCCGGCTCAGTACATGATAACCCGACATCATTTCCCCAATCCACCTTTCAGTACAGTGAATGTAAACATTGCGTACCTGCAATTAAAGAAACAGTGGTTTTTATACAGCTTTGGTGCAAACGGAGTGCAACAGCGATTTTGTCTCGAGTGAGTTTTGTATTCCATTACGTTCCATTACTGTGATAATAATGTATTCAGTGCCCATGTTGACTGCTGTGTGTTTTTCCGGGTAAATGCTCTTTTGATAGGTGATTCTCATAATTTGCCGGCCGAAGTGGCCGTGCGGTTAAAGGCGCTGCAGTCTGGAACCGCAAGACCGCTACGGTCGCAGGTTCGAATCCTGCCTCGGGCATGGATGTTTGTGATGTCCTTAGGTTAGTTAGGTTTAACTAGTTCTAAGTTCTAGGGGACTAATGACCTCAGCAGTTGAGTCCCATAGTGCTCAGAACCATTTGAACATTTTTTTCTCATAATTTAAGGAAGGTGGTGCACGTCGACTTACAATTCCTAGCTCTGGAAGCAGATTTTGGCTGTTCACTGTGTTGCTGTCCCGTGAAGCTAAATTCGCTGGGGTCACTGGTTCGAGTACCGCACCGGACGTCGTTTAATTCTGCCTTAATGTATGATAATTGTGAAATAAACAAACAGGCAGATAGCATCGCAGGTGGCCGTGTGGCCTAAGAGTAATTTCTAAACACCGTCGGAGATCAGGGACGGCCCCTGGGTGACTGTCACGGTGGCAAGTGTGTACGAGGCCAAGAGCAAGGGCCCGCGAACTCGCGCAGCACGGCCCGCTGCTGCTGCCGCCGCTGCTGCTGTTTGCACATCCGTGTTTGTGTTTGCCGGCTGGGTACACACTGCTGCAGGAGATCGCAAGTCAACACATTTGCTTCCACGTCCCCTCGCTGCCGGTGACGCAGACGCCTGGAATCGGTCGATGCCCCGTCAGGAATTCGCCGTTTCTTCTCAGAGGCACTACTCGAAACGGCGCTGCACGGAGCTGCATCCTTTGACGTACGGTAAACTTTTGGCGAACACCATCACCCTTCCAGTTTCATCTTTAACGCCTAACGTGATTTAATTCGTAAAGTGGAGGGCTGAGTTAGGCATATAAAAGAAGGGAACTAGCTTCTCGACGTATCTGGCAGCTTTAAAGGAATTTAATTCAAGAAACCAAAACATTTTAACCTATTGCCGCTTTTTTACTTGTTAGTTTTAGTACTGTGTCATGTAATGGAATGCATCGTGTTAAGAAAAGCAACATCATGCATTATATCATGTAGTTTAACATGACGCATTCCATCACGTCATCCATGATGGCATTCGTCATGTCGTGCAATGTGACACAAAGTGTTATTAAAGTTTATGATGCATGCATCCCCTCGAAATGTCTCAAATGGGTCTGAGCACTATGGGACTTAACTTCTGAGGTCATCAGTCCCCTATAACTTAGAACTTCTTAAACCTAACTAACCTAAGGACATCACACACATCAATGCCCGAGGCAGGACTCGAACCTGCGACCATAGCGGTCGCGCGGTTCCAGACTGTAGGGCCTAGAACCGCTCGGACACCCCGGCCAGCTCATCCTCTCGACTCTGGGACACTTTTCCTATTATAGATGTATCTCCACTCTTGGGTACTTGCTACTGTAGATGCATCCCACTCCCGAGAAGCACATGAATTTGTGTCTATTTGTTCTACACACCTCACTATACCTGTAGCCTGGGGTTGGGTTTTGGGGGAGAAATGGTCGCCTCGGCGAAAAAAATCAACCATGAAATTAAAAAAAATGATCTGATGTCCCCCCCCCCCCCCCCCCCCCAGGAATAAATCCATTCCCAGAAATTTTATCCCCCCAGAAAAAACTTTTTTAGTTAGTACATATAGGCTCTTTAGCCATATTGTATAATATATTGTTTACTGCGGCTGGCGAATCTTTTGGATTTTGGGCAGAGGATCGGGGATTTTAGCATAGAAATTATAAGACTCAGGTGTGTTGCAGCTAAGACAACTCACTGTGCTGGTAAACTAGGGCAAACTCGTAAAAAAGCACCAATGTGTCATGATGTTTTTGAAGGTGCCAGATAAGTCTAAAAGGTATTTCCCTTCCTTTACACCCCCAACTCTCCCCAAGACATATTCGCCGTCTTTTTTTGTTCTGTTATACGAGCATTTTTCGTTAAGGTTACCAACATATTTCTCCATAGCTTGGCACCGATGTAGATATTTGCTGACTTGGAAAAGACTAACCGTATGAGTTTTTTTAATTGTCTTTTGAACCATGTTTCTTGAGTTGGGCATCCTTAGCGTGGCTCCTGTACGGTTACCTGCCTGGTATGGTTGAAGCTGTCCAGCGTAGCCTCACCACAATGTCAAGGTCACTAGCTCGCGATAGGTTTTTGTTGCATTTCCATTTTTTTTATTTTTAATATTTTTACTTCTTATTATTTTGTTATTTATTCTATTTATTATTGTTTTAATTTTTCTTAATTTTTAATTTTTCAGTTTTTTTGTTTTGTAGTTACATGCGTTGAATTCATGTACCCATGAGACTATATACGCAAACATGAAAATTAACCACAAATACTTAATGGAGCACATAAAATAACAGCGCACAGAAATAGGATACCTGTGGTGTCACCGCCAGACACCACACTTGCCAGGTGGTAGTTTTTAAATCGGCCGCGGTCCGGTAGTATACGTCGGACCCGCGTGTCGCCACTGTCAGTGATCGCAGACCGAGCGCCACCACACGGCAGGTCTAGAGAGACGTACTAGCACTCGCCCCAGTAGTACAGCCGACTTTGCAGGGAACGGTTCACTGACAAATACGCTCTCATTTGCCGAGACGATAGTTAGCATAGCCTTCAGCTACATTTGCTACGACCTAGCAAGGCGCCGTATTCAATTGATATTGAGATTCTATTAATGTATCATCAAGAGCGATGTTCTACAAATGTGGATTAAAGTTAAGTATTCCAGAAGCTACGTACTTTTCTTTATAGCATTGATTACGTATCCTGTTTCAGACCTCACGCCAGCCTTCGTGAGCTTAACGCGTGCCTTTCAGCTACTTCCGAGTGGCGTGGCTGTCTTGCTACGCCACAACAATACCGACTGAAATATTAAATACTGTTCTAAGTTTATGACAATAATGTATGTAAATAGTTTATATTACCTAGATAAATTGACGGTACGATCACATTACGTAAATATGCTTACTTAAAAGCTTATTACATCTTAAGTTGAACAACTGGCGCAAGAAATAATAAACTTTTGAAAAACATTCATCTTATTACTATCTCGTACCTTAATACTCTTCTCGCAATGACAAAAGTTGAAAATTAAGGAACAGCCGCTAGAATACTTCGCGTCAATACTTTTGGCGCAAAATGTTGCAAAAACCATTACAAATTGAATATGACTTGCTGAAACAATCAGAAGAACCTCGAAGCAGTGTATGCTTCACAAGATACTATCTACTTCTCATTGTTGTAGGAATATTGATGAATTTAACTGTTTTGCCCGAAAAAGTACCCTACAAGATGGTATAGTAATTATTGAAGAAAAACTTAATGAAACATTTTCTATTTGTTAGAGGTAAGATGACTTTTTTCTGACAACTATTTTAATTGCAGTTTTCAGGTTAGTTTAATTTTCAGTGTAGTCATTGATAAAGCTTTTGACGTTCGATCAGACAATGTCATTTTGTGCAGGGCTGGCCTAATTCTGATCTTGTTAATGCACTGTTTTCATGTCCAAAGGTATTTCAATGATTTTAAGCCACTGGTTAATAAAATCTTTAACGTATAAGTAACGAAACGATAATCAACTGCAGCTGTCAGTTTATTTAATTACATCCACATTTACCCAAATACAGCGCTTAAAATGCAATACGATCCTAAATGTTTTATTTTTATATAGTCTCTGGTAACTACATCTGCGTTGTAAATAAATATTTATTTAGATATTTCGGACAGTTATGCAGTATGCTCATGTGCCCCTGACAGTTGAACGTATTATCTAGTTCTAAATCCAAGACTTTAAAACTATCACCTCTGATCTCACTTCTCCCAAGTTCATACGACATATTTATAAAATAACTATTTCTCTTTCCAAATTTTTATGAATGAACGTCACCATGATAAACACAATTTAAAGTGAATTGAAAAATAGAAAACTGTAAGAGCCAATTCTTAGCTAAGCTTTTTTTTCTTTTTTTTCTGAAGACGACATCTATCAAAAACTTGTAGCTATCATTTCAGTCCAGAGCAAGTAAACTACAAGCCCAAAACCGCATCGCATTGCTATAGGGCGAGGCTACGTATTTCACGGACAGCCGCCTGTCATAATTTTCAGGTAAATTTATGAGCAATATATCACGCCGAGGGGAAACCTACGCCCACGAACACGGCGTCATGAATACATAAATAACTCGTGTCGCAAGATTAAAAAGACCACTGCGTTATCTCGTACTTCTAAAATGAAATACAAACTCCTCGGACTCGATGGCAAAGGTGTGTCTTTCCGGATTATGGAAAAGACAGACGTACACGACAAATACGCTGCTTTTTTGCAGAATTTTCGGTTACACTATCTCCCTGATATTATCAGTTTGTAATTTTTATTGCTGATTTAAATCGTGTTTGTTTCGTGACAAATGAATATCTTAGGCAGTAGAGACATGCATATCTTTTTATATAAATAAATATTTTTCTGGTCTGAGAGCAGACACGGAAAAGACATTTTTTCCAGGACAGCTGCACACGTGAAGTGATTGCCAAGACTAGCAGTGTAACCATAGTTAATTAATGCAACGCCGTACCTGTTGCTGCATCTCTTCGTGAAAACACCGTGTTAGCAAAGCGTTCCACTTGGCATTCCCAAAAGTGTCTCCGCTGTGTTCCAAGTACGTACCCAATTGCAGAACTGAGTCCGTCGTGAGGTTGTTAGTGTGAGGGTATTGTCTCACCTGAAACAAATTGAAAGTGTAGATGAGAATTATTTTATTTGTAAATTCACTGAAAGTAATGTGTATACATTTTTGTAAAAATGACAAATAGGAAGTCATTAATTTTTTGATTCACATACTTCATTTCGGTTTTGTGCCGTTACTCTCATCTCTTCCGATATCTAATGTTCCCAAAGACACATTAATCCAGTCTTGGTCCTCCCATGCAATATTTCCATTCTGCCTCTTCGTATAGTCATGGTGTGCCATGTTGATTGATTTTGGAGGAGAGGCCCAAAGTTTAGGGAGGTCACTGGTCCGATCAGATTAGGGAAGAATGGAGTAAGATGTCAGCCGTGCCCTTTCAAAGGAACCATCCTAGCATTTGCCTGAAGCGATGTAGGGAAATCACGGGAAATCTAAATCAGGATATCAGGATAGTCGGACGGTTTTGAACCGTCGTCTTCTATTCGCTAGCTGTTCCCTGTGTTATCAAGTGTTCACTAATACACTGAAGAGCCAAAAAAAAAAAACTTTTTTTTTTTGGGGGGGGGGGGGGGTGGTCATCATCAGCTTTCTGACTGGTTTGATGCGGCCGGCCACAAATTACTCTCCTGTGTTAACCCTCTTCATATCAGAGTAGCACTTGCAACCTACGTCCTCTATTATTTGCTGGATGTATTCCACTCTCTGTCTTCCTCTACAGTTTCTGCCTTCTATAGCTCCCTCTAGTAGGCCTACCATGGAAGTCTTTTCCTCATGTCTTAACAGATGCCCTATCCCTTCTCCTTATCAGTGTTTTCCACATATTCCTATCTGATTCTGCACAGAACCTCCTTCTTCCTTATCAGTCCACCTACTTTTCAACATTCGTCTGTAGCACCACATCTCAAATGCTTCGATTCTCTTCTGTTACGATTTTCTCACAGTCCATGTTTCACTACAATACATTGCTGTACTCCAGACATACATTATCAGAAACTTCTTCCTCATATTAAGGATGATATTTGATTTTAGTGAATTCTCTTGGTCAGGAATGCCCTTTTTGCCTTTGCTAGTCTACTTTTGACGTCTCCCTTGCTCCGTCCGTTGTTGGTTATTTTACTGCCTAGGTAGCAGAATTCCTTAACTTCACCTACTTCGTGACGTCGATCCTGATATTAAGTTTTTCGCTGTTGTAATTTCTACTACTTCTAACTGGTACACCTGCCTAATACCGTATAGGGCCCCGCGAGACGCCGAAGTGCCGCATCATCACGTGGCATGGACACAACTAATGTCTGAAGTAGTGCTGGAGGGAACTGACACCATGAATCCTGCAGGGTTGTCCATAAATCCTTAAGTGTACGAGGGGATGGGGATCTCTTTTGAACAGCATGTTGCAAGGCACCCCATATATGCTCAATTATGTTCATGTCTTGGGAGCTTGGTGGCCAGCAAAAGAGTGTTTCTGGAGCCACTCTGTAGCAATTCTGGATGTGTGGAGTGTCGCACTGTGCTGCTAGAATTTCCCAAGGGTGTCAGAATGCACAATGGACATGAATTGATGCAGGTGGTTAGACAGAATTCTTATGTATGTGTCACCTATCAGAGTCGTATCTAGACGCATCAGGGGTCCAATTTCACTTCATGTACGCACACCTTACACCATTACAGAGCCTCCACCAGCTTTAACAGTCCTCCGCTGACCTGCAGGGTCCATGGTTTCATGAGGTTGATTCCCTACCCGTACACGTTCATCCAGTCGATGCAATTTGAAACGAGACTCGTCGCACCAGCAACGTGTTTCCACTCGTCAACAGTCCAATGTCGTGTTGACTGGCCCAGGCTAGGCGTAAAGCTTTGTGTCGTGCAGTCATCAAGGGTACACGAGTGGGCCTCGGCCCCGAAAGCCCATATCGTTGATTTTTCGTTGAATGGTTCGCATGTTGACACTTGTTGATAGCCCAGCACTGAAATCTGCTGCAATTTCCTGAAGGGCTGCACTTCCGTCACGTTTAACGATTCTCTTCAGTCACCATTGATCCCGTCCTTCCAGGCCACAGCGATATTTTACCGGATTCCTAATATTCACGGTACACTCGTGACATGGTCCTACTGGAAAATCCCCACTTCATCGCCACCTTGCTGTGTCCCATCGCTCGTGCGACTACTATAACACCACGTTCGAATTCACTGAAATGTTGATAATCCGCCATTGTAGTGGCAGTAATTGATCTAACAACTACGCCAGACACTTCTTTTCTCATATAGGCGTTGCCGACCGCAGCGCCGTATTCTGCCTGTTTACATATCTCTGTAGTTCAGTACGCATGCCTATACCAGTTCCTTTGGTGCTTCAGTGTATATCCTCTCTTATGGTAAGAGTTTGGCGTTCAGCCTCTTTTATACCCATTCCATTCAACGCTTCTTCTATTTGTACCTTTCCGTCCACTTACAGTTAAAATATTTCTCCAAATTTCAAACCTCTCGGTGTCGCGCTCCCAGAGGCAAGAGTGAGAGCACACATTATTTATGCTACGCGCAGAGCTCTGTTGTTTTGAAGGAGGTAGAACGAGTATTATCTGGCGTCTACGATAATTTTATTACAAAAGGAGTACGAACTCAAGTTAGAAATTGGCCATGGCCTTTTCAAATCATTGTGGGATTCATCTGGATCCATTCAGGGTAACCACGCTATACGTAAGGCTCTACTGTCCCACGTAGGATTTGCTCTTAGGGAATAACAGTAGTCATGGGCATGAATTGTAGCCGTTGCTCATCCTTGAATGATTCTGAGAAATGACGAATGTATGTTATCCCCACGGACAACGAGACTATGTGCAACAAAGGTGTAAAAACTTTGCCTGCTGTAACCTGTGCCACAGTTTGAGGCCTTCCCTACATTCCAAAAGCCCTCAATCGTCGCCATTCCGGTAAATTATGCCTGTAAGTCTTCCATTCGAGCTGTATACTCGGACAGTACACTCATAGTACTCACTGCCATCCTAGTGGTAATCATTAAGTTGTTTCATATCATTAAGTTGTTGCATATTACAAAAGTTATTTGTAGGGTCGTTGATTGGCGTATGTTAGTCTTTTACAGCATTACTTGTGTTCTGGCCATGTCCAATTATGTGATATTTGGTCTTATATTTTACTTAAAGTATGGAAAGCATCGTGTATGGTCCAGTAGAGGTGGTAATCCGTGTCACTGAAAGAGGAGACAATATAAGTAGTATTGCCTCTTTCTCAAAGAAAAATGAGCGTGCTATGTATAACACTAAAACGCCAAATTGTTTATTCTTTAACTGGAGCCAACTTTGATAAGATATTAATAGACATCACACCACCAAAACATAAATCTCCAACGCCACGCCCAGCCAAAATATAAGCCGTTAATGATGGGATTATACACTCCTGGAAATGGAAAAAAGAACACATTGACACCGGTGTGTCAGACCCACCATACTTGCTCCGGACACTGCGAGAGGGCTGTACAAGCAATGATCACACGCACGGCACAGCGGACACACCAGGAACCGCGGTGTTGGCCGTCGAATGGCGCTAGCTGCGCAGCATTTGTGCGCCGCCGCCGTCAGTGTCAGCCAGTTTGCCGTGGCATACGGAGCTCCATCGCAGTCTTTAACACTGGTAGCATGCCGCGACAGCGTGGACGTGAACCGTATGTGCAGTTGACGGACTTTGAGCGAGGGCATATAGTGGGCATGCGGGAGGCCGGGTGGACGTACCGCCGAATTGCTCAACACGTGGGGCGTGAGGTCTCCACAGTACATCGATGTTGTCGCCAGTGGTCGGCGGAAGGTGCACGTGCCCGTCGACCTGGGACCGGACCGCAGCGACGCACGGATGCACGCCAAGACCGTAGGATCCTACGCAGTGCCGTAGGGGACCGCACCGCCACTTCCCAGCAAATTAGGGACACTGTTGCTCCTGGGGTATCGGCGAGGACCATTCGCAACCGTCTCCATGAAGCTGGGCTACGGTCCCGCACACCATTAGGCCGTCTTCCGCTCACGCCCCAACATCGTGCAGCCCGCCTCCAGTGGTGTCGCGACAGGCGTGAATGGAGGGACGAATGGAGACGTGTCGTCTTCAGCGATGGGAGTCGCTTCTGCCTTGGTGCCAATGATGGTCGTATGCGTGTTTGGCGCCGTGCAGGTGAGCGCCACAATCAGGACCGCATACGACCGAGGCACACAGGGCCAACACCCGGCATCATGGTGTGGGGAGCGATCTCCTACACTGGCCGTACACCACTGGTGATCGTCGAGGGGACACTGAATAGTGCACGGTACATCCAAACCGTCATCGAACCCATCGTTCTACCATTCCTAGACCGGCAAGGGAACTTGCTGTTCCAACAGGACAATGCACGTCCGCATGTATCCCGTGCCACCCAACGTGCTCTAGAAGGTGTAAGTCAACTACCCTGGCCAGCAAGATCTCCGGATCTGTCCCCCATTGAGCATGTTTGGGACTGGATGAAGCGTCGTCTCACGCGGTCTGCACGTCCAGCACGAACGCTGGTCCAACTGAGGCGCCAGGTGGAAATGGCATGGCAAGCCGTTCCACAGGACTACATCCAGCATCTCTACGATCGTCTCCATGGGAGAATAGCAGCCTGCATTGCTGCGAAAGGTGGATATACACTGTACTAGTGCCGACATTGTGCATGCTCTGTTGCCTGTGTCTATGTGCCTGTGGTTCTGTCAGTGTGATCATGTGATGTATCTGACCCCAGGAATGTGTCAATAAAGTTTCTCCTTCCTGGGACAATGAATTCACGGTGTTCTTATTTCAATTTCCAGGAGTGTATGTTTATCAACTGAAGAGAAGTAAAAAGCAACTATTTTTTGAGAACTAAATTTACGTATGTCCATAATCTTCATAGGACTTAATATATTTCGTGAACGACTTTGTATGTTTATTAATTTCGTAACAAAGTTAATTTGTTTTCACACTAACATAAAGCAAAATTTCAATGGAAGATTTCATTCTAGTACATTCTTACGATGTCACAACAGCCGATATGTGAAAGTACACATAAGCACGTTACTCATGGTCCGTTATGCTTCAGACTCGTTTTTCAGGCTATTCACTTAGGTTGCGGCCTGCCGAAGTGGCCGAGCGGTTCTAGGCGCTACAGTCTGGAACCGTGTGACCGTTATGGTCGCACTTTCGAATCCTGCCTCGGGCACGGATGTGTGTGATGTCCTTAGGTTAGTTAGGTTTAAGTAGTTCTAAGTTCTAGGGAACTGATGACCTCAGAAGTTAAGTCCAATAGTGCTCAGAGCCATTTTGAACTTAGGTTGCGTAACAATAATCAGTGTAAAATATTGATAATTTTAGTCAGTCTCGGTGACAACCCATGACTCACTAGGAATAGCCAAGATAAGCTCACCTCCTTAAAAGACCGCAACGATAGCCTTGGGGTACTATAGATCCGGTACCAAGCGGTTACGTGACACTGAAGCGCTGGTGAAACCCACGTCGGAGACGTTGTGTGTATGTAGCAGTCGCTTATATGGAATCAGTGCAGTGAGGTCGTCGACATGGAGAAGCGACTGAGCGGCTCAGACGAACTGTCGCGTTTGTGCATATTTATGACCAGCTCATGAATGAAGTACACGACTTGTTGCTGTATGGGCAGGCACTGTCCAACGTGTCTGCAAGGAACGATGTACCTTTCGCTGGCAAGATATATGGAGGAAGACAAGGAGTTGTGAAAATATCATAAACGACAAGCGGAGGAGAAGGCTATTACTCCTTGTCAATAACAGTCTGTGGAATTTTTGCTGGCAGTGAATGATGTTTGCCAGCGATTATTACTAAAGGTACTGCACGTTAACTGATATTTAGAGTGGAGTACCTCGTAAAAAGCTTCTGCTCACAGCACTACATGAGGCTGAATGACGTTTATGTCAAAAAAGAAACTGTATAGTAGCTTACTGGGGGATTGCAGTGTGGTCCAACGGGTCTCAGTTTTACCTCTTTTCAAACGATGAACAGCATCGAGTGCAACGACGACAAATAAGGCGCTTAGCCTGCAGTGTGTGGAGGTGCTCTTCAGGCTGTATGTGGTTCGGTGACACATTGGTATGTTGTCCGTATCCTGGATTGGACCCCATGCATTGAGGAAGTTTATTTCATCATTCTCGTTGGCCAGGTGCTGCTGTTTCGCTTACACTTCTAGGTATTCATGTCATAGAGGACAACAGGCAAGTTTACAGGGCTGTAAATATACACTATGTGATCAAAAGTATCCGGACACCCCCAAAGCATACGTTTTTCATATTAGGTCCATTTTGCGGCCACCTACTGCCAGGTACTCCATATCAGTGACCTCAGTAGCCATTAGACATAGTGAGAGAGCAGAATAGGACGCTCCGCGGAACTCACGGACTTCGAACGTGGTCAGGTGATTGGATGTCACTTGTGTCATACGTCTGTACGCGAGACTTCCCCACTCCTAAACATCTCTAGGTCCACTGTTTCCGATGTGATAGCGAAGTGGAAACGTGAACGGACACGTACTGCACAAAAGCGTACAGGCCGGCCTCGTCTGTTGACTGACAGAGACAGCCGACAGTTGAAGAGGGTCGTAATGTGTAATAGGCAGACATCTATCCAGATCTTCACACAGTAACTCCAAACTGCATCAGGATTCAGTGCAAGTTAAGCGGGAGGTGAGGCAATTTGTATTTCATGGTCGAACGGCTTCTCATAAGCCACACATCAAGCCGGTAAATGCCAAACGACACCTCGTTTGGTGTAAGGAGCGTAAACATTGGACGACTGAACAATGCAAAAACGTTGTGTGGAGTGACGAATCACGGTACACAATGTGACGATCTGATGGCTGGGTGTGGGTATGGCGAATGCCCGGTGAACGTCGTCTGCCAGCGTGTGTAGTGCCAAAAGTAAAATTCGCAGGCGGTGGTGTTATGGTGTGTTCGTGTTTTTCATGGAGGGGCTTGCACACTTTGTTGTTTTGCTTGGCACTATCACATCAAAGGCCTACATTGATGTTTTAAGCACCTTCTTGCTTCCCACTGTTGAAGAGCAATTCGGGGATGGTGTTTGCATCTTTCAACACGATCGAACACTTGTTCATAATTCACGGCCCATGGCGGAGTGATTACACGGCAGCAACATCCCTGTAATGGACTGGCCTGCACACAGTCCTGACCTGAATCCTATAGAACTCCTTTGGGATGTTTTGGAACGCCGACTTCATGCCAGGCCTCATCGACCGTCATCGATACCTCTCCTCAGTGCAGCACTCCGTGAAAAATGGGCTGCCGTTCCCCAAGAAACCTTCCAGCCAGATGTCCGGATACTTTTGATCACACAGTCTGCGTTCTTCGATTGATGAACACTTAGGCAACCATCATATCTCGACTATCCGAATATTAATCCTACAGAAAATATTTGAAAGTGCCAGTGAAACATAGCACTCCACATCTGCGCAGCTTGGTAGCGGCACGGAATCTAATCATCGATGAATGGCTTCAGCTGAATTATATTTGAACAATCAAATGAAACTATATGGTTTACAAGTCTCAAAAGCGAAGCTGGGTGTGCTGCTCGCTAAGCAGATGCGCTACCGTGGTACAGGAGGGAGGCGTGCTAGCTTATTCAACACAGTTGTGCAAAACTGCTGTGCCAGAGCGGTGTCGTGCTTAGCGCATCTGCCTGCTGAGCAGGAGACTCAGTTTCGAATCCCACTATTGGTGCAGGTTTTCATTCATCACTTCACTCTGCATATATGGGGTGAACATTAATAAAACTGACAAACAGAAGGGACACACTCCTAACATCGTTTCCACGGTAGATGGGGCTGCGTGTTCCGTGTGTGTAGTAGGCTGTGTGGTTGGTGCAGCGTACTGTAAGCAACAAAATGGTTTGGTATTCATGTCGGGAAGAAGCTGGGATGGTGTTCTGCATGGCCAAGTAGAAGGAAACGGTCGAGAGGCAGCACGGCTATACCAAAACAAGTAGCCTTACTGACGCCAACCGCATCACACAACATTCCATGCCCATTTGACCTTTTGCGTGATCAAGGGTCCTTTCAGTTAGACGAACGTACAGGGAGGTCGTGGACTGTGCGTACACCATATTTGGAGGACAGTGATCTGCATCTCGACCGTTTCCATATGCTCGGCTGTACACAAACACCATCTCGGCTTCTTCCCGACATGAATACCGGACTATTCTGCTGCTTACAGTGCACAGCGTCAATCACACAGCCTGCAACACACAAGGAACACATGACACGTGGCAAGAGGAAGTTTCATTCGTCGGCGCCATCTACCGTGTCAACGATGCATTTCCGAATACATGTTCATAGGACATATTTTTCCTCCGTTTCCAGTCAGAAATTCGTCCCTGCAGTTTGTCGGTTGTCAGCATACATACATAACAAACCATATAGTTTCATTTGATAAAAGTACATGTACGTGGGTTTCAGGCAAGATGGCTGTTCCGTTCGCTGCTGAGATCGTATTCCAGTACGGTTAGAATACCTCCCTAAAGCTGTACGGGTTTAGGGGGAATAAGAAGTGGGCTGAGGCGTGAATGGGGTTTGAATTGAGGAGGGAGGCGTGCAGTTCTACAAAGTCACTGCGCCCAGTGGCGTAATAGTTAATGCATCTGTTAAGTGAGCAGGAAACCCGGTTTGAAACCCGGCATGGGTACAAATTTTCATTCGTCGCTTCAGTTTCCATACATACATAATACTTAAACAAACTTACGGACTCCGTTGCTCACCGGTTTGAGCAATTACCCAAAGACCGAGCTACTCCGTATGTCTCCTGACAGTTACTAATTTGATGTACGGTGTGTTATTTAATCGTCGACTTCATTTTTTCAATTGTTCTGTGCACGTACACCCTTACCAGCCCATTCTTTTGACTGAAATTTTGTCCTCGGTGTCTAGAGATTCATTAAAGTTTTCACTGTACCAGTATTACGTCTGAAGAAGTCCTTTGGGTCATGTTTCAACGATTTAAAAAAAAGTCGTTCCTCGAGAGTTTTCGGTCTGAAGACTCAACCAGTACGACCATCAGGCATTTACTTAATCTGCGTATCATATCACGTAAGATACCTTCCACGTCAAGAACCTCGTCTTTCTTATGATACGGTCTTCAATCAAATACCACAGAATTAACTGACCTCTTTGTCACAAGAAATCTCAGTAAGACTCTCTCGCTCTCGCCGCATCAGCCGGTCGCTGTGACCTAGCGGTTCTAGACGCTTCAGTCCGGAACCGCGCTGCTGCTGCGGTCGCAGGTTCGAATCCTGCCTCGTGTTAGTTAGGTTTAAGTAGTTCTAAGTTCTTGGGGACTGATGACCTCAGATGTTAAGTCCCATAGTGCTTAGAGCCATTTTTTTTTCCTCGCTGCATCCCACGCCTGCTGTGCTCGTACTGTCAAATTGACAAACATTGCGCTATAAACCAGTACATTACGGCTTTGATTCTCAGGTGCAGCGGAAGTCTTACATTCTCTTCCAAGCGAAAAGACTGTGGAGCGTGGAACAAATGGACCAGCATTCAATTCGGGACCTACAGCAGGCTGAGCATGGCAAGCGGAGACCCGCCCCCTGTCGGCGCAGTCTGCTTGTCCTGTCATTACGTGCCGTCGGGCGGTAATTACAAGGCGAGAAGCTGCGAACGCGGCGCCGGGTCGGGATTCAAGCTTAGCGGGCCCTCTGAGCTCTCATTGTGTAACACTCGCCGCAACGCTAAGAAACATTAACACACGCTACAACGAACAGTATTCTCTGCCACACAGTTTGTGCCTACCTACACCCTATACATCTACATCTACATTGATACTCCGCAAGCCACCCAACGGTGTGTGGCGGAGGGCACCTTACGTGCCACTGTCATTACCTCCCTTTCCTGTTCCAGTCGCGTATGGTTCGCGGGAAGAACGACTGTCTGAAAGCCTCCGTGCGCGCTCTAATCTCTCTAATTTTACATTCGTGATCTCCTCGGGAAGTATAAGTAGGGGGAAGCAATATATTCGATACCTCATCCAGAAACGCATCCTCTCGAAACCTGGCGAGCAAGCTACACCGCGATGCAGAGCGCCTCTCTTGCAGAGTCTGCCACTTGAGTTTATTAAACATCTCCGTAACGCTATCACGGTTACCAAATAACCCTGTGACGAAACGCGCCGCTCTTCTTTGGATCTTCTCTATCTCCTCCGTCAACCCGACCTGGTACGGATCCCACACTGATGAGCAATACTCAAGTATAGGTCGAACGAGTGTTTTGTAAGCCACCTCCTTAGTTGATGGACTACATTTTCTAAGCACTCTCCCAATGAATCTCAACCTGGTACCCGCCATACCAACAATTAGTTTTATATGATCATTCCACTTCAAATCGTTCCGTACGCATACTCCCAGATATTTTACAGAAGTAACTGCTACCAGTGTTTGTTCCGCTATCATATAATCATACAATAAAGGATCCTTCTTTCTATGTATTCGCAATACATTACATTTGTCTATGTTAAGGGTCAGTTGCCACTCCCTGCACCAAGTGCCTATCCGCTGCAGATCTTCCTCCATTTCGCTACAATTTTCTAATGCTGCAACTTCTCTGTATACTACAGCATCATCCGCGAAATGCCGCATGGAACTTCCGACACTATCTGCAAATACAACCTTGCCAGCTTTTATGACCCACCGTGCATCCCCTCCCCTAAGGTGAAATTCAAGGTGCTTTCATATAGACTTCTTATTTAAGTGTACATGCATTCAATGCAGGACATTGTAATCTAGAAAGTTAAGTGTTGGCATTCACTGGTACTGATTGTATCTCATTTATCGGTGGGGATTAATTTATCCTCATTTGACTTACCTCTTTCTTTTGTGTTCCACTCCAGGTATGGGTTGGTTTGGCAAAAACGGTAGCGAAATAAGACACACTGTATATTTGTAAACTTTAGTAGTCACTTGATTACAGAATAATGTCAACATCATCAGACAATACCATAACAAGTGTTGAAGGTGCTTACCTAAGGGTCACTTACGGCAAAGCAACAAATTTATTCTTCCCATAATGTCAAAGAAATCAGCTGCAGTCGCCTTTGATCAGCTTAAAACATCCATATCTCGAAGGGAAGGTAATGAACCGGACACTAAAGGAGAATATCAAATATGTCTATGTTACATTTGTCTATGTTAAGGGTCAGTTGCCACTCCCTGCACCAAGTGCCTATCCGCTGCAGATCTTCCTGTATTTCGCTACAATTTTCTAATGCAGCAACTTCTCTGTATACTACAGCATCATCCGCGAAAAGCCGCATGGAACTTCCGACACTATCTACTAAGTCATTTATATATATTGTGAAAAGCAATGGTCCCATAACACTCCCCTGTGGCACGCCAGAGGTTACTTTAACGTCTGTAGACGTCTCTCCATTGATAACAACATGCTGTGTTCTGTTTGCCAAAAACTCCTCAATCCAGCCACACAGCTGGTCTGATATTCCGTAGGCTCTTACTTTGCTTATCAGGCGACAGTGCGGAACTGTATCGAACGCCTTCCGGAAGTCAAGAAAAATAGCATCTACCTGGGAGCCTGTATCTAATATTTTCTGGGTCTCATGAACAAATAAGGCGAGTTGGGTCTCACACGATCGCTGTTTCCGGAATCCATGTTGATTCCTACATAGTAGATTCTGGGTTTCCAGAAATGACATGATACGCGAGCAAAAAACATGTTCTAAAATTCTACAAGAGATCGACGTAAGAGATATAGGTCTATAGTTTTGCGCATCTGCTCGACGACCCTTCTTGAAGACTGGGACTATCTGTGCTCTTTTCCAATCATTTGGAACCCTCCGTTCCTCTAGAGACTTGCGGTACACGGCTGTTAGAAGGGGGGCAAGTTCTTTCGCGTACTCTGTGTAGAATTGAATTGGTATCCCGTCAGGTCCAGTGGACTTTCCTCTATTGAGTGATTCCAGTTGCTTTTCTATTCCTTGGACACTTATTTCGATGTCAGCCATTTTTTCGTTTGTGCGAGGATTTAGAGAAGGAACTGCAGTGCGGTCTTCCTCTGTGAAACAGCTTTGGAAAAAGGTGTTTAGTATTTCAGCTTTACGCGTGTCATCCTCTGTTTCAATGCCATCATCATCCCGTAGTGTCTGGATATGCTGTTTCGAGCCACTTACTGATTTAACGTAAGACCTATAACTGTAGGCGTGCATGTATCTAAGTGGGTAATACACTGGCGGGAATAAAATTCGGAACACCAGAAAAGGGATTAGTGAAGTGTAACGAAACGTACACTACTGGCCATTAAAATTGCTACGCCACGAAGATGACGTGCTACAGATGCGAAATTTAACCGACAGGAACGAGATGCTGTGATATGCAAATGATTAACTTTTCAGAGCATTCACACAAGGTTGGCGCCGGTGGCGACACCTACAACGTGCTGACATGAGAACAGTTTCCAACCGATTTCTCACACAAACAGCAGTTGACCGGTGTTGCCTGGTGAAACGTTGTTGTGATGTCTCGTGTAAGGAGGAAAAATGTGTACCATCACGTTTCCGACTTTGATAAAGGTCGTATTGTAGCCTATCGCGATTGCGGTTTATCGTATCGCTACATTGCTGCTCGCGTTGGTCGAGATCCAATGACTGTTAGCAGAATATGGAATAGCTGGGTTCAGGAGGGTAATACGGAACGCCGTGCTGGATCCCAACGGACTTGTATAACTAGCAGTCGAGATGACAGGCGTCTTATCCGTATGGCTGTAACGGATCGTGCAGCCACTTCTCGATCCCTCAGTCAACCGATGGGGACGTTTGCAAGACAACAACCATCTGCACGAACAGTTCGACGACGTTTGCAGCAGCATGGACTATAAGCTCGGAGACCATGGCTGCGGTTACCCTTGACGCTGCATCAGAGACAGGAACGCCTGCGATGGTGTACTCAACGACAAACCTGGGTGCACAAGTGGCAAAACGACATTTTTTCGGATGAATCCAGATTCTGTTTACAGCATCATGATGGTCGCATCCGTGTTTGGCGACATCGCGGTGAACGCACATTGGAAGCGTGTATTCGTCATCGCCATACTGGCGTATCACCCGGCGTGATGGTGTGGGGTGCCATTGGTTAAACGCCTCGGTCTCCTCTTGTTAGCATTGACGGCACTTTGAACAGTGGGCGTTACATTTCAGATGTGTTACAAGCCGTGGCTCTACCCTTCATTCGATCACTGCGAAACCCTACATTTCAGCAGGATAATGCACGACCGCATGTTGCAGGTCCTGCACTGGCCTTTCTGGAGACAGAAAATGTTCGACTGCTGCCCTGGCCACCACATTCTCCTGATCTGTCACCAATTGAAAACGTCTGGTCAATGGTGGCCGAGCAAATGGCTCGTCACAATACGCCAGTCACTACTCTTGATGAACTGTGGCTCTGTTTGAATCAATGCGCAGGCGTATCAAGGCCGTTATTACTGCCAGAGGTGGTTGTTCTGGGTACTGATTTCTCAGGATTTATGCACCCAAATTGCGTGAAAATG
This sequence comes from Schistocerca americana, assembly GCF_021461395.2. Classification (NCBI taxonomy): domain Eukaryota; kingdom Metazoa; phylum Arthropoda; class Insecta; order Orthoptera; family Acrididae; genus Schistocerca; species Schistocerca americana. The sequence goes on along the minus strand of NC_060119.1, from coordinate 614,025,240 downwards.
TAATCATATGTCAGTTCTAGTATAATATATTTGTCCAATGAATACCAGTTTATCATCTGTATTTTTTCTTGGTGTAGCAATTGTAACGGCCAGTAGTGTATTTAAGTGAATAACGTTGCAAGATCACATATTAATGCAAGTGCGAGAATGTGAAATTCTGGTACATTAATAACAGGTGTAACTGCGAGAATGTTCCAATGCAGGCACGCAAATGTGTATGCATTGTATTGTACAGGTGCCTACTCTCGGTTTGTGAGATGGAGTTCCATGTCTGTACAGGGACGTTTAAAGCTGGTGTGCTCGACGGGAGACAAATCCGGTAATCGAGCACGCCATGGGATCGTGGGATGTGTCGACACTCTATAGAACATATTGAGTTCCAGCAAGGGTATCCGGGCGAGCGCTTTCCTGGTGAAAACACCCCCCGCAATGCTGCTCATGAACAGCGGAACAACTGGTCGAATCACCAGATTGAGGTACCAATTTGCAGTCTGGGTGCGTGGGATAGTCAAACGAAATCGCACCATAACTGGAGGTGTAGCACAATCGTGTCTAGCCCGCAGATTGGCCACCTTCCAACCAATACACGGCTATCACTGGCACAGAGGCAGAACCTGCTTTCATCAGAAAACACAACTGACCTTGAAAGGTGGCTACACTGTGCCACTGCGCCAGAGATTGCGCCAAAGAGTACTATTAAGCCGCCTCCACAGTGTGTGTAAGAGTTCGTGGCAGTCAGTGCTTGTTAGGAGATCGGAGAGGACAGTGTGTGTTAAGAGTTCGTACCGAGATGTGCTAGTGGGCACTGCTTGTCGTGAAGTCGGAGTGAGATGTGGTAGTAAAGAGTGTTGTTCCATGTTTTATGCAGTTATTTGATGGGAGAGATAGCAGATGTTATTGTAATGAGTGCATTTCGCCAATATATGAAGGTAAAATCTACAATGTTCTTTTATTAATTGTGTGTCTGAAATAATGCGTCACTACAGGTTCAGTCAACAAAGCATCTGGCTTGTGTTCTTGTATTAGAGTGAATTCTGGTTTTCTTGCGTAATTATAGTTTTCTAATTTTCTTTTGTCACGTCAGCATAGTTGGTATTTAAAAAAATTCTTATCTTGTTGGGAAAGAACCGTGCCAGATGTGGACGTTGAGTCACACTCCCACATACAGAACAGTTACTCTTGTGCTTATTGGTGTTGTAGGTTTTATAGTTGCTGGGGACTTAATTAATTAATTGTGTTAATGAAAATTTTTATCTCATTCTTTGTTGTTGTTCTAAGCAGGCAGATTGCGTAATAATAATAGTCGGGCCAACCGTTTACGAGACACAGCGTAAGCGGACAAACAGCTACTAAAAATCTAAAAAATATTTTCAATCATATATTTAATTAAGCCCCCATGCACGTGGCGACCGCTGCTTCGGATCGTCCCTTGGATTCTTCTGATTGTGAAAATTGTAGACTGTAGTATTGTTGTAGTAATTTGTAGTTAGTAATTGTAGTCTATTTTGCATGTGTAGATTTGGTAATTGTCATTCTTCTAATGGTATTTTTTCTCAGAATTAAATTTGTTGTCTTGTCAACGGGTTTGACAATTTAGTGCAATTATTTCAATTGTTCGATTGATCGTGTTTGAGGGAGTCATTGCATTTGAATGGTATTGTTGAGATAAAGAGTCACCGTGTGTAATTTTCGTACAGTGACGAATTCTTTGTATGTTTTGCAAATGATTACGCGATCTATGAAAAAGGCAAAAATGATGGATAGTGAGAATGACGAAATTGTTGACATGGCGAACTCGCCAACAGAGGAAAACAGCATGATGGATAATGAAGTGGAAAACAATTTAATAAGTCGGGAAGACAGTCCGGAACCAGTTCAAGGTTTTTCTCAATCAGAAAATTTACAGAATACGAGATTAATGACAGAAGATTCTGGAATAGTATCGAACACAGATAGCCTTATGGCTATGCAGAAGGAAGTTAGTTTTGTGGGAAATGTTAGGGGCGAAAAGAATTCTGAACAATTTAATATGGAGCAGTTGATGAGTGCTATATTAAATTTAGGAGCACGTATGGAAACACGGTTAGACTCACAGGGATCACAAATGGGAACAATGGTAACACGAATGGAAACAATGGAAACACAGATGGGAACTTTGCGATCTGAAATTAAAACTGATATGGGAACAATGGAAACACGGTTAGGATCTGAATTTAAAACAGAGATGGGAACTTTGGAAACACGGATAGATTCACGAATAGGGACATGTTTCAAAAATATGAAAGATGAATTAAAGAAAGAAATCAGGGAAGAAGTACAACCGATTCTGAATTCTCACAATAATAGATTAATTGCAGTAGAAATCAGACAAAGGGAACAGGATAGAGAACAGGAAGAAAGAGATCGCGTGATAGTACAAAAATTTTCAGAGTTAAATTTACAACGTGCAAACGATAAGGAAGAAATATTTGAGAGAATCGAAGGATCCGTACCAAATGACAGATTAAATAACCTAACACAACAATATGAACAGCTAGCTACCAAATGTGATAATACTGAAACCCGAGTCGCGACACTTACGGAAGACGTAAATAAACAGAAAGAACAATTTGGTGACTTATCGGAAAGAGTGGAGGAAATTTCAGATAAACTGACAAATCTTAGTTTACATGGGGACAGAGATTCGGATGATACAGCCCCATTACCATTTGCAGAAACCGAAGAGTATCAGAACATAAATAAGCATGTTGAGAATCAGGGAAAATTTAATGAACGCGTGAAAAGAGAATTTGAGGCATTACGGAAGCAAGTCAAGCAGATCGAAGGCGAAATTGTAGGAAAAGATAGCAGAAGAAATTTAGAATCACAGGTAGCAGAGGGGTTTGAAGAAAATAATTTGTTTCATTTACGGGATGCAACAAGAGAGCGCCAGGCGCGCGAACTTTACAATAATCGACATTCGGACCGGGACAGACGCGGTAGGTCTTTGTCGCCACGAGGCGAAAACTTTGATTATAAACACTTTTTGACTGTCCGGAAATTTAAGATCTTCCGCAATTCTAAGAATGACATACATCCATGTGCATGGTTAGATCAATTTATGTACACACTTCCGCCAAAGTTGCCACTAAGTCACAAACTGAAAATTATGTGCAGCTATTAAGGTCCTCAGGGGATTCACTACTCTAAGTGAATATGTGCCGTAGCGAGCATAGGGCCCCGAGCTGTAGTGGTGCTATTTCTCTTTTAGTTTTCTGGACCGCTGCCTACTCTTTTACTATTCTTTGCATCTGTCAAACCAGCTCTTCGACTATCAATCTATCTAGACAGTAGATAAACAATAACCGGATATGACGATTTTACCCAAAAGTGACTTTGGAATTTACCGTTTGGACTTACTATATTTTCTGCAGCATTCATTCGTAGCTTAAATGAAATTTTACCTGTTTATCTTCGTGACAACATTACTTCTTATGTTGACGATATTCTTATTGCTAAACGTTCTTGGAGTGAGCACAACAAAATTTTGGATTCATTATTGCGTATTTTTGCACGAGTTGGCATGACAGTGAACTTGGAAAAATCTGAATTTGGTCGTTCTCAGGTGAAATTTCTCGGTCACATTATTTCTACAGAAGGTATTCTCCCTGATCCAGAGAAACTAGACGCTATTCGTAATTATGCTGTACCTACCGCAAAACGTGATGTTCGTAGTTTGCTTGGTGTCTGTAATTTTTTTAGACGCTTTGTTAGATTGGACAATTTGGCCACACCTCGTTTTTGCGATCTATCTGGAAAGTTCTTTTTAAACGAAAATCCGTCGACAACTCTGTCTGGTCTTATCCCTTCATGTATCCAGCAAGTCCCCTCCTGACAGTCTCCAGCAAAAGCCCCCCAGCGTGGGGAGCGTCTTTCTAGGCCATGACCCACCGGAAGGGCGCAGCGTCCCCCACCCCAGACATGTGACGTCACACTATCGGTATTGACGACTAGACTCATTGCTTATAATCATTTGCCATACACCGGTGGAAGCTGCCGAGACGAGTAGCTACATAGCGCGCTCGCCGTTTGATCATTTTTTTAAAAACGTGCATGGGGGCTTAATTAATATTATGATAGAAAATGATTTTTAGGTAGCTGTATGTCTGTCCGGTTACGCAGTCTCGTAAACGGTTGGCCCTGACTAGTACTATTACGCTATCTGACTGCAACAAACAATGTAAGAAAATTTTCGTAAACACAGTTAATTAATTAAGTCCCCAGCAACTATAAAACCTACAACACCAATAAGCACAAGAGTAACTGTTCTGTATGTGGGAGTGTGACTCAACGTCCACATCTGGCACGGTTCTTTCCCAACAAGATAAGAATTTTTTTAAATACCAACTATGCTGACGTGACAAAAGAAAATTAGAAAACTATAATTACGCAAGAAAACCAGAATTCACTCTAATACAAGAACACAAGCCAGATGCTTTGTTGACTGAACCTGTAGTGACGCATTATTTCAGACACACAATTAATAAAAGAACATTGTAGATTTTACCTTCATATATTGGCGAAATGCACTCATTACAATAACATCTGCTATCTCTCCCATCAAATAACTGCATAAAACATGGAACAACACTCTTTACTACCACATCTCACTCCGACTTCACGACAAGCAGTGCCCACTAGCACATCTCGGTACGAACTCTTAACACACACTGTCCTCTCCGATCTCCTAACAAGCACTGACTGCCACGAACTCTTACACACACTGTGGAGGCGGCTTAATAGTACTCTTTGGCGCAATCTCTGGCGCAGTGGCACAGTGTAGCCACCTTTCAACCTCCCACCCGACCTCTTGCTTGACACCACTGAAGTCGCAAATGGAGGCGATTCAGGATCGGTGGAATGCACATTGAAGGGCGTCTGGCTCAGAGCTGTCCTGGAAGTAACCGATCTGTTCGTTCAGTGTGGTGTTAACCGCTGCTCAGATTGCTGCTGCAGCCTGGGTTTATTGCGAGCGTACATTCCCGTGACCACCGCTGCTAGCGGTCGCGCACAATTCCTGCCAAGTCTTCCTGTAATATTCAGAACGAACATCCAGCTTCTAGTAGCCTTATTACATGACCTCTTTCAAACTCAGTGAGGTATTGATGGTGTCATCTTTGTCACCTCAAAAGCATTCTTGACTAACATCCACTCACCACGCCCAGTCTCAAGGGTGACTAACGTTCACGACCGTTAGAGTGTGTATTTAAAGCAAACGTGATTTGAATCGTCTTAGTAGCGCTACTAACACCCCTCTTATGCGACTTTCGGATGTAGAAACACGTCTACCATTTTCGTTCTTCTCGTACAACTCCTTCTTGGTGTTGCAATTTTTTCCGTTTGCGTATTTTACAAAACGTGTGGAAGACAACAATCTCAGTTACCACCGCTCCGCTTCTGGTTTTAATGCTTCCTGCTGTATTGATGAAATTTATATTGTCACAAGTTATATCCGAGTGGTGCTACATTCGGACCCTGATATATGCTTATCACGAATAGTGAGTTACCAAATTACAGTACATGACCATTCCTAAAAAATATGCTCGAAGTTTCACCAGACATTTTCTTATAAATTGCATACAGGAAAGACGTTTTACTTGAAACGGAAAAAACTGAAATTTTCTCTCAAAAATTTAAAGGACAAATAAATTGTTGCTATCACACTATGATGGCATGACCACATAACACGGAAAGTTTTCTTGAAGCTGGCGACACCCCTGGAAGGCTACACTCGACTTCAACGCGGTTTGTATTTCGCCATATCGATAATTCTGACTAGCGGGGATGAGTATTTAATTCTCAGTGCAATTAACTAGTTTCAAATTCAAATTCATGCAACATTTTGATAAAATGGAAAGTCACTTAAGCTATCTGTAGCAAGACGTTCAGTGGTATAGTTATTTGTTCATTTTAAGCCTCTCGCCCTTCATTCCCCCCTCCCCCTATCGGTCTATGTGTCTGTCTCTCCTTTTCTTCTATCTTGCTCTTCTTTATGAACTAGATAAAACCTCACTCCTCGAGCAGCTTTAACGGTTAACACCACTGCAACGGCCTAAAAAAGGAGGTTCCTTAACAGTTTTTTTGGGGTGAAAAGGAAGCTGATAGGAAAATAATACAAGTTATTGAAGATATATTTAAGTATATGACAGAAACTTTTTGTCGGAAAATATTACAAAATGGCGACATTGTGGCAGTTCTCCCGAGGCATGTTGAATTTGAGGCGATTTGCGGTAACACTATGACTGGTGCAAATTTGAATCTGGAGAGAAAGATCTGTGTAACCTACATGAGTATATCTAGTGAAACACGTAGGGGATTTTAGAAATATTGATATTTGTGCAATTAGCGAGTGTTTGAATAAAGTCATACAGCTTTAACGAAAAAAGGCAGTCATTCTTTAATAAATATTGTTGAAAATGGCTAATCGAAAATCCTTCACGTGATTCACTCTGAAAAGCTTTATTTCGATGTTGTGGTTAAACTTAAAAAAAAAAAAGACTGAAAACTGTTGGAGTGATGCTGTGCGCCGTTTTGAAAAATCATATTCCGAGAAAAAAGCGTTTGAGGTTTTGAAGTGTCTTACAGTCATTAACAACTGAAAAATTCTACTTTTAGAAAACCCTTATCATTAATCTGCTATCCAAGTACTGGTCTATCGCGTTGTTGCCGTTGTGATCGAAATCATATTCACTAGTCTATCATAGAACGATCGAAATAAGGGTCGTGTAAATTCAATGAATGCACAAAATTTTACAATTCCATTTAACCCTACTCTAAGCAGGCGCACTCCTAGAACCATTCGACGGTTGATGTCATACGCGTTCCGTATAATCTTACTAATGGTGTAACAACTTTGGACAATTTGGACAAGCAACAATTACTGTGAAACCTAAGCCTCGAGGACTTCCTTCTTGTAACCTAACATTGCACATTTTACATTGTGTTGAGATATAGCAGAGAAAACGGCAATAAAATTTATAATCATTTAGCTCAGTCAATAATTTACATTAGAAATAGCGTCATTGTCTTCCAGTTTCTTAGTATAGACGCTAACAGTTTCCGAATTGCTTCAGCTTCATACCTATACTTTGGAAGCTTTGATGACATACTGCCTCGACGGCGCGTTGGTACGATGTTTTCGTACCTTTTCTGCCAAAGTACACCTTATTACCAGTCATTCTTATCTGTAAGACAAATCTGTACACTACAAGATCACAAATAAACCATCAAAAGTCAATATTGCACACAAAAATCAAAATTAGAAACGAAACAATTTCATTTTTCGTACACTTACTGACGCTTGATAACCCCAAGGTTGAAAGCATCTTTTTAAGTAATAAAAAATAAATGATTTATTGAAAATTCTACAGTGGTGTTATTCCTTAACGAAAAAGGCACGAAGTCTAGAGTAAAATTTCGTCAGTGTTGAATCTGAGGTAATTACAAACTAGCCACTCACTCACTTGTGAAAGGACATGAAAAGGAAGCGGATTCTAGTGTTTAAAAAAACCACGTATGACCCTCAGCGCTAAAATGTGGCGGGTTTTCGACTAATATTAGTATTGGTTGCATCTGAATACGATTCGTTACCATTGCGCCACATCGTTTAGTGAGGTCTTTAAGACGGTAGTAGCCCAACAGAGAAACAAACTAGGACGTAGCACTCATTAGTTTGGACAAATACAAGTGTCGTAATGAACTGCAATACTGAAGTCGACCCAAAATTCATCGGACGTCGAAATGGCACAAAATCTCAGGCCAAAACACATATATGATTCCAGTTTCCAACCAACATGATACTCACATCACCATCTCATTTTTATTCCAGGCTTAATATGACAGATATATGTGCAGTGAATGTAATACCAAGAATACCGTAACGATAAATTCTGCCATTTCCACACGCACTGCACTCGAAACCGTCATTTACTTAAAATAACATGTTAGTCCACTTTAGACGTCTACCAGAAACCCGTCTGTTTGGCGACCTTCCTAAGACGCGTCGCACTAGAAATTCACCAAACGTTCGCTATTTTACATAATGTGAGTGTCGAATATTTAATGGCACAACTGACTGTGACTCTCACACACGCACGCTTGAAAATTGTCAAGCTAACGAAGGCTGTCAATAATTTATGAATGCTACTGTTACTAGTCGCAGCAATTAAGTCGAAATTTCGTACAGTCCACACTAATATTATAAATGTGAAAGTAACTCTGTCTCTTACACTTATATTTATTGATTTGAAGAATAAAACGTAAAATATGGAACAATAATCACTACTTGAAAAAGATTTTTACTCTCTGATTTTTGAACTTCATCATATCTGTGAAAATGCTTTTATTGTTTGATATGTTCTACATAATACGATCAATGTAATGAATACAATGAGTAAGAAGTAAATCGTGACTGGTAGCAGAAAAGCGTATTTTCTAATAAAGCTATAGTTCCTGCAACCGCAGGCCGTCATTAACCATTTCTCATGGGTAAAATAAGATTACTTCTTTTGTCCGGGAAGTGTTAATCAAATCGTTTAGACTTCATCCTGTGCACCCGTACACTGGATCAGCATGTCCATGTGAACTCCACAGTCGTACATAACTTGGCGAGAGCTGGGACTGCGCGTGGGCCACCTGTGCACATTCTTCCCGGTCCGCCTGCCCCACTCCAGCTAGCGAGCCAGGCCGGCTCTTATGTATTGCACCGGGCGGAGGACGGGCGCTCGTGTTTCAGGGGATTTACATAATCTCCAGACCGGGCCAGCCTTCACATCTTGCTTTATTTCTGCGTTGCTGCATCGCTCACTTGCAAAGTCAGATTTTTCACATTTACTGAGGATGCGGAAAAAGATGTAGGAGCTCATTTTTTCTTTGATACTCTGTAGGATATCTTCGTTGCTATAAAACTCAGGTATGATAGCCAAAAAGATGAAAATATTATTTCCAACAACTTAAATCGTGATGTGAAAGTGTTCAACGACAGCAATTGGGTGCCAGCTTTAGTGTGCGATCCAACACCATAGATCTGTTTCCAAGCATTCCGTGTGGACTTGGCGACAAAATACTGGGAGTCGGTCCTTACGTTAAGTTCAATTTACTTTTCTCAGCTTTCAGTTTTATTGATATTCTGTTGTCTAAACTAATCCTTAAGATAGACTACAGGAGAACAGCTAAACGTAACAATAAGGGAAAAAAATGTGCAAGTAGCCTGACACAAACTAGGCATACCATTGTCGTGGACCACGTAATGTGTGGATTCCAAGACAGAGGGTAAGTCAGTGGCCGAAAGAGCGTCAGACACTGAACGTTACGACTGCAGTTAACGTGAGCTCGCCTTAGCAGCCGGCCGCGGTGGTCTAGCGGTTCTGGCGCTGCAGTCCGGAACCGCGGGACTGCTACGGTCACAGGTTCGAATCCTGCCTCGGGCGTGGGTGTGTGTGATGTCCTTAGGTTAGTTAGGTTTAAGTAGTTCTAAGTTCTAGGGGACTTATGACCTAAGATGTTGAGTCCCATAGTGCTCAGAGCCATTTGAACAAGCCATCGCCTTAGCAACGATGAAAAAAGCCAGAATCCTCTTAAACAATACCACATCGTAAGTTCCAAAATCAAAGTCCAGAACCAAAAATCGTGGTGTGAGTTGTTCACGGGAATCAGCGTATCGTAAGCTTCTGTACCGTGATAGAAACTGCCAGTCCAGACGCAGGGCTAAGTGTTTATTTCCTGTAGATGAGCAACGGTGACTACCAAGTGACTTGTTCGCCGCGGCCACTGCAGCTACGATCGCCGAAAAGTGGTTTGGTATACAGATACAATCGCCACCATTTCCTCACTCCATATCGCTAGAGTGGCGTTGTAATGGAGAATTTAGACGATAATCTTCTTCACTTTAGATAAAGAGTAGGTATTCGTGTTCCAGTCGTGATATAACCTATTTATGGAACACCTGTGTACTCTACGTTGGACGTTAGTCAAGAGCGTGTTGTACCAAGACTCGAAGGTAGGCATTGCATTTTAGAGGCAGTGCAACGTGAATGAAGCGAGCGTAACACGCCTAACAGAATGGGTCGTACCAGAATGGAACTGTTAGCATGTTATATCCATTAGCGTGATCAAATGCCTCGAATGGAAACGAAATGTCTGCTGAAGACGTGTTCGCAGATTCAGCTGAGGTGAGGCACGGAGGTTTATACTCGGTGAAGTGTTAAACGGTTCGAGATGATATGAGTACTTTAAATCAGAAAGCATTTTCTCATAACAAAAAATAATTATAAATACTAAAGAAAAGGAATATGAAAATTATGACTCTGACAACAGAATAGGCAAAGACAGGTAATTCTGCTTCACATTGTCATGTGAAATAATAACAATACTAACAGTAAATGTCTTCTAGGCGACATTGCATTACCGTATAATACAATCACAGCTCGTGTCTAATCATGGACCAGCGTCTAGATTAGGAATAAACATACAGTTGCAGCGTGCAGGAAAATTTCATTTTTCTACACGATTCGGGAATACGGTAAAATGTTGCCAACTGGAATCAAATACTTCATCTGCTGAATTTCCAGTACTGTGACAAATCAACGTGGCACTAGCTGTGCAATGATACGACCGCTTAGCACATACGGACATGAGATACGTCCACAATCTTATATTTAAGATAACTATAAGTCGACCAGCGAAATGTGTACCTGGAGCGAGACCGGCGCGCTTTTGAATCCAGTACAGCCTGTCAGGAAAAATGATCACAAATCTCTATTGACGCAACACAGTTTGGCAAGAAGTAGCAATGTAAAAGTTTATTTTAGCCTTTGCTTATGTTTCTGTTCATTTTTTATTCAGTGGCTTATAGTCACCTTTGTTCCACATAAAATGTATTTTTTCTGTGGGTGGGACAACAATACCAATGTTTCATCAAGCTACAGAGCAGCACAGCACACGCCTGACTACCATAAACTCTCTCCTATTCTGCAGTTCTTCAAAATTCAGACATCTCACCTATCCTCCTTTCCCTCGACGTGCATCAGATATTTATTCGATCATTTTAACGGTTGTTGTTCTTGTGGTCTTCAGTCCAGAGACTGGTCTGATGCAGCTCTCCATGCTACTCTATCCTGTGCAAGCCTCTTCATCTCCCAGTACCTACTGCAACTTACATCCTTCTGAATCTGTTTAGTGTATTCATCTCTTGGTGTCTCTCTATGATTTTTACCTTCCACACTGCCCTCCAATACTAAATTGGTGATCCCTTGATGCCTCAGAATATGTCCTTCCAACCTATCCCTTCTTCTAATCAAGTTGTGCCACAAATTTCTCTTCTCTCCAATTCTATTCAATACCTCCTCGTTAGTTATGTGATCCACCCATCTAATCTTCACTATTCTTCTGTAGCACCACATTTCGAAAGCTTCTATTCTCTTCTCGTCCAAACTATTTATCGTCCACTTTTCACTTCCATACATGGCTACACTCCATACAAATACTTTCAGAAACGACTTCCTGACACTTAAATCTATACTCAATGTTAACAAATTTCTCTTCTTCAGAAACGCTTTCCTTGCTATTGCCAGTCTACATTTTATACCCTCTCTACTTCAACCATCATCAGTTATTTTGCTCCCCAAATAGCAAAACACATTTACCACTTTAAGCGTCTCATTTCCTAATCTAATTCCCGCAGCATCACCCGACTTAATTCGACTACATTCCATTATCCTCGTTTTGCTTTTGTTGATGTTCATCTTATATCCTCCTTTCAAGACACTGTCCACTCCGTTCAGCTGTTCTTCCAGGTCCTTTGCTCTGTCTGACAGAATTACAATGTCATCGGCGAACCTCAAAGTTTTTATTTCTTCTCCATGGATTTTAATCCCTACTCCGAATTTTTCTTTTGTTTCCATTACTGCTTGCTCAATTTACAGATTGAATAACATCGGGGATAGGCTACAACCCTGTCTCACTCCCTTCCCAACCACTGCTTCCCTTTCGTGTCCCTCGACACTTATAACTGCCCTCTGGTTTCTGTACAAATTGTAAATAGCCTTTCGCTCCCTGTATTTTACCCCTGCCACCTCCAGAATTTGAAAGAGAGTGTTCCAGTCAACATTGTCAGAAGCTTCCTCTAAGTCTACAAATGGTAGAAACGTAGGTTTGCCTTTCCTTAATCTATTTTCTAAGATAAGTCGTAGGGTCAGTATTGCCTCACGTGTTCCAACATTTCAACGGAATCCAAATTGATCTTCCCCGAGGTCGGCTACAGAATTTTGTTTTACTTTTTACTTGAACATAGCTGCTCCAAATCCTGATTATTGCTTTTTAGCAATGTAATTTTGTGAATTAGCAACTGTTCATCCTGATTAAGAACCCCTTAGTAAGTATTGAAACCTAGGTCAATGTATGTAACATTTATGTGTAATCCGTTGGCTGCTTAATCTTATATTCAAACTAGTTTACGGTTGCTGAGTAACTAAAAAACTAAACAGGCCTTTGAAGTACCGACCGGCTGCCGTGTCATCCTCTCAGCCCAGGGGCGTCATGGATGTGGATACGGAGGGAGTCGGCCGGTGTGGCCGAGCGGTTCTAGGCGCTACAGTCTGAAACCGCGCGACCGCTACGGTCGCAGGTCCGAATCCTGCCTCGGGCATGGATGTGTGTGACGTCCTTAGGTTAGTTAGGTTTAAGTAGTTCTAAGTTCTAGGGGACTGATGACCTCAGAAGATAAGTCCCATAGTGCTCAGAGCCATTTTGATACGGAGGGGCATGTGGTCAGCACACCGCACTCCCTGCTACTTCTCAATCAAGTAGCTCCTCAGTTTGCCTCACAAGGGCTGAGTGTACCCCACTTGCTAACAGCCCTCGACATACCGGGTGGTCACCCATCCAAGTGCTAGCCCAGACCGATAGTGCTTAACTTCGGTGATCTGACGGGAACCGGAGTTACCACTGCGACAAGGCCGTTGGCGTTGCTGAATAACAGCCATGCTCAAAAGTGTAAAACTTTGAGGTTTGCTGATGCCACTAATTCTGCCTCAGACGGCAGATGAATGGAAGATCAACTGACCAAAAAAATGGATAATGTGTTGAAAAGAGAGTATGAGGTGACTATCATCAAAGTAAAGCAAGAATAACACGGTGTGTTCAAATTGCACGAGTTGATACTGAGCAAGTATAGCAAGAAATGAGACGAGTACTGTTACTAACGATGCCAAAAGTAAAGAGAATTTAAAACAGAGACTCAGAGGGTAAAGTTTTTCCTTTTTTTTTAATTAAAAAGAAACATAAATTTAAGTCATTTCAGAAAGTATTTGTGTAGAGTACAACGTCGTACCGAAGTGAAGCATAGACGATATATGAGACAAGAAGATTTTGAAACGTGGCGTTAAAGAAGAACGCTAAAGATTATAGTGCTAAAAGAAGGAATAAGATGGTAGGATCGACTGCAGCAATAATGTTCAAATGGATGTAGGTTGCAGAAATTGTGCAGAGATGAGATTTTGACAGGATACGTTACCATGGTGACCTGCAGCGAACCACTCTTTAGACTGAAGACTTGAACAACTGCAACAATAATTAAAGCTAATTCCGTCTTGGAGGGGCGATAAACCGTAATTTTCCTCCCTGTGTTAGTCCTTCACGTAGTACACCTTCAAGAGTATTATAACCTCTTTTGAATTTAGTTGCGTATTTTGTAACAGTTCATACTGAAACAGTAGCTTCGTTATAAACTATGATCACCAACAGTGGAAAATTTCGATTTGTGATTATTGATGTCTATCACACACTCGATATGAAGATGTGCGTTATGCTGTACATCACTCATTCTTTTAGAAAAGGAAGTTTTTATTGTACGCCAGTTACGAGCATAGTTTATGGCTTTATGACAATAGTACAACCCTTAGACAGCTGCATTTCGTACGTAGGGCGCAATCTTCGTTTTTCTTCAGCGCGTATAGATTATGACAAACTGCCCGTAAAATATGAGAAGCACAGGACACAACTTGTTTCATTTTTCCTATTTGGTACTAAATGGAGCACGTAAATATTATTTTCCATCTCCACATAACCCTAGTGGCAGAAATATCTCCTGCCGCTTGAATTTATTGCCCCAGTCCAGACATATTTGATTTTCCTTTATTGTTGTACTGGAAGGGGTGGTTGAGAAACAGGTGGATTGCTACTACGTTCATGGCTTTTCTGCTCTTTGCAACGCTGCCACATATGTATTTGCCCTACTGACCGCAACTTATCGTAATGAGATTCTGTTAGTACAGTATCTCAATCACTGGATGTAACTAAATACTCTCACAGCGATTCTGGGATATGTCAAAAATTTTTGTTTTCTCCGAACTCTCCCAGACTTCGAGAATTCCACTGATAATGGAACATGAGTCAAATTGCAACGAAATGAAAAATAGAAGAGCATTTCCAATTCCTTGATTCTAGAGCGTACCCGGAACCGCAGTTTTATGAGGGACAAGAAAGAAAATTCCCTCCATTTACAGTGAGTGCAGAGAGAATTTGACTTTCATCTCGTAATGTTCTAGGATATACGTCTTTTTCACGTTCTATGCTCCAGAAACACAAGGAGATCGGGAACTCAGTGGCTTTGATTAGATCATCATCCCGACTGTTATCTACAGCGATTTTTGGAAGCAACGAGATACCTAGGTCAGGATTTCCATTTTTAGGTTCCTTACATGGGCAAAATCGAAACACTTACAGGATCTCTTTTTCGTCCATCTACCAGTCTATCCGTCCATCTATCCGACTGTTAAAACCCTTTTCTCTTAGTAATTGATAGAAACATAGGCTTCCGCGGCGATTGTCACAGTCAATAAAGTTTTTCTGGGTTTGTGACCGCATTATTAATATGTAAATCTACCGCTATCTCGGTCGCTGTTGCAAGTGACGTTCTTCAGGTCACTTGCAACAGTGTCCGAAACGGCGGCAGTTTTAGATATTGACAATGCAGTCACAAACCCAGAAACATTTTATTCATCAAGTTGAAACTTACGTCAGACACTAAGGTCTACGATCCCTTGGCAGTGTGAAAAATACGAGCTTGTAAGTAACTGCAATCAAAAGTAACTAAGTAACTCACCAAAACCTATAGGGTACTTCCCGTTGACACAGAGTCATGAAATAAGACAAGAAACAACGTTTCACCGTACAAGTAATATTCAGATCCTGAAAGTATTAATTTTAATTATATCACATAAAAAATATTTTTACCATTATTTTGTTGTCCGTCTGTAAGGATCCGATTTTCTCAGGAACGCGTATAGGTATCAAGCTGAAATGAATGTAAATTACTAAGAAGAACGATTCCTTGGTGGTGCAAAATAGTTAAGATTTTAAGCAGATTCGTTCAAAAGACACAGTCATTTATGTCACCTATTTTGATACTCGCTAATTCAGTCATCAAGATCTGTAGGTCAACTATCTGTACATTTGTCGGGACGGCTGCAAAACGAGATATTGTTGAATCAAATATCGGTCGGATTACGTATTTTTGAGTCTTCGTTCTAACCTAGCCTTCCGCTCTCAGGGATGCGAGGAGTTGGCAGAGGCAACACGTCGTTCGGATTCCACGTTATACTGTAGGTCCCCTTTCCTCAGTCAGACAAGCAAGCCACCGGAACGTTATCCAGTGGGAAGGCTTGCTTCAGGCTACTGGGCCAACGAAATTATTACTATTATATATCATACAATTCATTTTGAACGGAACCCAAAAAGCGCGAGTCCTACTAGCACTTCTCCGTCCCCTCCCCCCCCCCCCCCCCCCCCTCGACCCGTTAAATACGAGGCAATCATGTTAACCACACCACTCTTTACGCCTAATTCCTTACTCAGGTGACGTAGAATGTTGACAGAAAATTAGTTCAAAGAATCCTATTGGAAGAAGATCCGCAACTGAGCATTGTACCAGAGAGAAAATTAGTTTCCCAGATGTTAGGTACGCAAGTAGTATTTTCTGTTTATTCCAGCTATTGATACGTATCACTCCTGGTTCTCCGTATTTCCCCAAAGTTCTCGGCGTAAACGATTCCTTAATGGTTTTTTCGCACATTGTGTGATAAAAAATAGTTCAGGAAGTGCCTCCGTTTCGTATGAAAAGATCGAGGCAGTCGTCACACGTCGTATACTTTTTCAGCTACGGAAAAATATGTACACTGGATTCGACACTGGAATGTACTCTTGCGTCACACACGTCATGTGTTCACTGAGTCCTATTCAGTCTCTTATGTCTCATTATATTCTATTTTAGCTAACTTTATTTTTCTTTTTTTGAGTCAACAGTCTTCTGACAGGTTTGATGCGGCCCGACACGAACTCCATTCCTGTGCCAACCTCTTCACATCAGAGTAACACTTGCAACCTACGTCCTCAGTTATTCACTGGTTGTATTCCAATCTCTGCCTTCCTCTACAGTTTTTGCCCTCTGCAGCTCCCTCTAGTACCATGTAAATCATTCACTCATGGCTTAACGGATATCCGATCACCCTTCTCCTTGTCAGTGTTTTCCACATATTCCTTTCCTCTCCGATTCTGCGCAGAACCTCGTCATTCCTAACCTATCAGTCCACCTAATTTTCAACATTCGTCTGTAGCACCACATCTCAAATGCTTCGACTCTCTTCTCTTCCGGTTTTCCCACAGTCCATATTTCACTACCGCACAATGCTGTGTTCCAGACGTGCATTCGCAGAAATTTATTCCTCAAATTAAGGCTGATATCTGATATTAGTAGATTTCTCTTGACCAAGGAACGCCCTTTTTGCCACTGCTAGTCTCCTTTTGATGTCCTTGCTCCATCCGTCGTTGGTTATTTTGCTGACTAGGTAGCGGAATTCCTTAACACCATCTACTTCGTGACCATCAACACTGATGTTAAGTTCCTTGCTGTTCTCATTTCTGCTACTTCTCATTACTTTCGTCTTCCTTCGATTTACTCTCAGTCCATATTCTGTACTCATTAGACTGTTCTTGCTATTCACTAGATCATGTAATTCTTCTTCACTTTCACTCAGGATAGCAATGTCATCAGCGAGCGTATCATTGCAAGCGTTTCACGTCTACTCCTGCACCTTTACTTTATTGCCATGGTTGCTTCGTCGATGTACAAACTGAACGGTAGGGGCGAAAGACTATATCACTGTCTTACACCCTTTTTAACCCGACCACTTCGCTCTTGGTCGTACACACTTTATTATTTCCTCTTGGCTCTTGTACATATAGTATATTACCCGTCTCTACCTATAGCTTACCCTATTTTTCAGCAGTTCGAAAATCTTGCACTATTTTACATAGTCGAAGGCTTTTTTCAGGTCAACAAATCCTACGAATACGTCTTGATTTCTCTTTACCCTTGCTTCCATTATCAACCGCAAGGTCAGAATTGCCTGTCAGGTGCTTTTACCTTTCCTAAAGCATCCAACAAATCCTCAATTTTCTTTTCCCTTCTTCTGTATACTATTCTTGTCAGCAACTTGAATTCGTGAGCTATTAAACTGATTGTGCGATAGTTCTCGGCTCTTTCAGTCTAGGGAATTCAAAGACAATATTTTTCCGAAAGTCAGATGGTATGTCGACGGAATACATTCTGCACACCAACGTGAATATCCTTTTTGTTGCCTCTTCCTCCAATGATTTTAGGAACTCTGGCATAATGTTATCTACCCCTTCTGCCTTATTTGATATAAGTCCTCCAGAGCTTTCTTAAATTCTAATACTGGAATCCATATGTCTGAAAAATGGCTCTGATCACTATGGGACTTAACTTCTGAGGTCATCAGTCCCCTAGAACCTAGAACTACTTAAGCATAACTAACCTAAGGACATCACACACCTCCATGCCCGAGGCAGGATTCGAACCTGCGACCGTAGCGGTCGCGCGTTTCCAGATTGTAGCGCCTAGAACCGCTCGGGCACAATCGCTATGTCTTCTAAACCGACTCCTGTTTCTTCTTCTATCACGCCAGAGATACCTTTCCCCTCAAAAAGGTTTCAATGTACTCTTTCACACTATCAGCTCTATTCTCGGCATTTAACAGTAAAATTCCCATTGCACTCTTAATGCCACCACTCCTGCTTTGAATTTCACCGAAGGTTGTTTTGACTCCTCTATATGCTGAGTCAGTCTTGCTGACAATCATTTCTTTTTCGATTTCTTCATATTCTTCTTGCAGCCATTTTGTCTTAGCTTCCCTGCACTTCCTATTTATTTCATTCCTTAGTGACTTTCATTTTTGTATTCCTGAATTTCCCTGAATTTTTTTGTACTTCCTTTTCTCGTCGATCAACAGAAGTATTTCTTCTATTACCCACAGTTTCTTCACAGTTACATTGTTTGTACCTAAGTTTGTCTTTCCAACTTCTGTGATAGCCCTTTCTAGAGATGTCCATTCCTCTACAACTGAACTAAATACTGAGCTGTTTCTAATTGCTGCGTGTATAGTCTTAGAGAACTTCCAAAGTATCTCGTCATTCCTTAGTACTCCTGTATCCCACTTCCTTCTGTACTGATTATTCCTGACTAATCTTAAAATTCCATCTGCTCTTCATCACTGCTACACCTGAGTCTATATCTGCTCCTGGGTACGCGTTATAATCGAGTATTTGATTTCAGAAACTCTGACCTTGTATATATGCATTAAACCGGTGACCTAGAAACGACGTAGACTCTTCGCCCCGCCCTAGCCCTCAGTGGTTCACAACCCCACAACACGCAGTCCACCCACCCCACTACCGCCCCACACCGAACCCAGGATTATTGTGAGATTCGACCCCCAGTGGACCCCGGGAACTTCTCATACCATACGAGTGTAACCCCAAATGTTTGCGTGGTAGAGTAATGAAATGAAATGTCGTGTGGCTAATGCCTCCCGTCGGGTAGACCGTTCGCCTGGTGCAGGTCTTTCGATTTGACGCCACGTCGGCGACCTGCGCGTCGATGGGGATGAAATGATGATGATTAGGACAACACAACACCCAGTCCCTGAGGGGAGAAAATCTCCGACCCAGCCGGGAATCGAACCCGGGACCTTAGGATTGACATTCCGTCACGCTGACCACTCAGCTACCGGGGCCGGACGGTAGAGTAATGATGGTGTACGAGTAGGTGGAAGCGGTGTTTGCGCAACACTCCCCGACACAGTGTAACTGAGGCGGAATAAGGGGAACCAGCCCGCATTCGCCGAGGTAGATGGAAAACCGCCTTAAAAACCATCCACAGGCTCGCTGGCACACCGGTCCTCACACTAATCCGCAGGGCGGATTCGTGCCCGAGACTGGTACGCCTTCCCGCTCGGGAAGCAGTGCGTTAGACCGCGCGGCTAGCTAGGCGGGCTTCTGTCTGACCATGATGTAATCTAAATGAAATCCTCCCATATCACCTGTGCTTTTCCAAGTATACCACCTCCTCTTGTGATTCTTGAACAGTGTATTCGCTATTACTAGCTAAAGTTTATTACAGAACTCAATTAGTCTTTCTCCTCTCTCATTCCTTGTCCCAAGCCCGGAGATCCGAATGGGGGACTATTCCGGAATCTTTTGCCAGTGGAGAGATTATCATCACACTTTTTCAGTTACAGGGCACATGTCCTGTGGATACACGTTATATGTCTTTAATGCAGTGGTTTCCATTGCCTTCTGCATCCTCATGCCGTTGATCATAGCTGATTCTTCCGCCATTAGAGGCAGTTTCCCGCTCAAAGACAGGAGAGTGCCCTGAATCTCTGTCCGCTTCTCCGTCCTCTTTGGCAAGGTCGTTGGCAGAATGTGGGCGACGTCTTATGCCCAGAACCGAAGACGTTTCGATTACTAACGCAAGAGTCAAGACCACTGGAAGTAGCTACCGATAAATGCAGCTATTTGTGTCATTATTTAAATGAAATTACTTTTCATTAGTAATTAATTTCGTGCAACTCAATGGTTGGTTCCATATTTTGAATGTCCCTAATACATCTCAGTTCTTCATAAACTCGGATGGAGTTCTAAGAAATAAACGTTTTACACACAGTCAGACAACTGAGCTACTTCATTCTGAAACCCACCAAAGCCGTCATTCGGCACACAGACAGCGCACATCCATCATGAGCCTTGAGTTTGACCCTACGCCGCAAGCTGTTCGTCTGAGTCAGAATCGGCCAAACTCGTTGAGGTTTTCTGTTGTATGTGCACTGAGAAGTTGAATAAAGCAAAATAAAAACCATATTAAAAAACAAACCAACAACTGACACGGACGTGCAGCTTCCTGTTTACCGCTATGCATGCCTAAGTGCTGGTGAATTACCAAGAAACGACGTATTTTCTTCTGCAAATAATTTACCAGAGAATTTCTCTTTTGAACACCCCTGCATTTATCACTGTCTGGCACAATGAAATTAATTTCACTTCGCCTAAAACCAGAAACGAGGCAGTGATAAATGAGTAGCCCTTTCTCTCTCTCTCTCTCTCTCTCTCTCTCTCTCTCTCTCTCTCTCTCTGTCTGTTCCCCAATCTACGTACCTGTCGTTTCTTACACTCCTGGAATGGAAAAAAGAACACATTGACACCGGTGTGTCAGACCCACCATACTTGCTCCGGACACTGCGAGAGGGCTGTACAAGCAATGATCACACGCACGGCACAGCGGACACACCAGGAACCGCGGTGTTGGCCGTCGAATGGCGCTAGCTGCGCAGCATTTGTGCACCGCCGCCGTCAGTGTCAGCCAGTTTACCGTGGCACACGGAGCTCCATCGCAGTCTTTAACACTGGTAGCATGCCGCGACAGCGTGGACGTGAACCGTATGTGCAGTTGACGGACTTTGAGCGAGGGCGTATAGTGGGCATGCGGGAGGCCGGGTGGACGTACCGCTGAATTGCTCAACACGTGGGGCGTGAGGTCTCCACAGTACATCGATGTTGTCGCCAGTGGTCGGCGGAAGGTGCACGTGCCCCTCGACCTGGGACCGGACCGCAGCGACGCACGGATGCACGTCAAGACCGTAGGATCCTACGCAGTGCCGTAGGGGACCGCACCGCCACTTCCCAGCAAATTAGAGACACTGTTGCTCCTGGGGTATCGGCGACGACCATTCGCAACCGTCTCCATGAAGCTGGGCTACGGTCCCGCACACCGTTAGGCCGTCTTCCGCTCATGCCCCAACATCGTGCAGCCCGCCTCCAGTGGTGTCGCGACAGGCGTGAATGGAGGGACGAATGGAGACGTGTCGTCTTCAGCGATGAGAGTCGCTTCTGCCTTGGTGCCAATGATGGTCGTATGCGTGTTTGGCGCCGTGCAGGTGAGCGCCACAATCAGGACTGCATACGACCGAGGCACACAAGGCCAACACCCGGCATCATGGTGTGGGGAGCGATCTCCTACACTGGCCGTACACCACTGGTGATCGTCGAGGGGACACTGAATAGTGCACGGTACATCCAAACCGTCATCGAACCCATCGTTCTACCATTCCTAGACCGGCAAGGGAACTTGCTGTTCCAACAGGACAATGCACGTCCGCATGTATCCCGTGCCACCCAACGTGCTCTAGAAGGTGTAAGTCAACTACCCTGGCCAGCAAGATCTCCGGATCTGTCCCTCATTGAGCATGTTTGGGACTGGATGAAGCGTCGTCTCACGCGGTCTGCACGTCCAGCACGAACGCTGGTCCAACTGAGGCGCCAGGTGGAAATGGCATGGCAAGCCGTTCCACAGGACTACATCCAGCATCTCTACGATCGTCTCCATGGGAGAATAGCAGCCTGCATTGCTGCGAAAGGTGGATATACACTGTACTAGTGCCGACATTGTGCATGCTCTGTTGCCTGTGTCTATGTGCCTGTGGTTCTGTCAGTGTGATCATGTGATGTATCTGACCCCAGGAATGTGTCAATAAAGTTTCCCCTTCCTGGGACAATGAATTCACGGTGTTCTTATTTCAATTTCCAGGAGTGTAAATAGTTTCTTAATCTGTAATGGTCGTTATTAAATATTAAATTGGTTTTTATTCTCCAATCACATATGTAATAATTGTTGTAATACAAGTACTAGAAGTTCTCTCTACCTTCAGTTATATGATAACTGTTTATATCAATGGCATGAAATAAGTTCATATTTAACTTACAGCTTTATTGGGTGGTTAAAAAATACGACATATTCGTATAGAAGTGCTGATCAGATCTAGAATAAACGCCTTGTAAAAAGTATGACCGGAAACAAGTACTTTATTCAGGAGGTGCTCGATGTGATTATTACTGATTTACACAGACTTCGGCGCTCCTTCTCAAAGAATCATGACCTCGTGTGAACTCACCTGGCTGCTCACTTGCAACACACTCTCGAGTACCTTTTGTACGTTGTTCGTGGGTGTAAAATGCCTTTAAAAGGCCCCTTAGCTAAGGATGTGAGGCATTAATGCCAGGCTAATCGACCTTTCGACCGACTCATTGCTCATTAAGTATTCGTTTTAGGTGGAGAAAGTAGAGAGGTGCCCTGTTGCGAATAAAGAGCAGTAAATCTGTAAGCTGTCTACTATAAGAATATGGCACCCTTTTTCTCAACGCTTTGTGTATCTGGTAACTGACAACCAGTAATGGGACATTGTGTGTGTGTATGTGTGTGTGTGTGTGTCTGTGTGTGTGTGTGTGTGTGTGTGTGTGTATTGAACAAGGGACCTAGAAACGACAGAGAGGTTTCGTCCCGCCGTAGGCCTCAGTGGTTCACAACCCCACAACAGGCCACAGAAGTCCACCCACCCCACCACTGGCCCACACCGAACCCAGGGTTATTGTGCGGTTCAGGCCCCAGTGGACACCCCCTCCCTTCCTCCCGGGAATGTCTCATGCCAGGCGAGTGTAACCCCAAGTGACTGCTTGGTAGAGTAATTATGGTGTACGCGTACGTGGAGACAGTGTTTGCCCAGCAATCGCTCACATAGTGTAACTGAGGCGGAATAAGGGGAACCAGGCCGCATTCACCGAGGCAGATGGAAAACCGCCTTAAAAACCATCCACAGGCTGGCCAGCACACCGGACCTCGACATTAATCCGGCGAGCGGATTTATGCCAGGGACCGGCACGCCTTCGCACTCGGGAAGCAACGTATTAGACCGCGCGGCTAGCCAGACGGGCAATGGATATCCTCGACACCATACCAAACCGCATTTCTTTCGGTCCACCATGAACCAGTAACGGAGGGATAACTACTTACGTCACGTACCGAAGTATGAGAAACATTTTAATGTCGTTATTACCAGTTATATTGCACACACTTGTAAAACAGTAACCGTCGTGCTGACTGAATAGGATTTGGAGGTAATTTTGAAGAATCTGGTTTACAGGCCTGGTTGAACAGCGGCAAAGGCGCTTCGGCCACACTCGTACCTAGCGCAGCGGACGCTGAGGGAGGTGGGGGGGGGGGGGGGGTTGCTGAGGGGAGAGGGTGCAGAGGAAAAAGGAGGATGCAGACAGACGCTACTGGAGTAGTACAGAATAGTACAGAATAGGTCAGCCTGGCACATAGGCTTCACTGGATAATCACTTGCCCATTCATTTGCATACAGTATGAATGGTTGCGTACGAGTATTACATTTTATTTCAGTTGGCATACCATATCGCCCTCTTCTGCAAGCGCAGACATGGAGAAACCACACACAAAATGAGAACGTAGTTGTTTTCTTTTTTTATCGTTTACAGGACGTACAGCGTTCAATGTGGCACCGAAGTATTATGTCCTGAAATGCATTTGAAATTTTGACGCCATTACGAGCCACAATCGCAATATTTTTAGAAATGAATGTAAAACAGGACGAGCCTTTCAGTCATCGCCAGCTGGCTTCTGTTAAATGATCACTATTACCGTTAATACAATTCCTTAAGCATCGCAGTGGAAATTTTCCATCATTTGAAGGATGTGCCTCCAGGATATTTTTAATTTATTTTCTCATGTCTTCCTAGCTTTTATTTGCAGATTTACCCCATTACTTCAAGGTTTATCTGACAGATGTACAGCGAAACACGTGAATTGAGGACCAATTTGTTCAAGCCCAGTAACAATAAGGCTTTTATTTTAAAAAATGAAAAATTAAGTTACAAACACGTGGTCAGAGCGGTCTGAATAATAAAATTAACGCAAAATCAAGTATCAGTTGTTAAATTAGTAAAAGAGCTAGAATACACTACAGTCAATGACTTAGAGTTCGGTTATGTAGCGTGTTTGAGTGACTGTGTTTTCTCGGTTTGACGGATACCACGTGAGGGTAATAAACTTATCCTAAATGTGTCAGTCACGCACGGTACCTGCAGCTCGCCGATATTTATATGAAAATAACGGTATCTCCATAGATTTAGCATCAGGGAGGACTTGTGTCAAGCAAGTCAATGAAAAAATGTAAAGGAAAGAGGTAAGTAGTAAGAGCTTTCACCCACTTTCCTCTGATGTTGCTAGACGTATCAGGATTAAGAGAAATGGTCTGTCCACATACTGCTGTCGTAGCCAGCGTCAATTTATTATCGTAAAAAAATTGTCAGTTTACTCGTATTGATTCTATAAAAAATGGTTCAAATGGTTCTGAGCACTTTGGGACTTAACATCTTAGGTCATCAGTTGGTTGGTTGGTTGTTTTGGGGAAGGAGACCAGACAGCGAGGTCATCGGTCTCATCGGATTAGGGAAGGACAGGGAAGGAAGTCGGCCGTGCCCTTTGAAAGGAACCATCCCGGCATTTGCCTGGAGCGATTTAGGGAAATCACGGAAAACCTAAATCAGGATGGCCGGACGCGGGATTGAACCGTCGTCCTCCCGAATGCGAGTCCAGTGTCTAACCACTGCGCCACCTCGCTCGGTAGGTCATCAGTCCCCTAGAACTTAGAACTACTTAAACCTAACTAACCCTAAGGACAGCACACACATCCATGCCCGAGGCAGAATTTGAACCTGCGACCGTAGCAGTCCCGCGGTTCCGGACTGAAGCGCCTAGAACCGCACGGCCACCGGGGCCGGCTATTGATTCTATAATTACTAATTGTGGGTTTCGTGCTATCAGTAGAAAATGTTAAACCTCCATCAGATATTTGTTGGAAAATTTTAGTATCTAAAGCAGGGGCATCAGGGAGAACAGAGGTAGTTTTCTAACAAGACTGTTAGCACATGTAAGTCTACAGTAATTTTGTTATGAACATATTTTCGAAGGTCTCGTTTACCGTTCCTACATGATGCTGCCTTACATGTAAAACACACTAGACCTATCTGCTTGTGAATCTGTTTTCGGGAGTCACTTATACCAGTGCACATACGATTCTTTTACTCTGAGGATTCTGCAATATTCCAGTTACACAACGAGACTCGCTACAGAACTAGCAGTTCCCACAAGCAACTGGAGGGGCATGGATAAGACTTCATAATAATTTCCTAGCCCTGAACGCAAAGAAAATCCGCAAGTGTTTAGTGCGACAGTCCTGTGACACACATTCTTCAACCACTGTGGGAGGAACTAAAGTAGCATAACACCTGAAATATTCGATCTATCAGCAAGTAAGCCGTCTTACGCGTACTACTGGTGTAGTTTATGTTGTGACAACTGCAAATCACGGTTACTGCGAATACTAGCATTTGATCATATTAATATGAACCGACAATCCAAGTATAAAATATATGATCTGTACTCTCAAGGAATGGCGATAGAATAATGAAAAATTACATATAGATAGACTACTGCAAGTGAAGCACTTGGGACTAAAAATGAATTCAGAAATTTTGGTAATTTACGTATCATCTTCTTTTTGGGAGGGGGGAGGGGGGCAGGGCAGGTCGAGTTGTGCTAAATCGATAATGATGATACATAAGTATAGTGGACTTTTTTCCTGTGTTTTGAGAGTCAATGTTTAGCTGCATTGGGAAATTGTTGATTATCGCCATGATCATGGTTTCGGAAAAAAATCGTTTTTATATGATCCTGGCAACTTAACGATAAATAATTGCTGAAAAAGACATGATTTTGCCATAAAAATTAGTGCTGTCTTGGTCCGCTTACTTTTTTCGTTAGGAGACGAGGGTTTAAACGTTGCCCAGAACGAGAAGTAACTTGAGATTCTGGAGTGCGTCAAAGACACCAACACGAGCTTCGGTAACACATATGATAAGCCATTTGGAACAGCAGTTAGGCGCCATTTTATAGCATTGCTCCTGAATGAGAAAGCCTCAGGAGTTTAGGGAAAACAGCCAGTTTTCGACGAAGACTCGTTGTTCCTTTGTAGGAACAACTCGATTAGCAGATATTACAATGATAAGTCAAAACGTACGACTGTAAGCAAACCTTAGAGTCATCCATTGGGTAACTCAGGGTACGCTAAATGTTCTGCTGCCGTCATTTTCTTGTCTATTTCAATTATTCTTGTGTATGACTTGCTCTTCTTGACCTAGCAATGACTGTAAAAAATTGACAGTCTAAACACGCTTTGCAGCTCATTCAGTGCTACCACGTCAATTTTTTAAGCGCGCTTCCTGTATATGTAATTTAGGACTTCATCCAGCATATCTGTTCGTTTGAGTCTGTGTACAACTTTTACCTACGTACTATAATCTCTCCACCTCCACTTATTTATATAAGTAGCTTGAACATAATCACGGCGGTTAACCGAGAGCCCAAACTTAATTACCCTGAAAGTACGAGAGGAAACTGGGTTAGTGTCAGGACAAAGTAGTAAAGGAAGTTCTCATTTTGTATAAAAGGATAGCACTAGGAGGAAATTAGGAGGAAATCATCACAATTTCTGTTCGCCTAGTTGTGGTGTGAGCTGCAGACGGGAGTTACTCCTTATATGAGCATACACTGTGATAAACGGTCGTTGGATGCGGTAGTATCGCGTATGGTATGAAATGGCAGTGTGTTGACGAAGCTGACATTTGAACTCAGGTGATTCATATGGACAGGTTTCCGACGTGATTATGGCCACAAGACGGCTATTAACATACTTTGAACGCGAAGTGGTAGTTGGAGCTAGACGCATGGGACATTCCACTTCGGAAATCGTTAGAGAATTCAGTGTTTTGAGATCCACAGCGTCAACAGGGTGCAGAAAATACCAAATTTCAGGCATAATTCTCACCACGAACAACTCTGGGGCCGACGGCCTTCACTTAACGACCGAGAGCAGCGGAGTTGGCGTAGAGGTGTCAGTGCTAACAAGACAAGCAACACTCAACACTGTTTTAAATAACGGCAGGAATAAGTATAAAACGTACACGGTATGACCGTGCGGTGAAATTTGGCGTTATTGGGCTAGACAGCGAACGGCCGACGCGAGTGCCTTTGTTATCCGCACGACGTCGCCTGCAGGGCTTATCCTGGTAGGTTGGATCCTAGACGACTGGAAGACTCTGGTCTGGCTAGGACGAGTCCCGATTTACGTTGGTCAGAGCTGATCTTAGGATTCAAATATGGCACTGACCCCGTGAAGCCATGGACGGAAGTTGTCTACAAGGCATTGTGCAAGCTGTTGGTGGCTCCATAATGGTGTGGGCTGTGTTCAGATAGAATGGGCTGGGTCTCCAGACCATTGACTGGAAACGGTTATGTTCAATTCTTGGGAACTGTTTGCAACCATTCGTGGAGTTTATGTTCCCAAACGATGGTGTCATGTCACCAGCCACAGTTGTTCGCGGTTAGATTGAAGAGCATTCTGGACTATCCGAGCGAATGATTTGGCCACTCAGAACTTATATGACACGTATTGGAGAGGTCATTTCGTGCATAAAATCCCGCACCGGCAACACTTTCGCATTACGGATGGTTGTAGAGGTAGCATAGCCAACGACTTGTTGAGTTCAGGCCACGAAGAGTTTCTGCACCATGACGGGCAACAGGATGTACGACACGATATTAGAAGGAATCCTGTGACTTTTGTCACCGCAGTGCGTGATCGAAATAAAACCCATCAATGTAAGTAAATCACAGATATGCTCTTATCGGGGGTAAAGCAAATGCAGTTTTCCGCATCAGGTAACCAGAATACGACTTTGCTGCTTTTCGAAGCCGGTAATATAATGAAGTCACAACACCCGTGTCCTCCCTGAAATGACACGTAGATATATTCCGTTCTTTAAACGGGACGGACTTCGAAAGTGAAAACTCTCGAGGCTGAAACGCATGTCAGCCCGCAGAGCTATCGTAAATAGCGTGTATGTGGGGCCTGCTTCCTGTAAAAGTCTGGAGTAAATGTCGCGGCGAGGAAGGATGGCTGGAGATGGAAGTTTGAAAGGCCAGCCGTGTCGGCGCGCTCGCCTCGGCTGCTAAACTTGTCGCCCGCTGTCAGAACCGTGTCCGGAGCTTGCTCTTCCCACAGCCAAGGCTGCAGCCCACTGGTAAGGCTCCGTGGTCGCCTTTCCCACACCTAGAAGTGGTTTGCAAGTAATATGGCAAGTGCATGATGCGTTCTGTGCAAAGAGTCGGTGAATACTTTCCATGCCACCTGTCTCTGTCTCATGCCACACGCTTCAGCCTGCCCTGGTAGCTGGCAACACCGGGTAATGACGACACTGGGCCACTGTCTGTGTTTTAACTAAAAATATTATATGTCGGAGCCACGGGGTAGGGGGTGGGGCGAGGGGGGAAGGCTGTTCGCAATAAAAAGCATAAAATTTACAATTTACTGATTACTGTTTTCCGTTGACTAACAACCACTGTCAGCTCTACAAAAATTAACAGAAAATTGCCTTTCAGTTAATGTGATCAGAAATCTTTTAAAAAAACATACTTTATTCTCAAACGATATTAAAACATAAAATGGTAAAAACGTACCAGGCTTACTAAGGAGTCAGTAACCATGTCAAAAGCTGGCTACAAGACCGTTGTTGCTCAGCGCAACTCAGTCCTGTCGAAAAAGACGGAAAACTGGATTACAGGATTATGTTCGTACAGATACGTTACTACTTGAAGTTTACTCTCCTTGGTAAGAGGTTGTTGTCACATGAATTTCAGGTACATTGTCAGTTGCTATGAGATTTACTTAAAAAATAGAACTCCTTTTTACTAAAGGAGAAATGTTCTCTTTATCCCAAATGAGTAGCAACAGCGGCTTAATTGCTATTTCCACACTATGGAAATACACAGCCTTTAAAACGTCTAATTATTTGTATAAATTACGGATCACATATAAATGAAAACTAAAATACGGCTCATACCGTGCCACACACGCTCACATCGCCTACTCATAGTTGTGCACATTTTCGCACTAATCTAATTGTCCTAAATAGTCACACTATGCCTACTTAAACGTTTGATATCCTCCTCTGAGAATCAGAATAAAGGAAACCATACTCTGAATCCGCAGTACTCATCTACAGCTGGACAAAGCAGCTTTTATTGTACAAGTACAGCTCAAATAAGGCGTTCCTGAAATTTAAAAAGATTCCGAGAATCTGTACACCCTTTCGTAACTTTCAGTTCAGCGTATCTAGCGACTTGCAGTATTGAAGGGCGTTGTAAGGGCATTTTAAAAAGCTGGTATAGTACCAGTAAAATTATGAGAAAAAGTGCTTGACATTATGTGGCGCCCGTAATCACCTTCTCGTAATTTCACTTTCGTATATTGCGACACTGATTAATGCCACCACAGGCAGACTTACAAAATCAAACAAAGTTCAAAAGAATAAAGATGGAGTGTCTGGTTCTAGTCACTTTTGTTCTATCGCATGTTTTTTCACCTCTTAATTTTTGTAACTACTCATATTCTTCTTTTCCACGTATGGATTAGGGTCGTTTAAAAGTATTAACTAGACAGCATTACTAGCGCTAAATCGGACTGTGTTTCTAGCAGTTTTGACGGGTCTTCGTAGTATGACGAAATTAGATGATACAGCAAATCTCTTTGGGGTGTAATATGTACAATATTTAACAATCATTTTCTGAGTATTGCTAGTGAATTAAATAGAAATTTAGTTTCTACAGGGAATCATATAACTCTCGTGGAAAATTCCTTTCCGAGACTAATGTCGGAAATACTCCTCTGTGATATTGACAAGGGGGAGATTGTATCAATAATTAAATCACTGGAGACTAGGGACTCTCATGGACATGATGGAGTGCCTAGCAGAATATTAAAGTACTGTGCTCCACATGTTCTCCCTGTACTTAGACACATTTGTAATTTTTCTTTTAAGAATGGCCAGTTTCCTGAACGATTAAAGCACTCAGTAGTAAAGCTGCTTAATAAAAAGGGAAAAAAATGGCTCTGAGCACTATGGGACTTAACATCTATGGTCATCAGTCCCCTAGAACTTAGAACTACTTCAACCTAACTAACCTAAGAACATCACACAACACCCAGTCATCACGAGGCAGAGAAAATCCCTGACCCCGCCGGGAATCGAACCCGGGAACCCGGGCGTGGGAAGCGAGAACGCTACCGCACAACCACGAGCTGCGGACAATAAAAATGGAGAAAGGGATAATGTAGACAATTTTAGACCTCTTTCTGTGTCATCCGTGTTTTGTAAATTTATTGGAAAGGCTCTGTATGTAAGCATAATTGATCATTTTATGTCAAATAATTTCCTATCAAATGTACAGTTCGGCTTTAGAAGTCGCTTAAACACTGAAAATGCTATATTCTCTTTTCTCTGTGAGGTACTGGATGGATTAAGCAAAAGGTTTCAAACGCTAGCATATTTTTTGATTTCGCTAAAGCGTTTGATTGTGTTGATCACAAAATATTGCTCCAGGAGTTGGACTATTATGGAATACGGGGAGTAGCTCACAACTGGTCTACCTCTCACGTTAACAACAGACAGCAAAAGGTCATTATTCACAGTGTTGGGATTGGCTGTGATGTGGGGTCTGAGTGGGGTACAGTCAAAATGGCAGGTGCCCCAGAGATCAGTGTTGGGGCCACTCCTGTCCCTTTCTCATGTAAATGATGTACCCTCTAGTATTACAGGTAATTCTAAAATATTTCTATTTGCTTGGTAGTTAGGATATTGTGTGCAACATTGGCTCTGTTTCATGACGTAAGTTCATGGCTAGTAGAAAATAAATAAAGCTAAATCACATTAAGACTCAGTTTTTACAGTTTTAATACACATTTCACCAAAACCCGACGTTTTTATTTCACAGAATGGGCATTTGATGATTGAGACCGAGCAGTTCAAATTTCTAGGTATTCAGATAGATAATAAACTGTCGTGGAAAGCCCACGTTCACGATCTTGTTCAAAGATTTTTACTATTCGAGCGGTACCTGAAATAAGGGACATTCGACGCGGAAGTTAGTCTACTTTTATTATTTTCATTCGCTTATGTCGTACGGTATTTTATTTGGGGGAAACCCTTCTTATTCTCAAAGGAAATTTTTGGCTCAGAAACGAGCAGTTTGGGCAATAAGTGGTGTAAGTTCGCGAACCTCTTGTCGACCTCTGTACCAGTCTGGGTATTCTCACATTGGTCTCTCAATATATATTCTTTACTGTCGTTTCTTGTTAACAGTATTAGCGTCTTCCCAAGAATTGGCAACTTTCACTCAGTTAATACTAAGCAGAAATCCAATCTGCATTTGGAATGCACTTCCTTACCTCTGTGCAGAAAGGTGTGCACTATACTGTTGCATCTATTTTTAATATGCTACCACAACAAATCAAAAATCTTAGCAGCATTCCACGCGCTTTCAAACCGAAATTGAAGAGTTTACTCATGGGTCACTCCTTCTGTTTTGTCGAGGGGTTCCTTGAAAAATTAAGCTGATTCCTATATTATATTGTTGATTGCGTTTACTTAAATTTATGACTTCACCATTTTGGGTTCATAAGCATTTCATTTTATCTGTTATTACGTTTGTGTTGTAATTTCTTGTACAGACACGTTCCATGACCTTGGAGGTTTGTTCCTCAATTTGGTCCTACGGAACTAGACGTGTAAATAAAAATTAATAAAAATCGTGAAAGTGTATGTCAGAAGTATTTTCAATCACAGAAAATAATAAAGCGATGAAAACTATTATATCTTGTTACTGAAGCTGCGTTTGAAATGTGACATCCGAAACTTTCTTCCACTACATAAGAGATTACAAAGACACGTCTTCTCATTCTGGCGAGACAGTTTCCTGGACTTGGTGCATGGACGCAAGACCTGTGTTGAAAGACCGAGAGTAGGTGAAAGCACTCGCCTAGGTTGCTCTGCATCACAAGTGCACAACATAGTGTGCACATACTAAGTTCTAGAGCAGCTACAGTGATTGCGCAGTGGTCTTTAATTCGCTGCGTGATAAGTGTATTTCAATGAGGTACTGTATACAGTAGCTTGCAGTGTGTGTAAATTATCCTAAATACGTCGCCCATCCATATCAATGTGATCACACTATTGTGAAAATTACGTCTGCTTCAAGTACACGCACGTGATGCCGTCCAAATGGGGCTTCGTGGAAGATGATTGAGAGTTTTTCCTGGTACTCGAAAGACGTGGCAAGTAACGATTCCAGAATGGACGACAAAATCGAGACTGAAACATATAACAAGCATAACCACTTGCAGGTGCAAGTGAATCATCGTCCCTATTACTTTCTTTGTCACTTTCCGTTGCAACACGCTGGCGGTCCTCTTCAATTATGCTTCCTCTCGGCACAGCATTTCCTCGTCGCGTACGGACCAAAAGGCCTCAGTAATTAAGCCAATGGCCTCTCTTTCTAGAGAAGACGTTTTAAAATGTACATCTGACTATCCACATCAGGATGGATCAGTATGGATGATACCGGAATGGTTCCGTAATTCCTTCGAAAACGTTGTCCGATTTCTGCACCTATGCTTCTCTTAGCCGAACTTCTTCTGTCATTAACATTAACGACCTCGTCATTCTTGGAACGTTAAACATTCCCTTTCCTGTCTTCCTATGCACGTGTAAACAAAAAAAAAACAAAAAAAAACAAAAAAAAACGGAGTATGATTGTTGTACTGCGAGGACGTTCACGAGCGGTTTCCATATTTTCATACGGACTGCGTTTGTTTCTTCATGACAACAGTACCTCTTTTTCCATGGTTGTCGTTTGACTGACACAACATCATTTCCTAGTATCCTAAAGCTTGTGAATTTATGTCTAAACGTGTTTCCACCCAGTATTTCTTGTACTTTCTCACCCCACGCAGTTTGCTTTGTACTACACAGACACCACATATTCATACACAGGTTTATCTATCCAGCATTCTCTCCTACTACAATTGTTCATAAATAATTTTCCTTTGTAACTAACGTTTTCCTTATTGGAGTTCGGTAACAACAATATCACTAAAAGACGTAAATGGAAGGATGAAAAATCCTGATGGTATCTGGATCTGTAGCATTTATCGACCGTAGACACATTATTATTCTTTGAGGGACTGCCCAACAATATATGATGCTTCCGCACCATTGACCGAATCCATCTGCAGACATTCCTACAGCATCAGCAAGGTCCTTTTTCCCCTAGCAGGATAGAGCCCACGCACAAATTTCTGCATTACTCATCTTGCATTGTAAGGTTCTCCCCATCTTTCCTGGTTATATGTGCGGTCTACCGGTCTACATTAACAACAATATCACTTCGTATGCGAAAGTCTGTGTGGTACTTAAATGAAACATTGTTACTGTGGCGACTTGGGTAAGAGAAATTCATTTCTAATTATCAACTAATAGAATACCCCAGTTTTCCCTTTTTATGTGTTTGAGTATCTTAAATAATCATTCGTGAGATAATTCTATTCAGCTCTCACGCTTTCCATAAACCGGAAAACAAAATCTTCCATTCGATCTGTTCCAAATCGGTTGCTTCAGTTAAAAACAACTTTGTTCGTTATAATCTAAATTCTGCTTAATAAAATTTGTCTCTGATGTAATTAATATAACAGACACTTTCGGCCACTACACAGAAGTGCTTGTAATTATCCGTCCCTTTCCATATCAGCCTTTTTCCTTATATTGCTGTTATCATCTTTCTTCGAGTGGTAAAAGTTTTCGTATTTCCTTTCTCTTCTGGAAATTATCCATAGCATTGCTAACGTGGAGGATGGCTTCCTTGAAATAATGCTGAAAAGCCTGATACGAGAACACTGCTCACCTTATTTCTGAGTCTTTCTTAAGAAAGGCTTCTGAGACAACTGAGCCGTCCGTTGTGGACAAGCGGTTCTAGTCGCGTCAGTCAGGAACCGCGCGACCGCTACGGTCGCAGGTTCGAATCCTGCCTCGGGCATAGATGTGTGTGATGTCCTTAGGTTAGTTTGGTTTAAGTAGTTCTAAGTTCTAGGGGACTGATGACCTCAGACTTAGTTGTCAGAGCCATTTGAACCATTTGAGACAACTGATGTATTTCAGTCGAAACAGTAAATAAAATTTCTTCACTTCTGACAACTAGTTTCACTTAGAAGACGATGTTTTAATTACTATTAACTGATTAAAACATCGATTAAGACGTATCAATAACTATGACAAAGCTTTGGATAGTACTTTGTCATTACAGTTTCATAACCCACTCATCAAACGGAATTGTTTGATGTAAATCACAGCAGCATTATAGTTTATTTTTGTTCTGATGTCTTTGTAGTGATTTTTGTTTCTTTATAGTTTAACCCTTCCACATCTTCCTACCCGATGCAGGTAGTGTATTATTAACACAATCTGCATGCATCCGGAACCAATTGTGAGGGCCTCCCAGTGTCATTTTAATACACTGAACTACCTGCATAATTAGCCATCACACAATTTAAATTTACACGCTATTTAATTTGAATTATTACAGATGTTGTAATTCTGAAGTAGATCTTGTTTATCGCCATACCCACAAAAAACCTGTAAATCCAATTATTTATTCTTCCCGTTAAATCGTATACATACAATAACTAAAATTTCATAATTTTTCTATTCTTTCTGATGTAATTTTGATGCCAGAAATTTATTTATTCTTTAGTGGAACGAAAACTTTTAGTAAGCAGGTAAAACTGTGTGTCGGAACAGCATCCGATCCGAACCAACCTCCTAGCAATATAGCTATTATTCAATTTGCTATAACAAATAACCTTAAGGGTGAATACTGCTGTACGTTGCCTGAGGTAGGTATTGATGGAACAAATAACAAAAAATATCACACAGAAATACCATTGTCATTGAAAAGTTATAAAGGAGTTATTTTGATCATGGTGGATTTTCTAATTCTTTTTTGATGATTGCTCATAAAGACTATTAGGTTGTGATTGGTCAAACGTAAAACACGCAGGACTGCTCGGTTTAATACCAATTCGGATTGGGTATGATGTAGATCAGCCAGTCAGAGGACAGTACGTGCGCACGTATTATGTGGGCTAAGGAATTGGTGTGTTAAGTCTAGTCAGTTCGGAACTCAGCCATCACTATGTTTGGACGTGTACATTAGGAGCTCGGAATAGATGCACTAATTTTGCGGAATAACGAGAAAGACTTGACCATGGAGTGCCACGAACGTGTGAGAAAGATGAACAGGTGAAATCTGTATGTGTAGACTGGATTGGAAATTGCAGTGGTCGATTCGTGTAATATTTGAGCGAGCTTTGTGTCACGGATAACCCGTTTGGTAACCCTTTTAACGGGTTCGGCAAGTTACCATAAGCTGGACATGATGAGTGACTATGATGGCGTGAGAGTGTCAAAATTATAGCTTCACATTAGCACGAACTTGCCAGCGGTTTTGTGTCAAGAAAGTAATAATATATCGAGCTGTTCTCTCAAGAGCTGTCTATCCTTTAAAAACTCAGCTAACGTACTAAAATAAACATTTGTTGCATCCTTTAAAGGAGGAGGAGGAGGAGGAGATTAGTGTTTAACGTCCCGTCGACAACGAGGTCATTAGAGACGGAGCGCAAGCTCGGATGAGGGAAGGATGGGGAAGGAAGTCGGCCGTGCCCTTTCAAAGGAACCATCCCAGCATTTGCCTGAAGCGATTTAGGGAAATCACGGAAAACCTAAATCAGGATGGCCGGAGACGGGATTGAACCGTCGTCCTCCCGAATGCGAGTCCAGTGTGCTAACCACTCATCCTTTAGACTCTACAGACTCTGGCTTCTACTACACAGGAATTGAAGGAACATTATTTGCTTTTAGCAGGACAGACATGTGTTCGATTTCGAGAAGAAAATCGCCACAAAATGAGTGGACAGTTTTTATAGGACGGACAACTCAATAACTGCACCGTTGCAGGCCATCCAACGACCCGAATCCGTACGGGGACGCAATCATCAGTTAAATTAAGGTTGAACCGTTTACTCTTACGTATGAGTCTATGCCGTGGCCGCCGTGCAAGCTCGCTTAAAAGCCTCAAACTTGAAATACACACACAGTTTGTTACAACGAGGTGACAGAAGTCCTGGCACACGTCGTAATGTGGGGTCGGACCTCCTTTTGCAGAGTTAGTGCAGCAACTCTACGTGGCATGGACTCAACAAGTCGTTCAAAGTTCCCTGCAGAAATACTGGGTCATGCTGCCTCTATAACCGGCCATAATTCCGAAAGCGTTGCCGGTGGAGTATTTTCTGCACGAAATGACGTTTCGATTATGTGCCATAAATGTTCGATCGAATTCATGTCGAGCGATCTGGGTGGCCAAATCATTCGCTCGAACTGTCCAGAATGTTCTCCAAACTAATCGCGAAGAATTGTGGCCCACATGGAGCATTGTCATCTATAAATCCCATCGTTGTTTCGGAACGAGAAGTCCTTGAATGGCTGTAAATGGTCTCCAAGTAGTTGAACACGACCATTTCCCGTCAATGAACGGTTCTATTGGACCACAGAACCCTACGCCTTCGATAAAAACAGTCCACATCATTACGATACAACGACCAGCTTGTACTGTGACGGCCGGACGGAGTGGCCGAGTGGTTCTAGGCGCTACAGTCTGGAACCGCGCGACCGCTACGGTCGCAGGTTCGAGTCCTACCTCGGGCATGGATGTGTGTGATGTCCTTAGGTTAGTTAGGTTTAAGTAGTTCTAAGTTCTAGGGGATCGATGACGTCAGAAGTTAAGACCCATAGTGCTCAGAGCCATTTGTACTGTGACTTGTGGGCAACTTGGGCCCATGGCTTCGTGGGGAATGCTCGAATCCTACTGTCAGCTTGTCATCAGCTCGTGGTCTAGTGGCTGCCGGCACGGTAGCTCAGCGTGTTCGGTCAAAGGGCTTCTCGCCCTCTTTAATAAAAAACTGAGTAAAGGAATCAACGATCAACTTGAACAGATGTCTTGTGACATCCGGCCAGACCAAACACAACGAACAATACCGAACAAAATGGAAAAAAAGTGGCCAGCGCTGTGCCTCTGGATCATGGGGTCCCGGGCTCGGTTCCCGGCCGGGTTGGGGATTTTCTCTACCCGGGGACTGGGTGTTCGTGTTGTCCTTATCATTTCATCAACATCATGATTCGCGACAGTGGCTAAACTGGACTGTGTGAAAAATTGAGACTTTGTATGGGCGCTGATGACAGCGCAGTTGAGCGCCCAACAAAACCAAACATCATCATCATCATCATCATCATCAACTGTCAGCTCTTACCAACGTAAATCGGGACTCACCAGATCGTTTTCCAGTCGTCTAAGGCCCAACCGATATGGTCACGAGCGCAAGAGAGGCGCAGCAGGCGATGTTCTGCTGTTAGCAAAGGCGCTCATGTCGGTCGTTTGCTGCCATAGCCGAATTACGCCACATTTCGCCGTACTTTCCTAACGGATGCGTTCGTCTTACGTCCCACATTTATTTCTGCAGTTTTTTGACGCAGTGTTGCTTGTCTGTTAGCACTGACAATGTTACTCAAACGGTGCTGCTCTCGGTCGTCGTCTACTGCCTTGTCTGTGGTGAGAGGTAATGCCTAACATGTGGTATTCTCGGCACACTCTTGACACTGAGGGTCTGTGAGTACTAAATCCTCTAACGATATAAGAAAAAGAATGTCCCATGCTCTCTACCTCCGACTACCACTCCGCGTTCAAAGGTTGTCAATTCCCATCATGTGGCCATAATCACATTAGGGACCCTGCTCATTTGAATCGGAGTAAAAAAGATTTCGCCAGTGCCTGCCCTTTTATACCTTGTGTACGCCGTACCACCACAATGTGCATACGTGAATACCGCTATCCTATGATTTTGTCACCTCAGTGTATGTTGTTAATAAGAGTAAACGGTCACTAAATCGTTGCAGTTTCGGGGATGTTCAAGGATAACAATGAGACCTCGGTAATAAAGTAGCCCACTTCGATATTTGTATTCATACGAGATCCCAAAATAGTGTGAATGGTAGGAGCGCGGTGAGACGGCTGCCCCAGGTTCCGCACGACCGGCTCCTCTGCCGCGTCGAGGTCGCCCATCGGCTTGCGGGGAGGTCGCCAAGGACGAGGGAAAGTGCCGGCACCGGCTGCGGGCGCCCGCCTTACGTCACGGCGCGATGGGCCGCGCTGCTCCGGCCGACCCTGGCCGCCGGTAGGGGGCGCGCTCACGGGGCAGCCGCGGCCTCCGAAAGCCCGTTGCCCGTTCTACATGAACGACTTTCTTGTTCAAAGCGGGGGCGGGGGAGGACGTGGCGCTAAATCACCTGCCAAGTGTGAGTGGTGCGAGTGAGTACATTACATCTACATACATACTCTGCTAGCCACCAAGCGGTGTGTGGCGGAGGGCACAATTCGCGCCAAAGTCGTATTGGCAACTTAACTTCTGAGGTCATCAGTTGCAGAACTTAGAACTAATTAAACCTAACTAACCTAAGGACATCACACACATCCATGCGCGAGGCAGGATTCGAACCTGCGATCGTAGCGGACGCTCGGTTCCATACCGTAGCGCCTAGAACCGCAAGGCCACTCCGGCCGGCAAAGTCGTATTCCCCCCCCCCCCCCCCCTTCCCCTTTGTTCCACTCGCTGATCGCACGAGTGAGAAACGACTGTCTGACCGCAATAATTTCCCTTATCTTTTAATGGTGATCATTGCGCGATTTGAAAGTTGGTGGTAATAATACTTGCTCTACATTCTCGGAGTTTAATGAGCAGCCCCTTCCGTTTAGCACGTCGTATATCTGCAAGTGTATCCCACTTCAAATTTTCTATGAGATTGGTAACGCTCTCGCGATGGCTAAATGTACCAGTCACGAATTTTGCCGCTCTTCTTTGGACCTTTTCAATCTCTTGAATGAGATCCAACTGGTAAGGGTCCCATGCAGACGAACAATACTCAGACTGGACATCAGTGATGAACCGATAATGCCGTGTGAATAGTTCTAGAATTCTAGGTATGCCAAAGCTGAGCATGGGCAACCTCTGCTAACATCAAGAGTTAAAAAATTCTCGCTGCCTCTCCCTCACGTCTTTTCGTGTCTTCTTCGTCTTTATTCTACTGTTGGCTTTGAATTTTGGACAAAAGAGATACTAAACAATTGAGAACGAAAAATTAAATATGTTTTCCAACAAGTGAAAAAAGGAGAAGCCCACAGTTAACATAAATAAGAACGAAAACAGGTAAAATTAATTTTAGTGAAACTTATTTCACTAGTAAATTACTTACCTATGGTAAGCAGCAAAATAATGTTGAGATGTATTTTACAAAAAGAAAAGCAACTGAGGAAAGATATAAAAAGTGCTATACGCAGCCTTCTAAATCTTGCTTACCATTCGGGCAACGTCCGGCGTGAATATTACCCTAAAAACGACGGTATCAAACTGCATAGAAATTTTTGGGGCCGTCACGATTATACACATAACAATATAGAAGCGAGTCTCGGTAGAGAGGTGTTGCAGTATACCCATTTGCCACAAGCAGTCGACCGAAAGAAGTCACTCGTGTAAAATATATTTCAGAAAAGCAGCTGAGCGCAAACTGCCGGCTTTTCGGGTCCATATCGCAAATTTTAAATTTTCCCTTGTACCTATAGTGCACCCAATATCGCATTTTTATTTCTTTATATCCTACTTCACTCGTGTAAGAGATTACCGCCGTTATTTCTGATTCTTTGAGTTATGTGTGTTTTTCTGATACAAGCTATTTCCATTTCTGTTCACAAACGTAATTGAATTTCTGAATAGTTAACATGTCCTCATTCGGAAACCTTACCTGTTATATTTCGTGAATCACGTTTTTCATATCGACCAGTGAGTCATCATTTGATAATGTCAGTATGGAGTGGCAAGTGTTAATACATCAGATCAGCTGTTTCTCCTTCAAATAGCTCTTCAGCTGTTTTCACGTAGCAGAGACCGTTTCGCGTAGCGTAAAGAGCACCAGGAGTCCAAACCATATTCTCCGCCTAGTAGCCAGATGCGCTACCCGTTCACTGACGGTCGTGGCTTTCATTCTGTGAAGACGCCCAAAAAAACGATTAATCTAGTGGCTACAGCCTCTGAAGTTGACTGTATACTTCGACAAATTTCCTTATTACTCCTCTATTTCCAATCATTCTCTTATCTGTGTTGCAGAAGTTATTTTCTTGTGAGTTTATTTTCTTGTAAGTCTTTAATTTAATTTGACAACTAAACATTCCGAGCCAACCCAGAGCAGTGCGTTAGCTTTTTCTATGTCGAGAAATACATTTTATTTCTACACGCTCCTAGCTATACTTGTGCCTTTTAATCCATTGTTTCTTTGTAATACCTGTTCTTGTATCATTCCTCCAAGACATTATAGTTTCTTAACAACCAACGGAAAGATAATGTTCCTATATTTTTTCTTCTTTGCTCCCTTTGTTCTAGACTCTCTCTTCCTGCCAACCTTCCTCCATCCCACCCTCTTCCTGCCTTTCTCTCTCAATCCCTTCTTTTCTTGTGCATGACTCACAGCCTGTTTGGTTTATTTTCTTTTTTAAGGCTCCAGCACTGGGTCCAAAGTTTGCATACAATGCGACATGTTCCAGACAGGCTGGCTTTTCATTCAAGGTAAACTGGACACGCGACACCTACTGCTAACGGACATTATTCCACCCAGCCCTTATGTAGCCTTTGATGCATAACCTGGCAAACAGAAAGCAGATCTACGGACGCAGAACCCTCTTAAATAATTGGACACTGAGTGCAATTTTTCCACAGAATGACCACCACGAGCGAGCACCCAGTACTGGTAGCAAAGTACTGGTAGCAATAAGCTGTATGTTTAATCAGACTGCGTTCCATCATTTGTTTTCTTTATTTGTATTCACCTCCCTAACACAAACTCCTTTAATTTACTCACGACAAAGAGACGGATTACACAATATTGCTCTTAGAGAAGGTAAAGTCACACTTTCCTCAATCCGTGTACGCTCTCGGAATGATCACCAGCTGACATCTGCATTTGGCTTCCTAGACATTACTGTTGCTGAAACAAGAACAGTGCACTGTCTGAATTGATAGTTTCGAAATGTTGACAAGCGTTCATCATCTGTTTAATAATCTGCAACCTCTCCTGGCCGTCTCTGAAAGACGAGCCAGGCGGGTTGGGAGTTATCCATTGTAAAGCATTTTAACATTTCCAATATCAGGAACAGACACGTATGAATCTTCTTAGTACTCTGAGCAAGTATAGATTCTCTTTATATTTGCACTTAGAACTGGTGGCGGGGAGGGAGGGGGGGGGGGGGGAAATCTCATCTTATGACCCTTCTTTTCCTTTATTTTGACTTGTCCAACGTTCGAAGGGCATATAAGTTCATTGCGCGGCCACTATGTATGAAGATCTCCAAGTAGAGTATTAGAGCTGAATTTCAGCTTATATTTTCAGTCGCGTAATGAGCATTTTATGAGAGATGAAGGTAAAGTGTCTTATAGGGGCCCTCTTCTTTGTACAGCGAAAAAGATTCGTTATTATGAAGATTCTTTGGAGAGTGAACTGCTGTTTCCTTCGTGAAAATACATTTATTAACAGTGTTAGAAGAAAAGAACTCTCGAAATTTTGTACTTAGGGCCTACTTTACTTCATGATCATCTAATAACATTGAGGCGTATTTCGTACCATCTCCCTCGTCGGGGCATTCCTTCTTCATGTGAAAGCGCTGTGACATATTCTTTTGTTTAGTACATCTGCAACGCACAGCTGTTCGTCATAAACAGAGCGAAGTGTACCATCATTTCTTTGACGTCTCATCCAGAGATAGAGGAGAAAGTTGCAAGAAGTCAGTTGGAGTAAACATAGGATCCGGTCCAGTGGCGATTCATGAAATTCGTCTGAGGTACAGACGATGATTAGAAGTTTCTGCATTGTGATATTTTAGCCTTAACTCGCGCATCAATGCGAGGCTAGTGAATCTTATCATAGAACTGTTTCGCTAAATACATTAACAAAAGGTGAAAGACGCTTTAAGCCATGATTGTGTGTCAACAAAAGTTTGGAATATCATAGAGTTCACTACAATGACTTCTTATAGTACATCCATTGAGGTTTGTTCAGTACCTTATTAACAAAATAAAAGTAACTCCTTCCGAAAACAAGAACGATTTTGGTTAGTTGCAAAAAATCATTAGGCTCTATCTTAAGTGTACGTCTTTTAAACACAAACAGTGAAAATCTTTATCTCCCCGCACAGGGTGAGTGCCACCACTCTGGAATGCCCTGACTGGGACCATCAACCATCAATCTTGGAGTATGAGGTCCGATTCCTCAATGGCGGCTTCAGTGGCGTCCTGAAGATTGCCAGGTGGATTCTGGTGCTGTGCAACGACCACCTTCTATAGATCCCATGCATGCTCAATTCCAGTCATGTCTGGGGACTGTGCTGCCCAATGCATTCTGTTGATCCCTGAAGATACCAAGATACTGCTAGAGTATGATGCGGTCTTGCTTGGTCTTCGACCATGATGAAGTTGTAACCGATGTCACGTCTGTAGGGCCCTATTATCGTTTGTAAGACCTCTTGGAAGTATCAGGGACCAGTAAAATTGCCGTAGATTGTTTAGAGGGGTCCGCCGTACCATCGTATTGCCGCCTAGAACATAACACTTTCACCTGCAAACAGATGGACTTCCTGGACGTATCGGCATTCCTGGTGTCGTCTAGCTCTTCGCCAAACCCTAACACGTCTAGCATACGGTTGCAACCAGTCCTTGTCTCGTCGGCAAACATGACATTACTCCATTTTGAAATGGTCCAATATTTATGTGCAAGAGCCCAGGTCCTCAGATTGCGTCCGTTCCGTTAGTTCAGCGTAAAAGTCCTCATTGTCTTTTGGAATGAAGACCACCCTGATGCAATATTCTATGCATTGTTTCGTCTGGGATACGAATCCCTAGTGCCGGGAGAAGTTATTTCCATATTTCTGGCAGTTGAAGTTGGGCGCCTGTGACCCAAAGGCTGGAGGGAACGACCCTGCTTTGGTGTTGTCATACGAGGACGACCAGTGCGAGGTCTATCATTCACACTTTCCGTCCTGTCTCTCTGTACTGTCTTTACACCTTAGACACACCACTTTGATTGACGTGTGACAGACCGGCAACATCTTGATGCGTATGACCTGCTGAAAGTAAAGCCACTATCCTGATTCTATTTAAGTGTTGTATGTCTACGTGGCACGTTGCTGCAATGCTGAAGACAAATTAATTGAAGCTGTTTTTGATACTGCACTGCTTGCGGTGTAGCGCTGAAGAAACGGTATATTTACGTGACTGGGAACGTCCACAAAGCATTCCAGCAGTAAACACTGTCCAGTGTTATGGGCTCTGACTGGATAATGGATGAAGTGCCTAGGTCAGTGAGACCTCTAGTATTGTAGACTACATTTTACGACAGTATTCTTAATTGCTGAACAGTGTATATTGTCAATTCATAAAAATGAAACGTTATATATGTTGTGCGTAAACAAGTTCCTTTACACCTCTCCATAAATACTATCCCCTAAACATACGACCACACAGAAGACTTACTACATTTATTTTGATTGTATCCAGTTTGATTCTATGCTTCACTGTGCTGTTATGTTGTTCACTAATGCTGACAGAGGATGCATATTTTCTGGCACACTTCCCGTAACGCAAAAACAGAAAAAAATCAGGGAACTACTTTTAAAGCAAATAATATCTATTTGACTGAATGTTAATTCCTCTGAAATGCCTTAAGACAAAACTTTAAGGCATGATCAGTCCCGTTAGGCTTAGGTTTTCTTAGATATACTGCATTAGTTTCAGTTTCTAATCTTCATTTTCGTAGTTATGTTTTGAAACCTAACCGGGAATTCGGTTAAGGGGTATCTCATCCACGCCACTTTAATCTCAGTTGTATTCGAAAATAATTTCTCCATCTCGAAGAGAAACGTATCTGGTTATAGTTTCATCGTAACAAAAAGAACCAAAAAGAAACGTGATTATCGTTCGTCACTAACACTGTGATAACGATGCAGTCCGGATGCGCAACATATTATTGCATGAAATACTGTAGTACATAATACAGTTCTATAAACGATTGTTGCCAGTATAGTGATTCGTGCTGATACTCGACAAAATAGAACGAAATATGAAGTTATGTGGTATAAAAACAGCCATATATAAACACGCTACGAGCAAGCTCTAATAATCTACTGCAAGTTAAAACGCCTCCTTTTTTTGTGACGCTGGAAGGAAAGTGAAAATATGTAGTGTTTCACAATTCCTCTTACAGGCTATTAGAGGTAGCACAGAGGCTTAATAGGTAAAGTTTTGATAAAGAACCCATAACCGGAAATGTAGTGTTTGGATGCAAAATAATTTTGAATATGGGATCACTTTCAAATCCTCCGCTTCGCAGTACATACACAGGTCTGACCTGT
Organism: Schistocerca americana; assembly: GCF_021461395.2. Classification (NCBI taxonomy): domain Eukaryota; kingdom Metazoa; phylum Arthropoda; class Insecta; order Orthoptera; family Acrididae; genus Schistocerca; species Schistocerca americana. The sequence goes on along the minus strand of NC_060119.1, from coordinate 613,980,491 downwards.
CTGCTCTATGGGACTTCATGGAAAGAGCAACGTTTCGAGTACTCGTTTCGGATCTTCTTCTACGTCGCGAAAGAAGTCTTCCTCAAAAATTGAGTAGTCGTTCGAAAATGGCACGTGATGTCATTACCACAGCAACGTCCTCTTCTGAGTGTGTGAGCGCACAGTGATACGGGAGCTTTGAAAGTGATCTGGCTGAAACCTTACTTAACATCAAAACGGTACATGTCCTGACACAAGTTCCGCATGAAAACTGTATCTAGTAAGTTACCTCTGCAACCCCTAGAAACCTGTAAGGAAATTGTGAATCACACTGTATAAGCGGAGAACGATTATAGCGACTCTACGGGTCACACGAGGGCAATGCACTGACCTCAGCGACTTTCACGAAAAGACGAAACATTTTGACGACTGCCCGCAGCGAGGCTGAATGCCACCTTTGGTGACGTTGCGGACTTAAAACGCGACTCATAAGGGTGTTGAATGGGAAAATACTCTAACATAAGTCACTTTTATGTAGGTCAGATTACATTATTATCGCTCGTTGCCTAGAAACGAGCATATTGAAAATGGCAATGCTAACCAGCTAGTCGCGTGCTATTGTCGTAAGCACATACGGGAAGTGGTTGGAGAACGCTGAAATCGCGAGTAGGTGACAAGAAGTTGGACGTCCACGACTTGTCACAGATAATAGGGATTTTGCCTGCTCTATGAAGCAAGGTAAGCGGCGAGCTGCGGCAGATCTGACGACGGAGTACAATGCAGATGCAGGAAAAAGTCTTTCGAAGCACACCATTTAGTGCATATTGCTGGATATGGGGCTCCGTAGCGGACGAGCACTAAGTATTCCCATGTTATCTCAACGACAGCTTCATCTGAGGTTGCAGTGGGCATGAGATCATTGAGAGTGGATCATGGATCGATGGAGACGTTTAGCCAGGTTGAAAGAATCGCATTTCTTTTTACACGAGAACGGGTTTCGAATCCAGATACACCGTTATTCAGGCGAATTGTTCTTTGGGGAACATTCACTTGGGCTTCCAAAGGACCAGTGGTAATAACTGAAGGTACTATGACAGTTGTCGTCTACATGAACATTACTGCAGACCATCTGCATCTCTTCATGCTTGTCTTCCCCGATGATGGCACCGGACAGCAGGACTTCTGTCCGTGTTTCAAATCCAGAATGGTGCTACAGTGTTTTTAAAAGCCTGATAAGTTGCTCAAATTAACATTGTCGACACAAAATTCGCCTGATCTTAGCCCGATATAATACATCTAAGACGCCATCGGGCACAAGCCCCTAGCCTTCGAACCAATAGCCCGTAACTTACACTAACTGTGTTACCTGTACATAGACATCTAGTGGCGTTTACCCATGGGAATCTAACAAAGACTTACCGAATCCAAGCCACGCAGAATCGCTGCTGTACTACGTTCCAAAAGTGCACCAGCACGCTACTGTGCAATTGGTCATAATGTTTGGGTGATCAGTGTACGACGTCTGCTCCCTGGATTATCGTCACCACTATACAACACGTTCTGTTTGCACGATGTCAAACGCCTCTTGCGAAGTGTAATGTTCATGTTCCAGTTACAGGTCGGCTGGAGAAGATGTGAGACTCTGTGAAAAACCTTCAAGAGAGATGCGTACTTAACGTCGCTATCATGACAGTGATTTCAATTGTATGCTTTTATTTTATCATAAACGTAGTATATAAGTCTATTCGATGGATCTGTACCTTGGCTTACTCCTCTCTAAAACACTATTTTGTCTGCCGAGGACCAATTAGGCAAACAACTAACCCTATCCTCCTGTTTCCTGGTGCGATGATTGGAAGCTACGGCATGGAGGAAGCTTCGTGAAGCTGTGATGCCACATCGCCTGTTAGAAATGTGTACTGCGCGGACTAACGACGACGACGATGATTACAAACGAGACGAGGACCACACGGCGTGATTAAGAGATTAGGCTTGCTACCGCGCGCTGGGCGTAGCGTCATGAAATTCCGGTCTCAGCAGCGGAGTCCGTTCGACGCAAGCGAGTCATAGGCTTGCAGTGGCACAATCATTGTTCTCATGCTAATGCTACTCCTTCATAATGCATGAGGCGCCATGAATAGGCAGAAGAAGTTGCCGCACCTGTCACGACTGTCTGGACGGAGTTTCCGACTTTAACGTGTTTGACAGGGCGTCTACTGAATTTTCCGGACGTAAATCATGAGAACCGCCAGTGAGTAAAGTGTTTCAGGGAAGCTCTACTACTGGGCAGTTTTAACCATTTGTCAAAGTATTACGTTGATTGTTAAAAATTATGGTTCAAATGGCTCTGAGCAGTATGGGACTTAACATCTGTGGTCATCAGTCCCCTAGAACTTAGAACTACTTCAACCTAACTAACCTAAGGACATCACACACATCCATGCCCGAGAAAGGATTCGAACCTGCGACCGTGGCAGTCACGCGGTTCCAGACTGAAGCGCCTAGAACCGCCCCGCCACAACGGCCGGCTTAAAAATTATGTATGTATGTCATTTAATATGGGTAATAATAACCTTTATCAGCCTGTTGACACCTACCTCGGCGCAAAGGCCTACCATAGACAATTACGGCTTTCAGCTAAATGCATCTATGTTCCCTTTGTATACAGCATTTCGTGATGTCACCTACTCACCGTCCATCAGCTCGTCGTCTGACACCAGCTAGGAAAGTCCTACCTCCATCTACCTGTCATTCACTTGGCTACATGTCCCGCCATCTTCGCGACAGTCACAATATGTGTTCGTCTGCAGTCTGTTCCTTGATTCATTGGTTGCTTTCGCTGCCTTTTCTAGAAATAGTCAACATGTTTGTCATGAACCTTCAGTTTTATACGATTGCCGGTAAATGCGCCTGTCTCGCTTCTATAATTATTTTTCTAATAGTTCGGGCCTATATCTTCCGTCCATCACTACAGCGAGTCGACTGAAGCTACAGTGTGCAGCAGTACTTATTCCGTCATTTCAAATCATCGAAAACACCCAACGCCAGAGACCTTAATCAGCGGCAAAGAGTATGCATAACCTGTATATGTGGCTACGCTGCCGGTTACTTTTGGGGTATCGATGTGTGTCACTAGTTGCACTGTAGCAGCGTCTGTGCGAGTGTATTAAAGAAAGACCCGGACTGCATGGTTTTTATAGGTTGGAACCGTTCTCTTTGTTGATGAACTTCTTTGTGTGGTGTCACCGCCAGACACCACACCTGCTAAGTGGTAGCCTTTAAATCGGCCGCGGTCCGTTAGTATACGTCGGACCCGCGTGTAGCCACTATCAGTGATTGCAGACCGAGCGTCCCCACACGGCAGATCTAGTCTAGAGAGACTCCCTAGCACTCACCACAATTGTACAGCCGACTTTGCTAGCGATGGTTCACTGTCTACATACGCTCTCATTTGCAGAAACGACAGTTTAGCATAGCTTTCAGCTACGTCATTTGCTACGACCTAGCAAGGCGCCATATTCAGTTACTATAATTACTATCTTCAAGAATGTATTATTAACAGATAATATTGTGAATCATGTACCGTCAAGAGAGACGTTCATCATTAATGGTTTAAAGTTAAGCATCAAACTAATTATTTCCGCTTTCTGAATTCTCATTCCTTGTCATGTTCCAGACCTCACGTCAGTATAGTCCTTCCCTCCTCACGCCAGCCTGCGTGAGCTACAACGCGTGCATTTTGGCCTCCACTCGTAACACGGTGTTGGCTCTTCTTCTAACACAAAATTTTTCCTAGCGAATTTTAACTCCGGTTTCACTCTCGAAACTTAACGAATGTATTTTCAGGCCGCGCATACATCAAGATGCACATAAAAAGCTCTTAATATTCACTGAGTGCAAGGTCTCCATTTCACAACATCAGTATCTTAATAATTAGTTTATTTCTTTTGCTGTCCATCCACATGTCACCTTCAGCTGCCCTCAAACAGAAACCCATGAAAATATATTAATGATAGGCACTACTTTCTTTTCGATATGTTAATCATACATTATTTTAATCTTATTATAACTCCTTATGAGGCTTACTTTCAAATTTGCTGTACTACTTTCTTCCTTTCATTGATGTAATTTATTTACTCTCCAAATAATATATTCATAAAAGTACTAACACCAGCAGCATGACCCGAAGATAGTATTGCAGTGGCTGAAAGGCCGGTCATCTTAATGTCAAACGTACAATTCCTGAATAGCCATCATTCTTTTTGAAGATTCTGCTTTCAAATCCAGAATGGAATAAGACATTCCACTGCAGCTCAATTAATTAGACGTAGATGAATGATGGACAAAATACGCCATCCATATTGCTCGAAAAGCCTTGTTGTGAAAACGGCTTCACAGGCGAAACTGAGCAGTAGTGGCCACTACATAATAAATAGATATTTTAATGCAACTAAAGAGAGTGCAGTAGTGGAATGATTGGCCAGGAAGATGGAAAGCACGCTCTCCGGGTTGAGGTGGCTCGTCGTGGAGGCAAAACTTCCGGCGCTCCCTTCCAAGTGAGCCGCAGCCACGCGCCGGGTGCGGCCATGAATAGTGATCAGCTCGATCGCTGATCGAGAAACCGACTGGCACGAGCCAGCAGGTAGCGGAATGTCTGCCCTTCCCATCGTCGACCAGCAGAGGAAACTCCAACACCGCAATATTTCGTCCGTATCCCAGCTTGTCGTACAATTCCCATAGCTGTCAATACGTAGCACAGCCTTTCCCCTAGATAACTAATTCAGTATGCCTCGGACAGATTTCAGTTATATGAAATCATGGTCAGACAGAGATTCCGAAATCAGATATTGGACTGTAAGGCACACCCAGTAGCAGATACAGACTCAGGTCACAATGAAGTAGTGACAAACAACAGACTGAAATTTAAGAGGCTAGTCAGAAAGAATCAATACGCAAAGATGTGGCCTACGGAAGCACTAAGTAATGAAGACATACGCTTGAAGTCCTCTAAAGCTATGGATACTATGATGAGGAATAGCTCACGGCGCAGTTCAGTTGTAAATCTCCAAAAAGATACAAAGAAGGTAACTGCGAAGAAGGCATGGGTAAAAGAAGAAATATTTCACATGATCGATGAACGAAGGGAGTGCAAAAATGTTCAGGGAAATTCAGGAATGTAGAAACGTAAGTCGCTGACGAATGAAATAAAAAGGAAATGTAGGGAAGCTAAGGCGAAATGGATGCATCAAAGATATGAAGAAATCGAAAGAGGAACGATATTCGGAGTACTGACTAAGCCTATACAAACAAACCGTCCGAACAAGCCCCGAAGGCCCAACGGCGCGCGACAAGCGGCCGTGTCATCCTCAGCCCTTAGGCGCCATCGGATGCGGATACGAAGGGGCAAGCGGTCAGCACACCGCTCTCCCACCTGTTGTCAGTTTAGTGACCGGTGTCGCTACGCCTCAGTCTAGTAGCTCCTCAATTGGCCACACAAGGAATGAGTACACCTTGTACTCGGCACATCCGAGCGGTGACTCATCCAAGTATCAGCCAAGCCCGGAAGCTCTTAACTTCGGTCAACTGATGGGAACCGGTGTCACCACAGCGGCAAGGCCGTTGGCATGACTCAGCAGATGCTAAACTCAAAACATTCATCAGTGGAATTAAAAGCAAGGGTGGTATCTGTTATGTTTGAAGCGGAACTATGGGCCTAATGGAAAAAGGGTGACTCGGTTGAGTCACGCAACTTGACTCTTAGTCCGATCACGAAGTGTGGGCATCAATTGCACACGTTGATCACGTAGGCTGACGTGAGGATAAATGAACTATACTTGACAGGATGTATCTGGAACATCACAAATGGCGGCGCTCGGTCTGCTAGCGTCGACAGTGGCGACTCGCGGGTCCGATGTGTACTGACGGACCGCGCCCGATTTGAAGGCTACAGCCTAGCAAGTGCGGTGCCTTGCGGTGACACCACAGTAACTGAAACGTAGGACTTACGGAAGGCAGGAAAAGATTTGGATGGGGCCTAATCAGTTACCGTTGGTTGCACAGTAAACACGTACACTTTATTTAAGGGAATAATTTTTTTAAACAATCGTTTTTAAAAAAAATTGACTGTAACGCAAGCTATACTGACGGCTGAAGGCCTTACTAAGAAGAATTCAGATTATTTGTCGGCTCAAGGCCATAAGCAATAGGAGTAATTTAAACAAAATATTATTTTTAGGCAAGTGACACAATCAGACCAAATAAGTAAGGGAGTGATGCACAGACAGTGCTCCAAGGATCGACCTGAGAGGAGTCCCTACAGCTGCGTGAGCGGTGAGATAGGCAGCCAAAAGTTATGCTCACTTAACAGGATGGCAACTCAAAGTAGGGACAGCTTAAATGCCGACCAGCACACTCGCAAAATCCACCTAAGATGTGATAACTAATACTACGATAGAATAACAGCTGGCATCGTCGAATGACAAGCATTTTATTACACAAACTCGCTCCACCAAATCCTAGTACGCAGACAGGGTTAAGACCAAACTGCCTATTGAAAATCTGACTACATGCACATGGAACAGCAAAAGACAATTCGACAAACAACTCCAACAATGCTTAAACAGTCACTGTACAGCAACAAGACGAACTGCACGTAGACATGAACGCTAAGAACACACAAACGGTCGAACGACCAACCATCGGTCGTTGCCAATCATGTCAGGCAAGGGAAACGTCGGAGTATAAAACCGCCAACTGACAGCTTGATGGCATGAGGCCACTTCGACGGACGGACACACAGACACACACACACACACACACACACACACACACACACACACACACACACACACACACACACAAGTTGCACTGCTCGAATATAACGATCCATTCAACTTAAACTCGCTGAATCCGGACCTCGACGTGGTCGTGCACTCTCGCAACCACATCCTTCCATCGGGCAGTGCATGTATCGCCACCTCCTTCCGCGAGAACTGGCGCTGACGGACCTCACTGCTGCTTCGTCCCAACCGAAACCCGACACACAACGACCCGTAAATACTTGAGGTGGGTCCAAAGATAGTACCACGGTACTCGCTATCGATAAACGCCGCTGCTGCCCCTCACGAACAGACAAAGCAAGCAAACTTAGTGGCGCCAGTGAACGCACTAAGAAAACGAGCGGCCGCAATCCGAATACACGAAGCCAACCTGTCAACGGCGCAAACACGAGTCGAAGCACGGCTCAGTAACATCAGGAGTACAACGGGAATTCCACTGTCAAATGCAGAGAAGAGCGCGGATAGCGGAAAGTGGACACTGAAGGCATCTATGAGAGGAAAGATTTGTCTGGTGTGATAGATGAAGAAACACGAGCCGATATAGAACAGGTAAGAGATCCAGTATTAGAATCAGAATTGAAAAGAGCTTTCGAAGACTGAAAATTAAGTAAAGCAGAAGGAATAGATAACATTCCATTATAATTTCTCAAACCACTAGCGGAAATAGCAACAAAACGACTATTCGCGTTGGTGTGTATAAGTTGTGAGTCTAGCGATATAGAATCTGGATTTCGGAAAAATATCATCCACACTATTCCGAAGACTGCAAGAGTTGACAGGCCGGCCGGTGTGGCCGAGCGGTTCTAGGCGCTTCAGTCCGGAACTGCGTGACCGCTACGTCGCAGGTTCGAATCCTGCCTCGGGCATGGATGTGTGTGATGTCCTTAGGTTAGTTAGGTTTAAGTAGTTCTAAGTTCTAGGGCACTGATGACCACAGATGTTAAGTCCCATAGTGCTCAGAGCCATTTGAACCATTTTTTTAAGAGTTGACAAATTATCGCGAAGTCAGCTTAATGGCTCATGCACCCAAGTTGCTCACAAGAATAACATACAGAAGAACGGTAAAGATAATTGAGGATGTGTTAGATGACGATCAGTTTGGCTGCAGTAAAGATGAAGCCAGTTCTGATGTTATTGTTGATAATGATAGCAAGACTATAGAAAAATCAAGACACTTTCATAGGATCTGTCGACGAGGAAAAATGGTAAATGGTGCAAGATGTCGGAATTCTGAGAAAAATGTGTGTGAGCTACAGGGAGCGATGGGTGGTATACAACATGTACAAGAGCCAAAGGGAAAAAATAAGAGTGGAAGACCAAAAGCGAAGTGCTCGGTTTAAAAAGTGTTTAAAAAAGGCCTTACTGCTCGATCTATACATCAAAGAAGTAACGATGGAAATGAAAAAAAGGTTCAAGGGTGGAATTAGAATTCAAGATGTAGGGATATCAGCGATATGATACACTTACGACACTGCAATCTTCAGTCAAAGCGAAGAAGAATACTGGACCTGTTGAATGGAATGAACAGTCCAATAATTACATAACATGAATTGAGAAAAAACTGAAGAAAGACGAAGGTAATGAGAAGTGTCAGAAATGAGAACAGCGAGGAAGCTAATATCAGAATTGATGATCACGAGGTAGATGGAGTTAAGGAATTCTGCTGCCTAGGCAGCAAAATAACCAGTGACGGACAGAGCCAGAACCACATAAAAATCACACTAGCACTGACAAAAACGGCATTCCTGGCCAATAAAAGACTAGTAGTATCAAACATAGGCCTTAATTTGAGGAAGAAATTTCTGATAATGTACATTTGGAGCACAGCACTGTCTGCTAGTGAAACATGGACTCTGAGAAAACGGAAGAGAAGAAAATCGAAGCATTTGAGATGTGGTGCTCCGGATGAATTTTGATAATCAAGTGGATTGGTAAAGTCAGGAATGAGGAGGTTCACGCAAAATTTCAGAGTAAAGGAATGTATCGAAGACACTGACAAGAAGAAGGGAGAGGAAGATAGCATACCTGTTAAGACATCAGCGACTAACTTCCATGGTACTAGAGGGAGCTGTAGAAGGTAAAAACTTTAGTGCAAGACAGAGACTGGAAAGCGTCCATCAAATAATTGAGGACAGTAGTTTGTAAGTGCTACTCTCAGATGGCGAGTTTGGCATACGGCAAGAATTCGTGGTGAGCCTAATCACGCCATTCAGATGACTGATAACCCCCCAAAAAAACGAAAAGAAGTACTGACAACCTCCTCATCTGCACGATTTGCACCGGAAGACTTAACCATAGAACTTCCTCGATAACTTCTTGGAAAATAGCGCACAGATATGTTTTTAGCCTTAGTAGTGTTTAAATCTGCGGTATCATTGTCACGTCTTTCTCCTGGTAAGCTAAATTTTCGACTAAGCGCAAGAACGGTTCGTCCGTTGCCACTGAGTTCATATGTTTTCATAAGATCTGTCACAGCGTCGAGGACATACGCTGAAGAGCCAAAACATTATGACCACCTGTTTAATAGCTTGTTTGTCCATCTTTGGAGCGAAATTCGTCGCTAATTCTGTGTATCAGGGATCAGATAGTTTGTTGATAGCCTTAAGGAGGTAGGTGGCATTAGATGTCTACGCACAGATCACGCAATACGCATAAATAACGAGCCGCTGATTTGCGTACCCGGCGTGTCGCCCAGATGAGTTCCATAGGATTTACATGAGGCGAATTTGGTTGCCGAGACGTCAACGTGAGTTTACTATAATGCTCCTAAAACCGCTGTAACATGGTTCTGGCTCTCTGCTGCTGAAAGATGACATCGCCGTCAGAAATCACATCAAGCCTGAATAGATGCCGGCCGAAGTGGCCGTGCGGTTAAAGGCGCTGCAGTCTGGAACCGCAAGACCGCTACGGTCGCAGGTTCGAATCCTGCCTCGGGCATGGATGTTTGTGATGTCCTTAGGTTAGTTAGGTTTAACTAGTTCTAAGTTCTAGGGGACTAATGACCTCAGCAGTTGAGTCCCATAGTGCTCAGAGCCATTTGAACCTGAATAGATGTAGGTCTTTCGCAGCAGTCAGCGTGTCCTCGATTACTACCACAGGTCTCATACAAGTGAAGAAGAATGTCTCCCATAGCATAATACTGCTCCCAAAAGTGCGACTCCGTGGCGCGCTGCACGTTCCGAGCCGGTGTTCACCTCAATGATGGCGTTTGTGGCGACGACCACCGACATAGTTTAGCAAAATCGTGATTCACCCGAAGAGCCGACATCTTTCCATTAATCGCCGGTGTAATCCTGATGGTCCCGTGCCCACTGCAGTCGTAACTGACAATGTCGTTTGGTCAACATATGAACACTAGGCGTGTTCTGCTGCGGAGCTGCACGTTCAAAAACGTACGTTGAACGGTGTGCTGCGAAACACTCTTTTGTCCGCCATCATTGTGCTCTTTCGACAGAGAGGCCACAGATCAACATCTATCCCACTTTACCGAGCAAAAAAGCCTCCGAACCCCACGTTCAAAGAATTATGGATCACCGATAAAGTCGAAAGTGCGTCAGAGCCACAGTATGGTGAAAATTATGGTGATTCTCGTTACCCTAACGCATTACGCTCCTCCACGGCATACCGTCAGTGCACAGTATTACTGTTCGTTTTTGGAGCATCACTTGCAACCAGCTTTGCGAAAGAAGCGGCGACACTTTCTGCGCAACCCATTCACTTTGCACGACAATGCGCGGGCGCATACAGTCGGATTAGAGCAGCGAGGTCTGCGTGGACATCGCTCGCCCGACCATTGCCGCCACGCATCACTTGAGCCAGGCCACGGTTTTGGTGGATCGTCTGTTGCTCGTCCTCCGGACGACGCGTTTTGGCTCGCCGATAGTTCATGAGTCGGCTGTTCAAATGGCTCAAATGGCTCTGAGCATTATTGGATTTAACTTCTGAGGTCATCAGTCCCCTAGAGCTTAGAACTACTTAAACCTAACCAACCTAAGGACATCACACACATCCAAGCCCCAGGCAGGATTTGAAACTGCGACCGTAGCGGTCGCGCGGTTCCAGACTGAAGACCCTAGAACCACTCGGCCACTCCGGCCAGCAGTCGGCTGTATGTGTGTGTGTGTGTGTGTGTGTGTGTGTGTGTGTGTATGTGTGTGTGTGTGTGTGTGTGTGTGTGTGTGTGTGTGTGTGTGTATGTGCATCGACTCCCGATTTGTCTTCGTGCGTGCTTAGTTACTGTTGGATACCGTTCAGGTTCAAATGGTTCAAATGGCTCTGAGCACTATGGGACTTAACATCTGTGGTCATCAGTCCCCTAGAACTTAGAACTACTTAAACCTAACTAACCAAAGGACATCACACACATCCATGCCCGAGGCAGGATTCGAACCTGCGACCGTAGCGGTCACGCGGTTCCAGACTGAAGCGCCTAGAACCGCACGGCCACACCGGCCGGCACCGTTCAGGTCTTCGTGCAAGTTTTTGTCAGGTTGTGTGTGTAGTTTGTGTGATTTTAATTGACAAGTTATTTTAAATGTTGTCGGCGTATTGGCTTTGAGAGGTCGGTCGTCTCATCGGCCGACATGTGAATGGTTCTCCGAGCGCTTCTGGGCGCCTTCGATTACCATCTTGTGGAACTTGGGTCGGTCCTTTCCTGGTGCAGGGATGTCGTTTAGCCAGTGGGCGTGTTTCCTCTGTATGGTTGGGTCCGAGCCAGTATTTCCGCCGTCGTGTGTCTGGAAGTGAGACGCAGACGCAGCATCAGTACAGTCGCGACGGAGCAGCAGTCGCGGACTGACCAGCAGGCAGTCGGTCGGTTGTTGCGGACGAGGGAAGTTAACTCCGCGCGGTGCAGTCGGCTGGGGCCGCTGGCAGCCCACGCGCATTGTCGGAGCGTGTGTGGAGCTGTCCGATCGCTACGAGCTTCGTGGTTCACCGACCCAGGACGTCAAAGTTGAGTAGTGGTTTCAACTACCCAAGCCACGTCCTTTCATGTTGTGGTGGTTCGTTTCGGTGGTTTGCTGTTGAGGAGGTTTTCTTTTGAGCAACACCGAGTATTTCTACTGCTGAAATTTAGCGGCCATGCGGTGCAATTAACTATTTTGGTTGACTACAATTCGAGTGCACCAGTGGAATTTTCTGCCTTGTGTCCGTTAGTGTTCTGGTAACCTGTTCTGGGCACTGGCTTAAATTCAGGCAGTGTTCTTTTGGGTGAAGTTAACTATATTACCGTGTTTCAAATTCAAGCGTACCAGCGGAATTTTTCTGCCTAGTAGCCGTTAATGTTCCTGTTACCTGCCATGGCCACTAACGTAATTGCAGGCAGCGTCCTTTCCTCACCTGTTGTTGCTGTCCAACATGGTGTGTAATTTTGACAGCTAACACATACTTCATTGTGGATAATCACGTGTGTAACCTTTACTGTCTGAGTTCTCATGTACTGATTGATGGGAAGCAAGTCGTTGTGTCAGACGGTCCATGGCTGTCCCCTGGTTGTTCCGACGGATCAATTGTAGTTAGGCTCACCACCTGTCTCGCCTAAGTGAACGAGGCCAGACCGACCTCCCTGGAGGCTTCTGAGTGCCACCGGTGTTAAATAATCTGTTTTTAGCTGCTTAAAATTTAAGGCTTATGATTATTTTTTCTTTTTCTCTTAAAAATTTTGCAAAATTAATTCTTTATCTCAAGCTTAAACATTGCGGCCTTCCGCCTTTAAAAGATTATGGTAATATATTTTAAAATTTTGAAACTAAATTATGGCCTTCAGCTATTGGTATTGCACCTTGCATATGTTTGTTCTATTTGCTTTGCTTTAAGGTTTTCCACTCAGCCGTGATATGTTTTTTTTTTTACTTATTTATTTTATTTGCCTTTTAATTGCATTTTTATCTCATTGGTTTTTAAGATTTCTTGTTTTTAAACATTCTGGTCTTCTGCCTATAAAAGTCTATGGTAATATATTCTAAAATTTTGAAACTTAATTCTGGCCTTCAGCCTTTGGTATTGCACCTTGCATATGTTTGCCGTGATATTCGTTTCATTATTTTATTGCTGTCTTAATTGGATTTTTATCTTGGTGATTTGTTAAGATTTGTTGTTTGGAGGCCTTCAGCTGTGAAAGAATTGCATTCGGTAAAGGTCCGGCTACGTGCCGCTCTGGATGTAAAAGTGTTATTAAATTACAATAAATTACAATTAGAATGTGAAACTGAACCCAATCTTATTTGGCCCTTTCCACAATCCCAATTAACTGTTTTGCCCAGCGGGTTTAGCGGGCGTATCATAACTCTTTTGTATCGGTTGTGAATAAATAGTTGCCATTATTTAATTCAAACCCTCGTAGTTTCTTAGCAATGTAATCAACCTTGCTTTTTTCTTTGTTCTCCTGTTGTGCTATGCACATAAGCGGCGAAAATTGTAAATGTATCGTGTGCCTCTGAGACTTTTTTAATAAAAATAGAAAGACCTCTGAGGTTAAAGTCTACTTTTCTTTTCAAGGAGTAGAGTTCTCTGTTTGAGATCCATCCCATTGAGGGGACGTTGCTTTTTGCTGTCAATATGTGGAGAGGCTGGGAGCATGGTAGAGGGAATCGCAGTTGGGAATATCTGGCCCATATGTTTGTTTGTTGAGCGAAATGCTGGTTAACTGACTGCACGGGAAGGCCAAACCACATGCTAGGGACCTGTGTTGGTGAACACAGTATCGGCATTAATCCGACGTCGATCAGATTCATTTTTGCCAAAGCAGTGTAGTGTATAGAGTTACCAATAACGCTGATAGTATGTACACTAAATTTACGGACTATGCATCGACAGAAAATTCGCACGATGGAAGGAAGTCTAATGGACTGTATGTACAGCGAAAGGAGAAGAATTGTCACGACCACTGCGGGTGAATAGAGGACGGCGCGAACATTGTAGTAATAGGAATATTGTCGTAGGATTCTCTAGGATCCTTTATCGAGGAAGGAAGTCAGTGTTGAGGGATGATCGTTGAACATACGCGTATTATATGGTCACAGTCTTTCCTGAAAGGTGGGGCATATCAGCTTGTCCCTTGTAATACAGATAAGCATATGCGCAAACGAGTGGAACAACAGATTGAAAGTTTGAAAGTAGTTTTCTACGACGTACTACTCAGAAAGTAAACCTACTGAACGTATTCCTAATCGCTCTATTCACCTTATGAATTTTCCGCCGTGTACTCTTTTATAGATATGGAAACTACTAGAAGCAGCGTAGTTCCAAAAGTCCTTGAATATCTGTCAGCGCTTGACTGAGCCACTCACTCAGTTAGTCTACTTGCCCAGTCCACGCTGCAAAAACTACTGTTAACCTCGATAAAGCTAAGTGTTCATAAAAACGTGAGTCGACGCTGTAGATTAGATACACCGTCACAATTGCAGAAAACCGACTATCATTCTGATAGGTACTTTCTTTCGTTTATTATTGTCATTACTATTATTGTTAGCCTCGTTGTACACCAATACGCTCAGTTCCAGACACCTTCTCTCCCTCTCTCTCTCTCTCTCTCTCTCTCTATATATATATATATATATATATATATATATATATATATATATAACAAAGATGATGTGACTGACCGAACGAAAGCGCTGGCAGGTCGATAGACACACGAACACACACAAACATACACACAAAATTCAAGAATTCAAGCTTTCGCAACAAACTGTTGCCTCATCAGGAAAGAGAGAAGGAGAGGGAAAGACGAAAGGATGTGGGTTTTAAGGGAGAGGGTAAGGAGTCATTCCAATCCCGGGAGCGAAAGACTTACCTTAGGGGGAAAAAAGGACGGGTATACACTCGCACACACACACATATCCATCCACACACACACACACATATATATATATACTTCCACAAGCAATTTATAGCTACTTGTATTCACTATTTTCAAGAGTGTCAACACATTGAAGGGGACCCTTGTTTCAGTTTTACAAGCACTGATTCCTGTCTGTGTCTAGGAAAGCAAAACTGTATGTGATCGCCTTGCTGGGCCTGTCCATAGTCACAGTGTGTTGATGGAGTGACATAAACCGGGGAACGTGATGTCGGTGACACCAGCAGCTGAATTAGAATCTGACAACTGTCATTCCGAACCGTCTCTTGTTGCCTTTGGCAACGAAACGATGTTTCATATCTAACTTTTCAGTGTACTGTTATTTTTTCGGTATGTGTGGGTGGATTTGTCTGTGCTACATGACTACGAGCAAATCTTCGGTCTCTCCCTGTTTGTTCGATTCGTTTCTGGCCGTGCCTGGCCAGAGCAACAAAGTGGCTCTGAGCACTATGGGGTTTAACTACTGTGGTCATCAGTCCCCTAAAACTTAGAACTACTTAAACCTAACTAACCTAAGGACACCACACACATCCGAGTGGCCGGGCTGACTAGAGCAATTAGTCCACCTGCTGGAATAGATCTCTCTTTGCTGTGATCTTCTCCACTTGCGCGGCCTTCTCATTTCACACAATCCTCGCATGCCCGTTAGCCCATACACATAGAAACTTCCTTTGCCTTTAAGAACTTCTCAGCGCGGAGAGCGCATCCTTTACTATCACGATACGGTCATCTTGGGTCACCATACTGTGTCTTAGCGCTCCTTCAGTAGCTAGGTTGTATGCCGTGGAAACTGACTCCTCTTTCGGTAGGCGGAATTTTTTTTTTTTTTTTCTTCCCTGTGCTAACCGGTACCGAACAGATTGGGGGCACCGCCAGCTCTGCAGGCGCCGGTGGAGCAAGCTCCCCAGCTGGGAGGGCCTTGCCCAACCGGCGGGCCTCACGTGCAGAGGCTCGCCGTGTCGTGTCGGGGTCGCGACCGGTTCCATCCGGGCCGTGGGCGTGGCGAGCTATCTGGACCGGCCATCGCGACACCGAGTCGCGACCGTGCCGTAATTAGCACCACCCGCCATCACAGAATTGGGCCCCCATTTGTCAAGCGGATGCCGTCAAGTGTTTTGCCCTTCGATTAAATAGCTGTAATAGAGTTTCAGTTACAGCAAAGTCAAATATTTCAGGGGTATTCCAGCTCCTCACTGGAGACCACATGCGAAGGCAATAAAGATTCATCGGAGTCAACTCGCTCTCTCCTGTGATATACGACAGCGTTGACGGTCAAGGCTAAGAAACATTTTGTTTTCATCAACTGAAGGAAATAAAGAGTTTTTTTATAGTTTCTCAAAACGTTTCCCCTTCAGGCTGCTTTAAGGGGAGAGAGAAGTTTTGCTTATTAATTTCGTTCACAGTCGTGTTATGTTCAGCCTAAGAAAAAAGTAAAAATAAATAAAGAGAAGCTACGCACCATTGAGGAATAATCCGAACGCGACAGAAGTCGGCAGATGTGATGCACATAGAGCGACAGACAAATAATTATAATATCAGAAAATTTGAGTGGTTTATTCAACAGAAAGAGCTTCACAAATTCAGTAAGTCAATAGTGCGCTGGCCCATCTCTCTCCCTTATGCAAGCAGTTATTCAGCTTGGAATTGATTGATGGAATTAATGGACGTCCACTTGAGAGATAACATTACATATTCTGGCCAACTGGCGCTTTATATCGTCAAAATCCCAAAATGGTTGGAGGGCCCTGCCCATAATGGTCCAAACGTTCTCATTTGGGGAGAGATCCGCCAAACTTGCTGGTGAACCTCGGGATTGTCAAACGCGAAGACAAGTCGCACAAACTCTCTTGTGTACGAACGAGCATAATCTTGCTGAAGCGTATGCCCAGGATAGTTTGCCATGAAGGGCAACATTAAGGGACGCAGAACATCGACGACGTACCCCTCTGCTGTAAGGGTGCCGCGGATGACGACCGAAAGGGTCCTGCTATAAAAAGAAGTTTTGAATGTTGGGCTCCATAAGGTTCCCTTTCTGTGCAGCGACCGTGATGATGATGATTATTATTAATGTTTTAGGGCGCACAACAGCGAGGTTATCAGCGCCCGTTCCCAAAAGTTCAATTCAGAGCCGAATTGTGAGAGAATGGGTATTGTTCAAATTGCAAGATTGGACACAGCACATCAAAACAGGGAGATAAAACTAAAAACAAAATAGCAGTAGAAACAGGTAAAAATAATTAACGGTGGCTGAGTGACCACTTACAAATAATGGGTGACCAAACCACTGGACAGCACATTAAGACTTCAATCCCAATATTTTGGGAAGAAGGCCAGACATCACACAAAAACGTAAAACTCTAGCGACACTCACCTCAATATTAGTTAAAAGAGAGGGTAGGTCTGGTGGGAAACTGAAATCTTCCCTCAAACCCGCATATAAAACACACTCAGTTAAAATATGTCGTATCGACAGTTGTGTCCCACATGTCTGACATGTTGGTGGCTCCTCACGACGTAACAGAAAACCGTGTGCCAAAGGACAACGTCTTATTCTAAGCTGTGTAAGGGCTACTTCCTCAGCGCGTCGTTGTCGGAAGGAGGTGAGCCACGGTCGGACAGAATCCTTCACCGCTCGCAACTTATTATCCCTCACGTCCAGCCACTGAGCCTCCCACCAACGCACGACCTTCCGAGTCACGAAAGTCGTAATGGCCTGCAGGGGGACGGAACAGCGAGCAGGAGGTGGGATGGAGCAAGCCTCCTTGGCAGCCGCATCTGCAAGTTCATTTCCAGGAATCCCTATGTGCCCTGGAACCCAGCAGAAAATTACATCCTTACCCTGCTGTTGCAAGAGCAGGAGTGCGTCCTGCACCTCTTGCATCATCCGATCTGCTGGGTACATCTGTTCAAGAGCGTGTAGAGCACTTTGGGAATCGGAGCAGATGATGAATTTCGTGCCACGATGTCGGCGCATATGCTCTAATGCTTGCAGAATGGCAAACAGTTCTGCATAGTAAACTGAGAACTGCTCTGGGAGCCCTATCCGATGGACAGTATCGGGAAACACAGCAGAGCAGCCCATAAAATCCCCCTGTTTAGACCCATCCGTGTAAACAGTAATAAAATCGGAATGACGTTCTAAAATCTCAGTAAGTTTAATTTTAAAAAAGTGGTCCGGGGTACAATACTTCCTGTAAGCAGCCAGATCAAGGAGTAATCTTGGCCTTTGTAGTCGCCAGGGAGATCCCCTACTCCATCCCTGGTGGAGTACCTTAATACCCTCTAGGTGTACTGACTCGAGACTCTCCTTTGCACGGATGCCAAATGGCTTTGTTGCCGCCGGACGGTGGCGGAAGAGACGTGCCAGTGCCAGCTGGGAAAAAGTGTTGGACGCCGATGAAAGAGGAGTGGACTTGGTCCTGTATGCGTGCCGTACCACGAGGAGAAGACGCCGAATGGACAGCGGCGGCTCTCCCGCCTCGACACACAGGCTAGCAACTGGACTCGTGCGATAAGCCCCCGTTGAAAGCCTAATACCCTCATGGTGAATCACGTCCAACATTTTGAGGTAGGAAGGTCTTGCAGAGCCATAAGCTTGACATCCGTATTCCAGTCGAGGTCGCACAAAGGCCTTATAAAGTTGGAGCAGACGTGCCCTGTCAGCGCCCCAGGATCTATGACTGACGCATTTAAGGACGTTTAAAGCCTTGAAACAGCGGACTTTTAGATCCTTTAAGTGTGGCAATCATGTGAGCTTCTCATCAAAAATAAGCCCGAGATATTTCACTTTTTCCATAAAGGGAAGAACAGTGTCTCCTAGTTTTAAAACAGGGAGATTAAAAAGAGAACGGGAACGGTTAAAATCTACACAAACGGTCTTCTCCAGAGAGAATTTAAAGCACGTGGTCTTAGACCATTCCTCCAATCGCACGAGTGTCAGCTGTAATTGGCGTGTAGCAGCTGTGAGGGAGGAAGACGCACAGAAAATGGAGAAATCGTCCACAAACAAGGAGCACTGCACGGGCCGTCGTACTGTGGACGCAATACTATTGATGGCAATTGCGAAAGCTGTCACACTGAGGACACTTCCTTGAGGGACACCGTTCTCCTGCTTAAAACGGTCAGACAGGACATTCCCAACCTTATACTTAAAATACCTGTCCGACAGAAAGGATCTGATGAGTGTGGGTAAACGCCCACGGAAACCCCACTCATAAAGCTGCCGCAAAATGGTATGCCTCCAGGTAGTATCGTACGCCTTCTCCAGGTCGAAGAAAACCCCGATAAGGTGTTGCTTACGTAGGAAAGCATCTTGTATCGCTGTTTCGAGTAGGATCAGGTTATCTAGGATGGAATGATACCTCCTGAATCCACACTGGCAGCGGGTAAGTAAGGATCTGGATTCGAGAACCCACACCAGGCGCCTATTGACCATACGCTCAAATGTCTTTCCGACGCAGCTTGTGAGACTAATGCTACGGTAGCTACTGGGTTCGGTCCGATCCTTCCCTGGTTTTAAAAGGGGAATTAAAATCGATTCTTTCCACGAACTAGGAAAGTCGCCTGTCTTCAAAATTTCATTAAAAAGTTGAAGGAGGACTTCCTTTGACCGCAGATCCAACTGCTGCAGCATGCTATACGATATCAGGTCTGGACCAGGTGCGGTATCCCGAGATATGGACAGTGCAGAGTCCAACTCCCACAAAGAGAAAGGCTGGTTGTATTCCTCAGCGTTCTTTGAACTGAAATCAAAACCAGCCCTCTCCTGTGTACCCCAATAGCGCAGAAATTCTGGGTCCTGGCTAGAATCGGCCGTAATAGTTTGAAAAGATTCTGCCAACGCCCGGGCGATGTCTCTCGGAGATGTTAGGAGACACCCTCGCTCGCGTACAGCTGCTAGTGGCGGTCGAGAGTATCGCCTTGAGATCCTCCTAATGGCTTCCCATACTTTGCTTGAAGATGTGGACCTATTGATGGAGTTCAGGAACTCACGCCAAGACCTCCGTTTACTCTCCCTAACGATTTTTCTCGCCCGCGCCCGTGCTATTCGGAAAGTTGTCAGATGCGCAGCAGTGGGGCACCGACGGTATCTTCTCAAAGCCGCCCGCCTGTCTCTGATGGCGGTACGACAGTCGTCATTCCACCAAGGGACAGGCTGCCTCACAGGTGTTCCCTTTGACTTTGGTATGGATACATCAGCGGCATGGTGCATCACCGCCGTAATGTGATCCACCCAATCCTGGACGCCTTCACACCGTTCAAAAACAGCCAACTGCCGGTAGAGCGTCCAGTTACCCTTTCCGAACAACCATTTCGGCGGCTGTGCGACACGACCCATTTCAACTGGCAGATGGAGCCAGATAGGATAATGGTCGCTGCCATGAAGGTCGTCGTCTACGACCCACTGAGCAATGTCCGCAAGCACAGGCGAACAAATAGAGAGGTCTATGGCAGAAGACGAACCTGAAGCGGTGCTAAAATGCGTGGCCTGACCTGCGTTCAGCAGTATGATGTCGGAAGTCCTGATCAACTGCTCAATCATCTGGCCTCTGGGGCAGGTTTTGTTGGAACCCCATAATGCATTATGAGCATTAAAGTTTCCTAAAATGAGAAAGGGACGGGGTAGCTGATCAATGAGCCGTGCGAGGGCTTCACTGTCAATGAGCTCAGCGGGTGGTAAATACAAGGAGCACACTGTGACATTAACCTGGGCCAGGATCCGAGCTGCAACCTCTTGTAGCGTTGTGGTTAAGGTCACAGGTGAGGAGTGGAATGTGTCCTTAATGAACACTGCCACCCCACCCTGAGCCCTATTACCAGTCAGGTCGTCTTTCCTGTACATGTGATATCCTGTAAGTACAGTAGAAGTACTGTCCTTAACAGATTCATGATAGAAATCTGCCAAGGGCAGTACTTCTACTTATGGCATGTATCGGTTAGAAAAATGCACCGATGATGACTGATATCATTCGAAATCCATTCGCAACAAGATAAATAAATTATGTTTCTGCGACTGGTTGCTACATTCTTTATAATTTTATAAAAAGAAGTAGCTTCCCAGACCATAACTCTTGTCAGTGTCAATAAAATTCACCAACAGCAGTATACTTTAAGATATTACTGTATTTTATTTTGAAAGCTTCCATCCAAATAAACGGACTTGTCGTACAGTGTCAGAAATTACTGGATATCGTGAATTCCAATCGTTATAAAATTGCTTCATACAGAGACATGTTCACGATATCAAGTGATTTATGGCGCCATACTACAAGTCCTTTTATTTGGATAGGAAGATATGGTGCCTAAAGGTGGCATAATGAAATGCCGAAACTGCTTGCTTTCAGAATAAAATAAAATAATATCTTAAAGTGTACGGCTGTTGGTGAATTTTATTGACATTGACAATTACTTACCAGCCGATGACCAACAGAGGTATCTGGTGCTTATAGAGCCGTATGGCGGGCGGCAATCAAGTTGGTATCCCACTGCTCTACAGGGCTTCTCCATGCACATATTCGCTGGTCATAGGGCTCAGATCGAAGCTGGACTCATCACTGAAAACATTTCTACTCCAACCAATTACTCCGGATATCGATGGCACACCATCCAGAAACCAGAATTGATGATCTGGACTGCCATTTCTGTCAACAGCAGAGCCCCTTTGGTTATCATCCACAGCATCCTTATAGCACAGCGGTACGTCGACCGACATTCCACGCCCCGTTTTGAAGCACTTCATGGCGAGCAATCCTGGGCTTACATTTCAGCAAGACAATTGCCGCCCGCATACAGTGACAGTTTCTACTGCTTTTCTTCTTGCTTGCCAAATCGTACCTTGCACTACGAGGCCGTCGGGTCTCCCCAGGGCCCTCCAACCTTCTCAGGATTTCGACGATCTAACTAGCCAACTGGATGGAATATGGCACCATTTCACTCAGGAAGACGTCCAACAACGCTGTCAATCAATGCCAAGCCGAATGAGTGCTTGCACGAGGACCGGCGGTGGATCAATGCATTACTGACTTGCTCAATTTGTGAATCACTTTCTGTTGAAAAAATCATCCAATTTTTCTGAAACTGTAATCATTTTTTGTTTGTATATGCACATCACGTTACCGATTTCCGTCCATTCGGGTAATTATTTCGTGGTGAGCCTTTTATCTGTGAGAGTATACCCCAACGACCTGAAAAAGCTAGATTCACGACCATACGATTCGGGAGGACGACGGGTCAAACACGCGTCCGGCCATCCTCATTTAGGTTTTCCGTGATTTCCCTAAATCACATCAGACAAGGCCACGGCCACGGCCGACTTCCATCCCCATTCTTCCCTAATCCCATGGGACTAATGACCTCGCTGTTTGGCCCTCTCCTCCCAAATCAAGCAACCAACCAACGACCGCACGCAAAGTAATTGTCTACAGGGTATTTGCTTCTTGTATGTTTCATATTGATCAAATAAATATTCCAACTAGACGAACATCAGTGTTACAAGCCGTTAAAAAATTATTAACGTGGATTTTACCGAAATTTTCAGTCGTAAAGTAATTGTCTCTGTGACCGAGGAAGTTAGTTCGCGCTAGACCAGAGACGTTCCACCTGGACGTCTGGCGCTAAAAAAAAAAAAAAAAAAAAAAAAAAAAATCCAGATTTATTCAATAAAAGGAAAATAGGTGAGATAAAAGTATCAGCGTGCAGAAGGTATTAGTGTGTGACCAATCCTGATATATTTGAAATAATTACAAAAAATCGGATTTAGGTTTGTTTGACCTATATGTATATTCTGAGCCTATATGAACGGTGAAATCAGGAAAAATGGCTTTTCATTATCTCGCTGCTTATTTGCAGTATTATTGTTATAAACAGGACAATATAAAATATTTGTCTCACGTACGAGTAATCATCCAGACACGGTTATTGTTAAGCAACAAATCTCAAAGAAAAGTCACCGATTCGAAAACTGCGTGAGCTGTGAAGTTTCGTTGTTGCAGTTAAGGAATATCGAACAGGAATATTTTGTAAAATATGTGACTGTTGTTCATAAATAAATTTACTTTGAAGCAAAATTTCAAACTTAATGCCCATGGAACTACAGTGACCGACAGCGGTCACTGTGTTATAAAATAAAACAGTCTCAATTGCATTTATTTACTGTTAATGACGTTAGCCATAGACCATCATAAGACAATACTCAAGTCAGTGATCAGGTGGGATTCGAAGTAATACCGTACCTTATCCGTCATACGTTGAACAGAGCTCTACTCAAACGCTACTCACAAGGGAACCTCCCCATCGCACCCCCCTCAGATTTAGTTATAAGTTGGCACAGTGGATAGGCCTTGAAAAACTGAACACAGATAAATTGAGAAAACAGGAAGAAGTTGTGTGGAACTGTGAAAAAATAAGCAAAATATACAAAACGAGTTGTTCGTGGCCAGATAGGCAACATCACGGACACTAGGACAGCAGGAGCGCCGTGGTCTTGTGGTAACGTGAGCAGCTGCGGAACGAAAGGTCCTTGGTTTAAATCTTCCATCGAGTAAAAACTTTAATGTTTATTTTCAGTTTATGTGACAAAACTCTTATGTTTTCATCATTTTTTTGGGAGTGATTATCACATCCACAAGAAAACCTAAATCGGGCAAGGTAGAAGAATCCTTTTACCCATTCGCCAAGTGCACAAGTTAGGTGGGTCGACAACATATTCCTGTCATGTGACGCACATGCCGCCACCAGTGTCGCATAGAATATATAAGATGTGTTTTCCTGTGGAGGAATCGGTTGACCTATGACCTTGCGATCAAATGTTTTCGGTTCCGATTGGAGAGGCACGTCCTTTCGCCTACTAATCGCACGATTTTGCAATGCGGTCGCAAAACACAGACACTAAACTTATTACAGTGAACAGAGACGTCAATAGACGAACGGAGAGATAATAACTATGCAAAAATAAAGAAAGTAAAATTTTCACTCGTGGGAAGACTTGAACCAAGGACCTCTCCTTCTGCAGCTGCTCACGCTACCACGGGACCACGGCGGTACTGCGCTCACGTTTTCCTTGATGTTGCCTATGTCGACCATGGACTACTCAGTTTGTATATTTTGCTTATTTTTTCACAGTTCCACACAACTTCTTCCTGTTTTCTCAATTGATCTGTGTTCAGTTTATCAAGGCCTATCCACTGTGCCAACTTATAACTAAATCTGAGGGGGGGTGCGATGGGGAGGTTCCCTTGTCAGACACACTATTAAATAAACGCAACTGTGACAGTTTTGCTTTATAATTTGATACTTCCTATTATGTGAACGATTAGCGAACGTAACTGTGTACGTAAGAATGGAAATATTCTGTAGGAACAACAGTTTTTATAGTTAAACTTTTCCGTTAAGGACATTGTAAAACATTTGTTAATGGAATATAAATACAGATAACTGCGGCCAGTCACTTATAAAATATCTATTAATTTCCGTAAACTAGTGTTAAACATTTGTTAATGGAATATAAATACAGATAACTGCGGCCAGTCACTTATAAAATATCTATTAATTTCCGTAATCTAGTTTATATATGTAACTTCAATTGGCCTTACCTGAAGATAAGCAAAAAAAATATTTCACAAGTGACTGGTGGCCGTTATCTGTATTTATATTCTAGTTTATTACGAACTTGCCGTAGTTTGTCCGGGATTTAATGAAGGTCTTGATTTACACATTATCATTTCTTTATGCGAACAGTACGAAACCTATTGTGCTTCTGATGAGTTTTTAAAGTTATGAGACAGGTTCAGTAATTATTTTTACGCATGATCACAGAATAATATTTCATAGCATATTATATGTTTTGGTTTCCTTGTACGTATAGTGTGCATGCTCCGCGCTACACGCAGCGGGACTGTGACTGTACGCGTTTCCTTTTCACACACTGAAGCTAAGCTGTGTTGCCGTCTAGGGTCTGGTGTTGAAATTCGGGCAGCCGTCCTTCTCCACAGCCTTGTGCACGGCTATCGTAAAGTTAGTGTTTGTAATTCTCCCGGGTCAGGGACAACCACGCAGTGAGATCGTGAACGTGTAACGAAACTGCCGAGTGTGCTCGGAAGGCTTACCTTCACCAGTGTCACTTTTATTACAGCTTATCTAACTTTAGCACGTTTTAGGACTACGTAATGGGCTCTGCTCTCAATTGCTGGCACGAGTGTAAATTAAACTAGTGGCCGTTCGCTCGGTATACCTGCCGGGGAAGTACAGTCCTGCTCGGTACCCACGTAAGATAAGTGCTTGCTGTTATTGCTGCTGTCAGATGCGCATCGCCATCAGAGCAGCTATTCGCAGTCGAATGACGTTATCATAATTATAGTGTGACAGAGAGGATCACCGTTATTTTGCAACAACGACGCAGAAAACTACGCTCAAGATCCGACCGCTGTAACACATTTTCACGATAGTAGAAATATGTCAACTACAAAACCCATTCTCGATGAGCTTCAACAGCGATCTACATTGATTTCATCGTCTGAACTTCTTTCGTAGTATTTTCTCTTACTCCGTAGTTTCTCACATGTTTTGTAGATCATATCTGCGATACCTCTCCATGATCTGCAACGTGTCAGTACATTAATAAATAGGATACATTCTCTCTGTCAAAACATGGCTACACCCCGGCCATTTACATTTAGAGTTTTAACCTACAACAAAATATGATAAATATAAACTAACCACTTACTTGCTGCCATTGGAGTAGCAGGAGGTGTAAAGTAGAGATATTTTCAGTTTGTTTGTAAAACTTTCATTATATTTCACCTCCTTAAATTCATAAGGGATGCCGTCAAATATTTTTATGACTGCGTATTTTGTTCCATTTTGCTCAAAAGTAAAGTTATGGATAGTGAAAGCAATTTTTGTACTTTGTGTTATATTCATGACAGCTGTTGTTATTGATTGTGCCTGATTCTTCACAACAATGTCCATAAGAGCTGTTATGTATTGTGAAGTAGTTGTTAACGTGGACGCCATATACTACCCGCAGAGAACATTTCTATACAATCAGTACTTTGTACCTACGTATGGAATTGCCCAGAAAAGTATTCCTCATCACAACACTGATTTTCTAATAAGTCCATCACCATGATAGATAGTTCACGAAAATGTTGCTCAGGTATTTGAGAAGATCCACAATATTTCAGTAACTGACCACAGTCCTTTAAAAGAAGGAACGGAGAATAAAGCTTAACGTCCCGTCGATGGCTAGGCCATTAGCGACGGGACGTAAATCCAGCTGAGGGAAAAATGGGGAAGGGACTCGACCTTGCCCTTTTGAGGTAGACCATTCCGTAATTTTCTGGAAACACTTTAAGGAAGCTAGGGATATACCTGAATCTGATCTGACGTAGCACGGGGATTTTAACCAGTACCCTCCAGAATGCGAGTCTTGTATTAACGACTGAACTATACCTCTAAGTTAAGGTCAAGTGGCCAAGTGAAATATTAAGACACTGATCCATACTCAGTGAAAAAAAGATTCAATTTTTCATACAAACACCCTAATTCTAATTTCCTTTAACACGATAACGACTATATTTTTTCCTGATAGTTGTCTATAGCTTCTGCCATGCCTACAATGAGTCCTGTGTTGACAGGGCATTGACTTCAGGAACTTCAAGAATATTTCGACGCCGCAGAACTTTCTTTAGGTAGTATTTTAAAAATAGTCATATTATACACGGTAAGCAACATTAAGTTCGTCATAACGCAGGTATACGAGGTAGATAGTGATATTTATGACCAAATTGTTGAAGGATACCGTGGGAAAGACGCCATCAGAATTTTTTTGCAGCACAAATATTTATCCTGGTATCGGGGCGCCATATTTGCAGCCACAATCTACCAAGCGTTGTGGTATAGGTATGGGATCGTAGACGACCCAGATGATGTTCTGACGTATTCAGTCTCACGCATCATGAATTATCAAAGACATTTTCAGCAGATTTGCAAAGAGCTGTGGAATTTGCAAGGCAATTTATGAGCTGACATTGATATGTGTCCTGCTTAAATACGGCTATGTCGTGACTATACCAGTTGTTGCAGACTTCCACTAACGTAATGTGGAAGTGTCAAAGTGGTCTAAGTGAAAAATAGTGGCTATTGAGCATCATTACAAAATCGAGCGCCGGAAACTTTACTGTAGGCTATCGGGGATGCGTAACATCTAATAAAAATTGAATTTACGGAGCTGACGAACTTGCTTCTGTAGTTAGCCCCGTCAACCAAGATAAAAGCAAAATTTATCGTTAAAGATAACTCTTTCCCACTGTGCATTGCTCATGGACAATCGTCGTCTGTGATGACGATGGTGCATGTGAAGTAATTGTAGCAGCTGGCATTACTCACGCTTGTTTGATGATGATGATGATATCAGTGATGATGGAGGGGGGGGGGATGGAAAAGGGAAGAAACTATTGATGTCAGCTGCATCGGGAGTTTATGCGGAATCGACGGCGACGAGCGAAAATATGTGCCGGACGGTGTCTCGAACCTATGATCTCCTGCTTGTTAGGCAGTAGCGTCAGATACTGTGCCATCCGGACACTGTGTTTATCACAATTGCGCGGACCATATTGGCACGTGTCTCGGCCGACCTACATTCCCATCCAGTGCCATCTATCCGCAGTCCCTTCCATGTCCACCACGCTCGCTTCTTTGAGATTCCCGCTGGGGTCGGACGTAACTGCGCGTCCAGATTGAATGTTGCGAATTAACTGCACATCTAGGAGAACATATTATATGAATGCGTGTTGTCTGGAGGAGGATGGGGGGGGGGGGGGGGGAGATTAGTGTTTAATGTCGCGTCGACGACAAGGTCATTAGAGACGGAGCAGAATTTTGGATTATGGACGGATGGGAAAGGAAGTCCGCCAAGCCCTGTCAAAGAAACCATCCCGGCATTTGCTCAAAATGGTTCAAAAGATCATCAGTCCCCTAGACTTAGAACTACTTAAACCTAACTAACCTAAGGACATCACACACATCCATGCCCAAGGCAGCATTCGAACGTGCGACCATAGCACCGGCATTTGCCTGAAGCGATTTAGGGAAATCACGGAAAATCTAAATCAACATGGCTTGACGCGGGTTTGAACCGTCATCCTCTAGAACGCCAGTCCAATGTCTACATCTACATCTACATTTATACTCCGCAAGCCACCCAACGGTGTGTGGCGGAGGGCACTTTACGTGCCACTGTCATTACCTCCCTTTCCTGTTCCAGTCGCGTATGGTTCGCGGGAAGAACGACTGTCTGAAAGCCTCCGTGCGCGCTCTAATCTCTCTAATTTTACATTCGTGATCTCCTCGGGAGGTATAAGTAGGGGGAAGCAATATATTCGATACCTCATCCAGAAACGCACCCTCTCGAAACCGGGCGAGCAGGCTACACCGCGATGCAGAGCGCCTCTCTTGCAGAGTCTGCCACTTGAGTTTGTTAAACATCTCCGTAACGCTATCACGGTTACCAAATAACCCTGTGACGAAACGCGCCGCTCTTCTTTGGATCTTCTCTATCTCCTCCGTCAACCCGATCTGGTACGGATCCCACACTGATGAGCAATACTCAAGTATAGGTCGAACGAGCGTTTTGTAAGCCACCTCCTTTGTTGATGGACTACATTTCTAAGGACTCTACCAATGAATCTCAACCTGGTACCCGCCTTACCAACAATTAATTTTATATGATCATTCCACTTCAAATCGTTCCGCACGCATACTCCCAGATATTTTACAGAAGTAACTGCTACTAGTGTTTGTTCCGCTATCATATAATCATACAATAAAGGATCCATCTTTCTATGTATTCGCAATATATTACATTTGTCTATGTTAAGGGTCAGTTGCCACTCCCTGCACCAAGTGCCTATCTGCTGCAGATCTTCCTGCATTTCACTACAATTTTATAATGCTGCAACTTCTCTGTATACTACAGCATCATCCGCGAAAAGCCGCATGGAACTTCCGACACTATCTACTAGGTCATTTATACACTCCTGGAAATGGAAAAAAGAACACATTGACACCGGTGTGTCAGACCCACCATACTTGCTCCGGACACTGCGAGAGGGCTGTACAATCAATGATCACACGCACGGCACAGCGGACACACCAGGAACCGCGGTGTTGGCCGTCGAATGGCGCTAGCTGCGCAGCATTTGTGCACCGCCGCCGTCAGTGTCAGCCAGTTTGCCGTGGCATACGGAGCTCCATCGCAGTCTTTAACACTGGTAGCATGCCGCGACAGCGTGGACGTGAACCGTATGTGCAGTTGACGGACTTTGAGCGAGGGCGTATAGTGGGCATGCGGGAGGCCGGGTGGACGTACCGCCGATTTGCTCAACACGTGGGGCGTGAGGTCTCCACAGTACATCGATGTTGTCGCCAGTGGTCGGCGGAAGGTGCACGTGCCCGTCGACCTTTGACCGGACCGCAGCGACGCACGGATGCACGCCAAGACCGTAGGATCCTACGCAGTGCCGTGGGGGACCGCACCGCCACTTCCCAGCAAATTAGGGACACTGTTGCTCCTGGGGTATCGGCGAGGACCATTCGCAACCGTCTCCATGAAGCTGGGCTACGGTCCCGCACACCGTTAGGCCGTCTTCCGCTCACGCCCCAACATCGTGCAGCCCGCCTCCAGTGGTGTGGCGACAGGCGTGAATGGAGGGACGAATGGAGACGTGTCGTCTTCAGCGATGAGAGTCGCTTCTGCCTTGGTGCCAATGATGGTCGTATGCGTGTTTGGCGCCGTGCAGGTTAGCGCCACAATCAGGACTGCATACGACCGAGGCACACAGGGCCAACACCCGGCATCATGGTGTGGGGAGCGATCTCCTACACTGGCCGTACACCACTGGTGATCGTCGAGGGGACACTGAATAGCGCACGGTACATCCAAACCGTCATCGAACCCATCGTTCAACCATTCCTAGACCGGCAAGGGAACTTGCTGTTCCAACAGGACAATGCACGTCCGCATGTATCCCGTGCCACCCAACGTGCTCTA
Source organism: Schistocerca americana (assembly GCF_021461395.2). Taxonomy (NCBI): domain Eukaryota; kingdom Metazoa; phylum Arthropoda; class Insecta; order Orthoptera; family Acrididae; genus Schistocerca; species Schistocerca americana. The sequence goes on along the minus strand of NC_060119.1, from coordinate 613,950,766 downwards.
GAAGGTGTAAGTCAACTACCCTGACCAACAAGATCTCCGGATCTGTCCCCCATTGAGCATATTTGGGACTGGATGAAGCGTCGTCTCACGCGGTCTGCATGTCCAGCACGAACGCTGGTCCAACTGAGGCGCCAGGTGGAAATGGCATGGCAAGCCGTTCCACAGGACTACATCCAGCATCTCTACGATCGTCTCCATGGGAGAATAGCAGCCTGCATTGCTGCGAAAGGTGGATATACACTGTACTAGTGCCGACATTGTGCATGCTCTGTTGCCTGTGTCTATGTGCCTGTGGTTCTGTCAGTGTGATCATGTGATGTATCTGACCCCAGGAATGTGTCAATAAAGTTTCCCCTTCCTGGGACAATGAATTCACGGTGTTCTTATTTCAATTTCCAGGAGTGTATATATTGTGAAAAGCAATGGTCTCATAACACTCCCCTGTGGCACGCCAGAGGTTACTTTAACGTCTGTAGACGTCTCTCCATTGATAACAACATGCTGTGTTCTGTTTGCTAAAAACTCTTCAATCCATCCACACAGCTGGTCTGATATTCCGTAGGTTCTTACTTTGTTTATCAGGCGACAGTGCGGAACTGTATCGAACGCCTTCCGGAAGTCAAGAAAAATAGCAGCTACCTGGGAGCCTGTATCTAATATTTTCTGTGTCTCATGAACAAATAAAGCGAGTTGGGTCTCACACGATCGCTGTTTCCGGAATCCATGTTGATTCCTACATAGTAGATTCTGGGTTTCCAAAAACGACATGATTGTCGAGCAAAAAACATGTTCTAAAATTCTACAACAGATCGACGTCAGAGATATAGGTCTATAGTTTTGCGCATCTGCTCGACGACCCTTCTTGAAGACTGGGAGTACCTGTGCTCTTTTCCAATCATTTGGAACCCTCCGTTCCTCTAGAGACTTGCGGTACACGGCTGTTAGAAGGGGGGCAAGTTCTTTCGCGTACTCTGTGTAGAATCGAACTGGTATCCCGTCAGGTCCAGTGGACTTTCCTCTGTTGAGTGATTCCAGTTGCTTTTCTATTCCTTGGACACTTATTTCGATGTCAGCCATTTTTTCGTTTGTGCGAGGATTTATTGAAGGAACTGCAGTGCGGTCTTCCTCTGTGAAACAGCTTTGGAAAAAAGTGTTTAGTTTTTCAGCTTTACGCGTGTCATCCTCTGTTTCAATGCCATCATCATCCCGGAGGGTCTGGATATGCTGTTTCGAGCCACTTACTCATTTAACGTAAGACCAGAACTTCCTAGGATTTTCTGTCAAGTCGGTACATAGAATTTTACTTTCGAATTCACTGAACGCTTCACGCATAGCCCTCCTTACGCTAACTTTGACATTGTTTAGCTTCTGTTTGTCTGAGAGGTTTTGGTTGCGTTTAAACTTGGAGTGAAGCTCTCTTTGCTTTCGCAGTAGTTTCCTAACTTTGTTGTTGTACCACGGTGGGTTTTTCCTGTCCCTCACAGTTTTACTAGGCACGTACCTGTCTAAAACGCATTTTACGATTGCCTTGAACTTTTTCCATAAACACTCAACATTGTCAGTGTCGGAACAGAAATTTTCGTTTTGATCTGTTAGGTAGTCTGAAATCTGCCTTCTATTACTCTTGCTAAACAGATAAACCTTCCTCCCTTTTTTTATGTTCCTATTTACTTCCATATTCAGGGATGCTGCAACGGCCTTATGATCACTGATTCCCTGTTCTGCGCTTACAGAGTCGAAAAGTTCGGGTCTGTTTGTTATCAGTAGGTCCAACATGTTATCTCCACGAGTCGGTTCTCTGTTTAATTGCTAGAGGTAATTTTCGGATGTGCACTCAGTATAATGTCACTCGATGCTCTGTCCCTACCACCCGTCCTAAACATCTGTCCCAGTCTATATCTGGTAAATTGAAATCTCCACCTAAGACTATAACATGCTGAGAAAATTTATGTGAAATGTATTCCAAATTTTCTCTCACAAGGGGAGGCCGCCAATTGTGAAATTCAGATTCGATTCATACTGCGCATAATAATAGCTCATGGCCAGAGGTGTAATGTGGCAAAGCACCAAGATGCACTTCTCAGCCGTTGTCGAGAAAATCGACAGTTAAAAGAAACTGTTGCAGTGAAATACTCTCTACGATTAGTAATTCTTCCACAGCATCGTGGCGCAGTGGTAAGCGCTCTGGTTTGTAATCCGAAGGTCGCCGATGCAAATTTTTTTTTTTAGTATTTGTTTTTTGTAATTCAAATGTGTACACACACACACACACATACACACACACACACACATATATATATATATATATATATATATATATATATATATATATATATAATTCCCGGCAATCAGTTGCAACAATTATGAATATAATAAGTTGTTGAATGTCGTTTGTCGTGGAAAAACTGGCGACTTCGAACATCATTATGTTTTCCGCAAACAAAGTTGTATTTCACAAATGTTATTAATTATCTTCATAATGTTAACCACGTATAGTTAACGGAAGACGTAGAAACGATATTCCGAAACGAATACGTATAGCGTAAGTCAAACGTTCGAATTAGAATAGAGACCCCACGGACACAAATTCGCTGTGGCAGGTATGAAATATAAACTCCGTTACTCGCTCGTTACACTTGAAGGACAGATGTTGAATGGGCCGAAACGAGCCGCCGCATAACAGCGTAGTTGCCTGCTAACTTCGAGAGACGGTAGATGCGGTCCCTAGCGCAACTTATAACATCGTCGAAAATCAGTGCGGACGGGAGAGCTTTGGTACACCCCGTTAAAAAAAACGGAAAAATGGAGGCGGTACAATTGGAGAGCGATCCGCCTTCACCAACATGCATAAGCAATTCATTAATATGCCTCGGGCATGGATGTGTTGTGATGTCCTTAGGTTAGTTAGGTTTAAGTAGTTCTGAGTTCTATGGGACTGATGACCATAGATGTTAAGTCCCATGGTGTTCAGAGCCATTTGAATTACAAAAAACTAATAATAAAAAAAACTGCATGGCGCGAGATTCGATCCGGCGACCTTCGGATTACGAACCCAAGCGCTTACCGCTGCGCCACGACGCTGGGACAAGTTATTAATCGTAGAGAGTATTTCACCGCAACGGTTTCTTTTGACTGTCGATTTTCTCGACAACGGCTGAGAAGTGCATCTTGGTGCTTTGCCACATTACACCTCTGGCCATGAGCTTTTATTATGCGCAGTATGAATCGAATCTGAATTTCACAATTGGCGGCCTCCCCTTGGCAGTTGTTCTGCCACTAATGCTGCTGAGTCGGGAGGTCGGTAAAAGGAGCCAATTATTAACCTAGCTCGGTTGTTGAGTGTAACCTCCACCCATAATAATTCACAGGAACTATCCACTTCTACTTCACTACAGGATAAACTACTACTAACAGCGACGAACACTCCACCACCGGTTGCATGCAATCTATCCTTTCTAAACACCGTCTGTACCTTTCTAAAAATTTCGGCAGAATTTATCTCTGCTAATCAATGCGCCATCCCGCTCAGTGCATTCATATAAGTGATGTTTTAAGTTTACGGCGTTGAACAGCGAAGCTATTTGCACCATTATGTTTGCCCCTCATACCATAGGTCCTGCTTGCAGTGTTTTGTGTGTTACATGACACTCGTGTCGTGCAGGCAACATGCTAGTAAACTTCTCTTTAGGCTGCGAGAAGGGTAAAGTTTTCATTACCTGTGCGATAAGCAGAAACTGACGTGTCTCCATAGTCCTATGTCACCTTTCGAACGCATCGGACTGTTCAATCTGTTGACGCACTCATCACTATGCCATTTGTGCTCGACGATATTGAGGTTTTAACAGGCGATCTAAATCACTGTCAAGTGGCCCACCGATCAGAAGCCTGAATAACCACCAGGCCGCTGCGAGGCGTGCAGGAGGAGAGTAAATGAGGTTCTGGAAGGTACCGCAAGGGATGTGGAGCTATGCAGACTCCAGTGGCGCGGCCAGCTGCAATGGGTTTCTAGGTTGAGGATCCATGACGCGAAGATCCCGATGGAAGTGATGCCACAGAGTCTCGGTTCGGTGCCCAAGGGAGTACGGCAAACTGACCCTGTTGCCTTGTCCAGGTAGTAGATACCGTCGTATCGGGGAAAACCACACTGAACGTGGTCCCCAAGGATATATGCTTATTTCTATTGACCAATGGGTCTTTCAGAATGACGATATCACCCCAGGAATGTCATTAAAACATTCCCAAGTTTTCCATGTGACCGATGGAGTATAAAACGTGACTCATCTGAAAAGTCCATCTGCCGCGGTAACGGCGTCGAAGTTCCAGCATTCGGTGCCGATGAGCAGCATTCAGCATGGGTGCATCAAATCAGGCGTCTGTTGCGGAGGCCCATACGCAGCAAGGTTCGCTGATCGGTCATTGAGAAGACACTGTTGGTAGCCCCTTGTTTCATCTGGGCGGTCAGTTGCTCAACAGCTGTTTGCCCGTACACATCTCAGCAGTACTTGTTCACCCTTGTCATCTACAATCGGCGGTGCACCACATGTGCAAAACGCCATTTTTCCATACGCAGTACAGTTTACCATGGCGGGACGCGAACCGTTTAAAAGCTTTGTCATTTTGGAAATGGTTCCACCTTTGGCCAGAAAGCCAATGATCGTGCCTTTTTATACGGCAGATAATTGGATCCGTTTACGCATTACGACAACGACTGTTTACTGCATCCCCCGTCCTGCTAGTGCAAACCTGCCGTTTGTGACCGGCTGTTGCACGTTGACGCCGAACGTTGTCACATTAACGTAACTGGACCGTGTATAGATCAGGCATGTTGTGACGTTACTATGTATACTGATGGGTCCACAGCTTTGGTGGAGAAGTGGTGAGCATGTGGGAAGCCCACTGTGAATATCATGCAGGATGCCGTGGTACAACATACAAGTTTCAATCATTACGTTTGAGTTCCAATCGTTCAAATGGCTCTAGGCACTATGGGACTTAACATCTGATGTCGTCAGTCCCCTAGACTTAGAATTACTTAAACCTAACTAACCGCCGACCTTGGTGGACGAGCTGTTCTAGGCGCTACAGTATGGAACCGAGAGACCGCTACGGTCGCAGATTCGAATCCTGCCTTGGGGATGGATGTGTGTGATGTCCTTAGGTTAGTTAGGTTTAAGTAGTTCTAAGTTCTAGGGGGACTGATGACCTCAGAAGTTAAGTCCCATAGTGCTCAGAGGCTTTTGAACCATTTTTGAACATAAGTAACCCAAGGAGATCACACACATTCATGCCCGAGGCAGGATTCGAACCTGCGACCGTAGCAGCAGCGTGATTCCGGACTGAAGCGCCTAGAACCGCTCGGCCACAACGGCCGGAACGTTTGAGTTTCGTCGGGATTCAAGTCTTTTCAGAACATTGAGAAATCGCCGTCTGTCCATCACTCTTAAATATGTAGTTTTTTTTTATGGATGAAAATTACACAATCCAGTAACAATACTGTAAGTCTGAGTCATCACAGAAAGTTGTACCAGATCAGGAGACACAAGCATATCACTGTCTTCAAGAATCTCGAAAGATACGGTTTAATTATGATTCACGTTTTACGGAAGAGCCTCCTGCAGCTGAAATGAAAAGCAAAGTGATTCGAAACTATTAGCTTACTTTAGTGCAGCATTGTCCAGTTTTTGTGAAATTTCACCAAAAACCAACTGCGACCTATATGGTATTGTCGTAAGTAGAGTTGCATCCGCAAAGACAAATGATGTTCAAATGTTCAAATGTGTGTGAAATTTTATGGGACTAACTGCTAAAGTCATCAGTCCCTAAGCTTACACACTACTTAACCTAAATTATCCTAAGGACAAAGACACACCCATGCCCAAGGGAGGACTCGAACCTCCGCCGGGACCAGCCGCGCAGTCCATGACTGCAGCGCCTGAGACCGCTCGGCTAAAAAGCCAAATGATAAAATGGTAAGCTGCGCACTAAGCGGTTACATAAAAAATTAATAACAGTAGTCGAGCTACAAAAGTCGTAAAGCCGGCCTCGGTGGTCTAGCGGTTCTAGGAGCTCAGTCCGGAACCGCGCGACTGCTACGGTCGCAGGTTCGAATCCTGCCTCGGGCATGGATGCGTGTGATGTCCTTAGGTTAGTTAGGTTTAAGTAGTTCTAAGTTCTAGGGGACTAATGACCACAGATGTTAAGTCCCATAGTGCTCAGAGCCATTTGAACCATTTGCACCAAAGTCGTGAATATAAGAACCATATTTTTTGCTTGTTTAGGTTTTGAAAGCGATTCGTGTTACAGCAGTTGTACTGGGAGAGACTTAGCGGCGTAAAACTCTGAACAAGAAGTCGCCCAGAAGTAAGAGCACCGGTCCTGTGTATGGGCGCAGCTGGCTGCCGCAACCGTGTGAAACCCAAGCTCGCGGCCTGTGGTCGGCGTTATGTGCAGTCTAATGGCTGCTGCTGGAGACTGATGGAGCGCTCGAGGCGACACAGGACTGCAATTAAAGACTCGCTCAACCACCCGTCTGCGGTTTCCCCTTTCGGCGGACAGAGAGCTGTGGTTTCTAAATTCCTTTGTTGCGAGAATAGTAATTGCAGGTTCTCAATGAATTATTCATCTTCTTCCCTCTCCCTTTGCAAACTAACTGTTTTCTTGCGCTCTGCTAATGCTAATAGCCGGTTTACCCTGTGCCTCACTAATGTAAAACTTTGACGTTGTTGGTCGGGAAATCCCTTGGGACTGCAGTAGACCACCTGCGCATTACATGGTGGTTCTGTTGAGAGGAATGAATTTCATGTTTCAAGTGTAATTTTTCTGTTCAGACGACTGCGATGCATGAGTGTAAGGAATATTCTTTGTTTACCTAATAATGTGAGTTTGAAACACAGTGGCGCCACGTAAGTTACTCCTCTCAGACAGCATCAACTGGACACAAAAATCCACCAGTAGTCATTATTAATATTATTATTAATTGTTACCTATTGCTGCATTTCTTTTGACCCTTTATGTAGCACTCAGAAATTCGAGAACTTGAAATACTAAAACATGCACAAAAATATAAGCTTCTCAAAACGTAAATGATATTCAAGACACTGGAAGAAGAACAGAAGTAAAAATAAACAGAAGAGTAGATGAAAGAAGTACTTTTTCATACCGTCTTGGACGGAATGGAGTCTCAAGAAAAAATATTCGGTATTTCTTTTCCCAACGGGAGACAGTGCAGTACCCATTCCTTAGTTTCTACCTTATCCTCTGACAGTATGCTGTCTCGCCCACTGAGACAGTAGCCACTAGCCCTACGGAACAATGAAAATAAATACGGGACACCAGCACACTGTCTGGTGAACGTTTTCTTTATCAGCGTACGAGACTAAATTCTGAACGTGATGTGTAGGCGGTATATAAACGAATATCCTTGGAATCTGAACCAAGAAATGGGAAATTCGGCTGAAGTTTAAAAGTTAAGATTCAGGTTTCTGGCCAAGTACAGAACGCATATGTACATCGAAAAAAATGGCTCTGAGCACTATGGGACTTAACAGCCATCGTCATCAGTCCCCTAGAACTTAGAACTACTTAAACGTAACTAACCTAAGGACATCACACAACACCCAGTCATCACGAGGCATAGAAAATCCCTGACCCCGCCGGGAATCGAACTCGGGCACCCGGGTGTGGGAAACGAGAACGCTACCGCACGACCACGAGCTGCGGACATATGTACATCGTGTCCACATCGAAAAGTTACGTGGCTGCTCAGGGCAAAGAGATGTTCAGTGAAGTGGTTCAGGACGGTTCACGTCGTGGCGCTCCGATGCGCCGAGAGAAGTTTTGTGCAATGGTAAGTTCAAAATGGTTCAAATGGCTCTGAGCACTATGGTACTTAACATCTGAGGTCATCAGTTCCCTAGAACTTAGAACTACTTAAACCTAACCAACCTAAGGACATCACACACATCCATGCCCGAGGCAGGATTCGAACCTGCGATCGTAGCGGTTTCGCGTTTCCAGACTGAAGCGCCTAGAACCGCTCGGCCACGCAATGGTAAGTCACTTTCATCGTATACAGAGACTATGTACCAACCAGAATTGCGCAGAGCCTACAGTGAAAGTTGCAGTGCTTGAGTTCTAGTCGTCTCCTGTTTGTTGTGGAGATTCCTTGGGGCACATGCTTATCTTTTACGACAGTGTCATACGTGAGTGTGCAGGAACACTGTATTCCTGCCTTCCCAATCAGTAAATGTGCAGCATGTATCAACCGGAAAGATATGTACGCGACCCGAGGAAAATGGTTTAACAGCAGAAACATACCGTTTGTATATTGCGCGACTCTTCACAATGACATTAAATTCAATAAACATAGATTAGATATTTTATAAACGAAGTACGTATAAGGCGTAATCTCACTTTTACCTACTCGTCTTTTCAGTTATGCAACAATTCTTTTCAAAAGAATCTTGGTGCACGCAATGCTTTATGAGGAACTGCCTGAGGTAATGATTTCCTTACTGGACCTCCTGAAACACAGATCGTTGGAGTTTAATATCCAGTGCGTCGTTGGGTACTGAAGGATTTTCCAGACAACTGAAAGACTGTGATCGAAGTCTGACTATAATGGAAGATAGGAAGGTAATAACGCCTCGAAATTGTTGGAAATGGAGCACGATCTTCGATTGAAGAAGGAAATCAGTCGTAGTATTTTCAAATGAACCATCCTAGCATTCTCCGTAACCATCTTAAACGAATTTCGAAAATCTTATGAGAAAGGCTAGTGGGGATCTGAACCGTGGTTTTTCAGATATGATACCACTTCGTTTGGTGGACCATAATGCAAATGTGTCAACACAGCAGCCAGTACTACTGATATTGTTAACAGGAAGCAACAACTGGTTTTTAATGCAGGTGATGTCCGACAGTTTTGATCTGTTCGGGAATTTCAAACACCATACACATTACTGCAGAGTGGAAAATCCATCCTTGGGACAACCTTTAGGTTAGTCTGTAGCTAAATCGTTATCCCCTGATAGTCTTTCATTCCGGAGTTTTAATCCAGCTAGCTATGCAGGATAGTTCGAAGTTAGAAAAGTATGAATACGATCCTGGCGCAGTTTAAGTTGTGGAAACCTGTTGTGAGTCGTGTATGCGTAGCTCAGCTGGTCTGAGCAAAAGTTCCTGATTCAAATACGGCTCCAGAACACCGCTTTGATCTGTCGGGTTGTTTTGTTCACACTGCACTCCCATCGTTCTATGAGGAGTTAATGTGCGTTTCAAAAAGCAGAGAAACAAAACAGGTAAGTGTCAAGAATCATCATACACCAAATGTAATTGAAATTTGTTCTCTTTAAAATGTATTTCGAGTTCATCATTCGACTTAGTACTTCTGAAGATCTAAAAAAATAATAAGGGCACAGTTATCTACAAGTTGATGATGGCTGGAAAAATAGGATGATCTAAATTTCTTAAGAAGGTGTAGATATCTATTTGCCTTCTACATGGAAGTTAGAAGTGAGATGTGGAAAAACTAATTAAAAGTACGACTTACATGTCATTTCATAAGTTCATAATGGGAAGCAGACACAATTTATGGACAGATAAAGCCATCCGTGAAGTTACTAGCAAAAGTGGTAACATTAAGAGTGCAATATGATATCCGCTGTTAAATGCAGAGGAGAGAGCAGATAGGTACTGCAATATCTCTTTATATTCTACTAATTATCCCTGCACAATTCTATGAGTGAATTACGTTTCCTACTTGACCATCTATATACTCACAGAATCGATGCGCAAAATAGTACAGTACTATTACTATTGCATGAGCGCATAGTTACTCTTTGTAATATTCTCTCTGGTGTGTTGAGAGGACTTCTAGGATCTTCTCCGTGCCGAATAGCCCCATTGAATAATTGTAATTTTGCTATCGAGATTACTGGAAGAAAGAGATTGAAAATACATTGTATGCTACTCAAGAAAATATGTACTGCACATTTACATCAAAGGTGTGTAAGGAATTTCATTATAGATCTACTCTATAATTGGTACAAGGTGTCGTGTCGTTGGTAATCAGAAGGGAACTTCCGATGAATTGGAAACTAAACTGCAATTATTAGATCCAAGAGCTCCATTATTTCATCGGATAACTAAACTCTATCAAAGCAAACTTTCCGCTTGATCTGAGGTTTCCCAACTGACTACGCAATGCAAGAAAACCAAGACATTTTATTTACACAGGATTGCAGATCGCTTCGAATCATCGAGACTGCGGACAAGGAGAGTCATCGTCCGATTCTGATTAAACAAGTAAAGCTTAATTGTAACTTTCTTGAGCGACTGTGATGACTGTGATATGGCTGCTTATGAATGAGATCATTAATAAAGTATTAATAACTAACTTTCCTCCTCACCAGCAACCAGTATAAACACAATATTAATAGAAATTATATTGGCGACTGTGATGACTGTGATATGGCAGTGAATGAATGAGATCATTAATAAAATACTAATAACTAACTTTCCTCCTCACCAGCAACCAATATAAACACAATATTAATTAAAATCATAGTACAAAGAGTACATTGAGGGCCTCTATGAGGAGGAAGCTCGTTTGATGACGTCACAGAAGAAGACACGGTAGTCAATATAGAAGAGATAGGGGATCCAGTAGTAGAATCAGAATTTTGAAAGAGCTTTGGAAGACTTATGATTGAACAAATCAGAAGAGACAGATCACATTCCATCAGAATTCCTAAAATTGATAGGACAGATACCATTCCATTAGAATTTCTAAAATCATTGGGTAAAGTGGTAACGAAAAGACTGTTCGCATCGGTGTGCAGAATGTATGAATGTGCCGATATACCATCAGACTTCGGGAAAACATCAACCGCACAATTCCGAAGATACCAAGAGTTTACTAGTGCGAGAACTATCGCACAAACAGATTTAAAAGCCCAGGCATCCAAGTTGCTGACAAGAATAATATACACAACAATGGAAAAAATTGAGACTTTGTTAGATGACGATAAGTTTGGCTTTAGGAAAGGTAAATGCACCAGAGAGGGATTTCTAACGTTGCGGTTGCTAGTGGAAGCAAGATTTAATAAATGTGTGAAATGTATTTGCAGCGGCTTATAGGGACTACCATCAGCTGTATAATGGAATGACGACAGTGAAAATTTCTGTCGGACCGGGACTCGAACCCGGATTTCCCGCTTATCGTGAGCGGTCGCCTTACCATTTTTTTCCATTTTGTTTCTTGTATTTGGTCACATGACATCCGTTGAAGTTTGTTGTTGATCCGTTCGGTCAGTTTTTTTACTACAGACACCAGCCAGCTCTCTGACCGAACACGCTGAGCTACCGTGCCGGCAGCCAATTGGCACTCCGAAAACACCTCACGTCCACATCCGAACGTCCATATATCGGCAGACTATGTGTCTACTACCTGTGCTCGTACATTCATTTTGTAATTACGGTACTGAGCAGATATGCCCAAAGGAACGTGCACCGTGTTTCCGAATAACGCAGGTAGTGCAATAGCGTATTTATCCAGCAAGCAACGTTCAAGTAACATGTCTCTAATGTATGGAGATATGCATAATGGATGTACGAGTACATGTTGCAGACAAACGGTTGTTGACATGTTGAACTTTAGGTATAGCCGTGAGTCGCACTTGCATAGCATAGCCAAATCATAAAACGACCGCTCGCGATAAGCGGGAAATCTCGGTTCGAGACTCCGTCCGTCACAAATTTTCACTGTCGGCATTGCATTATACGTCCGAAAGGCACAGTGCAACGTAATTCGGAACAAAAAAGACGCTACAATATCGTAAAATCAAGAAATATTCATAGGATTTGTCGACTTGGAAAAAGCGTTCAACAATGCAAATGGTGCAAGATGTTCGAAATTCTGAGAAAAATAGAGGTAAGCAATAGGGAAAGACGGGTGATATACAGGAAAGGGCTAAATAAAAGTGGCCCGCACGAGTGAACACGATTGGATGTGAATTTGTGGTAGCATTAACGGAGGAGGAAAAGATCTACGAGATGGAGGAACTGCCTAAAAAGCCCTCCGAACCTTGGAGGACATTTACACAGTCTTCACGCCTGACAGAGTTCTTAGTAGAGGTCAGTCTGGTCGCGGCCCTAGCTGCCCACCTAAATCACCTGATCTGTAAATGTGCGATTATTTGGTGTGGGGAGCCCTCTAGTTCAAGCTGTATCGCAACAACCATCATACTCTTCAAGAAATGCAGCAGAGCATTTCGGATGGGATTGCAGCAGTTCCAATAGTCCAGCTTCACTCCACCTTCAGCAAATTGCTAATCAGAGCCCAACAGTGCTAAAAGATGAATGATGGTGACTTTCAACATCTGCTACAAATTGATGCTGTAGCTCCTTTCCTCAGCTGTATTTATTTGTACCTTGGAACTCTATTCTGTGGACCACTTCAATTTGCCCCACTCTGTACAGTATGTACAAGAACGAAAAGGGAATATTAAGATTGGAAGACCAAGAACGAAGCATTCGGATTAAAAAGGGTGAAAGACAGGGATGCAATCAACCAACGACGGAAGTAAAAGAAAGATTCAAGAGTAGGATTAAAATTCAAAACGAAAGATTCTCAATGGTAAGATTCGCTGATGGCATTGCTAGCCCCAGTGAAAGTGAAGAATTGCAAGTCTTGCTGAATGGAATGAACAGACTTATGAGTACAGAACATGGGCTGAAAGTAAATGGAAGAAAGACGATAGTAATGAGAAGTAGCAGAAATGAGAACAGCGAGAAACCTAACATCAGTATTGGTGATCGCAAAGTAGAAGAAGTTATGGAATTCTGCAAAATAGACCATGACGGACGGAGCAAGGAAGAAATAAGTAGACTAGTAGTGGCAAAAAGTCCATTCCTGGCCAAGAGAAGTCTACTAGTATCAAACATAGACCTTATTTCGAGGAAGAAATTTCTGCCTGTACGTTTGGAGCGTAGCGTTGTATGGTAGTGAAACAAGGATTGTGGGAAAACCGGAACAAAAGAGAATCAAAGCATTTGGGATGCGGTGCTACAGAAGAATGATGAAAATTAGGTGGACTGATAAGGCAAGGGATGAGGAGGTTCTCTGGAGAATAAGCGTAGGAAGGAATTACGGAAAACACTGACAAGAAGTAAGGTAGGATGATGAGATATATGTTAAGACATGAGGAAATAGCTTCCCAGGTACTATAGGGAGCTGTAGAGCGTAAAAACCGTGGAGCAAGACAGAGTTTGGAATACATTCAGTAAATATTTAAGGACGTAGCTTGCAAGTGATACCTTGATATGAAGACTTCTCTGTTGGCGCAGGAGAGAAATTTGTGGCTACATCAAACCAGTCAAAAGGCTGGTAACTCAAAAGAAAGCCTGTTATAAGCAAATAACAGCCTTCTACAATTTAACAGTGTTTAAAATGTACCATATCGATGTGAAGGCAGTGCGGGTGCCTATGTTCGCTCTAATTCAAATCCGAAGGTATCAAGTACGTCAGATGATACTGGCAAAAGATAGGCACAGTCTTTTTTCTACAAATAAATGTGCCTAATAAGAAATTGTTTATGTGAGTATAGCATAACAATGTGCTCATGTAATTACTAAACTACTGTCTGCATGTTTCTTCTTGGCTGGTTTACACACTATTAATGCATGTTTTTCTAAAGACTACAATATCAAGTCTTTAAGCAGGCAAATTGTATTGACAGCCACTATTATTTTCGTACTGGATTGATGGAACTTAGTTCTAAACAGTTCCTAGTTCTTTTCTTCTTTCACGTAAATTTCTTATTAGCGGTAAAAACTGACATGCGCAGTCATTTCAAAAACTTTTGTAAAACTAAGTGCAGTGTTGTTGAGGAGAAAAATCGTGGAGAAACGTAGAAAATCAGGTTCTAATCCCAGTCTGGCACGGAGTTTCGTTTGTCCCTTCATACACATTTTGTGTTATCGTTATCATCAAAACTGTTATTACGCTGCTGGAAAAAAATTAGGACGCGGACGCTGACTATGGCATCCAGTCGATCGTACAGATGGCGAATACTGTCTGAGATACATTGTGCCATGCCTGCTCGAACTGTTCAAGTAATTTTGAAAGAGCTGTTGGTTAACGATTTGCACGTGTCGCTTTTCATCCCATCATATTTCACAAGTGCTCGATTGGAGACAAGGCCAGAGGTCGTGCTGGTCAGGGAAGCTGCTGTACTTCTTGCAGAACACGTTGAATTTCAATGTGTGGGGGAGCATTATCCTGTTCGAACAGCACATCAACTTCCTGTTGCAATTAAGGCAAAAGAAGCGGTCTAATGACATTCTGCACGAACCGAGTGCTGGTTAGTATCCCCTCCACAAAAACCAAAGATGAACGAGAGTTGTAGCTTATCGCACCCCAGATCATGACACCTGGGGTGGTGCCAGTGTGTCTTGGACTAACGCACTATTCGAGACAGCGCCCATCAAATCTGCTTCATACGTACAAACAACCATCATTTGCGTGCAGGCAAAATTTGCTTTCATCGCTGTAGACATCGGCGCACCATTTCATCTTTCAAGTGATCCTGTGACGACACCAGTCAAGCCGTGCACGCCAGTGTTCAGCTTCTGCGTAAGACGTGCTTGTCTCATTGCCAATAATCAGTTCATAACAGTTCGTGTTGACATGTCTGGCCTCACAAGCTCTCTTACCTATGTTGTGGCAGCTGTACGATCTGCCACAGACACTTACTCCACTTACTCTTACAATATGGCGATTCTAAAAGGGCGTCTATGCTGCGTGGGTGTCCACTGCTACCCCCATCGTTGCACAACTGATGCAGCACGTCCAGTTTGTGTGGGAAAGGATCATTCCGCTACTTGGAAGTCCACAATATGTCCCATCAAACTCGCTCAGGTGCCTTTAGGATTCGCGAGTAAGTCTCTGTAGCATGGTTGCCTGCTACTTCCACATATTTGCACTACATTGAGTCATTTGGCTGTGAGCATTCTCTATTAAAGGGCAAGCGCAGATGGCACTATATTAGCTACGTACCCCGCTATCTGTTGATGGACGACGTTGAAACCATTATCAGTACATCTGCTATCCCTCTAGTGGCATACGACATCATCAGATCAAAATAAAAGTCCTATTTCCAGGTGTACTATTTTATCGGCAGTGTATTATTACACTATGTGATCAAAAGTATCCGGACACCCCCATAAACATACGTTTTTCATATTAGGTGCATTGTGCTGCCACCCACCGCAACCTCAGTAGTCATTAGACATCGTGAGAGAGCAGAATGGGGCGCTCCACTAAACTCACAGCCTTCGAACGTGGTCAGATGATTCAGTTTACTTGTGTCATACATCTGCACGCGAGATTTCCACACTCCAGAACATCCCTAGGTCTACTGTTTCCGATGTGATAGTGAAGTGGGAACGGGACATGTACAGCACAAAAGCGTACATGCCGACCTCGTCTGTTGACTGACAGAGATCACCGACAGTTGAAGAGGTGCGTAATGTGTAATAGGCAGACATCTATCCAGACCATAACACAGGAATTCCAGACTGCATCCGTATCCACTGCAAGTACTACGACAGTTAGGCGGGAGGTGCGAAAACTAGGATTTCATGGTCGAGGGGTTGCTCATAAGCCACACATCACACCGGTAAATGCCGAACGACGCCTCGCTTGATACAAGGAGCGTAAACATTGGACGACTGAACGGTGGAAAAACGTCGTGCGAAGTGACGAATCGCGGTACACAATGTGGCGATCCGACGGCAGGGTGTGGGTACGGCGAATGCCCGGTGAACGTCATCAGCCAGCGTGTGTAGTGCCAGCAGTACAGTTCGGAGGCGGTGGTGTTATGGTGTGGTGGCGTTTTTCATGGAGTGGGCTTGCACTCCATGTTGTTTTGCGTGACACTATCATAGCAGAGGCCTACATTGATGTTTTAAGCACCTTCGTGCTTCCCACTGTTGAAGAGCAATTCGGGGATGGCGATTGCGTCTTTCAACACGATCGAGCACATGTTCATTATGCACGGCCTATGGCGGAGTATATACACGACAATAACATCCCTGTAATGGACTGGCCTGCACAGTGTCCTGACCTGAATTCTACAGTACACTTTTGGGATGTTTTGGAGCTCCGACTTCGTGCCAGGCCTCACCGACCGACATCGATACCTCTCCTCAGTGCAGCACTCCGTGAATAATCGGCCGCCATTCCCCAAGAAACCTTCCAGCACCTGATTGAACGTATGCCTGCGAGAGTGGAAACCGTCATCAAGGTTAAGGGTGGACCAATGTCATATTGAATTCCAGCATTACCGATGAAGGGCGACAAGAACATGTTCAGCCAGGTGTCCGGATACTTATGTTCATATAGCGTATTTTTATTATTATGTGCAGTCACGTACTATTGATAACGTGATGTTAGCTCACTAACGGTATGCGGCTATTTTAACAGACGTATTCTTGTCAGGTGACGAAGATGCTTAAATAAATAAATTGCTACCAATGGTAATAAGAACATCACGTATAGAAACCATTTTTCCTGATCTTTATATGGGAGACGTCTTACCACGAAACACAGTGTGTGATTGTGGAAGGCGAGCGTTTGGAAACCGGGAGGAATGTATATTCTGCGCACAGGTGGGGCGCGCGCTTTATGAGAGAATGCAGGGGGCGAGCGCTGGTTTGGTAAGCGGCAAAGCGTGACCACCGCGCCAAGTCGGTCGCGCGGCCGACGCATCCACAATGGCGCGACGCGGCGTGCAATATTGCTCGCTCGCTCACTAGGTCCTCAATTTCGCCATGTTTGGAGATGTAATCCTAAGTCGTGGTCTTCGCCAGGGTCTATCTCTAGGCCTTTTCTTGTACACTGCCCTCCTCACATTTAATTCCAGTTTGCTTCTTGGATATGCTAATGGAAGACATAAAATTAGCGGGAAATTCAAAATCAGCGGGGAAAATTCAAATTTTTCCCTCTGGCTACGAAGCATTCTAGGTAGAGAGACGCAGTTGCCATTGACCGAGTGCTAGAGAATAGCTCTAACCAGTCTCGTCAATAAGTGCTGTAACTACAGAGGATCTTTTGGCTGATAGTCTAGCACCAGAGAGTTGCTCCTGCCAGGTCTGTGGGTCGCAGACAATGGTGTCCCCCTCTAGCCACGACACTGCCTGATACAAAGTGAAGACCCGGAAGGCAATGTAATATTGCACACGTACGCACCATCAGCGGGTATGTAAGTGATTAGAGCTGCATTTCTCCGAGACAATTAGAACAGCCGCAGCCCATTCGTTGTGGGACAACGTTTTCTGCACTTGACACAGTTGAAAAGGGCTTTCATTCGTGGTTTCCATTTCGCCGGCTGGTCGAATCCTACCCATATTTGTGGGGCATTATGATGTGACCGTCACACGATGTCGGACTTCATGGCAATGTGTGGATAGACATACTCTTCGTCAAGGTTCTGGTTGACCGTCACAAGGCAGGATCGCCTAACTGTGCTCTAAGCGTATCGTAACCCCTTCTCATCGGCGGAGACTACGCAGCTACCGTCTCTTGTGTAGGCTGCAGTCAGCACCTCAACACAAACGGCTGTGTTTGGAGTGGTGCAGTGACCAGGAAGCACGGACTGCTGACGAATGCGTACCATTCTGTTCACCAATGAAACGCGGTTCTGCATTACCCTGGATGACCATCGTCGAAGAGTGTAGTGTCGACCTGGGTAGAGGTCTCACTCATCCAATATTTTGTGGAGACACAGCGGTGTTATAGTGGTGTTATGATGCGAGGAACCATCGCATATGTCTTCAGATCTCGGATGGTAGCGACTGACAAAAATACGACGCTCAACTGTACGTCACGGACACCCCATGTTCTCATGTGTTACCTTCCATGTTACAGTCTCCTCGTGCCACTTTTCGACATGGGACGCTTCTCTATGAACTGTCTGCATGACGCTGAAGTAGTCCCATGGTCAGCATGAGGGGTAGCGCCGTATAACGATCCTGCCTTGGAGGCAGTTAAGTGTGTCTCAGTGCTGGGTAGTGACAGATGGTGACGCGAGACTGGACGCACACGTAGTTTATGTATCAGCCGATAGAGGACAATATGGGATAGGGGGACTGTGATTTTAGTTTCGATTGTGCCCACTAGAGTGCACTAAAGTAACAGAATGTTTTTCATAAACTGTTCTAGTATTTTCATAAAGCGTTATCATGTCTTTTTGTATATGTAAAATGTTATAAATGTGTTTTGGCAGTATGAATGATGCGTGAGTGTGGTTTAGGGTTAATATGAAGATAATTGTTTAACGAGTTATGTAGTGGGATTTAGTGTGGGAACATTTCGAAGAAGTATGGATGTGAACAAAGGGGATTTTTGTAGAATAGATTTGTTAAGTAAGTTTATGGTAAAGGGAAAGTTAATTCAGGTATAAATAACAATAGTAAATAACTTTGTGCATAAGCAAAACTTCAACATATTAGATAATTACGTCGGTAAAAAGTGCAGTCGTTAGGTTTACCATTTTGCGATTGGTTGTTGACGAAAAGCGCGGACTGATGCGGGAGTGCGTTGTTTTGCTATTGGCTCTTGAGTAAACTGACCAATGGTAAAGCAATACTGTTCGCACGCCTTTCTCTGCTAGGGTAGGGTCGAAGCCTACCCATGAAACAGTTCTGACGTGTGTAGTAGTAGTTCCGATGGAAACTATAAGTTGCCCGATCTAGCAGTGTTTCATACATCAAAAGTGTTGAAAAGTGACGGACGGCATAATTATTCCAATGTGTGTGTAGAAATTTCGGAATATTTAAGTGAATTTTGTGACGAGAAAAGACATATATTCCGCGTGGCGTTTGAGCAGGTCGGTGGCTAAAACCTGTGACTGCATTTGGTACCGACAGACTTAATATTTGGCGAGCATTCTCAATCAAAATGAATCAGTATTTTTGTAGCCATTACGTTTTCGGGAAATGCAACGCCATAAACTTGCTAACGTGAGTGAAAGGTATTCCGCGCGACTGCTACGGTCGCAGGTTCGAATCCTGCCTCGGGCATGGATGTGTATGATGTCCTTAGGTTAGTTAGGTTTAAGTAGTTCTGAGTTCCAGGGGCTGATGACCTCAGATGTTAAGTCCCATAGTGCTCAGAGCCATTTGAACCATTTTTTTGAAAGGTATTGTGAGTGACTGTGTTAAGACTAGCACGGGCTTGGCAGTGATATTTGTTCACCTAAGTTTCAGAGTGTATTAATTGAGGACAAAATTTCCAACCTTTCATTTCGTGTTCCTCCCGAAACGTGGATTAGTGACTTTAATTGCAGCCTGGTTCACGTCGAAGTACAGTAGGTTTCACTCGGCTTTCCTACTGATGATCTGCTGAGACAATGTTCACAGGAAGGTGCAGGTTCGTCGTAAAGGGGCGGAAAGAACCGCGCCGTCGCAAGCAGTGTCTCCAGATCTGTCCCCGATACAAAATAAGTGCGACAAGCTGAGACGTCAACACCGTCCTAGAGCCAGTACCCAGGATTACGAGGACCAGATACAACAGTTCTCGGCCATCTTGCCTCAGTAGAGGGGACAGCAGTTGTACGACACTCTTCCGAACCAAATCAGTTCATCCACACCAGATAGGGTGCACGTCATATAGATAAGTGGGCTCGTACTGCCAAGTTCTTAGTGAATTTGAGTCCATACGGTAACCAGTGAAATAACGCATCATACCCTGTCTAGCCATGAAGCTTCACTTGGGTTCTCGCATCTTGTGAGTGTTTCAGTACTGTTGTCAGGCAGTGAAAAATAATGGAATGACGAAGACACGCCATAATGTAGATTAAGGAATAGCTGGTCTTTGCCCCTCACAGTCAGTTAGCGCATGCCATTGCCTTTAAATGCAGAAACGGTATCACAGCCATCTATGAGGAAGCACAGACTGAGATAGTAACAGAAATCAGATAACGTTAAAACTAGAGCAGCCACAGCTAAAGTAATTATACGTATGTGACTGACCAAATCATACGATATAATAGGTCTTTACATACAGGTAATAAAACTATTGAAGTATAAAACTAAATGAGATGTCCAATACTCTGCTGTAGATATATTTATTTAAGTCGATTAAAGACACACACACACATAACCTGTTTCGCAACTTACAAGTTGCATTTTTTGGTGTATAAATGCTATGTCATACGGTAGGGGGTTATCACAGAATGCCGCAGAGTAACAGGCTGAGAGCTTTGCCTTGCCAAGCCAACTCTTACTCTGCGGCATCCTATAATTACTCCCTATACCATTTGACATAGCATTACGTACGCCAGCAGATGTAACTTAAAAGTTGCGAAACAGGAGTCTCCAGTAGACTTAAATACAGTTGCACAGCTACAACGGGCGATTGGAGTATTCATTCTGTTGTATAGTTTAATAGTTTTAACACCTGGCCCGCCGCTATGGCAGAGCGGTTCTAGGCGCTTCAGTCTGGAACCGCGCTCTGTTACGGTCGCAGGTTCGAATCCTGCCACGATCATGGATGTGTGTGATGTCCTTAGGTTAGTTAGGTTTACGTAGTTGTAAGTCTAGGGGACTGATGAGTGATGACCTCAGATGTTAAGTCCCATAATGCTTCGAGCCATTTCAACCATTTTAACACTTGTATACAGGGTGTTACAAAAAGGTACGGCCAAACTTTCAGGAAACATTCCTCACACACAAAGAAAGAAAATATGTTATATGGACATGTGTCCGGAAACGCTTACTTTCTATGTTAGAGCTCATTTTATTACTTCTCTTCAAATCACATTAATCATGGAATGGAAACACACAGCAGCAGAACGTACCAGCGTGACTTCGAATACTTTGTTACAGGAAATGTTCAAAATTCCTCCGTTAGCGAGGATACATGCATCCACCCTTCGTCGCATGGAATCCCTGATGCGCTGATGCAGCCCTGGAGAATGGCGTATTGTATCACAGTCGTCCACAATACGGGCACCAAGAGTCTCTGCATTTGGTACCGGGGTTGCGTAGACAAGAGCTTTCAAATGCACCCATAAATGAAGGTCAAGAGGGTTGAGGTCAGGAGAGCGTGCAGGCCATGGAATTGGTCCGCCTCTACCAATCCATCGGTCCACGAATCTGTTGTTGGGAAGCGTACGAACACTTCGACTGAAATGTGCAGCAGCTCCATCGTGCATGAACCACAAGTTGTGTCGTACTTGTAAAGGCACATGTTCTAGCAGCACAGGTAGAGTATCCCGTATGAAATCATGATAACGTGCTCCATTGAGCGTAGGTGGAAGAACATGGGGCCCAATCAAGACATCACCAACAATGCCTGCCCAAACGTTCACAGAAAATCTGTGTTGATGACATGATTGCACAATTGCGTGCGGATTCTCGTCAACCCACACATGCTGGTTGTGAAAATTTACAGTTTGATCACTTTGGAATGAAGCCTCATCCGTAAAGAGAACATTTGCACTGAAATGAGGATTGACACGTTGTTGGATGAACCATTCGCAGAAGTGTACCCGTGGAGGCCAATCAGTTGCTTATAGTACCTGCACACGCTGTACATGGTACGGAAACAACTGGTTCTCCCGTACCACTCTCCATACAGTGACGTGGTCAGCGTTACCTTGTACAGCAGCAACTTCTCTGACGCTGACATTAGGGTTATCGTCAACTGCACGAAGAGTTGCCTCGTCCATTGCAGGTGTCCTCGTCGTTCTAGGTCTTCCCCAGTCGCTAGTCATAGGCTGGAATGTTCCGTGGTCCCTTAGACGCCGATCAATTGCTTCGAACGTCTTCCTGCCGGGACATCTACGATCTGGAAATCTGTCTCGATACAAACGTACCGCGCCACGACTATTGCCCCGTGCTAATCCATACCTCAAATGGGCATCTGCCAACTCCGCATTTGTAAACATTGCACTGACTGCAAAACCAGGTTCGTGATGAACACTAACTTGTTGATGCTACGTACTGATGTACTTGATGCTAGTACTGTAGAGCAATGAGTCGCTTGTCAACACAAGCACCGAAGTCAACATAACCTTCCTTCAATTGGGCCAACTGGCGGTGAATCGAGGAAGTACAGTACATACTGACGAAACTAAAATGAGCTCTAACATGGAAACTAAGCGTTTCCGGACACATGTCCACATAACATCTTTTCTTTATTTGTGTGTGAGGAATGTTTCCTGAAAGTTTGGCCGTACCTTTTTGTAACACCCTGTATAAACCTAGGATTGAAATGTTTTCTATAAAAAACTTATTTTTTTATAGTGGCGACTGGAGAAAATAAACGTTCGTTACAAATGTAAGAGTGTAAGAAACAAGAAAAATCTGTTAAAGTTCAGTTATACATTTGGAAAATCTTACAGTATTAAAAGCAGGTGTTGGATAATTTTAGAGCTGTATATGTCTTATTTCCAAGCCATTACAGTATTTTCGAAGACATCTACAGTGGAAAAATAATACTTTATCAGCAGCTGTCCCTTGTAGAGCTATCTTCAACTTACTTATAATGTCCAAACCAGGACGAGTAAATTTGCCTGCTGGGTTGGAAATGTTGCCTCCGAACTGGAAAAATAACCTATGTATAGCCTCAACTTCATAGTCTCAAAAAAAAGAAAAAGTAACTTACATACAGTGAAACCTCTCTTAACGAGCACCTTTCATAACGCACAATTCGCATAACGAACAAAATAAATTATAAAAAAATGAGTCGCTTAACGAGCGATGTTTCGCATAACGAGTGACGACGATTTAGTGTGACGTCACCACCGCTGGCGCGTGGTGGGGGAAACGTTCAACAGCATGAACACCTTTCGTACCGGCAGCGGCATGTGAATAATGTCTTTAGGACGTCCTGCAACCTGGGTTTAGCGCTCTTTCTGCTACTATCTTAGTCACAAGCTGATGAAAAATCGTCTCAGAGCGTTATTCTGTGCCAATCCAAGCGCCGATTTGAAAATTAAACCGCTGTTATGTTTACAGAAAAAATTGGACAATCCTATATTGAATCACTTCTTAGGGAATAACACATTACAATGTCTTCTTTGTAATTAATACATTGTGAATTTACGACGCAGTAATGACAGATAATGTCATGTGTCGCTAGCAATACTCCGCCGATAATAGATCTACATCTACATCTACATTTATACTCCGCAAGCCACCCAACGGTGTGTGGCGGAGGGCACTTTACGTGCCACTGTCATTACCTCCCTTTCCTGTTCCAGTCGCGTATGGTTCGCGGGAAGAACGACTGTCTGAAAGCCTCCGTGCGCGCTCTAATCTCTCTAATTTTACATTCGTGATCTCCTCGGGAGGTATAAGTAGGGGGAAGCAATATATTCGATACCTCATCCAGAAACGCACCCTCTCGAAATCTGGACAACAAGCTACACCGCGATGCACAGCGCCTCTCTTGCAGAGTCTGCCACTTGAGTTTGTTAAACATCTCCGTAACGCTATCACGCTTACCAAATAACCCTGTGACGAAACGCGCCGCTCTTCTTTGGATCTTCTCTATCTCCTCCGTCAACCCGATCTGGTACGGATCCCACACTGATGAGCAATACTCAAGTAGAGGTCGAACGAGTGTTTTGTAAGCCACCTCCTTTGTTGATGGACTACATTTTCTAAGGACTCTCCCAATGAATCTCAACCTGGTACCCGCCTTACCAACAATTAATTTTATATGATCATTCCACTTCAAATCGTTCCGCACGCATACTCCCAGATATTTTACAGAAGTAACTGCTACCAGTGTTTGTTCCGCTATCATATAATCATACAATAAAGGATCCTTCTTTCTATGTATTCGCAATACATTACATTTGTCTATGTTAAGGGTCAGTTGCCACTCCCTGCACCAAGTGCCTATCAGCTGCAGATCTTCCTGCATTTCGCTACAATTTTCTAATGCTGGAACTTCTCTGTATACTACAGCATCATCCGCGAAAAGCCGCATGGAACTTCCGACACTATCTACTAGGTCGTTTATATATATTGTGAAAAGCAATGGTCCCATAACACTCCCCTGTGGCACGCCAGAGGTTACTTTAACGTCTGCAGACGTCTCTCCATTGATAACAACATGCTGTGTTCTGTTTGCTAAAAACTCTTCAATGCAGCCACACAGCTGGTCTGATATTCCGTAGGCTCTTACTTTATTTATCAGGCGACAGTGCGGAACTGTATCGAACACCATCCGGAAGTCAAGAAAAATAGCATCTACCTGGGAGCCTGTATCTAATATTTTCTGGGTCTCATGAACAAATAAAGCGAGTTGGGTCTCACACGATCGCTGTTTCCGGAATCCATGTTGATTCCTACATAGTAGATTCTGGGTTTCCAAAAACGACATGATACTCGAGCAAAAAACATGTTCTAAAATTCTACAACAGATCGACGTCAGAGATATAGGTCTATAGTTTTGCGCATCTGCTCGACGACCCTTCTTGAATACTGGGACTACCTGTGCTCTTTTCCAACCATTTGGAACCTTCCGTTCCTCTAGAGACTTGCGGTACACGGCTGTTAGAAGGGGGGCAAGTTCTTTTGCGTACTCTGTGTAGAATCGAATTGGTATCCCGTCAGGTCCAGTGGACTTTCCTCTGTTGAGTGATTCCAGTTGCTTTTCTATTGCTTGGACACTTATTTCGATGTCAGCCATTTTTCCGTTTGTGCGAGGATTTAGAGAAGGAACTGCAGTGCGGTCTTCCTCTGTTAAACAGCTTTGGAAAAAGGTGTTTAGCATTTCAGCTTTACGCGTGTCATCCTCTGTTTCAATGCCATCATCATCCCGGAGTGTCTGGATATGCTGTTTCGAACATTGTGACGGATGTAACTCTTCAGGCTTTCCCGGCGATCTAATGACAACCCAAGATGTCATTGTGACGGATATCTTACTGGCTTTAAGATACACCATATCTACAGCTATTCCGCTTACTTCTCCACCACGGCGCGTCATGTCATACATTAATTTTGCACCGTATGGAACAGGATGTAGATGAAGATGAAATGGGAGATATGATGCTGCGTGAAGAGTTTGACAGAGCACTGAAAGACCTGAGTCGAAACAAGGCCCCGGGAGTAGACAACATTCCATTAGAACTACTGACAGCCTTGGGAGAGCCAGTCCTGACAAAACTCTACCATCTGGTGAGCGAGATATATGAGACAGGCGAAATACCCTCAGACTTCAAGAAGAATATAATAATTCCAATCCCAAAGAAAGCAGGTATTGACAGATGCGACAATTACAGAACTACCAGTTTAATAAGTCACGGCTGCAAATTACTAACGCGAATTCTTTACAGACGAATGGAAAAACTAGTAGAAGCCGACCTAGGGGAAGATCAGTTTGGATTCTGTAGAAATATTGGAACACGTGAGGTAATACTGACCCTACGACTTATCTTACAAGCTAGAGTAAGGAAAGGCAAACCTACGTTTCTAGCATTTGTAGACTTAGGGAAAGCTTTTGACAATGTTGACTGGAATACTCTCTTTCAAATTCTGAAAGCGGCAGGGGTAAAATACAGGGAGCAAAAGGCTATTTACAATTTTTACAGAAACCAGATGGCAGTTATAATAGTCGAGGGACACGAAAGGGAAGCAGTGGTTGGAAAAGGAGTGAGACAGGGTTGTAGCCTCTCCCCGATGTTATTCAATCTGTATATTGAGCAGGGAAAGAAAAGAAAAATTCGGAGTAGGTATTAAAATCCATGGAGAAGAAATAAAAACTTTGAGGTTCGTCGACGACATTGTAATTCTGTCAGAGACAGCAAAGGACCTCGAAGAGCAGTTTAACAGAATGGACAGTGTCTTGAAAGGAGGATATATGATGGACATCAACAAAAGGAAAACGAGGATAATGGAATGTAATCACGTGATGCTGCGGGAATTAGATTAGGAAATGAGACGCTTAAAGTAGTAAAGGAGTTTTGCTATTTGGGGAGCAAAATAACTGATGATGGTCGAAGTAGAAAGGATATAAAATGTAGACTGGCAATGGCAAGGAAAGCGTTTCTGAAGAAGAGAAATTTGTTAACATCGCGTATAGTTTTAAGTGTCAGGTAGTCGTTTCTGAAAGTATTTGTATGGAGTGTAGCCATGTATGGAAGTGAAACATGGATGATAAACCGTTTGGACAAGAAGAGAATAAAAGCTTTCGAAATGTGGTGCTACAGAAGAATGCTGAAGATTAGATCACATAACTAATGAGAAGGTATTGAATAGGATTGGGGAGAAGAGAAATTTGTGGCACAACTTGACTAGAAGAAGGGATCGGTTGGTAGGACATGTTCTGAGGCATCAAGGGATCACCAATTTAGTATTGGAGGGCAGCGTGGAGGGTAAAAATCGTAGAAGGAGACCAGGAGATGTATACACTAAGCAGATTTAGAAGAATGTAGGTTGCAGTAGTTACTGGGAGATGAAGAAGCTTGCACAGGATAGAGTAGCATGGAGAGCTCCATCAAACCAGTCTCAGAACTGAAGACCACAAGAACAACTACATGGGAAACGTAAGTTAAATTTAGAGTGAATGCAAGCTGCTACTCAGTTACATTCCAGACAGGGTGTAAGATTTTCGACTTCGACAATTTATGAAGTGAGGTAAACAAAACAAACACTGACTGGACCAGCATTGGGATAAGCACAGTTTGCATAAACGTGAGAGAATGTGAATCGTAACGGTTATGGCTTACCTAGCTGGTTAGCAATAGCGTGATCGTTTTCTCTGGTCGTCTTATTCAACAATCATCTAACCTATACCGTATAGCCCCTAACAAACGAAAGGAAAACTACTGTAACACACTGTAGAAATCGACGAAGACCGAATGGGAAACGACTCCTAAGAGAACACAAGTGCGGAAACCTATGTTCGCTCGCGTAGAATGTCTCGCGAAATTTGTTGTTCCCCTGCTTATCGTGTCGGCAGCTTCACAGGCAGTTTCTTCTGGCTAGCTTGCTCCGCCGGTTCCCTACAAAATGGACGCAGTGGGCGCGAACATAAATCAGACGGTAATTACCCGACCGGCTACCTTCGCTGGATGCTGCATACATTCGCCACACATAATTCGTTTTCAATCGCCAGCAAGGACTGATTGTTTCTTCAGCAACCCACGACGATACGTTCATCCATAATTAAGTGAATTTTGTGGTTTTTCTTTGCTTTTGGACAAATCTTAAATCACTAACTGTTGTACAATTAAAAGGCGTACATGCTACTGAAACGAGCTTAACACCATGGTTACGAAACTGTAATATGATTCCTAGAAAGACAAAAATGATGAGACTGTGACTAAATCATCAGAAAGCTCTAAAAACTGGCCGCATGTGTCAAACCCAGAGTTTTCTTCCAGCCAATCCTACACTTTGTAACAATCAAAATTGTCTTTTAGAGTAAGTTTCCAGCTGGACCACGTAAGGGATAAGTATCTATCTTCAGTGTCATCTACATCCACATCATCACATCGAAGTGCTTGGGAGACTATTTCTCGACCATTTCACTCTCGAATAGCACTTGGGGAAATGGCAACCTAAATGTTTCCGTGCGAATTCTGAATTATTTTATTTTATTACGATGATCTTTTCTTCCTGTGTAGGTACGAGTCGACAAAATACTTTCGCATTCGGAAGAGTAAGATGGAGACAGAAATTTTGAGAAAAGAGCTCGCCGCAATGAATAACGCGTTTGTTTCAATGATTGTAACCCTAGCTCGCATGTCATATCTGTGTCACTCTCTCCCCATTTCACGGTAATACAAAACAACCTGCCTTTCTTTGAACTTTTTCGATGTGCTCTGCTAATTCCACAGCGCGCAATAATACTGTAGCACAGGACGGACATATCATATCCGTGAAGCACCTGTCCTGCTCAACAACGTAGCAAATTAAGTGAACCGACATTCTTTGAACGTGAATAAACATCTGCCGTCTTAAAACGTCTGTGTTGGAAGACAATATGCTTCAGCTACAGCTCATAAAATCATTTACTGAATTAAAATATGGTGGGACAGAACAGCAACTCTTATTTTAAAAAACTTTTAAGTGCATTCAGCAAACAAAATAATAATCTACAATGATAATTTTGATGCAGCGACTGTAATAAATGTGTCTTCCGGTATGTTCCAAGAAAGAAACAAGAGTGTGATATTTCAGTGCAGGGTTTACCTCAAAGTCAACAGACATGCCTTACAATACAAGCAGTAATCAATATCATATTTCGTAGATTTTCCAATTCTGAGATTCTTTTACAGTAGGTTTTTTCAGTCTTTTCTCTTTCTTCTTTTATTTTCTGTATCAGTCGTTAACTTATTGAAACCATGTGGATAATAAAATGAAAGAAACTTGCACCAAGAAGTTCGCTCGAAAAAGTCGGAATGAGGACGTAAACTACACGCATTATCGGATTGAACATTAATGTTGATGATAGATTAATGCAGATTCGAGTCCGTGATGGTATATATGATAAGAATTAATAGTTACCAATTATTCCAGGTGTCTCTTTACCATTACTTTCTGTTTAAGTTCATGCATTCATGATCTTGTTTCCCAAGAAGTGGTATTAAGGTGGTGTAATGATTTACATCTAACTACGAAATTGATGTGCCTTTTTTCCTACTATATTAAAAGTTGCCCGATGAAATAAAATCATAATTATATTGCAGCAACGATACAAAGAGTATGGAAACCACGCTCTCTTTCCCAGGGAATTATAAATGAGAAATACACATTCCAGGCACATTAATGTGAACATCGTTCGATGTCAACGTGCAATAAACACTCACAGACAGCGGGTGGCAACACTGGCAATGGAGGGTACATAATGCGTATCAGGAAGACGCAGAAGACAGTTGTCATAATGTGAAAACAGTGCATGAACCCTAGGTCCAAACTGGCATGATGATTAGCTCTCGGGCCAAGGTTGGAGTCATTTCCGGACCGGCCAAGTTTGTTCACGTGCCGTCGTGGTTAATGGATACCGTACATGACAAATTGGCGCTATCGCCGAGGCAACTGCGGTTGCTAGTAGACATGCAACGAGCGGCTGAGCGCCCAGATGAGCCAAGAAGCTACCAACAGTGTCTCCTGAACGATCGTTCAACGAACGTTGGTGCGCAAGAGCATCCACAGCGAGCGCCTGATTCATGCACTCATGCTGATTGCTGTTCATCCGCGACGAAGGTTGGAATTTGCACGCCAACATGCAACTGGAAGTCCAGCAAGTACTGATCACGTTTTATGTTCCATCAGACAAATGGCCTAAACCTTGCAAAAATTATGGAAATATTCCTGAGCCGCGACTTCCTGCGATGATCTTGGCGGGATAGTTTCTCTGTCGAAGTTACGCGCTTTGCGGCGTTCTGGTTGGCTAGCGCGCTCCATTTATGACAGCCGCGAGGTGAGTGGGTTGGGCGCAGTGACGGAGATTCGGTCGGGGCAATGATTGACACTCGTTCGCGGCAGTGACAGAGAGACAGCGCACGGAGCATCGCGAGAAGTCAGTCGGCGCTTGGTGTACTGCAAGGACGCACGGTGTTGACAATCCGGCGCCTGGGTCTGGCGGCGAGTGGAACTGGAGTGCGGAAGTAGTCACCGGTCAACACAGGCTCTGTTCGAGAGTCGTGTCTGTCTCGAATCCTGACTAGAGCGCGGGGGTTTACCCTGGCGTGCATGTGAACAACGACATCGTGGACCAACTTTAAATACTGAGCCATTTTGTGGTGGAACTTTTGGATGTGACTGCTCCGTGTAGCCACTTTGATTTTCACCAGTCATTCCTTAATCTACCTGGACGTGGGTCCGGCATACTTGGTACTGCAAGTCCATGTAACTGCGCTGTGCCCTCGTTCCGTTGCAATTATCTTGGATTACAAGTGTGACCGATATTCGGCGATTCCTTTTTTATTACTGTTGTTGATATGTTAGGTGGCAATTTTATGAATCAAAGTAAATTCTCTGTATAAAACTTCAGCCGCTAATTTAAATTGGAATTGCAATCTTCTTCCTTGTTGGCAACTATTGGAAAATTGTGAATTTGTGGTAAGGACTGTGGCACCAAACTGCTGAGGTCATCGGTCCCTAGGCTTATGCACTACTTAATCCAACTTAAACTAACTTACGCTAAGGACAACACGCACACCCATGCCCGACGGAGGACTCGAACCTCCGACAGGGGGAGCCGCGTGCACCGTGATAAGACGCCTCAGACCGCACGGCTACCCCACGTGACCTGTTGGCAACTATAATGGTAACAATTTTGCGTCGTCAAACGGTGCTTTGGTATTTAAGGCTGTGTGCGGATCGTCTGGCCATTATCACCTTGATCTAGTGGTGGTTTATAAAATTATCAAGTGAAATTTCACATCATTGCAGATTGTATAATGACCTGTTGTTTTAATAGTAACTGCGGATGTCACACTATAACGTTTAACATCTCTGCCTTCATTTGACGCTGCCCAGTGCTTGACTGTTGGTTTCATTATTTTAGTGAACTGTGCATTAATACTGGGGCTGTGTGTTCTGGAAGCCGATATTGGTGTGCGGAGTCCCTCCTGCCTATTGTTCTCACTTGAGCTCTAGAGCACGGATTTCAGAAGCGCAGCCAATGTGAACGCCAAACGTCGAGAATATTCCTATTGCTGTGTAGATCTTTCAGGCTATCATAACATCATATTGCCGAATGTTTCCCATAACAGTTAGTTCACTTATTTATGAGATCATGCTATTTGACTATTTTTAAAACCTAATAGCTTTTAGAAATTGTTGTTTCTCATATTCACAAGGCCTAATAATGACTTAGTTTTGCAACTAGTGAGCTCAGTTAAGTTAAAGTTATATTCGTGCAAAGTAATTTTTTATTAATTTAAAATTGGGGCCACAAGGCTGCGTATCTTTTGAAAATTTTTTGAATTGTCCTCATTGCTTTTATACAGTTGAATAATCGTCGCAGATCACCGCAGTCTGCAAAAGCTAATTAATCATTGTGTTGTTACCAGCGCTCCGTTTTAATTAACGTGCTGAAAATAAATTTTTGTGTCCTCAAATGAGGTCAGCATTCCATTTCAGCAGTCCATGTACCCTGCTTACCAATCCTATACCTTACCAGTTCCAGGCCGGAGGAAGGAACACTATGATGTGCGGAATGTTTTCGTGGCATTCTCTGCGTGATCTCGTCATTCTGGAAGGCGCCATATATCCACAAAAGTATACATTTATCGTTGCGGACCGTGTCCACCAACACATGTAGCTTTTTCTCTCCTCGGCGCGACGGTATGTACCAGGAGGACAATGCAATCTGTCACACAGTTCGCCCGGTACGTTTCTGGTGCGAAGAGCACCAAGGTAAGTTTACCGTACTCCCCCGGTCACCAAACTTCCTGAATTTAAAAGCAGTCGAGTATCTGTGATACCACCTGGATCGGGCTGTTCGCGCTATGGATCCTCGACCGAGAAACGTAGCGCAGCTGGTCATGGCCCTGGAGTCGGCAAAGATCCTCACCCCTGTCTGTACCTTCCAGAAGCTCACTGACTCTCCCTCAGCGGTCAGCGCTACAAAAGGTGGTTACTCAGCATTCTGACAGGTTGTCACATTAATGCGACTGATCAGTGTATCTCTACGTGCGTATTTTGATGCTGCTGCAACTCATACATCCCATTCCATTTCAATGCCTGACACGTTAGATATGTTCCCTATATCGCCATACACATTTAGTGTATTTATATCATAAAATATTTCGTACTAACAAATAGCTAACAGAGGAACATATTCTATGCAACGGACAGTGTTCGTCTTCCACCTAACTATCCCCTTTCTCAGCATCCATTTTAAGTATAGCGTTTCTACGGAATGCAAATACCGATTTCAAAGAAAGAAATGAATACACATCAAGAGCAATACTCTTACGACATTGCTACTAAACTTAAAGAAATATCTGAAACAAACTGTTAACGTAATGGACTTGTATTCGGAAGGGCGACGGTTCAGACTCACCTCCAGTTATCCAAAGCCAGGATGATTCCTTTGAAAGGTCATAGCCGATTTCCTTCCCCTTTCCCTAAACAAAAGCAATCGGAACGTGTGCTCCATCTGTAATGATCTTATTGCCGCCGGTAGCTGAACCTTAATCTTTCTTTCTTAAGCAAATTGTATGTTGCAGCCATCAAAATGACACTACAAAATGCAGGACACAGCCAGAGTCGCACACTATGTAATCAAATTTTTTCGAATCTGATTATTCTCATCCTGTGGCTTTATCTTTAAAAAAATAGAATATTTGGAAATTACACGCAGTTATTCACTTGGATAAACAGTACTTTTTTCGTAGCTTACTATGTGTTTCACCTCAACGTAGTGTGCGTATGTCACAGATTAAAGACCTGCATACAGAAAAAGTTGTCATTTAGTGATGATGCTTAACAGTTTCACTGTAGCAGCATAAAAGTAACCGTAAATCGACACAGCTAGTGATCTTTGTCCTAACAATTGAAGGGATGAGTTTATCCTGCTCACCTCTTTAATGGCATCCGTAAGGTACCATATTCGTATTCTTGAAGAACGGCATTGAATCCACAACTGCACAATTTTAGTTACATTTCACATTTTCGCTCCACTGCAACACCCTTTAGGAGACCAACTCTCTTATCCATCACCACCAAGCTGTTTACTTCTTCTATTCCTGTCATAATTGAGCTGTTTCACTCTCTCCAGTAAGCTGCGCAGCGGTAAGGAACTAAGTAATCCATTACAGCATGGCAGGCACCTTCTGCAGGGAGTTTTATTAACTGGAGCAAGATTCATCAGTACGCAAACTTGAAAGCAGTGCTCAAGGATCTCCTTTTGCCGAAGAGGACTTCTCGAAGACTGTGATGGGAAATCAGGCATTTTTCTTCGTGAACGTATTGCGAACTGTACAACACTAGTATATATGTGTAGTGATACAATGAACGACATAAAATTTGAACTTTGTAGAAAGTCTAAAATGAAAGTCTTACAGTTGAAATTACCCATATAACAAGTCAATAACAAAATACCTATAAATTTATTTGGTGTACGT
The DNA here is from genome assembly GCF_021461395.2 of Schistocerca americana. Taxonomy (NCBI): domain Eukaryota; kingdom Metazoa; phylum Arthropoda; class Insecta; order Orthoptera; family Acrididae; genus Schistocerca; species Schistocerca americana. The sequence continues at coordinate 613,917,668 of NC_060119.1, read as the reverse complement.
TTGTTCTATGAAACGTGACCTAACTTTCTTTGTTGTCCATCTCATGTTAATTTCTCCATTTTTGAATACCCATTACAGATATTCCCTATTTCTATGCCTCTTATTATTTTCTGTTTACCTCATACTTCTCACATTGTCTCCAGTGCTCGTTCATTAGATGCATGAACTCCCCTCTTAATTTTTAACGCTGCATGCCTAACGCATAAAATTTATTCTTCCCCGACTTTTTCACTGCTCTAGTTGCCTAAACCTACTAGTTACGTGATCTACAGTTACAACATCAGGAACTTCTAGAACTTCTGAAAATACTCGAAAAGAGAAACACTAATTCATCTACATCTACGTGATTGTTCTGCTATTCACAATAAAGTGCCTGGCAGAGGGTTCAATGAACCACCTTCATGCTGTCTCTCTACCATTCCACTCTCGAACGGCACGCGGGAAAAACGAGCACTTCAATTTTTTCGTGTGGGCCCTGATTTCTCCTATTTTATCGTGATGATCATTTCTCCCTATGTAGGTGGGTGCCAACAGAATGTTTTCGTAATCGGAGGAGAAAACTGGTGATTAAATTTCATGAGAAGATCCCATCGCAACGAAATACGCCTTTGTTTCAATGGTTGCCACTCAAATTCACGTATCATGTCTGTGACACTATCTCCCCTATTTCGCGATAATACAAAACGAGCTGCCCTTCTTTGTACTTTTTCGATGTCATCCGTCAGTCCCACATGATGCGGATCCCACACCGCACAGCAGTACTCCAGAATAGGACGGACAAGCGTAGTGTAAGCAGTCTCTTTGGTAGATCGGTTGCACCTTCTTTAAGTGCCAATGAATCGCAGTCTCCGGTTTGCTCTACCCACAATTTTATCTATGTGATCGTTCCAATTTAGGTTATTTGTAATTGTAATCCCTAAGTATTTAGTTGAATTTACAGCCCTCAGATTTGTGTAACTTATCGCGTAATTGAAATTTAGCTGATTTCTTTTAGTACTCATGTGAATAACTTCGCACTTTTCTTTATTCAGGATCAATTGCCACTTTCGCACCATACAGATAGATGTCTTATCTAAATCATTTTGCAAGTCGTTTTGATCATCTGATGACTTTACAAGATGGTAAATGACAGCATCATCTGCAAACAATCTAAGATGGCTACTCACCTTGTCTCCTATGTCGTTAATATAGATTAGGAACAATAGAGGGCCTATAACACTTCCTTGGGGAACGCCGGATATTACTTCTGTTTTACTCGATGACTTTCCGTCTGTTACTACGAACTGTGACCTTTCTGACAGGAAATCACGAATCCAGTCGCACAACTGAGACGATACTCCGTAGGCACCCAGTTTGATTAGAAGACGCTTGTGGGGTACGGTGTCGAAAGCCTTCTGGAAATCTAAAAATGTGGAATCAATTTGACATCCCCTGCCGATAGCACTTATTACTTCATGAGAACGATATTTTCTGAATCCGTGCTGACTATATGTCAGTAAATCGTTTTCTTCGAGCTACTTCATAATGTTCGAATACAGTATATGTTCTAAAACCGTACTGCAAATCGACGTTAGTGATATAGGCCTGTAATTCAGCGGATTACTCCTACTTCCCTTTTTGGGTATTGGTGTGACTTGAGCAATTTTCCAGTCTTTAGGTGCATATCTTTCTGCGAGTTGTTGTATATAGTTGCTAAATATGGAGCTGTTTTATCAGCATACTCTGAGAGAAACCTGACTGGTATACAATCTGGACCGGAGTCCTTGCCTTGATTAAGTGACAATATGTGCTAAACGGTCAAGTAGAGAAAGATTAATGGCTCGAATGGCTCTGACAACTATGGAACTTAACATCTGAGGTCCTCAGTCCCCTAGAACTATTTAAACCTAACCAACCTAAGAACATCACACATATCCATGCCCGAGGCAGGATTCGAACCTGCTACCGTAGCGGTCGCGCGGTTCCAGACTGAAGCGCCTAGTACCGCTCCACCACTGCCGCCGGCAAAGAAAGATAATGTTCCGAAACTTCTCAGCAGATTAAAACTGTATTCCGAACCGGTAATCGAATATGAAACTTAGCAAAGTTCTGGGTCCGGCACAAAGTTTAAAATGTCACTAAGTTTCAAATAAGTGTACATTCCACTGCAGCGTGACAATTCATTTTTGACATAAAAGTCTAATTACCCTAATTCATCTTGAATGAAAACGGAAATGGTTAAAACGAAGAAGATACTCCAACTATATTGCGAAAAACAGTGGCTGATAGAGGCTCTCTCGCTTTCTTGGTATAAGAAAGAAGTGCAACCTACACTGCAGTTACAAAACAACGCATAAGTAAGGAAATATGACTGATGCATTTCTATTCCCCTCCCGGAAACTATTGTGACAGAGCACAGTATCCACGAAAATAATGAATAAGCAATCATCTCTAAAAGCCGACTAATGTGTTTTCAGGGGCCATTTACGCAATCTCTTAAGTGCTCTTTCCTATGCTACGCACACATGGCTTAATGAATCACAGAGGCTGCTTTTGAAAGGTTACATTCAAAGACAGCCCGTACCAGGCACTCTGAGTGCTTGTCACGCAGTACACGAAGAACCGAAAGATACTGCTGATGCGAAGAGGTGGGAGATGAACTCTGCTTTGCAGAGGGAACTCCTTAAGGGATTACAAAAAAAAGGAAGTCAACCGAACAGCACCTGTCATATATGTACGACACCATTCAAAATATTACGTACCAATTTCGTTAATGAAATAATTGTCTAAAACAACTGTAATTATAATTATTCTAACCAGTCAGGTAACTTAATGAAGTTACTGCTTGAAATAACTTAATGAAGTTACTGCTTGAAAATTTGTGGAAGAATAAGATTCTACACATTGTAGAATATCTTAATTCACTTTTTCCTTATAGAAAATCAGTTTCTTAAATGTGTCATGCTACTGATCAGCAAAGATTTTTTTAATCTAGTACGGAGTGAGGTGGCACAGTGGTAAGAGATTGGATTGCTCTTTGGGAAGACTAGAATTAAAATCTCCACCAGCCATCCACATTTTAGTATTGTATGGATTACCTATATCACTTGCGATGAATGCCGAGATGGCTTCTTCCAAAAAAAGGATGACCGATTCCCCGCGCCATCCTTGTCCCTATTAGAGAATGTTGTTCGTCTCTAATGACATCGACATGGACGAGGCATTAAATCCTAATCTTTCTTCCTTCTGTCAACCAAACGCTAATTAATTCATGCCATTTATCTTCTCTTTCAGTTGCCGATCCGTTACAGATCGTTGACTTGTACACGAGGCACATTTTTCCTTTTATATTAACCTCTAATAATTAATAATGTATAACATTTACATAAAAGACGGAGACAGTGTTTTAACTGTTTGCATAAAACGATGCTGTACTTCTGAAATTCGTAGGACAATTGGAGCACTGGCAAATATTGTAAACACTTACCAAGCTGAAGGAATCAGGTAGTACTGTAATACTCAGTAACACCTCCCATTCACCTAATAACCATATATAGTCCCATACATACAATATATGAAGATCAGGTACAGATATAAAAAATAAAGCAAAATAACAACACCAAAAAAATGGTTCAAATGGCTCTGAGCACTATGGGACTTAACATCTATGGTCATCAGTCCCCTAGAACTTAGAACTACTTAAACCTAACTAACCTAAGGACAGCACACAACACCCAGCCATCACGAGGCAGAGAAAATCCCTGACCCCGCCGGGGATCGAACCCGCGAACCCGGGCGTGGGAAGCGAGAACGCTACCGCACGACCACGAGATGCGGGCGCAAAATAACAAATACCTCCCTTCGCCTTGTGTTAATCAGGCGTAAATTTAGATCACTTCATATGATGTCTTGCTAACACCAAGAAACTAGGTGCACGATATATTTTACACACAAGATGGACAAAGCGTAAAAGAAGGAGATTATAACGAAACAAACAAACAGAAAAAGAAAATAATTGTTATTGGTACAAATACTCGAGTGTTGTACAGTTGGTAGAAACGTTGAACTTGGATGGTCTCCAACAATAATGAACGCCTTAAGTCATAACGTAAATTGAATACGATAATAGGAACACATCCTGTCCAGAAATACCCTCGAAGTGTTTGCACGCAAATATTTAACATTATGCTTTTCATAAAGCGTTATCGAAAAGGATGAAACACCAGCACAACGTATTACCTCTTGACATTTATCTCAGAACCCTCGGTCGGCATTTAATGATTTTTCAGATTCCTGATCCCCAGGCAGGAGCTAATAGGCAATATATTAACAAGTGTCCACGAAAGCATTAAAAATTTTGTAGCTGCACAAATGATTGTCTACATTCCTTCCAGATATTTCCATCGCAATTTTAACCATTTGTATAAAATAATGCTGTACATCAATAACATACGTAACTTACAATTCCATAAGACAAAGGAAAAATGTTTGATTCCTACGTGCAGCGTAGACAGATGTGTGGTCCATGTGTACACAGAGTTCCAGTACATTTCTGTTCCAAGATCAGAGATAATACAGCCCAAATACTGTGGCATCTTAATCGCTTCAAGTGTCCAATGGAAAGCAGAAAATCATATTACTTTATTACACACACGCTGCTGATAATACATCCTATGAGATATTTTTTCCAAGGGCATATACTTCTGCATATAATCAATTCCTATTTATACATTTCTACGTTGGCAAACAGTTACATGAACATTGCTCTCCAGATATCCCACTAGATACCGTAGATATCCCACTAGACGCCGTCTGTGTGGCAGCACCATAAGTTCAGGCACAGTGCTTACGTTTGGCAGATTTCAGTTTTTTTTTAAAACCAACCCTACCTTATGCAGAGAAGGTGAGTCAGCGTATGAATATAAACCCGTTTTCTTTAAGAGAGGATCTTCATACAAAATTAAGACAGGGAATAATTATAACTCTCCTTTCACGGAAACCTTGCAAAAATTAATCGTGCGCAGAACCACGTTATTATGAAGGGAATAAGAAGTTATGTTATTTTAGGTCATTTTAAGACATTAAGTGACGAGAGGGCCAAACATTGAAGTGCAATCTGCAAACTCGTTAGCACGTATCCTTCTTAATCTGCAAGCTCATTATCATACATTTCAAACTATTGCCGAAATCTTCCGTTATAATTTTGTTTCAGAAATCGGTCGTAGGACGACAGAGTTCTGTTGTCATGGTAATGCTGCTCTCCACAAGCCACCGATAACAAAAATTAGTTGGCGATGTGGCCTTCAGTGGTCCAAGGAACATCATAAGAGATACATTGGGCAATGGTACAAAGTTTTGTGGATTGATATCTGATAAAACATATGGCAGTCGCACAGGCTAGCGCCCGAGGATGGCTATTACCCCCGAGCCTGTGGAGGCTGCAGCGAAAGATGGAGGGGGGGGGGGGGAGGGAGGAGGGTGGTTTGATGGCCTGCAACCCTATTTCCTGGTTAGATTGGTAACATTAGTTTTAGTCGATGAACACATTTTCTCATGAGCCACCTGTGAGGGACTCTGTATCTGCATTATGTTGCTCCTGTCCACAAAGCGAGAACCGTTGCATCGTATGTTCAAAGTGTCGGGCATAAAACTAAAATAATTTATGATTAACACCATGTCGCAGGAAACCGTAAATTCTGTTTTTATAATAAACAAATAAATACTGTCTAGATCAGTTCTTTTATTACCGACTACACCGACCACCGGTTTCAATCTGCGCTGCAGATCATATTCAGGTACGTCGAGTTGGAACAGAAAATGGGCCGGCCGCGGTGGCCGTGCGGTTCTAGGCGCTGCAGTCCGGAACCGCGGGACTGCTACGGTCGCAGGTTCGAGTCCCGCCTCGGGCATGGATGTGTGTGATGTCCTTAGGTTAGTTAGGTTTAAGTAGTTCTAAGTTCTAGGGGACTGATGACCTAAGATGTTAAGTCCCATAGTGCTCAGAGCCATTTGAGCCATTTGAACAGAAAATGCCCGAACGTAATTCTAACGTAAAAGTTGCCTTTAGGACTAAAAGTTCGTTGGAGTACATGGCTCATCGTAACATTTCACGAGGAAAGAGTAAGTATTTACATTCCGGTGTTTGTTAGATAACGCGTCAAAAGAACTACCTCGGACAGACAGGACAAACATTTAAAACGCGCTTTAATGAACATACGCTTACACAAAGTAAAGCCGCGCCGGGTATGCAATTATCAACATACAAAGGCGATATGACTAGAATTGACAATAAAATTGAGATTTTTCTTGGGGAAACAGAGGGCCGTGCCTTGACGTGCTTGAGGAATTTGAAATGTATACCGCAAAAAGAAAAGAATCTGACAAGAATCTTAACGAACAGAATGAATTTTCCCATAATATTTCCTTTATTTACGATGAGGTTCTCCAGTAAATACGCAGTGCCTGGTGTTTCTCCTCGGTCCAAAAGTATGAATCTATTTATCTTGCTGTCTAGCCGAGGTGGAAAGTAACCGGCGCAGACTGCAGCCTGTGATACACACAAACACATTACTGCAGTGCTCGTCACTCAACCAGCTGTGGTCGGTGGCACACACTAACGGCCACTCTTTTATATCTCTCACATTATTACCATTAAACGCTTTTGTAATTTGTAGTATTTATAAAAAAATCTATAATTCTTTTTTTTTTTTTTTTGTAATTGTAATCCCCCGTCTCCCGCTTTTTACCTTACAGTAGTGGTCCTCAGTATATTTGTATTCTCCATCATTAAAATGAAGGCCAATTCTTAAATCTATATTTTAAAGTGTACAAAAAATGGTGCAAATGGCTCTGAGCACTATGGGACTTAACATCTGAGGTCATCAGTCCCCTAGAACTTAGAACTACTTCAACCTAACTAACCTAAGGACATCACACACATCCATGCCCGAGGCAGGATTCGAACCTGCGACCGTAGCGGTCGCGCGGTTCCAGACTGAAGCGCCTAGAACCGCTCAGCCACACCGGCTGGCTAAAGTATACAAATGAGAACGAAAATGTACGATGCACACTGTACTGTGAGGGTTTTTTTGCAACTGTTTTTATCTCTTTTTTATTTGACGTATCATACATACGAAGATCTGTTTCATGAATATGTCTTTTAATCTCTGAGGAGGTGATGGAGGAGTGTCTTCGATGCTGTTCTAATATACTAGCCTATGAAATAGCCACATGTCACGTGCCTATACAAAATTCTTGAGCCTGTGACATAGCAGCCTTTGCACTTTACGTTAGTTGACATACTGCACTTTGCGGCGCCAGGTATTTGTGGGCAGTCATAATATTCTGCTTTTAAATGTGCAGCCTCTGGTAGTAATGTTTGCAATGTCACTTGTTTTCATTTTCATTATTGTTTCCTCTTTTTCCTATTCCAACTAGACTTGAAAATGATCTGCAGAGCACATTGAAACCAATAGTCAGTAGTAGAAGAAGTGTTGCAGACAGTGTTAGTTTCTTTACTAATAGCTGTATCCCGCCACACTTCGCTTGAAAGGAAAAAGAAAGTACACGTTTCTAATACATGTGGAACTGGATATACGTCATAATCTCCTCCTATCCCCTGTCTCTGTCCATCATCCCTTCCCCCTTTCGTTTTCCATCTCCTCCCCCTTTCTCTGTCCATCTTCTCGCTCCTTCTCTTTCTCTCTCGTTCTCTCTCCATCTGTTCCTTCCTCCTCACTATCTCCCTCTCTCAATCCATCACCTCCTCCCCCATTCTTTGTCCATCTTCCACCTCCCCCTCCATCTCCTCCTGCCCCTCTCCCTGCCCATCTTCTCTTTCCCGTTTTCTATGCACATTCCCTCTGTCCACTTTTCTTCACCCCTCTCTCCGGCTTTGAGCCTTGTTTATGTTATTGCAAATTGCGATTCTGTACATACAAGTTCTCTCTTTGTTAACGACGTTCCACTATTGTATATTTTATAAATACATTTATATATTAAAATGTATACAGGGTGTTACAAAAAGGTACGGCCAAACCTTCATCAAACATCGCTCACACACAAAGAAAGAAAATATGTTATGTGGACATGTGTCCGGAAACGATTACTTTCCATGTTAGAGCTCATTTCATTACTTCTCTTCAAATCACATTAATCATGGAATGTAAACACACAGCAACAGAACGTACCAGCGTGACTTCAAACACTTTGTTACAGGAAACGTTCAAAATGTCCTTCGTTAGCGAGGATACATGCATCCACCCTCCGTCGCATGGAATCCCTGATGCGCTGATGCAGCCCTGGAGAACGGTGTATTGTATCACAGCCGTCCACAATACGAGCACGAAAGTCTACCGGGGTTGCGTAGACAAGAGCTTTCAAATGCTCCCATAAATGAAAGTGAAGAGGGTTGAGGTCAGGAGAGCGTGGAGGCCATGGAATTGGTCCGCCTGTACCAATCCATCGGTCACCAAATCTGTTGTTGAGAAGCGTACGAACACTTCGACTGAAATGTGCAGCAGCTCCATCGTGCGTGAACCACATGTTGTGTCGTACTTGTAAAGGCACATGTTCTAGCAGCACAGGTAGAGTATCCCGTACGAAATCATGATAACGTGCTCCATTGAGCGTAGGTGGATGAAACTAAAATGAGCTCTAACATGGAAATTAAGCGTTTCCGGACACATGTCCACATAACATCTTTTCTTTATTTGTGTGTGAGGAATGTTTCCTGAAAGTTTGGCCGTACCTTTTTGTAACACCCTGTATAGTCTATATGTGTCTAAACGTTTATTACAGTAACGTGTGAGAACCTGAAGCAAATCGGAAAAGGACATTCCGGAATTTTTTGTATCAATGTTTTTCCCTTTTGTGTGTGTATCTGTGTGTGTGTGTGTGTGTGTGTGTGTGTGTGTGTGTGTGTGTGTGTGTTAAAAATATACATATATTAAATAACTAGCTACCTAAAAATAGGCCATATTAGAATTTAATGTTGTGTCAATATTTCAAAACAATCGGTCAAGAACATTCGGAGATGAAAGATTTTGAACAAACCAACATTTACTTTTTATAACTTTCGAAGCAAACGCTCAAGAACTTCCGTTTTGAACAAACGAAGATTTAGACTATAATTTATGTATGTTCAATATTTTTAGGATGAAGTATAGAATCAACTTTAAGCCAAACACCTACAAATATTCACTATTTTTTAAGGAGGAAGTAGAAGAAATTGTGCTTCACTTGTATGCGAAGTTTATGTAGGCCATCCGCTGATAAAAGATTCTAATAGTAGTTAATTACATGGCTGGCATATTTAGAACTTGCAAGAAGGAAAGTATGGGGACAGTTTCGCTCGGAGTGTTTCTCCCTATTACTACGTCCGTATCAGTGATGAAAATGAAATATTAGCTTTTCGCGGTAATAATGAAGATTAAAGAAGATTAGTATTTTTAAATCCGATTGACTACAAAGTAATTAGAGACACAGAACAAAATTGGATTGGAGAAACTGGCATTCGTCTTAATCTGTTTAGGAACACTGAAACACCAGCGTTTGGGTGTCCCAACTTGGATTTCACCCCAGGTCCTACGTAATGTACGTCCAGTGACAGCATGTTTTCCAGTTTTTACAGATTTTCCGTAATATAGCCATCACTAACTGTCTCTGCAACAGATAACTTCAGTAGTTTCCTTCAGCGTAAAACTGATCAGACTAATTTTTCAGTGGAAAACCTAAAACATTTAAACAACCTCGACGAAAACTCATGTACTCTTCTCAAGCATCTAAATTCTTCTAAGCACAATACGCTGATGTAATGAGCATTTGATTACATATTTATACGAAGCTCGTATATTTAGTGTGCCATAAGTTAGGTAGATTATTAGGACACTAATTCCACGTCTAAAATCCCGACCTTATGAATACTTCTTCGTTAAGATGTATTTTGCAAGTGCAATATTACGTTTTACGTAAGGTATGACTTGTAAAACTGTGATGTGCTAGTGTTGATTTTAAATATGTATCTCCTACATTAAACTGTCCCTCTTTTCGTTTGTTGACAAAGCTATTTGGTACAACTACATTTATATGCGATTTAGTTATGGGCCTTGCATCGATACAGGGAATAGAGAGATGTCTTATGACACAACATCGATGGTAGCTCTTAAAGCCAAAGTGTCACCTGCTTATTCAGATTTATGTAAAATACATCCGTGCATTACAATCGTTTTATTTATGGCTGCATTTGCAAGTCGAAAGTAGCGGTGTTATGCAATGGATGTGCTGTGATCTACATATTGATAGCATGACTGCCTCATAATTCTCTGATACTCAGAACCTGTAAAGCATCTGCTCGCCATCTGTGAGAATTCTCATCAGCACAAATTCTGTTCTTTTCCCGGAAGATTTACGTTCCTTACCAGACTCCTGTTTCTGAATCTGAGGGAGGACTCTGCATTGTTTGCCTCACTTGGAGTAAGCCTGTTCACCGTTTTTTCTTACTTTACAATGGCACCTTTTTACTTCTACAGAGCGAATGATTCTCACATGCACTCGAAAAAATGAACACGTTTTGTCGTCAGTATGTTCAATCATTTGATGCAATCCACAATGTATTCTTGTTCTGTGCTTACCTCCTCATCGGTATGTGCCTACTGTACGCCTAATACTTAATAATATGTTTTATACGCCGTTATCCAAATCGTGCCTCTAATTTATCCCCTGTACCGTTGCTTCCATTTGCAAACGACGTAATCCTGCAGCCTCTACTCTACCAGTGTAGCAAGCAGCATATTTTCGTAAAGAAGCGTCGTTGCTCTTACATTTCTTTAGCTGTGTACAATTATGAGACTTCTTTTAATATTTAATCATATTTTTATGTACATTCTACTTTTAAACTGTTCATTTATTTATCCGATTTCTTAGTTGTTTTTACTCATTTTGTGACTCTTTTTTCTTGGGTATGCGCGCTGAAGACATAGCTTCCTTATACATCATCCCAAACAATTACAGCTAGGTTCGCACAGTAAAGTGTTCTCATCTACTCTTTATAGCGTCTCTTCATATTGCGCTTTCTCTCTTTCACTTACTTAAATATGTATATTTATACAAAGATATATTTCATGCACAAAATTTCAAATGTTACCAATGTCTTCTGATTTTCCTATTATCCACAACACACTCACAGTCAAAGCGGCGATCCATCCAGGCTTCCTACAGTACTTTATGTCAGTATTTGAAGCATTAAAATTTACTTTTGAAAGAAGTCTGCGACCATTTTGTATTTTTCTTCGACAAGATAAGAACCCCCTGAGCTACAAAAACAGTGCGAATTACCATTAACAATTTATTCTCGAATTGTTCTGCAGAGAGTTGTATGCTAAGACGTTTATGTATATTCTGATGATCAAGAAATGCTATTTCTCCTTGCGTTACTTACCAGATTTCAGGGATGGAAATATAACCGCCTCCTGGTTTTCAGTAGGCCTTCTAAAACTCGAGCTTCACATTTTAAGTAGTCCAAGAAGACAAGTGAGTAAATGCGGGGAAAACACCCTCTTGAAAATTATGGAAAAAGGAAGTCTTCCCTGCTTCTTAATTACGAAGCAAGTAGAATCTGTACTGAGCGAGGAAAACTTGTTTCAGACGGATTAGAGATATATCGACCAGTAGCTCGCGTTGATCAGGCTCGGACGAGAGGGAAGGATTTGACTGCATACGTTGCTCTCGCACTTGTGAACTGATTATACTTGGTTTCTCTAAATTTAGGAGGAACCAGTGAGAATCGTTTGTTATCCCTACCTTTAACGAACTAAGCTGAAGTTCTGTGACTAATCGTCTGCTAACTGACGAGACGTATGGGATTTGTGAGTGTTCTGTCCCATGGATTTCGAGCTCACTTAACGAATGTTCCACAAATATGGAGCAAACGATCGACAGCGCTCTTTTTTAAGAAACTATTCCGATGCCCATTGAAGTTATTTAGGGAAGCCCTAACAGTGAAAAAATTATGACAAAAAGTAAATTCAGACTTGAAATATCCTGAGATGTGGAATTTTTAGTCAGTAGCAGAGGACGCCACTGTGTGTCATATTGGAATTCGAACGTATATTCCAGCCTCCAGATAAACAATCCGTCGACGCACCACGAAACGACTCGAGACTTTAATTCGTCGCTAGTTGAGCTTACGTGAAGCTTCGATATGTGAGGCGTGTTAGAATAGTGTAGCTGGTAGCGCAGTGCCCAGCAAATATTGTAACTTAAAATGCCTTGCGTATTCATAGTTCCCCTATCAGATAACTGAACCAGACACGGTATAACAAAAACAAAAACTTCTGGTTTAGCAACTTGAAAGATGCGTTCAATGGTTCAAATGGCTGTGAGCACTATGGGACTTAACATCTATGGTCATCAGTCCCCTAGAACTTAGAACTACTTAAACCTAACTAACCTAAGGAAATCACACAACACCCAGCCATCACGAGGCAGAGAAAATCCCTTACCCGGCCGGGAATCGAACCCGGGCACCCGGGCGTGGGAAGCGAGAACGCTACCGCACGACCACGAGCTGCGGGCTACTGCAACTCGCACCAGGCTGAATACAACGTAACTATTCTAAGAATCGGGAAAAGGTCTTAATTTTGAAAGAAAGGTGGAAATACTGGCAAAACTTCGTTGTATTCTGAACTTTGAGATGTACACGTTCACTGCCAAGCCCGTGCTAGTCTTAACACAGTCGTGCACAAACCATTTCTTTCACGTTAGTGAGTTTATGGTAACGTATTTCCCGAAATCTGAACAGCTACTCAGTACGGATTGTTCTTAAACACTTTTGAAACATGTAGTACAACTAAAACCAGCAAATTATAACTTCCTTCGAGCTCATACTATACATACACGACAGTGCCATTGAAAGGCTGGGCTCCGACTACCTTAGATTGCTGTAAGATTTCTATTATCTCCAAGAGAAAAGACTCGTGAAGAATACTCCATTCCGATTGGCAGTTTTCTTTAAGTCCAATACAAAAAAAAAAATTATTCTCCCGCATTAGTCTACGCTTTTTATGACTAACCAGTCGACAAATAACACACTTTCGAACGGTATTTTTCCCCGAAATAAATATTTAAATTCTAATATTTTGTTTATACTTTACGTTATTAAGTACTTTCATTTGCACTCGAATTAGCTTTCCTTTTACCATAAACTTACTTAACATATTATGATACAAAATTCCCCGTCGTCTGCATTCACACTGTCCGGAACCGCGTTTCTGCTACGGTCGCAGGTTCGAATCCTGCCTCGGGCATGGATGTGCGTGATGTCCTTAGATTAGTTAGGTTTAAGTAGTTCTAAGTCTAGGGAACTGATGACCTCAGATGTAAGTCCCATGGTTCTCAGAGCCATTTGAACCATTTTGGCATTCACACTGTCTTACGACTTTCTCACACTAGTTCGTACAGCGTTCATCAGTAGAACAATGGTCTACATCTTTACTTTAGACCACATTAACGCATCATTCACACTAGTAAAAGCATATACAGAACTGTACAAACATAAAATAAACAATAAAGCCGGCTGGTCCTGGCGGAGGTTCGAGTCCTCCCTCGGGCATGGGTGTGTCTGTGTTTGTCCTTAGGATAATTCAACTTAAGTAGTGTGTAAGGTTAGGGACTGATGACCTTAGCAGTTAAGTCCCATAAGATTTCACACACATTTGAACATTTTTTTAACAATAAAGCCTTCAAGAAATAAACAGAAGAATTCACAAAAACATTCTCTTGAGCTATTTCTTGAATGTCCTTGTGCACTACTGGACTCTGGTAGTCAAAATTCTTAACTACATTATAGTTCTTTCTGTTGACTCTTGTCCGCTACTGCCCTCCAGCAGAAGAAAATTGGAACTACATACTCGACTTAACAGGCTTCATACCATCTGTCACAATCCCGCCTCCGGCCATCCTGATTTAGGTTTTCCGTGATTTCCCTATAATTGTTTCAGGCAAATGCCGGGATGGTTCCTTTGAAAGGGCACGGCCGATTTCCTTCCCGATCCTTCCCAAACCCGAGCTTGCGCTCCGTCTCTAATGACCTCGTTGTCGACGGGACGTTAAACACTACCCACCACCACCACCATCTGTCACTTTGCAAGCATGAGTCATTCTACCGATACACAGGCTCTAGACAGGAGCGATGTAAGGTGCCACGCCTCAGTACATCCTGGTTTTTACTGAGTATAGCAATATCGCTCCTGAGCAATTCCCTTAAGTTCCTCATTACTCCTTCGATTGTTATTTACCCCTGATTATTGGTATATATCCAAGCGACTGTTTCAAACCACCACATGCTTCCCCTCCCCGTGCAACTAGCTGCAGATAGTGCCGTTGAACTAAGGTTGTTCATCGACGTAGGCCAAGTAGTGAACGCCGCCTTGCATTCTTTGATATGAGCAACAGCTTAAGGAAGGCACAGCAGACGTGCTGGACGGACGCGGATTCCGTGTTGCGGCTCTCGCTGCCTCTGGCGCTGTCCTTGCCCACGACGCCCCCGAGCGAGGCCAGGCATTACCGGCGGCGCCGTGTAACGGGAGGTAACGTTACTCCGCTGCCACGAGCTCCTCGCGTTACGCGTTCCGCCTGCGCCTAGACCAGTAGCGGGCAAGGTCGGCGGTCAGCGCCACCTGCTGTCACGGTGGCGCACGCTTCTTCAGGTCGGGAGCGCGACACGCGACCACGAGCCACAAGTGGCGTAGCGGCGGACGTTGCCTGCCACACAGTAGCAGTCTTGTCGCACTACTTGAGAAGACTGTCCCTAACTGTTAACAAGATGATTAAAAAAACTATCAAATTTCTCCAAACATTTTTGTGCATGATTCTGCGACGTCCTTCATAATTCAGATCGATTCCGTATTTCTGGATTTCCAGAAGGCTTTTGACACCGTACCACACAAGCGGCTCGTATTGAAATTGCGTGCTTATGGAATATCGTCTCAGTTATGTGACTGGATCTCTGATTTCCTGTGTGAGAGTTCTCAGTTCGTAGTAATTAACCGAGAGTCATAGAGTAAAACAGAAGTGATTTCTGGCGTTCCCCAAGGTAGTGTTACAGGCCCTTTGCTGTTCCTGATCTATATAAACGATTTGGGAGACAATATGAGCAGCCGTCTTTGGTTGTTTGCAGATGATACTGTCGTTTATCGACTAATAAAGTCATCAGAAGATCAAAACAAACTGCAAAACGATTTAGAAAAAATATCTGAATGGTGCGAAAAGTGGCAGTTGACCCTGAACAACGAAAAGTGTGAGGTCACTCACATGAGTGCTAAAAGGAACTCGTTAAACTTCGGTTACACGATAAATCAGTCTAATCTAAAAGCCGTAAATTCAACTAAACACCTAGGTATTACAATTACGAACAACTTAAACTGAATGAAAATGTTGTGGGAAAGGCGAACCAAAGACTGCGTTTTATTGGTAGGACACTTAGAAAATGTAACAGATCTACTGAGGAGACTGCCTACACTACGCTTGTCCGTCCTCTTTTAGAATACTGTTGCGCGGTGTGGGATCCTTACCAGATAGGACTGACGGAGTACATCGAAATAGTTCAAAGAATGGCAACACGTTTTGTATTATCCAGAAATATGGGAGAGAGTGTCACAGAAATGATAGAGGATTTGGGCTGGAAATTGTTAAAAGAAAGGCGTTTTTTCGTTGCGACGGAATCTTCTGACGAAATTCCAATCACCAACTTTCTCCTCCGAATACGAAAATATTTTGTTGACACCGACCTACATAGGGAGGAACGATCACCACGATAAAATGAGGGAAATCAGAGGTCGTACGGAAAGATATAGGTGGTCATTCTTTCCGCGCGCTATACGAGATTGGAATAATAGAGAATTGTGAAGATGGTTCGATTAACTCTCTGCCAGGCACTTAAATGTGATTTGCACAGTAATCATGTAGATGTATACGTAGATGTAGAACGGTGATTAGTAATAATGCACATCCTTGGAACGGTGGAAAATCCTATCCACCAGGAAAATTTCAAGAATCATAACTTCCTCATGGCTAACGTGAAACTTAGTACTTCCCCGCTAACTGAAGAAAACGTCGCAAGACAAGATCGCTAAAACAGCGTTTTATTGGATTACCAGTTTCGACAGAGTTATTCTGCCATCATCGTATATGATATTCTGACATTTGACATACCGATGCACAGTGGTCTTCATCTTAGTGGGAAGAGTATACTGATCAGTCAGGACATTGTGAGCACCGAGCTACTATCGATATAAACTCGCATAGGCGACTGCGCCGTCACCTGGCTAGGAATGACTGCTAGTCAGGCACACACGGTGCATGAAGTATCTGTGAGCGTGCTACCCGTGTGTAGAATGGAGAAGGCGCGCAATCTATCTGAATTTGAACGATGGTAGATGGTGATGGCCCGGAGGCTCGGCACGCATATTTTGGAAGCTGCACGACTAGTCGGGAGTATCTTCAACATGTGGTGAAACCAAGGTAAAACCACGTACGGATGTCGTGGGGTTCGGTGGCCACCCCTCATTACAGAAGTCGGACGTCGTAGGCTGGGCAGACTAGTAAAATAGGGCAAGCGGCGAATTGTGGCGCAAGTAACATCAGACTTTAATGCTGGGCGGAGTACAAGTGTGTCTGAACAACACTCCTAACGATGGGCCTCCGCAGCTGACATCCCATGTATGCGCCAATGTCAGCACTACGACATCGGCAACTACGACTGGAATGGGCACCTGACCAGCGGCACTGGATGTTGGCGCAGTGGCAGAGCGCTGTATGGTCTGACGAATCCCAATACCTTCTTCATGATTACGACGGGAGAGTGCGAATTCGTCTTCTTCCAGGGGAGCAACTCCGTGACACCTGTGCAGCCGTGCGGAGACAAACTGCAGGTGGCTCCATGGGTCCATTGGTCGTCAAAATCGATGGTTCCAGTGGAGTTCTTGCAAGACACCATGACGGCCAGGGAGTATCATACGCTGGTTGCAGACCACGTACACCCATTCACGACGATCACGTTTCCCGACGGCAGTAGCATTTTTCAACAAGATAATGCGCCATGTCACAAGGCCAGAAGTGTGATGGAGTACGTCGAGGAACAGAGTGGAGAGTTCCAATTGATGTGCTGTACTCTTTCGCCCTCAACTATTCTCAACTTGCCAGATTTGAACTCAACCAAACACTTCTAGGCGCTTCAGTCTGGAACCGCGCTACCGCTACGGTACGCCCGCACCACCCCACCACCCCCCACCCCCCACCCCCCCACCCCCCACCCCTCCCCGGAATTTACAGAAATTAGGTGACTTATGTCGTCAATGTGGTGAAAATTCCCTCCAGTGAACTATCGAGGCCTGATTGCTTCCATGCCACAACGAGTCGCAGCTGTTATACGGGTCAAAGGTGGACATATCGACTATTAGGTAAGTGGTCATAATGTTCTGGCTGATTGGCGTGTGAAATAATTTGCGACACTGGCGGATAGTACGCTGTAAAAATTTTGAAGCGTAAGAGTCGAAGATGACAACTCAGCTCTTTCGAAACTGGTCATCAGATAAAATGCATTTTAAGCAATCGTGGCTTGTGAAGTTTTCTTCAGTTATCATAAACTGCAGATCACCCCCAGACTGAACTTGAGAGGAATATATTCTCGGAATTTATTTATTTAGCCTACAGCGGAATTGGGTGTGAAATCTTATAGGACTTAACTGCTAATGTCATCAGTCCCTAAGCTTGCACACTACTTAACCTAAATTATCCTAAGGACAAACAGACACACCAATGCCCGACGGGGGACTCTAACCTCCACCGGGACCAGCCGCACAGTACATGGATGCAGTGCCTTAGACTACAGCGGAATTCTCTGTAGTGTTATGCATTATGCTGGACGTATGAGAAGAACGTATAAAAGAAAAATATGAAACAGAAGTGTGCTAGTACACTGATAAACCAAAACATTACGTTATTTTAATAGCGTGTTGCCCCAGATTGGGAGCGCAATACATCAGCGATTCTGCGTGGTATGGATTCGAAAAGATCTTCACACGTTCCACAAAGTACGTCTACGCATAGGTCACGCAGTTCCCATAAATTATGGGTCCGTGCTTTGTGGGCCTCAAGCTGGCGACCGATCACGTCCCAGATGAACTCCGTCGAATTCTATTCATGCAAATTTGGTGGCTAAGACGTCAAGTGAATTTAATATAAGAGTCAATAAAAAAAACGTTCAAAGGCTGTACGGCCCAGAATCAGTACGGCGACCAGGCAGAATCACCGTGAGCATTGACGCAATCACCCCACTGACTCGCTAGGTAGAAGACACTCATTTCGTAAAACACTGTGAGTCTGATGATACCTGTAACTGCCTGCCGCAAATCCTCGTCCGACAGGAATGGTGGACCTTTCAGGGTGTTTTAAGGGAGAGAAGGTGTGATAATAGCATGGGGAGAGATCAGGGTTACTTGGTAGCACCCGAGTGACTCCCATTTGAGTTAGTCTAACTACTGCGTTACGACATTTGCGAGATGGGTACGTGCGTTATCGTGAAGCGGAATCACTACGCACAAGAGTGGTTTTTGACAGACATGTTGCCCCATACACATTCTTAATTCTCCGATGAATGTCTATCGGTGTTCGTCCTTCGGCAGTCAAGAAAAGACTAACAGCACACTGGCCCTGCTTGGATGCATTTGGTAATAACGTCGCCATAGTTCACGTTTCTGCATTTACCACACGCACGTCGTAAGGACACGAATGCCACGCTAAACCATTGCTTACATGTCGGCGCTCATATATCCGCAACGGAGTCGCTCCACGCAGCATTTACGCTGCAGTAACGCCCTCAAACGGAAACTTATTGATAGCCCCTTGTATCACGCTCCTCAAACCACCGTAGTAGCCGGTCGGAGTGAGCGAGCGGTTCTAGGTGCTACAGTCTGGAACTGCGCGACCGCTTCGTCGCAGGTTCGAATCCTGCCTCGGGCATGGATGTGTGTGATGTCCTTAGGTTAGTTAGGTTAAAGTAGTTCTAAGTTCTAGAGGACTGATGACCTCAGAAGTTAAGTTCCATAGTGCTCAGAGCCATTTGAACCATTTTTGAACCACCGTAGTGCGATTGTGGCTAGTTCTCATGCTGCAGATGCCATTGCCGTTGGGGAAGATACCAAGCTTGAAAGGGTGTAATAATGTTCGCAATGCCCACAGTTATCACTGTACCTTCGATTACTAGCACACGTGTCTTGTAAGCCCGGATGGATGTTCCCCATACCATAATACTGCCCCCCATAGGACTGAATGACGGCGTATCTGTACATGATGTGACAAGAAATGTGTGTCATCCTACCAGGCGACACTTTTCCATTGATCTACGGTTCAATCTGAGTCACCCCTTGCCCACTGTAATCGTAATTGACGATGTTGTTGAATTAGCATGGAACACGTTACGGGCCAACTGCTCCGAAACCTCATGAAAAATAAAAAGCGCTAGATGTAATCTGAAACACTCTTGCCTGCGACAGCAACGTACTCTGGCATCGGATCTGCCACAGATCTGCTGGCCGGAGTGGCCGAGCGGTTCTAGGCGCTACAGTCCGGAACCGCGCGACCGCTACGGTCGCAGGTTCGAATCCTGCCTCGGGCATGGCTGTTTGTGATGCCCTTAGGTTTAAGTAGTTCTAAGTTCTAGGGGACTGATGACCTCCGGAGTTAAGTCCCATAGTGCTCAGAACCATTTGCCACAGATCTCAGCCTAATCTGGTTTACAGAGTGGGCATGCCTGCGACCTCCACGTTCTGTAATGGAGCATATATCCGCAAGACAGTACAACGTGAACAACCGACCAGCTTCGCCCTTTGCGAGATGTTCCTCTCAAAACGCCGGGCTATATCAATCTGCCATCTGTCAAGGTCGGCTATGTCATTGGGTTTCCCATTTGCCGCCCGTAAAGTCACTAGAATAACTTCCCAGTCATCTCTCCTTCGCTTATAAATTTTCCATATCACTTCATATGGCTGCAAACGCCATCTTGCGTTAGACATTGATCATAATGTTTTGGTTTATCACCATATGTGGTCTATATGGTGAAATAGTTTAAGAGAGAAACAGTTATATTAAATTTTAGTTTCTCAAAGCAGCCTTGGAGCATCAACGGTCGCTTATTAAGGCCTTCGTATTGCCTGAAAATGATGGTCTACTACACCCTCCCCCCCCCCTCCCCCTCCCGCATGGCGTCTTGGATAATCTATTGTGTGTTACCTTACTGTGTGTTGCCGTATCTGCAACATGGACTGGGTACTTACAAACGCTGTAATATGTACGAATTCTATTATCTGTCATCCACCTAAGCTGAGGTTAATCAAAGCCTGCTTGTTTAATGCGCATGTTTAGGTGCTTGCTGGACCTACACCTACTCCCATTTATGGCGTGTATCAGATCCTCCATAAAGATGTACTACAGCAACTTTTATTGCTGGTTGTTTGGGTTTTTTACACTGGGACATAGCAGATGGGATATAGTCATGTAGGGGAACCTCGGATTTGTCGAGTATTTCCTCATGTAACCAAGCTTCCTGTCTTTTCTTCTTCTTCTTCTTCTTCTTCTTCGAGTACACATGGAGCGATGTTGTTTAGAGTTGGAAGCCAGTACTCTCGTTGCGGTTTTAGAAAGCTTGTAATCGTACTGGTTCTTGTATTGAGTTGGGTGCTGAGCTTCCTAGTATGGTTGCTGTTTATCCACGTAGGAGTAAAATATTCTAAAACGTGGAACTACGAAGACATTCCGTCATTTTTCAGCTATGCAACCAGGATATCTTTAGCCTTGATGATTAGTAATAATGCGAGCCCGTAAATTGATAGAACACCATTTCCGCTAGAAAAAGTCAAGAACTGTAACTACCACATTGCTGATGTGGAACTTTGTGCCCCGCCTTACAATTAGCTTAATCACTTCTCATGAGCAAAACAGCACTGATTGTACAAGTCACCACAATTTTCGCAAGTACCTTTCTGGGCATTCTTCTACTACGTTTATTTATAAAAATGTATGCAGGGACTCATTCTTCAGCGAATATCGAAAAGATCATTCGCTACAATAGAGTGACGTTCTCACTTAGCTGTTATAGTTCTGTTACATTGAGAATTTCAGCTTTTGGAAGCATAATACGTATCGTATTCGGGACATCATAACAAATGCTTTACTTTTTACATATATGAAACTAACAAAATTATTAGTTGCTTTTCACTTTCAGTGACAATGGCCCCACAGTTGTACAGACCGTTTTCTTAATTACATAATTGTCTTTAATAACGCAACAACTCGAAATCGTTACAGTCGCCATTATGCATTACTGAGTCCATTCAATGCTTGCTGCAATCGCTTTTCTCAAAAACTTGGAGAAGAAGAATTTTGTAACAGCAGCGGTAACGACGGAAACAATGAAGCAATAATAAGCTGCAGCAAGGGACCGCAGATGACCATCTGTATACATTAAAAAAATCTGCCATCTGTATGTAGACGGAGGTTAACAATTCAGCGACTTGGTACAGCGAATATTAATTTACATTACAGGAAGGGAGACAGCAGGCTTTGAGCAGCGAAACTGAAATAAACGGGCAGATTCGATTACAGCATTAATTAGTTACGACTGTTTGAATGTAACTCATAGTGAATATCTTTTAATTTTTAAGATGGGGGATTGCGAACTTCATTTCTTTCCAAGCAGCACTTGAATATATCTCATCAGTACCCGATTAGGAGGATAATGGAAGATCATTGAGAGTAGCACAGCGACTAAATGGCAGATTGTTTACTTCACCCGAGGACATTGCAGACTTACCTGCACGAGTCCTACTTAAGTTTTCTACCGGTATACTGTCTTGTTAAGCACTTAAAAATTCGCAGTGGACACTGACACCTTTATTAAGGGAGCAAGACCTAAAAGTAAATGAAATTCGTAGTGTCTGACCATTAAATTTCAAGAGAAAAAATTATCTTCATTGAACAGAGAAGCTTTTTCCGGTTAAGAGCCTCTGAAGAGATTAATAAGATAAATTACAGGGTGTCGCACTAAATGATCCAACATTTGTTTCAGTAACAAAAGATTTCCATTCTGGAAACATCCCCCAGGCTGTGGCTAAGCCATGTCTCCGCAACATCCTTTCTTTCAGGAGTGCTAGTTCTGCAAGGTTCGCAGGAGAGCTTCTGTATAGTTTGGAAGGTAGGAGACGAGGTACTGGCAGAAGTAAAGCTGTGAGGACGGGACGTGAGTCGTGCTTGGGTAGCTCAGTTGGTAGAGCACTTGCCCGCGAACGGCAAAGGTCCCGAGTTCGAGTCTCGGTCCGGCACACAGTTTTAATCTGCCAGGAAGTTTCAACAAAATATTTCTTTCAGTCGAAATACAACCTGTAAACAACGTACCTGAAGATTATTTATTTCATCTGATAACCTGCTCAGTATGATCACCATCGCGTCTACCAACACCTTCAACAGGAACTCCTACGTTCTAAATTACTGGGCGACACATATCGCGGTTACCTAGTTGAGCGCCTCAGTTATCAGCACTCTCATTTCCATTAACGTACGATGATGCTTAGGGAAAATATTTCCGTTTTGGAATCGCCAAAGACAGAAATCAGACGGATTCAAACTACCACTTTTCCGAGGGCAGTTTTGTCCACATGCGAAACGATTAGGAAATTGGTCTGAAATGACATTTGACTTAAAAATATGATGCATGAAATCTAAGACAACATTAGTTGTGTATGGTTTGACTCTGCTGCATGAGCCAATGGTTTTTTGATTGAAATTCTTTTCCAAAAAGCTGAGCATCAAAATTATTACGTAGCATGTTTTGATAACACTCATTGTTCACTGTATATTCAAAAAATGAAGGCCGTATTATCCGATGACTCGAGGTGGCGTGATGTACCTTTTCATTAAGCATGTTTGGATTCTCGGAAGCCCAAAAGAGCACATTTTGTTTATTAACAACGTCATCAAGATGAAAGTACGCCTCACCTGAAAACCAAACATTGTGCAACAATTTGCCTTCATTCACAGCCCATTCAGCGACGGTCATTCTTCGATGTTTGTTGTCCGTCGTGTAATTAAGCAACACTGTTATTTAGTACGGATAAAAATGGTTCAAATGGCTCTGAGCACTATAGGACTCCACTGCTGTGGTCATAAGTCCCCTAGAATTTAGAACTACTTAAACCTAACTAACCTAAGGACATCACACACATCCATGCCCGAGACAGGATTCGAACCTGCGACCGTAACGGTCGTGCGGTTCAGGATAAAAATGCAAATTCGCTCTACAGATCGTCTACAAATCGCAACCCGTGCCGCTGTTTTCCTTATTGGTCTTCTCGGTCTTCACAGTAATGCTGCTCTGACAGCTTCGACAGTCTGTGAACAGCGATCATTGGCAGCTCGTTCGCATTTCCTCTCAAACACTGAACCACCGCTATTAAATGTTCTGTAAAACCGACTTATTGTATTAAATGAGGGCGACGATTGAGTTTTAAAATTTGCTTGAAACCGTCTTTGTTGACAGCAGCCACTTTTCGTTTCATGAAAATATAACACAGTTTTAATGCGCTGTTCAGTAGACAGTCTTCCTATGTCACGATACAAAAAAATAAGTGCACGCGGAAATAAAAGAAACTACACACAATAACAACTGATAACCGAAAAAACTAATTACAAAACAAATGTTGGATCATATCGTGCGCCACCCTGTATTTGAGAGCCGGCCGCAGTGGCCGAGCGGTTCTAGGCGCTTCAGTCTGAAAACGCGAGCCCGCTACGGTCGCAGGCTCGAATCCTGCCTCGGGCATGGATGTGTGAGATGTCCTTAGGTTAGTTAGATTTAGGTAGTTCTAACTTCTAGGGGACTGATAACCTCAGCTGTTAAGTCCCATAGCGCTCAGAGCCATTTGAACCATTTTGTATTTGAGACGAGCAGTATGTTGTGTGACTTGTAGACAGCAAAGTTCCATCTTTGATGTATTTTCCCAGCGTCTTACGGTCGCCGTTAGTCGTAAGGAAGCAGAGAAGATAAGGTATAACGTCCCGTCGACATCGACGTTATTAGAGAGGGAGCAAAATCTCGGAGTGTTTCAAGGATTGGGTAGGAAATTTGGCCGTTCCCTCTGAAAGGAAGTTGCCTGAAGTGATTTAAGGATATCACGGAAAACTTAAATCTGGATGGGCGGACGCAGATTTGAACCCTTGTCCTCCCGAAGGCGAGAGCAGTGTGTTAACCGCTGCGCAGTCTCGCTGTTAGTTATATGTCAGTGTGGATAGAGCAACCTCGGATATCGCGGTTGTTCGTAACAGAGAAATTTCTTGGAAGAATGATCGTCCTGAAATGACCATCCCAAAAAAATGGGTCAAATGGCTTTGAGCATTATGGGACTTACTTCTTAGGTCATAAGTCCCCTAGATTAGAAGTGCCTAGAATCGCTTGGCCACTTCGGCCGGCCTGACCATTCCAACCATCACTTGATTCATCTGTAGTGATTTAGGACAACGGCAGAAAATCGTAACCCTTTTGGTGTATTTGTCCACTGTAATTGACGTTTTTAGTTTCAGTCGATATACGCATTGTAAAAGCTTTGTAAGGCACTGGGCATATCGTACTATGCAGATGACGTTCAACGAGTCTGCATTCTAGTGTCATTTTTTCATCAATGTTTGAAGTTCCAAGGCATGCACAAAGTGTCGGTCATGCAATGATTATGATGCAATGATTGTGGCTGAGTGTGGCTCCTTAGCCTTTTAGAGTTGTATACTTTATTCTCCGAAGTGTTCAACAAAGTTCTGGAATTTTCCCTTTTGAAAGAAGTTTCCATAATTTCAAAACTAATGATAATCATAATAAGAGCTGTCATGTCAAAGTTTCAAAACACCGTCAATGACAGTGTATAAAGTGTCTATAGTAATCCTTATTTGCCGGCCGCAGTGGCCATGCGGTTCTAGGCGCTTCAGTCTGGGACCGCGCGACCGCTACGGTCGCAGGTTCGACTCCTGCCTCGGGCATGGATGTGTGTGATGTCCTTAGGTTAGTTAGGTTTAATTAGTTTTAAGTTCTAGGGGACTGATGACCTCAGAAGTTAAGTCCCATAGAGCCATTTGAACCATTTGAATCCTTATTTCTGGTTTCCTACGACAATTAACCTTTTGTTTGTGTAGTGGTTTTAAGTGTTTATTCCCATTCTTGCAATGGTTTATTGTTAGCAATTACTTGGAACTGAAAAACTCGGTGTCGAAGAGATTTTTAGTAATTCTGGAACATGGTGATATCTCTGGTATTGAAGAACTTGAAGACAATAACAGTTTTTCTTCAGAGCTTGACAACAATGATAACTTTTCCTGAAAAATGATGATTTCGGGAAAGATTTAAATGAAGGTAATCATAACGGCGAGCCTGATTTTGATGCACTTTCTATTCATATTTTGGAAGAACATAATTCTGTCTGAAGTATTCGAAAGAATGCTCTGTTGTAGAAGCACACTGCAGAATCGTGGATTATGGCACGACAACGGACTGTAAAGAAGAAAGGTATACCTTCAAGTAAAGAACCCCACTATACAGTATGTGCTTGCAAAGCGTAGAAATAAATCGATACTGGTAGAGGAGATTAGATATGATTCTGCGAATCATTTTTACCTCGCAGAAATTGCCATCTAGATGCAAAAACGTATGGTGCAAAGCTAAAACACACAAAAAAGTGTCACCAGCATTGTTTCACTTTTGTAAGACTTTATCTAATAAATTTTCATAACTATTTTACATGCACATTATTTAAATGTTCTGTCCCTTTAAAAAGAGATGTCACAATAATTTTAGATATGAAAAGAACAGAATAAAAAAGTCTGAAAACTGTGAAAAATATACCTTTAAGTCCCAGTGGCCTTTGTAGTGGGCGATCTGTAACTTGGATAGTCCAAAATGTTCCCAGGAGGAAAAAAAGAATGAGTGAAAGGGTTAAGTAGGACAGCCGTACTGAGCCTGACTCGTATCTTTCTTAATACATTTTAGATATTCCAAGCAAGCACGCTGCGTTTGACACAAGGTGAGAGCTTTATGTTGAACGAATGCTCCTAGTCTCCACATGCGGCAGAGACTGCACGAGTGAGTGACGTGGTCGGACACGGCTAAGCGGCCAGCTGTGTTGAGACGGCTGCGAGCGGCAGTTGAGTCCGCTGCCACGGGCCAGCGGCACAGACAGCTGGGCCTCTTTAATATTAATACCGCGGCCGGCAGCGATTTTATTTGCGTCAGTGCTCCGTCCGCGCTCCCGCTTGACGTCCAGGCGTCCGTGACATTATGGGGCCTCTCAGCCGCGCGGTGGGCCGCGGCGGGTCAACAACAAACTGCCGCGTTAGCTGCAAAGTGTCGGCCAAACAGCTATCCACCGGCTGAGGCTGGCAGTCACGACAGGTCGGAAATTTGAATCCTTAAACGTGTGAGAACCACATTCCAACCATCTCTGCCGCATACAACGGAACACTTCATTCTTCTACCTGTTAGACTCGAAAAAACGGTCTTTAGTAATAATGACTATTAGACCCCCTGCCATGACAGTTACGTCGCTTGCAATCGTGCATCGTCACTCCGGTCTGGAGAACCACACTAAAGCTAACACAACGCAGCACTGCACATTTCTGAACCTGATCTTCGGTCAGACACTGAAGTGAGGCATTATTTTCGCGGAGGTGTTGACAGCGATAGATCACTTTCATCTGGAATGCAACTCTGACAAAGCAACTCTCCAATAAAACACTGTTCCGCCCCACACCGAACCCAGAGTTATTATGCGGTTCGGCCCCCGGTGGACCTACCAGGGAACGTCTCACACCAGACGAGTGTAACCCGGGGGTTTGCGTGGTAGAGCTATGGTAGTGTACGCGTACGAGGAGAACTTTGCGCAGCAATCGCCGACATAGTGTAACTGAGGCGGAATAGTGGGAACCAGACCGCATTCGTCGAGGCAGAGGGAAAACCGCCTAAAAACCATCCACAGGCTGGCCGGTTCACCGGACCTCGACACAAATCCGCCGGGCGGATTCGTGCCGGGGACCGACGCTCCTTCCCACCCGGTAAGCCTGTAAGTAGGCTGTTTAGGTTTTTATGTTGGTAACGCCACGTAGCGCTCTGTATGAAAATCACTGGCTGTGCTGTGTGCAGTCTGTGGCTGGTTAGCATTGTTGTAATATTCGCTATTGTAGTGTTGGGCAGTTGGCTGTTAACAGCGCGTAGCGTTGCGCAGTTGGAGGTGAGTCGTCAGCAGTGGTGGATGTGGGGAGAGAGATGGCGGAGTTTTGAGAGCGGATGATCTGGACGTGTGTCCATCAGAGTCAGTAAACTTGTAAGACTGGATGCCATGAACTGCTATATATATTATGACTTTTGAACACTATTAAGGTAAATACATTGTTTGTTCTCTATCAAAATCTTTCATTTACTAACTATGCCTATCAGTAGTTAGTGCCTTCAGTAGTTTGAATCTTTTATTTAGCTGGCAGTAGTGGCGCTCGCTGTATTGCAGTAGTTCGAGTAACAATTTGGAAACGGGGGACTGGTCTTATTTCTAATCTTTTACTGGGACAAAGGTGTTCAATGTTCTACATAAAATAAAAATTGTGTGCTTGTGTGTGTGTGTGTGTGTGTGTGTGTGTGTGTGTGTGTGTGTGTCTTGCTAATGAAGAACCAAAGAGCACGGGTACAAATCACAAGACGGTGCACATCCAAGTGCGCGACTATTTGCGCAGAGCACGCTTAGGCGAACGCTTTATTGCGCGATAGTAAGTTTGTTGATGGAACATTATGCAAGAAGATATTGTTATTCCGCGGTTATTTGGAATATATTGTATTAATGGAGTTTACTGAAAGGGGAGAATACGCTCTCGACATCAGACACTATCTGCTTCCACGAAACAACGTCAGCTGCCTAGAAGAACTTTCATCTTCTGACTTAACATGGTACGATATGGTAAGAAAACTTTCGACAAGTTTCATATTGCAATGGAGGTCTGTTGAGTTCGCACTGTATAGTACTCCGAATAATGCGTATATCATCCAGCAAGCGTCGTTGATTGAAACGATGTGAAAACGTTAGACGCTCTCCGTTGCCTAAGAACCTTGAACAGAAAATTATAGCTACCTTAAACTTAAAAGTCCCTCTATACGTTTGTTTTTACTATACTCTTGTCATTTCAAATTCTGCGATAGTGCAGAACTCTTGCAAGCAGATTTTGCTAAAGGATATACATAACAGGAAAAAGAAAATGTTCCTCGTTATCAGAAAATGTTTCCAATCTGACTACTCGTGCCAGAAACCAGTACTCAAACGTAAATATCTTAACAAGAAACAGCATTCGGTGAATCATTCCAAAACACCAACACGTTGGTGAAACAACTATTGTTTCACAAAACTAAAACGTGGTTCAGAGAATGGAAAAGAAACTATTCGAAGAAACGACTAATAACGTTAATAAATGCGCTCTATGAGTGTCTCACTGGAGAAAAAAAAACTCGAGGTTATACGAAGCGACAGTACGGGACATACCGGGCAGGCTGAGCGTTCTCCTTGCACCCCATTAACAACTGCTAAGACAACCCGTCGGACAGGTATCACGCCCACTTTGTCGTTCATTGTCAAGCCGCGGTGGCATTCAGATTCAGATCCAGGACTGCAAAACATCTACTCAAGCTCACCAGCAGGTTCCAGCCGTCCGTCTATCAAACGGTAGACTGTAGTACAACATCCCGTCCACACAAATGCCGTTAGAGATGGAGTACAAGCTCGGATTGACTGTCTGGGATCAGAAAAATACAGTGAAAGGAACTGCCGCTACATCCATCTTAACAAACATGAGGAAATCACCGAGGATCTGCATCACGATGTAGGCGAAGGATTTGAACTCTGTGACTAAATCACTACTGTACATCGCCCAGGCCGTCCATCTAGGCGTCGTGGAATAAAGGTGGCAAGTGCATCCAGCTCAAACATTGTAGCTGAACTGTTCTGTGGACAATCACTGGAACTCACCTAGCACTGTCACAGAAACTGATGTTGCTCTTCTATTACAATCGCTTTATCTGAGAAAACGACTGATCCTTTGTGATTCGGTCTTCGGATTAAATAGCTATAAAAACCTCTCTGCTAGCAGGAATTGACGGAAACAATGCAGACGATCCGGTTACGACGATCTGCAGGCTACGTAGCGTAGTCCCTTGGCTTGATGTTGCCTAGAAAGTATTCAGGAGTTACCATAAACAGATACTTCCATTCCATATACAGATATCGTACACCCGTCCTTCCTTTAAAGTACAGAAGTGTGTTTGTGTGTGTGTGTGTGTGTGTGTGTGTGTGTGTGTGTGTGTGTGCGTGTACTACTCTGAATACTACATTTTATTTGGGAAATGTGTTTGTATGATTCATGAAGTGTTGTTGCAAACAGTGTTTTGTTGCACAGTATCGTGTAAATTATTCCTTCAAAACTCTTTCCTGGAACGAAAGCTGTCTATGAACAGATTTTTTTCCCTCGCTCCATGATAGACGACAAAGAAAGTTGGACGATAACGCACTGCACTTTTTTAATCGTAGACCGCATCGTGCACGCTACTTCCCCTTCTGAACAACCTCTGACAATGAAACTTTCAACGACCTCGCAACTTCTAATCGATTATTCGCATCGTCGACACACAACGTACTATAGCGATGTAGCGATCCAGCCCAGCGGCATGTACTTTAAGGTGCAGTTTGCTCCGAGGCCGGCAGGTATTGACTGCGAACAATAGTGACAGCACAAGGGATTTCAATAGCCTTAGCAAGTAATAATTTACAAATTCTGGTTCGGCAGGTGGAAGTGATATTACAATCTGTACCAAGACTAAACTAGGTTATTTACATTCTCAAGGAGACTTTTCGAGAATGCTAAACGCCGCCTTAAGGGTAAAAAACATGTGGAATATCGGGCGGGACGCATTTATGATCAGTCGCCCAGCTATTCTGGTTCTGCAGGTTATTACGAGGGCCCTGCAGCGAAATTGAGTTAATGGGACACAAGCAGTTACTATTTAAAAAAAGAGAGAGAGAGAGAGAGAGAGAGAGAGAGAGCGACCAAAAGTAGTTGGTGCGTCAATCTTAGTTAAGTGATGATCGAAAGAGATCTATTCACTGCAATGATTGTGTCTGACGCAACAATAAGGCCGTTCATATTCTCTATGACAAAGATGACTGAATGGAAAGGAAGGCCG
This sequence comes from Schistocerca americana, assembly GCF_021461395.2. Lineage (NCBI taxonomy): Eukaryota > Metazoa > Arthropoda > Insecta > Orthoptera > Acrididae > Schistocerca > Schistocerca americana. The sequence goes on along the minus strand of NC_060119.1, from coordinate 613,887,388 downwards.
TAGACAGTCTGAGTACTAATAACAATGACGTAGAGCATACGCTCATTCTTGTCATTATTACTAACCTTTGACAACGGCAGGTATCATTCTGATCTGTTTAAGAATGCAGATGATTCAATCTGTGAGCAAACACTACTGACATAAAACGTTTGCTAGGCACTTCTCCACATCTTTAATATACCAGAAGTTTTGAAACCACAATAGCTTATGTAGTATTATACTTGGTTTTGTGACTTGCTTCGTTTCAAGGATCATCATGTGGCGTACTGTGCTAGACGCTTTGTAGACAATACCTGGTTGGTATGCGACCGTATCTGGAAGTGTCTGTTATTGACTTACAGCTAAGCATACTTTCATTCATTCGTTCCAGTTACGTGTTTGGACATTACAGCTCTCCACCTACAGATTGGATCAAATGGCTCTGAGCACTACGCGACTTAACTTCTGAGGTCATCAGTCGCCTAGAACTTAGAACTAATTAAACCTAACTAACCTAAGGACATCACACACATCCATGCCCAAGGCAAGATTCGAACCTGCGACCGCAGCGGTCGCTCGGTTCCAGACTGTAGCGCCTAGAACCGCACGGCCACTCCGGCCGGCTCCTACAGATTACAGTGGAACCTATATTCTAGCTGACGTCACAGAACCACCTATGTGAATAGTTGCTGTAGTCACAATATACGATCCAAAAACGGGAGTTATATTAAAATAATATACACTCCTGGAAATTGAAATAAGAACACCGTGAATTCATTGTCCCAGGAAGGGGAAACTTTATTGACACATTCCTGGGGTCAGATACATCACATGATCACATTGACAGAACCACAGGCACATAGACACAGGCAACAGAGCATGCACAATGTCGGCACTAGTACAGTGTATATCCAACTTTCGCAGCAATGCAGGCTGCTATTCTCCCATGGAGACGATCGTAGAGATGCTGGATGTAGTCCTGTGGAACGGCTTGCCATGCCATTTCCACCTGGCGCCTCAGTTGGACCAGCGTTCGTGCTGGACGTGCAGACCGCGTGAGACGACGCTTCATCCAGTCCCAAACATGCTAAATGGGGGACAGATCCGGAGATCTTGCTGGCCAGGGTAGTTGACTTACACCTTCTAGAGCACGTTGGGTGGCACGGGATACATGCGGGCGTGCATTGTCCTGTTGGAACAGCAAGTTCCCTTGCCGGTCTAGGAATGGTAGAACGATGGGTTCGATGACGGTTTGGATGTACCGTGCACTATTCAGTGTCCCCTCGACGATCACCAGTGGTGTGCTGCCAGTGTAGGAGATCGCTCCCCACACCATGATGCCGGCTGTTGGCCCTGTGTGCCTCGGTCGTATGCAGTCCTGATTGTGGCGCTCACCTGCACGGCGCCAAACACGCATACGACCATCATTGGCACCAAGGCAGAAGCGACTCTCATCGCTGAAGACGACACGTCTCCATTCGTCCCTCCATTCACGCCTGTCGCGACACCACTGGAGGCGGGCTGCACGATGTTGGGGCGTGAGCGGAAGACGGCCTAACGGTGTGCGGGACTGTAGCCCATCTTCATGGAGACGGTTGCGAATGGTCCTCGCCGATACCCCAGGAGCAACAGTGTCCCTAATTTGCTGGGAAGTGGCGGTGCGGTCCCCTACGGCACTGCGTAGGATCCTACGGTCTCGGCGTGCATCCGTGCGTCGCTGCGGTCCGGTCCCAGGTCGACGGGCACGTGCACCTTCCGCCGACCACTGGCGACAACATCGATGTACTGTGGAGACCTCACGCCCCACGTGTTGAGCAATTCGGCGGTACGTCCACCCGGCCTCCCGCATGCCCACTATACGCCCTCGCTCAAAGTCCGTCAACTGCACATACGGTTCACGTCCACGCTGTCGCGGCATGCTACCAGTGTTAAAGACTGCAATGGAGCTCCGTATGCCACGGCAAACTGGCTGACACTGACGGCGGCGGTGCACAAATGCTGCGCAGCTAGCGCCATTCGACGGCCAACACCGCGGTTCCTGGTGTGTCCGCTGTGCCGTGCGTGTGATCATTGCTTGTATAGCCCTCTCGCAGTGTCCGGAGCAAGTATGGTGGGTCTGACACACCGGTGTCAATGTGTTCTTTTTTCCATTTCCAGGAGTGTATTATTATCAGTACAGAAGCTCTGGCGCTTTCATGTCTCTGACCTACAGGGGATAGTCAGCACGGATTCCGAAAATATCGTTCTTGTGAAACACATATAGTTCTTGATTCTCGCGAAGTGAGTGCTATCGACAGGGGATGTCAAACTGATTTCGCATTTTTAGATTTCCATGAGGCTTTCCACATCGTTCCTCACATACGTCTTCTAATCGAATTTCGTGCCTATGGAGTGTCACCTCATGGTTGGACCTGGATTCATCTTTTCTTGTCGGAAACTTCACAGTTATAATAACTGACGAAAAGTCATCGAGTAAAACAGAAGTAATTTCTGGGGTTCCGCAAGAAAGTGTTATAGACCGTCTGCTGTTCCAGGTTTATATAAACAATACAGAAGACATTCTGGCGTGCCCTCTTACATTGTTTGCAGGTATGCAGCCATTTACCGTCTTGTAAGGTCATCAAATGATCAAGACCAATTGGAAAATAATTTACACAAGATATCTGTATGGTGCGAAAAGCCGCAATTGACTGTAAATAATGAAAAATGTGAAGTCAGCACCAAAGTACTAAAAGAAATCCACTAAATTTTGGTTACACGACAAATCACACAAATCTAAATGCTGCAAATTCAGCTGAATGCTTAAGAATTACACTTGCGAAGTTCAAAGGACAGCTCATTTTGTATTATAGCAAGATATGGGAGGTGATGATGTTTAGTTTGTGGGGCACTCAACTGCGCGGTCGTCAGAGCCCGTACAAAGTTTCAATGTCTACACGGTCCATTTTCTTCTCACAATTCAATCTAGTCACTCTCACAAATGATGATGAGGACAACACAAACACCCAGTCCCTGGGCAGAGAAAATCCCCTACCCGGCTGGGAATCGAAACCCGGACCCCGTGATCCAGAGGCAACAATGCTACCCCTAGACCACGAACTGCGGACAGATATTGGAGAGAGTGATACTGACATGACACGTGAATTGGAGTGGAAGTCATTAAAACAAACGCGTTTCCTGTTGCTGCAGGATCTTCTCGTGAAATTTCAATCACTAACTGTTTCCTTCGACTGAGAAAATGTTCTGTCGGGCCCACTTGCATAGAGTGAAGTGATTATCGTGATAAAATAAGAGAAATCAGAGCTCGCGCAGAAAGATTTATGTGCACGCTCTTCCCGCACGACGTTCAAGACTGGAACATTGGAGAAATAGGTCGAATGTGGTTCAATAAACCGTCTGCCAGGCACTTAACAGTGAATTGCAGCGAAATCACGTAGATGTTGATGCAGATGATCACATGACCGGTGTGGTGTCACCGCCAGACACCACACTTGCTAGGTGGAAGCCTTTAAATCGGCCGCGGTCCGCTAGTATACGTCGGACCCGCGTGTCGCCACTGTCTGTGATTGCAGACCGAGCGCCGCCACACGGCAGGTCTAGAGAGACGTCCTAGCAGTCGCCCCAGTTGTACAGCCGACTTTGCCAGAGATGGATCACAGACAAATACGCTCTCATTTGCCGAGACGATAGTTAGCATAGCCTTCAGCTACGTCATTTGCTACGACCTAGCAAGGCGCCATTACCAGTTTATATTGAGATTGTAATTAATGTATCAACAAGAGCGATGTTCTCCAATTATGGATTAAAGTTAAGTATTCCAAGAGCTCCCTACTTTATTTATTAGACTCAACTCCCTTAACTGTTCCAGACCTCACGCCAGCCTGCGTGAGCTTAAACGCGTGCATTTCGGCCTCCTCTAGCAACACGGTGTTGGCGCTTCTGCCAACACATCAACCGGAAAGAGCGTTTTCGGCAACTTCGTCTATTGGTAAGTACGAAATATTTTCTCAGCTGTTTACCGGACCGTCTTATAACACAGCTGAATACTTGTGATTGAAGTGGTTGTCTTATTTATCTGGAATACCTCTCAATCACGGAAATCTAAATGACGCGTAATTTTTCGAAGTCGGAAGCATGTAGCACAAAGCCATGTAAACTTCATAATCTCATCACGGAAATGTTCACTTTCAACGACGAATACGCAGTCGATTTGTTGACGAATGGTGAGATATTCTTCAATTTTTCATGCAGCGAATAATATTATTTTTTTAAAAAGGAGAGTACAATACGGTTTAACGTTCGTCGATGACAAAGCCGGCAGAGACGGAGCCTGTTGTTGTCACTTGAGCTTTCGAGCACGGATTTCAGATGCGCTGCCGACGTGAACGCCAAACGTCGAGAATGTTCTGATTGCTGCGTAGATCTTTCAGGCTATCACATCATACTGCAGAATGTTTCGCATAACAGTTAATTTAAACAAAAATGTACAATTGTGTGTGAAATCTTATGGGACTTAACTGCTAAGGCCATCAGTCCCTATGCTTACACACTACTTAACCTAAATTATCCTAAGGACAAACACACACACACCCATGCCCGAGGGAGGACTCGAACCTCCGCCGGGACAAGCCACACAGTCCATGACTGCAGCGCCAAAGACCTCTCGGCTAATCCCGCGCGGCAGCAAGCTGAAGTCTACGGAAGAGAGGCAGCTGCAGTCAGAACAGTGACTGACACGATAACAGAGCCACTGTATAAAACAATGTCGGACACTTCGATGGAATTCCCCTGACCTAGTACTTAGTAATGTACCGGGTGATCAAAAACTCAGCATAAATTTGAAAACTGAATAAATTACGGAATAATGTTGATAGAGAGGTACAAATTGACAAAAAAATGGTTCAAATGGCTCTGAGCACTATGGGACTTAACATCTGTGGTCATCAGTCCCCTAGAACTTAGAACCACTTAAACCTAACTAACCTAAGGACATCACACACATCCATGCCCGAGGCAGGATTCGAACCTGCGACCGTAGCAGTCGCGCGGTTCCGGACTGAGCGCCTTAACCGCGAGACCACCGCGGCCGGCTACAAATTGACACACATGCTTGGAATGACATGGGGTTTTACTAGAACCAAAAAAATACAAACGTTCAACAAATGTCCGACAGCAATAATTGGCATAACAAAGTAAGACAAAGCAAAGATGATGTTATTTACAGGAAATGCTCAATATGTAGTCGAGGAATAATGTTGTGAACAGCACTATAAAGCATGTCCCGAGTTATGGTGAGGCATTGGCGTCGGATGTCGTCTTTCAGCATCCCTAGAGATGTCGGTAGATCACGATACACTTGCGACTTCAGGTAACCCCAAAGCCAATAATTGCACGGCCTGAGGTCTAGGGACCTGAGAGGCCAAGCATGACGAAAGTGGCGGCTGAGCAAACGATCATCACGAAACGACGCGCGAAAGAGATCTTTCACGCGTCTGTCATTTTTTTTTTTTTTTTGTTCTAATAAAACCCCATGTCATTCCAAGCATGTGTGTCATTTTTTACCTCTATATCTACAGTATTCCGTGGTTTATTAAGTTTTCAAATTTATACTGAATTTTTGATCATCCGGTATATGGCCCATATGACTTGTACACTCCTGGAAATGGAAAAAAGAACACATTGACACCGGTGTGTCAGACCCACCATACTTGCTCCGGACACTGCGAGAGGGCTGTACAAGCAATGATCACACGCACGGCACAGCGGACACACCAGGAACCGCGGTGTTGGCCGTCGAATGGCGCTAGCTGCGCAGCATTTGTGCACCGCCGCCGTCAGTGTCAGCCAGTTTGCCGTGGCATACGGAGCTCCATCGCAGTCTTTAACACTGGTAGCATGCCGCGACAGCGTGGACGTGAACCGTATGTGCAGTTGACGGACTTTGAGCGAGGGCGTATAGTGGGCATGCGGGAGGCCGGGTGGACGTACCGCCGAATTGCTCAACACGTGGGGCGTGAGGTCTCCACAGTACATCGATGTTGTCGCCAGTGGTCGGCGGAAGGTGCACGTGCCCGTCGACCTGGGACCGGACCGCAGCGACGCACGGATGCACGCCGAGACCGTAGGATCCTACGCAGTGCCGTAGGGGACCGCACCGCCACTTCCCAGCAAATTAGGGACACTGTTGCTCCTGGGGTATCGGCGAGGACCATTCGCAACCGTCTCCATGAAGCTGGGCTACGGTCCCGCACACCGTTAGGCCGTCTTCCGCTCACGCCCCAACATCGTGCAGCCCGCCTCCAGTGGTGTCGCGACAGGCGTGAATGGAGGGACGAATGGAGACGTGTCGTCTTCAACGATGAGAGTCGCTTCTGCCTTGGTGCCAATGATGGTCGTATGCGTGTTTGGCGCCGTGCAGGTGAGCGCCACAATCAGGACTGCATACGACCGAGGCACACAGGGCCAACAGCCGGCATCATGGTGTAGGGAGCGATCTCCTACACTGGCCGAACACCACTGGTGATCGTCGAAGGGACACTGAATAGTGCACGGTACATCCAAACCGTCATCGAACCCATCGTTCTACCATTCCTAGACCGGCAAGGGAACTTGCTGTTCCAACAGGACAATGCACGTCCGCATGTATCCCGTGCCACCCAACGTGCTCTAGAAGGTGTAAGTCAACTACCCTGGCCAGCAAGATCTCCGGATCTGTCCCCCATTGAGCATGTTTGGGACTGGATGAAGCGTCGTCTCACGCGGTCTGCACGTCCAGCACGAACGCTGGTCCAACTGAGGCGCCAGGTGGAAATGGCATGGCAAGCCGTTCCACAGGACTACATCCAGCATCTCTACGATCGTCTCCATGGGAGAATAGCAGCCTGCATTGCTGCGAAAGGTGGATATACACTGTACTAGTGCCGACATTGTGCATGCTCTGTTGCCTGTGTCTATGTGCCTGTGGTTCTGTCAGTGTGATCATGTGATGTATCTGACCCCAGGAATGTGTCAATAAAGTTTCCCCTTCCTGGGACAATGAATTCACGGTGTTCTTATTTCAATTTCCAGGAGTGTATAATACCAGAATATAATATCCATCGCCCTTTGAAAATGTGTTCGGTGCCACCAGGCAGTAGGTCTAATGTGTACATACAGAGGTACTGCAGTTTTAGTAATTCACGCCGGCCGGTGTGGCCGAGCGGTTCTAGGCGCTTCAAATGGTTCAAATGGATCTGAGCACTATGGGACTTAACTGCTGAGGTCATTAGTCCCCTAGAACTTAGAACTACTTAAACCTAACTAACCTAAGGACATCACACACATCCATGCCGGAGGCAGGATTCGAACCTGCGACCGTAGCGGGCGCTAGGCGCTTCAGTCTGGACCGGCGCGACTGCTAAGGTCGCAGGTTCGAATCCTGCCTCGGGCATGGATGTGTGTGATGTCCTTAGGTTAGTTAGGTTTAAGTAGTTGGTTGTTGGTTGTTGGTTGTGTTTGGGGAAGGAGACCAGACAGCGTGGTCATCGGTCTCATCGAATTAGGGAAGGATGGGGAAGGAAGTCGGCCGTGCCCTTTCAGAGGAACCATCCCGGCATTTGCCTGGACTGATTTAGGGAAATCACGTTTAAGTAGTTCTTAGTTCTAGGGGACTGACGACCTCGGATGTTAAGTCCCATAGTTCTCAGAGCCATTTGAACCATTTTTTAGTAATTCACTTGTCGCGGTCATCGTCGATCAGATGGCTGTTAGGAGGCCCATCTGCGCCCCAGCTGTCTGGCTCTGCAGGTAGTAACTGTGCCGAGTTTAAAGGCAAACAGTGACCGCAACAATCATTCTAGGGTATAATCATACCCCATAACAGTACCGTATTTTACGAACTATAAGGCGCACCTCAATTCTTAAACAATTTTTGAAGAAAATAACATTTTTACCATTTTATTATTATATTGTAAAGGTAGAATAGGAAAAAAAAATTTAGTTTATAAAACCGAACTGACGTTAAAACCCCTTAAAATCTTCATCTTCTAGTTTTGACCATTTTGCATTCAATTCTCTAATTGCACATTTGGTCCTCCTCATTTTTTTCAGTTCTGCCTACTAGCCCACCAATCACGAATGGTTTTTTTTTTTCTGTCGTGGAGGGCCAAAATGGCGCTCAGCCTCTCTGCTTCCATGTTCTTCTCCATAAGCTATTACTTTCAGTTTCTAGCCCGCATCATATGAATTACTTTTATTTTTTTCTATTACGAAATTAGCTGCTGACAAAAATATTGTACTGTTACCGATAACACAAATCACTTTCAGTTCAAGTTCACTGGCACCGTGGAATGCAATGACGCCACATAGGCTAGACAGTGTTTTGGGTTTGTGATGGCGGTAAGGGGGGGGGGGGAGGGGGAGGCAGACTGTGTTAGGAAGCTTGTGAATCCCCACAACTCATGTTCGTCGCATCGGTGCACTGTTGCTGCCAGTTGAATAGCTAAATGGTCAGCGACCATTTACAAAGAAAACTTAAAGCAATAGCAGCCAAGGTCAAGTCTTTTGACCTGGTTTCGGCACAACTATCAGTTCCTTCATCGGACATAAAACATTCAAACTGGACTATAACAAAAGCACAAAAATTATGAAAGATTTTTTTATATAAGTGTAAGTACTGACTAACAGTACAAGAAAGAAAGAGTGCTTACATGTCACGTATAAAATAAATATCAAGCGATAAGGCTTTAGTCACAAAATTTTGAAAGTAGAATACGTGGAAGGCAAGCCGCTACGGGCTACTCACTCATGTCAAGTGAAAGGTGGCTACACTGTGCCACTGCGCCAGAGAGTGCGCCAAAGAGTACTTTTAAGCCGCCTCCACAGTGCCTGTTTAGAGTTCGTGGCAGTCAGTGCTTGTGAAGAGATCGTAGAGGACAGTTTTGTCGAGAGCTCGTGGTTGTTGTGAAGTTGGAGCAAGATGTTGTAGTAAAGAGTATAGTTCCATGTCTTATGCAGTTATTTGATGGGAGAGATAGCAAATGTTATTGTAATGAGTGCATTTCGTCAATATATATGAAGGTAAAATTTATAATGTTCCTTTATTTATTTGTGTATCTGAAATAATGCGTCACTACAGGTTCAGTCAACAAAGCATCTGGCTTGTGTTCTTGTATTAGAGTGAATTCTGGTTTTCTTGCGTAATCATAGTTTTTCTAAATTTCTTTGTCACGTCAGTATAATTGGTATCAAAATTCTTGTCTTGTTGGAAAAGAACCGTGCCAGATGTGGACGTTGAGTCACACTCCCACATACAGAACAGCTACACTAGTGCTTATTGGTTTTGTAGATTTTATAGTTGCTGGGGTCTTAATTAATTAACTGTGTTTACGAAAATTTTCTTACATTGTTCTCTGCAGTCAGATAGCGTAACAATTCTAGTCAGGGCCAACCGATTACGAGACTTACGTAATCGGACAGACAGCTACTAAAATCATTTTCAATTATATATATTAAAATAAGCCCCCATGCACGTGGCGACCGCTGCTTCGGATCGTCCCTTGGAATTTTTCTGATTGTGAAAATTGTAGACTGTAGTATTGTTGTAGTAATTTTGAGTTTAGTGATTGTAGTCTGTATTGAGTGTGTAGATTTGGTAATTGGCATTCTTCTAATGGTATTTTTCAAAATTTAATTTTTATTGCCTTGTATACGCGTTTGACAATTTTGTGTAATTATTTCAATTGTTCGTTAATCGTGTTTGAGGGAGACATCTAGTGTGAATAGTATTGTTGGAGATAAAGAGTCATTGTGTGTAATTTTCGTACAGTGACGAATCTTTCGTATATTTTGTAAATGATTACGCGATCTATGAAAAAGGCGAAAATGATGAATAGTGAGAATAACGAAATTGTTGACATGGCGAACTCGCCAACACAGGAAAACAGTATGGTGGATGATGGAGTTGAAAACAATGTAATAAGTCGGGAAAATAGTCCAGAACCATTTCAAAATTTTTCTCAATCAGAAAATTTGCAGAATACGAGATTAATGACAGAAGATTCTGGAATAGTATCGAACACAGATAGCCTTATGGCTATGCAGAAGGAAGTTAGTTTTGAGGGAAATGTTAGGGGCGAAAGGAATTTCGAAAAAGTTAGTACGGAGCAGTTGATGAGTGCAATATTAAATTTGGGATCACAGTTACGATCTGAATTAAAAACAGAGATAGGAACAATTAAAACACAGATGGGAACAATGGAAACACGGTTTGGATCTGAATTAAAAACAGAGATAGGAACAATTAAAACAGAGATGGGAACTTTACGATCTGAATTAAAAACTGATATGGGAACAATGGAAACACGGATAGATTCACGAATAGGGACATGTTTCAAAAATATGAAAGATGAATTAAAGAAAGAAATCAGGGAAGAAGTACAACCGATTCTGAATTCTCACAATAATAGATTAATTGCAGTAGAAATCAGACAAAGGGAACAGGATAGAGAACAGGAAGAAAGAGATCGCGTGATAGTACAGAATTTTACAGAGTTAAATTTACAACGTGCAAAGGATAAGGAAGAAATATTTGAGAGAATCGAAGGATCCGTACCTAATGACAGATTAAATAACCTAACACAACAATATGTACAGCTAGCTACCAAATGTGACAATACTGAAACCCGAGTCGCGACACTTACGGAAGACGTAAACAAACAGAAAGAAAAAATAGGTGACTTATCGGAAAGAGTTGAGGAAATTTCAGATAAATTGACAAATCTTAGTTTACATGGGGACAGAGATTCAGATGATACAGCCCCATTACCATTTGCAGAAACCGAAGAGTATCAGAACATAAATAAGCATGTTGAGAATCAGGGAAAATTTAATGAACGCGTGAAAAGAGAATTTGAGGCATTACGGAAGCAAGTCAAACAAATTGAAGGCGAAATAGTAGGAAAGGACAGTAGAAGGAACTTAGAATCACAGATAGCAGAGGGGTATGAAGAAAACAATTTATTTCATTTACGGGATGCAGTAAGAGAGCGCGAGGCGCGTGAATTTAACAATAATCGACATTCGGACTGGGACAGACGCGGTAGGTCTTTGTCGCCACGAGGCGAAAACTTTGACTATAAACACTTTTTGACTGTTCGGAAATTTAAGATCTTCCGCAACTCTAAGAATGACATACATCCATGTGCATGGCTAGATCAATTTATGTACGCACTTCCACCAAATTGGCCACTAAGTCACAAACTAGAATTCATGTGTGGATATTTAGAAAACGAACCGGCGACGCGGATGCGCGCACTCATTAGAGATTGCAATAATTTAAATGATTTTTATCATGCATTTCTATCGGCATATTGGTCCGAAAACACACAAGACAGAGTCAAACATAGTCTGATTATGCAGCGTAATTTTAAACAGTCTGAGTTCCGCACGCCGGCAGAGTACTTTGAAGACATGATTCGAAAGAATCAGTTTCTGTCCAACCCTTATAGCCCGACTGAATTAATTCGCATTTGTTTAACTAAGTTGCCACAATCCATAAGACAAATTGCTTTGGCCGGAAGATGTAAAGATGACATTGAGACTTTTAAGACTTTGTTGCAAGAATTGGAGTATGACAACGACGACGGGACTTCTTGTAACTTTTTCAGTAACAGTATTTATAATAGACTTTCAGAGAAAAGAAATAGTGATCGGAACGGGCGTTATATGGGTAATTTTGAGAATGACAGACGTAACAGACACGACAATAGATACCAGCCCTATGACAATAACAGACGTTCTAACAGAAATTACACAGACAATAGCGGTAATTCGTACCGGAATGATCAATCATACGGAAACAGTAATCGGTATCATCAGGACAGAAATCATTCATACAGTAATAGAAATTCTTACTACAGAAATAGTCAGGGTAGTAGATACAACAATAATTTCAGAAATGACAGTCGAAATTACACAAGAAGTAGTTATGCAGACAGACAGGAAAACAGAAATTTTAATAACAGACACAACCAAGAATTTGTATCTAACAGACAGGAGGGACCTAATTGGCATCCTCCACGTGACAGAATTTCAGAGAGACAAGTGCAAATCGTAGAAATGGATCCGCGAAATGACGCGAATACTCAAAGACGTGACGCAAACAATCGACAATGACTTGCAGCTTCGGCTTCTGGCAGCAATATAGACGGTTCAGAAAGTAATGACACTACGACTTTACACTACGTACGTCTGGAAGACATGAGAGACATTTTGTTAGACGAAAAAGAAAATAATGTAGACGCATTTTTACATCCTGTTATTGAAGTATGTGTGGGTAAGAATAAGTTCACTGCAGTATTAGATTCTGGGAGCCCATTGAATGTCATTAGTGAATCAGTTTTTCGTATATGTGAAAGAACTATTGCCTGTCCTGTGTTACCTATTTCTAAAACTACAATTCGAGGTGCGATTTCTGGAAAAAGTGTGGAGGTCAAACAACAGACCAATTTAAATTTCGTTTGTCAAGGATACGAATTTTCTGCTAATTTTATTATTGTTCCATTACTCAGTACACAAATTATATTAGGTATGGAGTTTCATAACGCACATAAGGCAATTTTGAACTTTAAAGAAGGAAGTGTAAATTTGACTGTTGCTGGAATGCCGAAATGTTTAAAATTTTTCGAGTGTTTAACAAGATCTGAGTCAGATACAAAATGTTTAAGGTTTCTTACTTCTGATGTTTTCGTTGAGCATTATGACGACAATGTGTTTATTCATGATAATGACAATAGATACAGAGACGCGATGGATGATATAATTAATAGCGAAGAATTAATTAATGAAAAGGTTAAGAAAGCTGAAGTGCCAGATGACGTTGCAAGAGAAGAGCTGCACCACATTTTAACTTCACATGCTACAGTGTTTAGTCATCACACAGGAACTATACAAGGCTTACAATATTTATTTAAAGTGAAAGAACACACACCATTTCGCGGGAAAACGTACGCTATTCCTTTGGCTTACAGAGACAAGGTTAAGAATGAACTTCAGTACATGTTAGATCAGGGCATTATTGAGCCTGCAGTCAGTCCTTATACTAGCCCATTACACGTTGTTCTTAAAAAGGATGGATCAATTCGTCTGGTTCTGGATTCCAGACAAATAAATAACATCATCATTCCTGAAACTGACCGCCCACAAAATTTAGATGAACTTCTTCAACATTTCCATGGAATTAAAGTTTTATCCACGATTGATATGCGCGCAAGTTTTTGGCAAATAGAACTCCACCCTGATTGTAGAAAATATACTGCCTTTTTAGCCTTTGGTAACTGTTACCAATTTCGGAAATTACCGTTTGGACTTACTGTATCTTCAGCAGCATTCATTCGTAGCTTAAATGAAATTTTACCTGTTTGTCTTCGTGACAATATTACTTCTTATGTTGACGACATTCTTATCGCTAAACGTTCTTGGAGTGAGCACAACAAAATTTTGGACTCATTATTACGTATCTTTGCAAAAGTTGGCATGACAGTGAACTTGGAAAAATCTGAATTTGGTCGTTCTCAGGTGAAATTTCTCGGTCACATTATTTCTACAGAAGGTATTCTTCCTGATCCAGAAAAAATAGGTGCTATTCGTAATTATGCTGTTCCTACTACAAAACGTGATGTTCGTAGTTTCCTTGGTGTCTGTAATTTTCTTCGACGCTTTGTTAAATTGGACGATTTGGCCACACCTCGTTTATGTGAACTATCTGGAAAGAAATCTAATTGGTGTTGGGATGAGGAAGCTCAGTCAGAATTTGAACAGCTTCGTGATGCTTTAGTTGCTGCTCCACTTCTTTCACATCCGGATTTATCTAAAGAATTTTGTTTGGCGACGGACTCATCATACAAAGGCCTAGGTGCACATTTATTTCAAGAAATAGAAGAAAACGGCGTTGTAGTCCAGAAAACTATTGCATTTGGAAGTCGTGTTCTTTCTAAATCAGAAAAGAATTATTCGATTACAGAACTTGAAGCTTTGGCTGTTGTTTGGGCTTTCACAAAATTTCGCACATTTTTGTTTGGCAGACATACTAAGGTTTACACCGATCATCGAGCTCTGGAATTTCTTATGTCAACAAAATTAACTCACGGCAGATTGTCACGATGGGCGTTGTACCTACAGGAATTTGACTTTAGTATTGTTTACATACAGGGTTCTTCAAATATTGTTGCCGATGCTTTATCACGTGCACCTATGGGTTTGAAACGAAGTGCTGAAGAGGACTGCAAGGAAAACAATTTTTGTTTGATGTATATTCAAGGTGTTGCGTTTGAGAACTTTATTTCGTCTTCGCTCCAGGACATCGCTAAGGAGCAAAATAAGGATCCTATCTGGAAGGACATTAAGGAGAAGTGGAGGAGAAAGGAAAGCGTGGCGATTAGACAGCATTATTTAGTTCGCAATGACATTCTTTTTAAACGAAAATCGGTCGACAACTCCGTTTGGTTAGTTTGTATTCCTGATGAGTGGGTCAATAAATTGATTTGGTATACGCATTTCTGTTATGCACACTTTGGTCCCAGAAAATGCTTTCACAAATTACGAGAAAATTGTTACTTCAGTAATATGGAAAAACGTATTCGATCTGTTCTGGCCAAATGCAAATTATGTCAAATGGCTAAGCCTCCAACGATTTCTCACAGAGCACCGTTGTTTCCCATTATTCCAGCGAAATTAAAGGAGATGGCTGCAGTCGATTTGTTTGGTCCAGTGGTTCGTTCTACTAATGGTTTTGCGTACATTTTCGTAGCAGTGGAGTTGACATCAAAATATGTGTGTTTTACACCTTTACGCAAAGCAACAGCTCGTTCAGTATCTAACGCTTTCATCAAACATTTTCTTAAAGAAGTTGGTCACGTTGACAAGGTTATATCAGATAATGGATCACAGTTTCGCTCTAAAATTTGGCTTCGTACTCTACAGCGTCGTAAAATTAAACCAATCTTCATCTCACTTTTTCACCCTCAATCTAATGCTTCAGAGAGATGGATGAAGGAAATCAATAAATTGTGTCGTCTTTATTGTCATCAGAATCACAGAACTTGGGATCAGTATCTTCATATTTTTCAAAACATTCTGAATGAACTCCCTAATGATTCAACTTCTTTACCGCCTCTATTGATATTAAAAAATAAAGTACCGACAAATCGCATTTCTGAAATAGTTCCTTTTCCGCCTTCACGGAAACTGCGGCATTCTGAAGTTGTCAACCTGGCTCTACGAAATATTGCGTCTGCGGCTGCAAGAAGAGAGAAATCAGCAAAACGTCCTGGTCGTTTAAAAATCTTGTCAGTTGGTCAAAAGGTGTTAGTTAAGTCTCACCGTTTGTCTCATAAAGGAAAAGGCTTGTGTCGCAAATTTTTTCTGCTTTATAACGGTCCATATAGAATTCGCAAAATTATACATGATAACACTGTTGAAGTAGAATCTCTTAAATCACGACGCTCTAAAGGAATACATCATATATCAAACGTTAAAATTTTTGTGGAATGACATACTTGTGAGAAACTAACAGCTACATGTAAACATGCGGAGAGTACAAGGATACCGCGCTGTGTTTTGGCGGCGGCATATACTCAAAGCAACAGTCAAGTCTGCGCGCCGCACAAGGCAGCGGTTGACCGCGAACAATTGCTTCCTACGTCACGCGCCTACAGCTGATCGAGCGTTCAGTGCGAATGCACTGACAGCAGTAAACAAACACACAGTCTAATTTCTCCGACTAAATTCTGTATAAAGCTATAAGGACTTGTTGAATTCTGTTATTAACATTCAGTATTTTTCAGGATACGGTTGTATAAAGTATTTAAGACCTTCAGGTAAATTTTGTGCGTGTCCGACGTTAAGACGACTTGCTATCGAGAAAATTTCAGGAAGAATGTAATTTCGAAGAAGAAACTAATAAACTAAAAAAGGGTAACTATTAATTTAGTTTATTTTTCAGGTAACAAATTTCCACTTAGGTACGTACTTTAGACGTAATTTGCTGCTCGCGATTACGTGATTCATACTTTGTGCTAATTTCATGTTCTATGAATTTACTTGTGAAGCGACATGCTTGCATACATTTACTGATTTTGACAATTATTGATTAATGAACTGGGTTGTAACTTGTGTATATTATGCATCGCTTGGCTGCTATGCTTTTTCACTGATGTCATATTTTTCTATTATGTGCCTGCTGTGCTTATTTATTTAAATTATAATTGTTATCTGATTAATTGTGCTGACTGTGATTATGTATGTAAGTTATACTTCGTGATTTATCTGCTTGCGCCTTCATGTTTACTTATTAAGATGACACATGAACATTTATTTGCTTATGCTGATATGATGCTAATGACCTGTTTATTACGTAAGATATATGTTTGCTGCTTTTTGTATGGATTGCATATTTACACGTTTGTGTTTTGTTGGCATAACTACTCTTTAATTTGGTGTATAGCAATGCTGATGTACTGTGTATAAACATAGAGTTTAGGTTACACTGTGGTATTAATTATAGATTGTTCGCTTGGCAAAGCCTCGTTGTAAGAATTGTGCTGCATCCACTTGTTGACATTCTGTTCTCTACTGGTATATTTACTCGCTATTGCAAGTTTTGCTTACGCTCAGTGCATTATATTTTTAAGATAAGAAAATGAACTGCTATCATTCGACGAACGACATTAGTACAAGAAAGTCATAGAAGTCACATGAGCTAAAGTTTTATGGAAGCTGTATAAATTTATGCAAATAGGAAGGAGGCTAACGACATGACAGACCTGAAACTAGGTTTAGACCATTAACAATTATTAGACTGCATTTTTCGTAAGCAATTGAAATAGGAAGTGACACTTGACACAAAAAATACTCCACATGTTTGCTTCTGCTATGATTCTTGAAGTGGGTACACACTGTGAAATATTATGATCATTCACACTCCGTAATCGTACTTAATTACTGAGAGTTATTCGAACTAAGTCTGTTAGAGGTCAGGTATGCATTTCTTTTATTTAATGATGGACAAGGAACCAAAATGTATCTTATAATTTATAATGAGTAGAAAATTTGGGTCAGATGGATTACACAGAGGTTGTGTGTTGGCAATGTGTCTTCAGATTGTATGAGATGATGAGGTTTGCATTAGGATTTTATCTGTACTTGTTCAAGGAGACTGACTAGAGGAAAGAGTTGTTATGGAAGTGAAATGATATTGGTGCTGAGGTTTATATGTAGCGACGTATTATTGAGGTATTGAGAGTATATTAAGTTGTTGATTATTGGAGTTTTTGTGGACAAGAGGTAAGATAAATGATATTGATGATAAGAGTTATATGTATCGACATATTGAAGAAGTATTAGTGACGTATTGAGATTATGTGATGCTGTTGATTATTGGAGTTTTGGTGTATAAGAGGTAAAGTAAGTGAGGAGCATATTTTTTTTGGTTGGTCTTATGGAACAAAGAGGATGAAAATAGCAGACTAGAACACTAAAATAGAAGGAAGATAGTCTATACACACACTTTGTTAAATCACTAAGCAGTATATAATTTTTTTTTTGGAAAAAGGAAGTAATTGCATATTGTGGCTCATTGACAGTTGTTCAACAACAGTACATTTTGATCTGGCTTGGCAAACATTGGTCTTGACATGATGACTATGACATTGACTAACTATTATTGACTGTTATACATTGCTGCCAGTACTACTTGATACACATGATGAACATCAGATCTTGACAGAATTACATTTACACAATTAACACTATTTAATTACACAGTAGTATTTAATGTGAATGAAAGATGAGTGAGTGTGTTTTGTGTGTCTTCCTTTACTAATCCTACCCACCTATCTCCTAAATATTATTTTATTTATTTGTAGTGGCTTGCACTGACACCCATAAATATTATAGGTTTACTGGTATTTGTGTATTGTAATAGTTAATAGGACAATTATCTGATATCATTTGTGTGTTTGTTATGATTTTTATGTTACTGTAAAAGCATTTGTATGTGTATTCAAACTATTGTTCATGCCTGAACTGTCTGATTAGTGAAGATAAATATTCTGAACTGTTACCGGCACTTTTCAACATGATGTGTAACATTTAGTCATGTTTAATTTCTGCTGATGAACTGTGTGATCAGTGTTAGTGAATTTTGTCGAACTGCTTCTGCTGAGAGATGTGACTTTTTGCTGTTTGCACCTACTCAATATTGCTGGGTGCCACTGTTAGAACTGTTTCTACTGAAATGATGTTACTTCTTGCTGTCTGCACCTACTCAACATTGCTGGGTGCAACTGATGGACTGTTTCTGCTGAAATGATGTTGCTTGCTGGTGTCTGCACCTGCTCAATATTGCTGGGTGCCACTGATGAACTGATCCTACTGAAATGAAGTCACTTGTTGCTGTCTGCACCTACTCAACATTGCTGGGTGCCTCTGATGAACTGTTTCTACTGAAGAGATGTCCCCTATTGCTGTGTGCACCTGATCAACATTGCTGATGCCACTAATGGACTGCTTCTACTGAAATGGTATCACTTGTTGGTGTCTGCACCTGCGCTCAACATTGCTGGGTGCAACTGATGAACTGCTTCTGCTGAAATTATGTCACTTGTTGCTGTCTGCACCTGCTCAACATTGCTGGGTGCAACTGATGGACTGCTCCTACTGAAATTATGTCACTTGTTGCTGTCTGCACCTGCTCAACATTGCTGGGTGCAACTGATGGACTGCTCCTACTGAAATGATGTTACTTCTTGCTGTCTGCACCTGCTCAACATTGCTGGGTGCAACTGATGGACTGCTTCTACTGAAATGGTGTCACTTGTTGCTGTCTGCACCTACTCAACATTGCTGGGTGCAACTGATGAACTGTTTTTACTGAAAAGATGTCCCTTGTTGCTGTCTGCACCTGCTCAACATTGCTGGGTGCAACTGATGAACTGTTTTTACTGAAATAAAGTCACTGGTTGGTGTCTGCACCTACTCAACATTGCTGGGTGCCACTGATGAACTGCTTCTACTGAATTAATGTGACTTGTTGCTGGGTGTACCTGCTAAACTTTACTGGGTGCAACTGATGGACTGCTCCTACTGAAAAGATGTCACCTGTTAGTATCTTTTTTTGTATAAACTAATCATTGAAAGCATTTTATGTGAACATTTGTATAAACTGATTTTTTGTATATTGTGTAAACTATTATGTAAAGTCACATGTATGAAAAGAAGTTGTATTGCTTACTGTATTTCATATATTAGGTTAGTAAAAGGTCAGTGCAAAGCCAAAATTTTAACTAATTATGTGATGTTTAGGTATTAATATTATCTTTATTTTTGTCTGTATTATTGTGGACGAATTTGGTGGTATTTTCACCACCAATGCTGGCAAAAATACCATCAAATTCTGGCCTGTGGAGGAGGGGCATATGAAAGGTGGCTACACTGTGCCACTGCGCCAGAGAGTGCGCCAAAGAGTACTTTTAAGCCGCCTCCACAGTGCCTGTTTAGAGTTCGTGGCAGTCAGTGCTTGTGAAGAGATCGTAGAGGACAGTTTTGTCGAGAGCTCGTGGTTGTTGTGAAGTTGGAGCAAGATGTTGTAGTAAAGAGTATAGTTCCATGTCTTATGCAGTTATTTGATGGGAGAGATAGCAAATGTTATTGTAATGAGTGCATTTCGTCAATATATATGAAGGTAAAATTTATAATGTTCCTTTATTTATTTGTGTATCTGAAATAATGCGTCACTACAGGTTCAGTCAACAAAGCATCTGGCTTGTGTTCTTGTATTAGAGTGAATTCTGGTTTTCTTGCGTAATCATAGTTTTTCTAAATTTCTTTGTCACGTCAGTATAATTGGTATCAAAATTCTTGTCTTGTTGGAAAAGAACCGTGCCAGATGTGGACGTTGAGTCACACTCCCAAAAAACAGAACAGCTACACTAGTGCTTATTGGTTTTGTAGATTTTATAGTTGCTGGGGTCTTAATTAATTAACTGTGTTTACGAAAATTTTCTTACATTGTTCTTTGCAGTCAGATAGCGTAAATATACTAGTCAGGGCCAACCGATTACGAGACTTACGTAATCGGACATACAGCTAACAAAAATAAAAAAAATCATTTTCAATCTTATATTTAATAAGCCCCCATGCACAAGCTATAGGCAGCATCAGACTAAGGTGCCCACGTTACCAAATGCGAGCGTTGAATGTTTTACTTCTGATAAAGGCAATCATGGTAGTGCTGAAACCAGCTCAAAATATTTAATTTTTGCAACGAGAGCTGTTATTGCTTTAAGTTTAGATAGAGGAAGGTTTCCCGCAGCAAGAAATATGTGGCCATCTTTATGACTGGCGGGAATTTTAAATCAAATACTGAACTTTTTACATTAATTTACAGTATAAGACGCACCTGAATTTTGGAGGCAATTTTTCAAAAAAGTCCGTAAAATTTTGCACTTACTCCTTTTGAACAGCATTGCGGACCTGCGAGAAGTTGAATAGACGAATCGACGGATTGCTGCACATGTTGGGCATAATGTATCGGTGGTGTACCACTGCTTTAGACAGTGGTCCGTGGAACGTTGTCATATATGTAGACCAGTTTCTGGACGTCCACGTACTAGAAACGCACATCAAGATCGAAGCAGTGTCCGAGCAGCAATGGCGGACCTAACATCATCCAGGGACAAAATCTGGGTCACATGTTGCACCTGGCCGGCCGCTATGGCCGAGCGGTTCTAGGCGCTTCAGTCCGGAACCGCGCGACTGCTTCGGTCACAGGTTCGAATCCTGCCTCGCGCATGGATGTGTTTAGTGTCCTTAGGTTAGTTAGGTTTAAATAGTTCTAAGTTCTTGGGGACTGATGACCTCAGATGTTAAGTCCCATAGTGCTCAGAGTCATCTGAACCATTTTGTTGCACCTGCTGTGTGATCAGGGACCTTTGGGAAGTACGGCTCTGTTCAGGCTACCACTGACTGTTGTATATTAAGTGGAAGATGGGTTGCATATAGGAGGAGCAACAGTGCACATAATATTAAGCGTTGGGAACCCCGTACGTGATTTCCCATCAGGCAGAATTACATACCTGGACAAAGTTGATTGAGTTACTAAATACAACTTTTTGCATTCTTTTGTTTAGATATGGCATTATCCATTGGTTGGCGTACGATCAATCAGATAAAACCTAACTTTATCTCGGAGAATACTGTGATTAAAGTCAAATGCCTCAGATAGGTCGCAGAAAATATCAACCGGTGCTGTTTCATTATTTAACGCTTGCAAAATTTGGCGAATGAGCATGTAAATGGCATTCCCAGTAGCGAAACTCTTCTGAAACTTTAAAGTGTGATTTGCTGAGGATATTATTGCTGCTAATGTAAGATGATATTCTACACTACATCACCTTCTCATAAATTTTGGAGAAAGATGTCAGCAATGAAACAAGTCGGTAGTTACCGATATTAGCATCTCTCTTACTACCTTTCTTAAAGAAGGGTTTAAGAACGGCGTATTTTAGTCTCTCTGGAAAACTGCTTTGATCTATATCACTGTTTGTAATGATTGAGATATCTAGGATAGAAGATTGGCTGCTTTCTCTTGCTCACTACGGCTGCCGTATTGTTGGTAGCAGTGGAACCAGTACCTCAGTTTTGCCAGAAGAGCCCACGACAGGCGCGTGGGCCGGCCTGCGGGTGCCGCTAGTCGCTGCCGTAATGGGCGCAGACGTGCCGCCACGCACAGGAAGTGCAGCACGCGCGTCTTCCGCCTAATGGCTTCCGGCGGGCTGCAGCCCCACGCTGTGGAAGCAACCACACACTTGCTACACGTCCTCGCTCTCCTGCTTCAGTTCCAAAGGACCACTATGTTACTTGTCCTTCTTACCGCAAAGAACCAGTTTGTGATATTAACCTACGTTACTTCTTTATTCTTAAACCGACCGCAAAAATTCAATTTGTGCTAGAAGCTCAATCACTGTTTTGTTTAGACATACTTCTTGCCCTACACCTCCTCAGAATATTCTCAGCAACTGTAACAAATGTGTATTAACAATGAATGCAAAATGTAAGAGGCGATCAGAAACCTTCCTTTTGAAAGCCGTACAGTCCATAATCGGAATCGGGCAAAATCGCCGTAAGCATTGATAGTCATTCCACTGACGCACCGCGTTGAAGATTTCCGTTTGCTGAAATACCATGTCCTGCTGCATGAACTCTGCAGCTGTCTGCTGAAAATCCTCGTCCGGCAGAAAACATCGACCGTTCAAGACTTTCTTTAGGGGACCGCAGGCGTAATATTCGCATGGGGAGAGATGAGGAATATAGAGCGAGTGCTCGAGTGTCTCCCACTTGAGTTGGCATAACTTCTGCGACACGACAATTGGGGCATTAGCAGCACCACCACTTACAACTGTGGGTTTCGAAAAATATGCTGCCCATACACATTCTTCATTTTCCGATGGATGTCTACCAGTGTTTGTCTTTCGACATCTAAGAAAAAGATAACAACACGTTGGTCCTGTTTGGAAACATTTTGTTATAATGTGGCCATAGTTTATGTTTCCGCAGTTACCGTACATACGTCGTAAAGAAGCGATTGCTACACTAATCCCTCGCCTTCATGTCGGTGCTTGTATTCCCGCATCAGGGTCGCACTATGTTGCAAATTCACTGCAGCAAAGCTCTCAAACGGAAACTTTTTGATCGCCCCTTATAGATTTTCCCATTAGTGGGATATATGTGAAAAATGGTCCCTAGACTAGAAGGAGATAATTTTGATTAAAATAGAACTAGTGTTCAATATTCTATAAACATGTACGGAAACAAACGCTTTTTGATATAAAGAGCCATTTCCCTTGAGTCAAAGATGTTAATTTCTCACTGTGATACGCTGTCTTCCTACGGATTATCATTTCTTATTCTTTAATGTTCGCATTCACCCCTGTATGGAGTAATTAATGACCACAAAAACCACTTGTTGGCAGACGCAAATCCTCGAACGATCAGTGAAGTAAGCCGTAAGGTTTTATTCAGCATTAAAGTTAGTATTGGTTCTGAGAAAGACCTTTTTGTTTTACATTTTTGGCCATTCATGTTTCTTTTCTTATTTTCGCCTGGTCGTGAAAGAGGCTGTCGCTGATAAAAAATTGTCATTGTTGCCTAGGGTAGGCCTGATTCCAGTAATAATTTAGGACGTGGTCTGACTGTACACGATAAAAATTTCGAACTTGTTGATAACTAACGAGGACTACGTGTACTATGACAAACGCTCTGCGAACAAAATACGTTGAGACCGAGTTCTTTATAAACACAAGTTTGTGCATTTCACCTTTGTGTGACAAGACAGAAACGAGCAGGAAGATATAGAGGCTTCCAATTACGTAGAAGGATTTCTTGACAGGTCTTTGATATATGTCTTTCTTGTGCAACACAGCTAGTTGTTTATTCCCATGAAGTAACGAGTGCTGTCGATAAGGGATCTCAGATCGATTCCATATTCCTAGATTTCCAGAAGGCTTTTGATACCGTTTCTCACAATCGACCATTAATCAAACTGCGTGCTTATGAGGTATCGTCTCAGTTGTGTGAGTGGATTCGTGATTTCCTCTCAGAGAGGTCACAGTTCGTAGTGATAGACGGTAAATCATTGAGCAGAACAGAAGTTATATCTGTCGTTATGCAAGGTAGTGTCATAGGCCCTCTGCTGTTCCTGATTTTTATAAATGATGTAGGTGATAATCTGAGCAGCCCCCTTAGATTGTTTCCAGATGACGCTGTCATTTACCGTCTACTAAAATCATCAGACGCAGTAACATTGTATACATTGTTGTGTGGTCTTACTTCTTGGGACTTTTGACTGTAGAGACATTTAAATATAATGGTATGTGCAACTGCGACACACATCCATACCGTGCGTACATTACTGGGGCATATCCCACAGTGACCCGCACCTGTGATCAAATGTAGGCAGCCAAGTGTCTTCGAGAAGGATGGCTGAGGGATGTATAAGAAAGAGTAGTGACAATGTGGAACGCTTCCTGTAATCTCAACAAGGCAGATGCCTGTCACAGAACAGTGTCCACATATAGAAGAGCTATTTTTAACTGGTCTTAATTTACATAAATTATTTTCCAGTTTCGACCAATACTCTTTACTGTATAACTGTGGGACGCTTTATAAATACCCTACACATTTCCCACACTGTAACTGTGACATACTTTATTAAATAACTTTCATTTATTTCGATTTCACTGCACATGATCATTGAGCAGAGCTTGGACAGAGCTGCCAATTCGGCTGATGTTTCATTAGACCTAGGGTAACTGGAAATCTGATTTTTATGTATATTTATTGTAAGAAACGTCCAAAATTCACCATCCATCAAGCTAGAATTACGAGGTGCGACAATAAAGTAATGAGACTGATTTTCTTTGCAAGATGTGGCAACCCCGCAGGCTTGTGTAGGCACAATATCTTTGACCTTGGTCTATAAGCTGCTTCTAGCACAAGCGGCACATCGATGCAACTGCTCAGTCGTGAGTTGTACTGTGATAAGTTAACATGTGTTTGTGTCTCTCATCACGGAAAAGGAATTGCATAGTATAGTCATAGGTCAACAGGAGATGTTGTAAAGGAGACGATATGACATGAAAGTAAGCTGGAACCTCCAGAAGTAAATTATCACATCAACAATTACATTAGTGTCGGCAAAGAGTTAGTCTATTGTGCGATTCCATTTCCGTGACGAGAGGCACAAACACGTGTTAACTTATTAGACTACAGCTCACGACTCAGCAGTTGCATCGATGTGCCACTTGGACTAGAAGCAGCTTATAGACCAAGATAAAGGTATTGTGCCTACGCAAACCTGCAAGGTTGTCACATCTTGCAAAGAAAGTCAGTCTCATTACTTTACTGTCGCACATCGTATGAATATATTTTCAGTTAAGCATAATATACTGCCAAAAAATTTTCTCTTCAGCGTCGTTTTGCCGGACGCTATAGCTATATATTGTGTAACAGAAAGTAATTTGTTGGATTAACGAGAAGTGGATCACGCATTTGTCGACTGTTAATCACCGAAATTGCAAATACTGCTACTTTCTCAGCAGTTGTTTACGCTGTTTTAAGTTTTTGGAGCCCGCCTCTGCAGGCCGAGCGGTTCTAGGCGCTTCAGTCTGGAACCGCGCGACCGCTACAGTCGCAGGTTCGAATCCTGCCTTGGGCATGGATGTGTGTGATGTCCTTAGGTTAGTTAGGTTTAAGTAATTCTAAGTTCTAGGGGACTGATGACCTCAGATGTTAAGTCCCATAGTGCTCAGAGCCATTTGAACCATTTTTTAAGTTTTTGGACATCGGCACGCCAAATCAGGCAGCTTAGTTTTATGGTTGTAGTGTTCTTTTGGAGTCTACGGTACATCGAAGCATTGTAGCGGTACACATCCATATAATATGCGGACCGAAAAGAATGTCTCACAGTTCTACATAGCATACACGTGACAGTCATTATATTCTTCTATACTGATGGAACTGCATAAAATATGAATGGTATCCAGTGCAAAATTCTGTGTAATTTTAAAGACGATCGTTATTCCTCCTTGCTTCCATTGGTAATTTATAAGAGGCCACCATGGGTAGAGAAGTGCTCCACTTGCACTGCGCGCCATGGTCACAGTGAGGCTTATTTTGCATCATTACAGATGTACTGCATAAAGCAGTCAAAGACGGAGAATGCGTGAAACAGCCTTTCACCTTCCACACGAAGTATGTAGAAGAGAATGCTACGAAAATTAACAGCGCCCTCAAACGAATTTTCATCTTCGTTAATATCACGTGTAATAACTTTATTGAACAATATGAGGATTATAATCCAGTGCAATAGCTAACAATATGCCCTCGAGAAACAATACGCAGTTACCTCTCACCCAGCTACTGGCTCAATTCCTATTATTGGAGACGGTTTGCTGAAGCTTCAGAGCCATTTTGTGACCTTGGTTACGCAGCCAGCTTGCATCTGCCCCGTCTAGACGTAGAAATGCTGGAGGGCTCCGGAATTTGCTGTAAGTCCGAGTGGCGCTGTAATAGCGGCGGCAAGTCTAGAGGAGATGCCCTGGCACAGCCACGTCCGTCCGCCATGTCATTACGAGGAAACAATTGCGCAGCGGCGCAAACGGCGCCAAATTGCAGCTCTGGCCCAGGGCGATCAGGCAAGACAGAAGTGTAGCTCGCATAACTGTGGCCGTCTCATCGTTTCGGGGTACGTCACTACAAAGCTATTGCCATAATTTTATCTTTGTCCCGATCGCTACGTACCAAGTAAAATGACGGTTTTTCTTTAGTAGCGTAGCAATCTCCTGCGTCTCGTTTTTTCGATTATTGGCGTATTCTTATTTTATTCTGTTATCTGTTCCGTTAGAGTATCGCAGTGAGATACGTATTAGAAGTCCATGCCAATACTCGTTGTACTCACGTTATCCGCTACATTTTATGTACTGATACCAACATTTCACACAGCATGTACCAACCAGAGTAGCGCAGTGGTTAGCACAATGGACTCGAATTCGGGAGGACGACGGTTCAAACCTGTGTCCGACCATCCTGATTTAGGTTTTCCGTGATTTCCCTAAATTTCTTAAGGCAAATGAGAGTTCGTACTCCGCCTCTGATGACACTGTCGACGGAACGTTAAACACTGATATCATCCTCCTCTTCCTCCTCCTCCCCCTCCCACAACATCCCACAACAGCGCGAGGAAATCTCAATTCAGTGGACTATTAAGAATTAGTATCAAGTTGGTTTCCAGCTCAGTACCATAAAATCTGTATTGTCCTCAAAACTGTGCTTATGTTTACGTAACTGTCGTGTAATTCCACTTACTTTGCTGCCCTTCATGGATAAGAATCGATTGCATGTAGAAGGGTGAGTACTGATGACTTCTGCCACCTACAGTGTCTTTGGTTCACACACTCAATTCTCGTAATATTGTAGCTAAATGAAAGTTGCACGCAATTCTGGCAACACCTCATTTTCGCTTGTAATTCACTGATTTATTTGATGTATGATTCATCAGTTACATCTGTTCATAAGACTTCCTGTGAATGAATCAATTATACACGTATACTCTTGGTTTTGTCAACTTTCCAATTATATGAACATTTACTGAGAAACAACACAAACCCCGTCCGTGGTAACATAATAGGCATTATGGGGATTTTTTCGTTTAATGACTCCACAGCACTGACACGTGATGAATGAATAGGTCGTAACTATTTTGATTGTGTAGCGTATCAGAGTGATTCTGCTACTGGAATCGACGGCTTGTGGCCAACTACAGGCGACAGAACAAAAGTGGCCATAAGATCTTAAATTTGAATTAATATAGAATTAATAAATCTAGCCACTTGAAAACACTAATTGACTACTGGTCATGCGCTGTAGAAAGAGACTAAAGGCAGAAACATTCTTTTCAATTAGTTTACAAACAAATACATGCATTACAAAAAAATTTTGACGGCTTTTTGGAGAACAGTAGCCACTTTTATTCTGATCTGTCGTTCATATTTTATTTTTCTTGTTAGGCTAATTTAATCAAATAATTATAAATATTTGTTGATAAAGGAAGCGACGCTAAAGAATAATCAAGATATGTTCAAGGGATTTGCCAACCTGGAAAAAGCTATCGATAGTCAGTTGGTGAAATACACTCATGCTCATAAATTAAGGATAATTGCAGAATGTGGTGCCACACAACGTGGCACTTCACAAAACTGGTGCTAATAGCATAAGCACATAGGGAACACACAAGACACAGAAGTCCACGGATTTGGTGATAAGTTGAGAAAACTGTCCCGAAACACATGTGCTACAAAACGCCACTATTTCCTGCGCATGTACCCCGACATCAATATGAGATATGATCACCATGCACACGTACACAGGCCGCAAAACAGGTTGGCATACTCTGAATCAGGTAGTCGAGCAGCTGCTGAGATAAAGCCTCCCATTCTTGCATCAGTGCCTGTCGGAGCTCCTGAAGTGTCGTAGGGGTTTGAAGACGTGCAGCGATACGTCGACCGAGAGCATCCCAGACGTGCTCGATGGAGTTTAGGTCAGGAGAACACGCAGACCACTCCATTCGCCTGATATCTTCTGTTTCAAGGTACTCCTCCACGATGGCAGCACGATGGGGCCGTGTGTTATCACCCACCCACCCCAGAAAAGGCGGACATACTGGCGCAAAATGACGTCCCGATACGTCTGACGTGTTACAGTTCCTTTGTCAAAGACATGCAGGGGTGTACGTGCACCAATCCTAATCCCACCCCACACCATCAAACCACGACCTCCATACAGGTCCCTTTCAAGAACTTTAAGGGTTTGGTATCTGGTTCCTGGTTCACGCCAGATGAAAACCCGGAGAGAATTAGTGTTCAGACTATACCTAAACTCGTCCGTGAACATACCCTGGGAACCAGGCTTTACGGGCTCTCCTGTGACCAGAGGTCAGTGGAATGCACCTTGCAGTTCCCCGGGCGAATAAACCGTGTCTGTTCAGTCGTCTGTAGACTTTGTGTCTGGAGACAACTGTTCCAGTAGCTCTGGTAAGGTCCCGAGCGAGGTTATCTACAGTACTCCGTGGCCGTCAGCGGGCACTGACGGTGAGATTTCTGTCTCCTTATGGTGTTGTATACTGTGGACGTCCCGTACTGTAGCGCCTGGACACGTTTCGTGTCTGCTGGAATCGTTGCCATAATCGTGAGATCACACTTTGTGGCACACGGAGGGCCCCTGCTACGACCATTTGTGTTTCACCAGCCTCCAGTCGCCCTAGTATTCTACCACTCATGACGTCATCAATATATGTTCTTTGAGCCATTTTCAACACACAGTCACCATTAGAACGTCTGAAAACGTTTGCACACTTACTCGCTGTACCATACTCTGACATGCACCAACACACCTTTGCGTATGTGGACTGCTGCCAGCGCCAACGTGCGACGACCTCAGGTCAAATGCACCGCTTGGTCATACCCCGAGGTGATTTAAATGCGCAAACCGCCCACCAGAGCGTTGTTTCACCATGTATCAGCCCCCGGAGTAGACAACATTCCATTAGAACTACTGACGGCCTTGGGAGGGCCAGTCCTGACAATACTCTACCATCTGGTGAGCAAGATGTATGGAACAGGCGACATACCCTCAGACTTCAAGAAGAATATAATAATTCCAATCCCAAAGAAACCAGGTGTTGACAGATGTGAAAATTACCGAACTGTCAGTTTAATAAGTCACAGCTGCAAAATACTAACACGAATTCATTACAGACGAATGGAAAAACTAGTAGAAGCCGTCCTCGGGGAACATCAGTTTGGATTCCGTAGAAATGATGGAACACGTGAGGCAATACTGACCCTACGACTTGTCTTAGAAGCTAGATTCAGGAAGGGCAAACCTACGTGTCTAGCATTTGTAGACTTAGAGAAAGCTTTTGACAATGTTGATTGGAATACTCTCTTTCAAATTCTGAAGGTGGTAGGGGTAAAATACAGGGAGCGAAAGGCTACTTACAATTTGTACAGAAACCAGATGGCAGTTATAAGAATCGAGGGACATGAAAGGGAAGCAGTGGTTGGGAAGGGAGTGAGACAGGGTTGTAGCCTCTCCCCGATGCTATTCAATCTGTATATTTAGCAAGCAGTAAAGGAAACAAAAGAAAAATTCGGAGTAGAAATTAAAATCCATGGAGAAGAAATAAAAACTTTGAGGTTCGCCGATGACATTGTAATTCTGTCAGAGACAGCAAAGGACTTGGAAGAGTAGTTGAACGGAATGGATAGTGTCTTGAAAGGAGGATATAAGATGAACATCAACAAAAGCAAAACGAGGATAATGGAATGTAGTCGAATTAAGTCGGGTGCTGCTGAGGGAATTAGATTAGGAAGTGAGACACTTAAAGTAGTAAAGGAGTTTTGCTATTTTGGGAGCAAAATAAGTGATGACGGTCGAAGTAGAGAGGATATAAAATGTAGACTGGCAATAGCAAGGAAAACGTTGCTGAAGAAGAGAAATTTGTTAACATCGGGTATAGATTTAAGTGTTAGGAAGTCATTTCTGAAAGTATTTGTATGGAGTGTAGCCATGTATGGAAGTGAAACATGGACGATAAATAGTTTGGACAAGAAGAGAATAGAAGCTTTTGAAATGTGGTGCTACAGAAGAATGCTGGCTGAAGATTAGATGGGTAGATCACATAACTAATGAGGAAGTACTGAATAGGATTGGGGAGAAGAGAAGTTTGTGGCGCAACTTGACTAGAAGAAGGGATCGTTTGGTAGGACATGTTCTGAGGCATCAAGGGATCACCAATTTAGTATTGAAGGGCAGCGTGGAGGGTAAAAATCGTAGAGGGCGACCAAGAGATGAATACACTAAGCAGATTCAGAAGGATGTAGGTTGCGGTAGGTACTGGGAAATGAAGAAGCTTGCACAGGATAGAGTAGCACGGAGAGCTGCATCAATCCAGTCTCAGGACTGAAGACCACAACAACAAACAACAGCATTATCAAAAAAATGGTTCAAATGGCTCTGAGCACTTTGGACTTAACATCTACGGTCATCAGTCCCCTAGAACTTAGAACTACTTAAACCTAACTAACCTAAGGACATCACACAACACCCCTGTCATCACGAGGCAGAGAAAATCCCTGACTCCGCCGGGAATCGAACCCGGGAACCCGGGCGCGGGAAGCGAGAACACTACCGCACGACCACGAGCTGCGGACAACAACAACAGCATTATCCTTAAATTTATGAGCATGAGTGTATATTTGAAATTATAAGGATACAAGCTATAGTGAGAGAGGTAAAATATGCAACACGTACCAGAGGAAGGAGGGAGTAGTAGGAGTGGAAGACCAAGAACGTAGTAATCGGATTAAAAAGGATATAAGACTTGTGCCCCTCCTATTCAGTTCATATATCTAAAAACAACTGAGGGAAGTAGAAGAAATGTTCAAGAGTGGAATTAAAATTCAAGATGAAAGATTATCAATGACACGATTCACTGACGGCAGTGCTGTCCTCAGTGAAAGTGAAGAAGAATTGCGTGATCTGCTGGATGGAATCAACAGTCTAATGAGTACAGAACATGGCCTGAGAGTAAATAGAAGAAAGACGAAAGTAATGAGAAGTAGCAGAAATCAGAACAGCGAGAAACTGAATATCAGGATTGATGATCACGAAGTAGATGTCGTTAAGGAATTCTGCTACCTAGGCAGCAAAGTAACCCATGATGAATGGAACAAGAAAAACATCAAAAACAGACTAGATCTGGCAAAAGGGCTTTCCTGGCCAAGAAAATCCAACATCGGCCTTAATTTGAGCAGGAAATTTCTGAGAATGTACGTCTGGAGCACAGCATTGTATGGTAGTGGAACATGAGTTGTGGGAAAACCGGACCAAAACAGAATAATAGCATTTGAGATGTGGTGCTACAGACGAATGTTCAAAAAAGTAAGGAATGAGGAGGTTGTCCGCAGAATCGGAGAGGAAAAGAATGTATGGGAAACACTGACAAGAAGAAGAAAGGGGTGATAGGACATATTTTAAGATAGCAGGCAGTAACTTCCAAGGGACTAGAGGGAGCTGTAGAGGGTAAAAACAGCAGAGAAAAACAGAGATTGGGATACATACAGCAAATAATTGAGGATGTAGGTTGCAAGTGTTACTCTGAGATGAAGAGGTTGGCACAGGATCGAAATTCTGGGCGGGTTGCATCAAACCAGTCAGAAGACCGACGGAAAAAAAACCTTTAGATGTGATTGTCGGACAACCACAATCTTATTTAAATACTTTTTAGCTCACGAATAAGGAAGTGATTAGTGCTTTATTTAAAAAGAAGCGCCAGATGTTGTTGCTAAGTTCTCTTATCAAACAGAGGAACGTCTGTTGCTGCAGTCTTCCGCATAATTTGTTTTGGAATTTTAGATTTGCGACGCTTTAGCAGTTTTGCATTGTAAGCAAGTGTAATGCTCGTATGTTTATCTACAAAATATGCACATAATAGTAAACTATTTTTCTTTAAATTGATGATTTGTCATAAAAACAAAGCAGCAATTTTCAGACGCTGAACCCACGAACAAACAACCGAGGAGTAAGAAATCGAGCTCCGATACAAGCGTTTTTAACTATTGCGCAGATGAGCTATCCTTCACTAGTGGTGTTTACCATAAATTTCAGCACGTGACTAAAACGTGTCGTGACTAAGAACTTCACGCCCAACATTCAGCTTGTAACAGAACCAATTTTGCCATATTATTCTGCAGAAATGAAGCATGACACAGACAAAGTGACATTATTCTGCAGAAATGAAGCACGACACAGACAAAGTGAC
Organism: Schistocerca americana; assembly: GCF_021461395.2. Classification (NCBI taxonomy): domain Eukaryota; kingdom Metazoa; phylum Arthropoda; class Insecta; order Orthoptera; family Acrididae; genus Schistocerca; species Schistocerca americana. The sequence goes on along the minus strand of NC_060119.1, from coordinate 613,854,996 downwards.
ATACTAACTATTCGATGTAAATGAAAGGAAGTGCGGGAGCATGTAGCCTGAGGTCTCCCAGTCGCGCGCAGAACTTTAGACGTCACATGGCGTATGGCGAGGCCTGCGAGAAAGACAGGCCGCGTCGCGTACGTCACGAAGGTAGGCCTGTGCTCGTTCGGTCGCTCAACCCAGCAGACAAACTATGTTTCTACACCTGTTAACTCATAACTAAGTGTAAACGAGTATTGCATATTCTACTGGATTCTGCCATTATGCAGTATTGCTGTTATTAGTCCTGCAGTGATCGAAACTCCATAGGCTTACTTATAATTTGTTACGGCTCTACTGGGGGTCCTACAAAATTAAAAATCATGTGAAAACGATTATCAGTTGCATAAGACACCACTTCTTGTATGACATGAGGACTGTTAAGCAGAAGATACCAAATGCTACAAAGAGGCCGTTACACCATTTATATCGAGTACTGATCTTAAACTAAATTTTGTTATACACACATCAAAAAAAGTTTTGCGTCATCCCGGTTCACTCCTGAAGATAGAGGTTGACTGTGGATATTGTATCACAGACACAGTCCCTTTGACTGTTCAGCGATGTCACTAAACCCGCCCAAAGATGTAAACGACCATGTATGAGCAGTTCCTATTAGACGGAGGGGATCCGACAGCCGATCAGTTCCAGTCATTCCACCAGGAAGGAGGTACACGACTCGTGCTGTCTGTAGTTCAGTCATGCCTAGACGGTCAATACCGCGGTTCGATCGCGTCCACATTGTTACTTGAGACCATTTATATTTATATGGTCTCGCAGTAGCGTTCTCGTTTTCTGAGCACGGGGTTTTGGGTTCGATTCCCGACGGGGTCAGGGATTTTCACATGGCTCGAGATGACTGAGTGTTGTTGTGTCGTCTTCATCATCATCATTCATCCCCATTACGGTCGGAGGAAGGCAGTGGCAAAATTCCTCCACTAGGACCTTGCCTAACACGGCGCCAAGGAATATATATATATATATATATATATATATATATATATATATATATATATATATATATATTGAATCGTCGTCTACAGCGTATAAGCTTAATTGGTTCAAATGGCTCTGAGCACTATGGGACTTAACATCTTTGGTCATTAGTCCCCTAGAACTTAGAACTACTTAAACCTAACTAACCTAAGGACATCACACACACCCATGCCCGAGGCAGGATTCGAACCTGCGACCGTAGCAGTCGCGCGGTTCCGGACTGAGCGCCTAGAACCGCTAGACCACCGCGGCCGGCGTATAAGCTTAATCGCGGTACAGAAGGCCATCTACGTTGTGTTCCTAACTGCGAGTGACTCGCATTGCGACACTTGGCAGCCCAAACTGGATCCGCCCACTCGCGGATGTGGCATGTCACCGCCGGCTGGACCACGCCCGTCTTTCAGTAGCGCGCCTTACGCAATCTCTGGCCTTTGGTCTGTCCTCAAGAATTGTTTTGGACGCTTTTAATATCAAGTGCACAGCACAGTTCGTGAAATGGCATTGCCGTTGTAATACTCGTTCTAGTCTGCGCCATTGTGTTTGATTTAATAACAATCGCAATGTCTTTCCCTGAATGCATAAACTCATTCAAGAAGTGTTTGGATAGTTATAAATCGCATTTTATCCAGTACAATCAACTGCGTCAAAAGCCCATTGACATGATCGGAAAACCGGCCGCAGTGGCCGAGCGGTTCTAGGCGCTTCAGTCTGGAACCGCGAGACCGCTACGATCGCAGGTTCTAATCCTGCCTCGGGCATGGATGTGTGTGAGGTTAGTTAGGTTTAAGTAGTTCTAGGGGACTGATGACCTCAGATGTTAAGTCCCATAATGCTCAGAGCCATTTGAACCATTTGATCGGAAAATACACTATGTTCATACGATGAGACATGATGATTCATAAAGTCATGTACACTATGTGATCAAAATTATCCGAACACCTGGATGAAAATGGCTTACAAGTTCGTGGCGCTTTCCATCGGTAATGCTGGAATTCAATGTGATGTTGGCCCACCCTTAGCCTCGATGGCAGCTTCCACTATTGCAGGAATACGTTCAATCAGGTGCTGGAAGGTTTCTTCGGGAATGGCAGCCCATTCTTCACGGAGTGCAGCACTAAGGAGAGGTATTGATGTTGGTTGGTGAGGCTGGCACGAAGGTGTTATGTAGGATTCAGGTCAGGACTCTGTGTAGGCCAGTCCATTACAGGGACGTTATTGTCGCGTAACCACTCCACTACAGGCCGTGCATTATGAACAGGTGCTCGATCGTGTTGAAAGATGCAATCGACATCCCCGAATTCCTTTTCAACAGTGGGAAGCAAGGAGATGCTTAAAACATCAATGTAGGCCCGTGTTGTGATAGTGCCGCGCAGAACACCAAGGGATGCAAGCCCCCTCCATGAAAAAGACTACAACATAAAACCACCGCCTCCGAATTTTACTGTTGGCACTACACACGCTGGCTGATAACGTTCACTGGGCATTCGCCACACCCACACCATGCCATCGGATCACCACATAGTGTACCGTGATTCGTCACTCCACACAACGTTTTTCCATTGTTCAATAGTCCACTGTTCACGCTCCTGACACCAAGCGAGGCGTCGTTTTGCATTTACCGGCGTGATGTGTGGCTTATGAGCAGCCACTCGACCATGAAATCCAGGTTTTCTCACATCCTGCCTAACTGTCATAGTACTTGCAGTGGATCCTGTTTGGAATTCCTGTGTGATGATCTGGATAGATGTCTGTCTATTACACACTACTACCCTCTTCAACTGTCGGCGGTCTCTGTCAGTCAACAGACGAAGTCGGCCTGTACACTTTTGTGCTGTACGTGTCCCTTCACGTTTCCACTTCACTATCACATCGGAAACAGTGGACCTAGGGATGATTAGGAGTGTGGAAATCTCGGGTACAGATATATGACAGAAGTGACACCCAATCACCTGACCATGTTCGAAGTCAGTGAGTTCCGCGGAGCGCCCCATTCTGCTCTCTCACGATGTCTAATGACTACTGAGGTCGCTGATTAGATTAGATTAGATTAGATTAATACAAGTTCCATGGATCATGAATACGATATTTCGTAATGATGTGGAACGAGTCAAATTTTCCAATACATGACATAATTAAGTTAACAACATACTTAAGTTAATATAACAACTTTTTCATTTTTTGTGTTTTTATTTTTATTTTTTTTATTTCTTTAAATATTTTTTTTAATTTATATCTAAAAATTCCTCTATGGAGTAGAAGGAGTTGTCATTCAGAAATTCTTTTAATTTCTTCTTAAATACTTGTTGGTTATCTGTCAGACTTTTGATACTATTTGGTAAGTGACCAAAGACTTTAGTGCCAGTATAATTCACCCCTTTCTGTGTCAAAGTTAGATTTAATCTTGAATAGTAAAGATCATCCTTTCTCCTAATATTGTAGTTATGCACACTGCTATTACTTTTGAATTGGGTTTGGTTGTTAATAACAAATTTCATAAGAGAGTATATATACTGAGAAGCTACTGTGAATATCCCTAGATCCTTAAATAAATGTCTGCAGGATGATCTTGGGTGGACTCCAGCTATTATTCTGATTACACGCTTTTGTGCAATAAATACTTTATTCCTCAGTGATGAATTACCCCAAAATAAGATGCCATATGAAAGCAACGAGTGAAAATAAGCGTAGTAAGCTAATTTACTAAGATGTTTATCACCAAAATTTGCAATGACCCTTATTGCATAAGTAGCTGAACTGATATGGAGTAACTGGCAGTAGCTGGCAGCACAATGCACCTAATATGAAAAACGTACGTTTTTGGGGGTGTCCGGATACTTTTCATCTCATAGTGTGGCTATAATACGAACTTTTGGTTTTCATATATGACCGTTACTGAAAATGCAGTTTCTCTTTCTCTCTGATGATTCATAATTATATCACTCAACATGATTTTCATCTACTGTTTCTGAAAATCAACTGAATTTCAGAGTTCAAGGATCTGTTCATGATTATGGATGGTGACCCCTAATAACTAGGACCCCAGTCACTGCTAAAAACTTTAGCACGAGTAAACAGAACTTTAAATTATTTTGCCAAAATATCACACTTATAGCTCGGCCTGAGCAGTAATTAAAAGAGCAAAAATATCTGTCTTTCGACTTAAAGTATTTAAGGAAGTGTGAAATAATTTATGTAGTTAATCGTATCCAACCAGCTTTCCACTTCGGCGTTTCCCCCTAAGAGTTAGAGCTGTGTTCGACCTCCACACGCCCTTTTCGTTCCAGTCATCCAGTCCTAGATTTCCGTCTTCCATAGCTTCCTGTACATATTTTCCCATATTAGCATTGGCCAACCTCTCCTTCTTCCTGGAGGCTCCCAGTTTAAAATCTTCATTGGCCACATGCGGTTAGGCGTTCTCTGTACGTGCCCATGCCTATGAAGAGCTCTATTCTCCAACATTTTTGCTATGGAGCACATTACCTCCTTTCTCCTCCACACCTCATTTCGTATCCAACCTTACCTCATTAACTGCAGAAATCTTCTCATACAGTCTATTTCAAGTGTTCTAATTTTCTCCGTAACTTTCTTGGTTAGGGCCACATCTCAGCTTCGTAGAGAAATATGTTCTCGACCATACTGTTAAGTATTCTTTTCTTAGAGTCTTACAGAAAATTATTACTCTGTATTATGCCACTCACAGCTTTAGTAGTTCTCTTCGCCATTGTTATTCTGCAACTAATATCGTTGTCACCTGTAACGGAGTTATCTATTATTGTACCCAAATATTTGTACCTTTTGCAGGATTTTATTTCTCATTCCTCTGTGCCAGTTTTCACCAAATCCTACTCATAGATGTACACCCGATCTTGTCGAGATTCATTCTTAATCACTTTTTGATGACTCTAGAAGATGTAATGAAATCAGTAAATGAGTGAGAGAAATGATACTTTTTGGTGACTTAAACAGCAGGTTGTGAACATCTGATGAAAAAATAGTATGTCCTTTTGGAGAAAGCGTAGTAAACGTCAACGGACAGAGATTAATCAACTTACCTAAGGAACTAGAGTGTATTGTGGCGAACACTTGTTTCTAGCGTAAAGTTATACACAGATACACGTGGGAAGAGCCTACGTGTTGGCCAGGAAAAATGGATACATTACTGGCAGACATAACAGTATACAGTCAACATCAGTGTGCCAGCTATCATCATGCGGTAGTGGAGAAAATATGCTACAATAAGATAAGGCCAACTATCGCGAGAATGGAGACTGAAGTTTTTGAAAGATGCGTAAAGGCCTAAAGATGGCAAATGGAATGCCGAAACTGGTACTTAAAAAAATATAACTGCACGGCTGTTGGCGAATTTCATTGATAACTACTTGACCAGCTGCCTTGCCATGTCCACAATGGATCAACAGAGACTTGAGAATGTAAGGTACTGATGTTTAACACGGACCTTCTTAGACAAAATGCTATAACAAGCTGCAGAATAAACTTAACATGGAAAGGATAGAAGACCCCACAGCTACGCAGTCCGGTCACATTAATATGACCATCGCCTACGATCGACGTGGCAGACGGCAGCACTAACAGTGGAGAGTATGTAAAGTGTTTTGGGGGAATGTGAAAAACAATGCGATTTGTCTGTCGTCCAAGATGTGTACGGACGAACGGACGTGCAACTGTTGAGCAACTGACCACCCAGGTGCACCAAAGGGCTACCATCAGTATCTCCTCAACGACTATTCAGCGGTCGTTCTTGCATATGGGCCTCAGCAGCAGGCGGTTGGTTCATGCACCCACGCTGACTGCTGTTCGTCTGAAAGCAAACACAAAAGCTGGAGGGAGCGCTATGGTGTTAGGGAATTTTTCGTTGCATTCTCTGTGTGATCTCGTCGTTCTTGAAGACCCAATGGATCAACGCAACTTGGACACTATGTCCACCTGTACATATACTCTGTTTTTCCTCCGCACGATGGCACCTACCAGCAGGACAATGCAACATGCCACAAAGCACGCAGTTACGTGGGTGGTTGAAGAGCACCAAGATGAGTTTACCGTCCTTCCCTGGCCACCAAAGTCCCTGCATTTGAACCTAATCGATAATCTGTGGGACCGCCTGCGGTCTGCAGTGCAAAATGTGGTTATTTGGACTTTTAACAGGTGGCCACATTAATGTGACTGTACAGCGTATATAACAACACCTGAAAGAAAGTCCTTTGCAAGCAGCGTATGAAGCACTTGGATAGGAAGAAAAAAAGAAGTACTATGTGAGAGAGTTTTCCACTGAACTGGAAGAAATGATCGAGTAAAAGAAAAAGAAGCACATACGAAATGGTTAAACGACACGACTTCAGAATAAAGATACATGTGTGAAGATCAGACAACACGGTAAAATGAATATCCGTATGGAGAGAAATGAATATTGGGAAAGGCTGTGCAGGAAAACATATCGGACAATAGGTTACAATAACCCTACTGAAGCATAGACGGTATCGAAAATGAGAAACAACAGTGACTGTAGGAACATAATTTTTTTAAAATCTGCTCAGTAGTGGATAGGCCGCTATTCGGCGCTATTGCAGCAAAACAGGCTGGACTACAAAGGAGCAGCAGAAGTTAAGAGCTTAGAAGAAAACTGTATAGAAGTAACGGAGGGCAATACGAAAGCAGCTTTGTCTAAAGCAACAGTAAACGAAGTCGCAGGACGAGTAAATATAGAAATGAAATTTCAGAACTATGGAGAACGTGTAGTGATGGGATAGCTACAGAGCAAATCCACCTATGGAAAGAAATTTGTCATAAAATCTGCTCAGTAGTGGATAGGCCGCTATTCGGCGCTATTGCAGCAAAGCAGGCTGGACTACAAAGGAGCAGAAGTTAAGAGCTTAGAAGAAAACCGTATAGAAGTAACGGAGGACAATATGAAAGCAACGTTGTCTAAAGCAACAGTAAACGAAGTCACAGAACGAGTAAATATATAAATGAAACTTCAGAAGTTTAGTGAACGTGTAGTGATAGAATAGCTACAGAGCAAATCCACCTATTGAAAGAAATTTGTCATATTTATTTTCGATGTGTTATAAAGGTGACAAGACGGTGTGCAAAAGTAATTGAGGAGTAAACGTTATTTCAGCGACAGCTAGGGTTTCCTCCAGTGTTTTGATTAAGAAAACAGAAAAGAATTTTCGCCTTTAAGTGAATTCCAAAGTGGTTTTACGCAAGGACGATCATCTTCTGATAACGCTCACTGTATCAATCAGTTATTGGAAAAATTCAGAAAAATAAAATAAAATCGTATACATCAGCCGTGCGGACCTGCAAAAAGAGTATGACAATGTGCACTTAACAGTGTTGTAGAGTGTTATGGGGGAGGGGCTGAAGTGAGATAAAATGTGATTAACATGGTTAAAAAGTTATAAAAAGACAAAAGTAATGATTAAAATGGGAAACACTTTCAGAGTTGCTTCCATTTTTACTGAACAGAAATGTATATATGACACAGCCTCAAAATATTATTGGGTTTAAACAAATTCAAGCTTGAATGTGCATAATAAAGATCACTTCGATGGTCACAATTGGAATGCAAGTATCAAAGATCACCCAAAACTTTCTAGACACAACACAGCAGAAAGACAAACTGCAAAATGTCTGTCACTCATTTTAATGACTAATTATGGTTTTTATACAGTGGCCTGGCTCCTCACACATACAGGAAGTAGACAAAAACATGGAATCAAAACAAACACATTACCATGGCTAATATGATGCAGGAAAATCGTTGCCATACAAAACAGTTTCCAGTCGTCTCATAATCGATAAATACAGGGCCTAAGTGGTTTTCAAGGGATCTTATATCATTCTTCCTGCAAAATTGTGGCAAATTCAGGTAATGATGATGGAGATTGATACCGATCACGAACCGTTCTCCTCATAGTAGACAGCAAATGCTGTTAGCGGCCAGGGAAGATGCGACAGTTCATCCTCGTGCTCACAAAACCGATCCTGGATGATGCGATCCGTGTAAACAGTGGCGCTGTGGTCTTGGAACACAGCATCGCCATTTGGGAAGAAACAATGTATCATGAGATAAACCTGCTCCTCCGAAATGATCAAAAAGGCCTTGGCAGTAATACGACATTGCAGTGTAGCAATGGGGGCCCATGAAAAATCACAGGAAATGGCTGCCGAAATCATCAGCGAACTGCTGTCATGTTTCACTCTTGGGATATAAATTCGGCCGGTAGTTGGAAACATTGTGCAACAACTCTCACCCGACCAAATGACTTTCAAAAATGGTTCAAATGGCTCAGAGCACTATGGGACTTAACATCTGAGGTCATCAGTCCCCTAGAACTTAGCACTACTTAAACCTAACTAACCTACATCCCACACATCCATGCCCGAGGCAGGATTCGAACCTGCGACCGTAGAGGTCGCGCGGTTCCAGACTGAAGCGCCTAGAACCGCTCGGCCACACTGGGCGGCTCCAAATGACTTTTCTCAGTCCAAGTTTAATGGCTTCCGCTTCCCTTTTCGTGTCATGGGCACTTGCATCATTGATGAGTGGTTTTGGAATTCCATTTCGCCCTGGAACTCGCTGCTTATGGAACTCCCTTCGTGTTGTTTTGGTTCCGATAGGGCACGCGAGTGCAACATTCTGTTCTCTAGTGAGTACTGCAGCTGTCGTCCTCTTATTTTTCGTCACAGTTTTCGTCAATAACCGTCTGTCACGATCATTCAACACACTCTCATCCGAGTTTTAGTGGATGATTTTTTTCAGCTCTCACTGTATTTGTTATAAATCTTCGATACGGTGCCTCTTAAAACACGAAACACTTCATCTGCATTGATTACGGAAGCATCTGCCAAACGAGCACCAACAATTTGCCAAGTTCGAACTGAGTTAGCTCCAACATAAAGCACTCGCGACTACAGAGACCGCAACTGACACAACGTATTGTGGACACTGCTTAGCCTCCGTGGTCCAATACAGGCTTGGCTAACATCTACATTCATATGCAAGCATGCATTTCTCGCAGTGTTTCCATACATTTGTCGAACCCCTATACGTACAATATGTCACGCTCATATAAGAAGCACAAGATTTAATCCATTGATTCCTAAATACGATGCATTAGAACTCTTCAACAGCTTCCGGCATTAAAATATAATTCAAACAGTAGAGACTGTGTTTAAGAATAAGTTTCGAAATTAACGGGACTAGCCATTCTTGTGACAAATACTCATGCCTTATCTATTTGTACTAGTGTGTTTCTAACTTAACTTCGCCGGCTCTTCAGTCTGGAACTGCGCGACCGCTACGGTCGCAGGTTCTAATCCTGTCTCGGGCATGGATGTGTATAATGTCCTTAGGTTAGTTAGGTTTAAGTACTTCTAAGTGTCTGATCACCTCATATGTTAAGTCCCATAGTGCTCAGAGCCATTTGAACCATTTTTAGCTTAACTTCCGTTTGAGACAAGACTGTCACTTTCCACCTACTATGTTACACAAACCGTAAGGAATGCATTTGACTGCGATTTATAAATGGAATGCGTTACTTTCGCATACTAAGAGGGTTGTTTGGGGGAGGAGACCAAACAGCGAGGTCATCATCGATCTCACCAGATTAAGGAAGAATGGGGAAGGAGGTCGGCCGTGCCCTTTCAAAGGAAACGTCCCGGCATTTGCCTGGAGTGATTCAGGGAAAACATGGAAAACCTAAATCAGGATGGCCGACCGCGCGATTGTACCGTCGTCCTCCCGAATGCGAGTCCAGTGTGCTACCCACTGCGCCACCTCGCTCGGTCACATACTAACAATTATGCACATTCATCAGTAGAAATTTCGTCAACGTCCACGATATCTTAAACCCCTCCTTCCCTTTACGTAGACTATCAGACTAATATTATGATCTGGATTCTTTTGATTCTTTGCATCCATCAAAAATACCGGTCGACAGTTCTGGTGGAAGGCAACCACAACGCAGAAAATTGTTGAGAAGGCATCGCCGATTTATTTACAGTCTTAGTTGAACTCATGACGGCACTGAAAGAGTTAGTATGCCACCTACGACAGCAAAACAATGAAAATTAGTAACAATATTCAAAGTTATTTGAGTTTTCATTAACCTATGTCATGTTTTTTCGAATCATATACGACTAGCCAGTAATATATCGAACCATAAGACAGCATGTAGTGGCATAATTTCCACTTATTTCAATAACACACCATTACAGACGTATAATACCGAAAGCACTATACTTCATTAGGTACCTTATATTAGCGATTAAGTGATGTTCTCCCAATTACACACCGCGGACAATAGCAATCCTCTTAGAAAAGAAGAGAAAAACGTAACAGACCGCAATTGAATTACGATAATAATACGCGGTTAAGTAACGTACACGGATCGTAATTGTCCTTAATAGCAAGCTGCGGAGATAAACACAGTGGTGTTCGCCGCGACGCAGCTCGTAAACGTGACCATGGCGTCCCGCAGCTAGCGCGCCCTGTGGCCAACGCACGGCTGGCACCACACTTAATGGTCGGGGAGCTGCGCCTGAAAGCCCGAAAGGGTGCAAAATATGACCGTGCAACTGTGCTGCACGTCAGTAATAGTAAGTCAAAACAAACTAGCCGAAAAATCTATCTGTCAGAGCACAGAAAATGCTAATACGCTCTTGTTTTAAGAATATCAGACTGAAAAGTGGGGTACCAGCTGCCTCATTCTTCCTTCATGAGCACCTTTAAAAATGTTCCCAAAATTTTTGGCTTTCTCACAATTTCGCGCTGTTTTTAACAAGCGGCTTAGTTCTCTCTTCCACAAGCTATCGTAACAGTAGCTTGGTTCAAAAACTGGCTCTGAGCACTATGAGACTTAACATCTGAGGTCATCAGTCCCCTAGAACTTAGAACCACTTAAACCTAACTAACCTAAGGACATCACGCACATCCATGCCCGAGGCAGGATTCGAACCTGCGACCGTAGCGGTCGCGCGGTTCCAGACTGAAACGCCTAGCATCGCTCGGCCACTCTGGCTAACAGTAGCTTGCTCACACCCTCTAGTCCACTGTTGTAAGTCGCTCGTAACAATTCACTCCCACTTGCCTATACTCATTCACTTATTCAGCCCTACTCATTGTCTTTCTTGTTTGTGTCTAACTACCACTGTTCCCTGACTCAGAATCATGGACTCCTTCCTTCTGTCCTACTACTGCTGTTTCCTCTTACTGGTACTGTCTAGCTTTTGCTCTCGGTTCCTGCTACTATCTCATTCATTCCTTCCCACTGTCACTATCTCTCTCTTCCACGCTGCCATTGTCTGTCTCTCATTATCACTGGCCCTCACCTATTTCCATTTCTCTTAATCCTCTCCAAAGACTGTGTCTTCCTAACACGGTTCTGTCACTGTCAACGATGTTCCACTACCATTGCGTTCCTCTCTTTCTCTCACACTGCCATTGTCTCCTTCGCTCTTTCTACACCACAACTGCAGTCTATTATCTTCCAGTATTTATTACTTTTGCATCTCTTTCCCATTGCCACTGTCTCCTCTCTCGGAGGAGACAGTGCCAATACGGGGATATGTTCGCATGCCAAAAAATTTGGGAACATTTTTAAAGGTGCTGAGGATCGTAGAATGAGGCAGCTGGTACCCCACTTTTCAGTCAGTCTTTTAAAACAGAAGTATATTAGCCTTTTTGTGCTCCAATAGCTGCATTTTTCCACTGGATCCTTTCTTTGCTTGCTATAGCAGGGCACATCACTCATATGAAAAGAACTTTATGACTCAGTAAATTTTTGATAGTTTACTTTCCTGAAATTGAAATAGTGCAAAATTAATTTTACACTTCAGACCCGATTTTAACCGCACAAAAATTTTGCACGTGCTACAGTACTACAACAAGGGGTTCCTATGACCCTTCTGATAACAAAGAAGACACATAACAGCGTAATTCATCTACATCTGCACGACTATGCAGAGGGTTCTTCGAACCACATTCGGACTATTTTTCTACCGTTCCATTCTCTGACAGCGTGTGGGAAATGTGATCACTTAAATCTTTCTGTATGAGCTCTGTTTACTCTTATTTTATTATGATGATCATATCGCCCCATGTAGGTTGGTGGCAATAAAATATTTTCACATCGGAGGAGAAAGCTGATAACACAAATTTTGTGAAAAGATGCCCGAGGCAGAATTCGAACCTGCGACCGTAGCAGCAGCGCGGTTCCGGACTGAAGCACCTAGAACCGCTCGGTCACAGCGACCGGCAGCGCTATTGCAATCCGCGGACCGGTTTTGCTACGTTAAAACCTTGTTTTTCGGGTTTTCTCAGGAATCGCCCGTCAACTAAATGGTGCCTCCATAACCTCCTTAAAGTTTATCACAGACGTCATATAATGTAAAAAGAACCAAACAATTTGCTCCATTTGCCTAAGCCGCACGTAATTCTAATATTCAAACTTTGATCTTGTACCGTAGTATTTTTACGGTAAGACTATCCTTCTATGGGTATACAATAGCGCAAAGCTATCCAAAACACGTGATACTATCTTTGTGCCACCTACATAACCCCGCGTATGAGTCCTAGAAATATCCTGGTTTTACGCATGACGTTTTGGAACTAACATGTAGCTCATCCTGTCGCACGCGTACTGTCTAATTCAGCAGTAGGGCTGACAGGCACAACAGCTGAACTAAACGTTGAGTCTCGAATACTGCTGTCATGGAACGAAGTAAGGCACCGTCGCAAACACTCGCCAAAGAATTATAAAAACAGGATTTTTGTAAACGCACAGCACACGCTCCTAAGGCTTTTAGTTGTACCGAATACGTATCATATATACGTTAATTGAATTCGTAATTGCGAATAACGACAACCAACTGCTGTAGGATGGAATGACGACAATGAAAATTTGTGTTCCATCGGGACATCTGACTTGTACTGGAATACATACACATCAAAAAGAGTTTTGCATCACCGAGGTTCCGAGAGTTCCGGAACCTGTACAGAAAATTGGAATAGAGATAAGCGTAAACATCATTTCTGCCCTTTTTATTGCTCATGAAAACCACACATTGCATGTTGTACCACTGTACAGCGAGACGTTCGGAGGTTATGGTCCAGATTGCTGTACAAACCGGTACCTCTAATACCCATTATCCCGTCCTCTTCATTGATACACGCCTGTATTCGTCGTGGCATACTATCGAAAAATTCATCAAGACATTGTTGGTCCAGATTGACCCACTCCTCAACGGGGATTCGGCGTAGATCCCTCAGAGAGTTTGGTGGGTTACGTCGTCCATAAACAGCCTTTTCAATCTATCCCAGGCATGTTCGATAGGGCTCATGTCTGGAGAACATGCTTGCCACTCTAGTCTAGCGATGTCGGTATCCTGAAGGAAGTCATTCACAATATGTGCAAGATGAGGCTGCGAATTTTCGTCCATGAAGACGAATGCCTCGCCAATATGCTGCCGATATGGTTGCATTGTCGGTCGGAGGACGGCATTCATGTATCGCACAGCCGTTACGGCGCCTTCCATGCCCACCAGCGGCATACGTCAGCCCCACATAATGCCACCCCAAAACAGCAGGAAACCTCCCGTGATCGAACCGCGATATTGATCGTCTAGGCATGGTTGAACTACAGACAACAGGAGCCGTGGACCCCCTTCCTGGTGGAATGACTGGAACTGATAAGCTTTCAGATCTCCTCCTTCTAATATGCGCTGCTCATGCATGGTTGTTTACATCTTTAGGCGGGTTTGGTGACATCTCTGAACAGTCAAAGGGACTGTGTCTGTGATACAATATCCACAGTCAACGTCTATCATCAGGAGTTTCGGAAACCGGGGTGATGCAAATATTTTTTTGATGTGTGTACATAATGGATGTCAAGTGGTTGACGACATATGGAAGTTTGGGTGTGGCCGGATAGCCAAAAGGTAACTCGATAGGCTCGCGATAAGCAGGAAATTTGGGTTCGTGTCCCGGTCCGGAACAACTTTTCATTGAAACCATTCCATTCTATAGCTGATGGTCGTCGTTAGTGACAATTGCGGCCCGCATCTCGTGGTCGTGCGGTAGCGTTCTCGCTTCCCACGCCCGGGTTCCCGGGTTCGATTCCCGGCGGGGTCAGGGATTTTCTCTGCCTCGTGATGGCTGGGTGTTGTGTGCTGTCCTTAGGTTAGTTAGGTTTAAGTAGTTCTAAGTTCTAGGGGACTGATGACCATAGATGTTAAGTCCCATAGTGCTCAGAGCCATTTGAACCATTTTTTTGACAATTGCGATTTCAGATTGTGGTGTCACCGCCAGACACCACACTTGCTAGGTGGTAGCTTAAATCGGCCGCGGTCCATTTAGTACATGTCGGACCCGCGTGTCGCCACTGTGTGATCGCAGACCGAGCGCCACCACAAGGCAGGTCTCGAGATACGGGCTAGCACTCGCCCCAGTTGTACGACGACTTTGCTAGCGACTGCACTTACGACGCCTTTCTCTCATTTGCCGAGAGACAGTTAGAATAGCCTTCAGCTAAGTCCATGACTACGACCTAGCAAGGCGCCATTAGCCTTACATAGTTTGATAGCTATCGTATGAAATGTCTCATCAAGAATGCTGTATTCACATCAAAGAATAAAAGATAAGTATTCGAGGAGCTGCATACCTTTCTTATTAGAATTCACTACTTATCCTGTTCCAGAATTCACGCCCGTCTGCGTTAGATAGCGTGCCTTTCGGCCGCCTCTATCTACAAGGTGTTGGCACATTTACCAACACATCACAGATAATTTATTTCATAACGGCTGTAGTCGCCGCAGTGACTATGCGTTGTAATCAGAGTAATACAGGCACTGTACCATCGCATGTATCATTTAGGCTGAGAATTGAAAGCCGGCCGGAGTGGCCGTGCGGTTCTGGGCGCTACAGTCTGGAGCCGAGCGACCGCTACGGTCGCAGGTTCGAATCCTGCCTCGGGCATGGATGTGTATGATGTCCTTAGGATAGTTAGGTTTAAGTAGTTCTAAGTTCTACGTGACTGATGACCTCAGTCGCATAGTGCTTAGAGCCATTGAACCATTTTTTTGAGAATTGAAGTGCAGCGTCGGACCTTATTCGATACTCCTGTGAAGCTCACAAATACACAGGAAAAAAGTTAGTCACTGTCGGCCTGAACACTGCAGTGTCCTGGAGGTCGAGGCCTTGTATCATTTGAAATGGGGTTAAACGGCGACTCGTCGGACGACACCGGGAGCCTCCAGGCAGATACCATACCAGTCGGCAAGACTCACCGGAGGAGAAACACCCCTCTGAAGATGTCCAGCGAAGCACTGGACGAAACGTTAGGAGCTGAAGAGTTTCATGGACCACGACCTTACATCCCGCAAGGTTTACCAGAAGATATGTCATCCGGTCGTGAAAGCCTTCATACTAAGATACCATACAGTTTTATGCCGCTGTGAGCAATGGCCCATGGCGAGGTACCCGATTCCACTCACTGACAACAGCAATTCCTGTCAAATTTCAGAGCATGATCGACAATGCGTGACACTCGTCTCCTGTCCTCGTCGATCAGAAGGTTTTTTCGGCCACTGTTCAAACGCCGTGTTACATAGTTGCGAATGGTGCAGGATTCCTTGTACAAGCTGCGGACAGCCCGCGTTGATACACCATCAAATCAGATAGTTCAGTTCATCGCGTGCTCATTGGCAAGTCTCAACAAGACAGCTCTTTTCAGTCATTCTGTCACGTTTCCTCGCGACCCGCCATACAGGTGAATTACGTCAGGAGTGAAGGGTCACATCACCAACTATTACCAATTCTGCACCATCCACAGCGCTTCACAACGACCAGATTCACCATCCACAGCGCTTCACAACGACCAGTATGTTATTTTAACGCCGGCCGGAGTGGCCGAGCGGTTAAAGGCGCTACAGTCTGGAACCGCACGACCGCTACGGTCGCAGGTTAGAATCCTGCCTCGGGCATGGATGTGTGTGATGTCCTTAGGTTAGTTAGGTTTAAGTAGTTCTAAGTTCTAGGGGACTTATGACCACAGCAGTTGAGTCCCGTAGTGCTCAGAGCCATTTTTGTTATTTTAAGAGGATGACTAATTTTTGATTTTGAGGTTTCTTGGCAACACAGAAGGTCGATTTTGGAAAATTTTAAAACCTTTAAAGGCAGATATTTGGTATCCCTTATCTTGCTTTGTTTTAATAACTATGAATTCTAATATCGCCTTTTCAGTATACGCACCCTTTAGTGGAATTTCTTGTCAATGATATCAAGTGATTCACAAGTTATCGGGCTGTTTCCTTAGTAATTTCGGAATAGGAAACCCACGCGGACTTTAAATGTGCGTCTCTAGAAATCTGTACTGTCAAAAGACTTTCAACAAGAATGAGCAATATTAGTCACTGCTTAAACTTTTGAAACTCAATTCGAAAAATTTTATTTATGACGCCTTCTTTTTATTTTCCACTGTAGTTGTTCGTTGTGAACCTCATTTTGACACAATTTCGTTAAGGAATATCTGTAGAGATTAATGTAGACTTCCTCAGTAGTATGAAGCCACGATATCCTCGAATGAGGGGCAGGCAAATGAAAACCGAACATCCGACACAACGGGACCGTGCAATGGTTCCATTCAATCACCACAAGTCTTAAGACATTTGTCCCACTGGGGGACGAGACGACCATTTCCTGTTTCGTAGAACGCGGTTGGCCGCTGACGGAACCACAACCGCGCACCCACTCTTACACTTCCTCTTTCCACTGAAACCGACGTCCACGCATGTCTTTATTGAGGTCTCCAAAGACGTGAAAATCGAGCGGTGTTGCAGTGTTTCCCAACCAAATCACTGAGGCATAGCCATCATCCGATTGGCAGTGTTGGGGCGAGCGTTACGTGATTCCGTCAGACAGCATTCCGACAGATCGAAGGCAAATGACAAAGCCAGCAGTGACGCATGACTTTATTCAGGTCGCCAAAGACGTGAAAACCACGCGGTGTTGCAGTGTTTCCCAGCCAAATCGCTGAGACATAGCCGTCATCCGATTGGCAGTGTGGGGGCGAGCGTTACGTGATTCCGTCAGACAGCATTCCGACAGATCGAAGGCAAACGACAAAGTCAGCAGTGGAAACATCCCACATCTCCCCTGCCAAAGAATCCAGAGCTGTTCAAACAAGTTACTGTAAGTTCATGATGACCTTCTTCTTCGACTGCAGGGGCCTCTGCTCCTCGAGTTCCTCGAGCGTGAAACCACAAACAGTGCTCAGTGCTATGAAGACACTTGCAGAAAACGCGACGCGCCATCTACTCAAAGCGCTCGCTAATGGTGTCGGTCGGAATCATCCTGTGGCAGAATAATGCCCGCCCTTAGACTGCCAAACGGACTAAGGCTGCGCTACGGCGATCTCTTCGGGAAACACTAACATCCTCTGAACAGCCCAGCTCTTTCATCATATGTTTGGCGACCTGGAGAAGGACGTGCGCGGACGTTGTTTCAATCGGACGAGACACTGCAAGGGTGGGTGCTCTTCTGGATCCGTCACAGGCCGACCGCATTCTACGAAACGAGAATTGATCATCTCGTCTCCCAGTGGAATAAATGTCTTTACGCGCGATGTGATCACTTTTGAATGGAACCATTCCATGGTGCCGCTATGGCGGGTGTTCTGTTTTCCTTTGACTGCCCCTTATTTTTTTCAAGTCGCTATCACCTATTAAGTCGTAATCACTAATGGAGTAGACCCATAAGCAGCAGTGGAAACTGTTTCATATACACCGTTCGTAAAATACAAGAAAGACATGTAATTGCGCGTATCTGCCCAATGCATTATTTTCAGTCATGCTCGAAAGCAGCCAGAAGTTTAATTCTCAGGCAGAAATCGTTTAATAGTAGCTTTTTGGATAAAAATAGAGAAAGGCAGAGTAAATTTTGTATAAATATAAGCGCTGCTCAAGCTGTTTGTATCCCTTGTGCTCACTATTCCAAGTGTTGTGTGAAAATACGTGCAAACGAACGCAATCATTAAGTGCTCATAACACAAGACACGCTCTCTGCGCTACTATGTAGACGAGCACATAATTTAATTGAGGCACTCAGAACCATAAGGGCCCAAAGCACAGATACAAAATTTTGAGAAAAATAGATATTTGTGAAAATCAGATTTGTAGGCGAACCGGCAGACTCATAGATTTGAGCTGTTTCTTAACGAAGTCTCAACACCTTATAATTCCTACGCGTACCCATTTTATACCATGAAATTTTAATTAAAATTTAGGATTGTTATCATTAATGTTAATCCACAAAATTTTTGTGTATGAGTTAGTGCAGTTTTTTGCTGTTGTATAGTTTGTAATTGATGGGAAACCAGAATGAGCACATTCTCTGGCGTGAGGTTCAAATATACAGTCTATTCACTTTAGGCATGGAAGCTAGTAGTTTTGTTAAGTCTACGTATTTCAAGTCTGATATAGCACTTTTGTTGAAGATGTATTTCAAGCTTGACATCCGCCTTCCATCGACGTATGTGGACACCATATTTTGCAAGGTATCTACAAACTGTGGAGAAATAACAAATTATGGTTCTGCCTCAATGTAACTTGAAGAAAATGGTGGCCTCGCACGACTCCAATGAAAAATGTGTTACTTTAAACAACATTTCATGGCAAGCTATTGAAAACTTCATCATTGTAAAATTTCTGAAATGTAGATTGTTACCTAGAACATCAGCTTTTGATTTGTAGTGAGGTCGGTAACAATCTTAAAGCTTTTGAAAACCTCACTGTCCATTTTATGGACTGGACAGCCAAAGATATGGAACGTGTGGTTACGACGGGGTATTTCTTCAAGAGCTTGCAGGTTTTATGAAGAAACAGGCGCCAATGAACATTCCTACACCAATGAAAATTTCTGCTTCCGGCCCTTAAGGAAGTGAACATCAGAGAAATCGGTGAGAGAGCTTTTCGAAATTGTTCGTAAATACAGCGTAGGGGTACAGCATCAATTAAGCTTGTTCACCTTAAGGTTGACAGATGTCTCGAGCATGCATAGATACCGTAATCTCAGAATCGAAGAGGGTGTGCTATAGGCCATTATCGTTCTCATCCCTTGAATTATACGAGATGCTTTTTTAAGCGACGTGAGCAATGAGATCAAAACTCACGCAAACAGAGGGAGAAAGACTAACAATGTGATATTTTTCCTTAAAATTTGTTTTACTTTCATTTTCTTGTATTTTCTGAGATCTATGTGCAAAGTCCAGTTCTGGCATATTTAAATAATTTCTTCTGAAGTGGTCATGGCACTGGAATTTCATCTTCGCAAGAAAAAAAAGGTTAGAGTTTAATGTCTCGTCGACGACGAGGTAATTGGATGTGGATCACAAGGTCAGATTGGGGAATGAAGACGAGAGGAAATCATCTTTCTACATTTTCAAACAACTATTCAGATACTTGTCTTGAGTCATGAGTCTCCCATTCACGCGCCCAGAGAAAGCAGTGTCTGCGTATAGAGTAAATTATGTGTACAAGTGTGAGAAAGTGTTCTAAATGTCTGCTTAGCGCGTAATTGTGGCGGACCATGGAAAGCAACCCGGTATTCACTTCTTGGGATGTGGGGAAACAGACTAAAAACCACGTCCAAGCTCGTCTGCACACCGAACGCTCGTGGATAATCGACGGGTGGATTCGATCCCGTCCAAGAAGCGGTCGCTTTAACAGGAGGAGCTACCCGGGCTGGTCCGATGGGGATTTGAACCGCCGTCCCCCGAATACGAGTCTGATGTCTTAGCATCGCATCATCGTGTTGGAATTAATTTTGATACCGAAACTTCATGTGAGAGAAACTTCATTGTGTCTTTGATGTAAGCCGGCCAGTGTGGCCGGGCGGTTCTAGGCACATCAGTCTGGAACCGCGGGACCGCTACGGTCGCAGGTTCGAATCCTGCCTCGGGAATGGATGTGTGTGATGTCCTTAGGTTAGTTAGGTTTAAGTAGTTCTAAGTTCTAGGGGACTGATGACCTCAGAAGTAAGTCCCATAGTGCTCAGAGCCATTTGAGCCATTTTTTGATGTAAATAGTGTTTTCTCCAGTGCGTTCTTTCTCATTCAGTGCAATGATATTTCAGTTATCCTGGTCCAACTGGAGTCATTAATCCTTGTTTCACTAGTGTGTTGCCACCAAAAGTAAATACCAAGTTTGAAAAGTTGAAGTAATTCGTTGAGTACTTCTGTGCACGTAATGATACGTACCATCACTCTTCGTCAAACTCGACAGTCTCTCTTAACCTTAAATATGACTTTTAAAAACACAGTCATTAGCAGCGCTCACTGTGCAGAGAATATAAGAGAAAAAAAATATTGTCTTACGCAACATCTCCATCTCCAGTGAATACTAGGCGTTTCATTTATTGATAGTCACTTACTTAATAATCTACTGGCCTTCCGTGAGACCGTTACTAATTATCCCAGCTGCCATAATGGACTTAGGCTGCTGCTTTTTCTTCCTTGCGCCATGCTGCATTAGCCCTCAAAGGTTCGATCGATTCGAGGATGTAACTGGCTAGCGGAGCGGCGCGACTGCCGCGTTTCAGAAGTAATTAACCGCGGGGTGGAGCAGCTGCGGCGGCGGCGCACGTCCTTGCCAGTCCGCCCAACCGCGACGTCCACCGACATCGGCCGTGTAAGAAACAGCGGGCTCGCCGCCCGCCATGGCCTTCGTCAACGTAGTGGGGGCAGGTCGGGCCCACGCCCTGCTGTCTGCCGCTCTCCGACGGGACGTCACTGTAAATGTTTTGGCGGTCACGTACGTAGCAAGTGTTTTCGTTTTTCTGCCGTACGTAGTTACATGAGCTGAATACGGCGCACTGGTAGAAACGTCAACACTAACGCTGACGATTTCCACAGGACGTTCATGGTGACAGTAGGGTAATGGGAGTTAGGCTTTCGATCCTCGTCACTACTTTATCGTTGGTGTCGAGTTCCGTAACTCATTTGCCAGTCCAAGGACCATCAAGTGGCATTCTGCAAACCCGACAGGTCAATCTGTCCAGTATAATCTTCTCCCGGTTGTAATTTAGTGTTTGCGGAACTGGACTTACCAAGTCCTTTGTGCATGCAGGTACTGCTGAGTGGCCTTTGAGAGCGGATGGGCCAGGTAGTCTGCAGACACTGCAGTGAGCCCACATATCTCAACGCGCCAAAGGCAGCAGCTCGCTGGCATCTTGTAACGTATTACCGAATATCAACTTTTGCACGGAATTCAGTATTTTTGTACAGTGTAACAAACTGTGTTCCATCTAATTGTGGACTGGAAGTAGTGGGAGGGCAGTGAGTCCTCTCATACTGTACATTCCAAACTTAAATGTACCAGTGCAGGATCTTTGAGTCCTCCAAGTGACACACGCTTTATTTTGTAAAGATATAAAGAATACACTGAGTGGCTATAGAATAATACTGGCCTGTAACCGGAATGGTTAGTACATTATGTACGAATTTTCTCTCCTGTCCTAAGGGAATCAGTGCTATTCCATGTACTTAATGGTAGATCATTGGCAAGTTTGCAGTAAACACTAACAGCACATACCAAAGAAACACCACAGTCATAGCCATAGCTTTAGTGGAGCTATCGACTTTAATTAAGTACTTAGCCGTAACGCAGCCAAAAGCACTGATGTGGCGGTGCCTACAGTCTTCCAAAAATCGCCACCTTGTAACCTGTCGGTCAGCCCACGAGACCCAATGGCCAAGGCCATGATGGTCCTATCATGCGTTATGCGGTGCAGGCACCAACACCATCCACACAGATCTTTGCATCCATTTGATACCTGACATCCCCTTTCCTGTCTTAGGATGCCCAAATGGGTGCGAATGCAATGAAATCATTGCCGCATTTAACATGTACACAACTCGAATGCTCTTGTCCTTATGCTAACTTTGTATTTGGATTTCTGAAGATGGAAATAATTCCGAAAAGAGTCATACATACTTCGTCATTAATACAGCCATTCTTCACCTGCTGTATGACTTTTTAAACGACCTAGCCAGCTTAACTACAGATCTGCTCACAATTACTAGCCTCCTACGTGACTATATATCACACATTCATTACTTTATTTTTTATTATTAATTTATACCACTGTCGCGATTCCGACTGTAGTGCGACTTTCAAATGCGATGGGGAAAACTGAAACCAATAAGATGTATGGATAACAAAGTACAAGGCATAAAATAATTACATTTGATAACTATACATTAGTATCGAACGTGTCTGAATGGCGTGTCACCGACGAAGTACTTTAAAACATGTGTGGACACATCTGCCAGTCGTCTCATCACACACTCTAAGACAAAGAAAATAAGGCACCACGAAGGAATTATCGAAACGGGTCGTAAATCGTTAGGTGTGATGTACATGTACTGAAAAACAAAGGGTTACAGTTTCAAGAAAACTGGATGATTTATTCAAGAGAAGCAAATTGAGCAAGTCAAAAATGCGCTGGTCCACCACTGGCCCTTACGTAATCAGCTATTCGGCTTGGACAAGATTTGGTACGTAGGACGTCCGCAACTGCGAGGCCTGATAATTGATCTAGAGAGCCCCGCTTCAGTTGCACAATTGAAGCGGATCTCTCTACATTAACTATTCGGCTTGGCATTGATTGACAGCGTTTTTGGATGTCCTCGTGAGGGATATCCAACCAAAATTCTGTCCAACTGGTGCCTAAGATTGTCGAATCCGGAGCCGGTAGGAGGGTCTTGCCCTTCTCAGTTTGCGGTCAGATCCGGCGATCTAGCTGACGAAGATAGGGTTTAGCAAGCACAAAGACAAGTAGTAGAAACCCTTTCCATGTGCGGGCGGGCATTATCTTGCTGGAATGTGGGGCCAGGATGACTTGACACGACGGGCGACAAAACGGAGCGTAGAATATCATCAACGAACACCTGTGCTGTAAGGGTGCCTCGGATGACAACCAAAGGGGTCCTGCCATGAAATGAAATCCCACCCCAGTTATCATTCCTGGCTGTCGAGCCGTTTGGCGAACGACAGACAGGTCGATATTTCACCACTGTTCGGTGCGTCTCCAGACACGTCTTCGCTGGTCATCTGGCCTCAATTCGAATCAGGACTCATCACTGAAGATATGAGACTCCAGCCGAATGTGCTGCATCACTGCAAACGGGTTTGTTAGTGTACAGAGGCAATCGCCCCAAGGGGCACCTTTTACGCAGCCTCCTTTCTGTGGACCATCTACTAATCGTCATTGTGGTCCCTGAAGCACCAGTTGCACGTTGGATCGATGATAATGATGAATCCGGGGCTCTGAGTGCTTCTCGGACGACTGCTAGGTCTTGACATTCTGTCGTCCCGTTTTGATCCACCGTTTCCTTCTTGGTGCTGTGTTCGGTCGTGGTTCACCCATTCCTGCCAACATCGCGGAATAATGGCATCGATCTATTCAAAAGTTGAGCAACATGCCGATTGCCCCAACCAGCCTATTTGAGCTCAGTTACATATTCTCTCTCAGCCGTTGACATCTGCCGCGTATAATGTTCACATGCCTCTCTATGAGGCATAGTTACTGTCCAGCTGAGTACACAGAATGAAATTCGCAGAGACTTTATGCCCTAGTATCGCCATCTCCCCTGTTTGTTATCCTTGTCTGCTGTGCAGCGAAATTACGCTGCAGCATCACATCCACCGGCGACCAAAGTTTACAATTTTGCGTCCTCTGTAGATATCTGTTGGAATACCAACTTCTGATCAGTTCTCATAAATCCTTCGAGGTGCATCTTTTTTCCTTTGAGTGTAATTATGGTGTGATGCGAATTAACAACAGGGATTGCTGCTAACGTTGGGCACACCAGATGCAGTTTAACGTACCGTGATGGGATAATGCTGGCCAACGCAGAGCTGTGGCAAACGTTAACCATGTCCAAACACGAACTCACTCAAATATTCGGGTGCACCACCTCAGAGATTATTCCAGAACAAGTTTCAGAGATTATTGTTTACATGACAGCTGCTGCAGGAGCTACATAATGTATAAGAAATCATAACCAGGGAAATAAATAAATAAATAAAACTTACAGCCAAACGGCGGCAATAACTTCAATCAAACAGTATGACTGTTGTCCTCAGTCATCAGCCTTGACTGGTACTTAGCCCACATAACGAGTAGTTACTGTCACTGGAATAGGAGCAAAGGGGCTGCAGCTAGGTGGGAGCTGGAGACTCCCTGCAGTCGGCGGTTCTTCGACGCGTGAGAATGGCTTTCGTTGCCAGTGAGTCCGACTGGCCTACAGAACCGTTGATTTTGGCATCAGATGTGGTATAGGAGGCGGAGATAGGTTCATTTTCATCCAGTTTATAAATTTTCATGCCATTGGTGGTGAAAGTTTGCCGCTGGACAACATATATTTGTATCTACGCAGTGTCCAACACGCAACGAGAGGAAGCTGAAAGTGCAACAGATACAGTCCATTACTTCATACAGTATGACCGGGCCAACAGCAGTGTGACATTCCATAAACCACGCTGTTAGACAGTGTATGTTAATTAACACTTTCAACAGAACATTAGCTCCAGCATGTTAAATACTTTGTAGTTAGCATCACACGTGTCTCATAGTTAAGTTTATACACAGCCTTACATACGAAAAGATTAACCCTTACGAGCAGAAATAAGTTTCATCACCGCTACAATTTACCAGGACGGCCTATCACTCGGTCTATTCAACACATCTACAGTCCGCTAAGCTCGCATAAGAAGTGAGCAGTACCACGTTTCAGAACGAGTGCCACTACGTCTCCGTCAGACGTGTCAGTACGTTCTGTTTAGTAAGCATTTCTTAAGGAGTGGTAGGACATCACAGATAGGAAACCTCCACGCCGCTTATTTTCCATACTACTTTCCAGGGTTTGGTTATATTAAATTCCTGTTGTCTTGTGTAAGCCTTGTTTCCCGAGCTTCTATTTCTCCCTTATAAGCTGTTATTGTAATTGTTAGTGGACTAGTCTATAATCTGTTTTCTGATTTACTGGTGAACCGTTGCACTACTCAATTCTTTAGAAAGTCAAAAATTACAACCTTATCACAGTTATTTAAAGGAAACAGGAAGCCCGGGTTCACTGGTGATGGACAAGCTTGTGATTGTTTTACAATTTTGACTCAAAACAGACTTTATTATAAACTTCAATTCGGGCACTTGCTCTCTTACTCATGCAATACACAAATCTTCACTTTAATTGAATTACATAAACACGAATACGTTTTATATTTTGCGTCCACAACCAAAATCATAGATAGCAGGCATGGTGAATAATCAATCATAAACAATCGTTCTTGTTTAACCAAATCTCAAAGACTAGTAACACTATACACTTTCAACCCGAAGTTACACAGCCACATAATACCACAACTTCATGAAAAAAAACAAAGACCTTAAAGCTTAATAAAACTGAACTGCCCACATATAGGTCCACAGTGAAACATGCTTATACTAAAAATGCAAAGTGGGCCAAACAAGGTCGCAAAACTAGCACACAGGAAAAATAACAAGTTGCACATTCTTTTAAAAACACACCAATGATTAACATAAGTGTTAAATAAGAATAGCTAGTAATAACCCAACCAGTAAAATAACTTACAGAAACGCTAATATTAACAAGGGGCCTCACTTAACATTAGAGAACAACGTTAAGGCCCACAGCAGTATTTGGAAGCAATGACGCTACGACCGGCAGGCTCACTAGCAGGCGGTATATATTTATATATAGTCCGACCGGCCTCACAATGAGCAGTCCTGACAAGAATCCATAGCCGCACCGACGCCAGGAAACTAGCAGACTTAACAAATGGCCTGCAGCACAAATAGATTGCAATGAAAAAAAGGTCAAATCACAGCCACACTGGAATATATAATAAGCATGTCCCCAAATTCTTATGGAGCAACATTACCTGTCTCCCAGTAAATTAGCAGGAAACTTAGAGATCACTCCGAGTTGCCTTAAGGCACTTTCAACCTTAAATAAACATACCAAATCCTGCCGTGTCAAATGATTAAACCATTATCTCTACGGCTCCCAGGCGCGTACACAACGGCAACCAGTCCCCAAGCGATCAATATGTCGTAAAACAAGTTAAAACTTGCATGAAAACCACTTAAAACACACACTCCACAGATGATGAGAAACGAAATGAAAAACATCAGCCTCCTTAAAATAGCCACTGTGGAACCAAGTTCAGAACCATCTCTGGCAGCTACCCATGCTACAATATGTTTCCACAATCTTCTTAGTTAAACACAGAATAAAAGTCATGCGTAACTTGGAGCTTGCAAATTACGAACTGGGAAGGTGTTCAGGGTGAGACGACGAACCACCACAATTTTGCACGTCAAGGCGCCCAATGATGGGCACCGTAAAACCGACGCGACAAAAGACAAGGTCGGCGAGCACGGCGAGGCCCATCATGCACCACGGTTAGGGACGCGGGCTTGTTTTCAACACAAGTTGGCTCGTTGAACGCCAACCGGAGACTCCTCCGTCACACGTTCACCCAGTAAACCGCCGGGGGGAGCAGTCGAAGATAGTAGGACAGTCGAATATCAATATCAGCGATGCAAATAGAACACTCTAGCGCCAGCCTCCACGGCTCAACTAAGAGTCTTTGGCGCTCACCCTGGGCTTACTATCACCAGAAGGAGCGTTACGTTTCCTCCTACCCGTGGTAGACTGTCTGCGCCATTTGTCTGATTCTGTGGACTCTTTATTTTTGGTAGCTGCACGAGGCGATTCCATTCATTGGAGGTTCCGCCAGACGATGACTGTGACAATAATGAATTGCTGTTTGGACGTAATTTATAGCAATGGTTAGGCTGCTGAGGTGACTTTGGTCGTACAGCGCTGACGGCTGCAACTGGTTAATGACACGGGTCAGCTGGCTGATGACCACACGGTAACAAAACTGTGGGTATTAGTCACCTCAGAGGGCGCCAAAACATGCTGCTCTGTATTCTTTAGGGCGTTTCACCGAGAGCGTGACAATATGAAACTTGTTCAAATGATGGCAGAAGACAGATGTGGAGATCAGTGCTGTAGGAGCACTCGCTAGTTGCCCGTCCGGCCAACATCACAGGGTGAAGACGACTATCGTCTCCAGCAGCGGGTCTTTGATGGCATCTACTTCAGCCTTCTATGACATGGTGGGAAAGTCATCCAATTTTTGCTGCAGTTCAAGATCTAACTGGACGTAACATCAATCGCAGTTACGGACTGGTCCACTTGGAGATGCTGTAATGCGTTGGCCTTTGATTGTTCTGCAGTGGGCCAGTAACTTATAGAAGAGGTGAGAGTACTTGAAGAGACTACCTCTGAAGACCTAGACATTTATTCTCATCTAACCTCACTAGTAAACCAGATAAAGTGTCAGTCGTCTGTGATCCATAATGAGATCAAACTTTCCTCCGTACCGGGAAATCTGGACTTTCTGCACACCGTACCTTGTAACCGTAGTTCGCCTCACCTGGCGTCATTGTTTTAGAGGAGAGCGCCAGCGGCTGTTTTTAATCTCGGGGTCGTTGTGTGCACATTTTGAAATGCCAGTTGATAAGGCACCTGTCAGACGTGAAAGTAAGGGACCGTGCAGAAAACTAATGCCTCCGAATTTTTTATTTCGTTCTCAATATTGGTTGATATGTTACATGTAATGTCTCTTACTCGGTCGACTTTCACGCTTCGCTGACACAAATTGCGGCCCCCTGCCGTTAGACGGTGTATACCGTAACTATGACGATGCGTGAGAAACGGCGTGCTGTAATCAAGTTTCGAATTCGAAGAGTTCGTCCACACTTGTAGCACCCTCTCATCTCTTCTACTTACGAGTGCTGCAACATCTGCGACAATCCACCATACAGTCTTGACTTGGCCCATCCTATTTTCAACTGTTTCTAAAATTTGAAGAACGCCTTCCAGGACTTCACTTCGACAGTTATGAAGAGGTGCGAGCAGAAGTGAGGTTGCAGCTCCGCCAACAAAATCAAACAAACTCGACTGATGGTATCAACAAACTGGTTTCTCGTCGGGAGAAATGTGTTCGTCACCAAGGTGACTATGCTGAGAAGTATATAAGTAGATATGAAGAATAAAGATATAGAATGTTAATGAAATTTGTTTTAGTAATAAGCTTTAAGTGTTTTCACATAAACAATTCTGAGGCATTACATTTCAGTATGCGTTCATATTTGGACGTAATACAGGGATTCCGCCTTTACAGTGTAGAGCTCACTCGGACATTGCGTCCTTTATGTGTAAATTGTTCGAAGGTTGTTAACTGCCATTTCCTAGAAAAAATGCAGTAGCTTAATAATCGCCACTGCTAGTGAATGGATGAGTGCTTCCAGAGTCTACTCCTTGTGGTTTAACCTTTCTTTATAAAGAATGGGAAGAGACAGGGGAGCCAGTATTAGAATCAGAGCTCTACAAGATCAAATAAGGCAGAAGAATGAAATAACATTCCATCGGACTTCCTAAAATCATTGTGAAAGTGACAACAAAACGCCTATTCACATTGTTGCTTAGAATGTATGAGACTGGAGATATACAATCAGACTTCATCCACACAGTTCCAAAGACTGCAAGAGCCGACAAGGGTTAAAAATTGTCACACAGTCGGCCAAATAGCTCGTACATCCAAGTTGCTGACATGAATAATAAGCAGAAGGATGGAAAGGAAAACTGAGGATGTGTTAGATGTCGATCAGTTTGGCTTTAGGAAAGGTAAAAGCATCAGAGCAGCAGTTCTGGCGTTGCATTTGACAACGGTAGGAAAAATTAAGAAAAATCGAGACAGATTTATTGGATTTGTCGACCTGGAAAAAGCGTTCGAAAAAGTAAAATAGTTCAAGAAGTTCGAAATTCTGAGAAAAATACGTGGACGCTATGGGGAAAGACGGGTACAAGGGCCAAGAGGGAACAATAAAACTGGAAGACCAAGAACGAAGTGCACAGATTAAAGATGCTATAAGGCAGGGATGTAGTATTTCACCCTTACTGTTCAATCATACAGCGAAGAAGCGATGAGGGAAATAAAAGAATGGTTCGAGACTGGGATTAAAATTCAATGACATTGCTATCCTCAGTGAAATTGAAGAAAAATTGCTGTATGTATTGACTGGAATTAACAGTCTAATGAGTACAGAATATGGATTGACAGTAAATCAAAGACGAAAGTAATGAGAAGTAGCAGAACTGAGAACATCGAGAAACTTAACAGCAGAATTGGTGATCACAAAGTAGACAAAGTTAAGAAATTCAGCTGCCTAGGCAGCAAAATTATCCATGACGGACGGAGCGAGGAGGACGCCAGGAGAAGCCTGCTATAATCAAACTAGAGATTTTAATTTGAGGAAGAAATTTCCAAGAACGTGTGTTTGGGACACAGCATTGTATGGTAGTTAGATATGGACTGTGGGAAACCGGAACACAAGAGGATCGAAGCCTGCAAGATGTGGTGCTACAGAAGAATGTTGAAAATTGTATGGACTGATAAGCTAACGAATGATGAGGTTCTCCGCTCAGAATCGGCGAGGAAAGAACATATAGCTAACACAGAAAACAAGAAGTGACAGAATTATAGGACATCTGTTAAGGCATCAGGGAATACGTTCCATGGTACTAGAGTGTTAAAACTGAATAGGAAGACAGAGACTGGAACACATCGAGCAAGTAACTCAGGATGTAGGTTGCGATTGCTGCTATGAGATGAAGAGGTTACGCAGGAGAGGAATTCGTGGCGGACTCAAAAAAATAAATAAATAAATAAATAAACTGTAGAATGTGACCTCACACGCCGTGGATGAGTGAGACAAGCAACGGCCATGTGACCTGACCTATTGCAGCTGTAACAGACTGGATTAAGATGATTACAATCATTTCGCTAATTACGGACATAACAGGTTCTGTCGTTGACAATGGAGCGTGCATGCTGTATTTCACTGTTTTTAGAATCTGTGCACACTGATAAGCAATTCAGAATACTTACTCTCAGTGATATAGTCTGTTTACTGAGTGTTCCGAACTGAGAGGGAAGCAGATAACATCAGCGATTATCTTGATATGCTGTTAGTTGATCAGCCATTATGCTTCTGCATACTTTTTTATATTATACTGGGGGAAACGTGTAAGTGGTATAAAAGAATAACTATCGGGGACAGTACATGATGCGTGATGAAAATGGTTTAAATTTACGTTCGTCCTGGACAGTCCTCCTCTTTAATGTTCGATCTGCCTGATGGTTGGCACGTAATGGAAATTATCCTTCAAAAGACGCTTTTTAACAACGACCTAAGATGAGTTCGTTATCTATTAAACTTGACGGTTGCACATTCCAACGTGCGTCCTGCCCATTCGTTCTCCCTTTTATGATTTATGCACATCATGCACGCCTGACTTGTTTTTCGCTTATGTGTGCCGACAGTGCCGTGAAGCCAAATGTATGCCAAGCGTTTAAAACTTGCGGTGAAAGACATCAGGCTACACAATCGAAGACGCTCGCGAGTGAAATGACTATTGTGCTGGGAGTATACAGTTGCGACGACGTGCGGTAAAGAGTGTATTTTTCCTTGTGTTGTCACTGAACGACAGAAAGTTTACTCTCAGCTCACAAACCTACCACGGATATTTAAACTTGAGAAAGTAGGCAATGAAACTTTTTCCAGTGCCATTATTGGTTATCTTAAGCACAGAGTACTGATCTTCTACTAACAATAAGTGATGAGAAAATAATAATAATAATAATAATAACAGGATGAATTCTATATGGGTAAACTATGCATTCCATACTGGCGATTCAGCACGATGTGCTCCCTATAAGAAATCATATATCCAGAACCTCTGTCTACCATTAGTGACAACCGCAGAAGGTTCAGTTCTGTCTGCAGAACGATTGATCACATAACTTCTGAACGTAAATTCCTAGAAGAAGGAGACTGCTGTTATCAACAGAAATAGACCACACACTACATAGACGGTCTGTCGATAATAACCGAGTGAGATGGCAAAGTTATTAACAAATCTGTGTTCACCAATCAAAATTATTTTTAGTACATTCTCCGTCAATGATTTCTTTAATTTTGTAGTAGTCACAATTCGTTGGTGTCAAAATTAAGGCGTCAAGCGCTGAGATGTAGTTACGAAATGATAATAATAACTATTAGTATCTTGCTCGTGAAGCCTGCAAATATTGGCATCACTTATATATATTACACTAGTTTCTTACAACTATTAAAAGTTACAAATTATCTTTCACATAGAGTACAGGCCACAGTAAGCAAAAATGTACCTATATCACAATGTAATAGGGCAAATTACTACAAGCAGTAAGGGTTAACTGATCTCTTCTGCACTACAGTGACGGCTAGCAAGTTGCAAACATGTCGACTGTTACAGACATTGGCGATGTTGGTAGAGTT
The DNA here is from genome assembly GCF_021461395.2 of Schistocerca americana. Lineage (NCBI taxonomy): Eukaryota > Metazoa > Arthropoda > Insecta > Orthoptera > Acrididae > Schistocerca > Schistocerca americana. The sequence goes on along the minus strand of NC_060119.1, from coordinate 613,823,477 downwards.
ATGAAGATGTACGTATCACTCATTTTTTTCAACTTCCATAAATGGGGAGTAACAGTTTTATACGCCTCGTGCATTCGTGATGTCAGATATTATGTAAAAAGCCAGGACAGTGAATAATCGTCGCGCCATTATTCACCCAGTGGTCCTTCTTTGTTTTTCAGCTGTCAAGATACTGACAAATTACCGGCCGGTGCTGAAACAGCCAGTGTACCGGCGTGCAACGTATTTTCGCAATTAGACGCGGGATGTCCAATCAACAGTCGTTATTTTTCCTTCAACTTTTCCATAGCTTTGTAACTATAGGGCACAAAAGTGGTTAGAGGAGATAAAAAGGAAACCTTTTTTATATAACTAAAATGTTACTGGTGCAAAGTTTCCCCGCAAGCGGTTCCTGAAGTTTTTTACGCCTCCGGTGTTCAGAGATGGCGTTCAGCTGCCGTGTAATGAATGTTGTTTTAGAGATGTTGATGACCTCGAGCGGAAGAGCTGTAGCCATTTTTCGTTGTTATTGGTAGTTTTCAGCGTATTGTACAAACGTTAACAAGCAGTTGTTAGGCGGGCGTTAATATCTCTAAAGCAACATTCATCTCCAGGCGGCTTGAATACCGTCTCTGAAGAAATTAGCGTCGAAATCTTCATGGATATCTAAGGGGGAATCAGTACGCCTGCAATGTTTTTGTCACATAAAAAAATTCTTTTTATGTTCCCTAAACACACTAAAAGTTTTTATGTATAGCTTTTTTATATCCAGTATACCATGAAACTCTATACAGATTTTTCTCTACATGCCTCAGTGACAGTGGTGCTAGCACAGCAATGTTCGACCACGGAAGTCGTCGCTTCGTGCCCTGACGGTGAGAGAAGCTGTTGTAGTCATTTCTCATCAAAATTGTTTTGTTGCTCTGCGGTTCGAACTTCGGTTGTTTGCTATGACTCTACCATGGTTCTGTAACTATCGCAAACGCTGGTGTACCTCATGTTGACAATGAAACAAAATATCGATGCATTATAAAATTTTGCACGTAGATTGTTCACAGATAAAGTGATCCAACAATGTGAAAAAAACTGTTCAATATATACTGTAGCCTTGGAATCATTTCAACCCACGCGCCCGCCAACCCAGACTTTCTTGCGGAATACGATCGTTTCCTGAAACGTCCTGCTGAAATGCAAGTTTCTACCAAAGTGGGACTCGACTCTAGATCCTCCCCTTTCGGTGCCACCACTCATTCTGAATGAACTATTCAAGCAAAGTTCGAGAACCAACTTATAGCTTCAACGCAATCGACGACACACTTTCAGTTTTGTGATCCTCGTTGTTTGTAACAGATACTTCCCACGCATTCTTGGCGAATGAGTGAAGAGACGCAATGGTTAATATATGATAACGATATGCTTTCGAGAGCACCCCGTCTCATCCCTATGCAGTTACCTGGATTTTTGTTCCAGATAGTTACCTTTCATACCACTTAAGGTGAACACTGGGGTCTTTCAGTCATCCAATAAGTATTCCGCCTGTAATGATCTCAGTGTTAACGAAATTTTAAAGTCTAATCTATCTTCCTCCTCTTCCTTCCCCCCTCCCCCTCATTAAACGGTGCGAATGCTAATATATCTTCGAATCACCGACTTGACGGGAAACCAACATGATGCGGGATCGAATCCTGGTCGGACTTTGGATTTCTCAGTTTGCTTTTTAATCTAGCCTCCACTTCTCAACGACGTGAGAAGTCTCCAGAAACGGCACGTGGTTCGGACTCCACGTTAAACTGTTGATCCCCTTTTCCCCGGTTGGATAACTGGGGTAGCTTCGGGACACGCAAGTGGCATAGTAAAGGAAGACTAGCACCAGGCTAACGAGCCACACCAAAAGAAGGAATGAAGACTTACCGGCAACCTTCAATTTTGATTCCAAAGGAACCGAAAACTGTAATCACTATAAGTCGAATTCATTGACAGCGCCTGCGAATAGCCTTCACTCGTTTACGTTGCTTTTTATAGACACCAGTGTTTGCAGTTCGGCACAATGAACGACTAGAACATATCTGTATCGTTTCTTTTACTAAAATCGTGTCTGAAATAAATCTTTACGGAGCACTTTCGATGAGCTGTAGCCACAGAGCAGAATTTAATAAAAGCAAATGTAGGAAAAAAGAGCATGAGGTCTGCTGAGACTAAGAATGGTGCGAATTAAGCAAAATCTTTTTCAGATGTGTAGTTGCTTCTTGTCTTGTGAGGAATCCACTAGTGAGAAAGTGTCTCTTTCGCAGAGGTAGCATAAACATTGAGTAATGCAGAGAAATCTTTAGTTAGCATCGAGAAAGAAAATAATTCACTTTTTGGCTTTGGCTATTATGACAGATTATTAAAACTTTCATCTCAGATTTGAGTTATGATTATTTATTCAATACTTTGTTTCTTTCTCCCATCCTTGTGCTTTATACTCTTTGTTGTCATAACTTTTTAATTATCACCTTGAAAAAATAAAATTACGTAATTATTTCTTTCTTTGTTTATCAGTACATGTCAGGTACTGATATACACTGAAATTCCCAAGCCGCAGTACCGTAGTACACAACTAGAGGGCGCAAAACGAAATGATGCATACCATTGGCAAGGCTGAGTATCGTGCGGTAATTCGTAATGAGAACAACGCTGGAACAATACATGCTGAGTTGGCAGAAGTATGCCGGCCGCGGTGATCTAGCGGTTCTAGGAGCGCAGTCCGGAACCGCGCGACTGCTACGGTCGCAGGTTCGAATCCTGCCTCGGGCATGGATGTGTGAGATGTCCTTAGGTTAGTTAGGTTTAAGTAGTTCTAAGTTCTAGGGGACTGATGACCACAGTAGTTTAGTCCCATAGTGCTCAGAGCCATTTGAGCCATTTGGCAGAAGAATACGGCTAAACTACTTCACCGTATGTCACAGCTGTTAGGTGGCGCAGTGGCTTCCAGTGTTGTCAGGCATGTCCGAATGACGAAAAATCAAGAGGGAAACCAATTCTCTGCGAGAGAGTAGGAACAACAAGAGAAGTAGAATCCCTGACGCACGAAGACTTGCATATCACAATTGAGGCGACAGACGAAACAGTGAAAATCAGTCAAACATTTTTCGACTTCTTGCACGATATTTTAAACATGATAACGGTCACCATCATCTGGGCTCCGCAACTACTCAAACCTAGACCGAATAGAGGCAGCAGCGGATATGTTGCAGCTGTCAGGCGTGCCACGATGATTTATTTAGAAGCTCCACGGATGAGTGCTGGGTGTATGGGATGTATCGAAAAGGAATTTACAACTTTGAAAATTCGTATAGATTTATTCACATGATTTACGGACTTAGTCTTGGTGTCTTCTTGTAGGAAAATAGATTAAGTTTTGAATTAAGTAGTCTTTAGTGCAGAACCGTGCCACCTCAAGTGCTAGCGGCAGTTGCAAAAAAGATGGCTGCTTTTACCGGTCTAGAACACGCTCGCTATGTGTTTTGGTTTGAAGAGTCGGAGTCTGCAACAATTGCGCAATATCATTTTCGCACAGTGAATGTTAACGATCCTCCAAGCACGCCTACTATTATGAATGTCATAGGTGCTTTACTAAAACTGGATTTTTGGTAAGACATAACGAATCCTCAGGTCGTCCACGTGCGTCTGACGACGTCGTCAAGCGAGTGGGACACAGCTTTGTGAACAATCCCACAAAATCGAACTGTTGTGCATCGGAGAGTTAGATAGGACTGTTTGGTATGTGTCAAGAAAATAGTTTCATCTCAGACAATACAAGTTTACAGTGGTGCAAGAACTGAAATACATCGGTAGGAATCCTAGATCAACTTCTCACTTAAGTGGTAAAGTTAATAAACATAGCTGTAGGATTTGCGGCAGTGAGAAACCACGTAAATCCGTGGAACGTGAACATGATAGCACGGAACTGAATGTGTTTTGTGCATCAGGCAAAAACAGAAGTTATGGTACTTTGTTTTCCCAAACGAAAATTGTTAACAGAATAGTGTACTTCGATATGCCGGAAACATTTTTAGTCCCCCAAATTGGCGTTGATGACAAAGAACGCAGCGTACAGTTTATGCAAGGCGGCGCACCGCCACACTACCTTTCGAGGTACAAGATTTCGTAAATGTCCGCTTCTCAGGTAAGTGGATGGGTTGAGGAGCGCCTGTTGCATGGCCCCCACGTTTACTGAACCTGACATTTCTAGTCTTTTTTGTTCTGGGCATTCATCAAGGATACTGTGTTTTTTCCACCCTTGTCGTCTTCTGTACAGAACCCAGAACTAGAATCATACTCGCAACTGAACAAGTCATGCTTGACACGCTACAGCGAGTCTGTTAAGAAACGGCTTTCTGCTGAGAAGTGTACAGTCACACTGAACCTATTAGGGTATGGGATAAAAAAACTTGATGTATTTTGCTATTAAGTAACAGTGAAACAATGTGTGTAAGTTAAGTGAATAACTCAGTAAGAGTTTCGAAAGTTGTAAGAACCTTTTTAATACACCCGTTATACTATGCTGCTTTATGCGAATGACGTTTCACAAAACACATTGCCCAGAGTTTGCTCCTGGCCTCTTTTTTTGCCTTGCTGTAGTAACTATTACGAACGGACCTCGTCTGAAAATGGTTTAGGATCGTGTGCTACTGATAGGACCAAAGGTAAAGCTCGACCTCCGTTTGGCAGCGCCTGGTGCCACTGTCAGCCGATTCCCTTTGTGCTGCGCCGCCGCGCGCGCGCGCAGTTAATCGCCATTCGCCGGCCGTCCGGGCGCCGCCAGATGCATCGGCCAATCCACTCGCTGGACCTGCCGGCTGCTCGTTTCTCACCGCCCAGCAGTTTGTAAGTACCGCTGATCCCCACGCCAGATTAACGCACGCGCCGAACGACCGAGCGCTGGCCAGCTCTTTGCGCATTCCTGAAGCGGAACTGAATATTTCACACACTCGCTAACGGCGCAGTGGATCAATTGCCCCAACGCTCCCGCATTTCGCGAAGCCATGGCCTTTGACAAACCGAGTGGCGGCTATGTGAACGCACATATGCGTTTCATTGGCACGGTTTCACCCCGCAGCGGCAAGGCATACGTTCTGAGAAACGAGGCAAAGGAACATACAAATTTGTTTCCACATATGAAGGATTTTAGCTCTCTAACAAAACACAACCTATGCCCAAATAAATAGTTTTACATCCTCGTCCTTGTATGATTTTTCTGCCAAACTGATAAATATCATTCCCTGTAGTTGTGTGAGCTTGGGGTGATCGCGCTTTGGCAGCTTGTTTGGACATAGATGTAGACGTAGGTTCCTCTCCAAAACTTATTACCTAGTATGAAACATAAGCCTTAAATTGACAAAGATACTTCTACATTTGGAGCGCAGCACTGTATATAAGTGAGAATCGATGTGCTGCTACAGAAAGATGTTAGAAATTAGTTAGATCGCCAAGAAATGAGGGGGTTCATCGGAGAATCGGCGAGGAAAGAAATGTAGTGAGAATATCACTTACAAAAAGAACGGACAGCGTCGTAGGACATGTTTCAAAACCTCAGGGAATAACTTCCATGGTGCTAGGGGAAGCTGTAGGACACGACAGAGAGTGGAATATATCCAACAATACTTGATATTTCTTGATATTTGCTTTAGTGGTTCTCTTGAGATGAAGAGCGTGGCACAGGAGCAGAAGTAGTGGCGGGACGCATCAAACCGGTCACGAAACTGGAGACCCAAAAAATGAAAAAACTATAGACAAACATAGAGAAAGTGTGTATGCTACTGTTTAGACTGCAGGAAATACATAATCCTCGACTGCATAGACGAACACTCGACCGTAGAGCAAAAAAGTAGAAAGGTCGGAGTTTTTTTTTTACATTATTGCAAACTCTTAATTTTGGAATGTCAGGGTTTCACTCTGCTCGAAGGGTTTGTAATTATTACTACTATCAGTCATACGGATTATGTGCTACAGTGATTTATAATACCAAGAAAATATTTATAACACCAAAAAAGTATTCACTGAGCTAATCTCCAACCCATTAATATTACAGCACAAGGAAGAATAGAGTAATTACAATCGTAGGAGATTCTGGGGTGTACAGAGTGCGAAAGATAGTGCTCCGAATTTCCAGAGTCTCGGCAGCCAATGAAGTTTTCAGTGAGTTTCACTGTTCAATCCAAAAATGCAGTGTACGAACCGAAGTTCTCCTCACTGGACAGAAACAGAGGTATTGCAGGGCAAGTGAGTCACCACTTCTCGCAAAATCTGTATGTTGCTAAGAACCATTATTTCGAAATTATTAGGTCCTTGTCAGGGTATTTAAGACAGACACGGGATGAAAATAATGACTAACATAGTTATCCCTTCTATATTCCTAGTCCCTTGGTTTTATTTTAGCTGACGACAGGTCATGGTAACACGATTTGAAGAAATTAATACATTTTACAAGCTGAATAAAGTCACATGGATGGGCGTTTATAAAAATATTAACCAAAGGATAACCGATGTATTCATAGTTGCAACACATTAAGAAAAACGGGAAGCTGAAACAAAGAAGACTGTCGTCCATATGTGCGAAAGTTGAATGTCAATTTACTGGACGTCTGTCCTTCTTTGCAAAAGAAGTTACGTTCTTCAGGTGATAGCCGCAACTCTTCAGCAACAAAATCATGTCTACGTTGGGAAGATTACATGGGGTGTGCGCCCCTGTTACAGCTCAGAGTGAGAATACGGTACACCAGTTTCTCCATTCCTCACAGTTCTTATGCTGCTTGCCAGTCACAGATTCATCTCTCCATTTCTCACAGCAGTGACTCTACATTCAAGTCACAGATATGAATCTCTGTTACTGCTCAGAGTGACAAGAGTACATACCCTGCTTACAGCTGTGATTCTTGCATTTAGCTTGCGATAGTTACTTCTGTGCTTATCTTTCAGTCAGCTATTGAACCACTGTCGTAGATTTTACGGATATCTTTCAGTTCGTGTCAGCAGGTGAGATCCATACAACAAGCGAATCGCCATTTACTGAGCGAAATGCAGTGGTTAAGATACTGGATGCTGTTTAGTATCCCGTCGGACAAAGGTATGGACGAGACTCAAGAGGCCGCCGTAAGAGCCACTACCGCCACTTCTCAGAGCAAGCTTTCTGGGAGTGATTTGCTAATAATGGGGCTAGCTTTGCGACTCTGTGGCTGTCTTGAATGCTATTCATCTCCACATTACACCAGTACTTGTTTACTCTCGGTATCCTTGTACGGATGGTTACCAGAACTGCGGCTGTTCAATATGAACTCAAAGTTAAAACATCTTTTGTCTTCACTTGTGCATTTAATTTATTTATGCAACCAGTTCCAGTGTTTCTTTATATCTTTTCAGGCCCCTTGACTAACGTAAAAAGGGAGGAATCCAATCTCTTGCGGGCAATCAACAGGAGCCAATATAATACTGTAGAACTGGTGTCCATAGATCTATGGATTCACTACATAATCCCTTTGGTTCATCGTGTGAACAAGAGATCAAAAATGGTTCAAATAGCTCTGAGCACTATGGGACTTAACTGCTGAGGTCATCAGTCCCCTAGAACTTAGAACCACTTAAACCTAACTAACCTAGGGACATCACATACATCCATGCCCGAGGCAGGATTCGAACCTGCGACCGTAGCGGTCGCGCGGTTCCAAACCGAAGCGCCTAGAACCGCTCGGCCACTCCTGCCGGCCGAACCAGAGATCATGGGCACCAGTTATATAATACCGGCTCCAATTATGACTGCACACGAGATTTGATTCCTCCCAATTTAAGTTGGTCGAGGGGCGTGGAGATGGTGTAATGGAACTCTGAGACCGATTGTACAGATAAACTGAATGCAAAAGTGACGACTGCCTAATTTTCGCTCGTAACTCTGATTTTTGGAACTTCTGTTACAGATTGATCGTGCTTGTAACGTTACTGGTCCGGACTTATTTTTAGCCTGCGTGAATTTACAGCTCCGAGATAGTTATTGTATGCGTCAACAATACTCATCTAGATCATCTCACTGTAAACTTTTGATGAACTCAGTGCACGAAAAAGCGGAGTTAAAATCTCTGTACGGACTTCCGTGTATAAGATTTTCCAGTTTCCGTTAATCATCGGAGGCGAATACGAAAGTTTTGTCTTCAACCAGACAAGGAACATTGTGTTACCCATCCTCACTCTCGATGACGCATTAAATCTTCCTTTCTCGTCGCCACTCTTTTACTTCAAAACAAAATAGGTTAGAGATGAATGCAGACTACTTCAAGGTCTTGATTTTGGATTATTCCGTCGTTTCCTTACGTAGAGCGAGAAGTCAAATCAACGAATCTGACAGTCGTTACCAACCCGCAAGGCGCCACAGCAATGTATGGTCGATAGAGCTTACTGCCACTTGGTGTTCTTCTTTAGGTTCCTGTTGTTGGCAAATGCTTTCCTTTTTAGGAGACCCAACCTCGTGTGCAAAGCTGAAAGCTACCTTAAGAGGAAGTAATAGCTCTGGCTAATGGCTGCTAGATCCAATTATTAATGACATGCTTTAACAAGGAACAGGATAGAAGTTGTTCCGTCCCGTCTGACAATACCACACGGATTTAATGGTGATTTACCACGTTGGTATCATCCACGACCCTTGACGTTTATTTATTTATTCTTGGAGAATTGCAACCTCCTGAATTTCCCCTTCTAAACTACTAGTGACAGCGGACGGTTTCTCGCTTCCAGGAGCAGCAAGAGATGCGGCACCTGCCTGGCAGTGCCGCCATCAGATAAAGCGAGGCGAGCCAGCGTCGCCACGGTAGTGCGTTGCGTCGGAGGTGTGCGAGGGTGGGCTGCTAAATAACTTACGAAGCCGTGCACTGCGGCCTCACACGTGTGCTGAGACTCATATCCAGGAAAAGGAGGAAATTATGAACTGACTTCCCTGTAACTCTGTGAAACAAGGTCCGTAATGATGAAATGAGCAGCACATGTGATACATTTTATGTTATCAGAAGTTTTTCTTTCTGTTCACTCAAATTCCCACAGTCATTTCTTCACTGTTGTGGATTTAGAACTTTCAGCACGGTGGATATGTCAGTGAGTTATCTCAAGCAGATTCAGAGATTTTTTCGTTATTGGTCTCTTTCGCTATATCGCTCTCCTTAACCATTTCATAATTTTATGATACGTTACGGTAGTATACATTTATATGAAAAATTGTTATATTATTTCCACGTCATTTGGTTGACGGGTGACTGACATAGTAGGGGGTTGTCGTTAATTATGTCTAGTACATTGTTGTAAATGCTGTTTCTCATAATTTCCATACCTCCTACACTGAGGCACCAAAGAAACTGGTAACGGCGTATTCAAATACAGAGATACGTAAACAGGCAGAATATGGCGCTGCGGTTGGCTATGCCCATATAAGACAACAAGCGTCTGGCGCAGTGGTTAAATCGGTTACTGCTGCTACAATGGCTGGTTATCAAGATTTCAGTGTGTTTGAATGTGGTGTTACAGTCAGCGCACCAGCGATGGGACATAGCATCTCCGAAGTAGCGATGACGTGGGGATTTTCCAGTACGATCGTTTCACGAGTGTACTGTGAATATCACGAATCCGGAAAAACATCAAATCTCCGATATCACTGTGGTCGGAAAAAGATTCTGCAAGAATGGGACCAACGACAACTGAACAGAATCGTTCAATGTGACAGAAGTGCAACACTTACGCAAATTGCTGCAGATTTCAATTCTGGATGCTGGGTCTTCAACAAGTGTCATTCGACGAAATATCATCGATATGGGCTCTCGGAGCCGAAAGCCCATTCGTGTACCCTTGGCTTACGCCTCGCCTTGTGTGGTGTGTGTGAAATCTTATGGGACTTAACTGCTACGGTCATCAGTCCCTAAGCTTACACACTACTTAACCTAAATTATCCCAAGGACAAACCCACACACCCATGCCCGAGGGAGAACTCGAACCTCCGCCGGGACCAGCCGCACAGTCAATGACTGCAGCGCCCTAGACCGCTCGGCTAATCCCGCGCGGTGCCTCGCCTTGACCCGTAAACGCCGACACTGGACTGTTGACGATTGGCAATATGTTGCCTGGTCGGACGAGTCTCGTTTCAAATTCTATCGACCGGATGGAGGTGTACAGGTATCGGGACAACCTCATGAATCCATGGGCCCTGCATATCAGCAGGAGACTGTTCAAGCTGATGGAGGCTCTGTATTGCTGTGGGGAGTGTGCATTTGGAGTGATATGGGACCCCTGATATGTCTAGAAACGAATCTGACAGGTGAGACGTACGCAAGCATCTTTTCTCATCACCTGTTCATTGTGCATTCCAACGGACTTAGGCAATTTCAGCAGGACAATGCGATACCCAGAGTAGCTCCAAGAACACTCTTCTGAATTTAAATACTTCCGCTGGCCACCAAATTCCCCGGACATGAACATTATTGAGCATACCTGGGATGCTTTGCAACGTGCTGTTCAGGAGAGATCTCCACCACCTCGTACTCTTACGGATTTATGGACAGCCCTACAGGATTCATGGTGTCAGTTCCCTCCAGCACTGCTTCAGACATTAGTCGAGTCTATGCCACGTCGTGTTGCGACGCTTCTGCGTGTTCGCGAGGTCCCTACACGATATTAGGAAGGTGTACCAATTTGGTTGGCTCTTCAATGCATCTCCTATTTTTAGACCACCACATTCATAATAAGAATTAAGAGCCTCAGAAGCGCGAAATTAGATTGTGTTAACATGATTAGTAGTTGGAGGCAACAAAGTTTCGATGTGGTCTGCGAGACGTTTTGAGGGCACCGCTACCCAGTGGTCCATTATCGTATTCTTGTCCGGTGTATGGTTTTAACTTGTGATATATAGTCAACAGAGCAAATTATTAATCAAGGGTTGAAAATTCAGTCTCAGGTAACACGTTTCCTTTAATTCACTGCGCGATATGACTACAGTCTCTCTTCCACTGCATGTTCATTTAGGCGAAAACTGACTGTATTCCCCGTCCCAATAAAATACGTTTCAAACATGTGTGAAAAACAATACGCTCACGACACTTCCCTAAGCAATAACGCTACAAATTTCGTAAACGTCTTTTATCATAAGGCTACATTAAAAAAAACTTAACTTATTAATATCCATTGTAGCAGTTTCCTCATGTACTCGTAAGTCATAGGAGAATGCGTAAATGGTCAATGTGCAGAAGCGCGGACATAAAGAAATAATGCAAATATGACAAAAAAAACAGAGGGAGAAAGTGACCACAAGAGCAGTAATAGATGTATGATACCCATGGTTCAAAGTGACTAGAAACCAGCAAGGCAATTTTCGTGAGTTCGGCATCTATGCCTGAAAATGGTATAGGTGTTCTCCCTCTCTTATCCATTCAAAGAACGGACAGTCTTCCTAATGAAAACATGACAAATTTGCGAAAAGATCCGGGGACGTGTGCCTGCGTGATGAGAAGACATTAGTCATAGAAAATCAACTGAGTGCTTGAAGCGTGCGTGTCCGGAATGAATTACGTAAATCCCTAAAACAAGTTTCTAGTGAGAGAATGCCGGTAAGGAAAGAGAATCGTGCGTTCATTTCTAAATAAACATGTTTTTTTCAGCCCGGAGAGCTATCAGAAGCCAGTCTCGCTTCGTTTTTTCTTTCGCTTTAACTGAGCGCCAAGTGAATTTAACATCCGTACTGTAGACCGCCGGCCGCGGTTGGCCGTGCGGTTCTAGGCGCTTCAGTCCGGAACCGCGAGACTGCTACGGTCGCAGGTTCGAATCCTGCCTCGGACATGGATGTGTGTGATGTCCTTAGGTTAGTTAGGTTCAAGTAGTTCTAAGTTCTAGGGGACTGATGACCTCAGATGCTAAGTCCCATAGTGCTCAGAGACATTTCGTACGGTAGACCAATAAAGTTTTTAAATACTTGCACTTCATATTTCAAAGGCGAGTAGCACTCAGATCGCCCCTGCTGTTCACGGGGTGTCAAACACTTGCGCAATATTAAGAATATATCCAGCAAGGGGGCGCAGTGGTTAGCACACTAGACTCGCATTCGGGAGGACGACGGTTCAAATCCGTCTGCGGCCATCCTGATTTAGGTTTTCCGTGATTTCCCTAAATCTTTTCACACAAATGCCGGGACGGTTCCTTTGAAAGGGCACAGCCTATTTACTTCCAAATCCGTCCCTAATCCGAGCTTGCGCTCCGTCTCTAATGACCTCGTTGTCGATGGGACGTTAAACACTAATATCCTCCTCCTACCAATATTAAAAATACCGTGCAGACGGTGCTCCACAAACATTGGAGTTCTAAATGTCACAACTTTGCAATCTTGAAAGCAATTGCTCACACTGAGTAGAGTCTACAATATTTACCCCTATTAGAGGCACAGTTATTCTTTTTCTCTTTTCCAGTACTTTATCAGTGTACGTCACAAGCTCTTTCATTACCTGAAGGCTTGACTTAGTACAGATTCACCACAATATCCTGAAAGACTACTAAAATTCTTCTAGTGGAATAGCGCTTCCCTAGTGCTGTTTCGCAGTGAACTGAGTTTTTGCAGGTGACTTAGTTACACTGAAATTAACGACTCTCACTTTGCTCATGAAGCAGACAGGCGCTGTGACTTATTTTCCTCCCGCCGGCCGCGGTGGCCGAGCGGTTCTAGGCGCTCCAGTCCGGAACCGGGTGACTGCTGCTGTCACAGGTTCGAATCCTGCCTTGGGCATGGATGTGTGTGATGTCCCTAGGTTAGTTAGGTTTAAGTAGTTCTAAGTTCTAGGGGACTGATGACCTCAGATGTTAAGTACCATAGTGCTCAGAGCCATTTGAACCATTTACCCCTCCCTCTCAGGTAGTACTGGAACAGGTAGTCAAATGGTGCATATGGCTCTAAGCACTATGGGACTTAACATCTGAGGTCATCAGTCCCCTAGACTTAAACCTAACTAACCTAAGGACATCACACACATCCATGCTCAAGGCAGGATTCGAACCTGCGACCGTAGGAGCAGCGCGGTTCCCGACTGAAGCCCCAAGAACCGCTCGGCCACAGCGTCCGGCGAGAAGGTAGTCGGCTGTGCCGAAGGAAGAATGACAAACACGCACAATGTTTACGTCTTCTACACTTTTACACTACACTTCATCTCCGACTACAGCCAAGTGTCTAACATGCAATACTAAATCACAGAGAAGAGTGAAAACAATGTGATGCTTCGTTTTTTACAACATAAAACATCTGCGGCATTGCTGAAAGACAATTTGACAGAAAAATAACGTTACATTTCTAAAGGTAAATGTGCCTCGGACGTCTGGTTTTAGGCTGAAGGCTACATTCATTAGTCGAATAAACGTGAAATAGAACGGGCAGTGTAACATATAATTTCCTTCCTGTCTCTTGTTTTACTGAACTGGCTTATAATAACCTAAAAAAACACTGTAGCATGATTCTTGTCTTGTGACACGGACGGCTATACTGATGGAAGATGGCACACCGCCCGGGAATACAGCAGGCATGAAGAGATGCAAATGGTCCGAAATAACATTCACGTACGAGGGGCGCTCAATAAGTAATGCAACACATTTGTTTTCGGCCAATTTCCGTTGAAAGGATGCGGAATTTGCTGTGGGGAATTGTGGAATATTGCCACTTCAGCCTCTGTAGAGTCATGAAGTTCCGGTAGGTGGCAGCGCTATACGAAGCCATCAAAATGGCGTCTGTAACGGAGAAGCGTTCCAAGACGAGGGCTGTCATGAGTTTCTTTTGGAGGATACCAGGGCATGGCAGAGATTCATAGGAGCGTGGAGTGTGTCTACGGAGACCTGGCAGTCAACAAAAGCATGATGAGTGGTTGGGCGAGACGCCTGTCATCATCGCAACAATGCCGCACAAACCTGTCCATCTCCCGCGTGTCCGCCGTCCGCACGCAGCTGTAACTCCTGCAACGTTGGAACGTTCGGACACTCTCATTCGAGGTGTCAGACGGATCACAATCAGATACCTCACTGCTATTGAACTATTGGTTCATCACTTCGAAACGGAAACAAAACTGCAATCCATGGAGAGGTGCCACAGCATCTCTCCTCTGAGGAAAAAGTTCGGAGCCGCATCCCCAGGGGGTAAAGTCATGACGACGGTCTGCTGGGACTCTGAAGGGACTATTCTGCTTTATTTACTCCAGCACGTCTCAACGATCAACTCTGTAGTGTACTGTGCTGCACTCAGAAAACTAAAGAAACGACCGATGCGTGTTCGTCGCCACAAAATGCAAACGAACTTTTCCTTCTCCGTGACAAGGCAAAGCCTCACACCAGTCAGCGCAGCAGAGAGGAGCTCAAAAAAAAAATCAGATGTCACCACTAATTTGCGATGCGAATGAAAAGTGACTCGTTCCACACCAGTACTGTCTATCGTGCAAATTGATCCATGGATCATGTAACTAACTGAAATAACTAACTAACTTCAGTGGACTGTTATTCTTCATCCACCCTATAGCCCTTCGACTTCCATCTGTTTGCCCCAATGAAGGATGCATGGGGAAGTTATTGATGCAGAAAGACATTGGCTCCGACGACGATAAAGTGGTACCATACGGACATACAGGCCCTCCCAGTAAGGTGGCATAAGGCCATTGCGTTGAACGGTGGTTATGTTGAAAAATATGGCTTTGTAGCCAAAAGAGTGGGGAATAATATGGTGGTTTGATATTCTGAACAAAACCAAGTAGCTTTCAGAAAAATATGTGTTGCATTACTCACTGAAAGCCTCTCGTGTTATATCAAAAGCATAATAATCAACTGTCTGTATGTTGTTCATTATCGCTATTGATTTCCGTTAATAACCATCATCAGAGTAGAAAATTTCATGAACTATTTACGAATCATGGCGTGCCATATGAATTACAGTTTATTATAACTTTGCTTTCAAATGGTTCAAATGGCTCTGAGCACTATGGGACTTAACATCTGGGATCATCAGTCCCCTAGAACATAGAACTACTTAAACCTAACTAACCTAAGGACATCACACACATCCATGCCCGAGGCAGGATTCGATCTTTCGGCCGTAGCAGTCGCGCAGTTCCGGACTGAAGCGCCTAGAGCCTCTTGGCCACAACGGCCGGCACTTTGCTTTCCATGTCACACATCACCACTTGGTGTTCAGAAATTCTCATGCTGCTCACCATTTGGTATTCAGCAATTCCTGCTGTGTTAATAACGTTGCCATTTTGATACGGCATGGCATGATACGTAAATAATATACGAACTTCCGTCTGATTATGCTCATTAAGCAAAATCGGGATTGTTAATAAAGGACATACAGACAGCTCCGTATTACCCTTTTCATAAGATACTTATCAGCAATTGGTAAACGCTTTCAAAAACATTTTAATGTTCACGTACACCACCGCTGTCATGGCGCATCCGATTACAGCCACACGCCAATGGGAGGTCAAATGAACGTGCCCATAGCGTAATACTGCCGCCACAGGCTTTCGTCGTTGGCAAGCTGCATGTTTCGAGCAGTAGTTCGCCTTGTTGAGTGTGTCTCCGTACACGAACATCGACCTGATGTAACAGAAACTTGAATCAAGTGACACGCTTTTATTGACCTAGGGTCCAATCTGGATGATCTAGTGCGAGATCACGTCTTTCGAGCAACGTGGGAACAAGCAGTAGATCTCTGCTGCGAAGCCCCAAGTTCAAGAATGTGCGCTGAGCGGTGTGTTGCGAAACACCGGTGCCTGCACCAGCATTACACCCCGTCGGCAGATTTACAACGGATCAGCTCCAGAGCGGGAAAGCCTCCGAACACGGCCTGTGTTGAGACGAGGACGTCCAACATCTTGTCACCTACTCGTGGTTTGATCGCCTTTCAACCACTTCCTGCGGATGCTCCCGACAGTAGCAAGCGAACAGCCACCGAGGCGTTGTGGTATAACATCTGCCCTTCGTCGAGGTCTCTTACTCAGCGGGTTTCTCCTTTTGCGGCCAGTGTCGTCACTAGATTGACGCCCCGTGCTTGTAACGTCACGTGGCGGCATTCAATATTATGGTGGGCAGTGGTCATAATATTCTGGAGGAGGAGGAGGAGATTAGTGTTTAACGTCCCGTCGACAACGAGGTCATTAGAGACGGAGCGCAAGCTCGGATGAGGGAAGTATGGGGAAGGAAGTCGGCCGTGCCCTTTCAAAGGAACCATCCCGGCATTTGCCTGAAGCGATTTAGGGAAATCACGGAAAACCTAAATCAGGATGGCCGGAGACGGGATTGAACCGTCGTCCTCCCGAATGCGAGTCCAGTGTGCTAACCACTGCCCCACCTCGCTCGGTCATAATATTCTGGGTCATCAGTGTATGTTTTCGGAGGAGAGTAGGGTTTTGCAATTAAAGAAATAAAAGAAAGTTTCAGAAGTGAATTAAAATTCAGATAGAAAGGAAACCAATGATAAGATTCGCTCAAGATACTGCTACCCTCACAGAAAGTGAGGAAGAATTACAGTTGAATGGGATGAATACACTACTGAGTATAGAATAAGTATTGAGAATAAAGAGCCACGTTTTAAGGAGGAGCGAAAATATAATTAACGACAAACGTAACACCCAAAGTGAGGACCACGTAGTAGTTGGTTTGAAGGATGCCTGTTGTCTTGGAAGTAAAATAATGCAAAGCGGGCAAAGTAAGGAGGAAATAAGAAGCAGACTACCACCAACATAGAGAACATTCCTCGCTGAAAGAGGATTAATGATAGTCCTTGAGCAAGAAATTTCTGAGAATGTACGCCTGGGACACAGCACTAAACATAAGTGAATCATGGAGTCAGGGGAGCCAGATAAGAAGACGAAGCGTTTGAGATGTCGTGTTACAGAAGAACGCTGAAAATTATGGGTACTGATAACAAATGAGATTCTCCGAAGAAATGATGAGAAAAGAAGTATATGGAAAGCACTAACTAGAAGAAGGGAAAGGAGGATAGAGTGTGTGTTAAAACGCCAGGAAATAACTTCCATTATGGGTACGAAGTCTTCCGCGACAGAGTGGTGGCCAAAATAGTACTCGGTAAACTTACCGCGTCAAATTCCAATAAAATTCCAAGCTCTTGATGGCTATATGCGTCTTCGTCGTCAGGGACTAAGTCTGATTGTCACAAAATTGACAACGCTTCCACTTTCATGATCGTAGGACGGCGTCAGATTGATGGATTACGTCTTTGTAGCACGTAGATGTTGGGATAGTCATCGAAAGCTTAATATTTCTTTCTGAATTTTATGCGACAAGTTTATCGAGAGCTTTATATCCAATAACTTCCATTGCTCAAGAGAGAGCGTTACAGCAAAAAAAAAAAAAAAAAAAAAAAAAAAGAAGCCGTCGGGGATTAAGAATTAAATAGTTCAGGAAGACCGCGCGGGATTAGCCGTGAGGTCTCAGGCGCTGCAGTCATGGACTGTGCGGCTGGTACCGGCGGAGGTTCGAGTCCTCCCTCGGGCATGGGTGTGTGTGTTTGTCCTTAGGATAATTTAGGTTCAGTAGTGTGTAAGCTTAGGGACTGATGACCTTAGCAGTTAAGTCCCATAAGATTTCACACACATTTGAACATTTTTTTTAGTTCCGGAAGTTTGATGTAAGTGCTACTCTGAAATAAATAAATTGTCGCAGGAGACGAAATCTGGACGAGCCGTAGTATATCAGTCACAAGCTCCTTCCTCTTCTCGCATCTCCTCCTTCCATACCCCTCTCTCAATCCCAAATATATATTATTGCAGTTATGCGGAAAAGGATTGGTTGGTCCATTCATTTGGAACTGGAAAGAGAAAGTAAGCTTAGTTTACAGCTGCTGACAAAAATAATTGATATTATTTTTGCAATGAGAAAGGATGTACAGCCTGCGGCTCTAGGTTACTTACAAAATATAGGAGCATCATCAGCTAATGCGGAGAGCCTGCTCGTATAGCTTAATGCGCAGCATCGCTGCAGCTTGCGAGACAGGTAGATGAGCTGGACCCGGATCTAACACGCGAGGCTGAATAACGACCGTTGGTCTGGTACACAAGTGAGCAATAGTGAGTTTATTAGGTGGTTTCTAACGCTCATTTAGGTAAATGCTGGGCTGATCACCAATTACCCTTCAGAGAATACGACTGAGAAATAACACACAGAAAAAGGTTTACAGATTTCACAGACAGATGAAGCACCTGACTTCCCGCACTTACGTTACCTTGAAGACCGTGTTGTCAGGAACGGTGTCCGGCCTGAAATGTAAATAAATAATATTTGCGAAATCCTGAACAAGCGAACTCCATACTAGACGGGACAACGGCTAAGTAAGACAAGAAAGAAATAACGAACTGAAGTTGCACCTACTCATCGATACCAGTAAAGGGTTTTCCCACTAACACAAACTTTACGCAGGTTACGAATCCGTACGAAGATCCACTAGAGGTTTTGGTAGGCGGTCATAATACATGGATGGGAAAGAAGGCCAGTCTTTGGAAAAGAGCAGGTGCACGTCACGTATACTTTTATGTGTGGGTTGTACTTGTGGAGCTTGTTTAGTCTCTTGCGGCTTTTCTTTGGTTAGTATTTGGAGGTCGAGATAAGCGCAACTTAGATTATTCCGCAACCCACCTCACGGTTTGTGGCGAACGTACTCGTCTACCATTGTTACTTTTCCATTTTCCTGTTCCAGTAGCGAATAGTTCGGGGGAGAACGATTGATGGTAAGCCGCCGATTGGTCTCGAATCTCTCTAATTCTACCTTCATGATCTTTCCGAGAGACGTACATAGGAGGAAGCAATATATTGGTTGATTGTTCTAGGAACGTGCATTACCGGAATTTTAACAATAAGCCACACCGTGATGCAGAACGCCTCTCTTACAGAGTCTTCCACTGAAGCAGGCTGGGAACCTCCGTGACGCTTTCGAGTTTACTAAATGAATTTATAACGAAGTGCACAGCTCTTCTTTTATTCTTCTCTATTTTATCTATCATACCTGTCTGGCATGGATCTCAGATCGACGAGCAAAACTGAAGTATTAGTCGAACGATGGTTCTGTAAGTTACGTACATCCTTTGTGCGTTGACTACGTTTTGCAAGGGTTCTTCCTATGAATCTGACATCCGCCTTACTTACAATTAGTTATACGTAGTCGTTCCATTTTAAATCGCTCCGTTCCAATGGTTCAAATGGCTCTGAGCACTGGGACTTAACATCTGAGGTCATCAGTCCCCTAGAACTTAGAAATACTTAAACCTAACTAATCTAAGGGCATCACACACATCTATGCCCGAGGCAGGATTCAAACTTGCGACCGTAGCAGTCGCGCGGTTCCGGACTGAAGCGCCGAGAGCCGCTCGGCTACCGCGTCCGGCAAATCACTCCGTACGCTTACTCCTAGATACTTTATGGAAGTAACTGTTTTACAATCGTGTAATCATACAATAATGGATCTTTCTGCCTATTTACGTTTTGCATTTGCATCTGTTGGCGGTTAATTGGCACTTCCTGTACCAGCGTCGATTTTCTCCAGTTCTTTCTGAATTTCGCTACAATTTTCTAGCGTTGCGGCTTCTCAGTAAATAGCAGCATCATCTGCTAAAAGCCTCATCGAACTTCCGACGTTATCTACCAGGTCATGTGCGAGGGTCGTGCGATAAGTGATATGACGCATTTATTTCTGGATCGGTTTCGATTACAAAATGCGGAATTTGTTGTGGGACATCGTGAAACATTCCTGCTTCAGCCCATATAGTTTCATGAAGTACCGACAGGTGGCTGCGCTGCACGTTGCCTTCAAAATGGCGTCTATAACGGAGGTGCGTTGCAAGCAGAGAGCTGTTACTGGGGTGATCGATGGATCACGATCAGACACCTCGCTGCTCAGCTGGATGTCTCTGTCGGTAGTGCTGACACACACATCAACTGATTAAGGTACTCAGCGGTGTGTGCCCGCTGAGTTCCGCGCCTCCTAACAGAAAACCGTAAAGAGCAACGAAGAACCATATGAGCGAAACTGATTGTGCGTTACGAAGCTGATAGTGACCATTTTTTGTCGAACGTTCTCACAAGCGATGAAACATGGGTTCATCACTTCCAAACGGCTCCTGCGAAGAAAAAGTTCGAAGCCACACCCTCAGCTGGTTAAGTCATGTGGAGGGTCTTTTGGAACTCTCAATGGGTTATTCTGTTTGATGTCCTGCGTCACAGTGCAACGATCATCTCTGACGTGCATTGTTCTACTGTCAGGAAATTGAAGAGACGACTTCAGCATGTTCGTCGCCACAAGAATGCAAGCGATCTTACTCCTTCTGCATGATATCGCAATGTTTCAGACGAGTCTGCGCACCCGAGTGGGTCTCACCTGACTTCATTGGACTTATCTTCCTGATCCACACTACACCCTAGATACCGCACCTTCCGACTTCCATCATCAATTTGGCCCAATGAAGAATGCACACCTTGCAACCAGTACAAGGTTGATGAGGAGGTTATTGATGGAGCACGACATTGACTGCGACATCGACTAGTAGAGTGGTACCATGCAGTCATACAGGACCTCCCATTAAGGCGGCGTAAGGCCGTCGCATTGAACAGATATGATGTTGAAAAACAGGGTTTTGTAGCAAAGGAGTTGGGAATTATACGGTGTATTGGAGTCCTGGATAACACCAAGCTGCTTTCGGGAAAAAAATGTATTGCTTTACTTACTGAACGCTCCTCGTGTATATGTGTGTATTGTAATGGTCCTATTAAACTCCCTTGGGGTATTCTCGAAGTTACCTTTCCGTCTGAAGATTTATGTCCGTTGAGAATACGACACGGGCGCCTGAGAGTACGTACACCTCTGGTCTAATCACCTGCTGGCCGGCCACGGCCCCTAATGACTGACGCTGACGCTGTTCCAAGGCCAGGGCATCGCCCGCAGCGCCCAGCTGCGTCTCCGCGTGAAGTACTCGAGCGCCGTCCGGCACGGCAGACTGCCTGGGACTGCCCGCCCGGGTCTCGGAGTGCGCAGGTCGCGCTGCGCCAGGACCGGACCCTCCACTCCGCGTTTCCTCGGCATTAGGCGGCCGTAATCACGGGCATTACGCCACTACAGCTTTGTTAGCGCCGTCGCTGCTGCAGAGCCTGCGGGGGAGGCTCACGAGAAAAAAGGCCAGCCTAACAGCGCAGTTCTCGCCGCGGCTTCTCCGCCAGCCGACTAAGTATAGTGCTGCAAGATACCTGCGCAAGCCGTACTGAGAATCCTGCGCGCAGCGGTGGCGTATAAGCCGGAACTGCCTAGTATAAGGTAGAAAGACTCTTAACCTGATGAACAGTAATTCGAACACTGTTTTTCAGCTTAGGACAGGCGTTATACATTCCCCAATCTACAGTCCCACAAGAAATGTGGTGTGTCTCCATTTGAAATAAATGTTCAAATGTGTGTGAAATCTTATGGGACTTAACTGCTAAGGTCATCAGTCCCTAAGCTTACACACTACTTAACCTAAATTATCCCAAGGACAAACACACACACCCATGCCCGAGGGAGGACTCGAACCTCCGCCGGGACCAGCCGCACAGTCCATGACTACAGCGCCCCAGACCGCTCGGCTAATTCCGCGCGGAAACTGATTTACACAAACAGTGCGTTTTGTGACATAATAATGCTGACACACAACGGCCACTCCTCCATTGCTTAACACTACCTAATCACAACTGAATGGTTGAATTCAGACTGTTGTTTGCAGTTGTTAGTTCAAGCTGCCATCGTAGTTATTGCACTCCCGTCGCTTAAACTCCAGGAATAAAACCACTCTCGGAAATTTTTGGCCCGGCGCTATGTACCTGTATAATAAGAATCGGTCGTTTCTAATCACTGACGACATCAGTAGTGGTCAAAAGGCTAGAGAGTATCATATCTGACACAGACATCACTAGTAGAACCAGCAGTAGTTGCAGACATCTTTATTTTAGATAACAACATTATTATATGTTTTCAGTCCAATAAAAACGTATAAACTAATAATAATTGAACAACAAATACATTCGTTTCTCGTCTAATCTTTTGATTGAAGTTGTCAGTAGAGAAATAACACATCCATCGGTAACAATGGACTAGTACAAACGAAATCATTTTAGAATTTCAACGTCATAACCAAATTTTGTAACCAACACAACCTAATTAATGGAGGATACACTATCAAAACATCTCCGCAATTAATCCTGTATTACTCGTAGTCACTACTTTTCTTGCTTTTTATATAAACCGTACGTAGATTATATTACATTCTTAACATTTAATTCGATACTAAAAGTAAAAAAGTTTTTTTTTTGTGTTTTGTTAGTGGGATGGTGCATATGTTTGGATTAATAAAAATTTTTGTGTTCCTTCAAAGTATGTGAATGTAAACTTCACTTAAAATCACCTTTTTGATGGCCCAAAGCACTAGTATTCGAATCAAAGTCGAACACTCTTCCATTATAATAGCTGTGAATATATGGTCAAAATTCCATAAAATAAAGAAAACATATGCTCGCATTGTATAATATAAGAATACCGTTATTCTCGAAGATTGTTTCACTAAGAAGACCATCTGCTGCGAACATGGATGGTGCTTTTCACATTTATGTGTCCCGACACGTGCCTATACACTACTAACACGAATCAGGTTAAATAGTAACAAAGCAACAAGTAAGTGGCGACAAACAGAAAAACGTCATGAGAATGACTAAACATAAGTCTCTTGATATCGAAAACTTGTTCGTGATGTTTTTCATTTGACAAACATCTGACAGCTGTTTCGGATGGATGAACACACCTGTGCAAAGAACGAATATATCGCGCGTTATCTTCTGCGGGGAGTTACACATCTTTTTCATTACTATTCACCAGTACAGGTTGAAGTGTAAAATTAAGACGATAGGAGTAACAAGTGAAAATGGCACATCACTGAAATCAGTTGATCGTGATATAAATGACTGATTGTATAATAGCGAAGCTGCAAAATGTAATTATGTTTCAGTAAATTTGTGGCTGCGATGCTCTATATGAAGAAACTTATTATTATTGCTTCACAATTTATTCAAATATGGTAGTTGAGTTGCAATACGTTCGTAACGATTTGTGTCAAAAAGCCTGTCCAGCGTATAGTTTACTTTCGGTGTATTTCATACATTCGTAAGAAATTCGTAATACTGGCGAATAACACATTGGGTAAGACGGTGAAACGTGACTATCTTCTGCATCGCTGCTGAGAACCTAGTAAAAATATTCCTCACTCAAGTTTTGTCTCTAATGAGCCTGAGGCGTTACACATTTACTTGCCCTTTATCAGGAGAATCAAGTTGAAATCAAATGTTTCTTTTGAATAGGTGTCTTAGAAATGGCAGGAAATGAGCCGTTACTTTTTTATGTCGTAACCACGATGTTTGTAAACAATATGTTTGTCCACAAGTCCTTTTTGGAGCAAATATTCGTATCCCACTTTGTTTCCTTAATATAGCACTGGGCAACTTGGAAACATTTTCTATTACTGTCTTAATCCAGTGTATGATTTCACACAGTCTCACAGTCAAAGAACAACAGATAGCAACCCTAATATACAGGACCTCTCTTTTGGAGGCTACATTTGAATCTCTTGATACTATTTCTAGTAATAGAAAAACGATATTTGTAAACTGGCTAAGAACGAGTCAACGCGCTCTTTTACTTGAAATCTCTTCTTATGCTATCCTTTATTTTTCTTTGTTTTTCAAAAGGTATAGTTCCACGCTGATGTTTTGTTTTGTTTGTAGGTGTTTACTTACAAAAACATTCATAGTTCGTGCTTAAGCCCATAGCAATTTCAGCAGTCAATTATGTCAGTAGAAAACTTAATAATAAATAAATAAAATCATGATCAGGAAATGAGGTACAACATTTTGCGTTGAAATACGTAAATTCAAGTAATCTGTTGCGATATCTGTTCATGCCGTGACGTTTGTAATAGGGAACGACGCCATACATGCCTCTTTTCGTGTTAATGTCTGTATTGCGATGCCAAAATGTTATATTCATTCACTAACTGGCAGCGCATGTTAGGGAGCTGGTGAGGGCAGGTGCGGTTCCGCGCCGCCGCCGTCGCGGCCTCGGCGCGCCTTACCTGCTGTCGCGCCGGAGGTGTCGCAGTGGCGGTGTGGGCGCATGGCGGCGTGGCGGGCGTCTGCTCCTCGTGGCGGCCGGAGCACACACTGATGTCCCGAGCGGGCCCGGGCCCGGGCGGCCCGCCGGGCTGCGCTGACCACACCCTGCCCCCGCCACGGCCGCTCACGCAACGCACCCTGCTGGAGATTTCGGCGCATCGTCAGGACAGCAACTCGATTTCTCAACCAACCAAGGAGAATGGAGTTGAGGGCTTTTCTCTCCACCTCTCGTTGAATATCGTCCCTTCTCTCATCCCGGTTTAGACATGCTGTCTGGGGTGGCTCGGTGAGGACTTACTGTGGACGTCTTTGTTATCCGCTCTTCTTACGGCGGCTGTTTTGATAATTCGTTATCCCTCTTCCCTTCACCTTAATACCACTGTCTCTTTCCCACTCAACACGCACAGTCTGTCGACCTTCTTCTCATTCGCCACTGATATGATGTGAACATCACATCGCACATTCTGTAAGACGAATGGTACGTTTGATACATACGCTGATCGAGGACATTTAAACTCTTGTGCTGTTTGAGGCTTTCCCGATGCTGCATCTGCTTGATAGGTTCCCGGGAATTGCGCCGGATGATTGTAGAAACCGCACAATATTTCAGCGAGACAACTGACCGCCATCTTCAGGTGCTACTGTCGCGTCGCTGAGAAGCTCGCCAATTTATATGCTGGCTTTCTAGAATAGCGCTGGCGCCAGCGGGGCATAACGTTTCTACAATATTATCCCGGGAACCTATCAAGCATTTAAACTCTTGTTTCGTTCCCTTTTCTGTACCTCTATAAAGGGCATATGCGAGACTGAACTGGGCACCGAGATTATCGGTCACCTAGTGAAGGTGACAATCATTCAAAATTAGAGAACCTACATGTTTTACAATATCATAGTTTTTTATAATGATAAGCGCATAAAACACTGCCTTCATCGTGATCGGGTTGCAGCAATGAAGTAATGGCCGACAAGTACCTCACAATGTTCTTCATTAATAAAGCGCTTCCTGTATTCGAAACATGTTAGTTGGTGCTTCCCTTTTGTTAGGCAGAAGTAAAGGAACGCCCGTCCTCTTCGGCAGAAGCGCTGTAGTTCAGCTAACAACATTTACCCAAAATGAACGGGGTGTGCGCGCATTTGAACTTTCGTAGCAGGATAAATGTGCTGGACGGGACCCGAACCTGTGACCTTTGCCTTTCACGGATAACTGCTCTACCAACTAAGCTATCCAAGCACGACTCGCGAGCTGCCCTCACTGGTTCACTTCCTACCTTACAAACTTCACAGAAGATCTCCTGAATACCTCTTGGAAGAAAGAATATAGCGGAGACAAAACTTAATCATGGCCTGTGACATTGTTTCCAGAATAAATATTCACACTGCAGTGGAGCGAATAACAGATAAGTTTAAGAAACGCGCACACGCGCATGCTCGTATATGAGTGTGTTTGTGTACGTTCTCCCAGTACAAGAAACAAACATAAGGAATTCACTTACCGTTTAGGCACTTTGTTCACATATCAAAAATAGTATTTTGTGGAAAGGTTACAGAAACATTGTCAACTTATTGGTCACCGTTTTTATACTTAATTCGTCACTTATTACTTAGCACTCGCGTCATAATATGAATGACATCTGCTAAGAGTATAAATGCATCGTACTTCAGTAGCTAGGAACGGCATCTCGTTCTAATGAGGTACTTAGAGATTTATGTGGTTAGAAGTTGACATGTATCATCGTTTATCTCTCTCTGATATTACTCATTAATTAAGCGTATTATATCTCTCCTGGTTCGTTCTATTTAGCTTAACGATTCTTTCTTTTTCAATTTTTTTAGGAGTCAGAATAAATCAACCATGTTTCTTACAATGCCGAAACTGCCTGATGAAATTAGGTGTTGCAGTACATGAATGAAGTTGTTGAAGATTTATTTCCTCTAAAAATAAGACACAAATTTACGCCCTGGACTCAATAACATTAACATTACATTAACAGTTCTTTCAGTTTCGTTAAAACCCTTCTATAGCTACTGCCACATAATCTTATAAAATACTTAAAATACTCAGAGGCTCCAATAAACCGATATTTCGGCCTTCTCTCAGCGGTCTTCCGCAGGAAGAATACTATTATAAGTCCCAGCATTAGTATTCCAATTATTTTGTAAGATGACGCAGCAGTACACCGAGAAGGGTTTTAATGATATTGACACAGGCCGTGGAAGCCTATATATTTAAATATCTTCAGTTAACCTCGCTACAGTTTAAAGAA
This sequence comes from Schistocerca americana, assembly GCF_021461395.2. Classification (NCBI taxonomy): domain Eukaryota; kingdom Metazoa; phylum Arthropoda; class Insecta; order Orthoptera; family Acrididae; genus Schistocerca; species Schistocerca americana. The sequence continues at coordinate 613,797,018 of NC_060119.1, read as the reverse complement.
GTGCTTTTAAGCTATAGGATTTCCCTTGTACTCTTGTACAAGAGACTAACATAGGGACGCAGTCAGTATTCTCACACACAATTCCATAATTACAGACTCTGGCTTAGTAACGTTATATTAGGTCCTAAACGTGCTTCTAAGTAGTTGTATTAACTGCGGAAGCATGAGACGCATACAGCCAGAGGAGTATGTGAACGACTGATATAGTACCATCTAGCGCCATTCTGTTCCATTTACGTTCAGGAGTCGTTAAATCGATCTTCCCCACAAGTTCCTGACGTGCTGCCTCCGCTACGCGTGTCGCAGAGACCTATGTACTTTATTCCATTGCCCAAACGTCCTCCCCCCATCGCTGATAGCAATAATTTCGGCTTTTATGGTCTCACTTTATGCGGGGCGGCCCAGTTTAAGCTGTTGAACGCGACTATTAATTCTGCCGGCAGCGAAAGTAACGGCCCCCGCGCCAGCTGTCTGGCACCAACGAGAAGCGATCGGCGTGGCGCCTGCAAGGCCGACGTCCCGCCATGCACACAGCTGTGACGGAGGGCCCGTGCCGTGCCAACGGCACACTTTGCCAAGCCGAGCGTCACCTTCCAGCTGATTGTCAAGATCAAACAAAAACCGACTAATTTTCCCGTTGTACTACTCGGAATGAACAAATTATGGATATTAGTGGCACAGAAAGTGAGTCTGAGCAAGTAACTCTCTTTTTTTCTTTCTGAGTCATCAGTCTTCTGACTGGTTTGATGCGGCTGGCCACGAATTACTCTCCTGCGCCAACCTCTTCATCTCAGAGTGGCACTTGCAATCTACTTCCTCAATTATTTGCTGGATGTAATCCAATCTCTGTCTTCCTCTACAGTTTTTTGTAAAAGCGATACGATATCGAAAGAGAAGTTCGCTACCTGGAGGTATCTGTACTTTGGGGAAAAAAAAATTAGATACCGTCAGCACCAAACTCTTCATTTATGCTTTTTAAATTATTTCTGTAATAAGGAGGGATAAACAATTTTCAGAGCTTTTTAAACAGAACAACAGAAGATTTATATCAAGCAACATGTTGTTTTCAAATCTCTGCCAGGTACTTATGTGTGAATTGAAGAGTAGTGATGTACGTATAGATATACAGATTACAATTTTTAATATACATAAATTGAAATAGGGAACTGCAGAACAGATTATGAGAGAGGCAGCTGAATAACAGCCAAAAGTATATAAATCCCACCTTAACTTCCAAAAAAAAATGTTCAAATGTGTGTGAAATCTTATGGGACTTAACTGCTAAGGCCATCAGTCCCTAATCTTACACACTACTTAACCGAAATTATACTAAGGACAAACACACACACCCATGCCCGACGGAGGACTTGAACCTCCGCCGGGACCAGCCGCACAGTCCATGACTGCAGTGCCTTAGACCGCTCGGCTAATCCCGCGCGGCCCTTAACTTCCCACTCTTCATATGTACAGTTACTCAAAAACAATATTTTGTCCAGCCGTTTAACTGGTAATCTGCTACGTGACTGATAATGTGCTGCCTGCCTTGGAAAATAAATGACAAGTACTCGATGGCTAGTTTATACATCTGGCGAAATACACTTTTAATGCCTTCCCATTGCTTTAAAGGATTAGCTCATAGTCGTGAAACAGGTGTTGCCAAATAAAGGGCCATTCCAGCTAGAATAGCTTCGAAAACGCGACAGTTTCAGCTTTATTTTCATTTGTTTACTACGTGTTAATGTCTCGCGATGTCTCCAAAACTGATACACCATTTCAAGAGAAGTCACACTACTTGGTTCTTTGCTGCTGGTGTCACTAAACCAAGTAAAATGCATTGAAGATTGCATTAAAATTGTAAAAAAAAAATATTAAAACTGAAGGGCGACGTAGCCCATTGTACCTAAGACCCATTCTGAAATGACTGCTTCTTGAATAAATCGTAATGTGTAAAAAATGTTATGTAACTTGTGAATTATGACTAAAACCCACTATCGTTTTATGTAGAACAGGAAATACACTCCTGGAAATGGAAAAAAGAACACATTGACACCGGTGTGTCAGACCCACCATACTTGCTCCGGACACTGCGAGAGGGCTGTCAAGCAATGATCACACGCACGGCACAGCGGACACGCCAGGAACCGCGGTGTTGGCCGTCGAATGGCGCTAGCTGCGCAGCATTTGTGCACCGCCGCCGTCAGTGTCAGCCAGTTTGCCGTGGCATACGGAGCTCCATCGCAGTCTTTAACACTGGTAGCATGCCGCGACAGCATGGACGTGAACCGTATGTGCAGTTGACGGACTTTGAGCGAGGGCGTATAGTGGGAATGCGGGAGGCCGGGTGGACGTACCGCCGAATTTCTCAACACGTGGGGCGTGAGGTCTCCACAGTACATCGATGTTGTCGCCAGTGGTCGGCGGAAGGTGCACGTGCCCGTCGACCTGGGACCGGACCGCAGCGACGCACGGATGCACGCCAAGACCGTAGGATCCTACGCAGTGTCGTAGGGGACCGCACCGCCACTTCCCAGCAAATTAGGGACACTGTTGCTCCTGGGGTATCGGCGAGGACCATTCGCAACCGTCTCCATGAAGCTGGGCTACGGTCCCGCGCACCGTTAGGCCGTCTTCCGCTCACGCCCCAACATCGTGCAGCCCGCCTCCAGTGGTGTCGCGACAGGCGTGAATGGAGGGACGAATGGAGACGTGTCGTCTTCAGCGATGAGAGTCGCTTCTGCCTTGGTGCCAATGATGGTCGTATGCGTGTTTGGCGCCATGCAGGTGAGCGCCACAATCAGGACTGCATACGACCGAGGCACACAGGGCCAACACCCGGCATCATGGTGTGGGGAGCGATCTCCTACACTGGCCGTACACCACTGGTGATCGTCGAGGGACACTGAATAGTGCACGGTACATCCAAACCGTCATCGAACCCATCGTTCTACCATTCCTAGACCGGCAAGGGAACTTGCTGTTCCAACAGGATAATGCACGTCCGCATGTATCCCGTGTCACCCAACGTGCTCTAGAAGATGTAAGTCAACTACCCTGGCCAGCAAGATCTCCGGATCTGTCCCCCATTGAGCATGTTTGGGACTGGATGAAGCGTCGTCTCACGCGGTCTGCACGTCCAGCACGAACGCTGGTCCAACTGAGGCGCCAGGTGGAAATGGCATGGCAAGCCGTTCCACAGGACTACATCCAGCATCTCTACGATCGTCTCCATGGGAGAATAGCAGCCTGCATTGTTGCAAAAGGTGGATATACACTGTACTAGTGCCGACATTGTGCATGCTCTGTTGCCTGTGTCTATGTGCCTGTGGTTCTGTCAGTGTGATCATGTGATGTATCTGACCCCAGGAATGTGTCAATAACGTTTCCCCTTCCTGGGACAATGAATTCACGGTGTTCTTATTTCAATTTCCAGGAGTGTAAGTATAAAGAATAAAAATCGATTATCTATGTAAAATGCTGGAAAGCTCACTCGCCAATTTAGTGAGCAAAAACCTTGGATCACGTTATTTTTCTTTTCAGAGATATATAAAGAAAACTCAAGAAAGAGGCTAGATGTGAGGAATGCATTTCCGGATATTATCGATGTACAAGACTGTATTCTGATACTTTCAGCATTCTAAGAATTGTTGGACCACAGTAAAGTAACAAGGAAAAAACTAAATTCAAAATTTCTCCCGAGCCCCACATTCCAAAAATTAGGAAATAGCTAATGGAGCACTGTAGTTCTTTTTTGATATACTTTGAGTATGCAAAATTTCATTTAGACACATTCAATACAGCAGAAAAATAAAACTCTAAAATAATGAAAATGAAATATATCATTACTGGGATCATTCGATATGATAACTGGTATAATGTACCGATACGAGAGAAGTATCAGTTGAAAAGCATTCAGCACCCAAGTATCGGTATCAAAACGAAAGTACTCGGTGCCAAGGGGTATTTGTACTTTCCCCAAGTCCCTCGGCGTGATTAGGCACAGCCACTTAAAAGTCCACAGGGCGCTCCTCGTTATTCCATACTCTGTGTTACACAAAGAACTCGTTATCTTTGGAATAAAATATATCCGGAACGGTGAACAATAGAAAATTTAATCAATGTTTGTCTGCCACACAGACTCAGAAATAGGATATACTGACATTAGTACCCCCGGCACTGAGAAACAATTCAGACAAAGTGTACACGGCATCAGCGCCTGAAGGAATTCCAGTTAGTTGTTACATTGAATTCGTGGCTGAATTAGCTCTTTTCATAGGTCATTTGTTGTTGGGAATCGCACTCTAAGCTCGAACATTATGAAGTACTCCGAGGAAAACAAACTGCTCCCAGAGAAACATTAAGGATTTAGAAGGAACTACTCAAATGAAAAACCAGAGTATACTTTATTTGCAGATATTATGCAAACAAGGGATGCAGCATATGCCGTCTTGCTAGATTATCGAAAGGCGTTCAGCGCAGTATCACATCGTTTTCTATTAATCAAGATACGACCACACAGAGTATCTTCACAAATAGCTGATCGACTTGAGGAATATTTGACCACTAGAACACATTTGCTTATACTGGAAGGCCAACTCCAGAAATGAAGGTAACATCGAGTATTCCGCAAGAAAGCGCAAAAGGACTTCTAATGTTTTCGGAGTATGTAAAAACTTTATCACATAGGATCAGTAGGACCATAAAATTTTTCGATGAAAATGCAGTTGTGTGCACGATATTATCGTTACTGGACGGTGCTAAAGAATTATAGAAATACCTGGGCAAGGTCTGGTGTAACAAATGGCCTCCCTTTAAATGTAGAGAGAAAGAACGGTATAGTATATGACTACATGATAGTTAGTAATCATCTTCAGCATGCACAGCGTATAAGTATTTATGGGTTATACATGTCCCACTCATATTAATGTTCTCACCGCCTATGACCGACGTTAACGTGCAATAACGACTCAGAGATAGCAAATGGAAACACTAGAAGTGGAGAATATCTAAAGGGTGCCGGCGGGATGCTGAAAACTGTGCAGTTGTTGTTGTAAAGCGGAAACAGAGCGATTTATCTAATCTCCAAAATGATATTACCATTGCCTATCGGGCCAAGAGTGGAAGCATTTCCGACTTTATAAATTGTTCGCGTACTGCAGTGATTGAAGTATACCGTACATGGCAAAATAGGGCTAACCAAAATAGGCGCCGAGTCAGCAGTGGTGCACCATGAGCTGTAGATGACAGGGGTGAACGACGGTTCAAATGGTTCAAATGGCTCTGAACACTATGGGACTTAACATCTGTGGTCATCAGTCCCCTAGAACTTAGAACTACTTAAACCTAACTAACCTAAGGACATCACACACATCCATGCCCGAGGCAGGATTCGAACCTGCGACCGTAGCGGTCACGCGGTTCCAGACTATAGCGCCTAGAAACGCACGGCCACACCGGCCGGCGTGAACGACGGCTGCGGAGGTGCGTACGGGCGAATTGTTGAATTACTGATCACCCACATGAACTAAGGGTCTACCAACAGTGCACCCATGCTGATTGCTGTTTATCGGCAGCAAAGGCTGGAATTTGCACGCCATTATCACAGCTGGACGTCTGAGTGACCACAGGTATCCTTTTCGGGTGAATCATGCTTTATGCCGCATCGGACAGATGGCCGTTGGCGTACACAGCTTTGCAACAATAATCGGCAGGGTCCAGGCCGGAAGAGGGGTGGGGGTGGTACGGTATGGAGGATGTTGCCGTGGCATTCATTGGGTGATGTCATTATTCTCTAGAGTACGGTGGCGCAACACAAGTATGCATCTATCCTTGGGTATTGTGTCCACTCCTACTTACAGTTCGTTTTTTCGTCGTCACGATGGCATCTGCAAGCAGGACAATATAACGAGTCACACAGCTCGTAGTGTACGTGCGTGGTTTGAAGAGTATCAGGATGAGTTTACTGTCCTGAACACCTGACTCCCGGAATATACGAGAGTTGTCCAGAAAGTAAGTTCCGATCGGTCGCTAAATGGAAACCACAGTGAAAACCAGAAACATTTTATTTTGCAAGAGTGAGCTACACTTTCCAGATACTTATCTACATAGTCGTCGTTCCGACTTAGACATTTGTCGGAGCATTATACCAAATTTCCAACACTATCGTCATAGAAGGCAGCCGCCTGTGCTTTCCGATAATTCTCTACGCTGATGTATAGGACGTAGCTTGCACCCAAGTGTTGTCTTCATATCCAGCGTTTCATGTGAACAGAGATGATACTCAGGACGAGCCAATTAGGAAATGGAAATATTGTTACACCATAAAAACCTCGCCAGAGCTGATTCTCCCGTATTTCCATACTTGTGTAATGTGTTGATTGACATTTTATCCTAATCTGATAGATTTTAAGAACGAACAAACACAATTCATATAAATGATGGATGATGTGAGTAAATGACTAGCATAGACTGTGCATAGCGTTACTGGAAATTTTCAGGTGGAGAGGACCTGGAAATATCATACTGACGTCGCGCAGAAAGTCAACTGCAGTACATATTGGCTGTAGGACGAGTTGTGTCGAGGTGGGTTCAGTGCAACAGTGCGCCGAAAACAATAAGTAGGGGTGCACCCAGAAGACTGAAGATTTTTATAGACGGTTGTGAATAGCTGTTACATATTTTCTTCAAGCATGAGAAGCAACTGTTAAAAATGTCTTATTGTAACCACCGTTACTGTTTTCACCGTCGACACGGTATCTGCATACATCAAGGCAAAACATGGAACAATTATAAATGCATAACGTTCAAACAACTGTACATTGGTGTTAAAAATTAATATTTTTGAAAGATCAAATATTAATCACTTGTCATAGCGTAACACATCAATATGGCGATCCGTATAATCACCACCCCATATGAAGTGCCAAATATCTTCAGAATCAAACAAGTATACTTGCACAAGAGATGATATGTCCAATTTGAAACCACAGTTATATCTGATCGTCAACTAAATGTAATCATATCAACAGCATCCAAAGCATAGGTGTACCTAGTGCTGCTTCATGCATTCAGTGTTAAAAGTTATTACATGTTACAATAAAACATTGATTCTAGACATAGGATCAAGAATTTGCTATAAAATTGCAAGGCAGTTGTACAAGACTGCTGTAAAAAAAGGAAAGTAGTAACATCTCAGAATCAAAATTGTTAACATGTGAAACATAAAAATAGTACAGAACAGCATACGAATGGACTATACCACGAGAAAAACCTCCGAAAATGCGACTGTCTCTGCCGCATGACACCAGCTGAGCGCAGAGCGGACGCTAGAGGCAGAGTACAATATTGCAGTGCCTTTGTTGTTCAGATGTACGATGCAAAGTTCCTTCGGACATGCATGGGCAAAAGAGGCACTGCGATCCGCCGACACCGGACAAGCGATTCAATTAACAATGTCTCCTCAGCAAGGAAAAATACATAATGAATGTACCAGTGCAGGTTGCAGGCACGTGGTTGACGATATACAGAAGTGAGGGACTGACCGTGAGCCGTGCTTGGATAGCCTAATGGTAAGACAACCGCTCGAGATAAACAGTAAATCCGGGTTCGAGTCCCAGTCCGCCACAGACTTTTTACCTTTATTATTCCATTATACAGCTGATGGTTGTCCACAGTCGCAACGGCGAGGTGGAGTGTCACAGTCCTAGGAAACAGACAACGGGCAGCTAGGTTGAGAGCTCGATTCCCATGCGTCTTCTACCGCTGACATCATATCACATGTAATACTACTATCGATATTACCTATAATTGTGGCCTCTATCTTCTTTGTCTCTTTTCACTCAATGTGACTTCTGTTTTGCGTGCTCTTTAATATAACATCTATGCAAATGATTTATTCATTATCGAAGACTATTTGTGAGATTGAAATTAATCTATGGCTATAATTTCCAAAATAATATGCAATAATATACTTAAAAGAATGGAAATGTCAAAATTTCGATTGTAACAGTGGTTCATGCGTAAGGCATGTAAGTTAGTAATAATGTAAAACACGGAAGGAAGCCCTCTGCAACGAAAGGGCAAAGTGTGCGCATCTTGTGAACTGAACGAGGCAAGAAGAACTGAAAAAAAAGGAACACCTTGAATGACTAAAGACAGGACATGTATAATCACATTAGTATGTTCTGCAGAAATGATTAGCATTTTAACCAGTCGGCCCGCGGGCTCACGGTCAATATCGATTTCGCGGCGTAACACCGCCTACCGATATAATGTGCCTGCGGCTCTCGTTGTCGCTACAAATCGAATGTAATAGGTCGGTGTGACTTGAGCAAACGTACAGGATGCCTTGCAGAGGTATGTTCCAACCGTACCGTCAAATCAATGATTCTGAAAGACGGCTCACTATTGGCACGAGAGAATGTGATGCATACATCCGGGAAATTGTTGCTAGTGTGGGACGATTTCGGCAGTGCAACGGTTGTGTGCAGAATGGTTGACGGAAGGCCGTAGAGCACGACCACCAAGGCCATCCCCCGAAAAGATCGACATCTCATAGGAATGGCAGTGCAAGACAGATCTGCGCCCTCCTCGGCTCTGGCGCAACAGTGGAACAGTGTAACACATCGTTCACTATCAGTCTGTCGCCGTTTATACCGGCCTAGTTTACATGCACTTCGTCCATTTCTCCGCCTACCTTTGACCAATGTGCAGAAACATGCTAGACGATAATGGTGTGTGGAAGGACGTCACTGGCGACAGGAATGCCATACAGCGCCAACTCACGTCCATATGGTGTGTGGTGCTACTGGGTACAACCACAAATCACAGCTTGTGCATGTCCAGGTCACTGTGGCCAGTGTGACCTGCGTCAGTAACATCCTGCCACCCGTAGCCATACCTTTTCTGCACATCACTCCAGACGCCATTTCTTAGTGAAGCAATGCATGACCACATGTTGTTGCACCAACACATGCCTTCTCGGTGTCACAGGATGTCAGCCTTTTGTCTTCGTTGCCATATTACGAGACTTGTCGCCAATCGAAAATGTGTGGGATGCGGTGAAACGATGAGTGCAGCGCTGTGACCCAGTGCCAGTCATCACAGATAAATTTTGGACCCAGGTGTATGCAACATGGATGGCTATACGGCGGGACGCCATTTGCGCCTTATACGCTTCGATGCCATCACGCATGGAGCAAGTTATCAGGACCCACGGCGGGCCATGTACCTACTAAAGTGCGCGTCATATATCTTGGCGGCCGAGTTTAGGTTCGTTCTGCGCATCTGACGTCACAAAACACAGTCAGCCAATGAACAGAGAACGACGTTGCCAGATCTCGACTGCAGTGCAGAGCACTGAAGAGTGTCTTCAGTTTTAGAAACGTTCCGTCATAAATAAAGTAATAGAACAAAAGCAATGTCTTGATAGCAGACTTTCTTTTATAGAAAGTTTGGAAAAAGCATTCTTTATACCAATTGCTTCATATTCTATTAATTAAACCAAACAAGCAATAAGACTCCTAATTCAGGCGATAGCAAGGAAAGGTGTTTGTTTCAATCTCACGAAATGCTTTTTCGCAATAAAGAACAGCGGTAATTGTTTATTTCCTATTGTACTTCGACGAAGCGTGAGTAATTCATAGTCATACCAACAGTGTTTATAAGTAGTTGCGTGAGGTGTTAGACTCCTTATGGAGTTACACTATTCGATGAGCTGAGGTAGCGGAACGGATAAAGTGTTGGGCTGCCACATGAAAGGTTGTGAGTTCAAACCTTGTGTGGTGTGTAAAATTTTCTTCATTTAAAAACAATATTGGAGTGCCTTACTTCACGAATTTTATTCGTTTGAATGAAATTTCTAGTGCTTTGCCTCTTCATTAACTTTTTCGCTGCTGCAGACACGTGCTCCTCGCTTCCGCGCTGTGCGCGATTTTGTCATCACTGCACTTCTCGCCTGTGCAGACACATGGTGTTCCCACTGCTTTGACACACTTATAATTCGATTTCACAAAAACTATTTGGCCAAAAAATTTGATTTTTACACGTCTTCTTGACTGATACCTTCCCCCCATAAATGACTTAATTTTGTTTTGATGTGCAGCATTAAATGTAGTAAACCATTGCACGAAATTTTGAAGAGTTTGCAGAGGTAAAAGTCCATAGCGTATATTTTCCGTATGGTCGATTTTAGTTGCCACAATGTTGAGAATGAAATGTGGACAATATACCTAAATTTCATATAATATTTACTGTATAACTATATCTCATTTAATTTAAGTACCACATAGGTGTCGTATATAATATTGAGAAATATTCCGTCTTTCGCGACTGTAATAAAAGTTTTATTTACACACGGCGCGTTTGGCTTTATTTTAAAGCACTTCCATCAGTGAAAGGTATGGCACATACACAATGGTATTCATGTTCTATTTCTTGTTTTTGTTCCACAGTCGCAGTTTTACCAATGGTATTGAAATATATCCCTCTTCTGCAACTGTAATAAGCGACTTATTTAGACCAGACGCGTGTCTCTCTTTTGAAGCATCATAAGAGGACTGTATTTTGTGTCCTCCATTGCCAAGTCACCTTTCGTAGTTTTGTGCTGCGGTAGCACAATATTCAACGTTTGTGTTGGCTCATCAGTGTTTTAGCAAATAAATGATGTTTGTGTGTGCCACACACAAAATTATATTTGACATAGCTCTGAGCACTTCACTGACAGACGGTATATTCAAGTCCTAATGTTTTTGTAAGTCCACAGTTTTGTTTAATGTATTTTGTCTACTTCCTTTTGATTGATTGAAGTGCTTTAAAATAAAGCCAAACGTGCCCAGTGTAAGTAAAACTTTTGTTACAGTCGCGAAAGGTGGAATGTTTCTCAATATTACATACAACACTTATGTGGTACTTAAATTAAATGAAATACACTCCTGGAAATTGAAATAAGAACACCGTGAATTCATTGTCCCAGGAAGGGGAAACTTTATTGACACATTCTTGGGGTCAGATACATCACATGATCACACAGACAGAACCACAGGCACATAGACACAGGCAACAGAGCATGCACAATTTCGGCACTAGTACAGTGTATATCCACCTTTCGCAGCAATGCAGGCTGCTATTCTCCCATGGAGACGATGGTAGAGATGCTGGATGTAGTCCTGTGGAACGGCTTGCCATGCCATTTCCACCTGGCGCCTCAGTTGGACCAGCGTTCGTGCTGGACGTGCAGACCGCGTGAGACGATGCTTCATCCAGTCCCAAACATGCTCAATGGGGGACAGATCCGGAGATCTTGCTGGCCAGGGTAGTTGACTTACACCTTCTAGAGCACGTTGGGTGGCACGGGATACATGCGGACGTGCATTGTCCTGTTGGAACAGCAAGTTCCCTTGCCGGGCCGGTCTATGAATGGTAGAACGATGGGTTCGATGACGGTTTGGATGTACCGTGCACTATTCAGTGTCCCCTCGACGATCACCAGTGGTGTACGGCCAGTGTAGGAGATCGCTCCCCACACCATGATGCCGGGTGTTGGCCCTGTGTGCCTCGGTCGTATGCAGTCCTGATTGTGGCGCTCACCTGCACGGCGCCAAACACGCATACGACCATCATTGGCACCAAGGCAGAAGCGACTCTCATCGCTGAAGACGACACGTCTCCATTCGTCCCTCCATTCACGCCTGTCGCGACACCACTGGAGGCGGGCTGCACGATGTTGGGGCGTGAGCGGAAGACGGCCTAACGGTGTGCGGGACCGTAGCCCAGCTTCATGGCGACGGTTGCGAATGGTCCTCGCCGATACCCCAGGAGCAACAGTGTCCCTAATTTGCTGGGAAGTGGCGGTGCGGTCCCCTACGGCACTGCGTAGGATCCTACGGTCTTGGCGTGCATCCGTGCGTCGCTGCGGTCCGGTCTCAGGTCGACGGGCACGTGCATCTTCCGCCGACCACTGGCGACAACATCGATGTACTGTGGAGACCTCACGCCCCGCGTGTTGAGCAATTCGGCGGTACGTCCACCCGGCCTCCCGCATGCCCACTATACGCCCTCGCTCAAAGTCCGTCAACTGCACATACGGTTCACGTCCACGCTGTCGCGGCATGCTACCAGTGTTAAAGACTGCGATGGAGCTCCGTATGCCACGGCAAACTGGCTGACACTGACGGCGGCGGTGCACAAATGCTGCGCAGCTAGCGCCATTCGACGGCCAACACCGCGGTTCCTGGTGTGTCCGCTGTGCCGTGCGTGTGATCATTGCTTGTACAGCCCTCTCGCAGTGTCCGGAGCAAGTATGGTGGGTCTGACACACCGGTGTCAATGTGTTCTTTTTTCCATTTCCAGGAGTGTATATAGGTATCTTGTCCACATTTCATTCTCAACATTGTGGCAACTAAAATCGACCATCCGGAAAGTATACTCTATGGACTTTACCTCTGCAAACTCTTCAAAATTTCGTGCAATGTTTTACTATAATGCTGCATAATAACTGCGTTGAACATCGAAACAAAATTAAGTCATTTATGGGGGGAAGGTATCAGTCAAGAAGATAGGCAAAAATCAAATTTTTGAGCCAAATAGTTTTTGTGGAATCAAAAAGAGTGTCACAGCAGTCGGAACACAATGTGTCTGCACAGGCGAGCAGTGCAGTGACAAAATCGCCCACAGCGCGGAATGCAGGGAGCACGTCTTTGTAGCAGCGAAAGGGTTAATGCGGCCGTGGTGGCTTTACTTCATGAACTGCGCGCTCCCCACTAAACGTAAGCTTGCGAACTATGCTATACTATGGCGCTGCTTCTCTTGGCGCGTGCGTCGTGTGCAACTGGCAACGCAGCAATCTCCCGCGTCTAGGCGGGCATGCGCGAGCCGCCAAGATAAAAGAATTGAACTATAGGCGACAACGCATATGCTGAACCGAGGTGACTGAAGTGATAATCATTCCTGCAGAACATAGATACTAATATACACTGAAGAGCCAAAGAAACTGGTACACATATCTAATATCGTGAAGGGCCCCCGCCAGAACGCTGTAGTGCCGTAACAAGACTTGGCATGGACTCGACTAATGTCTGAAGTAGTAGTGCTGGGGGGGGGGGGGGGGGGGGACAGACATCATGAATCCGGCAGGGCTGTCTATAAATCCGTAAGAGTACGAGGGGGTGGAGATCTCTTCTGAATAGCATGTTCGAAGGCATCGCAGATACCCTCAATAATGAACATTTCGGGGGAGTCTGGTGGACAGCGGATGTGTTTAAACTCAGAAGTGTGTTCCTGGAGCCACTCTGTAGCAATTCTGGACCTGTGGGGTGTCGCATTGTTCTGCTGAAATTGCCTAATGAATGGATGCAGGTGATCAAACAGAAAGTTTATGTACGTGTCACTTGTCAGAGTCGTAGCTAGACGTATCAGGGGTCCCATATGACCAAACTCCACACGCCTCACACCTTTACGGAGTCTCCACCAGCAGCCGACAAGCAGGGTCGATGGATTCGTGAGGCTGTCTCCATACTCGTAGACGTCCATCCACTCGACACAATTTGAAACAAGACTCGTACGACCAGTCAACATGTTTCCAGTCATCAGCAGTCCAATGTCGGCGTTGACGGTCCCAGGCGAGCCGTAAAGCTTTGTGTCGTGCAGTTATCAAGGGTACACGACTGGGCCTTCGGCTCCAAAATCTCATATCGTTGTTCCGGTGAATGTTTCGCACGCTGACACTTGCTGATGGCCCAGAATTGAAATCTGCAGCAAATTGCATTTCTGTCCCGTTGAATGATTCTCTTCAGCCGTTGTTGGTCACGTTCTTGCAGGCTCTTTTTCCGGCCGCAGCAATGTTGGAGATATGATGCTTTACCGGATTCCTGATATTCGCGGCACACTCGTGAAATGATCGTACGGGAAAATCCTCACTTCATCGTTACCTCGGAGATGCTGTGTCCTATCTCTCGAGCGCCGAATATAAAGCCACGTTCAAACTCACTTAAATCTTGATAATCTGCCATCGTAGCAGCAGTAATCGATGTGACAACTGCGCTAGACACTTGTTGTCTTACATAGGCGTTGCCGACCGCGGCGCCGTATTCTGCCTGTTTACATATTCTGTATTTCAATGGGCATGCCTACACCAGTTTCTTTTCGTGCTTCAGTGTACATGTCCTGTGAATATGAAGTCCTACCTAGTCGTTCAAGGTGTTCTGTATTTCCAGAGTATGAGTGTAATATAATCTCGGAGGGGAAGTAATTGGGCATTTTGCTCATGACAATCTTTGGTAAGCTCTGTATTATGAAAATCCGACGTTAAGAAGAGAATTTTCAGGGCTCGTTGCACAGTGAGAGCTGCGTTCACCTTTATCTAAAATTATCAGTTGTGCACTGTACAAGTACCATTTGTGTGGCTTTTTTAATAATGAGTATGTGTTCTGTAAACTTTGTGTTGAGCACCCGTATTTATCCTTAGTCATTTACCTAGGCAGGGTCCTATAGTTAGTCCTACGGTCTTTCCGAGTATCCTATTTTATTGAGCGTAAAAGTCATTTAAGTAAACTTTCACTACAGTAGATAAATTTTGTGAAGCAGTAGATTTCATAGTTATTCGGTGAGCATAAGTTTTGAAGCACCCTACGTATTTTTCATAAGAGGATAGTTAAATTTTCATCAAAGTACAATCACCAAGAAAAGATATAAAGTAGTGAGCTTAAAGATAGTTCTTATTGAAACCTCAGTAGAGTATTATAGTTGTATACAAAAACTGTGATGACCCAGAACAGTTGCTGGCTAGTAGGCTTTGAAGGGCCAGCGTAAGACATAATTATTGTGCAGGTTTGGAAGTAACAATGTTTATAATTTCATGTGTACAGAGTTAATAGTTTTTCTCATATTGTGTTGAGACTAAAATATTCGGTTATTGTCTATTGACAGAGTAGCCTATTGATAGAGTAGTTTTTGGGTCCCCTTGCTAATCGCCGAGCCAGATTTAAGTTTCTTATTACAATTACAGCATTAATGAAGTGCACTTGCCAGTTATCTACCAGTTGTGTGCTTTAATATGCAACTGGCTACAACTATTCGAATTATACTAGATCTAGATATCATATATTTCACGTGAGTTAAATAGTATAAAGATGTGAATGCTCCTTGAAAATACAAATAATAATAGGAATAATGTAGTTACCTGACAGCCATTTCAAGGATAGTATTTTCCAATAATTAAGCTGATGAAAGAACCTATTGTTCAAGTTTATTTTGCTGCACCATTAGTAATTATTTACCTTTAATATTCACTAGCTTTATGCTTTAATATACAGATACTAAGTCTTATTGAGACTCAGTTTTTGCCTAAACGTATTACTTCTCCTCCTGTGTAGTTCATATCAAACCACCGGTACTTACATACTGCCTAGTATGTTATCAGCAAAACAGAATTCCAGTATCAAGTTAAGTCAGTCTTAATAGTTAACTACTTGGCACAACTTCGCCTAATTAGGCAGGCGACCATTTCCTTCTACATAATTATACTTTACTTTATTACTAATAGAACCTTGGGTCAATTGCCGTTTGTTTTGCTATTTTTCCTCTCAACAGGAATCTTTCCACAGAAGAAAAACAATCCAATACCTTTCCATTACACACAGTCACGGGCAGAACTTAATATCCTTTCATAGGAGTAACATTACCGGTGTACTGCTAATTTAGTTGTAGCAGCTAGTATTATACACTAATAACAAAGATTTTCGTGGTAAGAGAACCAGAATCAACTGGACATTGAGCGACAATTTGTGGCGATCAGCGATGAGTCTCCTGTTTGTGGGATCATATCGATGCAAACGTGTCCGTAAGCTACCTAGTGAGAGTCACAGGAAGTAGCAACTCTTGGGACCAAAATTTGGAGGAGGAGAGTGTAAGGCAATAGTGATAAAACCTTCTGTCACATTATCCATGATGAGAGTAGCATATTACAACAGCGTAATGCAGTTCTGCAGTTGACACCACAAACACGAACGCAGATTGTGCAGTACGGATCCTTGACTGACATTCCTGGTTCCCTGGTTTTTGACCAACAGAGCATGTCTGGCAAGCGTTTGGAGGATGTATGCGTTCATACCAGCCAGCAACCAACTATGTTCAGGAACTGACACAGCAAGTGTTTCAGGCATAACAATAAATTTGTCAAGATGAGATTCGGAGTCTGTTTGCTTCCATGCCACGACGAATACAAGATTGTGTAATACCATCTCCTACTGATGTTGATGAAGGACCTAAGTTCCGGATTGAATGAAAGTGTAACCACTTAATATCCTCTGTGTTATGAACATCTCTATCAGGTTTGATAAATAACGGACTGGTGCTTCAGGGTGCGACGATTTCCATTTACTTCAGTGTACGTATTTTGTACCGTAATTACACACCTTTGTGCAAAACTAAAGGACGAAGGTGAAATTCGCGTGATGTGTCGCTGCCAAGTAACAAAACTTGATGAAACTTGGACCGTCACACAAAGACATTATAGCAAAGAAGATTATCTTTGCTATAATGTCTTTGTGTGTATGGTCCAAGTTTCATCACGCGAATTTCACCTTCGTCCTTTAGTTTTGCACAGTGGTGTATAATACGCAATTAGACTAACAGAAATGACACTTCTACTCGAAGACAATAATTAACAGCGAATTCACCGCACATAATAATGGTACCCTGGAGGTTACAGAAAGGGACACACGGTTGTTAACAGGGTGTGTGATCACCTCGGACAGTAGTGCACGCTCTGCAACGTGCTCCCATGATGACCACAAGGTTGTGGTAGAGCGTTTCATTCCTCTACCAGTGCGGTTCGCAACTGCTGAATTGTCTTTGGGCATATGGACGTGCTACAACACGTTTTACCAACCGTCATCTACGCACTAGATGGGATTTGAATCCAGGGACTAGGCAGGCCAGTCAACTCACCGAATATCCTCTCGTTCCAAGAGCTCATCCACCTGCGGTGTTCGATGCGGTCGTGCATTACCATCCACAAAAATAAAGTCGAGCCGATGACCAAAGGCGCGAATACAGAGCAATAATAACATTGACCTGTTAGTGTACAGTATTCAAAGATCTGCAGGTCAGTACACACATTGAATATTATGCCTCCCTACATCTTATCACTTAGACTATCAAACGACCATGGTTGACAACGCTGGACATGCCCTTACATGGCTAGAGGTGTAAACATGTAAAGCACCTAGGAGCATTTTGGAATATGTTCGTCTTTGTCGTCCAGGTGTTATGGTGCTGGGAGGCATACCTTTGCAAAGCTTTGAACACGCTATCCGCCTTTTTCAGCGCTTTATCCTTTCCCCAGATGCGTCAAGGTTGTGTTCGGCCCTGATTTCATTTTCATGAGTGACGTTGAGCAACAGCATCGAACAGCACAGGTGGAGGAGGTTTTGGTTCAAGAGGCTATTCGGCGAATGGACTGTCCTGCCCGCTCCCCAGACATAAATCTGAATGTGTTGCTTGAATCCCAATGAGCATGTGTGGGTTGCGTTGGGCAGTCGCATTACAAATCGTCCACCCACTAGCGACCATCCAGCAGTTGTCAGCAGCACTTGTGGAGGAACGGAACGCCCTGCCACAACAACTCCTTACCGAACTTGTAGCCAGCATCGGAATTCGCTGCATTGGCGTCTGTTGTAATCACGAAACCTATTAAGAATCATGTTCCGCCATTTTCACTGTCCAGGAAACAATCACAGATCCCGATGTCCTCAGTATAATTATTCACTTCGAATAGAAGTGTCACTTCTGTTCGTCCCATTGCGTGTATATTTCAGTTACCCTCTTCGCTATGTGCTATCAGTTCTTTCTATGTATGGTCCACGTTTCACCAAGCTATGTTATTTTGTAGTACTACATCATGCGAGAGTTATATTCGTCCTCAAGATTTACACATCAGTGTACTTCCAAACATTATTGTTATTTAAATTTAGATTCCAGTGAAAATAGCACGTCTTTCTTAAGAATTTAAAAGCGAATGACAGTTGTGGTTATACGACAGTCATATTGAGAAACACACCGATAGCTTGTAAGTTGCCTGTTGAGCAACCACTTTTCATTTTCAATTAAATTATTATTTTATTCCGTGAACTAGTTATCAGAAGGCGAATGCAAAAATGATTCTGTACCATTATGGACAACAAACGGTTAATTCTTTGATTTTTTTCTGTGAATTTTGGCAGAAGCGTGGTCACACATTTCTGGGCATGTTAATAGGAGCTCTTAGCCGTTACGCGAACACGCGGTATCGTAGCTTTTCAAACAAACTCACTTTTTGCTGGTGCTTATCGGCTTGCAGATGGCAGACATGATTAATGCGGTCCCTGCTGGTTTGCAGTTTTGATGAGATAGCTCTGCTTATGGCTGTTATCCAAAAGGATTGCTCACGTACAAGGTTATTCTGTTAAATCATGCGTGAGGTGAT
This sequence comes from Schistocerca americana, assembly GCF_021461395.2. NCBI lineage: Eukaryota > Metazoa > Arthropoda > Insecta > Orthoptera > Acrididae > Schistocerca > Schistocerca americana. The sequence continues at coordinate 613,778,561 of NC_060119.1, read as the reverse complement.
CGCATTTCCCGGTTATATTTCTCACTAATTCGTGTTGCAGGGCTTTCTATGAATTGCGGAAGTGTACATGCATTCCACATCAGTTTCAAACAGTTTGCATTTTGTGAAGTCAGTAGATATGACACTAGTTACAGAATTGAACTTAAGTCACTAAATCCGAGGAGGAATACTGTCAGTTTAATCACCCTTCTCTTTCGTTTAGCATCCCAAATATTCTTTGTCGTATGCATCTGTACTTTGTCTCACACTTGTCATGCTACGCTAAGGAATGACGTAGTTTTTTTCAGTTAAGTATAATAACCGAAGTACTTGTGGAACATAACCTTTTATTTCGTTTCCTTGGTCACTTATTAGTTACTAAACTATTTTATTATAACTGGTATTCTGTCGCCATTATACGTTAGTACAATGCAATATTTGGCTTTGGCTGAGTGACTTCATCCATTCAGGTATATATTCAGATGATTTCTACAAGCAAAGTTAGGCCTCTGTTCTAAACTTTACGCAATCCCGTTCGACTTTGCGTACTTTACAGTCAATAGGGCAAATTGCCGACGCTGCTCTGAGCTGGAGAGACGTCACACGTGATTCTGCAGTAGTGAGTATGTTCACTGTTTGTCTGTTATAATCACAGAAACTAACATAATATCACCACTGCGCAGCAACTTACTGTAAGTTAACTTACGAACATATGTTCTTTACTAGTCTAATATTATAGATAATTCTTAATCGTCACTTCTGTTCAATCTACTAACGATATGCCCATTTATTTTCCTTTGTGCGATTACCATGTGTTCTCTTAATTTTCATTGGCCCTACTATACTCACGTAGCGTCTGTAAATTTATTACTGGGGTCATAAATTTATCTATGTTAGGGCATAAGTTCTTCAAGTCAGGACATGTTTGGTTTGGCTCACGCAAGTAAATGACATTTCAAAAAGAGCAGACCACTTACAAGCTATTAAGTGAATATCTTTATTTTGCTATCAGTTTCAGTTTATAAGGTCATCACCTGCCCATCAAACAACACCACAGTATAAGTACGTATAACCCACCGTGATGCAGATAATGACTAATTTTTGTCACGTTAAACTTATAATTTCATATATGCTTCTAAATTTCTACTTCCAAAATTCGAACTGAGTCCGAAAAAGAGGTTACAAAGAATGGGCTAACCCGTCCTGGGCATGCAGACGTCGCAGTACAATAAAAATTGATTCAAAATATATTTGTTATACAGCCCTGAGATGTCGCAAACGAGCAGTGGAATAGTCCGTGTCCCGCTGAGATGTTTGCTTATATGGACCTCCAATAAAGCCCATTCACACGTGAAATTGAACCATTTTTTCATATTATGTTTTATGAACATCATGAATAACTAGAACAGTTTTGCTCACGTTAAGCTCCACATAACAACCGAAATCTTTAAACGAACAAATTACTCCAATAACCTTGCAACAACACCCTGCTTCATTTCTTCTTCAAAAGAGTTCTTCCACAGCGCTGACAAATAGATCATATACGTAGTAGAAGAAACCACATCATATATGACAAATTCGCTCCAGCCATATTTTACGGTTTAGTGGTGAACTAAATTCTCCGGATGGATTGCTCCTAAAAACATCTTTCTACTCGCTGCCATGAGGAATACCTATTTTCAAGATAACTCGTTATCTTAAAATACTCCACTTTCCTGCAACGTAATCGCTGTTAGATGACACGTCGATAGTCTACCATTTTTCAGGGACACAGATTATTTTACACGTCAACATACAAAGAATGTGAACACAACAGGCCCAAGTGTACTCTGCATAACTCTGACTGAAAACGACGTTATAAGCTGGTTTGGCATGACACTCATCTTCCTTGATTTTGATTTGCACGGCGGACCACGGTAAGTTCACAAAATTTCCAAGCATTTTCCCATTACGTGTCTAGTTCTATCAGTTTTGTAGTTTTGGTACCTAAATATTGATTTTCAACCAGATCGATATCACAAGTGAACAGAATGTCTCCATGCGCTCACTGTTATTCAGATTATATGCTAACGACCATATTTTGTTCCATTCGTAAAACACGGTCCTCGACTTTATCAGATACGTTCAGGAGTGCTGCTGGTGGTGACAGAAATTTAAATGTGATCTCTAAGGTTTTCTCGGCATGAATGATTAAATATTCAAGAAGCAAATCATCGCCATTTACATTCCACAAACTAACAACATAGCATGCAAAATTTTGTAGAGCTAACTTTACCCATCCCTCTATAAGCAAACTTCCTGGTGTACGAAGGACGTGAGATGCACGAAATTAAAATATCGTGGATGATGATGAGTAGAAAGGGAAGTTACATGGTACTTCGTACTCAGCATAGCTCCAGGAAATCAATCCCAGCCTATTAAGAAAATAAGTAAGGCGGGTTTTATTATACAAGGCTTACATCTTGTGAGTTTACTTCCATCTCCGCTCTCTAAATCCAGGGTTATTACAAATGATTGAAGCGATTTCACAGCTCTACAATAACTTTATTATTTGAGATATTTTCACAATGCTTTGCACACACATACAAAAACTCAAAAAGTTTTTTTAGGCATTCATAAATGTTCGATATGTGCTGTACAATGCAATTGCCCGAAATTGATGCTGGTAGCAGTGCAACCTAAAAATGTGGACCGAAGGAATTTTGCAACGTAAATTGCATATCACATTCTGGTAACTGCTCCATGCTGTATAATTAGTTAAAATTCTACCTCTTCTCCGAAGGACTGCAGGTTTATAAAAAAAGTCACGCCAATGGCGTATCGGTACCACATCTAAACGTTGCGTCTCTCCCATAAAAGGCTGAAAAATGAAACTGTTAATACGTTGATAGTTAGCATAAATATGTAGACTGGTATGAAAAAATAAAGTATTCGAACACATTTTGTTTGAGAATTAACTTCATACATCAAATTTATACGGAGCTCCAGAGCACAATGCTTACATGATGAGAGCAGGAGACAAAAGCGGACAGCCATGCATCTCCTAGCTGCCCTCGAAAAAACTGAAGTCTACACCTTCGTGAATTTAGAGATATCATGTAAATGTTAACATATGAACTCTTGGTCTAGAATCGTTACGAAAAAGTTTTTACATACAAGAAACTAAATTTTTAGAAAGGGATATTACATCTTCAACTAAGAAGAGATGATATTGTTTTCACAACTAAACAAGCTTAGGTTCTGTAGGTAAGCAGTCTTTAGTGGCTTGTTATTCTCACCCTTTAAACAACCCTTGCGTATGACTTTGTACAAAAATGTCTTTCATACTCCTACAGTCCTTGTTCATTCCTGATGTTATTACAAATGAGGCATATCGAAAGTAACTCCTCAACAGTAGGCTTGAATTTCGCTGATGAGTAGGCCGCCATTTGCAAGTCATTATCACCAGCACAACAAAAATGCACAGTATATTGGCAAAAGTCTGGAGTATTCCCAACAGTGGAACTATTCCCAGTAACAAATGAGATATTTGTTTTATGTTCGATAATGCCAGTAAAACTCTGAATACATAGACACGCTCAATCTGCGCTTCAAGTCTCGGTGCACTGTGAAAGACGGCCTGGAAATACCATGGGGTGTTGCAAAGCCATTCTTGGCCGTGTTATTTAATTGAAACTGTGAGGAAGGGGTGGGGGGGAGGGGGAGAGGGTCGCAAGCCGTCCTCAGATAGCACCATCATTACGAACATTGCTTCCAAACGACAAGTGTCTAAGATCTAGTCCCTCTCCGACACAGGGTTTTCACGAATCAGTAATGTTCATTTTTAAAGGTAATCTACAAATGACAAATGAACAAGTAATTGCATAACTCATCAATAAGAGGCGTTCAAAAAGAAACGAGCCCGAGGCATAATTACAGAAACCAGTACATGTATGTTAGAAGTATTGACCCTGGCTGTTGAGACAGTTGTCCCACTGTGACACAAGGCGGTGAAAGGCTGTCTCATAAAATTCCCGGGGCTGTGATGTTAGCCAGTTCCCCAAGTACAGCATGACGTCGTCGTTCGAGGTGAATCGTTATGCTGACGATCTTCATTGACCAAGATGGCCCCCTTCTAATTCACTTTCTGCAGCGCGCTACAACAGTGAATGCCCAGCGTTACTTGCAAACCTTGATCACCATTCGCCAAGCGATCAAATAAATCGATCAGGCATTCTCACTTGTGGGGTCATTCTCCTCCACGACAATGCAAAGCCCCATATGGCCAACACAGTTGCGGCACTCATGCAGAAATTCAAATTGGAGGTTCTCGACCACCCTCCACACAGTCCGGACCTCTCTCCCTGTGATTACGCCATTTTTGGTTCCCTTAAAAAGGCTCTGAGGGGCAAACAATTCACCTCGGACGACGAAGTCCAGCTGTAGGTGCGGAACTGGTTAACATCGCAGCCCCGGGGATTTTATGAGACAGCCATTCATCGCCTTGTGTCACAGTGGGACAACTGTCTCAACAGCCAGAGTCAATACTTCTAACATACAGATACTGGTTTCTGTAATCATGCCTCCAGCTCGTTTCTTTTTGAACGCCCCTTATATTATCCCTTTCATTAAAATTGTTATTCATGTAACCACCATAATTTCTCTCTGCCTGTGCGTTAAGAGAAGCATCAACAATGATTGTCATGATGACAATTCGTGGTGTTTCAGATGTTGTTTGAGAATTAACTTCATATATCAAATTCATACAGAGCTACGAGCTCAATGCTTTCAAGTTGAGAGCAGGAGACGAAGAATTCTTGTAGCAACCCTCAATTCCACATTAACATCATATCAATACGAGCAGCAGTATTGAAACGATAGGATCCATAGTTAATAGGCTACTATCGTGCAACTGTGTATTTGAGATAGGTGGTGGTAAAGTTTTTCCTTCTTACATGTGGAATAATGCTTCTCACAAACAAACAACATTTAAACGCGATTGTGAACGATAAATCTCCCTCGTAATATTTACCGCCACACAGAATGTAGATGGCGTTTCTCGTACCTACTTTGTGGGTCTGCGCTGAAGTTCTAATCATTTGCATCTGCAGGCATGTGGTATACTTCATGAACATCTGACGTTTGTTGGATGCAATTTGAATACCCAATACGATGTTACGCACAAACTGTTATCATTGGGCGCACTGACTATAAAGACAGTTCAGAATCTTATGACTCATAATTTCTTCCTTAAAACTGTTACGTCAAGCAATCCGCATCCACGTCAGACATACCCCCACATAGCTTTATTAAGGGACATAGGTAATCCACGAAATACCTGAGAGACAACAGTATTGTGTACACTAAACGGCGCTCTGTCAAAATTGCCCCAAAATGTAAAGTATACCATAAAACTGGTCATTTGTGGCAGTTGCCATGTGTCGTGTTCTTCCACCTTTAAAATACAGACCACGACGGCATGTGGTGCTTGTCTAGGGTCGATATACGACGTCCTTATCTTATACCTTTTCTAATCCGAGCACTTCTGAAATGGTTTTCATTGGAAGCGGCAGTAATTCATGGCAGGGCGAAGCCCCAGGTTCAAATCACTTGTGATGGACAACATCTAGCTTTATTTCGTGAAAACATTTAAAATTTTCCTTGATGATGGAATGAAGTGAAAAGCCAGTTAACAACAACCAGTAATCATAGAATCATTGAAGGGCTTAATATTTGCTTTGAAATTCATCCCCCCTTCTTTTTTTAAAAAAGAAGTTACACAAGATCAACATCCACAATCACAGAGCGCCAGAAGGCTTACAATTTACTTTAAAATTTTTCCTTTAAAAAAATTTATAACACGATTGAAATCAATAATCACCAAGCGCCAGAAGGTTAAAAATTGCCTTGAAATTTTTAAGTAATACAACAAGGTCAAAATCAATACAGAGCCCCAGAAGACTTATAAATATTCCCTTCAACAGAAACAGATCAAGGTGTTTTACAATTCCTCCAAACCAATTTAACAGAGTAAATGTCCCGCTTCATAACAACTGGGTCACAGAGGTGGCTACCACGAATACAACAAATGAAAAAACAGTGGGTCCAAGCAGGCCTGTAGGAAAAATGAGATTTTCACTCTGCAGCGGAGTGTGCGCTGATATGAAACTTCCTGGCAGATTAAAACTGTGTGCCGGACCGAGACTCGAAATCGGGACCTTTGCCTTTCGCGGGCAAGTGCTCTACCAACTGAGCTACGCAAGCATGACTGACGACCCATCCACACAGCTTTACTTCCCCCAGTACCTCGTCTCCTACCTTTCAAACTTTACAGAAGCTGTCCTGCGAACCATGCAGGACTAGGACACCTGAAAGAAAGGATGTTGCGGAGACATCGCTTAGCCACAGCCTGCGGGATGTTTCCAGAATGAGATTTTCACTCTGCAGCGGAGTGTGCACTGATATGAAACTTCCTCGCAGGTTGTATATATTTGGTGAACTAAACTTGCAATAAAATTTAATTAATTTAGTCACTGTCTGATGGCTTGAAACCTTCCTATTTGCACAAGTTTGAGGCTTGGTCCCGGGAGGGGAAGGCAGGCGAGGGTAAATTTAACGAGGAACGAAAAATGAAGATCCTCGGGACAGAGCGTCACAACAAACATAAGAACTTAAGTGACCGACGACCCGCAACCTCAACTCGGCACGGAACAGCGGTACCAATGAGGTCCTAGTGCGGGCCTCCGCCCAGAACCGCGCCCACTTGCTCTCTCTTCGTCAGGTCGGCCGGCTGGTGAGGCACACCGAAACAATTTGTTGGCCGGTCGGACCAGAAGCTGGATCAGAATATAATATGGCTAACTAGCCCAGCTTCCAAAATTGACAACCTGATGTTGGTGTTAGATCAACTTAGAGAGTAACCACGTAAAACACAAGACTAATTCACCACTTGAGCATTCTGCAAATATGTACGCCTTTTCTTTTTAAAAAGATTGATAAACGCTTAATTAAGATTATAACTCTTAAGACCAAGCAATAATCAAAGATAACTGCAATAAAACTTTTATTCGTTCACATAACTGACAAACATTTAAACAAGAGAGTAATATTTAAAAACAAGATTAATCCAAGATAATTACAGCAACTTGATTCCACAAATCTAGCTCTCGAACAGCGCTAAGATTGCTCATTCAAAAATCTCACTACATACAAATACTGCACCTTACCAATTTAGGGCATTCATCAACAGTTCACCGTGTCCTCTGCGTGGCAGCCGTCTCCCTGTGCGGCTAGGACCAACGGACATCCCACTGGATGGCCAATGTAATTCTAAAACACAATTAGAAACAAGAGTTTAACAACTCGGCACAATAATTGCCCTGTCTATCCCAGTAGGACTCCTCTTAGTTGGACCCCTTCATAGGTCCTTCAAAAAACAATACCACATGCAAGTCAAACAATAGTAAGACCAGTCAACAGGGACGAACGCAAGTAATAGGGGGCACACAAAATCCAGAAGCGCCCAAAAGACCGAATATACGTCGTACGCTGAGACGACCGACCGCCCGACCAACCAACCAAGGTCTTTCACGATGAAATTACAGGCAAGGGAAAAGGTTGCAAGTGAATCTCCAACTGACAGCTTGTTACCAAGAGGACACTTCGACAGATAGTGGGCGGTGGCGGAAACGCCCTTTCGATGGGAAACCAATAGCCATCAGCGTCGCGGAACGTAGCCTTTGATCACTTCCCGCACAAACGGCCAACCGTCGTTCCGACCGCTTCAGCTCAGAGCCCCAACTTCCTCCCAGCACTGTTCAAACGAGACTCCCATGCTACGAAAATTCAGCCCACCGGCCGCGGCGAGGCGGCAACGCCACCGAACGACCAGAGAAGAAACCAACGTCCGGAAGAGAAATCGGTACGAGCCGACACGGCTCAATTTCGTCCTTGGTCTTCCATTCTTACTGTTGGATCTTCGTTTTTGTTCTAATACTCTGTTGTACACTACCAGTCTTTCCAATAGATTGCACCTACCTTACTGTGAGTTTCGAACATCCTTGCACCATTTCACACTATTGTGTCATCAGCTTTAAGCTGGTCTAGGCGATAAGCCAAGGATTATGGTTGTAATTCTTCAGCTGGGCGCTGCAATAGCGCTGGCATAGCACCCTGCAACGCAGCGTTCTGCCGTCAGGCGTGGACTACACCGCTACATGCTAATGCACAGTGCAGTAATTCCACAGATGACTACGTTATGAGGGGTTACCTCCTGAGTAAACAAGGTCTAACAAAAAGTTACAGCCAAACTTTCTGAAAACATTACACGTACAGGAAGGATATATGTTATGGGGACATGGGTCCAGAAAAGCTTTGTTCCGATTTTAAAGCTCAGTTGTTTACTTTGAAACGAAACTTCAAGCGCGAATAGTATATATGCGCTGAATTGAGGGTTGACACACTTCAATGAACCATTCGCAGAACAGTACTGTGCAGGAAAATCAGCTGCCGAGAGTGCCTGCATACACTCTACATGGCACGAATGCAGTAGGTTCCAATGCAGCACACTCCAGACAGTCGTATAGTCAACATTACTTGTTGCAGCTATTTGTCTTACGATGTCACCAGGATTTTTGTAAGCTGCAAGCACTAGTTCCTCCTGTAGTTGGTGTGTACTCTTTCCTGTAGGCGTCCCCCAACAGCGAGTATTAGGCGTACAAGTCCCATGCTCCCTGACGACTACCAATGTCTTCAAACGTCCTGCTGTAGGTGCACAGTAGTTCTGGAAATCTCTCTCGATGCGAACTCTCAACCCCCTCGGACATTACTGTCTCCTAATTTGTACAGGGAAGCAAAGGCGAAATTTCTGCATCAAAAATGTGAAGAAATCCCAAAAGAAAAGATTGTTGGAAGGACTGACTCAGCATATAGAAAAGTCAAACCGGCATTCGATGAAATTAAAAGCAAGTAACATTAAAAGTGCGACGGGAAATGCACTGTTAAGTGCAGAGAGGAGATCATGCATGTAGAATGAGTACACTGAAGGCCTCTATGAAGCGGAAGACTTGTCTGATGACGTGATAGAAGCAGAAACACGAGTCGATGCAGAGGATATGGGGGACGCAATACTAGAAACAGAATTTAAAAGAGTTTTGGAAGACTTAGGATCAAATAAGGATGAACTGATAGACAACATCCACCAGAATTTCTAAATCCATGGGGGAAGTGGCAACAAAACGGCTATTAAAGTTGGTGTATGGAATACAATCTGACTTTCTGAAAAACATCATCCACACAATTCCGAAGACCGTAAGAGATGACAAGAGCGAGCACTGTCGCACAGTCAGCTTAACAGCTCATGCATCCAAGCTGCTAAAATGCAGAAGAATGGAAAAGAAAGTTGAGGATATTAGATGATGATCAGTTAGGCTTTCGGAAAGGTAAAGGCACCAGAGACGCAGATCTCACTTTGTGGCTGATAATGGAAGAAAGACTAAAGGAAAATCAAGAAACGTTCAAAGAATTTGTCGACCTGGAAAAATCGACAATGTCAAATGGTACAAGACGTCTGAAATTCTGAGGTAAATAGGGGTAAACTATAATGAAATACGGGTGTATACAGTATGTACAAGAGCCAAGAGGAAACAATAAAAGTGGAAGATCAAGACACAGATGTAGTCTATCGTTTCTACTATTCAATCTATACATAGTGGAAGCAATGACGGAAATAAAAGAAAGGTTCAAAGTCAAGGTGAAAGGATATAAATGATAATATTCTCTAATGATATTGCTATCCTCAGTGAAAGTGAAGAATAATTACAGGATCTGCTGAATGGAGTAAACTGCCTAATGAGTTCAGAGTAAATCGAAGAAAGACGAATGTAATGGGAAGTAGGAAGAACGAGAACAGCGAGAAACTTAACATTAGGACGTGATAAAGAAGTAGATGAAGTTAAGGAATTCTGCTACCGAGGCAGCAAAATAACCCATGTCGGACGGAGCAAGGAGGACATAAAAAGTAGACTAGCACTCTAAAAAGGCATTGATGGTGACGAAACCACTACTAATATAAAGATAGGTTTCAGTTTGAGGAAAAATATCTTAAAATGTACGGTTCGAACATAGCATTGTATCATAGAGGAACATGGACTATGGGAAAAGCGGAACAAAAGAGAATCGAAGTATTTGTGATGTGATGCTACAGAATAATGTTGAAAATTAGGTACACTAATAAGGTAAGGAATGAGAAGGTTCTCCGTAGTATCAGCGAGGAAAGGGATATATAGGAAAGACTGACAAGAAGGAGGGTCAGGATGGTAGGACATCAGTTAACCCTGGGGTGGGCGCGTGGAGTACATCTGTCACCAAGCGGTTTTACATTGTGATTATTTCCCTTTTGAATACTTCGTGGGACCAGACAGTGATCAATGTTATTACTAATAGTTACTATTAAAATCAGTCTTGATCACAAATTTATTTATTCCGGTAACCGGTTTCGACCACGCCTGTGGTCATCTTCAGACCAAAATGCTGTATGAGCAGGAGCCTCCTTCTGGTGGTAAATCACTGGAGCAGTGGAGGCTCCTGCTCATACAGCATTTTGGTCTGAAGATGATCACAGGTGTCGTCGAAATCGGTTACCACAATAAATAAATTTGTGATCAAGACTGATTTTAATAGTAACTATTAATGATTATTTCAATTACGCTTAAGGTTGCAGCGTTCCAACGCTCAGTATCTTTCAGATGGGTGCATTATTGAAGATACGTTCACACCGAACGTCAGTTGGACAGCTAAACGGTGAGCAGCAGGACGTTGAAGTGAGTTGGGGTACAACCGTCCACCACGCGCCTATCTGCGTAACAATTTATTAAGGTAGGTGTTTTCTTTTTTTTTAAACATTTTTCATACTAAATTCATTGTAAGTACAATATTTAAAATATTTATTAATATGAATAAAATAACTATGTTAACTAATGTGATTACTTATGCAGTCTTCAACATGGACTATAATTTACAGAATCTGATACTTAAATATATGTTTTTATGTTAGTGATGTCAGATCCAAAGAAAAGAAGAGTGGATGTGTCTACCGACCCTGAAGTGCGTATGGAGGGGCTCTAAGAAGATGCACAGAGTGATGAAAATGATGTATTTGATTCTGAAGAATCTGATTCAAATGAAGATGATCAACCAATGGAAAACGATCATGATACTGAAATTGAACGCTCTGCAGATGAATACGATAGTAAGAACAGTGAGTGAATCTAGTATTTTCTGTTATCTTGGGAAGGACAGTAAAACAAATTGGTCAAGTTTTTTCCTAAAGGAAACGTGAGAACAAAGTCAGAGAATATAATAAGTCTGCCTGGCCCCAAGATGCAAGCATCAGCAGTACTATCTGAAGATAAGTTATTAGATCTTTTCTTCGACAGTAGTATTTAAAAAATTATAGTTAACTCCACAAATACCTATGTAAGAAATTTGAAAATTAAATTTCAGAGAGATGGAGATGCTAACTCACTGATGAGACTGAGACTGAAATAAGAGCACGTTTCGGCATACTCTACCTAATATGAACCCTAACAAGTTGCAGAGAAAACACTAGCATGCTCTGGGGTAACTCTAGAGGAAACGGCTTTGAATCCTAACTATAAGTGAAGAAAGATTTCTTCTGAGACGTTTACATTTTGATGACGTAGGGGACAAAAGCCTTCGAAATGGAATTGTTAAATTAGCCCCAATCAGAGATATTCTTGAGACTGTTGTTCATAATTTTTCAAAACACTTTGTTCCAAGTGAATATTTGACTGTCGACGAACAGTTACTTTCTTTTCGAGGAAAATGCCACTTCAGACAGTATCTTCCTGAAAAGCCCGCCAAATACGGCATTAAGACATTTGCTTTGGTAGATGCTAAAACTGCCTATACGTTCAACTTAGAAACTTAAATGCTGGCGCTCAGCCAGAGGGTCCTTTCAAGCACAGTAATTCTCCTACAGATGTAGTAATGAGATTAGTGGAACCTGTCAGCGGGACTCACCATAACATTACTGGTGACAACAGTTTCAGCAGTATACCACTGGCTCAGAATCTACCAGAAGATAAGGGACTGACACAACGTTGGAACGCTCCGGGAAAACAAGAAGGAAATTCTCGAGGAGTTTTTACCTGATAAGCAAAGACCTCAATATTCTTCTTTGTTTGGCTTCCAAGAGAATGGTACGCTAGTGCCCTAAAGTTAATCAAGCGGTTCTCTTGATATCTACATTACGTCATGATACCATTGATAAAGATACAAGAGATTCACTGAAACCAGACACTAACTTTTTACAATATGACAAAGATTGGAGTTGATTTATTTGATCAACTAATTCAAAAAAATGATGTGTCGCGAAACACTCGTAGGTGGCCTATGGTTGTTTCCTGTAATTTACTTAGTGTTTCTGCCATGAACGCACTGTGTATATAACGAGCAAATTCTAGAGCACCTAAATCACTGAAAAGAACGGAGTATCTGCAGAGGATGGCCTGGGAAATGGTGAAACCTCAAATTCAGTACAGATCTGCTGTCCCTCAAATTCCCATTGAAGTACGGCGGCGTGCACGTGCTCTACTGGGCATAAATACAACAGTTACACCACCAGACAATCCCCGAGAAGGTTCCAAAGGACGCTGTTTCGACTGAGGACGGTAGAAAGACAAGTCAACTAGAAAATTGTGTCATAAATGTAAAAGGTGGATGTATTTGCCTCATTTGCGTGCCGTATGTGTTAACTGTATCTGAAGTAAATTATAGAAATATTGTATGGAAATTTGTGTTTTATTTCCATCCCTATACATATAAAAACATAGAAAAAGCAACTAAAGAACATTCTATAATCGATTCAATGAGTAATTAAGGAAAACAAATGGCGGACAGGAGTCCCGCACGCGCCTCACCCTGTAACGATACAGCACACGCTCCTACTGCAGTGTTAAGTTCCATCGTACTAGAGGGAGCTGTAGAGGGTAAAAAATTGTAGAGAAAGACAGAGGTTGAAATACCTCCAGCAAATAATTGAGGACGTCGGTTGCAAGTCCATCTCTGAAATGGAGAGGTTGGCACAGGAAAAAGAATTCGTGGCGGGCCGCATCAAACCAGTCAGAAAACTGACGACTAAAAAATAAATAAATAACTTACGTACAGCAAATGGACATCTACCAGCTCCTCATTTGAGTACATTTCCATTCCACTCAACCAGAAACCAAATCCGTGATAAACACTGAACAGTTGGTGCTTCGTGCTTTGTACTAGTAGAGTAATGAGATTCGACGCATGTGAACACAGGCAGTGAAGTGAGTCACATGTCAACATTCCTTTCCTTCATTTGGGATAACGAACACTGGTAGTGAACCTAAGAATTAAAATTATACGTTCTAAGCAAACGTAACCAGCACAGTATTCTGGACATTTCACGTAAGAAGATGTTTCATGTAATGCTGGTACGTCCTATTCCTGTGTCTTTCCCATAATCAATATCACTATGAAGAGAAACAGAAAACAAGCTCTAACATGGAAATAAAGCACTTCCGGAGCCATGTCCACATACCATATTTTATTTCTCTACGCGGGAGAAATGTTCCTTGAAAGTTTGGCCATACCTCTTTGTTACGCCCTGTACTTGCTGCCAGTTCAGCCGTCAGCAACACTCCTTTGCCGCCACTCATTTGACCGCTGCAGTTTCCGAGCCAGTCATCGCTAAAGCGACTAAGCTGCTACATCCTAATCGAACAGCGTCATTAGCTGGGCAATGCGGCCGTCCTACGATGTGTCAGCTAGCACTGTATCCACCTAGGCGATGCCGCCCATTTCAAGTGGGGGCGCCTGAGCATTCTGCCAGCCACTTCGAGTCTCACTGCTGTGCACGCTGGCGAGAAATACGCGACCCTGCAACTAACTTGTGACGTCAACTAGTCGGCTTGTGCGCCACACTTCGCGAACCCTCGGCTCCGTGCAGGGCCCGAGGGAAATTAGTTTATAATTGAAAAGGAATCCAACTGTAGGTCTTAAGCCCACCCAGCTAGCCACGCGGTCTGACGCGCTGTTTCCCGAGCGGGAAGGCGTGCCAGTCCCCGGCACGAATCCGCCCGGCGGATTAGTGTCGAGGTCCGCTGTGCCGGCAAGCCTGTGGATGGTTTTTAAGGCGGTTTTCCGTCTACCTCGGCGAATGCGGGTTGGTTGCCCCTATTCCGCCTCAGTTACACAGTGTTGGCTATTGCTGCGCATACACCGTTTCCACGTATGCGTACACCATAATTATTCTACCACGCAGACATTTGGGGTTACATTCGTCTGGTATGAGACGTTGCCGGGGGAGGGGGGCGGGTCCACTGGGGGCCGAACCTAGGTTCGGTGTGGGGTAGCGGTGGGGTGGGTGGACTACTGTGGCTTGTTGTGGAGTTGAGAACCACTGACGGCTACGGCAGGACGAAGCCTCTCCGTCGTTTCTAGGTCCCCGGTTCGTACATACATAGGTCTTAACTTGCATGCATTTAAACGCGCTGTCAAGAATTATTAAACTCATTTGAAATAGTTATTCGTTCCCCACCGGAGACGGCTGCTGGTAATCGTAAGAGGTGCTGGGCCACGTGCTGTGATGTACGCGCCGCGGCCTGTCTTTCTCGTGAGACTCGCTGTTATGCTGCCGCAGCATTCCGCTGTGTCAGCTTGCGTTACTAGCTTCACACTACCTACTGAACCGTAAAATTACTACTGGTTAACCATAGGTTATTAATCCCACTCAGTACACAAAACGTAAAGTGGAAGTAGGTGCCAAGGAATAACTGGTGAAATTACACACAATTTTCAGTAACACTCTTTATTCAAATTTGGTGCAAGACTTCACGATATTTAAAAAAAAAAAAAGAAAAAAGAAAAAAAAGAAAAAAAACAATCATTTAGCAAATAAGTCACAATTTACGATAGGAAAGGACTTTTAAATTATTAAATTATTATAAAAAATTTCACGCCAGTAAAAGGCAAGTACAGACAAGCAATTTAACGTATACAACGCGTCGCTGTATAATATTTCAAGCTCAGCTAAATTACAGGTGAATTTCACTCCACATTCATTAAATGGCGCAGAATCTAACTTGTATGCAACATATACAGACAATCCTCTTTACGAAAGTTCCCAAAATAGAAAAACCAAAACGTATGAGTCACGCACACACGGGGACACTCACAGTTAATAACATTAACATTTACAAAATATATAAAAAACAAATTTTACAAATTTCTGCCAGTTAACTTACGACAAACACACACGCTCGCCAGGTAGGACTTGCGGACTTTTACAACATTCTCCTTTCAAGGCAACAATTTCTACCCGTAATGAAATGGCAAACTTTTTGCATGGCAAGAAAACACACTAATTACCAACTACCTGTATAAAACACATAACCACGTTGAGTAAAAGCCTTAAAAGGTATTGAATTGGATAAACACACAACAGTTTTTGTTGACTAGAAACAATATAAAAAATCCACTAAGGTGCACATTAACAACCTTGCTTGATTGTAGCCAAATATACATAAACATAAATTTACGTAAGTTTCAGCTTCCAGATGAGCAGGAATTCGTTATGCAATTGACTAGTTCTTACCACTTGCTGGACCTATTCATAGTGAGTTCAACATTTTCCACAGGAGACTGTCGGTCGCAGACCACAGAGTAATCTCACGAAGCCGACAATGCACAGTCTATCGATAAGTCTCTATCACTCTTTAGTTATTCCAGCTTCCCTATCACATTCAGACTTCTTACATTCCACGCTCCAAGTGGCTTTTTTCAGCCTTTTCCTCGTGACCACCTTCTCCATGGCAGTTCCCTCTCTGAGATTCGGATGGGAGACAAATCCGGAATATTTTGTCAGTGGAAAGATCATAATGACACTATAGAAATTGCTTGTTACATTTCCTGTGTTACACATAGTGTCTTTAACGTAGCGGTTTCCCTTGCCATCTGATCCTTACGCCGTTGACCACTGCTGATTCTTTAACGTTTAGGAACAGTTTTCCACCCAAGTAGCCGAAGTTTGCCCTAAACCTAAAATCACTTTTCTGTCCTCTTTTGACGAAGTCGCTGGCAGAACGAGAGCGAATCCTTACATCGTAAGTCTACAGACTCAACAGCTAATAATTTTTTCTCGAAATATAAGCAGTGTTGCGATCTAACCCAGAACATAGGAATGTGGATTAGCTACTCCTAGGCCGATGGACTAGTATACAGTGGGACCAAGTCTTTAGAAAATTATAAGCTGTAAGGAAACACTTGCAGCAGATCAGCGCTTGGTACAAAGGCTAGCTGTTTATTCTAAAACCAACCAAATGTGAGGTTATGCACGTAAATGATGAGACCATACAACATTACAGTACAGAAAGGTCGATTAGTTTCTGCAATCAATTACAAAAATGGTTCAAATGGCTCTGAGCACTATGGGACTTAACATCTGAGGTCATCAGTCCCCTAGACTTAGAACTACTTAAACCTAACTAACCTAAGGACAGCACACACATCCATGACCGAGGCAGGATTCGAACCTGCGACGTTAGCAGCAACGCGGTTGCGGATTAAGCGCCATCAATTACAGTTTTCATGTACCTATGACCACCCATCCGGGGCAGTTTAAAGAGAAATAATGAGATAAACCTGGGGGATGATGAGATAATTCTAAACATTAGAGCTGTATACGTCAACGAAACAAGAAAACGAGTAACTCACAAAACAGGTCTTTTTTTATTTATTTATTTACATGTCAAGTTCCGTAGGACCAGATTGAGGAGCAAATCTCCAAGGTCATGGAACGTGTCAGTACATGAACTTACAACATAAAAGTAATAACAGATAAAAATAAATGTTCATGACCCTGAAAAAAAAATCAGTCCGTAAGTTTAAGCAAACGCTATCAGCAATACAATGAGAATCAGCTTAATTCTTCAAGGAACTCCTCGACAGAATAGAAGGAGTGACCCGTGAGGAAACTCTTCAGTTTCGATTTGAAAGCGCGTGGATTACTGCTAAGATTTTTGAATTCGAGTGGCAGCTTATTGAAAATGGATGCAGCAGTATACTGCACACCTTTTTGCACAAGAGTTAAGGAAGTCCGATCCAAATGGAGGTTTGATTTCTGCCGAGTGTTAACCAAGTGAAAGCTGCTTATTGTTGGAAATAAACTATAATTGGTGACAAGAAACGACAATAAGGAATATACATATTGAGAGGCCAATGTCAAAATACCCAGACTCGAGAACAGAGGTCGACAAGAGGTTCGTGAACTCACACCAATTATTGCCCGAACCGCCCGTTTCTGAGCCAAAACTATCCTTCTATAATGGGAAGTGTCACCCCAAAACATAATACCATACGACATAAGGGAATGAAAATAAGCAAAGTAGACTAATTTACGTGTCGAAGTATCACTCACTTTCGATACCGTTCGAATAGTGAAAATGACAGTATTAAATCTTTGAACAAGATCCTGAACGTGGGCTTTCCACGACAGCTTACTATCTATCTGAACACCTAGGAATTTGAACTGTTCAGTTTCACTAATCATATGCCCGTTCTGTGAGATTAAAACTTCAGGTTTTGTTGAATTGTGTGTTAGAAACTGTAGAAACTGAGTCTTACTGTGATTTAACGTTAGTTTATTTTCTACAAGCCATGACCTGAGGTCATGTACTGCACTACTTGAAACCGAGTCAATGTTGCACACAACATCCTTAGGACTCTTGCAGGACTTTCTTTTATCCTGTTCCTGAGTACTATTCGCCGTCAGAAACCTGTACCAAGTTATGGCAGCGATTTAAATAAACAGCTGGCCTCTTCATCACGGGTCTCTTTAGTCAGCGATAGATGATCACAGAAATGCTCTATAAAGTTCAGGTGAGGGACTACGCACAACGTGTAGTGCATGTCAGAAGGCGTTACGATACAATATTCCAGGAAGCAAAAATTGGCCGCGACCTTTAGTGGTGCCCTCGGATTAGGAGTACGCAGTTTCCCACAAATATGAGGCGGAGGTCAGTCCGCGCCGCTACCTGCGGCACGCCGTTGTCGAGTAATCAGCACCTGCCAGAGCGCCGCCTTTGTTGCGGGTGGCCGCGCCGCCGCTCTCCGCACGCTCCTGAGTCATTCACCTGCAGGACTCACACACTCATCAAGGACAGCAGCGTACTTCTCTGCCACCTTCAAAAGTTCCTGCAGGGGTCAACGTTCGCGCACGATCATTACCATAAACAAACACTAAATGAGAATACTGTATAATGAGCAGCCTTGCGCTAATGGTAAGGTAAACTGATCCTCCGGCGTGTAAATAGGCTCCAGAGTTAGTGCAGCGAGCAATTCATTAGTCATGTGGCACTGTTTTCATATACGGAATACTAGCCTTGGATTTTCCAGCTCGAATCTGTCAAGCAGTTTCGCAGCCACTCTGTTAGCGACGGCGGTCTGACCGTGCAACATCAGTGCGTCATCCTTTGGAGAGTCCACCTGCTACTAGGATGAATCGACAGAGCGCTGTTACTATCGCAGTATGCTATTACACTCCTTCCTTTTTGCAACCACGAACATCCGGGGGGCTTTTGAAAAAATGATTATGGTTTCAATTCAAAAGTTCTACGGTATTATGAACTGTACCCTTGACAACTGTTCGTAGCCACCGTACTACGAGGTGCGGCTAGAAAAAAACCAGACTGATGCTGGAAAAAACATTTATTTACAATTATTTACAATTTCATGTTATCTCCTTCAATGTACTCTCCTCCTCGGTCTCTACACCGCTCCATACGAATTTTCCACTGTTCATAGCAATGCTGCAGATCATTTTCGGTAAGTCCATACATTACTTCCGTCGCTTTTTCTTTTACTGCTTCAACAGTCTCAAATCTAGTTCCTTTCAAAGCTGACTTGACTTTAGGGAAAAGAAAAAAGTCACAGGGGGCCAAATCAGGTGAGGAGGGTGGATGATCTAAGATGGGAATGTTGTGTTTTGCCAAAAACGTCTTCACTGACAACGCACTGTGAGCTGGGGCATTGTCTTGGTGAAGGATCCATGACTTTTTTCTCCACAAATCGTTCCGTTTTCTCCGTACTCGCTCACGTAGGGTAGCCAGGACGCTAATGTAGTAATGCTGATTCACTGTTTGTCCCTCTGGTACCCAATCAATGTGCACAATCCCTTTGATGTCAAAAAAAACAATCATCATTGCCTTTAATTTCGGTTTTGACATTCGTGCTTTTTTTTGTCGTGGAGAACCAGGAGTTTTCCAATGCATCGATTGGCGTTTAGTTTCGGGATCGTAAGTAAAAAACCACGATTCATCGCAAGTAATAACATTTTGTAAGAAGGTGGGATCACTTTCAATGTTTTCCAGGATGTCAGAACAAATCATTCTTCGGCGTTCCTTCTGTTCAATTGTGAGACACTTTGGAACCATTTTTGAACACACTTTGTTCATGTTGAAACTTTCCTTGTCAACTCCTGTTAACTCAGACACTGCTCTGATTGTTAAACGGCGATCTTGTCGAACAAGTTTACCGATTTTTTCAATGTTTGCATCAGTTTTTGCTGACAATGGTCTGCCAGTGCGAGTGTCATCACTGGTGTCTTCGCGGCCATCTTTAAAGCGTTTAAACCACTCAAACACTTGTGTTCGCGATAAACAATCATCGCCGTACACTTGTTGTAACATTACAAACGTTTCACTTGCAGATATTCCTAGTTTGAAACAAAATTTGATGTTAACACGCTGTTCTTTCTGTACACTCAACATTTTCCGACGCACAGACAAAACGTCAACTACTTAAAACAGACGCCACGGGCAGACTGAGTGCAGGAGGCAGATGAAACTCGAGCAGTAGGCGGAGCGAGAGTCACGTGACAGGCCACGCGACTTTCAGCCTTATTGCATTCGTTTTATTGTTTCACCAGTACTAGTCCGGTTTTTTTCTAGCCACTCCTCGTATAGCGAACACTGAATTACGCTTATGGTGCCCATAAGCTTCATTCTAATATTTATGCATACAATTACACATTTCGAAAGACGTTTTGATGAGATATCATTTCTGAATTTCGGCCCGAATTACTTTCGGTAATCTCTTCGAACAAAAAGCAGGAAAGTTTTCTCGAACAAATTCCTCGTCATTCTTACTGAATGTGAGCAAATAGTCTGTCGTCAGTACTATTAACTTCATAATACCACGTACGGAAGAAACAGAGCACCATCGCGAACTTATTACTTAACCAAATATCTTTCTCGTCACAAATCTGACACATTTGGAGCAAGAGTAGAATAATAAGAAGAAATGTCATGTTTTTTACATACTTGTTCATTTTTGTATATGTCTATTCGTTTTATTTATTTTCATACTTGTAGTTGATTTCGAATCAGCAGCCTATGGGCATCGGTGTTGTTTCGCAAATTATAGTTCCCACTTAGGTAAGACAAACTCTCTGCTGTGGTTATCAGGTCCTCGTACTATTGTAGTGTTTGTTCACATGTAATCAGCAAACGCCATATAAGCAATAAAGGGTACGGCAATCAGTCGCAACTTATGTTTATTGCGTATCTGGATTTCGCTCACTGTGTGGCCATATTCTGTGCAGTAAATCTAAGTTAAAACATTAAAATTATTTGCATCTGCACATAGTTCCAGCTCGACTATTCATGTCAGAGGCTGAGTTGACATTCAGCTGCTGAACCGAGTCCGCTTGCTTAGGAGAGTCGGACGAGCTGATACCGGCCTTGCCACGTGGAGCACCGAACAAATCGCCTGGGCCGGACGATTTTCCCCTGCAATTCCACCGCACTTTTTATGACCTTATGGGCGACAAGTGGCTCCAAATGTTTCAAGAACTGATCCACCCTGATTTCACTGTCCCCGTGGAATTCACAGACGGCATCTTGATCCCAGTATCGAAATCGAATGGTAGTTGTAGGTGGCAGGACTTCCACCTACTCACACTCCTCAACAACGACTACAACTTCTTCACCCGCATCCTCCGCGCGTGTCTCCACACCGCTATCGGGTAAGCCATCCACACCTGTCAGGCATATTTAGGTGGTGTCAGCAACATTCATACAGTGTTAGGAGCATACCGCAACGTAATTGCTTTGACGGCGGCCTGCAAAATACAAGACGCCCTTGTCGCCGTCGATTTTGACCACACATTTGACCGCGTCGACCACGGCTTCCTAAGCGCAGTTTTGGAACACATGGGCCTCTCTCCAGAGTCTACACAGGTGGTCCTTCGACTGGTCCACGGAGCGCGCTCCCGCATGATGGTCAACGGTTACCAGTCTGGTCACATTGTTGTTGGACGATCAGTGCGACAAGGGTGCTCCATGTCGGGTATATTATTTGCGGCAGCGCTTGAACCAGCTTTACATGGTCTACGGCAGCGATTAACAGGCATTTCCATGCGGGAAGCGACCTTTCGCCGTGGCGCACTCGCCGATGATATGGTGTTCCTGGCCAGATCAGAGGATGAAATGCATACGGCGCTTCAGTGGTTACGCCAGTACGGGGCGGTTTCTGGGAGATTCATTAACGTGAAGAAGACAAAATACATGGATGTCGGAGGGGGGCATTCCCACACAACGGCGGTGCCCTTTGACAAGGTGCCCGTACTCAAATGTTTAGCAAGTGCAGTTCTATAGCAATGTTCGTCGCACGGCGGCAGCTACGTACCGCCGGTTCCCACACCAGACACTTGCTCCGCTGCAGAACAATAAATTGCGTCGCATGGATATGCTCCTCAGAACACTTTATGTCAACACCTATCTTGTCTCCAAACTGAACTATTTTGCGCATGTCCTTCCGGTTACGATGGCCGACATATTTCATGCAGCATTTGGACATTTCGTGAGCGCCGGCCTTGTTTTTAAAGTCCGATACGCCACCCTGACACTGCCGCAGCGGGCGGGCGGTATCGGTTTAATTCAATGACTATAACAGTGCGCCATCGCTTTACCTCAACACTATGCGTCCCACGTGGACCTCTGCCAACGCCCCTCTGACAGGCACCCTGACAGCTGAAGTGGCACCACGCTCTCTGCATCCCCCGGTTTCTGCACGACACATTTCACTCTCCCACATCATAGAGTTCTTGATTGACCTCAGCTACTTACGGTCAGACCTTCCGACGACAAGGATACCCAGCACGAATGACCGTTAGCACCTCTATCAACAGCAGCAACCTATCAATACGGTCGCACACTGACATCCTTAAGTTGCCTGGAAAACGGTATGGCGAGCGGTACACACACCTTTTCTACCTACGACGGTGCGTTCATTGTGGCACGTGGTTGTGAATGGGAAGTTCGCTACTCGTCAGATGCTACATTCCATTCAATCTGACGGACGACACTTGTGTCCGATATGCTCAGTCGTTGACTCGGATGCGCACCACCTCATTTGTGCCGCGACCAGCGAGTGCTGGCTACTGACACAGCGCGTGCTCTCCCCTGATGATATATTGCGCCCCGACGGCGTATACTTTCCATCGACCAGGACGAACGCTGTTAACTGGCTAAAAGGCATGGGCCTTTACTACATACGTTGCCGTGCTCACAAAGGCACACTCGACTTTTGGTCCCCACTGATGACGACAGATGCAGCTTTCAGCCGCCACCCGAAGTACAGAACCCGTTTCGCGAATTATTTAGGTTCATTATTTGTGGATCCTCCTGCTCACTGAGGAGTTCTGGGTATGAGACGCTGACAATGAAGAAGAATCCTTGATCATATTGATCCACTATGGACGGAATAGGGGGGAAGCCATCCCAACAGACGAGAAGATGACTCGGACGCTCGGCTACGGCAGTTGACGGATCTTTTTTTATTGATACAAAAATAAATCCATTAATACAATAAAAAAATAAAAACAAAAAGTTAAAAATTTTAAAATTAAACAAATAAATAAAACAACATAGACAAACCCGCTACATCCTCTCCGAGATCTTTCGGTCCTAGAACACGTTGCGTGGGCATGGCGGCGGGATGGCCAGGCCTCGGATGTCTACCCCTGCCTTACCGTCGTCCTGCTTCTCCAGCGGTTCCTACAACAACAACAAAAAAGTTAGCATTTCTGCCTACCAAACCCCCTGTTCGAATTCCAACTGCAGCAGAAAAAAAAGTGGTAAAGTGCTTGGTGGGCCCGGGTTCGATTCCCGGTCTGGTTGGACATTTTCTCCGCAAGTCGCCCAATGTGGCGTCAACAGAAATAAGACTTGCACTCGGCGGCCGAACTTCCCGGATGGGGCCTCCCCGCCACACTGTTCCATTTCAGTTTTGCCGTGAACTAGACCTACAACATGAACAGTCCAGCTGGTATTATAAACATATACATGCGCGTTTTTAATGTTTCAACAAACATTTACTACACTGAGAATCGCCACCCAGTGATCGGAATAGTGATATGCAATGAACATAATTTGCGACTGCCTGCTGTACCCCTTACTGCCAACGCTAATTAGTCTCCTGAATAGTTCGGGAAAAAATGAGAGTAAAACTGCTCTTGACTTTCAAACCGAGTCCAATCAGAGTCACTAAAAATGGAATTATGCTGGTGGAGATTACACATCGATCTCTAGAACTGTCTGATTAACACAAAATAAATTTCAGTTTTCTATTATTTATTAGAAGACGGTCTACACTGCTGATAGTGGGTATCGAAAGTATAATAAAACATGCGTTCTACAAGTTACTATTCAGATAGTCAAATAAAGTTATTTTCATCAGTTACCATTCATCAGAAACTTCCGTGTACTCAGGGAGAGAAACAGAGATATGTCAAGAGAAATGAGTTATATCTCATTTATTCGCCTTACCTATAAGTTGCAACATTATTATAATTGTGAGCTAATAAATTTTTGTATTTCTCATAACTTAAGAAACTGCAAAACTGTGGGAATTTAAGGAGATGGGACCTGGATAAACTGACTAAACAAGAGGTTGTACAGAGTTTCAGGGAGAGCATAAGGGGACAATTGACAAGAATAGGGGAAAGAAATACAGTAGAAGAAGAATGGGTAGCTTTGAGGAATGAAATAGTGAAGGCAGCAGAGGATCAATTAGGTAAAAAGACGAGGGCTAGTAGAAATCCTTGGGTAACAGAAGAGATACTGAATTTAATTGATGAAAGGAGAAAATACAAAAATGCAGTAAGTGAAGCAGGCAAAAAGGAATACAAACGTGTCAAAAATGAGATCGACAGGAAGTGCAAAATGGCTAAGCAGGGATGGCTAGAGGGCAAATGTAAGGATGTAGAGGCTTTTCTCACGAGGGGTAAGATAGATACTGCCTACAGGAAAATTAAAGAGACCTTTGGAGAAAAGAGAACCACTTGCACGAATATCAAGAGTCAGATGGAAACCCAGTTCTAAGAAAAGAAGGGAAAGCAGAAAGGTGGAAGGAGTATATAGAGGGTCTATACAGGGGCGATGTTCTTGAGGACAATATTATGCAAATGGAAGAGGATGTAGATGAAGATGAAATGGAAGATATGAAACTGCGTGAAGAGTTTCACAGAGCACTGAAAGACCTAAGTCAAAACAAGGCATCGGGAGTAGACAACATTCCATTAGAACTACTGACAGCCTTGGGAGAGCCAGTCCTGACAAAACTCTAGCATCTGGTGAGCAAGATGTATGCGACAGGTGAAATTCCCTCAGCCTTCAAGAAGAATATAATAATTCCAGTTCCGAAGAAAGCAGGTGTTGACAGATGTGAAAATTACCGAACTATCAGTTTAATAAGTCACAGCTGCAAAATACTAACACGAATTCATTACAGACGAATGGAAAAACTAGTAGAAGCCGACCTCGGGGAAGATCAGTTTGGATTCTGTAGAAATGTTGGAACACGTGAGGCAATACTGACCCTACGACTTACCTTTAAAGCTAGATTAAGAAAAGGCAAACCTACGTTTCTAGCATTTGTAGACTTAGAGAAAGCTTTTGACAATGTTGACTGGAATACTCTCTTTCAAATTCTGAAGGTGGCAGGGGTAAAACACAGGGAGCGAAAGGCTATTTACAATTTCTACAGAAACCAGAGGGCAGTTATAAGAGTCGAGGGACATGAAAGGGAAGCGGTGGTTGGGAAGGGAGTGAGACAAGGTTGTAGCCTCTCTCCGATGCTATTCAATCTGTATATTGAGCAAGCAGTGAAGGAAAAAAAAAGAAAGGTCGGAGTAGGTATTGAAATCCATGGAGAAGAAATAAAAACTTTGAGGTTCGCCGATGAAACCGTAATTCTGTCAGAGACAGCAAAGGACTTGGAAGAGCAGTTGAACGGAATGGACAGTGTCTTGAAAGGAGGGTATAAGATGAACATCAACAAAAGCAAAACGAGGATAATGGAATGTAGCCGAGTTAACTCGGGTGATGCTGAGGGAATTAGGTTAGGAAATGAGACACTTAAAGTAGTAAAGGAGTTTTGCTACTTGGGGAGCAAAATAACTGATGATGGTCGAAGTAGAAAGGAAATAAAATGTAGACTGGCAATGGCAAGGAAAGTGTTTCTGAAGAAGAGAAATTTGTTAACAGCGAGTATAGATTTAAGTGTCAGGAAGTCGTTTCTGAAAGTATTTGTATGGAGTGTAGCCATGTATGGAAGTGAAGCATGGACGCTAAATAGTTTAGACAAGAAGAGAAAAGAAGCTTTAGAAATGTGGTGCTACTGAAGAATGCTGAAGATTAGATGGGTAGATCACATAACTAATGAGGAGGTACTGAATAGAATTGGGGAGAAGAGGAGTTTGTGGCACAACTTGACAAGAAGAAGGGATCGGTTGGTAGGACATGTTCTGAGGCATCAAGGGATCACCAATTTAGTACTGGAGGGCAGCGCGGGGGGTAAAAATCGTAGAGGGAGACCAAGAGATGAATACACTAAGCAGATTCAGAAGGATGTAGGCTGCAGTAGGTACTGAGAGATGAAGAAGCTTGCACAGGATAGAGTAGCATGGAGAGCTGCATCAAACCAGTCTTAGGACTGAAGACCACAACAACAACAATTTTCTCATATGTCATATTGGAAGGTGTGCATCAAGGCAGTCAGGCAGGTGCAGTACTCCACGGTCTCAGAAAAGCATTTGACTCAATGCCTCATCAACATTTATTATCAGGAGGACAATATAGTATGTGTTATCAAGAGAAATTTGTGACTCGATAGAAGATTTTTGGCAGGGAGGACGCAGCAATTTCTCCTTGATAGAGAGTCATCCACATACGGAGAAGAAAGTTTTGGTGTGTCTCAGGGATGTGTGTAGGGTTTCTTGCTGTACATGCTGTCTATTAATGACATTGCGGACATTATTAGTTGTAACCTCAGACTTTACGCAGACAGTTCAGTTATTTAAAATGAACTGCTGTCTGAAAGAAGCTGCACAAAACTCAGATCCTAATAAGTTTTCAAAGTGGTGCAAAGCTTAGCAACTTCCTTTAAATATTCAGAATTGTAAAATTGTGCACATTACGAAACGAAAACATGTGCTCTTGCCATATCTGCTAATCGGCAGAAGGTGCGGACCTGCTGACGTTCTCACCACTGAAACACAGGCGAGGGAACATTGCTCGTCTCACAACCCCGCTTACGGAAGTACATTGGCCACCTTATCGTCAACAGACCGTATGTGTGCGGGAAAATAATCCGTTCTGACCCAGCTGTCCGGGGTTTCCAAGGTTTTGTCTGGGGCCGATAATTTAAGCGATGCGTGAGCTTAATTAGTTATGTGTTAATGGAACTTGTAGCAACTTAATCCACAATAATATATGAATTAGTTTTAAATGATGAAAAGGAAAGTTCCTCCATTCAGTACATAGTTAAATAAACATGTATAATGCTTATTTTAGCTTTGACATACCCTGCGAGACATGCCTTCACCTACCCGCGGAAATTCGGCTATCCTCTGAAGGTGTAATGTAGCACTGCTTTAGTTGAACTAATAAAATTTCTCAGAATGGTTTCACTCAGAAGTATGAATGGATAGCTCAGTCAGTTAAAACGCTAGACGGCCGCTGTGACCGAGCGGTTCTAGGCGCTTCAGTATGGAACCGTGCGACTACTACGGTCGCAGGTTCGAATCCTGTCTCGGGCATGGATGTGTGTGATGTCCTTAGGTTAGTTAGGTTTAAGTAGTTCTAAGTTCTAGGTCACTGATGACCTCAGATGTTAAGTCCCATAGTGCTCAGAGCCAATTGAACCATTTTTAAAACTAACGAGTGGTTTCAGCTGAAAGAATGAATCCATGGTTCAACCGATACAAAAACTTCAGATTGTTTTCACTTGAAAAGAAAGTGTGAATAGTTCAATCGATGTGCAAAAAGACAATGGTGTCGAATGTTTTCATTCGGTTGCTCTGGCAGGCTGCTTTCATTCGAAAACAATAAATGAGAGACAATTCAACCGGCACGTAAAATTACAGCCGACTGACTCTGCTGTCTTCATGTGATTGCTCGCACAGACTGGTTTCATTGAAAAGAATGAAGGAGTAGTCAGACCAATTGAACGATTGTTTCCACTCGGTTGTTCCCACAGACTGGTTCCACTCAAAAGATTAGTTTCACACAAAGGAATGAATTATTTACTCAACCAGTAAATAAAACTGCAACCGAATGAGTAGATTGTTTTCCAACAACCGAAGGAACCGATTGTTTTCATTCGGTTGTTCGCATCACCACAGAAGAGTAACACACATTTCAAGACAATGGACGAATGTACAAGGAAAAGCAGAGAGAAATGGGACGCAAAGTTTGCATAAAACAAGAAAGAATTTTAAATTTAAATGAAAAGATAGACAAACAAGAATGGCCGTGACACACAAATTGGATGATCACGTGAAGAAATGCGACAGAGAGATCGAAACTTTAGACAAGAAGAGTGACAGCTATGTTATAGAGATGAATAAACAGGTCTCAAAGAAAACACATGAACAGGCACAACCATTTCATGTGGAAGTACACACATTAAGCTGAAATACTGAGAGAATGACAGACGGGTTAAGGAAATTTGTTGATACCAATACAATGGATACTGAAACCATCAAGTCACTGAAGGAGGAGAACAAAAGCTCGCAGGATGATATGATGGGAAAAGTAGTAGAGTAAGTCGAGGTACTAACCAACGATTTCGAGCAGATATCGGCTCTTAGTGAAACCACATCAGATAGGACAGCAGCAACAAGTATGCGAGACGGAAGAAATGAGAACTCTGATAAAGTTTAAAGAAACTCAGTGTCACATTAGCCAGAAGAACAGGGAACATTAGATGCATTCATGAAAGAAATGAAGTGTAGCAGAAATTCGAATAGTAACGGGAGAGAGAATATAATGATCCAAAGAGAGGAAGAAAAGAACGGAGAAGAAGATGAGATAAGAGAGCTCGCTAACAGGTCATGTAGCATCTCAGTTGTAACGTTCAAATTCCCCTGTAATTAACACCGCAAATTAACATATCATGTGACATGGACTAACATGAAATCAAGAATATCTGAGCAGAAGTACTCATTATTTTCAGCTGCAGCGAACCACTGACAGAGAAAGATTTGGAATGAGGAATTCCAAGAGGCTTCTTGAGGTCAAGGCCACCTTTTCAAAAATTTTAGGTTATGTGTGCACACTTTAAATAATAGGCAGCGATAAGAACGTGAATGACTGCAGGGCAGTGGAAGACATATGAAGAATAGGCACTTCCCTCTAATAGTATCGGCCAAAGGAAAAGCAAGATCAGATGAGGATGGGGAGTCAAGTTGGTGTCACCCTATAAGTTCTTCAGAGATATGGTAGAGAGGAATTAGTTTTTTAGATGCTCCAACTGTACTCATAAATATGTGTTTAATGAAGCATCTATATGAAATACAGAGAAAAATTAGGATCACCTGTATAAACATGCCCTATGTACGTGGATTCCAGCAGCTACTGCACGAATTAGACTTCAGTATAAGTACCTACGCGATGGGGCCAGTACATTTTGTTAAGATAGAGTTTCCTCTGGAAAATCAACAAATAAATAACTAGCACTGGGGATTTAGGCAACCACCATTGGAAGTGGAAACGAAGGGATAAGAGAGGTGATAAAAGAAGATGGGGACCATAGTATCGGCAACAAGACCAAAGAAATAAGTGAAGACGAGAGAACGACCAAATGATGGGAGATTAGATGAAGGCAAGAGGAATGGTTATAAACTGTCGAAGTTTGAAGACCTGACCCAAGATAGAACCAAAGCAATGAGGAGCAAAGAAATAATTCCCAGAATTGACCAGACACACATACTCCAGGGAGGAATGTTCAGGGCACTAACAGCATGAGCGTTGTGCATACGTTTTGCAGTGGGGAAGATGACGGGATTGAAAATTGAAACAATCTTATCATCAATGTAGATTTAAATGGTGGAATAGTTCAGTGCGTACTAGATACTGCTAATCTGTTACTAGTCTTAGATAAGTGCACTTATGATGTTTGTGACAGAGAGTGGAGATGACCAATATTCGAAACACCGAATGTGAAAATCTGAGGATCTGTGAGCAGCAAGAGTGACAATATGCAGGAACTAGGGAGGGAACATTTTACATGCCAAACGAATTACTTCTATGCTAACTTTATGGTGTTACAGGACTTGACAGCAGAAGTTGGAATCGATTTCTTGAAGAGGTATGAGATGGTCATGTACTTTGCAGAAAAGTTAATCACTGTAAAAGCAGTAGATACATTAGTGACTCTGCGCTTCGATAATTATTTAGAGAATGATGAAGACAAGGATTCGTGGCAATGACCCTAGTGAAAGCCCACAAGAACCAAATCGAAGCGGTTTCTGAAGAGATAGAAGCAAAATTGTGGTACATTGAATCAGCGGACGCGAAAGCATGACTGGAATAGGTATTAAGATCACTCCCAACAGTATTTTCACATGCAGCAAGGACAGTCTGGACTGTCCTGTACAATTTAGTTATGAAAAAAAACGTAACTTTTTTCACTCACCACCAACAGCCAACCATCCACAAGGAAAAAGTATCAGTACCTTTATAAAAAAAGGATGCGATAGAAGCGGTAGTCATCTCACTTAGTAACCTGTAGTGACGTGCCAACAAGAAAGACGGATCTATTACACTTAAAGTTGATTCGTGACAGATAACTATGATAATCTAAATGGAGACAGATAGGCCAGGGACACTTGCTGCGGTGATTCCATTGATTACATGTCATCACATCGATTTGCTGACCAGCTATTGCAAGTCGAGCTGCACACGGACTATCTATAGTACACAGCAGTTTTGTGCGATGGACGTTGCTTTCAGCTCAAGAAGTTGTTAAACATTTCATCGTTTGCTTGTATTAGAGGACCAGGATCTGTAATCTCTGAGACATTGGAAGATAAATTATATTGTACGTTGGCAACGTACTTATTGAAGGGCAATATAGGAAGAGCACAATGAAGCTTTGCGTCAGCTTCTCGAAGCTTTTGAGCAGAATGGTGTCTGCATTAATTTAGAATAATTGGTGTGTGCACACAAGAAAGAAGATTTCTTAGGACATGTAATATCCGTTGACTGAATCCAGTCGGCCCAAGAAACATTGAGGACAGTGAGATATACTCAGTATCTAGGGCCAAGTGTCAAGTGTGTGCACTTTTAGGACAAGCGAACTTCTACAAACGATTCGTAAAAAGCACCATTATTTCACGTAAATGCTTCACAGGGACAAACGTCATCCGGGAATAGAATGAATTCGAGGAGTTGAAAGCAGCATAATTGAAACCACCACTCTTGTTGCACGCAGGAATTCTGCATGTGCACTGATGCATCAAGGACAAATCTCAGGTTTCACCTGTTTCAAGAAGTCAAAGAGAATGCCAAGATTGTGGAAAATTCAGGTAATTTCTCACAGGGTGAACGATGAAGGTGTACACAAATCATGAATATTTGGATTTTTAATGGCAGCAATGTTCAGAATCACTAATACTGTCACCCCTCAAAGCATGTACCTTTCCTCCTGACTCACCCTGTATATTCTATGCAACTACGTGGCCAAAACACCTCAAAGAGAATGACGAGGAAAACTGTGGATATGTCGGCTGCATTGTCGCAATCAACATCGACAGTGTGACATGCATGTGGCAGACTTTCAGGACGTACAAAATAATTTACCACACGAGGCTACAGGCGTGGCAGCCAGATTAGTTCTGACGAATCAGCCACCTAGGGATCGAATAAGAGAGATTTGGACTTCCCATCATGCAGACGAAAACACCAGCTAATCATGAAACTACCTTTATAAAGGATTTGCGTGCCAGCTGGAAAAATGGAGGAAAACCAGAAAGAACCAAATAAGAGAGATAACACATATTGTGGGCGATAAAGTCTTGCTACGATCAAGGAAGAGGTCAAAGAAGAGTCAGTATTTAAACAGAAAATTCTTTTACACATTCTTTCAGCCCTACAGCACGCGGTAAATTGTTGCAAGTAGAATCTCTACGAAGCTGCAAGTCTACTATTGCAAC
The DNA here is from genome assembly GCF_021461395.2 of Schistocerca americana. Classification (NCBI taxonomy): domain Eukaryota; kingdom Metazoa; phylum Arthropoda; class Insecta; order Orthoptera; family Acrididae; genus Schistocerca; species Schistocerca americana. The sequence continues at coordinate 613,747,057 of NC_060119.1, read as the reverse complement.
CACTGCATTTTACACATCAAGGTATTTAGAGAATGAGAAGCATTGGATAAATAAACAGAGAGGTGGCATTCAGTCTCAAGTCCATATTAAGAAGATGCAGCAGTGAGAACACGAAGTGATGCTATACAAAAATACGAGTTATAAGGTCTAAAAGGAGAGTTTTCGCGTGGGACGAGTTCAGTTATCATCGGAAGGAGTCAGGAATATGGTACAGAAGATACCGAAAAGCATTAAACAGATCATTGGCTTTAGTTGACCTGATGAACATGTGTATATTGGCTGAAGTTTATTTATTATTTTATAGGTTCGCCAGATGCGATGATGCACTGAGCAAGAAGCCATGAGCTTGATGATTTATTACCAGACGTAAAGGAACTCTACACTTTTATGATTTACGAGACGTGAAGAAAACTCTGTCATTTGTGGATAACTGATGAGAGTACAATACGCCATTAATATGATTATTTGCTAGTTGATGAGAGTATGATGTGATAATTATGTGTTGACAGGACAGATGGCTGCACTTAGAGAGCAACCAGTGACGAATCTAAAGATTAGACTGCAAGATAAATGCTGAAAATGGTAAAGCACGTAGTGTGGCCACAATAAGTGGGTGATTGGTAACGTACGGCAAATCTGCGGGTAATTGAGAGACGGCACTGGTTATTGGTAGAAATATCTGGGATAATTTGTAATGCAGCCAAGCGATAAGTAAGTTAGTATTTAGGTCATTTGTAACTACATGGCAATCTAATCACTAATGCAAAATTCATCTGAGCTTCCGACCAAAATAATTTCGAGAAATCTGTGTTTTTCGAAACTTTCTGTGAGAGAATTATTCATTATGGAATAAAGTAAATGTTAAGATGCACACTGCAAGGAAGTAAGATTTAATAATAATACAAAATTTGATGATATTTAAACAGGTAAGGATTAAGTGTTGAAAAGATATGAATCTACTAATTATTCAAAGTAATGAAAATAAAATTTGTATTTGTACTTACATGAATTATATTATTGATGTATGTTTTGTAAATTGTTTGAGGTCAAGCCATTCACACGCTGTAAGGAGGTGTGAGAGTGGTTCTAATCTAACGAGAGGGTTGGGACAACTACAAGGTGTGACGATTAAGCCAACGCCACACTAACGTAGGTGGCACTGGAAACTAGGCCAGCTAGTTGTACAGCTGTGATGCGTGCCTGATATCGCTGCCTGCCAGCCGAGAGAGCTTTCTGCAGGAACAATACACTCCAAAGTTTAGCCGCTCGCTGTTGAATGGGACCACCACACAAGGGGCACTCTGGAGGGGCTTCCGGGAACCCACGTCACCTCGCCACGTGAATAACTGCACAGCTGCATGTCCCGAGGCCTCACCGATAATAATTTGACTCCAACAATCTATATTATTATTCACCTAAAATTAGAGCACACCAATTGAAATACGAGTATTATTTGCAACTCTGTACGCCATTTCACCTACAGTGACGTAAGTGTGATTTCTGTATGAGAAGTTAAAATTGATATTTTGTGTGCTTGAATTTACAGTACACTTTACAGATTCTTTTGTTCTGTGTTGCTTCTTTTATGTACATCTTGCACCAAGTATATGTTTCGAATTCTAGATGGTTCTGTGACAAGTGTGTTGCTCTATATGTTTTCAACTACTTTGTATATCTTATATTATGTATATATTCTTATGTGGTGACGTCATCTTTAAGAGTTTTACTTTGTTGCTATGTCTAAAACTACACATTTTCCAAAAGGGTGAGTCCTGTGTTGAAAATTGTTTTAAATGAGAATGAATAATTAGTCGATGTTTAACCAATGAAATGCATGTGTGTGTTTAAGCCATCAACACAGGAATGAACGAGAAAACGAATATTACACTATTTTATAAAGTCAACTAGTGCGAATGTTCGTCAAGCTAAGAGCTGAATTGTAATGTCAGTTTTCGAGAGAAGCGAATTTGTTGTGAGCTGGTAAATTAAATAAGCCCGTAATGTTTAGCGACCGAAATTAATTTTACGTCAGTGTGTGATAACTTACTATGTTAGTATTTCATATAATTAAATATTGATGTGTACCCTTGCCATTATATTTCTTTGATGCACTTATGCTTTAACAATTTCTGAGAGCAACTGCATATACAAAGATCTGAAAACACCAGGAAGCCGTGATAATTTTTTCCAACTACTGTCCTGTAACTGTATATAAGTACAAACAGAAAGACCAGTTCAATAAGAATAATTAATCCCCATTGATAAATATGATGTGTATCAGCACCAGTGATTGCCAGTACTAAACTAACGCAGATTACACTTTCAAATTGAATTTCGTGGTTCACATAAATAAGAGGCAATTCTGATATCCATAATGTGCTGGGCCACAAGCAAGTGGGCACGCAAAGTGTCACGTTGGCCGCCAGGGAAATCTACCCCCAGGAGAATTCTCTGAAGGGACTCACCAACGCCACTTAGTCACACCGGCCATTGTTTTGAAGAGCTGCTCCTAACCAGTGCACGCCAAGAGTCACAATGTAGATACAGTCTTCCACAGTGCAGGGCCACCGAGTATGTTCTTATCAACCTGCGTGGGGAGGGGAAGATGTGCCGTTTTGGCGAGGCTCAGAAGAATGCTTTTGTGAACAAAACTGTAGCGATCAGAGATTCTTTTAAATATACAGACCACTACAGATAACATTCTAGTATGAGAACCAGAGAAATAGGACACCATTGAGTGTGTGACATATGCCAAGCTCAAGCAATACAAAAAACAAATGTTTAAAACAATGAAAGAATTACCAGGACTGGTCAATACAATGGATTTAGTAGTTAAAGAGGGAAAATTGGCTGTGCTATTGAGGTCCAACCTCAGTTTCTATAGATAGACAGAGAGGGAGAGGGACACAATTTTTCAACACCAACTGTTAAGGAGTGTGTTACTTGTTAACTGGCTGAAACGAGATTCAGGAAAGGAGATCAGCTTCTTTTAACACATCTTTTCATTGGTCAGCGATTCAAATATCCATAGTTTGGCCAATCAGAATGCTGTGATGAACGAAAACTGTGGAAACACGAGTCTTCCTTTTAGGAAGAAGATGGGACGAAATTACTCTGTAGCCAGAAGCCACCAAGGGTCGGTCTCGTTTGCTGAGTGGCTCTGCTGGCAGGTGCACCTTCAAACAGACCTGATGAGCTGTGGGCTTCAGATAGTGTGCTAAGATCTAGCCATGACAGGTGTGTGAGCCACAGGGACAGTCAAGTCATTTTTATTGAGTTTCAATAATTCCCAGCTTCATTCTGAAGGCCTTCTTGTGGATTTTACGGTCAGCAAGATTTCAACTCCAGCCACAAATGTAAACGTGTACCCTTTTCTAGAGATATCTGCGTTTTAATATCAACATTTCGGCAACTACAGTGCGATTTCGTGAAGATAATTGTTTCATACTGACACACATTTATCAGAATCAGGCACCCAGGTGCATTAACCAGACTTTCCAAGGTATTGGCTTAGATTTGTCAATATTTGTCACACGTACTGCAATTTAATAAACTGCGTTAATTGTGATCCTTGCTTAATCCCACGGATAACGAATTCCTTGTTCATTAATCAGGATGGCAACGATTAATTATGCCACATTCACCGGGTCACTTTGTTTACCTCCACTTGACAACGGAATCACCTACACTTACACTGGAAGAGCTGAACTGGCAGAAACTTGAAGATGGATGCAAACTATCCTACGAAAACTTAATTAGAAAGTTTCTGGTACGAACTTTAAGTGATGAATTTAGAAACACATTACAATCCTCTAAGTATCGCTCATATAGGGATCGTAAAGACAAAGTTAGATTAATTAAAGGAAGAACAGATGCATTTAAACAGTCATTCTACCCCTGACCCACACTTGAATTGAACTGCAGAGAGCCCTAATAACTGAAACAATAGGATGTATGATTTGCCATACACTTCTCTGTGGTTAGCAGAGCACGGATGTAAATGTAGGTGTAGATGGGACCTCAAGATGGTAATGGAAGACAGGAAATCTTTGTGGAAGTCTGCGACCATGGTATATATATAACCAAAATAAATTCTGCTTAGATTGAGCTTTATTGCTTCTACTTACGCGTGTTGGGAGACAGTCACCATTAAATGAAAAACTTAGAGAATCAGTACAAAGTATTGCGTGAAGTAGTACATGATCGTACTGAGTATGAGCACATAGTTCAAGATGGGCGTTTGCAGCGTTTGAACGTGTCTCTGTGCACAATGAAATGTTTATAGTCAGAATGTTTGGCTGTTTCGGTAGTACATCGTGTCTCTCTCTCTCTCTCTCTCTCTCCCTCCCTCCCTCGCCCTCTTCCCCCCCGCCCCCTCTCTTTCTCTCTCTTTCTTCTTTAGTTATAGAAGGTATCGGTTTGTTACGTTTGGAATCTAGAATGAAAATATTTATAAGTCGTGATGTCGCGCATATTTCTCACACTCGTAGTAGCGGCTAAAATATACGCTAAGAATCATCAATGTTGCTGCCTAGGCCTATAATTTGAGTAAAGGTACTAATTTGGGTTGTAATAATTTACTTAAGTTGTTAACATATACAGCTAGCTCAACAATACGCGTGGTTTCTTTAAAATTGTAGCAGTTAATGTTTGATAAATATATATTGTTCCACAAAGAGACACGGTACAGTCACCTTCGTAGCTGCACTATTATTCTCAATATTACGTAAATTCTCTGTTAAACACAGACCTTTTATATTGTTCATTATGATCTGAGTAATATTTACGGCACTGAAAACAAATTTTTACCAGTCAGTGATTTAGTCATAAGCAAGCCTAAGCCTCGCATTATTATTTATTACCTTTGGGTTTGTTGTATATATTTAACGAATACTTTTCTGCAAAAAATATTTTGTTTTCCTGATAGCAAAATATTTCAAGTTTTTTTTCTTGTTATCTTGTGACTGAAGCCCGAAAATCATGAAATTAATTATATTTCACATAATGGCTGCCAATGCACCATTACGTCAAAAGAATGGCAGATGGCCAGTAATAAAACTTGAATTCTAGCGATAATTGTTTCCACTTCAATACATTCACATGGATGGAGAGGTATGAAATGAGATTACAAGGACAATTACTTTTTATACATATACACTGAAAAAACAATTAACGTACAATTATCAAAATGGTGCATTCAAAAGCAACCTTGTACGAAAGTGTTTAGTAGGTTCGACAGGTGACACCAGATTGATCATTTTAATCATCCATGTGTTATCACACAATCATGCAAAAATTCAATGACACATTTACATACATAAACATGTAACATTTTACTAGGGTTTTTAGAAGACTTTCCAAGTGAAGGTAAAGTAGAAAGCACAGAAATATATTTAATATTAATATTTTTATGTTCAGCACACGTAAAGTTGGAGAGTTTTCTCTTTCCAAAACATTATTTCATCATTGATAGCACATTTACATACATAAACATGTAACATTTTACTAGGGTTTTTAGAAGATTTTCCAAGTGAAGGTAAAGTAGAAAGCTAGTATTATATTTAGAACGTTATGAAGAGTAGCTAATTCAAATTGTTAACTAAAATTACGATGATTTTTAGGTTTTTGCAACCTTTCACCTAATAGACATCACTGAACCACGGTGGCACCACTCCACGATTCATCGAGATGTGCTTTCTTTGTGGGATTGAGAAACGGGTAGCAAGATCTACAGAGATTTCTAGGCTTGTGCTGGTCATCCAACACCGGTTGAGAGTCGTCTTTGTGGCTACACCGATAGATGGCGTGTCTCACGACACCCACTGCGCAGCTGCTTATAAGATGGGTGGGTAGGAATGCCACGACGGTTTAAAAAATAATAGTATTCTCCTGTTCTTCGGGACGAATGATATGACAACAGTTCGTGTGCTGTGATAGAAATGTAGTAACCTGAATACTGAATCAAAATTTAATGCTCCTGAAATGTTTCCGGAATGAAGTATCACTGAAATTTTGGTTTCAGTGCTACCAGCATCAGAGCGTCAAGCAAAAGCCAGGGGATAATCGAAAGATACTTAGAGAGAAACCATTGTATCGAAGGGCACAAGAAACGATACAATTGTATTAGGAATAGGTACAGTTTTTCACAATGGTCTCCTATGCACAGCACACATCCTGCCCCCCGACTGTCAGGTTGTGTGAGATACCTTGATGTGCCGTCGTTCTGATAAATATTCTCCTCTTCTCTAAGCACTTCTTACCCAGTGGTACAGAATCGAATCAGACGTATACGAAAACTGTACTGCGACTTGATATCCTCATCACTAAGACCCCTGCAATGTAAGTGAAACATTCTACGAGGTTATGTATTTGCTCAGCCATCTTTAAACGTTTTCTGCAAAAGGTAGCATGAACATGGTACTATAAACTGATTCATATCATATGACTACTAAAAACTAGAGAGCATCGTCCCCGCAGTGAAAATGATATACCGGACAAATGGGACATTCGTAATATCAGATCAAATCATTGTACTATTTCTTTTTGTTTAGTAGACTTCACAATCCGCATAACTAACATTCAGCACTCGGATGGATATGAGCATTTGAAGACTGTGCAGTATAGATTGTTTACCCCTATTACCCTATTTGGTATGGCAGCTATACTTCCTCATTCGGTATTGAGTGCAGCATTTGCCATTGACGACATCGAATAACTTCATTTTAGAGCCCAGAGGCTTCCTGAGAGCTTGTCCTGGCGGGAAGTCGTTAAACGAAAGTTACCTAACGTTAACTGTTTAAAATATTTACTGGCAGGAATCGCTAGGCGAAAGTTAGCTATTATCATGTATGAGCCGTGGCGGCTCTGTTTTGGCAGGCATGGCCCTCCGCTAGCGTTACTAACCACTTGAGATATCGTTGTCGATCCTGATCATATATAGCGAGCTAGGCTCTTTGGTCGAGGCGTATGTTGTTGGTTATTGGCGGGCTCTGGAATGACAGTCAATTGGAGGGCACGGGGCTGACAAGCTGCTGGTTTTGGGGGACTCCTGCGGTCCGGTGCGGGCGTCGAGAAGCCGCTAGTGGTTTAATCGGTCGGAGGCAAGCCTTGCTGGATGGATTAGGGATTGATAGCGGAAAGAGCAGTGGACGCCGGGTGCATCCTGGTCGGCAAGTTGCCGGCCTACTCTGCAAGCTTAAATTTTACAGCACCTCGAAGAGTGCCGGTACTGATTGGAGGCAATAAAACCCTGGCTTGGAATCCTGCAACTCACTGCTCCTTGGCACCTGAGTGGAGTTAAGTGTTGTTATTTAACTGGTACTTGCTATCGTAAGGCCACATCTGTGTTAATGAGGAACTGGATCTGTTGTATTAACGGCCCTCCGAGTGTCTGTGTGCGTATGGTAATCGGTCAGTGTAACTGTTGGTAATTTATTGTTCCAGACCAAGATGTACGAGTATTCTCTGTTATAAACTAAATTGATCAAATTGAAATTGTAACATAGCTCATGTCAAAAGCAAGGCACCCTTTGTAGATGGGTATGCCCTAGCCATTATAGTATCAGGTGCTGATGTTTCACCCTTTCATTTTCAAGCAGATTTATGTAGTGTTAAGCTTGTAATTTGTATGTGTAATAGCTTCAACAAAAAATTAATATTATCTACATCCTAGGCGTTTTCGTCTGAAGCTCTTTTTTGGCAGATTGTTCCTTTCTGATGTGTGTTGGCGGGGTAGTTTCAGTAGCGAACGAAGCGTTCCTGTTTCCTGGACCTGTAGCAGTGAAATGTTTTGTTTCTGCAGTGGCGACACTTTCCTCGTCACACTACATCTAAACTGGCCCGCAATCCGGCGCTTCTACTGCCGCATTCTGTTGGCTCAAGGCAAGTAAAGTGTCGCCAGTTAATCGAGAACACTTAATCTATCCAGTATTGTGAATTCAGTAAGCACATGAGCTTTGAAGCGCGTTCTGCAAGCTCCGAGTTCCTAGTCACCATACCCACTCTTCAACCACTCGTTTAATTCTCGCTCCCTTACTGCTGTTCCTGGAGCGCGTTGAGGTTTGAAGCTGTTACTTATCAGTATGAACTGTTGAGTTTTCATTTTATCTGCAGTCATTAGCTAACCCCACTCATTGTAAAACTTGACCGCTTATTGCCTTTTGGCTGTGATAGTCGCCTGCTGTGTTTGCTAGCTTATCTTGTATTTTGGGTATTGGATATTTATTTAAGGGTCTTTGTCGGCGTTTCTGCTGATGTGTACCAGTTGGAAGTCACATTTAAATTGAATACCTTCCCTGATTATCTTGTATTTTGGGGATTGTATATTTATTTAATGCTCCTGTGTACCAACTGGGAGTCACATTTTAAATTGCATGCCTTCACAGCTTTGCTTGTATTTTAGCGGATTGTGTATTTTATTGCTTAAGGGATTTTATTAAGACTTATAGATTGTCAAGGGCTTTCCAACAGACACAGTCAGTGGTGTGACTTGTTATGCTTTCTGCATTTTGGGGAGCGTTGTCTATTTCTTTAACGTGTTATCCGTGCTTGGGGATTGTTATTACATTTAGTAGCATTTGTATTTCATTTTACTGATAAAACTCAGTGTGTTGAACCCGCTTGCAGCCACGCCTAATTCATGTGACTTCTTACTTATGTTTGGGGACTATATGTTTCTGGTTTGAAGCCCTGTTCTTAATGGTATATATTGTTAAAGTGTGTTATTATTTAATTGATCGTGTTCAAGTTCTTTATATTATTGTGAGTGTTATTATTATTTTAACGGTGTTTTTAAATTTTGATTATAACTGTTTTTGAGCAATAAAGTGCATTCCATAAAACAACGAATGACGAAATATATGGGTCCACCTTCCATGTATTTTTCCTCAAAATTATCCCAACCCTTGTTGTAAGTTATCAATACACCTTCTGGCAGAAAGCCGTTATACTCGTATGAAAGTTAACAACTATTACTTTGGGAATACCTCTTTGCTTTTTCTTTACTCCCTTATATCAGCATCCTTGCCTGTTCGTTTAGTGATTAGCATACAACAACTACGTCAGCGAACAATGTGTGTGTGTGTGTGTGTGTGTGTGTGTGTGTGTGTGTGTGAGCTAAAAGAACAGCACAGGGAAATGTGACTGACTGACGACTTACAAAAAATTGGGTGAGCCAGCCACCCTGTTGACACATTAAAAACATCTCCCCAAAATCTTGTAAAAATGTGGAACAATTCACAAACTTTTAAAACGCGAAATACATTCAATGTCACACAATGAAACAGCAAACAAATGTTGGAAAGTTACATGGGGGATCCTAATTGCTTCTCATACACTGCGCATAATTTAATTCCAAGGCGATTCAACACTGAGGGGATTCTCCTAGCATTTCTGATTATTCAAATCATGATGTGGTGAAAGCCTCAGGTATGCATGTGGTCTCTCTGCATAATTGGTGAGATGCTTCCATAATTTACATATTTTATTTCTCAAGACTAAGTTAACTGGTTCAGCTCTGATTGTAGATTCACAATCTGAACATAACAAGAAAAAGATACAGTTAAAAAGGTCAAAGTCCAACATATTATTATTTCCAAGCCGCCCAGGAGTTCCAGCCCTATTTCAGTACTTTACCTGCCTCGGCCAGTTCCCCCCCAGCCGGAGGAAGGAGGTTTCGTTCGACAAGAAGAGGATGGGACTGAATTGGTTTCACAGGGAGAGACCCCATGATGTCCGTTGCAGAAAGGGTTACGAATGATCTGTCAGAGGGCAGCACCTTTCAAGAGCGCTGTAAGCATGATCAATGGGGGGGTTAAAGACAATGCCTACTTCCTGCTCCTGTTTCCTGATTGGCTGAAAGGCTTGAAGTATAACAATTTCGTGTAGTGGTGGAGAGCTCTCAAAATCGAGAGAGCTGACCGTCACCACTCATGGTGTTGAGTTGGCATGTCGTAGGCGCTCTGGGGATGGAGTTTGTGTTCTAACGTAGCTACTATTTAGGAGTTCTCGAGTGAAGGGTCCTCTATGAGGAACGGGATTTCGAGTCCGCTATGGAAAGCCGAGAAAGTATTCGAAAATGCGTGGTGGGGACGAACACGACCCAGTTTCGATCAGAAGTGATTCAAAAAACATTACGGATAGCGATATGATTCTTTTGCCCTTTTTGTGCAGGTGGGAGACATTCGTTAAGTTTGAAGTGACCAGCCAAAATCAGCCGCGTTGTTCTTTAACTCTCAGACCCTAATCCATACTCTGTCGAGTCTAAAACGACGTTCACTCAACAAGCAGTCTCTCTTTAAAAAGTAGTGGGGGAAGAGATTGGTTAAGTTCGAAAACATCCAACCAGCTCTCTCGTTCGTGCCTGTTATGCCCCGTTCCCTTCGCTGCCATCATGTTACACTAATTTTCAAATACTCAGACAATCATTCAACGACCATCACTCGCGCAAAACAAAGGAAATTAAAACAGCATCCATAAGAATAACTGAACTAAGAACCTAGCTTGGTCCACCTTCTACCCATAGGTTTTAGTACAGTCTGGGTAGGGCAAGAATTTAGCGTCGCAGTCTCGATACGGCGCAACGAACATGACGTATGAAAAAAAAAAAAACCATCGGGGGCGTTCCATTCCCTCTGCAGGATCAGATCAGCAGGGAGCTTTTGTGCTACACGCCTGTGTCTCACCGCGACTGTGGCACGAAGCCGTGCGCGAGGCTCTGTCGGTGAAGGACGATCGTAAAAAAGCCGCACTGGTCCGGAAACACCCACCTCTCTTCGACGCATTCCAAAGTCTATTGGCTGTGTGAAGAATCTCCGCACAAAGTAAATTTCTCGAGTCAGTGAGCATCCAGAATCGAAAAGTTTCATATGCGACAACGTGTAGCGATATCGACTTCAAGAGCGAGATACAGAGCGAGATGCCACGCTTTTCACGGAGAACAAGAAGTAGAGGTTTGTGCAGAATGGACGTGACGTTATTAATAAAAACTGTGACTATAAGATTATTATGTAAACAGCTTAATGGTGAGAGAAATATTTTAGACTATTTAATTTTTCCATTGTGTGGAAGGCGAGTTCACCAACTGTAGACAACAGATGATAATAACAATAGCTTTCAATTAATTATTTTTTCCAGAAGAAAAACGACCCATTTCGGCTTCATACGGCGCATTTTAATATTTTTCTTCTGACTAACGATGCACTTGATTGCTATTCGAAGAAAATCGGTCATTTTTCTTCACTATACTCTCTTGCAACTTAATGGAGCTACTATTATCGTCGCTACTTCAGACAGTCACAATGCAAATGTTGCCGCCTCCACTATTACTCCCATCAGCTCTGAGTCGTGTCTCTACTCTACAGTAACATATTTCCTCATTAACAACACATATCAAGAAAGGTTCGTTTGTAATGTTTCAGGTTTGACTGAAATTAACCAATACAACTTCCTGTGGCATAAAAAATGTCAGAAACATCACTCTTCCATTAGAGGTACTATCACACGTTTTTTCTTTGATTACCTCATGCTAAACACGTACCGTAACTATTAAACAATTGAAATCTTGGTTGTATCTGCCTTTCTGTTTGTGTCCTGTTTGCATGGTACCCTCCATTTGTACAAGTTCCTAGTATGTGAGTGCTGTGTGCCTGACCTCTGACATGTGTCTCAAATATGGGAAGGAAAGATGAGAAGCAAAGTGTCTGTCTACAGGAAAATTGACGTTTCTTATTTTCTGACCGTGTATGAAACAGTATAGCTGAGGCCACGACGATAAGAATTTGACAGTTACCTAAAAGAACCCGTTTGAGGAGGTCTTGTGGCAGATACCGGAAGAGACTGCACAACCGAGATGCTAAACTCTTCCTCCCGCAATGTATGGGATACCTCGAGCCCGTTCAGACCGTAGCCGTAGAAGGTACAAATGGTACTCTATGACGAGTTTCCACGACGCCTAGACTTTTGTGAATGATTCCTAAGACACACTTTAACTGCCCTTGATTTATCACGACGTGACGAGGCTTTCTTTAAGTGGTAAAATACTTTCGGTAGGTCCACTTTATTGTTGTTTACACAGTCGCCTTCTATCAGTAAAGTTTGTGTGGGGTACTGACGTCCACGACTACCGCCGACAGCACCTGACAAAGACGGCAATGCACGTCATTGATACGTTGTGCAGAAAAATGGAGTTCTTGACTTGTATGGCCAACCGAAAATATATGTAATGTTTACCGTGTGATAAAACATCATAAACTGCCACTTGTTGGTTTTGCAACTTTGTTTTCATAACCAGTTCCCTCCTGCACTATTCTTTATGAGCTTAGGTGGCGAGTGTGTAAACGTCAGATGAAGTAGTTATACTTTAATAAATAAAGCAGCCAGCCATTTCGTTATTTTTATTTAAGCTAAGACATGTTTCAGGCTTTCACCTATCTTCAATAAGCGTGGTACATGCTTGAGTCGTAAATCAGTACATAGTTACAACATCGACAGCAAATTGTATGCTGCGGCTGCCCAGTGTAATGTTTTGTTTAGCTACATTTAGTGAGTTGTATATTTACGGTATACTGCTGTTTAGGTGTACTTACTTTCCTATTGGAATAACAACAAGCATATAGGAATAACAATAAGCAGAGTAGAAAGTAAGTACACCTAAGCAGCAATGTATCGAAAATATACAACTCGCGAAGTTAAGTACCTAAACAAACAGCCGCTACATCAAGTTTGGTGTCGATGTTGTAACTGCGTACTTACTGAAGACTCAAATACGTTAACTGAAGGTGGCCGAGAGCCCGAAACGCGTATTAACTTAAATAAAAATACATCTGATTAATGTTTTATTAAAGTTATATACGTATGAGGACTAAAACAGCGAGTGAAAATTTGTACCACGGCCTGGAATCGAACGTGAGTCTCCTGCTTACTAGGCAGGTGCGTTGGCCACTATGCCACCTGGACACAGCGGTTCATACACCTGCACCTGCCTAGGAAGCAGAAGACCCTATTTCCATTCCTGGCCATGCTACAAATTCACACTTGCCGCTTCAGTCTACACACATAAAGTCATATCTTTATGAGTTCAGTAAAGTCTCTGTCATTTAATTTAAAATACTACAACCCACAGCCACTCAGCTCAACAGCCAGTAAAATGGATAAGTTACTGAAAAAGTTGTATATTGATCAATCGTTTACATGACCAAAAATCTTGTTGGCACGGCAGTATCAGTCACATGTTCGAAAGAGGGCTCAGTGCATTAGCTGCTAGAATACATGTACATCATAATGACTTCGTGTACAAAGGAACACATTAGTTCTCGGATTATGGCTGTATATTATCAGAACGCTAGTCATGGAAGCACTGCCTCTAGAATACTTAAATAAAACGATATTTCATTAAAATCAACTAACGTTTTATAAAATTACCAATCTATTCAGAAATGTCAGGTACACTTTGTCTGACTTGTTTATTCTCTACGGCGTTGAGCCAAGATTCGAATCACTGGCAGGCGGTCTTCCCAGCCCGCGAGCTGGTGAATTTCATCGTCTGGCAGGCGGTAACTGTTGTGACTCTGCTCACGTAGTGTGGTGCCACGTGCTGGACCCGGAGACATCTCGCACCATGAGGCATGCCTAACAGCTAAGCTACCAGCAGCCATGAGGTAAGTCAAGGTCAAAAGTAAAGTAAAACTTCCTATACAAGATCTGGGTCACGAATGTCCTTTTTTTCTCTCTTCACTCCAGCATATCCCTCGCAGAGAGTATTGTGAAACTGATTGGCTAAATCACTAAAATCATTCGAATCATTGTAATCAACTGCCGTTCCTTTGGGCGGTGCTCTGTTGTCACTCCGTAGCACTTTTTAGTACGTCTCCCCTTTATGTGTACATCACTGACATTCCCATTATGTATGGTCTTCCCAGGATTACAACGCTTTCTCACTGTCCCTTCTATGGTTCTGTAAAAGTTTACAACCCTGTCCGGCCCCTTAGCACAAGCCATTGTCTTTGTGTGTGCCATGTGTATCATCTGTGTAAATGTAGCGTTTGATAGTACGTCCTATTCCTCAATATATAGTGAGATTCATTGTCTGTTATAGTGTGGCAAGATACAGTATGCATTTGTCTCATTAACTGCCGGCTGTACATAGTCAACAAAACTTTGGTGGTAGATTAAGGACATTATAATTGAATTACGAAAATAAAATATGGTACATAGTCTCAGGTGTATTTGATAAACTGCGCGCAACAGAAATGGATTGAAAGGTATTGGGCATCACAAGTGAGTCCTGTATGTGGTGATTGTTGAAATTAGTGGTGAAAACGAGAATAAAAGGGTTCATCTCTATAAACTAAGATAATTAGACCATCTTTTATCACAAAACGTTCCACATAGGAAACAGCATGTGATTAACAAAAATAATGTTTGACTCTCTCAAGCAAAAGAGATGAGTGGAAGTCAGAACATAAAAATCCGTGTAATTAATACAAGTGGGGAAAACTAAGTGACAAAGTTTGAGGGAAAGGCTAGAAAATAACCTGGTAACTAACTCACAGTATAATTTAAATGAATGAAGCACACGGTTTGGCTTCGGTCATGATGAATACGTCGATCTGCTGCGGTGTGGGAAGATACATGCAGGAAACCCAAGCAACTGACTCATGACCTAGTCATCAGCTGCCAAAATGAAATGAAAGCACGCTTATTACCGCATAAACACCGACATCTCGCCTCGTGGTGCTGCCTGAACTTACCAAAAAAACTTGCGAGCAGTTGGTCTGCATCTGCAAGTAGAGGTCTTCACTGCAAGTGCTGCCTAAGGACCTGTGCGAAAGTCGAATCTCTCATGCACCTGTCTCCAGCCAGAAGAAGAATGAACTCTGTTTCGCGCCAGTCCCCGTCCAGGTGAGAAAGTAAATCTTTGTTTTGCGTTGATCCCTGTCCAAAAGAAGACTCTCCATGAAAACGGCGCTCCTCTGAGTCCTCTGTAGAGAAACAACCAGTGGGTATTGGTTGTCCAATTGTAAGGACAGATAGAAATACTGCCAATGAGGAGACATGTAGCAAACATTGCGCTCTTCCTCTGTTCCAAAAAGTTTATTCTTACTTGAACCACTCTCTTAATTTTTAACTTTAATCAAGTTAGGAACAATCTGGTAGGACACCACCACCCTGGAAGAAGGTGGTGGCTTGGACCACTGTGAGACAACTTGCGCTTCATCCCCTCCGAAAAGCGATGTTCGTTCCCCCACTCTGGCCAAGTATGCTCTGTTTCCCCCTTGAAAGCTCGGGTCCATAACTTCCGAGTCTTGGTGACAAGTTGGTGTGGCTTAAATTCCGAAGCGGGCCTGATTCGTGTGTAATTGCGATTCCATTTCTTCCACAGCATCTTGACTGCCAGATTCTCCAGAAACGTCCTCTTTGCTCGACACAGTGATCTCTTGGGCAGTAGGGTGAAATTCCGAAGCGGGCCTAACGTGGGCTTGATTGCGCTCCCATTTACTCCACAAGATATGCAGCCCATGGACTCCGATAATATACCCTTATATACCCTTCACTTGCCAAAGCGGCACCACGCGCGATGCTGAGGTAGCGGTCAGCGATTACTGGGAGTGTCCTACAATTGCGATGGGGGGGCTTTGACGACATGCCTCCTATTCGCTGAAGATTCCAAGTAAGAGCTCCCCACGGCTTCTCCGCATAACGGGAAAGACTCAGTGCAGCTGGCTTTGCCACGACTCGGCAGACACACCAACCAGATATATCATGCAAACCCAGTACACGACTTAATTGAAAATATATTGCGAGAAGGAAGTTGTAAGCTTGCAGGCGTCGTGTACGTTTCATCTGAATATCAAAACCCACATCATATGGACAAGGAAAAGGAAACGAATCTCTCTATCAGCTGATTCAGTAAGTACTACATGCAAATAAAATGATATCTACTTACTGACTGGCTCCAGCCTAACATGTTCCAAAATTTCTTGTCTCTCAAATAATACCAACGGCACCATCGAGCATCCGTATCCAGTGGGCAAATCGCCACTAACAGTGTGACATTTTCAGTAACGTGTAATTCACACGTTACTGAAAAATGTCACACTGTTAGTGGTGATCTGCCCACTGGATACGGATGCTCGATGGCGGAGTTTAAGCCAGGACATTGGCCAACAGTGTGATGAACAGAAACGGTATTCCATAACCTCTCATGCTGACTGATGATGCTACTGTGAATGCTATGGAATACAAAGGCCTCCTTTGTGTTAATACTTTCTTAGGGTGCGTAAACTTATATACACAGCTCTCATGGAATTAAGAGTGTCCATAAAACCAGCAATGCAAACTCTATAACCTGTGATGACGTTTCTTTGTTGTTCTTTTTTATGCCGGAGGAGATCAGCAACCCGACAGCAAAATCAGACGAGGTCACTCTGAGCGAGGGGAGCCAAATTAGAGAATCTCATTACCTAGTGGACTGATCCTAATTAGGTACTTGAGTCAGAAGCCAAATCCGACACGCGAGTGGTGTGTATGTACTGGTTGTATTGTAAACTGAAAATAACACTCTTTCTGTTGTAATTGAATTTACGTTGATTTCTGTTCAAATATGAGTGCAGTGTATACATGAAAATTTTTCAAAAATTATACCTCTTTCGATATAAACGAATTTAAACGTTGTGTGGTATATAAATAATAGACAAAATTTCTGTTTGTTACTAATATACATAAATTATGTTAAGCCATATGGACATCATGAAGCCGAATGCTAACAAATAAATAATAAAAATGTCACAGCTGGGCTCTGTAAACCAATAACTATATATGAAAACATTTTAACATATGACATTTTCCAGTCAAACCCTTTCTTACCGGGTAGGCAGGCACGACATAACTAACACTCTCTTTGATCCTGCAGGTAACCTTTTCCTCAGACGCTAAGGACTACAATGCACAGGGTGCTACAAAACTATTCCGACAAACTTCTAGGGGTTGTAAAGGGTGTCTTGATGACGATAGGAACAGGTGCTCGGAAGCATCAGTGAGGCTACAGAGCGTCTAAGTTATTGATGCTGGTGCCTGTCGCTAGACCATCCTTTCGACAGCAAACGTGACTTTGTACCCGGAACGACCCGCAGTGCTTTTGTTATTCAGTGATCGCTACTGATGGCCACGATCTCAAATAGAGAAGATGGAGCTGGATGCAACTAGACAGACATTGTCAACTATGAATGCGATGCTCTGTTGCCTCGGTGGATGACGGTTTCGGACAAGGGTTTCCATCCGCAGTTAATTTTCCTTCTCCTTACCGAAGAACATTGGAGATTTTGGAGTGTTCCGGAATAACCATTGCCCATCAAGGCAACAGGGCATGGAATGCATAGGAGACAAGGCCTATCCACGCAGCCGCTAGCTCGATCTTCTCCAACGGCGATCGTGTGAATCAGTTGTGACCACAGAATAAGAAACATCACCGCGAGACGTCCAGCCTACTGTCAGCGTCAAATATAATGACAAATGAAAGGTAAGAAACAAAACATAGAAAGTAATGGTAGCTCCAGGCAGACGTATAATCATATAGGTGAAACCTGTTTTGTTGAGAAGCGCACAAATCTTTTGGAACTTATTGACAGAACTGCTATTTCCAAGAACGATCCATGAAATGCAATCCTAGAACTGTTGTTGTTGGCTGAATCAAGAGGTGCTTGTGAGTTTAAAATTTACAAGTGAAGTATGCCTACGATTTACCTCCCCTCATAAACTGTTACAGCATCCGTGTCCATTAGGTTACGTGGCAACGCCATCTGAACTGTGCAAAGCTACGTTTAGAAAGCGAATGTCAGTAGCCGGGGTGGGGGGAAGGGGAGAGGGGGGGAGGCTACAAGCATCGAAAGTTGAGACTGAGTTGCCCGCGAGATATCGTGTATCACACAACAAGCTGTGGCAAGACCTACGAATGGCTAAACCATAGCGAGTAGAAAGTCTGCACTGCTTTGATGTAGGATATCGGATACCTGATTAGTTTACTATAACTTTACTAGCTGTCTACAGTGCAACATCATGCCAAATCACCATCGGTTCCAGGACAGGTTTAGGCATTTAATGGCAATAACGTTTTCATTATAGTCGACATAATCGTCTGGAGATATTCAGCAACTGTACAGCTACTTGCGATAATTTTCATTTATTATTCCGTCTCAGTTGCACATTTTTAATGAGATTACATGTTTCGATCACTCTGGATGAACTTCAGATCAAAGTTGATAATCTTAAGATGATCCAGAGTGATCGAAACATGTAATCTCATTAAAAAGGAGCAACTGAGACAGAAAAAGAAATGAGAATTATCTTCAACAACGTTTGTTTTGCTTAAAAAGCTTTTAAAGTTTTCGCAGAAAAAGTTCTGAGTCATTACTTTTTAGCATGCCCTTGTAGTTGGTAGAAAGTACCGCTACTGATAACCTTTTGATTTTACCGTATCGCCCAATTTGCGGTATGTATTTAGAAGGACGTAATACGTTTCTTGACTCTTCTTGGAACGTACACTTTTGGAATTTTAACAGCAAGCTACGCAGTGGTCCAAAACGCCTCTTTTGCTTGCTAAACAAACCGACAGCGAAATGTGTTGCTCTTCCTGATTCACCCATTAGACGTACTTCTTAAACGTACCAGACTGCCTAGGACTGCTTATGAACTGATGGAAAGAGGCTTTTGTAAACTGTTTCCTCCGTTGATGAATCACATTTCCTTACGAATTTTCCATTGTTTCTAAATCTGGAAGTTTCATATGGTCGTTGTACATCTAGTCTCTACACACGTATTCTAAATAACTAAAGTGATTTTCTAGTGCCTAATTTCCTATCGTGTGATCAAATAACAACCGACTTTTCCGCCTATTTATGCACAAACGCTGTACATGTCAAGGGTCGACTGTCAGTTCCTCCACCAGTTACGATTCTCTTGAGGACTTCCCACATTTCGCAAGAATTGTTGCGATTTCCCGGCACACAACGGCGGCATCCGTAAACAGACTGACTGTGCTAAGGTCACTTATATACACTCCTGGAAATTGAAATAAGAACACCGTGAATACATTGTCCCAGGAAGGGGAAACTTTATTGACACATTCCTGGGGTCAGATACATCACATGATCACACTGACAGAACCACAGGCACATAGACACAGGCAACAGAGCATGCACAATGTCGGCACTAGTACAGTGTATATCCACCTTTCGCAGCAATGCAGGCTGCTATTCTCCCATGGAGACGATCGTAGAGATGCTGGAAGTAGTCCTGTGGAACGGCTTGCCATGCCATTTCCACCTGGCGCCTCGGACCAGCGTTCGTGCTGGACGTGCAGACCGCGTGAGACGACGCTTCATCCAGTCCCAAACATGCTCAATGGGGGACAGATCCGGAGATCTTGCTGGCCAGGGTAGTTGACTTACACCTTCTAGAGCACGTTGGGTGGCACGGGATACATGCGGACGTGCATTGTCCTGTTGGAACAGCAAGTTCCCTTGCCGGTCTAGGAATGGTAGAACGATGGGTTCGATGACGGTTTGGATGTACCGTGCACTATTCAGTGTCCCCTCGACGATCACCAGTGTTGTACGGCCAGTGTAGGAGATCGCTCCCCACACCATGATGCCGGGTGTTGGCCCTGTGTGCCTCGGTCGTATGCAGTCCTGATTATGGCGCTCACCTGCACGGCGCCAAACACGCATACGACCATCATTGGCACCAAGGCAGAAGCGACTGTCATCGCTGAAGACGACACGTCTCCATTCGTCCCTCCATTCACGCCTGTCGCGACACCACTGGAGGCGGGCTGCACGATGTTGGGGCGTGAGCGGAAGACGGCCTAACGGTGTGCGGGACCGTAGCCCAGCTTCATGGAGACGGTTGCGAATGGTCCTCGCCGATACCCCAGGAGCAACAGTGTCCCTAATTTGCTGGGAAGTGGCGGTGCGGTCCCCTACGGCACTGCGTAGGATCCTACGGTCTTGGCGTGCATCCGTGCGTCGCTGCGGTCCGGTCCCAGGTCGACGGGCACGTGCACCTTCCGCCGACCACTGGCGACAACATCGATGTACTGTGGAGACCTGACGCCCCACGTGTTGAGCAATTCGGCGGTACATCCACCCGGCCTCCTGCATGCCCACTATACGCCCTCGCTCAAAGTCCGTCAACTGCACATACGGTTCACGTCTACGCTGTCGCGGCATGCTACCAGTGTTAAAGACTGCGATGGAGCTCCGTATGCCACGGCAAACTGGCTGACACTGACGGCGGCGGTGCACAAATGCTGCGCAGCTAGCGCCATTCGACGGCCAACACCGCGGTTCCTGGTGTGTCCGCTGTGCCGTGCGTGTGATCATTGCTTGTACAGCCCTCTCGCAGTGTCTGGAGCAAATATGGTGGGTCTGACACACCGGTGTCAATGTGTTCTTTTTTCCATTTCCAGGAGTGTATATTGTGATCGCTAACGGTCCTACACGATATTAAAAGCCGCTTTCACATCAGACTATTTCGTTTCGTTAATAAAAACGTGCTGGGTTGTAAATGCTACAGACTCTTCAGTCCATTCACATAACTAGTCCGATATTCCGTAGATCCTCCATTTTTACTTGGCGGCAGGGCGAAACTGGGCTGAACACCTTCCGGGAGATAAGAAACACCGTCCAAGCTTAGTCGCGCCTGTCTATTACTTCCTGAATCTAATGGATGAACACACAGACTTGGGTTTCGCATGAGTGCAGTTTATACAGTCCATCTTGATTCTAACGGAGAAGATTTTCTGTCTCAATTTTCACAAAAAAAACCTGATATGATCAATATACACCAGTAGTTACTTGCATTTTGCCGACGATTCTTCTTAAAACTTAAATAACTGGGAGGCTTACATTATCAAAACTGGTTCCAGAGACAGAGATTCGTGTGACAGTGTCCTCAATGTGTCCGAAAATTACTTTGAGCAAACAACTGGAGAACCAACTCGTGAAGGTAACGCCTTAGAGCTCCTACCAACGAACATACATACGGTAAACGTACAGAAAGATATCGGTGATCATAAGGCTGTGATATCAACTATGACTACGGTATTACAGGCTATGTTAGGAAAGGTAGGAACATATCTTTGCTTAGCTTAGTGACAAGATAAAAACTGCGAACTATTTGAGTAGTCAGCTGCAAATATTCAGTGCTGAGGACGAAGGGATGGAGCACAAATGGAAGAAATTCAAAAGTGTCTTTCAATATGCCTGCCACAAGTATGTTCCGAGCAAGGCCTTAGGCGCTTACAACCGTATCACAAAACTGCCACGTAAACACAGAGTGCTCCATCACAGATACAAAAAAAAGTCAAAACCTTGCTGACAAACAAAAGTTGAACGAAGCGATAATGAGAAATAGAAGAGCAATGAGAAAAGTGTTCAATAACTTTGGAAGTAAAATTTTACCAAGCGATCTAACTAAAAACCCTAAGAGGTTCTGGTATTAAGTAAAATCAGTAAGCGTTTCGAAATCATTTATTCAGTCTCTCAGTAAGGTAACAGAGAGAAGGCCTAAATAATGAATTTGGTTTTCTGAAACTGGTTCACCGTATAAGACTGCAATCAGTCACTCCTCCCAACCATCACCATTGTACGAACGCGTAAATCTCAGATACTGAGATAACCCATCGCGGACCAGAAAAGCCATTACAATCACTTCGTAGTTGAGAGGCAACAAAGCTCTTGCGAAAGAACTTGTTCCCCTTCCGGCAGCAGTTTATCGTAGTTCGCTGGAGCAATAAAGAGTACCTAGCGACTGGAGAAAAGATCAGATCATTCTCGTTTTCAAGAGGGATTATAAGTCAGATGTACTTAGGTCTTTGACGTCAGTCTGTTGAAGAATTATGAACAAGTTTTATACTCAAAACTTATGACTTTTTGAACAAGGAAAATATCCTTTACAAATTCATTATGGATTCCGCAAACAGAGATCTGTTCCTCTACGTGATGCATGACGCTGTAGACAACGAACTTCGGGAACGCACTTGACACTGTCCCGCAGTGCCGTTCAGTGGAAAAAATACGAACTTACAGAACAATGGACCCTATTTGCAACTGGTTTCCAAAATTCCTTGAAGAAAGAACTCAAAAGGACACTCTTAACGGAACAACATCAACAGATGTAAAGATATTTCCGAATTACCCCAGGGAAGCGTGATAGAACCATTACTGCTTACAGTGTACCTAATTGATCTAACACAAAACATCTGAAGATCTTGAAGACTGTTCGTAGATGATGCGGTTGTCTATGGGGAAACTAGCGACGACGGAAGACAGTATAGATTTGAAAAATGACCCACAGAAGAGTGATAAACGGTCAGTCTCTAGTAGTTGACCCTGAATGTAAATAAATGTAACATATTGCGTATACATAGGAAAAGAAATTCACAACTATATAACTGCACTATTGATGACTAACTGCCAGAAACAATATATACTATAAAATCGAGGAGTAACTAAGTGGAATGGCCACATAAAACAAATGTCATGAAGATAAGATGCCAGACAGCGATCCATAGAAAGAGTCTTAGGGAAATATAGCTCATCCAGGATAGCAGTAGCTTACTTGGCGCTTGCTCAACCGATTCTCCAGTATTGCTCACCAGTCTGGGAGCCTTATCACGTAGGGGTTTTAAAAAAGGTAGAGAAGATCCAATGAAGAGCGGCACTTTTCTTCACTGGACCGCATAGTTGGTGCGAGAACGTTACTAAGATGCTCAACAAACTCCAAGAGAGGCATTGTGGATCACAGAGAGGTTTACTATTGAAACTTCGAGAGAGTTCTATCACGGAAGAGTTAAACAACATATTACTTCCTTCCACATACATCTCGCTAAATAGCCACGACGAGAAAATTCGAGAAATTAGAGCTACTACAGAGGCTTACCAACAGTCAATCTTCCCATGCGCCATTAGCGAGTGGAAGAGAGGGCGGGGAGGGGGGACCAGTTAGCGGTAGCGGAAGTATCCTTCGTCACACACCGTCTGGTGGATGGCGGAGTATTGGTGTAAATGTAATGTGCGCCATTTTTCAATCACTAGAGACGTGGCACAGCGCCAACGATGTTCGATAAACTGATGCTAGAAAACAAGCATATATTTTAGCATAATCTTTATAGAATGATACCAGTATTGTGAGGGTACAGAAATTTCGGAGTTTTAGTTTGGGAAATCTCATTATCACATTATTTGATTTAAAATTTCTGGACTCTTGGCATTAAATATGAATGAGTAAACGTCCTGCACTGTAAATTTGAAGCCATTTGAATAACTATGTATTGGGGATGGTGGCAGAAATCGTGAAAAATATCACAATATTTTTTATTTGCTTATTTGAAAGTAAATGTAATTTAGATTATTACCCCAAATTTTTTCTTTGAAATTTGAACTACAAACGGTATAAAAAAGTTAAAACCATAAACAGTGTAATGCGCCGTGCCCACTTTTCGAGGTACCCAGTGGAGAAGAAATTCTCTTACTCAGTTTTGCCTGTGAACCTGGGAAATATAGCTTTAGAAGGCTGTGACTTTTTGCATACAAAAGAGCAGTGTTGTATACAAGGCTGTGGAGCAATTTTGTTGTCAAAGCAGTGTGGTATAGAAGACTGTGGAGCTCTGTAAACATGTTTTGTGCTGTTTAGTGGAATTTGAGTGAAGTTTCATTTATTGTATTATATTTTGTGCAAGGTTGAATATATTGTTCTTTTTTTACAATGCTTAGGCCTGGTAAAATATTTAAAAAATATAGTAAGTCCAATATTTCCAATATAAAGCGAAAGACTGATGTTGAGGTTAGGGTCTGGTCTGCAGGTGCAAACATTAGCTTGTCTCCAAGTGCATCTAACTAAATGTTGGGGAAGGTATTGTGTAGGAAGAAACAAATCGTGACATAAATATAGGTTTCATAATTGTGGATCTGGAATTGGTGGTACAGGCACTTACAATAGCCTTCAGGTGCTCTTTTTGTGGGGGAAATGTGAATTTGGTGGATGACGGAATTGGAAAATGTTTGGTTTGCACATTGCACATTTTATGTCAAAACTGTGATGCTGACACACCATTCAAGACATCGAAGGCCAGTAATAGAATGTGCGAAGCCAATATGAGATTTGCATGTGGACTAAGACGTGTAGGGATTGGATAAGATGATGAAAACTTTTTGTGTGGTATTATGAACATGGCTGGTCCTCCACTAAAATTTACTGCAATTAACACTACTCTCCACAATGCAGTAGCAGAAGCAAGTGAACAGAGCGTGAAAATAGCAGTTCAGCGGGCAATTCAAGAAAATTGTGATGCAACTAATATCAAAGATATAACATTTTCCTGTGACAGATCCTTGATGAAAACAGGGCATACTTCACTGCTTGGAGTTTCAACAGCCATTAGTGTTGACACTGGAAAAGTATTAGACTTACAGGTGATGTCTAAACATTGTTCTGCATGTTTCTTGCCCAAGAAATTTAATGATGCGCGTAAAGAAACAGAATGGCAAGATGCTCACGAAACTGTTTGCGGCAAGAATTATGTAGGCTCCAGTGGTGGGATGAAAGCTGCTGGTATGAAACTCATTTTCCATAGGTAGGACATTGCAGTGCCTGCGTTATTCTGATGACGATGCACTGTGGCGACCACAGCCGTTACGAAATAAGTTAGATGACTACCATTATTCGCAACTGACGAGTTTTCCATAGGTCTTTTCGAAAGTATTGAGTAATATGCACACAGTACTTATGAGATGGAGACTCTAGTAGTTTCAAGAACGCAGCTGAAAGCATCCCTATGGAAAAGACTGCGCTGTTGAAAAATTTGAGTGCTTAGGCCGTATTCAGAAGAGGCTGAGTGAACGACTCGGAAGACTTGTTGCAGACAGTAAAGCCAACCTACTAGGGAATGGGAAGCCACTGGGAGGTAAAAACAGACTAACAGAGAAGAGAACTGACACCTTCAATTCTATTTTGGTGCTGCAATTAGAAATAATCTCACAGATTTGGATAGTATGAGGGATGCAGTATGGGCCATTTGGTTTCATTACTTGTCGACAGACACTACACCTCAACATGACCTATGTTCTAATAAATGGTGCAAATTTCTGAAAGGCAAGGGAAGTGGGAAAGCTTACAGTCATTAAAATAACCTTCCTTATGAGGTGTCACAGGCCATTAAACCAACTTTTCGATCGCTGGCTTCACCAGAACTGCTAGAAAAATGTCTGCATGACAAAACGAAGAAATCTAATGAAAGTTTCAGTGCTCTTATTTGGAAGAGATGTTGAAAGACTGTGTTTATTTCCAATTTGGTACTGAAGATTTCTGCTTTGGAAGATGCAGCAGCGCTTAATGATAAGGAAATGGCAAGACTTGACATCGTCAGCAATTGGGCTTTACACCTGGAGTCCTCACTGAACAGATACTGCGGATCATTGATGAGCAACTAATTACGAAGGCGGACCTTTCAGTAAAGAATAGAGAAAAAATTGCGAGGCAAAGGAGCAGAGGACCTAAAAGAGCTGCAGAGGATGATAAGGAACAACTGAAATATGGATACGGGCAGTTTTAGCTAAAGCAAGAATAAAAATTTTTTGAAACATTTCACTGAAACTTAAAAACGATTTTTCTTCAACTTAAGGTTTTGTCATTTCAGGAACAAATGTATCAGAAACTATTGGATGGATTTCGATGAAATCTGGCACATTTATTCTTTTACACGACAGCAATATTTAAGTGGAACAAAATTTTAATCTCGACGTGTAAACGGTTTTATGATTTAAAATATATGGAAAGTTTGTTCGTAAAAGTGTTCAAATCCAAACTTATAACTTATTTCTAGATACTGATCTTTCTGCGTCTCATTTCGTTACTATATTTCGGGCAACGACGGCCTCATTTGCTGCTTATTTCAGTAGGCTACAGCACTGATGTTACGAACATCTGTTCTGGAATTTTCTAATTACCTGTGACACAGACAGCACGCCTCATTGGCGCAGAGTCTAGCACACACCCTGTTTTCGTAGGCTAGACATCAATTACAATCAAAAAGTACAACTTTGAATTTTTTTCGATGGTAGTGCTGTACAGCTGTTGAAACACGAAATAAATCTTAAAACCGCCGAAAGTGTTGTATTAAACGCTTTTATGATTTTCGACCAATTTCGATGTTAAATTATCTTGTTAAATTATCATCAGGTCCAAAATTACTATCAACGTGGGAGAACTGCTCTTTGACATAAAAATTAAATGCATAACATAAGAGTTCACTTTATCAGTCACGATGTACTAAGTTCTAAAACCATGATGCTCGAAACAATGTGTATTATAAAAGGTTTTGAAGATTTTAAGATGTCTTTTCTGGAAATTTTACTTCTGATAGTAATAAATCAGGATGCCGAATTTCCGCAGGAGATTTCCTATTTTCCCGGTGGTTGGTCGAATACAGGTCGAGTAAGCGACCCTCCGTTTTCCTTTGTCGGATTCGATCTTTTCCACAGGCGTTGCCGTTAATGGCAGCAACGTCCGTTCGATACGATGAACTTATTTCTGTTCGTATTATCCTGGTTCTTCGGACTGATCCATGTTCTCTGTCAGCACGTGATCTCAATGGAGGAGAGTCCTCTCCACAATATTTATTTTGCAGTAGGTAATGACTAAGAGTAGCTTGGAGACAATGTACTACATGAATTTTATTGGTACAGACCCTGGTCTACTGTTCTCCCTACCGATCCGCCGAGGACAAGTAGCTGACCATATTTTCTCGGTTTCTTTTTCTCTTTGCGCCTATATGGCTAGGAGGCCTTAAAATAACTTTTTCGATTAAAAATCCAGAGGCCCTCTAAAGGTTACATCATGGATAACTGAACGAACTCATTTAAGGTCCAATCAACGTGATTGCATACCGCATGCCATAGATCAGTGCCAGAGCAGCAAACTTTCCAGAAGATAACTTCATACATCGAGAAACTGCGTTTTCTCCTCGGTGTGCTGAAAAACTGAGTAGTAAACGGAAAGCCTACTCTGGTTGCAGGCAGCCAGTGTCAAGCAAGGGTACCGGTCGCGTGTTCCGGGTCAATAGATAAAGGCGTGGCAGGTGCTAACGACCGGTGTCCCGCAGCTAAATCGCTGCGCGGCGGCTCCGCTGGGAGAGGTGAAAGGGTCTCGGTTAGCCGAAAACTGATTTAGAATGGGCGGACGACCACGGACCACACGTTGGCACCGAACGCCGACCACTCTCTCCCCAGCAGGCGATTCGGCCCCACATACCGCCCGAAGCCTTCCTCCAGCGTTCCTCGTGCACTGCTCGTCAACTAAATTTGACGATTAACCACCATTGTGTCGCATATTCACCGTCCAACTTAAGAGCGTACTACTTCGTTGTAACCAATGCATCTAAACTCGAGATTTCTTATTGACTACATGGCTTGTTCAAAAGGCGCGGGGCAAAACGATAACTGAAAAATGCAAGTACACTGAAGAGACAATAATCATGCAATAGCGCTGTGCACATATCCAGATGGCAGTAGTACCGTGTACACAAGGTACAAAATGGCAGCGCATTGAAAAAACCGTCATTTGTTCTCACATGGCGTCGGAATGGTAGCTGCAGCTAGACGCACGGGACCTGCACTTCGGAAATCGTTAGTGAATTCAATATTCAGAGATCCACAGTGCCAAGAGTTTGCCGAGAATGCCAGATTTCAGGCATTACCCCTCATCATGGACAATGCAGGCCTTCTCTGACTCGTTTGATGCGGCGCGCCACGAACTGCTCTCCTGTGCCAGCCTCTTCATCTCAGAGTAGCACTTGCAACCTACGTCCTCAGTTATTTTTCTGGATGTATTAAAGTCTCTGACTTCCTCTAAGTTTTTGCTCTCTACAGCTCCCTCTAGGACCATGGAAGTGATTCCCTCACATCTTAACAGAAGTTCTATCATCCTATCCCTTCTCCTTATCAGTGTTTTCCACATATTTCTTTCCTCTTCGATTCTACATAGAACCTCCTCGTTCCTTACCTTATCAGTCCACCTAATTTTCAACATTCATCTGTAACACCACATCTCAAATGCTTCCATTCTCATAAATTTCTTCCTCAGATTAAGGCCTTTTCCCTCGTCGGATTTCCTTCATAGAGACCTTCCATGTACTCTTTGCACCTATCAGCTCTCTTCTCTGCATTTAACAGTGGAATTCGTGTTGCACCTTTAATGTTACCACCCTTGCTTTTAATTTCACCGAACGTTTATTTGACTTTCCCATATTCTGAGACAGTCCTTCGACAAACTTTTCTTTTTTGATTTTTTCACATTTTCAATACAGCCGTTTCGTCTTAGCTTCCCTGCACTTCCTGCTCATTTCATTCCTCAGCTACTTGTATTTATGTATTTCTGACCCGGGTTCGATTCCCGCCGAGGTCAGGGATTTTCTCTGCCTCGTGATGGCTGGGTGTTGTGTGATGTCCTTAGGTTAGTTAGGTTTAAGTAGTTCTAAGTTCTAGGGGACTGATGACCATAGATGTTAAGTCCCATAGTGCTCAGAGCCATTTGTATTTCTGAATTTCCCTGAACATTTTTGTACTTCCTTCTTCCATCGGTCAACTGAAATATTTCTTCTGTTACCAAAGTTTTCTTCGCAATTACCTTCTTTGTGCCTATGTTTTTCTATTCAATTTCTGTGGTTGCCCTTTTTTGAGATGTCCATTCCTCTTCAGCATTAGTGCCTACTGAGCTATTCCTTATTGCTGTATCTACAGCCTTCGAGAACTTCAAGCGTACCTCATCTTTCCTTGGTACTTCCGTATTCCACTTCCTTGCATATTGATTCTTCCTGACTAATCTCTTGAACTTCAGCCTACTCTTCATCACTACTACATTTTAATCTGATCTGAGTCTATATTTGCTCCTGGGTACGCCTTACAAAAAAAATGGTTCAAATGGCTCTGAGCACTATGGGACTTAACTACTGTGGTCATCAGTCCCCTAGAGATTAGAACTACTTAAACCTAACTAACCTAAGGACATCACACACATCCATGCCCGAGGCAGGATTCGAACCTGCGACCGTAACAGTCGCGCGGTTCCGGACTGCGCGCCTAGAACCGCTAGACCACCGCGGCCGGCTACGCCTTACAATCCAGTACCTGATTTCGGAATCTCTGTCTGACCATGATGTAATCTAAGTGAAATCTTCCCGTATCACCCGGCCTTTTCCAACTATATCTCCTCCTCTTGTGATGCGTGAACAGACTGTTCACTACTACCAGCCCACATTCTCTTGCAAACGTTTCTTCTACTCCTTCTCTTACAACTGCATTCCAGTCCCCCATGACTTTTAGCTTTTCAACTTCCTTCACATACTTTATGACCCTTTCAGTACCCTCACATACTTTCTCTATCTCTTCACCTTCACCTTGCGACGTCGGCATGTATACCTGAACTATCGTTGTCGGTGTTGGTTTTTTGTCGATCCTGATCAGAACAACCCTATCACTGAACTGTTCACAGGGACACACTCTCTGCTGACCTTCCTATTTATATCGGATCCTACTCCCGTTATACCACTTTCTGCTGCTGTTGATATTGCCCTATACTCGTCTGACCAGAAACCGTTGTCTACTTTCCATTTCACTTCACTGTACAAGATGCTACTCCAGGCGGGTGTAAAATGAATGTGCGCAACGGAAATACTGAACGCGAAAATGAAGATTTGGCCCTGTTTGACTACCTCCTGAAGCAGATCTTAGGATCTCTTAGTGGTGATTATTTCCTCCTTCTTGCACTTCAACATATAAATTACAAAATAAACATAAATGAATGATTAAGGGAACTAGTAACTACCAAATGATAAATGCTGTTTCCGCTTATACATTTATTGTAGATTAAAACCCCTTTATATTACAAATGATTATACATCAATGTCTAATCGACATAAAGGGATACAAATGAATTTCCTAACTAATATGATTAATCAATTGCCCAAATCTGCCCCTTTTATGGTCACGCGATCTAATATAAATAACGCGAGACGACTGACATCATCTACGTACCAAACACTAGAAGACACTACTTTCAAAGGTGATCGACAGTGGTGTGCAACCTCATTGGAAACAAAACTTACGTGATCACAGCTGTTTAGCTTTATAGGCCTAATAATCCGAAGCAAGTAGCAATATCACCGTATGTACTGCGTCCGGTGCGTGGGAATGATGGTTTTCGTACACATCTGCGGCGATGGAAGGACCCTAGCTACAAAATAAAACTCTTTCGAACACTAGGACGGCAGAAGGCGGTCCTCTGACTATTATCTAATACTGTCTTCTCGTTTCTGTGATATACAGACAAGAGACACGAACTCCCAGCCACAAGGTGGAATTTAGATAACGTCTCTACGTGAGTATAGACAGAAGAAATGCTCTCAATCACTGAACGCTGCGCACTCAACGACGACTCCCAACCCGGAGGCGAAGTCCAGAATCGTGTAAGTTTGCAACAGTACAGGGCCTAACTGTTCTAACTATAAAATCTCCTGAGAGCAAAGACAGAAAGTCTGTCTGTACCAACAAAACCTGATACTGAGCGACTGTCAAACCAGAGCTCTCAAAATCGAAGGCCTATTCTCTCCATCGCTGGCTTCCCTTCAAAACTAGCCTCCCCTGCATCGTAATTGCATAAGGCGAATCATCTTCTCGAAACCACGGAATATTCTCCCTCTCTACAGATTCTTCCGAACACCGATCAACCATATTTTAGTCTTTTGTCGTCCAGCGCGGGAAGTTTGCTAGGAAATACCTTTACTCATACAATGGTAGGCTTCTCAGAGTAAAAATCCTCGGAAATAACCCAGCCTGCGACTTCCGAGGTAACGCTTCCTCGTTCCTCTCTGCTGCGTCCAAGATTTTCAGAGTTTCCGAAGTATTATCCGGTTATCCTTCCGGCCCCATTACAACACCGGGCAGCCGCCGCTGTATTGTGCTTCCGTGCTCAGGTGCCCAGACCGTCCGTCTTGGCACTTCCTGTGTGAAGCAGAATCTGTGCGGGCTTTTCAACCCAGGGCTTGAGGTATACCTCCCGTTTCATTTCCACTGGCATTCCAACCTCTGCTAGTATAGGCAATCATTCATTAAGGCGTTTTGATAATAAAGACACTCCGTCACCTTTCATGCAATAAGCGTTAACAACTATTTACAAGGTGTATGTGACAACGTCAGTCTTCTTTAAATATTCGTATATACGATATACAACCTATTGGTTGTGGTTGTAAATCACGGGAAGTGTGGAGAAGAGTTCTTATAAGGTGCGAAATTATTGCCACCTTTCAACTGACCCCTAGTATATCTAGACTGAGCCTTTGCATTTCCCTTTTCAGATTTTCTAGCTGCTCTACCACGTTCAAGCTTGTGGCACTCCACGCCGCACCTCGTAGAACGTTATCTTTTCGTTGGTTATTCAATCATTTTCTCATTGTCACCTCCCGTTTGGAAGTCTCCTCCTGGAGAGTTTAATGGGGAAGAATTCCGGAGAGATCATCATGACACTTTTTCAGTTAAAGGTCTCACGTCCTGAGGATACACGTTATGTGTCTTTAATGCAGCGGTTTCCATTGCCTTTTGCATCCTAACGCTGTTGTTCATTGCTGATTCCTCCGCCTTAGGGGCAGTTTCCCACCTCAGGGACAAGAAATTCCGCTGAACCTCTGCCCGTTCCTACACTCTCTTGGACAAAGCCGTTGGCAAAGTAAGGGTGACTACTTGTGCCGAAGTCTTCGGCTATCAGTGTTGCTTATTAATGAAAATTTTAAACGGTGGGGATTTTGAATTCGGGACCGAGACCGTTAAGATTACAAATCAAAGACGCTACCAATGGAACACGAGTGAAAAGCTTTGTCTTGTACTTAACCAGAACAGCGGCATTGGCTTAGAATTGTCGGTGCTAAAAGGCAACCGACACTAAGTGAAATAACAGCAGAAATCAGTGTGGGACGCACAACGAACGCATCCGTCAGGACAGTGCGACGAAATTTGGCGTTAATTTGCTATGACGGCAGACTACCGACGCGAATGCGTTTGCTAACAGCACTACATCGCCTGCAGCGCCTATCCTGGGTTCGTGACCATAACGGTTGGGTCCTAGATGACTCGAAAACAGTGGGCAACTTATACGAGTCCCGATTTCAGTTTGTAAGTGCTGTTGGTAGGTTTACAGTGTGGCGCTGACCGAACATAGCCATTGACTCACACTGTCAGCAACGCACCGTTCAAGCTGGCGGTGGCTCCATAGTGGTGAGCTGTGTTTACGTGGAACTGATTACTGACTGGAAGTGGTTCGGCTACTTGGAAGCCACTTGCGGTCATTCATGGACTCCATGTTTCCTAACAACGCAGGAATTTTTATGAATTGCCGTGCACCATATAATCGGGCCACAATTGTTCGCGATTGGTTTTAGGAACATTCTGTACAATTCCAGCGAATGATTTGGCCTCCAAATCACCCGATATGAATCCCATCGAACATGTATGGGACGTAATTTAGAGGTCAGTTCTTGGACAGACTCCCGCACCGACAATAAATTCACAATTATGGACGGCTATAGAGGCAGCATGGCTCAGTACTAGTGTAAGGGGCTTCCAACGACTTGAGTCCATGTCACGTCGAGCTGCGGCGCTACACGGGGCAAAAGGTCAGGCTCGGTATTAGGAGGTATCCCATGACTTTTGTCACCTCGGTGTACAAGGTACATCTAAAATAACGGCCCATACTTCTTGTTTTTCATCGAATGAAATGGCGCAGTGGTAGGGCTCGCATTAGAAAAGATGATGATTAAAATACCCGTCCAGCCATCCAAGTTTGCAATGGTTTTCCTTAACCGTGACAAAGAACGTTGCCAATTTCGCTTTCCTTCTCTCTCTCTCTCTCTCTCGTTCGCTCTCTCTCTCTCTCTCTCTCTCTCTCTCTCTCTCTCTCTCTCTCTCTCTCTCTCTCGCATTCCCTAATGACTTCGTCATCGACGATATGCCAGACTTGAACTTCCTTGCTTCCTTCTTCTTCCTCCTTCTCTTCCTTCTTCTTTAGGCGTTACTGAATTATTACTGAATATAGGCTTCTTTCTATTTAGCCGATTCTTTGCCATCAGGTATCACCGTTTATACCATTGGTCTCTTTCAAGTAACCAAGGCCACCTCTTCTGGTATGTCAATGAACCACCTAATGGCTCAATAGAATGTAGGCTATGCCTCGCTATGTGGTCAGCTCATTGTCATTTAAATCCGACACAGTTCACGCTGACGTCTACTACCCGTGTTTTTCTTCCACTCGCCTCGCATTTGGGAGTACAACGGCTCAAATCCGCGTCCGACCATCCTCATTTAGGTTCTCCGCTATTTCCTTAAATCGCTGAAGACTAATGCCGAGACGCCTCCTTTGAAAGGGTATAGTCGACGTCCACCCCCATCCTTCCTTAATCCGAGCTTGTGCTTCGTCTGTAATGACCTCGTTGTCGAAGGGAGGTTAAACACTAATCTTCCTTCTCTTTTTCTATTCATCTTTGTATCTGTCTTGCCTCTGGACCTGGCGCATCTCAAAACAAGTAAAACTGTCATAAATCTGATGACTGGCTTGAACACCACAGTGTTTTAGTTGTCATGACGTTGTTGGAAGTGGCACGTTATTTCCTTTTATATTTGAATTGACTCCCCAGCCATTTCTACGGGATCGTACAGTTTAACGTGCGTTCTGATTCACAGTGCAACACGCCATTTTTCACATAAAAAAAAAAAAAAATTCCAGGTGTGAAAGAAGTGATAAGTAACAGATAAAAATCATAGGATTGACCAGGAATCGAACCAAAGGTTTCTTTTGTTTATAGTGTGCGACTTTACCACTTTTTTCTCCAATTTGGGGTATGCTGGAGGGGGTCAGGGGTAGAGTGGACAGGGGTTGCAAACCAAGGCGTGGGCGTGGCCACGGTGTCCCCGATGCTACTTGATGAAAAGGGAGAGACGGGGGGGGGGGGGGGGGGGGACGGAGTATGTGGCAAACCAAAAACAAAAACATCTATAATAATTTACATCCAAAGAGCAACAACTGTATTATATTTATTTTTTCTTTTATTTTACATTTTTACATATACTTGAAGAACCAAAGACTTTGGTACTCCGTGCTAAGTCGGAGGCAGAGGAGTAAATGACGCTTCTAGCCTGTGATGCATATTGAGAAGAAAAATGAAAAGCGAAATTGTAACAGAAGTGACACATCATCGGATGTGACGGCGGGTCACCCGGTGTGTCTTCTCGTACCAGCCAGTATATGATCAGCCATATCAACATCTCTCGCCACGGACGTTCCAGCAACTCGGAGGATGATGCAAGACACTCCATAGTTAATTTAAAAATAATTGACTTTCATGCGCATGGCGAAAGTGAGTTCGCTAATGACCTCAGCGCTGAGTGCCCGTAAGCTCCAAAAATGGCGTGGTGCTGCTCATCGAGATAACACCAGAAACTAAGAACGTGTTTGGGGTCGTCACGGTACAGATATTTCACGGCTTGACAACGGATCCATAAGACTGCATTCATCCGAGCTCTGGGTAGAACGTTTCATACGATACCAAAATCATGCGTGTGTCAATATGAAGTGACGTTACATGTAGGATGTACCCTAAAATGTGGCAAACAAGGTACCACACATGTCCCGCATCCCCACAGCTGAGACGACGTTCTTCAGTATCTACCTCATGGCATGTCAGTCCAGTGGGTGAATCCACCAGGTGGTTATAAAGGCGTTCGTGTGTCGTGTACTTCCACAACCACCAACCATGTGGCTTGAACATGAGCCAAATAAGGGGTGGTGTACCATTTTCCATATCAGTCTCCACCACGTCTTCGGACATTTGGATTCGATGAAATTAGGCCAGAGGTACCAATAAAGCTCACCATAGAGGCGTTTCGTCGTCGCCGAACGTGGGATCGGGGTCAATTGGCGTGGTACCTTTGGTCAAAAAAGAATCGTCTGAGGTAACTGAAGCGAATGAAGAAGTCTCTTAACATAAAATAGTTTCTAATGTTGCTGAGCAATAATTTTTAATTGAACACACCGCCTTTTGACTGTATTGTTTAATTACGACACAGGTTTCACCCTTTTATGCCATTTCCAAGCGATTTAGTTTATGTCATTAACATATATTGCAGGACATGAAGCTCAAAATTGCCCCTAAAATAAGAGAAATATTGCCTCCCCATGAAATGCCAGATTTGAAATCACAATCTTGTAAAAAGATTAGTAAATAATAGTAGGAGCACATCACATTTAATTTAAGAAAAGGTTTACTACGTTAGATAAAAGATGAACATATCTCGTTGAGTCGTAATGATAGTGAAATCTCCTAACATAATCAGTGTCGAGAGTGGCCAGTTCCAGTGTCATCAGTAACGAGCTCCTAAGCCTCCATGGGCTTTAGGTGGGTGCAACTGTAGAAAGCCATCACCCTGTCATGGATTCAAACTGAAACGCATTGTCATAGAAACACTTATAGAAAACAACAACACAACCAATCAAATAAACAAATGTCTGAGTCTCCCTTTGTGCTTGGGCAGAGTGAGGGAGTTGTATCTATTTTTAAACAACATACCTTTGCTGATAAAGAAGCTGTGAGCAACAATAATGTTATGAGCCATTGTGTGCATGATGCAGCATGCATGGAGCAGACCTGGTATAGCATGGACTTCCTAGGAAAGTTTGGTCAGTGGAGACTGCGTGGCAGACTGCGTACCGTATACTGTAATCGACAGTCTTTGTACGACATGTGGAAGCCACAATGCTAACTACACATTGACATAATGTGCTCGATGTATGATGCTGAGAGCCATAAGAGTTGGTCCATGTCTGTTGATTGTCGGTGGTAAAGTCCAGTTCTAGAAATGTGTCGGTAAGCTGAATGGGGGCAACACACTCCCATGACAAACTCGACTATATAGGCAGCGCGAGAGACTTGTCGATGTTGAGTTCGCGAGAGGACAAGTTACTCTCCCACCTACTTTTCGTTTATGGAAAATTCGTAAAGATTTTGTTACAAGCTGACACACCTTGAGTGAGACTCTAGAAAGTTAACGGCCTGAGCACACGTTGATGGAGCATGGTAGGGTACCAAAATCATGAGGTATTTTTATGTTTCTTAGCTCATAGAAGTGGCATGATTGGAGTGGAAAGCAATTGGCAACGAGCCAATCCCTCAGTAAATCTTGCCAGACAGGTCCACAGCTCTACACGACAGACAGAGCAGCCCCTCATTGAGACAGGTCTCCACCATAACAATGTCACGATACCTTCATTGGCGCCAGCCAAAGGCTAGGCTCAGGACGATGGACTGAAGGGATGCATCTACACAGTGGAGTCATAAACTGGGAATTGTGTGCAGAGCCACGCATAATAAAAATTCACAAGTTTTCACGATCGTCAATACTGCAGACAGGCCTGTGACCCACTTCCATCGGCCACGTCGGTTGTATAAGAAACTCTGGCGTCTGAGAAACGTTACGAGAAAGAATATTTATTACACCTCATAGCTAAGACTAACAAGGTCCAAGGATCATGCGATTTAGATGAAGATCTATAAGATTGTATTTGTTTGCTTGTTTCTGTGGGAAGTGACACGACTTTGGAGAAAAACTTCTTCCCCATCCAAGAAAACTTAAAAAAAAGCCAGTAATTGGCGGTTTCCTTTCTTTCCAGAGAGGCAGGTTTCGTAACTCTTGCCCTGGCTCCACATGAATTTGTGCCGTCGTGTGGGAGGGGAGATTTAGTGGCTCTAGAGCCCTATGATTGGCTCAAGACGGCGTGAAGTCGGTATCGTTCATGCACTTTGCGAGAAAACGGATTTTCTTTATTTCTGAAGAGGTGCGAAGAATTCAGAAGCTGGACTTCGGTGTGGTAAGGGACTTCTGGTCGATGCTCTGGAATGTGTGGTTCGTGCTTGGGACCTGTCCTGAGGCTGACTTCACTTGCAAGTAGTTAGACTGGAGAGCCTGTGGTGAAGTTCTTACTGTACCGACAGTATGACTTAAAACGTCTCGGACTACTCACTTGCCGAGGGCAGACATATTCGTTTTTGGTTTACCAGTCTTGACGTTTGGTATCCTTGAGTGCTCTGTCGTATAACTGGTCCTTGGTATGACCAGCGAACGGCTGTGTTACACACTGAAATCTACCGTCATTTCAGGGCTCTTGTAGAGAGTAAATTGTGATCCATCTGCCTTGTCGCTAGACCGTGAGATTTTGGCATTTCTTTCGTGGCCGCGATCGATACACAGGTGCCGCCTTACGCCTCGCCTCCGCCGTACACATCTGCCAGCTGCAAGTTGCTTCGCCACACAAAGCAAACAGGGTAACGTACTGCTGCTCCAGGATTGTCAGGGCGTACACATCTCAATCGCCACTTGCTCTCAGCTACACGTATATAGAGAAACTTCTGTAGTTTGAACAATCAAAGTCTGCTCAGCGTCAGATCAATTCGGATTGCATTATCCACATTTTTAGGGCCAGAGTACTTGACTCACTTCTGCCACCCAGGATCCTAGTCCATTGTGGTCTTAAACCACCGGTTAGTTGTTTACAGTATTCAATCAATAACTTTTTTAGCATAATTTATGTCTGTCGCTGTTTTGGGAAAATAAAAAATGGTTCAAATGGCTCTGAGCACTATGGGACTTAACATCTGTAGTCATCTGTCCCCTAGAATTTAGAACTACTTAAACCTAACTAACCTAAGGACATCACACACACCCATGTTCGAGGCAGGATTCGAACCTGCGACCGTAGCGGTCACACGGTTCCAGACTGAAGCGCCTAGAACCGCACGGCCACACCGGCGACTTGGGAAAATAAATTTTGTTAGTAATCTAAATTTTGCATACATTCCCAATCATTTTGTATAGTCCCCACAGGGAAAACTTTCATTGTAGTATATCCTGCCAGGATGTCGGATTAATGGCACCTTCCGTGACCGTCAGGTCGCGATGCCTAGCGTAGTCATTCAATTTGACGTCCCTTGCGCAGGATTTTGAATTGATGGCACCTTCTGTGACCGTCAGATCGTAGATAGTGTTGCATAGTGAAGTTTCTGTTCCCCATGTTTAATGTGGTGCACTAGGTAGAATAGATTCGCGTTGCTGGCGCCTAGACATAGTACTAATATTTAATTATTGTATCTGTGTATTTTCATGTTGTGGTTGTGACTTCTGTGTCACCTGACTGTTTCGGACGGCGAACGAAGTTGTGCTGATTTGTTAGGATTGAGATTTTCGTTTGTGAGTATTGACAAGCATGCTGTTATTTGAATTCGTTGTCAGGAACTAGGAATCAGAAGCTCAAGGGAGAGTAATTAAGAGTAGAATCTGTGTGGCATAGGAATGTGTAATTTTTAAATTCGTTTGGGTCAAAATTAGATTACATGCTTACAAGAAGCAAGGCACGTTTGCTGCAGAGTAGCAGAAGTAATGATGTTTTGTTAACCATGGATCCACGTCAGATTATTAGCGGTGACTAGGCAGATTTTACACGAGATTCTCAGGCAAATACAGTTGCAAACCGGACAGCATTGTCGCACGTAGAACCTGCAGAGTATGAAGACATGT
Organism: Schistocerca americana; assembly: GCF_021461395.2. NCBI lineage: Eukaryota > Metazoa > Arthropoda > Insecta > Orthoptera > Acrididae > Schistocerca > Schistocerca americana. Next base: position 613,708,397 of record NC_060119.1, on the reverse strand, counting down.
CTCAGTCAGGAGACGAAATTGAACAGGAGACCGCGGCAGAACGAAATGTAGGCGTTGCTGGTACGAGACAAGCCATCAGTGAAACTGGCAGACCAGAATTACGAACGAAACGTCACAGAAGGTTGGGATGTCGTTCATCTAGTCCTGACGGATTTAGCGGTGGATCTCAGTTTGAGGCTCTCATGCATTTCACGCAAGATGCAGAGAAAAGAGACGAGAGGGAGAGGAGAAAAGACACAAATTAGTCATAAGAACGGTCACAGACGGTATAGATGAAGTAAAGAAAGAGATCGTAAGAATACAATAAGAGCTAGAGAATGTCAAGAAAACGACAGCAGAAACGGGTGATGTCACGGACCAGGTGAAGCACGACGCCAAAACAGCGCGATTAGTAGCGCAAGTAGCACGAAAGGACTCATCAGTGGCCAAAGAACAACTGGCAAGAACTGAGGTGTGTAGGACATAAAACTCACTTGCAACTCTCCAAACGCAAGGCCATAAAATAGTTCAAGAAATTCAGGAAAAAATGAGTGAGGCTGCGAAGCGAATCGAAGATAGAAATCAAACGGGCCGAAATCTCTGAAGTTAAAGATCAACAGACCCGAGTTGCCCCGCGACGAAACGAGTTGGCAAAGGACGTTCGGCAGGCACATGAGCGGGTCGCGCAATTGCAAACACAATCTCGTCCGATATAACGCCATCGAGAGCATCACAGAAGTGAAGAAAATCTTTTGCGACTCTCCGAAATGCTATATGAGGACAGACACCCCGTACATGGACGAATGCAGCAGGAATATGTACCTGCCGCTGCGGAACGCGTAACAGAAAATGCTCCGTCGGTAACACGCAGCATGTTAGAGACAGAGCCGGAAAACAATTGTACACGTCTACGGAGGTCAGAAACGTTATTACGTTAATTTGACAACACGAGGGGATACCATAACAGTGCACAAGGATCGTTTGGGCACGGATACATGGAATCAACCGCTGCAGGCGAGAGGGAAAATTCGTACGGCGGATACGTCGAACCTTTCGACCACAAACTTTCGACCATCCAGAATTTTCAAGTCTACAAGGAGGCAAAAAACGCATTACATGCAAAGACCTGGATGGCACAGTACGATCACGTGCTACCAGAATCATGACCACTGAAGTACAAGCTCCAGTTTAACTGTAGTTTCTTGGAAGGGTCGATTAGCCGGCCGATGTGGCCGAGTGGTTCTAGGCGCTTCAATCTGGAACCGCGCGATCGCTACGGTAGCAGGTTCGAATCCTGCCTCGGGCATGGGTGTGTGTGATGTCCTTGGGTTAGTTAGGTTTAAGTAGTTCTAAGCTCTAGGGGACTGATGACCTCAGATGTTAAGTCCCATAGTGCTCAGAACCATTTGAACCATTCTGAAGGGTCGATTGCAGAACAAATGCGCGGAGTTGCGGCGATTTGTCGCTCCTACCAAGAATTTAAGGATACATTCCTTAGCACAGACTGGTCGCAAGACACAAAGGAGAGGCTGAAGCAGGAGATCATGTTAGGAAACGACTTCGACGCGTCAGGGTTCCAAAGTCCTGTCAAATTCTTCGAATTCCTGGCCAAGAAGAACCGATTCTTGGACCAACCGTATAGTCCAAAAGAAACTATCAGGCACTGCTACACTAAATTACCTTTATGTTACGTTCTTTATTTTGGCCAGCTCGTCGAAGCATGAAGTAGCCAGATCTGAGGGACATTCGGATGTGACAGTTACCCTTTCCTAGACTGCATACTCGTCGTCAAGCTTCTGGTCGGCCATGTCTGACCTCCACAAGGGAGGATCTCCGTATTGTGCATCAACCACATCATAGCCACTTCACACTTGCTCCTACCATTTGAGAACAATAAATGGAGCCCCAGCAACATTCTGTGGCATCCCACACCATTAGTGTGAGAGTAGCTGCGGTCCCACACATAGGTTACCTTTAAGACCTCAGCACAGACCGCTGCATTTTGAGTGGTTCCATGACTGGGAACCATGCACTGCTGATGAATGGCATCGCTCTGTGTCCAGCGATTAATCTCTGTTCTGCAGTACCCCAGATGACCATCATAGGCAAGTATGGGCGCCATGGGTGAGGTTCCATGGTGTTACTGTTGGCGTCGAGGTGTGGAGTTCTGTCGGATATGACTTTACGTTACGGCTGGCTCACAGAGCACAACCACACGTCACTAATGTCCTGTTACCTCTCATGTGAGAGTATTCTGCTGGAACTTTTCAACACAGCAACGCTCGCCCACACAAGGTACGTGTCTCTTTGAATTATCTGCACATTCCTCAGATACTCCTGCGGCCACCAACTTTTCCCATAGAACATGCGTGGGACCAGCTCGGACATAAAACCCGTCCCAGTGTCAGTATCCAGTATATCAAGGACCAATTGCACAGCATTTGTGTATCACCTAGTCTCAGGACAGGCTACAATAGCTTTTAGCAATGAGTCTTTCCATGTATCCAGCACAGAGAGGGCTGCAACGTCGTACCAATCAGATTAGATTAGATTAGATTCAGTTTCCATTCCATAGACCCAAAAACTGTGATGATTTCCGTGGGTGGGGAACATGTCAGAAAGTATGACATAAAAACATAAAACATTTGAATATAAAACTTACCATCCTGATCAATTGCCAAGACACTGTCGAAATAGGTGAATACAATGCGCTAAACAGGAATTGCTAAATCAAATATCAAAAACAGTTTTGCATCACCTCGGTTCCGAGAGTTCCAGAATCTGTACACAAAATTTGGAATAGAGATCAACATAAACATCATTTCCTACCTTTTTATTGCTCACGAAAACCACAAATTGCATGTTGTACCACTATACAGCGAGACCTTCAGAGGTGGTGGTCCAGGCTGTTGTACACTCCGGTACCTCTAATACTCAGTAGCACGTCCGCTTGCATTGACGCATGCCTGTATTCGGCGTGGCATACTATCCACGAGTGCATCAAGGCACTGTTGGTCCAGATTGTACCACTCCTCAACGGCGATTCGGCGTAGATCCCTCAGAGTGGTTGGTGGGTCACGTCGTCCATAAACAGCCTTTTTCAATCTATCCCAGGCATTTTCGATAGGGTTCGTGTCTGAAGAACATGCTGGCCACTCTAGTCGAGCCGTGTCGTTATCCTGAACGAAGTCATTCGCAAGATGTGCACAATGGGGGGCGCGAGTTGTCGTTCGTGAAGCAATATGCGGCTGATATGGTTGCATATCGGTCGGAGGATGGCATTCACGTAGCGTTCAGCCATTACGGCTTCCTCCATGACCAGCAGCGATGTACGTCGGCCCCACATAATGCCACCCCAAAACAGCAGGGAACCTCCACCTGCTGCACTCGCTGGACAGTGTGTCTAAGGCGCCCAGCCTGACCGAATTGTCTCCAAACACGTTTCCGACGATTGTCTGGTTGAAGGCATATGCGACACTCATCGGTGAAGCGAACGTGATGTCAATCCTGAGTGGTCCATTCGGCATGTTGGTGGGCCCATCTGTACCGCGTTGCATGGTGTCGTGGTTGCAAAGATGGATCTCGCCACAGACGTCGGGAGTGAAGCTGCGCATCATACAGCATATTGCGCACAGTTTGAGTCGTAACGCGACGTCCTGTGGCTGCCCGAAAAGTTTTATTCAACATGTTGACGTTGTTGTCAAGGTTCAAAAATAGTTCATATGGCTCTGAGCACTATGGAACTACTGAGGTCATTAGTCCCCTAGAACTTAGAACTAGTTAAACCTAACTAACCTAAGGACATCACACACATCCATGCCCGAGGCAGGATTCGAACCTGCGACCGTAGCGGTCTCGCGGTTCCAGACTGCAGCGCCAGAACCACGCGGCCACTTCGGCCGGCTCGTCAGGGTTCCTCCGAGTCATAATCCGTAGGTAGCGGTCATCAACTGCAGTGGTACCCCTGGGCGGCCTGAGTAAGGCGTGTCACCGACAGTTCCTGTCTGTTTCTTCTCCATGTCCGAACAACATCGCTTTCGTTCACTCAGAGACCACTGGACAGCCCTTCAATGCGGACACGATCGGACCGCGGTACTGAACGTCTAGGCATGGATGAACTACAGACAACACGAGCCGTGGACCTCCTTCCTGGTGGAATGACTGGAACTGATCGCCTGTCCGACTCCCTCCGTCTAATAGGCGCTGCTCATGCATGGTTTTTTACGTCTTCAGGTGGGTTTAGTGACATCTCTGAACAGTCAAAGGGACTGTGTCTATGAAATAATATTTACAGTCAGCGTCTATCTTAAGTAGTTTTGGAAACTGGGGTGATGCAAAACTTTTTTTGATATGTCTATTTACAGAATTAACACGCTATCAGAATGAAACATTGTTATGCAGTATTAATAAATTTATCGTACACAAAATACCTAATCTTGACTGTTGTGACAAAGTGCTGTCAAAACTGAAATCTAACAGACATTTTTACCTACGCTGGCTTAAGTCCCTGTTAAGATATTCATCTATAAAGTAGGAGTTGCCTATCAAAAAATCTTTCAAACTATTTAAACCGTGCTTTATCTGAAACCAAGTTTTTAATGGTTGCTGGCAAATTATTGAACATGTGTTACTGAACATTTGATCCCTTTTTGTACCAAGATAAGTGATGTTAGGTCTTTATGTATATTGTTCTTATTCGAAGTATTGATACTATGTATTAAACTATTGGTTGTAAATAGATATGTATTATTTGCAAAAAATTTCATTAAGGAATAAATATACTGGGAAACAGTGGTTAGAATATGAAGTTCCTTGAACAGGTTTCTACATAACGTTCTTGAATTTACACCACAAATGATTCTTATCCCACGCTTTTGCTCAGTTTGATGAGTTCCCCAGTATATAATCCCATATGACAAAATAGAATGAAAGTAAGCAAAGTATGCAAGTTTTTTTATACTTATTCCTCGTACATCTGACATCATTCTCACTGTAAATGCAGACTTGTTTAGGCGCTTAAGCAATTCTGTGGTATGCCCTTCCCAACTGAATTTCTTGTGGAGTTGTAATCCCAGAAAGTTAACACTACCAACCTCTTCGATCTGCATGGGTTCATATGTTATACACATGCTGGAAGGAAATTTTTTACAGGTTCTGAACTGCATGTAATTGGTCTCCTCAAAGTTTAATTTGCTTTAAACCACCCATTGTCAGTGAAAATTTGATTAGCAGCTATTTCTAAATCTGTACTTGACTTGCTACATATTGCAGTGTTTGTATCATCTGCAAACAAAACAAACTTAGCATCTGGCAATGTAACAGACGAGGTCATTAACGTACACAAGAAAAAGCAATGGAGCCAAGATGGAACCCTGAGGAACACCATATGTAATTAATTCCCGGTCAGATGAAGACTGACTGCTTACTGCACAGGTATTTCGCAACGACACCCTTTGTTTCCTGGTAGGTAGATAAGACTCAAGCCGTTTTGTAGCACTGCTGGTGACACCATCATATTCTAATTTACTTAAGAGAATGCTGTGGTTCACACAGTCAAAGGCTTTTTACTGGCCACAGAAAATGCCAGTAGCCTCTAATTTATTATTTAATGAATTAAGGACATTCTCACTGTAAATGTAAATAGCTTTCCCTATAGCAGAACCCTTAAGAAATCCAAACTGTAACTTACTTGCAGTCAGATGCTTAAGGAGATGCTTGAACATAACCTTTTCAAATATTTTTGAGAAATATGGCAAAAGTGAAACTGGTTGATAGTTTGATTATATCTCTTCATCCCCCTTCATGTAAAGAGGCTTAACTTCAGCATATTTTAGCCAGTCTGGAAATGTTCCGCTTATAAGAGATTGATTATACAAATAACTTAATATAGAACTCAAGTCGCATGAGCACTCTTTTATTAACTTCGTTGATATGTTATCATACCGACTCAAATACTTAGGTTTTACGGATTTTATGATGGGTGCTACTTCTTTGGGAGCCGTGAATGTCTTTTCCATTTTACTGAAGTCATTTTTAAAGACTGGTCTCAAATACTCCATTGCACTGCTCACTGAACCTGATAACCCCAAGCTGTCACTAACAGAAATGAAGTACATATTTAAGAAGTTTGCAACACTATATGCACTTGTTACCAAAGTCTCATTTATTTTTAGAGTTACCTGTTCCTCTTCCTTTTTAGCCCCACCTGTCTCTGTCTTCATTATATACCATTAAATTTTTATTTTGTTGCCTGATGTAATTATCTTTTTCTCATAATAAAGCTGCTTCGATTTCTGGCAGGGTTCTTGTTAAGTTTGACTCGATTTTGTAATTTCTGAAATAACATTCCCTCTCTACCCATAAAATTTCATTTAGTTTAATCGCTCCCTTCTGGGTGGATCACTTTTTTGTCGCGAAATGTCTTCAGGATAAGTTTAAGGATAAACAGAGCAAGAATGATGATTATGAAGAGTAAGTAGTTGGAAGAGTATTAAAGACTTGCTTAATATCGAAACTGAGACCGAAATGTTAATGGAAGAAGCGAAATAATTCTCCTATATAGGATTTGAAATTACACAGGAAGGTATAAGAGGCCGGCTGTCACAGAGAAGAAGGCTCTATATATGTCCGATATTTAACTGTGGAAGACATTTCTAAAACTGTACGTCGGCAGCACAGCCCTGTACGGATGTGAAACGTGGACAATAGGAAAGCAGGGAACATCTTCACAGTGAGATGTATGGCGAATGATTCTCACAATGTAAAACAATCTTTATACACGTTCTATTATTAAACTACCAATTACAAGTGTTCTTTGAAGAATAATTAGTAGCACTGGTGGTGATAGTAGTAGTAGTAGTAGTAGTAGTAGTAGTGCTGTACATCATAGAGCTCTTTTAGAGCATATTGGATACCTCATTGTATCACAATTTAAGAACAAAAAAAAACATAATTTATACAGAAAGGATGTACAAATTTAAGATCTAGTGCTACAAGAATGGGACAGGTAGTCGACTGTGGCCTGGATGTGGGAACCGTCCCGACATGTGCCAGAAATAACGTAGGGAAACCACGGAAGACCTATATCAAGTTGGCGAAATAAAGAATGGAGCATCCACGCCCAGGATACAAGAGCCAGTCTGTTAACAACACGATTATCTCATTCGGTTGACACCTAGTGAAATACAGTTTTGTAAAGTAATTATTTAATAATATGAATGACTGATTAGTGCTACTCTCTTCATTTATTTTTGTCCCCCAGTCACTGCGCACACTGCAAGCAATATACATATAATATTTCATGATGTAACACCACATACGTTATCATCTGACGTCAGGGCCACAGCGATTATGTTTGGGTCTCATTTTGTGTGTTTCAGATTTGCTGGCGTACAGACTGAGCCAACGTCATTAATGAGTGAGATGTTGAACTCAGAAAGAGAATAGGGTGCTATTATTATACACTGCAGAGCTCTGGGAGTAAGGCTTCCCAGCAAAGCAAAAACGAGAAAAGAAAAAAGAAGACAATGTGGTGTGAAATGATAATCTCTTACCAGCGTTATTATTATTTATTTGTGTTACTTTGTTACTAATCTCTACTGCGTGTTATCTAAGTAAGCCTTCACAGGCACTTTTTTACTGCCTTTCTAAATTCGTTTTTGTTAATCTCCTTAATTCCCTGAGGCAAATTATTGTACAGTTTGATTTAGTTGTAGAAAAATTTGTTTTTAGTTTTCTATTTATTCTTTCTTGGTAAATGTACGGTAGGTATAGATGTTGCTCTACTGCCATCGACATAGCCGTTGATGCACTAATTATGAGTGTTAATTCTGATGTGCACAAGCGATTGGTAAACGTACTCAAATGACGTGTTTTGAATAAATCTTCACAATGAGCCGGACTACTGATTTTCATTATTATTCTTATGCCCTTTTTCTGTAGTTTAAAAAATATGTCCATATTTCGTGCATTTGCCCTCCAAAAAGATTCCATAGATAAGAATTCAGCGTGCATATAAATGGTATGCAATCAAAACGCTAAAGATTACACACTGCTGATAGACTCTAAGGGCATAACTCGCTGATGACATTCTGTTTGAGAATATCTCTTTGCCTTCACACCACTCCAACTGAGAATCAGTATTCGTTCCTAGAAATTTTGATTGCCACACATTATATTGTATAGATTTTCCATCTATATTTAACCAAACAAGATGATTTCCTCTCTTCAAACAGATATTCTTGGGCTATCTTTCCTATGTTCAGAGTCGCTTTATTGCTGACTGATCAACTGTAAACTTCGTTGAGAGTTTCATATGCTGTCTAGGCAAGATAGTCTCTTGTTTCCTCATAATTATAATCTGTCATCGTCAAACAGATTTTCCACTTGAGTAACATTATTGGGCAAATCATTGTCGCACGTACGTCAGGAGCAGTATTGGTACCAGTATGTTACCCTGAGCAACTGTAATGTATTTGAAAGGAAGGGAACGATGAGTAGGAGGAGAAAGACAAGAAACGAAATAGTTTTGTTATTAGATGCGTAATGCTAGTTCACTAAAGGGTTGCCACCTAAGTATTCTAAAGGAACGCAAATGAATGTCTGGCCCCTAGCGGTCCATGGAATAGCGGGGACGCCCACGATGCAGCAGCAGTGGGAATTAACATGTCCACGCAAATCGCTTATTGTCTTAGCTTAAGGCATCAGCATAGCGGCGCAGCGACAACTGAATGCTAAACGCCTGAAAATGCGCGCTGGGGATGTCGTTAATCCTCCCAATCTCCAGAAGGGCGGGGCTGACCTGTGGCTCTTGCAACGAGCTTTATGGCTTCTGTACACGTCGACCGCTTGTTACTCGTGACAGCGGAGCGCCGTTTGCATTTCGGTGATACACAGGTTATATATTGGAGAGTTAGCAATGCGCAACGAATGAATGCTTCGTTGAAAGGTGACTACATTATTTGAAACATAAAGCACAAACAAGTTTCTCGAAACTATTTATTAAAATGTTTACAGCTGTTTAGAAATCATTTATAGTTTTGGGTATAACCTCCAACATTTTTACGTTACAGTTTTCAGACTTTAAGAATGGGTATAGATTTACCTCTTGTGATACGGCGATCGTAGAGTAACCGTGCAGGTTTACGAAGGCGCTGATATATAAAATAAACCTTTCTAGTTTCTAGGTTTTCATCATTGAGATTGTAGTGTTTACCGAAGAGAACAGAGTAGATGATACAATATTATAAAGTTACAGATTTTGTTTTACGTATGTGCTAAGTGGTTGGTGTTGGAATTGGAAAACAGCGATACATGTTTGATGGGAGCTATGTTAGCATTAATACCAAAACTGCAATAGCCTGAGAGTTAGCTACAACTGCTCCGAGTTCTGACGAGTTGTAAATCCTGTGAAGGATATTCCCTCTAATCCATAGTATTTCCAAGAACTTCCAGGTGGTATGCGTGGTCAGGAAACTCAATAATTCTACCATCTATAGATGAACGGGATGAATAGAGCAGTTGTAAATTATGACCTTTACTTTGAAACTAGGTAGAGACATATAAAAAGAAATTCACCATTTTGAAGTTTTCACTTTCTCTCGGCGTCAGATTTAGCAAAAGACTAACATTCTAACGTTTATCACTATTGAAAGGTATTTTTGCCGCCAATCTACTTCCGCAACCTTCCCGAGACTTCGGAATGTGTAATTTCTACTAGCGCGTTGACACCTTGGCCACGAAAATTTTCATTCACACGGATCACAGCACACGACGTTAAAGCAGCTGTTGCAAAGAAATGCTACACAGTCCGCGGTCATGATTCCATCACATTCTTACAACATAATGATTGTTTTTTCACCTTCCCTTAAACCCCAGCCAATCTATGTAACGGTATCTTTCATTATGCTTTCCAAACTGTAACCTTCTTATAAACTCTGGTAAACCCATGTAACACGGTCCTACATCCTGGTTACTATCCTGGACCGTGGCAGACTTCGAAAACCCAACACACCTCCTAGTGAAGACTCGTCCTATCGACTGACCTCAGTTTTCAGCACGTTTTTTGAATCAATCCTCTTCAAAAGCATCCACAGATGACTCGAACCTCCCTTTTCCCATAAGCCACTAGGGCTTCCCTACCAACACCTCTGCAGATGATCAGCTCCTTTACCTCCAATACCACGAGATCAACGAATGTTATCCCTCTCTCATCTTCTCTGCATACATTATACAAGCCAAAGACTGTGTATTGTTTCGCGGCCTCCTCTTCGGGACTCACTTATTTGTACCTACAACCAATTATCTCCACCGAGATGCATCTCTCCAGATTATTCCACCTATGTAACAGTAAACTACGCCCACTCCTACATTTTCCGGTCATATGCGTATGTGTCCCAAGTACATGCAATATCACGACTCTTTTGTGTCTTAAACACGATCAAAACCATGATTTCCCGATAACGAAGCGACTTTCCTTGCTATCCAAATCTACTCATTTATTCAAACGAATCCTCCAGATCTCAACAACTTCATCTCCTGGTGTCACCTACTCAACCTCTCCGTCTATCCAGAAAAATTCCAGGAATTATTACAGAAAACCGGATCCAAGTGTTTTGCTATAGGCTTCAACTTTACAATTCAGCACTCTCCAGTCCCCCTAACCCAAACTCCTAAATGCCTAGGACTATCATTTGTTCCAAAACTAACCTGGACTTCCCAAGAAGAACCAATATAAAAGAAATCCTCAATGCACTAAAAGCTGACGAAACCACCAACATGCATACATATAAGGCCATCATTTAATCCATTTGCTTTTCCCAAATTTTTTGAAATACTAAAACGAGACACACAACACTTAAATTTCTATATCCATCTATCTCCTGTCCCCCATACCCGGTACTAACTCATGATATTCTCACTCTCCCTCAGATAAACATTTTCCTGGAAACCAATACCGAACACATAATTGTACCTTTCATCCCATAATTGTATCTTCCATCCATGAAACCTTGGCCAGCTATCACACCTCTTCAGTCACGTCTTACCTTCTTTTCATCTCCAGACAGTCCGCGTCCTTCACCAGCGTGATCACCCCCCCCCCTCTCTCTCTCTCTCTCTAAAATGGTTCAAATGGGTCTGAGCACTATGGGACTTAACTTCTGAGGTTATCAGTTCCCTAGAACTTATAACTACTTAAACCTAAATAACCTAAGGACATCACACACATCCATGCCCAAGGCAGGATTCGAACCTGCGACCGTAGCAGTCGCGCGGTTCCAGACAGTAGCGCCTAGAACCGCTCGGCCACCCCGGCCGCCTCTCTCTCTCTCTCTCTCTCAAATTATGAAATCATCCCCAGAATCTATCATTATTCTCAGTCATAGCCTACACTTTGAGAGGAGACTGTCCTATTTGCCATGTCCATTTCAAAAGGTTTTGGCCCTAAGTGTAAAGCAAGTTGTGAATTTGATAAATGTACTCAACCTCCATAGTATAGATATAACCATATTTTTTGTAAGTCTGCTCTTGAGACCACCATGTTGGTTAGAAAGGTCAGAGAGTAGCAGGCACTGTGGTTTGGACAGTCTGGAAATTAATGGTTTGAGAAGGATGGAAGCTGGCCTACTATACAGTGGAGACAGCATTGCTGAAAAATAATTTTACAATGTGCTCTGAGGAAAAAATTTATGAAAATGAAATTATATCAATGCAAGAGTGTCAAATGAGGAATCTTTAAGTAATGTAATTAATGTATTTATATTAATTAAATATATATTTATATGATAATAATTATATATTTATATATAATTACAACATATATAATATACATTCATAATATTTATAAATATATATTTATAATTATATTTATAATAAACATATATTTATATGAATTAAATTACCTTAACAATTCATATATACAGAGCGGTCCATTGACCGTGACTGGGCCAAATATCTCACTAAACAAGCGTCAAACGAAAAAACTACAAAAAACGAAACTTGTCTGGCTTGAAGGGGGAAACCAGATGGCCCGCTAGATGTCGCTACCGTAGGTCAAACGGATATCAACTGCGTTTTTTAAAATAGGAACCCTCATTTTTTATTACATATTCGTGTAGTACGTAAAGAAATATGAATGTTTTAGTTGGACCACTTTTTTCGCTTTGTGATAGATGGCACTGTAATAGTCACAAACATATGGCTCACAATTTTAGACGAACAGTTGGTAACAGGTACGTTTTTTAAATTAAAATACAAAACGTAGGTACGTTTGAACATTTTATTTCGGTTGTTCCAATGTGATACATGTACCTTTGTCAACTTATCATTTCTGAGAACGCATGCTGTTACAGCGTGATTACCTTTGAATGCCATATTAATGCAATAAATGCTCAAAATGATGTCCGTCAACCTCAATGCATTTGACAATACGTGTAACGATATTCCTCTCAACAGCGAGCAGTTCGCATTCCGTACTGTTCGCACATGCATTGACAATGCGCTGACGCATGTTGTCAGGAGTTGTCAGTGGATCTCGATAGCAAATATCCGTCAGCTTTTCTCACAGAAAGAAATCCGGGGACGTCAGATCCGGTGAACGTGTGGGCCATGGTATGTATGGTGCTTCGACGACCAATCCACCTGTCATGAAATATGCTATTCAATACCGCTTCAACCACACGCTAGCTATGTGCCGGACATCCATCATATTGAAAGTACATCGCCATTCTATCATGCAGTGACACATCTTGTAGTAACATCGGTACAACATTAGGTAGGAAATTAGCATACATTGCACCATTTAGATTGCCATCGATAAAATGGGGGACAATTATGCTTCCTCCCATGATGCCGCACCATACATTAACCCGCCAAGGTCGCTGATGTTCCATTTGTCGTAGCCATCGTGGATTTTTCGTTGCCCAATAGTGCATATTATGGCGGTTTACGTTACCGCTGTTGGTAAATGACGCTTCGTCGCTATATAGAACGTGTGCAAAAAATCTACCATCGTCCCGTAATTTCTCTTGTGCCCAGTGGAAGAACTGTACACGACGTTCAAAGTCGCCATGTGATTCCTTTTGCATAGAAATATGGTACGGGTGCAATCGATGTTGATGTAGCATCATCATTTGCTCCAGGTCTTGGTTGACGTTTCAAATGTGGCTGAACACTTCCAATTTCCTTAAATAACGTAACTATTCGGCGAACGGTCCGGACACTTGGATGATGTCGTCCAGGATACTGAGTAGCATACATAGCACACGCCCGTTGGGCATTTTGATCACAACACCCATACATCAACACGATATCGACCTTTTCTGCAATTGGTAAACGGTCCATTTTAACACGGGTAATATATCACGAAGCAAATACCGTCCGCACTGGTGGAATGTTACGTGATACCACGTACTTATACGTTTGTGACTATTACAGCGCCATCTATCACAAAGCGAAAAAAGTGGTCCAACTGAAACATTCATATTTCTTTACGTACTACACGAGTATATAATAAAATGAGGGTTCCTATTTAAAAAAACCGCACTTGATATCCATCTGACCTACGGCAGCGCCATCTAGCGGGCCAACCATAGCGCCATCTGGTTTCCCCCTTCAAGCTAGACGAGTTTCGTTCTTTGTCGCTTTTTCGTTTAATGCTTATTTCGTGAGATATTTGGTCCGGTGACAATCAATGGACCACCCTGTATATATTTATGTATAACCTCAGAAATTCCTCTTTTGACGTTCTTGCATTCATATGACGTCATTTCCACAATTTTTTACCTTGGAGCATATTCATTGCCAGACTGTCCAACGCACACTGCCTGCTACTCTCTTCAAAAGAAGTAATCTATCTGACAAGCACCTCTGCTATCACATCTTCACTTCATTTCCAGACATTCTGCATCCTTCACCAGCGTAGGCACCTCTCTCCCTCTTTCTCTCTCTCTCTCTCTCTAGCTCTAGCTCTCTCACTCACTCACTCATTCACTCACTCACTCTCTCTCTTTCTCCCTCTCTTTCTCTTTCCCTTTCTTTGTCTCTCAAATTATGAAATCACTCCCAGAATCTATCACTGTTCTTAGTCATACAAATATTTGTAACTGTGTAATTTCATATTGGTAGAACACTGCGTATGATTCATGTCTGGTGTAGAAATTTTATAATGCAACATGTGGTTTTGTCTTACATGTGAAACGAGCATCCAGGAAAGTGAATGTACACAAAGTTATTGTACAAGGGCTATCCACAAAGTACATTACGTTTTGGAATTAAAAATAAATAAAGTATTGGAAATTTTTTTTTATTATATACAGATGAAAGCCACACTTAAATACTACTTTTCTACATAGTTGCCATTTAAATTAAGGCACTTATCGTAGCGATGGACGAGCTTGGAAATTCCTTCGTCGTAAAATTCAGCCGCCTGCGCCTTCAACCACGTGGTTACCTCTTCTTGAAGCTGTGCGTCGTCATCAAAACGCTGCATAGCCAACCACTACTTCATTGCTGGGAATAAGTGGAAGTCTCTCGGTGCCAGGTCGGGACTGTACGGCGGATGAGGAAACAGCTACCACTTAAAAGATTCGAGAACTTCACGAGTGGCATTTGACGTGTGGACCCGGGCGTTGTCGTGAATCAGCAAGATCTTGGAGCCCAACTTTCCCCTGCGCTTGTTTTGTATTGCTCTTCTGAGGCTGTGCAGAGTTTGGCAATACCTTTGAGAGTTTATTTTAGTGCCTCTTTCCAGGAAATCCACAAAAATCACACCTTTTCTGTCCCAAAAGACAGTCGCCATCACCTTCCTTGCCGACATTGTCTGCATGCATTTCTTGGGTTTTGGGGGGGAATTTGTGTGCCCCCACTGCACTGACTGCAATTTTGTCTCGCAGTTCACATGCTTAACCCATGTTTCGTCTCCAGTAACGATGCAAACGAGTAATGAGTCGCCATCTTTCTCGTAAGGGTCCAAAAACGTTAACGCTGCAGCCATTCGCTGATTTTTGTGAATCTCTGTCAAGATTTTTGGTATCCATCTTGCACAAAACTTGTGGTAACCAAGCTTTTCGGTAATGATTTCGTGCAACAAACTTCGTGAAATTTGTGGAAAACTCATAGAGAGTTCCGTTGTTGTAAAATTACGGTTTTCACGGACCGCAGCATCGACTTTTTCGACAAGTTCGGCGATCACTATGCTGGGTCTTCCACTTCGCTCTTCGTCGTGAACGTTAGTTGGCCATTTTTAAATTTTATGACCCATTGACGCACTCCACCTTCAGTGATTATATTTTCCCCATACACTTCACAAAGCTGCAGATAGATTTCTATCGGTGTACAGTTTTTTGCAGTCAGAAACCTTATTACAGCACGCACTTCACACTTCGCGGCATTTTCAATTAACGCTGACATTTCAAACCATCACAGTAACTCAACGGAGTACAGCACGAACCTCTCACTAGCACGGCAGGATGCCGACTGAGCGGCGGAATGCCATGACACCAAGATGGCCGCGCTAGCCTCGCCCCTATCGGACACAAACGAAAACGTAATGTATTTTGTGGATAGCCCTCGTACACAGGAAAGTTATTAAGAAATATTTTACTAACTTGTCTAGGTGTGTGAAGTTGTAAATGTGCATTATTGCTCTAGCTTAAAGAAGTATAGTTCTACTTGGAGTCTTTGCTCTCATTTATCAGTGGTTGAGTTTAATTAATCACTTATCATTCTCTACCTTTATGGGTGTGTTTTTATACACGCATTGCACATTGCGAGTTGCGTGCTGCAGAAGCATTTTGTGAATATTGGTAAGTTAGCATCTTGCATTGCACGTCGAAAGTATGCAAATGAAATTTGGATTTGGACAGTCAGATCAATATATCTAATAGTAACTGGTTGCAGAACAGACGATCATTCCATGTGCAAAGGTATTCCAACAAATTTAATTATCAAAATTCATGTCCACTGTAAGGTACAGTGTTTGTAGGAATGTATTTGTGAAAATATCACATTAGTTCAGAGGTTTCACATCATTAAAGATTTCAGTTAAGTGCTATCTTGTAGGTTTCAAGCAGTTTATCAGAAAGTTCAAAAAATGTTCAGATGTGTGTGAAATCTCATGCGACTTAACTGCTAAGGTCATCAGTCCCTAAGATTACACAGTACTTAACCTAAATTATCCTAAGGACAAACACACACACCCATGCCCGAGGGAAGACTCGAACCTTCGCCAGAACCAGGCGCACTGTCAATGACTGCAGCACCCAATCAAAAAGTCAGATGTGTTAATTTAAATGTTCATTCGCTGTGTAATTACATCAACAGTTCTGATACAGAGTCTGTCAGAAAAACTAAAGATAAAGATTAGCAATATTTAGGGCCACCATTTTAATCTGTATCATCTTGTTTTGCAGTCAGTTAATATGTGTAAATTTCACTGAAAATGAACTGCTTCCTCGCAGGCAAGTTGCTTAATGTATAAGCCAGTCTGGATTTAGTATTATCGTGTAGCGTGTGCTTCACATACTTCTGTTCGAAATTTAATTTTAACACAGTTCTGTTGCCCTGCACTGAAATTTACGTATTTCGATATCAAAATAAATTTTACCAATTTCTCAGATATCAAACAGACACAAACACGAATTTACAGGTTTAACATTAAAATTTCGCCCTTCGACATTTTTTGCCAGGACCCGTTTGCTGATTTTTGCAGTCAGATAATATCTGGTTTTACAACTATACAAATATTAATATTTTAATTATAGTTTGGCTCATAAATTTCTTTCAAGATGCAACAATTAAAATGATTAAACATTGCATGCCATTACAGTAACACAGTTGTTATGAATATTTATTGCCAGTGATCATAGACAAATTTGCTGAAGAACAATTATAGTTTGCCTGTGCATGAGCAGATTTTTGTGTATTTTGCAGTTTTGAATAGCGATTTATGGCAAATATTTTCCAGAGTGTAGTTCAACTGAGAAACCTTTCATTTTACGCACTTGTAGTGTTACTGTGCTTCGAATAAGTAATTTTGCTATTGATTATTGATACTGCTAATGATATACTCACATTTAAAAGTATTCTTGCTTACTGAATCGTGAGGAGTTATATTGTTAGACAGACAGCGATTTTTATGGTATATACTACTCTGCATTCTTCACTGAAGCGTAGGCATTTCATTGCATAGTGATATTACCAGAAACTTCGACCTGCATTTATTTAGTGAATTCTGTCTGTGGTAAATTAAATATTTTTCTGTTTTCATCACCATTTATAGGAAGCGATTGTAGTAGTTATCTATGTACTATTGATCTCCTTTCTGTGAGATATTACCCTTTTGTTTGCTGCATTACTACTACTGCATTAAAAAGTCAAAAGCTACCAGAGCTAGGTCAAATGCCATAGCTGCAGTTGATGTGACTTTTGATAATTCTCTAGACAAAAAAGGAACAGTTGAACAGAGGTTCTCGAACAACATTGATTTAACTGAGACAGATGGGACAAGATCTGACAGGATTGATCAGGATAATATTTCGGTATCAATTACGGATCAAGACACTGTAATCAGCGATTATGCTTTGGGAACTGAGCCTTTAGGATGTAATATGTCACAACAGTCAGGTTCTGTAGTTAAAGATTTAGGCTTTGCATCCACAATTATTGACCAGTCTGAGCCTGATGAGAACAGTGATTTTTTGCGAAGTTTGTGAAGGTATTATCTAAACACAGTAAAGACTACGATAGAAAATTTGTGAAGGTATTATGAGTCTTTAAAAGCGTCAAGGAAGACGCCTTATGTTAAAGTTCAAAAGCATTAAGGGAAACAACAAAAGTCTTAGAGGAGAGATTAAAGAAAGTGTTAGGGAAGTGATTAAGCGCTTCAAGGATGAGATGGAATAGATTAGGTGAGATGTACGTGAGGAATTCAAACCTGTAATAAATATGGCGAATGTGGGAAAGGAATTGTTTCTTGATAAAGAGAATTCCTCCATTCATGCCATAAAAATCGTACATTGTGAACCGATTAGCGAACAAAACAAGTAGTGTGAATCTATTAGTAAACAAAATGAGGAATATATGTTAGGTGAAACTGCCCATAATCATGTTAATGTAGAGACTGTTGAGTACCAAGCAGCAAGGTTAAGGGGAATCAGTGTTTTTGACTAACATGCGTTAGTCAGATGACGACAGTGAGACAGATGTACATCCCCAAGCAGTAGGGAACATAACTAGCGCATGGTAGCGGATTTTGGTTATATCTTCTTGGGAGAAACATTTTTTGACATGGATTCCAAAAAGAGACGAATGAATTTGGTCCAACGACGTTGGTAAGGAAAATCGCGTCTGGGAAAATAGAATGCAGCAAGAGAAGGCATTTTTATTTACAAAACAAAATTTTTGTCTTGTTTGATGATATTAACGACACCTTGTTAGAAGAGAAGGTAGACAATCAGAACACCTTAATCTCCTACTGTGTCAGTTTCTGTTGGAAATGTTTCTTTATCAGCGATATTAAATAAAGTAGGTGCTGTTGTGTTTGTGTCTGTTGGTAGTAGTTTATCTAGCAGTGAAGTTGAAATAGATAGTTCCTTCGAATTACTATGGGTAGAGGTTATACTCAACAGCCGTACCAAAATAATAATTGGCTCCTTCTACCGACCCCCTGACTCAGATGATACGACAGCTGAAGGCTTCAAAGAAAACTTGAACCTCATTGCTAGTAAGTACCCCACTCACACAGTTATAATTGGTAGAGGCTTCAATCTATCCTCGATTTGTTGGCGAAAATACATGTTCAAAGCCGGTGGTAGGCAGAAAACATCTTCCGAAATTGTACTAAATGCTTTCTCTGAGAATTACGTTGAACAATTAGCTCATGAGCCCACATGAATTGTAAATGGTTGCGAAAACACACTTGACCTCTTAGCCACAAATAATCCTGAGCTAATGGAGAGCGTCATGACAGATACAGGGATTAGTAAACAGAAGGTCATAGTAGCGAGGCTCAAAATGATATCAACCAAAACCACTAAAAATAAACGCAGAATATATCTACTTAGAACAGCAGATAAAAATTCGCTTGATGCCTTCCTAAGAGAGAGTCTCCATTCCTTCCAAGCTAATTATCGAAGTGTAGACCAGATAGGGCTCAAATTCAAAGATGCAGTATCGACAGTAATAGATCCATACCGCATAAGTTAATAAGAGACGGCATTGATCCACCATTGTACACAAAACACGTCAGAACACTGTTTCAGAAGCAACGAAAAAGTATGGCAAATTCAGAAGAATCAAAATCCCCAAGACTGGCTAAGTTTCACGGAAGCTCGAAATTTAGTGCGGACGTCAATGCGAGATGCTTTTAATAGTTTCCACAATGAAATAGTCTCAAAATATGGTAGAAAACCCAAAGAGATTCTGGTAGTATGTAAAATACACCAGTGGCAAAAAATAGTCAATACCGTCATTGCGCAATAGCAATGGAAATACTACCGATGATGCTGCCACTAAAGCAGAGTTACTAAATACAGTTTTCCGTAATTCCTTCACGAAAGAAGACGAAGTAAATATTCCAGAATTCGAAACCAGAACAGCTGTTAGCATGAGTGACATAAAAGTAGATATCTTACATGTTGCCAAACAACTTAAATGACTTAAGAAAGGCAAGTCTTCAGGTCCAGATAGTATACTAATCAGGTTTCTCTCAGAGTATGCAGACACAATAGCGCCTTTCTTAGCAATCATATACAACCGCTCACTTGACGAAAGGTAGCACAGGTCACACCAATATTCAAGAAAGGAAATAGAAGTAACCCATTGAATTACAGACCCATATCACTGACCTCAATTTGCAGTAGGATTTTATAGCATATACTGTACTCGAACATTGTGAACCACCTTGAAGAAAATGACTTATTGATACATAACCAATACGGATTCAGAAAATGTCGTTTTTGTGCAAAACAGCTATCTCTTTATTCCCATGAAGTAATGAGTGCTGTCGGCAAGGGATCTCAGATAGATTCCATATTTCTAGTTTTCCAGAAGGCTTTTGATACGGTTCCTCACAAGCGAATATAAATCAAATTCCGTACGTATGGAGTATCGTCTGCGTTGTGTGACTGGATTCGTGATTTCCTCTCAGAGAGGTCACAGTTCGTAGTGATAGACAGTAAATCATCGAGTACAACAGAAGTGATGTCTTGCGTTCCGCAAGGTAGTGTCATAGGCCCTCTGCTGTTCCTTATTTATATAAATGATTTAGGTGATAATCTGAGCAGCCCCCTTAGACTGTTTTCAGATGCTGTAATTTACTATCTAGTAGAATCATCAGACGATCAATTCCACTTACAAAATGATCTAGAGAGAATTTCTGTATGGTGCGAAAAGCGGCAATTAGCACTAAACAAAGAAAAGTGTGAGGTCATCCACATGGGTACTAAAAGAAATCCGATAAATTTTGGGTATACTATTAATTGCACAAATCTAATGGCTGTCAATTCGACTAAATACCTAGGAATTACAATTACGAGCAACTTAAAGTGGACAGACCACATAGATAACATTGTGGGGAAGGCGAAACAAAGACTGCGCTTTGATGGCAGAACACTTAGAAGATGCGACAAACCCACTAAAGAGACAGCCTACGTTACACTTGTCCGTCCTCTGCTGGAATATTGCTGCGCGGTATGTGATCCTTACCAGGTAGGATTGATGGAGGACATCGAAAAAGTGCAGAGAATGGCAGCTCGTTTCGTGTTATCATGCAATAGGGGTGAGAGTATCACTGATATGATACTCGAGTTGGGGTGGCAGTAACTGAAACAAAGGCGGTTTTCTTTGTGACGAGATCTATTTACGAAATTTCAATCGTCAACTTTCTCTTCCGAATGCATAAATATTTTGGTGACACCCACCTACGTGAGGAGAAATGATCATTATAATAAAATAAGAGAAATCAGAGCACGAACGGAAAGATTTAGGTGTTCCTTTTTCCCACGCGCCATTCCAGAGTGGAATGATAGAGAAGTAGTATGAAAATGGTTCGATGAACCCTCTGCCAGGCACTTAAATGTGAATTGCAGAATAACCATGTAAAATTGTACAACCAGAAATCAAACACATTTGGGTTTCATTTGCCCAGGTCATCAGAGCTCTGCCAACTTCTTAATGGTGCCCCTTCTAACTACACAAACGATAATAGGTATTGATTTCTTGACTGAATACAAGGCTATTCTAAACTTTAATGATGCTAAGGTGAAAGTTGATATCAGTGGCAAGATTGTCTGCTTGCAGTTCGAGGACTGGATTTTGAAGGAGTAAGACTGCTACAACTGTCTGAAATTTTGACCTTCATCAAAATTATGACATTCCAGTGAAGCTATAGGTCATTAATCAAATATTACTCAGGATATGCAATAGCCTTTTGGTATCTCTGAAATTGTATGCCATAAACCAGACATGTAGAGGATGCTTCTGACCTAGATAGGCAAAAGTTATTCGATATCTTACAGCCCCCTTCTGAATTCTTTATCAGCAAACTTGGTACCATAAAAAATTTTCCGTACCTTATATTACATTACTTTACATTAATGCTTGTTCCATAGATCAGACATACGACATTTTGTAATGATGAAGAATGTTCCATTTAACATTACTTTTCTTTACACAATATTTTTTCTTTTTTTACTGTCAGTGCTTCATATCTAAAAATTCATCTTTTAAGTGGAATGAGTTGTCATTTAGATATTCTTTTAATTCGTTTTTAAATGTTGGTTGGGTATCTGTCAGATTTTTAATGCTGCTTAGCAAATGACCAAAGATATTTGTGGCACCATAATTCACATTTTTCCGTGCCAAAGTCAGATTTAACCCAGAATAGTGAATATCATCCTTTCTTCTAGTGTTACAGCTATGCAATTATGCAATTTGCAATTATTTTTGAAATGGGATAGGTTATTAATAATAGATTTCATAAGTGAGTATATATTTGCCAAAGGTACTGTGAATATCCCGAGTTCCTTAAAAAAGGTCTGGAAGGTGATCTTGGGTAGGCTCCAGATATTCTGATTACACACATCTGTGCAATGAATCACGCCAAAATATGATTCCATAAGAAATTAGTGAATGAAATACGGATAGTGGGGTAATTAACTGATATGTTTAACACCAAAATTTGTAATAACCCAAATAGCATAACCGTTTCAGCAGATAATCAGTGTGTTTCCTC
The DNA here is from genome assembly GCF_021461395.2 of Schistocerca americana. Classification (NCBI taxonomy): domain Eukaryota; kingdom Metazoa; phylum Arthropoda; class Insecta; order Orthoptera; family Acrididae; genus Schistocerca; species Schistocerca americana. Next base: position 613,686,187 of record NC_060119.1, on the reverse strand, counting down.
CAAGTCAATTTCTCATCAATGCACATACCCAGAAATTTTGAATATTTTTCCCATAGCAATAGACTTTTGTTCAAAGTCTGTATTTATCAGTGATTTTATGCCATTTGCTGTACAGAATTGTATGTACTGTGTTTTCTCAAAATTTAGTGAGAGTCCCTTAGAGTCACTTAGTAATTTTCTGAAAGACGTTATTTACAGTTTCCTCGGCTGACTTTTTTTGTTGGGTGTGATTGCTATACTTTTACCATCAGTAAAAAGAACTAGCTTTCTATCTTCATGACTATGGAGTGGACAGACATTAATATATATTAAGAACCATAAGGGACCCACGACTGAAACCTGTGGGACAATATTCTTGATATCTCCCCAATTAGAGTATTCTGCTGATTTTTTCAGACTTTCTGTACTGTTTATTTCAACCTTCTACATTCTTCCAGTTAAATATGAATTAAAACATTTGTGTACTCTCCCCCTCCTACCACAAACTTGAGCTTATGTAGAAGAATTTCACGATTCACACAGCCAAAAGTCTTTGAGAGATCGCAAAATATGCCAATGGGCGATGGCGATGTCCAGCTATTCAGATCATTTGATATTTGATCAGCAAAAGCGTATAAAGTCTTTGTGAAAACCAAATTGACATTTTATTGGTACTTCATTTTTACAAATATATGAAATTACTCTCGAAAATTTTCAAGAATTTTGGATAATGCTGTCAGAAGTGATACTGGGCAGTGCTTGTTAGAATCAGACCTATCCTCTTTTTATGCAATGGTTTAACAATAGCATATTTCAGTCTATCTGCAAAAATGCCCTGTTTCACTGAACTACTATATACATGGCTGAGAATCCTACTTATTTGCAGAGAACAAGCTTTTTGTGTTCTGGTGGAAATCCCCTCAATACCATGAGAGCTTTTATTTTTGAGTGAATTTATTAATTTCCAAATTTCAGTAGGAGAGGTGAGCTGAATTTCAGTTTTATCAAATTGCTTGGGTATTGCCTGTTCCATACACAGACTTGCATTTTCTAATGAATAGCTAGATCCTATTTTCTCTACAGCATTTAACAAATGATTATTAAAAATATTTTCTACTTCTGACTTTTTGTTAACAGGCTTCACATTGAATTTGATAGAAATAGTCTTCAAGTGCTTTCAATTGCCCTGTTTCCCTTTTAACAATATTCAAAATTGTTTTAATTTTCTTATCAGAATTGCTAATCTCAGACATAATGCAGATACTTTTGCGCTTTTTAATGACTTTTCTTAATACAGTGCTGTAGTTTTTGTAATGTTTGACTGTTTCTGGATCGTTACTCCTTCCAGTTATAAGATACATTTCCCTTCTCTGTTTACAAGATATTGTTTTCGTTTATGAATTTCTAGTCAAGGAACATGTGAAGTTTTTTGCTCCACCTTACGTTATACCATAGGTAAACAGGGAAAGAATGATATCCGAAGTAGGTAGAGGATCCATCTGTCTATAATGGGTACATAAGGTGGTGACTGATGTCTCCTCGAGATAGCTAATAGTACTCTGTATTTTTAATTCATGGTGCACTCGACTTCTTCTACTATTCTAGTTAGATAATAACTCTCTCCTACTATACTAGTACAAACATAGTGCAGTAAGTTTTGAGACCGGTTGACCTTCCATTATGAGAATTTATTTTTCCAGCTGGTGATAAATGTAATTTGCTATGAGTTTTTGGTAATTTGTGAATAATGTTTCAGAAGGCTGCGTTACTGATGACATTTTTGAGATGTTTGATAATAACTATATGGTACTAACAATCCTCAGCTATGGACTATTCGTAACAAAGAGATATGAATTGTAAATTCCAGCTGAACATATATATCGTGAGAAACTGGACACATTGTAAAGAATGATCGAGAAAGGGTAAAATATGACATTTATGTAAAACAAATACTCAGATCAAAAGGTAAGAAACGATGTGCATATGATGTAGCTGTGCTTGTACAATGAAATAAGATGTTACTGTGCAATAATGTAAATGATACTTGTGGTGAGCAGTGATGAAGGTTAAAATGTATTGAATTATGATGTGTATCTAGGAGAAGAGATTTTATTAAGAATAAGTGTTTCAGGAGGCCAACAAGAAGTAGAAGATGATGATGCTTCACTAATGATGATGGATGTGAATTTGTTATGGATTATTATTTCAGGTAGCCAATGAGGGGTAAAGGATGATTTTGGTCTCAGTGATGATGATGTAGTGGTTTAATAATAACTTTCCAGGTATACTGTGTAGCAGTGGAAACAAGAACCAAAATGCATTTAACACGATCATTTTCTTTCAGAGCTGTGCTCTGTATATATGTCTTTATGAAGAATTTTCTCAACAGATAATAGAGCTACTTTTTTGTTGACACCTGATCTTCGAATTTTCAGGAGTTTGCAGTTTATTAGTGAAAATTTAATTAAAAAAGTCTCTCTTTTATCACCAGAAATGACAACAGTTTTGTGGCCATAATGATATCAGTGAATTTGGCCAAAGCTAATATGATGTTACGTATGAGATTTTTGCGCCAATAGTTTAAGATGTTGACTGACACATGATTGACATCAGTTGTACTCTAATAAGATTTTCAATTCTAAGAGTGTGTATGCAATAATTACCTTTTGTGGTTGTCATCATACTTATTACTGATTTTACCATAAATGAAATACATTGTAGTTACCATTCCGCCAGGATAGGTAAATGTATGTAACTTAAAAAACTGGATCCAAGTCTTTTCTATTTTATGAGAGGTACTACAAAAATGAAGAAATATGTTCAAGACTGACATTTTATACCATATTGATGATTCGATGCTTACTTGTCTAAGCAGTTGGTTGAAATGGCACCAGAACTTTACTGACAAGCTTTACATGTTACGAGATAACTATTTCTACTACACATATATCAAATAAGGATTTCTGAATAAGGCACATGGCAGGGAAATATGTTTTTCAGGACAATGTAACTACTTAATCTAATTCCTTTGCATATTTGCTTCATGTATTCTAGACATGCATGGGAGATGATCTTGTTTAACATGTACACATAAAGCTCAATGGAAAGATTATACTGGATGATTTCATGTAATTTGCTGTGGCACAAAGCTGAGTATCATACTATGTATGAGCTTATGAAAGCTGGACCAATGGAAACACATTCATTACCTCAGTCCTACAGTGATGACTGTAGCTCTTCAAATTCTGGGTTGTCAGTGGAGGTTATGACAAGACACTTATTCTTCCCTGAGCCTGCCTGGACAAGCTCCTGAAATTCTGAGTTGTCAGTGGAGGTTTTGACAAGACAATTTATCCTCCCTTAGTCTGCCTGGATAACATACTTGTTTTGAGCTCTATGTGTTGTCAGTGGAAACTGAAGTCAAAGTGCTATGCTCCATGTGTATGACAAAATAATGGTGAGTGTGAAATTTGCTGAGATATTTGTTTTCTCCCATTGCATGACGTTGTCCTAATAAGTTTTCTCAATAATTTTCAACAGACAGTTGTACACATTTTTGTACCATATTGTAAATGAGCGCATCTTTCTTGCTATATTTGAACTGACAAGAATATTCTCTTGTCTTCATAATATTTTCCTCAGCATTTGAACAGACAATTATAATTTCTTTGCAAAGTTCTGTACCATGTTGCATGAAATGTGTGTATCTTTCTCACTTCATTTGAAGTGAGAGGAATTCTTACTTGTCTTTATAGATTTATTTTAACATTTGTACAGCTGATTGTCATGACTTTGAAATGCTTTGTACCATATTGTAAAATTGTATTTATTTGTATCACTGTATCTGACTGCATTAGATTACTTATGTACCATCTTGTTACACCATGTCTACTATATCATGACAAATATGAAAAATGACTTACTGCTGGAAGTTTTGTACACTCGTTTACATGTATGTACTGTTACTTGTATTTAAACTTATGTACCATACTAGCATCATTTTGTACCTCTTCACTGACATATTTTATACATTGTCATCCACCCCAGATATTTGTAACCACATTTTGTACCATGTTCCTTTTGTGGTTGTATCTTTTGCAAAAGTTTCGAGTGATTCCTGCAATTGTATCAGCAGGAACCACTCTGTAAAATTCTTGTTTAATAGTGGAAGGGTAAATAAGGAGGATGCCCTCTTTTCCGCGTCGATTTTCAAGAAGCTTGCGCCATAAATGTAAAGGAAGGTGTAAATTTAATAAATGTACTCAACCTCTTTAGTGTCGATATAATCTTATTCTTTGTAAATCAGTTCCTGAGGCCACAGATGTTGGTCAAAGAGAGTAGCAGGCATTATGTGTTGGACAGTTTGGCAATGTACTTGGTTTGGTAAGAATGGAATCTGGCTGACTGCCGTCCATTAGAGGCAGCATTATTTAGTGCCACATAATAAGTTGCCTCTGAGCCGTGCGCGGCTCGTCTTCATGACGTTTATTGCTTGTCACCTTGCCTTTACGGTAGTGTCGCCTCCTTCTTATTCTATTTACTGGCGTCACTAAGTTGCTGTTTTGCTTACCCGTGAGTGTCAGCAGCAGCGCTTATCGATAAGTGCACTGTCGTACTATCTCTGGAGCGACCGTTAGTATTTCCGGGTCGCCGTCTGTCGGGAGTTAAGGTGGAGACGGAGCGCCAGTGAGGCACGGACAACCAGTACTCGCCGACCGCTGGCCGCGCACATGCACTGTCCAACGGAAGGAGACTGGAGTGGGAACGACCGTTGGTTTGTCGTTCGGTAAGTCGTCTCATCAGGCAACGTGTATTTGGTCTTTTGACCATTTCTGGGTCTCGTCAGTTCGTCATCTTGCCGGACGTGGGTCGGTTCCTTCCTTGTGCAGAGATGTCGGGTGGCCAATGGGCAAGTGTTCCCTCTGCATGGGTGGGTGCGAGCCAGTGTACCCGGATCGTCGTGTTTCCGAGTTCCGAACGGATATCAAGGAGTCTGGATGGAGCTGCAGTGAGGTCCAGACAGCCAAGACTCGTCTGACCGTTGCCGATACACATGACTTGAGTGGGGACGACCTTGGTTGGTCGTTCGGTCAGTCCTCTCATCGGACGACGTGTATTTGGTCGCCGACCGCTTATGAGTTCTCTGTGTGTTTCGACTTGCGATTAGTCACAGTGATTAGTTTTAGGATTGTTCGAGTTCTTGTGGAAGTATTTTCGTGCAACTGTGTCTAGCTTGTGTGATTTCGACTGAGCAGTTATGTTAATGCTGCCTGCACACTGGAGTTGTCAGTCTGTCAGTTGGGACAGAGTCCGGCCCGGCGTGTAGTTCGGCAGCCTTTGGTGTTGTTCATATTTTTAAGTAGTTATTGCGCCTTGGCTGTATTTAGACGCCAATGTTTGAAGACGTAGTGCTGCTGGTATCTTCGTCCTCGTTGACATTTTCTATTCTTGTGCCGTTGGTCGGGCGGAAGAGAATTGATCAGCTTGTCGGTCGGTCCTTCAGCCGTTCCTGGGTCGGTCTGCCATCCGATTATTTAATCTTACTTTTGGCTGCCTGTCTCACCTAAACTGTTGTTAGAGTTTCCTCCCCAGAGTTTCCACCTTGGAACACTTCTGAGCACCACTGTTCTGTTGCTTGTGATTGTTATTTTCTTTTGTCACAAGTACCGTGACAGGCCTTCAACCGTGTATTAATTTAGTCTGTTCTATGTTCAGTATATGGCCTTCAACCGAATCTTGTATAAAGTATTTTTAGATTAGGCCTTCAGCCGTGTTTTATTGCAAATTCTTGCTTGCTCTGTATTTAGGCCTTCAGCCGCGTTTGTTTTAAAATTTGTGGCTTTCAGCCCTAATGTGTAAATTCCAGTCTGTAAGGCTTCTGTTTAATTATCTTGAATTCTTAAAATGGCCTTCAGCCATACTGTGTAAATGCTTATCTTAAAGTTTGTCTTTAATGAAATTGAATAATTGTTTGGGCCTTCAGCTGTTAAGATATTTCAAGTTTCCTTAAGATGGTTTTCTGTTGTATTGTGTAAATGCTTGTCTTTAGAGGTTGCTTTTATTATGCTGAAATATTATTGGGCTTTCAGCCGAGGAATTAATTCAAATTTTCCTTAATATGGCTTTTAGCCGAAATTGTTGAATGCCTGCTTTTTAAAGAATTTCCTTCGTTGATCTGAAATATTATTCGGGCCTTTAGCCAAGAAGATATTTTAAATTTACTTAAGTAAGGCCTTCAGCCTTTTGTCTAAATTCTTGTGCCTTAAAAGTAATTATTTAAACCTTATTATTGAAAAATTACTTTGGCCCTCAGCCATGAATTGATCCTTGTTGTTTTAAAGAGTAAACTGTGCATTGTGTTGTCGAGGAATAAAGTTGTGTGTTCTTGTATAACTAACAGTAACTGATCTTGGCCCCTTTCCACAACCTCATCCGCTGTGTCCTGCGAAACCAGATTTCAGCCTCATTAATAAAACTGCACCAAAGTGCATGTATTTATTTATGTATGATGCAAAATAGCTGTGTTCACTTACATAAGTTCTACCAGATGGCTTTCCAGGTCGATGTATCTGTTGTTCGATTCCGAACAGCCCTGATCTATTCAAAACCTCCTTATTAGTTCCGTGATTTACCCATTTAATCTCCAGCATGCTTCTGAAATTCCACATTTCGACGTCCTCTTGCTTAAACTGTTTATCGTCCAAGTTTCACTTCGATACATGACTACCCTCCAAATACTTTCAGAGAAGGCTTCCTGACACTTAAATCTATACTCGATGTTAGCAAATTCCTCTTCTTCAAAAAATCTATTCTAGACATCACCAGTCTACATTTCATATGCTCTCTACTTCGGCCATCATGAGTCATTTTGCTGCCCAAATAGCGAAACTACTACTTTATATCCCGTTTCCTCACATACTTCCCTCAGCATAATCTGATTTAATTCAACTACATTCCATTATCCTTGTTTGGCTATTGTTGATGTTCATCTTATTTCCTACTTTCAAGACACTGTCCATTACGTTCAACTGTTCTTCCAAGTCCTTTGCTGTCCCTGACAGAATTACACATCATTGGCAAACCTGAAAGTTTTTATTTCTTTTCCCTGGACTTCCTACTGCAAAATTTTTCCTTGGTTTCCTTTACTGCTTACTCAATTTACAGACTGAATAACATTTGAATATTATGATGTAACAGAAAATGGTGCAAAATGGTTCAAATCTTATATCTCTGGCAGGAAACAAAGGGTGATTTTAGGAAAGAGAATGTATTAAGCCATCAGGCATCATCCACCTGGGAACTAATTATATGTGGGGTCCCACAAGGTTCCATCTTAGGGCCCTTACTTTTTCTTGTGTGTCAATGACCTTTCTTCAGTAACATTACCAGATACCAAGTTTGTTTTGTTTGCTGATGATACAAACATTGCAATAAACAGTAAATCAAGTGTAGTCTTAGAAAGATCAGCTACTAAAATATTTGTGGACATTAATCACCGATTCCTAGCCAATTCTTTGTCACTAAACTTTGGAAAAACACACTACGTGCGGTTCAGGACTTGTAAGGGAGCAGGTAGAAGAAGTGGACAGTGTTAAATTCTTGGGATTACAGCTTGATAATAAATTCAACTGGGAGGAGCACACCACAGAACTGCTGAAGTGTCTAAACAAATCTTGATTTGCAATGCGAATTCTGTCAGACATAGGAGATATAAAAATGAAAAAGCTGGCATACTTTGCTTACTTTCACATATGGGATTATTTTTTGGGTTAATTCATCAAACCAAGCTAAAATTTTCGAGACACAAAATCGTCCAATAAGAATTATACGTTGTTTGGACTCAAGAACATCCTGCACAGGTCTGTTTAGGGAACTATGGATACTAGCTACAGCTTCCCAATATATTTATTCCTTAATGAAATTCGTCATTAAAAATATATCACTTTTTCAAGCCAACAGCCCAGTTCATGGAATAAATATTACAAATAAGAATAATGTTCACAAGGATTTAAAGTCAGTTGCTCTTGTACAAAAAGGTGTGCATTATTCAGGAGCACACATTTTCAATAACTCGCCAGCAGCCACAAAAAGCATAACAACCAATGAAATTCAATTTAACAGAAGCCTAAAGGATTTATTAGTGGCCAAATCTTTCTACTCCATTGATGAATTTCTTAGTAGAGCCAACTGATGCGTGTGTGTGTGTGTGTGTGTGTGTGTGTGTGTGTGTGTGTGTGTGTGTGTGTAGGACAATCTCACTTCCAAACCATTTCAGTAAATGTAATAATGTGTTCATTGTAAATAAGTATTGTAGTTCTATTATATGTTTATTACATCACAAATACACAACATTTTTAGAAACATTTTAAATTCAGTGCATGAATGCGATCTTAGTAAACGAGTGTTGTAAAATGATACTTTCATAGAGTCTTCATGATAAAAAAAGTGACGATCATTCCACTTGGGACCTTTGGAAGGTACATTAGCTTATTTGTTTTAGTTGCAAATATTTGTCATGTATTATTGTGTTTCTGACGTGTTCTACATCCTGGAGGACCTCCTCACTACGGATCAATTGGAATGAAAGTAAATCTAATCTAATCTAAAATCGGGGAGAGGCTACAACCCTGTCTCACTCCCTTCTCAACAACTGCTGCCCTCTCATGCCTCTCTTATAACTGCCGTCTCTTTTCTGTACAACTATTCGCTCCTTCTTCCTTCAGAATTTCAAAGACAGTATTCCAGTCGACGTTGTCAAAAGCTTTCTCTAAGTCAACGAATACTATAAAGTAGGTTTGCCTTTCCTTAACCTGTCCTACGAAAAGTCGTACGATCGGTATTGCACACGTGTTCCTACATTTCTCCGGAACCGAAACTTATTTTCCCCGAGGGCGGCTTCTACCAATTTTTACGTTATTCTTCAAATAATTTGTCTTAGTATTTTGCAACCATGACTCACTAAGCTGATAGTTCGATAATATTTACGTCTGTCTGCACCTGTTTTCTTGGGATTTGGAATTGTTACATTATTCTTGAAGTCTGGGGCTATTTCGCCTTTCTCAAACATCTTGCAGTATTTCGCCTGTCTCATACATCTTGCACAGCAGATGTAAGAGTTTTGTCGTGGCTGGTTCTCCCAAGGCTATCAGTAGTTCTGACGGAAAGTTATGTGCTCCCGGGGCGTTGTCTCGACTTAGGTCTTTCAGTGCTCTGTAAAATTCTTCTTGCAATATCAAATCTGCCATGTCGTCTATATCTACGTTCTCTTCTTTTTCTATAATGTTGCCTACAAGTTCATCTTTCTTGTATATACCCTCAATACATTCCTTCAGCCTTTCAGCTTTCCCTCCTTTGCTTAGGACTGGTTTTCCATCTGAGCTCTTGATGTTCATATAGCTTTTTCTTTCTCCCAAGGCCTCTTTAATTTTTCTGGATGCAGTATCTCTTTTTCCTGTAGTGCTATATGCTTCTACATTGTTGCATTCGTCCTCTAGTTATTCCTGCTTAGTCATTTTGCACTTCCTATCATTCACGTTTTTAGGCGTTTGTATTCCATTACGCCAGCTTTATTTGCAGCATTTATATGTTTTCTTCTTTCATCAGTTGAATTCATTATCTCCTGTGTTATCCAGGGATTTCTACATGGCTTTGTCTTTACTTATGTAGTCCTCTCTGCCTCAACTATTTCAGCTCTCAAAGCTGCTCATTCGTCTTCTACTGTATTCTTTTCCCCTGTTCTTGTTAATCGTTGCCTAAAGCTCCCCGTAAAATTCTCAACAGCCCCTGGTTCTTTCAACTTATCCAGGTCCCATCTCCTTTATTTCCTACGTTTTTGCAATTTCTTCAGTTTTAATCTACAGTTCCTAACCAATAAACCATGGTCGTATTCCACATCTGCCTCTAGAAATGTCTTTCGGTTTAAAATCTGTAATCAATCTATAACCTTTCGGTGTCTCCAGGTCTCTCCCACGTGTACAACCTTCTTTCACGATTCTTAAATCAGGTGTTAGCAATAATTAAATTGTGCCCTGTGCAATATTCTACCAGGCGTCTTCCTCTTTCACTCCTTCCCCCCAGTCCACATTCATCTACATGTTTTCCTTCTCTTCCTTTTCCTACTATTGAATTCACTATTAAATTTTCGTCTACCTTAACTATCGGAATAATTTCTTTTATCTCATCATAAATTTCTTCAGTTTCTTCATCATTTGCGAGCTAGTTGACTAATAAACTTATACTATTGTGGTGGATTTGGGATTTGTGTCTCTCCTGGCTTCAATAATGCGATCTCTATGTTGTTCGTAGTAGCACACTGTCATTATATTCTTGTTCACTCATGAACCTACTCCTGCGTTATGGCTATTTGATTTTGTATTAATAACCCTGTATTCACCTGACCAGAAGTCCTGTTCCAACTGACACCGAACTGTAACGTATCCATTTCCCTTTTTAAATTTTCTAACCTACCGGCCCGATTAAGGGTTCTGACATTCAACGCTCGTATCCGTAGAATGCCAGTTTTATTTCTCCTGTTGACGATATCCTCCTGAGTAGTCCCCGCCCGAAGTTTCGACCGTGTTCTATTGTAACTCTAGAATATTTTACTCAAAATGGTGCCATCATCATTTGAGCATACATTAGAGCTGCATGCCCTCGGGAAAAATTACGGCTGTAGTTTCCTCTTGCTTTCAGCTGCTCGCAGTACCAGCACAGCAAGGCCGTTTTGATTGATGTTACGAGGCCAGATCAGTCATTCAGGCCGTTGCCTCCGCAACTACTGAAAAGTCTATTGCGCCTCTTCAAGAACAATTCTTTCGTCTGGCCTCTCCGTTGTGGTTGCACCTTCGGTACGGCTGTCTGTCGTCGAGGCAGGCAAGCCTCCCCACGAGAGGCAAGGTTGGTGTTTCATTGGAGGGAAACTTTATCTGTGTAGAACAAAAGAATTACAGACTTGGGGGTAGACATATGGCTGAAAGCTAAAGAAAATCAGGGAATTACACTCATAATGTTTCAGGTGTGTTTGCATTTTCATTTGTGAACATAGCTTTTGAAGTTTACAACTTAAGGCCATAGGACGTTATCTGAATCCTACTTTGCTCTGTTAAAACATCTAATACATGGATGCGGCTTTGGCAGCGGTTCGGAAACACGGAAATTGTTCTCCACAGGCCATCATAATGTCTACAAACAGACAGATAAATGGTATTACCTGTTCAACGAAATTCTACGGTACCTGTGAACCAATTGTCTGCATAGCTTCCGGCTGTCTCTGGAAATACAGTTTGCAAGCTTCCACTCCATTCTCGTCCTGTATTTCAGGAACAGTATTGGTCGCAGGTGTAATTCAGGCAATCTGAATAAATTTATTTGGGGACTGGAGTTGTGGGGGGGGGGGGGAGGGGAGGGAAGATGGTGGGGATGGGGGGGGGGGAGAGGAGAGTGTTAACTTACCTTCAGGTAAACACGGGAATGTTTAACCTCTTGACTATCATCGCGACGTTTGTGTCCCACGATAGTTTATCATAGAAGCAACTGGAATTTGTTGCATGTATTGCTATGTATCAGTGTCCCACTGTTAAAGGGAAGCCTACTAGTGATTAGCGGAATTCTTAGAGTTACAGACTGCATCCGTAGGCTGTGCTCCCTGAAGTTTCACTGTTTACGTCTCCGTATTGTCACATCAAATTAGTTCGCACCTGCAGATAGGCAACCCAGTTACCAGTTTCGAAAAACGGACTATCTAAGCGCCGTCCCGCACATCGTGTCAACTGACGCTCATATTGAGCACATGTAATGTGAGTTACAAACCTGGAGAGATGTCCTGTCCACTGACGTGTGTCTGTTTTTAGTACGTCTTGTAGTTTTCTGCGCAGTCGGCTCCTAAATTCCTGGAGGTACTTAAGCATAATGCTGTATGTTCAAGCACCCTCCCCCTCCCCCCATACGCACACATCCATTTGTAAAACGAAATTGCGGAAAATATTCTTTTCATATTGTTATTTCTGACTAAAAAATTAATTAAAACAGTAAATTAACGTTTTGAATTAAAATTGATGGTCAAATGGTTAAGAGCTCTGACCATGTGTCTAGTATCTAGTATCCCATCCATGAGACTGCTTCAATTTAAGTACAGCTGGTTACTCTTCATTTCAAACTGAAATAGCCAACAGTGGGAGAACAGTTTATACTGCGTAATTCAGAACTAGCAAATCACGTAGATAAGCCACTGTTTACTTGACAAGCATCTCAGACACGCATTCGTGCTCTTCTTTACTGTCATTTTTGCCTGCTGCTTGCTGTTCGTAATTAGTCATGCTTGTGCAATGCTCTATCTTGCTCTTGAGGTGTATGCTCTGCCTTGCACTACAACATAGGTGTTTCTTTACTAAAGCATCCCACTGATTTAAAATCCACTGATTGACTAATGCTTTGTATTCTCCCGGTTTTCAGTTAATTTCTTTTGATAACCGACCCTTTTGGTTCTTTGCCGCATCGTCTAGACTCCTAGCTAATTGCTAGCTTCTTGCTAATAGCTTGTTGACCTCCCGCTAATTTTTCTAGCGTTCTTTCCTCTCTTTCCCTACGTAGATCTGATATAAAACAATATTCAACAACGCATGTATCACCAAATGATTCTCCCCTCGAATTACTGACGTCCGAAAATCCAAAATCTTTCTTTTGTTTTTTATTCATAAATTTAATTCATATAACTAATTTTCTTCGTCATTACCAACTACACATATTCGTTCCATAATGTCGACCATTATATACTTATAAACACCAGCATAAAAACTCGTCACATGCTTAATTAGATACAAAAAATACGCAAAACTGAAATTAAATGTGATGCCTGCTTTGAAACTGTTTCGCATCAAAAAGACCCCTGTCTACTGCAGCAGCACCAAACGAAAGTACGCCAGTGTCCTTTGCTTATAGAGGATACTTATTCGCTGAAATAGAGAACTTCGCTCGCTGGCATGTCTCTTTCGCTGGTGAACTTTCCCACCGCTCTGTTGGAACTCCTTGGTTACTCATTAATTTTACGTGGCGTGTTCTCAACACTGTTGCCTGAGGAGGTCTTGGCCACTTAAAAGTTACTATTTTGCAAATCATTTCAACATATCTCCGTTCTTTGCTATATGGTTTTAGGTCATATACACTGCTTTAAGGTTTTTATAAGTGTATTTTTTACAAAAGAATAGTCCTAATCACGGTAACACCCATGTAAACTTCCATCCCCACTCTTGCCTGTACATCAAGGATTTGTCGGCTGTAAGTTTACTTAAGACAATCGGAATTTGTGTAATTTGCAACCTAGATGCCCAATACTAATCTCATGTCCCTGTTTCTGTTTAAATAGTTGGTTATGGTTCAGTTTTAGCTCAGTCAATGATGTGAGAATGTTTTGCATAATATAATTTGGAACAAGCAAAACACTTAAGTAAATTACTGTTTATTTGGCAATCATCTCATCCCAAAGAAAATTTGTAGCCTGTTTCACCTTGCCCGTTAATGTTTATACGTGGGTTTTTACAAGATAGGTGGGCAAGACTAAACCTTGCAGCGTCTCTGTGGTAAAGAATACTCAGCTGTCATTGCCGAAGAAATAACTGACACTTACTATCTAGCGCTGAAATCGACCCACCCGACAGTTGCTGCAACTCGGTTAATATCTGCGACGTTGCAACTTGTTAAATCTAACCTGTGATCCCTGGTCTGCACTTTGAATTTCCCTCCAAACAGTAGCACGTACACAATCTTTGAATTAAATGACGGCCCTGGGATGAGGTTAGTTGACAAGCAAATAAGTATCAACCACGTCTGGTAAAAATGCCCTGTGTCCTCCAACTCAGTTGCTGTACATTTTCAAATTTTAGATAAATGTGCATCACACCAGAATCCTAGAGCTTTCATGGAAGCCAACAACTCATAGTAGTCGTCTGCCCAAAGTAACTTTGACGAACTAGAGAACCCAGTGGGGTATCAAACAAGGCATGCTGCCATACAGGAAATGCCAGGATACTTCTGATACTACTGTAATTAGCAAGTCATCCCATAAGATTCTCTACTATTATTAAATTTCGAAGTGCAGTTGCGAAGAGAAAGGTATCTGCAATTATCTACCACCACGTTGCGAGTATACACAGCAAGGTAATAAGCACAGTCCTGTTCACTAGTACGAGATATGAAATGACATAAGCTTTGTGTGAACAACCTAACGACTTCTAAATTTTCAGTTACTGGCCCAGTTAAAAATACAATTTCTGAGTACCACTCATAGTCACTTCATAAGCAACCGCACGTAGACGTACTTAGCGAACATCAGATTAAATAACAATGAAGATTATTGCGCTGCTAGGATTGAGCTGCCTCCAGCTACAGGGTGTAATCTCATCCAACAGCCGATGCAGTCTGCCAATAGTAAGGGGACACTATCCCTATTGTCCGCTTACTTACCTGGGTCGTCATGTGCTTGCCTCCTGTGCAGCGGGCCCGGGTTCGAATAACGGACGGGCTGGAGATTTTCTCCTATCGTGGACTGGATGTTGTGTTGTCTTCATCATCATTTCATTCTCATCACTGACATGCAAGTCGCCCAATGTCGGGTCGACTGAAATAAGACTTTCACTCGGCGGCCGAACTTCCCCGGATGGGGCCTCCCGGCCAGTATTACCATACTAACATCTCATTTCCCGCACTACCCCTATTTATAAATTTCAGGCGGCTGTAATGTCATACACGTCACTTTCCCTAATATTCGACATGTAGCTACTTCGATGAGCCACACCTGTAAGTCACACGTAAACCAAGTCAGCGCCCTTCAAATAACAGATTTGCCATCGATTTGCCTACTAAGAAGCTCATTTTTACGGAAAAACTACTTCGTTACTCTCCCATGTCAGGGCCAGGGAGAAGTTCATGCTGCTGCGACTACGGAGTCTCTTTCCACTAAAACTGCATCTTACATTTTAGTTTTGACAGCAGTATTCCTACTTCAAGCTTCTGAAACATTCTAGATGCCTCGCTTTTGTATCTCTCTTTTCTAACCACTTAGCAGACTCACGACTCTCACAGGCATGCCTCACCAATTTGCGTGACAAAGATCGAACGTGCCTGTTCCTCACTTCCATGAATTCTGATGTGCTCCTCGATTAAAATTCACATAACTCTTGAACCACATGTAGGATTTTGATGCGGTTTGCATCAATAGATTGACAAACCTACAAATCATATGTTTATGATGTGTTGAACAATAACCTATTATTCCCTCAAATTAAATGACTATGTAATGTATCATGGGGTAGAAAAATAGCGTTTACTGTAGCATCTCATGATTTCTCTTGCATCCTTCAACATTGCTCCAATATTACTCTCATTATTCAATATGGATTGTTCCCCAAGAAAATCATGGAAAATATGAAAAATCAAATATGGTGATTACTGCTTCTTATTATTCACAAGTAATTATAATCTTCAAAGTTCTGAATCATTCTTATCCAGAATACAGCTTTGTTCCTAAATGGTATCACATTCTCTTCAGCTGTATTATTATTAATGTTCTCTTACCACAATTTCCTGTTTTACTCATTTTCATTAATCCTGTACTTAAAATCAGTTACTGTTCTATGTACCTCCACTTATCTATCTCTCACAAATTCAACACCGACTGACTGCTGTCAATTCAAATGATTCACTGTCCACATAGAAATGCACTCACACTGACTGAAAAATCTTACACTGCCAACACAGTACTGGTTATTGAAGTTTTGCCAGAACTTCACCTCAGCAGATCTGATATTCTCAGAAGTTTAACGACAGTTTATGAATGATAACAGTGTTTCTGTCACCGGTCATACGCCATTGTGTGACCTACTGACGACAGTGCAAAGAGGGGCACTTTTTGTGAACTCAGCAACATTTAGATTGGATCTAGAAGCGATAGACAAGTTGTCACGAATCAATCCCTCTTCAGTTTTGACTCTGGATGTTTGTGTGAAATCTTATGGGACTTAACTGCTAAGGTCATCAGTCCCTAAGCTTACACACTACTTAACCTAAATTATCCTAAGGACAAACACACACACACCCATGCCCGAGGGAGGACTCGAACCTCCGCCTGGACCAGCCGCGCAGTCCATGACTGCAGCGCCTTAGACAGCTCGGCTAATCCCGCGCGAGATGACTCTGGATGAATGATGCTGATAGCTGATACAGGCACATGAACACTATGGACTTGTTTGTTGGTGGCTGAGACCCCTGTGGCAGGAGAAGGAGGTGGGTAATTACGATTTATCGACGTGCTGAGAATTACATTTCGCTGAATTACAGAGAGATGCTTTATGCCCAGAGGTACAGAGATGCGACTGTGAGGCGTAATTAGTACATACTTCCACGTCATGGAAGATAATGTTTTCTGCATCTAGATTCCTTGGTCAAAACTATAATTTCCTGCAACACCGAAAACATCTTGTTGCGCGATACCGCCCGCCCCCACACTGGCAATAGGACTAAGGCTACACTTCAACAGTTTGGTTGGGAAACACTGCAATATCCTCCATACAGCTTGGATCTTTCACCATATGATTTTCACATCTGTGGTGATCTGAAGAAAGACTTAACTGGACGTCAGTTTCAGTCGGATGAGGAAGTTCAAGAGTGGGTGCGATTGTGGGTCCATTAGCTGCAGACTGCGTTCTACGATACAGGAATTGATCGTCTCGTCTCCCAATGTATGTCTTACCGCATGTGATGATCACTTTTAAATGGAACCATTGCATGATCCAGTTGCGGCAGTTGTTCGATTTTCATTTGAGTGCTCCTTAAACACCATGGTCGACTTTTTAACTATAAAACTGTTTGATTGTACAATACAATAAATGTCTAGAAGTCGAACGTATTCGGAAGTACAACCAGCAACTTACTGCGAACCTCCAAGAAGAGGCAAATAAATTCGGTGGCCAGTACTACCACTGCAGGTCAGAAAGCGGTAGCATATCGCCATAAAACACCAGAAGTAATCATCAGTATAACTGTGCCTTGCATTAAACGTTAATTTACATCCTGAGTTCATCTGTGAGCCTCACTTAAATGTTTGTGATTGGAGGGCGTTCACAATTTAATTATAACAGTGATGTAACTGCTTGAATTATATGGTGTGATCTGTTAATAACACACATTTATTGATCCATGAATATCACATGACGATTATATTTTTTATACATTGACATAGTAACGCAAATCAACAAAGAAATTATTTAAAAATACGTACTAGGTTCGTCACCAGCGTATGGACAATAAGGACAATAGTTACTTAATTAATGTTAAACTACTGTCAGAGGCAGCAGTTTAATTCAACCGAGGCTTCATGAAAATATTAAAAAAAAGAACGTTAACTGAGTACACAACATCACTATGAAAATAAGAAGGAAATAATCATATCAGCATGACCACAAAGTATTTAATCATCATTCTAAAGGCGATATATGGGTGGTGCTTAATTAAAGTTTTCCTCGAATTTAGCTTGACAGGAAAAGACAGAAGTTTGCAAATAATTGAGTGAAGTGCGTGTTGCAGTGAGGAAATAGCGGCACATAAGCGTGGGAATGAAACCCTCTCCACTAACAGTTGAAATTTCTGTAGTCGATCGATCGCATTGCAGTTTGATTTTTGTGGCGTCTGCATTGAATCAGCGTAACGTCGCCATACGCTATGTTGCTGCGAGCGCTGCTGCTAGCTGGTGTAGGTCAGCTTGTTGCGGTTCGGGGCGAGGGATGCACACACACCCTCATACGCGATCGCGAACAGTTTATCCAAGTCCCGAGGTTCAAAATGGTTCAAATGGCTCTGAGCACTATGGGACTCAACTGCTGAGGTCATTAGTCCCCTAGAACTTAGAACTAGTTAAACCTAACTAACCTAAGGACATCACAAACATCCATGCCCGAGGCAGGATTCGAACCTGCGACCGTAGCGGTCTTGCGGTTCCAGACTGCAGCGCCTTTAACCGCACGGCCACTTCGGCCGGCGAAGTCCCGAGGACTGCAGACTCCTGTGACTTGGGCTAAGATCGAAGCCCAAATCTGCTTGTCAAAGTCTTGACGACCCTGAAAGTAGCGCCCAGGCCGAAGTCTCCATGAACCTCCATGAATCTCCCCTCACTTGCCCTCAAACATAGGTGTCTCCGCTTCGTACAATTTATTCAGCTAATCGCCGGAAAGGCTTAACTGTCCCTAAGTGATAGGGCTGGCATTGAGTGTGCCATCTACTGACAACATTTTGGAAACCAGAACCGCAATGAGAAAAGTGGTTTCGTTCCCGGGAAAAGCCGAAACCACTTTCTCACGACTTGGCAAGTATTCTGGCGTTTCTGGTGATTTCAAACATTTTTCGGACTGTCCCTCCCATAAAAAACTGAATTGGAAATTTTCTCAGGCACAGCTGTGACAATATATCAGAATTTGGAGGGCTGTCAAGCAACAGGACGAAACTGCAGTTTCAGCAAATGGTCGCCCAGACCTGTAGCAGGTTGGGAACTTAAGAGGCTTCCTCCTCCCCACATTCCTAAGCCTTCCGTCCCGTACCGTGAACTGGACTCTCAGTCCACCTGACCGATGGAACTCTTTTGTCCTGCTCCAGCCCCAGATTGGCTAGCAGGCGCCGACTCGTATTTAGTCCTGCAGGTGAGTGAACTCTGTTTCTGAGCTGCCCTTAGCATGCCTGCGAAAGGCTGATTCTTCCTCGAAGCTGAATGTTCCCGTGAGCCAAAGGGAACCAAATACAGAAAGTTTTGTAACAGATGTCCCGAGTATCAGAACAGAGTTGAAATAAAAGTGCAGTTAAACTCTAAAACACCTTGATCAAGGAAAGAAAATATCGTCTGACTCGAAAGAGGAGTGAGGATAATAGACAAGACGTACAAAATTACTATATAAATCGGAATAACAATGTGAGGCGACGTCCTGGCACAGGCCGACGTCTCCCACAATAAGTTGTGCAGTTAAATAATTTTACAGTCAAAAGGCGAGCATGATGTCATTTACAAAATTTTATAATGTTGTGAATCACAGCTACGAGAAGTTGAAAAAAAGGGTTTCAAAATTTATGAATGCTATCTCCATTCCCTCCTGTACGATTTTTCGCAGATATTACGTGAACGAAAGGTAATAAATAGTTGCTTTACCTCTCTCTGACAAAGAAGCTCAATTTGTAGGCTCCGTAAACGATGTGTTACCTGCAGATCCGTGATCAATAAAGTCTTTCGCGCGGGCCGTTGTGGACGAGCGGCTCTAGGTGCTTCAGTCCGGAACCATGCTACTGCTACGGTCGTAGGTTCGAATCCTGCCTCAGGCATGGGTGTGTGTGTGTTGTCGTTAGGTTAGTTAGGTTTAAGTAGTTCTAAGTCTAGGGGGCTGATGACCTCAGATGTTAAGTCCCACAGTGCTTAGAGCCATTTGAACCATTTCGAAAGTCGTTCGCTCTTTGGGATAGTCCCTCTTGGAAATTACTGACGCTGCAGATATAGATCATTATTATTTTTTAAAACAGTGTTCGATGTGTAAGCACTTCTTTAATTAACAAACGCCATAGACACAGGAGTTCACAAAATAAAAATAGATAATGTACATTACTAATATACCATACGACGGTCTAACTTCTAACTAAAAGAAATTTTTCCTGTTTTGAAATAATTGTTGCGTGAATGTATGCTGTAACTGTTTTTTTGTCAATAAGAGAATCTAAAGAAATCAATACTGGGCTGATAACAAGCTTCCAGAAAATTTAATAAGATTCGTCAGTGTTTGTAGCAAAGTCTTTCTGTATACTACTTTCCTCATTCGTGTGGGCAACACAGGAAAAAAAAATACGCGCGCCAGATGTGTAGGTCACAGCGTTATCCAGATCTAAGTGTTGTGCTTTGTCACACTCTACAGTAAATTTCTTCTTTCGACCGCCAGCGTACCTGAATCCTGCACAGATGTCTTGAGTAAGGTGTGAACTGCAGCCTTTCAGTCACCACCAAAGTCTGCACCTCGCCTCTACCATTCTCTGTCTGGAATAGGATCGAGTGTCGGCAGGGCTCCAGAAACTAACTCACGTCACAGCTCTTCATTCATACCTATCGCAAATAATGCGATAGGTATAACCTTCTGAAGAAGGATACTACGTGCCCGAAACAGGTTAATAAATTCAATTTCTTTTATGCAACTGGTTGCTGATTACTTCGATATATTGTTGGTAACTTAAATTTCTTGACGGAAATCTGCCAATTATGCCAAGTCCTGGTGGTTTCAAGGTTAAAAATATTTTATTCACATTGTACGGTTACTGTAAGTGCTTAAGATTTGTTTTATTGCAGGAACTATTACTATGTTGTGATGCTGTATTACTGAAATTGACGTGAGGCCAAACTGCAAGCCATAGAGGCACCATTTATACGTGATACAAACCAAGCCACAAACAATCCAGAATTAATGCCGTCACGCAAACGGGGTCCCTTTTGGAAACAAGGCGCCTGATTTCCAATTACTGTGAAGAGAAATGGCCTACTTGCATTTCACTGCTTGTTTTTATAATTATTTAAATATTGTTGGTAAATTTTGGACATCTTGTCTTTTTCCAATTTATTGTAAAGTTTCACCTAAATGATTTTTAAAATTTATGAAACTTTTGAAAGTTGAAAATTTTGAATGTTGTTTTCTGTGTGTTGTAAAGTTTACTTAAAAGTTTTGGATATTTGTTTCATTGCAAAGTTTACTTAAATTCGGATTTAATTGTCATGGTTTGCCAATGGAAGTAAACGAGCACATTGTGTAAAAGTTCAACAGATTTAAGTAAGCTGTGATTTTTATATTACTGGCATCTTGGTTCAAATGGTTCAAATGGCTCTGAGCACTATGGGACTCAACTACTGAGGTCATTAGTCCCCTAGAACTTAGAACTAGTTAAACCTAACTAACCTAAGGACATCACACACATCCATGCCCGAGGCAGGATTCGAACCTGCGACCGTAGCAGTCTCGCGGTTCCAGACTGCAGCGCCAGAACCGCGCGGCCACTTCGGCCGGCTGGCATCTTGTACTTAGTATAACAAATAAGTTTTTTTTAAGACAGTAGTTAAGCATTTCTTGTCCCATAACCTCTCCTACTCCATAAGCTTGCAACTGCTAGTTTGGCCCAAAATAATCGATATTTGTTTGCTTTAAAAGTGTCTGAACTTAAGTTTTTAAAATTACGGGACCACAGGAATTTTATAAAAATTTTGTGGTCTGCAAGATTGGTGCTGCGAGATCTCTTTCACATGAAAGTGGCCTTTGCGTGTGGGCTGCCGATAGTGCCCACGTGGTTCGACAAATCCCAGCCATCGATAAAAGCAAATTAACGTTCTAAATAGACCACTGTGATACAGGGATAATAATATGTTCTTATTTACAATCTAAAAGACACCCAGTTAATATCTAGCACTGAAATGCATCTTACTACATAAAGTTAAACACTCAGTGATTTTCAGTGGGTTTATTTTATTTCCGTACTTCGAAACCACTCTTAAATATCGGAAAACTAATACTCAGTTCAGTTGCTAATATGAGTTTGACATGTCTAATGGGTGACATTACGGAGAACTACAGACCAAAAGATACAACTATTACCCACATTGTTGTTGCGAATAAAGCCTTGAATTTTTAGTGCATTAATAGACATGTCCTCCCGCTAGAAAATTCATCATCAGCTTGTTTTGAAAAAAATGAAGTTATCTGGTAAGTATTTATTAATGGACCATTCATCCAGAAAATACCCAATACCGTTATATGAAAGCATAATAAAATGGCCTTGCATATGGATATTCCGAGGTTTGCAGAACGTCAGTAAATCTTTGTGTATTGGGTTTCTCTATCTTTGGTCTTCAGTTTACACGTCATTCCAGAGTTTGCATCCTTCAGTACACCCAAATCTACCCTTATCAGACTTCGCTACTATATGTTGTATTCTATTACTCATAGCAAGGACGCAGTAAAGGAAAAACGATAGAGAGAAGCAGGAGGAGGAGAAGAAGCAGAAAAGAACTTTTTCGTGAAACAGTTTCCTTTTTACAGTCCATTCCTCTTGCTTGAAAAATACTTCTACATCACTGTATGGATCTGTTACAATCCGCCGTAAACTAGCTCCCCTCGGTTGTTTCTCTTTATGTCACATGAGTGTTGAAATAGTAACAAAACTACATCAGTTCCATTAAAAAGTCGCATTTAGCAGTAACATGAAACATAACAAAATTTGAACCTTTACACTCAAAGACCGAGCAAGCTAGGTTAGACAGAAGAAACACATTTGAATTTCTGGTGGGTGAGAGATTGTAGTGTCAGCACACAATACAGTATTTCTGGCTGAGGCGGATGAAACAAAGCGGTTCTGTAACGATTTTTATGTAGAAGTACCAAATCAATATATTTTACTGCTAGAACTTTTTATTAGACAGTTGGATAGTTAACGTCGTTTTCACTTTTGGACAGGAGAGGGTCATGAAGTAAGAAACTATTTTGCTTTATAGCTCGCTCTTAGCCTGTGTACCACTTCAACTCTCGTGAGATGATTCAAGCAGTTAGGAAGAGATGTGTGAGCTGAAGAATTACACTTAATATGTGCTATACATATGAGTAACTCGAGTCTTCCCCACACCTTATTTAAGTTGTTTTGTTGATTATTTATTACGTGGTTAAATTCTGCCTTAGAGAGACTTCAGAGGGACTCGCTTTCTTCCTTTCTTCGGAGCTGACCTTCGTTCCTCGTGCACTGCTCTACACTGGAATTAATTAGTTCTCTCTGGCAAAATCCCGTTTTTTCATTTAACAAAAAGTTTATTTTTGATTTTAGAGGCAGACAAGAACATGCTATTACTCGTTGTTCCTTCAAGCTTTCTGAAATCCATTACAGACCATGACTTTGCATGTATGAAAATTGCTGTAACTGGAAAATAATCCCTTTTACCTCTCACAGACGCCACATGAATTTCTCATTAATACAGCATATTCCCTTTTCCATTTATCCTGGTTAGTCATTCGAATTTCTTGTATCTTCTTTGGATTTCTATAGTTACCCAGTCGCAAAACGCTTGGACTGAGAATGACTCAGTGCTTCTTCTCTTACACAATTATAACTTTTACAGTCAGCGGTCTGAACAAGCGCTTAAACAGAAAACGAGTACGGTTGGTGATCCTTAACACGTTCCTGTGGTGAGGCAAGCAATTCGAAAACATTACTCCCCAGCTGTCAGTAGCAGTGACATCCGTATAAGTCACCATTCTCTTCTGCCAACTAGTTGGATACCAGTGTGAGATACGTTTCTGTTATACTTCCCACAGATGTACACAGCACTAATCTCACATCACTAAATCCACACACTTCGCAAAAGGGTAATGTCGCTTGCGAGTAAGAGTACCTTAATATTTTTGCAGTGGTTTCCGTACGGTTTCATGCATCATGTCCACAGCGTTAAACTGTAGAGTGGTAAATCTACGATTTTTTTTCATTGTATACAAGATGATACAGAATTTCGTTTACAGAGCTTCAGCGTTCGCGAAAGAATGAAAAAAAACTTTGTTTCACGAGACAAAAATCTTACAGACATGAGGCTACGGATCTTAAGACGTGTTGATTGTTCTGAGATGATGTTCAGACAGTCTTGTGATGCAATCTCCACGCAGGTTTGTGAAGTATGTTAGATTGCCTTCCGGGTACACAGACGGATGGATGACCTACAATGATTGCCTAAGATGCATTCGAGATCCATTTCGTTCCTAAATAATCCCAGCCCTTTCGACAACGGAGGCAACCAACTGTTCCGGATTGCCTGTCAGTCTCCTACTCCGGACGCCTGCCCCTCTCTCCCTCATATTGACCCCTTCCCCAAGGTCGCATAAAGACATCAAGATGGCAGCAGAACAGCTCCCTTAACGTCCCTCAGCCCGTCGAAATTCCTGGGCATTTGAATACGTCGTTTACATAGTTCGCAATAAGAACTTCAGAGTGTACAGTGTAACCCGTCATGTGCAGATCACGACAGTTAACATAATA
This sequence comes from Schistocerca americana, assembly GCF_021461395.2. NCBI lineage: Eukaryota > Metazoa > Arthropoda > Insecta > Orthoptera > Acrididae > Schistocerca > Schistocerca americana. The sequence continues at coordinate 613,662,142 of NC_060119.1, read as the reverse complement.
CTTACTATTTAAGACAATTTTTTCCAATTTCAGCAGAAGACACGTTCAGCAAGAGATTTTTCAATTACCTCCCGAGAGAAGAATAGTGCAGCTGTAGATATCTGCACGATTGAAACCTTTTGCAACGTTATAAATGAAGTTTCGTATAATTCTGCATCCTGTTACTTATTTGTGTATTTTTTATTAAACCTCTATTAATGCGCAGTGCATGCCTCGTAACCTTTGTTGAGTTACTCATTAAGGCTCTTGCACCAACTAAACTATCCCGTGACCAACCGCGGCGCTTTTCTTTGTGTCAGCTCTCACTCTTCCAATAACCCAAGTTGATAGCGGTCCCCTACAATTGAGTGATACTCTAGAATTGGTCGAAGAAGTATTTTGTAAGCCATTTATTTCATAATGAATTACTTTTCCTTAGACATCTAATGAATATCAGCCTGGCATTAGCATTTCCTCCAATTTATTTTATGTGGTCATTTCACTTTTGAGCGCTCCGGATGGTTACTCCTAAGTATTTTACGGTAGTTACTGTTGTCAGTGATCTTTTATCAATAAATTAATCGACCAGTAGTAATTCGTTTCGCCTATTTATATTATAGAATTTGATGTTGGGAAGTTGCAAAGGACCATCATGGTGGGTGGATGTGTAGTAAATCAAAATACATTTCATCGACGAACATTTTAAGAATGGATGAGAACATCAGAGTACACCAGTTTTTAGTGCAATAATGTTTACCTAAGATTTAAACTTCCCAGTCGTTTTCAGTTCCTTCACCTAAGCACACAAGCTTTGGATTTCGCATAGATGTTATGGTGAGAAAACATATGTTTTGTGACCATTAGAACCGAGAAAATGATCTCGGAGCTTGTCTGCTGAGCAGAAAGCACAAATTTCCATTAAAAACATTCAGACACTACTTATAGCGATGCAGGGTCTCTAATTAGCCGTGCAAGTGACTTCAGATGCTACTTCGTCACCGTTTAAATGATGAGCAGCACAGAAAACATTGTATGCTAAGGAACCAGTTTCATAGGACAGCAGCATTTTAACCCTCTGACGAGGGCGAAGAGCGTTATTTAATGTTTCAGCTGTCCTCCAGAGAATATATTGAATCGTTTTCTTTCATAATTACGAGACGCTAGTGTCCTTCACCGGCTCCACAAGGGTAGCACTAAGTACCTACGACCGGATGACTTCTCTGGCGTATCGATAATAAATTATACAACCTTATATATGAGAAATGTATCTTGAGAACGTTTTTATTGTCTCACACGACTAGTTTCAGCGGCACATTACCGACAACTTAGGCCCCACCACTGCCAAAAGAGTATTAGAGTTCCTTGGCGCGTTTATCGTGGAGTCCTTCCTCAGGACTCTCTACTTGACAGCGTGTTGTCTCCAATGGTACTTTTTCTCATATATATCATCATCTGAAGTCCCTCGTCCATTCAATAGGATGGACCTTCATAAATTACACACAAATCTTCCTCGTGAATCAATTTACGTAATAGTGAAAACCACATAAAAGTCCCTAGAGTAGCGGAGATTTGCCTTCACATGCAAACAGAAAAACAAGGCGGGAAAACTTAATTTAATAATATGTGAAGGCAATGAAACTATTGTAATATCACCGTAAAATTATATCTCGAATGACATTTATGGGATATTTAGTTTTGTAGATCGTTAGCTACACAGTTCGACTACCTCTTCCATGGGCACATGCCCAAATAATGTTCATGACGACCGACGTAAACCCAGTATCGCACAGGTATCCACAACCTTAGACAGAAAATTAGACAGATAGCGGCCAATTCTAAAGTAGTTCTTCGGTATTTTCCGGCGATCTGTTGACAATTTTAAAAAATGGGACTTCTCCTGGATGTTCGCGTCGTTCTCGCACGAATTTCTACGCCGTAACTTGCTGTCTTCTTCAGGTGCTACCAGATAACGGTCCTTTGGTGGATCGAGTGTTTTATTTATGCCTGTAAGGTGCAGGGCGCTCCCTAGTCAATTCGCGCCGCATCGGGTCTAAGCTAGGCGGTCCGCGCCCGCCAAACGCCCGTTCAACGCTGCTTCTGTATCTGGCGATGGGGGTAAAGCTGCATGTTACCCTGAAGGCATTGACTGATTCATCTTGATTCTGCATCGGTGGGTTAGTCTTCACTTTGTGATGTGTCGTCACGGTGCGGTTGGTCGTGGACGTGAGGTCGTCTGCAGGTGGGTGTACTGTCTATCCAGGGCCATGGGCCGCTTGCAGCGGTCGTTGTCTTCATTTCGTCTGCCTCACTGGCGGACGAGTGATGAGGGCGCATCTCTGAGCTTTCTGTAAGTTCTCGTAGCCCACTGCTTGAAGAGCTGCTGCATTTCCGCCACCTGGGCTGCTTCATGAAAGTGCTGTGCACGGAACAGTCGTGGGACATGGAATATCCTCCTCAAGGCAATGTTCTGCAGTCGCTGCAACTTGATGATGTGGCAGTTTGCCGCGTTGCCCCAGATTTCACAGGCATACTCCATAGTCGGCCTCACGCAGGACTTGTATGAGTCCAGAGTCGATCGGAAGTGAAGAGTTCTCGTTAATGAGAGGGTACAGACCTTCAAGGCGGGCGTTTGCCCTCTTTCGAACGTCTGTGATGTGTTTTCCCCACGTGAGCATGGGGTCCAGGATGACTCCGAGGTATTTGGCCTCGTCTGTCTATGGAACGAATTCCCCAAGGAGCTGCAGATGTGTTAGCACTGGTCTTTGTCGTTTTGTGAGTCGCAGCGCCTGGGTATTCGTAGCATTAAATCAGATTTTCCACTTCGCTGCCCAGTCTTTCAAGTCACTGCAGGCATCTTGTAGGTGCCGATGCACAATTTGCGACCATATGCTGCGAGTGATGAGGGCAGCGTCATCTGCATACATCGCCCTGATGTGTAGAGGGAGTAAAGGACTGGTCCTAGGACCGACCCCTGTGGTACTCCCGCTTGCACTTGTCGGATGGTGAAGGTGGCGTCTTCGGCTTGTATAGTGAACGTCCGATTCTATAGGTATGTTACAAGCAGCTGCACATAGGCTCCCTGCAATCCTAGCATGAAGAGTTTGTACAGGATTCCTGAGTGCCATACACTGTCAAAGGCCCTGCTGGTGACCAAGAAGAGGGCTCCGCAGAAGTCTCTGCAGTTAAATGCTTCCGTGGCTTCCTCAAACCCTCAGAGTAGTTAAAGTTTGGTAGAGTGGCCGTCTCTGAATTAAAACTGTTCCGATGGCTGCAGGTCGCCGTCGGTGATCGTCCTTTGTAATCAGCTGAGGAGGATCCTTTCAAAGACCTTGTTGATGAACGGCAGAAGGCTGATGGGCCAGTAGCTCTTTGAGTCGGCTCGATTCTTGCCTGGTTTGGGGACTGCAACTACCAGGGCATGCTTCCATGGCCTGGGGTGGTGGTGGTGATGGTTGTTGGGACGTTTAAGGGGGACTAAACAGCTAAGGTCATCAGTCCCCTATTCCAAAAACAGGCGAGACAAAGTCGCAGAGCAGATAAAACCCCAAGGGGAAGGAGACTCCCCCCCCCCCCCAGGTGCTAAAGAACACAAATTAGGCAACGAACACTACAGAAAAGAAGAGTACAGACGAACACCAGACAGAAAGAAATAGAAGAAAAGAAGATGGCCGGAGACTGGTTGACTGACCACGACAACAAAAAAGGGAAAGAGTCAACCGTCCAACGACACACCAAAACAACAACAAATATGGAGAGACGTGAGGACAAAAGACACAGAAACGGAAAGGTGCAGGACCCCCCTAAATGGATCCATAAAAAGGACTAGCACGGATAAAATGTAAAACATTGTCAGCCATGGAGGCATCGTCGCATAAAATCAAAGGCAAGGTGCCCGGGAACTTAAGACTGCCGAAGGGTGCGCAGTCGGGGACACTCCAATAAAATGTGGGCGACCGTCAGCCGGGACCCACACCGACACAGGGGGGGATCCTCCTGACGCAAAAGATGGCCGTGCGTCAAGTATGTATGGCCGATGCGGAGCCGACACAGGATAACAGAGTCCCTGCGAGAAGACCGCAGGGAGGAGCGCCACACATCGGTCGTCTCCTTGACAGCCCACAGTTTATTAGGCATTGTCAAGCCTCGCCACTCAGCAGACCACATCCCAAGCACCTTACGGCGCAACACCAGCTGCTGATCGGGAGCCATGAGGCCGATCTCCAAAGCTGGGGCATCGAGCGCCCCTTTGGCCAGCCTGTCAACACGTTCGTTCCCCGGGATGCCAACATGACCTGGCGTCCAAACCAAGACCACCGAACGTCCAGAACGGGCAACGGCGGAAACAGACTCCTGAATAGAGGACACCAGAGGAGAAGAGGGATAGCAGCGGTCGATGGCCTGAAGGCTGCTCAGGGAGTCACTGCAGATGACGATGGACCTACCTGAGCAGAAACGCATATGCTCAAGAGCGCGCAATATGGCCACCAGCTCTGCAGTAAAAATACTGCAGCCAGCCGGCAAGGAGCGTTCCTCAACATGGGCAGCGTGAGCAAAAGCGTAGGCAGTGCGACCATCAACCAGGGAACCATCAGTGTAGACAGGCTCACAGTCCGAAAATGAGGCGAGGAGCGCAAGAAAACGGCGACGGAGGGCCACAGGCGGAACCGAGTCCTTGGGTCCCTGTGCCAAGTCCAGACGGACGGACGGCCGGGACAAACACCAGGGAGGCGTAGGTGCATGGCCCCGGAAAGGAGGCAGAAGAGCGAATGACCCCAGTTCTGACAGCAGGGACCAGACACGGACTGCTATGGAAAGCCCAGACCTAGGTCGCCGTTCGGGCAGATGGAGGACCATGGCAGGGAAAAGCAGGCGACGATTGGGATGGCCTGGCGAGCAATGCACGCTGACAGCATAGTCGGCGAGCAGGCGATGGCGGCGAATCCGCAGCGGGGGAACCCCGGCCTCCACCAGTAGACTATCCATGGGGCTAGTGTGAAAAGCGCCAGTGGCAAGCCGAACCCCACAGTGGTGTATGGGGTCTAACAACTTCAACACTGAGGGTGACGCAGACCCATAGGCCAGGCTCCCATAAACAAGCCGGGACTGCACAACGGCTCTGTACAATCGCAGCAGCGTGCAGCGATCTGCACCCCAAGACGTGTGGCTAAGGCAGCGGAGGGCGTTGAGGTGCCGCCAGCATTTTTGCTTCAGCTGAGTAACATGAGGAACCCGTGTGAGCCGGGCATCAAACACGAGTCCCAAGAAGCGGCAAGTGCCCACCACGTCAAGCAGGTGGCCGTCGAGGTAAAGTTCAGGATGAGGGTGGACCGTCCAACGCCTGCAGAAGTGCGTAACTCGAGTCTTGGCTGCAGAGAACTGAAAACCATGAGTCAGAGCCCATGATGCTGCCTTGCGAACGGCGACTTGCAGCCTGCGTTCGGCGACTCCCGTAGTCGTGGAGCTAAATGAGATGCAGAAGTCGTCGGCATACAAAGGAGACACCGGCGACCCCGCGGCTGCAGCCAGGCCATTAATGGCCACTAGAAATAAGGAGACGCTCAACGCCGAGCCCTGCGGGACCCCATTTTCCTGTATATAAGAGGAACTAGAAGCGGCACCGACTTGCACCCGGAAAGAGCAGCGCAATAAAAAGGTTTGAAGAAAAGCCGGGAGCCGACCACGAAGACCCCACTCATGCAACGTGGCGAGGATGTGATGCCTCCATGTGGTGTCATACGCCTTCCGCAGATCGAAAAATACAGCAACGAGATGCTGACGTCGGGCAAAGGCTGTACGGACAGCAGATTCCAGCCGCACCAAATTATCCACTGCAGACCAGCCCCGACGGAAGCCACCCTGGGATAGAGCGAGGAGACCGCGCGACTCAAGGACCCAACATAAACGCCGCCCCACCATACGTTCGAGCAATTTGCTCAAAACGTTGGTGAGGGTAATGGGACGATAGCTGTCCACCGCTAGTGGGTCCGCATCGGGCTTCAAGATGGGGACAATAACACCCTCTCGCCATTGCAGCGGGAACATGCCTTCGCTCCAAATGCGATTAAATATCGCGAGAATGTGTCTCTGGCAGTCCCTGGAGAGATGCTTCAGCATCTGCGCGTGGATGCAGTCTGGGCCTGGTGCTGTATCAGGGCAATCGGCGAGGGCAGCGAGGAATTCCCTCTCGCTGAAAGGAGCATTGTATTTTTCAGGACGACGCGTGTGGAACGATAACGGCGTCTACTCGGCTCGCTCCTTGAGAGAGCGAAAGGCGGGGGGATAAGTTGCAATTGCAGAGCTCTTAGCAAAGTGCGCAGCAAGGTGTTCAGCAATGGCGGCAGCGTCCGTGCAGACAGCGCCGTCCAAGGAGATCCCAGGGACACCCATAGGGGTCTGGTATCCATAAATCCGCCGGATCCGGGACCACACGAGCGAGGGGGAGACATGGGAGCCCAAGGATGAGACATACCTCTCCCAGCACTCCTGCTTACGCCGTGCAATAAGACGACGGGCCAAGGCACGGAGCCTCTTAAAGGCCGAGAACGAGCCATGGGCAACACTGAAATGCGTGGGAGCACCGGTGTTCAAGAGGCTAAGGTCGAGCTGAGCCAACAAATGCTCCACGGCCCGACCGCGGTCATCAGAGACAGTCCCACCCCATAGAGGGTTGTGGGCATTGAAATCGCCCAGAAGCAGCAATGGTGGCGGGAGTTGAGCCAGCAGCGCAGCCAAGACATGTCGGGGGAGCTCCCCATCCAGAGGAATGTAAACAGAGCAAACAGTAATAGCCGGCGAGAGCTCAACCCTGGCAGCAACTGCCTCTAAAGGCGTCTGAAGGGGTACTGGCGAGCTACAGACAGAGTGGTGAACAAAGAGGCAAACCCCACCTGACACTCATTGACAGGCAGCACGGTTCTTATAGTATCCCCGATAACCGCGAAGGGCGGGGGTCCGCAGTGCAGGAAACCAAGTTTCCTGCAGAGCAATGCAGAGAACAGGGGAATCACTCAGAAGCATCCGGAGCTCAGGCAGGTGGCGGAAATAACCGCCGCAGTTCCATTGGAGAATGGAAGCAGGAAGGGACTGGGAGGGCGTGAATGCGACTAAGAGGCAGACAGCGCTTCAGAGCCAACTGCCGCCACCGGGGGAGAGTCAGCTGAGTCCATAGGAGAGGCCCCCAAGGGTTCCGTGAGGGCGAGATCCGTGGCAGAGGCGAGGATCTCCATCTCATACCCGGAGCCAGGACTATGTACAGCAGGCGGTGCTGAAACCGCCGGAACGTCCTTCTTCTTGGACATATGCCGTTCCTTCTTCTCACGTCAGCCCTTAGGGTGAGAGGGCTGGGAGAGCTTCTCTGAAGGAGCGTCGGAGGCTGACGACGACGCAGAAGCCCTGCGACCAGCAGGTGGTGGAGTCTTCAGCCACTGGCTGACATCTGGCTGGGAAGGAGAAGAAACGGAGGAAGGGAGAGCCCCGAGGGACCCCTTCCGCGAGAGAGGAACCGGCGGAGGCAACGCCGGTGGAGAAGGAGGGGGAAGGATCGAGCCTCCCGGTTGTGGAGCAGATGTCACTCCCGAAGTAAGCGTGGAGGGAGCGACAGAAGAGGGTTTGCCCCCAACTGCTAAGGGGGCAACAGAGGAAGGCTTGCCCCCAGACACGAGGGGGGCAGACAGAGATACACGGCCCCGAGGGCCCACTGAAGGCGGCACAGATGAGGCGACAACCGTCGCTCGCGTGGGCGACGATAACGTGGCTGCAGCATAAGATGTGCGAATGGAAGCAGGATACAACCTTTCATATTTCAGTTTTGCCTCTCGATAAGTAAGCCGGTCCAGGGTCTTAAATTCCATGATCTTCCGCTCCTTATGAAGAACGGGGCAATCCGGCGAGCATGGAGAGTGGTGCTCCCCACAGTTGACACATACAGGCGGAGGCGCACATGGAGAATCGGGATGAGAGGGGCGTCCGCAATCTTGACATGTAGTGCTGGATGGGCAACGGGAGGACATATGCCCAAACTTCCAGCACTGGAAGCACCGCATCGGGGGAGGGACGTATGGCTCCACGTCGCAATGGTAAACCATCACCTTGACCTTCTCGGGCAAGACATCACCCGCGAAGGCCAAGATAAAGGCACCGGTGGCCACCCTGTTCGTCTTGGGCCCTCTATGTACACGACATACAAAATGGACACCACGTCGTTCCAAGTCGGCTCTCAGCTCGTCATCGAATTGTAACAAGAGGTCACGATGGTAAATAATCCCCTGGACCATATTTAAGCTACTGTGGGGAGTGACGGTAACAGGGACGTCACCCAGCTTATCGCACAAGAGCAACGCTCGTGACTGGGCTGGGGAGGACGTCTTGAGGAGGATGGACCCATTCCTCATTTTAGACAACCCCGCCACTTCCCCAAACTTATCCTCCAGGTGTTCCACAAAAAACAGAGGCTTCGTCATAAGAAAGGAGTCACCATCAGTCCTGCTGCAGACAAGGTATTGCAGTACATAAGGCTCCCGCTTGGCACTAGATCGGCGTCCCTCCCATGGTGCAGCCAACGAGGGGAACGACTGAGGGTCATATTGTGCAGCATCAAAGTCTACTCTACCACGCTTAGAGACGCTGGTGGCCGTGCGACCACCAGCTTGGTGTGATTTATTGCGCTTCATTGCGCCACATCCGCCCAGATGCCACCTACTCTGAACGAGGGCTCTCCCCAAGGGCGCCACCCAGCCAAACCAACGGGTACCTGGCCGATATCCCGTTGCCCGGAGTCCCCGTGCCCCAGACAAGATGGCCACATACTCCTTGGCATGCATGGGGAGGAAACAGCTCTGGCATCTGTAGTGCAATCCCTGCGTGGTCAGGGGGATACCACCAAGAGGGTACATGACGACCCCACCACAACGGACTGGCTACCGTGCTGGATTTTAGGTGTTGAAAGGGTCCACAGTTATCGTAGGCGCTAAGAAGAAGAGTGCGCACAAGGCGAGAAGGAGACAACCCAGAAGATGTTGGGCGTAGTCCCCCCCCCCACACGACAATAGGTAACATACAAGATGGCGGAGCATGAGGGACCAATAGAAAAACACCACGTAAGGTGTCCTTCCCCAAATGGCACGCACTAATAACGGAAATTTGGAAAAAAAGGAGGTCAAACCCAAGAGGGGACCATCACAGAAGGCCAAAACGTTTGAGACTCCTTTTAGTCGCCTCTTACGACAGGCAGGAATACTGCGGGCCTATTCTTACCCCCAAACCCGCAGGGGGGGGGGGGGGCTGGGGTAGGTCATACTGCAGACAATCTTGTTGAAGATGTTGTCTAGGACTTCGTCAGCTGCTGATGATAGTGCTTTCAGTGCCAGGCTTGGGATAGCGTCGTGTCCTGGGGCTTTGGCTGTATGCAGGAGCTTGAGGCAGTCACCTCTGGGTTGTCTTCTTCGCGCGCTTCGTCTTCTTCTGTCGGTGCAGCGAGATATGTGGCCAGCCTTTCTTCCACAAGCTGCACGTGTTGTCTGTTCTGTCGGACTGCCATAGGACGGAAGTTCACCTTTAAGACGTCCGCCAGGGCGTTAGCCTTCTCCTGCGGGTCGTAGACCGTGCCTGCCGGCACCTGCAGTGGTGGGAGGTGTGGACGTGGTCGCAGGAAGTATCGTGTCGCGTCCCACATCGATGAGTCTGTTTGAAGTGCCGCAATCTTGTATTGACACCTTCTGTTGCGGTGTTCCTTCAGTGCTGCCTGGATCTGTCGTCTGAGGAGATTGACCTGCTTTTTAATTTCCAGGTCTCTGGTGATGCACCAGGGTTTGAGGAGCCGATTTCTGGTCCTGAATTAGTCCAGGATGTCCTGTGGTAAGTCGGGCACTGGGAGTCCACGAGGTCGGTGTGGCTGTCGTGAGAGCGTCTTTGATGGATGCTTGGAGGTGGTCAACCATGGTGTCCACATCTGCAACTACAGGAGAGCGGCGTTCCCTCAGATTTCTAACGAGTTCAGCCTGGTATAGCTGCCAGTTAGTCTTGCGAGGTCGTCGAGTGGGTTCCTCTGACAGCGTAAAAATTACTGGGAGATGGTCAGAAGGCAGTTCGTGGACAACGTTTGCAGTGATGAATGCTTGGAGTCCTTTCGTAAATCCGATGTCAAGGACGTCTGGCAGGGTGTTTTTTCGCGGGTAATGTGTTGGTTTGTTGGGGCCAATGATTTGCATCCCGGCTCTTTCCACTGCACGGTGGAGTCGTCTTCCATTGGTGTTGGAAATGCGTGAGTTCCAGGCAGTGTGCTTAGAGCTGAAGTCCCCTGCAACAAAGGTTCGTCTTGGCCGGCGGAAGAGCGCGTCAGCGTCCTCTGTTAGTACCGCCTTCTTTTGCTGCTTGTAGACAGAGTAAAATGTGATGGGCGCCTGCACTGTAGTCACTTCCAGTGCTGTGGATTCCATTATTCTGAGGTGTGGTGGCATGTGTAATTAGCCACGTTGACTCGGATGCCTTGCTTGAGACGCGTTTCATTAACCAGGCAAATGTCTATGTCGTGTTCCTTTAAGAAGTTACGAAATTCCAGGATCCTATGGTAGAGTGATGCTGCGTTCACGTCACTATTTCGAGCGTATGTAGTCGTCTAGGCCTGGCCATATTATGCAGCTGTTCCTGCTCCGGTTTGTTGACAGCAGTCAATGGCTGCCTGTACTTCTGCAGCGATCGCTTGCGGGAGCAATCGTATAGCCTGATTGAGCTCTATTATCATCGCCATCATTGTAACATCGTCGCGGTGCCCGCGGTTTCCGTCGGTGATCTCAGTGGTGGACACTGCTGTGACTGGCTTCAATCACTGTTTGTACGTCTCGAGCAGTGGAAGCATGTCTCAGGAGTCTCTGCTACGTAGGCGTGTTGTAGAAATCGGTGCCTGTCTGGATGGCGACGGAGTGCTTTCCGCTGACAACGTCTGCCTGCCATCGTGATGCCGCTGAGGTACGTCGTAATTCTCACTACTGTCCTTATGTCCGTCACTGCGGCCGTCCTCGCGGTGGTATGTGCTGGGCGCCGTCGTGCTGCTGCAGCTGCCCTCTTCTTCTCTACCTCCAGGGGTGGTAGCCCTCTCATTCTTCTGCTGGCGTTTTTGAACTGAGAACACGCTCTGTAATTGGCAGGGTGTGGCCCACCACAACTGCAACAGTAGGCCTTGTGCTCTCTCGGATGTGGGCATTTCTGATAGTCATGCCCTTCGCCGCATTTCACGCACTTCGGCGGCATACTGCAGTGACGAGCGACATAGGAAAATTCTTGGCAGTTGTAACACTGCGTTGGGCCTCGAGCAGCTAGTAACTTCTCTGCTGTGTCGACTAGCCGCCCTAGTCGGGTCATCTGGAAGATTTTGCGGTTTTCTTCCGTATCTTGAAGGATAGCAACACCCATCGGAATGGTTTTCGTCGCCTCTGGTGGTTTATGTCGCGTCACGACGGTGGTTACGAATCCAGCGTATTCTAGGTCTTCCTTGAGCTCAACATCGGTGACTGACATCGGTACCCCATGTATGGCAACTTTAACCATCTTGAGATGAACTGTCGGGAAGGGGTAACACGGTATGCCCGCTCTTCCAACCATATTCAACACCTTCTTGTAGTCGACGGTGGCGGATAGTGTGAGCTGCCTGCTTCACTGTGAAGGGAAATTGGCAGTTAGTCTTCAACCAATTCTCTAGCTTCTTGTAGCTCTCCAGATACTGGAGAACTATCGGCGGGAGTTTCTCTCGTTGTGGTGTGTTGCCGTCTTGGTGCTATGCATCAGAGTCCATTACTGGCGCTTCAAGTGGCTTCAAGTGCTGTAGCTAGCGCGCTGTAAGCGTTGCTTGTCGTCACTGGCGCAGGTGTGGGCGCGTGGCCTTCTTGCGTGGTGGTTCCAGGAAGCCGCCGGCGATAGTTCCCGACGACTGCTGTGCTGTGCGTTTTCGCCGCGCCGTTGTGTGCGCTTCCTCATCTAGGTCCCTGTCGTCACTGGCTGAATCCGTTGCATGAAGCTTTGCATTCCGTGCCTCGACTGTAGGATTGTTCCGTGCATCGATCCGTTGTCCTTGCTGGGTCGTCATCTGAGGAGCAGATAGCGGGACCGCCGATGTCGTTTGCCCCATCGGACGGCGGCCGCCCGCTCCAATTCTGCAGCTGCCGTGGCAGTCGCCATAGTCGCGCTCTCGTTCGTCACGTCCGTTCGCTGTGACATCTCGAACTCGACTTTTGACCAAGGTCGCGTTCCCGCCAGACGCGGCTCCCATGCTTCTTTCTGGTCGCTGGTGTTTCTACTGCCGTCCGCGCCCGGTTCGGCCGCTCTCTGAGCTCGCGGTCGTTATCTGTAGTATCTGGTGCTCTGTAGCCTGGCTGTTACTTCGGTCTCCACTTCTGTTTCTTGCTGGGCGCTTCGTAACTGCTTCGCGCCGCGTCTAGTGTTCTGTTCGCGGTCCGCGCCCACCAGACGCGGCTCCCATTGTCCCCTCTGGTCGCTGGTGTTCCATCCGACGTCTGCGCCGGAATTGGACGTGCTCTAGAGTCGTAGTCGTCATCTCGGGAGTGTCAGGACAAATCTGCAGTGTCTGGTGCTCTGTCTCGTGGCTGTTTTCTCAGTTCCCACTACTGTTTCTTGTGAAATCTCGATGTGTTTTGCGTTGAGTTTTCAGAAGTTCAAGAGCCGGGTCCCAGGCCGTGCTGAGCTGGTATCCAGTTTCACGGTTGATGAGATTCTCCGTGTTCTTGACTTCGATGGACTCCTTTATGACACTGTCCCAGTATCTAGGTGCCTATGTGACAATCTTGGTGTTGTTGAATTTCATGAAGTGACAGTGTTCTGCTATGGCTGATTTCGTTGCCTGGCTGAGTCTGGTGTGCCTCTGGCGTTCTTTACACCTGATGTCCACAGTCCTGGTGGTCTGGCCGAAGTATGACACCCCACACTCGCATGGTATGTTGTAAACGCCTGGCTTCCATAACCCCAGGTCATCCTTTACATTCCCCAACATTATCCGAATCTTAGTGGGTGGGCAAAATACGTTTTGCTGTCATGTTTCATAAGAATTCTGCTGATCTTAGCCGAGATCAGTCCAGCATATGGCAAGTATGCCACCCTCTTCGCCTCTTATGGTTCTTCTACTGGATCCTGTGGTTGCCTGTCCGGTCGAAGTGCCTTCTGGATGTCTCTAGATAATCCATTCTTGGTGTCGGTTTGCGGTACACACTGTGCCCAAATGTGCCATCAGCTTTTCTCTTGACTAATACACCCAGGAATGGGAGTTGTTCATCCCACTTCAGTTCCATTGTGAATGTTATATTCGGGTGGCGTGAATTCAGATGTTCCAGAAAATCATCTAGCTTCTTCCCGCCATGGGGCCAAGTGACAAAGGTATCATCCACATAACTAAAAAAGCACTTGGGTTGATATGTGACCGGTGTAAATGCCTCCTCTTCAAATCTTTCCATGAACAGGTTGGCAACCACTGGTGATAGAGGGCTTCTCATTGCCACCCCTTCTATTTGTTCATAAAATTGACCCCAGATAGGAAGTACGTCGAGGTCAGTACATGCCTGAACAAGTCGAAGAGAGCTCGGTCGAATCTCTGTGCAATAAGATCGAGTGAGTCATTCAGTGGTACTCGTCTGAAGAGGGAGACCACATCGAAACTGACCATTATGTCTGAGTCCACAATGTGTAGCTACCTCAGCTGTTGTAGCAACTCCTCTGAATTCCGAATGTGGTGCATACATTTGCCCAAGTGTGATGCCAGCATTTTCTTTAGGTATTTTGCAATCGGTCGAAGAGGAATCCCATTCTTGTGAAATTTGGGGAGTCCATACAGTCTAGGTGGTACTGGTGGTTTGGAACGCAACTGTCTGATGACTTGTTCAGGCAGGCCCGTCTCCTTCAGCAGAGCCCTGGTCTTTCTGTCCACTTTGTCTGTGGAGTCACTTCCTATTTATTTGTAAGCAAGATCCTCCAGAAGTTGTTGCACTTTTCTGTAATAGTCTGCCTTCATTAGGATGACTGTGAAGTTCCCCTTGTCTACTAGCATCATCACAATGCTGTCGTCCTCCCGGAGATGTCTGAGAGCCAACCTTTCATCGCTTGAGATGGATTTGGGTGGCTTGGTTTTGGTGAGCGTCCTGCACGTCTCTCTACGGATCTCTTCAGCCACACTGTATGGTTGCCTGTTGGTCGCTTGTTCAACTACACTGATGAAAGGTGTGAGAGGGATGCTCCTGGGTGTCATTGCTAAGTTGATGCCCTTGCTGAGTACTTTTAAGGAGTTCTCGTCGAGCTGCTTGTCACTCATGTTGACCACTGTACGAATGTCGCCATTTTGTTGCTCCTTGTTTTTGAGGCTCTCAAACTTGGCTACTTCTCATCCCTTCGTCTCTGAGAATTGAGCAGTCCTCCACTGCCACCGGTACACAATTCAGCGTGTTGAATTCCTTAATCGTTTTGTGCTCTGTTATTCTGCAACAATTCACATGACGTACCGGAGACCAAACATCCCTCCATCCAGTGGACTGTAGCGAGCTGTTCCATGCACCAGTCCTTCCTCCTCACAGACGTCCGGGCGCCATGGTACCACGTAGTCAACAGGACATTTGCCACAAAACAATGATTGCACAACATCAGTTTGTTAAATTACCGTGTTTGACTCGTTTGCCAGCAACTCGACATTCGCGATCAACGTCTGATCTGCGCCTCTTCGCATGATACCTGGCGATTAGTGCACCAAATGACTGTATGCTACGTTCGAGTGCCACCAGATGCAGTCCAATCACGAATGTTTCTGTACTCAGAGGATACGTACTTTCTCTCTGCCAAATATCATGTTGTAATGTAGGTAAAGTGGAGAGTGGTTAGTTACCTTTCCTGTGAATGAGCAAAATTCCATTTCGATTTCTGGAACTATTTACAAGCGGCCCATGCAGTGCTCAAACACACGCCATGTTACCGATTTTACTCGCCAACTACCTTCGAGAAGACTTTTTTTACACCTACTCTTAGTTGGGGAGTACTGGGAGCTGATGGCACGCACAGCCACTCTTCTTATGCAGTGCCTGAATTTTAGCTGCCTGTGATCGATTCTAACCCTGACCTCAGTGGATGGGACAGTGCGCCGCAAATGAGCAGCACTTTATTTTTTCTTTTTGCTTTTCATTTTACTACACCCCGCTTCTATCGACCCCCATCCGACTCATACGCACGACAGGCGTACTCATGTCACAAGATAACGTGATTCTCCCTTCGGTATTCTAAAGTTGTCACAACAAAAAAGTTACATTAACGAGGCCACATGTGCCGTATTACTGGAGCAAATACGCATTTTTCATTCATGCACTGTAGTTTTTAGTATTTAAAACAGTTGTTGCATGCACAAGACAGAGATTGTAAACAAAAAGCAATCGCAAACAGTAGCCTGCTAATGTATCGGACACCTCTTCAAAGCAACGTATAGCAATAAGTATATAGCGCGAACTCTCCATTTTAAACGACCATGAATTTTACCACAGAGTAGAAATACCTCTGGAGCGCACATGCAGATGCGAGAATAGATTCTGTGTTATCAAAATACATTGCCAGCGTGATCACATGATCTCGGGACGGCTCAGATTTGACCTAATGAGTCGTATTAATTTTGAATGTCATTATATCGCTAGAATAGACAGGTTCCCTTGGTAGAGGCTGTGAATTTGGTGCAGGTATTTTGTATACGCATTTGTAGACTTAGAGAAAGCTTTTGACAATGTTGACTGGAATACTCTCTTTCAAATTCTAAAGGTGGCGGGGGTAAAATACAGGGAGCGAAAGGCTATTTACAATTTGTACAGAAACCAGATGGCAGTTATAAGAGTCGAGGGACATGAAAGGGAAGCAGTGGTTGGGAAGGGAGTAAGACAGGGTTGTAGCCTCTCCCCGATGTTGTTCAATCTGTATATTGAGCAAGCAGTAAAGGAAGCAAAAGAAAAATTCGGAGTAGGTATTAAAATTCATGGAGAAGAAATAAAAACTTTGAGGTTCGCCGATGACATTGTAATTCTGTCAGAGACAGCAAAGGACTTGGAAGAGCAGTTGAATGGAATGGACAGTGTCTTGAAAGGAGGATATAAGATGAACATCAACAAAAGCAAAACAAGGATAATGGAATCTAGTCTAATTAAGTCGGGTGATGCTGAGGGAATGAGATTAGGAAATGAGACACTTAAAGGAGTAAAGGAGTTTTGCTATTTGGGGAGAAAAATAACTGATGATAGTCGAAGCAGAGAAGATATAAAATGTAGACTGGCAATGGCAAGGAAAGCGTTTCTGACGAAGAGAAATTTGTTAACATCGAGTATAGATTTAAGTGTCAGGAAGTCGTTTCTGAAAGTATTTGTATGGAGTGTAGCCATGTATGGAAGTGAAACATGGACGATAAATAGTTTGGACAAGAAGAGAATAGAAGCTTTCGAAATGTGGTGCTACAGAAGAATGTTGAAGATTTGGTGGGTAGATCACATAACAAATGAGGAAGTATTGAATAGGATTGGGGAGAAGAGAAGTTTGTGGCCAACTTGACCAGAAGAAGGGATCGGTTGGTAGGACATGTACTGAGGCATCAAGGGATCACCAATTTAGTATTGGAGGGCAGCGTGGAGGGTAAAAATCGTAGAGGGAGACCAAGAGATGAATACACTAAGCAGATTCAGAAGGATGTAGGTTGCAGTTGGTACTGGGAGATGAAAAAGCTTGCACAGGATAGAGTAGCATGGAGAACTGCATCAAACCAGTCTCAAGACTGAAGACCACAACAACAACAACATTTTGTATACATCTTAAAAACTTGCATTTGATACATGGAATAACCTGGGCTCTTAGCATTGAAGTGCAAAATGAAGGAGCATCACATTACGGCAGCGCTACATCAGGATGTACTCACACTGTCGGCCGCGTCATATCAGTTCTCTTGGCCCAGTACCGAAAGGCGAATGTGAGATTATGAATCACCATTCGTGATGCAAAAAGTCATAGTATCGGAACTGAGGAACTTATAACGATGACGTTTATTAATGGACAAAGTAAAATTCATAACGTATGTTCTTGATCAATTTTGTTTGGTAATATGCTTGGAAGTGGAACCAAATTTCGAAACATCGACATTTACTTCCTAGCGAAACTATATATAAACAAACATATCAACAATAGCTATAAAGGAATAAATGGAGCCCCCTTTAACTCGTTCATTATGTTTTTATTTTTCATTACATAACTAATATCATCATAAGCAACTATATTTTTTCCTTCATTAAAGCCGACCTTTTCACTTAAAAAATTATATATAAAGGAATTTACTTCGTCAACTTATGCTCTTACTCACACTGAGACGGCAAAAGTCATGGGATAGCGATACGCAGATATACAAATGGTGGTAGCATGGAATTCACGAGGTATGAAAGTACTCAGGTGATTCATGTGGAAATTTTGGCGACGTGATTATGCCGGTACGATCGGAACTAACAGACGGAACAGTAGTTGAAGCTAGACGCATGGGACATCCCATTCAATATTGTGGGGTCCACAGCATGAAGAGAGTGCCGAGAGTACCAAATTTCAGGCATTACCTTTACCACGGACAACGCAGTGGCCGACGGTCTTCACTTAACGACCGAAATCAGCGTTGATTGTGTAGAGTTGTCAGTGCTGATTGACAAGCAACACTGCGTGAAATAACAGCGTAAATCAATGTGGGACGTACGACGAACGTATCCGTTAGGGCAGTGCGGGGAAATTTTGCATTAATGGCTGTGGCAGCAAACGTTCGACGCGAATGCATTTGCTAACAGCACAGCGCCTGCAGCATCTCTCCTGGGCTCGTGACCGTATCGTTTGGACTCTGGACGACTGGAAAACCTTGGCCCGGTCATAGGAGTCCCGGCTGCAGATGGTAAGAGTTGATCGTATGTTTCAAGTGCGGTGCTGACTCCACAAAGCCATGAAGCAAGTGGTTAAGTAGGCACTGTACAAACTGTCGATGGTTCCTTAATGGTGTGGGCTATGTTACATTGAGTGGACTGGGTCCTCTGGTCCAACTGAATCGATCATTGGCTGGAAATTGTTATGTTCGGCTACTTGGAAACCATTTGCAAACATTCCACGATGGAATTTTTATGGATGGAAAAGCGCGATGTTACCGGGCAACACTAGTTCGCGATTGGTTTGTAGAACATTCTGGACAATTCGAGAGAATGATTTGGTCTCCCAGATCCCCCGATATGAATCTCATCTAACATTTATGGGACATAATCGAGAGGCCAGTTCGTCCACAAAATCCTCCACTGCAACACTTTCGTATTTCCGGACGGCTGTGGAGGCAGCATGGCTCACTATTTTCGCAGGGTACTTCCAGCGACTTGTTGAGCCCATGCCACGTCGAGAGGCTATAATACGCTGGACAAAAGGAGGTTCGACACGATGTCAGGAGGTATCCCAAGATTTTTGTCACCTTAATGTATATCCGTTGTAGGTGTCAGCTCTGTTCTGTTATTGCAGTACCTAAGTAATTTTCCACTTTGAGATAACTGACCTCGCTTGTGTAAGAGCACTCTTTGAAAAAATATCCAAATCGTAGTGGAACATTAGCAGTTTGCCAGGATGCATAATAATAAACCAAGATTTCGAAGACACTACTATAATACGAGTGAGCGAGGCGAAAATAGGTTAACTTACGATATTATCAAAACTTCCTTCCCGAGAATCCTTGACGTGGCGTGACGTGACGTGACGGTTCGTTGACGACGTGTGAGAATGCCGCCTTTTGATATGCGTTGTGGAATGTTTGATGTGATGTGAGGTTACGTGACAGCAATGTGAATTGCCCTTTAACAAACAGCGTCGTCCAACACTGGCAATGAGCGCAGAACACGTTGCTCCTTCCAGAGATATTTCTACTCTTTGAATTACACCAAGGATTACTTACATCACTCGCAAAAGAAAAATGTAAAAGACATTCAATAAGGTCCACAGCACAACACAAAAACACCGATTTGCTCTCATGTCTGCCAATAGAACAAGACAAAAAGTTTGACTCATCAACTGGTGTTTGTTTTTGAATAGGCGTCAGTAGTCAAGACACTGTGGAAAACTTGCCACTAAACTCCATTTTAATTGCCGAACTTAGGCCTAAAACCCTGTTTTGTGTAAGATCAAATAATATATTGAAACAGAGTGGTCTAATGATAAGAAGTTGAATTAACCGAAGATTATATCTTATTGGTATATAAGGCATGCACTTACAGTGCATAAGGGTGTCATTCTGATACTTTCATACTGGGGCAAGATACGAGTGGGCGTCCTTGAGGTGCTTAAAGCTGACGTACTACGGATGCTACGTCAATGCTATTGGGGCATGGTTTGTACCAAACGCATTGTCAGAGAGCATTGCTACGAGAAAGATATTGACAAAGATATTGAAATGGTGCTAGGTACATGGTACTCCTGTCAGAAATAGTCGGCTCCACCTTGACAATATTTTCCGTGACCACGGGCAGCATAACCCTGGTCAATTCTACATATTTTTTTCCGAATCGTTTTTCAGAAACTAATGGCTCACGTTCATCGAAGCTTTCTCCAAATTTCTGTTTGTGAGTCAAATGTCATCGATATCTTCAACAGTTCTGTATAGAAGGTCTGCCGAAATCTATTGTCATGGTCAATGGCACACAATTTTCTTCTCAAGAATTAATTTTGTAAGTCCAACGGCATCACACTTCAGAGCTGCGTTTCATCTTGAGGCCGATAGACTCACTGAAAGATTCGTACGAACTTTCAGGTCTCACGTTACTAAACCAGTTCAACAGTACAATAAACATAATGCTTTACTGATCTTCCTCTCCCAGTACAGAGCCACTCCCCAGGATGCATCATCTCCAGATGAGAAACTGCGCAGAAGATTGTATCGATTATTAATGTCTATTTTAAAGCCAGTCATGCATTCATTCACAACTGCGCAGAAGATTGTATCGATTATTAATGTCTATTTTAAAGCCAGTCCTGCATTCATTCACAAGTCGGTCTTCAACAACAGTCGAAACAAACACTTTTTAAACTGAATAATCCGGTACTCATTTAAATGTACAAGCATGGAAAAAAGACGTGGGTACCAGGTAGAGTCACAAAGCAACTCGTCAATGTCGTGTATAATGCCATATGTTCAAATGGAGTCGCCAGTAGTCATAAAGGTCAAATCCGGCCGCACCCCGCTCTCAAGCATATAGGAAGAATTCCTATGCTGTTTTGTTTCACAGCACCAAAGACCTGTACGCAGCTGGCGATCTGAGCGACCTGCCGATGCAACGAGCAGCCGCCCCGCGATGTCTCCAGAAGTGGCGCCCAGCTGCAGTCAGCCAGTGACAAACTGATGGAAGTCGGAATTACGTCTCCTACCTCAGGCTAGACTACGAACGTATAAATGGCAAATGCATGGCCAGTCGCTGCTCCCTCACCTTGGTTTAGCGTGGGTTCCCCATGGTGCAGTACGCGAATGCCGTGTGGGGCGGGGGGGGGGGGGGGTGCTCAAATGGCTCTGAGCACTATGGGACTTAACATCTTAGGTCATCAGTCCCCTAGAACTTAGAACTACTTAAACCTAAGTAACCTAAGGACATCACATACATCCATGCCCGAGGCAGGATTCCAACCTGCGACCGTAGCAGTCCCGCGGTTCCGAACTGCAGTGCCTAGAACCGCGAGAGGGGGGGGGGGTGGGGGTGATTGGGGGAGGCGGGACGGGGAGAAGGCAACCAGAATGGAATTCAAACATGCACGCGCACGGCAAAACGGCAAGCATGGTAGCAGGATGCTAATGAATCCCGCTGGCTTCACATCAGCTCCCCCCATCCCACCGAAGTGACTCGAGAGCTGCAGAACAATTACACCACTGGCCATTAAAATTGCTACACCAAGAAGAAATGCAGATGATAAACGGGTATTCATTGGACAAATATATTATACTAGAACTGACATGGGTACATTTCACGCAATATGGGTGCATAGATCCTGAGAAATCAGTATCCAGAACAACCACCTATGGCCGTAATAACGGCCCTTATACACCTGGGCATTGAGTCAAACAGAGCTTGGATGGCGTGTACAGGTACAGCTGCCCATGCACCTTCAACACGATACCACAGTTCATCAAGAGTAGTGACTGGCATATTGTGACGAGCCAGTTACTCGGCCACCATTGAACAGAGTTTTCAGTTGGTGAGAGATCTGGAGAATGTGCTGGCCATGACAGCAGTCGAACATTTTCTGTATCCAGAAGGGCCCGTACAGGACCTGCAACATGCGGTCGTGCGTTATCACGCTGAAATGTAGGGTTTCGCAGGGACCGAATGAAAGGTAGAGCCACGGGTCGTAACATATCTGAAATGTAACGTCCACTGTTCTAAGTGCCGTCAATGCGAACAAGAGGTGACCGAGACATGTAACCAATGGAACCCCATACCATCACGCCGGGTGATACGCCAGTATGGCGCTTCCAGGATTCATCCGAAACAATGACATTTTGCCATTCGTGCACCCGTTTTGCCATTCGTGCACACAGGTTGAGTACACCATCGCAGGCGCCTCTGTCTGTGATGCAGCATCAAGGGTAACAGCAGCCATGGTCTCCGAGCTGATAGTCCATGCTGCTGCAAACGTCGTCGAACTGTTCGTGCAGATGGTTATTGTCTTAAAAACGTCCACATCTGTTGACTCAGGGATCGGGACGTGGCTGCACGATTCGTTACAGCCATGCGGATAAGATGCCTGTCATCTCGACTGCTAGTGATACGATGCCGTTGGGATCCAGCCGGGCGTTCCGTATTACCCTCCTGAACCCACCGATTCCATATTCTGCTAACAGTCATTGGATCTCGACCAACGCGAGCAGCAATGTCGCGATACGATAAACCGCAATCGCGATAGGCTACAATCTGACCTTCATCAAAGTCGGAAACGCGATGGTATGCATTTTTCTTCCTCACACGAGGCATCACAACAACGTTTCACCAGGCAACGTCGGTCAACTGCTGTTTGCGTGTGAGAAATCGGTTGGAAACTTTCCTCATGTCAGCACGTTGTAGGTGTCGCCAACGGCGCCAACCTTGTGTGAATGCTCTGAAAAGTTAATCATTTGCATATCACAGCATCTTCTTCCTGTCTGTTAAATTTCGCATCTGTAGCACGTTATCTTCGTGGTGCAGCAAATTTAATGGCCAGTAGTGTATTTATTCCGGAATGTTTAGCAGACGGTCTCTTTGAACGATGGTTGGAATGGTCAGGAATTGTGTTATGCCAGTGGTTCTTCATTGTTATTCTTTTAAGTTTGAACTGAATGCTGATATTTTCATGCCAGCGAGCCGTTTGCTCGCCGAATCCACGTCAGACTGTGGCACCGTTATCTGAAGTGACAACACATTTCCGAGAACAATTACAGTAGTAACCTCCCTCCCACACACGCCGCCACCTGCTGATTACCACTACCATAACGGTACGTTCACCAGGCGGTACTGGCCACTCGATGAGCACATTAAGTCCGTTGTTCCGTGAAGCAATTCGGCTTCCCTCCGGCACGCGAAGCGCGCAGGTGGGGCGAGAGTTAGAGACCGCGGCCGTCGTCCGTCGCGCCGCCGCCAATTACGCTGTCGCCGGCCGCAAGACTCGCCGTGGCTGTCGCCCAATCCTGAGCATAACTCGTCGCTCCGCAGCCGCAGCCGCAGCCGTGACCAGCTGGCTGTAGGTTCTAATGAGATTCCCGTGCCGAAAGCCCGCCCGCCACAAGGCACAGTGTTAGCCGTCCCTGCGAAGTAACGATATTGCCCGGAGAAAGTTTATTTAGCAGGGACAGGTTGCCAGAAGAGAAAGGCCGCTTCCGGTGAATCCACCTTCGTGGCCAAACATACGGCCAATTAGGAGGACTATTCCACAAGTGCTTTGTACTTCCTCAGACACCTCTGCTCGCGCTATAATGGACCAAATTTCAATTAATTTTAAGCTCCTTGTTTTGGCACATAAATCGACAGGGACAAACCTACTCTCAGTTAACGACTCGTAATTGTGCATACCTTAATTATATTTAATATGTAAGTTCTATGGACGAAAATTCCTGATTTGTTATGTACCGCACCAGGAACCGCAATCTTCCTTTTATAGATGGGGTGTTACAAACTCAACAAGCCAAGCACGCCTCAGGTGTCGATCCTAGTTTTAGTCTGACGTTACTTCTCTAATGATAAGCAAACACCGAGGAAGCTCTCCTGCATACTGTATTAAGCAATCAGTCACCACCCAATTGCGAGCTGCCGGCCTTTGTGGCCGTGCGGTTCTAGGCGCTTCAGTCTGGTACCGCGTGACCGCTACGGTCGCAGGTTCGAATACTGCCTCGGGTAGTTCTAAGTTCTAGGGGACTGATGACCACAGATGTTAAGACCCATAGTGCTCAGAGCCATTTGAATTGCGAGCTAATTACACGTTAAGTCCCACAGGACTCCTTCTTAGGATCTTAACGTTAACAGATAACATTACTAAGTACAAGGTTTTTTTTTTTTTTTTGTTTACGTGTAACACAAACTGGAATAAATAGCAAATGAAGTAGTTAATGAAATTTTCCTGAACATATTATAAGTTGTTTTCTAACACGTGTGTGACTGGTTCTGATCTATCTTCCACCCACAGCTGCGCAAGGGATCTCTGTGAGTGTTTTAGAAATTTGGGGTTGAACCTACAGCCTGCGAGGTAGGAAGATACCATCTCACACATGCAGCGTTCAGAATAGTGCAGCAGTACGGGCAGTGATGTAATCAGACAATGATCTCAATGTCGGTTCCACTGCACTCCCTGTTAGGGAAACGTTATCGCTAACAGAAATTAGTGTACGGAAATTTGGAAATTTGTGGTAAGATCTTATGGGACCAAACTGCTGAGGTCATCGGCCCCTAAGCTTACACAGTACTTAATCTAACTTAAACTAACTCACGCTAATGACAACACACACTCCCATTCCCGAGGGAGGACTCGAATCTTCGACGGAGGGAGCCGTGTGGATTGTGACTTGCCCGCGTGGCTTAGTTGTTTGGTTTGTGGGATTGAAGGGACCAGACTCGGCTTAGTGTACGAGCGGCTTAGTGTACGGGTTCAGGCGGAACTATATGTTAGCAAAAAATGAAAATCTTAGATTTTTGTTGTTAAGTATGAGTTAACGACATAGCAATGTTATGAAAATGACGTACAGAATGGTAAAATATTGATACTGGGTTTTCACAACTGTGAAGCGAAATTCCTATTATTGAGCCGTGGCGGCTCGGTTTGCTGGCCTAACTACCTCTGTCACCGGTATTGATAGTCACCTCCCTTGTGACTTATCTTTGGTTTTCCTGGTTGACGTGTGGAGGCTCGGCGCGGCGGGGTGAGCCGTGAACGGCACGTGACAGAAGGAGCAGGGCTGGAGCAGCAGTACCTGGCGGCAGGGTTTGGTTGGGCCGATTTGGGTTTGACAACGCACGTACACAGGCGGATCGCCGAGCGTCTTGTCGAATGTTGGGCAGCCGCTAAAGAAGTTGACGAAAGTTGGCCTCTGGAACTCTGGTGGCGGGGGCCTCCTCCTGTTATTTCAAAAGGAGTTAAAAGGATAACTGACGGTGGGGAGAGTGCACCGTAACATATTGCCTATTGATATTCTGGCCCGGTGGTTTTATTGTTTAAAAGGAAAATTGGCGCAATATTATTGTGTCTTGCTCACTGAATAATATATATTTGTTTGTTCTGCAGTGTGCCTTGGCTTGAGAGTGGCCAATAGCTGTTAGTGCGTCTTCTTTGAAGCCACGTCATTCTGTTAATTGGTAAACCGCTTGTGTGCACCCGCTTGGGTTGCGCTGTTATGAACTGAAGTGGTAACACCAGTGAGTGGCACTGTACCCGGTGGCAATGTCATAGTACTGTATCAGGTACTGGGTATGAATTTGAAATCTAATTGTGATTTATTAAAGCGCATTTATTCTAACCTACGGTGACATGTTTTAGTCATAATTGAATTACTAGGGCCACAACTGAATGAAATTTTCTGCTTTGCTTAAACTAGTGTTTCTTAAGGCGTCTTAGCAATACTTATTCATGCCTCAGTGGGCTTAACTGCAACTGCTCTGTTTGTACCTGCACCTTGTCACTTTCATGTACTCGGTTATCATCTTATCTAGACAGAGGCCTATATATTTATTGTGTACGAGATAAACCACTCTAATTACCTCTGTCCATCTTAGCGAGTTTCCCCCGATGTGATTAAAAGCCAAGAGAAGGTGTATCAATCAGCATGATTGCCTTCGTTGCAGCTTTCTTTTTTTACAGAGATATGAACAGCGGTATGACTTTTTTTAATGGCACTCTGTATTTTGTGTTCGGTAATTCATTTCCTCTCCTAAAGATCTATTCAAAAATGTATCATAGAGTACAATTCACTGAAACACAACGTTATTAATTACATGAACAACATTGACGGTGATGCTCCCAGGGCTTAGTGCAGGTACTCGGGGTAACGAAACATATCTAGGTGTGGACGTTGACAGAGGACAAATGTAAACATAAGTAGAATGCACACCCGTCATTCAGTCAACCATCGTCAGTTGAAGAGTTGTGTGAGTAGAATGTACACCAACGAAGAGAAGATAGAAAGGCTACTTATCTATGGGGAATGTAAGTTAGCAGAACACTAATTGCAATACTGTATTCTTATATACGATACATTTATTACAGTAGTTTACTTCTTTTGAATACTGTTGCGTAGAGTAGGCACGCAGTAAAGCCTGTCTTTCCTACAAACTGCATCGACATAACGTTTCTATTATTTGTTGTTGTTGAAGGTAGGCGAAATGTTACGCAGGCAGCGGAACTGTACAGAGAACCCGCCTTCCCGACGGATGTTCTCTCGTCTTGTTGCGACGCTTCAGGAAATGGGAAGTTTCAACGCACGACAACGCAATCGTCGTAGCAGTCACACAGACGAGACTGCCGAAATTACTGTTCTCGCTTCCGTTGCTATGAATCCACATGTGAGTACACGACAGCTTGAACACGAGATTGGCATTCCTAAAACCAGTGTACATCGTATTCTTACACGTCACCGGTTCCATCCTTACCGTGTACACCTACATCAAAAATTGTATGGGAATGATTTCCAGAAAAATGTACAGTTCTGTCAGTGGGCACAGCAGCAAAGCCTCGTCAACCCCAATGTTATATTTACCGATGAATGTTCCTTCTCAAGCTCCAGCGACAACCTACTATGGCTTAGACAGGTAGAACATCAACTATGAAGGAAGCTACTCTGTTGACTGGTACAGCTACAGTTGTACTGGCCAAACGAACATCTAGAGATATTGTCCAAACAAAACGTTTCTTCCTTAAGGACAGCAAGGAACCGAGTCTCGACCGCTTCATTGAGTCAAATGATAGCAGCACAGGAGGGGCAGATCACTGCAGAGCAATTGTTCCAACATGTGGAACAGTATCAGGATGGTAGACATCAGGCAACCATGACCTTGAGTATCGCAGTTCGTAGCCGGTTACTGACTGATTTTGCCCTAACTAGCTCTGGTGAATGTGAAGCGATGAGACATCCAAAAATCCAATCCAGAGGTAATTTGAGTTCCTGTAGACTCCATCCCCTGAATGAGGGATGATAAATAGGTTTATGAAGTTGCAAATTAATATACCAATTGTATAGTAGCTAAGAGTAGTCGATTAGTATTACGCACTCGTTTTAGACAGGGTTGCTGGCGTCGCCTTTCGTATTCTTGGAACCAGTAGCTCGATCTGCGCTGTCATGTCTATCTGGTTTGAGGCCACTAAGATCTTTGCTCGAGGTTGTTGACGGGGACGGGGCTTGTTTTGGCTTGGCGAGTGGTAACGCAGCGAGGGCGACGCTGTGAGGGATCCGCCCAGAGACTAAAGCCCGGTTCCCACTAGGGCTGCCCCGCGTCAAAACCGCGCGTCAGCGGCGTGGTTGCCATGGAAATGGCGTCAGCGGCAAGGCGCGGCGGGCTCTGCGTCGCGGTTTGACCATGTCGAACCGCTTCCGCTGCCACGTGCCGCGCTCCAGGTGCGCGCCGCCAATCACAGAACGCGCTGAGCGTGACGTCAGGTACGGATCCCCGGGCCACACGAACTTTCGCCGAACCGCTGGCGCGGACGCGGCGGCAGCTATGAAATACTTATCATCCGATTCCAAGGAACCTATTCGGTAGAAAAATTTGATTCTTGGGCATGTTACAGCCTAATATCTTCTCTCGATAAAGGACCGAATTTCTTTTCGTTATTCGTCATGGTTACTTGCTGTATCGCATTTACGTAAACCTTTACACGAAATTTGAATGAGTGTGCAGAGGTAAAAACGCATTGCGTGGACTTTGCGTACAGTTCATTTTAGGTAATACATTATTGCGTAATTTAGTCAACATATCGAAATTGTTTTTAAAGCTGAGAGCAGAACGATAGCTATCACCGTTCTCGAGATACTGAATGATATGTCGGCGGACGGGCTGTGCGGTGATCGCGCGCGGGTCGCTCGCGACGCGACCGATACTTTCGTCCTGCTCGTCGTAAACCATGTGGTTGTATCAACTGCAAATTTCGTAAACGGATCAAGAGATCGAAACGTGTTTTTTTGCAAACGATAACTTGTAAAAACTCATGTATTTCGTCGCATGATAAATATCCAAAATCTGTTTAACTACCAAGATATGAAAGAAACTACAGTTTTTTCGGAGGGGATAGATGAATTTTTTTAAACAGCATTTAATAGCATGTGTAATGAGAAGTTAAACTGAGACTAATTTGCTGGTATGTCATAAGATGTAATTTGCTAATTATCTACAGCTATTGTTTATTTCCTTTGGAAGTAACAAACGTTTTTTTCTTTATCCAGTGTACTTTATCGGTTCAAGATGCGTTTCGCCTTTTACTTTAAGGCATCTTCGGTGGAATGTAGAATGATTCAGTTTTGTTTTGATATGTGATACTTGCAGATTATAAAACAGTTCACATCTTTTTTTACGTGAATAACTGATTACTCTGAACGGAATGGACAGTGTCTTGAAAGGAGGATATAAGATGAACATCAACAAAAGCAAATCGAGGATAATGGAATGTAGTCGAATTAAGTCGGGTGATGCTGATGGAATTAGATTAGGAAATGAGACACTTAAGGTAGTAAAGGAGTTTTGCTGTTTGGGGAGTAAAATAACTGACGATGGTCGAAGTAGAGAGGATATAAAAGTAGACTGGCAATGGCAAGGAAAGCGTTTCTGAAGAAGAAAAATTTGTTAACATCGAGTATAGATTTAAATGTCAGGAAGTCGTTTCTGAAAGTACTTGTATGGAGTGTAGCCATGTATGGAAGTGAAACGTGGACGATAAATAGTTTAGACAAGAAGAGAATAGAAGCTTTCGAAATGTGGTGCTACAGAAGAATGCTGAAGATTAGATGGGTAGATCACATAACTAATGAGGAGACATTGAATAGAATTGGGGAGAAGAGAAGTTTGTGGGACAACTTGACTAGAAGAAGGGATCGGTTGGTAGGACATGTTCTGAGACATCGAGGGATCACCAATTTAGTACTGGAGGGCAGCGTGGAGGGTAAAACTCGTAGAGGGAGACCAAGAGATAAATACACTAAGCAGATTCAGAAGGATGTAGGCTGCAGTAGGTACTGGGAGATGAAGAAGCTTGCACAGGATAGAGTAGCATGGAGAGCTGCATCAAACCAGTCTCAGGACTGAAGACCACAACAACAACAACTGATTACTTACAGTGAATCGAGTTTTTGGCGGACATCTGCGTTTCCCCTCACCTGGTCACATGCTGGAGGTTGAACTAAAACTTAGATTATTGAACATAAGCACATTTTCACGTTCGCTCTTTTTTCTTCTGTCACTAGCTGTAGACATTTTACCGAAAACATTGATTTGAAGTCATAACTACAGTGTGTTCACCTCATGTCCCTTCCTGTTTGGTTTGTTTATGTGCATGTTGCCAATCTAAAGAATTATATGCTGAAAACTAATGTTTGTTTATTTCTGTCCTCATATCTTTATGTGTGTGTGGCTAGCCAGTGATAGTTATAGAAAGTTGAAAGAGAATGCAGTAGTTGTCAGACAGTGGTTGAAAGATTTGGTGTTCAGCTGATTTCAGTTCTGGTTTAAATGTTTCGTGGAGAAGTGCATGGAATAGTAAATTCACTGCTTACATTAATCGATAAAATAGCAGAATAGCATTTCAACAGATGAGTATTATCAGAATACTATCACCCAACCCCTTTGTCCTCACTCTTTGACGCCTCATAATATGTCCTGTCAACTTACCCCTCTTGTAGTCAAAGTTGTGCTGTAATTTCCTCTTCCTGCTCTAATTTCGTTCCTCTTCTTTAGTTACACGATCCTCATATCTAATCTTCAGCATTCTTATTGATCACCACGTTTTGAAAGCGTCCATTGTCTTCTTGACAGAACTGTTCATAGCCCACGTTTCACTTACATACAAGGCTGCACTCCACACAAATACCATTGTAAAATTGTACCCAATCATTAGAATTTATATTCGATGTGAACAAAGTTTCTTTTTCAGAACGCTTTTGTTGCTATTCACAGTCTTCATTTTATATCCTCTCTACTTCTGCCTTCTCAATTACTGCTTCCCTTGCAAGTCATTAAAGTCTTAGAAATGCAGTTTGGTTTCTGTACAAGTTGTAGATAATCTTGTGGCCCTATGTTTTAGAGCGTCAAAGAATGTTTTAATTAAGATTGTCAAAATCTTTCTCTAAACATGCAAATGCTATAAACACAGTTTCGTAGTTCTTCAGTGTGTTTGCTTAACTAAGTGGTAGGATCAGTATTGCCTTGTGTGTTCAGACATTTCACAGGAATCTAACATTGTGCTTATGTTAGTTTGTACAACCCCTCCCCCTCTCCTCTCTACATATTCCTTCCACTTTCTAGCCTTCTCTTATTTGCTTAGTTCTGGCTTGCCAGATGAGTCCTTGGCAGTTGCTTCTCCTTTGAGCAAAGTTTTCTTTGTTCTTTCTCATTTTCATTCCCCCGTTTTCCAAGAGCAAAATCGCGTTGCAATTTTGGACTTTCTGTCAACGTCATGTTTAGACATTTCTATTTCCCATGGCCTACCTTATTTGCTGCATTTTTATATATTTCCCTCGTGTCAAATTTAATATATCACGTTTTATCTAACGATTTCCACTGTACCTTCTTCCCGTTCACATACTCTGCTGCATTCACCACTTTTTCTCTCAAAGATATCCATTCGTATTCTAGCGGATTCCTTTCTCTGTTTCAGTCAGTTGTTGCATTACGGTAACTTTAAGATTATCGAAAAACTGTGGGTCTTGACTTATTCAAGTTCCATTTCCTTAATTTGCGACCGTTTACTGTCTCTTTAGTTGTAAACCGCAGCTCGTAACCAATAAATTATTGTAGGTTTGCGTCTGCACCAGGAAATATCTTATAATTTAAAATCTGGTTTCGAAAACTTCGTTCCAAGTATGTATTATTCTTTCATGATTCTTAAGCAAGGTGCTGGCGATGATTACATTGTGCTCTGTGCTAAATTCTACCAGATGGCTTCCACTTTCATCCCTTCCCCCAAGCCTTTGTGTTTTTAGTGTTTTCCTGTACCTGCTACCGTATCACACTTTAAATTTTTGTCTCGCTTAACTATCTGAATAATCTCTTATCGTACATTGCTTCAATGTGTAAGGAGATAGTGAACAATCATGAACGGTAGTCATGAAATCTGTTTATGTTGAAATGAGAA
Organism: Schistocerca americana; assembly: GCF_021461395.2. Lineage (NCBI taxonomy): Eukaryota > Metazoa > Arthropoda > Insecta > Orthoptera > Acrididae > Schistocerca > Schistocerca americana. The sequence continues at coordinate 613,631,323 of NC_060119.1, read as the reverse complement.
AACATGAATAATGAAATATGTAAAAGAGTACATTGTACAGAAAATGAAAAATTTGTATCTCTTCACCCAACTTCGTCTTTCCTTCAACACACCGGTCGTTTCGGTGGGTCCCACCCCGTACCTCAGTGGCTGTTCGTCATTGGCTACCGCTAGCGTCTGCCGCTTCCAGATGGGAACGCCAATTCCGCGAGCCGCCGCGTCAAAGCGGAAAACGCTTGCCGCTGCCGTTGCCGCACGACGTGCTGCCGCGCTCTAGTGGGAACCGGCCTTAAGGCGAGCACCTGCGCAAGCGTCTTGGGCATGGAATCTTGCGAGTGGTTGCTGGGCATATTTGTGGACCGATCTGAATCCGCGGCTGAGCGCCGTCTTCCTGTGTAGCCTGGACAGCCAGCTCTGGGACGTGGCACACCGGTGAGATAGCAGAAGACAGTTTCACTGGGCTGAATTTTGGACCCCCTTTGGAACCGGCAAGCTTCAGTTTCGATTCGTGAACTCCAGTTTTTGATTTTGAGGTCTTATATGTTATTATTGAAGGCCTGCCTGTTTTCTCTTTAATTTTTACTTAACCGAAGCTGTTATTTTAGACGGCCTGCCTGTTTCTATTTAGAAATTTTACTTAATCTGTTATTATTGAAGGCCTGTGTGTTTTGCATTTCGTTATTTTGACTAACTGAAGCTCTTATCATTGAAGGTCTGCCTGGTTTCTTTTTGGTAATTTTACCTAACCGAAGCTGTTATTAAAGCAGGCCTGCCTGTTTTCTGTTTAGTAGTTTTACTTAACTCAAGCCGTTATTATTGAAGGTCCGGCTGTTCTGTTTTAATTAAATTAAGATCTATTAGCTGAAACTTCTATTAATCAAAGCCTTCCTGTTTTTATTGCCCTGTTGTTGAGATCTGATATCTTACTCAGTCTGTGTTGCAATTAACTGAAACTGTGATTGCCAAAAGCCTACGTCTTTCAGAGATATTTGTGTCAATGAGGTAGTAACAGGAAATGACACACTATGGTACATGGGCTCTAACCTTTCGCTTACATTCCTTTATCTATAATTGTTGGTTTCAACTCGGTTGCGCCTTCTGCCACCACTAAGTCCTACATGAGACACCAAGCCACAGCCATGCCGACCTGCCATTGGTGACTGCTGCGGCCGATGGTGAGTTCCTAGTTGGACCTGGCGCCTCAGCAGAAGCTGCCGTCCAACTCCTGCCAGAGGGCAGTGAGTCATCCCCAGGCAGAGCCGTCTCCACGCACCACTGCAGTGATGTGTGCAGGGCGACGGGCTTGTGAGGTCCACGCTGCCAAGGGAAGTAGCGCGCCACTGACGCTACCGGCTGTGGCTTCTAAAGGCTGCCAGTCTGCCGTCAGCATCACAGGATGCCAGCTCAGCACCCAGGGCGCTAGCCGCCGCCCATACATCAGTACCGGCCAGGGACAACAGAGAAGGGCGTGCTTGTCCCGCTGAGCCATGACACATTGTGTATTGTGTTTAAGTAGTCATTCTTTACTGTCAATAGTGTTTCCACTGGGCGCTCCGAACGCCACTCACTCACAGACCATTCAACAGTATTTCCCATCAACTTTCTATAAAGATATTGTTAGCAAAATAATGAACTTTCACTGTTGGAGGAATGTAATATTGGAATTTAGAATACAATAAGCACATAAATTATTTCAAGCATTATTTCGCTTAACACAATACTCGGCGGAGTGACGAACAGAATTCGGGCTTCTCACAATAGCTACAAGAAGAGAAGAAGGAACTTGAAAAAAAGAAGTTTAAACATCATAATGGTTCAAATGGCTCTGAGCACCATGGGACTCAACTTCTGAGGTCATCAGTCCCCTACAACTTAGAACTACTTAAACCTAACTAACCTAAGGACATCACACACACCCATGCCCGATGCAGCATTCGAACATGCGACCGTACCGGTCGCGCGGTTCCAGGCTGTAGCACCCAGAACCTCTCTCGGCCACCCCGGCCAGCAGAGCGTCATAGCATGAAGGCTTTTACGGCAGGCGGTGTCATCAATTAACACTTCCGGGCTGAAATGCCGTGGCCCATACATAAGACTTCCATCCCAATTCGCGTATCATATCTGCCACATTCTCTCCCCTGCTACGTGATAATACAAAACGAGCTGCCCTTTTTTGCACCCTTTCGATGTCCTCCGTCAATCCCACCTGGTAAGGATCCCACACCGCGCAGCAATATTCTAACAGAGGACGAACGAGTGTAGTGTAAGCTGTCTCTTTAGTGGACTTGTTGCATCTTCTAAGTGTCCTGCCAATGAAACGCAACCTTTGGCTCGCCTTCCCCACAATATCATCTATGTGGTCTTTCCAACTGAAGTTGTTTGTAATTTTTACACCCAGGTACTTAGTTGAATTGACAGCCTTGAGAATTGTACTATTTATCGAGTGATCGAATTCCAACGGATTTCTTTTGGAACTCATGTGGATCATCTCACACTTTTCGTTATTTAGCGTCAACTGCCACCCGCCACACCATACAGCAATCTAAAATTCCTACACCACGAAGATGACGTGCTACAGACGCGAAATTTAACAGACAGGAAGAAGATGCTGTGATATGCAAATTATTACCTTTTCAGAGCATTCACGCAATGCTTATGCCGGTGGCGACACCTACAACGTGCTGACATGAGGAAAGTTTCCAACCGATTTCTCATACACAGACAGCAGCTGACCGGCGTTGCCTGGTGAAACGTTGTTGTCATGCCTCGTGTAAGGAGGAGGAATGAGTACCATCACGTTTCCGACTTTGATAAAGGTCGGATTGTAGCCTATCGCAATTGCGGTTTATCGTATCGCGACATTGCTGCTCGCGTTGGTCGAGATCCAGTGACTGTTAGCAGAATATGGAATTGGTGGGTTCAGGTGGGTAATACGGAACGCCGTGCTGGATCCCAACGGCCTCGTATCACTAGCAGTCGAGATGACTGGCATCTTATCCGCATGGCTGTAACAGATCGTGCAGCCTCGTCTCGATCCCTGAGTCAACAGATGGGCACGTTTGCAAGACAACAACCATCTGCACGAACAGTTCGACGACGTTTGCAGCAGCATGGGCAATCAGCTCGGAGACCATGGCAGCAGTTGCCCTTGACACTGCATCAGAGACAGGAGCGCCTGCGATGGTGTACTCAACGACGAACCTGGGTGCACCAATGGTGTAGCAATTTTAATGCCCAATAGTGTAATTTTATCAAGGGGCAAGAACAACTCACAGGTCAGCCCAATCCTACCACTTCCGAGTGTTGACAAATCTATTCATTACGTGGAGACATCAACATAGGCAGTACCCTACTTTCCAATACCTGGTCTCCACCCATGCACCCATCAACATTCTTCCTTCCTTTCTTTCCATATTTCATCCATAACAATACAAACATAACCCTACTTCGCATAGGCTGGCATCGCAGTAGACCTCGTAAAACCAGTACACACTTGATACCTGATAATCGACTGCAGGAAGGCAACGGTAAATCAACTACACTAGTTTCTTGTCCAGGACAATAATGAAGGATTCGTCCCATGGTCCGTAAACTTAAAAATGATACTCCTTTGTTTCCTCGATCGTGTAAAGTACTTTCACCGGTACAAGATATTAATTAGTATTCCGTTTTATCAAGAGATCGCTTGCAAATTTGCGGCTCGGACATGTGGGAGAGCATTTTTAAATGTTTTTCAGTTTTTAGTCTCTACTCCAGAGGGGCAGAGCAGGCTGTTTGAGATCTGGCCCATTACAGAATCGTGATGCTTTTCAGCCAATCAGCAAGCGATTTTGTAATCTGGCAAAGAGGTTCCCAGTTGCGGGAGGGTGGTAAGAAGTTTCTGTACTATAATAAAGTCCCGCCCGACATTCCCCAGGAAGATGAGAGTGTTTAGCAAGAAGAATCGTGGCAGTACTTCCCCACTTTCTTTGTTGTTCAAGTAGACTTTCTTTTTGTTTATTAGAAATGGTTGCTGTTTAGTGACCAGAATGAAAGTGAGGAAAAAGTTTAACGGACAATTGGCTACATTACAGACGAAATTTTCTAAAACTTCTTCAGTTGTTCAGTCTAGATACAGTGGAGGTCAGGGAAGCGAAATGGAAAGAAAAAAAATTAATTAGTCGAGTAAAGGGCAATATCAACAGCAGCAGAAAATGGTATAGCGGGGGGTAGAATTCGTACGAACAGGAAGCTGGGCAGAGAGTGAGTAACTGTTAACAGCGATAGGGTTGTTCTCATCAGAATCGAGAGTAAATCAACACGGTCAACAATAGTTCATGCATACTTGGCAATGTTGCAAGTAGAAAATGAAGAGATAGAGAAAGCATACGAGGATATTGAACGGCTAATTCTTTAGTAAAGAAAGATCAAAATGTAATAGTCATGGGACATTGGAATGAGGTTATCAGAGAACGACTACAAAAAGAGGGTTACAGAAGAATATGGACTTGGTAGTAGGAATGAGAAAGGGGAAAGAGTAGCAGTTCTGTAATAAATTTCAGCTGAAAATAGCGAATACTCTATTCGAGAATCATAAGAGGAGCAGATATATTGGGAAAGGCAGTGTTCTGTAATAAATTTCAGCTGAAAATAGCGAATACTCTATTCGAGAATCATAAGAGGAGCAGATATATTGGGAAAGGCAGTGTTATACAGAAAGATTCCACTTAGATTACGTCATGGTCGGGCAGATATTTCGAAATTGGATATTTGGTTGTAGGACGTACACAGTAGCATATGTAGATTCAAATCACGATTTAGTAATGATGAAGAGTAGCCTGAACTTCAAGAGACTAGTCGGGAAGAATCAATGGACAAAGAAAGTACTAAGGAAAGAAGAGATACGCTTGAAGTTCTCTAAGGCTACAGGTATTCCGATAATGAATATCTGAGTAGGCAGTTCAATTGAAAAGAATTAGACACCTATAAAAAAAAGGCAGTCACAGAAGGTGGAAAGAAAAACATAGGTATATCAGCCGAGTTATCCTCGACACCACAGAGCTTTTAGAATTCACAAACTGATCACCACGCTATCCTTTCTCTTCGACAACCAGTACAAGCCGGACGGAGTTGCCGAGCGGTTCTAGGCGCTTCAGTCTGGAACCGCGCCACCGCTCCGGTCGCAGGTTCGACTCCTGCCTCTGGCATGGATGTGTGTGATGGCCTTAGGTTAGTTAGGTTTAAGTAGTTCTAAGTTCTAGGGGACTGATGACCTCAGAAGTTAAGTCCTATAGTGCTCATAGCCATTTTAACCATTTGAACCAACTAGTACATATACGTTACAGCAGTTGCCAACAAACTCCAGGCTATAATCCTTTCTGAGAGACAATTCAATACAACCAGTTGAAAATCAACAGTGGAGATCCAAGACCACCGTGTTGCCTCACACACAATCATCGGCCACGCCGACTCCAGGTATTGTGAGCAGCCAGCAGCGACGAGGAAAGCTGTCTGTAGTCATTGCAGTCAGTAACTCCTTTCTCTTCGCCGGCGGAGTAGCTTAAATCGCCTTTCCCGTCCATGCCCTAGCACTAACGGCCAGGGAAGCAACAGAATTCCCTGAGCAAAGATAGGCGAGCATGATAACTATCGATTTGTACATTCACAGTGATCAACAGAAAACTATAGATTCGACATCAATACCCATCTAAATCTGATTTCTAAGATATTTCCCTATTTAATAGTTTATCCAGAGTTAATAGGGATATTCTTACTGTATTATGCCTAGTCACACGTGTTAACAATTTAAGCGTACTTAAGACAGTGCAGTCTGGAGGCTGTAAATCCTTATCTGCCTGGGAGTCCTGAGTCAAAATTCAAGTTGTACATGTAAATTTTTCGCTATTTACCCTTTCCTCCTCAGTTTTAACATCCAAAACATAATACATAACTAACATTCGCTGCTTAGTTAAGCGCAACAGTGGCAAACATTTAAGAGGCGGTTAGGCTTAATTCTTCGACCTTGCCTATCACAGTTTGAGTGTATAACTGTTTCTGATAATCTACGACGTGATAATAAAACGTATTTTTAAAAAGTTGTCTTCAGAATAAAATTTATTTTGTTGTTCATATTTTTGAATGACTGTTCGTTTGTGTTGGGAGAAATACCACATATTAACATAAAATAGTTGTTAATCCTGTGGCAATATTAACAACTTTCTCCATATGTGAAATATTCTACTTCATGGTCCGAGACGGATACTGATTAAGTAGTACGTCAATGATTCACATATGACACATACACTGAAGCGTCAAAGAAACTGGTATAGGCATGCACATTCAAATACAGAGGTACGTAAACAGACAGAATACGGCACTGCGGTCGGCAACGCCTTTATGTGACAAGTGTCTGCTTCAGTTGTTAGATCGGTTACTGCTGTTACAATAGTTGGTTATCAAGATTTAAGTCACTTTGAACGTGATGTTATAGACGGCGCACGATCGATGGGACACATTATCTCCGAGGTAGCGATGAGGTAGGGATTTTCCCGTACGACCATTTCACGAGTGTACCGTGAATATCAGAAATCCGGTAAAACGTCAAATCTCCGATATCGCTACGGCCGGAAAAAGATCCTGCAACAACGGGACCAACGACGACTGAAGATAATCGATCAACGTGACAGAAGTGCAACCTTCCGCAAATTGCTGAAGATTTCAGTGCTGGGCCAACAACAAGTGTCAGCGTGCCAACCATTCAACGAAACATCATCGGTATGGGCTTTCGGTGCCGAAGGCTCACTCGTTTATCTCTGATGACTGCACGACACAAAGTTTTACGGCTCGCCTGGGCCCGTCAACACCGACATCGGACTGTTGATGACTGGAAACATGTCGCCTGGTCGGACGAGTCTCGTTTCAAATTGTATCGTGTGGATGGACGTATACGGGTATGGAGACAACCTCGTAAATCCATGAGCCCTACTTGTCAGCAGGGGACTGTTCAAGCTTCTTATGGAGGCTCTGTAATTGTGGTGGGTGGTGGTGGTGGTGGCGGGGGGGGGGGGGGGGTTGCAGTTGGAATGACATGCGACCCCTGGTATGTCTAGACACGACTCTGATAGGTGACACGTACGTAAGCATCCTTTCTGGTCAGCTGAATCCATTCATCTTCATTCCGACGGACTTGGCAATTCCAGCAGGACAGTGCAACATCCCATACGTCCAGAGTTGCTACAGAGTGGCTTCAGGAACACTTCTCACTTTAAACACTTCCGCTGCCCACCAAACTCCCCAGACATGAATATTATTGAGCATATCTGAGATTCCCTGCAACGTGCTGCTCACTAGGCTCAAATGGCTCTGAGCACTATGGGACTTAACATCTGAGGTCATCAGTCTGCTCACAAGGGAACCTCCCCATCGCACCCCCCTCAGATTTAGATATAAGTTGGCACAGTGGATAGGCCTTGAAAAACTGAACACAGATCAATCGAGAAAACAGTGAGAAGTTGTGTGGAACTATGAAAAAAATAAGCAAAATATACATACTGAGTAGTCCATGTGTAAGATAAGCAACATCAAGGATGGTGTGAACTCAGGAGCGCCATGGTCCCGTGGTTAGCGTGAGCGGCTCCGGACCGAGAGATACTTGGTTGAAGTCTTTCCTCGAGTGAAATTATTATTATTATTATTATTTTCGATTATTCCCATTTAAGAGAGCGTTTGAACTTGAATTCCTTTATGATGATTGTTTGTGTTTTTTCTGAGCCCAAATTTTCTTCATGTGTTCACTGTGTTGTTTCTTTCGCTCCGCTGTCCATTTGCATCCTGGTCTCTTCTGTGTTGTGGTGTCAAATTTATGTTTTTTGATGATGTTCCTGAATTCAGTTCTGTTTTCTGCATCGTTTACTGTTATTTGTGCTTGTCTGAGGTCCTCTTCAACTTCTTTTATCCATTTTGTTTTTCCCCTGCCTGAGTTGATGACTTTAAGAATTCGCTTTGAAATTTTGTTTTCATTCATCCTGTGGATATGTCCGTAGAACTGCATTCTTCTTTTCCTTACTGTATCTGTAATCTTGTCTGTGTATTTATATAATTCTGATGTTGGTCTCTTCTTCCAGATTCCTTGCTCTTGTATCGGGCCAAAAATTTTCCTGAGAATTTTCCTTTCTTGTTTCTCTATTTCTTTGATTTTAGTTTGCCCACCTATTTGTGTTGTTTCAGATGCATACAGTGCCTCCGGAAGTACGACAGTGTTGTAGTGCCTCAATTTTGCGTTAGTGGATATGGACTTTTTGTTATAATAGTTCCACGTGAGTTTATATGCTTTCTGTAATTTTTTTATTCTTTCCTCATTGGCCTTTAGGTTGATCCCTGATGGCTGAATGATTTCTCCCAGGTATTTAAAATGTGGTACTTGTATGATTTTCCCATGGGTTGTCACAATAGGCAATTTGTCTTGTGGCACTCTTTCTATGTACTGGGTTTTCTCATATGAGATTTGCAGGCCAGTTCTTTGTACAATTTCGTGTAACTTCTCTATGGCGTTAGTGGCTTCTTTTCTATTATTTGTGAGGATTGCAAGGTCATCTGCAAAAGCTAAACACTTCACATTGAATCTATTATCTTTTCTAATGCCAATTTGGATTCCTTTGACTTCTTTTTCCCATGTCCTGATGATTTTTTCAAGAATGATATTAAAGAGTAATGGTGAAAGTCCGTCACCCTGTCGCACTCCAGTTTGGATTACAAATGGTTCCGAGATATCCCCCATAAATTTAACCTTGGAGACTGTGTCAGTTAATGTTTCCTGAATGATTGCTCTTGTCTTTCTGTCAATGCTGAATTCTTCCAGCGTCTTGCAGAGCACTACTCTGTCTATTGAGTCGTAGGCCTTTTTAAAATCTACAAAAGTAACCACTGTGTTTCGGGTGTTTCTCATCTGGAGAATCATTTTCAGATTCCAGATCTGCTCTATGCATGATCGTCCCTTGCGAAAACCAGCCTGGTATTCTCCTATTTGTGGGTCAGCTTGTTCTTCTAATCTATTCATGAGAACTTTTAATAGGATTTTATATGTGACCGGTACGAGTGAGATACCCCTGTAATTATTTGGTTCAGTTTTGTCCCCTTTTTTGTGGAGTGGATGGATGAGTGCGCATTTCCATTCAGAAGGGATCTGTTCTGTTTCCCGAATGTTTAATATGATTTTGTGAATTTTTCCTGTTAATCTTTCATCATTTAGTTTCCATAGTTCTGCAATAATTCCATCTTCTCCTGGGGCTCTATTGTTTTTCAGTGTCTTGATAATTTCTACAATTTCGTTGATGGTTGGCAGTTTAGCGTCAGGATTTGGTGTAGACGTCTCGTAGTGAATGTCCTCTGTAGGTCTTTCACAGTTGAGAAGTTTGTTGAAATAGTCTGCGAGGATTTGGCAGTTATTCTTCGTGTTAGTTTCTAGTGAACCATCCAGTTTCTTGAAGCAAAGATTGGGTGGCTGGTATCTTGCAATATGTTCTTTAAACGTCTTATAAAAATTCCTGGTGTTGTTCTTCTTAAAGTCTTGTTCTATCTCATCTAGTCGCCGTTTGTCATAATTTCTTTTTTCCCTCCGAATAGTTTTCGATGTTTGTTTTCGGATTACTAGAAATTGTTGCCATTTTTCTGATGTTTTGTGACTATTGAAGTTTTTCCAGGCATTGGTCCTTTCTTCTATTGCTTGGTCACATATTATATTCCACCACCTGTGTTTTCTCCTTCTCGGGGGTTGACCCAATTTCATTGTGGATTTGAGGACGTCCACAAGTTCAGTCCAGTTTGTGGTGTTTGTCTGACTAATTTCCTGTAAGATGTTTTCCTTGTTGAGTTTTATGTATTCGGGGTCTGGTCTCAGCACTTTGTTTAGTTTTGGTTTTTTTCTATTGGGTTGTAATCTGGTCTTTATCTGTAGAAGATGGTGGTCTGAGTCAAAAAATCCTCTTCTCGTTTTCACATTCAGAATTTCTGCTGTGTTACTCTTGGAGATGGCCACATGGTCTATCTGGAATTCACCCAACATTGTGTTGGGCGACTTCCAAGTATACAGTTTCTTGTTGGGTTTTTTGAATTGTGTTGACATAATTACGAGGCCGAAATTTTCGCAAAAGCTTATCAATCTTTCCCCATTCTTGTTAGTTCTCTTGTGAGCTGTATGGATTCCGGTGATTTTCCTGTATTTTTTCTCTTTACCTAATTGTGCGTTAAAGTCGCCTAACAAGATTATTACATGGTGTTTGGCAATTTTGTTTGTCGTCTCTTCAAGGTCATTCCAGAAGTCATCCACTTTCTGGCAGTTCTTCTTGTTATAGTTATTTGTGGGTGCGTGTGCGTTGATCAAGGTATATGCTTTGTTGGCCGATTTGACGGAGAGCGTTGATATACGTTCTGAGGCAGACTGGAAGTCAATGACAGAGTCACTGATAGATTTGTGGACTGCAAATGCTGTGCCAAACTGTTTGAGTCCTTTCTCATTAGTTTTAACTGCTGGTTTTCCTTTGTAGATCCTGTAGTTGTCTGTATCAAAATGGATTTCGTCCGTAAATCGTGTTTCCTGGATTGCAAGGATTTTGATCTGGAATTTTTGCAGCACGTCTGTAAGTTGTTTGATCTTGCCCAGTTTGAAAAGAGTATTAGTATTAAGTGTACCGATGAAGTGTCTTTGTTTTGTGTGTAATAATTTGGACGTCGTCTGGTTCTCAACCTTAGGCGTAACATGATGCTCCTGGTCCCCCGGAATCCGATGACCAGGTAAAGCCAGCCTTGCGACTGGTGCCCGGGGTAGTGGATTCATTCCTTGTGTTATCATCATGTTTGGTTTTCAAGTTGAAAACTAACTTGGTGGTGGTCCTTCCGAGGAAAGATCACGAGGAATACGACTTGATTGTTGAGATCAAGAAGGTTGCTGCAGCCGCACCATCTAGGCGAACAGACGCTGACCCCTAACCGCTGGATACCAGGCAGACGTTAGTGGATTTCGGTTGACAGTTTTGGTCCACCCCGGGTATTTTATTTCCCCGGTACCCTCCATATCTGGAGAGCATTCCCCTATCCGCCACCTGGGGAGGCGCCCGATGGGAGACTATCAACTCCACACGGGCCTCGAGTGAAATGTTTAATTTTTTTTTATTTTCAGACAATTATCAAAGTTCAGGCACTCATACAGCATCAACTTCCCTCTCCAAAATTCCAGGACATGTTCAGATTTGCTTGGATTTGACGGTCTACACACGGAAAAATTTGAAAACGTTAAAAACATATGTTTTGACAGAGAACAGGGAAAACTGTTCAACTGTGAAACTGTTGCATTCATTTGTTGCAGTTTATGTGACAAACTCTTATGTTTTCATCACTTTTTGGGAGTGATTATCACATCCACAAGAAAACCTAAATCGAGCAAGGCAGAAGAATCTTTTTACCCATTCGCCAAGTGTATAAGTTACGTGGGTCGACATCATATTCCTGATATGTGAAGCACATGCCGTCACCAGTGTCGTACAGAATATATCAGACGTGTTTTCCTGTGGGGGAATCGGTTGACCTATGACCTTGCGATCAAATATTTTCGGTTCCCATTGGAGAGGCACGTCCTTTCGTCTACCAATCGCACGGTTTTGCGGTGCGGTCGCAAAAAACAGGCACTAAACTTATTACAGTGAACAGAGACGTCAATGAACGAAAGGACAGATCGTAACTTTGTGAAAATAAAGTAAGTAAACTTTTCACTCGTGGGAAGACTTGAATCAAGGACTTCACGTTCCGCAGCTGCTCACGCTAACCACTGGACCACGGTGCTCCTGAGCTCACATTCTCCTTGATGTTTCCTATCTTGCGCATGGACTACTCAGTTTGTATATTTTGCTTATTTTTTTAATAGTTCCACACAACTTCCTCTTTTCTTGATTGATCTGTGTTCAGTTTTTCAAGGCCTATCCATTGTGCCAACTTATAACTAAATCTGAGGGGGGTGCGATGGGAAGGTTCCCTTGTCACAAGGTATCCCCACTCACCCCCTCGTACTCTTATGGATTTATGGAGAGCCCTGCAAGATTCATGGTGTAAATTCCCTCCAGCACTACTTCAGACATTAGTCGAGTCTATGCCACGTCGTGTTGCGGCTCTTCTCCGTGCTCGCGGGGGCTCTACACGATATTAGTCAGGTGTACTGTGCAAGAACATTTTTTGGACGTTCTGTGATGTCATTCCAGCAAATTACTGCATTTTTACATAAATGCAAATCGTTTATCGTTAATAATTATGAATTCATTCAACATGCGTATGACATTCAAAGAACGAAACTAATTTATTTGAAACAAATTTATTTCCATCGACACAGTGTCGAAGCATTTCATGGTGATACTTGATACCTTTCACAACTTAAAATAGTGTTGAAGAGATCTATCGTCACACTGAAAATTTTTATGGTGTTTGGTAGACCATTCAAATAAACACATACTATTTTACGTGCAGCGGTGGAAAATAAATATCGAAAATCGTAAGGTGTTAAATACAATGCGGTAGCAAAACACAGCATTCTTGGTAGAAATATACGGCAGTCTGAATATGTAATCGTATTCTTAATGACTCAATAATAGTGGTTGAAAACACTTTTCTACTAATGACTCACAAGAATGTCCTTAATAGTGCAATATCTTGCAAGTTAGCCCGACACAGATCAGTAATTAATTAACTAGCTCAGTTCTCAGGGTAGTTACGTAATCGTCGATGGCCGGCCGCGGTGGTCTCGCGGTTCTAGGCGCTCAGTCCGGAACCGCGCGACTGCTACGGTCGCAGGTTCGAATCCTGCCTCGGGCATGGATGTGTGTGATGTCCTTAGGTTAGTTAGATTTAAGTAGTTCTAAGTTCTAGGGGACTGATGACCACAGATGTTAAGTCCCATAGTGCTCAGAGCCATTTGAACCATTAATCGTCGATGGTTAATTGTCCATTTCTTCTTTACCAAACATCACAGATATTATCCAGGCTCGTGAGAAGTCGTGTGCCTATTGCACCCGAGAATATTTCCCAGGTCTGTTCGACGTAAACTGCTGCAATACGTAACTTAATATCATGGTTTCGTCTTGATTCTCCAATATAAGGTAACAAGAGTACCATCTACAAATGAAATCCTATGATGGAACTGGAATCCTGTGACCAGACTTTTTCTGCCTGGGATGTTATCTCGTTATATAAAGAAAAGCTGTAAGTAAAATTGTTAAATTCTTATCAGCGGCCGCCGGGCTCGTAGGATCTGAAAGAAAGTTAATTGTCCTAACCGACGGCACGTCTCGCAGATGAGCTAAAAGAAAAATGTTAAAAATTTTCTAAGATGGTGCCTAACAATGAACATTCTTTGTTAAGGCCCATATCTACGTAGGACAATCCAGGTATCAGATTACAAATTGATTGACCGCATACACAAATTCTTTTGTCAAATAACCATTATATTTTTCTGGTTGTAAGTACAACTTACATTATCAGCTGGTACAGCAAGATGAGCGTTACACAAGAAAGTCCTCTTAGGTCCGAATCTAAGCAGATAAGAGAAGCGAATGACAAAGGAAAGATAGTTCATGCATTGAAGCTCTAGAGTCCATGGAATAATATGTCCATTGTAGTTCTATCTCTTCTTCCTTGGCGTAATTTGTCGGTTCTTTATAAAATTTATCGTAATTTTTATTTTACTTTTCTTAACCTAAGCACCACCCAGGAGAAACAGTACATAAGTTTACTCCATTTATGTGTAAAATTTTGTTCAACATGAAAATCTCGGTTTATCATGAATATGGCTTATACGAGTACTAATGACGTCTATATAAATTATGGGCTGCCGATTATTGTTCAGAGATTATTTTTAAAATTTCACCAGCTCTCCATTAAGGTTTGGCTCGTTGTCCCCACAGAAATGCATTTTCTGGATGATATCTTTAAAAGAATTATCCTATAATGTTCTATAAGTATTGTACTAGTACTGCCTTGTTTAAATCGTATCTTCAAAGTGAAACAGAAATACAGAACTTACTCATTTCTTATTTTTCCTTACTTCCTTATATAAAATTACTGACCAACTGTATAAATTTATTTCCTTTTTCAGGTAAATGTGAGAGTACCTCTAGAGGAAAAGCACAAGGAATTTTGGAAATTGGATACCTACAATATGTAACATCTGGAGAGATAATTTTGTCTTTTACTGTAACGATTATGACAATCTTCTTTGCCATCAGCAATTTCAGATAAACGATGAAGGCATTTTCTAATTATTACGTGTTTTCCTCTCTGAGAAGAGATTTACAAGGATAACTTAAGAGTCACGTTTCATCTCGTTGTATTCTCAGGAGTTTAATTACGAGCTGTCAGATCAGATTACCATCTTCGCTATGTTCATCACGGAAATTCCTGTTCTGGAATATTTTAGGGACAGTGCAACTCCAGAAGTTTCGTTCCGATGAAGAGTCGTCTTCCACTGCATACATCTAGACGAAAAATACATGATAGTGAGACTATTAAACAGATTTTTAAATTCAAAGTATAATGAGTGTTATTTTATACTGGTATCTTCAATTTTTACCCAACGAATGAGTCTAGTAAAGTAGTCAACTGTTGGGTGTTGGTTTAGAACACTAAGTTACGAAGAGCACGTATGCAGAATAGACCTCGGAAAACTGCGAGACTGGCACTTATAGCAGCAAAAAGCACTGCCAGAGGCAAATGATCACTCTGAATTAGTATACTGCCAGATATACAGACGACTGTAGGTCGAATCTTTTATAAATTACAAAAATTTCAGATTACTAACTTTCCATTAACGAACAAAGTAGAATGTAAGAGGGTATCTTAACGCCACAAAAGGATCCAGTTTTAAGCTTCCGTCGGAGAAAGGATTTCCCTTACAGAATTTTCACGAAAAGGTGAACGACTACATTTTGAGACATCGATTGTGCATCCCTGCCTGCCTGCACTGTATTGTAGCGGTTATCTACCCGTGCTACGGTGATTTAATGACCCTAAAGGCAGTTTTAAAGACGTTTAAGCTATTTGTCAGAATCGAATTATCATCTGTATCTTATTCCAGCTTCAGTGACGTCAATAAAGTAGAAAGATCGGTTTCATATATTCAGGACAACAATCAGTTACGACTGCAGCACTTAAATTAGCTAGTAACAACATTGCGAGTGAAGAAAACCTTTCGAGTTCTCCCTGTTCACCACCTACAATATTGTAATTATTCAAAAACTCATTATGATACTGATATAAGCTGAGCGAAATTATTAGTTAATTGAAGTGTGCTCCTGACTACAGCAACAAAACTTAGATAAACACTATAAGTAAGGTGTGCTAGCTACAAGAAATGGGAACGCTCAGACTTCATAACAAATTTTTTGTTTCTCACATTGGTCACACAGAATTAGGATGTGATTGAGTTTAGCATTTTATATTCCAACTACTCCTGTCCACCAGCATCCACAGTGTCTTTCCGGAAATCTTTCTCATTACTAATGATCTTTCCTTCGTGTGGGATAACAGTTACATAAAATTTTTTTGAAAGAAATTTCCGCCATTTGACAGTGACTTGTTCATTTATTTTACACAATCATGATTTCGGCTTCATAGCCACACTCAAATGCATATTGAAATGTTAAAATATGTTTGATATGTCTGTGAGGATGGTGACATGTCACAGATCGATCACACATATCTTAACATTTCAATATGCACTTGAGCGTGGCTATGAAGTCGAAATCATGATTGTGTAAAATAAATGAACAATTTAAGAGTCAATGGTGGAAATTTCCTTCAAAACAAATTTTTCTAGTTGTGATTGGCTAGGTTGTGCCTTGGCTCTGGCAATCCAAATGTTATGTATAAAACGCCATTGCATCAGACAGTTTCGTTAATAAATACAAAAATATGTTTATCATACTTCTCACCATATTCTACAGTACATCCCTTCAGTTTTATATGTTTCGTTCGCTGTAGTCCAAGACGATTTTGCTATCTGTGTCCTGGTCGCTAGCCCTCTGGGTAATAAATATTACGACACTACTTACCCGAAATGATTTTGAAAAATTAAGAAACCGTAGAGCAGTTGCTTAATCTACACGACCTGTTCGGCACACTTAATGTTCCATCATATGGTGTAAAGTGCAATAAAAAAATATTGATACACGCTGGTGGGAGGTGATTCTCAAACCTGAAATATCAGGCAAGGAACTACAAGGCTAAAATTTCTAAAATAAAACAAATTAAAAGAGAGAAAAGGACGTTACAAGGAAAATTACCTAATCATCTGGGTCACCCTGACCCCAATATTGTCAGGGAACCGAAGTTTCCCTGTCAGAAGAGTAAAAGGGACCTAGAGAAATCCATAAAAACGGACACCAAAAGTTACAAAACTAATTAAACACGTTTAATGCAGTAAAAATGGGAGGGGAGTAAAAATCACACATTGCTATTACTTACAAAAATTCCGTAACAACCATTCCCCTCATGCTGCACGCAGTAATTCCACGCAATATGTGATTTCTGCCCCCCCTCCATATTACTGCATTATACATGTATCATTATCTAGGTAACTTTTGGTGTCCGGTTGTGCTGTCCATTTTTTCGGATTTTTGTAGGTCTCTTATCGTTTTTACACCGAGTCTTTGGCTCCGTGACAACACTAGGGTGAGGGTGACCTCAGATGATTAGGTAATTTTATTTGTATGTGACATCCTGTTCTCTCTTTTAATTTGTTTTATTTTAGAAATTTTAGCCACATAGTTCCTTATCTGATATTACAGACTTGAGAGTTCCTTCCTATTCACGTGTAATTTTTATTTTTATTATTACAGTTTACACCAGATGGAACTTCAAGTGTTCTGAAATCGGTCCTGTACAGAATAAAAAATTGTGGATTTAGAAGCTGTTCTACTGTTTCTTCATTTTTTAAACTGGACTTGTACAGTTGTGGATGTCCCATAAGCACAATTGTTTGCATTTGAAATAAGTCCTGGAAATTAGTTTCAAATGCCCTTTGAGAGACTACAATAAGCTTTGGCACTATGAAAGATCTCCAGAATGAGATTTTCACTCTGCAGCGGAGTGTGGGCTGATGAAACTTCCTGGCAGATTAAAACTGTGTGCCCGACCGAGACTCGAACTCGGGACCTTTGCCTTTCGCGGGCGAGTGCTCTACCATCTTTTCTTTTCTTTTATTTTTAAACCTAACTAACCTAAGGACATCACAACACCGAGTCATCACGAGGCAGAGAAAATCCCTGACCCCGCCGGGAATCGAACCCGGGAACCCGGGCGCGGGAAGCGAGAACGCTATCGCACGACCACGAGCTGCGGACACCATCTGAGCTACCGAAGCACGACTCACGCCCGGTCCTCACAGCTTTACTTCTGCCAGTATCTCGTCACCTACCTTCCAAACTTTACAGAAGCTCTCCTGCGAACCTTGCAGAACTAGCACTCCTGAAAGAAATGATACTGCGGAGACATGGCTTAGCCACAGCCTGGGGGATGTTTCCAGAATGAGATTTTCACTCTGCAGCGGAGTGTGCGCTGATATGAAACTTCCTGGTCCCGATTTCGAGTCTCGGTCGGGCACACAGTTTTAATCTGCCAGGAAGTTTCACTATGAAAGATACCGGAACTTTCAACTTCTGATAATTTCCGCATCTGCTGCGTTGTGAGCACTTTCCCTAAGATAATCTCTATCCAAAATCTGCAGTGAAGATTATCTTTGCTCATTCGAGATTGGGAGTCTAGGCGACGCCAGTAGAAAATCAGTGCGGGCTGTGTCAGAGGATCAAGTTCGATAATCGAATGGGACACAAACAGTCTTGTTTCGTTTCATTTTCTTTGTTTTTTTTATGTATATGTATATAGACAGAGGTTAGCTGGTGGCTGCAGCTTGGTTTTGTATGTGAGAACTTGCAGTGAGACTTGCTCCTTTCATTCTCTGGTTAGGAGCTACAAGTTACGAGGTAAAACATTGCATTTTGCAGCTTTGCGTGTTATATAAACGTATGTAATTCACATCTGTACTGAGCCATTGCGAGTGATATTATTCAACATGATGTGATTGAGGTTTTCCTGTCTCCATTTACATGAGCCAGAATTTGTTTTTTCTATACGCGTATAAATCATAGGCGAATTATACAAATATTTTCTTTGTTCTTCTAATGTTAATTGGTATTTTTATCGGTTCCTTCAATAATTTGTGCGTAGTTCTTTGTTATGGAGTAGTAAAGAATGCCACGTGCTTCGCGTAAAATTAGCTGTTTTCTTCACGTACAATGAGCTGTATTTCGCGTTTAAACGATCAGTAATTTTCTGACTATCTCTCCGAATTTATTTGCGCTTCTTGGTGTTGTTAAATTTATATAATTCATTTAACGACTCTAGTTAGTCATGTTTTCATGGACGTTAAATAGAAGGGTGCTAAGGATTTACACTCACTCACTTGCTTGCACAGTCGACGCTCATTAATTCAGCACAAAATTGGTAGTATTGTTTTGGAAAAGGTTGCAAAAGGTAGATACACATTGAGATCTTCAGGTCAGTTAACAGTATTCCAGGATCCATTCAGTGTTCTTCTGTTAAATGTTTTCTGTTTTCACATGGTATTTAAGATACAATTCTAATCAGTGCGAAGTCATGGCCCATGCTTCATCTGTAAGAAGGAGCATTTATACATTTCATATGTCACTGATACGAAACTGGGTCATTAAGGTGTATTAAAATATTGATTAACCACTGTGCAAGGTAAGTGTTAAGTTATTCTTGAAGTAAAGCCAGACAGCGTTGAAATAAAAGTTTCGTGGGTCAGTATTCACAGTCCATCAGGGCAATTTTCTGTAGAGATTTTTACGTGTACTCAAAATTTAACAACAACCAAGGCACTTGCAACTACACTGCACAACAAAATTAAAGAGTCACTTGTTTTGAAACCTCGTCATTTTCTCCAGCAACAACTCAGAAATTCGAAATTTTGTTCTGAAGTGCCTACAACCTTCTCGTGTAATCCTGCAAAAGCATAACGCCCTACGATGTCACCTCCTTTCCCTTATTTTATTATGATGATCGTTTCTCCCTCTATAGGTTGGCGTCAACAAAATATTTTCGCATTCGGAGGATAAAATTGGTGACTGAAATTTCGTGAGAAGATTCCGCCGCTACGAAAAACGCATTTGTTTTAATGGAGCCCAACCCAAAGCCCGTATCATTTCCGTGACTCTCTCCCCTATTTCGCGATAATACAAAACGTGGTGCTCTTCGGTGAACTTTCTCGGTGTCTTCCGTTAATTATATCTGGTAAGGATCCCATAGCGCGCAGCAGTACTCCAAAAGAGGACAAACAAGCGTAGTGTTGGCAGTCTTTAGTAGATCTGTTACGTTTTCTAAATATTCTCCCAATGAACCGCAGTCATTGGTTTGCCATTCCCATAATATTTTCTATGTGTTCTTTCCAATTTAAATCGTTGGTAATTGTAATTCCTAGGTAATTAGTTGAATTTACGGCCTTTAGATTAGACTGATTCATTGTGCAACCGAAATTCAATGGATTCCTTTTATCACTTTTCATCGTTTACGCTCAACTGCCAATTTTCGCACCATTCACATTTCTTTTCTAAATCTTTTTGCAATTTGTTTTGATCTTCTAATGAGCTCACTAGACGACAAACGACAGCATCATCTGCAAACAACCTAAGACGTCTGCTCACATTGTCTCCTAAATCGTCTATATAGGTAAGGAACAACAAAGGACGTATAACACTACGTTAGTGAATGGCAGAAATCACTCGATGACTTTCCATCAGTTACTACGAACTGTGATCTCTCTGACAGGAAATCACGATTCCAGTCACATAACTGAGACGATATTCCATAAGCACGCAAATTCACTACAGGCCGATTGTGTAGTATAGTGTCAAAAGCCTTTTGGAAATTTAGAAATACGGAATCAGTTTGAAAACTCTTTTGAGCAGCGATCAACACTTCGTGTGTGTAAAGAAGTAGTTGTGTTTCACAAGAACGATGTTTTCTACATCAGTGTTGACTGTGTGTCAATAGACAGTTCTCTTCGAGGTAAGGCGTAATGTTCGAACACAATGTATTATCCAAAATCCTGCTGCATATCGACGTTAATGGTATGGGCGTGTAATTTACTGGATTACTCCTGCTACTTTTCTTTAATATTGGTGTGAACTGTGCAACTTTCCAGTCTTTGGGTATGGATCTTTCGTCGGGCGAGTGTTTGTATACGATTGTTAAGTGCGGAGCTATTGCATCAGCATACTCCAAAAGCAATCTAATTGGCATACTGTCTGGACCAGAAGACTTGCTTTTATTAAGTGATTTTAGTTGCTTCACTAATCCGTGAATATCTACTTCTAAGTTGTGGAAGCTACTCTTGATTCGAGTTTTGGAATATTTATTTCGTCTTCTTTGGTGAAGGAATTTCGAAATACCGTGTTTAGGACTCGGCTTTCGCAGCACTGTCGTCGATAATATTTGCATTGCAATCCTGCAGACTGTGCCTTACCGCTAGCATACTTTACATACGACCAGAATCTCTTTAGATTTTCTGCTAGGTTTCCAGACAAAGTTTTGTTGAGGCATCTCGCACTGATGGCCCCGCTAAATTTGGAGCTCCCGAGAAAGATCGGCAGTCTGAGATTTTGCGTCCTTTTAAATTTGGCATGCTTTTTTCTTTGTCGCTGCAACAGTGTTCTTACCCGTTTTGTTTACCAAGGGTGATCATCTCCGTTGTTTGTTAATTTATTTCGTATAAATCTCTCAATTGCTGTCGAAACTATTACTTTGAATTCAAGCCACATCTGGTCTACACTTACATCAATAATTTGGAAGGAGTGGAGATCGTCTCTCAGGAAGGCGTCAAGTGAATTTTTATCTGCTTTTTTGTATATTTTTCGTTTATTTTTGGAGGATTTGTGAGTTACAGTATTCAATCTTGCTACGACAAACCTGTGTTCACCAATCCCTGCATCCGTTTTGATGCTCGTTGTGAGCTCAGGATTATTTGTCGCTAAGAGCGTGTTTTCACAACCGTTTATTATTCGTGTGAGCTCATGAACTAACCGCTGTAAATAAAAAATTGTTCAAATGGCTCTGAGCACTATGCGACTTAACTTCTGAGGTCATCAGTCGCCTAGAACTTAGAACTAATTAAACCTAACTAACCTAAGGACATCACACACATCCATGCCTGAGGCAGTATTCGAACCTGAGACCGTAGCGGTCGCCCGGCTCCAGACTGTAGCGCCTAGAACCGCACTTCCACTCCGGCCGGCTACTGCAAATAATTTTCAGAGAATACGTTTAGCATAGTTTCAGGTAATGTTTATGCGAGCCTTGGGATTTAAACATGTATTTTCGCCAACATATCGGGAATAAATTAAGGCCACTACCAACTTTAACTGTATGAGTAGGGTACGCGTTTGAAATTAAACTCAAGTCTTCTTTAAACTGTTCAGAAATTGCATCATCTGGGTTAGGAGTTCGGTAAAGGGATCCAATTATTTTATACCGGTTGCCAAGAATAAGCTCTGCCCATGGTAACTAACTATCTAATGCAATTTCGCTACATGGTGAACTACTTCTGACAGCAACAAACACGCCACAGCCAACTGTATTTAGCTCATCCCTTCGGAACACCGTTACGTTCTTCGCAAAAACTTCGGATGAACTTATATCTCTAGCTTTAGCCAGCTTTCGGTGCCTATAACGATTTGAGCATCGGTGCTTTCTATTAGCGCTTAGAGCTCTGGTACTTTTCCAACACAGGTACGAAAATTTACAAGTGCTGTACCGATGTTCGTGTATCTACGATCTTCTATGTTCGACCTGCACCCTTTGAGACTGAAGACTTTTTTGTATTTCTCCGATGCCCTCTAACCTAAAAGACCATCAAGTCCACGCCACACAGCCCCCGCTACCCGTATAGCCACCTCCTGCGTGTAGTGAACTCCTGACCTATTTAGCGGAACCGGAAACCCCACCACCCTATGGCGCAAGTCGAGAAATCTGCAGCCTACTCGGTCGCAGAATAGTCTGAGCCTCTGCTTCAGAATCTCCACTCGGCTCTGTACCAATGGTACGCAATCGCTCCTGTCTACTATGCTGCAAATGGTGACCTCTGTTTCCGTCACGCAAGCAAGACTGGCAGCCCTTACCAGTTCTGTTAGTCGCCTGAAACCAGACAGAATGTCTTCTGATCCAAAGCGGCACACATCACTGATACCGACGTGAGCCACGACCTGCAGTTGGCTGCGCCCCTCGCTCTTCATGGCAACTGGAAGGACCCTTTCCACGTCTGGAGTGACTCCATCCTGGTTAGGTTAGGGTAGGTTAGTGTTTAACGTCCCGTCGACAACGAGGTCATTAGAGACGGAGCGCAAGCTCGGGTTAGGGAAGGAAATCGGCCGTGCCCTTTCAAAGGAACCATCCCGACATTTGCCTAAAACGATTTAGGGAAATCACGGAAAACCTAAATCAGGATGGCTGGAGACGGGATTGAACCGTCGTCCTCCCGAATGCGAGTCCAGTGTGCTACCACTGCGCCACCTCGCTCGGTGACTCCATCCTGTTTGCACATGAAGTGCACGTTGGCATTCTTCCCCTCCTTGGCAGCCATGCGCCTAAGGGGCCCAATAACGCGCCAAAAATTGGAGATTGGAGCTCCCAGCTACCAATAATCGTACACTGTGTGATTTCCCGGATCTTGCAGGCTAAAAGGTTTCCTCTGAAACAGGACAAGCTACTGCATATGGCCGAGGGACAGTCTCAGCCATAGATAGCACCTGGAACCTGACTGTCAGACAAACCGGGAGGCCTTGCGTACGGCAGGCTGGGAAGTGTTTCGCTGCCTGCCACGCCCCGAGGCGACCTCCCACTCGACCAAGGGTGAGTGCTCTATCTCAGTGCCAGAAGTAACTGGGCTGGACACAGGTGTGAGCCGATCGGACCGTCTCAGAGGTACTGGACGTCCGTCGGATCCGCGCGGCCGGCCCACACCAGTGATACCCATCCACTGCAGCCGCAAGCTACGTAACCGAAGCCATCACAACTTGGAGCTGAGAGCGGAGTGTCACCATCTCGTCTCGCATCCGCACACAGCCATCACAGTCCCTATCCATACGAATGACCGTGGAAAACTACACTAGACAAAGACAATCACCACTCGCTAAGAAACTTTATTGTGGACACGAGAGAAAAAGGTAGGAATTGTGCCAGTTCAATTAGATTAATACGTAGAGATGCAAAAACTGAACTACTAAAGCTTTCAGGTGATACTAAATAATTCGCTCATTAGGAACTTGTAATATGTCACAAAATCGGTTTACTTTCCGACGCAGACGCCACACACGAGAATTGTGTCTACTGAATATTACATTAACAATAAGAAACTCAAGAAACTAAACTATCAAAGCACACAGATGAAACTATACAATTCGTTCCTGTTAGGAATTTGTGAAATGTCACAAAATCGGTTACTTCTCTGCGGCTACTGGTGTCTCTGGCGGCTCCTGCTGACTGGCTCATTGTGGAGACGCCCCCGTTCAATGGTGAGATACCTACCTGAGTATCGCCCACCGTTAGGCACGATGTCCCTCAGGAAACTCCATCAGTCAATGCCACACCGAATCACTTCTTGCATAAGCGGCAGTGGAGGACCAACGCGTCGTCGACTCGCTGAATTTGTAAAGCTCGTTTTCTTGAATAAATTATCCACTTTTTCTGAAACTTATTTTTTGGTCTGTACATGTACTATAATGCCCAGAAATATCCGAACGACCTGAAGTACGATTTGCCTGATTTGCGTGCAGCCCTCATAACGTGACTGTCTTGCAGGTCCTTTAACATCGTTTCAGTAAGTCATCTGTTTATATAAAATCATTACCACAAGTGATCACAAGCAAACACTGCTCTTCATGGCGATAGCTCCATATACAAATTAATATCACGATACTACAAATGTCAAGGAACACCTGAGACAGTTCTTGTCGCTTGTAAATTGAAATTTATTAGAAGAAGTAACATTTGTAATGTGTTTCCTCTATCATTAGTAAAAATGGTTCAAATGGCTCTAAGCACTATGGGACTTAACATCTGAGGTCATCAGTCCCCTAGGACTTAGAACTACTTAAACCTAACTAACCTAAGGACACCACACACATCCATGCCCGAGGCATGATTCGAACCTGCGACCGTAGCAGCAGCGCGGTTCCGGACTGAAGCGCCTAGAACCGCTCCACCACAGCGCTCGGCTCTCATTAGTATCTGATTCAAACAATGAACATAACTAACACATTAGTTATCCTTCTAACTTTGTTCTCTACAAGATTTTCTAACCATCTACCAAGCTTCGTTCGCCCAGTGAGTGCTTTGGAATAAACTGATTAATTAAATAACCACTTACAGAAACAGTGGTTTAACAACAACAGGCGCTCTACCGAAACCTCATCGTCAACAACGTATCACAAGTAATTTCACTGTCTCCTTGATCGCACGTTGATCTATGTGCAGTTAGAAAGCCAGCTGCTGTGTGTGTTACCTAACGCAAAGTGACATTAAAAATGAAAATTATTCATCTGTTGTGAGATTCGACCACAAAACCAATTGTTATTACTGATTAACCATAAAGAGACGTGACATGACACATTTTAGCCAGTATCAGTCAATAAATCTGAATTTTAAATAACATTACAAAAACTTTTGTACTAGAGGGAGACAACAATCCAGAAACTGTTGTCCCTGTTGCCGGCCGGAGTGGCCGAGCGGTTGTAGGCGCTACAGTCTGGAACCGCGAGACCGCTACGGTCACAGGTTCGAATCCTGCCTCGCGCATGGTTGTGTGTGATGTCCTTAGGTTACTTAGGTTTAAGTAGTTCTAAGTTCTAGGGGACTGATGACCTCAGCAGTTAAGTCCCATAGTGCTCAGAGCCATTTTTTTTTTTTTTTTTGGCACTGTTAAGCAAACTATTGTCCCTGTTAATTAGCCACGAAGGATCGTAAACGTGGTTTCATTCCCAAGGAACACTTGATATGACGTATGTGTTTGATGGTGATTCGAACACAGCACCCAAACGGATTGAAATCTAAGCACAGTCAGATACCAGCTATCGAATTTTCCCAGCAGTACAGATGTTTGAAACTCCAAAGACGAGAAAAATTAATAATTTCTGCCTTCCCAGAATTCGAGCCCGGCACTTACCGTCACTGTTTCCTAGTCACGAATGGACATTAAATACAGGTTTCTTTCGCCAGAAGCTCAATGTTTTAACTAAAAATTACGTAACTAGGAGTACAGTGATGAGTGGGAATCAAACAACGCACATATCGTGTTGCCAACACACGAAGACACGTTAGCCTATCGAATTCTTCTTCACCAGTAGATAGGAGCGTCATATTTGAACCTGAAATGATGTGACGGAGAGATACGTGTCTCTCTGGGAGACCGTCACATATCGATGTTGACAATGATTTAAGATACGTTAAAAATCAAAATAAATTCTCATCAACAGCTAGGTACGCTAATGCTAGAACCTGAAAGGACCTACTTAAAACCTGACACATACATACGTGGAGAACCTTGAGCAAACAAAGATTTGATGTTCCTATGTCGTCACGAAGGGACGAAATTCTATGAAACCAGAACCAATACACTCAACATGTCAAGCTGAAATAAAATAATAATGCCCTGTGATCTTCCATGGCGTTTAGTACCTGAAATAAAAGAATAATGCCCTGTGATCTTACATGGCGTTTAGTTCGTTACCAAAATATAAATACTTGTATAAGAAAAGTAACTGGTGACAGAGTTTCTACATCCAGCCACCCAACCCTAAACTATATCGGTAGCAAGGAGACATTACCTTTAATTTGGGAGCACGTTGGTGTAATCAAGAGTCAATAGTATCTACTAGAGGCTATTAAAAAAAGTGTGTGTCGAGCCTTGCCCCTACGTATACTAACCTAGTATCAAGGCCCCAGACCACTAGTGAGGCACACTAGATTATAATTCTGACTATCTAACTCCCTGGAGTGGATTACAGCCGACTAAATACATTCATTTCTTGCTCGATGGTATTGTCAGCTACCCAGCGCGTGCATTTCGCCTCATTTTGTTATCACTGAAATAAAATCACATGACGGCCATCTACACCAACTGTCAACACTGATGCGGAAGTTCCTACTGAAAGTGTTGCTTCCACTTAAACCACTCTCCATGGTAAGGTCAGTGCAAAAGAAAAGCTGAGTGATTATGATTCTCTTGTAATTTAGTGAACTACAACCCGTCGCTCTGCTGACAGTCATCAGTTTGTCGGAAGCCCAGAAACAGTTTACTTCATCCTATAACCCGCCAGTAACAGCAAAACGTTTCGAAAACTTTCCCGTGAAGAGCTCATGCCTGTCTGTCCCGACCAGATCAGTTTCTACCCCACCGACCAACAACCACCTGACGCCAGCCTGCGTCAGTCCAGCTTTCAGCCTATGGTCTACAGGATACCTTTGTACATTCATACTGGCAAACATGAGATTATTTAATATTGTTGTCTGGTCTTCAGCCTGAAATATTTTGCATAAAACTATGATGGGCAAAATTTACCACAGGAAAATGGGCGTTTGTGCATAGGTTTTTAGCGACTTCGGATTTAGTAAAAAGGGGAAGGCAGGAAGTTCAAACATCTGAGTGTTGTCGAGGAAATGAAATCGGATAATAGCTTTCTCGTGCCTTGTAGTACGATTTTAACGTCAAGTATTTGCCACATTCAGCAAGCCGAACCGATGTAGTTCTGTCACATAAAGAAAAAATGCTAGAATGCTGTCAGATCAGAACCTAGAACCGACGCAATTTCGGATTTTTTTGTTTTTGTTTCGTTTTATTTTGACAAAGTCTCCCCATAGGGACGCGACCCCACGACCCTTGGATTAGTGTTCACTACTCTTTTTTTATGTTACCCTTTTAATTTAATTATAAAAAATGGTGAAGAATACAGTGGTCAGTTCTGAGCTTGTAGAGACAGGGTGCGCAGGGGTCGAAACCCGAGGCCTGGCCACGATGCCTCCTCCTTCCCATCCCTGAATCACCCCCCCCCCCCCATACCTTTTTTACTCGAGCAGGGTAGTAAAGAAAATATCCTTATTTGTACAAGCATAAATACAACAGAAATGCCGGCCGATGTGGCCGAGCGATTCTAGGCGCTACAGTCTGGAACCGCGCGACCGCTACGGTCGCAGGTTCGAATCCTGCCTCGAGCATGGATGTGTGTGATGTCCTTAAGTTAGTTAGGTTTAAGTAGTTCTAAGTTCTAGGGGACTTATGACCTCAGCAGTTGAGTCCCATAGTGCTCAGAGCCATTTGAACCAAATAAGTATCCTCAGGATGGATAAAAGTCCGTGGGTCAATCGAATTCGCTGGAACGCGGAGGTAACAGGCAACGAACTGTTGACCAAGTTTCCAGACGTCACTGGCCGCAGCACAAGTCAGTTAGTGGACATCGTTATCCATGAGGTGGCAAACTGAACAAAGCAGAAAGTCTGTTAGTCCGGTGGCGTGAGGATTTACGGCGAATTTTCCACATGCGACGTGGTACCATGTTGCTTGGACGTTGGAGGGAATGAAGCGCTGGCGGATATGAAGCTAAACCGTGGGCCACCGCGTCGATGGATGTTGGAGTTCAGAAATGTGCGTCAAATGGTGCTTGATGTGTCAGATTGGTACTGGTGGCGTTATGGTCGCAGGCGTAAGAATTTCCAGCAAGCTGCGCGTAAGGGAGAGGCTCCCGTTCCACTGCTTGAGCATGGTGGGCATGTACAAGAACGCCGCTCGGAGTCGCACGTTGACAAGGCCGAGGCCTCCCACTCGCGGAGGGAGGGTAGCCTTAAAGAGCGTACCGGCCGTAAGGAAGTATCCGAAAGCAGCCTGGAGGTTGCGTCCAATAGTTGATGGCAGCGAGAGTACTTGTGCGATGTGGACCATTTTGGACACTACATGTTGATTGAGGTATTGGACACATTGTAAAGAATCGAATCGGCGGAGGAGATTTTGTCGCACCGCCATGCGGATAATTTGGTGTGCACGCCGAAAATTGATGGCAGCGGATCGGTGCACGGTGGGGCTGAAAATATACCACGGTATCGTAGTTTCTGTACACATGGGAAAGGTGCTAAGTGGTCGTGTGAGAGGCCGCGTCCAATGGACACCGCAGTGGATTTAGCCACATTCATGTTACTGCCCGCTGCAATTCCGTACTTTGATATCAAACCAAGCACCGTTTGTGTTTCATTCCGGGAGCGGACCAAGAGGAGGAGATCGTCCGCATACTCACGACGCCGAAAACTGCGCTGTCGCGAAGTGAAACCAGAAAGGTGGCTCGTCAAACTCCCGATGAGCGGCTCCATGTTTATGGCACAGAGTCGAAAGTGGACAACCTTGCCTTATGGAACGCCGGTTCGTCACTGGTCCCGCCACACGGCCATTGACCTGAACCAGCGATCCGTCGGTGCCGTACAGGCGCCGGATGACACCGACAAATGTGGGTGGAAACCCCATTCAGCTCATTACTGAGAACAAAAACGATGCCGCACTTTGTCTAATGCACTGTCAAAATCAATAGCAACCACCGCGGGGCGGAGTCTGCACGCCGCTACCAGTGCAATTAAATCACGAGATTCTCCTGTGGTCGTTGTATATTAACTGAGCCACGCGAGGTTGTTTGATCTGGGGATACAATGCTAGGCGGGATCTTGCGGCATCGTGTCGCCTGGAGTCGTATAAAAATTTTATAGTCTGCATTAAGCAGAGTCAGGCACGGTAATGTGATATCACTACCGGTGCCAGTTTGTGGATGAGTATAACAATTCCTGTGGCAAAGGACGGCGGTACGGCGTTCCCCATCGTCATCAGTTCCTTGATATTTGTAGTATCGTGGTTTTAATTTACGTCTCGAGTTATTGCAATACAGAGCAGTGTTTTCTGGTGGTCAGTTGGAGTAACCATTTTTGTAGTTAAGCGAGTGTACTGATACTAGATTAGAGGACCTGCAAGACAGTTCCTTTATGTGGGCTGCATGCAAATCAGGCAAAATGCAACTGAGGTCGTTCGGATACTTTTGAGTATGATAGTACATCACATCTACCGATTTCCGTTACATTCGGATGAGTCCTTCGTCGTCTGTGGCTTCTTTCTTTTATTTTTATTTTTTTTAGTGTATGTAGGTGGCTGAATTAGCTGACACTTATACTAGCAGAAAAGTTAGTAAACTGTGTAGTCCTTCAGTCCACGCATCTATATACCGAGACCAGCTGTCATTATCTCCCCTGGGCTCAGAGCAATAGGAAATTATTAATCGGTAAAGTGCTCAGACATACGGCAAAGTTTTAAACGTGTAAACATTGACCTTTTAAACTAAATTATCCTTTGTTTCGTTGGCCAGATTCTTAATGTTATATAGCACGGAGCATTTTATGCTGATTAACTTGCTCAACTTTCTCGTAGCAAATTACGCGTCACAATGCCAGCATTTCTCTGAAATCTTAGGCGAAGCATCTTTATATCATACCACCGTCGTCAGACGCCATATGTATTAAATCGGTTGCGTAGTATTCTAGCACCAAAATTTGCAGCGGGCGTTAGGTTACCGTGAATCAGAAGATGACTCCTGGTGTCTGCGGCTTGGCCCCCACGCTAACGATGCGGTTCCTCTCGCCCGCCAGAGAGCGGGCGCCGCGATGTGGGATGGAAGAGGACGGGGGAAGGCGGGGGGGGGGGGGGGCACATTTACGACCGCGCCGTGTGGGGGAACAGCCCTGCCACGGCCGGCTCCCCTTGCCATCTCGTAATTCTGGCTCGCTGACCTACTGCCATTTGTGAGCTGACAGGACGAGAATCGCCTGCAACGCCTCTCTTCTTTTCCATTCGCTCATCACAGACCTTTTTGGCCCTTCATTTGTTTCCGTCGGTTCAGGTAATATGATTTGTATTCTGGCTCGACCATACCTGCAACATAATTGTTATGGACACTGCAACCGTCACTCTTCTTCTTGGCTACGAATGTACGAAGGTGTACTGAAAAGTGACGCCTTCGAATTTTTTATGTGAAAGCACCCTAAGCTTTTTAAATGAAACATACTTTAGTAACACCCTACAGCTTTATTGTTTGTATCTACATACTCATTTCTCAACATGGTCTCCCTGCCAACGAGTGACCAGTTAATTGATTTTGTTGTCGGAGCCACAACCACACCTGTGGCTGTACCGCTTCGTCACTATCAAAGTTAAGTCCTCGAAGATGTTCTTTAAGTTTTGGGAACAGTTTAAATTCGAGGTTGTTTGACGGTGCATCCAAAGCGTCGGACTGTTGCAGATGTTCAGCGCTCGTAGGTGTAAACATTGACCTTTTAAACTAAATTATCCTTTGTTTCGTTGGCCAGATTCTTAATGTTATGTAGCACGGAGCATTTTATAATTAATTAACTGCTGATTAACTTGCTCAACTTTCTCGTAGCAAATTACGCGTCACAATGCCAGCATTTCTCTGAAATCTTAGGCGAAGCATTGTCATGGTTCAAAATGGTTCAAATGGCTCTGAGCACTGTAGGACTTAACATTTGAGGTCATCAGTCCCCTAGGACTTAGAACTACTTAAACGTAACTGACCTAAAGACATCACACACGTCCATGCCCGAGGCAGGATTCGAACCTGCGACCGTAGCAGTCGCGCGGTTCCGGACTGAAGCGCCTAGAACCGCTCGGCCACCGCGGCTGGCCATTGTCATGCTGAAGGAGAGAGTTCTCTATGTGCGAATGGACTCTTCTAATTCCAAACTCGATTACAGCATACTGTTTCTCACGCACCGACAAAGTTACGTTACACACCCCCATGTTACACGCTACAATTTCGAGCCTTCCAGCAGCAGAGGGCTACAAATATGTCGACATGAAGAATGAAAATATAAAATGTCAAAAACGTTTCCTTTATTTAAAAAGCTTTAAGATTTTTCACATAAGAATTTCAGAGACGTTATGTTTCAGCACACCCTCAAATATACCAACCATATAAGCTTTTCGAGAGGAATTCCGCCTTGTGCAGGACACCTTTATAAATGTTGTCACCCAGACGTGTTTCATTGCTTTTTGTGCTATCTTCAGTGGGTTTGTTTATTTCCCTTCTGCAAAATTATTGCATGTTAACCTTCAAATAAACTTTTGATACAAAATATTCACATTTGTAAAACGAGCGATTATTGTGAAATGTTTTAATATTAATTTTCATAAGGTACAGAGCTGAGTTATGAATTCTATGTTCTTTATTTAAGATATCGTATTGCCTATTACATATTGAAAATAATAAACGTAGAATGTAGTACAGAGTTGAAACATGCATTCTATGTTGTTGAAGATATATTATATATTACACATCGTAAATGATCATAGAATGACTCAACTCAGTGATACATGTCTCAAATCTGTAGTGTATGCAAACCAATGTGAAAAATTTAACAACAATCAGCCATTTTACAAATGTAAATATCTTGTATCTAAAGTTTATTTAAAGGTTAACATGTAACAATTTTGCATAAGGAAAATAAATAAACCCACTCAGGACAGCACAAGAAGTGCTCAAATATGCCTAGGTGGAAACAAAACTACAAAGGTATCTTGTATAAGGTGGAATTCCTCTCAAATTTTCCTAGAAAGCACGGAAATAAGAAGAACTGGAATATTCAAAATATGACATAAGCTTTACTCAAAACATTAGAATTCCAAAATTATTTCATACAAATTCATTTGTTTGTGGAGAAATCCACTCATCAGAGAAGTTTGAACCTATTGCCTAAGCTCGGTTGAAGGTTTGTGTGAGTAGAGTGTACACCAACGTAGACACGGTAGAAATGCTGCTCATATATCGCAAATTTAAGTTCCCGTTTACTGTGACCACCGTAAATAACGTTTTGTCTAGAAGCAAAATAAAAAAAATGTATCAAGCAAATATTGTTTTACTACTAAACGGACATTAAACAGCAGGATTGCCTTTCTTGACAGTAGTATGCGTTTTTTAAATAGCACCCTCTTCTTTTCATCCTCTAAGCCACATCTAATGATGTAGAACTAATCGGTTTATGGCATACGTGTGCATGATTAGTGACAACGTTAATGAAGACTTTAGTTCTCTTCAGGCAACTATATCTAAACTTACTTTTTTATAATTTTTTTACTGCCTGCATGTTTTTAAGTAGAAATTCGTTAGTATAACAGAAGGAGTTGTCCAAGGGAGATTATTTTAAGTTAGACTTAAGACTTGCCTTGCTACCTGTCAGACATTTCACGTCATTGGATAAATGATCAAAAATACTTGTTGCTGCTTTTGAACCCCTTTCTGAGCCACTGACAACTTTAATAATGGGTAATAAACGTTATTTTCCCTCTAGTGTTATAGGTATGGACCTCACTGTTCTAAAATTGTGATGGGTTGTGTATGGCAACTGTCATTAGTGAATATGTTGATTTTGATGGCACAATTAAAATCCTAGCTACTTGAAAAGATATCTGCATGACGTCCGTGGGTGAACACCGTACATTATTCTTCATTCTCGCATTTCTGGAATCAGTACCTTCTGCCTAAGTGATGAGTTACCCCAGAAAATTATTCGATAAGGCATTATTGAGTAGAAGTATGCAAAACAAATCAGTAACCTAATTCGTCTATTCCCAAGATTAGCAGTTATAGGGAGATCAGTAGTTGCTGAACTTAATTGTTTGAGAAGATCAGTAATATGCTTCTTGCAGTTCGAGTTTTCATCAGTATGTACATCTAAAAATTTGGAGGATTCTAGCGTATTTCCTGACTCCTGCTCTTGTTTTACATCAGTTGTTGATGTGACCATATTTATTATACAGAACTGAATAGACGGCGATTTTTTTTTTTTTCAAAATTTAGGGAGTTCATTTTCTGAGAACCACTTAATAATTCTTTGGAGAATATCAGTTAATATTTCTTCTGTTGTTTTCTCTGTAACGGTATTTATTGTAACAGTAGTCGTGTCTGCAGAAAGTACGAATTCTGCTTGTTAAATGTTAACTGGAAGCTCATTCAAATAATAAAGGAAAAGGAGTTGACCCAAAATTGATCCCTGTGGGACTCCATTTGAGATTTCTCCCCAATTACCAAAATTTTCTACCCATCCCCCAACATCGTTTGACTTATTCAGCTCAATCTTTTGCACTCTGCTAAATATTACTCAAACCAGTTGTGCATAAAGCCATCAGTCCCATAAAATGTGTGTTTCTCTAACAAGGTAATTTCCTATCGCACCTCGTTTCTCAGGATCTATGCACCCAAATTGCGTGAAAATATAATCACTTGTCAGTACTAGTATCATATATTTGTCCAATGAATACCCGTTTATCATCTGCATTTCTTCTTGGTGTAGAAATTTTAATGGCCTGTAGTGTAGTACAGGATTGCCAAACAAGCGCTGGGAGAAGTCACATCCAGTAACTGAGAATATGTGAACAGCGATTTAAAGAAGAAGATCAATACAAAACTAATCGCAAGAAAGGCAGATGGCAGACCGAGATTCATAGGAAAGTTCTCACGACGTGTAGTGCACCCACGAGAGAGGTAGCTTACAAATAAGCGATGCTTGAATATTACTCGTCAGTCTGGCATCCGTACCAGAAACTATTGATACAGGAAAAAGAAAATATGCAAAAAAGTGCAACACATTTCGTCACAGGTTCATTTAGTAAGCGCAAAAGCGTCATGGCCAAGGTCATCCCACTTCAGTGGCAGACGCTACAAGAGAGGCGCTGCTCATCAAGGTGCGGTTTACTGGCGACATTCCGTGAAGGTATTTTCCCAGTAGACAGAATCAACATACTCATTCCTCTTGCATGTATCTCGCGAAAAGATCATAAACAAAAAATCAGAAAGATTTGAGGGAAAGAAAATTAGTGTTTCTGGTCCCGTCCACGTCGAGGTCAGAGATGGAGCACAACCTCAAAGTTTCAATGATGTGGAATGAAATCGGCCGTGCATTTTCGAATGAACTATCCCCGCAATTGCCTAAACCAGTATACGGAAATCACGGAGAACCTAAATAAGTATGTCCGTGCGCGGATTCGAAGCGTCGTCACACGAATGTGAGTTCAGCGTGCTAACCACTGTGCCGCTTCCCTTGATAGAGAGATTCGAGCACACACGGAGGTTTACCAACAGCCGTTCTTCCCGTGCACCAGTCGCGACTGCAACAGGAATGAGAGAAGGGACGGTGGTACACACTGTACCCCCCGCCACACATCAGGTCGCTTGAGGAGTGTAAATGCAGATGTAAATGTACATTTGTAGTACTTCTAGACTACATACCTCAATTCCTGTAATGCAATTGAGTAGGTATTACACCACAGTCAAACAGGATGTGGGTCATCTGTGAATCAAGAGACTGTGAGCATAAAATGTCACTTATTAACACGTCACGTTAGAGTAATTCATTAACACTACGCAACAGTTACCATACTTATTAATGTAAGAACTACCAAATCATAGTCCATGTCGCTCTCTCAGACAGCAAACGCTGAAAAGTATAATTCATCATTTTACGCGTTTGGCCATCAGCAAGAAAATGGTACGTTTTTGGAGATAAGTAACTGTAAAAATCATACTTGGTCTTCATTACAAGTCATCTGAGCGCGTAGTCATAGTTTACAAACACGCTATGTAAGCAGAGACAAGTTGAAGTATACCCCAGTTATTACCGTATATAAGCAACCCATACGAGATAGTTTAGAACAAGAATGGAAATTCCTGGATGGAAAAACACGTAAAATAAGGGTAAGGCCACCACTCGCTTCTAGAGGACTGGTGTTCGGCACACAGAAACACGTAATAGAAAACATTTAACTCTAGCCTCCGAACTCTTGGTCTTTTTCTAGTAAGACGACACAGTCGCACACACAACCACACAAACACCCAAACGTACACGATCGCGGTAGCAGCGAGACTGCTTGTTGATTATTTTCTATTATCAAAAATAGTTGCCTAGGTAGTTGGAGTGGAGAGGGGGTAGGGAAGGAGAGGAGGTAACAGTAGGGTAGTGTGAAGCAGGTCTTTCGTCAGATGACTCAGCGGCTTCACGACAAGTCGAAACGATATTGAGCGATGTCAATGTCCTGCGTGAGCTGCTTTTATTTTTTAAATAAACACTTTTTTCATGCTTGTGCGCTACTTGCTTACTTCGTCCCCTCAAGCATCTTCGTCACATTGAAAAACTGTAGTCATATATCTTACCTTCCGCACATTACTGTGGTATCACTAATAAAGATTATTTGTGGACGTGGTGGTAATGTACACAACTTTCACAGATGTGAAATCCATATGTAAAATGATAAAATCAAATTCTTACCTAGCGTGAACTACATTGAAGTCATTAGCCCAAATTTCAAACAAAACTCCACATCACATGATCAACGTTTTAACAAATCAAAATTTTGACCATAATTTTTCACTGTGATGAAGGCAGCTTGAAAATGCCATGAAATCTGGGTTCGCAGGACAGAGCGGATCAGGTTGGGATTGTGGAAAGGGCGAAAATCAGTTACTGTTAGTTGCACAAAACACACAAACTTTGTTTTCCTAAAGACACTTAATCACACATGCCCTTAAAAGGATTCAAAAGCAATACGGCTGAAGGCCCGAACACAAGTTATTAAAATTGCTTTAAGGAATACACACGGTTGAAGGCCTTAGATAATAAAAAGAAAAGTTTTTATGTAAATACTCGGCTGAAGGCCACACACTGGACACAGAAAAACTGAGGGCTTAAGGCCTGGATAACAAAAACTTCCAATAGAGAAGAAAATTTAAAAACGTTTTAAACAAGTGAATTTTTAAATTTTAATTTAAGACGGCTAAAGGCCTTCTCTTAGAAATATTTCAAAATGGCTCTGAGTACTATGGGACTTAACATCTGAGGTCATCAGTTCCCTAGAACTCAAAACTACTTAAACCTAACTAACCTAAGGACATCACACACATCCATGCCCGAGGCAAGATTCGAACCTGCGACCGTAGCGGTCGTGCGGTTCCAGACTGAAGCGCCTGGAACCGCTCGGCCACACCGGCCGGGTTAAAAATATTTGACATAAAAGCTCGGCTTAAGGCCACATACTGAACATAGAACAACTCAAGGCTTAATGCCTGGATAACAAGGATCTACAATAGAGCAAAATTCTCCTTTTTGCTTTTAAAAAAGGTTCAAAGAAGAATCTCAACGCTTTAATTTCATTTATTTTAAAATTAAAACAAAGTAAATTAATAGGCGGCTGAAGGCCTCGCGCCGTACTTGAGACAAAAATCACAATCTAAAAAGACAATAATGGTGCTCAGAAGTGTTACAAAGGTCGGCCTGAGGCGGTAACTCTAACGTAAGGTCAGGTGAGATAGGCAGCCAAGAATAAGATTAAGTAATCAGATGGCAACCCAACTCATGGATGTCTGAAGGACCGACCAACAACCTAATCAATTCCCTTCCGCCGACCAACGACACGAGAACGGAGATCAGCCGAAGACGAAGATACTAGCAGCACTACGTCTTCAATATTGGCGTCTAAAAACAGCCAAGGCACAATAACCACTCATATATATGAACAACAACAAAGGCTGTCTAACTACACGCGGTACGGACAGCATCAATACGACGAGGAAAAACACACCGCGGAACACTACGCTAATGACCTCACCGTGGAGACTTCCTCGCTGCTCTGTTCCAACCGACCGACTGCGTACTCCAGTACGCAGACAGCATTAACATAACTGCTCAGTCGAACTTACACAAGCTAGACGCAGTTCCATGAAAACAGTTCCACAAGAACTCTATCATAAAAGCAGTCACTGTAGAACAAAAGGACGAATGACAAGTCGACACACACAGAGAACCCGAAGCGGTCGGCGACCAAATATACGTCGTCCGATGAGACAACCTACCGAACGACCAACCAAAGTCGTCCCAACTCATGTCATGTGTATCAGCAACAGTCGGGCGAGTCTTGGCTGTTCGGACCTCACTGCAGCTCCATCGCGGCTCAACTCCATGTCCGTTCGGAACTCGGAGACACGGCGACCCGGGCACACTGGCTCGGACCCAACCATGCAGAGGTAACACTTGCCCATTGGCCACCCGACATCTCTGCACAAGGAAGGAACCGACCCACGTCCGGCAAGATGACCAACTGACGAGGCCCAGAAACGGTCGAAAGACCAAATACACGTCGCCCGACGAAACGACCGACTGAACGACCAACCAACGGTCGTCCCCCCTCCAGTCTCCTTCCGTCGGACAGCGCATGCGTGTCGCCAGCGGTCGGCGAGTACTGGCAGTCCGGACCTCACTGGCGCTGCGTCCCGACTGGACTCCCGACACACGACGACCCGGAAATGCTAGCGGTCGCTCCAAAGATATTACGACAGTGCTCTTTTCGATAAGCGCTGCTGCTGCCACTGACGGGCAGGCAAGCCAGCAACTTAGTGACGCCAGTAAATCTAATAAGAAACGAGGCGACATTTCCGTAAAGAGAAGCTGTCAAGCAAGAAACAGCATAAACACGAGCCGCGCACGGCTTATGCCATAGGAGGCCAAATTAGTTAATACTGCAAAACAATGAAATAAAATGTTTACAGCCTACGCAGGACAATGACTTACCTCAATAACTCTGCAGCGGTTGTGGACCCATGCTTACAAAAGAAAAATACGAAACAAGTTCCGAGGTTAGCGCATACAAGGGATAAAGAGAGGAAGAGGAGTGAAGGAGGGAGGGAAGGGAAAGAGGATGGGGGTGATGAAGAGGAAACAGAAAGGGTAGATTGTAAGATAGTGAGTGGAGGAAAGAGGACAGGGTGAGAAAAAGGAGGACAGAGATCCCACATTAGAAAGGGGGAGGAGTGGTGGGAAAAGGCAGTATATGATCTGGATGGGAAAGGAGTGGTGTGGCAGCTGAGAAAATGGAACAGGTAAGGAGAGACAGTGCGAAGCAAGTTAGCAAAGATTTTGTTCAGAGAGACAGTGAGAGAAGGATATGCTGGAGAGACAATTCCCACCTGCAAAGTTTAGAGAAACTTGTGCTGGAAGGGAGTATCCACATGGCCCACGCAGTGAATCAGCTATTGAAGTCATTAGTGTTATGGTATGCAGCACGTTTAGCAACTGAATGGTCAAGTTTGCGGTTTGCCACCGTTTGGCAGTGGCTATTTTTGCAAATGGATAGTTGGTTAGTTATCATGCCCACGTAGTAATACAGTAGTACTGTAGTTGCAGTAATAGCAGATATGTAACAGGCTTTCATACGTGGCCTGACTTTAATTGGGTGTAATGCATGTGACTGGACTGTGGTTGGAGCTGATGGTTGGATGGATGGGACAGATACTGCACCTGGGTCGACCACAAGGAAATGATCCAGGAGGTGCAGGAATGGAAGGAAGGTTAGAGTAGGTATGTACAGGTACATGCTGAAGGTTAGGTGGAAGGCGAACGATTACTTTGGGTGATATTGGTAGGATTCTTGGTAGAATACCCCTCATCTTAGGGGAAAACAAGAGGCGGTCATAGCCTTGGTGAAGGATACGGTTAAGTATTTCAAGGCCAGGGTGACACTGAGTGATTAAAGGAGGTTAGTTAACAGGATTACAGGTGTCAGAGGAGGGGTCGGGAAGGATAGATCTGTTTATGGATGAGCTAGATAGGATGCTGTCTGTCAATAAAGTGTATGGTAAGGTCAACTGTATATTTGACAGCTCCTGCTTTCCACTGCAGGTGCCACGTCCATGGGTGACGAGGCTCTAAGGAAGAAACCTGTCAGAGTGGAGGTACTGTTGTTGATTGGTGCGCTTGATTTTTCTTTTGAATCGTCATTCTTCTGACTAGTTTGATGCTGTCCGCCTCAAATTCCTCTCCTGTGCCAACCTCTTCATCTCAGAGTAGCATTTGCAATCTATGTTCTCATTTATTTGCTGGATTTTTGCCAGTGTTTATCTGTTTTTGATGTTCTCCTTGCTCCGTCCGACATTGGTTATTTTACTGCTTAGAGAGCAGAATTTCTTAACTTCTATTTCGTGAGCATCAATCCTGATGTTGAGTGTCTCAATGTTCTCGTTTCCGCTATTTCTCATTACTTTCCTCTTCCTTCGATTTACTCTCGATCAATATTCTGTACTCACCAGACTATTCCTTCCATTCAGCTGATCATGTATTTCTTCTCTACTTTCATTCAGGATACCAATGTCATCAGTGAATCGTATCATTGGTATCCTTTCGCATTTGAATTTTAATTCCACTCCTGAATATTTCCATTATAACCATCATTGCTTCTTCGATGTGCAGATTGAACAGCGTGGGTGAAGGACGTCATCCCTATCTTACACCCTTTTTAATTCGAGCACTTCGTTCTTGACCATTCACTCTTGTTATTCCCTCTTGACTCTTGCACGTATTGTATATTATCCGGTTCTCCCCATAGCTTACCCCTATTTTTCTCAGAATTTCGAGCATTTTACACCACATTACAGTGTCGAACGCATTTTCCAGTTCCTCAAATCCTATGAACGTGTCTTAAGTTCTTTAGTCTTGCTTCCAGTATCAACTACAGCGTTACAATTGCCTCTCTGGTGCCTTTACCTTTCCTAAAGCCAAACTAATAGTCATCAAACCTCAGTTTTCTTCTCTATGCTTCTGTGTATTATCCTTGTCAGAAACTTAGATGCATCAGCTGTTAAGCTGACTGTGCTATAATTCTCGCACTTGTCAGTTAATTATATTTTTCCGAAAATGAGATGGTATTGCGCCAGACTCATACATTCTAGACACCAACTTCCCCCAATGATTTTAGAAATTCTGATGTAATGTTATCTACCCCTTCTGCCTTATTTGATCTTATACTCTGAGATTCTTTTAAATTCTAATACTGATTCCCTTATCTCTTCCATATCGACTCCTATTTCTTCTTCTATCACATCACACAAGTCTTCCCCCCTAATAGAGGCCTTCAGTGTACTCTTTACATCTGTTCACTCTCTCCTCTTAATTTCAGTGGAATTCCCGTTGTACTTTAGTGTTACCACTCTTGCTTTTAATTTCACCGAAGGTTATTTTCACTTTCCTATGTGCCGAATCAGTCCTACCGACAATCGTTTCTTTTCCGATTTCTTCACATTATTCATGTAGCCATTTCGTATTAGCTTCCCTCCACTTCCTACTTATTTTAATCCTCAGTGACTTTCATTTCTGAATTCCTGAATTTCTCTGAAAATTTTTGTACTTCTTTATTTCATCGATCAACTGAAGTATTTCGTCTGTTACCCACGGTTCCTTCGTAGTTACCTTCTTCGTACCAATGTTTTTCTTTCCAACTTCTGTAATTTCCATTTTTAGAGATGACTATTCCTCCTCAACTGTACTTCCTACTACTCTATTCCTTATTGCTGTATCTATAGCCCTAGATAACTTCAAGCGTATCTCGTCATTCCTTAGTATTTCCGTATCCGATTTCTTTGCTTTTTATTCTTCCTGACTAATCCTTTGAACTCCATCAATATGACATTGTGACCTGACTATAAATCTGCTCCTGGGTACGCTTAACAATCCAGTATCTGATTTCGGAATCTCTGTCTGACCATGATGTAATCTAACTGACATCTTTCCGTATCGCCCACCCTTCACCAACCATACCACCTCCTCCTGTGATTGTTAAACAGAGTATTCCCTACTACTAGCTGAAATTTATTACAGAACTCAATTAGTCTTTCTCGTCTCTCAGTCCTTGCCCAAGCCCATATCTCCTGTAACCTTTTCTTCTACTCCTTTTCTTACAACTGCATTCCAGTCTCCCATGACTATCAGATTTGCACCTCCCTTTATGCTCTGTATTACCCTTTCAGTATCCTTTACTTACTCTATCTCTTCATCTTCAACTCGCGACGTCGGCACGTATACCTAAACTATCGTTGTCGGTGTTGGTTTGCTATCAATTGTGTTGAGAATCACCCTATCACTGAATTGTTCACAGTAACACTCTCTCTGCCCTACCTTCCTATTCATAACGAATCCTACTCCCGTTACACCATTCTCTGCTGCTGTTGATATTACCCTACACGCATCCGA
This sequence comes from Schistocerca americana, assembly GCF_021461395.2. Lineage (NCBI taxonomy): Eukaryota > Metazoa > Arthropoda > Insecta > Orthoptera > Acrididae > Schistocerca > Schistocerca americana. Next base: position 613,590,160 of record NC_060119.1, on the reverse strand, counting down.
CCAGAAATCCTTGTCTTCTTTACGTTTCACTTCACTGACCTCTACTATATTTAGATTGAGCCTTTGTCCTTTCCTTTCCCGGTTTTCTAATTTCCCTGCCACGTTCAACCTTTTAAATATTCCACGCCCCGATTCGTAGCACGTTATTCTTTCGTTAGTTATTCAGTTTCTTTCTCATGGTCACTTCCCCCTGGCAGTCCCCTCCTGGACGCCCGAACTGGGACTATTCCGAAATCTTTTGCCAGTGGAGTGATCATCATGACCCTTTTTTAATTACAGGCCACATGTCCTGTGCATACACGTTACGTGTCTTTAATGCAGTGGTTTCCATTGGCTTCTGTATTCTCATGCCGTTGATCACTGCTGATAGTTCCACATTTAGGGGCAGTTTCCCACTCCAAGGACAAGAGAGTGCCCTGAACTTCTGTTCCGCTCATCTGCCCTCTTTGACAAGGTCGTTATGAGAATGAAGGTGACTTTTTGTGGTGGAAATCTTCGGCCATCAATGCTGATTATTAATCAAAATTTAAGCTGTGGCGGCGAGGACATTTTGATTACTAGTCAAAGACGCAACCTTTTTTTTTTTTTTGCTTATATCGTTGTGCCCATTATTGTTCACTGAAATTGTTCGGGGCGGACGTCCTATGACACCTGTTCAAGTTCATCGTTGATTCGGCTTCACTCAGTTTTTTATTACAGAGGCCCTCTGACCGAAGACGCTGAGCTACCATGCCGGCTATCTTTGTGCTTTGTATGAACGGCTGTAGTTATGAAGCCATCTGAGAGGTGGAGATCGATCTCTTGAAAAGTGGCTGAAGTGGATGTACGAGAAGGAGTTGAGATTATGGTGGAAAGGCTGACATTGCTAAGAGTCCAGATCATGAAAATATCAGCAAACATGAACCAGACAAAGGATTTAGGTGTTTGGATAGGAAGTATTCCTCCAATGGCCCATAAATAAGACTAGAAATCTACTCTGTAGGAATCAGCATGGGTTTCGAAAAAGACGGTCGTGTGAAACCCAGCTCGCGCTGTTCGTCCACGAGACTCCTTAGGGAAATAGCGGAAAGGTCGGGGAAGAAGGCCAGTGTTCACTCTGTCTACTTGCCGGGGGGTCTCATCCGAGATGTGGAGGAGGCCCTGCCGGCGGCGATAGAGAGCACTGGGTGCACCCGACTGCAAATTGTTGCACATGTCGGTACCAATGACTCCTGCCGTCTGGGTTCAGAGGTCATCCTCAGTTCGTGAAGGCGGTTGGCGGAATTGGTGAAGGCAGAAAGTCTCGCTCGCGGGGTGGAATCTGAGCTAACTATTTGTAGTATCGTTCCCAGAACCTATCACGGTCCTCTGGTTTGGAGACGAGTAGAGGGCTTAAACCAGAGGCTCAGACGATTCTGCGGAGATCTGGGGTGCAAATTTCTCGACCTCCGCTATCGGGTGGAGAAATGTAGGGACCCCCTGAACAGGTCAGGCGTGCACTACACGCAGGAAGCGGCTACAAGGGTAACGGAGTACGTATGGAGCGCACATTTGGGTTTTTTAGGTTAGAGAATTCCCTCCCTAGGCCCGACAAGATGCCTCCTGAGACGCAGCAAGGGAGGAGTACGCAAAATGCAAAAGGGAATAATATTAATGTGCTAATAGTAAACTGTAGGAGCGTCTATGGAAAGGTCCCAGAACTGCTCTCATTAATAAACGGTCACAATGCCCATACAGTACTAGAGACAGAAAGTTGGCTGAAACCAGACGTAAACAGTAATGAAATCCTAAACTCAGATTGGAATGTATACCGCAGAGACAGGCTGGACAGTGAAGGGGGAGGCGTGTTTATAGCGATAAGAAGTGCAATAGTATCGAAGGAAATTGACGGAGATGCGAAATGTGAAATAATTTGGGTGAAGGTCACGGTTAAAGCAGGCTCAGACAAGGTAATTCGATGTCTCTATAGGCCCCCTGGCTCAGCAGCTGTTGTGGCTGAGCACCTGAAGGATAATTTGGAAAATATTTCGAGTAGATTTCCCCAACATGTTATAGTTCTGGATGGAGATTTTAATTTGCCGGATATAGACTGGGAGACTCAAACGTTCATAACGGGTGGCAGGGACAAAGAATCCAGTGAAATTTTTTTTAAGTGCTTTATCTGAAAACTACCTTGAGCAGTTAAACAAAGAACCGAATCGTGGCGATAACATATTAGACCTTCTGGTGACAAACAGACCCGAACCATTTGAAACAGTTAACGCAGAACAGGGAATCAGCGATCATAAAGCGGTTACTGCATCGATGATTTCAGCCGTAAATAGAAATATTAAAAAAGGTAGGAAGATTGTTCTGTTTAGCAAAAGTGACAAAAAGCAGATTACAGAGTACCTGACGGCTCAACACAAAAGTTTTGTCTCAAGTACAGATAGTGTTGAGGATCAGTGGCCAAAGTTCAAAACCATCGTACAATATGCGTTAGATGCGTATGTGCCAAGCAAGATCGTAAGAGATGGAAAAGAGCCACCGTGGAACAACAACCAAGTTAGAAAACTGCTGCGGAAGCAAAGGGAACTTCACAGCAAACGTAAACATAGCCAAAGCCTTGCAGACAAACAAAAATTACGTGAAGCGAAATGTAGTATAAGGAGAGCTATGGGAGAGGCGTTCAATGAATTCGAAAGTAAAGTTCTATGTACTGACTTGGCAGAAAATCCTAAGAAGTTTTGGTCTTATGTCAAAGCGGTAGGTGTATCAAAACAAAATGTCCAGACACACTGTGACTAAAATGGTACTGAAACAGCGGATGACACATTAAAGGCCGAAATAGTAAATGTCTTTTTCCAAAGCTGTTTCACAGAGGAAGACTGCACTGTAGTTCCTTCTCTAGATTGTCGCAGAGATGACAAAATGGTAGATATCGAAATAGACGACAGAGGGACAGAAAAACAATTAAAATCGCTCAAAAGAGGAAAGGTCGCTGGAGCTGATGGGATACCAGTTCGATTTTACACAGGGTACGCGAAGGAACTTGCCCCTCTTCTTGCAGCGGTATACCGTAGGTCTCTAGAAGAGCGTAGCGTTCCAAAGGATTGGGAAAGGGCACAGGTCATCCCCGTTTTCAAGAAGGGACGTTGAACAGATGTGCAGAACTATAGACCTATATCTCTGACGTCGATCAGTTGTAGATTTTGGAACACGTATTATGTTCGAATAGGTCGTGTGAAACTCAGCTCTCGCTATTCGTCCACGAGACTCAAAGGGCCATAGACACGGGTTCACAGGTAGATGCCGTGTTCCTTGACTTCCTCAAGGCGTTCGATACAGTTCCCCCCAGTCGTTTAATGAACAAAGGAAGAGCACATGGACTATCAGACCAATTGTTTGATTGGATTGAAGAGTTCCTAGATAACAGAACGCAGCATATCATTCTCAATGGAGAGAAGTCTTCCAAAGTAAGAGTGACTTCAGGTGTGCCGCAGGGGAGTGTCGTACGACCGTTGCTATTCACAATATACATAAATGACCTTGTGGATGACATCGGAAGTTCACTGAGGCTTTTTGCGGATGATGCTGTGGTATATCGAGAAGTTGTGACAACGGAAAATTGTACTGAAATGCAAGAAGATCTGCAGCGAATTGACGCATGGTGCAGGGAGAGGCAATTTCATCTCAATGTAGACAAGTGTAATGTGCTACAAATACATAGAAAGATAGTTCCCTCATCATTTAGCTACAAAATAGCAGGTCAGCAACTGGAAGCAGTTAATTCCCTAAATTATCTGGGAGTACGCATTAGGAGTGATTTAAAATGGAATGATCATATAAAGTTGATCGTCGGTAAAGCAGATGCCGGACAGATTCATTGGAAGAATCCTAAGGAAATGCAATCCGAAAACGAAGTAGGTTACAGTACGCTTGTTCGCCCACTGCTTGAATACTGCTCAACAGTGTGGGATTCGTACCAGATAGGGTTGATAGAGGAGATAGAGAAGATCCAACGGAGAGCAGCGCGCTTCGTTACAGGATCATTTAGTAATCGCTAAAGCGTTACGGAGATGATAGATAAACTCCAGTGGAAGACTCTGCAGGAGAGACGCTCAGTAGCTCGGTACGGGCTTTTGTTGAAGTTTCGAGAACATACCTTCACTGAGGAGTTAAGCAGTATATTGCTCCCTCCTACGTATATCTCTCGAAGAGACCATGAGGATAAAATCAGAGAGATTAGAGCCCACACAGAAGCATACCGACAATCCTCCTTTCCACGAACAATACGAGACTGTAATAGAAGGGAGAACCGATAGAGGTACTCAAGGTACCCTCCGCCACGCACCGTCAGGTGGCTTGCGGAGTATGGATGTACATGTAGATGTAGATGGGCGATGTGATTACCCTTGCAATAGCCCTGTCCTAAACATCCTCTCATTTGTTTCCCACTGCCTCATCTTACATTTTCCATTCTCTATTCTGTCCACACCAGGCCTTCCCCATCTATATTGCGCACTGCCTTCTCCAACCACCCTCCGTCATCCCACCCACTTAGGAAACTTCTTCTTCTTCTTCTTCTCCTCCTCTCTCTCTCTCTCTCTCTCTCTCTCTCTCTCTCTCTCTCTCTCTCTCTCTCTCTCTCTCCTACTGTTTTCCACCCCTGTCCTAATTTTTTCTGTTACTCTCCCCTGTCCTTTCTTCCCCTTCCTCTCCCTATACTTACATGCTCTAAACCTCTGAATGCCTTTCCTCTTGTTGTGTAGCTGCTAAGTAATATGGCAAAAGACATGCTTCAACTACCTTGCTATCCTCTTCTTGGCTTTTACATCCTTCCCTAAACCCTCCTTGCCTCGTGCGTCCCTTTTTACACTCTCCCTACTTTCATCTACCCAGGCAACCACTTTTAAGAATCGAAATTCAATCATCAGTCTCGCTGCTACTGCGAGCATGTATAATGGGTGTCTGTGCGTTTGTGTATGTGAACGCGTATACTCTAACCTGAAAAAGAGCAAGAGTTTTTTTTGTACATGTTTCCCTGCACCACGCAACATTCCTTTAAGGGTAATTGGTTGTCATTCCTTTGTTTTTCATAATGAAATATTAATTATTTCTATGAATAGTGTAAGAACTCATACACATTTTTCACTGTGTAATTTTGATCTGTCCTGGGTGCTTCATCTGCCTCTCCTTGCAGGATGAATGTGAAATGGAATGAAAAGCGTACAAATACTGTTCAGTGATATTCACTAGTGGATTTTTGTAATGAACACCTAGATTCTCTCGTCTCGTTAGTGAATAATTCTCTTCCTTGTAAGTTTGGGCAAAAGCCTGTTCATACTGTTCCCGAAATGTATTCCGAAACTTACGGCTGTAAGGCACAGTCAAATAGAAACCAGACAAATGGAAAAGAGTAATCACATTGTTTATTATTTCAAAAGTAATCGCCATATCTGTTAATACATTTACTCCACTGTGAGACGCTCAATGGCTTCACGGGAAAACGTTTGCTGTTGCCTATAGTACCTTGATTGTACACAGGTGTGAACCTCTTTGTCCGCAAGTAAATCTACGGCCAAAAGTACGGAAATCGCACGGAGAGAGATCGGGACGTAGAGAAAGTGCGTTAAGGCTTCCTAGAAAAGCTTCTTGAGCGTTCTCTGAACAACCTCGGCAACATGTGCGTGGACGTTATCCTTCAACATTCCTGAGCGTTTGGTCTTGATGATGAGCTTTAACTTTTGCAGGGTGTTAACGTGGACAGTCTACCCTCGTGACTGGTATTTAGTTGGTTGGACGAACATATAACGGATCCAGTGACCACTCCCTGTCATGTCATGATCGGCTAGGAATATACACTGTTTTCCCAGTAGATGTTTGGATTCTCATTGAGTTCACTGTTTGAACTTATTGTCTGGCCATTTTTCAGTATCTTCGGACAAACTATCGACGCCGTCGACCTGGTGAGCAAGAATCGTATTGATCTTGATAATGATCTTGACGCGGTTGTAATTTTTCGACTACTGTCAAGTATGCCCTTGAGTTGTACACGTCAGGACGTACTAGAACTTGAGCTTAATTGCGATGGGACACTGCTGATACAGTGAGGTGTCCACTCTCCCTGTGTGATATCTAAGTGTACAAGACCCTAACACAGCTACACTTCTATAGTCTTTATCCAGACCCGAAATTACACAGGGGTACATGAGCCACGATATAGGAAGGCAAATTTCTACAGGTGGAAGTTCTAATTTTCATGGTATGTAAATGCGAAAAAGTGCAGTTACCGCCTCTTCAGCATTACAGGATGTGCCGTCATGCTAATGATATCCATAGTGTGACCTCGCTCTCTATGATATGATATTAATGTTAGAGCAGTATGAATTAATGTTCAGTTCTCAGAGATGAAACCTTGGTGTGCACTTACTTCCATTAGCAACTCTAGTGTTCTACTGCACAATTATTTTGTTCCTTATAATATTGCTATTGCTACATTTCATGTAAGATCCAGTATTTGCAGTTCATGCAGTTAGGGGTTGCAAGAGCACTCGCGCATAATAATTCGGCAGCGAAAGACATTGAATGTTGCTACAGCTTTGATAAAGTAACGTGAAGTAAAGTAAGTACATCGTTCCAAATTCTCGAAACGACAGACGTTTACAATTCATGAAAAGAGAGAGAAACATTTAGTAAATCTGATTAAAAGCATGGGAGTACATGAACGAAATGGAAAATTTTCCCAACAGTGATTCCGGAATATAGTGTAAACGGTAAATGCATCACAAGAGATTTCCGGAAAGTCTCCAAACACGAGAAAGCATGATCAAGTGGAAGATACTTTTGCAGAAAAGTCAAATGTAATCGTAAAGTTGGTTATCTGCACGAGTCTCAGAACGTTACCAGGATCTTGATCTTGGTTCTTGCAGATTTGCTTTACTGATTCCAGACCAGTCTTCGTGCATTCATTTCTGCCGGTGGTTTCTGAATGAAGTGGTATGAGAAACATTTGGACCCTTCGTTTTCCGTTTCTTCATATGGGACGTGGTTTAGCCTGTGAATTCAAAAAAACTCGCGCCATTATGCACCAAAAAAACTCTTAACAGATACGCTAAACAGTTGTCGCATAATGGTAAGACTGGTTTTTGGTGCGCAGTTCCTCAGCCGTTTTCCTGTTGGACACACTGTACATATATGGCTGCAGTTCCTTCTGGAGAATTGTTGCAGTGGCTTGCTTTCATTCCTGTTAGAGCTGTCACATCTGTGTCTGGTTGTACAGTTACACGACACTTTTCGTCACTTCTTCGAAGATGCGGCGTGAATGTTTAAGAGTTTCACCCTTGTTGTGAACTCATTTCTAGTTCCTCTCGTCTAACTAGATTACTCTGTCCGAGACATCCCAGTAGACACGCAATACTCCCATTCAAGACTCACTGTAACACGTTTCTTAATTTTTAGGGTTTGTTCCAAGGCTCACAATGGTTCGATTGTAGGAGTCCTTAAATGAAGCATCTGGAATCACGATTACAAAAAAATGGCTCTGAGCACTATGGGACTTAACTGCTGTGGTCATCAGTCCCCTAGAACTTAGAACCACTTAAACCTAACTAACCTAAGGACATCACACACATCCATGCCCGAGGCAGCATTCGAACCTGCGACCGTAGCAGTCACGCGGTTCCAGACTGAAGCCGCTAGAACCGTACGGGCATCACGATTACACGAGTTCTTGAAATGAAGCATGTGCCATACAGAAGGTATCTTACCGTGATCATTCCGACTATGAAGTTATTCTGTAAGAATTCGAAGAACATTTTCCACCCAGCTGAGTGGTCTATTTTACTTACTGAACCATATTTTGCAATGAACATTTCGGGTTCTGCAAGTGAAGACGCATTCTTTTGTAATAGCAACGAGAAGGAACCAGAAAATGCTCAAAACTGCACATAATCCGTTTTCCTAGTACAGTATAGAGGTGTAGTTCTGAAAATTGTAAAAGAAGATTCTTTCGTAGCTAACGACGATTTGTAAAGAGTCTATTCCTTAGCTTTCAGTGGTTAAGAAAAGGAGTCTGAGAATCCTGAATGACTATGTACGGATAAGCAAATTTCCTTCTGAAAGAAATCAGTTGAAACATGGCTTTAAACGCAGAGATTTTTGTTTCATTTTCCAGGTCAGATATCACTCTACTGTGCGCTTTGTAAGTTATTCGTGAATAGATATTTGTAGCAAGTGAGAGCACACGTAAATTGAGTCATATGCCTTGTTCATGGGATTCGGAACAAGAAGAAGTAAACAGTGCTGAATTAATAGTGTCCTTCGCGTAACACTCATCATATTTTCTTCTCTACTTTCATTTTTTATTGTTGCATGTAAGAATACATACACAAACAGTCGGAAAGTGCTGCTTTCTGTGCTGTGCAAGGACGCTCTATAAAACTGACGGATATTTGGCCGAAGCTTATAACGCATCCTTTCAGTTTCGGTCGTTAAGATGAGAATAGCCAGTGGGGGTGTTGGACCTTCCATCGAGGTACAGACCCCCTTGATGTCCTCCGCAGACGGGGACGAAACGTTGGGAATTGACAATTCATCAACCGACCACGGCATAACAGCCAGGATAATTTTAATGGACATGCACGAATTATTGCAATGTTGACCTTGTTCATAATTTTTTCAGGCGTTGGCTTCCAAGTAACAGTATGTCTAAAGAAGTTTGTAGCTATAAATTATTTTCATTCTTCATCTAAAAAGCTAACGAGCAGGGAATTTTTCACCTTGCCTTCACAGTGAGACAGGGACCACTTGTTTTAGCGACAAGGCGTCCGTACTCCATTCATCGGGAGAAGATCACTGACAGCCAGCTTGCGATTGCTAAGTGCGGAAGCCTCCGCAACTCTGACCACAAGCGCAGTCTACAATACACGTTTGCCTGAACTGCTGCAACACTGAAATACGACAGAAACGTGAACAACATCGCGTTACGTGATTGCTCGTGACAGACGCGCAATGCAGCCACATCTTCTCTGGCTGAACAGACAATACATACGCCAAGAAAATTGTAAAAAACCGTCAAAGTTGCAAAGAAGTTTGTATTAACTGATGACTATTGGTGATTATGTCGGAGCTTCTCAGTCATTTTAAAATTATCCTGTAAAACAGAATATATGGTGTTGCAGTTTATACAGTAAGGAAGGCCGTAACGAAGTACAGGAGAGGTTGACAAAAAATTGCTTATCACATAAGCCACATAACAAAATTTATTACGTGTGAACGCTGCCCACATAGCGTGCGTGCGTCCGTGCGTGCGTGTGTGTGTGTAAGCGAGGGAATGATGCTGAGTACGACATTGTTTACAAAACGACCGTGCTGTGTTGCATGTATCGAAACAATGCTCGGTGAGCTTTAATCATAGGCAGTCTTTGACAGGAGACACTGATGGCAGAGCACCATAGGGAAGGCTATTTATTATTTTGCAAGATACAGTAAAAGTTACAAATGGCATAAATAATGCAAATCTGAAAATGAAAAGTTAAAGGCAACAATCATTATATAAAAGAAGCAAACCAAGAGCATAATGTATGAGTGCATATGCGCCGCAACCAAAAGCGCCACAAACGGCTACTGAGTAAAACACAATAAGTAAGAGTACATAATGGCACAAAACCTTAAAAAGGTTTACAATGGGTATAAAGTACAAAAGAAAACTTAAACAACTGTATAATGAAACGCCCGCTAAACCCGCTGGGCAGAACAGGTGCTTAGGATTGTGGAAAGGGCCAAATAAGGCGTCGGTCAGGTTCACTCAAAATTGTAATTTAATAACACCTTTAAACCAAAACGGCACAAAGCCGAACCTTTAGAACTACGAGGTTCAAAAGGCAATTATTTCACGGCTGAAGGCCTCCAAACAAGAAATCTTAAAGCAACAAGATAAATCTCAATTGGTAAAAACATGCAGTTAAAATTGCAAATAAAATTTATATATATATATCAAAGCTGAGAGCCTCGAGGCAAGGGTGAATAGACAAACAAGATGCAATACAAAAGACTGAAGGCCATCAATAAAATTGTCAAACTTTTAAAATAAATTACAACCTTTCAAAGGCAGAAGGCCACAATTTTTTCTATAAAGATTTAAGTGGCTGAATGCAGACAATTCATTTTCCAAAATTCAAAATACATAAAATCCAGTAAAAGCAAGATTTTTTGGATCATTGGCTAAGATAGATAGACAATTAAACACCGGTGAGAATGACAATAAGATAAACGACACTCAAGCCTCCAGGGAGGTCAGTCTGCCCACGTTCACTAAGGTGAGACAGATGGTGAGCCCAACTACACGCGATCCATCGGAACCCAACAAGGGGCCAGCCACAGACCAACCGACACAACGACTTGCTTGCCACCAATCGGTACACGAGAACTCAAATACCAAAGGTTACGAACGTGACTATCCACAATGAAATATGTATTAAGCTGTCAAAACTGCACCCCATATCGGACAGCAACAACAGGTGAGGAAAGGACGCTGCCTGAAATTACGTTATTGGCCAGGGCAGGTAACCGGAACGCTAACGGCCACAAGGCAGAAAATTCAGCTGGTGGACTTGAATTGTAGTCAACCAATATAGATAACTGCACGGCATGGCGGCCAAATTTCAGCAATAGAAACACTGTGTTGCTCACAAGAAAACCTCCCCAACAGCAAACTACCGAAATGAACCACACAACATGAATGGACGTGGCTTGGGTAGTTGAAACGGCTAGTCAACTTTGACGTCCTGTGTCGGTGAACACGAAGCTCGTAGCAATCAGACAGCTCCACACATTCTCCGACACTGTGCAGGGACCGCCAGCGGGCCCAGCCGACTGCACCGCACGAAGTTAACTTCCCTTGTCCGCAGCAACCGAGCGACTCCCGCAGAATGCCGACAACATCTAAAATAGTCGTCAGTGGAAAGAAAAACTACACACACAACTTAAACACTTGCATGAAGACCTGAACGATACCCAACAGCAACTAAGCACGCACGAAGACAAATCGGAAGTCGATGCACACACTCATAGCCGACTCATGAACGATCAGCGAGCCAAAACGCGTCGTCCGGTAGGACGACCGACCGACGATCCAACAAGACCGCGGTCCGGCTCAAGTGATGCGTAGCTGCTACCCCAGTGCCGCATTGCAACTCCCCGACTGGCAGGTCCGGACAGCGCTCCCGACACGTTCCAACTGACTGGCAGCCCGAACTCGCGATCCGAACTCTCTTACGACAGACAACGACTTGGAAGTAATAGCAGTCGATCAAAGATACTACGAGAGGGGATATATCGATATGCACTGCTAACGACGCTTACGGTCAGGCAAAGCAGCAACTCAGTGACAGTAGTAATTTAAATTTAGTGAGGTGGAAGTACATTAAAAAAAACAGATGGCGGGAACACGAGCCACGCACGGCTCACATAACTTAGCTCTTTCTTACACATTATAAAGAATGCATACCTCAAAACAAAATCCAAATTAAAAATACATAGTTAAGTACAGTTCATCCACAATCTGTTGCATGAAAACGTTACGAAAAATAAGGACACAATTACGAACTCCGTTCGCACTGAACAGAGCCATCTCGTTAGCAATAAAATTAACGGTCACAAAGCAAATCAGCTGTCGGCCTCCTAATGCTGACCAAGTTAAGCAACCATGAACCAATTTGATTTATTCCTTATTTTCCTTTATTTGTTGTTCATTATTCTCGTTTCCTTTCTCAATATTAAAAAAAGTAGGTACATAAAAACACTATGATTCTCAATAATCAGTAAAAAGCAGGAGCATAAAAGCACTGTAAGACATTTTTAAGAGCAGAACAGCGTTGCTGAATATGAACACAAACAGCTGCCCAGGACTCTTAACTCCTAAACAGACGTCAGCAGTTTTTAACAGCAGATAAGCATAGGCCAATATGGATCCAAAGAACTGCACAGGAAACTACGTTGAAAACAAACGTTAATCATGCAATCTCATATAGGAGGGGGAATGGTGGTGGTGGTGGTGGTGGTGGTGGTGGGGGGGAGTGAAGGAACCGCTCATATGATCTCCTGTCCTTCCTGTTTTATATTATGACTGTTACTTTTAACATGTCACTTTACTTTTTCCGTATGTAGCTTGTATTTGTGTCTAGCGAAATAACAATCTTCCCTATGGAACACATCTGTCAGCGCCTTTTATCAGAGTTCGCCTAACTATGATCAAGGCTCACCAACATAAATTTGTTGCCTGCAGCACAGCACGTTCGTTATGTAAATAATATTTTGCACTCAGCCCCCCCCCCCCCCCCCCCCCACACACACACACACACCCCTTAGTTTTCTAACGAACTGTATCACCTTACACTCTGCTATGAAAGATGATTTGAAAATGCACTGAAAAGGTCGGAAACTACTCATCAGTTTAAAAAAAAAAAAAACTTCTGTGCAACTTTGACGGTTTTTTACAAATTTCGAGAATCGTTTCAAGCCATCCAGCATGCTGAAAGTAAGTAGCTATATGTAAGTTTCTTAGCGACCCGGCGCAGCAGTAACGGCACTAGATTGACATTTCGATGGAGAGAACTTCACAGCCCATTCCGGTCATCCGGACTTAGAATCTCCGTTGTAACCCTAAACTAATATCAGAACTGTTGCGTTTAAAATAGCTCAGCTGTACTCGCTCCCGTCATTCGAGTTGGCTTCTGATGTCCTCGTCATTGACAAGCCTGCAGACACAATCTTTCACACAGGAGAGTGCGTCAGCTGTGGCATTAGTATCAGGTCTGCACATTATTTACATGAGCATCTTGGACCACTCGTCTGTTAACCTCGTTACGCAGCGCTGTGCAAGTTGTTGGCGATACTCTTCGCCTTAAATAAATATCTAGAAAACGGAACACTTCAGTAGTCCGCAGGAGGAACCATCCGCCGTTCATGTTCGCGAAATCGGTCCTGAAGCTGACGTGTGGCGCTCCTGTTTTTGTCACGTAGTCGCTAAAGTGATTTTATTGAGACCAATGCAAGTGAAGAGGCCTTAAAGAGTGCGGACGCCCTTACGAAACAGCCGGAACCGCTGGCCTAACTCGTTTCTCAGCACAAAGGCAGCAGTAAATAAATGTCGCAGCAGCGCTTTTAAAAGGCCGTGCGCGCCTTGGCAGCGAGGAACCTCTTACGAAACGACGCACTGCACTTTATCACCGCTGGCCAGCAGTAATTGCACGCGGCGTGAAATCACTTCTCGGTAAGTCGCGCTACTGAATGTGAGTCCGACGCCACCTTATCCTGCATGAGTAACTGGACCTTTTGGGAAAGAACGCTGCAGTAATAATTAATCTAAACAGGTTTCCCATGGTCATTTAAAAATCACAAGTACTTTTCCGTAAAAAATCGGGATATTTCACAAGTACGCATGACAAACGCAGCACCGTACGTCAATTATAAATCATATGAAGAACGTCAGGCTAGAGATGTTTCTTCAGGCCACTAATAGCAAAGTTTGGTCGATGGAAAAAGTGAGAGATACAAAAGCTTGGACATCACTGTTGGCTGGGTGAAATTCAAATATTAGCTTACATATTTTTTGACATTTCATTCTTGCCCTAAAGCACAAGAAAGATCTCAGTCCACTCTAGAACTGGGATATTTTGGCCAGATCCCGGTGAACCAGGGTTGTGAGTGTTCCTGGTCGGGAACATTTGGGAAGGAGATTTCCAGCTCTGGCATTTGCCTTACAAACAAGGAAAACTTCTCGAACGCTTTGGTCAGAACCAGAAGACTGGAGGCTTTTTTTATAATATTTCTAGGACAACACGTCCTATTGTGCGCGTGTCCGTTTGCGCGCGCGCTCACTTGTGTGTGTGTGTGTGTGTGTGTGTGTGTGTGTGTGTATCTGCTAGCAGTTGTAGGAGTGTAAGGCCGATGACTTGATTGATTTGTATCAAAGTGACCCAACGTCGAAGATCTATGTGTAATCGTCTGCGAGAAGAAAGAATGAAAAAGCTCTAAGAGGAAAAAGACAATACAAGAGTTTGGAAATTTTCTGGCTGTATAGAAACAGCCATAAAAAATTTCTGCAAGAAAGTAGGGCATAGGAAAGAGTAGAGACTCGAGGACTGTAGGCAAATGTAATGAAAACGCTGTAAATAAAAAAAAATTGAAAAAAACCTGTTAGGCACTTACAATGTTTACAACTTAAATTCAGAACACATCAAAGAAAGATGTAAACTTCCATCGCCCTGATCAATTGCAGTAGTCTACGACACGTTGTTGGCTAGACCAGCCAGACAGAAAAACTATCAGTGGAGAAGAAAATCATTCTCAAGCTTATTGACAGTATCCGCTTATTACCGTCACTTTACCAAAATAATGCTATTGACTGATTTCCACAAACAAGCCAAAACAAGAAATCACAGCATACTAACGCACAGTATGCAGGGGGTTCAAAAGGTTGCGTAGAAAATGTAGTAGCTGATAGAGAAGTAGAAATCCAAAAATTTTCGAATAAGAACTTACGGTTTTGGAAGTAATTCTGAGCCACTGAAAGCTTTGGAATATGAGGAACAACAAGGACAATCAAAGCACAAGTACCGCAAGGTCGGCAAACATGATTTACTGTTTCTGTGTACGTACAACTGCTTGTCATTCAGGCAGGTGCGGATGCAGCTAGAAGCCTGTACACTTTTCGATGATAGTACGTGACGTACTCAGCGCCACATATTCCAGGCGTTGGATTGGAAGCAGAAGCCCAATTCCCTGGCCACCTCGCTTCCCTCATCTCACACCTCTTTATGTTTTTTGACAGTTCTTATCAAAAGCCTCGTGTTTGTGACACCAGTTCGCTACCAAACACTTCTCGCGCACCTATTTGCAGGATTTGATGAGGTTCGTGGGATACTTGGTAAAGTGCGCCAGAACTTTCTATGAAGATATTATGCTTGTAATGAATATGGTTGTCGCCATTTTGAACACCTTCTCTAATGTACAACATTGTAAATTAAACAGTACATTATCTTTGCTGAACTTGGTGTGCGTATGCATTGATTTTCTTTGTTATTCCTGACATTCCAAAGTTTTCATTGACTCAATATTACTTCCAAAACCACAAGTTCTTATTCCAAAGGTTTTGCATATAAACTTTTCTATCAACTCCTTAAGTTTGTGCACAACATTTTAAATCATCCTGTGTGTTCACATTGTGGATTGTTGAAACACAGGAATACTTGCTAAACCTTTCCAATGCTAACAGACCATCTAACATGTCAACAGCATAACAGAATCCTGCAACTGTGCGTTTACAAGTGTATATTAGATTATGTTGTGTTATTTGTTACTTTGGATGAAGTGTTGGTCTTTCAGAGATATGGTATGCAATTTCAGTGGTTCCCATGATCTGCAATGAAGACATGTGCGATCATCACAGTGGATTGGCACATGATTATAGCTTTCTTGATATTGACATGAATTTCGAAATTGACCAGTAGTACTGTTTGAATAAAGTGACAGCCTTTTTTGGACATTTATTGTTTTGTAAACTGTTTACAAAACTTTTGTAATGATAAAGACAATATATTGGCAGCCATTCAGAACCCATTCATTCCATCCAACATGAGTCTGGTGTTAAATATACTTAACAGAGCACTGAGGACGGAAGCAATACCATTGGATATTAGATGCATGTGCAGTGTGTCCCAGGAGTGTTGTGACAAGCTCGAGGGGTTGTATAGGGAGTTTCAGGACCAAATAGAGCACAGGAATCCATGTCCGAACATGTCATCCAACGACGCTACGGAGCGTTGAAGTTATATGCCCCCGTGCCTGCCACTAGGCAGCAAAACGGGATATTGTACACTGGCGGACAGTAGGTGGAATGTCTCGCAATGTTGTTTGTTCTTCACTGATAATGACTGTTGGCCACGATCACCAGTGGAGAAGATGGAGCTAGCTGCTACGCAGGAAGGCCTTGCCTGCTGTGAATGCTACGCTCTGTTGCCTTGATGAATGACGCTTTGAAATACATATTTCCATCTGCAGATTTTTTTCTCCTGCTTACCGAAAAACATTGGAGATTTAGGCTTCCAGGAAAAGAATAAACTGTGGATGAAAACAGTCGTCATCCACCGAGGCAACAGAGCATCGTATCCATAGGAGACAAGGTATTTCCATGCAGCAGTTAGCTCCGTCTTCTCCACTGGCGACCATGACAATCAGTCGCGATCACTAACGAACAACACTGTAAGACGTTCCGCCTGTGGTACATCAGCGTACAGAGTTATGTTTGCTGCCAAAGGGGTTGCCTAGTGACAGGCACTGCCCCTGTAACTTCGACTTCCTGTAATGTCGTTGGATGGCGTTGCTGGACACGGCCTCCTGTCCTCAATTCGTTGCTCATGATACCCTCTACAACCCCTCGCGGTTTGTCATACTATTTCTGTGACGCCCTGTACATAACGTCCCATACTTGTGGGACCTTCTACTTATTTTAACTTATTGATAAACAGATTTTCTGAATGAGTCTGCGATCATTGTGGATATTTTATGAATAAGTTGCCTAGGTTACTTAATATCGTTTCGGATATTGTCATTACCAGATCGATACTTTAAAGTTGTAAAACACCATACTGTCAGTATCAGTAAAACTTATGCCTCACGTTTAGTGTCAGTATCAAACAAATCCATGCCCACTTTAGGAATAAGTTTTACTGATAGTCTCACTAAAATTCGTTTTACAAGTTTTATATTACGATCTGATGATGGGAGTAGCCTAAACGACGTTACAATAAAAACACTTATTAAGCTCTCTAGGCGCCTTTATCCACAAAATATATTTGTAAGTTCCTATGTCAGATTATGAGAATCTCGAAGAACACGTTATGGCACAGATGCCGCCTATTACCCAGTGTATTACTGACACTGTAGCATAGGATTTATTAATTAATTTCATATAATTTTGGTCTGACAAAGACGAAAATAATAATATTTATGTTGATCTGATTGACTTTTTGAGATAGAAGCAATCCATATATACTGGAAATTAAATTATAAAGGGGAGGAGAATATTTTTAAAACGTTTATTTTAAAGTTATCAGATGATTTCAAACAAACAAAGGGCTATAAACCACACGAAGAACATTAAAATGAATCATAACAACAAAAAGTTATCAATAAGAATTAAGAAAAACGTTTGGTATGGGATTTTCTTCAGTGCTTTTGTTCCAGAGAATCTCTATGCAAGTTCCAGCAGTAGTCTGGCATCATGTTATAGGGAAAGCTAACTAAAGACTGCGTTTTATTGGCAGGACGCTTAGAATATGTAAACAGACCTACTAAGGAGACTGCATACACTACGTTTGTCCGTCCTCTTTTAGAATACTGCTGCGCGGTGAGGGATCCTTACCAGATAGGACTGACGGAGTACATCGAAAAAGTTCAAAGAAAGGCAGCACGTTTGTATTATCACGAAATATGGGAGAGAGTGTCACAGAAATGGTACAGGACTTGGGCTGGATATCATTAAAAGAAAGGCGTTTTTCGTTGCGACGGAATCTTCTCACGAAATTCCAATAACCAACTTTCTCCTCCGAATGCGAAAATATTTTGTTGACACCGACCTCATACGGAGGAACGATCACAAAGATAAAATAAGGGAAATCAGAGCTCGTACGGAAAGATAAAGGTGTTCATTCTTTCCGCGCGCTATACGAGATTGGAATAATAGAGAGTTGTGAAGGTGGTTCGATGAACCCTCTGCCAGGCACTTAAATGTGATTTGCAGATTATCCATGTAGATGTAGATATGGCGATCCCAACAGCCTTGATATCTTTCCTCCATAATCTTGACGTCCTGGTGGGACCGTTCCCCTTGTTATTCGCCGTAATCGCCCAAGTTGTCAGCAAATTTATCTAAATGACTGTGCAAAAAAAATAGAATTTGCCACTCATATTAGCTCCCAGTTTTTGGAAATTATGGAGCATTTTGTCTAGTATTTCAGAATATTCTTCAGCTTTGTGATTCCCAATAATTTTTTGACAACTTGTACAAACTTGTTCATGCTTCCAATTCAACTTGAGTCATGTTGTCATCGTTGTTTATAAGAGTACGGATTTCTGGCCCATCAAAAATTCTTGCTTTTAACTTTCCTATACAGAGACCAGGAAATTATTGACAATTATATTTGAAACAATCGCCATTACTATCTAAAGCCTTAACAATCTGTTTTATAAGCCCAAGTTTAATATCTAGCGGCGGAAGAATGATTTTTTCCCGACTGACCAATGGTTCATGAACGATGTTGTCTTTTCCTACAGTCAAATTCATTCTCGGCAAACAGTCTTTCCTGTTCCAATGTTCATTTTTGGCACGACTGTCCCACGGGCAAAGAAAACAAGGATATTTAGTGTTTTCACTTTGATGACCCAAGAAGAAATTACCATTATTAAATCCACACTCAGTGACCACTGACGTTGATGACACGAAACTCTCTCTAAAACAAATTTAACATTTCGATATTCTTCCTTAAGAGTAGTCGAATGAGCTATCGCAATCGAAGTCAATTTATTTCCGTTATGCAGTAACACACATTTAAAACTTTTGTTTGAGCTAACTAGAAAAAGTCGCCAGTCTTTTGGTTGGTATACTGGGAAGACACATTAAATTTAAAAGCCCAGAAATATCACTACTATATACTATAACATTCATCTCTTTAAAATACGGGAGAATGTTGCGCTCTCTGGTTCGATATTTGATACGCCAGGCTGAGGGCAATGTTTTTCTTTTAGTCTTGACGCAAGAAGCTCAGCTGATTTCTTAGTTAAATTTAAATCTCGAATCAAGTCGTTTAGCTCGCCCTGAGAAGAGCATAGCAGTGTAGGACTACATTCTTCGAATTCACTTTTACTACTGCTTTTACTCTGACTGTCTAATATTTCGACATCATCATAGTAATTGCCTGATAGGGAATTAAATACCGGTATTGGCACATCTTCACTACGCTAGATTGGTGGCTTAGCGGATTATACGTTTAGATAAACCTTTTAGATAAACCTAAGAGTGCGTTTTGTATCGGTTAATACCTTTTACACTCACAGCACAAAAGCAACAATGACGAAGTTGGTTTCTTGGCTCTGTCTATGTCATCGGTATTCCAGACGGAAGCCTTTTTCGTCCTCCATGACTGCAGTATCGAAGTGACTCCGTGGAAGTTTTACAAACTTTGTGTGGGGACCAATCTTTATCGTGCTGTACAAATTATTTTCCAAAATATGGCCGGCAGCATTGTTTTACAAAACCATTTATATTCCGTCGTTGCTTTTCTTGACAATATTTACCAAATATGAAGCAGAAATGGTCTGGGCGATTAACACAAGACTTCCTTGAAGAACTCAAACTTTCTGTAACAGAAACGTCCAAACAGGACAGTTGCATGAAGTAACTGGCACAGTATCACGTTTGTGATACCTGCACAAAATAATAACGACTAAATGGCAAAACAACAAAAGCTCACCTGTGAAATGGCTGATACTCACGCCGCTCTTGTGAAAAGCAGATAGTTAAGTTTCCCAAAAATGCATGAGGTGCCATCTGTCGGATTCCTGTCATAGTTACCAAAACGAAGGCAACAGGCTAAATTGAGTACAGTTACCTTACATTGAAAAAGACACGTTAATAAGGGTGGATTAGTAAAAAACGTGTATTTTTATAGAACCAGATTTATTATAGAAATAGGTGTAATTTTGCCTCCTATCTATGTAATTATGTAGTTATGTAGTTCTCAATTCGTTCGAGCAATCAATCATTCATAATAGGAAACACAGTCATAACTCGGTCACTCAAAATGATTCAGAAATTTTACTTGTTAGAATGAAATCAGGCTATGATTCTTCTTCTCTGCAGGCTCGTGCTTTGCAACAGTCTGCTAATCTGTACAAATAAAATGCCTCGTATTTTTCGGAGCGTTGTATAATCAGTCGGGAAACCTCACATCAAGCGGATATTTGGCTTTGATGAAGTTTAACCTTCCGAAGAAGTAATGGAGCTCTTGGATTATTAAATGTAGGTTCGTATCCAGTCTTTCGGAAGTTCCTTTCTGATTAACAACTACCCAATAAATCGATGAATGTCATTAATTCTCAAATGTCAAATAATGTAAATTGTTACACAACTTTTGTATGAAGGAGCAATATATATATATATATATATATAAAGCTTTCTGACGTCGTTTCTTCCATACTTCTTTCATTCGTTCTCCATGTTTTCTTTTTCTTTCTTCTGTCCATTTTGTTCCTGGTCTCTTTAGTGCTTCCTTCTCCGACAATACAATCCACTTTTCCACCTTATTTCTAAAAGTTTTTCTATCTTTGACATCTTTAAGTTCAATATTTGCTTTTTGTAAATCTAATTTTACTTGGCTAATCCATGGTGTTGTTGATTTGACTTTTTCTATGTAAGTGAGAATTCTGTTGGTGAGTCGTGTGGGGGGAAGTCTAGTGACATGTCCATAAAATTTTAATCTTCGCCTTCTTATGTCTGCTGCCAGGTTTGATATAGTTTCTGTGGTTCTTCTTGATTGTATCCGGTATCCTTCTTCTGTTAATTTTGGACCTAAAATCTTTCTCATAATTTTGCGTTCTTCTTTTAGTATTTTTTCTAAATCACATTTTGTGTGGAGTGTGAGCGTTTCACTAGCATATAGTGCTGCTGGCTTAATTACTGCGCAGTAGTGTCTGATTTTTGTGTTCGAGGAGATGCATTTTTTATTGTATATTTCATGTGTCATACCATATGCTCTCTTCATTTTCTGTTGTCTGATCTGTGCAACTTTCTCTCCTCCGGTTGGCTCCAAAATTTCACCTAGATATTTAAAATGTTTTACCCTATTTATTTTTCCATATTTTGCGTTCAAACTGTGTATATGGAATTTCGTACGGAAAAATTCTGTCTTTTGAAACGAAATTTGTAAACCTACTTTATCCGCGCATTCCTTAAGGATCTCTATTTGTTTGGTGGCGATTTCTTCATCATCTGCAAGTATGGCCAAGTCGTCCGCGAATGCTAAACAAGATATCTCCACGTTGTCTTTGGTTCTACCAAGATGGATTGGTTTCCAGTAGGATTGATTTTTTAATTCTTTTTCCCATTCCTTAATGACTTTATCCAGGACTATATTAAACAGAAGTGGAGATAGCCCGTCACCTTGACGTATATATATATTTTCCTTTTAATCGTACAGTTTCCTATCAGTTATCTTTTGTCATAAATCTCAATATTCAGATTACAATTCTTCAATGCTCAGGCTAATCGGCACGAAGACAATCTCGGAAGCTTTTTTCTAACAACCACCAGAGAGAGTACTACAAAGAATAATTGTGCGTTCATGGCATAGCTAATGTATGAAACTACTTTGCGCGTGGATTCCGCGAGTATGAAGATAGAAAATTAGTAAACGTCATTCAAGGGTAGAATTGTACCAGAATAATTCACCGAATATAAAGAGATATTGCACAGGTAGCACAGTACCGTCTGAAACTACAAGCCCTGCATGGCCCATAAGGAGAGGCTGTACTAATTGTATACGTAGATAGTTAACTTTCGTTATCAATAAATTTCTTACAAAGCAGTTACCGCTGGAAGGTTTATGTGGGTAAAAACATAATCCCAATTATTGTTAATACACGTATTTAATTGAATTAATTCTACATTTACATAAGGTATAGGAATCAGAATGGATGCGATTGATATCAGTATGGATGCGATTGATATTTTCATGCTTGTCTTGTATGTGATAACTGTCTTCAGAAAGGCATCCATAAATACAGGGTGTTTCAAAAATGACCGGTATATTTGAAACGGCAATAAAAACTAAACGAGCAGCGATAGAAATACACCGTTTGTTGCAATATGCTTGGGACAACAGTACATTTTCAGGCGGACAAACTTTCGAAATTACAGTAGTTACAATTTTCAACAACAGATGGCGCTGCAAGTGATGTGAAAGATATAGAAGACAACGCAGTCTGTGTGTGCGCCATTCTTTACTCGTCTTTCTGCTGTAAGTGTGTGCTGTTCACAACGTGCAAGTGTGCTGTAGACAACATGGTTTATTCCTTAGAACAGAGGATTTTTCTGGTGTTGGAATTCCACCGCCTAGAACACAGTGTTGTTACAACAAGACGAAGTTTTCAACGGAGGTTTAATGTAACCAAAGGACCGAAAACCGATACAATAAAGGATCTGTTTGAAAAATTTCAATGGACTGGGAACGTGACGGATGAACGTGCTGGAAAGGTAGGGCGACCGCATACGGCAACCACAGAGGGCAACGCGCGGCTAGTGCAGCAGGTGATCCAACGGCGGCCTCGGGTTTCCGTTCGCCGTGTTGCAGCTGCGGTCCAAATGACGCCAGCGTCCACGTATCGTCTCATGCGCCAGAGTTTACACCTCTATCCATACAAAATTCAAACGCGGCAACCCCTCAGCGCCGCTACCATTGCTGCACGAGAGACATTCGCTAACGATATAGTGCACAGGATTGATGACGGCGATATGCATGTGGGCAGCATTTGGTTTACTGACGAAGCTTATTTTTACCTGGACGGCTTCGTCAATAAACAGAACTGGCGCATATGGGGAACCGAAAAGCCCCATGTTGCAGACCCATCGTCCCTGCATCCTCAAAAAGTACTGGTCTGGGCCGCCCTTTCTTCCAAAGGAATCATTGGCCCATTTTTCAGATCCGAAACGATTGCTGCATCACGCTATCTGGACATTCTTCGTGAATTTGTGGCGGTACAAACTGCCTTAGACGACACTGCGAACACCTCGTGGTGTATGCAAGATGGTGCCCGGCCACATCGCACAGCCGACGTCTTTAATTTCCTGAATGAATATTTCGATGATCGTGTGATTGCTTTGGGCTATCCGAAACATACAGGAGGCGGCGTGGATTGGCCTCCCTATTCGCCAGACATGAACCCCTGTGACTTCTTTCTGTGGGGACACTTGAAAGACCAGAAACAATTGAACAGCTGAAGCAGTACATCTCATCTGCATGTGAAGCCATTCCGCCAGACACGTTGTCAAAGGTTTCGGGTAATTTCATTCAGAGACTACGCCATATTATTGCTACGCATGGTGGATATGTGGAAAATATCGTACTATAGAGTTTCCCAGACCGCAGCGCCATCTGTTGAAAATTGTAACTACTGTAATTTCGAACGTTTGTCTGCCTGAAAATGTACTGTTGTCCCAAGCACATTGCAACAAACGGTGTATTTCTATCGCTGCTCGTTTAGTTTTTATTGCCGTTTCAAATATACCGGTCATTTTTGAAACACCCTGTATCTCCCCATAAAGTTTTCGAGAAGGCAATCGTAAGATCATTTGCCGCAGTACCTCCCTCGATATCTGCCAAATCTGTAGCCAAGCATAGTCTCAGCCATTGCTGCATTCCTCATTCTCTTATAATTAGTTTTTGGTGTGAGTAGATCTCAAGCTATAGGGTGCCGATGTGTTGCCTGTTTCTTCTGGTAGCGTTATCTGGCCTGGAATGATACTGGACGCGACACGTGTTTTCTGTACAAGAATGTGTTTGACACTTTAAAAATGAAGAAAAATCACATAAGGTGTTTCCTAGATTTCATTTACCAAGTACAGTTGTACCTCATTATCTTACAACTGCCTTTAGTGTCAGTAGATATCAAGACACCAGAAGCTGTGGAGTGCGGTTTAAGCATTTCTGTTGTATCGTCTGCTATTACTTCTTGCAGTGTTTTGTAGTCTGAAATAACACTGTCTATAGGAGAACATGTATTACGTCTGGGTACCGTCTGAAACCACCTAGTCTGGCTATGTAGCCCTCTAGATGAAATAGAACCAACTGTGACATAGGAAAAAACCGCAGATAAAATCAGGAATAGAGAGAAGTTTGAACGGCCATCAACAGTTTCCACTGTTTACATAGTAATGTATTATTTCTGCCCACTGGGCCAAAACAGACGTAAACGGGCACCGTAGTAATTTCTGAAAAGAGAGGCTAAATGATCGAAAAGCGCTGAACGCACAAGAAGTTAAACAGAAAAGGGCTGAACAGATTATCTGCCTGATCTCACTCATCGCTGATGTGCCAAGTGTTCCGTCACATCAGGCACTGTCGGACGAACTCCAGTGACCTGACACCTCAGCGATGTAACTAGTGGATATAGGCTCAGCGATAGAGGCTCACTAATTTGACAGCTTCAATTCTGACCGTGGAGAGTGATATGAACAATGAAGGCAACCTGCTGACAGAGAACCAAGGTGACACCCCACTATGGTAGTTGATGATGATTTTTGATTTGTGGGGGGCTCAACTGCGTCATCAGCAGCGCCCGTACAGAAACACAATTTTTATAGTGTACGATCTAGCCACTGTCAGAAATGATGACGACGATGATGAAATGATGAGGACAACAACAACGTCCGCAGCTCGTGGTAGTGCGGTAGCGTTCTCGCTTCCCACGCTCGGGTTCCCGGGTTCGATTCCCGGCGGCGTCAGGGATTTTCTCTGCCTCGTGATGACTGGGAGTTGTGTGCTGCCCTTAGGTTAGTTAGGTTTAAGTAGTTCTAAGCTCTAGGGGACTGATGACCATAGATGGTAAGTCCCATAGTGCTCAGAGCCATTTGAACCATTTGACAACAAAAACACCCAGTCCCCGATCAGAGGTAATCCCAAACCCGACTATGGTAGTTGAAAAACTGTTGCTGAGTATACACAAACCGCATTAGAGACGCATATGGAGTAATTAATATGCAACTGACGTTCCACCTTGGCCAGTCGCTCTGATACGTACTGGTAATCAGTTTAATATCCTCGTTTCATTGAAACTACAAATTAATGACGCATATGTTTGTTTCAATTTATGTGGTAACGTATTACTCGCTTTTCCTTCCGTAGACTTTTGTTGTTGGTCTGATTTTAATAGTCTGACGCAATAACCGTTAGATAGAAATGGAGGGCCATCACTGCAATACCGACAGCAACAGTCACTCGTCTCTGCGCTCCTGGTGCTGGGTAAGACACAGTCTGTGACCCGTACCCCATGTGCAAGCCTGTTTACAAATCGCACCATTTTTAGAGAGATAGTAATTGTAGCGTTAGGAATCACAATTGCTTCTCATCAAGCTGTAGTTCACTCCCCTGTCAGCAAATACACTATTTGCCATTACAATTGCTACACCACGAAGATGACGTGCTACGGACGCGAAATTTAACCGACAGGAAGAATATGGTGTGATATGCAAACGATTAGCTTTTCAGAGTATTCACACAAGGTTGGCGACGGTGGCGACACCTACAACGTGTTGACATGAGGAAAGTTTCCAGTCGATTTCTCATACACAACAACATTTGACCGGCGATGCCTGGTGAAACGTTGTTGTGATGTCTCGTGTAAGGAGGCGAAATGCGTACCATCACGTTTCCGACTTTGAGAAAGGTCGGATTGTAGCCTATCACGATTGCGGTTTATCGTATCGCGACATTGCTGCTCGCGTTGTTCGAGATCCAATGACTTAACAGAAAATGGAATCGGTGGGTTCAGGAGGTAATACGGAAAGGCGTGCTGGATACCAACGGCCTCGTATCACTAGCAGTCGAGATGACAGGCATCTTATCCGCATGGCTGTAACGAATCGTGCAGCCACGCCTCGATCCCTGAGTCAACAGCTGGGGACGTTTGCAACACAACAACCATCTGCACGAACAGTTCGACGACGTTTGCAGCAGCATGGACTATCAGCCCGGAGACCATGGCTGCGGTTACCCTTGACGCTGCATCAGAGACAGGAGCGCCTGCGATGGTGTACTCAACGACGAACCTGGGTGCACGAATGGCATAACGTCATTCTTCGGATGAATCCAGGTTCTGTTTACAGCATCATGATGGTCGCATCCGTGTTTGGCGACGTTGCGGTGAACGCACATTGGAAGCGTGTATTCGTCATCGCCATACTGGCGTTATCACCCGGTGTGATGGTATGGTGTGCCATTGGTTACACGTCTCGGTCACCTCTTGTTCGCATTGACGGCACTTTGAACAGTGGACGTTACATTTCGGATATGTTACGACCCGTGGCTCTACCCTTCATTCGATCCCTGCGAAACCCTACATTTCAGCAGGATAATGCACGACCGCATGTTGCAGGTGCTGTACGGGCCTTTCTGGATACAGAAAATGTTCGAATGCTGCCCTGTCCAGCACATTCTCCAGATCTTTCACCAACTGAAAACGTCTGGTCAATGGTGGCCGAGCAACTGGCTCGTCACAGTACGCCAGTCACTACTCTTGATGAACTGTGGTGTCGTGTGGAAGCTGCATGGGCAGCTGTACCTGTACACGCCATCCAAGCTCTGTTTGACTCAATGCCCAGGCCTATGAAGGCCGTTATTAGGGCCAGATTGGTTCAAATGGCTCTGAGCACTATGGGACTCAACTGCTGTGGTCATAAGTCCCCTAGAACTTAGAACTACTTAAACCTAACTAACCTAAGGACATCACACACATCCATGCCCGAGGCAGGATTCGAACCTGCGACCGTAACGGTCGTGCGGTTCCAGACTGTAGCGCCTTTAACCGCTCGGCCACTCCGGCCGGCTATTACGGCCAGAGTTGGTTGTTCTGGGTATTGATTTCTCAGGATCTATACACCCAAATTGCGTGAAAATGTAATCACACGTCAGTTCTAGTATAATATATTTGTCCAATGAATACCCGTTTATCATCTGCATTTCTTCTTGGTGTAGCAATTTTAATGGTCAGTAATGTAGTATCTGTTTCCCCTTTGTATATTTATTTCCACGTGAAGACGATTTCGCATTAGGTAAACATTGACCTAATAAGAAGTACACTGGTATTTCCAGTAACTGTTTTATTTACAAACTATGCGACCATCTCATCCTGCTGAGTAATCAAAACACCCCTTCCAGTACCATTTTTAGAGTGTGCTGTTCTGCAGAAAAGTACATCGTCAGAAGAATGCAAGAGATGAGCGGTATTGGAAACCACGGTCCGAATGAATGCTTACAAATAGCTACCATGAAATCCCCTGTGAGCCATCGCACCAACTAGTGCTGGCGAGGCAGTACAACCAGCCAGCCAGCCAGGCCCACCGCTGGCACTCGGCACTGATGAGCTCTTCCTGCCGCCAGAAAATGGTGGACACAAGCAGGTGACCGACAGCTGTCTCCGAGATAGTTTCATTCCCGATAACAAACTGACACAGAAAATCAGTTTTACTCTTTCCAAGATGATCCAAACATTTTTAAGGAAAAAATTTTCACTTTAGGTTTCGGACAGCTTCTAGCAAAAATGCTACGTATCTTGCACAGCATTTTATATCTAATACATAATTTAAAAATTGGTTACTCTTTCATTTGATATGCCTAAGGAGTCAACCATTTCATTCACGTCCAATCACCGATTGTACATCTCTTGCTAGCAAAATTTTCTAAGCGCCCTTCAGTTCCACAATAATGGCGATTTGTAAAGTACAGACGTAATTTTGCGCCACAAATTTTATAAAGCAGAGTCACTGCTAATAACAATTTACCACATGCTGTAAGAATCATTTGAAAACCTAATTAAAATGTTTTTGTTTCCTACAGCCTACCGTCCACCATGAAAGCTGAAACACTCACTAGTGGGCGGTAGGGATAGATACATAGCAATCATCGAGCGAGGTGGCGCAGAAGTTAGCACACTGGACTCGCATTCGGGAGAACGACGGTTCGAACACGCGTCTGGCCATTTTGATTTACGTTTTTCGTGATTTCCCTAAATCACTTCGGGTAAATGCCTGGATGGTTCCTTAGAAAAGGTACGACCAACTTCCTTCCTTATCCTTCCGTAATCAAATGGGACCGATGACCTCCCCTCCTCCAAATCAACCAACGAATCATACATACATACTGATCCTGCCGATCAATTTGGCACGTCAAGAATGTAAATGGCTTATCAGAATATTACATAATATACTAGAAAGAAAAAATTATGTAATCGGTGATTGAAAGTGAGTGCCCAATATAATACGAGGCGTGTTTTTTTTTTTTTAAGAAAGTACCGTTTTGAAATTAAAAAAAGACGTGCGACGATATCTCAATAATTTTATTTTTATATGAAAGCCTGCACCTTAATCTACTTTTCTAAATAATTTCCGTCAATATTGGAGCACTTGTCACAACGTTGTACCAGTTTTTGAATACCCTCCTCATAGAAGTCTGCCGCCTGACTTGTTAACCACTGCATCACCACTGTTTTGAGTTCGTCATCGTCTTGAAGACGCTAACCGCCTAGGTGTTTCTTGAAGATGAAACGCGGGTGGACTACGTCACACCAGAATCAAACCAACAGTCCATGGAATAGCAGTATTCAGATTCACCCAAGAAAGTGAAGTTTAAGCAAACAACTTCTGCCCGGAAAATCATGTGCACAGTTTTTTGGGACAGAAAAGGAGCATTGCTTGTGGAATTTCTGCCTCGTAATGAGACAATCAATGCAGCAGCTTACTGTAAGACATTGCACAATCTGCGCCGTTCAATTCAGAACAAAAGACGTGGTAAGTTGAGCAAGGCCATCGTTTTGCTGCAAGACAATGCCCGTCCGCATGTGGCGAATCAGACCAAAGACCTCATCACATGTTTTCGATGGGAAACTCTAGATCATCCTCCGTGCAGCCCCGATATTGCGCCCAGTGACTACCATCTGTTCCTGCACTTGAAGAAACACCTGGGCGGTCAGCGTCTTCATGACGAAGTCAAAACAGTGGTGATGCAGTGGTTAACAAGTCAGGTGGCAGACTTCTATGAGAAGGGTATTCAAAAGCTGGTACAACGTTATAACAAGTGCCTCAATATTGACGGAAATTATGTAGAAAAGTAGATTAAGGTACAGGATTTCAAGTAAAAATAAAATTATTGAGATATTTTAGCACGTCTTTTTTTTAATTTCAAAACGGTACTTACTTAAAAAACACGCCTCTTATTAATCAGTCTCCTGTCGTTTTCATGATCGAATGCGTTTTGAAACTTGTTTCATATGGACTTCCTTGAAGAGGTAAGAATACTTTTAACTCAATCAACATTTACTGTCTGAACGTAAAACGAAAAGTATCTCCTAGAAACAACACACTGCGCAAAATTGCGGGAACCTCCTGGAGTGTTGCAGCAAAAATACTTAAAACTACAGCCTTGTCTTTGTGTTACGCTGCAAGTAAACATGCCAGCTCGTTTTTGTATAGTTCTGTCCACGCTAAACAAGCGGATGTTACTCTGAATGAGTCGTTTAGACTAATTACTGGATGTCTGGCAACTACACCACGGAGTAAACTCTATCATTTAATTGCGATTGCCCCTACAGACATCTGGCATGAGGTAGCTGTATGTAGAAAACGGTACAGAGTATCTAAGACAGACACCCATTATATGGTCGCCACCCTCCTCCTCCATGAAAAGGTCCGTGAGGACAACAGGTAACACAGTCAAACAGGCATGTGCTCGACTATCTACGTGGAATATGATGTCTGAACCCTACTGGAAAATAGAAGAATGTTGCGTGTGGAAAACTTTGAATAGGCTCAGAACTTGGGTCGAAAGGTCAAAAGACAACCTGCAGAAGTAGGTTCATCCCACATTATCAGTCTTTTGTGACTGTGGAGTTCAAAGAATTACGGAGCACGTAATAACAATGTAGAGTATGTTCTGCAGGATGTGCCATTGATGACTTGATATCGGCAAACTCTGATGCCATTGCCATTACCAAGTTGCTTAGATTTGTGACTCAGGAAGTCGGGATGAGGGTTCCACTTAACATAGAAGGTCAAGACCCCTATAATGTCACTCCTTAAACACAATAACTACCAAAACAATAAATTAACAATTTATTCAAGACAATATTTACAAAACAGCTAAGAGACGATCAACACGGGGCCATCTTTAAGACAATACCAAAATGTCACATAGCTTTCTTCTCAAGCAAGGCTGCAAATTATAATTACCAAGACTAACTTAAAGAGATGAGCCACAGAGATTTCAGTAGCTAAAGGAACAATAAGTTACAATCTGGAGGTGATTTAAAAGTTACCAATTAATACAATTCATTCCCAAGCAAATTAAAAAAAACCTTTTTTTTAAAAAAAAAAAATTACGTGAAACACGTTAAAGCTTACCAAACGGGCAGTGACGCCAGGCTGCCCTAGGCAAAAGGTGACTTAACTTAAAACGCCTGAAGCAGCAGACCAGTCGTCCAAAACAACACCTAAACGCCGGGGCGCAGCCGGGAGTCACTTCCCATTAGATGTCACGTCACAGTTTCTGTGCACCGGAGCGAAACGTGGCGCCGCTCCCACACACCCCAACTCGCAGGAAATTAGAACACAAACAGACCGCAGAAGACACGCAAACACCAACCCAACATCAATTAATAATCTATAAGTTAAGAGATCAATAAATAAGAATTTAAATGAAGAAGCAATTGCTCTAATACTGAGTGAGTGCATTCAAATAAATGCACGTATATAAAGGAACTACGTATAAATCACTATCTTTACAAAATACGAGTCTTTACTACTAAGTGAGTGAATGCTTTCAATAAACGCACGTATATAAGTGATATACCCGTGGTCTAGGTGTAGCGTCTTTGATTCATAATCAAAACGTCTTCGATACCCGCCACTGTCTAAATTTTGATAAATAATCAGTATTGGCGGCCGAAGACTTCCGGCATAAGAAGTCAGCCTCATTCTGCCAACGGCCTTGTCAAAGAGGGCGGAGGAGCGGATAGAGGTTCAGGGCACTCTCTTGTCCTAGGGGTGGGAAATTGCCCCTAAAGGCGGAAGAATCAGCAATGTTCAACGACATGAGGATGCAGAAGGCAATGGAAACCATTGCATTAAAGACACGTAACGTGTATCCACAGGACATGTGGCCTGTAATTGAAGAAGTGTCATGATGATCTCTCCATTGGCAAAAGATTCCGGAATAGTCCCCCATTCGGATCTCCGGGAGGGGACTGCCAAGGGGGAGGTTACCATGAGAAAAAGATTGAATAATCAACGAAAGGATAACGTTCTACGAGTCGGAGCGTGGAATGTCAGAAGCTTGAACGTGGTAGGGAAACTAGAAAATCTGAAAAGGGAAATGCAAAGGCTCAATCTAGATATAGTATGGGTCAGTGAAATGAAGTGGAAGGAAGACAAGAATTTCTGGTCAGATGAGTATCGGGTAATATCAACAGCAGCAGAAAATGGTATAACAGGTGTAGGATTCGTTATGAATAGGAATGTAGGGCAGAGGGTGTGTTACTGTGAACAGTTCAGTGACCGGGTTGTTCTAATCAGAATCGACAGCAGACCAACACCAACAACGATAGTTCAGGTATACATGCCGACGTCGCAAGCTGAAGATGAACAGATAGAGAAAGTGTATGAGGATATTGAAAGGATAATGCAGTATGTAAAGGGGGACGAAAATCTAATAGTCATGGGCGACTGGAATGCAGTTGTAGGGGAAGGAGTAGAAGAAAAGGTTACAGGAGAATATGGGCTTGGGACAAGGAATGAAAGAGGAGAAAGACTAATTGAGTTCTGTAACAAGTTTCATCTAGTAATAGCGAATACCCTGTTCAAGAATCACAAGAGGAGGAGGTATACTTGGAAAAGGCCGGGAGATACGGGAAGATTTCAATTAGATTACGTCATGGTCAAGCAGAGATTCCGAAATCAGATACTGGATTGTAAGGCATACCCAGGAGCAGATATAGACTCAGATCACAATATAGTAGTGATGAAGAGTAGGCTGAAGTTCAAGACATTAGTCAGGAAGAATCAATACGCAAAGAAGTGGGATGCGGAAGTACTAAGGAATGACGAAATATGTTGAAGATCTCTAACGCTATAGATACAGCAATAAGGAATAGCGCAGTAGGCAGTACCGTTGAAGAGGAATGGACATCGCTAAAAAGGGCCATCAGAGAAGTTCGGAAGTAAAACATAGGTACAAAGAACGTAGCTGAAAAAGAAACCATGGGTAGCAGAAGAAATACTTCAGTTAATTGATGAAAGGAGGAAGTGCAAACATGTTCCGGGAAAATCAGGAACACAGAAATACAAGTCGCTGAGGAATGAAATAAATAGGAAGTGCAGGGAAGCTAAGACGAAATGGCTGCAGGAAAAATGTGAAGACATCGAAAAAGATATGATTGTCGGAAGGACAGACTCAGCATACAGGAAAGTCAAAACAACCTTTGGTCACATTAAAAGCAACGGTGGTAACATTAAGTGTGCAACAGGAATTCCACTGTCAAATGCAGAGGAGAGAGCAGATAGGTGGAAAGAATACATTGAAAGCCTCTATGAGGGTGAAGATTTGTCTGATGTGATAGAAGAAGAAACAGGAGTCGATTTAGAAGAGATAGGGGATCCAGTATTAGAATCGGAATTTAAAAAAGCTTTGGAGGACTTACGGTCAAATTACGCAGAAGGGATAGTTAACATTCCATCAGAATTTCTAAAATCATTGGGGGAAGTGGCAACAAAACGACTATTCACGTTGGTGTGTAGAATGTATGAGTCTGGCGATATACCATCTGACTTTCGGAAAAGCATCATCCACACAATTCCGAAGACGGCAAGAGCTGACAAGTGCGAGAATTATCGCACAATCAGCTTAACAGCTCATGCATCAAAGCTGCTTACAAGATTAATATACAGAAGAATGGAAAAGAAAATTGAGAATGCGCTAGGTGAAGGTCAGTTTGGCTTTAGGAAAAGTAAAGGGACGAGAGAGGCAATCCTGACGTTACGGCTAATAACGGAAGCAAGGCTAAAGAAAAATCAAGACACTTTCATAGGATTTGTCGACCTGGAAAAAGCGTTCGACAATATAAAATGGTGCAAGCTGTTCGAGATTCTGAAAAAAGTAGGGGTAAGCTATAGGGAGAGACGGGCCATATACAATATGTACAAGAACCAAGAGGGAATAATAAGAATAGACGATCAAGAACGAAGTACTCGTATTAAGAAGGGTGTAAGACAAGGCTGTAGCCTTTCGCCCCTACTCTTCAATCTGTACATCGAGGAAGCAATGATGGAAATAAAAGAAAGGTTCAGGAGTGGAATTAAAATACAAGGTGAAAGGATATCAATGATACGATTCGCTGATGACATTGCTATCCTGAGTGAAAGTGAAGAAGAATTAAATGATCTGCTGAACGGAATGAACAGTCTAATGAGTACACAGTATGTTTTGAGAGTAAATCGGTGAAAGACGAAGGTAATGAGAAGTAGTAGAAATGAGAACAGCGAGAAACTTAACATCAGGATTGATGGTCACGAAGTCAATGAAGATAAGGAATTCTGCTACCTAGGCAGTAAAATAACCAATGACGGACGGAGCAAGGAGACATCAAAAGCAGACTCGCTATGGCAAAAAAGGCATTTCTGGCCAAGAGAAGTCTACTAATATCAAATACCGGCCTTAATTTGAGGAAGAAATTTCCGAGGATGTACGTCTGGAGTACAGCATTGTATGACAGTGAAACATGGACTGTGGGAAAACCGGAACAGAAGAGAATCGAAGCATTTGAGGTGTGGTGCTATAGACGAATGTTGAAAATTAGGTGGACTGATAAGGTAAGGAATGAGGAGGTTCTACGCAGAATCGGAGAGGAAAGGAATATGTGGAAAACACTGATAAGGAGAAGGGACAGAATGATAGGACATCTGCTAAGACATGAGGGAATGACTTCCATGGTACTAGAGGGAGCTGTAGAGAGCAAAAACTGTAGAGGAAGACAGAGATTGGAATACGTCAAGCAAATAATTGAGGACGTAGGCTGCAAGTGCTACTCTGAGATGAAGAGGTTAGCACAGGAAAGGAATTCGTGGCGGGCCGCATCAAACCAGTCAGTAGACTGATGACAAAAAAAAATATAAGTGACCCAAATTTTACATCAATATACATGGGACGTCGACTTGGTGGCAACCAAAATACATTGACAATATCATACAGACAATACATAAACTTCTGGATACCGTCCCAAAAAGCCAAGAAATATAACACACCTATGTGCTAATCAGCTTCCTAATATTAATGCAACCAGCGACTTTTTAAAAGAAATTAGTAACTGCTGGTCTCCATGCGGTCACACACTTTGCCGTCTGCTCTTACTTCAACAACGCGTACATTAGGGCAACCAAGCAACAAGTACACTCGCTGTAACGCAAATGGTTCAACGAAACGAAGGCATCAAAATCACTTACACCTTCGATGGAGAGCGTTGTTCGAGATGGTCTCCAGGGATGTGTCTCTCCGAGAAAACAGGCACCAAGGCAATACGACGAACAGCGCCCGGAGTTGACATCAGGCAGGTCCACCACAAACTCGCGACCGTCTTATGAGGTAGGCCCAGCGTGCCGCTGCTGGCCGAGCACGCGTGTTTTCCTCTTCCTCCAGCCAAGCATGTCTTTGCGCCCCGTAGCGAGTCCAACACCAACTGCCGCGAGCGCGAAACACCACGAGATCACAAAAAATGGTTCAAATGGCTCTGAGCACTTTGGGACTTAACACCTGAGGTCATTAGTCCCCTAGAACTTAGAACTACTTAAACCTAACTAACCTAAGGACATCACACACACCCATGCCCGAGGCAGGATTCGAACCTGCGACCGTAGCGGTCACGCGGTTCCAGACTGAAGAGCCTAGAACCGCACGGCCACACCGGCCGGCGCGAGATCACAACAGGGGTAAAGATCCTAGTACAGCCGGGTAATCAATAGTGTCGTGCCTAAGAGCTTGTGTCCAGAAAAGGCGCACCATGGCTCAAGATTGTCATCTTTGTCTTTATTTCTTCTGTTTAGCACTCTTTCAATGTCCACAAAGGTGGAGTATGATCTGTAAGATGCAACATTGTCTTCAATTTTTTTTTTAAATTAGCAATCATTGTTACTATCTAGCCTACTACAAGTATGTACCTTGAATGCTGAAGTTTGCTGCTTTAACACGAATAAATAAAGAATAAACATCTAAACTGTTCTACAAATCAAGTTGACATTTGAGATATGTTGTTGACCAACGTGACCAAAGGAGATTTCTTTTATATCAACGGCATCTACGTGCAATGCCGAGCTATTTTCTTCTTTCGCTAACACTTAATGTGATGTCTAACTTGCGACAATCGTGAGGCGTGCCTCCAAAATATTCTAAGCAAGCAATAAGCAAAGAGCTCTTCTCTGAACACTAGATTGCCTCGAGGGTACCTGACATCGCTCCTACACAAACATAACTGGGATTATGTCCAGAGGAATGTGTGTAACTTGAACCCTCTTTCGGCAGTATTCGTGAGCCGGGACCAGGTGAGTGACCTCACATCATTATGAGTTTCCAACAACGTTTCCGGTTTCTGTTGGAGACTATGTCAATGACGCGTACGTCGAATCGTCGCCGTCACCAGAGTGCAGTAGGCGTACTATAGAGAACTAGAGACATGTGTAGCACATTCTGAATTGGAGGTCACTGTTTCGGACCACACTTCTTTCTAGCTTAATTTATTAACATTTCCTCTTTCATTGACTACGGTGGCTTATGACCGCCATTGGAGGAAGCAACTGTATATGTCACATCCAATAATATTGCAAAAGGTAGTTATGTTTACTTTACATAATTATATTACTATCAGGAACGGAAAAATCATTTTTGACATTCACAGTTATGAAAAGCTGCTTACGTGGGACTCTCCATCACGTGCCGAAATTACAACACGAACCAGTATAAATCAAGTGCAAATATACACAAGACATGTAAGACGAGAGAACGGCTGGAGCTTAAATAACACCTCCAACCACTCGGACCGCATCTTGTTGAACGAGGCGGAAAGGAACCAGAAATGCAAGTAACGAGGTCCAGGCGAAAGTTCACAACGTTCGTTGGCCAATGCACGGTGCAAAACAGCGTACAGCGCTAAATCAGGCCTTACAAGTGTCCTCTTTCACTGCGCCACCGTCCGTTAATTTCACACAGACTTTCCCAGCTGCTGAAAACTCGTATTTCTTCCGCCCCTTGCGATAAACTGCGTAAAACTAGTCGTCACATTAGTTCGAGCTACGCTCGTAACGCTGCCTTTTGGGAACAATAGATGGTGGCGAACCTACATTGAACTAGTTTAAGACAAGAAACATTCCGGGGGAAATTAAATATTAGTTCCTTACCTTATATGGCAGAGCGGTTCTAGGCGCTAAAGTCTAGATCCGCGCGACCGCTACGGTCGCGGGTTCTAATGCTGCCTCGGGCATGGATGTGTGTGATGTCGTTAGGTTAGTTAGGTTTAAGTAGTTCTAAGTTCTAGGGGACTGATGACCTCAGAAGTTAAGTCCCATAGTGCTCAGAGTCAGCCTTACCTGACAGCGTAATCAAGGATAGTCAACCTCTTTTGCTTCCCGCTCACTTTCGTGTAGCTGTTACCAGAAAATTTTCCTAACCGCCCACCAGTTCCACAGTAACATGATTTACAAAATACAGAAATGACTTTGCTTTATAAGATAAAGTTACAGCAAGTCAAAGCACATAATAAAAATTACTTATAGAATAGTTTATATAAAAATTGTATGAAAACCCAATGAAAATGTCCCTAATGAAAATGTCTTTTAAACCCCTAGAGCCTACCGCCCACCATGAAACCTTGAACGGCGACACGTGGCCGGTAGGGCCCTGGTTGACTACCACTGGCATAAATGAACGAGATATACATATAATGCTGTAATCAGTCTAACATGTCAAGAATGTATAAATGGCTTAACAGAATGTAACACAGAATACCAGAAAGAAAATCTACCACACAAAGATCAATATTGATCCAAAAATGCTGAGCGGTTGACCAGGGGTGGAAAGAAAGATTTCTTTCGTAGAATTTCTGGAGTTTGAGGAAGCTTACGACCGTCTAAGATGGATAAGCAGTTCTGTATCTAAATAAGAACGAAGCAAATTACACGAACAGTATCTATAAAAAGGAATATTTACCAATATTGGCGATCATAATCGCTATAGTTTGACGTTGGAGTCAGAGATGCAACGAAGCAAAAGAGGAAAACGCAGAGATACAAGTGCTACGAGAACTAATATGAATGCTAAGGTCCGCATACGACCTCACCCCTATGGCTGAAAGAAAGCATATACTCTCTGATGAAAAGTATACAGACAGGCCTATCTAATGCGGAATTGACCACTAGACGTCGCGAGAAGCGAACGAGTCACTATAGAAGCAGGCGGGGGGATATTGTGCTTCCGGCAGAAAGTCAACAAGTCATTGGATGTCACCTGAGTAATAAACCCATCAGGGACATTTAAACTCTATTAAAGCTGCCTAGGGCGACTGTTGTTGATGTGAGTGTGAAATGGAAAGGCAAAGGAACAGCCAAAGATAAACCAAGATCAGACAGACCTCATGTATTGACGAACAGGGACTAATGAGCTTTGCGGAAGGTAGTCGTAAAAATACATGAAATCAGTGGAGAAAATCACTCTTGAGTTCCAAAGTTAACAGGCACTCCAGCCACCACAGTGACTGTGCGCAGGAAGGTGAAAAGAATGGGTTACAATGGTTGAGCAGCTTCTCATCATCCACACATTTCTTGAGCTGGTGTTAGAGCAATGCAGCTGGACTGTAGATGAATGGAAACGAGTGGTTCGGTGTGGTGAATTACGCTACACCCTGTGGCAATCCGATGGAAGAGTTTCGGTTTGGAGAAGGTCTGCAGCATCTTACCTGCCGTCACGTTTAGTGGCAAAAGTAGAGAGGAATTGGTATTACGGTACGGGGAATGTTTTCGAGGTTGGGATGAGTTAGTGCCGCGCGGGATTAGCCGAGCGGTCTTAGGCGTTGCAGTCATGGACTGCGCGGCTGGTCCCGGTGGAGGTTCGAGTCCTCCCTCGGGCATGGGTGTATGTGTTTGTCCTTAGGATAATTTAGGTTAAGTAGTGTGTAAGCTTAGGGACTGATGACCTTAGCAGTTAAGTCCCATAAGATTTCACACACATTTGAACATTTTGATGAGTTAAAAAGTCGATTTCTCTTCAGACTCCAGCGTCCATCATCAATACTTTCTCTGGTTTCGGCCCTTGAGGAAGAATAAGCTGCCTTCCTCCACAGACCTTCACATGCCACGCTGAAAGTGTCTCCAGAAGAGTTCAAGCCGTCATAAAGGCGAACAGTAGACATTCCACATAAATGTCGACTAATAGATGTCCGGACATTTTTGAGCAATTTCTATTCTGCTCTTACTTGACGCAGAATTTGAAGTATTAGAACAAAAGAAAACCGTCCATGTAGCCAGATGGTTGGCAGCACTGCCCCAGGTGTGGTGAATTCCCGGTACCTCCTCAGATTTTAGGGAGGTCTGGAACGGGCCCACTTAGCGTCGTGAGGTCAAATGAGGAGACGGTTGAATAAGTTATCAGCAGCGTCATTCGGTTTCATCTTCTGGCAATAACTATTGGTAAGTTTGGCGACGTGCTTATTACATGTCCCACAGACATAGATCGCTCCTCATACTGCCTTGTACGGATTACTCGACCAGTCCGAAGAGGCCTAAGGTCTAATCCGTGAGTGGTGTTTATGTTTTAGTACAAAAAAGATGGCAAAAGTTAATATTGTGGAAAGAGAAAAACTGAAAACTCGGCTCAGAATGGTATTCGAAACAAGAAGGTAGGCAAATTACGAAAAGACAGTGTTTCTGAGTTTTCTCTCCAGCAATGAGCCAATAATATCATAAAAAAGAAAATCTGGAAATACGTGACTGTGCATCGTATGTGACGAGGTTCAAATTTAAAGAAACAACTAAATCGATGTAAAATTAAAAGAAAAATTATTGAAGATGTCTGAGATAATAGTGGTCTTGGTATAGAGACTGTCCTAAACCAGCTCACAGTTTTTAGGTGGTATTCAAGTGACAAAACAGGTAATCCTTTAAGCGGTAGAGAAATATCGGGAGAAATACAAGACACGATCTGTGTAAATATATATTATCCGTCTGAAAGCAGTCGTAGAGGAGCGAGGACCGACTTTTTCAAACAGGAAATACATACGTAATAGGAACAATAAATGGTGGCGAACCTACACTGAACTGGTTTAAGACAAGAAACATCTAGGAGGGAATTAAATATTAGTTCCTTACCTGATAGCGTAAATCAAGGATTGTCAACCTGTCTTGCTTCCCTCTCACTTTCATGTATCTGTTACCAGTAAAATTTTCTAACCGCCCACCAGTTCCACAATAATACGATTTATAATATACGGAAATGACTTTGCTTTATAAAATAAAGTTACAGCAAGTCAAAGCATATAATAATTATATTTATATAAAATTGTACGAAAACGTTTACGAACGTTGTGGAGCAAAGTCGTATTGAGCGGTGATTTTAATTCTGTTATTAGCAATAAAGACCAAATAATAAAATTCAACAGGTACGTAAAACTCGAATACAAGGGCAGAAATTTAAATATGATTGATACTTTAGTCATTCACTAATCATCCAGCGAGCAGAATAAACCAGATTTACAGCTGACGAGACATAGTACGAAACGCCACTACAACAGAAATCTGGCCTGTATATTTTCTGCGCTGAATTAATATTACCAGAATTAATGCACAAAAGCAAAAAGATACTGGAAATTAAATATTACTTTATTTAAAGGCGAGGAATTAAGAATTTGACACTGAAAACATGGAAGGCCTTTGTCACTAATTTAAGAAAAAACCCGGGTGATTGAGTTGGTGAGCAGAGCATGTGAAAACCAAGCTAAGGAGATGCTTTTATGTGTGTCCGAGAATTGTAACAAAATACACGAGATATAACCACTGAAAGTCCTTTGATAAAACAGATTAAAGCACAGATATTGTCAACGCAGGGAATGGAACCAGAGGATCTAAAAGTGAGGTCAAGAACTGACAGTATTGTCCAAAATGAGAATGCGTCAATCTACTATCTAATCCGAACATCCAAGGGTCAAAACACAAAATAATAGAGACAGCACCACTAAGCCCATATCAAAAACGTAGCTCTGCAACACTTCCATGAGTTCTATGTTGCAGAAGAACTAGACAACAATCTCGAATCAGTCTTTCTGTATGATACAGACGACGTGCTCACAGAAGAATTTAGAGAAGAAGCAATATATGAGGCGTTATTGAGAATCCATAAACGGAAGTCATAAGGAATAGATGTCACACCAGCTCAACGTTACCTCAGTCATGTTGATATATTGAAAGAAGAGCTAATTAACATATTCAGTGATGTATGGTACGTCCAACAGTTTCTTACAAGCTTTCAAGAGGAGCTCGTCGAGTTGGTACACAAGAACATCGAATCTTTTAGCCCGATAACAGTGATGAACGACAACTACAAATTATTAATTAACTCGATAGGCAAACGCAAGATTAAAAGAGACTACTGAATGTGTGCTGTCCCTGGACACCCTGAGTTACTTAGTGGTCATTATGGATATCTATAAAACAAGTGGCTCCGTAATATCTATTGATTTTTCGAAAGGTTTCGACGGGATCTCTCACAGTTTTCTACTGAAAGCAATGCGGAAATTTAGAATGTGCAACAAATTTCCCAATCTTTGCAGAGCAATTTTGAAAGAAGCCCAGTTCAAAATATGATCAATGGACAACTGAGCCATTCGATATAGAGCTGTCGGTCTGTCAGGCTCAGCCACTACCGACAGCCATGATTTAGGTCGAATCTTTCCCCAGGAAACTTAACAGCTAACTTCCAAGATTGATTTTATTAGGAAAGAAGATCGTATGTTGAGCATTTTCAGATGATCTCATCATTTTTTTTTCCTTGGCACGAGGCCAGATAACGAAGGTAAAATATTTTCTCAAAACTTTCTGCGAATCACAAAAGCCAGGATAAATTGTAATAAATCCAAGATAACGGACTTTGAGGAAGGGCTGCGGTTGGACGAACAACCACGATCATCCACAGCAGCAGATATACTACGTCTAGGGCTAGATCTGGTGTTAGACTCGCAAAAGATGCAGACAAATAACTGCCGCCCGATGTTGAATAATATTAAGTCCAGCATACAGCTACATTTCGAGGGAAGTCTCGACACGATCCATAAATGAAAGGTAGTGAACGAGTTCATCTTATCGCTAATGTATTGCAGAGCGTCAGTTTTGACAGTATCAGCACCAATAGCCAAAAATCTATTATAAGCAACCGGACATTTTCAAAGCAACATTAACTTTTGAATAAGATGGGATCGGGTTAACAGACTTTGAACCCAAAAGCAAAGCATTACTAGTACATAATGTCCTTCAACGATTAAAATTCTACCGTACCGACCTGTAAAGTGCCCTTATAAAAGTACGTCAGCCAGAAAACCAAGTATCACCCGACAACATCGACATAAAACAGCCAAAACTCAGCTCTCTCACAACCTCCATAGTAGTGAACACCTGGGTAACTCAGGCAGACAAAATGTATAAGGCAAAGAACTGATGAGGTCCTAACACAATGGAAGCTAAATGTCCTCATGTCATTTGGCCTTAAGTGTGAAAGAACATTCACAACAACCAAATTACTTCAGAAGTTAGACAACCTGGTGTAAAGTCGTCAGTGAAACCATTCCAGTCCATACAAAGACATACTCTACTCAACTTGTAGATATACTCATTTGTGACAAGTGTAATAAAGAGGATACACTTATGCGCCGATTAACATGTTACCATGCACGCGAATTCTGGGAACGGATGCAACAAAAAATTGCATCGCTACTGAAGACAGAAACACAATAAACCAAGATACAAGGAGTTATCTCACCAGATCAAAAGTGGTACCTTGCCCAGAAAAACAATCTTGTAATCTAGCTATTGGGCCAGTTCGCACATTATATGACAACATAAAAATCGCTGAGTTCGGCGGAGTTTTCTTATAGACTACTAACGTTACACTATGAACCGTCGAAAAAAAACGAAATTATTAAAACAATTTTGCAAGCTACGCAACTACACAGGTACACCAACATTGAGATATTAACACCACTTCATAAAATGCTGTGCCCTCTACTTTTTATTTTGTATTCAAGATTATTAGTATTAATCGTCCTATTACTTGTATTTTAAATGCAACTTGCGGACTGGAAGTATGAAAAAGTTGGTAAAGAGAAAAAATGCTACAATTTAGAAGAATAGTTATGTTTACTTATTTACTTTTTCCTAAAAAAAACAATAACTTCAGTTTCTTTGTGTGGCGATTGGATTTAAACAAAAAAACTGAATTCTTTGCATTTATAAACAAGCAAAAATTTATTTTTCAGAACAAAGAGAGATATACAGGATTCCAGAAAAAAGATAAATTACTTTATATTTTAGGAGTGAAGGAGTTTATAGTCATCTAAATGAGCTTCGCTATATTATTACTTTCTTTTAGTTCCGTGAAATTAAAAATTTCTCTTGTCATTTAATTTAGAATTAAGAAGAAAAGCAAATTTAAAAATAAACAAAAATGGTGTAAAAAGGGGGTAGCATCTTTGACAAAAAAGAGGGTTAGTGTTTTTGACTCATAATTAAATTATCATGGATCACGGGTTCGATCACACCCACTGGTTAAATTTTGAATAAAAAACACCAACAATGGTGGCTGAGGACTTCCAGTGTCAGAGGTTATTCTCGTTCTTTCAAATGGGTAAACGATCGGACGTAAGATTGAGGCATTCTCTTGCCCATGAGGTGGGAAATTCCATCTAAATGGCCGAAGAATCAGTAACCATCAACGGAGCGAGGATAAAAAACGCAATGAAAGCCCCTGCATTAAAGAGACATAATCTGGTTTTTGTCCTTCATTCTTCTAGTCTGGGTACCGTAAAAATGTAATAACACGCGAGGATATACTGAATCTACGGCTTGTCTTAGAAGATGGGTTTAAAGAAAGG
The DNA here is from genome assembly GCF_021461395.2 of Schistocerca americana. Classification (NCBI taxonomy): domain Eukaryota; kingdom Metazoa; phylum Arthropoda; class Insecta; order Orthoptera; family Acrididae; genus Schistocerca; species Schistocerca americana. The sequence goes on along the minus strand of NC_060119.1, from coordinate 613,547,209 downwards.
CTAACTCTCATTTATTGTATTTGTAGATTCAGAGAAAGCTTTTGACATTGACAACTAGAACATACTCATTGAAATTTTAAGGCAGTAGGGATAAAATAGAGGGAAAAAAGGGTATTTACCACCTATAAGCAGCCGGCCAGAGTGGCCGAGCGGTTCTAGGCGCTACAGTCTGGAATCGCGCGACTGCTACGGTCGCAGGTTCGAATCCTGCCTCGGGCATGGATGAGTGTGATGTCCTTAGGTGAGTTAGGTTTAAGTAGTTCTAAGTTCTAGGGGACTGATGACCTCAGAAGTTAAGTCCCATAGTGCTCAGAGCCATTTGAACCATTTGAACCACCTATAAGCAAATCACACTGAAGTTGTAAGAATCGAAGGATATGAAAGGGAATCAGTAGTCAGTATAAGAATGAAACAGGCTTGTAGCATATCCCCGATGTTACTCAACCTGTACGTCGACCAAGCAATAAACAAAAAAAAGGGAAAATTTGAGAAGTGGGTTAAACTTCACGGAGAAGAAATAAAAAATTTGAGTTTTGAGGATGACTTTGTAATTCTATCAGAGACGTCGAAGGCCGCAGAAGAGCACCTGAATGGAATTGATACAGTCTTGGAAAAAATGTGTAAGATGAACATCAACTAGGATGAAATAAGGGTAAGGAATGTAGCCGAATTATGTATGGCGATGCCACAGGAATTACACTAGGAAATGAGACACAAAAAGTAATAAATGAGTTTTGCTTTATGAGCAGGAAAATAACTGATAATTGGTGAACTGGAGAGGATATAAAAAGAAGATTCTCTACAGCAAGAATAGCATTTCTGAAAAAGAGGAATTTGTTGGACCGTAATTTAAGTTTAAGCTTCTCCGAAAGTTGTATAGCCTTGTACGAAAGTGAAACGGGAAGATAACCAGCTGAGGTAAGAAGAGTATTGAAGCTTTTGAAATGTGATACTGTAGAAAACTGCTGAAGAGTAGATGGGTAGATCGAGTAACTAATGAAGAGATACTGAATCAAATTGGAAGAAAATGAAATTTACGCCACAACTCGAGTAGAAGAAGGGATCGGTTAGGAAACCACTTATTGAGGCTTCAAGCGATCATCAATTTGCTAACACAAGGAAGTGCTGGTGAAGAGGGATACCAACGGATGAAACAGTAAGCATATTCAAATGGATGCAGGTAGCACTAATTACTCGGAGATGAAGTCCTTCATAAAACCCGTCTACAGACTCATGACTGCAACGACAATGTTGCAGTCTGCGACCGAAAAAGCGTCCTGATGGTATTTTCCGGATTCCATACGGATCTCTGGAGGGGAATTGACAAGAAGGAGGCAACCAAGAGAATAAGGTTTAATGCCAACGAGGGAGTACATTCTGTGAGTCGGAGCGTGGTTGGGCAGCTACACAATATAAAAAGTGAAAAGGAGGAGCTCAATCTAAATATAGTGGGGGTCAGTGAAGTGAAATGGAAAGAAAATAAGACTCTCACGTCATACGAATCTAGGGTAATGTCAACACAGCAGAACGGTATAACGAGAATAGATTCATTATGAATAGGAACGTAGGGCACAGTGTGAGTTGTTGTGAACAGTTCAGTGATAGGGTTGTTATCAGAACTGGCGTAAAACCAACTCCAACGATAGTAGATCAGGTATAAATACCGACATCGCAATCAAAGGAACGTGAAATATAGAGGGCATACGAGAATACTGAACAAGTAACTCAGTATGCAAAGGGATGTAGTAACCTAATAATTAAGGAGGACTGGAACGCGGTAGAACAGGAAGGAATAAAAGACAGAGTTACGGGAAAATATGAGCTTGGTAATACGAATGAGAGAGGAGAAAGACTAATTGGCTTGTTCAAAAAATTTCAGCTGGTAATAACGAATATGCTGTTAAAAAATCACACGGGAGGAGGCATATATGGAAATGTTCCATCTGGATTATATCGTGGATAGATATTATGAAATCAGACGTTGGATTGTAAGGTGTACCTTGCATCAGATCATAGACTCTCATCATATTTTAGTAATGATGAAGCGAAGATGAAGCAAAGAGTGAAGTTTAAGAGAATCGTCCGGGAAAAACAACGTGGACAGAAGTATTTATGAATCATGAAATGCGTTGAAGTACTCTGAGGCTGTATATACTAAAACAATGAATATGACAGTAGGTGGTTCGGTCGAAGACGAATGGACAGCTCTAAAAAAGGGTAACAATATAAGTACTCACATTAAAAAGGACGTAAGATAGGTATGCAGTCAATCATTTCTACAGCTCGTCCTATACATCGAAGAGTTAATGACTGAAATAAAAGAAATGGTTAGAGAGCGGGATTAAAATTCAGTGCGAAAGAATACCAATAATAAGATTCGCTGATGGCACTGCCATCCTCGTGACAATCAAGAAGACTTACAGGACCTACTGAATGGAATGAACAGAATGAAATGAGAACAGAATAGACCGAAGAAAAATGAAGATAATGAAGAGTAGCAGAAATGAAGTTGGTGATAAATGTACACCAAAATTAGTGACCAGAAAGTAGACGAAGTAAAGGAATATTCCTATGATCGAAGCAAAATAACACAAAACGGACGATATAAGCAGGACAGAAATAATAGGCTAGCACTGACGAAGAGGACCTTCCTGGTCTAATACGCGTTAATGTGAAGAAGAACTTTATGTTAATATGCGTTTGGAGCACACCATTGTATGGTAGTGAATGAATCAAGGACTGCTGGAAAATCGGAACAGAAGAGAATCGAATCGTTTGATATTTGGTGCTATAGAAGAATGCTGAAAATCAGGTGGGCTGATAAGAAAATGAATGAATAGGTTCTCCGCAGAATCGGTGAAGAAAGGAGTACGTGGAAAACACAGGAAGGGACAAGATGATAGGACATGTATTAAAACATCAGGAAATAACCTCATGGTGTAGGGCTGTAAAGCATAAAAATTGTAGGGCAAGACAGAAATTGGAATACAGCCAACAAATAACTGAGGATGCAGGATGAAAATGCTACTCAGAAATGAACAGGTCGGCACAAGAGAGGAATTCGTAATGGGCTGCATCGTAAGAGACTGATGATTCAAAAAGAAACTGTGCGGAGTGACAACTAACTAATCTGTTCAAAGTAAGGCAGCTCTTCCGAGACGTTAAGGTGCCAGTGAAAGAACTTAAGTCTCATTTCAGTCGTCCTAGATGACAATTCGTTACAAATTTTTACACAATATTTGTAAATTACGATACGAAACATTTGCCACTTCAGTAACCTAGATATGGAAAGTATCTGATCTTTTCTTCTCTGATCATTTCTTTACCTTAAATCTTGCGGTCTAATGTGAATTGCTACAAATTTCCAATTTTCGCCGTAGTATGGCTAAAACATAAACAAGCGGTGTTAATTTAAATTTCGTTTGAACATTTTTCAGGATGTAAGTGCACCATTACATAAAAATGACTACCAATGGCCAGAATTTTAATTGAAGCGGATTACATTCACAAAACCCATTGAATGATCGTACGATGTAAAAAATGTTAAATTCGTGAATAGGACTTACCATTTCAATTGGCTGTTGTCTTTGTGTGATGCTACGAAGACAGCAGAGGATTTTATGCATTTAAGGACACACATTGGGGTGAGGTGATTTGGATGATTTGGAATGGAAACTTCGAACAGTAATTATACAGGTTGCGGGCTTTCTAAAATAACCACGCACCCTCAGTCTCAGAGGTGCAATATTGTTTTGGCTGGTTTCGTTGTCTAGGGGCTGGGATACGCAGCTGCCACATTACAGGCCAAATACTGCTGAGTCTACAATACTGCTGAGTATACAATAAGAATACACATATGAATCGAATGGTCGAAGGTTTCTATCACTCGGCAATTGCGAATTATGAATTTAAAATACAAATTTATAAATGAAAGATTGCAATTAAATAGGATCTGCAAGTACTATCTTAACGACTTTAAATAATGAGTACGATAGTAGAAGTACTTTTGAGAATGCGGTGTGTTTCTGAAAAACACTTATTGGTGTCGATGGTCCAGCAATTAAATAAAATATAAGTTGAATAACAGGGAAACAATAGATTCCTACTTCACGTAATTAGTTATGAACAACAACATAGCTCGCGAGATATTCACTTCTGAATGCATACTACGACTTCACTGCAGAAGCCACGGAAATCACACAAGAGCACAGGTCGGCACTCTGAGATATTTCTATCCTCCGCGACCACGCGCAAACTCCTCCACTGTCGAAGTCCTTCCTCCCGTGACTCTACGTCCGTCGCGCCGTCGCGTCCAGCACTTCCCGTGTCCTCTCCCGTACCAAGTGCCGTACTCCCCACATCCATACAGTCTCTCCACTTAACGAACACTGTGATTGGCTAGAGCGCTCCCGCCCTGTCTTCAAGCCAATGTGCATTCACAAACATATTGAAACACATACGAGATACTAGATTTACATTTAAATAACTTGAAAGTAAATAAATTTTCCTAAGACTGGACCATAAATACGCTCTAACACACATCATTAAATACATAAACAATTAAATAAACATACATCAAAAGAAAAGAAGCAAAAGGTAGGCCAGGAGGCTAATGTCTCTGTGATTTCTAAAACACAGTAAATGTTTAACCAGTTTCTTCATGAATAGTATATATCGGATATAAACAAAGACATAGATGAATAAATATATTTATAAGCATGCTGCTACCGTTTTATCGTGTAACTGTGGAGTACATACGGCCTGACGCGATCGATACTAATCGGCCACTTTAACCTCCAATAACTCATGTACTATTCAAGTTACATGCCTGTTATTCATACCAATTTAGATTTACACTAATAGCTTTCTAAAGACACGGCGATCGACAAAATCGGATGAAGCGTTTATATTTCGGAAATTAGTTTCTGGGTGTTACCTTTATAATTTACCGTCAGATACTAAACTGTACACTAACAAAGATATTGAAAATCTGATTACACCATCAGAGTCGTCGTGCAAATAATAGTAACGTACATGTTTCTTTTTGAGATATCATGATTCATCTGGCTGCTATTAATTTCTGTACGAACTGTGAAATGTTTGCCATTAAGGTTTCACAAAGTCAACCATCTTTGGCACTCCCAGCATAGACATCTCCTTCATCGACACAAAGTACCGTCCTCGTCACAGCGGAATTCCCAGCCACGCGGCTGGACCATGCGCTGGGGCTACCCCTCTCGTCCGGCTAACGTTTGCCATCACATGTTTTCTGCTGGGCCCCGGCTTTGACGAGCGTCCTGTGCGACCGCCCCAATTCCGAGCATATAATATTTTCAGGGCGTCACAACTCGCCCGTTACCTCACAAGGTAGAAGCGTGGTAATGTCGTCGAGAAACTATGTTGGAAGCCCGCCCGACTAGCCGCGTCGTCTAACGTGCTGCTTCTCGAACGGGAAGGCGTGCCGGTCCCCTGCACGAATCCACCCGGCGAACTAGTGTCGAGGTCCGGTGTGCCGACCAGTCTGTGGATGGTTCTTAAGGCGGTTTTCCATATACATCGGCGAATGCGGGCTAGCTCTCCTTATTTCGCTTCAGTTACACTGTGTCGGCGATTGCTTCGCAAACACCGTTTCCACGTACGCGTACACCATAATTACTCTACCACGCAAACATTTGGGGTTGCACTCGTCTGGTATGAGACATTTCCGGCGGCGTCCACTGGGGGTCGAAAACACAATAACCCTGTGTTCAGTGTGGTGCGGCGATGGGGTGAGTAGACTGCTGTTGCCTGTTGCAGGATTGTGAACCACTGAGAGCTACGGCACGACGAAGCTTCTCCACCGTTTCTTGGTCCCCGGTTTAATAAAATACAAGTATGTTGGAATGTGCTGATGGGTGAGGTTGAAATTTATTAAAATTCGGTGGCGCTATAGAAGTTTACTATATTTTTATCGTGAAAAGAAAAAAAATGGAAGGAGAAAGAAGCAGGTAGAGCATTGACAGATCCCACTATTGTATGTGATCCGAACACAGTCCAGTTGTACATGGAACAATTACGGCTTTTCATTGCCTAACGTCTTCAATTCGTGAAATTTGTTGATACTATTTCCCGATGACTGAATGCATTAGAATGCTATGGATTTATGGATAAAATGTAATCAGCCGATATTCAACCGGAAGGCGACACGGTATCGTTTTTCTCCTCCATGCGTCAAATCACTCCGAGGTCTCCTGTCTCAGTTCTCTTCTGTATCTCGAAGGAGTGATTGTTCTATTAATTTGCGAATAGTATGCTTGATACAGTTAATTACTTCTTGAAACATTTCTCTTTCGTCCAGGATACAACATAACAGATTCCATTATAAATAGAAGCGTCTATTATTTTTATCGCTTGTTCATGACCTTAGACTATCTGAAGAAGTCTTGTAAATGTACATAATGTCGAAATCACAAATTCATGTTCGCAATACGTCCTGATAGCTGTTATCTCTGCTCTCGTGATGGCCAAGTTCAATCGATCAAATTTCCATGTGTCATCATTACTCCATTTGACTTCATTCGAGTCGGGTGCAGCCATCATAATCCAGTTCAAGCTCCAGTACTACGCAGGCGGGTTGAAGCTGACATCCATATAGCTAATTAAGCGTTTCTGCCTCTTACACATTTTGAACTTGTACTGCCACTCACTAGTGTTCTGGTAGAACATCAGAAGTGAAAAGTATAACGTAAAGGAAAACGAAGTTTATAGCAACCTAGCAACAGTTACAACACTGGTTAGAGCTACTGAAAGGAATCTTTTATTTAAAGGGTTTAACTCTTCCAACGATAGCTAACAGCTGTCACGATTTCTGCACGACTGCTGCAGCGTCGAAATTTGTTGGAATGGACCGAGTACCAATTAGCGGCTGAACATTAAGACTGGCTCGGGTCGTAAAATATTCCCCTGTTTTGCATGTGTGTGTAGGAAGAATGGGAAGATAAATTTGCTGCTGATTTCCCCAGCTGTCGTGGTTGAAATTAAATATCGAAGTGGCCGGGGTGTTAGTTACAGACATAACATCATATTGCTAAATTGCTTACGTTTCTTATTCCAGCTGCAGCATCTCGTCACACACAGTACATATTTCAAGTTTCGTCAGCGTCTGTGTTGAGAACAACGTATTTATGCTGTACCATTCACACTATACTAACTACACATTAGTAATACAGCGCGCCTGACGCATCGAGCGAGGATGTGCAGTATTTATGTCCCATAATTCTTATTTGGTTCTAAAGAGAGCCAACGCTAATTTCGGCGACTACTAGAATGGTTCCTTCAAAGAACATGCCCTACTTGCTACTCCACCATTGTGGTTGCACAGCAGCCGGTTGTTTAATTCAGCCCACCAATCTAGCCATTGTTTCACCATTCGCTCCAGAATTTTGTGTTGCGACTGCACAATACTGAGGGTGGGAAGACCTTTGTGAAACACCTTTTCCCAATATCATACATAACGATAGATCACGTAAAGTGCCCTCCGCCACACACTGTTGGGTGGCTTGCGGAGTATAAATGTAGATGTAGATCAAAAGATAGTAATGTCGCCGGGTGCTCATTCGTCGACGCAAATACGAGTGACCGGAAAAAATACAGGTTGCTCCCTGAGGCATTTGTCACGACGGCTGAAACGCTCCCCGAAATACACTGCAGCACCGAAAGTGACTCTGTCTGATCCGCAGACAGCGCTGCAAATACTACAGCATCGCCGTAGGCAACGTCACAATAACGCTTCGTGTTCGAGATAATGCAGCAAGCGGACGTTCTACAACAGATCAGTGTCGAAATTAAGTTTATTTAGGACAACGAACTGGTGGACATGCTAGAAAAGAACGCCCTTACTACGGGCAGTCATGAGTAATACAACGTCTCGAATTTTTACTTTACTCTGACTTTGAAGTAATTACAAAGAAACCAGGGTCACAATGAATAGAGAACGTGTGATGCCATGGGGCGATGCTGTCGCGGGTTGCAGTTGTATGGTGGTAGTGCACACAAACCATGCCACACTTCTTCCATACGACGGTCACACGCCTGAAATTTAACCACGGACGCTAAAATCAATATCTCCACCGATTCGCAAGATCGGATTCCTCTACCATGAACATGAAAAGGAAGGAGATCTTGTGGGTGGGTGTCAACGACGGAAACAACAAGCGACGAACACTGCTCCCACAATTTGAAATCATAGAACATATGGAACTAGAATTGATCATTTTATAGTATATTTTATTAACTCCACTAAATACAATTCCGCCTGCCCTACTCGCTCCCATTTAACATGGACAATGCCGAGGTGGGCTGGCATGGCTGCTTCCACGATACGGATTGCCGTAGATGCAGCCATGTCCGAACGATATCTGTGAGGAGGCCAAACAAACATATGTTTCATCAAGAGTGACAGTAGTCTCTTCAGTATTTCTTGGGCCAACAGTGTGGATGATTGATTTATCTGACCGAACAACATTTGGCCAACATATTTCAGTTATGTTCGTACTGCGAACGGCTGAAAACAAGTGTACTTCCCGAGGACATTCAGCTCTGTTGTATGGCTTAACGATGGATTTCTTATGGGTAAAATGTTTGGGAGGTAAAACAGTCCTTCATTCGAAACTCCAGGCGGGAACTGCACTTTTGGATGTTGTCATTAGGAAAAACAAAATTGCCATTCCTTAGTTCGGAAGAAGAAAAGAAGGAAGTGTAACCTATAGGCCACGGATGTCCAGCCGTTTAGATTACCTGGGGCACATTGAAAGAAGACAAGTATTTTTGATCCGCACATAATATACTTAACATTTACAGTGTAACAATGAACGGTATGGCCTAATGAAAGAATAGTGCTCACTCCTTGGACTGTGTTGGTATGTGCTTTAGGGTGCGGGCTGCACGCCCCTGTCATAGACCTTTCCTGCGTCTGGCACAGCCATGAAGACTATCATTCCAATACCAGAAACGAAGAGAGTGATATAAAATTAAACCAGAGATTCCATTAGTACCAAACACGGACGATTAATTTAAAAATTCCTTAATTAAATCATTCAGTTTGGCCATTAGAGCTAATTTTCTCCGACTGTCAAACCACGCCTTCATCGCGGACTATCGGGTGGAGGGGGCTAACTACTTTTCCCGTTCACCGATTATTTAGTATCAAAATCCCTCGAGATGGCCGGTTTTCTTGAAATTAATGGCCATCACCTTCAAATATGGCCAGAGGGAAGCGGAGGCGAAAATACCCAAATTCGTAACACGCTTCGGAGTTTTGGTGCCCAAAAAGGCCTGGCAACCTAATCTTCAAGCTTATAGCGTTAGAAGCCAAGATCGCTTGATGTGAAATACTTTATTTCATGTGCTGTCACGCTCAGATTCTCATATCTCCCAAAAATATAATTATACAACACTCACGCCGACATACTGAGAACATGCTGCAGTACGTCGACGAGATGTAATTCATTTCTGCGAACTCTGAGAACTGAGGACAGTTAGTTACTGTCGAAACTGGTCATGAAATAAACTATTTCACATCAAGCTATCTTGGCTTCTAACATTATATTACAACGTTAGATCGTCCCAACAACACTGTGTTAACTATATAATCTTCAAACACCGAACCATGTCTCCAGTCCGGAACACAGGAACCGTTGGCTTGACCCCCTCCAATTATGCTGCATCTGGATACTTCCGCAGAAGTGCACTCTGGGGAAGTATTCCTGGTGACAAAAGTCTTGAGAGACCATATCTCAGCCCTAGTCAAAAAATGGTTCAAATGGCTCTGAGCACTATGGGACTTAACATCTGTGGTCATCCGTCCCCTAGAACTTAGAACTAATTAAACCTAACTAACCTAAAGACATCACACACATCCATGCCCGAGGCAGGATTCGAACCTGCGACCGTAGCAGTCACGCGGTTCCGGACTGAACGCCTAGAACCGCTAGACCACCGCGGCCGGCAGCCCTAGTCGTGCGCACTTATCTGGTGATGCAAGACGTGCAGCAGCAGCTAACTTGGAAGTGGCTGCAATTTTAGCCAGGACTGTCGCTTAGTCACTTGGGAAGCAGCCTCGTGTAACATTCAATTGCTATAGAGTGACACGAATACCGACTGGGATCTTGACAAGACTCCGGTTGTTTCCCACGTGTCGTTAGAGGAAATACCACGCTCGCATCTAATACCGCGACACCACCAGTGGTAACGTTGTAAGTCACATCGAGTAGCCTCTATTTCTGGTTTGGTACCACAACTCCCAGGTTTTCTTTCACTATGGTCGACGTAGAAATCTCGTAATCATTGTCACTCTCTCCCTATAGATTTTTTCTCAGTTTTATTGCTTTTTCGAACTGCACATATGTTTACCTTGAATATTTAGTGGCCTATAGCGGGATGGAAGCTCGTCATTTAAGCCAGTATTCGTAATGATACTGTCATAATTTTTGTAGCGGGGCTACCTCCAATTGTGTTTTCTTTGAGAACAGTATATTTTCGAATAAACTTCTAAAAAGATCTCTCACTTACTGTAGCTTATCCCTGCCGCTTCCTTTTAACTCTATTCAGAATCTAGAAAGTAGGAGAAGAATCCGACAGCCTATGCGGTCGGCGAGCACTATGTCAGAAAGTGAGTGATTATCTCTCTGTCCGATTTGGCCAAAGGTGTGAAGTCGTCTGCGAATATTTAATCCCAATCGTCGCAGTTGCATCGATTGTTTTATCAAACACTCCCTTACGTTCGAGTGATCAAACCCAAAATCTCTAGCCGCGCGGCTTAGATCGCCTTGCCACGTTTTTTCGTGCGGCTCCCCTCCCCCCCCCCCCCCTTCCCCTCCGGTAGGAGGTTCAAAATGGTTCAAATGGCTCTGAGCACTATGGGACTCAACTGCTGAGGTCATTAGTCCCCTAGAACTTAGAACTAGTTAAACCTAACTAACCTAAGGACATCACAAACATCCATGCCCGAGGCAGGATTCGAACCTGCGACCGTAGCGGTCTTGCGGTTCCAGACTGCAGCGCCTTTAACCGCACGGCCACTTCGGCCGGCTCCGGTAGGAGGTTCGATTCCTCCCGCCCCGCGCGCATGGGTGTATGTATTGTCCTTAGCGTAAGTTAAAGTTACATTAAGTAGTATGTAAGCCTAGGGACCGATGACCTCAGCAGTTTGAAACGCGTACGTTTCATATGTTTTGAAACGCGTACGTTTCATGACAGAATCTCTGACCAGAGAGTTATTTATCGTGTCTAGTCTGCACTTGACTGCGCGAGAGTTGAGTTGTGAGTTGGACTCAGTCGGAAGTGGTGTGTGAGGAGTCGGCGGGCGTCGACGTGGGTCTCTGGTCAAGGTTCGGGACGAGGTATATTGTTAAATAAGGTAATGAAGCAGCATTGCGCACGTCTGATGATGTAATGTATGTTAATTGTAATTAATTTGTTCAAGAAATGCCCCAATAATAATTTTGTTTTCAAAGCAATCGTTTTTTAAAAAAAAGAATCATTCCAATTGAAACAATATTTCCTGTGCTTTTCCTCCCAGAATCAATTTATCAGATTAATTATTGCACAGGGCCTAAGGTCAGCGATGCTGCCCTATTATTGTACATTTAATGATTAATTTTCATTTCTCAATTTTTGTGTCGAGTTTACATTGGGCCATTATTTTTCAATATTTTTGTAGCGAAGGTACAGTCGCTTTTATTTCAATTTAAGGATGTTTTGTGGGAGCTCAACAACATTTGGCTCTATTTCGATTAACATTTAATTATTGTCATTTCAAAATTCTGCGGGGAGGTTACACTTGGCGACATCCGGACCAGGATCGTATTTCTTCGAGAATCTTCTGAAAAGTAGTCAGATATCTGCTCTTATTTACTAAAATATAATTAGTATTTGGCGCAACGCTTTTACTAATTTTATGACTTTCTTTCCTCAGATCATCGGCAATTCGTTGCTCTTTGTTGTATTTGCATTTGTTGGATTTTGGGTTGTCTTTGTTTCATTATTGAATAATTGTGATTAGTGTAAAAATGCCGCGAAAGACTATTAATAGTGCATCGCGAGGTATTATGAATGAAATAACCGAATTAAATAACTTCACCGATAGTACTTGCGACACGCAATATAATGATGACAATCCACCGTTTACTGACAATCATCCTAGTGATGAACAGACGAATTCAATTGTGTCGTCTGTTAACTTAACGACAATTGATGACGCGGGGCGTTCTGTTGCAATGAGCGCTGCCCAGCTCAACACAACCGGTTTGCAAAATTCACGTGACGAACAGACGAATTTTTCCAATGAAAATCAACAGGATACTCAAAGTAGTACAGATTTATTTAATTCCGATTTAGTGACCATCAGTGTACATCCGATTAGCAAACATCTTCAAGAATCACAGAATATCCAAATGGATACACAAAACGTGACAATTGCAGACACACTATCACACAGTACAGAGAATAGAGATGTTCATTTTAGATTTGATCAAATTATGGCAATATTGCTACAACAGGGTAAAAAACAAGACGACCTTAAGGAAGATCTCAAACAACAGCTTAATGAAAATAACGAAAATCTCAAACAACAGCTAAATGAAAAATTAGACAACAATTCCAGACAGTTAAATGAAAAATTAGACAACAATTCCAGACAGTTAAATGAAAAATTAGACAACAATTCCAGACAGTTAAATGAAAAATTAGACAACAATTCCAGACAGCTTAGTGAACAAATTAGAGACGTTGCCGCGCAGTGTCATGATACTAAGGAACAGTTACGCGAGGAAATTGAGGCTTGTTCAAGAAAAAGTAGCGAAGAAATTAGATCTGTTGCTCAAGAATTAAGGGATTGCAAACAGCTACAACAGAAACACTTATAGAGGAAATTAGCACAGTCGGTAAACAATGCTCTGAAAAGGCAACACAATTACGCGACGAGTTTAAATTAATGACAGCAGAACTTTCGCGCACAATGGACGCAAAAATAGACGCGAAATTCGAACAACAGAACACTCAAATTGACGAGCGCTTTAATCATCACCTACAAAACAGTGATACGCGTTTCCGGTAATTTATACAGGAACAGAATAAAGTAAAACAACAAGTCATGGAAACAATCACTGCACAGAGACAGGAAGACAAACGTAAATTGTTTGCGAAAGCAAAAACGTATGTAGACAACAATGTTGTTTCAGTGTCCGATGAAATTAATACCATCAAACAGTCGAACACAGAATTACGTGACGAAATTTCCGATCTTAAATCGAAAACAGACACATACACAACAGATTTTCAAACAGTGACCGACAGACTCGAACAATTAGAACTAACACGGGATTCCGATGTCGTCAAAGCTGACGTTAAAAAACTGAACGAAACCACACGTAAAATGCAAAAACAGATTAATGCCTGTGACACTAAAACCGATGATCAGGTAAAAATACTGTTTGAAAAATGTGACGAATTGGCCAGTCGTATTGATATTATTGAAAGTAATAATGACAACAAATCTGACGATACTACACCGATTTCGTTTAGCCAAACACCTGAATTCCAAAATTTACAGCAGATAATCAATGAGATTAATTCGTCTAATAACACATTGCGTAGAAAATTGTCAAGTTTACAGCAAGAGGTAACAGAGATAAAAAATATTTCAGTTAATAACACATCACAGCAGACGCATCTTTGCGAACATTTGTCAGACTCACGCAGTGCGTATAATTTAGGTAATCTACAGAGAGTACGTGAGTTAGATTCAGAACAGTCTCAGCCAAACAGATTCTCTTACAATCCTGAACCTGTTCCATCATACAGAGATGATAATTTTGATTACAAACATTTTCTGTCAGTGAGAAAATTTAAAGTGTTTAAAAATGACAGAACACAGATTCACCCACTGGATTGGATACAACAATTTAGCTTTGCTTTTCCACCGACTTGGCCCGTAACGCATAAACTTGAATTTATTTGCAGTTTTTTGGAAGGCGAACCGGCAATTCGTATGAGACCGATCGCGAGACAATGCTATTCGGTAGAGGAGTTTCAGAATGCTTTTCTATCAGTGTATTGGTCGAAGACGACACAGCGCGGAATTAAAGATCAACTAATTAGTTTACCAAATTATGAGAACACAAATTTTCCCAGTGTCACGCAATTTTTTGAGCATATGGTCCAACAAAACCAGTACTTAAGTGAACCATATAGTGAATCTGCACTCATTCAATTATGTATTTCTAAATTGCCACGATCATTAAGAGTGTCACTTTTAACGGGTCAGTAAAAAGAAAATATTTCGGCATTCTGGGATCTGCTGCAGCTTTTAGAAGTGCAGCAATCAGATTATTCCTTCGTAAACAAAAATTTTTCATATAACAACCAAGGCCAACAAACTTACAGTGATTACGGTCAACCACGTAATTTCAATAGCAAAGGTAACAGACGCTTTAGGAACGACAACCACCAGAACTTTAATAGCAGACAAAATTTTGATTATCAGTATCGAGAAAACTATCAGCAAGAAGAACCACATTTTAGTAACAATAGACGTTTTTCTCCGCAACAGTATCAAAGGCAGCCGGTTAGCATACCTAACCAACAATGCAGTGTGCGAGGTCAGCCAGGGTTTAATGTTTCGCCGCGTGCACGTATAGTCTCAGCTCCAACAAATAGTAACGCACGGCAGCAAGGAAATAACTATATGCAGAAAACACAGTACTTCAATTCCTATCGCAATGCACCGTATAGGAATGACTATCACGACAGACGTAAAAACAATGAGCACAATTATCAGCGTACGTATAATAACAGTCGATCTTACCAGCAGCAAAATGATCAGCAACAACATATTCTCATGAATGAACCCGACAGTAGGTATCATCCAGAGCGTAATACGTCTGGAAGAAATAACAGAACAGTTCAAATAATCGAAATGCCACAACATCCTCCAGAAAATAATAACACGTCAGATAGAATCTGACTAGATACTGTACAGGTCGCATCTTCCAGTAACACAAGCACTACTTTAGACACGCAGAAAGTTGTTCACGAGAATGTTATTACTTTTGACGACATCCGAGACACTCTTTTACAGGAAAGACCAGTTGTTCAGAAAACCATTTCACACCCTGTCATCGAAATTAAAATTGGATCGTCGAAATTTTTAGCAGTAATCGATTCTGGATCACCTATGTCAGTAATAAATGAAGAAACTTTCAACGAGTGTAACAAAGAGAATACGTATCCTACATTACCATTAGGCAAAACGAAAGTAAAATGAGCAATATTGAGTAAAGGAGTAGATGTTAAATTACAGACACATTTATCATTTTGCATTGCAGGACACACATTTCACTCAAATTTTTGGATTGTTCCTTTATTGACAACAGACGTTATTTTAGGTACTAATTTTCTGATACAACACGACGCAGTTATTGATTTTCAAAATTCCTATTTAATGCTAAAGGATGAAAATGTACAATTGGCTTTAGAATTTCAGCACTCTTTATCTGCGGAAGAACAGACAATTAATCGCACAGAAGTCATTTCCGCATCACGTAACATAGATTGTAATTCCACATTGTTCACAGATACGTTCGTACATAACTATAATACTCCAGACGAAGCTGACTACGATGTAATGCAGATGATTTCTGATAAAGTTAAGCAGAGCAGTGCAAATACAGACGACGAACGGACGCAACTACACAAAATTCTTTTACAGCAAGCTCCAGTTTTCGACAACATTCCTGGTACTATGTCCGGTTTTATGTATGAATTTCAAGTCAAACAGCACGACACATTTAAAGCAAAGCATTATCCCATTCCATATATCCACAGAGAACAAGTTAAAAAAGAGTTGCAAGATATGCTCGACCAAGGAATTATACACTCCTGGAAATGGAAAAAAGAACACATTGACACCGGTGTGTCAGACCCACCATACTTGCTCCGGACACTGCGAGAGGGCTGTACAAGCAATGATCACACGCACGGCACAGCGGACACACCAGGAACCGCGGTGTTGGCCGTCGAATGGCGCTAGCTGCGCAGCATTTGTGCACCGCCGCCGTCAGTGTCAGCCAGTTTGCCGCGGCATACGGAGCTCCATCGCAGTCTTAACACTGGTAGCATGCCGCGACAGCGTGGACGTGAACCGTATGTGCAATTGACGGACTTTGAGCGAGGGCGTATAGTGGGCATGCGGGAGGCCGGGTGGACGTACCGCCGAATTGCTCAACACGTGAGGCGTGAGGTCTCCACAGTACATCGATGTTGTCGCCAGTGGTCGGCGGAAGGTGCACGTGCCCGTCGACCTGGGACCGGATCGCAGCGACGCACGGATGCACGCCAAGACCGTAGGATCCTACACAGTGCCGTAGGGGACCGCACCGCCACTTCCCAGCAAATTAGGGACACTGTTGCTCCTGGGGTATCGGCGAGGACCATTCGCAACCGTCTCCATGAAGCTGGGCTACGGTCCCGCACACCGTTAGGCCGTCTTCCGCTCACGCCCCAACATCGTGCAGCCCGCCTCCAGTGGTGTCGCGACAGGCGTGAATGGAGGGACGAATGGAGACGTGTCGTCTTCAGCGATGAGAGTCGCTTCTGCCTTGGTGCCAATGATGGTCGTATGCGTGTTTGGCGCCGTGCAGGTGAGCGCCACAATCAGGACTGCATACGACCGAGGCACACAGGGCCAACACCCGGCATCATGGTGTGGGGAGCGATCTCCTACACTGGCCGTACACCACTGGTGATCGTCGAGGGGACACTGAATAGTGCACGGTACATCCAAACCGTCATCGAACCCATCGTTCTACCATTCCTAGACCGGCAAGGGAACTTGCTGTTCCAACAGGACAATGCACGTCCGGATGTATCCCGTGACACCCAACGTGCTCTAGAAGGTGTAAGTCAACTACCCTGGCCAGCAAGATCTCCGGATCTGTCCGCCATTGAGCATGTTTGGGACTGGATGAAGCGTCGTCTCACGCGGTCTGCACGTCCAGCACGAACGCTGGTCCAACTGAGGCGCCAGGTGGAAATGGCATGGCAAGCCGTTCCACAGGACTACATCCAGCATCTCTACGATCGTCTCCATGGGAGAATAGCAGCCTGCATTGCTGCGAAAGGTGGATATACACTGTACTAGTGCCGACATTGTGCATGCTCTGTTGCCTGTGTCTATGTGCCTGTGGTTCTGTCAGTGTGATCATGTGATGTATCTGACCCCAGGAATGTGTCAATAAAGTTTCCCCTTCCTGGGACAATGAATTCACGGTGTTCTTATTTCAATTTCCAGGAGTGTAGAACCGGCAGTTAGTCCGTACATAAACCCGCTACATATTGTTAAGAAAAAAGATGGCTCACTTCGCCTCGTACTTGATTCACGTCACATCAATGACATAATTATTAATGAAACAGATCGACCACAGACATTAGAGGAACTTCTACAGAAATTTCACGGTACTGCTATTTATTCTACATTAGATCTGAAATCGGGATTTTGGCAAATTCAGCGGCATCCGAATTGCAGAAAATACACAGCATTTCTCTGTTTTGGCGACTGTTATCAATTTTGCAAATTACCATTCGGTTTAACTATTTCTTCTGCAGCTTTTATTACCGGTTTGAACACAATACTTCCGACAGAACTTAAAGACAGAATCACGACATACGTAGATGACATTCTTATTGAAGAAGCTAACTGGACTGAACACAATCTGATTCTAGAACAATTGTTGCAAACTTTTCATGCACAAGGACTCACAGTTAATCTCAGTAAATCGCACGTTGGCAAAACTTCTATAAAATTTCTTGGACATGTAATTTCAGCAGAAGGCATTGCGCCTGATCCGGAAAAACTTCAAGCTTTACGTGACATTACTGTTCCTACAACGAAGAAGCAATTACGCAGTTTTTTGGGTTTAATTAACTTTTTTCGTAAATTTATTCAACACTCTGTTTTAGACACACCTAGATTATGCCAATTGACAGGTAAAAACACTATTTGGTCCTGGGATAAGCAAGCACATTCTGAATTTATGAACCTGAAACATGCTTTGTTGAATGCACCACTTTTATCGCACCCAGATCTTACCAGAAATTTTTCCATTGCCACCGACAGTTCCAACACTGCTTTAGGCGTACACATTTTTCAGGAAACTGAAGAAGATGGCTCAACAGTAATTAAAAACATCGCATTTGCAAGTCGCATTCTGTCACATGCTGAACGAAATTATTCTGTTACAGAACTGGAAACGTTATGTGTTGTTTGGGCTTTTATGAGATTTAGGCACTTTCTTTATGGAAGACATACCACCGTCTACACAGACCACAGAGCGATACAATTCTTACTTTCAGCTAAATTCACTCACGACAGATTAAGCAGATGGAAACTTTACTTGCAGGAATTTAATTTTACAATAGTTCACATTCCCGGCACACAAAATATTGTAGCAGACGCACTATCTCGTTCTCTCAGCAACAATCAGCAAGACATCGCAACCAACTTCTGTCAAGCAAATTTCAGCGTGATGTACATTCAACAAGTTGCATTCGAAAATTTTATTTCGTCATCATTACAGGACATAGCAAAAGAGCAAAATAAAGACAACGTGTGGAAAGAGATTAAACACCTCTGGCAAGATAGGAATAATGTTACGATTAGAAACCATTACACTGTACGCAATGACATTCTGTTTCGCCGCTCTCATCCTGACAGCAACAGTTGGTTATTAGGCATTCCTGACGAGCTTGTTAACAAACTAATCTGGTATATTCATTTAAGTTACGCACATTACGAAGCTAGAAAATGTTTTCTTATACTGAGACAGAACTGTTATTTTGTCAACATGGAGAAACGTATACGACGAGTTTTAGCGTCATGTAAAATCTGCCAGAAAGCTAAGTCAGACACAACTTCACATATTTCTCCATTACATCCAATTGTACCTGTTAAATTAAGACATATGGCCGCTGTAGACATTTTTGGTCCGATTCCCAGAACTAATAGAGGTTTTTGCTACATCTTTGTCGCTGTTGAACTCACTTCAAAATTTGTTACTTTCACTCCGTTACGCAAATCTACTGCTAAAACTGTTTCGAAAGCATTTGTAAAACATTTTCTATTTCATGTATGGCATGTGTTGAAAGTAATTTCCGACAATGGATCACAGTTTCGATCTGCTATATGGACACGTATGTTACGAGTTAGAAACGTTTCTCCGATCTATATATTCAAGTACCACGCTTCTTCGAACCCTTGTGAACGATTAATGAAAGAAATTGGTAAACTGTGTAGAATATACTGCCACAAAGACATATTGATTGGGACACACACATATTCTCATTCCAAGATGTAATTAATTCCATTCCAAATGAATCCACTATGCTATCTCCGTCTGTTATACTGAAAAATGTTGAACCACCTAACAAAATTAAAGAATTAGTAACCTTTCCTACATTTCGTCGATTACGACACCACGAAATAATCGACATTGCGCTGAACAACATCAAACGTGCCGCAGAGCGCCGGAGAAGACAGCAAAAACAGGTTTGTACACGCCGTGACTTTCACATTGGACAGAAAATATTAGTACGTACACACTATTTATCCAACAAAGGAAAAGGTAGGTGCAGTAAATTTGAACTTCTATACGCAGGTCCACATCGGATTCGCAGCATTCCTCACCCCAATGTTGTACACGTCGAAACTTTGAGAACCAGAAAATCCAAAGGCAACCACCATTGGTCAAACATCAGACCTTTTATTGAATGAAGACACTTTATGATTTAACATGCTATAATGCCATTTTGCTAATTTTATGATCACTTATGCAATTACATTCACATGACTAATTACTGATGATTATCGTATTTTTTCTTGGCAAGTGCCTAGCAAGGTAAGGTTAGCTGGTCGTTCTTCTTGTCGTTACATATCAGGCTGTGCACATTTTTTTTTCAGAGAAACTTACGTATCTTATGAATAATTATGCAATGTTATCTAGTGACATATTAATTTTATTAAATTTTCTCTCCATTAAAGTCTTTAATTCTCGCCTCTAATAACTACACAACATACAAGCTGAACACAACGAACGTCACATTTTTTGTCTTTCTTAGGTATATACGATTGTTTCATGTTTTGTTTGTATGCACTATGAAATAGTTAAGATATAGCAAACACCAGCTGACTTTGACATTTTGCCTTATGATATCTCAACATCGTGATACTTTACTGTTACATTGTGATACACTGAGTACATATTTGCCTCTGAACACTATATAAGTTTTTTCACGTATTACGTTTTCTGTCATGTTATGCCGTATGCTTAATTATGTTACCATAAACCAGACATTATTTAATGAGTATATGATTTAAATGCAAGACATTAATCTCTGTTCATAAATTTCAGAAAGAAACGACGTGTGAAAGAAATAAATTAAACAGAAATGGGAATTTCACCTTCGGAATGATCGAAAGAAGATGCAAACCTCGTGAGGAAGAGTAAATGGATCAGGATTAACAAGCATTAACAAGAATATACTATACACATCGTAGAATAGCAGTCTTAACTAATTTTTTTCTTTCAGAATACGAGGCGATTGATGCAGGCTGTCAGACAGAACTACACATCTTAGTTTTAGTGATGAAATATGATAGAAATAAGGAATAGTTATGTAATGAGTAATGAAGTGATTTTTTTTTGCAGATGATAATGAATGCTGATGAATAATGATGAAGAATAATGCTACTATGGATAATGAAGTTTTTCTTTACACGTGATGATAATAATGGAGTTATGATAATATAGATAATGAAGTGATGTATAATGAAGTTTTTCTTTACAGATGAGGATAATGTGAAAGTTATGTATTCATGCTATGTAGTTATTTAAGTATTTGTTGCAGTTCGCTTTGACAGCAGGTGTTATATTGCATAGTATAATGACTGAAGGTTTTGTAAAGGATAGCTATGGAACACATCTTTATACACATTTCACTACCTGTTAATTCGAAGTTCACTACTTTTCAGCATAAAATGCGTTTCTTCTTTCAGCTTAATAATCCATTTTTTTATATATTTTTGCAGGAGTAATTATTTATGAAATTAATGTGCTATAAGCAGTTGTTCATTAAATCTATGTAATTTATGAATGTGATTACATATACTCTACTTGTTTCATAACCTTGCTACAGCTGACTCATGACGAATGACGTTACACATTTTCATTTATAGGAACAACCCAGAAGCAAATTCTTTCTTTTTCTCTTCTTGCTTTCCCCCATAAATACCCAAAGCAATGCATTGCTAACAAAAAAATGTATTACCAGTCCCAAATAATGATACCAGTTTAAGAGAGTTCTGAGTAATTCTGATTAGCTCTGGATAGTATGTCACTTGAATAATTAATGCATAAATACTATGCACATAATTTCATTACTCTATTGAGATGACCAATGATTAATTAATAATGCTTTGTAACTGGGCAATGAATGGTACTGATTACTGTATTGGGATGACCAATGATTAATTATCAACATTATTCTGTAATACTATGTTATTGACTACCTCCTGTTTTAAGTAATGACTCCTGATGATTTCTAATTAGGGAATGAATGCCAATGTTCTCTGTAAAATGTTCTCTGTAAAACGAATGACTTCTATGATTTGTAATTAGAGAATGAGTGCCAATGTTCTCTGTAAAACAATTAATGAACATTTTTCTGTAATACTACATACATGGTACAGAAATGTTCAATAACTGGGTTATGACTACCGCAAACTACTAATGTAATTCCCAATGAAGACTAGTATGTGACTTAATGTCCTTCACCTTCTGACCTAACTACCTTGAACTACTGCAATATCCATTTGTCCTGTATATCCTCTTGGTCATGGAGCACTATATTTGGTTTTTGCACTAATTCTGCGTTGGTGTGCCTTGTAAGAGCGTGATGTTGACACGACATGCTGTCCACCACCGTGAGCGATGGAGACGTTATTATGGTCCCACTGTTTGGTGTACCTGATGTACTGCCAAAATGATAACATGGAATATTACTACGACATTTCAGTGTCTTGGCTACGCTGATAAACACTTCTGGGAAAAGAACTTCAGATTGTCTCACTTGGTGTTGTACTTCTGTGGAAAGATATGGACTTTCAGTGCAGCTGCGTGCAACCTTAAGTGCTACAACCATGATGCAATCCTTCCCTTTCCTATCCTAATTCTTGTAACATAGTGAAAATCATTTTTTTGCTAATATCATTTGTATTCATGGCTTATACATTTTTCGATATATTCTGAACTACAGTGCGTGTGCACTTTTATCATTTTTCTAACATGATTACTACTCATTCATTTTGTGATTTGCTACTATGTTCTGAACTGTAGTACATGTGCACTTATGTCACTTGTCAACATGATTTTTTTTTGCCATTATTTTTACTTGATGTGAAAATACTAAAGAGTTTTTCAGTGCGTGTGCACTTATGTCATTTGTTAATATGTTTTGTACTCACATTTTGTCATTGTCTAATATGTTTTGTACTTGGTGCATGTGCACCATATTTACTTCATGTTCTATATCTGTATATATGCTGTAATTGTAAAGTTAATTAATTATGAAAAAATTTGTTGCTCATGGCAAGTCCAATGACTCACCATCGCTGCCAAATTTTTGCCCCCCCAGTGGAAGGTTATGAAACGCGTACGTTTCATATGTTTTCATTACCAGCATATGAAACGCGTACGTTTCATATGTATTCATTACCAGCGATGGCGAGGCATGACAGAATCTCTGACCAGAGAGTTATTTATCGTGTCTAATCTGCGCTTGACTGCGTGAAAGTTGAGTTGTGAGTTGGACTCAGTCGGAAGTGGTGTGTGAGGAGTCGGCGGACGTCGACATGGGTCTCTGGTCAAGGTTCAGGACGAGGTATATTGTTAAATAAGGTAATGAAGCAGCATTGCGCACGTCTGATGATGTAATGTATGTTAATTGTAATTAATTTGTTCAAGAAATGCCCCAATAATAATTTTGTTTTCAAAGCAATCGTTTTTTTAAAAAAAGAATCATTCCAATTGAAACAATATTTCCTATGCTTTTCCTCCTAGAATCAATTTATCAGATTAATTATTGCACAGGGCCTAAGGTCAGCGATGCTGCCCTATTATTGTGGGTTTAATGATTAATTTTCATTTTTCAATTTTTGTGTCGAGTTTACATTGGGCCATTATTTTTCAATATTTTTGTAGCGAAGGTACAGTCGCTTTTATTTCAATTTAACGATGTTTTGTGGGAGCTCAACAACATTTGGCTCTATTTCGATTAACATTTAATTATTGTCATTTCAAAATTCTGCGGGGAGGTTACAAGTTTGGTCCCATAGGAACTTACCACCACCACCAAAATCTCTAGTTGCTACAGAATGGAGTCTAGGGCTTAACGTCCCGTCGACAACGACGTCATTAGAGACGGTGCGGATCAAGGAGTGGAATGTTAGGTCCTTTAAATGGGTAGGTAAGCTAGAGAATTTTAGAAGAGGAATGGATAGACTTAAGTTAGATACAGCGCGAATTTGTGAAGAGCAGTGGCAGAAAGAACTGGATTTATGGTTAGGTGAGTTCGGGGTCATAAATACAAAACCAATTAGGGGTTCTGGAGGAAGTTTGATAATGAACAAGAAATTAGTAATGCGGGTAAGCTACTATAAACAGCTTACAAACATACTATCGTAGCCAAGACAGATAAAATCCATCATCCAATACAAGTTTATGCTTCGGCTAGGTCCGCAGGAACACTAGACACTCATTACCTGAGATAGGAGAAATGAGTGGAATAAAAGGCGAAGGGTTAGCTTTGGGAGATGAAACAGTGAAGACAGCAAAGTATCACATCTGCGAAAAGACGAGGCTCAGTAGAAATCCTTGGATAATGCACAATTTACTGAATTTCAATAACCAAAGGAGAAGAACATAAAAGTGAAATAAAAGAAACAGGTAAAAGCAAACACAGACGTTTTAAAATGACACTGACAGAAAGTGAAAAGGAAGAGCAGGAATGGCCGTAGAAGCAGCATTACTATAGGTAATATAGATGCTACCTATAGGAAAACATGATAATGAATATTAAGTGCTAAGATGTCACGCTAGTACTGAGAAACAAAGGGAAGGTTGAAAGGTGGAAGAAATGTATGGAAAGACCTGAAGGGCAAGGAACTTAAAGACAGTATTATGAAACACAAGTAGAAGAAGTTGAGATGGGGTGTAGGGCACTACAGTAAGAATTCGACAGAAGGCTGAAATACCTTATTCGGAACGAGGCGTCTGGATAGACGGCATTCTCTCAGAATTACTGAGAACTGTGGAAGAACTTACCATCACAACACTAATCTATCTCTAATGCAAGATGTATGACATAGGCAAAATATCTTCAGATTTCAAAAAGAATGTAATAATTTCCATTCTAAAAAAAGGCGTATGGCGAGAGGAGTGGATATTAACGAACCGTTAATTTAATAATACGTGACTGCAGAATACTGACACGAATTATTAACAGAGAAATCGAAAAAGATCTAAAATCGATCTCAGGGGAGATCAGTATGAGTGCCGGATAAATATGAGAAAACGTGAGGCAATACTGCCCCTATGGGTTATTTCCAACACAGACTGAAGAAATGCAAACCTACATTATAAAATTTTTTAATGAGAGAAAGTTTTTGACATTGTTGTCTGGAATATACTCTTCGAAATTCTGACGTATTATGGATGGAATACAGTGATCGAAAGATTACCAACAACTCGTACTGCAATCAGACAGTTATAAGAGTCGAATGACATAAAAGGGAAACAGAAGGTGAGAAGCAAAAATGAAAACTTTGAGAATTGGTAATGACATTCTGTCAGAGACGACAGAGGACGTGGAAGAACAATTTTGCGGAATCTGCATCGCCTTGAAAAGATATTATAAGATGAAAATCGACGAAAGTAAGACAAGGGTATTAGAGGAGGTAATGATTCTGACTGGAGAGGAAAGAAATTTGTGCGCAACTCTGATTAACAGAAGTGATCAGTTCGCAGGACACATCTTAAGACAAAAAGGAAACGTTAGTTTGGTAACGAAGGAGTATGGAGGAGTAAAAGTTGTCTAGGGAGACCAAGTCTGGGCTTATAGCAAATAGATTCAAATGGCTGTAGATTGCGATACAGAGAGGCTTGTACAGAACAGAGTGGACAGCTGAATACCGCAACAGCAACACCTCCCTTCTCTTCAATCAGATATCAGTAACAGTTAAATGCGAATGGGTCATTTAGGTTATTTTGCTCTGTTCATAAACTCAATAATATTCCTTCGTTATTTTGCTCTGTTCATAAACTCAATAATATTCCTTCGGAATTTCTTAAATTACTGGAGGAAGTAGCATCAAACAATGTAATATGCAGAATCTGAGAATCTGTAAAAATTCCATAGAAACATTCGGAAGAACATCAAAGGCAGATAAAAGCAAGAACTATCGTTCAATTAGCTTGACAGCTCATGCGTCTAAGTTGCTGACCAAAATAGCATACAAAAACATGGAAAATATGATTGACGATTTGTTGGATCATAATCTGCTTGGCACAAGAGCGGCAGTTCTAATTATGCGTTAGATAATAACAGCAATACCTAAGAGAAATCAAGACAATTAAGTATGATCTCTGCAATAAAAAAAATAGTTGTACAAGTGTTGCAAGATTTTTTCAACCCTCAGAAACAGTAGGTATACGATACCGAAAAATATGGGTAGTATATAATACGGATAAGAGCCAAAATGGGACAATAACAACAGAAGGGCAAGAGAGAAGAGTGAAAATTAAAAAGGATTTAAGGCAAGATTGTAGAATTTCTCATCTACCATACATCGCGAAAACAATGACGTAAATAAAAGATAGCTGCTGAGACGTGGAATTAAACTTCAGGGTAAACGGATATCAATGGCAGGATTCGCTGATGACAGTCCCATCCTCTGCGAAAATAAGGGAAAACTAGAGGATCTACTGACAAGTACGAATAGTCTGCTCAACACAGAATATGTACTAAGAGTATTCTAAACAGAGTCATAAGTATTAATCAGTAGCAGAAATGAGAGAAGTGACAAACTAGACATCAAAATTGAGAGCACGTAGTCTGGGAAGCGGAGGAATTCTGTTACCTTGCAAGCAAGGTAACGTCTGACGACCAAAGAAGGCCTGGACGGAACTAATCACCACTATGTCAATTGTTGCGAAGCGGAACATAAAAAATATAATGCTACTATCCAGGCCAGTACGAATTCTACACAGCTTTTATTAACGCCAACAAAATACTCACAACAATTAGGCATACAACATAACACTTATAAAATGTAAACAACATTAATGTAAATATTTCCAGAATCAGAAAAAACCTGTCTAATTGCAGCCAATATTTAACACTTGATTAATATTCTGTTAAACAACTGGTAAATAGGGAAAGTGTCATCATTGTTTTCAAAATATACTGCAAGTGATCCCTACGATATGAAATATATACAGTGCAGCATAAAACACACGATACAGAGACTTTGAGACGATTTGCTATTCTACTGGTGACTGGTGATAAGTTGCCGTTTGTAGAATCTTTGCCATTTGTAGAATCTTCTTTGTAATTGTCCTTCACGAGAGATGATAACTAGAAATATGTTAGTGAGGATCAACGTTGAATTTCGTATAAATATCAACAGATTCCTACTGTCCATGACACAGTTTGACCAGCTTCGTAATATCAGATACTAATTTAGCGCCCCTTGCTTCGCGTAGACAGATCTGCATTTTTTTTTCTGCAACATATTTTTATGTTTTCCACGAACTGCAACACCTTCTAAACTTTTCACACTAATCAAGGCCATAGAAGCATGGCCTTTGTACAAAGTGCGTTCAAAAAGCTTTGTACAGTCGTCTATAATTTTTTTTTTTTTTTTTTTTTGCAGGAGGAGAATGATTTTTTTCTGAACATATTTGGAACATTTAGCTATAAGTTGGTGTACAAAAGTATTTTCTTTTATTTACAAGTGAGCCATAATGGACCGTGAAGTAGATGTGAGGTTGCGTCAACTGTCGGCGATGGAGTTCCTCTTCAAGACCGGCAATGAGTCAGCTACATCGATTCATAGGAAGTTGCTCCCTGTTTATGGGGAGGACATAGTAGATCGTAGCAATATCCAGCGCCGGTTGCAGAACTTTCAAGGAAGTGATTTCTCTCTACTGGACAATCTACGATGCGGTAGACCATCGACGGCAGTGAGTGATGTGAATAACAAGACCATTGATCAAATCATCCAAAACGACAGATGTGTGACGGCACGACAGCTTGCTGAAATGACTCGTTTGTCATTGGGTAGTGTGGTATCACTGGTACAGTCACTATGCTACAGAAAAATCTATGTTGGGTGCCTAGATTATTGACAAGAGAAATGAAAACGACGAGGAAGAATGTGTTCGAGGGTCTCATGAAGATCTTTACTGAAGAGTGGAAACAGCGTCATTACCCAGGATGAAACATGGTTGTTTTTGTCGGAACCTGAGAGCAAAACCCAATCCATGGAGTGGCATCATCCGGGTTTCCCTCGGAAGAAGAAATCAAGACTTTCACGAAGAGCAGGCCTAAAGGTGATGTTTTCCTTATTTTGGGATGAGTGTGGTGTCATTTTCATTGACTTTTTGGAACCTGGCTCCACAATTGACCTTGTTTGACTGTTTGTCATTGTCAAGCTGCGAAGTGCCATCAAGACTCTCAGACCACAGCTTCAGGGTCAGTCATCAGACTACACCATGACATTGCCAATCCCCATACAGCCCTTACGACGTAGGAGAAAATCAGGAAAATGGCTCGGAAAATGGTTCCTCGTCCACCCTACAGTCGGGTCTTGGCTCCGTCTGATTTTTACCTCTTTGGTTGTCTGAAGGCCCACCTGCGCGGTACAACATTTGATAATGAGAAAGACATTATTTCCTGTGTCAAGCGATGGTGCAAAAGTCAGTTTCCAGAATTTTACCAAAGTGCATTTACATCATGGAAAGAACGCTGAGCCAGATTCGTCACAGCAGATGGAGGCTACACTGAGTAGGCTCAATATATAATTAAATATTCTAAGTATGTTCCCAAAAAATTTCAATCTCCTCCTACAAAATATAAAAAAATTAGAGACGATTGTGCAAAACTTTTTGAACGCCCTTTGTACTTCTGACCAGCGATTCTGCTAGCGGAAGTCCAAGATTACTATTAATCCTGCCTTGGAGTCCTTGTGGTGATGTTTGCATAGAAACTTTCATCCCCTAACACGTTTCTTTACATCTAACCGAGAAGGGCAACACCATCTTTCATAGAATTAGCTTTAAAAATTATTTATGAAACGAAATACTTTCTTAAAAATTTTCAACCCGTATTTCATCCCCCTTAAGAGAAGCCAAGTTCAAATTTCCATAGATTTAACTTTGAAAATGGTTTGATAATGAAATCGTTTCATTAAAATTCCCATCCCGTGTTTCACTTCCGTAGGGAGTTGAATTTCTAAAACCTCTGAAACATATATTTTCTTTTTTTTGTTTTTTTTTTTTTTGTTTTTGTATCCAACCGTGCTTCAGTAGTCCTTTGCTAATGATTTATTTTCAAAAAAATCTTTCACACAATTTTTACCCTCTTCGTGGTTGAATTTTCCAAAAATGATGAAACAATTGTTTTTTTTTAATTTCTGAATGAGAAACCAAGTACCAATTTTCGTAGTTCTAACTTCAACATTGCCTTAACAGCGACATAATTTCAAAAACCCCTTCATCGCTATTTCGCTCCCATAGCGCTTGAGTTTCTAAAAATAGTGAAACACATTTTTTTTTATTTTCAACCGAGAAGGTAAATACCAGTTTTCATAGATGCAACTTTAAAAATACTTTAGTAGTTCTTTAATATTTTTTTTTCTAAAAATCTTTCACTTGCTACTTCAGCCCCCTAGAGATTACGTTTCTAAAAATTGTAAAACTCATATTTCTTCATTGCTGACCGGAAAAGCAAAGAAAAATTTTCGTAGGTCTAACTTCAAAATTGGCTTAATAACGACAAATTAAAAAAAAAAAAAAAGAAAGATTTCGTCCCCTATTTCACGTCTTAGGTACTCATTTCGAAAAATCTCTTCTTAAATGACGCTTACGCTTACAGTATAAGATCAGCACCCTCTCCAAATTTCAAGATTCTATCCTTAGAGGTTAGGGCTGGGCGATGATGAGCCAGTCAGTCATAACGTAGCCTTTTATATATATATATAGATATCGCCAGTAAGATAAAAGAAATTATTTCGCCTTAAGAAATAGGTTACGTTAAGTCTCAACCTTAATTGAAAACCTCAGCTGTAAGCAGTGGTATAGGACAAGTTGGTTGTTTTGAGAAATTGCTCAGTATAATTTCAATACAATTTCACAATTAAACGTTTCAGATACATTCATTGTGATTTGTTTGTTCAGTGAAGTCATTGTTTTAGATATTAATAGAGGAGCGACATATTTTTAAAATCGTAAATTATATTCAAAATTTGATTCCTCTTCACTATCTTACATCTTTTTAAACCTTTAATTACACTCTTAATTTCAGTAATATCTTCTTCTAGATTTTCATGAATCTGGGAATTCTAATTTATAGTTGCATTGTGAACAGCTCAGAAGATAAAGTGCTTTGCATGTATTTCACAAATCTTAGTATTATTTAAGCCAATACTATCATTATTATATCTAAAGCAAATGCTTGGTATATGGCAGCTCATTAAAACCAAGCGCTTGGTGTGTGTTAGCTCTTTAATAGAGTCTCAACGATCTAATAGACGTTTTGAGAATGGTTCTTACGAAGTTAACTTTTTAAAAGATGAAGCTATTCCAGGGATTCTTTAACTTTCATTTATATTCCTACTGTCCCTTGTTGTTTAAATTGTGCGTATATTCAATCTTTCCAGAGTATTTCTGCAGTTTTGTTATATTTATTCTTCCATTGATGATTTCCTACACATCCATTCAAGCGTGCATTTTTCATAGGTTTTTCTGACCCAAACGATCTGTTTGCTGTTCTGATGATTTCGTTAGATAATTCTTGCCCGTCTACATAGGACAAGATTTCATCTCGATTTTTTCTTTTAATTTTTGTCGAAAATGCCCCTTTATGATTTGTATATGGATTTGGAGACATTCGAGTATTGGCTTTTCTTGAAAGTTTTCAGAAGGAGATCAAATCCGGACTCAGCTGGAAACATTTACAGACATTTACTGTCATTCATTTTTATTATTTTGTGTCCGAGATATCACATACTGTTGTCTTCAAAGATTTCTCTTTCCCTATATGTGTTGAATGAGGGACATGGATACAAAAGTACCATGTGGCCACATATCTCTAGACAACACACATCAGAATATTCTTTCATCGATATACAAGCGCCGCCACAGCATACAAAGCGTATTTTCTGTTATAATGAGTGAAGAAGGTGAACTGAATTTTCAAAGCGATCATTATTATAGTAGCCTACAACTTCCGTCCTTGTAAAGTGTTACAAAGGTACAGAACTACAAAGGTACAGAACTAAGTGATACGGCAAGTCTAGAGGTGACAGGACTAGATTTTCACAGTCGTACTGCGCCCCAGGAACCACAGATTACGGAAAACAACCCACGATACCGCTTACCGAAGTGTAAAAAACGCCATGATTGCCAAGAAGGTTTCATATAACAGCGAGTTACAGTACTGCACATTTTGTGTGTGCGTGCGGTGGTGTGTGTGTGTGTGTGTGTGTGTGTGTGTGTGTATGTGTATCAACCTAGTGCGTAAGTGACAAACACCATTTGATGTGGCCCGCCACGAATTCCTCTCCTGTGCTAACCACTTCATCTCCGAGTAGCACTTGCAACTTAGGACCTCAATTATTTGCTGGATGCATTGCAATCTCTGTCTTCCACTACAGTTTTCTCCCTCTACAGCTCCCTCTAGTATCATGGAAGTCATTCCCCGATATCTTAACAGATGTTCTGTCATCCTTGTCCCTTCGCCTTGCCAGTGTTTTCCACTTATTCCTTTCCTCTCCGATTCTGCGCAGAACTCCCTTATTCCTTACCTTATCGGTCCACCTAATTTTCAACATTCGTCTGTAGCACCACATCTCAAATGTTTCGATTCTCTTCTGTTTCGGTTTTCCAATAGTCCATGCTCCACTGCCATGTAACGCTGTACTCCAGACGTACATTCTCAGAAATTTCTTCCTCAAATTAAGGCATGTGTTTGATACTGCTAGACTTTTCTTGACCAGAAATGCTCTTTTTGCCAGTGCTAGTCTGCTTTTGATGTTCTCCTTGCCCCGTCTGACATTGCTTATTTTGCTGCCTAAGTAGCAGAATTCCTTACTTCATCTACTTCGTGACCATCAATCACGATGTTACTTTTCTCGCTTTTTTTATTTCTGCTATTACTCTCTACTTTCGTCTTTCTTCGAATGACTCTCAATTCATATTCCGTACTCATTAGACTGTTCATTCCATTCAGCAGATCATGTAATTCTTCTTCACTTTCATTCAGGATAACAACAACAGCGAATCGTATCATTGATATCCTTTCACCTTGAATTTTAATTCCACTCCTGAATCTTTCCTCTATTTCCATCACTTCTTCGACGTACAGATTGTACAGTAGTGGGGAAAGACTTCATCCCTGTCTTACAGCCTTTTTAATCCAACACTTCTTTCTTGGTGGTCCACTCTTATTATTCCCTCTTCGCTCTTGTACATATTGTATATCACCCGCCTCTCCCTATATCTTACCAGAATTTCGAACATCTTGCACCATTTTACATTGTCGAACGCTTTTTCCGCGTCGACAAATACTATGGACACGTCTTGATTTTTCTTTATTCTTGCTTCCATATCAGCCACAACGTCAGAATTGCCTCTCTGGTGCCTTTACCTTTTCTAAAGGCAAAGTGATCGTCATCTAACACATCCTCAATTTTCTTTTCCATTCTTCTGTATATTATTCTTGTCATCAACTTGCAAGCATGACCTGTTAAGCTGACTGTGCGGTAATTCTCGCGCTTGTCAGATGATGTGGAAATGAGTGGATGGTATTTTTCCGAAAGTCAGATGGTATGTCGCCAGACTCATATATTCTACACACCAACGTGAATAGTCGTTCTGTTGCCATTTCCTCCAATGATTTTAGAAATTCTGATGGAATGTTATCGATCCCTTCTGCCTTATTTGATCTTAAATCCTCCAAAGCTCTCTTAAATTCTGATTCTAATACTAGATCCCCTATCTCTAAATCGACTCCTGTTTCTTCTTCTGTCACAACAGACACATCTTTTCCCTCATAGAAGCTTTCAGTGTACCCTTTCCACCTATCTGCTCTCTCCTTTGCATTTAACAATAAAATTCCCGTTGCTCTCTTAATCTTATCACCGCTGCTTTTAATGTCACAGAGGGTTGTTTTGACTTTCCCGTATGCTGAGTCAGTCCTCCCGATAATCATTTCTTTTTCGATTTCTTCACTTTTTCGTGCAGCCATTTCCTCTTCGCTTTCCTGCACTTCCTATTTATTTCATTCCTCAGCGACTTGTTTTGTCTGTATTCCTGAATTTCCCTGAACATATTTGTACTTCCTTCTCTCATCGATCAACTGAAGTGTGATCTGTCACCCACAGTTTCTCTGTAGTTACCCTCTTTGCACCTACGTTTTTCTTTCGACTTCTGTGATTCCCTTTTTTGGAGATGTCCATTCCTCTTTAACTGTACTGCCTACTGAGCTGTTCCTTATTGCTGTATCTATAGCCTTTGAGAACTTCAAGCATATCTCAACATTCCTTGGTATTTCTGATCCCACTTCTTTGCTTATTGATTCTTCCTGACTAACCTCTTAAAATTCATCCTGCTCTTCATCACTACTACATTGTGATCTGATCTGAGTCTGTATTTGCTTCTGGGTACGCCTTACAGTACAGTACCTGATTTCGGAATCTCTGACTGACCATCGTGTAATCTAACAGAGATCTTCCCGTATCGCCTAGCCTTTTCCAACTATACCTCCTCCTCCTACTGTCATTGTTGAACACAGTATTCGCTATTACTACCTGAAATTTATTACAGAACTCAATTAACTCTCTCCTCCCTCTTTCATTGTCCCGAGCACATTCTCCTGTAACCTGTTCTTCTACTCCTTCCCCTACAACTGCATTCCAGTTCCCCGTGACTATCGGATTCTCATCTCCCTTTATGTGCTGTATTACCCTTTCAATATCTTCATACAATTTCTCTGTCTCTTCATATTCAGCTTACGAGATCGTTGTCGGTGTTGGTTTGCTGTGGATTCTGACAAGAACAACCCTACCACTGAACTGTTCGCTCTAACACATTCTTTGCCTTACCGTTCTGTTCATAATGAACCCTACTCCCGTTATACCATTTTCTTCTGCTGTTGATATTACACTATATTATCCTTGTCTTCTTTCCATTTCACTTCACTGACCTCTGCTATATCTAGACTGGGCCTTTGCAATTCCCTTCTCAGATTTTTCTAGTTTCCCTACCACAGTCAAGCTTCTGATAGTCCACGACCCCACACGTAGAAGGTTATCCTTCCTTTCCTTACTCAATCTTTTTCTCATGGTCACCTCCCAATTGGCAGTCTCTTCGTGGAGATCCGACTGGGGGATTATTCTGGAATCTTTTGCCAATAGAGAGATGATCATGACACTTTTTCAATTACAGGCCACATTTCCTGTGGATATACGTTGCCTGTCTTTAATACAGTGATTTCCATTGCCTTCTGCGTCCTCTTGCCGTAGATCATTGCTGATTATTCCGCCTTTAGGGTCAGTTTCCCAACCCAAGGACAAGAGAGTGCCCTGAACCTCTATTCGCTCCTACGTTCTCTTTGACAAGACCTTTGGTAGAGGAAGGGTGACGTCTTATGCCGGAAGTCTTCGGCAGCCAGTGCTAATTATTAATCAAAATTTAAGCAGTGGCGGGTTTCGAACGCGGGACCAAAGACATTTTGATTGCTAATCAATGACGCTACTCCTTTTTTTCAATTAGTTCTTTATTATTCGCTCTATTTGTTCGGGGCGGACGTCCCATGACCCTTCTCATTATATATATATATATATATATATATATATATATATATATATATATATATATATATATATATTACAGAGAGCAGCTAAACCTCTGACGGAACACGCTGAACTACCCTGCCGGCAGTCCTAGCTTACGGGTTTGTGATGTTGTAGAACTAGTCTGCTAATTTGTGTTACGACCTCTAGCCTTGGTCGACCACAAAATGAGTTCAGATGCTTACGAAAGCTTGAAGAAATGAATTACATACACAGTGCTATCTTACAATACATTTATTCACTACCGGTTTCGATCATGAACCATTTTCACAGTGGAAAAAATATATGTTGTGACAACTTCACATGTCACACATGGTATTTAACCAGAAAAATATACGCCATTTCTGACAAGTGGTGTTGTCACGGTAGATATTTTTTCACTGTGAATATGGTCCATGATCGAAACCAGTAGCGAATGAAGGTATTGTAAGACATCACAGTGTGGTATCATGCGTTTCTCCCAGTACTTCGACGCTGTAGACAGATGTCTGAAAAACATTTTTGATTATGAAAACATTTCAGACAATAGTGTACTTTCCAAGAGGTGGAAATTGTTTTCTGAATCTGTCAACCACAAAGATGGAACCACTGAATCGTAGTTCGAAGCTGAACAGAGAGATTTGTTAAAAAGTTCCTCAAAGCCCAGACATGATCATATGAAATATCTCTCGGATTAATTACAATCGTTTTACTGAATACTCTTCAACAAGCAGGTATTATGCTTCCCGGTTAGACCGATTAGAACTCAGAGGAAACCTTCCCCCGAAGATAAAACGCTGCAACAGTTCTGAAACGATATCCTACACGATTGTAGTTACTTGACTGGAAAGAACAGCGATATATGTCATGAAACATTTCACTGCATAATGTAGTTCTCGGCTTTCTTGAGGGTTCACGATAGCAGTTTACTTGCATTAAATAAACGGTTCAAAATCAGAATTAGCGGAAAATGCCCACAGAATTGTGGTTATCCACTGTGCCACCTCACTCTCCGTTATTTTGTGGCCGATAGTTGAACACTGTACAACGTCGGTTTCACTCGTGTCCATTTCTGTTTTCCACACTAATCTCGACACGCCTAGCAAAATTTATTAAGAGAGCATAAGGCCGCTGTGACTCACGGAGCTTCAGGACGTTGCTTCCCTGAACTCCCCAAGGTAAACTTGCGGTCCTAAAAGCGTTCTTACCTTTGACACACCCGGATGAAGGCACGCGGCCGCCATATTCCTGTAATCAAAATGCCTTTTTATGACGTCAGATATTTTCGGCCTATGAATCATGCTAGCCACATTTCCCGCAGGAAATAGCTAAAGCATTCATCGGTCACGATTCTCGGTGACTGCACGGTGTTCTTGGAAAAGCAGAAAAAGGATACAATCAGCGTATATTTGATGTTCATATACCGCTAAGCAAATCCTTACAGCGAACACGGGAGTTAACTTCAATTTTCTTTCCAGAGGTACCGTTGTGTCGTATCCTTAGAGAGACATCAACTGGGAAGGAAACTGGATACAGTGACTTTGTAGCGTGTTTCTACGGTATGCGTTTTCTACACCATGCGCTGTGCTTCATGGACGCGCTATAAATACGACTGAGAGCTATACGTAGTTGTTCGTTTCAGAAGTATACCCATGACTTCTGTATGAGAAGGAAGCTAGTTTCTTATGCGTTGCACCCATTATCAGTGAATAAAAGTCCCCAAAGAACCGTAACTGAAAATCATCTCAAAAACCTTAAGTGTTTTCTTAGGAAAAGACTATCTAAGCCGTAAAAAGTTGCATTAAGTTATTCAGTGGATAAGGCTTACTCTTTTCCGGGTTTAGCACCATATTTGCAGGCTCTTACATCAACCAGCAGAAATCATTCATCACTACAGAACAGAAAAGTATTTTATTAGAACGTTTGTGTCAAAATTCTTCAAATGATATTTTGTGACATCAACTACAAACGCAGTAAGCAGACCCGATAAAAAGCCCTGTGCGTAATACGATAGCGTATAGATGCAGAGAAGATGATTTGTTGTCCATGCGTGCTCTGATTCTGAAGCTTTTATGGAAGAATCATGCAAACAACAAAGAATGTTTTCTACCAGTTGATATAAGAGCCTGCAAATACGCTGCTAAATCCTGAAAAGAGTAAATTTTATCCACTGAATAACTTATTAAGTTCAATTAATGCAACTTTTACGGCTTTGACAGTTTTTTCCAGAGAAACAACTTAATGCTTTTGAGATGATTTTCAGTTACGGTTCTTTGGAGACTTTTATTCACTGATAATGGGTCAACGCATAAAAAACTAGCTTCCTTCTCATACAGAAGTCACGGGTATACTTCTGAAACGAACAGTTATGTCTAGCTCTCAGTCGTATTTATAGTGCTTCCATGAAGCACAATGGGTGGCATAGACGACAAAAAGTCTTAGTAAACTGAGCGATCATGTGCTCTTACAACAATGGCAGAAATGTCTGGAACGCCCTTCGTTTTTCAACTTCAACTGTTTTACCTTGCTTCTGCAGATTGCCATATCAGATTCCTGAAGAGAAAAGTAATCAGTATAATATTCCACATGAAACTTTTTAATCTATAGTAACTTGTACAGGCGTAGTTTGCTGAAACACGTTATAACAGTTGTATAAAAATAGACTGCTCCAAACAGTTATTTCAATGTATAACACAGAAAACGGAATTCTAAAAATTTTTACTGTTTGGAGAACAGCATATTGCAATGGGACAGTACCTCTGTTGTCCTCGTACCGAAGAAGCACGAACCAAAATCTCTGTATCCAGTCTCTTTCCCGATTGATGTCTCTCTAAGGATACGAAACAACGGTACTTCTGGAAAGAGAATTGAAGTAAACTCCTGTGTTCGCTGTAAGGATTTGCTTTGCGGTATATGAACAGCAAATGTACGCTGAATGTATCCTTTTTCTCCTTTTCCAAGAGCACTGTGCAGTCACCGAGAATCGTGACCGACAGATGCTCCGGGAGTGGACAACATTCTGTCAGAACTACTGACAGCCTTGGGAGAGACAGCCATGACAAAACTCTTCCATGTGATGTGAAAGATGTATGAGACAGGCAAAATACCCTCAGATGTCGAGAAGACTATAATAATTTCAATTCCAAACAAATCGTTGCTGACAGGTATGAAAATTGCCGAACTGTTATTATAACAAATCATCGTTGCAAAATACTAACATGAATTCTTTACAGAAGAATGGAAAAACTGGTAGAAACCGACCTCGGGGAAGATCAGTTAGGACTTCGCAGAAATGCAGTAACACACAAGGGCATGAAAGGGAAGCTGCGGTTCAAAAGGGAGTGAGACAGGGTTGAGGGATGTAGCCTAGCCACAATGTTATTCAATCCGTACACTGAGCAAGCAGTAAAGGAACCCGAAGAAATACTTGGAGTAACAAAGTTCAGGGAAAAGAAATAAAAGCTCGGAGGTTCGCTGATGACAGTGTAACTCTGTCAGACAGCAAAGAACTTGGAAGATCAATTGAACGGAAAGGACAGTGTCTTAAAAGGAGGACATAACAAGGATTATAAAATGTAGTAGAATTAAATCAAGTTCTGATGAGGGAATTGAAAGGAGGACATAACAAGGGTTATGAAATATAGTAGAATTAAATCAAGTGCTGATGAGGGAACTGCATTAGGGAACTAGACACGTAAGGAAGTATATGAGTTTTGCTATTTGGGCAGCAAAATAACTGATTACGGCAGCAATAGAGACGACATAAAATGTAGGCTGGCAATGACAAGAAAAGCGTTTCTGAAAAAGAGAAATTTGTTAATATTGAATATAGATTTCAGTATTAAGAAGTCTTCTCTGAAGATATTTGTCTTGACCGTAACCGTGTATGGATGCGATTCATGGACGATAAACATTTTAGACAAGAAGAGAATAGAAGCTTTTCAGCCGGCCGAAGTGGCCGTGCGGTTAAAGGCGCTGCAGTCTGGAACCGCGAGACCGCTACGGTCGCAGGTTCGAATCCTGCCTCGGGCATGGATGTTTGTGATGTCCGTAGGTTAGTTAGGTTTAACTAGTTCTAAGTTCTAGGGGACTAATGACCTCAGCAGTTGAGTCCCATAGTGCTCAGAGCCATTTGAACCATTTAGAAGCTTTTCAAATGCTGTGCTATAGACGGGTGCTGAAGATTAGACGGGTAGATCGCGTAAGTGATAATGAAGTACGGAATAAAGCTAAGAAATTGTTGGCACAACTTGCTAAAAGGAGGGATCGTTTGATGGGACACATTCTGACACGTCAAGGGATCGCCAATTTAGTACTGGGGGAAAGTGTTAGAGGCAAAAATCGTAGAGGGAGACCAAGTGATGAATTCACCAAACAGAATCAGAGGGATGTAGGGTGTAATAGTTATTTGGAGATGAAAAGATTTACACAAGAAGAGAATTGTGGAGACCTGTATAAAACCCGTCTTCGGACTGAAGGCCACAACAACAGCAAACAACATGGGTGCTCCAAACGACCTTTTCACGGCTACATCATAAATCCTAATTGAAGAAAAAGACTGGACATTAGCAATAACAACTGTTTTTTAATATGCCATTCGTTTTATGTCTTATTTATTTATGTATTTTAAAGTATTTTTGGCTGTATTTCAAATGTAGTGCTACACGCTGAATAATAAATACTACATATAGTTAATTTAAAATAAATCTGTTTTAAAACATGTTAGTAGTCCTTTTAAAATTAATCTGACTCAGAAGCAGTGTTTAGCGCAACGAAAATATCACACATGAAAATTTCTTGCTCAGTGTCTGAAGACTGACACAAAACATGACGTGGTATCAGACAAAAGACGCACTACAGCTTTTTTGCAAGATTCTTCGTTCTTACATCATCAGTATAGAAGCCTCGTAACACCAGTCATTACCGTCCCTAAAGGGTTCTTCTTTCATGTTCATCTCCTTCAGAGTAGACAGAGCAGAAGTGAGACACATCACCCTCCTCTCTTTTTCTACTCCTGGTAGTTTCCTTGGTTTTCTCGACTGGTGCTGGCTCTCGAAGGATGTGGAAAGCATGAGGTTTCATGTGATCAAAAATGTTTGGTGTTTTCTGTAAGCTATGTTGGCGCGATAACTTCATTTAAGATAGCATTCTTGTTGAATGAAAATATTCCCTTTTCCTAAGCATTAATAATATTCTTCTCGCTGAAAGTATGGACGAAAACAAATGGTTCAAATGGCTCTAAGAACTATGGGACTTAACTGCTGAGGTCATCAATCCCCTAGAACTTAAAACTACTTAAACCTAACTAACCTAAGGACATCACACGCATCCATGCCCGAGGCAGGATTCGAACCTGCGACCGTAGCGGTCGCTCGGCTCCAGACTGTAGCGCCTAGAACCGCTGGGCCTCTCCAGCCGGCAAGTCTGGACAAAACTGGATTTAGTAGCGTGTGGAAGTTAGTCCCACTGGATTTCCCTGTTTCGTTTTCTTCCACATTCGAACTCACGCTATCTGACCAGTGTGATCTGAGGTACCTTACAGCATCTCCAGATGCTGCAGAAGATGTACAGTATGTGCAAGAAAAATCGGTAAGAAGATGCTGTTCTCCTCTGACGTCTTTATTGTGGTTCAAATGGCTCTGAGCACTATGGGAATTAACATCTGAGATCATCAGTCCCCTAGAACGTAGAACTACTTAAACCTAACTAACCTAAGGACATCACACACATCTATGCCCGAGGCAGGATTCGAACCTCCGACCGTAGCGGTCGCGCGGTTCCAGACTGAAGCGCCTAGAACCTCTCGGTCACCGCAGCCGGCCATCTTTATTATGTTTAGACTGTTGTGCGAGGCACTGGATTCCATAACGAAGACAACTGCCTGCGTGTGTGGAACTGAATTTGTGGAAAATTGGTACTATTGCAGGAATATCTCGCTAGTGATTCACCCTTTTGGAGAAAGTTTCACCACAACATTCGGCAAACAATCCCTTTTTAGCTGTTCACTCCATCGAACTTACTTAAAAATGATTATATGAGGACATGAAACTGGCTCATTGCTGTCGGGACCAAACACTATACTCAAGTCACAACGTCAACCTGACACCGCGCGAGATGGGGTGTTCTGCAGCTCGCGAACTACGTGACGCACAGACTGTGTGCAGTCCACTCAACGTGAGTTAGTTCTTCAGGAAACGTCTGAAGCATTTTGCGCAGGAGGAACAGGACTATTTCTTTCCGCCGACTGGATTATGCGCCAGTCTTCTCATCCCCATACTTGTCAGTCAACGGTCTCCATGATGCACATGCACAGTTGCCCGTCAGATAACAACTTCATTTTTGAGTCATCACATCACACCTACTACAACGCACCTTTCAGCAGCGTCAATCCAAACAACGATCTTTGCACAATCAAAATGTGTTTGCGGTTAGATGGCGTTCAACAGAGGGCTTATCATCACTCTGTTATTTCTGAAATGCAAATACGGTGGCTTGTAGCTATTCTTTAACACTAATGTTCACTGTATTCAGCAATGTCAGACTATAGACAATGTCTTTGTCTTCAGGAGTCGTAGCCTGTAGTCTTTGAGCCACCGATCTCCTCTACCGCTCTTGCATAATTACGGTCACAGTTGTCCCACACGTTGCTGAAACGTAAAGGCGATTGTGAAGAAATCGCTGTTCCTTACCAGTTTTGAATCGGTGTTGGTGTATTTGTTACGTTATCTAGTGTAATCGTAGGGGAGTGTTGCTTGGAATGCTATTCATGCTTTTACCTCTAGCCAACCCTCTAGTGAAGCTTAATATATTTCTCTATTTCCTTTTGAAAAGATGGCATTCATTTTATGTGTGTCGCAGTCCTTTTCTGAAATTACAAAAATTACTCCGTAAAAGTATGGTTTTTCTAAATGTGAAAAACTATTCCACGATACAACATGATCATGCACCTAGGAATGAGTAGTCTATTTAAATTTAAAAGTGTTCCAGCCGAGAAAATCTTGTCAGTTCCGTCCGTATTTAATAGTCTACGTACTGCGTTATTACTTACTACAGGCCAATAACTAGTAAGTGAAATCAAATTAAAAAGTAGTATCATCAAAAACCAGTTACAAATTAAAAGCATTATGATACAGAAGCTGTTGGCAAGTAACACACATTTCCATTTTCAGGACAGGGAAAATTGTTAAGGTATTAAAGAAACTCAGTTCATTTGCAAACGTCAACGTGTTCCATGGCAGAATACTTTCCGTTTGGTGCATTACTGATGACCTATGGCTTAACCTGCCACACGTTACGTAAGTATACGTAATATACATAATTTTAAACACTATTAAACTATGTAACCTAAGAATTAATTGTGCACTCCGAATAGCTTTAATATATCGTACAGCACTTAAATATGTAGAACTCGTAATTTTTTTAAACGCTGCACAAAACATAACTCCATGTCTCACAACAACAAGAACACTAGAAAATGGCGGAAACTGGTATGGCGGTGTCTATTACACATACCTTTATACAGGCATGATTCTAAAAGAGGTCACTATATTGAAACACTGACCACGTAACTTCATGTGTTCTTAGGTACATTGTCCTCCAGGTACAGCACTCACCCGTACAACAGACTGTGACTAACATGATATAACATATGTCTCAGATTCTCTACAAGTATACAATATACGCAAGAATTAGAAATAGATGTCGGAAGGAGGGCGGGAGGGGGGGGGGGGGGGCGAAGCACTCCTGGTGTCATGGGGAATAGAACAGTTCAGTGTGTGACGAAATTTTGATGTCATCAAGCCTTCTACTGGCCGTCAGCATGATAATCGCCTACAGGGTGAGCAAGACGCACCGTGTCAGTGCATGTGATCATGGTTGGATCGTTCGTTCCTGTTACATAGGATACTGAAGCTCCGTAGTTGCGCGCGCACTCGGCACTGTGTCAATGGTGTGTCGTGAGTATCTACAGAGTAAAAAGTCGTGTTGATGATAGATGTCGCTGTCCACTATCACGGATTATAATAGAGAACATATGGATCACAGTGTATAAGTCACTCGCCAATTCAGCATTGGCCCATAATCAGAGAGCTGCCGTACTACCAGAACCATCTGCTCATTCTTCACGGGTCAGAGCTTTGGACGAATTGGTCACCATTGGACACTCGATCCAAATGAAAGAGATCGTTTCCACTGATGATTGACGGTACTCATTGTAGACACTGATACCCTGCAATGGTGCCGTACGAGTAACTCTAATGTAAGTGAGGCGATGTATTGTGATTGTCGACAGGGAAGTTGACTACTATATTCTCTTGTGGGGGATATACAGGAAGAATGAAATGGGGCTCCTAATAAGTCTGTCATTGTTTCTCATCGTGAATGAAATACACCAACTGATGAAATGTACCCAGGCATCCCTTTGCAGTGCGCAACTGACCACTATAGAGGTCACGGAAGGTGGACCAAAAATGGCTCTGAGCACTATGGGACTTAACATCTGAGGTCATCAGTCCCCTAGAACTTAGAACCACTTAAACCTAACTAACCTAGGAACATCAC
This sequence comes from Schistocerca americana, assembly GCF_021461395.2. Lineage (NCBI taxonomy): Eukaryota > Metazoa > Arthropoda > Insecta > Orthoptera > Acrididae > Schistocerca > Schistocerca americana. The sequence continues at coordinate 613,504,452 of NC_060119.1, read as the reverse complement.
ATACATCCATGCCCGAGGCAGGACTCCGGCCGGCGAAGGTGGACCCAGCAGTATAAAAGGAAGTGGGAGCGTTGTGTTGTCAGCAGCAAAGCAGTAACAGGAGAATGGGCCAGTCAGGACAGATTAGTGACTTCGAACGTGGGCTAGTCACTGGCTGTCACCTAAGTAAGAAACCCAACACAGATATTTCAACCCTTCTAAAGTTGCCCAAGGCGACTGTTGCTAACATGACTGTGAACTGGTGATGCGATGGTACAACCACAGCTAAGCAAGACCAGGCAGCATTTTGGGGGCGTGATAGTAAAAAATTGCATTAAGTAAGCGGAAGAAATCATTCGTGAGGTCCAAAGTGCTACCAGCAGTCCTGCTAGTACAGTGACTGCGCTTATGGAGCTAAAAACAATCCACAGTGGGCGAGCAACGTCTCATAAGCCACTCACTTCTGTATCCAATGCTAAGCGACATTCGTGGTATAAAGAGCGACGCCACTGTGCAGTGGATGACCGGAAACGAGTGATTTGGAGTGGTGAATCACGCTATACCATTTGGCAATCTTATGGAAGGGTTTAGGTTTAAGGAATGCCTGGAGAACGTTACCTGTCGTCGAATGTAGTGTCTCCAGTAAAGTATGGAAGGAATGATGTTACGGTATGGGTATGCTTTTGGAGAAATTTGGATTTTTTTGGTAAGGTTTTATGGGACCAAACTGATGAAGTCATCGGTCCCTGAGCTTACGCACTACCTAATCTAACTTAAACTAACTTATGCTAAGGATAACACACACACACACATACCCATGCCCGAGGGAGGACTCGAACCTCCGACGGAGGGAACCGCGCAGGGAATGCTTTTCGTGGTTAGGGTGTGGTCCCCGTACTGCGCTTAAGAAAACACTAGATGAATAAAGATACGATTATCTTTTAGAGCATTGTGTACTGCATGTGATTGAGGAACAATTCGGGGGCGATGATTGTATCAGCATGACACTGCACCCTATCATAATGTAGCATCTGTGTGGCAGTTGTTGTGGATAATAATATTCTTGAAATAAATTTCATGTCCAGAGTCCCGATCTGAACCCAACTGAACGCCTGTGGGATGACTTGCTATGTCGAGTTCCGCCCATACCCCAGTGTCCGGTATCACTACCTTCTCTGGCTCAAAAATGGTTCAAATGGCTCTGAGCTCTAAGGGACTTAACTTCGGAGGTCATCAGTCCTCTAGAACTTAGAAATACTTAAACCTAACTAACCTAAGGACATCACACACATCCATGCCCGAGGCAGGATTCGAACCTACGACCGTAGCGGTCGCGCGGTTCCAGACTGTAGTGCCTAGAACAGCTCGGCCACTCGGGCCGGCTACCTTCTCTGGTTTCAGCTATTTAGAAGAATCGACTGCCGTTCTTCCACAGACACTCAGACACCTCATTGAAAGTGTCCCCAGCAAAGTTCACTCTGTCATAAAGGTTAAGGATGGAAATAGCCAACATTATTGTCTGCTATTGGGTGTTCGGGTACATTTGACCAGGTTGTGTAGGTATCTGCAGGCTCACCGAATGCTTTCACTTGTTCGGCTACATTATCCGGCAGACGACCTACACTAAGTGATCAAAAGCATCCGGACACCTGGCTGAAAATGACTTACAAGTTCATGGCGCCCTCCATCGGTAATGCTGGAATTCAACATGGTGTTGGCCCACTCTTAGCCTTGATGGCAGCTTCCACTCTCGCAGGCATACGTTCAATCAGGTGCTGGAACGTTTCTTGGGGAATGGCAGCCTGTTCTTCACGGAGTGCTGCACTGAGGAGAGCTATCGATTCCGGTCGGTAAGGGCTGGCACGAAGTCGGCGATCCAAAACGTCCCAAAGGTGTTCTATAGGCTTCAGTTCAGATCTCTGTGCAGGCCAGTCCATTACAGGGATTTTATTGTCGTGTAACCACTCCGCCACAGGCCGTACATTATGAACAGATGCTCGATCGTGTTGAAAGATGCAATCGCTATCCCCGAATTGTTCTTCAAGAATGGGAAGCAAAAAGGTGCTTGAAACATCAATGTAGGCCTGTGCTGTGATAGTGCCACGCAAAACAACAAGGGGTGCAAACCCCCTCCATGGAAAACACGACCACACTATAACACAACAGCCTCCGAATTTCACTCTTGGCACTACACACGGTGGCAAATGACGTTCACCGGGCATTCGCCGTACCGACACCCCCCATCGGATCACCACATTGTGTACCGTGATTCGTCACTCCACACGTTTTTCCACTATTCAATCGTCCAATGTTTACGCTCGTTACACCAAGCGAGGCGTCGTTTGGCATTGACCGGCGTGATGCGCGGCTTATGAGCAGCCGCCCGACTATGAAATCCAAGCTTTCTCACCTCCCACCTAACTGTCATAGTACTTGCAGTGCTTCTTGATGCACTTTGCAATTCCTGTGTGATGGTCTAGATAGACATCTACCTATTATACATTACGACCCTCTTCAACTGTCGGCGGTCTCTGTCACTTAACAGACGCGGCCGGCTTTTGTGCTGTACGTGTCCCTTCACGTTTTCACTTCACTATCACATCGGAAACTGTGGACCTAGGGATGTTTAGGAGTGAGGCAATCTGGCGTAAGACGTATGACCCAAGTGACACCCAATGACATGACCACATACGAAGTCCGTGAGTTCCGCGAAGCGTCCCATTCTGTACTCTCACGATGTCTAATGACTACTGAGGTCGCTGATATGGAGTACGAATGTTTTTGGGGGTGTCCGGATACTTTTGATCACATAATGTATATGCACCACATCATCGTTCCTCAAACGTGTCGGAATGAGTGTGCTTATACTATTATCTGTGTGTGTGTGTGTGTGTGTGTGTGTGTGTGTGTGTGTGTGTGTGTGTGTGTGTGTGTCCGTTTCCTGTTTCGCCTGACCATAATTCTACTGAAAACACCTGGGAACCCATCGAATGAGATGTCTGCGCCTTGGGTTTAGCTCAGTCCAGTAGGTTTGAAGAGGCTGTTGAGTGGTCATGGATCAGAATCGCTCCCCAACATTTCAGTGTATCGTAGAACCCATACCGCAACGCATCGCCATTGTCATCTGTGCGAAGTGAGTACTATTTCTTATTTCGTTGGTTGCAAATAACTGTAAAGTGGGTAGTGGAGTTAAGTTGCATGTGCATCTTCATATAAGAGGCGTTTTGCTTAATGACACTCTATCTTCCTCTTTTACTCACAACTAGAAATTGTTGGACACTGATTGTGCTGTAGTGTACTAAGTAATAAGGTACTATGTATTGATTTCAATAATTGTTGACAGGGTTACCCCAAAACGCATCATGAAAGTAAAATTGTCTTGGCGACCAATAAGAGTGTCTTACCATTTAGTGCCAATCTACACCTACATGGATACTCCACAAATCATACTTAAGTGCATGGGCAGAGGGTTCATCGAACCACCTTCGCAGTAACTCTCTATCATTCTACTCTCCAACAGCACACGGAAAAAACGAAAACTATGTCTTTTCGTGAAAGCTCTGATTTCCCTTATTTTGTTATGATGATCGTTTCTCTCTATGTAGACACTTCAAAATAATATTTTCACATTCGGAGGAGAAAGTTGGTGATTGAAATTTCGTGAGAAGTTTCGATCGCAATGAAAAATGCCTTTGTTTTAATCATGTCAACCCCAAATCCTGTATTATGTCTGTGACTCTCTCTCCCCTATTTTGCTATAACACAAAACGTGTTGCTCTTCTTTGCACTTTCTCCGTTAATCCTATCTGCTAAGGATCCCAGAATGCGTGGCAGCCCTCCACAAGAGAACGGACAAGCGTAGTGTAGCAGTCTCTTTAGTAGATTTTCTGAGTGTTCTAAGTGTTCTGCCAATAAAACGCAGTCTTTGATTTGTCCTCCCCACAGCGTTTTGTACGTATTCTTTCCAGTTTAAATTGTTCGTAATTGTAATTCCTAGTTATTTAGTTGAATTTACGGCCTTTAGATGAGACTGATTTGACATGTAAGCGAAGTTTAACGGATTCCTTTGAGCACTCTTCATTATTCATGGTTCACTGCCAATTTTCGCACCATTCAGATATCTTTCCTAAATCGTTTTGCAATTTGTTTTGATCTTCTGATGAGTTTATTAAACGATAGCATTATCTGCAGACAAAGCCACCTGCTCAGATTGTCTCCTAAATCGACTACGTAGATAAAGAACAGCAAAGGGCCTAGAACGCTACCTTGGGGAGCGCGAAAAATCACTTCTGTTTTACTCGATGACTTTCTGTCAGTTACTACAAACTGTGAACTCTCTGACAGGAAATCACGAATCAGCCACATAATTGAAACGATGTTCCATAAGTAATTTCACTACAAGCCGCTTCCGTGGTACATTGTCAAAAGCCTTTTAGAAATCTAGAAATACATAGTCAATTTGAAATCCCTTGTCAACAGCACTCAACACTTCGTCTGTGTAAAGAGCTAGTTGTGTTTCACAAGAACGATGTTTTCTAAATCCGTGTTGACTGTGTGTCAATAGACCGTTCTCTTCGATGCAATTCATAATGTTCGAACACGATGTACGTTCCATAATCCTGCTGTATATCAACGTAAATGATACGGGTCTTTAATTTAGTGGAATACTCCTACAACCTTTCTTGGATATTGGTGTGACCTGTAAAACTTTCCAGTCTTTCGGTACCGATCTTTCGTCTTCTTAAGTTTGGAACTATTGCATCAGCATACTCTGAAAGGAACCTAATTGGTATATAGTCTGGACCGGAAGACATGCTTTTATCAAATGATTTTAGTTGCTTCGCTACCCGAGGGTATCTATTTCTAAGTTACTCATGTTGACAGCTGTTCTTGGTTCGAATTCTGGAATGTTTACTTCGTCTTCTTTGATGGAGGAATTTCGAAAGGCTGTGTTTAGTAAGTCTCTTTCGTAGCACTGTCGTCGATAGAATGAGGGTTGCCCAGAAAGTAATGCACCGCATTTATTCTTCAACAATTCTTTATTGAATATAATGAGAATTACACACACGAAAGAATGGAGTTTTATCTACACACCCTATTTTTCCACGTAATCTCCACCTCTCTTCCTCCAGCGCGAAGCAAGGGCGTGTATGCCCTGTCGGTACCAATCCTTGTCCTAATGGCGGAGCCAGTGCTTCACTGGGTGAATCGCCTTCTCATCGTCCTCAAAATGTCTTCCACGAATGGCATCCTTTAATGGCCCAAAAAAGTAGAACTCCGAGAGGGCTGGGTCAGGTGCGACAGCCGTGGATGGTCCCCCCTACCACTGCAAATCGTGGATCTCTGCCGAACCGCATTCTGACGACCTCATCCTCCATTCCCAGTGGCTAACTGCATTTCTGTCGACGACAGATGCTCCATAGACTTCGCACAAGCGTTTGTGAATATTCACCACAGTTTCTTTCTCTGCAGTGAGAAATTCAATGACAGCACTTACATCACCTACAGACGCCAGTTTGAAACTGTCTCGCAGCAACGCTATCTGTCGGAAGAGGCGGAAACTTGGCGCGCTCACTCAGGAGACTCCAAATAATACATACGTAACTTTTCACATTCATAGCATTGTTTCTGGCTAAAAAAAAATGCGGTGCATTACTTTCTGGGAAACCCTTGTATTTCCATTGTTATCCCGCAGAGAAACCATTGACTTTGTCTTGCCGTTAGCATACTTTACATACGACCAGAATCTTTGATTTTCTGCCGGGTTTCGAGATAAAGTTTCGTTGTGGAAACTACTACAAGCACCTCCTATCGATGTCCTCGCTAAATTTCTAGCTTCTTTAAAAGATAGCCAGTCTTGGAGATTTTGCGTTCGTTTTAAATTTGGCATGCGCTTTTCGTTGTTTCTGTAACAGTGTTCTGACATGTTTTGTTTACCAAGGAGGATCAGCTCCATCGTTTGTTAATTTATTTGGTATAAATCTCTCAATTGCTGTCGATACTATTTCTTTGTATTCAAGTCACATCTGGTCCACTCTTACATTGTTTATTTGGCAGGAGTGGAGACTGTCTCTTGGAAAGGCATCAAGTGAATTTTTATCAGCTTTTTTGAATAGGTAGATTTTTCGTTTATTTTTGGTGCTTTTGGGGGTTATTCAGTCTCACTATGACAACCTTGTGTTTACTAATTCCTGTATCCATTTTGATGCCCATTATTAGCTCAGGATTATTCGTTGCTAAGAGGTCAAGAGTGTTTTCACAATCGTTTACTACTCACGTGGGCTCATGAACTAACTGCTCTAAATAATTTTTCAGAGAATGCGTTAAGCACAGTTTTGGATTATGCTTTTTTGCGTACCTCCGAGTTTAAACATGTATTTTCGCCAACATATCGAGGGTAAATTAAAGTCACCACCAACTAAAATTGTGAGAGTCGGTTACGTGTTCGAAATTAAACTCAATATGGTCTCAGACCTCTTTAGAACTCTTCTAAGCTAGAAAACTAGCTTTCTCGACATCTTCCGTTTGTCCAGTTTTCTAGAGCTACTACAGAAATCACGAAAATTTACCTAACAAATTGATGCATTTCACGGTGCAAATGGGAAATATTGAGTAAGAGTCTGCATAAAAGTAGAACATCATGTCATGTGAAGTTTTCGCATATTGTTTCCAGGATGTCTGTTTAAAATTACTTTATATTATTAAAAAGCGGACTGATGGCAGTGTAAGTACTTATAATACAAATAACAAAAAACGAACACAAAGAAATTAGAAATATCCATAAAGACAATAATTTCGAACATTCCTTATCGCTGATAGTTGTGATACTGGCGCTCTTACGCAATGTACGGCTTTTTCTACAGATAACTAAATAATACATAAAACACAATTGAAGGTAGCGGACTGCTTTCACACAAGAGCGCGCAAAAGAAGTGTTAAGAGCACAAGTTGTTCCATCGCCTAAATTGTGTTGTACAAAAGTGTGAGGGAAGGTAGAAAAACTACGCCTGCGAATCCTGCTCACGTAAGTATAGACCATTCACAAAATACATGCTTGATTCGAGAGTTTTTATTAGCATTTGGAATGAGATAAACGCGAAATAAAGCAAGAACGTCGATGTTAAAAATATAATCTCCATGAACATCTGCTTCTCGTGAATAATATCTTTGATGTATAGATGTTAGGTTTTGTATTGGTTATGATCATCTTGCTTCAGCAATAAGGAACAAGTTACTCCAGTGTGGTACACATGAGAATTTTTTCTCGTCACCATCCACCTAAATCGGGACTGTCACTTACAGAGTCAAATGCAGTCTGAATTTCTGTAAGCAATTCCCAGTGTCACGTCAGCTATGTCGCACCTTGCTTCTGACGACAGCGAGTACTGTTCCGATTTTTCGTGCGATTCACTTACTTTGTCCACCGCAGGGAGAGGGGAAGACGGAGAAGCTGTGCCTTCAGCAGAAACTTCTGTAAGTGTGAATGACGCTAATGATTCAGCTGAAGCTATGGAAGCAGGTCCTCAACTGCCGTGGTATGATGCCACTGAAATGTTTCTGAGGACAGCAGGTCGTAATAATACAGAAGTTGACGACAGCCCAGATCCATCTCGAAATGCACTCTCTGATGAAGCATGGACTGCAGGGTACGATGAGGCGTTAACGCAACCACCTAATGAAAAGGATGACATGCCTCAACTGTTAGACAGGTTGGTGTTGGCAAGTGGTGGTATCACCAAGACTGCAAGATCAGATGATGGATACAACCGGCGAAAAAGCTGCAACATACGCTTGGCAAGATCTTGGTCCTGTCTGCGTACCGGTAGCATGTCGCACAGGAGAACTATGACTGCCCCACCTGCCTCCAACTCGAAACAAATATCATACCTCGAACTCTATAGGAGAAAGATGTACCACATAGGAGCAGCTACGCAGCAAACTGTAAATATAGTAAAACAAGAAGATCAGCAGCATCTGCTAGTGACTTCTAAAGAAAGCTCACAGGAAAAAAACCAGCAATGTGGACCTGAATGTCCCAGTAACACATCAGCCTCTAACGCAAGTGACATACCGGTAGGGAACGTTGACAGAAAATCAGACGAATTTTGCGCTGTTGAGTCCGAAGAAGCAATTGAAGAGCCTTGTACTAACTGTCCTCGAGAGAAACAATTCATTCAAGCTGCCTGCGAATTCACAAAAGCCGTCGGTGACCGTGAGACAGATAACAAAAAACCGTGCATGAAACGCACCACCACCAATGTTAAAAATTTCCGTCAAGCGCCTATAAAATTAGGAAGTCTTGGATTCGACAAGCAAGCGGTGAAAGAGAAATACGAACGCTTTAAAAAGCAGCAATGTTATGGAGAACAAGTTAACATAAGAAATCGAATAAAAATGTCGCAAACCCAAAAGACATATGATAAATCAGTCGAGGATAAAAAATATGTAAATGTAGGGAAATCAAATGTGCAAGTGTCAGATGTCGTTTCCAAAAAGAGTGGACTTGTTAGCATAGAACAAAAATCCGGCAGTCGACAGAAGAATGAAACTTCAAAAGCTGCACGTGCGAAGAACTATAGTGAAACTATTCGTGCTAGTGCATTAGCTGCTCGCCGTTCTGGTTTAAAATCCGTGATATTACCATCACGTGACTCAGTGGATTCGATTACGCCATTGGTTGAAAGACACATGAAGGAGAACGAAGTAGTAGACACAATTCGGCGTAGCTTTGGGAGAACAAAATTAAATTTGAAGCCGTAACAAGTGTCAGAGCAGTCTTTTCCAATGTTGAAAATTTTCATGAAATTCTTACGTGAATGTTTCAGTATAATTAAATGGACTGATAATTGTAATCCAGTACAGTCATCTACATAACACAACCTACCGACGACAGGCAACAGGCAGTCTACAGGACCTCACACTGATATCTAAAATGACGTGAATACACATATAGATGTCACCTGCCAATTCCTCCAGAGGATATGCAGAATGAAATTAATAAATTATAAAGCAAACTCAATAAAGTGTTTTCTGATTTAATAACTTGCTGTTAGTTACCTGTAGCACCTTGATATTTCATAATGGCTGGTACTGTTCACATGATTTCCATCAAGATCAGTTTAGCCTATAACAACGTCACTGAAGCAATCTGTGAACATACATGAAGCTGTAACTGTTCTTATTTGTAGCCTATTCTTTGTTTAGTTCAAATATTATGTGGTCACATATATACTTGCTACATTCAGTGGCAAGGTTTGTTAATCTAAAAATCCACCAAATATTTGATCTGTTGATGCAGAATATGTTTCTTTATTGTATAATTAAGCAGAAAAAATGGTTTATCCGCATCTCAACTAACTTTTTGTCCTACATTCTTAAATCAGCAGCAGTTTTCATTTTCCTATTATAATAAGTACTGTGATCATAATCCATCTTGTTTATTCGTGTCAGATAAAGGTTGCCTATTTGTGCATGGTATAAGTTATTCACCAGCCTTCTGCTAAGGCTAAATAGCACTGGTACCACTACAAAACCATTTTGATATCAGCTATCTACTATTTTTAAGCTTTACCATATGTTAATGATCTGCCATTTTTATTTGTAGCAGGTATCAGAATTAGTCCTGATTGCAGATGATACACATTTTTCCTTTGTGCTTGCATTGCTTCAATCCAAGCTTCTTCCATCAGTGTTATTTTAAAAATTCCCATGTTTTGCATGTTTATAATTGTAACTTCTCTCTTGTCTTGTTTCATTTCTGTTTTTGACCTCCTATTTTTGTAGATATGTGATATTAACCCATGAAAATCAGACATTATTGTTTGCAGAACTTTTGCTTCACATTCACTGTTTTCAGTAACCAGTATTAATGATAATTTTATCAATGATGGTCTGGCTAAGATCAGTCACTGTTCTAGGAACATTTAATATTATTCTCATATTGCATTGTAATACGTTCATTTTAAATTTTGTTTTGGTTTTGATTCTTTACCTTTATCTATTTTGTAGTTTTCACATGTTACAGCATCCTTCATTTTAAACTTCAGTAATAATATTGCTAATTGTTTTTTCATAAATATACCCAGAAAATTCTTACTTCACTCATCACTCCAGTAATTTCAAAATCTCTTTCAGTGTTTGCTGGAAGGTTTATTCATTTACTATTCAGTATCATGTAGACTACCAATTTGCTTCTTGTATATGGCAACACCTCCACCTGTATATTTTCGACTAATAATAATTAATCATCTAATAATAATTAATCAGATCATAGTCTCTTATTATTAGACTACAAAGTTCTGCTTCATTTAACCCATGCTCACTGAGGTGTAGTACATTTGGTCGTTTTTCACTCAGGAGCATTTCTACTTCTAGTTTCTTGTTGCCTAGGTATTGGATGTTTTTGTGAATGCTTAAATGTTATTTTCCTTCTGATGACAGGATGTAGCATTTCGCAAACAGCTGACATTGCTGCTGGTAAACTTTTTGTGGTATACGGTCCATGAAACTGATCTGTTCCTAACATTTCATCCAGAATGGTGCTGGATTGTGTACAGTTTTCTGTTTTTTTTTTTTTTTTTTGTTTGTTTGTTTGTTTTTTTTTTTTTTTTTCCTTCGGTTGACGTGATCCACATCATAATGTTTATCATGAATTGGATCTGTGGAACTATTTAACTAATTAAAGCAACTTAATAATCCGCAGTGTCATCAGTGATGTAGGATCTTTGGAGAAAGATGATAGAAAGTAAGTTAATGTAACATTTATTTAATGTATAGAAAACAGTTAAGTGTAACCTTTGTTACATAAATAATAATTGCATTGCATCATTGAGACATTGCTCATATTACTGGAAACATTATGTTACTTCCAGAATGTTATTGCAAAGCCATGATGATATCTTTTGTGCTAATTGAAAGTTTAGAGGACTGTTTTGTGCATATATTTGACTATGCACCTCTCCTCACTTAGTCATATCAAATGCAGTTTGGTCTGCACTTGAATCCATCTTATTGCAGCTATCTACATGGATCACTGCCAGAGGCAATCTGTATGACCTAGACAGTATCCTAATACTAATAGCATCAGTTTTTAAGAGGCATTTCACTGAACATAAATTCTTCTTAAATACAGAGCTGCATAGCAAATATTCTTTATTTGTCCATGGATCATTTCTTACAATGATATTGGACACTTTCATTTTTACATAAAATCTTGCATGTACATAGCTAGTTACAAAAAGGTAGTACATATACATATATTTTATATAATATTCGCAGAAAATTACATCAAAGTACATTATAAAAATGTATATATACACACTATTTAATTTTTTATTTCAAGATATATTTAACACTGTAAGGGCAAGTATTCATCAGACGTCTTTTTAATTTTCTTTTAAAAAGAGGCATACCTTCTATCATCTTTATACATTGTGGTAAACTGTTGTACACTACTTGCCCAGCATTTACAGGTTCTTTGTCTGTTGATTTTAGCCTGTTTCCTTCTATATGATAGTCATTTTTTTATTATTGTACTATGTTCATGATATTCCTTGTTTAGCAATGCAGTGCAGTGGCTCCCTGAATTTATTTCTGCAGGGTTCTCTAGGGCTGATACTTTTGTGATACATTGTACAGCTCTGTTTTGTAATCTTAATACCCTTTGTGTGTGCACATTTGCAGCATTTCCCCATGCCAGGATGCCATATGAGAGGTGTGAATGGACTAGTCCATAGTAAATTGTTTGTAGAGTGTGTCTGTTTACTAACTTTGGCATTTTTCTCATCAGGAATATGCTTGAACCTACTTTGGTGCACATGTTATTTATGTGATTCTCCTATGTCATATACCTATCCAATGTTACACCTAGAAATTTATAGCTGGATGTCTCCTTTAGTTCTAGGTCTCCAAGACTGACTGTGATGTTGTCCAAAGTGTGTTGTTTGTTTGCATGTATCTGTATATATGTTGTTCTGGTTCCATTTATAAAGAGATTGCTTTCCCTGATGTAATTGTTTCAAGTTTTCATATTTAGCAAAGCCTTCTCTTGCAGGTCATCTGTTGTAGAACTGGTAACAACAAATGAAGTGTCATCTGCATACATGACTACACTATCGGATACTGATTTGGTCATATCATTGACATACAAAATGAAAAGTAGTGGACCAAGGGATGGATCCTTGAGGAACTCCATATTCAACAATTTCATAATTTGAAAAGACACTTGTAATATTATTTTTCACTTTTTGCTTTATTTCTACACACTGCTTTCTCTATTTTCCAAAAATGATTTAATGATGTCTGCTGCTTTCCCCCTTATACCATAAAGATGAAACTTTTCTAACAGGATGTCATGACATACACAATCACATACCACAGACTTTCTTCTGTTCATCAAGTGCTTTAGTTACCAGTGTTACAAATTCAGCTATTGCTGTTTTGGTAGATTTGCCCTTTCTGAATCCATGTTGTTCATCGTTAAGAATATTTCATGTTTATATAAAATTTAATATTCTGTCTTTTATTATGGTTTCTATTATTTTAGAGAGTACAGATATAATAGTTATAGGCCTGCAGTTTCCTGGGTCTTTTTTGCAGCCTCCTTTATGTATAGGGATTATTTTACTCTTTTCCAGGCACACTGGAAATATTCCTTTTTCTATAGATAAGTTCATCAGACAGGCTGATGGCTTTACTACCAATTGCAAACAGCATTTAATTAGTTTAGTGGACATACCATCAAGTCCCTCAGTGTTTTTGTTTTTACACTATGTATTATTTTTACAATTTCTGATTCATTAGTTGGAGTCAGGAATAAGCATTTTGTCACACATGGAATTTTTATTGTGTATATTTTGGAAATATTATTTTGAGTTATTAATTTGTCCACAACTTCAATATAGTGTTTGTTTAAAGTATTGCTGAGATTTTGTGCATCCCTTAGTTCCCTCCCATTTACCTCAAGTGTTCTATTATCAGTGTTTTCAACACCTACACCTTTCCTCTTTTCATTTATGAGAGACCATATGGTCTTAGTGGTATTTGTTGAGGTTGCTCTTTTATCAGTTTGGTGTATGTTTTCTTCTTTTCCCTATCCTTATTTTCTTGGGTTGGCCTTAACTGACACTTTTCATACATGCTTTTCACCTCTTCCCTCCCCCTTTTTACCTCTACTGTGACCCAATTTTTATTCTTCTTCTTATTTATTTCTCTAGGTACTAATGGACATGCCACATCCATGTAATGACCTAATGTTTTGCAGAATGATTCTCATCCTTTATCTAGATTTTCTGTTAAGTGTACTTCACTAAAATCTTCGTATTCCAATAGCCTTTGTAGCCTATCTATATTTGTTTGCTTTGTTTGTCTAAACTCTTTAAATATTTTTTTCTGGCTTTCCTATGTTGCCTGCTAATTCAACTACTACCCCATAGTGGTCTGGTATGGTCGTGTTTATGACCTGTACTCTCTGCCTGCTCTGTTGTACATTAGAGATCAAGTGATCTATTAATGTTTCTGTATTTTTATAGTATCTCGTGGGATTGTCCACTGCTAAATAAAGTCCATAAGATTTAATCAGATCTTGAAAACTTCTTATATAGCAGTTGTCATTTAGTGTGTCAATATTTAGGTCACCAGTTACAATTATATAGGAGAATTCTCTGCTAGCCTTGCCTAACAGTACTTCTAACTCTTTTAGAAATCCATTTATCTGACTGTTTGGTGATCTGTAGATACCTATTGTCACACATTTCTCCCCATAATATGTTGTCTGTATTGCTGCAGCTTCAAACAGCAAATAGTTGCAAATGGAACAACTCTGAGCAGAGCAATACTTTGTAACTTGGCCATAGCCACGGGTATGATGAAACATTCACTCAAGATATGCACAAATATTAGAAAGCCAATATAACATTATTGTAGAAATATTAAAAGAAAAGGAAAATGACAGTTAATACAAAGAAATGAAGTTAAGTGCTAATCCCAAAAGGTTATCTAATAGTATACTAAACCTCTTTTTTATGTAGAGCTTCAACTATAGTTTTGACAGAACACAGGCTACCATTGGTAAATAAACACACTGGAGAAAACATCACCTGCAGGACACATCAAACTGATATTGCATATCATTGCCTTTAGCCTTGAAAATGACCTCAGTTCTCTGAAGAAAAGAGGCTACAAGTTTCTTTGGTTATGAAATAGTCATATGAAGCCACTCACTGATCCTAGAAGCTACCAAATTGTGGGGACATCAATTACTATGTTTCACACACTGTTCCAAACAGCCTCAAACTTTGAAAGCAAGCAAAAATTTTGACTCATCAGACCGTACTACATCTGTCTATTCAGTCACTGTCCAGTTTCTGTGTCATTTGGCCCATTGAAAGCAGGTACCTTTATGTGCCAATGAGGGCACTGGACTTTTATCAGGTACTTGCTTCTAGAAGTCCGCTGCATACTGTTCCCTTCACAGATGTCACTTTGAAACTGGTTTAGATGGACTCACATTTACTGATGGTAGTAGTATCTATTAGGTTTGCAGTTGATCATTACTGACAAGTATGATACCCAGCAGTCACACTATTTTTGTAACAACTGTACTTAAAACCAGGCTGTGAGTGATACACTATCACTTTTAGACTTGTTTGGCAGTTCATGTTGATTGGTGAACTTCGTCCACAGTACCGGTATGTCCTTGGGTAAGTCCAAACACAACAGCTCCTTTCTGTCATTTTTTCAGGTCTCCAGTGACCCATCCTACTGTGCTGATGGGCATATACACACCACTTCCAACCCATGACTTGCATCGGCTGCAGAGGGTCACATGAGAGCTTGGTACCAGTTGCACACAGGCTACGCAACTCCAAAGTAACCCAAGTGCTCCTTTAAGGGATGACTAATATTTTGTTACGTGTGAATGTCATCAGTTTTATCACCTGACAAAATTACCTGGAGAGTAGCAGTCTGTGGAGAATTTTATGCTGGTTTTCAGCCAGATAGTATCAGTTGAGTATAACTGTAGTGTTTCTTTCAATTATTCAATACCTTAAATTTACTGGCTATTGGAAAATTAAAATTCTGAGTGGCTGATATTGTTTATCTTAGCTATCTTTGTAATGACACAATGACTTAAGATAATTCCACTACAGCATTTCTAATAGTTATGCCTACCTATGAGAATGGAGGTAAGCATATCATCCATAATAATGAGATTCACTAGTGTCATGCCTTCCTAAAATTTTTTGAAATGCTGGCAGGAATAGGGAAGTAACCCTTTATTTCCAAGCAGAAATACTTAGTGCCTTGCAGTTAGGATTTAGTGAAAGACTCATTTCTAAAAATCTGACAGTAAGTAGACACTGGGATTGATATAATCTCCTTGTTGGCATTTAGTGTGTCAGTGTCACCC
The DNA here is from genome assembly GCF_021461395.2 of Schistocerca americana. Taxonomy (NCBI): domain Eukaryota; kingdom Metazoa; phylum Arthropoda; class Insecta; order Orthoptera; family Acrididae; genus Schistocerca; species Schistocerca americana. The sequence continues at coordinate 613,489,064 of NC_060119.1, read as the reverse complement.
TTGTTTTGTCTATAAAATTGTACCTGGGAAACTAAAATATTATGGCATTTAGAGAACATTTGTTGTATAAATAACAAATGGAGAAAATTAGCTAATTTGTCTACAGCAGACCATTAACCTTAATTGTTTGCTTGTTACAGTTGTTTTAGCATTGGTTCAGTTAGCTGAATTTTCTTTCTGAGTTATTAAGTGTGAAATTTAGAAAATTCAACTTATTTGCTAAGCATCAAATGTTTTTAAATATTAGTTGTGTCACAAGAATCATGGTGACTGCAAAGCTTATCATACAATCCATATGTACTTGTATGTGAGTGAGCTAAATGGTAGTTAAAATTAAACATGTGTTATTTGGAATTTACAGAAAAACAAACTGTCAGCAGATACTTTGGCAAGCTTCCTCCTTCTGGGATTGTGTGATTAAAGAAGCCATTGAAATTAGGGTCCAAAATGGCCTAACAAAGGTAGTGGCCTACAAGCTGAATCAGATGTGAAACCCTGCACTGAGCCTAGAAAAAGAAAAGTGTTCCCCTTCAGTGAGATCCACATCCAGCACTGATGGTGCAGACATTGGAGATAACAGACTGCAGCTGGGTGCCACTACCTCCTCCCCCCACCATCTACCATAGTGACTACACAGATAGTGACAGGAACAGAGTGATGCAGGGGTAATGGCCAGTTACATGGGACTCTAACAAGAGCAGAGCAGCAGTCATTAGGAACAACCTGAAGATGACAATGAGTCTGTTTGCCAGAGTATCATGGGAACTCTTGGTGGGACCACAGGCAGACACCCAAGAATTCCACAAGTGAGGAATGCCCCAAGAAAACCTCAGATCACAAGGAGCTAAGCATTTTTAACTGCTTGTTCACAATGTACATATTTGCTAATGAAATTTCTCATTAAACAAAAAAACATCGGTTTGAGAAGAATGTTAATGTCCACATCTACAACACAAGAACAAAAATTAACCAATATCACTCATTATTAAAGCTGTCAGTGTCTCAGAAAAGAAATCAAATCACTGGTACAAAAGTCTTTGACGATTTGCCCTGTAACATAAGATGTCAGACAGGTGTTATTGGTAGTGCGATCTACCATCTGAAAATGGGTTTGGTCTAGCTTTCCAAGCTATTCCATCCTGTGCAAGCCTCTTTATCTCTGCATACCACCACAGCCTATTACTTAAACATAATATTTAAAATTCAGAAAAGGGTGCTGAGGTGTCACAGTACAGCTGTTTTACAGTTCACAATAAATGTTCAAATATACCATCACCAACTTCAGTACATATGTGACTAGTATTATTGGAAGCAAAAGGTGATTGCCATTTAAACAGGTACAAAATCAACATATGTGGCATTGTTGCCAATGTGGAGATTGCAGACATACTGTATATGAAATGGGTACACATTTTCCACATGTAATGTCGTCTATAGAAAATCACCATGTGCTGGTAGTAGTACTATGCTGCACTGTTTCAGTAATGTGTTGCTGTTCTTGCAGAGGTTGTTGAACTTCATATTCAGAGGGAAAATGGGAACTCAGAAGAATACCTGTTTCACACAATGTGCTGAAACTCTGATAAACTTCTATGAACAGAAATTTGGTTTGTCAGATAGTGCCAATGGTATTCTTGGACTGCAGCAGGAGTACTACCACTGCATAAGCTGTAAAATACACTACATATATTTTTTCTTCATGAGAGCAGATTGCGCCATTTTAATCAGTGTATGTACAAAAACAGTTAACTGATTCTTCTCTCTGAGACACTCTCAATCCCTTGCACTACTTCGCTCACAACACACCATGGACACATGTGCGCACAACAGATTAGTTTAATGAGAGAAGGACATGCCAAACAAAGAGGTTGAAAGCAGTGAAATAGGATGAGCTAGAATAAAACATCAAAAAGGTTGAATTAGTAAGACAAATACGTGCATGCCACTAGCCCAAAACAAATATTCATTAAATGGTTCTATCTCGGAAACCATTCAGAAAAGCATAAATGTTATTTGAAGTTTCACGCTTCAAATGAGCATTTCTGTCATATCCTTGAATATTGACCATTCCTCCTGGAACACCTAGTGTTTATCAAAATATTATGGTAGTGAGAGCAAGTGATAAACACTTCCTAAATAAAGACATGCCTGACCACGAAACAAGAGGAAAGGAAAATTACTACACAAGGCAGTGAAATCTTAAACTGACAATGAATGCTCCAGATGAAGCTGGCAAAAGATTTCTTCACAAGCTACAAAACTCAATTAAGACAGAAAAGGAATTCAGATTTTTCAAAAATTATTTAAAAGTGTATGTCTCAGTAAAATGTGCATACAACATGTGTGAGTATTAAAATGAAACTAAATGTTAATGCTATATTGCAACAGAAACTATGTAATAACCTTTTATGTGACTATAAAGTATAATCCTATTTCCTTTTCTGTACATCTATTATGCATATGATGTATTTTTACATAAAATATGCAAAACCTTTTATCTGCCTATAAAATGTAATCCTGAATTCTTTATTGTCTTTAGTTTAATGTATCATGGTAAATGCAGTTTGATCACATATGTTACAACTGCCTTAGTCTGTCAGTCTACAAAATTGCATAGCATAACCATTACTCTCACCTGAAAATTATCAGTTAGACTCCATGGACAAACAATAAATAAATATCAATTTGAACCTGCTCACTACATTCAAGCCTTGGCCTTCATCAGTAGCTTTTACTCCTCCCCCCATATTGTATTGTATTGTATTGAACTGGGGACTAGAAACGACGGAGAGGCGTCGTCTCCACCGTAGCCCTCAGTGATTCACAACCCCACAACAGGCTACAGCAGTCCACTCATCCCACCGCCACCCCACACCGAACCCAGGGAATTGTGCGGTTTTGCCCCCAGTGAAACCCCCCCCCTCCCCCCCACACATGGGAACGTCACACACCAGACGAGTGTAACCGCAAATGTTTGCGTGGTAGAGTAGTTATGGGGTACACGTATGTGGAGACAGTGTTTGTGCAGAAATTGCTGGCATAGTGTAACTGAGGCTGAATAAAGGAAACCAACCCACATTCACTGGGGCAGATGGAAACCCCCCCCCCCCCCTGACTTACTTCCATTATGCAATTGACAATTCCATGATGCTGAGTAGATGTCCTACTAAGCAAACTCATCTTCTAGTAGAAGTACATCATAAATTTCTGTTTTTCATAATCCAATTTAGTACCTCCTCTTTTGTTATTTGATTTTCCTATCTAATCTTGAGCATTCTTCTTGAGCACCATATCCTTTCTCCCATTCCATATTCTCTTACTATGTTCATTTTGTGTCAATAAAAATGTACTGAAACTTACCAAAAGATAAAACCTTGGTCTTTCGTGGGCAAGTGCCTTACCATCTGTGCTATGGAAGCACAACGCACAGCCCATCCTCACAGCTTTGCATCCACCAGTACCTCATATCCTACCTCCCAAACTTCACAGAAGCCCTGCTATGATACTTGTAAGACTAGTATTCTTGGAAGGAAAGCAAAGCTCTTAAGTTTGAGTTTTGGTATGGCACACAGTTTTATTGCACCAGGAAGTAACATACCAGCACACACTCCACTGCAGAGTGACCATTTAATTCTGGAAACATCCCTGGGCTGTGGCTAAACCTTGTCTCCTCTTCCAAGTCTCTCAGGAGAACTTCTGTGAAGTTGAAAGGTAGGAGATAAGGTACTAGTGGAAGTAAAGCTGTGAGGGCGGGTCATGAGCTGTGCTTGGGTAGCTCAGCCAACAGAGCACTTACCTGCAAATGTCCCAATTCTGAGTCTTGGTCCAGCACACAGTATTAATCGGCCAGGGAACGTCATAACAGTGAATACTTCACTGCAGAGTGAAAATATCATTCTGGAAACATCCCCCAGGTTGTGGCTAAGTCATATCACCACAATAGCCTTCCTTCCAGGAGTGCTAGTCCTGCAAGTTTCACAGAAGAGCTTCTCTGAAAGTGGGAAGGAAGAAGAGGAGGCACTGGTGGAAGTAAAGCTTTAAGGACATGTCATGAGTCATGCCTGGGTAGCTCAGTTGGTAGAGCACTTGCCCTCAAAAAGCAAAGGTCCTGAGTTCAAATCTCGGTCTGGCAGGAAGTTTGGAATCATTGCACACTCTACTGCAGTGTGAACATTTCGTTCTGGAACCCTGTACTGACCTGACCAGAAACTGTGTTCTTCCTGCCACTACACTTCACTAATTCACACAGTATGTAACTTCAACCTATCCATTTCCCTTTCTAAACTCTCCAGTCTACCTACCTGATTAGGGGATGTAACATTCCACACTCTGACCTGTAAAAGTACAGTTTCATTATTCCTGATGACAACATCCTCTTGTATAGTCCCTGCCTGCAAATCCAACTGGAGAACTGTTTTTCCTCTGGAAATTTTACTCAAGAGGGTGCCATTATCATTTAGCAATTCAGCAGAGCAGCATGCTGTTGGGAAGAATAATTAGGGCTGTAGTTTTCCCTTGCTTTCAGCCATTTGCAGCACCAGCACAGTGAGGCTACATTACAACATCAAGCTGGTCAACCATCCACAGTGTTGCAACTACTGAAAAGGTTGCTGCCGCTCTTCAGCAAGCACAGGTTAGTCTGGCCTCTCCACAGATTCCCCACCATTATAGTTGCAACTGTGGTAAACCACTTGTGTCGCTTCCACAGCTCATTCATTCGGGAGAGGGGTTCAGATAGTTACCACAGTAAAATTTAAACCTTGCTTTACAATATTTCTTTTGGCCAATTTCTTCCATTCCATAAACAAATATTTATTAAAAACTTGTAGCCTGTGTAGCTAAATAAAATGAATTTGTTTATCATTATTTACATGAGTACTATTAAACTCTGGTAGTATGCTGTTAGTGATCTCTAAATGGCTAGAATGTAGCTACGCTCATAAACATATCATGAAAGCCTACATACTCCATAAAGATACATCATTTTCATTCAAAAGAGGTCTGCATAAAAGAAATAACACTTTCAGCAGTGTTGACTGTTAGGAGCTGAAACATACTCAGACATTATCTAGAAATTATCTGCCAACTGCTCAGAAATATGCTGTTTTATGTAATACTCAATTGCTTTGGAGAAAATAAGTACCCGTTAAAAAAAAGTCACCTGTTTTATAGAGGGAAATCAACGCAGTGTTTGTAAGACAGTCTGGAAAATGATCACTTAAATATCCAATTTATATGTGTGCAAAGCTGATACGATATTAAATCCATTATATTTCTAGCACAAAAGTTGACAGGCCATATATGTCACATGTGGAGCATCTGTTTCACCACTAATTTAATTTGATGTGGTTTATTAGCGTCCTTTGCATCACTTACATGATATAGGAATTGTCATAGTACTGGACAGAATATGCACAGCATGGCTCTACAAATTAATGCAATTAATATAAAATTAACATTTTACAAAAGTTTAGAAAATGACACAATGAAGCAAAATATTGGTCTTATACCATATATGCTCTCTGAACAAGTAGATAATGATTTGGCATAGATGCAGTACACTTTGAGAAACACATTTATCACATCAATTAGAGTTAAAACAGTAAACAAACAAAATAAGAAATTTACAGTGCAAACAGCATGATTGATGACAATAAAAAAAATACAAGTGTTTATTAGTGATTCAGGATTTCAAAATATTTCTCTGTGATATAAAAATAGTTACTTAATAATTAATTTTTTAATTGTGACTTAAAATTTCCCTCATCCCTAATTCCTTCCATAATGACTCACATGTTCTTAATGTTTTGTTTTTCTTGCTCATTTTACATGCAAATTCTTACTGATACATGTAGTGTACTTACGAAGTCTGAATTTATACAAACAACAATATAAGAGGAAGATAGGTTGCTTCTCACTGTAAAGATGACATGTTTAGTTGCAGACAGGCACAATGAAGACATGCTTAAACATTACCTTTCAGCCAAAACATTCCTCATAAAAGGAAACACACACACACATATTCATGTAATTATAGGCAAGCACACCTCACACACACTACTGCCACCTCTAGTGTATTTTCATCAACAATGTAGTACAATTTATTTGAAAGATACATTTTAGAGCCAATTTAAGATTCATTACAGTATTTTGTTTTTTATGCAATGTGCTAAGTTGTTCTGAAGTTTTCTCCCTGCATATAGAAGCCCATCTTGCCACAGTTTTGTTTTTGCATATTATTCACTACGCAGTTCCATTTTGTGTCATGTATTATGTTCAAGAACTGATTCATTTTTATACACTATCTGGTCTTCTGTGTTCATTATTTTCTTATTGAAATATGTAACTTCCAAAATATATAAGCAAGGTAGTAGTAGAAATTGCAGGTTCTTAAACAATAGCTTGCTTAAGCCTCTAGTACTTAGCATTCCCTATGGCCCTTACAGTTCATCTTGGGACAATAAAGCTACTTCTGCTGGCAGATGAGCTGCCACAAACAAAAATACCAAACTTTGACAGTGATCCCACCTGTGTATACTATACATTGTTTATCATTTGCTGTGTCATGCAGCTAGTGAGAATCTCATACAGGTCTCACACTCAGTAGCAGATGGTATTCAATCTTTTATTGATGATGTTGACATCCTTATCCCTCTTTAGATTTTCTCAGATTCACATTCCTAGAAATTTACTGAGGTTTACTGTTTCTGTTTACCAAATAGAATTATGGCAATGCCAATTATTACATGTACCATAGACAATTTCAGTGGGAATGTGATGCTACAACTATTTGGTGTAAGAATTCTAATGATCTTCCCTGTAATCTCCTCAGTATGTAAACAGGCTTGGACTAGGGGAGGAAGAGTTCTAGTGGTCCAGACTCATTCATCATGGTTAGATTCAAGGTGATTTCAGGTTGTTGGATTCATATTGATTAATTTTAATACAAAATTTGGCACGGATATACCACTGTTATAGACAGACAGAAGATTTACATGCTTCTTGAGAAGTCTGCATGTTCATCTGCATTTGTAATCTGCAAACCACTGTGAAGTGCATGGCAGAGGCATATCCTACTATACCAGTTGTTCGGACTTTTTCTCATTCCATTCATATATGGAGTGTTGAGAGAATGGTTGTTTGAATGCCTCTGTGAATGCAGTAGTTTATTAATCTAACCTGACTCTCATGATCTTTACAGGATCAATACATAGGGAGTTCTAATATATTCCTGACATTGTCATTTAAATCTGGATTTGAAACCTAGTAAAAGGCCCTTTTGGGATAGCTTACATCTGTTTTCAAGAGCCTGAAAGTGGGTAAGTAGACTTTTTGGGGTGATTTAGAACTGTCTTTGAGAGTCTGCCATTTTAGTTTCTTCAGCATCTCCTTGTCACTCTCAGATGGGTCAAACAAACCTGTGACCATTTATGCTGTCCTTCTGTGTATATGTTCAATACCCCTCCTAGTCCTGTGTGGTTGGCCTACATGTCTCACACTCTTGAGCAATTTTGTAGGATGGATTACACAAGTAATCTGTAAGCAATCACCTATGTATACTGATTCTGTTTTCCTAGCACTCTATCAATAAACCAATGTCTGTACATCTATAACCCACTACTAAGCCCATGTGATCACTGCATTTCATATCATTACAAAGTGTTACACCCCAGTATGACTTGTCCAGTTCCAACTGCAGCTCATTGATATTATAGTCATTGGATACTTTTTTTAGTGAAGTGGACAGTTTTAAATTTCTGAACATTTAAAGCAAGTTGCTAATCTTTTCATCACTTTAAAATCTTATCAAGATCTGATTGAATATTTGTGCAGCTTCTATCAGAAATTACTTCATTATAGATAAATGTATCATCTCCAAAAAGTGTGAAGTTATTATTAATATTGTCTATACAGGCATTAATACACAGCAAGGATCTCAGCAGAGTTCCCTATTGCACACCCAGAGTTACTTCTACATCTATCATTGACTCTCCATCTAATTTAACTGGCTGTGCTCTCCCTACCATGAAATTTTTAATCCAGTCACCCCATATAGTCATACTTTTGATAACAAGCATAGATATGGTTCTGAGTGAAATGCTTTTCAGAAATTGAGGAATACTGTATCTACCTGACTGCCTTGATCCATACCTTTCTGTATGTCATGTGAGAAAAGTGTGACTTAGGTAACACATGATCAATGTTTTCGGATTTCATGTCAGTTGGCATGGAGAAGGTCATTCTCTGCAAGATAGCTCGTTACATTTGAGATCACGAGTTCAGAATATTTTCTAAGATTCTACAAAAGAAATTGTATCAGTGATATACAGCAATGGATTTGTAGATCACATCTAATACACTTCTTGTAGACAGGTACCTGTGCTTTCTTCCGAGTACTGGATGTGGTGCTCTCAACAGCTCTATGAATGATTATAGTTGAAGGAGGGGCTAACTGAGCCACAAATTCAGGATGGACTCTGATAGGGGTTCCATCAAGTCCTGAATCTTTGTGTAATTTTAACAATTTCAGCAATATCACAACGCCATTGACATAGCAGTTACTTCACTCATCTTTTCAGTGATACAAGGATTAAACTGTGGCAATTCTCCTGGGTTTTCCTTTGTAAAGGAACAGTTGAAAACAGAGTCAAGAATTTCTACTTTCACTTTGCTGCCTTCAATTTCAATCCCTCTCACATGCACTCATGGCCTACGGTAGCACCTTTCACTACTGATCAAAATGCCCTCAGTTCTACTTAAATTTTGACTAAAGATCATCATGGAAGAGGTGTGAACCAGATCGTGCAGGAGAAATCAGGTGACAGGTACCAGGTCACAAGCTTTTTAAGCCCACTGCATATTTTAGCCAAGTGATAAATGATGTAGGATTATTGTGCAAGGTTTTTACAAATCAGGGTCACGTTGTGATAGTTGGTGAAGTGGGAGACTGTATTGATAATGATCAGAGCTACAATATTGAGTGTGACCTGGTAAAAATAGTGTCTGCAACGGACCATACAAATGTTGGCTTGGATCCTGTTTTCGTGCAGTATGATTGACCCCAATTGGACATCATCATCGGGAGGGTCAATATGGAGCTAGATCAGCTGCTTCAGGTAGCTACTTTGTCAGGCATAGGATTCCTATTGATGGTAATGGTAGGTGGGACTTCACAAGACATGGCCTGCATCTCAATAGGATAGGGGAGGGTAAATTCGCTGGGATAACAGCAAAATTTTTAAGAAGGGGGGAGGGGCATTGAAACTCATGGGAGTACCTATTTTTTAGACTAAGATCAGTTTCCAGTGATTCAACATTGAATGAAATTAAGCTTTATGAGAAGCTCAGACAGGCAGGTACTAGATATGTTAAAATATCACCAGATTCTTGTAAAAGTACAGTGAAAATAATATTAGTATGTCACAAGATTCCCATAAAAGCACAGTGAATAATAATGGTAGTCTATTGCGTCAGACTATCAGGGTATTACAAAACAAAGTAGATGAGTTTCTTGTCTGTTTAAAAGATTTAGAAACTGAGGTGGAACAAATGTACCATGCCTGTCTGAACATAGTCACAATTATGGCAAAGGTAAATGTAGGTGGATATAAGCTTTCAGCACATCTAAGCAGAGACACTGTGAAGAGAGGAAGAGTTGCCATATAAGTTAAAATTTATCACAGTGTGAAAAACTTAAAAAAAAAATTCTGTATACAGCAACATATAGAAGCGTGTGCATGTGACCTTAAACTACATAATAGTACTTATATAATTGTAGCTGTGTATAGGTCCCCACTGGGAAATTTTCAGCTATTTTTGATAAACTTGGATTCTTTGTCATGTTATCTGTCAGTGGTGATTTCAATGCTGATTTTCTGAAAGAGTCCAATACAAAGCTTGACCTAGAAGTACTACTTGGTTCTTTCAATTTGACATCACTTATTGATTATCCTACTCAGGTGGTACAAGAAAGCAGCACACTGATAGATGATGTTTTTATACATCAAGATAAATTTAATCAAATAAATACTTTCCCTGTTAAGAATGGTCTGTCTGTTCATGATGCATAGGTAGTTACAGTATAATACATCACACCATACAGTAATGCAAAACAGTCCTCCAAAATAATGCTTCAAGTAACAATTTAACAACTGCTAATTTTACAGAAAGATTGCAACTGTTAGACTGGGATAAGGTGTACAGGGAACTTGATGCTAATTTACATTTTACATATTTTATTATACCTTTGTGAATATATTTGAAAACAGTTTCCCTAAGAGAACAGTGAAATACATCTGGAAGAATCCATATAAAAAGCCATGGCTTACTAAGGCTCATAGCCTTCTAGATAAGATTAAGTAATGTGGTACAGGAATAAAAATACCTTGTCAACAGAAAATAAAAATATATCTTATAGCTAGGAGAAGTAATGATCCAGAAACAGTGAAACATTATAATAACTACGCACTGAACAAAGAAAAGTTATTAAAAAGTCCAGAAGTCTGTGCATCATGTCTAAGATTAGAACCTCTGATAATAAAATTTTCAAAAGAGTACTAAAAGCTTGTTCCCAGTAGATAAGTAGGATTCTCAGCCACATACGTTGTTATTTTTTTTTTTTGGGTCATCACCCTACTGACTGGTTTGATGCGGCCCGCCACAAATTCCTTTCCTGTGCTAACCTCTTCATCTCAGAGGAGCACTTGCAACCTACGTCCTCAATTATTTGCTTGACGTATTCCAATCTCTGTCTTCCTCTACAGTTTTTGCCCTCTACAGCTCCCTCTAGTACCATGGAAGTCATTCCCTCATGTCTTAGCAGATGTCCTATCATCCTGTCCCTTCTCCTTATCAGTCTTTTCCACATATTCCTTTCCTCTCCGATTCTGCGTAGAACCTCCTCATTCCTTACCTTATCAGTCCACCTAATTTTCAACATTCGTCTATAGCACCACATCTCAAATGCTTCGATTCTCTTCTGTTCCAGTTTTCCCACAGTCCACGTTTCACTACCATACAATGCGGTACTCCAGACGTACATCCTCAGAAATTTCTTCCTCAAATTAAGACCGGTATTTGATATTAGTAGACTTCTCTTGGCCAGAAATGCCTTTTTTGCCATAGCGAGTCTGCTTTTGATGTCCTCCTTGCTCCGTCCATCATTGGTTATTTTACTGCCTAGGTAGCAGAATTCCTTAACTTCATTGACTTCGTAACCATCAATCCTGATGTTAAGTTTCTCGCTGTTCTCATTTCTACTACTTCTCATTACCTTTGTCTTTCTCCGATTTACTCTCAAACCATACTGTGTACTCATTAGACTGTTCATTCCATTCAGCAGATCATTTAATTCTTCTTCACTTTCACTCAGGATAGCAATGTCATCAGCGAATCGTATCATTGATATCCTTTCACCTTGTATTTTAATTCCGCTCCTGAACCTTTCTTTTATTTCCATCATTGCTTCCTCGATGTACAGATTGAAGCACTTCGTTCTTGATCGTCCACTCTTATTATTCCCTCTTGGTTGTTGTACATATTGTATATGACCCGTCTGTCCCTATAGCTTACCCCTAATTTTTTCAGAATCTCGAACAGCTTGCAACATTTTATATTGTCGAATGCTTTTTCCAGGTCGACAAATCCTTTGAAAGTGTCTTGATTTTTCTTTAGCCTTGCTTCCATTATTAGCCGTAATGTCAGAATTGCCTCTCTCGTCCCTTTAGTTTTCCTAAAGCCGAACTGATCGTCACCTAGTGCATTCGCAATTTTCTTTTCCATTCTTCTGTATATTATTCTTGTAAGCAGCTTCGATGCATGAGCTGTTAAGCTGATTGTGCAATAATTCTCGCACTTGTCAGCTCTTGCCGTCTTCGGAATTGTGTGGATGCTGCTTTTCCGAAAGTCAGATGGTATATCGTCAGACTCATATATTCTACACACCAACGTGAATAGTCGTTCTGTTGCCATTTCCTCCAATGATTTTAGAAATTCTGATGGAATGTTATCTATCCCTTCTGCCTTGTTTGACCATAAGTCCTCCAAAGCTCTTTTAAACTCCGATTCTAATACTGGATACCCTATCTCTTCTAAATCGACTCCTGTTTCTTCTTCTATCACATCATACAAATCTTCACCCTCATAGAGGCTTTCAATGTATTCTTTCCACCTATCTGCTCTCTCCTCTGCATTTAACAGTGGAATTCCCGTTGCACTCTTAATGTTACCACCGTTGCTTTTAATGTCACCAAAGGTTGTTTTGTCTTTCCTGTATGCTGAGTCTGTCCTTTCGACAATCATATCTTTTTCGATGTCTTCACATTTTTCCTGCAGCCATTTCGTCTTAGCTTCCCTGCACTTCCTATTTATTTCATTCCTCAGTGACTTGTATTTCTGTATTCCTGATTTTGCCGGAACATGTTTGTACTTCCTCCTTTCATCAATCAACTGAAGTATTTCTTCTGCTACCTTCTATGTACCTATGTTTTCCTTCCCAACTTCTGTAATGGCCCTTTTTAGAGATGTCCATTCCTCTTCAACTGTACTGCCTACTGCGCTATTCCTTATTGCTGTATCTATAGCGTTAGAGAACTTCAAACGTATCTCGTCATTCCTTAGTACTTCCGTATCCCACTTCTTTGTGAATTGATTCTTCCTGACTAATGACTTGAATTCAGCCTACTCTTCATCACTACTATATTGTGATATGAGTTTATATCTGCTCCTGGGTACGCCTTACAATCCAGTATCTGATTTCGGAATCTCTGTCTGACCATGATGTAATCTAATTGAAATCTTCCCGTATCTCCCGGCCTTTTCCAAGTATACCTCCTCCTCTTGTGATTCTTGAACAGGGTATTCGCTATTACTAGCTGAAACTTGTTACAGAACTCAATTAGTCTTTCTCCTCTTTCATTCCTTGTCCCAAGCCCATATTCTCCTGTAACCTTTTCTCCTACTCCTTTCCCTACAACTGCATTCCAGTCGCCCATGACTATTAGATTTTCGTCCCCCTTTACATACTGCATTACCCTTTCAATATCCTCATACACTTTCTCTATCTGTTCATCTTCAGCTTGTGACGTCGGCATGTATACCTGAACTATCGTTATCGGTGTTGGTCTGTTGTCGATTCTGATTAGAACAACCCGGTCACTGAACTGTTCACAGTAACACACCCTCTGCCCTACCTTCCTATTCATAACGAATCCTACACCTGTTATACCATTTTCTGCTGCTGTTGATATTACCCGATACTCATCTGACCAGAAATCCTTGTCTTCCTTCCATTTCACTTCACTGACCCCTACTATATCTAGATTGAGCCTTTGCATTTCCCTTTTCAGATTTTCTAGTTTCCCTACCATGTTCAAGCTTCTGACATTCCATGCCCCGACTCATAGAACGTTATCCTTTCGTTGATTATTCAATCTTTTTCTTATGGTAACCTCCCCCTTGGCAGTCCCCTCCCGGAGATCCGAATGGGGGGCTATTTCGGAATCTTTTGCCAATGGAGAGATCATCATGACACTTCTTCAATTACAGGCCACATGTCCTATGGATACACGTTATGTGTCTTTAATGCCGTGGTTTCCATTGCCTTCTGCATCCTCATGTCGTTGATCATTGCTGATTCTTCCACCTTTAGGGGCAATTTCCCACCCCTACGACAAGAGGGTGCCCAGAACCTCTATCCGCTCCTCCGCCCTCTTTGACAAGGCCGTTGGCAGAATGAGGCTGACTTCTTATGCCGGAAGTCTTCGGCCGCCAATGCTGATTATTTATCAAAATTTAGGCAGTGGGGGGGGGGTGTCGAACCCGGGACCGAAGACGTTTTGATTATGAATCAAAGACGCTACCCCTAGACCACGGTAACATATGTAGTAGCTCACTGAAACAGGGCATTTTTCCAGATATACTGCAATATGCTATTGTTAAATCATTACATAAAAAAGGGGATAGGTGTGATACTAACTGCCAATGTCCAATCTCACTTCTGACAGCTTCATCCAAAATTCTCGAAAAAGTAATGTATTCAAGAATAGTAGGCCTACTACCAAAATGTCAGTGTGGTTTTCAGAAAGGCTTTTCAACAGAAAATGCTATATATGCTTTCACTGATCTAATATTATATGCTCTGATTAACCAAATATCACACATTGGGACATTTTGTAATCTCTCAAAGGCTTTTGACTGTGCAGAGCACGAAATTCTTCTAGATAAGCTTAAGTAATGTGGTATGAGTTGGACAGTGCACAATTGGTTTAATTCATATTTAACTGGAAGGTTGAAATCAACAGTATAGATAGCCTGAAAAAATCAGCATAATTCACTAACTGGGGAGGTATCAAGAATTGTGTTCCACAGGGTTCAGTCTTGGATCCCTTATGGTTCTTAATAGATATTTGTGGCGACTATTGACCAAGCCAGTATAACACTTTTGTTTGGCAAGCTCTTTGTGAGCAGTCTGTGTTCACATGCAAAATGGTAAACATGTACCGAGAATCAAGAGATGTGTATATCTGCAAATGTGCACTTCGGACCAATAAAATAGAGCTTTTCACATGTGGTATAGTTTACATAATTGGATCCAACAATCTGCGACACTAAACCCATACTGGAGACCCCAAATTTAATCGCGTGTGCTACAACGAACTCTCGTTCTGTTGAGCCGTACGCAATGGATTGCTTGCTGCCCGCTACACTGCACAGTTGTCAACTAGATTTTCCAACAGATGCTTTGGCATCCACCTTGTGTTCCCAATAGTTCGACGCAGTTTCCGAACACACCGGCTAGCTGTACTCAACAGGACAGTGCTTCTACATTCCCTTAGCCATGTGTGCCGAGCTTCAGGTATGAACAATAACTTTTCATGCTCTTCCTGTCCTAAATTTCTTGTCTGTTCCGACTAACTGAGTGCCGTTCACTCATTGCAACGTTCGTATCCAGCAGATAAAATAGTCCAAACCGTCCAGGATGCCCTCCTCCAGCTACAACGACTGGGAAAGGAGGTGGCTTTCTGCTGGGTTCCATGGTACATCGGCATTGCTGGGAATGAAAGGGCAGATCTTGCAGCCAAGGAGGCATGTCTCGATTCCCAAATATTTCAGTGTGCCATCCCCCTGCACACACTCATCTCGCTGTTGAGCTCATGAGTCGTGCGTCAGTGGGAGGATGAGTGGCTGGAAATGACTCACAATAAGCTCTGTTTAGTCAAGCCCACAATGAGTGTGTGGTGGACTTCCTTCCAGCCACATAGACAGGATGATGTTCTCCTCACTCGGCTTCAGATAGCCCACTGTCCTATGACACATAGCTTCCTGCTCTGGCGAAAGGACCCTCCAATGTGTGGTACTTGTGGCTTCCAGGTCACTGTGCGCCACGTTTTATTGGACTGCATTTTATTTTCTCACCAGCGGGCCACGGCTGACTTGCCAGCGGATCTGCCATTTCTGTGACTTGTCCAATGTTTTACCAAGATTTTAGGGAGAGGGTCTTAATTTGTTCACAGGGTGACTGGCTCGTCCACATTTTACGTAAGTGGCCAGCCAGTGACAATTTTCAGTGGCATCCTTGACGCTCTTTTCTCGTTTACCTTACGTTTTATTTTCTTATACAGCATTTTTCGTCTTTTCCAGTTTTCTTTTCGTGTATGCATCCATTTTACTAAATTTGTCCACATTCGTTTCTTTTAACGTGTGTCAGGGCACTGATGACTTCGACGTTGAGCTCCCGTAAGCCCCAAAAGACACACACACACACACACACACACACACACACACACACACACACACACACACACACACACACTGTAATATGTGACACAAATACAAAAAATTTGTGTCCCACAAATCAGTGCTCTTGCCTATCATTAATAAGTGGGATTCATCAATAAAGCATCAAATAAACAAGGAGCAGTAACATGTTTGATGAGAGTACAACATTTTGTTCTGTAAATTCTAGTGGTGTTTCCTTTAGCTATCTTATTTATTAAGACTCTCAAATGATCAATAGTTTTTATTACTGAGTACTATATGCACATCTAATAATGGCGTTTTCTCTTTCCCGATATCATTAATGACTTGTACAAAATTGTTTAATACCTATTGCTATTTTTGAGAGTACCATAAACTGGGGTGAATAGGGACAGTTTTGTGTTTCTTTTGTCACTTGTGAACAGTAAATAGCTTCTGTACTGAAGGTAATATTTTTATATTGTGTAACACTGATCATGCAATCCATGCCATATAATAAAAATCTGTTCTCCTTTTTCTTACACATGTATATATTTCATTTGTTTGTGTCCCTATTCCCCCCAATGTCGGGGTGAAAAGGGGCATGTATTTATTTATCACTGTGTTCCCTATCCAAATATCTGGTGGGCTGTATAGGGACATAATTTTTCTTTTTAAGACGAATTTCATGATATTTATTACATAAATGTAGCAGTACAAAGGAACTTTTGTTCATTTTAAACCCATCACTATAATTTTTACAATACAATTTACAATTATACACATAAGGGCTAGCAAAAAATCAGCAAATTGATTATCCAAAGAAATCAATCATTACATAAATGGGTTTGGTTTGAAGGTGTAACATCCTCTTCGCACAGTTGGTGTCTTCAAAACACCAAGAATATCAGCTTTTGAGAAAACACACTCATTGGGCACATCAGGAAAAACAAACACATCGGAGCACTTGTTCGATTGGCAAAGAAATGTTCCATTGTATTGTCTATTTTCTTTATCAATTTGAAGAACCTTTCCAATGAATACCTTCACACACTTATCATAAGAAAACTTGACCTTAACCCAGTCTCCTTCCTTTAAATTGTTTATCTCATCATCTGCAGTGGCTGCATCACCATTTTGCCCATCTTCCACAGAAGAGTGTGGGTCATCTGGAATGGTTTCTTCTTCTTCATCTGATAACTGTTCATGGTCATCTACATTAGTTTTCTGAAAGTCCACTAGAGTAACACTGCGACCGGCTGGGACATTCAGTCTCTTTTTCCGACCCCTTGTCTGCTCTGTGTCATCATTCCCATAACGCATTATTTTTTTAAATTCTGTCAGACTGTCTGTTGTAGAGGTTGGGGCAGCAGTTCCTTCATTTTCTTCATGTTCAATTGGCAAGTTGTCAAGTACTTTCTTCCAGTTAAGAGGAAATATACCTGTCTTTTGAAAACCAGATTGGATATTATCTTCCAATGCTTCTTCCATTAAATTTAATGTTTTCTTCAGAAGATATGGAATATACTTTTTCTCAAATGCTCTACATTTGTCATTTGCATTGGATTTATTATTCTCAAGAACTTTTCTCCAGCTTACCTTGAGTGGTCGGAATAGGGCAATATCTAATGTTTGTGTCAGATGCGTCAAATTTGCGGGAAGGAATACAAACGAGATGTTATGGTCCTCGCATAGTCTGATAACAAGTGGTGATAAGTGAGAACTTAAATTGTCACCTATCACGAGCTTCCTCCCCTCAAATCGCCGACAGTAAGGTATTATAACTCTCTGGAACCAGTCAAGGAAGCAATTTCCATCCATCCAGCCAGACTTACTGTGGTTATAAACGGCATTTGGTGGGCTGCCTCCAGTCCACAAGTCATACATATAAGCTGCTTTGTAGATTACATAGTGGGGTAACAGCATCCCAGAAGCAGATGCTGCAAACATGACAGATACACTGGACTTGCTTTGATTCATCACCCTCTCTGGGTATTTGCAATCTCTTTTAAAAATACGTTTTCGTCGGCCTGGGTCATCAGAGAGGGCAATCTCATCATAGTTTATTATCAGATGTGGTGGTACACTGGCTCCAGTACCTTCCACTGATGCTGTCAACTCATCAAAGTAAGTGCTGATAATTGTTGGGGACACTTGTGCTCGGCTCCTTTTAATATTTTGACACAATCGTTGGGAGAGTTTAGTTTTGTGTCTAGTGAGGAAGCCAAGTGCCCACTCATATCCAGGAATGTTATCTTTAAATTTAGCTACGTTCTTGCGTAATGGATATCCCCAATCTCCACAAACTGTAAGACATTCAACAAGTTCTTCTTCAAGATGATTAGGAAGGCAAGTCTGACCACCATTCTTCCTGAACTCAATATTCCCAGCTAGCGTGTCTCTTGATTTCTTCACATAACGTTGTAGGGCTGATTTAGAAATTTCAAATTTTTTTCTGCTTTTCTTATAGACATTCCACGAGCAACTGCCTGAACTGCCTGGATTATAATCTTTTCATCAACAGGACGATGTATGTTCGATCGAGGATCTCTTTTATATGTCCTAGGCATCGTGAAACACTGGAATGAGGTTAACATTGAGGTTAGGGTAACCAGTAAGTAAATGAAGTTGTTAAAAGTAAATTTTGTTTATCATCAAATTAAATATTTTTAAGTTAAATATGTCACCAGAACTACTTCCAGTATTTCTCGCCTTGTCCCTATTCACCCCAATATAGCTACACAAATGCTACTTGAAACAAACAAATTAAATGGTTGCTTTCAGAATGAAGATCACAAAACATTTATTATGTGTAAATACTCACAAAAATACACTGAACTGAGAATATAACTCCAACAACACGTCAATCCAGTCACTAGCTAGCATCAATCAACAGTTTAAGAGGTATAAGAATTTAATGCAGATTACCAGCAGATTAAAATGTTTGCCAACATGTCAAAAATAAAATCACGATTTTGGCGCCAAAGCATCTTGTAGACAACAGAATGGCCATCTTAACTGCACTCGTCCCAACACCCTAGACGAAAACACAAGTGAGAGGTTTCATATAATTCGATTTTCCCAGTTTTTGTCCCTATCTCACCCCCCCCCCCCCCTGTCCCTATTCACCCCAGTTTATGGTACTGACTTTTCATTTTTTAGACGTGAGATTTCCCTGTTGCATGCTCCTGCAGGTCAGTCTTATAGTCACACAGATATTTCCTATAAACACTGCAATAGATTTCTTCAAAACTGTTGGCATCCTTTGAACACTCTGTGAGCCAGCCTACAACACAATATTGTAAATATTTATTCGTATAATAGCTAACTATAATTAATAAGCATGCAATGCAATGGTAGAATAAATAAAAAATGTAGTACTTAATTCCTTTTGCTCAGTCCTTTGCTTCCCATTCTGGAAAATATTTGATAAAGCTCATTCTTGCATGAATCTGATAATGCACTAATTGTAACACATGCTCCACAATTCTTTCTCTACATGAGCACATACAAATGTTAACTGTTGTGTCATTTCAATAACAATAGGTTCCGACAACAAGAACTAGGGTTGAGTGTTGTTGCATCATGGAAGAATGCAATATCAGTGCAAGTAAGGAGAGAGCACCATTGTTTTGCTGGTAGAGTGTCAGTTTTTGTTACATCATGAAATAATACAAAATCAACCCTCAGGACAATGGGGAAATTATTGCATATTTAGCTGTGTAAGTTACCAACGATATCCTGAGAGGGAACATTTTCCATTCATTGTATTTACGTTAAAAAAATAAAAACATCTATTAAAGTCACCAACTAATTCTTTAATCCAGAATGAGATTTTCACTCTACAGCGGAGTGTGCGCTGATATGAAACTTCCTGGCAGATTAAAACTGTGTGCCCGACCGAGACTCGAACTTCTGTAAAGTTTGGAAGGTAGGAGACGAGGTACTGGCAGAAGTAAAGCTGTGAGTACCGGCCGTGAGTCGTGCTTCGGTAGCTCAGTTGGTAGAGCACTTGCCCGCGAAAGGCAAAGGTCCCGAGTTCGAGTCTCGGTCGGGCACACAGTTTTAATTCCTTTAATACTCACATTTAACCGCCAGCTGTCAGTAAGTTACACTGACTACTATTTTACAAAAAGATATCCAAGAATCATTTTGAGTAAGGATCTTTGGCTATTTATTTCGTAGCATATGCAAAGATCATGAAGAGACATCTACTTCCTTCGACCATAGATCTATGGTCGAAGTCTACTTCACATACTATAATCAATGCCACATTTCGATTGTTGGGTATATCTCTGCCACTAATGTCATGTATAATGCATGTGCTCACACTTCGTTGCTTGCAGATGAACTTTTAGCCATAAACAACACTATAAAGTTTTTGTAGCCTCCATGTTTTCCAGATATGGAATCATGTGCCTTTCTGTGTTCCTAAAAACAAAGAAAATCTTAATGCTTTTCAAGCATAGACACGATTAAAAACTCATTACTGAAAGAGCTAAAAGCTATTACAAAGATTGAGATCTAGAAGTGTTTTGGGTATTGGAAAAAGTTCTGGGACGTATCTAATAGGCATATATCTTAAAATGCACATTCTGGATCAGGTAACATTGATGAAGACGAAAGAATAAAAAAATAGTCATTTTTTGAAAGCACCTCATATATAAACATGTAAACGATTCTATAAAAAATTGTTTGCATGGGGTTTGGTGTCTTGACCACCATGCCAAACATCCTTCTCCCTCTACCCCAGCACACACACATCTTCAGTCATCTGTGGATCTGCACATGTCCTTTAGATATTTCACAGTTTCAGGTAGCAACCGTCGAAAGATTTGTTTTGAAATGCCAAGATAAATAGCTCAGAGTATACAAGTCAGCTACTGCTGGGAAATGAATAGTTATGCCAGTGTAATCGCTGAAAGAATTTCATTGCACAAAATAGTACTTTGCTTAAAGGTACAAGTTCTCAGTTTCCTTAGTGGAAAACTGGAATGTTGTGGTGACATTATTATCAAATTTGCAAACGTCACAATCACTTTATATTCATCACACATAGCATCTCTGTCATTTAGATACCGTTCTGTATTACCGATAGTCACCTTCGTGTTTTTTTCTTTTTTTTTGCTTCCATCTTCCATTGTTGCAGTAAAAGCAACAAAAATTACTGAGCAAAAAAGTGGTTGCATAGCAGAGCACGTAAGCAGTGAGGGGCAATTGTGGATAAAAAAAGCATCCATGTGTACAGTACAATCCCTCCAGTACATTCCATCCACTAATTTATGAGGATGCACATTCATTCCCATGTGTCTGTGCTTGTGCACAAGGGAAGGTATTGTGAGTACATGCTGGCCTTTTACAATGTTGCTATAATCCTGAGCTGATCTGTTAATAAACAACATCACATTCCAGTATGACTAATTTGGTACATTTGGACCATTGTTGGATGCTGTATAATGGATTCAAGGACAGTGGTGTGTGTTGGCACAATCAATCTTGACAATAGCTGTCTAGGACTACGACTGTAGTATTTGATCACAATGTCTTGAACCATTATGGATCTGCAAAAGTTGGCAGAAATCGGTCGATTTCAGATCGTTAATGTTCTCTTCCTTACCGCTGGCAACCAATGAAGGATTCATGTTTTGCTGCAGTTATTACTAAGTGTTTGTCATGCTGTGCTGTGCCAGAACAGTAAGCAAATGTGTTGTTCCAGTGCGCTTTGCCCCTCGCAACGCTTCTCGCCTCGCCCCCTTCCCCCTTCGCCAGCCAGCGCTTCTTCCTGCTCAGAATTACCAAAAAATGCGAGTTCAACTACCTCATTGCTTCCGGCATTGCAGCATGAGATTTCCTATATTATTACCAGTATGTGTGAGCTGCGTAGACAGTTATATGAATATAAGGAAGTGTATAACAGGAAGAAATTCTTTTTGAATCATGCCTCATTTACTCGAGGTACGCCTTGTTGATACATGGGAGTGCGATCGTTCGTAGTACAGAAGCGACTGGCATCACAAAAGTAACTGCGAAAATGTTGACAGGGAGATATCTAGATGAGCGCCAAGAAGGTCTTAACTGTTCACCAAGAAGTGATAGCGAACATTTGATCTGCCAGTGAGTGTGATTACTCTCTGCCGATGTCTGTTTCCCTACTAATTTTCGATCTATGTAACCCCCCCCCCCCCATGAACCATGGACCTTGCCGTTGGTGGGGAGGCTTGCTTGCGTGCCTCAGCGATACAGATGGCCGTACCGTAGGTGCAACCACAACGGAGGGGTATCTGTTGAGAGGCCAGACAAACGTGTGGTTCCTGAAGAGGGGCAGCAGCCTTTTCAGTAGTTGCAGGGGCAACAGTCTGGATGATTGACTGATCTGGCCTTGTAACATTAACCAAAACGGCCTTGCTGTGCTGGTACTGCGAACGGCTGAAAGCAAGGGGAAACTACAGCCGTAATTTCTCCCGAGGACATGCAGCTTTACTGTATGATTAAATGATGATGGTGTCCTCTTGGGTAAAATATTCCGGAGGTAAAATAGTCCCCCATTCGGATCTCCGGGTGGGGACTACTCAAGAGGACGTCGTTATCAGGAGCAAGAAAACTGGCATTCTACGGATCGGAGTGTGGAATGTCAGATCTCTTAATCGGGCAGGTGGGTTAGAAAATTTAAAAATGGAAATGGATAGGTTAAAGTTAGATATAGTGGGAATTAGTGAAGTTTGGTGGCAGGAGGAACAAGACTTTTGGTCAGGTGATTACAGGGTTATAAATACAAAATCAAATAGGGGTAATGCAGGAGTAGGTTTAATAATGAATAAAAATAATAGGAGTGCGGGTTAGCTACTACAAACAGCATAGTGAACGCATTATTGTGGCCAAGATAGACACAAAGCCCATGCCTACTACAGTAGTAGAAGTTTATGTGCCAACTAGCTCTGCAGATGATGAAGAAATTGATGAAATGTATGACGAGATAAAAGAAATTATTCAGGTAGTGAAGGGAGACGAAAATTTAATAGTCATGGGTGATTAGAATTCGTCAGTAGGAAAAGGGAGAGAAGGACACATAGTAGGTGAATATGGATTGGGGGGAAGAAATGAAAGAGGAAGCCGCCTTGTAGAATTTTGCACAGAGCATAACTTAATCATAGCTAACACTTGGTTCAAGAATCATGAAAGAAGGTTGTATACCTGGAAGAATCCTGGAGATACTAAAAGGTATCAGATAGATTACAAAATGGTAAGACAGAGATTTAGGAACCAGGTTTTAAATTGTAAGACATTTCCAGGGGCAGATGTGGATTCTGACCACAATCTATTGGTTATGAACTGCAGATTGAAACTGAAGAAACTGCAAAAAGGCGGGAATTTAAGGAGATGGGACCTGGATAAACTGAAAGAACCAGAGGTTGTACAGAGTTTCAGGGAGAGCATAAGGGAACAATTGACAGGAATGAAGGAAAAAAATACAGTAGAAGAAGAATGGGTAGCTTTGAGGGATGAAGTAGTGAAGGCAGCAGAGGATCAAGTAGGTAAAAAGACGAGGGCTAGTAGAACTCCTTGGGTAACAGAAGAAATATTGAATTTAATTGATGAAAGGAGAAAATATAAAAATGCAGTAAATGAAGCAGGCAAAAAGGAATACAAACACCTCAAAAATGAGATCGACAGGAAGTGCAAAATGGCTAAGCAGGGATGGCTAGAGGACAAATGTAAGGACGTAGAGGCTTATCTCGCTAGGGGTAAGATAGATACAGCCTACAGGAAAGTGACAGAGACCTTTGGAGAAAAGAGAACCACTTGTATGAATATCAAGAGCTCAGATGGAAACCCAGTTCTAAGCAAAGAAGGGAATGCAGAAAGGTGGAAGGAGTATATAGAGGGTCTATACAAGGGCGATGTACTTGAGGACAATATTATGGAAATGGAAGAGGATGTAGATGAAGATGCGTGAAGAGTTTGACAGAGCACTGAAAGACCTGAGTCGAAACAAGGCCCCGGGAGTAGACAACATTCCATTAGAACTACTGATGGCCTTGGGAGAGCCAGTCATGACAAAACTCTACCATCTGGTGAGCAAGATGTATGAGACAGGCGAAATACCCTCAGACTTCAAGAAGAATATAATAATTCCAATCCCAAAGAAAGCAGGTGTTGACAGATGTGAAAATTACCGAACTATCAGTTTAATAAGTCACAGTTGCAAAATACTAACGCGAATTCTTTACAGACGAATGGAAAAACTGGTAGAAGCCGACCTCGGGGAAGATCAGTTTGGATTCCGTAGAAATGTTGGAACATGTGAGGCAATACTAACCTTATGACTTATCTTAGAAGAAAGATTAAGAAAAGGCAAACCTACGTTTCTAGCATTTGTAGACTTAGAGAAAGCTTTTGACAATGTTAACTGGAATACTCTCTTTCAAATTCTGAAGGTGGCAGGGGTAAAATACAGGGAGCAGAAGGCTATTTACAATTTGTACAGAAACCAGATGGCAGTTATAAGAGTCGAGGGGCATGAAAGGGAAGCAGTGGTTGGGAAAGGAGTGAGACAGGGTTGTAGCCTCTCCCCAATGTTATTCAATCTGTATATTGAGCAAGCAGTGAACGAAACAAAAGAAAAATTCGGAGTAGGTATTAAAATTCATTGAGAAGAAGTAAAAACTTTGAGGTTTGTCGATGACATTGTAATTCTATCAGAGACAGCAAAGGACTTGGAAGAGCAGTTGAACGGAATGGACAGTGTCTTGAAAGGAGGATATAAGATGAACATCAACAAAAGCAAAACGAGGATGATGGAATGTAGTCAAATTAAATCTGGTGATGCTGAGGGAATTAGATTAGGAAATGAGACACTTAAAGTAGTAAAGGAGTTTTGCTATTTAGGGAACAAAATAACTGATGATGGTCGAAGTAGAGAGGATATAAAATGTAGACTGGCAATGGCAAGGAAATCGTTTCTGAAGAAGAGAAATTTGTTAACATCGAGTATAGATTTAAGTGTCAGGAAGTCGTTTCTGAAAGTATTTGTATGGAGTGTAGCCATGTATGGAAGTGAAACATGGACGATAACTAGTTTGGACAAGAAGAGAATAGAAGCTTTCGAAATGTGGTGCTACAGAAGAATGCTGAAGATAAGGTCGGTAGATCACGTAACTAATGAGGAGGTACTGAATAGGATTGGGGAGAAGAGAAGTTTGTGGCACAACTTGACTAGAAGAAGGGATCGGTTGGTAGGACATGTTTTGAGGCATCAAGGGATCACAAATTTAGCATTGGAGGGCAACGTGGAGGGTAAAAATCGTAGAGGGAGACCAAGAGATGAATACACTAAGCAGATTCAGAAGGATGTAGGCTGCAGTAGGTACTGAGAGATGAAGAAGCTTGCACAGGATAGAGTAGCATGGAGACCTGCATCAAACCAGTCTCAGGACTGAAGACCACAACAACAACAACAACATGTAACCCCTCAAAGAAAATTAACCATTACATCTCATAATCGAGAAACCCGCTTAGCATTCTATCACCACTATCCAATGGTTTGGAAAGACATTTTGAACTTGATGCTATGGTCAGCAAAAAGATTTCACTACTCTCCAAATAACATTTTACACCAACATCTATACTCTCAGACCACTGTGGTACTGTCCCGTACAGGTAGGGATCTAAGTTTTGTTTTACACCTATTATGCAGTACATGGAGGGTTCCTTCCATCAGAACTGTTCTACTACGTACCGGTACATGTCTGTCTAGGACAAGAAGAACTATTCCTTCAAACTTTAGCCATAGTTCTTCCACATGCTCCTGCCCTGTGCTAAAAGTTTCAAATTCCTCACTGAGATATGATGCTACTGTTTCTTTATCTGCTTTGCTTAACATATAAATCGTTCTACTTATTTTAGTTGCTCCAAGGTTTCATTCTGATTAGTGCTTGTTTATTTGAGTCTGTGTAATGTAAGTATCCCCCATCTTAGTGTCTAGGCTTTCCTAACCCTCATTCGAATTATGTTAGAATGAGTTTCATACTTAAGGTAAATTGCAGGTAAGAAAGATTTGGAATTATTACTAGTTATCATGGTGTTGCTTCTAGTTGTTATGTAATTTACGAACAAGTGCTATAAATTCAAGTGAGTCGGCAGATTTTCCTATGACTATAAAGCAAGCACATCGTCTGAAAAACCAGACACATCTGTTGTTTTTGATATTTGGAAACAAATGCCAGTGTGGGTGGATCACATCTTGTAGAATAATTGCGGCCCCACTAGTCTTGTCAATTATTATTAACTATTTCCTAACCCAGTTCCTTATGTTGCTTCTGCCTCTACAAACAGAGGTATGAACCAAAGTGTCAACAAGCTGACATCAACTGCAGTATATATTAAGTCTACAATTAATTTTATGCAACTATTCACCTGTGAGTGTCCCTTCATTGTCATTGCCGTACCATACTGAAGCTGCCTGGAATGAGATTATGATGTTGTTGATGTTTGTCCAAAGATTTTAACAATTTTGACATGGGTATTTCTTCTCATTTGGATTGAGCTACCCATCATCAATGAATCACAACTGAAATCCAACAATTTCTACAAATAAACGGGTGTAACAGTTTGTGGAGTTCAGAAGTGAAGTCATCAAGTAGGCATAACCCTAGGTGGCAGCTGGCATTGGTAGGATGCTTGGAAAATGCAGTTAGTCTTCAATGGAGATTACTTACGAATCACTCATCTAACCAATTGCAGCAGTTTGCTCAAATGTTTACACCCATACCACACCAAATAAGACTATCTGGAAACAAAGGACAGCACAAATGCAAAATAATATCCATTACCAGTCACAATAAAAGGTGATTTTATTTAACACACAACTGGATTCAGGCTGGTGCTCATCTTCAGGTTGTTTACAGTCACGTGCACGTTTCCATAGTCATTGGCAGAGATCACTGTTTAAATTGGCAACAAGTGATATAATGAAGACTAAGTAGACCCAAATGAAACATCTGAAAATGCATAAGAGACATTTTTTGCAAAATATTATGGCACTTACATAAAGCTGGTGTATCCATAGCGCCGGCCGGGGTGGCCGAGCGGTTCTAGGCGCTACAGTCTGGAAGCGCGCGACCACTACAGTCGCAGGTTCGAATCCTGCCTCGGGCATGGATGTGTGTGATGTACTTGGGTTAGTTAGGTTTTAGTAGTTCTAAGTTCTAGAGGACTGATGACCTCAGAAGTTAAGTCCCATAGTACTCAGAGCCATTTTTTTGTATCCATAACGTCTTCACAGTACATTTGTCAATTTTTGTACAAAAATATTTCGTTTTTCACGTGTTAACTCAATATTTTTCACCATGCTGCTCATTATATTATGTCTTTGATAAGGTAATGGTACCTCAGATGTTGCTAACTTCATACACACACGAACTCACAACCCCCAACACGTTCACATTTGAAAAACAGAGGTTATTGCCAAAGAGCTTGAGTCATAGAAGTATAGAGATGTTACATACATCGCTATATATTATATACATTACAAATTATGAAAATGAAATTGTTATATGTGGTTCTTGAAGTTTTCCAGCATACTGAGTATTCTGTGAGTTTTCGGGATGCAGCTGGATCATGTTGACTTCTTGCCACAATATTTCGGCTGCAACCGTTCAGCCATCTTCAGGTGAGTGTCTGCCAGTGGAGACTACAAGTTCCTGGCATAAGCTTTACAGCAAAAATTGATGCAGAAATGCATGCGCATTGGCAGCCATCACAGGATTGTCCTCTATCGAAATCCGCGCCCTTTGCAAAGACTGTTCTACCTGCGGCGCACAGGCGCATGCATACAGGTGAAACTACAAGTCCGCCCTCTGTCGAAATGCGCCCCCTTGTCGCTAAAACCAGACCATAAGTTTCTTTATAAATAAAATATTTCTCTCAGAAGAAATTAGAGAGCTCACTGGGTCCCAAGCCTTGTCCAGTTGAAAGCTGCCTTCGCGATTTTGCGCTAGACGAATTTCCACAGATTCTTTAATTACTGAATCCCAAAAAGCTCTCTCTAGGGTCAAGATTTTGTGACAGAATAATCCATAGATTGTCCTGTGGTAATACAACGCTCAGCTACAGCCGACCTAGTGGACCGCAAAATGCAAGTGTGGCGCTCATGTTCTATACACCTTTCGTGTACTGTGTGTATCGCCTGACCTATGTAAGCTATGCCTCACATTCTAGGAATTTTGTAGATACCGACCTTCTGCAGACCAAGATCGTCTTTTACTGAACCGAGAAGGGCACAAATCTTCGCCAGTGGCTGGTAGATTACTTTAACTTGATGTTTTCTTAGGTTCCCCCTTATTTTAGATGAATGGTTGATGAGCTAGGGAAGGAACACCGTGGATTTGAACAACTTCTTGATGTTATGGGTGGTCACACTTCTTCCTCCTTAATGCTGTGCTGTCTGACGTGGAGAGTAACTACTATCTTTGAACACCGACTGTAGATGTTGTAGCTCCTTTGTAAAGCTGTCTCTATCAGAAATAACATGAGCCCAGTGCACCAACCTTCTAAGGACGTAAAAATTTTGTGAAGAGTGATGGCAGGTCGACTCTCGGAGATAAAGGTTCGTATGTGTGGGCTTGCAGTAGACAGAATGCCCTAATGACCCATCCAGTTTCCCAGTAACCAAGACTGAGTTCAGATGTTGCAAGAAGCATGACAGTTCTTCTTCATCATGGGACCACACTACAAAATGTCATCTACATATCGTCAGAAGAGCTACCATACTTTTTTTATGGAAGATTTTGAGTGAAGGGCATTTGATTCAGCAAAACTGAAACAGAGAGTCTTCTGGTGACTTTTAGATGACACTTTTGTAGAGTGTGGCTCCATGGCGAAGAAGAAGTGTCAAGCTTTTTGCAACATCTGAACTCACTCCATAAGAACAACCAGTTTACAATGGAAATAGAGAAGGATGATTGCTTACTGTTTTTGGATGTGGTGTTGAAGCCAGGTTACATTTGGGAGGGAAGAGGGTGGGAGACGTAGACAGTAACAAACTGTAACTGCATTCGCCACCCCCCGCCCCCCACCCCCCATCGTCTCACACCTGAACAGAATCCTGGATCTGTTACTGGTAAGAGATGTTCTTGGTAAAAATGTGAAGAAAACTGTTTACATAACTTTACTGAAGAAACATTATAGACTAAAATCCTCTGACTCCACAAATTTGTGAACATCATAGAACCCACAACCCAACAGATGTCAAGATCGCCAAATTTGTTCTTTTTTTTATAATTTGTTTCCTTCATTTCTATTTCTAATTGTGTGCTGAAGTATTATACCTGTGCCATCTTTTTCTGTTGTGCAGGTTTAAGATTCCTCAGCTGTTGTGCTACTGAGTCTCCAAAACATGAAAATTCATCCACAGTTCTTGCATGAAGTTTTCCTAAATTTGTAAACTGCTTCTTTTCTGTTTTCCTACTCATCTGATTTTTTACAGTGAAGTGACCATACCTTCAAATAATCTTTCTCTTTATTAGTAATTATCTGTAAATGTCAGTGCACTTTCTTTGGAATCAACAGACATCATTCCACATTAATCGCCTTAATAATCCATAACGAAGTTCTCAACGAAATGCAGGTGCACCTAGCTGCCTGTTGTCTGCTTAACAGTGCAAGAGATTCCCACAAAACTCAGGAAACATTGAACTACTGTGGCACACGCCATACGCATCAACAAATCTGCATACATACTGTGCTGTAGGAGCGCATATGAAAAACTGAAAAGGAGAAATGCATTATAATAGTTTTTGCTTGTTCAAGATGTAGAGTATTCAAATGAAAAAAAAAGTCGACTTGAAAGGAAGAAGCGTTAAGACAGATTCAAGAACGTCTACACAGTTTGTGACACACTGCAGTTGCAATGTAGTTGTGTGTGTGAATCCTTGGTTTTAGTGATGCACCATTAGAGACGCAGCATTTGTCATACCACAAAAAGTTCAATTTGGTTTCACTCTGTTGCTCCACTTTCCTACCACCACTGTTCCCTGGCGGCTGCATTAAAAAAAAGAGCATTCTGTCGCAGTTATCGGGGAGTAACTGCTGCTGTACACCATTGGATTTGAGTGTGTTTTCATTTTATCACTGAAAAAGCCAAAGCAGTTGTCGGCAGATACACTTTCGTAACTTCTGGAACAACAGGAACCTTTGATTAATTTTCTGTGTGTGTGTGTGTGTGTGTGTGTGTGTGTGTGTGTGTGTGTGTGTGTGTGTGTACGCAATATTTACTAGCCAAAGATGTATCCCATAATCTTGACAGGTATTCGGGACGCTTGAATAAATAAACGTAATACGTAACCAAAAAAGTGAGTTATATAAACTTTTTAATTTGTGAGACCAAGCCCTGTAGAAATTGTGGATTACTATACATTCGGGAAATAGCCCCCGAGTGTGATCTGGCAGCTGTTAAACTAAAATTAGTCATTCAAAATGCTTACATCAATGAATACAACAAGAATCTAAAATCTTGGAAGAGTGGCGAATTTCCTGATGATATTTAAATTCCAGGTGTTGGTTACTTTGCCACAGAAGACAGAGTTTGTGTCTTCAAGTATTATTTATTTTGTAAATGCGTTTTTGGTTCTTGATTTATCCCTGCGCGAAAAATATGTTCGATTCCAGCAGTAAGAGTGAGCCTTCCTTGTATTTAACTCTTGTCTCAGCTCTAATGCCATAACCTGCACTATAACATTGATACCTGATACTTCAACTGACGCTACATTGTCTTATTTGAACAGTGGTCATGGTGTCGCTATAGAAACGCCACAAGTCGTGGCCTCACATCAGTTACACGTGTGAACCAGGCTTTACATGTTGTTGTTGTGGTCTTCAGTCCTGAGACTGGTTTGATGCAGTTCTCCATGCTACTCTATCTGGCAGCTGTTAAACTAAAATTAGTCATTCAAAATGCTTACATCAATGAATACAACAAGAATCTAAAATCTTGGAAGAGTGGCGAATTTCCTGATGATATTTAAATTCCAGGTGTTGGTTACTTTGCCACAGAAGACAGAGTTTGTGTCTTCAAGTATTATTTATTTTGTAAATGCGTTTTTGGTTCTTGATTTATCCCTGCGCGAAAAATATGTTCGATTCCAGCAGTAAGAGTGAGCCTTCCTTGTATTTAACTCTTGTCTCAGCTCTAATGCCATAACCTGCACTATAACATTGATACCTGATACTTCAACTGACGCTACATTGTCTTATTTGAACAGTGGTCACGGTGTCGCTATAGAAACGCCACAAGTTGTGGCCTCACATCAGTTACACGTGTGAACCAGGCTTTACATGTTGTTGTTGTGGTCTTCAGTCCTGAGACTGGTTTGATGCAGTTCTCCATGCTACTCTATCCTGTGCAAGCTTCTTCATCTCCCAGTACCTACTGCAACCTACATCCTTCTGAATCTGCTTAGTGTATTCATCTCTTGGTCTCCCTCTACGATTTTTATCCTCCACACTGCCCTCCAATACTAAATTGGTGATCCCTTATTGCCTCAGAACATGTCCTACCAACCGAACCCTTCTTCTAGTCAAGTTGTGCCACAGACTTCTCTTTACCCCAATCCTATTCAATACTTCCTCATTAGTTATGTGATCTATCCATCTAATCTTCAGCATTCTTCCATAGCACCACATTTCAAAAGCTTCTATTCTGTTCATGTCTAAACTATTTATCGTCCATGTTTCACTTCCATACATGGCTACACTCCATACAAATACTTTCAGAAATGACTTACTGACATTTAAATCTATATTCGATGTTAACAAATTTCTCTTCTTCAGAAACCCTTTCCTTGCCATTGCCAGTCTACATTTTATATCCTCTCTACTTCGACCATCATCAGTTATTTTGTTCCCCAAATAGCAAAACTCCTTTACTACTTTAAGTGTCTCATTTCCTAATACAATTCCCTCAGTATCACCCAACTCAATTCGACTACATTCCATTATTCTCGTTTTGCTTTTGTTGATGTTCATCTTATATCCTTCTTTCAAGACACTATCCATTCCGTTCAACTGCTCTTCTAAGTCCTTTGCTGCCTCTGACAGAATTACAATGTCATAGGCGAACCTCAAAGTTTTTATTTCTTCTCCATGGATTTTAATACCTACTCCGAATTTTTCTTTTGTTTCCTTCACTGCTTGCTCAATATACAGATTGAATAACATCGGGGAGAGACTACAACCCTGTCTCACTCCCTTCCCAACCACTGCCTCCCTTTCATGTCCCTCGACTCTTATAACTGCCATCTGGTTTCTGTACAAATTGTAAATAGCCTTTCGCTACCTTTATTTTACCCCTCCCACCTTCAGAATTTGGAAGAGAGTATTCCAGTCAACATTGTCAAAAGCTTTCTCTATGTCTACAAATGCTAGAAAAGTAGGTTTGCCCTTCCTTAATCTAGCTTCTAAGATAAGTCGTAGGGTCAGTATTGCCTCACGTGTTCCAACATTTCTACGGAATCCAAACCGATCTTCCCCGAGGTCGGCTTCTACCAGTTTTTCCATTCGTCTGTAAAGAATTCGCGTTAATATTTTGCAGCTGTGACTTATTAAACTGATAGTTCGGTAATTTTCACATCTGTCAACACCTGCTTTCTTTGGGATTGGAATTATTATATTCTTCTTGAAGTCTGCGGGTATTTCGCCTGTTTCATACATCTTGCTCACCAGATGGTAGAGTTTTGTCAGGACTGGCTCTCCCAAGGCCGTCAGTAGTTCCAATAGAATGTTGTCTGCTCCAGGGGCCTTGTTCCGACTCAGGTCTTTCAGTGTTCTGTCAAACTCTTCACGCAGTATCATATCTCCCATTTCATCTTCATCTACATCCTCTTCCATTTCCATAATATTGTCCTTGTATAGACCCTCTATATACTCCTTCCACCTTTCTGCTTTCCCTTCTTTGCTTAGAACTGGGTTTCCATCTGAGCTCTTGATTTTCATGCAAGTGGTTCTATTATCTCCAACGGTCTCTTTAATTTTCCTGTAGGCAGTATCTATCTTACCCCTAGTGAGGTAAGCCTCTACATCCTTACATTTGTCCTCTAGCCATGCCTGCTTAGCCATTTTGCACTTCCTGTCCATCTCATTTTTGAGACATTTGTATTCCTTTTCGACTGCTTCATTTACTGCATTTTTATATTTTCTCCATTCATCAATTAAATTCAGTATTTCTTCTGTTACCCAAGGGTTTCTACTAGCCCTCGTCTTTTTACCAATTTGATCCTCTGCTGCCTTCATTATTTCATCCCTCAAAGCTACCCATTCTTCTTATACTGTATTTCTTTCCCCCATTCCTGTCAGTTGTGCCCTTATGCTCTCCCTGAAACTCTGTACAACCTCTGGTTTAGTCAGTTTATCCAGATCCCATCTCCTTAAATTCCCACTTTTTTGCAGTTTCTTCAGTTTTAATCTGCAGGTCATAACCAATAGATTGTGGTCAGAGTCCACATCTGCCCCTGGAAATGTCTTACAATTTAAAACCTGGTTCCTAAATCTCTGTCTAACCATTATATAATCTATCTGAAACAGAAAACTACTATTATTTTAGAAATGAGGAAATGATTCATAGAAATAACTACACATAAAGTACAGTCAGTTTATAACATTTGAGCTACAATAACAGGAGTTTATTTTCTCATTGCAGAAACAAGAAAGATGTGGTAATGTATTTTTTAAAATTAAATATTACTCATATATTCCGCATAGAAGTAATTAATAGTCATTATAATCGTAAAAGAAATAAACTTTCAAGTACTTTCAGAAATGATTACCAGTCGACAGTTATGAACGTTTGCGCCAGTTTTCGTAGTGTTAAGCAATGTGACTATACGATGCAGCGATGTTAACTTTCTTTGATGCTAATGAACTTCCGCAGTACTGATGTTTTGACAACAAATGTAGCAGACGACTGTTGTGAATGGCAAGATCTTTATTATACCTGGAAAACATGAAGCGAAGTTTAAGTCTGAAGCATGTAATATATAGTTGTAGAAACCTTTGTTCTAAAAAGATCAAGGAAATGAAACCAACGGCAGGGATTGTGAGTAAGTTTTATATTTTGTTGTGAGGTGTAACTCTTAACTTGCGCGTAAGGATTAGGAGATAGATTTTAATATATATGAAGAATCCTGCGTGCAGCTTGATGAAGAAAACAGATCGATTGTTTTCCAATTACACAGAAAAAAATCGAGGCGCCGTTATCAAAGATGCAGCACAAAAAATGATCTATTATGTGAAAAGTGGATGGCAAGACTATTTGCCGCAGACAGCTGTGGCAGAGCGGTTCTAGGCGCTTCAGTTCGGAACCGCGCCGCTGCAACGGTCACAGCTTCGAATCCTGCCTCGGACATGGATGTGTGTGATGTCCTGAGGTTAGTTAGGTTTAGGTAGTTCTAAGTTTAGGGGCTGATGACCTCAGATGTTAAGTCCAATAGTGCTCAGAGCCTTTTGAACCATTTTGAAGACTATTTGGCAAAGGACAAAAGGACTGCAATCAGCACCAGCCATGGCTTGTTATGTGTTCAGACAGATTTCCCAAAGGTTATCCTATCCAAAATGTGGCAAAAGAGAATTTTGAAGACACGTCATAATTAATGCAGATGTTTTTGGCGGCCAAAATGTGCAAAGAAAATTAGTCTCTTGTGTGTGTGTGTGTGTGTGTGTGTGTGTGTGGTGTTGTTGTTGTTGTTGTTGTTGATGATGATGATGATGAAGGCCAGTGGCCAAAATCTTTGATTGTGAAAGTCTTTTTGTTGTGCCTATCTGTGACTCAGCATCTCTGCTGTATGGTGAATTAAAACTTTCCTTCTCATCATGTTATAAAGAAAGGAAGAAATGGTTTCACAATGTGAATCCTTTGAAACAGTAAAAACAAATCTAAAAGTGATTTTTATTACTAGCCCCCAGCAACAGAACTATAGGAAAGAATTCTCATTGATTGTGGTGGGCAATTTTGAAAAGCATCCTGGTTCATATGTGTGAATGCATTCTCATAGTTCCTATATGAGATATATTTGACATGGTGTTAGCAACTTCAGACACCCAATAAAGGCACTTAAAAAAATCATTGCCATTGAAGGATTCCCCAAGTCCATAGTTTCTGATAATGATACACAATTTGTATCAAAGGAATTCAATGATTTCTGTGGAAGGAATGGCATAGAACACGTGAAGACTACAGCTTCATTTCACCCTGAAGCAAAAAGATTTGTAAGAAATTCCAAGGAAGCCATGAAAAAGCCCAACTGAGGAGGAGAGAAGAAGAAAGATGAAGCAGCAGTTTTAAAGCTCAAGAAGGAAATTATCAAGAAAACTAAATTGGTGCACTTTGGCACAACTGAAACTGTTGTAATAGTCACTGGTGCATCTTCGTAGTCAGAGCAGTATTGTCTCATAAGTATTCAGATGGACCAGAAAAGCCCATCACCTTTGCTTCCAAAGATTTAAATGAACTTCAGATAAAGACAGATGCTATCTGTTATTAATGGGGTCAAGAAATTTCATCAATAATTGCAGGAAAGAAGATTTGGATTGATCACAGCTGGCCAGGGTGGCCGAGTGGTTCTAGGGGCTACAGACTGGAACCGCGCGACCGCTGCGGTTGCAGGTTTGAGTCCTGCCTCGGGCATGGATGTGTGTGATGTCCTTAGGTTAGTTAGGTTTAAGTAGTTCTAAGTTCTAGGGGACTGATGACCTTCGATGTTAAGTCCCATAGTGCTCAGAGCCATTTGAACCATTTGATTGATCATAAGCATCTGGTTTCAATATTCCATCCAAGCAAACAGCTGCCAGTAAAGTCAGTTCAGAGACTACAAAGATGGACAATCACATTGATGAGATATATCTGTGAAATTGGATACAGATTCACAGAAGTACCTTGCAATGCCAATGCTTTATCAAGACTGCCCTATGGTTTGAATGAAAAATTCTGCGTGTCAGAACAACCATGATTTCAACTTTATGTAAAAATTAGTAAGCAGAGTGATTCATTTCCAATTTACCAGAGAAAAATTTGAGAAGCCAAGAGCAAAGATGCATCAGTAAAAATGATTTTGCATTATGTGGGAACTGAATGATGAGATATTTGCCAAAAAACAAACAGTTCTTGCAGCCACCTTTTAACAAACAGATTGCTGCCAGCACCAGCTATGGTTTGTTACCTATACAGACAAATTTCACAAGGGTTATCACATCTAAAATGTGCGAAAGTAAAATTTTGAAGACTCTTATGATGGCCACTGTTGGAATGAAATAAGTGACTGCTAACCTAATAACATATTATAGCTGAAAACAGAGGGACCAAAAATGGTCTATCAAAAGCAGATGCAATAAATTACATAGATAGGCAATGAATTCTCTACCAGAACACATCAGTTTTGCCAACTCATCTGTTAGAGAAATCACAAAGATCTTAAATCACCAAAAAGTAGTAACACTTCTGGCCATGATAATATCCGCAAATGTTTTTTCCTGGCTTGATTTCTCCACCCTTGAGATGTTTTCAATGAGTCAGTGTGTATCTCCTGAAATACTGAAGTATGCAGATGGAAGTATAAAATATACAAAAGTGGAGATTACGGATTTCTTTTTGTAGAACAGTCTCTATCCTTTCCTTGTTATCAAACATTTTTGAAAATGTAGCTTACAACAAAAAACTGAACCATCTGTTGTGAGAATAATCTCTTAACAACAGCTCAGTTTGGCTTTTGTAAAAGGCTTCAGTACCAATTAGACAATGTTTGATCTCGTGAACTCAGTTCTAGTACAAATACACAATAAAAGTTATGCTATTGGTGTTTTCTGTGACCTTTCCAAGATCTTTAATTTTGTGGAACATAGGGAAACGAAAATGGTATAGCATTTATAATTTCCAGAAATCATTTCAATACATAACTGGAAGAATTCGTACTTCAAATGTCAACTGTCCATTGCTACTGTACATATTTTACATAGGTTAAGTAACTGCTATTTAAACACCTACTTACACCACGTTGTTAAGCCAATAAACTCTGTTAACTGGTTCAGATTGTGTGAAGGATTTGCATATGCTACACTTTTCCATATTTACAAAAACATCATATAATTGTTTTTCTTTCTCCCAGCATAACAATAATATCATCCCTTTAGAAAATGTGAGAATTTCATCCCAGACATGAAAAAACTTTTTTACAGTAATTGGAGATGAAGTCTTGAAGGGCCAAACATTGGATACAAATTCACATTTTATAGCAAAAAAGCTGTTTGATATTGGAGTAAAGGTGAAAAAGGTAAGATTTCTTTGTAACACATAATTCTTTTTATTGAAATATCTGTGTTTTAGGTAAAGAGAAATATGTAGCTACAGGTAATAGAATTTTTGGTTAATAGTTAGCACAAGGTTGCACCTTTGTAAAACATGAAATTTCTCCGATCCAATTAACCGTAGATAAATCTCATACACATTCTAAAACAGTGTATGTGTTTTTAGTTTCGTAGATTTTTCACTTTGTGTCAGTTCTCCATTTCCATGCAACTGAAATGATTCTTGATTCATAATAATGTGTGAATCTTTGAAGCTGTCAATTCCTGATATAAATTGAATTTCAATGCAGAAATTTATTTGACCATCTCTGTCCTTTCTAACAAAGATTCTCATGTGGCTGTAGTTTGGACTAAGGTGTGGAAAGATCTCCACCTGAAATGTTGGATGTGGTGACAGTCTGATCAGTAGTGCAGTCCAGTGTCAACATTGGCGCCATATTCAATACTCTTTTCATTAAGAAAGGTGAAACTGATGGGTAAATTCAGAAAAGCGGTGTTTGCTAATAGACAAATCTCTGGGGAGTATTTTGGTACATAGATCTGATATCAGTAACTTGTAAGAATGCTGATGTTTGTGGCACGGACCTTAAAGGGCTGTGGTGGAGAAACTTCTCTGTTGCCAAATTGTCTTCTGTGGAGAATCCGAGCTCTTAAAAATGTCTGCTTTGGTGAACCTCCAGGTGCTATACTAGTAAGCTTCTCTGGATACAAAATTACCACTGCAAATTATCCATCTATTCTTGTGTATTGCAGAATACATGATGCTTTTTCATACTTATTAACACCATGTTTACTTCTTCATAGATGAAAGTGTGGCAGCTCACGTTAGTACTGCAGGCCCCATAAATATTTTGACAATTTTTCTTTGTACTAGGATGTGACTACACTGTCCATTCACGTTAATATGACTGCCAGTCGAAAGCCTGAACGTACACCTTTTGCAGCGTAGACAGCTAAAAGATGTATTGGAAGAGAGTTATGGAGGTTTTAGAAGGTACTGACAGCGATGTGAAATAATTTCTACTTTGTTGCATTGTTTCTCAGTTGAGGATCCCTGGTGCTTACAGCCCGACCGAGATGCTCCCACAGATTCTATGTGGTGTATTTGGTGACCAGGGAATACAGTGAAATCCCCCCACCCTGCAGATCCGTGTTTTAGAATAGGCCCAAGGTATTCCTGCCTGTTATTAGAGGCGACTAAAAGGAGTCTCCCACTTTTCAGCCCTATAAGTTCAGATCCCATTTTATGGTTTGACCTCCTACTTCACAAATTCTACAGAAGTGCAGGCCGTTTGGGGAAGAATGCCTTACGTGGTGCACCAGTTATCCATAGTGCCATTACCGGTAGATTCGATCTCCTGCACCTTTTCTTGTCATGGCTTTGCATGTCCACCTGTAATTCAATTATTTGGGCGAGGACACCTTCTGGGACATGTCATTTATTCCATTGTCTCCTCTCCTCTTTCACCCTCATGACAATATCAGATTTCTCTGCACCCAGTATTCAGCATGGTAGCCAGTCCCTTGTGGTGGATCTGTCATGTACCTGTTTGTCAGTAGCCCCCTCACATCACAGGGATTGCTCTGCTGATACCTGAGCTGTAAACTCCCCCTGTATGCCAAGGAGTAGATGCACCCATCTTCCTGGGGCATCAGGAGTCCTGGAAATGGCCGTCGTGCCAGGTGACCTTTGCTGTGGCTGGGTTGTGCCTGTGGGGAGAGCCCCTGATCGGACTGGGTGGACAAGGAAGCAGACTAACTTATCTTTTGCTATGGACCGAATGGCCCCAGCAGTCTCTAAGGAAGGAAAGGTTGAGTTCAATGCTTATAGGTATACCCTAAATCGTTCCTCTCCATATGGATACGAAGCCTCTGTTTTTTGTTGAGCACCTGGAGGATAAGTTTGTGGAAGTGACAGTGCTGTCCAAAATGCGCAATGGGTCAGTTTTGATTCAGATGGCATCCCCAACCACCCCTGAGCATTATTCGCCAGTGACAAGCTGGGTGGGATTCTTGTTTCGGTCGCTCCCCATAAAAACCTAAACATGGTCCAGGGAATTATTTTTCATTGCGACTTCTGTTGCAGTCTAGTAACGAGCTATGTGCCAATTTAGAATGGCAGGGTGTTCATTTCGTCTGGCGCGTTTACAAGGTACCCAGAGACAATAGGGTTGCTACCAATGCCTTTATCTTGGCCGTTGAGGGTGCTTCGTTACCTGAAAAGGTCAAAGTGATGGTGTGCCACTGTGACATCAAACCTTATGTCCCTCTCCCTATGCGATGCTTTAAGTGCTGGGAGTTCAGGCACACGTCCTCTCGGTGCAATTCCAGTGCCACATGTAGAGATTGCGGACGTTCGCTGCATCCAAATACTCTATGTTCGCCTCCTCCCACCTGTGTCAACTGTGGAGAACACCACTCGCCCTGCTCACTGGACTGTCTGGTACTCCAAAAGGAGTGGAAAATTATGGAGTACAAGACCCTGGACAGGCTGTCTTACCATGAGGCTAAACTCAAATATGAAAGGCTAAACCATGTTCACATGCTGTTTTCCTATGTTGCCGCCAAGATGGCCTCGCCATCAGTGACACCATTACACCCATCATCTAAGGTTACTCCAGTAGGCCCTCAGGGTCACCCATCTTCCTTTCCGCTCCAGCTGGCTGGGGGAAAGTCTTCTTCTGTTGCTCCCAAAGCTTCTACTTTTGTAGCATCACCCCCCCCCCCCCCCCCCCAAATGCCAGGGACATAGGTCCCATCCCACCAGCCGGAGAAGAAACAGCCTCCTCTCAAGCAGAAGGGGTACCTTGGGTCTCTACGTTTGACGCTCCCCCCCCCCCCCCCCCCCCACAAGTGGTCAAGTGGACAAGTGGACACCAGCCAGTGGCTGAAAGAGCTGGTCAAAGGGCTTCATGGTCTTCTGTCCCTGAAGCAACTTCTGAGAAGCCCTCCCAGCAAGCCCCTAGGGACCGGTGAGAGGGCAAACCACCAAATAAGGAGGCCACTAAGAAAAGGGAGCCTACAGTAGCCCCTGCACCAGCACTCCCCCATGGCTTTGCGACTGAGGAATGGGGTGGAGATTCTGAAATCCTCTGAAGAACTAGATCTTGCCAATGCCTAGGATGCAATGGGACTGGATGCTAACACTCAGTTGGTGGCAGCAGGTGATGCTGAGGCCTAATTTTCCTCCTTGGTCACTTCATGCCTCCCCATACGACAGAAAGTGTCATTCTCTGGTGGAACTGCGGCAGTTTTTTCTCCCACCTGGCCAAGTTATGTCAACTTTTAAGTGTTACACCTGTTCTTTGCATTGTCCGTCAGGAAACCTGGTTCCCAGCAGTGCAGACTCCTGCGCATTGTGGCTATAGGGGATATTACAAAAACTGTAGTGACTGTAATAGTGTGTCAGGTGGAATTTGGGTCTCTGTCCTGCAGTCGGTATGTAGCGAACCTGTGCCCCTTCATACTCCTCTTGAAGCTGTGGCTATCAGAGTAAGGACAGCACAGGGAATAACTGTCTCCAACTATATCTTCCTTCAGATGGTGCAGTACCCCTGAATATATTGGCCGCACTGATTCATCAACTCCCTAAACCTTTCCTACATTTGGAAGGTTTTAATGCCCATAACCTCTTGTGGAGTGTCCGCCCCTGGTAGCTGAGTGGTCAGTGCGACAGAATGTCAATCCTAAGGGCCCAGGTTCGATTCCCGGCTGGGTCAGAGATTTTCTCCGCTCAGGGACTGGGTGTTGTGTTGTCCTAATCATCATCATTTCATCCCCATCAGTGCGCAAGTCGCTGAAGTGACGTTAAATTGAAAGACTTGCACCCCAGCAAATGGTCTACCCGATGGGAGACCCTAGTCACACGACCTCTTGTGGGTTGGCACTGTGCTTACTGGTCGAGGTAGAGATGTCGAAACCTTATTGTCTCAATTTGATCTCTGCCTCTTAAATGCTGGGGCTCCCACACATTTCAGTATGGCTCATGGTGCTTACTCAGCCATTTATTTATCACTCTGTAGCCTTCTCCCATCTGTCCACTGGAGAGCACATGATGACTTGTGTGGCAGTGACCAGTTCCTCATCTTCCTGTCACTCCCCCAGGATCATTCCCCCTGGACACTTACCCCGATGGGCATTAAACAAGGCAGACTGGGAAGGTTTCACCTCTGCAGACACTGATGAATCTCTCCCACACGATTACATCGATGTGGTGGTTGAGGGAGTCACCAGAATGATTATTTCTGTGGTGGAAAATGCAATCCCTTGCTCCTTAGGGTGCCAACTTGGTGGTCGCCAGAAATCGCTGAGGCCATTGAAGAGCGTAGGCAGGCTCTACAGCAACATAAGTGACACCCTTCCCTGGAGCATCTAATAACTTTGAAATACCTCTGTGCCCGTGTTCACTGTCTCTTAAAAAGATGGAAACAGAAGTGTTGAGTTAGGTATGTCTCGACCATTGGGTACTGGATGTCGCCTTCACAAGTCTGGACGAAGATCAGACGTGTCTTTGGGTACCAGACCCCAACAGGTGTCCCTGGCATTCATATAAATGGAATGTTATCTACCGATGCAAATGTAATTGCAGAGCACTTTGCTTGGCTCTCTGCATTGGAGAATTACCCCCCCCCCCCCCCCCTCCCCCGGCCTTTGTACCCTCAATTGGCAGATGGAAGCGAAACTCCTCTCGTCCACTACATGCCACAGAAAACCATATAAGACTGCATTTACTAAGTGGGAGCTCCTCAGCACCCTTGCACATTGCCCCGACATAGCTCCTGGGCCAGATCAGATCCACATTCAGATGATTAAACATATTTTGTCGGACTACCAGCGACATATCCTCATCAGCTTCAACCACATCTGGAGCGATGGCGTCGTCCTGTCGCAGTGATGGGAGAGCACCATCATTCCACTGCTCAAACCTGGTAAAAACCCACTTGATGTTGATAGCTATCAGCCCATCAGCCTCACCAGCATTCTTTTTAAGCTTCTGTAAGCTGCTGCAACGTCTGGTGACTCGGCAGTTGTGTTGGCTCCTGGACTCACAAGTCCTATTGGCTCCATGTCAGGTTTCTGCCAGGGTTGCTCAACTGCTGATAATCTAGTGTCCCTCGAGTCTGCCATCCAAACAGCCTTTTCCAGACAGCAGCAACCAGGTTGCCATCTCTTTTGATTTATGAAAAGCTTATGACACGACCTGGTGACATCATATCCTTGCCACACTGTGTGGGTGGGGACTCCAGGGTCCTCTCCTGATTTTTATCCAAAACTCCCTGTTGCTCCATACTTTCTGTGTTCAAGTTAGTGCCTCCCATAGTCCCCCCCCCCATATCCAGGATAATGGGGTCCTGCAGGCCTCTGTATTGAGTTTATCTCTATTTTTAGTGGCCATTAATGGTCTAGCAGCAGCTGTAGGGCAGTCTGCCTCACCTTCTGTGTATGCAGACGACTTCTGCATTTCCTACTGCTCCTCCAGTATTGGTGTTGCTGAGCACAAGTTGCAGCCATGGGCTCTAGCCCATGGCTTCCAGTTTGCAGCCGCGAATCTGCCTGTTGTGTGCTTGTGTCGGTGCCATACCATTCATCCAGAACCAGAACTTTACCTTGCTGATGACCTGTTCACTGTAGTGGAGACATATCAAGTCTTAGGAATGGTTTTCAGCGCCCAATTTACTTGGCTTCCTCGTCTTCATCAGCTTAAGTGGAAGTGCTGGCAGCACCTCAATGCCCTCCACTGCCTGAGCAACACCAACTGGGGTCGCTCTACACTGTTGTGGCTCTACAGAGCCCCTTGTTCAATCCCGTCTTGACTATGGGAGTCTGGTTTATGGTTCAGCGGCACCCACAGCCTTGTGGTTGCTAGACCCAGTGCATCACTGTGGAGTTCGACTAGCGACGGGAGCTTTTAGGATGAGTCCAGTGACCAGCATACTGGTGGAGGCTGGAGTCCCTCCATTGCAGATCAGGTATCCATAACTGATCGCCACTTATGTTGCACACATTCGTAGCTCTCCTGAGCATCCAAATTACCGTCTCCTTTTCTCAACTACAGTGGTTCACCTCCCACATCGTCAGCCCAGGTCAGGGCTTATGATCGCAGTTCGCCCCCAAACCCTTCTGTGTGAACTAGAGTGCTTTCCTTTACCTCCTCCCCCCTGGGTCCATTCGCATACACCTCCAAGGTGTATATCTAGCCTGCAGCTTCACCTGGATCTTTTGCATGGCTCTAAGGACTCAGTTAATCCTGCGGCTTTCTGCTGTCACTTCCTCTCAATTGTCGACGTGTCCCAGGGCTCTGAAGTGGTTTACACTGACTGCTCAACACCTGATGGTCACATTGGCTTTGCCTATGTTCACAGGGGACCTATTGAACAGCTCTCCTTGCCAGATGGTTGCAGTGTTTTCACTGCAGAGCTGGTGGCCATATTTCGTGCTCTTGAGCATGACCGTTCTTGCCCTGGTGAGTTGTTTCTTATCTGTATTATCTGTAGTGACTCCTTGAGCAGCCTACAAGCTATTGACCAGTGCTGCCCTCGCCATCCTTTGATATAGTGACCATTCAGAAGTCTGTCTATGCCCGGGAACAGTCCACTCGTTCAGTGGTGTTTTCTGGACCCCAGGACATGTCGGAATATCAGGCAGTGAACTTGCTGACAGGCTGGCTAAACAGGCTACACAGAGACTGCTTCTGGAGATCAGCATCTCTGAAACTGACCTGCGTTCAGTATTACACCTCAAAGTTTTTCGGCTTTGGGAGACAGAATGGCATAACCTCAGTATGCGCAACAACTGCGTCCATTAAGGAGACTATGAATGTGTGGAAGTCCTCCATGTGGGCCTCTCGCAGGGTCTCTGTGGTCCTCTGCCAACTCTGCATTGGCCATGCTTGGGTGACCCATGGCTATCTGCTGCGCTGTGAAGACCCGCCTCAGTGTCGGTGTGGTGCCTGGTTGAC
This sequence comes from Schistocerca americana, assembly GCF_021461395.2. Taxonomy (NCBI): domain Eukaryota; kingdom Metazoa; phylum Arthropoda; class Insecta; order Orthoptera; family Acrididae; genus Schistocerca; species Schistocerca americana. The sequence goes on along the minus strand of NC_060119.1, from coordinate 613,445,026 downwards.
AGTGGCCCCGGACTCGTTACTGTTAATTTTAGTTGACAACACCTCATCAGCTGATCTATGTTTTATACGTGAGGGTAGGTTTTATCATTCTATCTAAGTTTTAGTGCATGTCCTTTGCCCCTCTGTCTTCTTGACCCTAGTGCTTTCAGGCTGGAGGTTTTAATGCGTTGCAGAGTGGCTGGCCTATCCGTTTTACTCTCGTGATCAGCGAGCCATGGTGATCTGCTCTCTTGTTTTAATCCCTTCTACCTGTTTCTTGTGTCTCTATGGTTTTCTTGTCCTATTTTGTCCATTGTAATGTTTGTTGCCCTTCTGTTATTCTCGTGATTTTTTCTTACTCGTGGTTTTGTGCTGTAAGTGTAGTTTGTTTTATTCTTTCCCTAGAAACAAGGGACTGATGACCAAGAAGTTTGCCCTTCCCCCACCCCCACTCTCCCCTTTAAACCCTTACAGTAAACTCGTTCCAGTGCTCTTCGAACCATGCACGTGACAGGTTGCATTGTCCTGCTGGTAGTTGCCACTGCGCTAATGAAAACCAAACTGCTTGTAGGGGAGGACATGGTCCCCAAGGATAGATGCATACTTGTGTTGATCCATTGTTCTTCCCAGAATGACAAGTTCATGCAGTTAGTGCCTCGAAAACATTCCTCAGACCATAATGTTCTCTTCTCCATCATAAGTCCTTCTGACAATTGTTGCAGGCTGTTTGCTTTCAGACATTTCACACTGTACACGCCAATGACCATCTATCCGATGGAGCATAAAACATTTCATCTGAAATGGCCACCTACTGCCACTCAGTGGACCTCCATTTGCAGTACGAGCATGCAAATTCCAAGCTTCGTTGCCGATGAACAGCAGTCAGCGTGGGTGCAAGAACCAGGTGCTTGATGCATGGGCCCTTATGCAGTAACGTTCACTGAAATGTCGTTGAGGAGACACTGTTGCAGCCCCTTGGTTCATATGGGCAATCAGTCATTCAGTAGTTGCATGTCTGTTCACCCAAACACATCTGCACAGCTGTTGTTCAACCCTGTCACCTATGACCCATAGTGCACCACACTTACCACAGAACCCATTTTGGATAGTGCCATTTTGGCATGCGTGGAATACTTTAGTCAGAGTGTCATACAAGCTATTTACAAACTTAGCCATTTTGGATATGCTTCCACTCTTGGCCCGTCAAATGAATCATTCCAGCGTATATTTTAGGAAAACCACAGAAGTGCAAACTTGTATGGTTAGGTGGGGATCCAGACCCTGTTGTCTTAGGGTGCAAATCCAGTGCTTTAATTAATGTGTCACCTCATTTGATAACACCAACAATAAACCTACTTCTCATCCAATCATAAAATTATCTTTCTGAACACAAAAAAATATTAAACTTGTGGCAAAGAGCGAATACTCCAACACATCTCCACTAGAATGAGAAGAGACAGGTTTTGGTTTCAGAGTCTGTTTGTATGAAACTGGTAAGCTTTCTGGAAGAAGTGACTGGTAGGGTCAACCATAGATATAACAATTTCTGATGTACCAGAACTGGTAAAGTAATCAATTGCAATACTGGTATCCATAATTTATCTTTCAAATGATATTAATTTAATTGGCCCATCCTATTAAAAGAACATAATTATTAGTGTGCTTGTGAAACATGAACTTGCTAAGCATAAACCACGAAACAGATCACAATTACTTGGTCCAGTGACCACCACATACATTCTACATCTACGTACATACTCTGCCAGCCACTGTACCACGTGTGGCAGAGGGGCCCTGTACCACCAGTGATCCCTGCCTCTCCTGTTCCACTCACAAACAGAGCTGTGGAAAAATGACTGCCTCCATATGAGCCCTAATTTCTCATATCTTATCTTCATGGCTCTTACACGAAAAGTATGTTGGCGGCAGTAGAATCGTTTTGCAGTAAGTTTCAAATGCCTCTTCTTTAAATTTTCTCAACAGCATTCCTTAAAAAGAACATCACCTTCCTCCAGAGATTTCCATTTGAGTTCCTGAAGCGTGTCTGTAATACTTGCGAGTGGATCGAACCTACTGGTAATAAATCTAGCTGTTTACTTTTGAATTGGATTCAGTGTCTTCCTTTAATCCAACCTGGTGTAGGTTCCAATCCCTTGAACAGCATTCAAGAATAGGTCTGACTAGCATCCTACATGCAGTCTCCTTTACAGATGAACCATACTCTCACAAAATTCACACAATAAACCGAAGTTGACCATTCGCTTTCCCTACCACAATCCCCACATGCTCATTCCATTTAATATTTTCTGCAGTGTTTTGTCCAGATATTTAGACAATGTGACTGTGTCAAGCAGGACATTAAACCCTAATAATGCTGTAGCTAAATATTAAAGGTTTGTTTTTCCCACTCAACCACATTAAGTTACATTTTTCTACATTTGGAGCTAGATGTCATTCATCACACCTACAAGAAGTCATCTCGTATCGTCCTACAGTCACCCAACTTTGACACTTTGCTGGTACACCAAAGCATCATCAGCAAACAATCACAGATTGCTGCCCACCTTGTCTGGACCACAGATCGCTGCCAACACCATCCACCAGATCATTTCTGAATGTAGAAAATAATAGCAGTCCTATCACACTTCCTGGGGCACTCCTGGCAACGTTGTCTCTGACAAACACTCGTCGTTGAGTACAACATACTGCGTTCTATCACTTAAGAGGTCTTTGAGTCAGTCACACACTGTGGAACCTTTTCCATATGCTCATACCCCTGTTAACAGTCTGCAGTGGGCACTGTGTCAATGACTTTCAGAAACCTACACATTTGACATCAATGTGCAATAACCAAACACAGACACCAGGCAGCAGCACTAGCAGTGGAGGGCATATAAAGCATTTAATGAGCATTTTCGTCCATGTCTAAGTCCAGTACTATCACGTGCTCTGTATCTAATGACCCGATCATTATTGGAATGTTAGTTTATTACTTGAAGCCTTTGATACAGGGATAAACTACAGATTGATGTCTCACACATCCACTGTTGTAGTCTAGCATAATGTGTGAATTTAATGCATACACATGCATAAGTTTGCACCATATGCTGCTGTAGCTACTTTGTGAAGCTTGAAGTCATGTGACTGTAGATACTACTTGTATCTGGCCGAGAGTTCATGATCACAAATGATTCTGGAGTCCATGCACACATCCACTGACCCGTTGTCTCCACACCAGAGGACTTGCCCACAGATATGTAACTGTTCTTTCTAACACAGGAATGTTGAAAATTAGGAAAAGATTGCAAAGTTATGTCTGTTAGTAGGTGATGGCCTTGGGAAAAGAATGGGTTACGATATGTGGCAGGGGTATATTTCACATTCCAGAAGATAGCATCATAGAGCTAGGTGGTGAATATGTAGAAAAATAATTTGTTAAACTCATTCATATTCTTTTGTTGCATGTGAAATTTGTAGTTTTTGTTAATTTTTTGTTTTGTTTTAAGATGTAGAATTCTACATGTTTGACTGTTTCTTTGCATACTTAGCTAGGATTAGTCCTATCCATCAACTGACATTTTTTTATTTTATTGGGGGCAATATATCATATTTTGTAACTTCTCTGGCTAGTGCCTGAGTGTAACAAAGTAATTTAAAAAATCGTAGTAATTTTAGAAAAAATAATGTCTCAATTGTTAATACAGTGAAAGCCCTGTTTTACATTTTCATGTGGTGCAGACTTATAAAACACAAAGTTCAGGAAAATACAGAATTGAGAAAAACATTAAAATAACCAAAATAAATGGGAAAACATATGTAATTGGCATATATGATTAAAAATTTTTACCCTCTCCAACACATTGAATGAAGTCTGTATAAGTGAAGGACATTAAACATAAAATACAATGTTTATACAATCATTTGTTGTAATGAGTTTCATTAGTTCTTAAAAAGTCACAGGTGTGTAACAACAAGTGAAAACTCATCAAAAAACTGTAATTGATATCTTGTACAAGGTAATCAAGCTATTTTCCAATGTGCTACGACCATAATTTTACTTCGTTCAGGAATTGCTGAACGAAGGCAACAAGTATTTAAATGAAAGAATTACTGTAAATTTGATACAATGAGGCAGGCTTTTGCAAACAATAATAGATCTGGGCATACAAGTTTGCAGCAGTTACAAGCTAAAGTGTCAGAGCGGTCTAAGGCGCTGCAGTCATGGACTGTGCTGCTGGTTCCGGCAGGGGTTCGAGTCCTCCCTCGGGGATGGGTGTGTGTGTTTGTCCTTAGGATAATTTAGGTTAAGTAGTGTGTAAGCTTAGGGACTGATGACCTTAGCAGTTAAGTCCCATAAGATTTCACACAAACACAAGCTAAAGTGTCATCCAATTTTTATTTTATGCATTGTAGGAAGGAAAAATATCACAGCACTGATCATTGACAAACTTCATCACCATTGCTGTTATTGTGTAACGCTTTTCTTACAAGTCACACTTCGTATGTTCACTGCACTTCATGTGCTCCACCCCATCAAAGTGATATTTTAGGCTCAATGAGAGAAATGTGAAAAAGTGAGTTTACTTCCTCAGTTGACATTACAAACTTATTCGATGTCGCCTCAGTGAATTTCTGTACACTGAGTAAAATATAAATTTAAAAGAGAGCTCACACGCTACAGTTTCACTTCTGCCTTCTATCACTGCTGTCAATCTTTAGGATCTATAGTGTGTTGTGCAAAGTATATACTGAGCAGTGGTGGCTTCTGTGGAAGAGCACAAGAGCATGTGAACACCGTAACTTTTGACATCTTGCAGATTTATTGGTTATTTATCTATGAATGCTGTTAAACTCAACATAGAAGCTGCAGTCTGAAGGATACAGCACTTAAATCTACCGTGCTGCTGCTCCTCTAGACTCCATGAAACATAACAGTAGAATCATGAGCACAGCTTCAGTTGTGCACATTTTAAGTAATTTTTGCACATGCACATCACACATGATGTAATTGCCTTATGTGCCAAATATGTACAGATTTGATAAACAATCTGTACAGTTCACAAAGAGCACAGCTAGCCCTTGCCACTCAACTAGAAACTTACGTCAGTGCCACCAGGTGGCAGCACACAGTGGCAGACTTTTGCCACCATTTGCTTGGCATAAATCCTACTAGATGATAGAACACACCACAGATATTCTAATTCACTTACTATATACTTTAGTAAAATTAAATTGGATGTCAATATATGTTAAAGTTGTACACACGGTAATCCATTTGAAGTGCTGGCAAAGGAAACACTCTAACGCACCCCCTCCCCCCCCCCCCCCCCCCCCTCAGATTTAGTGGTGATATGGTCCAGTGGATAGCCTGTCAAAAACTGAATGCAAATCAAGCTTCAAAACAGGAAGAAGGTGTACTGAACTGTGAAAAAAAGCAAAATAGAAACAGCAAACAGTTCAAGCTTAAGATGTACAACATAAAGTGTTGTTGAACAGCCATGGCTTCATAGTTAAGTGGTCATGGTATTGGACTGAAAAGTGGATGAGAATTGTTCAAAACCCCCTCATGTCAAATTTTTTTTATTTATTTTTTTTTTATTTTTTTTTTCCCACAACATTATCAACTGTCCGTCCAGTCATTGAAATGTTTGTTTTATTTCTGTAGTCTTGCCAATTGTCATACTATACATTGGTTATAGAATATGATTCGTGATAAGAATACATTACTCTGGAAGTAAATGTGATGAATAGTGAGGGCAGGAGAGATACCACATAGACATCTCACAGAAATGATGACAAATAAATGGGTGTGATCAATCTTACAACAAAGCGATTGGAGAGTCAAAACTTCCAAAAATGGAACACAACTTCAAAAATGTTAAAAACATACGAGGTGCTATCCAAACTTTTTTGGACTGATGCTGCCATCTGGACTAACGGTCACCATCACCCTCAAAGTAGTTCCCATCTGCTTGTACTCACTGGTCCTAGCACTTCTGCCACAGGTCAAACATTTTCTGGAAGTCCTGTTCTTCGAGGGTGTTAATCACCGCCAGCCATGCTTTTTGAATCCTCTCTAGAGTGTCAAACCAACGGCCTTTCAACTTTAGTTTCAGTTTTGGGAATATCACAAAGACACAAGGTGCCAAATCTGGTGAGTACGGTGGGTGGGGTACAACCGCCATGTTGTTTTTGCCAAAAAGGTCCTGGTGAGCGAGAACGTGTGACAGGGCGCATTGTCGTGATGCAGCAGCCAGTTCCCTTGACGCCAAAGTTTGGGCCATCATCACTGCATGTTTTCACGGATCCATTGCAAAACGTCACAGTAGTATGCGGAATTCACTGTGTGGTTAGGTGGGATGAATTCTTTGTGCACAATTCCCTTGGTATCAAAGAAAATGATGATCATACTCTTCACTTTGCTCTTCACCTGTCTCGCTTTTTTGGGTTTTGGAGAGCGTGGTATCATCCGCTCAAACACACGCGTACGGCTCATGCTCTGTCCCCCAAACAATTGTTGAATAATTGCAAGGGTCTCCATAGCACTTTTTCTGAGATTCACACAGAATTTGACACACATGCACTGTTCTGTTTGCGGATCCATTGTAAAACACCACACACCAAACACACAGTATTACGGAAATCATTGTGGACACACAACACTTGCTCGCAGCTGAATGCCACTCCATCCACTGACTCATCAGATATGCAGCTCTCGCCACCTGGCAGTGCAAAGATCTACTTTCCAGATGGCAGCACCAGTTCTGAAAATTTTGGATTCCACCTTGTATGTTTTGATAAAACATTGTGATTGTGAAACTGTTGAGTTCATTTGTTGCAGCTTGTGTGACAAACTGTTGTGATTTCACCATTTCCATAGGAGTGATCACATTCACATTCATGATGATGATGAGGTCCCATACTCCGAGGAGCGTAGGGAACAATGCGGGAAACCCGCACCGCCGTACTAGACAAGGTTTGCCATTGCCTTCTTCTGACCATTATGGGGATGAATGATAATGATGAAGATGATACAACAATACCCAGTCATCTCGAGGCAGGGAAATTCCCTGACCCCGCCGGGAATCGAACCTGGGACCCCGTGCGCGGGAAGCGAGAATGCTATCGCAAGACCACGAGCTGTGGACTCACATTCATACAAATAGGCCTACCTAAATCAGGCAAGGAAGCATTTGTCACTCACTCACCAGGCATACCAGTTAGGTGCATTGATACGAGATTCCTATCATATGACTCACATACTGTCACTAGTGCCGAGAATGGCACACCAGACGTGTTTTCCGGTGGAGGATTTGGTTGATTTGTTGCCTTGTCATCAAACATTTGTGGTTCCCATTCGAAAGCCACTTCCTTTTGGCTGCTAATACAGTAGTTGTTCAGAGTTAACTTTCATTATGGGTCTCTTCCTTACACCTCAATGTTGCAGACAGACATTACAACATGACACAGACATAAATGTGAATGTTACGAACAGACAGGTCAGTGACTGAATGGACACTTCATAATTTGTGTGTGGTGGGGGGGGGGGGGGGGGGTGGGGAATGGTGCGATGGTGCTTTTAATGCAGGCTCTGTGACGTTTGCCTACTTTATTTCCTCGTTGATTTCCTCTGTGTTGACGTACTGCGTTGCTATACTGGCTGAAAAATGGAGGTGGAAGTTCAACACTGACTACTTTAAATGATGTAGCCAACAGGTGCAGATTTGCATTCCACAGTTCTTTACTTTCACTGTTCACAACCCCCCAATATACACATTTAATATGGCCAGTTAACTGTTGTCTAATTTTTGATAAGCATAATTAATAGGTTGCAGGCAAACATCCACATACTGCTACAATAGTTTACTGTTGAACATCTATGAGCAGTAAAAACCTATCCACACATTTCACAGTCTTTTAGATAAGTTGAACAGACACTGTCATTGCTTAAACACATGGCCTATTGGTGTAACACTTATTTCACAGTTGAGTTGATTTGTTCTTGTTGATCTAACCAATATGGGTTCCGCATCTGAAACACGGCCGTGGGCTGACTGTGTCGGGACCAAAAATTGGGCCCTTATATATTATGGCAATAGTAAGCACTGAAACTACACATTGTTTGATGTTTAATTTACAGAAATAACAAACATAACTCATTAAATGAACTAAATACATTGAAAAATTGCGTCTTTTTAACAGTTTCTTCTACTACAAGGGTTAAGCCGTATTATTTTGTGTAAGTCATGAAATTACAAATATAGTTACACAAACAATACTTTTGACTAAACTGGAAATTACTTTGGAATTAATTAAGAGCTGGCTTTGCTAACGTGTTTTCGATTAGAGCCAAATAGATCCTTTAAGAATACTATTAGTTGTTCCTCCAAATGTTTACAGATATTGCAGAATTTATATTTGTTCATACAGAGTGAAAAGTATTTAAACTGACAAACTCTCGGAGGTTGTAGGGGACATCAAAACAAATATTTTTCCCTATGGTCATTTTTTCCTGTGAGGATTATTTAAACTGGTGGAGGCCGTATTAAGCTCTTCAGTTGTTAGAGGCTGTATTACGATCTTCATTTGTTAGAGGGCATATTATGCTCTTCAGTTGTAGGCAACTGCTGTCCACCAGTGTAGTAGTGCATTGTCTCTGTTTATTAATGGAGCGATACACCTGGAGTAAGTACACTGATATGGTTGGTGCGTACTATGTAGTGCACCACAACGGTCAAGCTGCACAGCGGGTTTATCAACAACAATATCCTAATTGCCGTATCCCACATCGTATGACTTTTGCTGCTGTGTACCAATATCTGCATGAGACTGGGTCATTTAGCAGATTACCTGGACAGGGACGCCGTCACACAGTAAGAACGTTGCAATTTGAGGAATATGTCTTGCACCATGTGGAGTGGAATCCTTCAGTCAGCACTCGTGCAATTGCATGTAACATGGGGATGAATCAGACAAATGAAAGAACAGCCGTTCAAGAGCAATTGTTACGTCCATTTCACATACAGCGTGTCCACAACCTGAAACCAGTTGATTATCCACCCAGAGCACAGTTTTCGCAATGGTACCTGGAACAGTGTGAAATGCATCCTACATTTCCATCCTCTGTGTTGTTTACTGATGAAGCAACGTTCGGGCATGATGGAGTCTTCAACATGAACAACTCGCATGTTTGGAGTGAGGATAACCCACATGCCACAGTTACTAGTGCTCATGAAGTGGAGTTCTTTGTTAATGTGTGGGTCGGTGTTGTTGGGGACTGTTTAATTGGAGTGGCTAGCACACTGGACTCGCATTCTGGAGGATGATGGTTCAGTCCCGCGTCTGGCCATCCTGACTTAGGTTTTCCGTGATTTCCCTAAATCGCTCCTGGCAAATGCCGGGATGGTTCCTTTGAAAGGGCACGGCCGACTTCCTTCCCCGCCCCTCCCTAATCCGATGAGACCGATGCCCTCGCTGTCTGGTCTCCTCCCCCAAACAATCCAAAAACTGTTTAATTGGACCGTGTCTGCTACCTAGGCCATTAAATGGCAGGCTCTATTACAGTTTTCTCGCCAGAGCATTGCCAGAATTGCTGGAAGACGTCTCGCTCCCTACAAGGCAACACATGTGGTTCCAACATGACGGGGCACTGGCACATTTCAGTTGTCGTGTGCATCAATTCCTGGACCGACGGTTCCCAGAAAGTGGATTGGCAGAGGCGGTCCTGTACCATGGCCTGCTTGATCCCCAGATATGTCCCCTATGGACTTTTTTGTGTGGGGAGAGATGCGCAACCTTGTGTATGCAACTCATGTTGCATCAGAAGAGGATCTGGTTGCCCGGATAGTAGCAGCAGCGGGAACAATTCAGGATACTCCTGGGATTTTTGCCCATGTCAGAACATGATCTGACGGTGTAACCTTTGTTTACGTGTCAATGGAGGCATTTTTGAAAATATTCTGTAATTGAAATTGGGTTGTGTTAATGTGTTGTCTCTTGGTCATAAAAAAATGGAAAAGTGTTTGTTGCTTTAATTAATTTGCCGCCAGAGAAATCATCCTCTACTGGTTTAAATACTCCTCATAGGAAAAAATGACATTAGGGAAAAATATTTGTTTTGATTTCCCCTACAACCTCCCAGAGTTTGTCGGTTTAAATACTTTTCACCCTGTTCATCAACAACAGAACTGAAGTTATGAAACACTCACTGATTTCACTCTGTAATGAAAGTATTAACAAGGAATAGTCACAATAAATTAGAAAATCAATTAAATACATAAAACTAAGCACAAAATTAGATCTGGTTTTATATTCTTTAAAACTGAGGGCCAACCTTTCCTTTATATAAAAATGCAGATTATACTCACGTATGTTAATAGTAATTAGTCAAAGATGAAAAAATGAATTTTTAAGGAGGCAGATGGCAAAATAAGAGGGAAAGTAAAGATATCCCAGCTTGCTTCATCACAGCTTGTCCACTTTACAGTCCAACACCATTAGTGCTTAACCACTTGGATCGTTCACTATTTCTATTTTCCATTTTTTTTCATGCTTGATATCTGTTCAGTTTTTGACGGGCTTTCCACTGGGCGCTCTTACCACTAAATCTGAGCGGGGAGCGATGTGGAGTTTTCCTTGTGAGAATCATAAGGGCCTAAAGCACATTACCACCGATTGTAGTATTTATCCATGCTTCAGAAGCCTGTTGATCTTATGATGAGTCACATTTATCTGTGCTATAGGCCCACATGAAAATTCATGAGAAGCTTCTTTCTCTGATAATTCACTTAAATGTGGGATTGACGGTGGTGTGCTTTAGGCCCTCATTTATATTCTAGTCAAGTGACCACATTGATAGACTTACTTTTAATTATTTCCACAAACAGCACTTTGTGTTTGGAGTTGGTTGTTTACTATGTGGAAATTGACTTTCATGTCCAGTGCAAACATGAACTTTGTGGAATCTATTTGAAATGCTAGCAGGAAAGTAAAGCTGTGAGGACAGGTCTTGAATCATCCTTGGGTAGCTCAGTCAGTAGAGCACTTGCCCGTGAAGGGCAAAGGTCCTGAGTACGAGTCTCGGTCCAGCACACAGCTTTAATCTGCCAGGAAGTCTCATATCAATGCGCACTCTGCTGCAGAGTGAAAATCTCATTCAGGGAACAGAAAAGTAAATTATTAGGAACAGTTAGCCACAAAGGCACTGGGGCCTCCAAGAACAGATCCTGTGATTGAGAGAGTGACAAAGTCAAATAAGGGTGACTACAAGCGAATGTTTAACAAGGAACTGTTCAGTTAGCAGAAGTTGTTTGAAAAAATGGAAAAGCACAAAAACTCCCACTTACACAAAAACCTGAAATGGAGAGTTGCGAAAGCTTGGACACATTCTTTTGTTAATGCCCTAGACTGTATTTAATTATGCACAAAACAATAAAATTCCACAAAAACAATTCTTTCTTTTGTCAGATCTTAGGCATATTATTATTTTTATTTCTTTCCTTTCTCAGACGTTATGTCTGGCTAAAAATGGAAAGTGATGCGGACCTTGATCAAGCGTGACTTCCTTTTAACTGTACGGTATATGTTACATTGCATTTAGGAACTTTTGGGTAATTGAACATGTATCAATAATTACATATTTCTGTAGTTGTATATATACGTTTGGATGTAGCTGTATTGCGTTGATGTACTGGTGGATATTGTGTGGTATGACTCCTGTAGTTGATAGTATAACTGGTATAATGCCAACTTTATCCTGATGCCACATGTCCTTGACTTCCTCAACCAGTTGGATGCTTTTTTTCAATTTTTTCTCCTGTTTTCTTCTGTATATTAGTTGTATTGGGTATTTATATTTCAATTAGTTGTGTTAATTTCTTATTTTTATTGGTGAATATGATGTCAGGTTTGTTATGTGGTGTTGTTTTATCTGTTATAATGGTTCTGTTCCATTATTATTGTTATTATTATTATTATTATTATTATTGTTAATGGCTATTGTTGTATAAACTTGTTGGTAAGCATGACTGTTATACAGCAGATGCAATTAATTTCACATTCCCAAATTAACATGAATCTAAAAATTTTTGAACACCCAGAATGTATACTCACAAGCCGCCACTGTTTGTGAGTAGCGTATGTATCATATAAGATTTGAACACGAAAGTCTTTAAAATATGTTATTGCAAAGCCATTGTTGTATGTCCTTGTGACATCTCTGCCACAGCACATGAGCTGCGCAAAAACTATTTTTTTCAGCACTTCACAAAATGTTTTCACCCATACCTGCATTCCTGTCATTGAAGGAACACTCCCCCTCTCCACACCTTCAGCAGGCAAGGTCATTTTACATGTGGCGGCTCCGCTGGATGTTTTGTGACATAACAAGACACCAGCCAATAAGAGCTCACTAGCTGGAAATGGCCTTTTCCCTGATGCTGACCATGCTTATTCTTCAAGATTGAGTGTTTGAATTTAAAAGATTAATGATTGATATTGTTGCTGAATACAGTATGTCGGAAGTACAGTACATGCAAAAAGATTGAGTTATAAGTGGTGTCCCTCATCACATATTGGATCAGTATGGAACACTTTGCGCCAACTGTCTTGTTTTTCCTTTGCTGGTGAAGCTGAATGATGTAAATTGTGTTGGCAGTGCTGATCATGGATTATGTATGCATTTCCTCTCTCTCTCTCCCCTCTCTGCAATGGCCTAAAATACGCCCTTAACTCTACCACCACCCGTGGTGCGAACTGTCTTTCTTTTGTGCCACTTCTAACATGTTCAGTCACATTAAATGTCAATAGGAATAAAACCAGATGAAATTGAGCAAGATGTCGAGTAAGAATGTAAAACTGAGGTAAACCTTTTTAGGAAGAAGTGTAAAATTGGGGAATTTTTAGCAATGATCATTTGGGTTTTACAATTGGCTACAAATTTATGGCATAGAATGGCAAAAAACATAAAATTCAAAAACTGGTGCAGAAAGCATTTATTTTGGTGACCCATTTTTTCATGCCATCTCTGTAAAGTGTCATCAGTTTCAGCAACAACACAAGACTTTTCTTGACAAACAACCTTCACAGCTAAATGATAAAGTTCATTTTTTGTCACTGGATGTAGCAATAACAAGTGTCGTATTGGTTTTGAAAAGTGCCCACGATTTGCTGTTACGTGATTTATCACTTTCTGTGCAGCCTTCTTAATGTAAAATAAGTTACAAGGTCCATCAGAGCTAAATCACATATTTTCAAACTATTATTCTGTCCATTTGTCTCCATTGAACACCTGCATATCAATTCAGTCTGTACAAAGTGCTTTTTAGTTGCATGCCATCCTTGGTATTGTCCATCTTCATTGGAGTTTCAAATGATTCATACATAGTGTACCAATCACGCTGATTTATTGTGTGCTGTGCTACACCACTGTCAGTGTACCACTCATCACAGCCCAGTGTACAACAAAATTATTGTGGACCAGCATTAAAACTTTGTTCTGTTTTTGATGTATCTCTGTGACTAGATTATCTTGAAATTTCCACTGATTTTATACCAGATGACAACATAGTACAGTCTTCCCTTATGCCTATGCTAATACATTAAATTGATCGATGGCCCTTCTTCTTGCATTTAAAACAAACCAACCCTGTTTTACACTCTTTTGATAAGTAACTTCCTTCACCACATGAAAAGCATTTTCTATCTTCATTTCTTTTACACTGAAGCAACAAAAGTCATAGGATACCTCCTAACATCATGTCAGACATCCTTTTACCCAGTGTAGTGCAGCAACTCAATGTAGCATGGACTCTACAAGTCGTTGGTAGTCCGTTGCAGAAATATTGAGCCACGCCACCTCTTTAGTCTTACATAACAGCAAAAGCGTTGCTGGTCAGGACGTTGTGCACAAACTGATTTCTCGGTTATGTCCCAAAAATGTTCAATGAGGTTCATATTGGGTGATCTCAGTGGCCGAATCATTCACTTGAACTGTCCAGGATGTTCTTCAAACCAATTGCAAACAATTGTGGCCTGGTGACATGACTTCGGTAACATGAACTCCAAGAATGGCTGCAAACGGTCTCCAAGTAGCTGAACATAACGACTCCCACTCAATGATTGGTTCATTTGGATCAGAAGACCCAGTCCATTCCATGTAAACACAGCCCACACCATTATGGAGCCACAATCTGCATAGTGTCTTTTTGACAACTTGGGTCCATGGTTCATGGGGTTTGTGCCACACTCAAACCCTACCATAAGCTCTTACCAACTGAAATTGTCTGATCAGGCCACAGTTTTCCAGTTGTGTAGGGTCTAACTAATAACGTCAGGAGGCCTAGAGAGGCACTGCAGGTGATGTTATGCTGTTAGCAAAGACACTTGTATTGGTCATGTGCTGCCATAGCCCCTAATGCCAGATTTTGCTGCACTGTCCTAATTAATGGATATGTTATACATCCCACATTGATTTCTGTGGTTATTTCATGCAGTTTTGCTTGTCTGTTAGCACTGACAACTCAAACGCAAACGTTGTTGCTGTTGCTCGTTAAGTGAAGGCTGTCAGCCATTGTGTTGGTGATAGGTTAATGCCTGAAATGCAGTACTATCGGGACACTCTTGTCACTGTGGATCTCAGAGTATTGAGTTCCCTAATAAGTTCTGAAATAGGATGTCCCATGTGTAGCTCCAACTACTGTTCCATGTTCAAAGTCTCTTAATTACCATCACACAGCCATAATCAGTTCAGAAACCTTTTCACAGGAATCACTGGAGTACAAATGATAACTCTGCCAATGAACTACCCTTTTATAGCAGATGTGTATGATACTACTGCCATCTGTATATTTTCATATCACTAATCCATGACTTTTTTCACCTTAATGTATACCGAGTTGTTTTTTGCACCTTTATCACTGTTTGTTAATCTCCATCTTCAACATCATTCTTGTAGCAACACTTTTATCATCATGATCTGTTATTCTCACTTTGCAAAGCTTGCAAAAATCATGCTCAGAGCTCACTATCATCAATTAGCTTTTCTAACAATGAAAGTTGAGTTTGAACCTCATCAAATTTGGATAAATCACCTTGTACACCAGATGCTTCCGACATGATGTTATGTAAATTTTGTGAAAGCAGAGCAATGTTTTTGGGTGAGTGAACATCATAAATTCTATGTACCTCATCTCAAATCTCTTCAACAGTCTTATATTCACCAATATAAAGTAACGGCTTGGTGTCAAGTGAAAGAATTTCACAAGATTGGTTTTGTAATTTTGTCCACTTTCTTCTGGCTTAATAAGCTCAACATTTATGACATGAAAGATTTTGTCATCCTCTGAAATAGTTCTCATTATGGTTCTTAAAGTCCCCCAATTTTCTTCACTAGTGAGGTTTTCTATTTGCTGTATTCCGTCAGCCATGGACTCGTCTTTTAACACTTCTGTAATTTCGAATTATCATCGAGATTGGCTACAGCTGTCACAATTCATGAAAATTTTGTCGAACATGCTCTGCTAACATGTTGACAAAACATCAAATGGCATTTTCAAAATGAAACATTTATTTAAAAACCACAAAAGAAACCATCTGTTTATGACATTTACATCTTAAAATGTCAATTGAAATAAAAAAGAACTCAGTTAATCTTTAATAAAGAATATGATTAGGATTACTCTCTCCCTCAGTAGATGTATTAAACTCATATTGACACTGCACCACTTAGTAAGAGATTAAACTAGGAGCCATTGTCTTCAGTAAGCAGACATGTCCAGGACTTCTGGAATATGTTGGAGAAACAAAGTCCTTCCAGGCATCAGATGAGAGAATCCGAAAGGTAAAAATTAAGATGAGGAATGTTTCTGATGCTTAGATCACAAGGGGCCAACACACTTTTAACTGATCTCTTATATCTCGATTACTCTATGAACATGTGTTGAGCAGGGAACTTTTATTCAGTGCTCTATCATTGCATATACATTAGTCCATCACATCTCATTAAATGCTGGTACTTGACATCAATATTCCTTTATATGTGTAAGACATGTCCAGAAAGTAAGTACTGTTGTGGAAAAAAATCATAAAACATTTTTGTCTAACTAAAATTTATTTTTTCAAGCAAGAGCATTTCTTAAACTGTATATCTACGTAGTTGCCACCGTAGTGCAGATGTTTGTTGTAGTGGGAAACCAACTTTTCTTTGCCCTCTTCACAGAAAGATACGGCCAGTGAAGACAACCCCTACTGAACACCATTTTTTGCATCGTTTTCTGCTTTTTGAGTTCCGTCCCAGAGGTGAAGCCATCAGTGTAATATAATACAGTAAAACATTGAGAAAATTTATGCACACAATTTAAAACAAAGAACATCGGATACTCACTCAAGGCATTGTGTTGGTTCATGGCAATGCACATCCCCATTCTGCTGGTGTCTCTCAAAGTCTTATTCAGCAATTCGATTGGGAGCATTTTGATCACACACCATATAGTCCCGAGCTCGCACCTTCTGGCTACCATATGTTCTTGAACTTGAAGCATGGTTTTGGAGGAAGGTGCTCTGACAGCAATGATGACACAAAGAACAGTGTTCAGCAGTGGCTCTCTTCTCTGGCAGCATCTTCGTGTGAAGAGGACATAGAAAAGTTGGTTTCCTGCTATGACAAAGGTCTGAACAAAAGTGACAACTGTGTAGAAAAGTAGTTAGGCATTCCCTTTCTTGGAAAAACAAATTTTGGTTTGAAAAAATGTTTTATAAGGTTTTTCCAAAAAGGTACTTACTTTTCAAACATGCATCATGTGGGATAAGTATTTAATCTCTAGACAGGGTCTACTATACTGCTGTGCTGTACCACCAGGAAAATTCTGAAAATTACAAGATTAACCAGTGTAGGATTCTAAAATTAATGACTTATGTTTCCTGAGGCAACAGGTAGCATAACTCATTTATAAAGTCACCCCCAAGAATTTTTATCCATAAAAGATATTGTCCATCTCCAAGTAGTTGATGCTGTGTAGACTAGTTTAACTGACCTCAGCTGTATTATACTCAGACACTATACAGTACATTTAACTTTGAAAGAACGAATCTATAAAGTTTGATGTGTCCCTTAGCACTGCAAAACACCTTCTGCTTTTTGCTTATTATGAAATTAAACTCATGAATGTATTACTGATTCCATATTTATCTTATTGTATTTGTACATTTAGTAGAATTATATTTCTTATTAATCAGCTTTTTATTTTCCTTGGCTTACCAGTTTCCTTAAACTGAAATATACAGTTTACATTGGTTACAGATTTTGGTTGTTGGAGATGATATAGATGCAGTAGCAAATGAAATAAAGGCACTATCTGGTGAGTTTACATATGTTATAACAACGGGAGGCATTGGACCAACACATGACGATGTTACATTTGAAGGTGAGGACAACACAGAGGTTTTGTTGCAAACAGATTTTGTTAAGTGATGCTCCATTAGTTTTTTTGTTTCCCCTTCTTCCTTTGTACTTCCTTCTTCTCTCTGTTCTGAAGTAATAAATCCTCTCCTAATATCATCATTATTCCATTCTGGATTTTCCATCTCTGAAGTAATAAAAATTAGATAGATACTGTATTAACTTGAACACTAAATTGTAACAACAATTGTGGCCTCTCTTTGTACCTCATTCATTTCAACTATGCCAATGTGTCATTTGGGTATTATACTGCAATGACAGGGGTCATTATTCTTTTCATTATTTTATTTGGATAGTGTGAAAAATGATGAAAGATGATGCTGTTGATTTTGATGATGCAGCGGAGACAGTATGCAGTGTAGAAATTCAGCATTTCAGATGCTCATAAAAGTGAGGCATTGCTCTGATGGATTAGTTACGAGCAGACATGAACTGTGGTGATCTTCGTGTGCAAGATTCAAAACAGGCAGCTTGGGAAGCATGCTGTTGAACAACACTGTTCTTTGTGGTCGGGAGACATTTGATGTCATGGGAGGTGGACTTTCAGATGTTCCCATATCCTGAAGTGACCTACAAGTGGGTGACATATTGTAGATTGTCAGGAGCTGTATCCTGCTGTCCAACAGTGGTTGCATTCTACTCTGAACAAGTGTTCAGTGACAGTTTTCATAGGCAACTACAATGACAGCTCAAGTCAGACAATTGAAGGAAGGCTTGATTTTGTAGCTGATTATTTTTTTAATCAAAAGTAAATGAACATGGAGATTAGGTCAGAAATCAGTGATTCTGACAATGAACTTAATACTGTATGGAATGTAGTAAAGTGAGAGGCAGTGCAAGCCACAGAACAGTATAACATCACTATTAATTTAAAAGGGAGGGCCGTAAATGATCAAGTCACAAGTAGCTGGTATGTTTAATAATCATTTCTTAAATGTAGTAAAAAATGCAGGTTCAAACAGTTCAAGAGCATAAATCAAAAAGTATGTTGAACGAGCAACTTACATGAAAGTCAATCCTAATCTCATCTGTGACCTATCCAAGGCATTTGATTGTGTGAATCACAGTATTCTCCTGGATAAACTGAAGTTTTATGGAACTGATGGTATAGTGAGCCAATGGATAATGTCATATCTAATTAAAGGAATGCTAATGTTATAGTTAATAATTCAACCAATGTTAAGTGGTGGCGACTCTTCTGACGGGAGAGAGTATGGGGGTACCACAAGGTTTGATCTTAGGTCCACTACGGTTTCTTGTATATGTAAACAACTCTCTGTTTAATACATAACAAGCACAATTAATTCTTTTTTTGGATGACCTGTCCATTGTAATCAATTCAAGCATACAAACAGCAATAGAGTAAATGGTGAATAACATTCATAACAATGTTACTGAGTGGTTTTCTGCAATTGGTCTCTTTCTCAATTTCGAAACAAGACAACATATTTACATCTGCTTGACAATGTCATGGTATTGGTAATAGCCCAACCAGAGGCTCATAAGATCTTAAAAATGTTGCAAGCAGACTATTCTCAGTGGTCCCTGATGATACAACAGGTGAAACATGCCTGGATTTCAGACCCGGGTGATATTCAGCTGGCCACCGCCACTCACACAATGCTTTGATCTTAACATGTGTCTGTGCAGTGCGGACATCCAGAAGCTGGTCTGCAGGTGTGGGAATGTTCCATAGACCACTGTTGAAATCAGCGACTCACTACTGATATATTTTGCCCAGCATGTGCAGCAATCCATCAGTATGTCAGTGCAGCTTTGTGCAGGTCCACACTGTGCCCAATTCAAATGGATGAAGCTGTTCAGCAACAGTACATACTTGTCAGTGGGGCATGGTTGCACCCTAGAATGAATGTTGCAAACACCGTTTGACTTTAAATTCAGCACAGCTACTGCCTGGAGAGCCAAAAGAGAGGGTGCACAGACAGGCATTCTGAGCGCAATCTGATCACCAGGGACACTGTATTTAAGGAGTTAGGCATTTTGACAGCTGCCTCACAGTCTATTTATTCCCACCTGAAGTTTGTTGTAAATAATTCACTGGAATTTAAAAGGAACAATGTTGTACATGATCACAAAATCATAAGAAAAAAATGGCTTTCACAACTTCACATTAGTGTTATATACGCACAAAAAGGGGTTCACAAAGCTGCAGCCAAAACTTTTTGTTACTTACCAATTGATATAAAATGTCAGACAGATGACAAAATTAAAAATAAAAATGAACTGAAAATTTTATTTTATATTTTTGTAATGTGTAAAAGGTGCTGGGTAGCAATTAATTACTCAGAACTGTGTTAAAACACAATTTTAAAACTCTGTATGTCAATTTTTTTAGCAAACTTTGCAGTACTCAGCTGTTCGATAGAGGATATCAAATTAAACACGTTTCAGCCATCAATTTTCAACCTTATTTTGTTGGACAACGAGTTTCACTGTTTTACTGTGCCATCTTCAGGCCCTTGACAGACTTGTAGAAATAATCTACCTCGCTTGTGATCAAAACAGGGGCTAGCAATACTGGTATTAGTAGATATTTGTTACAGTGACCACTTAAACCAGCACCTGCCTACCCAGGTAATGATTGAAGTGGTCACTGTAACAAATATCTGCTAATACCAGTATTGCTGGCTCCTGTTTTGATCACAAGCAAGGTAGATTATTCCTACAAGTCTGTCAGGGCCCTGAAGATGGCATAGTAAAATGCTGAAACTGGTTGTCCAATAAAATAAGGTTGATAATTGATGACTGAAAGGTGTTTAATTTGATATCCACAATTTTAAATGGTCAGCCTTTATCCATATTTACATACAAATGTATAATGTGAATGTAAAATGACTCATTCCACCTCGTTATGATTAATCATCCATCATCCATGGTACATGAAACTGTAATAACACAATACAGTGCATCCCTCTCACTTAGCATGTATATATTGTTTCTCATTGTGTTGCCTTGTTCATAGTGATGTTACAATGTATTTTTTTGGAATATGAGAATATTGCACTGATTCTTTTGTTTCCATTTTCAGCAATTGCAAAAGCATTTAATGAAACAACCTATCCACATCCAAAGTTAATTGACATTTGCAAAAAATTTTTCAAAACAAGTGATGATACAGCTCCTGGAATGAAGTTAGCGCATGTAAGGTTTGAAAGTACAGGTACTGCTGTATTTTATACAGAGAATATAACATTAAACAGTGGAAGCTCCAGGTAGGAATATCAACAATGTAGGAAAAGATAGATTGCTACTTACCATAAAGATGACACGTTAAGTTGCAGGTAGGCACAATTAAAAAACAGTTACATATAAGCTTTCAGCCACAGCCTTCATCATAAAAAGGAACACACACACCATTCCCTCAAACAAGCAACTTCACCTCACACCTGTCCGTCAACTGCAGCAGCTCAGGCTAAAACTCCAAGAGTTGACAGTCATGTGCATGAGGTGTGCTTGCTTGTGTGAATGAATGGTGTGCATTTCTCTTTTTCCAATGAAGGCTGTAGCTAGAAGCTTATGTGTAATTGTCTTTTAATTGTGCCAGTCTGCAACTTAATGTGTCATCTTTATGATAAGTAGCAGTCAGCCTTTTCCTACAGTGTTGAAAATAGTATTAAAAACTTGTAATTTACAAAAGAGTTATCCACAAAGGCAAACTAAATACGAGAGTGAATCTTTATTGCTGCAGGACTGAGATCTCACACTTAATTGATCATTGGGAAACCCTTTACTAAGTTCCCAAGTTTTTAGATTCCAATAAATATATTTCAGAGTTTCCTGCCTTATTAATGTGTTTAGAATTCAGTAAGTGCTTATTATGGGGGAGGTATTGAGAAATCTAATATCTGAAGGAATGTTGTAAAAAGTAATTTTGAATTGTACTTCCCTGCTCCGTGTTCAGTTGCAAATGCCTTTCTGAAGTATTGTGAAGTGAGGAGACAGTATTGTCCTTTGGATAAGGGTGACAATAAAGTAACCCTCTTAAGAGCCATTCTGCATTCAGCATTTCAACTGTTACAAGTGTTTCAGCTGTAAATAAAAGATGATTATTTCTGAACAGTGTTCCCTATCTGATGCTCCCTTGCTGAATATCTGCGTGTGTCACCACTTCGGGAGAGAGAAAAAGAAATGCGCCCTCACAAACATGTAACTTCAGTTGTGGCATTTACAGTCTGTTGTCTTCAGTTTTTCTTCTTCCCTTGAGTCAGACATGAATAGCTTAACACACAAATCTACAAAGTCAAAATACATTTCACACTATTCCCATATAAAAAACTATTCCCTAAAAAAAAGGAGCTGCTGCACTCTGAATACACATAAATATTTTATGCAGTTTTAATTTTCTGTGGTTAGGAATCCCATTGAATTTTTTGAACAGAAATTAGCCAAGGACTGAATAACCTCCCCCTCTCATCTCCTTTTACATTAATTTGCAGTGATCAGATGTGGATGGGGGATGGTAAACAGTAAGAACGTGCTCCGTTGCAAAATAAATTTGATTGTGTTGCCTAATATGAAAATGTACAGCATTACTTTAACAAATTTTAGGTGGAAAAATATTGCTTTGAAAGGATAACAGTACAGATCATTTTACTTCATTTATTCACTTTTTGCAAGTAACAAACTTCCTAAAAATCCCGAGATCCAGCCATACTGGTATTAACACTTACATAGACTCCACTTTCAAACTGAAGTTTCCCATTGCTGTATTGATTTTGCAAATTAATCTTTCATGTTATAATTGTCCATGACAGGTTTTTTACATTTATTTTACTAATAATATTTTCCCCTACTGACAAAGAATGACGATACTGTTTTGCCCACTGATTTTATAGATAATTATCCGAACCTTCCACAAATAAACCAGATTGTTACTCACTGTTACCCTACCAATTGATGTAGTACTTACAGACTCATAATTCATCATGTGAACAAACTATTCAAATAATTTTGGTGTGGCAAAGCTACATGTGACCGATAAATCCGAAATCCCATATAGTGACTCCCTCCTCGCATTATGACGTATGACCGGTAGTGCTTGGGCCTTGTTGGACATAACCGCAAGACAGTGCGCCTACTGAAAAAATGTGCTCTCAGCTCCAAAAGTTCCATAGAACCAGCAATGTTTAAAGGGTATGGTCTGCTTTGTTATACCACTATTGATAGTAGTACCTCTTACATGCCTCCTCCTGAATTTTTCCAACAAATGCCAAAAATGAGTTTTTTTGGAAAACTCAAAAGAATCTAGAAATCCCAAGGTGATCCAACAATGACATCCCCAGAAAAATGAATAATTATACCCTAATGAACAACTGAACAAGAGCTCCCTCCTCCCTAAGTCGTCATAACTATAATCAAATAAAAATATCAGGCATACTCAACATTCTCTCATCCTACACTTGAGGCTACAATCTTTTACAGTTTTGTTATATGTGTGGTATGTATACAAGTGATACATAAGGAATTTCTCTCATTTGTGGCAATTATGTGAGATCGTGCACTCGGCATGTGCAATCAGCTGATGGCCACAAAATGTTAGGGAATTCACATGCCTGTCACATGGAGTGCTGCTGCCGCACGCTTATTCCTTGCTGCAGCACAGACAGTCTGTGAATTCTGTGATTTAGCAATTAATTATTCTGTTGTTATTAAGTAGTAACTGAGTCTTCCACTACTGCAGAAGGAAATAAATATTCATATTCTCTCTCCTATTCTAGTGTATTACACAGAGTAGCTGGAAGCAATGTATGTTAAACTCAGCAGTGAATTGTTGTCTGTAGTCCACATGCCAAGCGCGTCAAAATAAGGCCCAGCCTTGTATCCCTACAAGATAAGCTGCACTGGTGGCCCTGATGTGATCATTGTCAGGAATGTGGATTATAAGAAAAGATATTGTGTTGCACAACAGAAACATGACGAATAACAATGCCCCTGTTACTTCAAGACTGACAGTACGACTTCACCGTTTTGACTGAACAACCCCTCGCTGTGGTTTGCACTGGTGGAGGAAAGTTTTCTGTGTTCTGGAATAATAATGATTCTACCAAATTTGTGCTATTGATTAGTCAGCTTAATCACAGGTATGCAGCAGAGGTACAGGATATTATAACAGTGCCAATCGGAGACAGACACATACCTGAAACTGAAAGCTGAACTCATACGCTGGGTATCTGCCTCACAGGAAGAGAGGGTACTACAAGTGCTCATCCAGGAAAATATAGATGGCAAAAAGCCTTCTAATACCTCTGCCATGTACAAAGAAAGGTCAATGCACACACTGTACCGGACATGCTACTACGCATGTTGTGGTATAGCAGATTGTCAGCACAAATCAAGGCCATAGTTGCATTGCAAACTGAAATGCTTTTGGATGAGGTAGCTGATCTGGCTGACCATATACAGGATGCCATCATACCTACCTTCTACCCTGACATGACTAAATTGCAACAGTACTTCGACAGATGTCAGATGTGACTTCAACAAATTGACAAAAAAAGTTGTGGCACTGGTACAGCAACTGAATGATGTCCTGTTGAACTAAGTTGACGCTCTAAGCAAACTACTGAGCAAACTTCTTGCATAGTGCCATGCTAAAGGTAGATATTGACACAGATCACAGAGTGGTTCTACATCCAGTGCTCCTCATGATGACGACTCAGAAGCAGCTAACATATGCTGATACTATTAGCAGTTTGGTGACTAAGTACATAAGAGTAATCTGCCATGTGAGTATGTCAACCTTAAACAGCAGGCA
Organism: Schistocerca americana; assembly: GCF_021461395.2. NCBI lineage: Eukaryota > Metazoa > Arthropoda > Insecta > Orthoptera > Acrididae > Schistocerca > Schistocerca americana. Next base: position 613,420,817 of record NC_060119.1, on the reverse strand, counting down.
TAAGTCGATGTGTCTGGTTGTTCCTCTGCCCACCTGTTTATGACTGGCCACAAATTTTTGATTTTCCTGGGGTCAGACCTAAGTATTTTTCAGAGAGACAAATTGGGTATGTGCTGCCTGGTCTCAAACTTCAGACTGTCGGCAGCTAACAACTCCACCATCCAGTTGTGCGTGGTCATCATCTCTCCACCTCGTTTTCTAGAAGAACATTGTATGGTGGCCATATGGTTATTACCATGCCTTAAATGCAAGGACCATCCCAGACTGTTGCCCTGTGTCACATTTGAGATACTACAACAGTGCCTTGAGTGGAAAACAAATGTTCAGCGTCCTTGATTGTGCCAAGGCGCACATCCAGATTCCTGTTGCTGAACAAGACATTCCTAAAACGGCCGTTATAATACCTTTTGGCCCATTTGGAAGTTTGTTTATGACCTTTAGCATGAGGAATGTGATTCAAATGTGGCAGTGATTTATACATATGGTGCTATGAGGTTTACTGAATTGTTTTTCGTACTTGGACAATATCCTTGTCTTTCCAGAAACATTGGAAGAACATAAGCAACACCTCAAGCAAGTTTCTGAGTGCCTGACTGCACACAGTATCATCCTGAATTTTTCTAAGTATTTATTCAGCCAACCTGAAATAACTTTCATGGGCTGTCAGATTTTGTCAGAGAGATCGCATTCCTTACCAGAGAATGTCAAGGCGATTTGAAATAATCTGCATCCAGTAACAGCAAAGTAACTACGTAGATTTCTCAGCATGCTCAATATTTACCGCTGCCTTCTGTGTGGACAGCCAAACTGCACACTCACCAGTCCAAAAGTGAAAGGCACTTGTGCATTGGACACTGGTGATGATTGACACATTCGAAGTTGCCAAAAAAACCATTTCCAACCCTGTACTACTCGCTCATCCAGTGATAGATGCATCCCTGACTATCATCGGGCCTGCGCTCCAACAATATGTTGCCTTTTTCTCATGCAACAATTATGGAGTGTGCATATGAAAGAGAATTGTTGGCTGTTTATGTGGTGGCGAGATATTTCTGTGAAAAATGGACCATAAACCTCCCACGAACATTTTCCATGAAAGTAATGACAAGTGCTTGCTGAGACAATTCAACCAACTCAAATTTGTAGCACAATTTTTGATGGATATCCAGCACGTCTCAGGGCTGAATAACATTGTAGCTGATTGCTTGTCACAAGTCGGTACTGTCACAAAAACTGTTGACCACCTATGTTTGTCCATTGTGCACCAGTCTGATCAGGAGCTCTGTGATGTACTCAGAGATACTAATGCACACCTTTGACTCAAACTTGTAAACCTGCCAGGAACAGACATGCAATTATGCTGTGACACAGCCACTGGAAAGGCGGGTCCAGCAGAGCTCTGCAAGTGCATTTTTCAGAGCCTTTATGATCACCCAGGAACCGCGGCAACTGTTAAACTTGTCTCCGCCGATTACGTACAGCCCAGAGTACAGAAGGATTGCTGGCAATGGGCTTGTATGTGCCTAGGCTGCCAATTTAGTAAAGTCTTACACCATGTCCATGCACCCATTGGGAACTTTCTGGAGACAACTGAGAGATTTTCCCATGTTCAAATTGATGTTACGGGACCCCTGCCACCATCAGACAGGCAACGCTATTTACTGACAATCATAGACAGATTTATGTGTTGGCCAGAAGTTATTCCAATGGAAGACATCTCCACAGAGACGCTGGCAATGGCGTTCATGTTTCATTGGGTTGCGCTTTATGGTTGTCCACTCAGCCTTCATCAGTCATTGTCCTTTACCCATGTATCCCCTTCCCTGCTCCCATTCCAGCTCTACACAGCCCTCTATTCCACCAATGCACTCACAGTCTTTTTATTTTCTCCTCTTCCACTGCCCCGTACCCTCCGTCTAACCTCCCGACTTCACCTAGCTGCTGTATCCTCTCTCCAGCTCATCTCTGTATTCTCCCACAAGCACCACTTCACAGTCCTGTACTCCTACCCTGCTATCCCCCCCCCCCCCCCCCCCCCCCCACTTCCCCCTCTGCCTCAGCTTCCTCCTCATCTCCACCACACATATTGCTTCTCCCATCATGCACTGCTGCTCACAGTCTGGCCTCAGCAGCCAGAGACTGTGTGTGTGTGTGTGTGTGTGTGTGTGTGTGTGTGTGTGTGTGTGTGTGTATCTCGTCTAGTCCCAATGAAGGGCTTCTTGGCCCAAATCTTACGTGTTTGTCAGTCTTTTTGTTGTGCCTATCTGTGACTCGTTGTCTCTGCTATATGGTGAGTAGCAGTCTGCCCTTTTCATAATGTTATCATTATTCAAATCTGGATTTTCCTTATTGCTTTGAAATTAACTGTTAAAAACTGATATTTGGGAGCCTTTTGATTGGAATGTTTACTTTTGCAAAAACTCCAGATTTTTTTAATTTTCAATATGCTATTTTCTTGCTTTCAACTTTGGCTCTAGTCAAGGTTTCAACAAAGGATTCGTTCTATTGAGAAAAAGCAGCATTATTTTCTGCCAGAGAATAGAGTTCTTCTCTCATTTAAGGTGTTTCTCAACATTTGTTTTTCTTTTCCCACCCAATTTGATAATTAAAAAATCTGCAAAATTTATAATTTTTGTGGGCATTCATAGCAGTGTGACTCATACTTGACATCATTACAGATAGAACCGACAAAATACTTAGCATATAAGTAGAACAAAAATTAAATCTATTTGCACTCTAGGAGAATATTTTTGGCATGATCGAAATACATTGCCAGTTTTTATTTCCTGGTTGCTATAGTGTAGAGTGCGGACACTATAAACTGGCAGTTGGCTGTGAGTGTAAGCAAATCAGAAGTATGATTTCTGGTGAGGGGAGCAATGCAGTGAAACAAACCCCACCTCCCTCTTGTAGAGCAGTCAGCCACATGTATGTTCTTATCTGCGAAAGTAGAACTGACCTATTGTCAGGGTTGTGAGGATCATAGTAAAACTCTGTGATGGAGAGGATTAGTCACTTCACTCACTCCAGATTAAGAAACGAAAACAATGAACAACAAAATGCATTTGGTAAGTGCTACCTTGCAGTTGGTTGCTGAGGTTGACATTGTCATAATTGAGGTAGTTCATGTCCGACCACTACTGATATTTGATGCAACCACAGTTCAAAATACATGCCACTTAAAACTACCATGTTAAAGTGTCCAAATTGTGCCAACTTTTGAACTTGAGGTAACAGATGATTGCATTGCTTTGTGAAAGATGCTAGGTCCCACAGGCATATCCTGTGTTGCATTACACAGTGTGTATGTTATTAGGTTATCATGCGTCTTTGCATTTTGAGGCAGAACGTGCATCTGTACTGGCATTTATAGCAATTGCGAATTTTTCAGTTCCATGCGTATGATGTATGAGACATGTTTGGAAAAAAATCTCATGAAAACATTTTTTCCAAACCAAAGTTTATTTTTACAAGAAAGAGCATTTTTTTAAACTATTTTGCTACATAGTTGCCATTATTCTTCAGACGTTTTTCACAGCAGGAAACCAACTTTTCTATGCCCTTTACAAAGACAGATGCTACCAATGAAAACAGCCTCTGCTGAATATTGCTTTTTTAGTTATACTTAGTTGTTAAGTCGAATCCATTCCCATTCTACAGAAATGATCAATTGTCTCTGGAACCTTCGAATAAGCAAGTGTATGATTTACTAAAATAGTCTTAGGTTTCATTATTCTCTTGTTTCTCCCCAGAAATCAAACTGGATAACTGCACCATTCTTTCCATTGGCAGTCTGTAGTAGGTGATAGGGACCATATTTCGGAGCCTGGGGTGGTGAAGCTGGTGGTGCCAATTCTGTAGAATTGACGAACCCCTCTATTCTCCAGCCCACCAGTGAAGAGACCCCCCAGGAATGTAGTCCTATGTGTTGTGTGTGTGTGTGGGGGGGGGGGGGGCAGGGGGCGTGGGGGGGGGGGGGGGGGGTAGGGTACCAGTCTTTGGGGGGCTATCTTTTGTCCTCCTTCATTCCTTACACTCCTAGTTCTTCCTTTTCCTTTCTTTCTTTCCCCAATGGGGTACAGGTTCTATCTTCCCAGTATCCAACTGCAATAGTTGCATCGCTACCATATTAAGAGTTTAAAGACATATTTTCATTAATTGTGTGCATGATGGATTTGAACCGTACATTACAAAACATTACAGTATATGGAATTGCCTTTTATTAATTACACACATACTAAAAAAAAGGATTATGTGATAATGCTAATACATTTACACAGGCCGACAGGTGTGAGATACTTTGTAGCCAAATTTTGGATGTAAATAATTTTGTTCAGTGGAAGTGAAATTTCGTACTAATTTTGAATATAAATGAACAAGCTTTATTGCTAGAATTGTGTGATTTTTGTTATACAGGATAATTGTTCAGAATATAAAGCTTTAATTATTATGTAAGAAGATTTATTAAGGGAGAAGTCCTGTTTTGTGTATTTTATTATTTGTATGGGGTGTTCCACGTGGTTGCCGTGCCGTTACAAGAGAGTTGAAGACATATTTGGTGTCCTGGTGGCAGAGTAGTCAAATACGACAAAGATCTTCTGTGGCAGTCATGCCGCAAGGAATACCAATGACCAGAAGTTTATATCAATAAAGTATACATTTATGAAACGAAAAAAGGCTTGTTATTTGTTACACAGAAAGTCTCCTGTAATGAGATACATAATCATCTAATATGTGTTGTATTTAAAGGCACAATAAAAGCATTAAATGATTGGAATTGCCAATTCCTGGATTTTAGGAAAAATTAAGTTATTCTACAGGTAACAAGAATATTTAACTAGTTGGGGATTCAGAGACTACTCCAAGCTGAAGATCACAATGAATTAACTTAAATTAAAAACATAACTTAAACTAAAAACATAACTTAAACTAAAAACAAGCCCTTGCACATTCCATGCCTTTTGTTTTGAATTACATACCAAAGCTTTCTCAGTGTTTCACCTGTGGGGAGGAACCCAACAAGCAGATTTACATTTCTGTCCCAGAACAGAGTGCAGTGATTTTTTTTTTTTTTTTTTTTTTTTTTTTTTTTTTTTTTTTTTTTTTATGGCAACATTGTTCCAATTTTTTTTTTTTGGAAACTCATCTCTAAGCATTCTTATTGTGAACCTGGTGTTTGATTTGTCTGTCATTGAATTGTCTCGCCAACTTTCTCCTCATTCAGTCAGTCATTACGTTTCCACCCAAATCTCAACAAGTTGATGAATTTCAGCTGACTATAACACTTCTTGCATTCAATAACTGTATTACATAGTGAACTTTACCATCAGTGGATTTTGAAATTGTCTTAAACATTTTGATCAATTACTTACAAATGTAATACTCATAGCCCAATCTAGCTGTAGCCTCAGGGGAAAGAATGAACCAGGGAGACAAGTATGAATCGTGCAGAACTGTAACATTAGTGCTGCAGTGGGAGTAGAATGAAATGGTATTCACTTTGTGGACATGCCTCCCATGTAAGTTCTTAAAGAAGTTATGTAGGCAGCAAGTGACAAGTTGAAACTTTGATTCCAACTGTAAATTTTGTATTGATATAGCGATTTGTACTCTTCCAACTGAAATGAACAAGTTAACTCTCAGTTTTTTGTTGTGGGTGCAGATTTAAAATAGTTAATGGCAATACAGCTGGGTAAAATAGCACAGTGTAGCCAATATTTTGTTGTGTAATATACCACATCTTTCCCAGTCCACAATATGCATTGCACCCTGCTTCTGCTCCATACTTTAAACCCAAGATAGGCGAAACTATAACATTGTAGACAAGAAAGGAAAGGATTCAGAAAAACAGACTACAGATAATTACTGTCAAAATGTTGGTGACGGTTAACTGGAATGTAATATATTTGTTGCAATATAGCTGTCACAAGAATTAGGATTCTTCCATACACCACACCTGCATTGTATGGCTCTGTAAGATCTTCCTGCCTTTGTTGTTTGATTTAGCTAATTTGTTATAAAGGGTAACAAAGTCAACCATTACTCTCTTCACACTGTTGAAATGATTTATGTAAAGCACTTTTACAGTTTTCTTAATTATTTTTTAGTTTTTTGTGCTGTTGAATTGATTTACGTAAAGCACTTTTATGTTTTCTTAATTTTTTTATTTGTTTGTGCCTTAATCTACAACATTTATAGACTTACGTCTGTGGACTTCTGTTATGAGACATTATTGCTAAATGTTTGTAAAACCATTGCAAATAACATTGCGTTATGTAAATGAATGACAATTCTTGGTGATTAGAGTGATCTAAAATTTGCTTATCTAAGATGTACTTCATACTTAGCAGAGAGTTTCTCAAATTTTATCCAGGTACCTAAGTCAGCAAAGCTGAATTTTGGCTTTGATGAGTTACGTGGACGTCACACACTCTATCCTTGTGTGTCTGTGAACAATGTCTACATTTTCCCAGGCGTACCAGAACTGTTGGAGAGGCTGTTTACAATTCTTTACAAGGTACAGAAACGAAAAATGTATATCTAAATTGAAAATTTTAGAATACATGAATCATGTGACAAGTAATGTTTCATATTATCCATGTAATATGAAGCTACATTTCTTTTTAATATGACATATGTATTCTTAAATTTACAGCTTTTGTATGTATGTAATATTGACTGTAGTAATATGTCTGAGAATAAACTACGATTTGAAATTGACTTACTGACTAAAATCTGGTTATAAATAAAAAGTCTGAGTTGAAATCTGGTAGCAGTTAAGGAACTCATTCACTTTTTTCTGTATAACGTGTTTTTGATATTCTTGTGTCTGCTTTTAAGGCAGTTAGAATTTTCATAAACTGTCACCAGGTGATTGAGCCATTTGTAAATCAAAGAGTCCTATGTATACTCTTGAAGGACAGCAAAATAAATTGAAAAATGTGACATAAGAATTAATTTGTTCTTGTAATGGTAACAAAATTACACAGTAGTGCTTTAATTAACACCTCTACCTTACCACATAACACTGACATCCAATCTTTAGTAGAAGGGTATTTTCAACTTATGGAGTTAAACCAGTTAGAAATATGTTACAAACAATCTTTCTTTGCACCAGAATCCTTTTGTATGGTGTGTCACTGTTTTGATGATGATGATCTCTGTTTTGATGATGATGATCTCTGTTTTGATACAGAGACCTAATGTATCGATGGAGTAGTTCAGTTTACCTTAGCTTTGTTTTCATTGTGTCAAATAATTTTGGAAAATGAGATGAATTTAAAGAAATTTTTCAACACACCTCTGCCAATCCCACCTCTGTTACGTACAATGTACTTAGGTTTTCACTCTTATTAACTCATGCATGGTGTTTAAGCAGTAATCTCAGTCTGCATGTTAGCCTGTCTTCCACCTTTAAGCTCTCAGATTCTCAAATCTCGTCCGATGCACTCCCCAGCAGTCAGTCTTTCCTCCTCATCCTGTATGGTAAGTCTTCCCTGACCTGCGGTTCTGGGTGACTTTCCCGAAATCTACCCCTTTTCCTAGACCTCTCCGGTCCTTTTCCTTCACCCTTCTTCTTTCTCTCTGCTTGAAGGAGGAGCCACTGGCTCCAAAAGCTTGCCAGTTACAATCGTCTATTGTGTGTGTGTTCTGCCGTTGCTTGGTGAGTAAATTTTTTTTGTATCCAATTAAATAATTGTGTCAGTAGTTGACTGTTTTCGTTCTTATAATGAAATTTTAAGATATATAAAAGAATGAAAGAAAACCAAAAATTGGTGTTGCAAAGATGACCTGTGGGATAATTTAGATGGGTTCAGTATAATAATTATGTCACTAAAGAAAAACTTCTGCAAATTAAGCTGGAAATTTTGTCCAAGTTGATCAACAAGTTATATCTAATATCTGACAGCTCAGTACTTCAACAAGACACACTTATTTTGAAATATGCACAATGTAGAGCAAAGAAAATCATGTCAAAATCTAAGTATATTAAGTGTTCCCTCACTATACATCTACGAGCTGATTATCTTTGTACACAGCAACCTGATTTATTTGTAGAAAATAATTTTATGCTGCCCATCCACCATTTAAAACTTCATGTTCAAATTCCACGTTATGTGGCCATGGAAATTTATAACAAAGTGAAAGGAAGAGAATTGCTCAGTATAAATTTAGGAACACTGAAAAAACCTTATATAAGAAATTAGTGCTGAAATGTTTTATTCAGTAAAAGAATTCATGAATGACAACATGAAAATTTGAGCTGGAGATAGCAAGTACTTATGACTGTTAATTTTTGAAAGTTGGTTACTTGCAAAGAAAAATTATTAATTGCTTAGTTAATTAACTATCTGGTACAGTATATTATATTACTGATATTATAAAAAAAAATTGTAAACCCGTTTTTGTGTTTTGACGAGTCTCCTGTACATTAAGCCGCTGACTTGAAATAATATGTTATGACACAGTAAACTTATATTCTATTGTATTCATGTACCCATATGATTACTTTTTCTTGGGTCAGAGGGTGGGGGGGTCGCCACAAAAAATCCTCAACTCATTAAAGACTGTAATTTACAGAGTAATATTCTGATGACTAGATGCATTTTTATCATACTTAAGCTGTTGTTGCTCGACTATTTTTTCAGCTGAGAGTGAGTAATGAGGAATTTGCCTTTTTTTCTTGAAGGCATCAACCTTTTCTCAAATCAATCCTCAAACCACTACTTCCACAAGGGTGTAAAGCAGCATTTATATTTTCTTTCTGCATTACTGTTTTCAGAAACACTCAAAGATGAGAATTCTTCACAGAAATTACTCATGTCTCTTGAACAAGGTAACCTTTCTGTTTAAGATTGTTTGCTATTCATCAAGCTTTTGCCTTTTTTGCAGTTTTCCTGTTGGTTGTTTCTGCTAAGTTTCTGTAGACAGCTATTGTAATGATGTGATTATAGCAACATACTAAGTAAATAAATATATTGTGTGTGCAAGTAGTTTCACTTTGTATTCATCTTCCCTTTTTTCCATAATCTACCATACAATTTATCCTGCCTGTATATACTCAATAATACGTAATTTTCTTCCAAACCATTTTAATATATTTTTCCCATGTGGAATGTTTCTTTCTATTATATCATAAGTAAATAAATAAGTGTATACAGCTGTGAATCAGATGCACACATCACAGGAAAATTATATAAAACTCTGTAACAGACTTTAATTATCTCAGTAGGGAGTAATTACAGCAAGTGGTTCACACAACAAAACAATCGTGAATTCTTATTTCTCCATTGATGCCTTCCATTTTTTGATTCATAACTTCCTAATAAGCAGAATATTTGGAAAACAGCAGGTGGACTTCCTAGATATGACAGCTAAAAAATTGACTGCAGCATGTTGAAACTTGCCAATCACAGTGCCTGTCACATAACTCAAACATCAATAACTGCAATTAACTGGGCTATTTTCTGTTATTCTCTAGCTGAAATAGGGGTGTGGCAAGGTGCCGGCTGACACCAGAAAATGCATGCACCCCATTATTCGGAGTTCTTCATCTCAAATATTGTTTGCTACATTGAAGATATTTGTAGCCTATTTTAATTTATATGATTTTTATTAAATAAAGTAATTACCACCATGTCTTCATAATCTTATTAACCAGTGTTTTTCATTTTAGTTTATTATGTCTATTTGTTTATTGACCATTATGGTACTATGCTGTTTTCTGGCTCCAAAATAGAACAGCTCTCCCCTAGTGGTTGCAATATGTATTTGACAACAGTTTCTCATGAATGCTGCACTTGCACATAACCTATGATGTTTGGTTGTAGAAAAGAAAAATAACTATTTCAGAAATAAAGTTTGCAGAAGTTAGACTACATTCAGGAATAGATCCTCAAATATTTTCTCAGAGCCATTACACTCCTTGAAGTTGATTCACTAGAGCTGAAGATGGTACCAAGAAATGATTAATTTTTGCTTCACTCAACCAAGTGGTCATTATTATTGGAATGAGAAAGTAGCAGGAATTAACATCACACATAAGCCACACAACCAGGAAAGTATAATCAGATGCACAAACGATGTGAGCCTGTGAGACATAAAACAATGTTTGCTCATATTGCAGAACTGTGCCCAGCAAGTGTTGTTTCCTAATACATTGTCCATTAGTTTTATGTGACCTTGTCATTCTGTTTCTCGCTTCATGAACAAACGGAGCCCATCAGCCCACTGCTGCCATCTATGTGTGCGGTACAGTTCCCTTGGTTGGGCACTAGGTGATCTATCTGCTCCAAATACTGTAACTGCTCCTGTTTTCCTGTGACAGTTGTTTTCTCACATTTGCAAAACAAGTATGTGAGTCATTTGTACACAGGTACTGGATGTCTGTCAGTAAAATTAATTTTGCAAATAATAAAATCCATTTATAATAGTCACAGGGAAGATGTGTAATTCTTGATGAGAAAATTTCAGTGGTATAACAATTTCATAACTCTGAAAAGTTACATAGGAGAAATTCATTTAAAACTGAGATGATTTTTTTTTTTTTTTTTTTGCACTTACCAGTGGATTGAATGATGTGCCACCCAATACTTCATGCCTGTAAATTCACTAAGATAGCTGTTTGATCACTATGTTGTTTCCACATCCCACAGGTGGATTTGAGTGAAGTAAAGTGGTATTGATACATACAACAATCAGGTTTATTTTCAGTTTACAGCTTCAACATCAAACCAATTTCATCTGATGATTAAAAATGAAAACTTGGCTATGCTTACAGCCAGCAGGGAAGGGAGGGGATGGAGCTCTGCATCCACCCAGTACCATCACCTTACTCCTACTCCCCATCCCTTTGTGGGTGCCCCTGCACACATTGTCAGAATTAGTTACATGTGTATTACCTGGTTTCCCTAATACTTATTTTGATAATACTGACAATATTTCACCTATTTTGTTCACTGCAACGTGTGGAAGGTGATCATATAGCCTTAGAAACATGCTCCATACCCATGTTACTGCAGTATCAGGAACCAAATGTATTGTAAAATCTGTTTTTTTTTCTCTAATTGTCAGTTGTTCTCTACTTTAGTGAAATGAAAAATGAATAATCTGTTACAAATGTCATATTTTAATTTTACATGGCATTTCTTGATTTACTTTTTCAGGATCTGTTTGGTAGTAAAAACAAACATGCACATGTGAAAGAACTCTACCTGTCAGCAAATGAGGTTGCTGTGACCGAGAAACTTAATCAAGCTGTGAAATTATTTCCAATGGTATCTTTTGGCTCATATCCAAAATTTTATCACAGGTTTGTTGTGTTTACTTAAATTACAAGTACATCACATCATCTTACAGTCTTAATCAGATTGGTCGGTTGGTTATTTCTGTGTTCCATAGACTACCAACACAATGTATATCAGAATGACGTAGAAAATGTCATATGTGATTTATTTGCATATAGAACAACATGCTGGTTATTTCTGAGCTCCTAAGTAGCACAGTGGCATTGTAGGAAAGTACCCCTACCTAACACAATAAAATACTTACAAACATATAGCTGAAGTGGAGGGCATGAGAACGGGTATATTGGGTACCACACGGTGAATATGTTCACAGGGGGTTAAGCAAAATTTATTCAAATAACTAAATTACAACAGGGAGCACTGAATGATCTCAAAATTTAATAGTTTGTAGCAAAATTCACTTGCTGATATAATAACATTAAGTAAAGAGCAGGACAGAAAGAATAGTGTCCTTTTGCTGACTCATCCCAAAAAATAGAAGGGATAGTCAAATGAAAATGAGACACATGGAAAAAAGTAAGTAAACTGTTTATTATTTCAAAAGTAATCACCGTAACTGTTAATAAATTTATCCAACTGTGAGACAAAACAGCCAATGCCTTCATGGAAAAATGTTTGCAGCTTCCTATAGAACCATGATTGTAGCCAGGCATATACTCGTCTTCATCCAAAGCAAATCAGTGGTTACAAATATCTTTCTTCAGGGCTCCAAAAATATGCAAACTGCATGTGGAGACTTCAGGACTATATGGAGTGTGTGTAAGGGCTTTCCAGTGAAACTTCTGCAGCATAGTAGAAACGGAAAGATATGGGCCTACCCACATGCACCATAGTTAAAACAACCTTGGCAATATGTGGGTGTGTCGCAGTACTTTGCAATGAGTGTGTGGAATATAAAGTGGTCATGTGGCATGTATGCCATGGTGCATGGGCAGGAGCAATGGAGGGAAGATCAGAACTGAGGATGAGGTTAGGTGAGCAAAATCTGGAGGGAAGATCAGAACTGAGGACGAGATTAGGCCAGCAGAAGCCTAGCTAGATCTGGTGCTGTTGTCTAGGACCCTGTAGTCAGCTATTGTAGTAAACAGGTGTCCAGTTGCACGACAGAATTGAATCAAGAGTGGGAGCAGTGCTGGCATAGCTGGATTGGTTTGTGGCCCTGTCCTCGGTGGAGCTGCAGTAGAATTGTGTCGGGGGGGGGGGGGGGGGGGTGTACGTGGCAGAGGGGTGCTTCAAGCAGTGTCAACGATGACACAGCTGTTGGCAGCATGGCAGAGGTCACCATGCAGAGGTCCATCAACTTGCGAAAAAGGGAATATGTGAATTTGATGCGCACAGTCTGTTGTGATATGATGTGGGCAGCTGAAACAGACAATCCACTTGGAGACAAAGATGGTGGTCACTATGGTGGTGACTACTGTGACAACAGTAATGTCACGTATTGGCATTGCCCGAGGCCAGTGGGAATAACAGCAGCTGTCAGAGGAAGGAAGAGGGCCACCAATGTCCATGTGAATGCCAGAGAAGTGATGCCTGACATCTATGCAAGCAGTGTCAGGGGTGTATATATGGTGATGGACTTTGGCATGCCAACAGGCTAGGCAGGTATGGACTCAGGTCTTGCAGCCCCTCTGAATACTTGGCCACATGAAACGCTGCATCACCAGGGTGGTAGAAATGCACATGCTGGGGTGCACCAGGTTGTGTAACTGCTCAGATGTCGCCTTGGGGAAGGTAGTGGGGAGGAATGGGTGTGCTGTGCTGGTGGATATGTTACACCAAATACTGCAGTCTGAATCGGGGACTGATGTATATTGAAGGTGGAGACCAGAAGTGGCATCCAAGCAGAGATGGGTGAATATCAGGTTGTGACCATGGACGGTGCTGAGTGCCTTCCAGGATGAATCAACAATGGACCTTAGGCAGTCAGTGACGATTGTTATCATTTCAGTAATGCAGCTTATGTTTGTAGTAAACTTGAATATGAACAACTGTTACCGGAAGTGACATGGAGGGAATTGGTCAATGTTTTTAGGGAGCGCTTGGGTTTGGTGAAGACTGTGGAGTGACCGGTCTCCACTGATGACCAAAAATATTTTATTGCTGTTTAGAGGGCAAGTAGCTCTCTGTCATATGTGCTCCAGTGCCATTAGATGGCAGAGAGCGTGGATGAGAGAAAAATTAGTGGCTGCCAGTTGCTGCTGAGGTGCTGTTGCAGGCAATCTGACTGGCATCGATCACGGTAGCAAATAGGGGTGGGGGAAGGAAAGCAAGGTAGTGTTTGCTGAGTCGCACTTGGTGGCAACAGATCTGACTTCCATTTGTAGTGTCCAAGACACAGGCTTGAACCCCTTTGTTTTCACACCATGAAGAGCTGTGGTGAGTGGCTCCTGTGCAGGAGTGGCATTCCTTAGGTGACAGTTGAAGAAGTTTAACATGCCAAGGAAATGATGGAGGTCCTTGAATGTCTCAGAGTGTGGGAAATCTAGGATACCTCACATCTTGTTGGTTAGTGGACAAAAATCGATGGCAGAGATATTATGGCACAGGAATACCACCTCGCTGACACTGAAACTGCACTTTGCTCTGTTTACGACGATGCCAGCTTCCTGGAGGCACTCAAGGATAATCTGGAGTTACTTGCTGGATTCTTCGAACATCACAGAGACGTTGAGGATGTCATCCAAGAGACAAAACACCAGGGCAAGCCTTGCAGCATACTTCCCAGAAAGTGCTGCCATATTTGGTCAGCATTACAAAGGCTGGGTCATAAAGATGTTTTTGTACAGGCTGAAGGGATATCCTCATGTTTGAGAGGGATCTGGAAGAGATGCTTGATGCAGTTTAAAAAAATTGTGCATAGTGGTTTAGCTGCATAGGAGTGGCACCGGTAATTAGTTGGGAATGGTACAGATGTTTAGCACTCACTAACCACACCTTGAGTGCCAAGAGCCATCCTACTCTTGACAAGTTGAAGGGTGGACGCCCAAGGGCTCTTTGAAGGATGCAACAAGCCAGTGGTGGTCAGCTCATCAAACTCCTCCTTGGTGATCTAGAGCTTATCTGGAGGTAGGGGCTGTAACCAGCAGAAGACAGGTGGTCCAGGCATGGCAACAGACAGTTTAATTGGAAACCTCCAATTATGCACTGGAGGGGCATGTAAGAGCAAAAAACTGTGCCAGGAGGTCGGCATGTGGCCAAAGAATGCCACCTTCTTCACATGGAAGAAAATGGTGAAGTGGGTTGCGCACTTTTTCTTAGTTGATTTCTTGGTATTGCTGTCGATGAGCTGCTGGCTGGTGATGTCATGGAGCAGACAATAGTGTTCAATGAAGTCTGCTCCATTATTGGGGTTGATGATGTTCATGTTGACAGGAGAGGACCCATTCCAGGGCATGATGATGTTTGCCATAGGTGGTAATGATAAAGTTGTTCGCTGCCATCAGGAAGATCGCTGAGGCAGCTCTTGGGTCCCATCCAAGCCACATGGGTAGATAGACAGTGTTGATCAGGAATCGTGTGGTGCGGAGGCATTGCAGACAAACAAGCACTGGCAGACTGAACAGAGCCAGGCATGCCTCGTCCTGACGGATGTTAGAATTTGGGGCTCAAGAGCAGGGCTCTATGCAGTTAGCAGTATTGGGCTTAAGAACTCGTGCTACTAACAGAGACCAGCCATGTCGCAAGAGGCGTTGGCGTGGTGGCTGGAGCTGTGACAGTGGTAGCCATCATTGTGCTGTCAGGTGGTGTCAGTTGATGTCAAGGTGGGCGAAGGTAGCCTGCAGCATTATCATGTCTGCAATAGACCGACAAGGTTGTCATATATTCAAGAGTATTGGGTGCTGTGCTGCGGGTTACTGGAGTGAGAGGTGGCTGGTGACATCTCCGCATTGAGCAATGAGTGTCAACTCTTGATGGGCTGGCTGTCAGTCAGTTTGATGGCTGGCTGGCAGAGTCGAATGGGAGTGCAGGTGCCAAGTGATGGGGGCAGTGGCAGGCAGGGAGACCAGTGTCTCCTATACCCTGTCGGTGGGGTTGGTGGCATCGTTGAGGGAGGGATCGGCATGCAAAGCCACAGCTGTCTATATTGGGTCCAGAAGGCAAGCTAGTCAGAAGTTGTGCAGGAAACTGTCAGAGAGCATGTGTTATTCCATCATGTGGATGTGGCGGAGTAGTTGTGAGGGTTACTGCTTTCCGCACTGCTTGAGGGGAGGAAGGACCCAAACATGCTGCATCGTGGAGGACACGAGTTGCATCACAAGATGACAGTGGAGTGTCTTTAGCAGTCAGTGGCTGGGGAGTTGGCGAGATGAACATTGCGGGCCTCCTTCATGTATTCTGGCTTGAAGTGGCTGATCACCATTGCGAACTTCGCGTCATCATGGGTGATACTGCAGCCAGTGAAGATGGCATCAGCAAGGAAAACTGCACGTGTGGGTCCCAGTGATCAAAGGGCTGTAGATGAGCTGTGGTGCAGCTAGGTGGAATTGGAGTGCGGTACCAGAGACTTGGCTGTTGATCTTCTTGTCACCTCGAGTTGTGCATGTGCAGGTCGGTGTTCCAGTTCCGCAAGATGGACAGTCAGATCAGCGATGACGGGGTTTCTAGAGAAGCAACAACAGGTGGCGAGGCATTGGTTGGGCTGGTGGCGGAAGCCATGGTTGTTAGTTTGAGAGGGGGAAAACATGCTAAGCACACACAATAGAAATAGCTTGTGGTGTGAAGCATGTGATGGGGAGTCTGAATGCACTGCTGATGCTATGAGGTGACCATCAAAATCCAGGATTTTTAGATTTAGTCACCTGAGTTAATTGTTGTATCACCAGTGTGAGAAATTGTCCCTACTTAAGTTAGTAAAATGATCGCAAAAATGTAGCTGATGTTGAGGACAAGAGAGCAGGCATGTTGGGTACAGCACGGTGAATAATGTTCACAAGGGGTTGAGAAAAGCAACAGATTTCTTCAGATAATTACAACAAGGAGAACTGAATGATCTCAAAATTTACTAGTTCTTAGCAAAAGTTGCTTGCTCATATTATAACACTAAATAAAGAGCTGTGCAGTAAGAATCCTTAGTGCTGATTCGCCTCAACAATAGAAATCTGACAAACATTCCACATTAATGTGGAATACAGAAAAAAGTCACTATCTCATTTCCGAGTATTCGCTAGCATGAACACAATTTTTGTTCTCTAGAGGTGCGGAATTGGTTGTGTCTTGTGGGAGAAATGGCCAGGACAAGATCCAAAGGAATGGAACTCAGTTATCACCCAAACATACTGGCCATAATGGGTGGGAGCTTGAAACTTGATTAGTATCCACATGGCACAAACACTTGCCGGTTGGAGGGAACACAGATGATTCTGAATACTTTTTGACAAGTGTTTCAAATATGAAGTGCATCAACAAGTGGTGTATCCATCACACTGTGTGCAGGACTGAATTCTGATATTATCATTGTAAAGAGAAGGTCTGAACTGAGAGTTAGGTTAGGCCAGTAGAAGCCTAGATAGGTCCAGAGCTATTGTCTAGGTCTCAGCAACCCTAATAAACAGTGTACAGTAGAGTGGCTGAATCAGGAGCTCTTGTGAAAGTAGGGAAATGAAGAAAGAAACTTGCTTCCTTAGCAGATGGGAGTAATGAATTAGGGAGGTATGGAATGGGGCAGGATTGCTAAGACAAATGCCCTGGGAAGAACTGACAACCATGAATTGAGTGAAAATGAACATATTAGTGTTTGACACTGTTGTTACTAATGAAACGTAATTGACTTTAACACATAAACATATTTTTCTTCTGTTCTACACAGAGGCAGATTACTAGGTTTTGATTAAAAATGTTTCTGCAGAACAGAAGCAGTTGTTCAGAAGAAATAACTTCAATTTTAAATTTATTTTGGTACTTAAGGTGGTTTTGAAAAAATGATTAAAGTTTTCAATCATGTAGAACTAAAATGCTGTAGAATGTCCACAGTTTGTGTTTTTTGTCAATAAAATGCCTTTGTGGCTACATATTGAACATATTATTAGAAGGTGCAGCCACAATGCCAAACTTCTCTCAGTCTTTGTATCCTCTCCTGAAGTGGATGGAGTTGATGTTCAAGTGTTCCACATGTGTTCTATTGGAGGGTAGACGTGAGGGTTTTGCTGGCCAGTGGAGTCCCTTAACGCCATGAAGGCAGTTCATATACACATATGCTGCATGAGAACGAGTGTAATTGATACAAAGGCGGTACCAGGAAGCTATTTCAAGAGAGGTAACAAGTAAGGCTGCAATATGTCTGTGAAATGCCACTGTACTGGTAAAGTTCAATGAATCTGTACCAGAGGTGACTTTAATGTCACACCCAATAGGTCCCCACACTAATATTATAGGGATAATAAGATTGTGTGTCTTCAAAACCTTGGCGGACTGTGTCATCTCTCAGTGATGTTACCATACTGCAGACGGTGGTCATTTGAGGTAATACTGAACCCTAATTCATCATTGAAACTATTACCTGTCAGCATATACCGTCTCTTTTTGCTGTGGAAATTTACTCCTCCTACTGTTATTTCTGTTTATATTACACCACTGTAGTTTTCAAAATAAATATATACTGTGAAATAAAAAGTTGGACTTTGTGCATAATAATCTGTTTTATTGGTTAAAACTGTAGACATTGGTCTTCTTATATTAGATCGTGATGAGGTTTCCTATCTCTTGATAAGTTTTTATCTTTCTGAAGCTCTAGTCATGATTAATCCCATCTCTGTATAAGTTTTTATCTTTCTGAAGCTCTAGTAATGACTGAGGGAGGTTGACACTGTCCTATTTATCCTCCGCCATGCACTGTACAGTGGCTAGCAGAGTATGTAGGTGTAGAACCTAGTAATTGTAGTGTACCAGTACTTAACAGTACTGAATATGGTGTTATCAACACTCTGGCTTGAGGCATTGCATATAAAACTATCAGGTACTTCATTAACAGTTGAATAATCTAACAGCCTATCAGGATTGGGCACATCATGTAATGTATGGTAGGAATCACTTTCACAGATACTCCTTACCTAATTTGTGGCAGTTGTAATGCAGCTGTTGAAGCCCAGGCAACTGACCAAAATTTTGCAACAATTATTTCACTAATAGAACAACAACTTTGGTCTGTGTGATACCATCAACTTACCAAGCAAATTCAGTTGCTTATACTCCATCAAGTTCCACATCTTTCTCTGATATGTGATGGGTTATTGGTGAAAAACTCCATAGCGTCAGATAATTTTGAGCACTATGTCAACAAATTCGTGTCCTCCAGATAGCTGGATCATCCAAATGCAATTGTGACGTTGCTAAATCTGAAGATTCCCTACATGGGTAAGGAGGAAATGAACAATTTCCTTTCCCTCCTCACTGGATGTGTGGCATATGAGTGGTTCATAGATATATTGAAGAGAGTAGTTTCTGTAACAATTCCAAATAAAATTTTCCACCTTTGATAAAATAAGTATTTTACAATAAGCTAGAACCTCTGGCTATTGTGTTAACTAGAATAGCAATACAAGAGTTCTGACAGCAGTCCACAAAGGAATGTACCTAAAATACAAACATGTTAGTAAAAGGATGAATGGCCTTTCAAACCATGATGCACAAATTTTAACACTAAAAGGCTTTTGTACTCAAATAAATGTCACATATAATTACAAACTATGCAGGAAAGTTAATCCAACAGCAATAGAGAGTTTTTTTAAACCTCATCAAGGAAGAAGGGTGGCAGGATGTTTATATGCCGATAACATAGATGACAAATATAATGCTTTCCTTAACACATTTCTCGTGCTCTTTGAGAGTTGCTTTCCATTAAAATGTTCTAAATGGGGTACTAGCAGTAAAAGGCAGCCCGGGTGGCTGACTAGTGGGGTAAGGATATCATGTAGATCAAAGCAGGAATTATATCAAAACATTAGAAGTAATCACAATCAATCTACAGTAGCCCATACAAATAGTACTGTTATTAGGAGGGCGAAGAATATGTGGTATGTAAATAGAGCAGCTAATTCACAGGATAAAATTAAAACCATATGGTCAGTTGTGAAGGAAGTGTCTGGTCAGCAGCACAAGGTTGATAATATAAAGTCAGTTCATAGTAAAAATATTTCTGTTACTGATAAATCAGATATATGTACAGTATTTAACAATTATTTTCTTAGCATCGCTGGTGAATTAAATAAAAATTTCGTTTCTATAGGGAATCATATAACTCTCTTGGCAAATGCCTTTCTGAGATTGATGTCTGAAATACTCCTCTGTGATACAGACAAGGGGGAGATTAAGTCAATAATTAAATCTCATGGATATGATGGAATGCCTAGCAGAATATTAAAGTACTGTGCTGCACATGTTAACCCTGTTTTTAGCCATATTAGTAATTTTTCCTTTAGGAATGGTCAGTTTCCTGAAGTACTCAGTAGTAAAGCCACTTTATAAAAAGGGAGACAGGAATAATGTAGACAAAGGAAAAATGTAGACAATTGTAGACCTATTCCTATACCATCAGTGTTTGCTAAAGTTATTGAAAAGGCTGTGTATGTAAGGATAATTCATCATTTTGTGTCACTCGATTTGATATTAAATGTACAGTTCGGCTTTAGAAGTCATTTAACAACTGAAAATGCTATATTCTCTTTTCTCTGTCAGGTACTGGATGGATTAAACAAAAGGTTTCATATGCTAGTCATATTTTTTGATTTACCTCAGGTGTTTGATTGTGTTGATCAAAAAATATTGCCCCAGAAATTGGACCATTGGGGAATACGAGGAGTTTCTCACAATTGGTTTCACCTCTTACTTTATCAACAGAGAGCAAAAGGTCATTATTCACATTGTTGAGAATGGCTGTGATTGTGATGTGGGGTCTGAGCAGGGTACTGTCAGGTGGGAGGTGCCCCAGGGATCAGTGTTGGGGCCACTCCTGTTCCTTATTTATATAAATCATATGCCCTCTAGCATTACAGGTAACTCTAAAACATTTCTGTTTGCTGATGACACTAGCTTGGTAGTGAAGGATGTTGTGTACAATATTGACTCAGTTTCAAGTAGTGGAATTCATGACATAAGCTCATGGCTTGTAGAAAATAAACTAACAGTAAGACTCAGTTTTTACAGTTTATAACACACCATTCAACAAAACCTGACATTTTAATTTCACAGAATGGGCATATGATTAATGAAACTGAACAGTTCAGATTTCTAGTGGTTCAGATAGATAGTAAGCTGTCATGGAAAGCCCACATTCAGGATCTTGTTCAAAGACTTAATGCTGCCATTTTTACTATTCGAATGGTATCTGAAGTGAGTGATCGTTCAGCACGAAAATTAGTCTACTTTGCTTATTTTCATTTGCTTAAGGCATATGGTATTATATTTTGGGGTACCTATTCCCATTCTAAAAGGATATTTTTGGCTCAGAAACAGGCGATTCGGGCAATAAATTGTGTAAGATCACAAACCTCTTGTCGACCTCTGTTCACGAGTCTGGGTATTTTGACATTTGCCTCTCAATATATATATTCCTTACTGTCATTTCTTGTTAACAATATTAGGTTATTCCCAAGAACAAGCAGCTTTCACTCAGTTAATATTCGGCAGAAATAAAACCTGCATTTGGATCCGACTTCCGTAACTCTTGTGCAGAAAGGTGTGCAGTATTTTGCTGCATCCGTTTTCAATAAGCTGCCAATAGAATCCAGTTGCTTTAAATCGAAACTGAAGAGTTTCCTCATGGGTCACTCCTTCTATTCTGTCGAAGAGTTCCTTGAAAAATTAAGCTGATTCTCGTTGTATTGTTGACTCTGTTTACTTAAACTTATGGCTTGACTTTTTTCGGGTTCATAAATGTATTATTTTTATGTGTTACTACTTTTATGTTGTAATTTCATGTTCTGACACGTTCCATGACCTTTGAGGTTTGCTCCTCAATTTGGTCCTATGGAACTTGATGTGTAAATAAATAAATAGAAAATCAACACCAGGCTTAAGCAGTTCTTGAAACAGCAGAAAAGAGAAGCTCTGAAGCTGTTCTGTGCCTTGTTCAAATGCAGCACTAACATGATGAGTGCATGGCAGAAAGTTAAAAAGATGTAGAAACCTAAATATGGCTACAACACTGGAGATAAAGTCACCAGCTGGATACAAGACTTTGCACACACAATTACTTCTCCGACTATTAACACTCAAGAAATTTCATTTGGTAGCATGGCAGGCGATCACTTTCTGTTCATCTTGAAAGAAATCAGGCTTGAAACAATGCCAAAGAGATGCTCAGAAGTTGTTCTTGCCTTGTTGTAATGCAGTGCTAGCATCGTGAGAGCACTAAGGAACTTCCATTGGCAGTCAAGCAAAGACCACCTCCAGTTTTTACAACATTGGTTACCACATGCTTGTGCAAATACATCATCTGAAATATGGTGTTGTTGTGGTTATCCATCGAAGACTGGTTTGATGCAGCTTTCCATGTTACTCTATCTTGCGCAAGGCTCTTCATATCTGAATAACTGCTGCAACCTACATGCTTCAAGCCTGCTTACTGTATTCATCTTGTGGTCTCCCTCTATGATTTTTATCCCCAACATTTTCCTCCAGTACTAAATTGGCGATTCCTCGATGTTTTCAGAATGTGTCCTGTCAACTGATCCCTTCTTTTAGTGAGGATGTACCACAAATTTCTTTTCACATCAGTTATATTCATTACCACCTTGTTAATTAGATGATCTACTGATCTAATCATCAACATTCTTCTGTAGCACCTACACTCCAGACAGATATCTAGCTGGCCACCGTGGCCGAGCGGTTCTAGGCACTTCAGTCTGAAACCGCGTTGCTGCTACGGTCGCAGGTTCGAATCCTGCCTCGGGCATGGATGTGTGTGATGTCCTTAGGTTAGTTAGGTTTAAGTAGTTCTAAGTCATGGGTCTGATGACCTCAGATGTTAAGTCCCATAGTGCTCAGAGCCATTTGAACAGATATCTACAGGAAAGTTTTCCTAATAACTGAGTCTACATTTGATGTTAATAAATTTCTCTTCTTCTCCTTCCCATTGCCATTTTATTCATACATTTTATATCTTCTCTGCTTTGGCCATGATAAGTTACTTTACTGCCCAAATAGCAAAATTCATCTACTACATTTAATTCCCTCACCATCACCCTATTTAGTTCAACTATATCTCTATTATAACTATGTTCTGTTATCCTGGATTTGATTTTGTTGATGTTCCTCTTATATCTTCTTTTCAAGATGATGTCCATTCCATTCAACTGCTCAGGCGTTCTTTGCTGTCTCGGAAAGAATTACAATGTCATCGACAAACTTTCTTCTTACTGAACTTTAATTTCATCTCCAAATTTTTCTTTGGTTTCCTTTACTGTTTGCTCAATGGACAGATTGAATAATATCTGGGATAGGCTAAAACCCTGTCTCATTCCCTTATCAATCGCTGCTTTCCTTTTATGCTCCTTGACTCTTTATAATTGCCCTATGGTTTCTGTATATGTTGTAAATAGCCTTTCACTCCCTGTATTTTACTCCTGATACCTTCAGAATTTCAAAACATGTCATCCAATCAACATAGTGAAAAGCTATCTCTAATTCTACAAATGCTATAAATGTATGTTTGCCTTTCTTTACCCTATCTTCTGTGGTGCATTATAGAGTCAGTACTGCCTTGTGTGTTTCTACATTTCTCTGAAATCCAAACTGATTTCGCCGAGATTAACTTCTACCAGTTTCTCTGTTCTTCTGTAAATAATTCGTGTTAGTGTTTTGCAACTATGATTTATTAAATGGATAGTGCAATAATACTCACTCCTGTTAGCACATGTTTCTTTGGAATTGGAGTTGTTACAACATATTTTCAGTTAAATGTGGCTTACAGAATAATCTCTTACGAAATAACTGCACAAATCATTGTACTCATAGTAAAGTAGGGAACAGATTAAGGCCATGCCGTGTCCTTCATGCCGTTTTCTCTGTGCTATTGCATCAGCAAAACTCTGAAAATGGAGTATTAAACCGCAAATGGAATGGAGGCTGGAAGACAACTAGTTACTTTTTAGCACTTAGATTGTTTCAGATAGGAATTGACAGTTTTGTTACATTCATTTGGTGCAGATTGTTCATCAGTTTTTTGTGATATCTCAACTGTGAACGATGGTGTACAAAATCATGTACTAATGCATAAGCTATGCTGTCTTAGAATCCCAGTTACTTTTATCACAGGTATATATCACCTGCTTCACATTTGATGAGTGTAAACTTGGTTATGCAATGAGATGAATGTCCCATACAGTATATAGCAAGACCTCCATCTAAGGACAGTCTTCAGCTCAGTATTTTACACCATATGTACTGCCTGTATTGAAAGTTCTTGCTGGCAACTGTTGAACTAGTACATATGCAGACAAAATATTCCTCTACTCAGTGACTGTGCCTTTCCAGGATATATGCAAATGCAGTGGCCAGATCCTATTAAAATATTTTCTAATGTGTTGAAGTAACTATAAACTATTTGCTTTTAGCAACTTCTGGAGTTCTGAGTTCCATACAGAATACTCACCCGCTCCCTGTCCAGAAGATATGCCAGTGGTTACAGTAGAGCAGTGGCCATCATGAAAACTTCTCAGTTCATCAGGCACCTGGGACGGAATAAGATCCTATTTCTATTTGAAACAATAGGTGCATTGTCATCTCTCAACACCTCCAGCATCTTATGAACATTATGCAGAAGATGGTTGGTTTACAAGGATATGGTACTTTCATGAGACAGGTGCTTTGGGAAATCTTGTGTGTTAACCAGCCGACCAAGGCAGACAACAAAATGGATAAGTGGATTACCCTGTAGAATGTGTGACACAAATTAAGTACTTCATCTCAATTTTAGTGCATCTGACCACATCCCTAAACTGAAAGTTAGGGATATAAATCATGGAAAGAAAAGTTGGAAGAAACATAGTGGAACTGAGATCCAATGCTATACTCTGCAGTATGTTGCAGAACAGTGCGGTGTACAGTGCACATGTGATAGTTAGCATATAATGTCATATCATTAGGATACACTTCCATCATGGTAACTTCCTCAATCACCTCTGCAGGATAAGTCATCAGGAACTCCTCAACAGATTCACATGACTCAACTTCAGAAGGTGATTTAAAAAACATATTCCTTTTGTGTGAGCTATTGAAACCAGCAAGTTACTTTATGCTAGATACTAAGCAAGCTGAAACAACTACTACTCCCAAGTGTCGCGCCACTATCTTCCCATCAGAACGTGCTGCAATTTAGAGGATGGTCATGGACTTTTAAAGAGATTATAAATTATAAACATAGTTGAGAGTCTATTACCATGGAGAGCTTTTATGCTACCTTATGGACTATCTGGCAGTTGATAGTGCCATATGGAACTACAATGATGGGTTGTTATGACCAGCTTTCAGCAATTATATGCTCTGTGTATTCTTTTGTTTTCCTAATTAACAGATGTACCACCTGTGTAATAAGGTGTTGGCTACATGGTATATACAGAAAACACCAATAAAAGAAGTAAATACTTGAAATGTTTGATTAGTATAAGATCACTATATCTCAATCGCACAGGTTTAGGTTGCAAACTGGAAATTAATGTTTTAATAGGTATTTATCAAGGTACCGCTCAGCATGCACTGTGTTCCAAATGAGATACAGACTCACAACTTTTTTGGATGTCATGTCGCACCACACTGTGACATTTGTGTGATGTTGGCTTTGTTCAACAACTACCTTTGGATTCTCTGATGCCCGATATTGACTACTGTGCTGGAGACCAAACCTCCCAACATGAAACACAACTTCAACTGACCATAGGAGATTGCCAAAAATATTTGACAAATCTACATGCCTAGCAAGAATCATCTCCCAGTATTCCAACTTATGATCACAGTCTTTGCAAGCTATCTTTCTTTACGATTTCTGTGGACTTTGAATGAGTATTTCCTGAACCATCTGCACATCCTCCTCCATCCTGGATGCTGAGGGTCGGCTGCTTCTCTTAATATTTGGTACAGAAGCTGTGTCCAGTAGGTCTGACTGGAAATTTCTTATGGTCTTTGGACCAACCAAGGCACGAGATCATTTCGCACTTTGCTACCATCTCTTACTTGTACCATGGATCACCATACTTTGTATCTGTATGCCAGCTGAGCCTGCTCATGCAAAGTTAGAGATTGCACCATGGTCTGCCTCAGATATCTGCAATGACATAAATGAGATTCATGATCCAATCACATTAACATAACCATCACCTATGTTTGATGTCAGTGTGCAATAGTCATTCACGAATAGCCGGTGCCAGCACTAGCATGATGGCATGCAAAAAGCATCTGGGGACACGGAAAGCAGTGCAGTTGTTGTTGTAATGTGGAAATGGAGTCATTCATCTGACACCCAAAAGAGCCTGATCATTGGCTTTTTGGCCAAGGGTGAATGAATTTGTGAAATGGCTAAGTTTGTAAACTGTTTGTGTGTCACCATAGTTGAAATACACTGTGCATGGCAAAATGATGCAATCCAAAACTGGCGCTGAGGCAGGTGTGGTGTGCATGGGCCATAGAAGAAAGGGGTCAAGGACAGTTGTGGAGATGTGTACAGGCAGATAGACATGACTTTTGATAGTCCAGATGAACCAAGGGGCTACCAAAAGTGTCTCCTCAATGGTCGTTCAGCGAACATTGCTGTGTATGGGTTTCCACAGCAGATGCCTGCTTCACTGATTCATGCACTCAAGTCGACTGCTGTTTGTCAGCAACAAAGACTGGAATTTACATGACAGTGCTGCAACTGAACATGCACTGAATGATGACTGATTGCCTTTCCATGTGAATCATGTTTTATGCACCAAGCAAACATTCTGCAACAATCATTGGAAGAGTTTTCTGGCATTCGCTGTGTGATCTCATCAATCTGGAAGGCACAGTAAATCAGCATCGAACTGCATCTGTCCTTGGGTATCATGTCCACCCGTACATGCAGTTTGTCTTTTCTCAGCGCAATGGCATCTATCATCAGGACAAAGCAGCATGTTGCACAGTTTGCAGTGTGCATGTGTGGCTTGAAGAGTACCAGGATAAGTTTCCTGTGTTCCCATGGCCACCAAACTCACCGGATTTAAAGCAAACCGAGAAACTGTGGGAACCCATTTCAATCAGGCTGTTCACACCATGGATCCTCAACTACTCAACTGAGAAATTAGTGCAACTGGCCACTGCACTGAAGTTGGCATAGCTCCACATCCCTGTCAGTAACTTCCAGAAATTATTGACTCTTTTCATGCACTTCTTGTAGCAGTCCACACTGCAAAAAGTGGTTATTCAGGCTTCTGACTGGTATTCATGTTAATGTTACCAGACAGTGCATAACATAATAAATTCTACCATTGTAAAGAACAGAATCTTTTTTGTTTACTACCCTGACATACGTGAGGATAGTAACTTAAGCAAGATTGAAGCCAATTGTTTTCCCCATCAAAGTCCAGTTTCATCTGAATTAGGACATCATCTCTAATGGCTTCAAAGTTCTTTGGGCGCTAAAATATAATGTTTCTTTTTTGGATAATCTGTCCCTTTCAAATATGTTATTACATTTCCACATTACTCAGTGAATGAAAATCTATTTAAACTGGGTCATAATGTGATAATGGTTCTTAATGCTTGTTGCGTGAATGTTTTCTTTTTAAATGCCCTAAAGGTAAACATTATGTATCAGAGAATCCAACATTGATTGTGTTAAAATATGAATGCTATGAATAGAATATCCTTGATAAATCTTCTGTTTAAGAAATGTGATTGTTATACATCCATACAACATTAATAATTACTATATTACTTTTCAGCTATTACAGTTTACTAGTTACTGTGGAATCTGACGTAGAAAAGGATGCTGAGGAGGCTTACAATATGCTGAAGTCATTATTGGGAGAAGGTGCTGTATCTCGTCATCTATTCAGTGCATTTTATCAGGTTTTATATAAATTTGATGGATTTCCATATTGTACCTGTTACTGATACTACTTCGTTTTGTTCCAGATATTATAGTACCCTATGACAAGTGCCCACTGGATGAAACATATAGAAAAATAGAACAAGCAGTGGCCCGTGGAGACATGGCAACAGTGCGAGAAGCATTCCGTTATGTAACATCATTATGTCAAAAGTACAAGTTAGTATCAGCCCTAAGTGTTCACTAATTGGAAGTACATCAAGTTCACAGTGAGACTCAGACATAAAATAATGTGAAGCT
The DNA here is from genome assembly GCF_021461395.2 of Schistocerca americana. NCBI lineage: Eukaryota > Metazoa > Arthropoda > Insecta > Orthoptera > Acrididae > Schistocerca > Schistocerca americana. The sequence continues at coordinate 613,393,208 of NC_060119.1, read as the reverse complement.
CTGGAAGCCTTTTATTAGTATTTTCCTTGAAAATATCTTGTGTAGTTTATTATTATTTCCTCCCTTTCTGGTGCATTTGAAGTGACCTGCATTTTCACATAAGAATAATTTCACTTGCTTTCTAGTGATGTCCCAGTAATGCTTCTCTTAGGTATATTTTAACATTCCCTTTTTTGAGTGTATTTGAAACATGTTCTGGGTGAACACAAGTTTCATTGGTGGCAGAGATCATTCTGTTTTACAAAATTTTCTGCTTAGCTGTTTTCACTGCGGCATATGGCACATTACACCACTGTTCGGTACCCTTCATCCTATGAACTCCCAGCCTGATATCATCCTATGTCCTGTTCTCAAGATATATTGCACATCCTGTTGTTGCCAGTTCAGGCCAAAGAAACTGGTACACCTGCCTAAGATCATGTAGGTCTCACAAGTGGGGGAAAGAAATACAGTAGAAGAAGAATGGGTAGCTTTGAGAGATGAAATAGTGAAGGCAGCAGAGGATCAAGCAGGTAAAAAGATGAGGGCTGTTAGAACTCCTTGGGTAACAGAATTTAATTGATGAAAGGAGAAAATATAAAAATGCAGTAAATGAAGCAGGCAGAAAGCAATAAAAACATCTCAAAAATGAGATCGACAGGAAGTGCAAAATGGTTAAGCAGGGATGGCTAGAGGACAGATGTAAGGATGTAGAGGCATGTAAGAGAGATACTGCCTACAGGTAAATTAAAGAGTCCTTTGGAGAAAAGAGAACCACTTGTATGAATATCAAGACCTCAGACGGAAACCCAGTTCTAAGCAAAGAAGGGAAAGCAGAAAGGTGGAAGGAGTATATAGAGGGTCTATACAAGGGCGATGTACTTGAGAACAATATTATGGAAATGGAAGAGGATGTAGATGAAGATGAAATGGGAGAAACGATATTGCGTGAAGAGTATGACAGAGCACTGAAAGACCTAAGTTGAAACACGGGCCCAGGAGTAGACAACATTCCATTAGAACCACTGATGGCCTGACAAAACTCTACCATCTGGTGAGCAAGATGTATGAGACAAGTGAAATACCCACAGACTTTAAGAAGAATATAATAATTTCAATCCCAAAGAAAGCAGGTGTTCAGGTGTCGACAGATGTGAAAATTACCAAACTATCAGTTTAATAAGTCATGGCGTCAAAATACTAACACAGATTCTTTACAGGCAAATGGAAAAACTGGTATAAGCTGACCTCGGGGAGATCAGTTTGGATTCCGTAGAAATGTTGGAACATGTGAGGCAATACCAACCCTACGACTTATCTTAGAAGATAGATTAAGGAAAGGCAAACCTATGTTTCTAGCATTTGTAGACTTAGAGAATGCTTTTGACGATGTTGACTGGGATACTCTCTCTCAAATTCTTAAGGTGGCAGGGGTAAAATACAGGGAGCGAAATGCTATTTACAGTTTGTACAGAAACCAGATGGCAGTTATAAGAGTTTGAGGGGCATGAAAGGGAAGCAGTGGTTGGGAAGGGAGTGGGACAGGGTTGTAGCCTATCCCAGACGTTATTCAATCAGTATATTGAGCAAGCAGTAAAGGAAACAAAAGGAAAATTCAGAGTAGAAATTAAAATCTACAGAGAAGAAATAAAAACTTTGAGGTTCGCCAATGATATTGTAATTCTGTCAAGAGACGGCAAAGGACTTGGAAGAGCAATTGAACTGAATGGACAGTGTCTTGAAAGAAGGATATAAGATGAACATCAACAAAAGCAAAATGAGGATAATGGAATGTAGCTGAATTAAATCAGGCGATGCTGAGGGAATTAGTCTAGGAAATGAGACACTTAAAGTAGTAAATGAGTTTTGCTATTTAGGGATCAAAATAACTGATGATGGTCGCGGTAGAGAGGATATAAAATGTAGACTGGCAATGGCAAGGAAAGCGTTTCTGAAGAAGAGAAATTTGTTAACATCCAGTATTGATTGAAGTGTCCGGAAATCATTTCTGAAAGTATTCGTATGGAGTGTAGCCATGTATGGAAGTGAAACATGGACGATAAATAGTTTGGACAAGAAGAGAATAGAAGCTTTCGAAATGTGGTGTTACAGAAAAATGCTGAAGATTAGATGGGTAGAGCACATAACTAATGAGGAAGTATTGAATAGGATTGGGGAGAAGAGAAATTTGTGGCACAACTTGACTAGAAGAAGGGATTGGTTGGTAGGACTTCTTCTGAGACACCAAGGGATCACCAATTTAGTACTGGAGGGCAGCACAGAGGGTAAAAATCATAGAGGGAGAACAAGAGATGAATACACTAAGCAGATTCAGAAGGATGTAGGTTGCAGTAGGTACTGGGAGATGAAGAAGCTTGCACAGGATAGAGTAGCATGGAGAGCTGCATCAAACCAGTCTCTGGACTGAAGACCACAACAACAACCCACGAGCACGCAGGAGTGGTGCAGCACGATGTGGCATGGACTCGACTAATGGCTGAAGTAGTGCTGGAGAGAATTTACGCAACGAATCCTGCAGGGCTGTCCATAAATCCATAAGAGTATGAGGAGGGGGGGGAGGGGGGGTCGAGGTCTCTTTAGCACGTTGCGTGGCATCCCAGATATGCTCAACAACGTTCATGTCTGGGGAGTTTGGTGGTGAGCAGAAGTGTTTAAACTCAGAAGAGTGTTCCTGGAGCCACTCTGTAACAATTCTGGATGTGAGGGGTGTTGCATTGCCCTGTTGGAATTGCCCAAATCTGCCAGAATGCACAATGGACATGAATTGATTCAGGTGATCAGACAGGATGCTTACATATGTGTCACCTATCAGAGTTGTATCTAGACATATCAGGGGTCCCACATCACTCCAACTGCACATACTGCATACTATTACAGAGTCTCTACCAGCTTGAACAGTCCCCTGCTGACATGCAGGGTCCATGGATTCATGAGGTTGTCTCCATACCCGTACACATCCATGTGCTCGATACAATTCGAAATGAGTCTCATCCAACCAGGCAACATGTTTCCACTCATCAACAGTCCAATGTTGGTGTTGACAGGCCCAGATGAGGTGTAAAGCTTTGTGTCATGCAGTCCTCAAGGGTACACAAGTGGGCCTTTGGCTCCAAAAGCCCATATTGATGATGTTTTGTGGAATGGTTCACAAACTGACACTTGTTGATCGCCGAGCATTGAAATCTGTAGTAATTTGGGGAAGGGTTGCAATTCTGTCACAATGAATGATTCTCCTCAGAAGTTGTCGGTCCCGTTCTTGCAGCATCTTCTTCCGGCTGCACTGATGTCCGAGATTTGATGTTTTGCCAGATTCGTGATATTCACAGTTCACTCATGAAATGGTCGTACAGGAAAATCCCCACTTCATCACTACCTCAGAGTTGCTGTGTCCCATTGATTGTGCACTGACTATAACAGCACGTTCGCATTCACTTTAATCTTGATAACCTGCCATTATAGTAGCAGTAATCAATCTAACAACTGCACCAGGCACTTGTTGTCTTATATAGGTATTGCTGACTGCAGTGACGTATTCTGCCTGTTTGCATATCTCTGTGTTTGAATAGACATGCCTATACCAGTTTCTTTGGTGCTTCAGTGTATTATACAAAAAATGGTTCAAATGGCTCTGAGCACTATGGGACTTAACATCTGAGGTCATCAGTCCCCTAGAACTTAGAACTACTTAAACCTAACTAACCTAAGGACAGCACACACATCCACGCCCGAGGCAGGATTCGAACCTGCGACCATAGCGGTCGCGCGGTACCAGACTGAAGCGCCTAGAACCGCTCGGCCACACCATCCGGCTCAGTGTATTATACCCTCAGTTTTGCTAATGTACAGTAATTTCACTCCTTGATTCACATTTCTTGTACAGTTGTGTTAGACATACTGCACAGTAAATTGACATTCCAGACCATGGTAATCTGGTAGGTCAGATGTATTCAGTCAATATGCGTACTGTTCACTAAATGGCAAAAGTTACTTTCCATGCTAGAGCACATATTGGAATACGTAGAGCAGATACGTAAGTACATAGTTAAAAACTAAACATTATGTATACACAATATCTGTGAATCTAGACATTACTTTATCAGCTTGACTCTTATTTAATATTTTGATTTGTATTTAATAAATTTTATTTTTATGAAATTTTGGTACCCTTGGAACTTTAGTAATTTTGTTATTTGTTAAAGCGAAACATGATTGGTGGAACGCTTGGCAACTGGTACTAAATTTGCTGTTTTTCATTTTCTGTCATAGTTATGGTCCCCCTGTAATTTATTAATACCTAGTTCTAACCACAGTGTTCATACTGAAACTATTACCTGTAGATGTGAAAGGAAAATTTCTCGTAAACAATAAAGGGAAAGATAACAAGAACTCATAATGAGTAAGAAAATAGAAATACGGGTAAGCTACTATGAACAACATAGTTAACGCATTATTGTAGCCAAGATACCAGTAGACATGAGGAACATGCCTACCACAATTGTACCGGTGTGTATGTCAACTAGCTCTGCAGATGATGAATAGATTGAAGAGATGTGTGATGAGATAAAAGAAGTTGTTCAGATAATTAAATGAGATGAAAATTTAATTATGACTGGAATTCAATAGTACAAAAAGGAAGAAAAGGAAAACTAATAGGTGAATATGGACTGGGGGAAAGAAATGAAAAAGGAAGCCGCCTGGTACAGTTCTGCACAGAGCATAATTTAATTATTGCTAATTTACTAATCTTAAAACAATAATCTTAAAACAACGTTGTATACTTGGAAGAGATTTGGTGACGTGGAAAGGCTTCAGATTGGTTATGTAATGGTTAAACCGAAGTTTAGGAACCAAATTTTAAATTGTAGAACATTTCCAGTGCCAGACATGGACTCTGACCACAATTTATTGATTGTGGGCAGTAATTTTAAAACTGAAGAAATTTCGAAAAGTTAGATGGGACCTCGATAAGTTGAAAGAACCACAGATTGTTGAGAGTTTCAGAGAGAGCTTTAGGCAACAGTTGACTAGAGCAGGGGAAAGGAATACAGTAAAAGACTAATGGGTAGCAACTAGAGATGAAATGGTGAAGGCAGCATAGGTTCAAGTAGGTAAAACACAGGGATACTAAATTTAATTGATGAAAGGAGAAAATTTCAAAATGCAGCAAATGAAACAAGCAAAAGGGAATATAAACATCTAAAAATTGAGATTGGCAAGACGTGGAAAATGGGTAAGCAGGAATGGCTTGACGACAAATGTAAAGACTTAGAAGCATATTTCATTAGACAAAAGATAGATACCACATACAGGAAATTAAAGAGGCCTTTGGGGAAAAGCTCAGTTGGAAAACCAGTCTAAGCAAAGAAGGGAAAGCTGAAAGGTAAAATGAGTACGTAGAGGGTCTATACGAGGCAGATGAACTTGAAGGCAATATTATAGAAATGGAAGTGGACATAGATGAAGATGAGAGGGCAGATATAATATTGCAAGAATGATTTGACAGAGCGCAGAAAGATCTAAGTCGAAGCAAGGTGCTGGGAGTATGTGATACACCGCCAGAATTACTGATAGCCTTGGGAGAGCCAGCCGTGGCAGAAATCTTTCATCTGGTGTGCATGATGTATGAGCCAGGCGAAATAATCTCATACTTCAAGAAGAATGTAGTACTCATTCCAAAGAAAGCAGTTGCTGACAGATGTGAAAATTAATGAACTATTAGTTTAATAAGTCATGGTTGCAAAATACTAACACAGATTCTTTAAAGAAGAATGGAAGAGCTGGTAGAAGCAGACTGTGGGGAAGATCAGTTGGAGAAATGTAGGAACACTGACACAATACTGATGCTGCAGCCTATCTTAGAAGATAAGTTAAGAAAAGGGAAACTACATTTATAGCATTTGTAGACTTAGAGAAAGCTTTTGACAGTGTTGACTGGAATACTCTCTTTGAAATTCTGGAGGTATTGGGGGTAAAATACAGGGAGTGAAAGGCTATTTACAACTTGTACAGAAACCAGATGGCAGTTACAAGAGTTGAGGGATATGAGAGGGAGGCAGTGGTTGAGAAGGGAGTGAGACAGGGTTACAGCCTATCCCCAATGTTGTTCAATCTGTACATTAAACAGGCAGTAAAGGAAGTAAAAGAAAAATTTGGAATAGAAATTAAATTCAGATGCAAGAAATGAAAACTTCTAGGTGTGCCAATGACATTGTAATTCTGTCAGTGACAGCAAAGGACTTGGAGGAGCAGTTGAATGGAATGGACTGTCTTGAAAGGAGGATATAAGATGAACATCAACAAAAGCAAAACAGAGATAATGGTATGCAGTCAAATGAAATCAAGTCATGCTAAGGGAAACAGATTAGGAAATGTAGACCCTTAAAGTAGTGGATAGTTTTGTTACTTGGGCAGCAAAATAATTGATGATGACTGAACTAGAAAGGATTTAAAATGTAGACTGGCAATCACAAAAAAATAAATTAATTAACTGATAAATAAATAAAAATAAAGCATTTCTGAAGAAGAGAAATATATCAAATATAGATTTAAGTGTTAGAAAATCTTTTCTGAAGGTCTTTCAAAATGTGGTATTACAGACGAATGTTGAAGATTAGGTGGGTTGACCATATGAGTTCATTCATAATACAAAAATTTCTAAGTGGAATACAAACAGCAAACTGAGACCACCCCCTCCCCCCACCCTCTCTCTCTCTCTCTCTCTCTCTCTCTCTCTCTCTCTCTCTCTCTCTCTCTCTCTCTCTCTCTCTCTCTCCCCCCCCTCCCTCTCCCCCTCCCCCTCCCTATCCCCCTCCCCTTCCCCCTCCCTCTCACCCTCCCCTCCCTGTCCCCTCCCATTCCCCCTCCCCTGCCCCTCCCCTTCCCCCTCCCATTCACCCTCACCCTCCCCTCCCCTCCCCTCTCCCCTGCCCCTCCCCTCCCCTTCTGCCTTCTCCCCCATGTGGTGTGTGTGTGTGTGTGGGGGGGGGGGGGGGGGGGGGGGGGGGGGAGTGATGACCTGGTTCTGTAGAGTACTTTAATAGCTGTTATCATTAAAACAGATGATGTGTTATTTTTCAAATGCACTTGCTATATAATCTGCTTTACACTTTAAAAATGCTGATAATTGGCATCTTACATAATTTTTAAAAGAGTCACTATTTTCTAAATTTCTCCTCCTTTCCCACTACTCAGTTGCAGTTCATTATTACTGCATCCACATTTTTTAATATAAGAATAATGGAAATTCGTGGATGGAGAAATGTGTAAAATAGGGGGAAGACCCGCTTATAGTGGAGTGATGTGTGGCACATACACACATACAACAGAAAACTTTATTCACACTAGCTTTCGATCTCTTGCTCTTTTTCTACAAAAGTAAATACTTTTCACGCACACAAAAACACACAGACATCCAAAAGCATACTCCCGCACCCACAGCGAGGCTGATTACTGACTGTTCATTGTTAAGATCAGTTGCCTGGGCTAATGATTTGGGAAGGAGTGAGGAACAATGCATGAGACAAGGTGGGGGTAGCAGGATAGTGCAAGGCAGGTGTTTTGACAAAAGATTCAGTGGCTGCACAACAAGAAAAAAGGACTTCAGAAAGTAGAGCATATAAGAGATATAGAGAGAGGAGATGGGGGAATAGGAGAGGAAGGGGGAGATGAGGAGGGAGACAGGAAGGAAAGAGAGAAGGGGAGAGGGGTGGGTAAGTGCTTGAGAGAGGGGCTGACTGAGGAATTTGGGGGGGGGGGGTGAGAGAGAGAGAGAGAGAGAGAGAGAGAGAGAGAGAGAGAGAGAGAGAACCTCCACATGTGTGGTGGGAGGGGGGGGGATGATGGTAGGAGAAGGCAATGGTAATGAATAGTAGGAGAAGGTAATATATGATGTGGATGAGAAAGGAGTAGTGTGGACAGAAGATAGGATAGAAAGTGTAAAATGAATCAGTAGGAAACTAGTTAGTGGAGATTAAGGCCAAAGAGAATGTGAGAGTGCATGATATGCTGGAGAGACAATTCACACATCTGTACATCAGAGAAACTTGTGTAGGAAGGGAGTATACAATGGCCTGCATAGTGAAGCAGTTGTTGAAGTCACTTTTCATGGTGCCCAACATGATCAGCAACTGGATGTTGAAATTTACAATTTGTCACAGTTAGGCAGTGGCCTGTTAAGCGAATAGACAGTTACTTACTTGTTGTGCCCACATGGAATGCCTCAAAGGAATTGCAACACAGCTGATATATAACATTAACAATGTAGGAAAAGACAGAGTGCTACTTGCCGTAAAGAAGACATGTCAAGTTGCAGACAGGCACAGTTAAAAGACACGTACACAATGCTTTTGGCCACAACCTTCATGTATAAAAGATACACACACACACACACACACACACACACACACACACAAAGCAAGCACACCTCACACAAACATGACCACCAACTCAAGCATCTCGGGCCAGAATACAGCTATCACATGGGATACAAGCAGTAATCTAAATGGGATGGGGAAGAGGAAGGGATAGTTGTGTATGGGTGGGTTGAGAGACAAACACTGTATGGCGGAGTATGCATGGTCTATGCTGTCAACAGGCACAGGGTCAGTAGGTTGTGGATCAGGGAAGTGGAGAAAAAAGCAGCAAAAAAGGAAAAGGATCAGAGAAGGACAAATATATGCATTGGCAGAGGACTGCAAATAAACAAGGCGGGAGATGAGAATGGGGCGGAGATGAGAGGACACAGGTGGTGGAAACTGTTGGGTAGAGGGTGTGGAGACAGTATCTTACTGTAGGTTGAGGCTGGGATAATTATGGGAGCAGAGAATGTGTTGTAAGGATAACTCCCATCTGTGCAGTTCAGAAAAGCTGGTGGTGGAGGGAAGGACCCAGATGGCTCGGGTAGTGAAGCAGCCATTGAAATCAAATGTCTGATGTTCAGCTGCATGTTGTGCCACAGGGTGGTGGCCATTCATCCTGACAGACAGCTGGTTGGTAGTTACACCAATATAAAAAGCAGTGCAGTGATTGCAGCAGAACTGGTGATTGACATGGCTGCTTTCATGGGTGGCCCAGCCACTGATGGGGTTGGATAAACCTGTGGCAGGACTGGAATAGGAAAGAGGGGGGGGGGGGGGGGGATTGGGCATGTTTTGTACCTGGGTCTTCCACAGGGATATGATCCTTGCAGCAAGGGGTTGTGATTGGAAGTGACGAAGGGATGGGCTAGGATCTTGTGAGGGGTGGGAGTATCTTCAGTAGGATGTTCCTCATTTCAGGGCACGATGATAGGTGATCAAAGTCCTGGCGAAGGGTGTGGTTCAGTTGTTGCAGTCCAGGGTGGTACTGGTGGAGGGGGCACTCCTTTGTGGCTGGTTCTTGGACGTGGTGGAGGATTAGGGGTGTTAAGGTAGATGGCATGGGAGATCTGTTTGTGGACTAGGTCTGGGGAATAGTGCCTGTCTATGAAGGCCATGGGGAGACCTTCAGCATACTGAGCAAGGGAGTTTTTGTCAGTGAAGATACGCTGTCCCCAGGTGGCCAGGCATTATGGGAGAGATATTTTGATGTGAAAGGCAGGTACTGCTTGTGGTTGATGGGTTTAATGTGAGCAGAGGTGCAGATGGAGCCATCAGAGAGTAGGAGATCAACATCAAGGAAGATGGCACGTGGTCCTCTTCAACCCAGTGTGCCATCTCCTCTCTGATGGTTCCATCTGCACCTCTATCCACATTAAACTCACCAACAACCAGCAATACCTGCATTTTGCCAACTGTCATCCCTTTCACCAGGAATGGAATAGGGATGGAAAATAAATTCTATAGGTTCGGTGGACACTAGAATACTTCCTTATGTGATGTGCTTAGGATATTTCGCATTTCATGGTGTGATGAGAAGTAATCAAAGCACTGATGAAGAATGGGATTGAGCCTTTCAAGGTCAGGCTGATATTTGGTGAACAGTAGCTGGTTAACAAGTTTACTGGTGTCAGAGTAGGAGATGGATTTAAGGATGAGCTGGATAGAAAATTTTCAGTAAAGGCTGTGATCAAATTATTGGTGTATTTCAATACCTCCTGTTTTCCACTGCACATGCAATGTCCATGGTTGATGAGACTGTAAGGAAGAGACTTTTTGATATGAAACGAGTGACAGCTGCCAAAGTGGGTGGTGCACTTGATATGGACAGATGTATTTATGGAGCCATCTAAAATGTGGGAATTGACATCTAGAAAGGTCTCCCTCCCTCTCTCCCTCCGAATGTGTCATAAAACATAGTTTCGTGTTTGTCAGTGGCTAAGTGCCACACTGTGGATCCAAAGATTTGGGGTTTGATCCATGGTCATCCTAGGATTTTTATCTACGAGGGTCACTCCAAAAGAAATGCACACTATTTTTGTAAAAATACAGTTTCCATGAAAGTTTTACAGTGTGTAGATACATCCTTCCCGCTTGTTTTCAAACTTAGTTCAACCTGTTGCCGTGAGTGGCACTGTCACAGCATATCTTCAAGATGGCTGCTACACTTGACGTTCATCAGAAGCAATGTGCTGTCATAGAATTCCTATGCTGTGAAAACGAGACAGTAGGAAACATCCACCAGAGATTGAAAAAGGTGTATGGAGATGCTGCTGTTGATCGCAGTACAGTTAGTTGGTGGGCAAGCAGGTTACGTGATGAAAGCGGGCACGGCAATATTGAGGATTGTCCTCACAGTGGCAGGCCTCGTACTGCACACACTCCAGACAATGTGCAGAGAGTTAACGAATTGGTGACTGCTGACAGACGCATCACAGTGAACGAATTGTCACACTACGTTGGGATAGGGGAAGGAAGTGTTTGCAGAATACTGAAAGTGTTGGCGTTAAAAAAGGTTTGTGCCAGGTGGATTCCCAGGATGTTGACAGTGGCTTACAAAGGAACAAGATAAATTCTATGCAGCGAACTTTTGGAACAGTATGAGAATGGTGGAGATGAATTTCTTGGAAGAATTGTGACAGGTGATGAAACGTGGCTCCATCATTTTTCACCGAAGACAAAGAGGCAATCAGTGGAGTGGCTTCATGCAAATTCACCCAAGAAAAAAAAAATTGAAAACCACCATAAATTCTGATGTGTATGTGACAACACTGAAGAAACTTCAAGCTCGACTGAGTCATGTTCGACCGCATCGGCAAAAGCAGGATGTTTTGCTGTTGCATGGCAATGCACAGGCACATGTCTGTCAAGAAACCATGGAAGCGATCACAAAACTCGGATGGACAACTGAAACGCCCACCTTACAGTCTTGACCTGGCTCCACCTGACTGTCATCTCTTTGGGAAACTGGAAGACTCTCTTCGTGGAACAAGGTTTGAGGGTTGGGGTTGGATTCTTTGGGGAAGGAGACCAGACAGTGAGGTCATCGGTCTCATCGGATTAGGGAAGGAAGTCGGCCGTGCCCTTTCTAAGGAACCATCCTGGCATTTGCCTGGAGCGATTTAGGGAAATCACGGAAAACCTAAATCAGGATGGCCGGACGTGGGATTGAACCGTCGTCCTCCCGAATGCGAGTCCAGCGTCTAACCACTGCACCACCTCACTCGGTGAATATGGTTTGAAGATGATGACTCCCTTGTGCACGGTGCCAAACAGTGGCTCCAATAGGTTGGTCCAGAATTTTACCGTGCGGGTATACAGGCGCTGGTTCCAAGATGGTGTAAGGCAGTTGAGAGGGATGGAAATTATGTAGAGAAATGAAAATATTGTTCCTACAGGATGTATCTACACACTGTAAAACTTTTAAACATGTAGAATGAAAGATGGATTTGGCGTGCACTTCTTTTGGAGTGACCCTCGTATCACTTATAATTTCTTTCATTATTGTGAAAAATGCCTAATTACCCAGTCATTTAGACTGTACAGTAAAGTATACATTTTCATATGACTAGCTGGGTAAGTAAGTTCAAAATCAGATGAAAGAAAGGAAATAGGATCATGCCTAATAAAGGACTGTGGTGTTAAAACCAACCTGTGGGTTGACGACAGCTTTATAGCATTACTGTAAATTTGATCCTCTGTTATAGGAATTAGTTGTCTGGCACCCAACGTTTACAAAGTGTATAATTAATGTAATTATGTTTTTAAAAGCAAAGAGCTAAAGGAATCATTAGAGTTTTCTGTGAGGTGGTAAATTCATCCACAGCTCCAGGTGTAAGTAAACATATTAGCACAGAGTAAGAATAAATATTTTAGTTACATCTGGGTGCATAGCCACAATGAATTACGTGACTGAAAACATCCTTCCACACTGTGATTACCTTTCAGTGGAATGAAATATCTCTTTATATTTTGATCTATCGAGTGGCAACCATTGTGGCTGAATGTTTTCCTTTGTAGAGTAAATCCTTTTCTTCTCTTATTCTCTACTAATACTTCTGTCTGTATTACATCACTCCTAATAATGCTTTCTGGAGTATTTACGATATGTGGAAACAGATTCTTGTTAGGTATATGACAAATGCTTGCTTCAGAATATAGTAATTTTAAGTATTCAGAACAAATTCATTGTATTTCAATATAGGCCAGAAGAAGTGTGTCTTTACCTTGATGGAAGCAAAGCAGCAACTGCACTTCTCCATATGCTGTATGCTTGTATGAAGGAAGCTCATTTTGCTGCAAGAGTTGAAGCTATTTATGCAGAAGGTGAAAAGTCCAATGTGGAAGTGATGAAATTTATTAGGGAATCAGCAAAGAGGTAATTACTATTTCTCTCTCTCTCTCTCTCTCTCTCTCTCTCTCTCTCTCTCTCTCTGTGTGTGTGTGTGTGTGTGTGTGTGTGTGTGTGTGTGTGTGTGTGTGTTTTACTTCTGATAGTAAGTGCTGTGTGTGTGTGTGTGTGTGTGTGTGTGTGTGTGTGTGTGTGTTTTACTTCTGATAGTAAGTGCTGCATCATGTAAGTTGTATATGTCATTTTGCACTTGTAACAAAACACTTATTTCAGTGTTAAAATTCAGTTGATTATATTTGACAGGGTTGAAACAGAGACAACCACTTGCAAAAGAGCATTTGTTGCATATCAGCTCATGTATAGTAATTATTCATGACTTACATTTGCTTCAAACTTGAAGTTATTTTTGTAGCACGATTAATTAAAAATAATGTGTGTTTGTGATACACAACACACTTATTTTACTATTATAGTCTCCTAAACTGTCATCAGTCACAAATGATTTGGGAGAAAATTGCTATCTCCAGTATGCTGACCCATACTGATGGAATATATGGGTGTTGAGACAAAGCTTTTGTTGTAAGTAAGCTTTGTAGCGAAGGCTGCATCCCAGTTCTATTAATCTAGCTGAGATGTGCAGAGCTCTGACTGATGGGCTTTTATTTCCAAGCTTTTCATGGGGCAGTAATGGAACTTTGAAAGTAGAAGAAAAATACTTCCATGGAGCTGTAACAACCATTGTTCTAAGAAAGTGTTGGGTTACTACTCCTACTCCTGATGAAATGTTTGTAGGTAGGGTATTTGTGGATAGTTAAAGGGCAGAATCATGCACAGATGTATTCATTGTAGTAAAGAGGGAGCAGGAAAATGTGAAAAATTATTTGTTTTCTGTATTTAAGACTGTCTGTCAGTCATCACAGAAGCTTTGAAGTCCATAAATGCCTCTCTAATAATACTCTCGTGATAGAGATCATCACACAGTGTTCCAAGTACACTAGGGTTTGAATGTGAATCCCAAGGAGATTATCCAGCTACAGGTATGTCAGACAAAAATTACTTTGGATTTGGTATTGATAGTGTCTCTTGAATATAAATAATGCAAGTTAATGTTAAAGAGATGCTGAGTGTGCATGAAGAAAAACATATGACTTAGGTAAGGAACATAAAAAAACATCAGTGGCACACCGGGAACAACATGTGCTTTCATTCTAATATTTAATTCAACAAGCTCCCATTTTATAATAAGACAGAATTTATCTGATCCAGGCTTGTGGGTGATATGACTAAAGCACCTGCAAACTCAAGACAGAATTTTAGTGTCTCATCCCCCAATCACCTTTTGGGATAGTGACCCGACATAGAGTAGAGAGAGAACTCAGTCTTCACCAAAGAGAAGAATATACAGGGACTAAATGTGACAAGCTGAATGATGTGCAGCAGAGTGGGGAAAACTGTAATGCATGTTTTTCTAACAGAGCTCCATGGAACAGGAGTGAGACATAGTGTGTAGGTGGGAAGAGTTCGGTCAAAGTCCTCCAACCATAAGATGATGGAGCTAACATAACATCTGCTTACACCAACGTGTTTTGATCGTCACAAGTGTGCAAAACGTATGAAGTAAAAGAACTTTCATACAATGTGTCGGTGCCGAGTAACATTTTGATAAATCTTGGACTGTGCATAGAAAGAACTTTTTCACTGCAGTACAGAAGATAACCGAAAGAAATACATAATGAGACAAACAGAAATGACACTTTCATTCAAAGAGAGTGATTGCACTGAAATCACAGTGATTCCTGTACATTACAAAAGGTGGGGCATGGTTCTTCATTGAGAGTGTGCACTCCACTTGTAATACAACAGCGCAGTGCCTCATATATTTTTCAGCTACTTAATTGCTTGAGTTTGTAACCACATTTTGTAAATATGTGTACATATTAATGGTAGGTAAGAATTATTCGTGTCAAATCATTGTAGTAAAAAAAATGGCCATGTCAGGGAAGTTTTTATTGTATAAAACACATAGTATATCTTTTGCATAACAATAATGTTGTTGTCATGAGTACACACAGTTGTAGAGCTAAGGCAAAGGAGGAGTTGTGCCGCAATTGTAGTGTGGAACAGATGTATGTGTTGGCGCGCAAATGCCACAATGTTTTTCATTGAAAATACTGTTGTAATACAGTATTTTGTAGCTGCGTAATAGGCACACCACTATCTTAGAAACTTTTTGCATCAGTATAGTGTGTTTAGACATTGTAATTCTGTCAGAGACAGCAAAGGACTTGGAAGAGCAGTTGAACGGAATGGACAGTGTCTTGAAAGGAGAGTATAAGATGAACATCAACAAAAGCAAAACGAGGATAATGGAATGCAGTCGAATTAAGTCGGGTGATGCAGAGGGAATTAGATTAGGAAATGAGACACTTAAAGTAGTAAAGGAGTTTGGCTATTTGGGGAGCAAAATAACTGATGATGGTCGAAGTAGGATATAAAATGTAGACTGGCAATGGCAAGGAAAGCATTTCTGAAGAAGAAAAATTTGTTAATATCGAGTATAGATTTAAGTGTCAGGAAGTCGTTTCTGAAAGTATTTGTATGGAGTGTAGCCATGTATGGGAATGAAACGTGGACGATAAATGGTTTAGGCAAGAGGAGAATAGAAGCTTTCAAAATGTGGTGTTACAGAAGAATGCTGAAGATTAGATGGGTAGATCACATAACTAATGAGGAGGTATTGAATAGAATTGGGGAGAAGAGGAGCTTGTGGCACAACTTGACTAGAGGAAGGGATTGGTCGGTAGGACATGTTCTGAGACATCGAGGGATCACCAATTTATTATTGGAGGGCAGCGTGGAGGGTAAAAATCGTAGAGGGGGACCAAGAGATGAATACACTAAGCAGATTCAGAAGGATGTAGGTTGCAGTAGGTACTGGGAGATGAAGAAGCTTGCACAGGATAGAGTAGCATGGAGAGCTGCATCAAACCAGTCTCAGGACTGAAGACCATGACAACAACAGTGTGTTTAGTCAAAGAAAAAAACTTGTGGAGTCGTCAGCCTTCAGTAGCATTCTATCTTTTCCCCGTAAATTCTGAGAAGGTGGTGGTAACTATAGCTGCTGATATAATATTGCACTATTACTGCAGACAATCAGTTCAAATTAAAAGTGATTTAAAGTTAAATTTATGTTTTATGACAAGAGCATGCTGGCTTTCATGTATTCAAAATGGGGTTAGAATTTTAAGTTGTATTTTTTATATGATACTATATGCATACATCTATGTAACATTTCTACTGAAAAATAATTGTTGCAATCAATGGAAGTTTTTACTGCATCTATTCCAGAGTAGTCGTTTGTAGAGTAATAACTAAATACTAATAATCAGTTTGTATCACGATTAAGTGTGTTGTCAAACAGACAGCATTATCGTGATATACGTAACACAGTACAGTTTCTGTAACTTGTTGCTAGTACTTGATTATTATTAGCAGTCATTATGGTAACTACACTGGACTCGCCTTCAGGAGGACGACGGCTCAATCCCGCGTCCGGCCATCCTGATTTAGGTTTTCCGTGATTCCCCTAAATTGCTCCAGGCAAATGCCGGGATGGTTCCTTTCAAAGGGCATGGCCGACTTCCTTCCCCATCCTTCCAATCTGATGAGACTGATGACCTCGCTGTCTGGCCTCCTTCCCCAAACCAACCCAACCCATTATGGTAACTAACAGCATTGCATTCCAACTTAGTGTCTTTAGTGTTTGTGTCACATGTGTCTTTACTTGTGAGGCAGGGTGTGTGCATTTTATCCATTTGGTGCTTTGTCTTAATTTAAATTTTTGCTTATTTTGGAGCTGGCAGCCATTTTATTCATTCTAGCCACATTCTGGCATCTAAAATTATGGCTAATACAGTGAAGCTGTAATTTGTTACTGTTTTTTTACAATTTGGTCATTGGTGTATGCAGTATTGAACATTTATGTGATAGCGATCAGGTTGTAACTATCTATATTCTGTCGGGAAACATTTCTCTTTGGATTTGATGCCTTGCTTCCACTAATAGAAGAACATTAGATAAACGTGTCACAGTAAAACCTTACATACAGCTTAGAGTCCCCCCCCCCCATGAACCATGGACCTTGCCATTGGTGGGGAGGCTTGGGAGGCTTGCGTGCCTCAGCGATACAGATAGCCGTACTGTAGGTGCAACCACAATGGAGGGGTATCTTTTGAGAGGCCAGACAAACGTATGGTTCCTGAAGAGCGGCAGCAGCCTTTTCAGTAGTTGCAGGGGCCACAGTCTGGATGATAGACTAATCTGGCCTTGTAACACTAACCAAAATGCCCTTGCTGTGCTGGTACTGTGAACAGCTGAAAGCAAGGGGAAACTACAGCCATAATTTTTCCCGAGGGCCTGCAGCTTTACTGTATGGTTAAATGATGATGGCGTCCTCTTGGGTAAAATATTCCAGAGGTAAAATTGTCCCCCATTCAGATCTCTTGGCGGGGACTACTCAGGAGGACGTTGTTATCAGAAAAAGAAAACTGGTGTTGTACAGATCAGAGCGTGGAATGTCAGATCCCTTAATCGGGCAGGTAGGTTAGAAAATTTAAAAAGGGAAATGGGTAGGTTAAAGTTAGATATAGTGGGAATTAGTGTATTAGTGAAGTTCAGTGGCAGGAGGAACAAGACTTCTGGTTAGATGAATACAGGCTCATAAATACAAAATCAAATAGTGGCAATGCAGGAGTAGGTTTAATAATGAATAGGAAAATAGGAATGTGCGTAAGCTACTACAAACAGCATAGTTAACGCATTATTGTAGCCAAGATAGATACGAAGCACACACCTACCACAGTAGTAAAAGTTTATATGCCAACTAGCTCTGCAGATGACGAAGAAATTGAAAAAATGTATGATGAGATAAAAGAAATTATTCAGATAGTGAAGGGAGACGAAAATTTAATAGTCATAGGTGACTGGAACTCGATAGTAGGAAAAGGCAGAGAAGGAAACGTAGTAGATGAATATGGAATGGGAGTAAGGAAGGAAAGAGGAAGCCGCCTAGTAGAATTTTGCACAGAGCATAACTTAATCATAGGTAACACTTGGTTGAAGAATCATGAAAGAAGGTTTTATACATGGAAGAAGCCTGGAGACAGTGGAAGGTCTCAGATAGATTATATAATGGTAAGATAGAGATTGAGGAACCAGGTTTTAAATTGTAACACATTTCCAGGGGCAGATGTGGTCTCTGACCACAATCTATTGGTTATGAACTGTAGATTTAAACTGAAGAAACTGCAAAAAGGTGGGAATTTGAGGAGATGGGACCTGGATAAACTGAAAGAACCAGAGGTTGTACAGAGTTTCAGGGAGAGCATTAGGGAACGATTGACAAGAATGGGGGAAAGAAATACAGTAGAAGAAGAATGGATAGGTTTGCGAGATGAAATGGTGGAGGCAGCCGAGGATCAAGTAGGTAAAAAGACAAGGGCTAATAGAAATCCATGGGTAACAGAAGAGATATTGAATTTTGTTGATGAAAGGAGAAAATATAAAAATGCCCTAAATGAAGCAGGCAAAAAGGAATACAAACTTCTCAAAAATGAGATCAACAGGAAGTGCAAAATGGCTAAGCAGGGATGGCTAGAGGACAAATGTAAGGTTGTAGAGGTGCATATCACTAGGGGTAAGGTAGATACTGCCTACAGGAAAATTAAAGAGACCTTTGGAGAAAAGAGAACCATTTGCATGAATATCGAGAGCTCAGATAGGTGGAAGGAGTATATAGATGCTCTATACAAGGGCGATGTTCTTGTGGACAATATTATGGAAATGGAAGAGAATGTAGATGAAGATGAAATAAGAGATATGATATTACGTGAAGAGTTTGACTGAGCACTGAAACACCTAAGTCAAAACAAGGCCCTGGGAGTAGACAACATTCCATTAGAACTACTGAGAGGCTTCGGAGAGCCAGGCCTAACAAAACTCTGCCATCTAGTGAGCAAGATGTATGAGACAGGCAAAATACCCTCAGACTTAAAGAAGAATATAATAATTCCAGTCCCAAAGAAAGCAGGTGTTGACAGATGTGAAAATTACCAAACTATCAGTTTAATAAGCCACGGCTGCAAAATACTAGCACAAATTCTTTACAGATGAATAGAAAAACTGGTAGAAGCTGACCTCAGGGAAGATCAGTTTGGATTCCGTAGAAATGCTGGAACATGTGAGGCAATACCGACCCTATAACGTATCTTAAAAAATAGATTATGGAAAGGCAAACCTAAGTTTCTAGCATTTGTAGACTTAGAGAAAGCTTTTGACAATGTTGACTGGAATACTCTCATTCAAATTCTGAAGGAGGCCAGGGTAAAATACAGGGAACGAAAGCCTATTTACAGTTTGTACAGAAACCAGATGGCAGCTGTAAGAGTCGAGGGGCATGAAGGGGAAGTGGTGGTTGGGAAGGGAGCGAGACAGGGTTGTAGCCTATCCCCGATGTTATTTGATCTATATATTGAGCAAGCAGTAAAGGAAACAAAAGAAAAATTCGGAGTAGCAATTAAAAGCCATGGAGAAGAAATAAAAACTTTGAGGTTCGCCGATGACATTATAATTCTGTCAGAGATAGCAAAGGACCTGGAAGAGCAACTGAATGGAATGGACAGTGTCTTGAAAGGGGGACATAAGATGAACATCATCAAAAGCAAAATGAAAATAATGGAATGTAGTCAAATTAAATCGGGTGATGCTGCGGGAATTAGATTAGGAAATGAGACACTTAAAGTATTAAATGAGTCTTGTTATTTGGGGAGCAAAATAACTGATGATGGTCGAAGTAGAGAGGATATAAAATGTAGACTGGCAATGACAAGGAAAGCGTTTCTGAAGAAGAGAAATTTGTTAACGTTGAGTATAGAGTTAAGTGTCAGGAAGTCGTTTCTGAAAGTATTTGTGTGGAGTGTAGCCACGTATGGAAGTGAGATGTGGATGATAAATAGTTTAGACAAGAAGAGAATAGAAGCTTTCGAATTGTGGTGCTACGGAAGAATGCTGAAGATTAGATGGGTAGATCACATAACTAATGAGGAGGTATTGACTAGAATTGGGGAGAAGAGAAATTTGTGGCACAACTTGACTAGAAGAAGGGATTGGTAGATAGGACATGTTCTGAGACATCAAGGGATCACCAGTTTAGTACTGGAGGGCAGCACGGAGGGTAAAAATCGTAGAGGGAGAACAAGAGATGACTACACTAAGCAGATTCAGAAGGATGTAGGTTGTAGTATGTACTGGGAGATGAAGAAGCTTGCACAGGATAGAGTAGCATGGAGAGCTGCATCAAGCCAGTCTTTGGACTGAATTCCACAATAACAACAACACCTTAGAGTATAGGTATGTTGTAACTAACGGCAGTGCTTGCTCTGCAATGTGCTCCACAAGGTTTGTTAGGAGTTCTTGTGCTAGGGTGCTGGATTCCTCCCCAGTGTCATTGACAACTGCTGAATGGTCATTGCTGCATGAGAATGTGCTGCAATGTATCTCCCAAGTGCAACCCTTATGTGCTCATTGGGATTTAAGTCTAAGGAAGGAGAAGACCAATCCATTATCTGAATATCCTCTCATTGGAAGGAGTGCAGCATCGCAGTGACATTAACTGGTGAGTGTACCACTGCATTCAAAGATTTGGAGGTCAGTGCACCCATGCAACATTATGCTTCTTCACACCATCAGACCTGGACCATCTTCATGTTCCACAACAATCCTGGGTGCATTGCGTGGTCTTACTTCTGACATATGATGTTACATTGATTTCGAACATGATTATTTTGGTGGTCCAGGTACTGTGGTGTGGGAAGTAAAATGTGCATGGCCGCATTGACCTCCAAATGTTTGAATACAGTACACTCACCAGTTAACATCATTCTGACATTGTCCTCCTTCCCTATGTGCATCCTTTCAGGGGGTATATTCAGCCCTGACTTTATTTTTATGGATGACAGTGGGGCGACCAATTGAATGGCACTGGTGGAAGAGCTCTTGGAATGAGAGAACATTCAATGAATGGACCACACTGACTGTTTCCTGACTTAAATCCCATGGAACTCATGTGGGTTGCATTTGGGAGAACTATTGCAGCATGCACACATACACCAATGACAATCCAGCAATCATCAACTATGCTGGTAGAGGAAAGGAATGCCCTACCACCAGAACTCTGTACCAACCTCGTGGCCAGCATGAGAATATGTTGCAGAGAATAGTGATCACACACCGTATTAAGAACTGTATCCCATCTTTTGTAATGTCCATGAGACTGTGTTAAATCACAGTGACCTTAGTATAATTAATGCTTTCAGTAAAAATGTCACTTCTGTTCATCTCGCTGCATATTTCTTAGAGTTACCTTCTGTACTATAGTGTAGTAGTTCTTTCTGTGTATTGGTCTAAGCTGAATCAAGCAATGTTACTTGGCAGTGAAACAGTATTTTTCAACATTAATTTAAGTTTTATAGGACTGACAATATAGCCAACCAATGTATAAGGTCATATCTAATCAAAAGAATGCAGAAAGTTGTAGTTAGTAATACAACCAATGTAGTCCAGGGACATAATTCTGGCTGGGGAGAAATCATATATAGGGTTCCCAAGGGCTCAGTCTTAGATCCACTATTGTTCCTCATGTATGTAAACTGTCTTCCATCTAATACACAACAAGCAGAATTAGTTCTTTTTGCAGATGATTCGTGTATTATAATCAATCCAGGCATACATACGGAAACAGAAGAAATAGTAAACAGTGTTCTTGAAAGTATTATTGACTGCTTTTCTGCAAATGGTCTCACCCTCAGTTTGAAAAAGACACAACATACTCAGTTTAGCATGTCTAGGGATACACCAGTGTGGTAAGTGTAACACCTGGTGAGGAAATAATAAACAGTCTGGAAACTTCAAAATTCTTAAGTGTCCATATTTATGAGAATTTAAATTGGAGATAGCACGTTGTGCAACTCATAAAACAACTTAGTTCAGCCACATTTGCACTTAAAATTGTTGCAGATCTTGGGGAGAGACAAACCAGTAAGTTGATATATGTTGCATATTTTCATTCAGTAATGTCATATGGAAATATAGTTGTGGGATAACTCATCTTTAAGAAAGATAGTCTTCATTGCACAAAACATGCTGTAAAAATAATATGTGGTGTTCATCCACAAGCATCTTGTAGACTTCTGTTTTAAGTGTTGAACATTATGATTACTACTTCACAGTATATTTATTTTCTCATGAAGTTTGTTGCAAATAATTCACTGCAGTTCAAAAGGAGCTATGATGTACATAATTACAAAACCAGAAGGAAAAATGACATTCATTACACCTACGCTGTCATATAAAATGTCTGAGAGACAGCAAAGTAAATTTTGGAAACAAACTGAGGAGGTTTCTCCCTGATGTCTCCTGTTCCGCAGAAGAATTTCTGTTACTGTAACGTGTAAAAGGTGGTGAGCAGAAATTCCTAACTCACACCTATATATCTCTTTTTGTTTTTGTAATACATGAAATGTAATATATGAAACTTAAAAATGTTCAGACAGTAACAATTTGTACAAATTAATTAGTGACGTGAATGTAAAATGGCTCATTCCACATTGTCATGATCTATTGTGCTAAATGATCCACAGGGCATATAACTAACAGCTTGCTAAAGCTAGTTTCATCCTAAAGATACAGGGTACTTTTCTGGCTCAATATTATCTAAAAATCAACACCTATTTCTTTCAGGCACAGTTTATAATGTATATGTTTTACAGATCTTTGTTGATATCAGTTAATGCAGCACACTTTCTAAACAAATTAGAAGTATTTTGAATATTTTTGAACCTGCTTGGGGTCATTAAAAAAAATTACAAAGAAAGTGATGCAATTTTTTTTTCAAAATTCTTCCTCAAATTGAGGTATCATTTAATCTAATGTTATGTTATACATTTGAATGAGAACAAATTTTTACCAGATACACATGACATGATGGCTGAGGTACTAGACCTTTTGTAATTCCATCTATTATGTATATTACAAGGATAAAAAATAATCACATTTTACATTTTAATTTTTATAATTGTTTTCCTAATAAAAATGTTATTTTTTCTATAAATTAGTCGATTCTGCAATATGGACTACTGAAAATTACGGAAAAAAATTAGAGCAATACTTTATAAACTTTAGGAAATATTTGTACCTGAATTCTGAAAAATACTACTTGCGGGAAGTTGTGAATGAAGATAAGGGTCCAATTAAACTGTGCCTCAGAACATTCCTGAAGCATAGTCTTCATCCTGCAGCATTTCTTCATCTTCAAGCTTCCTCTTGGCATTCTTTTAGCACTTCTTGCTTCTTTGGTAACTTGAAGAGCGAATCTTTCAGCTTCATTCACCCGTTGTCTATCACACATATATTAGAGCCACATTTTATGTCTAAATTTCTCAGGACTTCCAACCTTCCTGTCACTCCATCATTGAAACATATCACTGCATCTAGTACATCAACTTTTAATGTATTTAGTTGTACAAAAACCTTCCTGGGTAATCTTTCCCATATGCAATGGTCAAAACTTTCATTTGTATTCTGAGTGCCCCCATGAAGACATTTACTAAGCAAAACAGGGTCACTCAGGTCTCTAAAAATTGGTTTTATTTCATTCATAACAGGCTCAGGAAGAGAATGGTTATGATGGTATATTTGACCACTTTCGTTTGCTTTTTGGTAACCACACCAAGAATCTGCTCCTTTAGGGCAAAGTCTGTGAACAGGGTGGTCATTTGTGGACAACTTCTGAAAGTAGGTGGCCTGTACAGCTTTTCTCATTGCTGTAATATCATTCAGAGGTGTAGTTCGTCTAATGGCCAGTCCATAATAACTCTGAAGAAGGTCTATTTCAGTTTCTGTCAATCTGCCTCAGCCAGACAGAGATTTTCCATCAGATAGCAACTTTCCTTTCATTTCTCTTTGTAGCTTCCTCAATCTGGCACCCATCCTCTTATGCACATGTCCACAACACTCCAGTTTTGTTACCAAGGTATCTCCATAAACATTGAACTCATTAATTTTATTGAAAGCTTTAGAGTCCCCATCGCCTAGCTACTTCGTATATCTAATGTTATAAACAGGCACCAACCTCTGAAATATTTTTAGAGCTCCCTCACACTCCATACCACCACTGAAACCATCATAATTCTTAGAACACTGATGTTCAATATGTCCTTCAGTGTTATCATGGCAGGTGTGGCAGTACTTAGATAAGCACTCAACATCAACAACTTTTCCATTCTCCAGAGAATTAGCACTTACAACACCATTCAAGGAACGATGTCCTCAAGGTTGCCATGTCCCATCAAGTGTGAAGCAATGTCCCTGGTTCCACTAATATTTACAGTTTCTTCTACTGCACGTTTCATAGATGCTTTAGACACAACCGTCAAGGCACCTAAAAGTATTTTTACATACTTGCTGAACCTACTGGGAGGAGAAGGAAGGTCCATCAAACCACAAAACGTTTGAGCAGTCTTTTTTTCCTATTCCTATTGCATGCATTGTGTACAGTAACTTCAGGGACCGATGACCTAGCAGTTAGGTCTCTTCCCCCCTCTTTTAAACCAACCAACCAACCAACCATACACTAACTTCAAATTCACATCTTATGAATTATGCACAATGTTCGAAGTCATTTTCGAGGTAGATTTATTGCAGGATCTACACCGAACAACTAGTTTTGACACTAAACCCTTCCTGCTACTTTGTTGTTCAGTTATTTCCAGACAGCATACACCGTCACATTGTTTACATTTTGCCAGTTCCTTTGTCAAAGAAGATATGATGCCCACATCAACAACAACAAATCCACTACAAACAGCATCATTGTTAACGCAAAAGTTTGAATCACCAGGAGGCATGCCATGTGGCAGTTTCTTCCCTGAAGAACTGATACATCGGTTACTTTCAAAAGTGTGGCTTGCTTTGTTTGTGAACTGGTTATCGCAAAATTTCCTTTTATTGAATTTCTTGATGCATGGCATAGTTCTATTTATTGCACACTAAAGGATATGTTCTTCCACAAATATATGTAGCACTTGAGCAACCAACATTCAGTAACATGTGAACAAACTGCTTCAGTGAAACAAAAGTAAATACTAGCAAAGATAATCATTTACAGACACTAGGAACCAACATATACAATGTATCATATATGTGATTGCTGGAAATGGAAAGTTCACACTTCTTTTGGAAACAATACTGGTTTCTGTAACAGAAATAAAGGGGACATGGCATCATACATGACCATAACTTTAAAATTTTGTATATATAGGTCATTTTTCATTGGAAACCCTATGATGTATATATCAATGTAATCAGGAAAGACTATAGTATTTAATAAAGTCATAAAAAATTTCAATTTTTCCACCATTTATAAGTACCCTTCATCCTTAACTTTTGCACACCAGAGGGCGAGAGAGAGAGAGAGAGAGAGAAAGAGAGAGAGAGAGAGAGAGAGAGAGAGAGTGTGTGTGTGTGTGTGTGTGTGTGTGTGTGTGTGTGTGTGTGTGTGCACGCATGCGCTCTGGTGTGTGTGGGGTGGGGGGCAGGGGGGCAGTTGCTTCTGTGCAGGGGTGTGCTTGCATGTGCATGCATATGTGCAAGTCACATCCCTTTGTTGCAGCAGGAACATTTCTGGACTTAACAGCGCCTTGTGCTTGAAAAGTACTCAGCCTGGTGAAAAAAATACACATATTATGTCCTCTTCATGGAGCGTTTTAGGGACAGTTGGAAGACTAAGCATGCAGAGACCTAGTATCAGGCTCAAAGGCAACACAAGAAACATATTGCTATAGAAGTTTTAGAAGTAAATTGCAGTTGTTCATGCATTGTGACATGTTTATACTTTGAGGTTGAAAGACGATGAAACACAAATGAAGCAGCAGCAGTTCTTACAATATATGAAGGTGCTCAGATTATAGAAATTAGTTGTAAACTCTTTCTTAGTATCATGTCATGAATGATTGTGTATTGTAACGATTGCAAAATGTTTATTCGCAAGGTGCCTGGTGGTGCTTGAAGGAATTTCTTTCCAAACAAATAACACTGAAATTTGGTTATGGTCATATATCCAGAGAGACATCCCAGGGGAATATTTGGTGGTTAGTAGCTTGTTTGTTCATATTTAAAGAAGGTACAAATGTATCTACCAGTGTACAGCTTTATATCTAAAAACAAAGATGATGTGACTTACCAAATGAAAGTGCTGGCAGGTCGACAGACACACAAACAAACACAAACATACACACAAAATTCAAGCTTTCGCAACAAACCATTGCCTCATCAGGAAAGAGGGAGAGAGAGGGAAAGACGAAAGGATGTGGGTTTTAAGAGAGAGGGTAAGGAGTCATTCCAATCCCGGGAGCGGAAAGACTTACCTTAGGGGGAAAAAAGGATGGGTATACACTCGCACACACACACATATCCATCCACACATATACAGACACAAGCAGACATATTTAAGGACAAAGAGTCTTTGTCTTTAAATATGTCTGCTTGTGTCTGTATATGTGTGGATGGATATGTGTGTGTGTGCGAGTGTATACCCGTCCTTTTTTCCCCCTAAGGTAAGTCTTTCCACTCCCGGGATTGGAATGACTCCTTACCCTCTCCCTTAAAACCCACATCCTTTCGTCTTTCCCTTTCCTTCCCTCTTTCCTGATGAGGCAACAGTTTGTTGCGAAAGCTTGAATTTTGTGTGTATGTTTGTGTTTGTTTGTGTGTCTGTCGACCTGCCAGCACTTTCATTTGGTAAGTCACATCATCTTTGTTTTTAGATATATTTTTCCTACGTGGAATGTTTCCCTCTATTATAATCATACAGTGTACAGCTTTAATTATTTAAGTATTGTCATTGTGGAAGTGTAAGTAACTTAGGAACTTATAGATGTTTTGGTATTTATGAAGCTATTTGAGTCTCAGTGGGGAGTAGGAATTCTCTGTGAAGAGCTCTGTTACCATCATCAGAATTTTGTTCCTCATTTTAAAAAAAATAAAGCCGATACAATTCGGAGAGAACTTTTGTATATTAATTTCTTCATTCATCAAGAAGTATTGTATGTCAAAAACGAGAAATTTAGGTATTAAGTGAAAATTGTGTGGTGAAATGTATAGACTTTGTGTTACATCATGGTGTAAATTGCTTCCAGTTCAAGGAACTGCTGAAGAATCAAGAATCAGAATATAGAGATGGGTACACTTTACCACAGCACAGTTTGATGGCGTAGCCATTCACGATGTTTTCTTTCCCTTTAGGAGAGAAAGCAGTTTAGTGTGCGAATAACGAAAAATATATAACAGGCATAGCTTTCCTGGCATAACATTTATGCAGTTAAACAAATTGAATACACTGTATGGCAAAAGCAGCTAATAATTAATAAAAGAAAAAGTCCAAATGTTCACAGAAAGATGCAAAAGAGCAAATGAAATTTAACATTCTCAATCTGATTGATCAAAACTTACTTGAAGGTACCACTTTTGCTGATTATCATGCTAAATTAAACCAGCTCATAAAGTATATAGCACAGCGTTCTTGGCTTCATCCTTACAGATACGAGTAAAATAAAAAGCAAAGGAAGATAAATTTCTTAATGCACAACACTGAACTTACACTTTACTTTAAACCAGCAATCACTTTGATGCATGATATTTCACAACATTTCCAATCCATCTGAAGAAACTGTGAGCTTTTAGAATCTCAGTATAAAATGCAATGTTATCATGACAGAACTGTCTGATAGCATCTCTTCCACTTTGTTCAGTGTAGTATTACACCTGGAATATGTTGGTGGCTATAGCACAATCCTCACCAACTGCGGTTGGCGGCTTATAGGATGATGGTATACAAACACATTTGATTGATCACTGCAACTGATAATTCTCCTTGGAACAGCAAACACTTCATAATGACATCGCAGTATTTATGTTGTTAAGAAAAATGCTGTAAGATTCTTTTGTACATGCATGCATGTCCAAAGGAACAGACACTGTGGCAACTACAGCCATTATGAAATGCAGGAAATGTATTTGTGGTTGCAAATACGGACAGCCATCAGCTGTATAAGGAATGACGACAATGAAAATTTGTGTTGAACTGGGATTCAAAACCTGGGTTTCCTGTTTTGCATGAGCAGTCGACCTTAACTGTTTTGGCTATCTGTGCATGACCCAGGCCTAAACTTCCATACATCATCATTCCTGCATCACAATTTGTACTCGAACACCCATTATATAATTCCCGTGCAGGGGAAGGTATTTTACTCTACAGTTGCTGCCTGCAGTGCCTATATTGTTAAGAAGAACAGTGCAGTGTTCCTTTCCTAGTCGATTGCAGGGATATGTCTTCTGCTCCATAACAAGCTGCAGTTAGCCTCCAGTCATTCCTAACTGACATACACCTTACCCTGTTACCTTCTATTCCCTGACTTTTTTTTAATAATTTATTCCTAACAACTTCCAGCTGTCATAGCAATTTTCTTTTATCCCCGCCCCCACCCCTGACCCCACCCCTCTTTTGTCTGTGATTTAAAACTTAATTGGTTTCTCCTTTATTTCTGCTGTACCAAGTATAAAGGGCCAGTGACCTGAATGTGAGCAGTCCAGGCAGCACTTTATGGCTGGCCAGCAGCCTCTTCAGCAGGTCCAAGAGTGGTGAGTGGATCTCTACTTCTCGCATCCACGGGGGCTCAGCATTCATTTGCTGGATATGTTCTTGGTAACGCTGGAGCTCTTGAGCCGGGGACTAGTAAGCACTGCCACTTCTGTCACTGTAAGCTCCGGGCATGCTTCAGTGACCAGTGTGTGGCGCGACAGTGGGACGTTATGTGTCATCGGGATCCGGTATACTGGCTTGCCTGTGTGGATTGTGAAGATGGTAAAAACTGCTCTTAAAAAAACACTCAATCTCAAGGCATGCTGCACTTCAATGAGATGCATGGCTGTTGAGGTAGAGCAATCATTAGTGGGCAACCTCTGGGGAAACAGTCGCAACTCAATTGTATAATGCTTACTCAAGCAAGTGGACCTTTATATCCCTGCTGCTTATGGGAACAAGATGGAACACTCAAAATTATCTCCTCCTCCCAGTGGAACAGGTGGGCTTCAGAGGAGGAGGAGGAGGAGGAGGAGATTAGTGGTAAATGGTAAATTCCTATGGGACCAAAGATTAGTGTTTAATGTCTCGTTGACAATAAGGTCATTAGAGGCAGTGCACAAGCTCGGATTAGGGAAGGATGGAGAAGGTAAGCAGCCATGCCCTTTTGAAGGAACCATCCCAGCGTTGCCCTTAAGTGATTTATGGAAGTAACAGAAAACCAAAATCAGGATGGCTGGATGTGGGTTTGAAATATCATCCTCCAAAATGTGAGTCCAGTGTGCTAACCACTGCACAACCCACTCAGTGAGGGTGGGCTACTGGTAGGTTATAATGCACATTATAACAAGAGGGCTTCCATACTCAGCAATATCTCAGAATTCTAGATTCTGTTGTAACAGACTAGCATGTGCTACTCAGAATGTGTTTTTAGTAGTTAAAAGGAAAGAAGGAAGATTTGAAAAAGTTGCACCTTTTTACATGCTAAAGGCTTTAGAAGGGATTGCCAGTACATTAAAATCTGTTAAGTGGTTGCAAAATGGGTCATTGTTGGTTGAAAGCTCAAGTTCTCAATAAGTGGCAAATTTGCAGAAAGCCAAAAGCTTTGGGGAATATGCCATTGAGCCTGAGCTCCTTACCACTTTGAACTACAGCAAAGGTGCTGTAATATGCAGGGATCTGGTAGACATTCCCAAAGATGAATGGGTCAAAGAAGGCATTGTTGACACCCAAAGTATAATGAAAAGGGTAGCTGGTGATCTGATTAAGGCAGACTTGCTTGTACTTACTTTTAACAACATGAAACTATCAGAGTGCATCAAGGTAGGCTTCCTTAGCTTAAGCATGTAGCTTTACGTTTCCAACCCAGTGGGCTGTTTCAAATGCCAGCTCTTTTGGCACACTACTCTTGGGTGTAATGGAAAAGTCACTTCTAACAAATGTGGCAAAGCCGCCCACAAAGGAGTTGCTTGTTCATCTCCTTTCAAGTGTGTGAACTTCTCTGGGGATCACCCTGTTTGTAGCAGGGCCTGCAGCGTGTACCTTGAGGAACATAAATACAAGAATTTAAAACTACGGAGTGCATTCCATTTGGTGACGCCAAAAAAGACTTATGTCATACTGCCCCCACCCAGCCTCCCCCATGTTCGCTATCTCCTTTGATTCTGTTCGTAAACAACCAGTTCAGGAAACCAACGCTGCTACACAAATGCAAGTTGCTAGTGTCAGTACTAGTACCTGTGTTTGTCAATGCACTTGTGCTGCCGCAATTACTTCAGAACCTGCACCTCCCCTCAAAACATCAGAAAAGGGCATGGTTGCTGAAGTTGTATAGTTTGCTGTCCCTCCAAAGGCTCAGATTTGTCCACCATCCAGCACTGTCACTTCCACTTGCACAATTGTGGGTCTGAAGCATTGACAAGCAAACAAATCAAAGTCGGAAGCAAAGAATCAACTGCTGATGGAGAAGGGAAGTAAGCAGTCTTACAATGTTGATGTCACTCTCTCTGATGTCTTTTGTGATTCAGCCTGGCGCGCAGATCTCACACCAAGAATGGGTCTCCACCTTCTAAGGTATCCCCTCCCCAGCAGAATGACAGGATAAAAGTGCAATTCCAGTGATAATTGGCTCCCATACTACAGTGCAACATTAATGGATTCAGGACACATGGAGGAAATGAAACTGCTTGAACAGGAGCACCCCCTGTGCTTGTGTTTGCAGGAAACACATTTTAAAGCATCTGATACCCCTTTATTATGGGGCTATACTCTTCAACGAAATGGTGACCTGACAGAGATAGGGCCAAGGAAGGAGTCATTGTGTTTGTTGATAATGCACACCACCCCTCTGCTCTCCCCTTGGTTACTTACCTGCAAGCAGTTGCAGTTGAAATTCATGTGCATCGGAGAATCACAGTTTGCTCACTGTACTTACCTCCACAAGACTCTGTGGCTATCACGGATCTTATAGAACAACTCGCCCAACTGTTTGTCATACTGGAAGAGCAGTGCCCATCATGTTTTGTGGGACTCGACCTCTGCTTGCTTTTGGGGTCAAATTTCTGAGAGCCTTGTGATGTCTCGCAAGCAGTGTATCCTCAACAGTCATTCCCACTTATTTCTGTGCTGTTAGTGGGTCATCCTCGGCCATCAGCCTCTCTTTATACTCTCCAACCCTTGCGGGTTGTGTTCAGTGGTAAGTCACTGATGGCCTTCATTCCAGTGACCACTTCCTAATCTGGATTCACGTACTGGATGAAGCTCTGCCTGCATGTATGTGGCCATGATGGATGATCAGCAGAGCCACTTGGATGTTGCTCAGCAAGTTGGGTATGTTTGAACACTATGACAGCATCCATGAGTGGATGGACCACATGACCCAAGTAATCCACTGTGCCACTAACTTCTCTATCCTGAGTCCTCTTGTCATCCTAGGGGATCACCTGCCCCTTGGTGCACTGATAAGTGCTGGGCAGTAATCCGGGTCAGGCATGCAGCTGTGTGATGGTTTAAGTGCTGCCCGATTGCGGAAAACCTCACAGCTAATCACTTAGCAAGGGCCAAGGCTATATGCATCATCATGGAGAGCAAGAGAAGGTCATGGGAAGCGTTCCTGAACTCTGTCAACTGTCCCACTTGTTGCACTACAGTATGGAAAGCCATGAGGACGATTTCCGGTAAAGGTAGTTGGTTACCCATAGTGGCGTTTTTGAAGCAGGAGTTTCTCCAAACAACTCCTGGAGACATCACACAGACAAGGGCAGAGCATTTTGCAATGACCACTGCCAGATGAGATCCAGTGTTCTGTCATTAACATGCCATCATAGAAAGGTATGAGTTGGACTTTAAGTCCAAAAATTCGTAGTCCTCCAACTGCCTGTTCTCCATGTGTGGGCAGAATTTGGCACTGTCTGTGGCTTGTGATACTGCACCCGGTCATGACCAAATCCATTGCAGCATGCCGTAGAATTTGAAACCAGTGTCAAAGGAAGTCCTCTGAAAATGTTATAATTTTATATGGGGGACAGGCTACTTTCCCAGCTCATGGAGGGAGATAATTTTGATACCTCTCCTCAAACCAGGAAAGGTTCAATTGTGTCCCAGTAGTTACCAGAGCATTGTCGTAATGAGCTGTGTAGGAAAAACCTCTGAGCAAATGGTCTGTATGTTAAGAGTCCAAGTAGCTCCTAAGCTGCTCTCAGTGTATTTTCAGGAGATGTCGATCCACTGTCAACAGCCTGATCCTGCTGGAGGCAGCTATCCAGCAGGCTAGTAGCTACTTAAACAGCATTGTATATTCTTTGACTTCAGTATGGCATACGACACTACTTGGAGACACAGTATTCTAGAGGAGCTCCACCAATGGAGTTTTCTTGGCTGTCTCCCCATCTTCATTCAGGCTTTTTTTTTTATCAAAGCACCTTTTTATATTTTCACTCTGCAGCGGAGTGTGCGCTGATACGAAACGTCCTGGCAGATTAAAACTGTGTACCGGAGTGAGACTCGAAGTCGAGACCTTTGCCTTTCATGGACAAGTGTTCTACAAACTGAGCTCGCCAAGCATGATTCGCAATCCGTCCTCATAGCTTCAGTCCTGCCAGTACCTCATCTCCTACCTTCCAAACTTCACAGAAGCTCTTCTGTGAATGGGTAAGTAGGCCGTGTGGGAGTTGTGCAAAGTGTTTGTTGGAGTCCCTTGGTGTGGGATACGTACGGACTCAAATCTGGCATTTTAACCAACTGTCATCTGGTTACTGCAGAGGCCCAGAATAATTTTAGATTTAGAGCAGTACATGAGAGATTGCACTCCTGCTTCTGTTTTTAATACAATATTTTCCCATATTTTAAATGAGCAACAAAGTTATGTTGCAGTATTCACAGGTTGGTCTGAAAAGGGGGAATCTGAAGGCTGCCCTTGTTTTCCTGTATTGTGTCCTCAAGATTCGGTTGCCTCTAGTGTGTTGAATTATCTGTGATCTTGAGGGCACTGGAGCAGATGAGATGCGCCGGGTCTGCTAAATTCCTCATCTGTTTAGAGTCCCAGAGTGACCTTCAGTCTCTGCAACACTTGTATGCAGCCGATAAAGTATGGTAGTCCATTATATCCAGGATACCCTTCTCCATTTATAAAGACTGGGGGAGGAGGTGTCTTTCTGCTGGATGCCAGGACACACGAGTATTGGAGGGAACGAAAGAGCAGATGCACCAGATAAGGGGCATGTCATGATCCTCAGTTCAGTGTGCCATTCCCACACTTGCTATCATTATGCTGTTGAGGTCCAGAGTCATGCATCATTGAGAAGGTGAGTGGCTGGAAATGACAGACAGTAAACTCCATCCAATAAAGCGCACAACATGGCTGTGATGTACCTCCTTCCAGCCACTTAAGTGGGACGAGCTTCTCCTTACTTGACTTTGCATAGATCATAGTCCTATGATGCATGGCTTCCTCCTCCGGCAAGGAGACCCTCCTATGTTTGTGCTTGTGGTGTACAGATCACTGTGTGCCACATTTTATTGGCCTAAATCCAACAATAGAAGCTCTGTAATTGAGCCTGTCAGTAACTTAACATGTCCTATTTATAGTAAAAAGCAATCTACCTTTTCTTACACTTTATTAGACAGACAGAGGGCAGTGACAAATTTGCTGAGAGATCTGCCCTCAATTTTAAGTGACATTTAAATGATTGTGATCAGAGTTTTAAGGTTTTCTGATAGGTCCTATTTGTTTCCAAATGTTTAGTGAGGGCACTCCATCATCAGGCCACAGGTGGCCCATCGGGACCATCCGACCGCCATGTCATCCTCAGTTGAGGATGCGGATAGGAGGGGCGTGTGGTCAGCACACCGCTCTCCCGGTTGTTACGATGGTTTTCTTTGACCGGAGGCGCTACTGTTCGGTCGAGTAGCTCCTCAGTTGGAATCACGAGGCTGAGTGCACCCCGAAAAATGGCAACAGCACATGGCGGCCCGGATGGTCACCCATCCAAGTGCTGGCCACGCCCAGCAGCGCTTAACTTCGGTGATCTGACGGGTACCGGTGTATCCACTGCGGCAAGGCCATTGCCAAATGTTTAGTGAGATGTTCTTAATTTACACCCTTGTCTTTTATAAGTGGTCTGCAGTCACCTTTCACTGTGCCTTTCTTTTAGCTCCTCTGTTGTAACTTTCACCCTTTCTCTCCATAGTGTAAAGGCTTTTGAGGTCAGTGCGAGTGAGGTGGGAGTGAATGAATGAGTATTATTCTATAGGTTTCCTCCTCACTGTTTGAAAACAATTTTAGGCATTTTATCCACATTCGTTTCTTTCAGTGAGTGTAAGGACACTGATAACCTTGCCATTGAGCATGTGTAAGCTCCAAACACTGGCGTATTAAACACACGTGCCATTAACTTGTAGAATTCTTGAGAAGTATGTTGTCGATAAAAAAATTGCCATTCCTTTGGTGATTTCCGACAATGCAAACTGTCTCTGTAAATTCTTAGGCGAATTTTACAAGAAATGTTAAGTCTTGTGTATTATCTAATTTGAGATGCACTTTTGTTTTCACAGGTATGATGCCAACTTTCAAGTTCTTAATGGAGATTTTAACAAGGCCATGAAATCACACATATCAAAACATAAAGGACTGAAAATTCTAGTTGTTGGTTATTCTGTTGAAGGTAACTTCATATTTACTTTATGTAGCTGTTAAGATACAAATGGAGCTGGATTGGAGCCTTTGTTTAAAAAAGTTTTAAAATTTATGTCAAAAACATATATTGAAAAAATCTAGAAATTGGAAATGATGCAGAAGTAGACTGAAGTATGTATTTACATTTTAAGAAGGCTTCTATGCTTGCAGCATGCAAATACCTGATATTTGTGACAATTATCTGTGTAATCTTACTGATATTAAGTAATTAGTGCACCTGAGGAACCAGCAGCTTTTTTAAGGATAGCATCTTTACTATTAATTGCACTATATCAAATTTGGCCTCTGTAATTACAAATGATCTGATAACTAAATTAATTTTTAACACAGAGCAGAGTATTCGTGTTACTTTAGCATTGTTTGATGTCTAATTGGTGTATACTACAAATCCATGTGTCCAGTTTTCAGTGTTGCGTCGTTGTTTGGAGTCCATGTGAAACTGTAGATCCTCCTGTAACTGGGTGGGTAAGTTGGTTTGAAAGGCAGACAAGGGCATACCATTTCCAATAGGGCCAGGTCTAGTAAAGCATTGTGTTGTTCAAACTCATTTTTGGGTTGACAAGGGCTTTACCTTTTACCTTCCAGACATGTGAATGTTCTCATTCACTGTGGAATTCATGATATCAAATGAATGTAAACAAGTACAGCAACAACAACAGTAACAGTTTATACATATAATGACATGATCTTTGGGAAATTTAGTAAATCAGTGTATTTTAACTGTTGTTCTTTCTGCTGTGTTGATCACTTTTTTGCTTCTCTTGGCCGCAAGATATAGCCTGGGCTAATGGTGTAGGTGATTTGTAGCAACCTCAAGTCTGATAACTAGGCCAGGATTTCTCCATTAAGGTGTAAATAGCAAACGCACTGGACAAAATATTAGTCAGCCCCAGCAGACATCACACTGATAACATTTAGCAGTTCCTCTAGCCTTAACAGTGGCCTTAATTCAAAAAGGAAGAAAATTCAGCCTTAACAAAAGGAAGAGGGTCCATAAGTTTCTTCTGATATGCCGTATGCAGTCGAGGCCACGTATTGGTGATTAGGTTTTGTAAGGCTACCAAATTCCTGGGACATTGGTTGCTATTTATCACCCATTGTTCCAGAGAGACCCAGACATTTCTAATGCCTTAAGACTGGACAGTTTAGCAAGTCAGTCAAGGTGTGAGAGGGTGCCTGAATGTTGGTCAAACCATGAATGTGTGTATGCAGCCCTATGAACCCAGCTGTTGTTATCTTAGAAGATGAGAGTGTCTACAGTATACTCATCATGAAGGGGGAAAACAAAAGGCAGCACTTGGCCACTGTGACTGTTGAAATAAACACCCTTGTTGATGCTCACATCAACATGAATGGGTGATCCCCATGTTGTGGTGTAAAAATAACCCCAATTACCTTCGAGACATATAATCTGACAGGCCAGTGCAAAAGTTCAAAATCTGCATGCTTGCAATTGCCTGATCTGAAAACTTGTCTCTGTAACTCCTGCAGGTAGAATAGTTGTGTATTCCGCAGTTTCACTGTATGCAATAATGTGCTTCCGTTAAAACAGTCTTGTAATTGATATTTCAGTGAGTAGAGTGGTAGGAGCTAAATATCAGTTCTTTTTTCGGGGCATCACATGCTCAGTGTGTTTCTGATTTGTAAGTATATACAGATCAGTATCAGGCATAGCAGGTTACAAGGGATGGTGGGGGGGGGGGGGGGGGGGGTGGCACTCATAAACTAAAGATTTCGTCAACTGTTGTGCCTCTTAAAAAATACACTGATGGAAAAAGAATCACAACACCAAAAAATAATTAATGTAGAGTAATGAAATTTTTGGATTACATTTGTCTGTGTAACATATATAAGTGATTAACATCACAAGGTCAGAGGTTAATGTAAGCACAAGATAAGTCATTACAAATTTGAAAAGCTAGCACATTACTAACCAATGTAAGGGCTGCCAGAATGTTGAATGCAAGCATGCAAACATGCATGTATTGAGTTGTACGGGTGCTGGATATCAGTTTGTGGGATGGAGTTCCTGCCTGTTGCACTTGATCGGTCATTACAGGGGGGTTAATGGTGTTTGTGGATGACACTGGAGTTGTCGTCTGATGATGTCCCGTATGTGCTCAATTGAAGATATCTGATGATCCAGCAAGCAGGCGAAGGCAACATGCGACATTCTGATAGAGCATGTTGGATCACAGCAGTGGTATGTGGGTGAGCATTATCCTGTTGGAAAACACCCCTTGGAATGCTGTTCATCAATGGCAGCACAACAGGTTAAATCACCAGATTGACGTACATATTTGCGGTCAGGGTGCTTGGAATAACTATGAGAGTGCTTCTGCTGTCATACAATATCACACCCTTCATCATAACAACAGGTATAGGTCCACTGTGTCTAGCGCACAGACAGGTTGGTTGCAGGGCCTTAACTGGCCTCCTCCTAACCAACAGATAACTATCCCTGGCCCCGAGGCAGAACCAGCTTTCATCAGAAAACACAACAGACCTCCACCCTGCCTTCCAGTGAGCTCTCACAAATTTTGGCAGTTTGGGGTCAGTGGAATGGTTGCTACAGAGCATCTGGCTCAGAGCTGTCCTGCAAGTAACAGATGTGTAACAGTTTGTTGTGTCACGGTGGTGCCAACTGCTGCTCAAAATTGCTGCTACAGATGTAGTATAATGTGCCAGAGCTATATGCTGAATATGATAGTCTTCCCTCTTGGTAGTGCCATGTGGCTACCTGGAGCCCGGTCTTCATGCGTCCATACATTCTCCTGACCACCACTGCCAGCAGTCATGTATGGTGGCTGAATTCCTGCTAAGTCTTTCTGCAGTATTGCAGAAGGGCATCCAGTTTCTTGTAGCCCTATTACAGGAACTTGTTCAAACTCAGTGATGTGTTAATAATTATGTCCTTGGCACCTTAAGGTGTTCCTAACCTTAACTCACCACATCCAATCTCAAATGTAACTAATGCTCATGACTGTTACAGTATGTATTTAAAACAAACCTGATTTGCATCCTCACAATGGCACTACTAGCTGCACTCTTATGTGACAAGTGTGATATTTTAGTAGACATCATCTTTCAGGTGTAGAAATATGCCTACCAACTTTCATTTGTGTCATGCAACTCCTTCTTGGTGCTTTGATTTTTTTATGTCAGTGTAATTGGGCAAGTAAATAAGCAAAGCTACACCAGTTTCTGAAGGTAGCCTTTTGTTAAATCATTTACTTTCTGTGTAAAAAATTGAAAACACTTTTTGTATTCACAGTCTTTAGGGAAGCTGTATTGTTATTAAATTTGATTCTTTTCTACAGTCACACCTCAAGGCTTCATAATGAAATGCCATCTTTTCATGGTAGGATTTATGATGCTTCAAAATCAAGTAACCTGTGGCACTTAAGCAGAAGAGTTTCAAATTAAATGTGTGGTCACTGACTACTTATCATTAAGTGGGATGTAAATCATGTGTTCCTGTGCACAGCATGTGGCAAACATACTGAAATTGTTCCTAAAGTTGTAAGGAGAGCTATGTCTCACTTCAATCTGCTGTAAACATATTTTATATAATGTACAATACACCATACTACATCATGTTAGAAGCTGTGCTTGCATATAATACCAAATTCATTGATGTATTTTGTATTTATCTTTTGTAAATGGGTTATCAAGTTAATCACAGACACAGTAGAAGTTTATATTGCATAAACAGTTCTTTTCATTTGTGAATTTGTCTACAGGCAGGCTACTGCAGATACAGCATTATATTTATACACAGCATAAACCATTCAAGTTGTAACACTTCTACTATTTCATAATCAGTCTGAAACATCGAAACAAGATTTCTTGCACACCATGTTTATACTCTGATTGAAATTACTTGGTGACTGACATTTCAACATGCAATGTTGTGTGTGTTGCAAGTTACATTTAGCACATTGTGATGCGTGGCTGGCTGCACATCAGCAACACTGGATCCCCCCTTCCATTCCCTCCACCCCACTATTGCAATCTATCAATCACAAAATAATTTTAATTTAAGTATAGCAGACAGGCAAGTATTTTGACATAGGTTAACACTAGAAACTTTTTGTGCCTACATATAGATGCAATTTTGTTACAGGAGAACCATATAATTTTTTGATAGTTTTTTAGTAGTGTGTGATAGATTGTGGGAAGAGGAATATAATGATGTAGCAAATGCTAAT
Source organism: Schistocerca americana (assembly GCF_021461395.2). Classification (NCBI taxonomy): domain Eukaryota; kingdom Metazoa; phylum Arthropoda; class Insecta; order Orthoptera; family Acrididae; genus Schistocerca; species Schistocerca americana. The sequence goes on along the minus strand of NC_060119.1, from coordinate 613,354,408 downwards.
AGTTACTGTAGAACATTTTTGGGAAAAAAGAAACAATAACCAGCACCATGTTAATTGATTTTCCTGCTTGAAATTACTGACAGTGGAGGTTTCATAGAAAACTATATTTTCTTCTGAATCACAGTATCTGCTACACTGGGTGTTGTTACTAAGATTAAAATGTCCTTTTATTCTGTGTTCTTCACTACTTATTCATGGGATACTATGTGAGTGCTTCTGCTCATGAGACTGACGTGGGTAGTTAACAGGGTGCAATATGGAATATTTGTTCAGTTGATGGGAGCTTCTTGCATTGCGTTAGTTGAGCCATTACAGGTAACACTTGGAATTCTCCACTCAATCTCCAGATAACATGAAAAAGCAGCTGAAGAGAGAATAATATCATGAAGTGCTGAATTTAATAGGAATACAGGCCACAAGCAAGCAGCAAATCCACAGTCTGATTCTCCATCTGTGGAAGATATAATGTGATGATGCTCACACAGTGAGACACACCTATGGCTTTCTCTCAGATATAAAACAGAGACTGGGAATGAGGCACCTGAATCCCTCAACAGGCCTGACACATTCTTGCAAAGCCACAGGCCTTCTCTGCCTGCTGGCATCAAATTAGTCAAACAAAAACCTCCAGAGTGGTCCTTGTGGTGATGGAGGCACGCGAGAACATATTATCTAGAAAGTCTTCCTGTATGCCGATGTTGCTAATGTTGATTGGCAACAACTGAATCGGCTCTGAGGACTTGAGTCAAAGGGATACTGTGTTGAAACTTTCTGGCAGATTAAAACTGTGTGCCAGACTGAGACTGAAACTTGGGACTTTTGCTTTACAGAGGCAAGTGCTCTACCCCACAAACAGCGAAGGCCCCGTATTTGAGTCTCGGTCCAACACACAGCTTTAATCTGCCAGAAAGTTTCATATCAGTGGACACCTCACTGCAGGGTGAAAATTTCATTCTAGATGGATAGGACAACTTGGCCAATGCTATGTTAAGAAAGGCTTGACTAGTGTGTTACCTTATCAGTCAAATCCTGTGTACTGCTCTTGTGAATAGAAGTTCAAGAAGCAATGCAGCGAAGACAGCTGAGGTCAACACACTGTGGCAGGTGAACAGCATCGCATCCACAGTGACCTCAACAACAGCAACAGAGTGGGAACACAGCAGTGGGCCATGTCTCGGCCACCATGTGACTGTGCTCCTCGTCAGCAGCAATAGTGTTCCTTTGAAATGGGAGTCGCTTCTGCAACCAGGAAGCTGACAGAGACAGATGAACCACAGTGCTTTCCACAGTGCGTAATGAATCAGCAGAATGTGTCTATGGACCAATGGAATGCATTGTGGAATGTGGCAAACAAGAACTGATGTTATAATATTGGTACACTAGATATGATAGTAGCTGTAGTTTTTATTGATAGTAGACTTAGTTACAGTGGTGGGAAGTAGTGTAGTGTAGGATGTAATAATGTATATTTCGTAACTAGTTGTTGATATGTAGGGGAAAAAAATCTTGTTGGTAGTAATAATTTGTTTAAACTATGGGTAACAGGCTACGGTGTAATAAATAAATAAGTTCCTCACTGCTGTACTGTGTTCTGAGTGTGTAGCCATTTTTCAATGTATAGTATAATCCACTGTACAGACATGTTTGGGTTGCAGTCATAACCTACACTGGTCATATATTGTAAAAATTCAGTGGGGTGGCTGCTATAAACAGTCCATCACCAGACCGTCTTGTGGTTTATATGATGGGTGTTCATAAATTAACTTCTGACTGGCTTTTAAAAATTAACAAATGGCTGTAGCTTCATGGTGCTTGCATGGTTGGAAAAGGAGACTTGGAAGGTCAAATTGTGTCAGGCGACAGTCTGTTACGTTTGCAATGCGTACGCAGTGCACAATTTAAATGTACTGCATTATTACGTCTCCTGCCACTTGCCAGGTATGTTCTGTCATTCACTTCCTACAAGGAGGAGGAATCAGTACAGCCAAGATTCGCTGTTGATTATGTTGTGTTTGTGGATTTACAAGTGAAGGTGTTATGAAGGAGTCATGCAGAAAATTCAAGGCTAGATGTGCAAATGAGCACAGTGAAAGTAGTTGAGGAAGACATTCGTGTGAGACATTGGCTCATAATTTCTAAACTTTCTTTAATGCTGTCACAGACTGGTTAAGTTAGTGTAATTTTTGTCCACAGTGGATACCCAAATATATAACCGATGTTTGCAAAACTGAAAGATTGGACTCAGCTTTTATATTCCTTCAGTACTACCGTGAAGAGGATGAGGATTTTCTGAACAGAATTGTGACTGGGGAAGAGACATTTATTCTTCATCCATCCAAGGATCATCTCTCAATGATATAGTAATTGTCATAGTAATACAAAGCAATTCAGTAGCTCAAAATATACAACATATGGAATACATGACAAGCTTTATGAGGATAGGACAAGTGGTCAGCCATGACTTTGACTAAGGAACCATCCCGGCATTTGCCTAAGTGATTTAGCAAAACCTTGGAACACCAAAATACGGAAGGCCGAACAGAGTAACTCCATCCTCCCAAATATGAGGTCAGTGTTTTAACAGCTGCATTGCATCATTCGGTTGGTCCCTAATAGTGTTCCTTGATTTACACACAATTTGTTTCAGGTAACATTTAATGTAGAACATAGTTTCCTTTTTCATCACCGCTCACAATAACGACACCTGCTGATGGGACTGTAAAGGCACTACTGTACCTGACTCCATGTCTGCACACATTCAATTGTGCTCTTCAGTCCACTTGAAAAGCTGAGTCAGGAACCTCCCATGATGAGTGAAATGTTGAACTCGGGAGAATAAGACATTTAAGACACTCTGTCATGCACTTCACATCTTGTCACATGATTTCCTTACAGAAAGCAATAAACCATATTGAAATGTGACAGGATGTTGTAGTTATCCACTTTTGTTACTGTCTGCTAGTGAGTCCTCAAAGTAATCTTTAATTGTGCAGTATGTGGTATTTCTGAAGAATGTTTTAGGTGACATTTTAAATATGTATTTTAGTAATCTTTTCAGTTCCTTGAGCAGTTTACTAGCCAGCGTAATTACCAGATAGAAAATGCTGTTTTGAGTTTGTTTGCTTGTTTTTCCTAGATAAATGTTAGTCCAAACTGGTTCTTGTTCCGTAATTATGTATAGGACTGTTAGTGAAATATTTATTAATGTTTTCCCTGGTATGCACTGCAGACTGGTAAATGTATTCACTTGGTGCATCAAGGGTGCCCAAATTTTGTAAATAGCTCTTTACACTGATACTTAGAGTACTACCTCTAGTTCTTACTCTAGTTCTTATTCTTAAGGCCTTTATCATACGTGGATGCTGTATGTGAACTCCGAAACTAACAAACAGTCCAAACAGTGGATACACTGTTTGTTCCTAATTAGACCAAACAATTCAAGCAAAATGATGGCTTTGGTTTTTCTGGGATTGCAAAAGAATTTGGCAATAGATTTAATGAGGATATCTTGTGAGAATACTGTGACATCACAAGTTTATTGCGAGACTCTTACAAAACTCTGATGGTCAGTCCGAAACAAGTGGTGCAAGATGGTTACCAAAGCAATCATTCTCCTTTATGACAGTGTGAGCTATGCTGCATATTGAATGGCGGAAAAACTGAGAATTTTTGGATGGAAGATTTTTCAACTTCCTCCATATAATCCAGTCTTTGCATCAAGTGACTTTCATATCTTCCCCAAGATGAAGGCCTGGCTAGCTATTCAGCACTTCATGACTGACAATGAGCACAAGGATGCTCTAAGTAACTGTTGAGAGCACCAGGCAGTACCATTCTTTGAAGAAGGGATAAAAACAGTTGGTGCCATAGTATGCAAATGTTTGAATTTGGGTGGCAACTAGTGAAGAAGTAACTTCGACATGTAAGTACAGATCTTATGTTAAACAAAGTATCTATTTTTTTAACAGTCAATTGAAAGTTAATTTATGAATGGCACTCATATTACACCCTTGAAAACTGTGGAACCTGTGCAGCAGTAGTGAATACAAAATGACAGGCTACTTTAAACCAAGTAATGACAGTCAGTGTGGCAATTGTTGTCATTCAGATTACTTGTTTTAGCTTTGTATCCCCTCCCAATTGAAATATTAGAAAATTTGGAGCACAGTGGTGTGAAACACACAAAGAAAGTAATGAAAGCATGAGAGAATAAATATGTCATGAAAGATAACATTAAATCTAATTATCTCCTTATAACAGCAATTTTAGTAAACACACAACAGCTAAAGTGGAATTCATCTGTTGATGGTAAAACCTTTTGTACTGAAACTTTAGTTGTTTTAATAAGACATTTTTTTACTTCACAACATTTACTATGTGATACTGAACACTCATCCCAGTACCACTACTCACCCTCAAATATGTTATTAAGATATTGATGTACAATCAGAGTTACTACATTCATGAGCATTTGGCATCCTTTCTGTACAGGGTGAAATCACAACCTCCTAACAGTCACGGAGTTATTTTATTTAAGCCGTAATAAATGCATAAGCTTCTGTCAATGAAGTCAGGTTTCAGTAAAATTTTGTGAGGAGATCGTAGTGTACAACACTGTGTAGGGGCATCCATTGGCCATCACATAGTTGTCAAGTGATGTCCATAATAGAGTTGAAGCAGGAGTGTTTGTGATTTTTTTCCAGTTTAAAACTAAATTTTATTGTGACTTTGAGCAAGTGCTTGTAATACTTGGAGACATTTCTCCACCCACTTTCATGACCATAGTCTTGTAATGGGTGCTTGTGCAGTTGTGAAGGATATTCCCCTGAGAATGAAGATCAGTGTAGGTGTTCAGAAACAGAGCCTACTGATATTTTTTGTAATTTGTTTTTGCCATACACATCCTCAAAACAAATCGTGACCTAATCATAGTACCTGCAGACAAAGGTTCCACCACCACAATTGGTATGAATTGCAATGACAACCTGGCAGAAAGCCTCCACCAATTGCCTGACTCCTCCACCTATAAACTTCGCAAGAGTTATCCCATTCCAGAAGTCCAACACCAACTCCAATCCCTGCTTAAAGCCTTAGGCCCTTGCCAAAACGTCTCCCCTGAATCCACCCCCCCCCCCCCAAAAAAAAATCCCAATGGCACTCTGCATACCCACCTTCTACATGCTCTCCAAAATCCACAAACCCAACAATCCTGGACAGCCCATTGTGGCTGGTTATTGTGCCCCCACTGAAAGAATTTCAGAACTCACTGACGAACACCTCCAACCCATTGCCTGTAATCTAGCCTCCCACGTTAAAGACACCAACTACTTCCTTCAGTAATTCTCCACCATCACCACCCCTTTACCTCTTGGATCCCTACTCATCAATGTTGACACTGCCTCCCGATTCACCAACATCCTTCATGCCCATGGTCTTACCGCTATTGAATTCTACCTTTCCCAAAATCCATCAGACTCCAAACACACTATGTCATTCCTCATATGCCTTACTAACTTTATCCTAACCCACATCTACTTCTCATTTGAAGGGAAGGTATACAACCAAATCTGCATCACAGCCAATGGCACCCGCATGGCACCCTCCTATGCCAATATTTTTTGGGCCATCTAGAGGAGACCTTCCTAGTCTCCCAAAACACCAAACCCCTAGTCTGGTTCAGGTTCATTGATGATATATCTTCATGATCTGGACCCAAGTCTAAGACGCACTATCTTTATTCCTTCACAACCTCAACACCTTCTCTCCCATTTGCTTCATGCGGTCCTCCTCAAACCAGCACACCACCCTAGATGTTGACCACCTCCTCTCTTATGGCTCCATTCATACCTGTATTAAACTCATCAACCACCAACAGTACCTGCATTTTGACTGCTGTCATCTCTTCCTCACTTAAAAATCCCTTCCATATAGCCTGGCTACCTGGGGAAGGCATATGTTTAGTGACAAAAACTCCCTTACTCAGTGTGTTGTGGGTCTCACCAAGGCCTTCGCAGATGAGCACTATCCGCCAGACCTAGTCCACAAACAGATGTCCCATGCCATTTACCCCCACAAACCTAATCCTCCCACCACTCCTGAAAACCAGCCACAAAGGAGTGTCACCCAGTAATATCCCTGACTGGAACAACTGAACACCGTTCGTCGTAGCTTTGATTACCTATCACTGTGCCATAAAATGATGAATGTCCTTCCCGAGATGCTTCCTACCTCTCCTAAAGTGGTGTTCTGTCATTCACCCAACCTTCACAACATCGTAGTCCATCCCAATGCCACTCCCTGTCCCAACCCCTTGCTGCAAGGATCATATCCCTGTGGAAGACCCAGGTGCAAAACATGCCTAGTCCACCCACCCAGCACTTTCCATTCCAGTCCAGTCAGACATTTATCCTAACCCATCAGGGGCTGGATCACCTGTGAAAGCAGCCACGCCATTCACCAGCTCTGCTGCAATCATTGCACAGCTTTTAATATTGGTATGACTACCAACCAGCTGTCCAACAGGATGAACGGCCACCACCAAAGTGTGGCCAAGAGCAAATTTAACCACCCTGTGCCACAACATGCAGCTGAACGTAACACACTTGATTTCAATGGCTGCTTCACTACCTGAGCCATCTGGATCCTTCTCTCCACCACCAGCGTTTCTGAACTGCGCAGATGAGAGTTATCCTTACAACACATTTTCTGCCCCCATAATTATCCTGGCCTCAATGTACGGTAACATACTGTCTCCACATCCTCCACCCAACAGTTTCCACCCCCCGTGTCCTATCATCTCCTCCCCATTCTCGTCTCTCACCCTGTTTATTTGCAGCCCTTTGCCAATGAATCCGCCCATATTTTTCCCGCTCCTCTCCTGTTTTCTTCCTCTTCTCCAAACCTCACAGCCCCAAAACCTCCTGACACTGCACCTGTTGGCAATCTAGTCTCTGCACACTCCTCCAGATAGTATTCGTCTCTCTCCCCACCCATACACTACTATCCCTTCCCCACACCCTCCGGATTGCTGCTTGCATCCCACGTGATGTCATATTCTGGCCTACGATGCTGGAGTGGGCGGTTGTGTGTGCAAGTGCGCACTTGTGTGTGTGTGTGTGTGTGTCTTTTAATTGTTCCTATCTGCAACTTGATGTGTCTGCTTTACAGTAAGTAGCAATCTATCTTTTTGTACATAGTTTTTATTTATTTATTTATTTATTTACCTACTACAGACGTAAGGAGTCCACTGATTGGATACACAGCCCTGTATTAAAAGCTTAGTTTTTATTTATTTATTTATTTATTTACCTACTACAGACGTAAGGAGTCCACTGATTGGATACACAGCCCTGTATTAAAAGCTTACATGAGAGTTTTCACATATGAAATGCTTGCCTTTAGTGGACAATGTATCTCCTAATCCAAGATTAAAACAGCGACATTTGCATTTTCACCAAAAGATGCTTGAATGATCTGTTTCCTGCAATTGAAAAACGATATCCAACATTAACTGATAGTGAAATGTGCTTTAAGAGATTTGTCCATGCTCTGTCCTTTACATCTGTCATGTTTCTGATATTGCCTGCTTTCTCTATTTTGGTTTGAAAGGGTAAATGTTAACTTTGAAAGCAGCTTAATTAATTTAATATTTAAATTACTGCTGAATCTTCTGTGATCCTCTCCTCTAATACAATATTTTCCTTCATCTTTGTCCAGTCATCTAACTTCTGAATTCCTTTGATGTTTACTGTCGTGCCTGCGTCATAACAATACTGGAACTTACACTAAAATTGGTGGCACTGGTATCTTGTTTGTGGTTTCATTTTCAGAGGCACCATAGTTTTCCAGAAGTCAACAACAAATCAACTAATTCCAGTCATGTTCCCTTCTGCCGATTGCTCCTTACGTTCCAATTTTTTATTGCTTAATAGATTCATAATTACATCATTAAGCAATGAAAAAACATCCAGAAATTTACAGTTGATCTTGTAACCAAATATTATACGGTTATTTTTCTGTGTTATGAGCATTGTATCCTCATTTAAAGAGCTGCCATTCATTAGATGAACTGGACATTCTTGTCTTTAACTTAAGATCATACTTGATTGCCTTATCCAAATAGTTTTTTTGTGTTAAAATATAAGAATTTTCTATAAGATTGATCTACATTTATTCCTCCTGTAAAATATTGATGTCTATTTCAGTGTGCATTGCCCTTTTAATTCACAGTAACAACTAGTTGCTTCTGCTTTTAGATGACATGCAGTACCCAAGGGCATCATTTGAAAGTCTACATGGAATTGACATATCTGCTCCATTACAATCATGTACATCATCAGAAATATGGAGCTTCATCCGATCGTTGTACATACCATACTGTGGACTTTATGACAGAGGGTAATTATTTCATAGTTTTTCCTTATTGTTAATACATGAGCATAGCTGCAACAGTACTGTAATAGTTTACAGCTTTCAAAGATAGTTAGACTGCATGTATTTTCTGAAAATGGTTTTGTTATGGGCTGTAGGAATAGCAAAAATATTCAAACAAGTTTTAGTGTGTCCATAAACAGTTTTTAAGCACCATGCATAAGACACATCTGCATTATCAGCAAAATTATGTTACTGTAATGGAGAATAACATGATTTTTTTTTTGCTGCCAGGTTAGAGCTTACTTGATTACCAATGAAACAGATGTAGTTCACATATACCACTACAGAATTGTGATAATGATATATAGAGCTCTTTATCCCATGCTATAATGTAGTGTTGTTGGTATTAGTATGTAAGGAACATGAAGCTTTGTAAAACATTTAAACATGTACTCAGTGTTTGTATCAGCTTAGCTGTAAATGTGATAACAAATTTATCATGGAACTGACTGTACATTTGTCATTCTGTGCTGCTTTATTCAAATATCCTGTGGCAGGTATCCCACCGTTAGAAGCATGATGGAAGAAGTTCATCTTACATCCCAGGAACCTGAAAGAAGTCATAATGATGGCAAGAATATTCATCAGTACAAACCTACGAAAACATCTTTGGAACCATGAGCTCCACAAAAATGAACTGTTAGCACTTTAGAAATTGAGCATTAGACTTATGTAACAAAAATTGTATATATTTCTTCCATACCATTTATTGTTTGATGTATTGACTATTGTTTCTAAATAATAAATAGATTTTACATAAGCTGTCCATTAATAAGGAAAATCTTATCTTTTCTGGACATAATGCTGACAAAAAATGGGACAGTAATATATTTCTGTTACTCAATATGAAAAAAAAGTCAGCCAAATTTTATACGTGGGCAAAAATGTTAGTAGCAGCTGTCGTGGTGTGTAATGTTAGTATTTTTAATTTGTTGCTTCATGTGCATTTTGTACAGGATTATGTCAGATTTGGATGGACTCAATGAACAATTGTTTTCTATTTCAGTAGATGATATACCACAGCTATTAACTCTCTGAGGAGCATCTTGGAAATTCTAACTTAAGTGAAGTACAAATCAACTGCATAAAATGTGGTTCTAATGATAGTTTTCTCTGACAATTTTTGATTGTAACTGATGTAAATACAACCAAAGAACAAAGATATTTTAACAAAGATAAATACATGTACTTTTTCTTCTGCAGCAAAAATTCTCAAACTGGCACTGTTCCATGGGACTGTTAATGTGTGTTCTCAGAATAAGTGGACATGAACTTTTCAGTGAGAGAAAATAATGAAAAACAGTTTGAACTCCAATGATGCAGGATGATTTAAGAATAGACCAGATGGAAGATAATTTTCTTCTGATACACTAGTAAATTAAGGGTGTCACATGAGAACTATTTTCTGTTCCTTATAGATTAAATCGAAGGTACTTATTTTACTGTAGTGAAGGTGTTGTTGATACTGTGATGCCAAATCCTGACCTCTGCATTCTAAAGTAAAATTATTCATGTTATTTTAAAATTATTCATCATTTTTACCTATTGTGGCATTCAAATAACTAGAAAGTTTAGAATACAAACTTATTATACATGTTCAAATGACTTAAGATGCATTATCTGTGTATCTTTGTAAGTTCTGTAATACATTTTTGCATATTACTCCATTCTTTTTTGTACTATTATTTGAAACCTCCTGTCTTGGTTGTAACTTTAGTGTGATCTACTTAGTTATCTTAGCAGTTAAATGTATGGTTGGGGAGTTCGAGGAGTCTGGTCAACACTAGTTGAGTTCAGGTCAAGTAGCCCAGACTTCCAAAGTTTGTGAACTGACAGCATAAAGTCTGTAAATGAGGCCAAGATTATGTTATGACAATTTATTTGTAAAGGACCATCTTGATCAAATAAATTGTACAATTCACAGTTACCTGTTCAGCCATAATCATCTTCAGATCTGTTACAAAGAAAAACAGTTTTGTAACCAAGCAAGTTCAATTAGCTGGAGTGAAATTTATAACAGGTGTAGTGACACACAAGAAAAGTAAGCATTCCATTCATACAAACCATAAAAATATTTTAATGTAGGTATCAACATCAAAATCCATGTATCTTGGTACATAGTAAGTCTGCCGATGGCCTAGATGCGCCCATTATTTATACTAATAACTGAGGCCAGTAGAGCACACTGTTGCTAGGATACATGAATAACGAGTATTGTATATTCAATAGTTAAAATGCAGTACATGTAATCATTAATTAAAAGTACTTCATATGGCAAAAATACAGGGAGCAAAACGCTATTTACAATTTGAACAGAAACCAGATGGCAGTTATAAAGAGTCGAGGGACATGAAAGGGAAGCAGTGGTTGGGAAGGGAGTGAGACAGGGTTGTAGCCTATCCCCGATGTTATTCAATCTGTATGTTGAGCAAGTAGTAAAGGAAACAAAAGAAAAATTCGGAGCATGTATTAAAATCCTTGGAGAAGAAATATAACTTTGAGGTTTGCCAATGACATTGTAATTCTGTCAGAGACACCAGAGGACTTGGAAGAGCAGTTCAACGGAATGGATAGTGTCTTGAAAGGAGGGTATAAGATGAGCATCAACAAAAGCAAAACGAGGATAATGGAATGTAGTCGAATTAAATCGGGTGATGCTGAGGGAATTAGATTAGGAAATGAGACACTTAAAGTAGTAAATGAGTTTTGCTATTTGTGGAGCAAAATAACTGATGATGGTCGAAGTACAGATGATATAAAACGTAGACTGGCAATGGCAAGGAAAGCATTTCTGAAGAAGAGAAATTTGTTAACATCGAGTATAGATTTAAGTGTCAAGAAGTCATTTCTGAAAATATTTGTTGGAGTGTAGCCGTGTATGGAAGTGAAACGTGGACGATAAATAGTTTCGACAAGAAGAGAATAGAAGCTTTTGAAATGTGGTGCTACAGAAGAATGCTGAAGATTAGATGAGTAGATCACATAACTAATGAGGAGGTATTGAATAGAATTGGGGAGAAGAGGAGTTTGTGGCACAACTTGACTAGAAGAAGGGATCGGTTGGTAGGACATGTTCTGAGGCATCAAGGGATCACCAATTTGGTACTGGAGGGCAGCGTGGAGGGTAAAAATCGTAGAGGGAGACCAAGAGATGAATACACTAAGCAGATCCAGAAGGATGTAGGGTGCAGTAGGTACTGGGAGATGAAGAAGCTTGCACAGGATAGAGTAGCATGAAGAGATGCATCAAACCAGTCTCACGACTGAAGACCACAAAAACAACATGGCAAAACGAACTTCTGACAATGAAACTTGAACTGTCATATGATATGTGGAATTAAATCCATACGTAAAATCCATGTAAAGCATGTAAACAGAAATAACAGAAAGTTCCCACCTGACAAAGTAAGTAACACATAATTGTGTAAAACAGCAAAAAGTTTAAAAGTAATATTACATCTAGAAATTGAACTGTTTCAGCATGACAAAACAATAAAACATAACAGTAAGTGTAAGATAATTAAGAAGACAATGACTATTTATTAAAATCTCTGTAGTTGATGACACATTTGAGTGGAATCCCATTGGTGCCGCGTCATGGTTTTCCTGTAAGAAGTTTTTCTTTTCCTGTGGTGGAGCTTGCAGAAGAAGGCACAGTCTCCTTGCCACTGATAGCTGGTTCACATAACCGCACATCAGGCTACTGCAGCACTTAATTCTGCTCAAACTGGCTAAGTTTCTGAATACATCAAAGAAGTATTCAACTTGAATTCATTCTGTTCAGTCAGCAGTAATCCTGGTTGCCATTTTCTGTGTATGTAAACTTCCGTGTCTTCGAGTTGGTTCAAAAGTGTCCTTTGGTGCCTTATGCTACAGTTACATATTATCCTCTACACTTCCTTCCACATGTTTTCATTTATCAAGATGTGTACCGAATGCGCTCTTATTTTGACTGCATGTGTGTTCTCTAAAACAAGTCTTGAAATTCCTTCCCGTCTGACAAATATAAAACTTATCACAGTCTTCGCCACGGATCCTACTGGCACCAGCAGTGTGTATTCGACCCGGGAGATCCGGGAAAAGCCGGGAATTTTTTCATCCGGGTGAAAACTGGGAAAAATCCGGGATTTTTTTAGAATTTCGGGAATTTTTCATTGTTTTAGTTTACAGTTAATTTTTTGTAAGTTTGACTGGTAAGAACCGATACTCTAACAAAGGATATTACTGTATCCCACTATTGCAGAATAATACTGCACCAATAAAACATGAACTAGGGAAAAAACCTAAAATAAAACTTAAATTGCAAAGGAAATGTGCCATACGCAACAACAAAACGCAGTACTCATACAAGCATCTGCCAATAGAAAAATGTGTCAAAGGCTTTAGGGAGACTATGCAATGCTTCATAACAACAAATTGCCTCCGATGAGCGTGACGTCACAGCTGTTTACATTTAGATTCATTTTAGCTGATACGAGTGAGCTCATGCACATGCGCAGTTGAGTCGCGGATGAGTAGTACGTTCTCCCACTTCTGGCTACAGAAACGTGATTGTTGGCTGTGTAAGCAGTCGCAGCATCAGCTAGATGCAACTGGGAAAAATTTTACTCTCGCGCCCAACCTGCCAGATTCACGCGTCAGGCCCGGATATATGGGAGGGGGGGGGGGGGGGGGGGGGGCAATTCATATTCTTGAGGTAAAAGACCTCGTTTCACAAAGCGCCTAGCATCCAGCGCACGTTGGTCTATTGATTAGTCATATGATTTTGAAACGCATCCCTGTTAGTTTTTGAACACATTCTAAGCCGATTTCTGAATGAATCATAAGTTGGTTTTTGAATGCGTGCATAATGTACATGATGTGTATGTCAGGGGAATCCTCGTCGTATCTTGAAATAAACTTTCCTGCAGGCAAAAGGGGATGGGGCTATACAAGCTGAGCGGAGTAAAGCCGAATGGATGAATGCCAATCGCTGTCTGATTATGTGGTTGATTGTGTTTGCGAATGACCAGCGTTGTTATAATTACAAGCGAAATCCATAGATTCAGACTACCAGAGTGGAAATGAATGACTAACAGGAATAACAGGTAAGAAAGATTGCGTATTATATCCTCGGTGTATCCAAGGAAATGAAACTTTGACAGAAAATTTTTGGTCAGATCACTACACTAATAAGGGTCAGTTGCACAGTTCCCGGTTAGCAGTTCTATTCTGGAAGTAGCGCAGAAGACGTGCTGTACATACATATCAAAACGCCTAACCGGAGAATAATTGTGCTATAACTAAACTGGTGACTCTGGTAGGGTTAGTGAAATTAACCGGCGAATAAGTTTTTACAGTGGCAGGAATAGTTCCGGAATTAGTGATGATAAGATTGTTTGTTAGAATGAGGAATGAGAAGAAACAGGGGCATCGCACAAATTATGGAAGAATATGACAATTTCAAATTTATATAAAAATTTCGTACTACTATGTTTCGATCTCATGCTTGAGAAACTGGAGCGTATGAATGAAATGTGAAACTAACATAAAGCTTTTTGCTTGTAGTAGGCCTAATAGTCATTTGATATTGGTACTTTGTGAATTATATTCTGTCGTGTTATAAAAATGACCATTTATGCCAAAACAGGATGGTTTATTTGATGTGTGTGACAACTGCTGCAATATTAGAAAGCCTATTTTGTTTTATTTAGCAGACAGTGACAAAATACACGTAATCAGTTTGAGAAACCACACTGTTCTTGGGTACTATATATACTAACAGCTTTTGCAGTATTAGACAACCACATTTCGACTTTTCATGTAGCAAAACATTTGACAAACTTTGTTGAGGTAATATATTCTTTTGCGGAAAGGAAAGCACGCCATATAAAGCCGTAGCAAGGTTAGAGAGAAAAAAATGCTAGGAGTTAAGGATTGAAGAAAAGTTCACTGCCTTGCTTGTCTCTTGTCTTTACTGGTTTTATGTATCCTATATTTAGTTTATGTCAAGCGAAAGAGAAAGTTATTGCCTAATAGTCAATAAAGAGCGCAAATTTTCTGAGCTCTTGTTCTCCCATTACAAATAATTGCATCATCTATTAATTGCGAGATTTTTTATGATTTTTATTAAAAAAAGAAATAAATAGAAAGAAAGAGGTGCAGGGTGTCAAACTGGCCGACTGGGAGCAGGAGAGGTATCACTGAACATTTTAATTTCCACTGTCCTCAATATGGTTTGATGGCATCCATTACAAAATATACGCGTTTCAATTCCACAGAGTGATATACAGTGACGTGCGATAGAAGAATGCTGTGTGAAGAGGCGTGGCACTGCACTTTGGCACACTTAAGACCAAATATCATGCCTTACATTTCATCGAGCACATATGTTTTATGTATCAGACTCTTCAGAAAGATGTGCACTACAAATGAACATATTTTTGAAAATTCGATTTTTTTTAAATTTTTGACATATCTCAAACGCTCTATGTAGGAGGGCGGTAGGGGGAGGGGAGCGCCACTATCTCATACTGCCCAGGTGTGGAAATAATGTAGATCCGGAGCTGATGTGCAGAGCAGTCTGAATTATAGTGGGGAAGTGTGTAGTCTCCACATGACTTGTGTTTACATTTAGTGATTTTGCTGTTTCCTCTTCGTTTACTGCTCTGTCGTCAAATGAAAACAAATCGAATTTCTGTGGCTATCGAGTGAATTAAAGTACATTCACATAATTACGGAAGGCTAAAATATGTTATTAGTTTCAGATTTATTTCCACCTTTCTGACAGTCAAGCATTAATCGCCTTGCAGAACAATGAAGTTATTTTTGTCCGTTTGGTAAAGTAATTTGGCTTTTACTAATCTTTTCCCCTAAGGCAGTCAATGTATTTTAAACGAAGTGTTTAATTCCAAACTATTGGCTAGTTTCAAATGTTCACTGCATTTCAAGTGCACATTTTCATCTTCTAGCATCATTATGCCATAATAAAGAACCAAACATGAGACAATACAGTACTGGTATTCCAAGAAAATTTACATCCTGAAAACCACACTGAAAAGCTTAAAATCAGGTTGAGGCCTACTTCATTGAGAATCTGGACATATGAATGAGCACTTAAAATGGTGCAAATGGCTCTGAGCACTATGGGACTTAACTTCTGTGGTCATCAGTCCCCTAGAACTTAGAACTACTTAAACCTAGCTAACCTAAGGACATCACACACATCCATGCCCGAGGCAGGATTCGAACCTGCGACCGTAGCAGTCGTGCGGTTCCGGACTGAGCACCTTAACCGCGAGACCACCGCGGCCGGCTGCACTTAAAGTATGCAATTTAAATGTGCACATTTTAGTATGGTTCACGAAATTCCGATGCTTTTTGGGGTATCCTCTGATGTCTTGTTTCTTTTATGACCTAATGTAAGATCTTTTAATGTTTTACACATACGAACATACAGGCTTTCTGCGCCATCATAGCTGCGCAAATGCGGTGCCACCTGTTATCTGTCGCTCTCCGGCAACTGCTGGAACGAGCCTGTTTGTAATATGGCGCAGGAAAATATTGCGAATGGATGTCTGAAAAGCGTTACTTTAACACGAGGACCGCCGAGTGGTCAATTTGACCACTTTTTATATTTTAACATGTTGTTATTCGGTCAATTTCTAATCTGTGCTGTTGTAAGTTAATGACTTTTCCTAAATGTTTATGTAGAACATATAAGTAGTCCAATATTTATTTTATCTTCATTAGTTTTTTTTGAATGACCACTTATACTTAAAACCGCTGAGTGGTCACTTTGACCACTTTACATGTATAATTGAAAACAAATTAGTTGAAGATTGTTGCGCATCAGTCACCGGATTTATTCTTAGCACTCGTCAACAATGTACTAAATATGTTGGTTACTGAAGTTTATTTGCATTGTTTGAATTTAAAAGCTCAACAATGCAATATGTCATTTATTGTTTGCTATTGGGTTTCGCATAAACAAGACTGATTAGTTGAGTACTGGTCTCAGAGCAGTAGACATGGCTCAGATGTCACAGCGATACAAACCATGGCCACGGCCACTTCCAGATGAAGAAATTGTCACAATTTTGTATGAATCGGATGCTGAAAATGATCCTGAAGTTGAGGACCTTGTGAAAGATTTTACAGATGAAGATTACCAACCTGTCGCTAATGTGGAGAGTGACAGCTCCAAGACTGAAGATGAAGGTAATTTACATTCATTTTTATTATTATTTCTTCTTTACTTTCTCAGACGTTAAGTCTGGTTAAAAATGAAAAGTGACGCGGACCTTGATCAAGCGTCACTTCCTTTTAACTGTATGGTATGTGTTATATTGCATTTAGGAACTTTCGGGTAATTGAACACGTATCAATAATTACGGATTTCTGTAGTTGTATATATACGTTTGGATGTAGCTGTATTGCATTGATGTACTGGTGGATATTGTGTGGTATGACTCCTGTAGTTGATAGTATAATTGGTATAACGTCACATGTCCTTGACTTCCTCAGCCAGTTGGATGTATTTTTCAATTTTTTCTCCTGTTTTCTTCTGTATATTTGTTGTATTGGATATGGATATTTCGATTAGTTGTGTTAATTTCTTCTTTTTATTGGTGAGTATGATGTCAGGTTTGTTATGCGGTGTTGTTTTATCTGTTATAATGGTTCTGTTCCAGTATAATTTGTATTCATCATTCTCCAGTACATTTTGTGGTGCATACTTGTATGTGGGAACGTGTTGTTTTATTAGTTTATGTTTTATGGCAAGTTGTTGATGTATTATTTTTGCTACATTGTCATGTCTTCTGGGGTATTCTGTATTTGCTAGTATTGTACATCCACTTGTGATGTGATCTACTGTTTCTATTTGTTGTTTGCAAAGTCTGCATTTATCTGTTGTGGTATTGGGATCTTTAATAATATGCTTGCTGTAATATCTGGTGTTTATTGTTTGATCCTGTATTGCAATCATGAATCCTTCCGTCTCACTGTATATATTGCCTTTTCTTGGCCATGTGTTGGATGCGTCTTTGATCGATGTGTGGCTGTGTTAGATGATACGGGTGTTTACCATGTAGTGTTTTCTTTTTCCAATTTACTTTCTTTGTATCTGTTGATGTTATGTGATCTAAAGGGTTGTAGAAGTGGTTATGAAATTGCAGTGGTGTAGCCGATGTATTTATATGAGTGATTGCTTTGTGTATTTTGCTAGTTTCTGCTCGTTCTAGAAAGAATTTTCTTAAATTGTCTACCTGTCCATAATGTAGGTTTTTTATGTCGATGAATCCCCTTCCTCCTTCCTTTCTGCTTAATGTGAATCTTTCTGTTGCTGAATGTATGTGATGTATTCTATATTTGTGGCATTGTGAGCATGTAAGTGTATTGAGTGCTTCTAGGTCTGTGTTACTCCATTTCACTACTCCAAATGAGTAGGTCAATATTGGTATAGCATAAGTATTTATAGCTTTTGTCTTGTTTCTTGCTGTCAATTCTGTTTTCAGTATTTTTGTTAGTCTTTGTCTATATTTTTCTTTTAGTTCTTCTTTAATATTTGTATTATCTATTCCTATTTTTTGTCTTTATCCTAGATATTTATAGGCATCTGTTTTTTTCCATCGCTTCTATGGAGTCACTGTGGTTATTCAATATGTGATCTTGTTTAGTGTGCTTTCCCTTGACTATGCTATTTTTCTTACATTTGTCTGTTCCAAAAGCCATATTTATATCATTGCTGAATACTTCTGTTATCTTTAGTAATTGGATGAGTTGTTGATTGGCTGCTGCCAGTAGTTTTAGATCATCCATGTATAGCAAATGTGTGATTTTGTGTGGGTATGTTCCAGTAATATTATATCCATAATTTGTATTATTTAGCATGTTGGATAGTGGGTTCAGAGCAAGACAGAACCAGAAAGGACTTAATGAGTCTCCTTGGTATATTCCACGCTTAATCTGTATTGGCTGTGATGTGATATTATCTGAATTTGTTTGGATATTAAGTGTGGTTTTCCAGTTTTTCATTACTATGTTTAGGAACTGTATCAATTTAGGATCTACTTTGTATATTTCCAATATCTGTAGTAACCATGAGTGGGGTACACTATCAAAAGCTTTTTGGTAATCAATGTATGTGTAGTGTAGTGACCTTTGTTTAGTTTTAGCTTGATATGTCACCTTTGCATCTATTATCAGTTGCTCTTTACATCCTCGTGCTCCTTTGCAGCAGCCTTTTTGTTCTTCATTTATAATTTTGTTCTGTGTTGTATGTGTCATTAATTTCTGTGTAATGACTGAAGTTAATATTTTGTAGATTGTTGGTAGGCATGTTATGGGGCGATATTTAGCTGGGTTTGCTGTGTCTCCTTGATCTTTAGGTTTCAGATAAGTTATTCCATGTGTAAGTGTATCAGGGAATGTGTATGGGTCTGCAATGTAACTGTTAAATAATTTAGTTAGATGTGAATGTGTTGAGATGAACTTCTTTAGCCAGAAATTTGCTATTTTATCATTTCCAGGGGCTTTCCAATAGTGCGTAGAATTAATTGCTCGGGTGACTTCATGTTGCAAAATTATCACTTCAGGCATTTGTGGTATCATCTTGTATGAGTCTGTTTCTGTTTGTATCCACCGTGCATGCCTGTTATGTTGTACCGGGTTTGACCATATGTTGCTCCAGAAGTGTTCCATGTCTGTTATGTTTGGTGGATTGTCTATTTTAATGTGTGTGTTATCTATTGTTTGGTAAAATCTCTTTTGGTTTGTGTTGAATGTTTGGTTTTGTTTCCTTCTATTTTCACTTTTTTTGTACCTTCTAAGTCGTTTGGCCAATGCTTGTAATTTCTGCTTCTTTTCATCTAATTGCTCTATTGCTTCTTGTTGTGAGATTTTACCTAACCTTTTTCGTTTTTTGTCTGATATTTCATTTCTTATAAATTGTGTTAGCTGTCCCATGTCTTTTCTCAGTTTTTCTATTCTGATCTGTAGCCTGTGTTGCCATGCTGGTTTTGTGGGTTTCTTCTGTGTGTTGGTTGGTTCTGATCTCTGCCTAGTGTGTATATTTAGTGTAGTGAGTGCTCCTACATAAACCAGTAGTTGTAACTCTTCCATAGTTGTATTTTCATTTGTTTTGTTGTGTATGATTGTGTTGATAGTTGTTATTGTTGTTTCGACTTGTGGGTTATTTGGTGGTCTATGCAAGATTGGTCTAATGTCTGTATTTGTGTCTTTGTATTCTATATATGTCAGCTGAAATTTCTTTTCTATATCTAATGTGTGTGTCACTTCGTGTTCTATTTGTGCTTGTTCTGGTGGCTGTCTTAACATTTCGTTTTCCTCTGATTGTTTAACTGACGCGTTTTGTTCTTTGTTTGTGTTCTCTGGGATGTTTGAGTCCATTACTGTATTTTCTCCTTCTTCTGATTGTACATAATTTTGTTCCAGTATTTGTTGTACTTGTTGTTTGATGTTTTCTAATTCTGACTGGGGTATCCTGTTATTTTTTATTATTACACGGATCTGATCAGCTAGTTGTTGTTCTGTTAAAAATTTTAATTCCGGGTATCTGGTAATAAATGTTGTGTGTACTTGTGATCTGTATCCAGTTGTGTTGGTTCCTAGGTTTGTTGCTTGGTAATAACAGAACATAAGGTGTCGATTAACTTCGTCTGACCATCTCATCCTCTGTCTTTGTTTCCCTTCTAGGGTGGTTGCAGGAAGCATATCCTGCAAAACACCTCTATTTGGATTTAAATCATTTTCCAGTTGGCTAGCAGTGTCGTTACCATTGTGGGCGGGCATAGGGTTCAAGCGTCGTCCCCGACCATGACGGCGCTTGTCCGAGGCTTCTCTAGTTCTGTCCTGAACCAAGTAATCACACTAAAAGGGGGGTTAGCCCTATTAGTGGTTTGTTATTTTCGTCGCCTTTTACGACTGGCAGAACATACCGGAGGCCTATTCTTTTCCCGGGCCTCCACGGTGATTATTATTATTATTATTATTACTATATGAATAATGATCACTATTATAATAGAGCTGACACTTCTACTGCTACTTCTATTACTGCTATTTTATTGTGTGGTATGTTATCTTTATAATGAGTTGTAGCTTTCTAATTGTCTCTTTCCTCGCGCAGTTGCTGAACCAGCACCAAGCAGTAATATAAACAATGCTAGAGAAGGACCTACCCTGGGTAAAAAAAGAACTGCACCTCCTGTAAGTGGACCAATACAGAATCAACGTAGAAGAGGAGAATGAAGTGAGGGTTCACTCCCAGAACCTGGCTCAAAACTCCTGGGGAAGGATGGAATCATGGAGTGGACTTTAGCAGACTTCGGTGTTACTACTCCAGGTAGGATAGGTCAACAGAATATACTGAAAGAAACATGAGGATCTACTCCACACGCAAAGCGGCACATCTCCAATGGTAATGTTTCGAGTGCCTGGCGCCTTTTAGTTGATCAATCAATTTTGAAACACAAAGAAATGCACAGAAGCAGAGGCACAACAGCTTCTTGGAAATGATTCCTGGAGTTTGCATTTAGAAGAATTAGATGCATTTGTTGCTTTATTATATGTTCGTGGTGCACTAGGTGCCAGATGTATTGAAGTAGATGAGTTGTGGTCGAAAAAGTGGGGAGCCCCATTTTTCACTGACACAAAGAGCAGAAACAAGTTTTGAGAAATTTTGAAATATCTGTGTTTTGATGAAAAAAATACACAGTTGGAACATTTGAAAAGTGATAAAGTTGCACTTATATCAACTACTTGGAACCATTTTATAGAAAACTCTCAGTTGAATTACATACCTGGATCAAATGTCACTGTGGACGAACAACTTTTCCCCAGCAGAACCAGGTGTCCGTATTTGCAATATATGCTGAATAAGCCTGATTAATTCGGAATCAAATTCTGGCTTCTAGTGGATGTAGAAACAAAATATCTTTGTAATGGGTTCCCTTATGTAGGAAAGAATGAACAGAGGGCACCTAATGGGAAACTTCCATAACAAGTAGTAATGAAGTTGGTAGCTTCATATCGCAATAAGGGGCAAAATGTGACTACTGATAATTCTTTCACTACGGTCACACTTGGGGAGAGACTGGAAAAAGAGAAAACTAGTCTTGTCGGCACTATCAACCGTGCAAGAAAAGAAATTCCGAACAGTATAAAAAAAATGAAAACTCCTCTTTATATGTCTGTTCTCTTGAAAAGGAAAGGTGGTATTCTGACTGTTTACCAAGGGAAAAAGAACAAAAATGTTCTTCTGTATAGCACCATGCACACAGATGTTAAAATACAAAATAATTCGAAACACCTTCCCGAAACAGTGAGCTTCTACAATAGCACAAAATTTGCTGTAGATATCTTGGACCAGATGACGAGGAAATACTCTGTCCGCTCTGGTACTCGTCGATGGCCTGTACACGTATTTCACAATATCCTTGATTTAGCAGCCATCAATGCATGGATCATTTTCAAGCTAGTGACAGGGATCAAAATAAGTGGGAGGAATTTCATCCTAAATCTAGCAGAATAATTATGTAGAGCCTATATGTAAACCAGAAATCAGGAAAGGATGCCAAGGGATGGAAAAGAAAAGGAAGAAAAGGACAATGGTGATGAAGAAAGAGAAGAAGCAGAAATTCCTGCGAAAGTAAGAAAACTATGCCAAATGAGGAAATGCAGAAACAAGACAAATGAAGTGTGCAGTAAATGCAAGAGATAGGTTTGTGGGCCGTGTACATATAAAGTAATAAAGACAGTAGTTTTTAATGCTTGTAAGTAGGATTAGGTACTATACATGGTCATATTTTTTGATTGGTCTTTCTCTTAACATATTCATGGGTACTTAGTTTCTCCAGTAAGATTAATTTCTATTAATTTTAAGACTACTGCAATACAATTAGTATGTTTGCAGATAAATATTGTGAACTATGTTCTTTAATATTAGTAATATTATGTTCCCATTGTTATTGTAAAATACAATGGTACTGTTATTAAATGTAATTAAAGTGGTATATTGTTATCAAGGTCATTAATATTTACGTTAAACAGCACAGCATGTACTTACAAAGAAAGTGGTCACTTTGGCCACATTGGCGGTTCTAAGTATAGTACTAGTTCTGGGGGTTCTAGTGTTAAAAGTAAATTTCCTTTTACGTAAGTCGGACTATGTGCGAGAATGTATGATGAATTTCTTAAATCACAGAGTGACTGACTCTCATTTAAAAATCAACTCTTTGGTGACAAGCCATTTAGAGGAATTTCGAGCCCAGAAGATCAGACGTTGTTATTATGAGCAAATTGATGTAGTACTACAGCATGCCCTCTCTCCTCTCTGGTAACTAACTTATTTGTGGGAAACTTCGAGGACAAGTCACTGCACGTGGCTAAAAGTTTTGCTGGCACATTTGCGTGATAAATCCCAAAGTATAACACGCGCAAAAAAGATCAACATTATATTCACTACTGGCCATTAAAATTGCTACACCACGAAGATGACATGCTACAGACTCAAAACTTAACCGACAGGAAGAAGATGCTGTGATATGCAGATGATTAGCTTTTCATAGCATTCACAAAAGGTTGGTGCCGGTGGCGACACCTACAATGTGCTGACATGAGGAAAGTGTCCATACGATTTCTCATACAAAAACAGCAGTTGACCAGCATTGCCTGGTGAAACGTTGTTGTGATGCCTCGTGTCAGGAGGAGAAATGCGTACCTTCATGTTTCCGACTTTGATAAAGGTCGGATTGTAGCCTAGCGCGATTGCGGTTTATCGTATCGCGACATTGCTGCTAGCATTGGTGGAGATCCAATGACTGTTAGCAGAATATGGAATGGATGGGTTCAGGAGGATAATACGGAATGCCGTGCTGGGTCCCAACGGCCTCACATAACTAGCAGTCGAGATGACAGGCATCTTATCCGCATGGCTGTAATGGATCGTGCAGCAACGTCTCTATCCCTGAGTCAACAGATGGTGACATTTGCAAGACAATAACCGTCTGCACGAACAGTTCAATGACGTTTGCAGCAGCATGGACTATCAGCTCGGAAACAATGGCTGTGGTTACCCTTGATGCTGCATCACAGACAGGTGTACTCAATGACAATCCTGGGTGCATGAATGGCAAAACGTCATTTTTTCGGATGAATCCAGGTTCTGTTTACAGCATCATGATGGTCGCATCCATGTTTGGGGACATCGCGGTGAACGCACATTGGAAGCGTGTATTCGTCATTGCCATACTGGTGTATCACCCGGCATGATGGTATGGGGTGCCACTGGTTACACGTCTCGGTCACCTCTTGTTCGCATTGGCAGCACTTTGAACAGTGGACGTTACATTTCAGATGTGTTATGACCCGTGGCTCTACCCTTCATTTGATCCCTGTGAAACCCTACATTTCAGCAGGATAATGCGCGACCGCATGTTGCAGGTCCTGTAAGGGCCTTTCTGGATACAGAAAATGTTCGACTGCTGCCCTGGCCAGCACCTTCTCCATATCTCTCACCAACTGAAAACGTCTGGTCAATGGTGGCCGAGCAACTGGCCCGTCACAATACGCCAGTCACTACTCTTGAAGAACTGTGGTATCGTGTTGCAGCTGCATGGGCAACTGTACCTGTACACGCCATCCAAGCTCTGTTTGACTCAATGCCCAGGTGTATCAAGGCCATTATTATGGCCAGAGGTGGTTGTTCTGGGTACTGATTTCTCAGGATCAATGTACCCAAATTGCGTGAAAATGTAATGACATGTCAGTTCTAGTATAATATATTTGTCCAATGAATACCCGTTTATAATCTTCATTTCTTCTTGGTGTAGCAATTTTAATGGCCAGTAGTGGGTGAAAGCTTAGCTTTTCTTGCAGTATGTGAAAGCTTTGCTTTTGTAATAGCAACACTATGTACATTAATTTATAACATTAACTTTTCCTGTTTGTGTATTCGTGCTACTTATCAGTGATGATAAGTACATCACGTGTCCTATGGTCTGAATATCCGCTTTCATCGCTGGTGAGATCACGTGACATGATCTATGATGCTTACAAAAGCGGATCGCAATCTCTATTTCAATGGTTTGGAAAGTAACATGCAGTGTTTGGTGGAATTAGAATTTATACTTTTGTAATATGAAAATATGCAGCGTACATGTTGCTGCCCATCAAAAATCTTTCCAAAACAAGTTTTTTTCCTGAGTTTCGTTTTCTAAAGTGCTGGGAAATTCTACACCCATGTATAAAAACGTAACCATTCAAGGTATTGATAAGTTTTACAATTCTGAAGGAAAATCTACTGTCATTTAACATGGAAAACGTGTGTTTTCACCTGGGAGAAACTTTATTTCTAACCGGGATATCTGGGAAAAATCCAGGATTTTTTTTTCCTTGTTCGTGTTTACACCGTGACGAGATTCTAAATATTTGTTGCTAACTTAGTTGCATAGCCCAGAATCAATTGCACTTTTCACTTGAGATCCAATTTCTACTTTACCTTTTCTGAAAGCTAGTGCAGTTCTGTCAGAAAATGCGTACAACATAGCAACAAACCTCTTGCTTTCTGGATCTGTTGTCTCCTTGTCTTGCATGTTTGATTTTAGTTACAAGATTTGGTTACATCACAGAACTTGCATCTGTTTATGCTGTTTATCCTTAATCATATTTAATTCTTTAACTTTGTTGTTATGGGTGAGTGGTAATTTTAGCATCTTGTTGATCACGCATGTAAAGTATGCCCATTTATGCTGTTTAGCGTGACAGGATTTTGCATTTATCGTCAGGTCAGTAACCATTGCCTTCCTAAATATGCTAATCCTATATTTTCCTATCTTTCAATTAACTTAAGAACCAGAAAACTTATAGATCCTTCTTGTTCCAGTTCCACTCAATTTTTTCATGCATCCTACTCATTCTTCCAGCTACCTCAAGTATTTTGTTTTCGTCATCTTTGTACAGTAGTATGATGTCATCTACATTATGTCTGTCACAGGCAATTTTTTTTTTTTTTTTCATATGGCAGGCTTTTGATCAAAAAACTTATTTTCTAGGTCATTAATGAACACTTGAGCTAAAATAATTTGGGACTTAGATTAACTAAAAGAGATGGAAAACATAAGCTTAGCATATTTAGCAAGGCAGCAGCTACTGACACAGTTGGAAATGCGAAATCGTGTCACCCTAAGAAGCATAAATGGGTGTGCTTCAGAGGCATGACCAACAGAATACTTAAACTAATATTCACCCCTAACAACAAAGAGGAAGAACTGAATGTGATTAAACAAGTAGCCAGGACTGTTGGGCATAAGGGCTGTGATATAATGAACCTTTGTAACAAACTAAAATCAACAATATGTGACAAGAGTGAGGCAGTAGATTGAGAGGGCAAGAAGTTTGTTGATATGTCATATAACATTAAATTCTCTGATGACACTGCAGAAGCCTAAAGAAAAATGAAAGTAAAAGTTGGATTTCAAATGAAAGCTACAGTTGGTTCTAGGCTATGTCACAAAGTTAACAATAATAGCAGCAAATATTTAGAATCTGGTGTCTACTATATCAACTTCCAAGACTGTGAACAGTTTTGTATCTGTCAGATGAGAAGGAATTTTGATACTAGTTTTAGAGAGCATGAGAGCATACATACATCCAAAATAGAAGTCCACATGGTACACATTTGGATAAAGAAAAGCATTTGGCAGGAAATATTGAGAGGTAATGTGGAAGTGTTGCACAAGGCACCAAAAGGACAGTTATTGAACATACTGGAATGAAATGGCAATCAAGATTCCTGCTGAATGAACTCAGTGAGTTTAACTTGAATGCTTATTTTGATGCTCCACCGCAGGAGAAGAAAATTTTTTTACCGGGAAGCCATGAGGTGGTACCACTGTGATTCCACTGCAAATGTGTCATCACTTATCGAGATTTTGATTAATATCATTGTAATGTTTAACTGTTTTGTCATGCTGAAATAATTTGCTTTATAGATCTGATGTTATTTTTAAACTTTTTATTGTGACTTTTATGCAGTTACGTGTCATTTAATTTGTCAGGTAGCAGCTTTCTATTATTACTCTTTACATGTTTTACATGGATTTTAAGCATGGCTTTAATTTCACTTATTGCATGTCCATTCATGTTTTGTTGTCAGATTTTGTCATATGAAGTAATTTTAATTAAAGACTATGCATACTGCATTGTAACTGTTGAATTTGTGGTACTGGTTATTCATGTACCCTAGCTGTGGTGCCTTCTATTGACCTAAGTTATTTGTACAAATACTGGGTGCTTCCAGACCATCACACGCACTTCAGTATGTACCTAGGTATACAGATTTTGATGCTGATACCTACGTCAGAATATTTTTATGAAATATGTGGCTGGTATGCATGGCTGTTAATCATATTAATATTTTTGTTTCTTTTTTATCATTAGACCTGATAATGATTTTACTTCTTCAAATTGAATTTAGTTGGTTACCTCAATGTTTTTTTTTTTCTGTTTTAACAGATCTGATGGTGACAATGACCTAAACTGGGAATTATGAATGGTACAGTTTATGTGATCAAGACAAACCTTTACAAATAAACTTCCTGAGCTGGTAGGCTGGTGGTGCCACCAGCTTTCTCATACTGTAAGCTCTGAGCCTTCCTAAGTGATCAGTGTTGGGTGTGACTAACATAGTAGGCAACAAAGTGAGTATACTTTCGTACTACAAGAACTTCAAAAAGGGATGAACTCTATACAAGACAGAAAAAAACCTCAATCTCAGAGGGGTGTTGGCTTGCTGAGGCACAACAATTAATATTAGGTAACCTCTGCAGCAGCTGTTGAACCCCAGTTTGGTTGACCATTAATTTATGGTGATGCTTGAGTTAACTTATACACTATGTGATCAAAAGTATCAAGACACCTGGCTGAAAATGACTTACAAGTTTGTGGCACCCTCCCTTGGTAATGCTGGAATTCAATATGATGTGGGCCCACCCTTACCCTTGATGACAGCTTCCACTCTCAGAGGCATATGTTCAATTAGGTGTTGGAAGGTTTCTTGGGGAATGGCAGCCCATTCATGGAGTGCTGCACTGAGGAGAGGTATTGATGTTGGTTGGTGAGGCTGGCACGAAGGTGTTATGTAGGATTCAGGTCGGGACTCTGTGAAGGCCAGTCCATTACAGGGATGTTATTGTCGTGTAGCCATTCCACCACAGGCTGTGTATTATGAACAGGTGCTCAATTGTGTTGAAAGATGCAATCTCCATCCCTGAACTGCTCTTAAACATTGGGAAGCAAGAAGGTGCTTAAAACATCAATGTAGGTCTGTGCTGCGATAGTGCCACACAAAACAACAAGTGGTGCAAGCCCCCTCCATGAAAAGCACGACCACACTGTAACACCACCGCCTGTGGAAGAATTTCTCTGTCCTAAAAAAATCCACATGTGCACACCATGCATACGCTGCTATCCCTGTTTGTATCATAAGGCCTAAAATATTTCCACTGTGTGGAAGTTGTTGCACAAGTTGTTCAAGACAGTTTTCAGTGGAAAGTTCATAACTTATTTGTAAAACCATCTATCCATACTACTTGCATCAAATCCATAAACACAGACACCCCAATGTATACTTGGCAGGTTAAAGTACTCCAACTAAGCTACTGAGTGTAGACTTTCCTTGAATGACTCTACAAGTATTACAGCAGAATTCGGTGGATGGCAAAAACATCTGATGACTAATTTGAGTTCCCCTGCATCCTGACAACTTCACTGTCAGACTAAATTTTTACTTCGATAGATGTAAAAAATTTTTTGATTGCAATGATCACTTTCCATACTTTACTGTCTGCCCTATAATTTGGTACTCAGGCTATGCCTTCCCCACTTCAGTATGTGTTGTTAAACTGAGAGTACAGTTCTTACATAAGCTCTTATAACATCACTTTATAGGACTGTTACCAGCATTTACATGTTCTCACAGTGACTGTGTCTTTCCCTGTTTTTATTAGTGTATAGCCAGCTATGTGTGCCACAGGATAACTTAAGCACATTCTTCAGGTAATTCTCGTATTATTTACTCTTTTATGTCATGACTGTACTATAGTTTTATTTAAGTGTGAGAAAAGGGGTGATTGTGTGTGTCAATTTCAGTATTCATTTTAATTTATTGATAAGCAACCAGTGTATCTTTTTACCATTGGCAGACAGCCTGCCAAGTGTGTAATGTGTGTCCAGGAAGATTGATTGTAAGGGAAAACTTTATATTCACTAAGCATTTAATTCATATTCTGCAAGGTCACTGATAACCATGTTGTTCAGAGCCCACAAACCAATTTTTTTAAAGTGTGTGTATGTGGAGGGCAGGGACTAAACTAGCAAAGTAAAGATACTAAGCAGGAAAAAATTATTTAGAAAAGGTGCATTGTACATCAGAAATAGGGAAATGGCAGAAATGGGGGCACGGAGTACAAGGTGCACTCAGTGTGTATGCCTGGGAGCACTCAGCTTGTTAAAGAGGCTATTCTGGCAGCCATTGGTGGAACAGAGCACAACCAACAGAACACTGTGGTGCAAATTGGAAGTCTCTCTGTCTGGGCTCTGAGTTCATACTTTGCTCATTCCAGTGAATGGCAAAGAAGGTTGAGAACACCAGACGTGTTCACAAAGTTGCAGTGAAGCTCACAGTCTGCAGCATTGTCCACAGAACTGATCAGGTCTCTTGTTTCTGAGTCAAGTGGAAGGATTGAACCAGAGTCTTCGAAGGTTCTGAGATGAAGTAGGCAGCAACTTCCTGGACTTGCATTATGGGGTTTAGAACTCCAGTGTCCTCCAAAATGAGTTAGGCGTGCACTACACTTCAAAGGCTGCTACCTGCATAGCTAACAGTGTGTGGGATGCAAATAAGAGTTTATTTTTATTATTTTTTTATCAGGCAAATCTCCTCCCAGTCCATAAAATGATAGCTGTAGGGAACCTAGAAGTATCATTACAAAATCCAAAGAAATGCCCCTTCAGGTGAGAGTATTAAATTTCTAAAGATTAGCTGCTGAAGCATTCCCAACGAAGTGCCAGCATTTTAAGTGCTCCTCAGGAGCAGTGGAGCACACTTAGTAATAGGTACAGTAAGTTGGTTCAAACCCAAACTTGAAAGTACTAAGATTTTTAGGAAAATTTTTAAGTGTATATCGAAAGGATAGGCCAATGGTAAGTGGAGGTGGTGTATTTGTCGCAGTAGACAAGGACATTGAAGTGCATTGAGGTTGTCGCTTAAGACTCAATGTCATTGGTGAGCATAAACTTGTAATTGGATACTTGTGACTACCACCAGATTGTGTAGGTACATATTGAAAGACCCCCAGGATATTGTCAAGTTAAAATTTATTAAAAACAAAAAATGAAACACTGATCGACCATTAACATTGGCAAAGACATTACTTATGAATGCACGGTAAGGCACAGACAAATGAAAAAAAGCCATCATTCATTTTTCTTTGTACATGGTTTTGTGTCTGTTCGGTTTTGTATCATATTTGTTTCAAAATAGGAGAAGATTTGATATCAGTATTAAGTATTTTTTTATTGAAGTGAAGTGGAACCAAGTAAGGATGATTCTCTTATTTTTGAAAGACACTGGTGTCCTTGAAGTCTGCTGCATGGATCTACAATTGAAATGTAAGAGAGGAAGTTCAATTAGCCAAAAATCATACAAGTACAACATTTCTATTAATCCAGTTAATTTTTTTCCATTCGTAGGTGTTATATATTAAGTTTTTTTTATTATAACGCAACTGGCGACCTGAGTGCCAGGACTTCAGGGCACCGGTTGTGAGTAGAGTTTGTTAACTGTTGTTATAGTAAGAAATTTTTATGACATTGTTATTAGTCATAAAAACTAATTGTTGTATTTTCTGTTTACATGAATCACAACGGGGACGAAGTAAAGCAAAAAGACAAAAATTGAGGAGAAAATTTTGGAAAGGAATAAGAATTGGATACAGGTTAAATAAAATTTTCCATAGTAAGCTGTTTTGTTCGGGATGGCTATGCAAGATGCTCGCATTTTTATGCTTGGTAGTGCCTCTTTTGATGGAGATAGAAACCTTTTCTTCATTATTCGCTTCCTTGAATGTTATTG
This sequence comes from Schistocerca americana, assembly GCF_021461395.2. Taxonomy (NCBI): domain Eukaryota; kingdom Metazoa; phylum Arthropoda; class Insecta; order Orthoptera; family Acrididae; genus Schistocerca; species Schistocerca americana. The sequence goes on along the minus strand of NC_060119.1, from coordinate 613,323,843 downwards.
TAAAAAAAAATTACAGGAATTGTTCAGTGTGATAAACATTGTCAGTAAAACATAAAGAATTGCAATACAATAGTTTTCACATCATAATAGATGTAAAACAGGCTTTGACATGATGTAAATTAGAATTATCAAGTGTAATAATTAAAATATGAAATTTTAACATTTGTGTGAGATCTGTATTTTTGCATACTCATACAACATGGCAGAAATATGTGTCAGCAATAGCGAAAATGCAATCAGCCAAGATGGCGTAGAATTGCACGTTAGAACAATTGAAGTTCAGGCACCGTGCATGCCTACTGCAGAAAGTTTAAGTGGGCCAGAGATAAGTGTCGCAGGTGTGACAAATGATAGCAACTCTCTACAGTAGATTAACCTTGATGATACAATGTTTACAATTGGTGAGACAATGTCACTCATCTCTCAAAGAGACATACTGCTCATGAATGAAACACTGGAGATCAATTCCAATATGAATTTTGACAACATGTTACAAACACCACTTGGTCACAACACAAACATTAACTTGGAAAGTACAGCTGACAGCAACCACAGTAGTACAACTGAAGCACTGCTATGGCAGTTATGTAACAAACACGAAATTTGATGATATGAAACACAATATGAACACCAAAATTGATAATTTGACACCCAATCTGAACACCGTCACACAAGATCTGAATACAGTGAAACAAGAACAAAAGCAAGTATTCAAGGGTTTGCAAGATACAGTCCCACAGAAGTATGATGACTTAGCCAAAAATTTTCGCACTGAAATTGATGAAAAATTGAATGATATGAAAAAACAAGTAAAGCATGAAGTACTTCTGGGGTAGATTCTCTTAACGACCATAATTATCTAGTAGAACAACAGATAAAGACTATTTGTAAGAGAGAAGATCAATGACTATATGAGTGATATCATTAGTCAAGCTGAAGCAGGTCTTTTAGATAAGAGGAATAACATTGCAGAGAAGTTAGTAACAGATTGTAAGTTATACACAGATGTAGTAGAAAAGGCTATTCATAAAAAAGAAAATGAAGTAGTGAACAAGGTAGACATTAACCTACAAGCCACGGAAAATAGGATCTGTAATCTTTTAGTAGAAAATATCATCGGATCTCGAAATATGCCTGTAAATAATACACAGGCTACAGTGAACAAAGCACAGCCTGTCGGTATTTATGCACAAATTGTCACGAGTCCCACAGCAGATACCAGTGACAGTTGTAAGAGTGCAACATGTAAACATACCCACATCTCCAATACCTGAACAATTACCAACCGGAATTACAGGTAACTACAATAACAACATAAATACCACCAAAACTGCCACGTGTCTATCAGTGTGCTCCCTGCCGCCGTTGGAAAAGCAGCTGCAGCAGCAAGTCGTATACTCCTAGCTCACTCATTTGTTACATAGTTTAATTCTTAATTTCTTTGCATGTTTTTGGTACTTGCATTGTTTAATTCATAAATTTCGGGCGTATTATAGTATTTGAGAGTTGTAGCATCGCATTTTAGTACCTGAGTAGTGTAAAATCGCGTAGTCTCCTTCCGCCGCCGAGCAGTGTGTCAGCAGTGCGCAAGTAGCAGCATTACTGCATTTACTAGGCAATCTTGTATTTTAATAACCGTTTAAATTTTGTTGATTTGTTTGCGCTCTCTGTAGATTAGTTCAGACATTCTTTGCACAACAGTTTTTAGCATGGATAGGGACTGCAACTGCTGTGGTCGGATGCAGGCTGAGTTGGCATCCCTTCGCTCCCAGCTTCAGGCAGTGTTGGCTTCGGTCACACAGCTTGAGGCTGTTGCCAATGGGCATCACTGTGGGGGTCCGGATGGGGGTTTGTCGGGGACGACCAGCTCGTCCCATGCATCCCCCGATCAGACTACGACTGTGGTTGCCCGGGATACTGCCCGCATTGAGGCTGATCCCTCACCTGTGGTAGAGTGGGAGGTTGTCTCAAGGTGTGGCAAGGGGCGAAAGACATTCCGGAGGGCTGAACGGAAGGCCTCTCTAGTTTGTCTGACGAACTGGTTTCAGGCTCTGTCTCAGGCTGATACTGACCTTCGGCCTGACATGGCTGCTTGTCCTGTTCCAGAGGTTGCCCCTCAGTCTGCAAGATCCGGGCAGTCGCAGAGGGTGGGCTTACTGGTAGTTGGGAGCTCCAACGTCAGGCGCGTAATAGGGCCCCTTAGGGAAATGGTAGCAAGAGAGGGGAAGAAAACCAATGTGCACTCCGTGTGCATACCGGGGGGAGTCATTCCAGATGTGGAAAGGGTCCTTCCGGATGCCATGAAGGGTACAGGGTGCACCCATCTGCAGGTGGTCGCTCATGTTGGCACCAATGATGTGTGTCGCTATGGATCGGAGGAAATCCTCTCTGGCTTCCGGCGGCTATCTGATTTGGTGAAGACTGCCAGTCTCGCTAGCGGGATGAAAGCAGAGCTCACCATCTGCAGCATCGTCGACAGGACTGACTGCGGACCTTTGGTACAGAGCCGAGTGGAGGGTCTGAATCAGAGGCTGAGACGGTTCTGCGACCATGTGGGCTGCAGATTCCTCGACTTGCGCCATAGGGTGGTGGGGTTTCAGGTTCCACTGGATAGGTCAGGAGTCCACTACACGCAACAAGCGGCTACATGGGTAGCAGGGGTTGTGTGGCGTGGGCTGGGTGGTTTTTTAGGTTAGATGGCCTTGGGCAAGTACAGAAAGGGCAACAGCCTCAACGGGTGTGGGGCAAAGTCAGGACATGCGGGGACCAAGCAGCAATCGGTATTGTAATTGTCAACTGTCAAAGCTGCGTTGGTAAAGTACCGGAACTTCAAGCGCTGATAGAAAGCACCGAAGCTGAAATTGTTATAGGTACAGAAAGCTGGCTGAAGCTAGAGATAAATTCTGCCGAAATTTTTACAAAGGTACAGACGGTGTTTAGAAAGGATAGATTGCATGCAACCGGTGGTGGAGTGTTCGTCGCTGTTAGTAGTAGTTTATCCTGTAGTGAAGTAGAAGTGGATAGTTCCTGTGAATTATTATGGGTGGAGGTTACACTCAACAACCGAGCTAGGTTAATAATTGGCTCCTTTTACCGACCTCCCGACTCAGCAGCATTAGTGGCAGAACAACTGAGAGAAAATTTGGAATACATTTCACATAAATTTTCTCAGCATGTTATAGTCTTAGGTGGCGATTTCAATTTACCAGATATAGACTGGGACACTCAGATGTTTGGGACGGGTGGTAGGGACAGAGCATCGAGTGACATTATACTGAGTGCACTATCCGAAAATTACCTCGAGCAATTAAACAGAGAACCGACTCGTGGAGATAACATCTTGGACCTACTGATAACAAACAGACCCGAATTTTTCGACTCTGTATGTGGAGAACAGGGAATCAGTGATCATAAGGCCGTTGCAGCATCCCTGAATATGGAAGTTAATAGGAATAAAAAAAAAGGGAGGAAGGTTTATCTGTTTAGCAAGAGTAATAGAAGGCAGATTTCAGACTACGTAACAGATCAAAATAAAAATTTCTGTTCTGACACTGACAATGTTGAGTGTTTATGGAAAAAGTTCACGGCAATCGTAAAATGCGTTTTAGACAGGTACGTGCCGAGTAAAACTGTGAGGTACGGGAAAAACCCACCGTGGTACAACAACAAAGTTAGGAAACTACTGCGAAAGCAAAGAGAGCTTCACTCCAAGTTTAAACGCAGCCAAAACCTCTCAGACAAACAGAAGCTAAACGATGTCAAAGTTAGCGTAAGGAGGGCTATGCGTGAAGCGTTCAGTGAATTCGAAAATAAAATTCTATGTACCAACTTGACAGAAAATCCTAGGAAGTTCTGGTCTTACATTAAATCAGTAAGTGGCTCGAAACAGCATATCCAGACACTCCGGGATGATGATGGCATTGAAACAGAGGATGACACGTGTAAAGCTGAAATACTAAATACCTTTTTCCAAAGCTGTTTCACAGAGGAAGACCGCACTGCAGTTCCTTCTCTAAATCCTCGCACAAACGAAAAAATGGCTGACATCGAAATAAGTGTCCAAGGAATAGAAAAGCAACTGGAATCACTCAACAGAGGAAAGTCCACTGGACCTGACGGGATACCAATTCGATTCTACACAGAGTACGCGAAAGAAATTGCCCCCCTTCTAACAGCCGTGTACTGCAAGTCTCTAGAGGAACGGAGGGTTCCAAATGATTGGAAAAGAGCACAGGTAGTCCCAGTCTTCAAGAAGGGTCGTCGAGCAGATGCGCGAAACTATAGACCTATATCTCTGACGTCGATCTGTTATAGAATTTTAGAACATGTTTTGTGCTCGAGTATCATGTCGTTTTTGGAAACCCAGAATCTACTATGTAGGAATCAACATGGATTCCGGAAACAGCGATCGTGTGAGACCCAACTCGCTTTATTTGTTCATGAGACCCAGAAAATATTAGAAACAGGCTCCCAGGTAGATGCCATTTTTCTTGACTTTCGGAAGGCATTCGATACTGTTCCACAATGTCACCTGATAAACAAAGTAAGAGCCTACGGCATATCAGACCAGCTGTGTGGCTGGATTGAAGAGTTTTTAGCAAACAGAACACAGCATGTTGTTATCAATGGAGAGATGTCTACAGACGTTAAAGTAACCTCTGGCGTGCCACATGGGAGCATTATGGGATCATTGCTTTTCACAATATATATAAATGACCTAATAGATAGTGTCGGAAGTTCCATGTGGCTTTTCGCGGATGATGCTGTAGTATACAGAGAAGTTGCAGCATTAGAAAATTGTAGCGAAATGCAGGAAGATCTACAGCGGATAGACACTTGGTGCAGGGAGTGGCAACTGTCCCTTAACATAGACAAATGTAATGTATTGCGAATACATAGAAAGAAGGATCCTTTGTTGTATGATTATGTGATAGCGGAACACACACTGGTAGCAGTTACTTCTGTAAAATATGTGGGAGTATGCGTGCGGAACGATTTGAAGTGGAATGATCATATAAAATTAATTGTTGGTAAGGCGGGTACCAGGTTGAGATTCATTGGGAGAGTGCTTAGAAAATGTAGTCCATCAACAAAGGAGGTGGCTTACAATACACTCGTTCGACCTATACTTGAGTATTGCTCATCAGTGTGGGATCCGTACCAGTTCGGATTGACAGAGGAGATAGAGAAGATCCAAAGAAGAGCAGTGCGTTTCGTCACAGGGTTATTTGGTAAGCGTTATAGCGTTATGGAGATGTTTAGCAAACTCAACTGGCAGACTCTGCAAGAGAGGCGCTCTGCATCGCGGTGTAGCTTGCTCGCCAGGTTTCGAGAGGGTGCGTTTCTGGATGAGGTATCAAATATATTGCTTCCCCCTACTTATACCTCCCGAGGAGATCACGAATATAAAATTAGAGAGATTAGAGTGCGCACGGAGGCTTTCAGACAGTCGTTCTTCCCGCGAACCATACACGACTGGAACAGGAAAGGGAGGTAATGACAGTGCCACGTAAAGTGCCACCGTTGGGTGGCTTGCGGAGTATAAATGTAGATGTAGATGTAGAACTATTTTTGCAGATGAAAGTTTGCTGAGACATCAACAGTTCCCTACATTCCCTACCAAAGGCAAAAGAATGAATCCAGTAGTATTTATCAGTGTTTTTTGTCATGGATTTCCACGCAGCTGGATGGATAAAATCAGATTTGTTGTGGGCAACTGAAGTGGCCGAACGTTGCACCATTTATATCCAATTTGATCCAGCTTCCTTGACAAATACTGGTCTGAGGCATTGCAAGAGAGACTCAGATGCGAGGTTTTCAACCCTGCACGATTCAGTGGCAAATACGGTAGCCTATGTGGATACTTTGAAAAATACCTGAACAAGACACGCTACTGGACGAACCCAATATCACAGGTAGATGTGTTAAAAATTTTGAAAAGTCATTTACCAATGCACATTAGAGAAAAATTAGTCACAACGCCAGAGCACGACACTGAATATTTTCTGCCAATGCTTGATTCTATCAACTTAATCTATGAGGAAAGACCTGTACCCATTAGAGCAACAGAAAATCAGGCATAACTACAACATAGTTATGTAAATCATTCAGTAAAACGTGATCTAAACACACAGAAAGGGTGGTACACATACCCAGAGGTAATGAGTACAGTAATGGGAACAGAAAAACAAATGATTTAAAAGAAAATATTTCAAGACAACAGGAGTAATTTCCACACATGAGCAAATTACAATCCACCATCAAAAGGCCCTATGTTGAACATAAACAGAAACAGTCAGCAGCATCAGTGGCCGATGCGTGGCAGCAATGCCATGCTTTATGCTGTACCGCAGCTGACCTTTGGGCAGCAAAATAAGGGCACAGCAGCTAACGACACAAACTGGCGAAGTGCCTACTCAGTGCAATTACCTGAAATTACTCCAGGTAATGAATTAAGTCACACTATGTGTTTGAAAAACACCAACCATTCGTAATTAAGCCCAAGGCTGTTGACCTCTCCGGGAGTGGGAGCAAAGCAAAACTACAAACATGTTTCATAAGGTTTGACAAACAACGTGACATCAAGGCTGATCTGCATCAGTATGAGTTAGATACAACAAATAATACCCAGGAAGAACAAACACAAGCAATCATTAAGGTGAAAATATTTAATATTGACACACACTTAATTTTAGATACAGGTTCAACTACCAAGCTAAAATCAAATGCATTTTTCTGTGAATTGAAGAAGAGAGGCAAATTCCCAACATTTCGTGTCCAAAATTGCAAGGTGCAAACTGCTACAGGCAGTAAGACCAAATTGGTTAAACATCAGGCATTTATTCCATTACAAATTGAACATTTTACAGTGAACTGCAATTTTCTTATAATTGACAAAATGGCTCTGAGCACTATGCGACTTAACTTCTGAGGTCATCAGTCACCTAGAACTTAGAACTAAGTAAACCTAATGAACCTAAGGACATTACACACATCCATGCCTGAGGCAGGATTCGAACCTGCGACTGGAGTGGTCGCTCGGCTCCAGACTGACGCGCCTAGAACCGCACGGGCACTCTGGCCAGCTATAATTGACAAACTTATAGTTAATTGTCTTATTGGCATGAACATGTTTAAAGATACAAAACACAGATTGACATGGGTGATGGTAAATGCCACTTTTTTTTTGTAAAGGATCAGATTTTTTTTTTCTATTCATTTAGCCACAACACCTGATGAAAGTAACAAAAACAAACCAGAGTCAAATTTAATAGTACAATATTCCTTCCCAGCTGTATATTTCACAAACAAATTTGATACTGAACAAGATGCAAACACTGAGGTTAGCTATGAGATGGTAGAGCGGAAACTAAGTGAATCACAGATACTAAATGACATGCAATGAGAAGAACTTTCTAACTTGTTATTTAAGTATGCGAATGTTTTCAGCAAGGCACCAGGAGTGGTCAAAGACTATGAATATAAATTTGAAGTCTATCCACATGAAACATTTTGTGTAATGTCAAATCCTATTCCGTGGGCAAAACGAGAGGCATTAAGGGAAGAGATTAAACATACGATTAAATGGGGTACTATACAACCTTCATTTTCACCCTATAGTAGTCCTATATTACCAGTAAGTAAACCGGACGGTTCTGTAAGATTAGTTCTAGATGCTAGAGGTATCAATAAGATTATAGTATCAGTATGCATAAGACTGGAAAACTTGGATGAACAGCTTGTAAAGTTTTACGATACAAAATGTTTCAGTATACTCAATCTCAAGATGTCCTATTGGCAAATACAGCTCCACAAAGAAAGTCGAAAATATACAGCATCTGTTAGTGGTGGCAAAAGTTACAAATTGTGTTCTACCTTTTGGACTGAACATTAGCACAGACGTGTTTGTATCTGCATTGGACAGGGTTTCAAGACCAAATTGCTTAGCGAAGTCACTGTTTATGTAGACAACATGCTAATAGCTACTCCCAATTGGTTAGAACATATCAGGCTCATTGAATAGGTGCGTCAACAATTTGCAGATTACAGAGTAACAGCCAATGTAAAAAAGTCTAATTTTGGTAGCGAGCAAGTCAGATTTTTAGGACATGTTGTGTCAGAACAAGGTATATTACCTGATCCAAAAAAAACTTGATGTCATACACAATTGTACAGCTAGAAGGAATAAAAAACAACTAAAAGACTTTTTAGGACTAGGTTTTTTTTTGTTTTTTTAAATTCATACCACAGAAACTGATGAACAGTGATGCATTACTCAATTTGTTACAAAAAAATAGTCCTTGGTTATGGGATGATAAGTGTCAGGAGGACTTTAATAACATTAAGCAGGCATTAGTCAATGCAAACATTTTCAGCCACCCTGACATGTCCAAGAATTTTTGTCTATGCACAGATGCCTCATCTCAGGTGCTGGGGGCTTGCTTGTTTCAGATGCAAGAAGAAGAAGGTAAAGAAGTACCCAAGGTCATCAGTTTTACTAGTTGCACATTATCAGAAGCAGAAAGATCTTACTTTGTGTCAGAATTGGAAAGTTTAGCTGTAATATGAGCATTTGAAAAGTCTGAATATTTCTTGTGGGGCAGGAATACCAATGTTTACTGTGACTATCAGTCAGTGTCATTTATTGTAACATGTAAACTGTTGCACCATAGATTGGCTAGGTGGTGTCAATATTTACAAGAATTAAATCTACAGAAAGAACAGATATCATCTTCATATAGATAAGGCTTACCGGCCAATGATCTTCTTCAGTGCGGATGCACTCACATTGCCCAAATTCTTATGGGAATCAGTAGATTGACTGCTGTGAGTAATGAGTATAGTGGGCAGGGGCAGTACAAATGTAGTGTGTGGACAGTAAGTTGGGAATGTGGGTCTCGTCGGGAGCATGCCAGATATAAGTCCCTGCAGTCGCACCATCCTCAGTGTCCTCGGTGGCTCAGATGGATAGAGCGTCTGCCATGTAAGCAGGAGATCCCGGGTTAGAGTCCCTGTCGGGGCACACACTTTCAACTGTCCCCATTGATATTTATCAATGCCTATAAGCAGCTGAAGGTCTGGATTTCATTGTAATTTCATTCCTCAAGAGCTGCAAGATCACCAGTGGTATCTTCTTTCGGACATGTCCAAAAGAACAGATACATCTTCATATTCACACAGAGTTAAAGAATTCCGATCCAAATGCAGGTTTGATTTCTGCTGAGTGTTAACTGAATAAAGGCTGCTTTTTCTTGGGAATAAGCTAATACCGTTAACAAGAAATGACAGTAAGGAATATAGATATTGAGAGGCCAATGTCAAAATACCCAGACTCGTGAACAGGCGTTGACAAGAGGTTCGTGAACTTACACAATTTATTGTCCAAACTGCCCGTTTATGAGCCAAAAATATCCTTTCAGAATGGGAAGAGTTACCCCAAAATATAATACCATACGACATAAGCGAATCGAAATAAGCAAAGTAGACTAATTTTTGTGTCCAATAGTAAAAACGGCAGCATTAATGCTTTGTTGCATGCAACATCCTTCACTACCTAGCTAGTGTCATTAGGTAAAATAAATATTTTAGGATTACCTGTAATATTAGAGGGCCGGCCAGGGTGGCCAAGCGGTTCTAGGCACTACAGTCTCGAACCACGCGACCGCTACAGTCGCAGGTTCGAATCCTGCCTTGGGCATGGATGTGTGTGATGTCCTTAGGTTAGTTAGGTTTAAGTAGTTCCAAGTTTTAGGGGACTGATGAGCTCAGAAGTTAAGTCCCATGGTGCTGAGAGCCATTTGAACCATTTGAATACTAGAGGGCATATCATTTATGTAACTAAGGAACAGGAGTGGCCCCAACACGGATCCCTGGGGCACCTCGCACTTGATTGTACCCCACGCAGACCCAACATCACAGACATTCTGAACATTGTGAATAATGACCTTTTGCTGTCTGTTGCTAAAGCAATAGGTGAACCAATTGTGAGCTACTCCCCGTATGCCATAATGGTCCAACTTCTGGAGCAATATTTTGTGATCAACACAATCAAACGTCTTAGCTAAATCAAAAAATAAGCTAGCATTAGAAAACGTTTGTTCAATCCATCCAGTATGTCACAGAGAAAACAGAATATAGCATTTACAGTTAAGCATCTTCTAAAGCCGGACTGTACATTTGATAGCAAATCGTGTGATATAAAATGATCAGTTATCCTCACATACACAGCCTTTTCAATAACTTTAGTGAACACTGATGGCATAGAAATTGTCTACATTATTCCTTCCTCCCTTTTTATAAAGTGGCTTTACTACTGAGTACTTCAATCATTCAGGAAACTGACCACTCCTAAAGAGGAAATTACAAATACGGCTAAATACAGGGCTAACATGTGCAGCACAGTACTTTAATATTCTGCTAGGCACTCCATCATAACCGTGAGAGTCCTTAGTCTTCGTGATTTAATTATTGACTCAATCTCCCCCTTATCTGTATCACAGAGGAGTATTTCAGACATCAGTCCCAGAAAGGCATTTCTCAAGGAAGTTATATGATTCAAATTAATGATATCAATATAATAGAGGGAAACATTCCACGTGGGGAAAAATTATATATAAAAACAAAGATGAGGTGACTTACCGAACGTAAGCACTGGCAGGTCGATAGACACACAAACAAACACACTAAATTCAAGCTTTTGCAACAAACTGTTGCCTCATCAGGAAAGAGGGAAGGAGAGGGAAAGACGAAAGGAAGTGGGTTTTAAGGGAGAGGGTAAGGAGTCATTCCAATCCCGGGAGCGGAAAGACTTACCTTAGGGAGAAAAAAGGACAGGTATACACTTGCACACACACACATATCCATCCACACATACAGACACAAGCAGACATATTTGTCTGCTTGTGTCTGTATGTGTGGATGGATATGTGTGTGTGTGTGTGTGTGTGTGTGTGTGTGTGTGTGTGTGTGTGTGCGCGCGAGTGTATACCTGTCCTTTTTTCCCCCTAAGGTAAGTCTTTCCGCTCCCGGGATTGGAATGACTCCTTACCCTCTCCCTTAAAACCCACTTCCTTTCGTCTTTCCCTCTCCTTCCCTCTTTCCTGATGAGGCAACAGTTTGTTGCGAAAGCTTGAATTTAGTGTGTATGTTTGTGTTTGTTTGTGTGTGTATCGACCTGCCAGCGCTTTCGTTCGGTAAGTCACCTCATCTTTGTTTTTATATATAAGTTATATGTTTCCCTATAGAAACTAAGTTTTTATTTAATTCACCAGCAATGCCCAGAAAATTATTGTTAAATACTGTACATATATCTGATTTTCAGTAACCTAAATATTTTTACTACAAACTGACTTTATATCATCGACCTTGTGCTGCTGACCAGACACTTCCTTCACAACTGACCATATGGTTTTAATTTTATCCTGTGAATTAGCTATTCTGTTTGCATACCACAAACTCTTTGCCTTCTTAATATCATTTTAAGCACCTTACAATACTGTTTGTAATGGGATACTGCAACTTGATTGTGACCACTTCTAATATTTTGATATAATTCCCACTTTGTTCTGCATGGTATCCCACTAGTCAGCCACCCGGGCTGCCTATTACTGCTAATACCCCATTTAGAAAGCTGCTCTCAAAGAGCATGAGAAATGTGTCAAGGAAAGCATTATATTCATCATCTATGTTATTGGCACTATAAACAGCCTGCCACTCTTGTTCCTCGACAAGGTTTAAAAAAACACTATTGTCATTGGATTAATTTTCCTACATAGTTTGTAATTACATGCAACATTTGTTTGAGTACAAAAGCCATTTAGTGTTAAAATTTGTGCATCATGGTCTGAAGGGCCATTCACCCTTTTACTAACAGAATGCCCATCTAGTAATGAAGAATGAATAAAAATATTGCATATGACTGTGCTGCACCCTAGTTGGAAAAAAAGTCTCCATCAGATCATATGAATTTAGGAGATCTTCCAACATCCTTTTTCTTGCACCATCATACACAAAATTTATATTGAAGTCACCACATATAACTAATTTCTGGTACTTCCTACAAAGTGAATCAAGAGCCCTCTTTAGCTTGAGCATAAATGTGTTTTACCAAATTCAACTGCCCCTGCACGACATTCAAATATCTGTTCAGTGCAGTGCCGTGATATGTCTATGGACTCAAATGGAATACTGTTTTTTACATACATAGCCACTCCCCCCCCCCCCCCCCCCATGAATGATTAGTCAGTACACATTATTTCCATGAAATAAAAGTTCCTCGGGAACTAGTCCATGACTGTACAAGTAACATTTCCTCATAAATCCTTGAACCAGTAGATGAGTATTTCCTTTCTTCTCTCCCAAACAAAAGAGGCTGTGCCAAGCAAAATTAGGCCAGCAATGCATAATGTTTTAGTCCTATTTCCAATTGTTTTCTCCCACCTCTACCTAAGGAAGAAATGAGCTCCCATAAGTGATAAAAGCCTATCTATAATATGAAGTATGAATGTATCATATGCTTGTATTGTATCATAATGATGTGTATGTAATTAATTTGTTTACGAAGATAAGTTAAAACTAACAAACATACTGTAGTAACAGAACCCATTTAACGAAAATTTTATGATCTTTTAAAACATAAGAAATTTACGTTCACAGTAGGAGTGATGGATGGAATGTCTGCCATAGGTATAAGCTATCATGTTATGTACATTGTTGGAACTAAATACTTGCATGAATTTTCATTGGAAACCAAACTCTTATGTGAAGGAATGAACTTTCAAGACAAGCAATTTATATAATGTTTTGGACGGCTATGTGTGTCTTTGAACAAGTAGATGCTCAAGTGTGGTGACATTAAAATGCATGTGCAATGAAATAATGTCTCAGTATCATGACTCACAACACTTGATACATTAATACGTGAACTATAGTTGTTCAAGCCAGTACTTACCTCATCGACGGATGCTGTTGGCCAGGGTTCTCTCCGCTGAAAATGCGAGTATGATGGGTAATAATGAGGCCCGGGCCAAAAAAATGCAGACCTTGAGCCACAGCATCAGATTTTGAACAATAAGTGCACACCCACTGCACTCTGAATGAAGACAAGCGCTACAGCAATTCTTTAATATGTGGTACTCAAGTGATGAAAGTGTGACACTCAATGTGAAATCAACACTAAGAAAACGAGTGCATGCACATGTGATGGTAGCAGCTAACATGTTGACCGTTAGCGACAAGTTCTTAGCTGCCAAATCTGCCAGTATGCGAAACCCGGCAGCAAGGCTGAAGCAAACTGAGCGTTATCGTCAGTGCACTAAATTCAAATATGTAATGTACTTCATTATGTATATAATCTTTTAATTTCTTGTAGAACTCCAACACACGTAGGATAAGCCAACATATCCACTCCATTAAATAAAAGAGAAGCCAACAAATAAAGGGCACCGACCCCTTACTATATGTCTCCATACCATGTCAATGCACAGTGCGGGGGCAATTGTGTTGGTGAAGGACCTCCAAGATATCATAAAGTTAAAATTTATTAAAAACAAAAAATGAAACACCGATTGACCATAAGCATTGGCAAAGACGTTAATTATGAATGTGCGGTAAGGCACAGACAAATTAAAAAAAAAAAAATGTTCATTTTTCCTTGTACATGATTTTGTTTCTGACTCTCTTATATGTAGGAGTTTCTGTTAAGATGTGCAGTTCAGAGTGTGATGGGCTGCGAGTGTTTTGTATCATATATGTTTTGGAGTAAGGGAAGATTTTATATCAGTATTAAGTATTTTTTATTAAAGTGAAGTGGAACCAAGTAAGGAGGACTTTCTAATTTTTGACATGCACTGGTGCCCTTGATGTTTGCTGCCTGCATCTACAATTGAATTTTAAGAGAGGATGTCCAATTAGCCAAAAATTGTACAAGCACAACATTTCTAAAAATGCAATTAATTTTTTTCTATTTGTGTGTATTACATATTATATTTCTTTTATTATAACACAACTCACCTCCAGATATAATTGAAAACTTAAGTTCAATAATATGTAAATTCTTCAGTCATACTGTCATCGGAGGAGACTTAAACCATCCAACAATCAGTGGTGAAAATTACGGTTTTGTAAGTGGTTGGCATGATAAAACATACTGTGAAGCAATGTTAAATGCATTCTCTGATAACTACCTGGAACAAACAAATAAACCTGACCACTCTGAGGATGTCCACATTGAAACAGGTATCGGTGACGATGGGACAATTCCAGCAACAATGTCTATCAAAGTACGAAATGTGACTAAAACAAGTATAAGGATTTATATTTTCAGCAAACTAGATGAAGAGGCAGTACTGTCATATCAGCTAGGAATTTGAAGCATTGAGGTCTGGAGAGGAGCATGTAGAAGAATTGTGGCTCAAGTTAGAAGAATAGTTGACCATGTACTTGACAGCTATGTACCTAATGGAACAGCTTATGGTCAGATGGGTCCTCCATGGCATTCAGTCAAGTAAAGAAACAAATATTGTAGCGAAATAGGTGTAAAACAAATCATAGGGCTATAGATAGGGACATGCCGAATGAAACACATTTGGCTATCAAGAGGACAGTGTATGAAGCCTTCAGCGACTATCGTAGCAGACTATTATCAAAAGATATCTGACAAAATTATAGAGAAATACTGATCATACATAAAGGCTGTTAAAGGTACCAAAGTTACTGTCCAGACACACATAGACAGAAGAGGGACTGAAATTGAGGATAGCAAAACAAAAGTAAAAAAACTGATATCTATTTTCAAATGAAAATACAGAGGTGTTGCCACATATTATTGAACTTAAGTTCTCTCTACAGTTTTCAATTATATCTGGAGGTGAGTTGTGTTATAATAAAAGAAATATAATATATAATGCACTCCTGTAAAGATGAGTGATATATAGGGTGGTCAGAAACAGCCCAAAAAGCTTGTTGGGCTCTTGCAGGGTATTTTAGGCTGAGAAATAATTGTTAAGAAAAAAAATTTACATGTTAGTTATGCCATATCCGAGTCAACTGGCATTAAAGTTAGCCAATCAGGCCATTGTATGCACAGATTTGAGTGGTCCACCAGATACAATTAGTGTTAGTTGGTCTCATAGAGTAAATGGTAACACATGAGACTGTTCAGCCTTTGGCTCAGATTCAACCCTTTATACCATCACATGTCCAATTTTTGTATTATGCTCTTGATTGATGAACACATTTGTCGCACTGTCTCCTGCAGGCCGCTTGCATTTGTGTGTGCAATGGCCCAACTGGCTAACTTCAATGCTAACTAACTTGGAAACGACACAACATGTCAAATTTTTTCTTAACAATTACTTCTCAGCACAACCTAACCTGTAACACTCTTACAACTTTTTCAGACTATTTCTGACCACTGTGCAGATATTTGTGTCAGTGGAGTCGAGAAATAGTTGAAATTGCTCAAACTGAACAGAGTTCCATGAGTAAATGCAGTTCCTATCAGATTCTATACTAAATTTGAGGCATAGTTAGCCCCTATTACAACCATAACTCACCACTGATCCACTGAGCAAACAACTATGCCCAATAGTTTGAAGAAAACACAGGTCACACACTTCTACAAGAAGTGCAGCAAAAGTGAGCCACAAAACTAGCATCCAGTGTTCTTAACATCCATTTGTTATACAATCTTAGAACATATTATGGTCTCAAACATAATGAGATATCTCGAACAGAATGACCTCCTCCATGCCAACCAGCATGTATTTTGTGTCAGTTATGTGAAATGCAACTCTCACTTTTCTCAAATGACATGCAGAAGTCTGTGGATCGAGATAGGTAACTGCCACATTTCTTGATTTCTGAAAGGCTTTTGACTTAGTATGATGTCTATGCCTAATATCGAAAATGAATTGTATGGTATATCAAGCAATATTTATGACTGAACTGAAGATTCTTGGCAGGGAGAACACAGTGTGTTATCTTCGATAGAGGGTAATTGACAAATGTAGAAGTAACTGTGGGTGTGCCCCAGGGAAGTGTGTTGGGGCCCTTGCTGTTCATGTTGTATATTAATGACTACACAGAGAAAATAGATAGTTACTGAAGACTTTGGAAGGTGATGCAATTATCTGTAATGAAGTACTGTCTGAAGAAAAAAAAAACCTGCACCAATATTCAGTTGGATGGTCAAAATATTTCAAAGTGGTGTAAAGACTGACAACTTGCTATGTGCTCAGAAATGTAAAATTGTGCACTTACCAAAGTGAAAAAAAAAAAAATAGTATCTAATGACTACAACATCAGTGATCTGTAACTGGAGTTGGTCAACTCATACGAATACCTCGGGGTAACACATTATAGATAAACTAACAGACAAACCCAGAACTGCACAGGTATTCATTTTGCCAGGTTTCAATTAGAAATGAAACAAAAAAAAAGCACTGTGTTTATGATGTAATATGCTGGACAGTTTCTTATGGTGGGCATCTCTGCGGTAGCACTCCTTCACAGCTCTGTAGATGGCGATTGTTTTTAGCTACATCCATTTGAGCTTCAAAGTTGAGTGCTGTCAAAAGTGCTGCCAGGTGTCAAGAATTTCCTAAAGTTGACTCAACTGTAGAAATATCTTAGTAGTAGAGAATAAATGTATTAAAACTTCATGTGTGATGCGGCATTTTTTCACACATCTCAGTGTTTATGACATAATATTTGTTGAACTGTATGTCAGACAATGATACATTTGTAAAGGTGCAGTTGATAGCACATGCGAATACGGTCTGCAAAATGTGCTCGTGAATAGAGATAGTAGCACAGAAGTAATAACTTTCAATGTCATGCATGACGTGGCAGTTTTTCATGAATCTAATTTTTTATGACATCTTATCTCCTGAACTTTGATAGGTATGTGGTTCTTACCCTAAGAGTTGTCGTTATTTGGCAGTAAAGAATATGAGTACCACGTGTGGTTGAAATTGGTCCAGTTATTTAGGAAGAGATGTGGAAAAACAAACACACACACATTTTTTCTAATATGTAAGGATGAAATGAAACAATTACATTACCTCAACTTTTGACTTTGGGTCCTTAACAAAGTCCTAGGGAAAACGCAATCAGCCTACAAAGGAGATCAAATTATTTCTACCACTCATTCTAGAATATTGCTCAAGTGTTTAGAACCCTTATCATATAGGGCTAAAGCAGATATTGAAAATATACAGAGAAGGGCAGCAGAAGTGGTCACAGATTCATTTGACTGTTAGAGAGTGTCACAGAGGTGCTGAAGAAACTGAGCTGGCAGACACTTTAAGACAGATGCAAACTATGCCAAAAAGGCCTGTTTACAAAATTTCAAGAAACAGCTTTAAATGATGAATTAGGAATACACAGCAACTCCATAAGCATAATTCCCATAGGGATTGTGAGAAAAAGATTAAATTAATTACAGCATACACAAAGACATTTATGCAGCTGAATGGTTAGTGCTGCTTCCTACAGTGTGGCAGGCCTCAGACCATTTCCAGTACCTCCTCTATTTTTCTGAGGGTTGGAACAGACTCCATGAATAGAGAAGGAGCAATATTGCCAGGATTCATCTATTGATAGTAATGGGTGGAGGGATAGGCACATGTTCCACATTCATAAATTGTTCCCCATACCACACTGTAGGCAGCAGTTGGCCACTGGGAAAAGGTGTAATCTGTGAGTGGTGTGTATGTTTCTTCTGTGACAATTAGAAGCCATGCTTGAAAGAATGTCATACTATAAAAAGTATTTTGGAATGTAAACAGGATATAACAGGAAGTTTATTAAATGCAACCATGTAGAAAAAATGACCTTTGTATAACACAAGTTGCTTTGAAATAATGTCACAGGACTGTAATTTCAATAATTCTTCCAGTCTGATTTTAGTATTACCATTTTGCTGCAAGGTGACTGTTTTAGTGTGACTGTTCCTTCATTTCTCTCCTTGGGCTCAAGTTCTGAGGAGTAGAAACACTATCACATTTTCTTTGTTGGTACATATACTTTATTCTTAATAGTAGAAATTAAATGACACAGTTAAGATACTACAGTTCTTCCTATATTACGACTTATTATAGATCCATTTATTTTGCACATGATGATCTTAGAAATAAATCAATTTCTTCTTTCAATTCTTGTCGAAACTTATCTGCAGTACCATGCAAGGAACACAGCTGCATTGTTCGCTCATAATCACTGTAAGTGTGCTTCTTAACAGTTGTTTGTAATAGTGCTTTTGTGTAGAATTTTTTCAATCATGGAAAGTAAAGAGATTTTGCTGCAAATACTGTGTCTTCTGAGACAATCCATTACTTATTTAAAGATGCCTATAGGCACATTATTTTAAAAGACTTACTCGCCATTCAATTTTCAGTACATGCGTTTAAAGCATCACACATTTATGATGATAACATTGGAGCTGGAACAAAAAAAAGTGTCAGTAAGCAACATTGGCTACAATACCATCATAATCTTTTTTTTTTTTTTTTTTTTGTTTTTTGTTTTTTTTTTTTGTTTTTTGCATTAGCTCATTACATTAATCATTACACACACACACACACACACACACACACACACACACACACAATACATACATACATACAAGCATTGATGTCAGTCAGTGTGTGCCCAATGGAATAAGAAATATGTTTAAAGTATCTCCCCAAGCGAGTACACTGTTTAACTAGAAATGAGTCTCAGTCTTTTGCAATCATAATTTTCATATTGGGTAATTAGAAACAAAATGAAGTAACAAAATGAAGATGATTGTTAAACTCAGGAACTGGAAAGTGCCATTGGGGTAGGGGAAGTGCCATTGAATTAGGGGAGAAGAAGTGGGATCCACGTATATGAAGATTAACAAGTAGTTAGTTGTCCACAAAAATGTGTTGTCCCTCCCTTCCTTGTGCCTACAAGGGTGACAAATGATGATTGCCTGAGTCTTTATTCTCTTTTCTGTCATCTGTTTCTCAATACCACATTTCCTAATTCTTACTCAAATTTCCATTATTGTGTCTGTAAATATAATAATTAGTAGATTTTTCTTTTTAACTATTCTTAGCATATGAGGTCTGTTCAAAGCATTCCGGAACTTTGTCCACAAAATTTTTCTGTGCTTATCTTTTACTTATCACGCATGGTCTCCTTCAAAATACTGTCCTTCACAATTAATACACTGCTCCCAATGCGATTTTGATTTCTGGAAACAGTCTTGGGATGCCTCTTGCTGGATCACATGAAGCACCCTTTGCGAATTTTCTGTTATCTTGTCTAGCATTCCAAATTTTCATGCTTTCAACAGGGCTTTCAACTTAGGAAATAAAAAAGTCTGCAGGGGCCAGGCCTGGAGAGTATGAAGGGTGAGGCAGCACAGTGATTTCGTTTTTTGTGCAATAGCCATGCATCAACAGGAATGAATGTGTGGGTGTGTTATCGTGATGCAGGAGCCATGAATTGCCTCGCCCTCATTTCGGACTGTGGTGTCACTGCCAGACACCACACTTGCTAGGTGGTAGCCTTTAAATCGGCCGCGGTCTGGTAGTATAGTTGGACCCGCGTGTCGCCGCTATCAGTGATGGCAGACCGAGCGCCACCACACGGCAGGTCTAGAGAGACTTTCTAGCACTCGCCCCAGTTGTACAGCCGACTTTGCTAGTGATGGTTCACTGCCTACTTACGTTCTCATTTGCCGAGACGATAATTTAGCATAGCCTTCAGCTACGTCATTTGCTACGACCTAGCAAGGCGCCATTATCAGTTACTATTGATATTGTGAATCATGTACCGTCAAGACCGACGTTCATCATTAATGGATTAAAGTTAAGTAATCCACCAGCTACGTCCGTTTTTCTAAATTCTAATTTCCTTGTCATGTTCCAGACCTCACGCCAACCTGCGTGAGCCAAAACGCGTGCATTTCGGCCTCCTTTAGTAAAACGGTGTTGGCTCTCTTGCCAACCACAGCACGGACCTTTTCTGTTTCACATTTTCTTGCAGGCATCGCAACATGTCCTGATAGTACCATTAGTTTACAGTTTGTCCCTGTGGCACAAATTCATGATGAACTAATCCTTCAAGGAAAACTATCAGCATGGCTTTGACATTTGACCTGGTGTGACAAGCTTTTTTTGGTCTCTGAGAACCTTTCCCAAACCACTGTGAAGATGAGACCTTGGTCTCAATATCATAACCATAGACCACATCTTATCACCAATTATGATTCTCTTAAGGCATATCTCATTCTCATTTGCACGATCCAAAAGCTCTTCACTGATTGCGAGGCAAAGGCCTTGACTCATGAGTCATGACATGAACTAGGGAGCTACACAATGCATTCCAAGATGCTGTGTCATGATTGCATGACATGATCCAACTGAAATGTTACATTCTTGTGCAATCTCTCCAACAGTTAGCCTTCGATTGGCACGCACAACTTCATTGACATTCAGTCTGGCCATTTTTAAACTATGCGAACCATTTGTAACACTGAGTGCACCTGAAGTATTCATCACTGAAGGCTTCCCGCATCATTTGGTGTGCCTCTGTAAATGTTTTCTTGAATTTCACATGAAATTCAATGCAGATGCATTGCTCCTCTAACTCTGCCATCTCGAAATTCACAAACTGCGCAACACAACATTTTACTTAATACAGCACTGAACAATAACTAACAGCCATACAACAATGAAACTTCTGGCAGTTACACATTAAACACAGGTATGTGCAGGGATGGTAACCAAATTTTGCTCCAACCCACCACTGGTGCAAAATTATGAACGTTGTGGAATCTTTTGAACAGACCTCATACACACCCACTGGTGGATGGTTCCTCCAATCATGGCAGGGCCATTCAGTAGCCTGTTGCCAACATTCATGGCAAAAGATATTGGAAATATAGTGGTTTCACCCACAAATAAGAACACATACAAAGGTGTAACCATTGTAACGTGAACACAGTTTCGATATCCCATCAAGTCAAGAGTACAAGCCAGGCCAAGTTTGTCCTGAGTGTGGAATTCAACTTACTGCAAGGAACTGCAACAGTAAATATGAGAGAGAGAGAGAGAGAGAGAGAGAGAGAGAGAGAGAGAGAGAGAGAGAGAGCTCCCAGATCTGGATTTATATGAAGTTGAAATCAATGGTGCACCGAGATTCTGATATGGGGCTATCTTTTGGTGCAGGTGAGCTGAATAGTGATGGCTCATGTCGTTGCTTTGTAAAATGTCATGGTAGCCCTGGTGGCGGTTCCAGTATAAGACAAATGGTATCAAGAGAGTAGGGCCAGAAGCAGCCCAGGTGATGATAACTCCACTGTGGGCAAGAGCCCTTCAGAAAGGCGTAATTGGTTGTGATGATGTGCTACCAGGCTGTCACCCATCTGCAGCGTGAAGATGTGGCAGCCCTGCTGTTCATGGATGGCTACCAGCACTCACGGAGATCGAAGGCGTGTGCTCGGACAGCGGTCTGTGGTGACTAAGGCGCCTGAGCTTGATGAGGGATGACAGCAGTAGCTGCAGCACTGTGCCTGGCTGTTGCCCATGCAGCAACTCCACTGGGCTCTTCTTGCCAATGGGAGTGGACATTTAAGAACTAAGAAACACACTAGCACTTCTTGTGCAAGGGCATCCCCATTGTACTACTTCATCTGAGTTTTAAAGGTCTGGTGGATGCCATGGTGCACACAAAAGTCTTGAAAGGTCTCGGAGGTGGACTGCAGTCCATTATTCAGTACCAAATCATGAGAAGGCTGTCGTAGAGAAGACCCATGTGGGGGAATGCATGTAGGTTCCACTGTTATGGAGCAACAGTTGTCAGTGTATGGAAACTGAGAATATGTATGAGTGTGGTTTGAAAATTTCTCTAAACGAAACAGAAAAAAAGTACTTAAATCACTGAAACTTTTTTATTTTTCTATATAGTCTCCTTGAAGATAAATGCCCTTGGTCCAGCGATGTTCCAGTGCCTTGATCCCATCTTGAAAATGAGTTTCCTCCAGGCTTGGAAAATAGTTGTCAACTCCGGCTATCAATTCTTCGTTGGAAGTGAATCCTCGCCCACAAAGAAAAATTCAGTTTTGGGAAGAGATGGAAGTCTGACAGAGCCATAACAGGTGAATAAGGCAAGTGTGGCAACAATTCATTACTTAGTTTGTGTAATTTTGCCATGGCAATGGCATGTGTGTGGGTGCACATTGTCTTGCTGGAAGATGACTTTTTTCTTTGCAAAACTGGCCTTTTTTCGCATATCTTTTGTTCTAATTTGTTGAGGAGGTTAGCATAGTATTTTCCAGTAATTGTTTGCCCAGTGAGGAGATAATCTACAAACATAATCCCTTTTGTGTCTCGGAACACTAATGCCATGACCTTTTCCACCAAAGGAATTGTTTGTGCTTTCTTTGGTGGAGGAGAATCAGCATGTTTCCAATGCTTTGACTATTATTGTGTCTCTGGGCTATAGTAGGGCACCCAAGTTTCATCTGTGGTCACAAACTGGTGCAAAAAATCTTGTTCATTTCTCCTAAAATGAGCCAAACATTGTTCTGAAATGTCCATTCTCATGCAGTTTTGATCCAGCATCAAGGGTTGCGGCATGCACCGTGCAGATAATTTTCTCCATTTTTAATTATTCGGTTAAAATGTGATATACCCTTTCAGATGACATCAGGCAAGCGTGAGAAATTTCATGCACTTTCAATCGATGATCCTCCATGACCATTTTCAGCACTTTTGAAATGATTTCTGGAGAAGTGATACATCTTGGCCAACCACTGTGTGGATCATCTAAGCTCTCCCGACCATATTTAAATTCATTTGTCCACTTGGAGTCCCCCAGTGTATTCTGCAAGTTGGCATGAATGTCCTTTGCTTTCATACCTTTCTTAATGAAGTACATAATCCCTGCTCGAATCTCGATTTTTTTCCATCTTTGCAAATCACTACGTGGGAGCAACAACAGAGCCACTTCAGTGCCACAACTCTCTTCCAAGAGCACTGACGTGGCACGTGTTTACAGGCAACAGTCCAATGAATATCACATGAACAACTTGTTGCACTAGCACTGACTTCTTGTGGTGATTCTGATAACTTTTCAAAACACCCTCGCATCACTGACAAGCAATCAAAATGCATCAAAGATGGGAACCGCAAAATCTGGGTTGAGACGTTTCCATGGCTGCGTGGATGCCAACCATGACAAAGAACACCAACCATGACAAAGAACATTGTTGTGGCATGGCCTGGTGACCTACCTACTTGAGACACACAGCAATTAAGTGTTCAGTTTCCCATTCAACAACAGGCCAGTAGACATACCAGTGAGCAAGTATGACTTCCCCCTGCCTTCTGTGGCTGTGATGTAAGAGCTGAGGGGCATACCACTGGAGGAAGCTGGAATGACCACCTGTGGCAGTACATGTTCCATTGTCAATAAGGTTACAATCAGGTTGTGCACAGCACAAAATAATTATAAACCAGGCCCAACACTCGAGCTGAAGGTCATTTTGGCCACACCTGCTGGATATGTTGCCACATCTGACAGAGGTCAGAATCCATGCCGATAGCATGAGCTCTCAATAGGAAAGCCATCCACTGCCTGTTGAGCTTCCTCATAGAATAAAAGCAAAAGATGCCTCCTGGTCATAGCTGGGGTCAGGACCCATAGGAAGATGTGAGAAAGCATCGGCGATGGGATGCGGAGCCATCAGGTGAAAGTGGATCTGATAATGTTCATGCCTGAGGAACAGGGCCCATCTTGTCCGGTAGATAGGTTGGGGGGTAAAAGAGGTAGACTAAAGCCTTGTGATCAGTGAGAAGATGAATTCCACACCACAAAAAACACATGAAATTTCGTGATTGCATAAATAATAGTAAGGGCCTCCTTCTTGATTTAGGAATAATTATTCTATGCCACATTGAATGTCTTGGAGGCAGACAATGTCAGCTGTTCCAAACTGTCAGGACTGTGATGGATCAGCACAGCCCCTAACCCAAACTGGAATGCCAAGACAAGCTACTTATCCAGCAGAAACGTGCATGACGAGAGGTTGAACAAAGACTGTCCTTCAAAGTCATGAATGCATGGCCACACGCAGTCTTCCAAACAAATGGCATATACTTTTTCAGTAGCCGACTAAATGGATGCACAGTGGTATCTGGTTGTGGGGTGAGTTTATGACAACATGCAGTTTTGCTCAGTAGAGCATGGAGCTCCTTCCAGTTGATGGGTTAAGGAAGAGCATCAGTTACAGTGATGTGACTGTCAGCTGGATCCCCTGAGAGGAAATTGTGTGTCCAAGGTATTCAACAGAAGGCTCAAAGAAGTGTGATTATCTAGATTGCACTTGAAACCAGCATGCAGTAGGTTCTGCAAATGCTTCTCAGTGGAGGGATCCGTGCCAGCAATATTGTCCAGATAGTTGATACAACATTGCACACATTATGGGAGTTGCTCCAAGAAGCATTGAAAATGAGCTGGAGTGTTTGCTACCCGAAAAACCAACAGTTTATAGTTAGGGGGTGTTAATGACAAGTAACTGCTGACATGCTTCATCAAGTGGGAGCTGGAGATACCCATCCAAGAGAACCAACTTTGAAAAATATTGCCCTCCCACCAGTTTTTCCACCAATTCCTCTGGATATGGGGTGGAGCACACGTCAGTCACAACCTGTGCATTGACCGTAACCTTAAAAGTGCCAGAAAGGCAGAGTTCGCCAGATAGTTTCTTGATGATCACCACCAGGGTAGCCCACTGGCTGGATGGAATAGGTTCAATCACCTCCACAGCTGTCAGCCTATCACGTTCCAAATATAACTGATTGCAGAGCCCCAGTGGAACTTACGCGATGAAAGAAACAAGGGTGCACCATCAGTTCACTTCACTAAGTCCAGGCAGAAAAGCACTATCCACCACAAGAAAGGCTAATTTGCAGACCACCACCTTGTATGCTGAATCTGCAATAAATTGTCAGAGAATGAGGATCTGTTGTCTTTTGTAGCTTACAAGATGACATGTAGCAGGAGACAACAGCAGTGCACTGAGGTGCAAATTCGTGTGAGAATTACTCATTGACAGTGCAGTTCCCTTATCTACTTGTAACTGAAGTTCCTCACTGCTGATGTGCACATTGTTGAACTACTTCATTAGAAACAGGTTGTCACACTTGGGCCAGGAATCCAACTGGCAGCCCACTACATGAGAAACTTTAAATGACTGAGCAATACCAAGGACCCCTACCAAGGTGAGGTCTTCAAATTGTAGCATCCACTGGCAGATCTCTCTATATGGGTCTGACCTAATGATAGCATCCCTGACAATAGTATCAGCATAAAACTTCTTATAGTCAGATGTAATTAAATGCTAATTTTGATCAAGACCATGTAACTACACAACCCAAGCATGATACAATTGATGAGTTTGCTTCCTGTACTGGCAAAGCTCCATTCTTGAGGAAATAACACGAGTCAAACAGTGATAAGATGTCAGTGAAGTGAAACATTTTGTCGAATGAGAAGCAAATGGGTTCCCAAAGTGTTGCCAACTTTCCTAACAATTAATATATGTGGGGTGCATTCCACAACAGAAAAAGAGCCTTAATGGCATCAGCATCTGTTACAGTGAAGTGTTGCTGTAAATGATTCACGTTTTCTTCCCAGTCCTCTGTAGTCTCACCATTGGGGAGGCAGGGAGGCAGATTTGCTTGCAGTCCAGTCAACACCCTTTCCACCATGGTCATGTGTTCTGCTGCTTCAATTCCAAACATTGCTGGCTTTCCAACTGCAGTAATCTTTGAAGCATCACCTCCATCCAAGAACACATTAGTCATCATCATCATCAACAGATTGGCAAGAAACACATGAAAGACCAACCGCCCTTGTCACCACTTGTGTAGTAATTCCAAACACGACTAAGGGCACACGTAAAGTCCTGGCCATCTTAATGTGAACACAGATCAAATATGTCTTACAAGTCCAGATTGCAAGCCAGGCCAAATCCAAGATATGAATCACAGTTCATCCCAAAGAGTAGTCTAAGCTACTATGATGAAGTACAGTATCAAATATGAGAGAGAGTGCTCTCATCTCTGGGATTATATGAAGTTAACTTGTGTCGAGGCGGTGCTGACTATTGGCAGCATGCACAGGCCCTGATGTAGTGCTGTTTTCTGATGTATGATCATGCTGCCATTGAACAGCCTTTGTTATCTCACCTGGTGCAGGTAAGTGAAATAGCAACAACTTGCATCAGCACCTTGCAAAATGTTGTGGTAGTCACAGTGGTGCTGCCAGTACAAGACTAGTGGTAAGTGATCAGAAATTTCCACAAGTAAGGCATAGTCTGAGTAGTCAAGAACTTTTAATACCACCCAAAGGCTGTTTGTGTGCCACGTATTTCCTGTTGTTTACTATTCTCACTTCCTTGTCATAAAAATGTACTCAATTCTGCTGATTACAGTGCATCAAGTTTTGCCTCACATTAGTAACACAATCATTCAAAATGCAGTGTTTTTCACACACACACACACACACACACACACACACACACACACACACACACCATTACTCATGACTGGATCGCATGATGTATATTTTAATGTCACTGGAGTGTTGTCTAAACTACATAATTACCTTACTTGATGGCTATGGCCTGGTGCGACTGGCTCGCTGTACAAAGCACCCCTTGAAAGAATTTAGTCTCACATCTATTTCACCTTCTTCCAACTGTAAACAATATCATGTATATTTTTTAGTATTTATTCACCAGAAACATTAATATATTTATTTTTTCCAACAATGTTACTAACAAAAATTGAATTGTTCAAAAAATCTTACAAATGAGGCATATTACACATTAAAACTCTAGCACAGTACATACAGCGCCAATGCTTCTTCCTCGCTCTTAAGTATCACAGATTTGTGGATAGAAAAGAAAGATAGGGCAGATGTATCAAAGTGCATCAAACGTATAAGGGACAATCAAAATGTTTGTTTCAAGGCCGTAGTCCAGAACTGGTATGCCAATCAGGTGTAATCACTGTCAGCATTGAGGCAATCATCCCCCTGTTGGACCAGGTTGAAGATACCTGTTTGGTAAAATACCATGTTTCACTGCATGAAGACGTCTGTGCTGCACATCTTTGTACCACAGGGATCAAATTGTCAACCCTGTGAGGCCTTTTTTAAGGAGCCAAAGGTGTGATAATTGCATAGGGAGAGGTCAGGACTATAGGGTTTTTGCCGACTTGAGTTGGCATAACTTCCTCAGTATGACATTTGCAATACGTATATATGCATTATCATGAACCAGCAGTGAGGAACTTGGCACACCATTTCACAATGGTGGATTTTTACAGACATGTTGTTGCCTTCTACACATTCTTCATTCTCAAATGGATTTCTACCAGTGTTTGACCTTTGGCATTCAAGAAAAGAAGAACAGCATGTTGGTCCTGTTTGGACACATTTGGTAATAATGTCACCATAGTTCACATTTCTACACGTCAGAAAGACACAAGCACCACACTATTCCATTGCCTACATGTCAATGCTTGTATACCCACATATATGCTGTAGCAACTCCATCTAAAGGAAACTTATATTGTCCTTCATTTTCTTAGTGAAAAGGTTACAGAAATAGGACTATTTGAGTATCAAGTCTAAACATCTAAGACCAATATGAAGAATGAGAAAGAGAGAGTGGCACAGAGAAATCATTAGCAAAATTATAACAGGTGAGATTTAAGAATGTGAAAAGTTAGGAGTGACAGAAAAGAATGATAGACCAATAGTGGAGGTATTTACAGAAAAAAGACAGTCAGCCATGTACGGGGTCATATAAAAGTGAAATAAGTGTGCAGAAAAAGTAAACAAATGCAGTGGTTTTAGTACAGATTGCATTAAATGAAGGGTTACATAGGTGAAGAAAGTACAACAAATTATTCTAGACAAAAAATTAGTCATCTCCAGAACACATCAAGTTAATACAGTGTAACACCTCCATTAGCTTTTATAATTACTTTAATGTAGCCTCGATGAGTCCATAAGTTTTTTCGGGACACACCAGGTTGAAGCCACTCACTGATGATTAGATCCTATCAAGGCATCAAATTGCAAGCACATTGATTGGCACATTTCAGTTGCTTTTCCAAATAGTTGCAGACATCCCCTGTGGGGGTTAATATCAGGTGATTTAAGTTGGACAGTCAGGTGCAATAAGAAGCTTGAGTATTTGTCAAACCAGGAAAGTATGATTGCAGTCCTGTGAACACAGGTCTTGTCATCTTGGAAGGAGGGATTGTCCACAGTAGACTCATCATGAAGATTTATAAGAACAGAAAACACTTGCTCACTGGGATTGCTGAAACAAATATCCTTGTTCACATTCATGGCAGGCAGCATGAGGGACCAAGGCATGGAATGGGAAATGTCCAAACATCACAGAACCATCTCTACACACCAGCTTTAAATGATTACTCCAGGGTTATACTACAACCCCCTACATATCGCTGACATAGAGATCATGAGGATAAGATTAGAATAATTAATGCACGCACAGAGGCATTCGAACACTCGCTCTTCCATGTTCCATACGTGACTGGAACAGGAAGAAATCCTAATAACTGGTACAATGGGACACAACCTCTGCCATGCACCTCACAGTGGTTTGCAGAGTATAGATGTAGATGCAGGTTAAACACCTCATAGGGCTGATAGTGCATCATTTGAAAAGTATCAGAATTGTGACTTGTCAGAACACACTACTTGCCTCCAGTCAGTTACTGTCCAGTTTTTGTCTTGTTTGACCTGTTGAAGACATACAGCATTATGTGTAGCTATGAGAAATGGCCTTTTGTGAGGTACCTGATTCCAAATGTCCATTGCATGCAATTTCATTCACAGTGAGTGCATGGAAGCTGGCTGAGATAGACTTGAGTTCACTGACAGAGCAATTCCTGTCCAGTTTGAAAGTGATTGTCATTGATGCTTGTCTCTTGTCCCTGTTGGTTGAAACCTTTTTAGGACCACTGTTCTTACCTTGTGTTACGTGGCTTGCAAACACAATGGACTGTCCAGATGGTTAGATTAACAAATTGACCAACTTTTATTACACTGGTTGGTCATGGGCACGTTCAAACAAAATAGCTCCTTTCTGCCATTCTGTCACATCTCCACATCACCTCACCGTACTGATACAACTGATGAGACATACATATCACTTCACTGCCGTGATCTACATCATCAGTGTTGGAGGAACATATGACTGTATGGCACATGTTATATGTGATCTACAACACACTAAAGTGACCAACAAGCTCTTTCAAGGGGTGACAAATATTTTTCAAAAAATGTGTAAATCTAAGCTGGTTCTATTCATCCATAACATTAAGAAGGTCGTAACAGCAGTGTATATGTTGAGGACATGTTCTTTGACTCCTGGAAGGGAATGTTGTAGGGCTATTATTGTTCCTTATGTTGAAAAATAATTTGACGGATAATGTTAGAAGCTCGATAAGATGATTTGCTGTCACAGTCACAAGTAATTTGACTCTCAACATAAACAAATGTAATACAGTTTTGATAAATACATGGATAAACAATTTATTGGTAGATTATATGATTGATGATAAACAAATAGAGAGTCATAGTCATAAAATATCCAAGAGTATGCTTCCAGAATGATCACAAGAACGACAGCATCAAAATACTTGTAAGAAAGGTAGAATGCATAACCCTAAGGAAATTTATTTCAGTCATGAAAGAGGAACCTATCACAAATATTGTTTAATTGGCTCTTGGGAAATGCTTGTTTAGGACCATACGTGAAATGTTTAACAGAGGATGCAGAGAAGGTACACAGAAGAGCTAATTTAATAAGCAGATTATAGATAGGCTCATTGAAGTCATGTGTCAGAGGCTATAAGAAGAACATTGTGTAGAGTTGAAATTCGAGAAACACATGTTCCAGAAAAGTGAAGAAACAACTTACTTCCTCCCTCATACGTCCAACAGAATGAATTACTATCAAAATCAGAGCAATCTAAGCTCGTGCAAAGGTTTACTGATTGTTGTTTGGCTGCTCACTGTTTGTGAGTGGAACCTAATATGGATATATGAAATGGTATGTAAAGCACTCTCTGTGCTACACCATTAAGTGTCTTGTAGTATATTGATGTAAATATAGAGATAGCTGCTGGGATGTCACCAGACCTCATACTGGCTGCCATCATCATGATCAAGCACAGGATGAGCAAGACATTTGATCATAGGTAAATTGTTGGTGCAAAATGGGTGGGACACTCCATCTTTGCAGTTGTGCAGACAGTGAGTGTTTTTGTATGCCGTTGTAGAAAGCTGTACCACATTCATTCCCGGAAATCACAAGTACCAAAGTCACTAGCTGTAAGTATAAGCTGGCATACACAGCTAAACCAGATAGTACTGTGTACAGTGATGACTAATTTTATTATTAATGTGATTACATAAACTACAAAATGCATATTTTTTAGTTTTTAAGCCACATATTAATGTGATATGTTTTATTGATATATTTCCATTTTATGATATGTCTATTACTAATTATACATATTCATAAATTATGAAATTTATGCAGTCTGTCAATTCATGACTGGTGAATGATTAAGCTGTAATAAAAAAGATAACAATAATAATGATATAATGGTTGGTTGGTTTGTTTGGAGACAAAGGGACCAAACTACAGGGTCATCAGTCCCACAATATAATGTAAAGGATAGTTGCTACTACCATATAGCAAATATGCTGAATTGCAGAAAGGCACGACAAAAAAACTGTCAAAAAGTTAGCTTTTGGCCAACAAGGCCTTTGTCAAAAGTAGACAATATACACTCATGCATACACTCCCGCAAAGGCAACACACACACACACACACACACACACACACACACACACACACACACACACACACACAACCACCGTCTCTGGCAGCTACAGCCAGACTGCGAGTAGCAGAGAATTATGGGAGAGGGAGCACACACACACACAACCACCGTCTCTGGCAGCTACAGCCAGACTGCGAGTAGCAGAGAATTATGGGAGAGGGAGCTGTGTGAGGGTAAGGAGGAGGCTGTGGCGGGGAGGAGAAGGGATAGCATGGTACAGGTGGGGACAATAAAGTGCTGCTGGGAGCATGCAGGGACAAGGTGGAGAGTCAGGCAGCTAGGTGCAGTCCGCAGATTAGATGGAGGGTGGGGAAAAAGGGGAAGGGTAGTGGAAAAGGAAAGAAGTGAAAGGACTGGGTGCATTGGTGGAATAGAGGTCTGTGTAGAGCTGGAATGGGAATAGGGATGGGGCTAGATGGGTAAGGATAATGACTAACGAAGGTTGAGGTCAGGAGGTTTACGTGAACATAGGGCATATTACAAGGAGAGTTCCCATCTGTGCAATTCAGGAAAGCTGGTGTTGATGGGAAGGATCCAGATGGCACAGGCTATGAAGCAGTCTTCGAAATGAAGGACATAGTGTTGGATGGCATGCTCAGCCACAGGATGGTCCCGTTGTTTCTTGGCCACAGTTTGTTGATGACCATTCATGCAGACAGACAGCTTATTGGGTATCATGCCCACGAAGAATGCAGCACAGTGATTGTAGCTTAGCTGGTAGATCACATGACTGGTTTTGCAGGTAGCCCTGCCTTTGATGGGATATGTGATGTTTGTGATAAGACTGGAGTAGGTGGCCATGGGAGGATGTATGGGACAGGTCTTACTCTAGGTTTGTTACTGGAATATGAGCCATGAGGCAAGGGGTTGAGAGCAGAGGTTGCATAGGGATGGATGAGGATATTGTGTAGGTTTGGTGGGCAGCAGTACATCACTGAGGGA
The DNA here is from genome assembly GCF_021461395.2 of Schistocerca americana. Lineage (NCBI taxonomy): Eukaryota > Metazoa > Arthropoda > Insecta > Orthoptera > Acrididae > Schistocerca > Schistocerca americana. The sequence continues at coordinate 613,291,966 of NC_060119.1, read as the reverse complement.
GGAGTGGGAAAAAATAGTGGGTAGGATATTTCTCATTTCAGGACATGATGAGAGGTAGTTGAACCCTGGCAGAGAATGTAATTCAGTTGCTCCAGTCCTGGGTGGTGCTGACTCATGAGGGGAATGCTCCCCTATGGCTGGATGGTAGGGCTTTGGGGGGTGTTGGGTGACTGGAAAGATGAGACATGGGAGATCTGTTTTTGTAGGAGGTTATTCCCATTCCATTGCTACACAGACCTCTATTCCACTAATGCACCCAGTCCTTTTACTTCTCTCCTTTTCTGCTAAGCCCCTCTCTCTCCCCTGCCCTCTGTCTAACCACAGACTGCACCTAGCTGCCCCACTCACCACTTCGGCCCTGTACACTCCAGCAGCACTTTACTGTCTGCAATGCCTACCCTACTCTCTCTCCCCCTTCCTGGCTGAGGCTCCTCCTCACCCACACCTGGTTACCTATCCCATAATGCTCTGCTGCTTGCAGTCTGGCTCTAGCTGCCACAGACTGTGGTTATGTATGTGAGAGTTTTGTTTGCATGAGTATGTGCATGTGTGTATCTTGTTTACTTTTGACAAAGGCCTTGTTGGCGAGGAAAGCAAACTTTCTGCAATTCTGCATCTCCACTATAAGGTGAGTGCTAAATATCCTTTATATTCCATCCTGGAATTTCCCTCATTAGATATTAATAGTAGGTATTTGAATTGTCTAGCACACTATTGGTACTTGTGTTCATCGTAGAGGGGCTGATGAAAATGAGAGGTGGTATACAGACTGGCTACTAATACATTTTTGAAAAATTCTGGTGAGAAAATGATACAGACTTTGTCATTAGATAAAGATTTTGTTTTTACTTCTTTTGTGAATATGGAAACATGGAGAAAAAATAGTATAATGGACAAACAATGTAGCCTTTTAACAACAGCAATTACACTACTATTCTCCTTTGATATATGAAAAGGAGGCATGACTGCCTCTCCATTCTTTCTAGTGCTACAACTCACCTGATCTGGCTGATAAATTTCATGATAACAAGATGGAGAAACACATTCTCTGACACAGTTCACACGAGTTATGCCAGACAGATCTACACAAGATGGGCTTTGTTCACAAGCAGATTCAAACTCACGGAATGACATTTCCTGTAAAGAAGGAATGCTTTAAATCATAACTAATCACAACTTTCAACGAGATGGTTTGGTTATGTCTAAAAAACAAAACAAATTATATTCTTCTCGAATAAACCACCAGTAAATTCCAAAACAGTGCTTGAAGGTTATATCCTCAAGTGACGGTGTGAGATTTCACATCTGTGAGATGTATAATTTAACTACAGATTGCATAGTATTGCACGGAACTGGGGACCTAGAAACGACAGAGCGGCTTTGTCCCCCACTGTAGCCTGCAGTGGTACACAACCCCACACCAGGCTACAGCAGTCCACTCACCACACTGGCACCCTATACCAAACCCATGGTTATTGTGCGGTTCGGCCTTCAGTGGACCCCCCCGGGAACATCTCACACCAGAAGAGTGTAAACCAATGTTTGTGTGTTAGAGTAATTATGGTGTACACGTACGTGGAGAAAGTGTTTGCACAGCAATTGCCGACATAGTGTAACTGATGTGGAATAAGGGGAACCAGCCAGTATTCGCCAAGGCAAATGGAAAACTGCCTTAAAAACCATTCACAAACTGGCCAGCACACCAGACCTTGACATTTATCTGCCGAGCGGATTTGTGCCAGGGACCGGCACACCTTCCCAGCCAGAAAGCAGTGCATTAGACCACATGGCTAACTGGGCAGGCTAACTACAGATACTAACTTCATGATAAAAACTGATAAATTACTTCATATAGGTCAAACAACAGAAATTGTTTACAGTGACTACCTAATTCCTATGTTACCGCACCAGCTCCCTGAGCAGATTTGGAGATATTGACTACCACTAGTTTTGTTTCTTGAAAACTAAGGAAATGATGGGAACCACAGCAGGGTGTTTAGCCTAAGCCTTGAAAAAAATTGGTGATATATCAAGAAGGTAAAATAGCCCCCCTTTGGTTCTCCGGACAGAGACTACTTAGGAGGATGTTGTCATCAGGAGAAACAAAACTTGCATTATATGCATTGGATCTTGGAATGTTAGATCCTTTAGTCAGGTATGTAGGATAGAAAATTTAAAAAGGGAAATGTCTATGTTGAAGTTAGATATAGCAGGAATTAATGAAGTTCGGTGCCCGAGGGAACAGGACTTCTGGTCAGTTGAATACAGGATTATAAATACAAAGCCAAAAAGAGCTAATGCAGGAATTAGTTTGCTAATAAATAAGAAAATTGGGATGCTGGTAAACTACTATGAACACCACAGAGAATGCATTGTCACAGCCAAGAGAGGCACAAGGCTCACACCTACCACAGCAGTACAAGTTCATATGCCAACTAGCTCCACAGATAATGAAGACATTGAAGAAACATATGATGAGAGAGAAGAAATTATTCAGACAGTTGAGGAAGACAGGCAGACAAAAATTTAATTGTAATGAGAGGCTTGACTTTGATAGTCGCAAAAGGAAGGGAAGGAAAAATAGTAGGTGAGTATGCGCTTGGGGGAAAGACAGGAAAGAGGAAGCCATGAGTGAGATGGGGCAGTGGTTAGCACACTGGACATGTATTTGGGAGGATGACTGTTCAAATCTGCGTGTGGCCATCCTGATTTCAGTTTTCCATGATTCCCCTAAACCATTTCAGGTACATGCCAGGTGGTTCCTGTGAAAAGGCACAGCTGATTTCCTTCCCCATCCTTCCCTAATCTGATGGGACCAATGGCCTTGCTGTTGGGACCCCTTCCCAAAACCAACCAATAAAAGAGGAAGCTGACCAGTAGAATTTTGCACAGAACGTAATTTAATCATTGCTAATGCCAGATTTAAGAATCATGAAAGAAGGTAGTACACATGAAAGACATTTCCAAAGGCAGATGTAGATTCTTGACCAATATTTATTAGTTATGAACTGTAGATTAAAACCGAAGAAATTGTAAGACGGTAAGAAATTAAAAACAAGAGGTTATTGAGAGTTTCAGAGGGAGCATCAAGTAACAGTTGGCTAGAACAGGGAAGGGACTACAGTAGAAGACGAATGGGCATTTTTAAGAAATGAAATAGAGAAGGCAGCAGAGGATCAAATAGGTAAAAGCCAAGGCCTAGTACAAATTCTTGGATAACAGAAGAGATACTGAATTAAATTGATGAAAGGAGAAAATTTAAAAATGAAGCAGACAAAACGGAATACAAATGTTTAAAGAAATGAGATTGACAGGAAGTGCAAAATTGCCAAGCAGTAGTGGCCAGAGGACAAATACAAGGATCTAGAAACTTATTTCACTAGGGAATAGATAGATACAGCCTACAGGAAAATTAAAGAGGTCTTTGAAGAAAAGAGAAGCAACTGTATGAATATCAAGAGCTCAGATGATAAACCAGTCCTATCAAAGTAGGGAAAGCTGAAAGGTGGAAGGTGGAAGAAGTATATATGGTCTGTATGAGGGAGATGATCTTGAAGGCAGTATTACAGAAAGGGAAGTGAATGTAGATGAAGATGAGAGGGAAGATATGATAATGCGAGAAGAATTTGACAAAGCTCTGAAAGATCAAGTCAGAAAAAGGCCCTGGGGGTAGATGATATTCCTTCAGAAATATTGATAGCCTTGGGAGAGCCAGTGATGATAGAAATCTTTCATCCGGTGCCCACAATGTATGAGACAAGCAAAATACTCTCATACTTCAAGTAGAATGTAGTACTCATTCCAAAGAAAGCAGTTGCTGACAGGCATAAAAATTACCGACCTATGAGTTTAATAAGTCATGGTTGCAAAATACTAACACAAATTCTTTACAGAAAAATGGAAAAGATGGTAGAAGCCAATCTTGTGGAAGATCAGTTTGGATCCCAGAGAAATGTAGGAACACTGACGAAATACTGATGCTATGACCGATCTTAGAAGATAAGTTAAGAAAAGGCAAACCTACGTTTCTAGCATTTGTAGACTTAGAGAAAGCTTTTGATAATGTTGACTGGAATACCCTTTCAAATTCTGAAGGTGGCAGGGGAAAAATACAGGGAGCAAAAGGCTATTTACAACTTGTACAGAAACCAGATGGCAATTACAAGAGTCGAGGGATATGAAAGGGGAACGGTGGTTGAGAGGGGAGTGAGACGGGGTTACAGCCTATCCCCAATGTTGTTCAATCTGTCCATTAAACAGGTAGTAAAGGAAGTAAAAGAAAAATTTGGAATAGAAATCAAAATTCAGATGCAATAAATAAAAACTTCTAGGTATGACAATTACATTGTAATTCTGTCACAGACAGCAAAGGATTTAGAAGAACAGTTGAATGGAATGGACTGTGTCTTGAAATGAGGATATAAGATGAACACCAGCAAAAGCAAAACAAAGATGATGGATTGTAGTTGATTGAAATCAGGCCATGCTAAAGGAACTAGATTAGGAAATACAGACTATTAAAGTAGTGGACGAGTTATTAGGGCAGCAAAATAACAGATGATGGCTGAAATAGAGAGGATATAAAATGTAGACTGGCAATGGCAGAAAAAGCATTTCTGAAGAAGAGAAATTTGTTAACATTGGATGTAGATTTAAGCGTTAGGAAGTCTTTCCTTAAGGTATTTGTCAGGAGTGTTGCCATTTATGGAAGTGAAACATGGACAGTAAACAGTCTAGATAAGAAGAGAATAGAGGCTCTCAGAATGTTGTGCTACAAAAGAGTATTGAAGGTTAGGTGTGTTGATCATGTAATTAATGAGGCACTGAATAGAATTGGGGAGACAAGATGTTGCGGACTGGCAAGACAGCCAATCCACAATGACGGGTAGCCGAAAGGCACGCGTTTAGCTCACGCAGGCTGGCGTGAGGTCTGGAACAGGTCAAAGTCTTATAGTAGCAAAAATAGTACGTGATTTCTGGAATACTTAACTTTAATCCATAATTGGTGAACATCAGTCTGACGGTACATGCATCACAAGATAAATAGCAAATGATAATGGCACCTTGCTAGGTCGTAGCAAATGACGTAGCTGAAGGCTATGCTAACTATCGTCTCGGAAAATGAGAGCGTAATTTGTCAGTGAACCATCGCTAGCAAAATTGGCTGTACAACTGGGGACGAGTGCTAGGAAGTCTCTCTAGACCTGCCGTGTGGCAGCGCTCGGTCTGCAATCACTGATAGTGGCGACACGCGGGTCCGACGTATACTACCGGACTGCGGCCGATTTAAAGGCTACCACCTAGCAAGTGTGGTGTCTGGCGGTGACACCACACAAGAAATTTGTAGCACTACTTGACTAACAGAAGGGGTCAGTTGATAGGACACATTCTGAGACATGAAGGGATCTCCAGTTTAGAATTGGAGGGAAGTGTGGTGGGTAAAAATCATAGAGGGAGACCAAGGAATGAATACAGTAAGCAGATTCAAAAGGATGTGGACTGCAGCAGTTATTCGGAAATGAAGGGGCCTGCACAGGATAGGGTAGCATGGAGAGCTGCATCAAACCAGTCTTTGGACTGAAGTCCACAACACCGATGAAAACAACAATGACAATAACAACACGAAATTGGCAATGTTTACAAAATATCCAGAAAATTGGGATTTTTCCCTGTTCTCATGTAAAAATGTCAGTAATCTGAGGGCAACAGTTACATAATATTGGTAGCTGAGTTGAATGTTGAAATTGGACTTAAGAATTTTGAAGAGCAGCTGGACAGAATGGACAGCATCTTGAAAGGAGGATATAAGATTACAACAACAAAAGCAAAACAAGGATAATGGAATGTAGTCAAATTAAGTCATGTAATGCTGAGGGAATTAGGTTAAGTAATGAGATGTTTAAAGTAGTTGGTGCGCTTTACTATCTGGGCGACAAAAAAAAAAAAAACTGATCATCACCGAAGCAGAGAGGATGTACAATGTAGACAGAAAATAGCAAAAAAGTCATTTCTGAGGAAGATTGAATATAGACTTGAGTGTTAGGAAGTCTTTTCTGAATGTATTTGTCTGGTGTGTAGCCATGTGGTAAAACATGGATGATAAACAGTTTAGAATTAAGAAGAGAGTAGAAGCTTTTGGAATGTGGTGCTATAGAAGATAGAAGAATGCTGAAGATTAGATGTGTATATCACGTAACTAATGAGGAAATGCTGAACAGAACTGCGGAGACAAGAAATTTGTACCACAACTTAGCTGGAAGAAGTGATTAGTTGATAGGACATATAGTGAGACATAAGAGATCACCAGTTTAGTATTGGAGGGAAATTTGGGGGGGGGGGGGGGGGTTGGTATCAAAATTGTAGAGAAAGACCAAGAGACTGATACAGTAAGCAGCATCAGAAGGTGTAGGTGGCAATAGTTATTCCCAGTTGAAGAGTCTTGCACAGGATAGTATAGCAAGGGTAGCTACATCAAACCATTGTTTGAACTTATATAATGTGTGAAACCTGTGATTGCCACTCATATGATCCATTCAAATTGCATAGTATGTTTGCAACTAGTAGTAGTGTAAGTGCGTTCTGGCATATTACAACTGAGTACACTACACACACAAATGAGACAATACTGCACTAAAACATTTGTGTCCAATGATAAAATAAGGTGAAGCAGAAGCTGAGCTTAAGTATGGTCTGATAATTTTGTTTTAGCTACTATTTCATCTGGAGATCTGTCTCATCTGAAAGACAACTGCAAGAGTGATATAAAGTAAATTCATAATTTGTTTAAACAAAAATTGTAAAAATTAAGTTGTTAGATCACTGTGTAAACTTAGTGTCTCTAAAAGTGAAACTGTGTAATAGTGTAACAGTCAGATTGATAGCTAAATGATAAAGCCAGTGATATAATAATGAGAGAAAAGGAGAACTGTAGAAAAATTTAAAAACTAAGTAACCACAGGCACATTGGTTTTGTCTGTTACAATTCATAGTTATCTGTTAGCTCTGTGTAGCCTTGTATACAAAATGCTGTGTAAATTATCCTTCTCCCTGTCTCATTTATATTTGTTTTTCATTATTTGCTTTTACTGATGACAAAGTGTAGCGATAAAAAGGGCCAGACATGTTCATACCAGGAGAATAATGCATCACACTTACCTTGCAAAACTCATACTGTACAATTCCAAACAAAGCAACATGACTTACAGATACCAGAAGTAGAGCTCAGTGGATGAGAATGTGTGAAGTTACTTGGCATCTAGGTTTGTAATAAACTGAGGTGACACCTGTGTTTAGATAATTCAGTCAAAAAGCTTAGTTCTGCCTCCTTTGCACTTAGAAATCTCACTCATTGTGTTGATCAGCAATTAAGATTGTCAGCTTACCTTCATGCAGTACTGTCCTATGGTATTTTCTTCCAGATGATAAGATAAGGTCAAAAAAGTAATTACTGACAGAGATCTGCAGCAAGAATATTGTGTGAAGTTAATGTCTGAACGTCAAAATCTTGCAGAAACCTTACAAGGTGCCTAGCCATTCTTACACTGTACCAATACATTTACTCTATAATTGTATCCTCAAATAATAACAATGAGTTTAGGAGGAACTGTGTAATTTATAACTACAATACTATGAGTAAAAATAATTTACCAATGGACTACACATCCCTTCCTAAGCTTCAGAATGGAGTCTTATGCTCGGATGCGAAATTCCATAACAATTTGCCAGTACACATCAGGAAGGAAATTTAAAATCCTCTGATATAAAAAAAAGTAAAAAAACATCTTTTTTAGTGATTCATTCTAGAATTTATCAGTGTGTTTGGAGATACGAATTCATTTTGTGCATACCGTAGCTCTAATGTATGTATTAAACAGAGCTTGAGATTGTCCATCTATAGACAGCTGATCTTCCTCCATGAACCATGGACCTTGCCATTGGTGGGGAGGCTTGCATGCCTCAACGATACAGATAGCCATACCATAGGTACAACCACAACTGAGGGGTATCTGTTGAGAGGCCAGACAAACATGTGGTTCCTGAAGAGGAGCAGCAGCTTTATCAGTAGTTGCAGGGGCAACAGTCTGGATGATTGACTGATCGGGCCCTGTAACACTAACCAAAACGGCCTTGCTGTGCTGGTACTGTGAACAGCTGAAAGCAAGGGGAAACTACATCCGTAATTCTTCCCAAGGGCATGCAGATTTACTGTATGGTTAAATGATGATGGCGTCCTCTTCGGTAAAATATTCCGGAGGTAAAATAGTCCCCCATTCAGATCTCTGGGTAGGGACTCCTCAAGAGGATGACGTTATCAGGAGAAAGAAAACTGGCATTCTATGGATCAGAGCGTGGAATGTCAGATCGCTTAATTGAGCAGGTAGGTCAGAAAATTTAAAAATGGAAATGGATAGCTTAAAGTTAGATATAGTGGGAATTAGTGAAGTTCGGTGGCAGGAGGAACAAGACTTCTGGTCAGGTGACTACAGTTTTATAAACACAAAATCAAATAGGGGTAATGCAGGAGTAGGTTTAATAATGAAACTTCCTGGCAGATTAAAACTGTGTGCCCGACCGAGACTCGAACTCGGGACCTTTGCCTTTCGCGGGCAAGTGCTCTATCAACTGAGCTACCGAAGCACGACTCACGCCCGGTACTCACAGCTTTACTTCTGCCAGTACCTCGTCTCCTACCTTCCAAACTTTACAGAAGCTCTTCTGCGCAGAAGAGCTTCTGTAAAGTTTGGAAGGTAGGAGACGAGGTACTGGCAGAAGTAAAGCTGTGAGTACCGGGCGTGAGTCGTGCTTCGGTAGCTCAGTTGATAGAGCACTTGCCCGCGAAAGGCAAAGGTCCCGAGTTCGAGTCTCGGTCGGGCACACAGTTTTAATCTGCCAGGAAGTTTCATATCAGCGCACACTCCGCTGCAGAGTGAAAATCTCTTTCAGGTTTAATAATTAATAAAAAAAATAGGAATGTTGGTAAGCTACTACAAACAGCATAGTGAATGCATTATTGTGGCCAAGATAGATACGAAGCCCATGCCTACCACAGTAGTTCAAGTTTATATGCTGACTAGCTCAGCAGATAACGAAGAGACTGATGAAATTTATGATGAGATAAAAGAAATTATTCAGATAGTGAAGGGAGACGAAAATTTAATAGTCATGGGTGAGTGGAACTCGATAGTAGGAACAGGGAGAGAAGGAAATGTAGTAGGTGAATATGGAATGGGGGTAAGGAATGAAAGAGGAAGCCGCCTGGTAGAATTTTGCACAGAGCATAACTTAATCATAGCTAACACTTGGTTCAAGAATCATAAAGGAAGGTTATATACATGGAAGAAGCCTGGAGATACTGACAGGTTTCAGGTAGATTATATAATGGTAAGACAGATTTAGGAACCAGGCTTTAAATTGTAAGACATTTCCAGGCGCTGATGTGGACTTTGACCACAGTCTATTGGTTATGAACTATAGATTAAAACTAAAGAAACTGCAAAAAGGTGGGAATTTAAGGAGATGGGGCCTGGATAAACTGACAGATCCAGAGGTTGAAGAGAGTTTCAGGGAGAGCATTGGGGAACAATTGACAAGAATGGGGGAAAGAAATGCAGTAGAAGGAGAATGGGCAGCTTTGAGAGATGAAATAGTGAAGGCTGCAGAGGATCAAGTAGGTGAAAAGACAAGGGCTAATAGAAATCCTTGGGTAACAGAAGAGATACTGAATTTAACTGACGAAAGGAGAATACAAAAATGCAGTAAATGAAGCAGGCAAAAAGGAATACAAACGTCTCAAAAATGAAATCGACAGGAAATGCAAAATGGCTAAGCAGGGATGGCTAGAGGATAAATGTAAGGATGTAGAGGCATATAGCACTAGGGTTAAGATAGATACTGCCTATAGGAAAATTAAAGAGACCTTTGAAGAAAAGAGAACCACTTGCAGGAATATCAAGAACTCAGATGGAAAGTAGGGAAAGTAGAAAGATGGAAGGAGTATATAGAGGGTCTATACAAGGGCAATGTTCTTGAGGACAATATTGTGGAAATGGAAGAGGATGTAGATGAAAATGAAATGGGAGATATGATATAGCGTGATGAACTTTGAGAACAGCAGGTGTATATCATGGTGGTAGAAGGTTAATGTGAGATCCTCATTCTGTTAAAAGAAGGTTGCCTATAAGGAGCTTGCAAATAAAAAAGGAGTAATTGATAAATTGTTGTGATGCGCATTACACATGTTACAAGAGCAGAAAACTAAAATGATTGGATTTTATAAATGAAAGCAGATAAAAATCAGAGACCAAAATAATGTAAGTTTTTCAGTTCATCACATGCTGTAAGTCACTAAGGTAATGATAGGAACATAAAAGAACTGAGCTGTGTAGCTGCACTGGGGAAACAAAAGAAATATAGATGAAGGTAAACTCTTCCCTTAAGGGTAGATATGTCACTGGAGAATAAATTCTACAACTGGAGTAACTATTTTAAGTTGTAGTATGTATTAAAATATCTACTTATTGCATCTGTAGCTTGTCATGGAGATGACCTTATAAGTAATTAAATGTGGCCCTGTATTCTTAAAAAAGAAGCAGTGCTGAGTGTTTTGTTAATTTCAGGTATAATAATTGCTCTTTTACACATTTGAATGTACAATAGTGCCAACATTTTTCTGTCAATATTTTTCATTCAGTGATTCTAATAAAGTTCAATGAAAATGGTTTAGTATATCAGTATCATATATTAGTATCGTTTTCTTGAATTTTAATGCATATTATACTGTACTGTAATTGCTGTTCTCAGTATGGTAGTAACTGCTCCTTTCTGGCAGCAGTAAATGTGAAATATATGTTGAAGTGACAAGCCTACATTAAATACATGCTTCTGTGATGTAGCTGTTGGTATTGTCTTGTTTTCATTAGCAGTGTTTGCAGAAATTCTGTGATTAAAGTATATGGTAAATAAAATTTTTGGCTTTTGTTCTGAGGAGTGCTGTTAGAAACTTATTAATGTCCTTCCCCTATTTTTCAAATGTTTCTTTAGGTCCACGTGATTCTATTTATGACACGCAGCACCTAATTTTTTTGCTAAATGGAAATTCTGATAATATTATGAGATAACGGCATTTGTGATCATATCTAGTGAGTTCTTTTAACTTAACATTTTGGCTCTGACTCAGGTGTATGTTGACAGCTTCATGCACAGAAGGGTTGAGAAAATTTTGTGTAATGCATGGGAGAAGGAATTCAAGATCAAATTAAAAATAATAACTTCAACAAACGTGTTTGTGGAGGGTTACTAGGTATTCTTTTGTATTTATATAACATTAAAGTGACACTGATGACGCCTTTTGGGATCCACCCTTATAACTGAGAATCGAGGATATAAGGGCTTTTTATCCGTGGAAAATATTTATTACACGTTGCACGACATGAAAATTTTGGAACAAGTGGTTCTCACACGTCTTAATGTCATACTTTTGGATATACTTAGGAAAAAACACTTACGTTTTTACTTGTCTCCTTGTAAGGATATTCCTTGAAAACGAATGTTGCTTGTTTGTTGTCTGTTGTTTGGATTGCTTGTAGAACAGCAAAAAAAAGTAGAAGGGCGATTTCTGATACTGCAGTACGCTTCTTCGTCATACTTTGGCAGGAAACACAATTTGGTAGTTTCTGTCGAATTATTGATCCCAGCAATGATCACGAATCGCACCTGCACAGAACATGACAATATTTGTGGTAAGGAATTTAAATAACGAGCAACTTGAGAGTGACTGTTGCATAAGGCTACCTACCTTCGTCAGCTCACACGAACGCAGTAAACAGTCGCAAGAGACCACCGACGTTCGCAGCCAGTAAGTCTCACTCCCGCCCAGTTACAGGATGGCCGGCTGTTGCAAACGCACTGGCTAGTGGAAGGTATTGATCAGCGGCGGCAGCAGTGGCAGCAGCAGCGGCGGCGGCGGCGGCGGCGGCAGCGTCGTGGTCGCCGCGCTGGTGCGGCGGCGGCAATATAGAGTGCAGTAGTCTCGCTCCCGCGCTCCGCTCCAGGGCCCACGGCCGCGCGCTCCACACGGCAGACGACGCGCCATCCGCAGCCAGCTCCTGTCAGTGCGTTCGCGTCCGCCTCTCTCTACAGGCCGCGGAGCACACGAGCCTCCAGCACCGCTCGCGGAGGACACCGACCACCGGCGCGCACACACTCGGCACCGTCGACCCGCTGTCGCAGACCAGGTGGACGACGACAACACTGAGGACGCCGACCGCGACGACAGCGCGCCACGACAGACTCGAGGTAAATTTTACCGGCGGGTCGAGGGAGCGCATCCCGCGCTGAGCGGCGTTTTTTTTTTTTTTACCCAGGAGATGAGGCGACGTGTAGGCCCGCTGGTCTGAGCCGCCGCGGGCCACATGTGCTTCTCCCGCGCTGTCAGCTGCGCGTCGCTCCGCCGCTGCTGCCGGCGCCTTCCTTCCGCTTCCCTTCCTGTGCGCAGCTCAACAATCGTCCACCGACAAACGTAGACGGCTCTAGACCAGGGGTCTCCTAACTACGGCCCGCGGGCCGAAACCGGACCGCGAGGACCGGCAAACCGGCCCGCGTTAGCTGGCCGGACATCCCCGGTATCCGGCCCGCCAAATATTTGAGGTGGTACCTATACTGGCAACAATTGAGTTTCGAGGCCTGTCGCGACCAATACACCGCAAAATTGTCGGAGCTCTATCTTTACAAAGCGGAAGGTCATAGTTAAACTTGTGGCTATCCACAATAAACAGACAGACCATTCTCTGTGCGATAGTGAAAAAAACAAAGAACGGTTAACAGACTAGTTTGGCGAAAACATTTTAAGTAAAAAAATTCTTCACATTTTATTCTACTCACAAGTCTGGTGCAAGTCTTTCAAATGGACGCCACTTCGGCGACTAGCCTTAGTAATCAATCACTATGGAAGATGCTTCTTAAGCGAGGTTTCACTTTCTTTTGATAACGTTGTAAAATACATACAGAATGTGCAGTGACATACTTTTTTGTCGGTGAAATTCGCCAGAATAAAATACGGCAGAACTTCGGTCAGGTACGTCCACCAATCAAAATTATGTAATTAAATAAAAATCGTAGTTCGTTTCAGTGCTAGCTATTCCCACAACCTTAGATTTTTGCGATTTCATCTTTCCTTTAGCCTTACATTACGGTGATCATGGTGTGCTAGGGTGCTTTAATCCCACTAGGTAGGTCTTGGCCCTTATGACTTCGTGGATGAGTCAATGTGGCCCGCAGACTAAAAAGTTTGGAAGCCCCTGCTCTAGACCATCAAATACCTCTAAAGCGCCATTAATATACTACGCGAGTGACAATAGTTACCTGCGGTCAGGCTGTGATGTATGTCCTTGCCTTACTGAACTGTATTACTCAGTCAGTTACAGCGGGGTGTACCAACCAACATGGGATCTGAAATAGGGTACAATCCGCCTCCCTAATCAGTCGATAAGCTCGCTGTCTTGCATCAGAACCAAAGAGGAAGACGATACTACTTCCCGTTTAGTGGGAGGCTAGTTCCTTAGAGACGTAGTATGGGAACGGGCTGACTGGGTTTTAGGCAGGAAATCAGTTATGAACTCTCCTGAAGAACGACCCCGGCATTCGCCAGAAACAACTTACAGCAGCCAGAAGATGAGTGAACAGGATGCTGAGGCTCCAACCTCTTGCGTGTGGATCTTGTGTTAACCGTTTTCCTTCCACTAAAATCCCTTTCTTGTGTACTGTGGATATTGTCACTGGACATCGAGCTTCGTTTTATGGGTATTTTATAAGTTGTTTTTTTGAATTAGCATCGATGAACTATTGCCTATATTATATGTCTAAAACAGTCCTTTATTTGTGGGAGGCACCAGTTATGCTACGATAGCTGAACATCTTAGTTGCAGCAGTTTAACTACTGGCGGCATGCATTACCAATGAACTATGGACATTCATTCTACACGTCCTTGAGAAAATATAGTACATACTGCTTGTTTATAGAACTCTGCTGATAGTGTCGGCTGTCATGTACAGGATATAGCTTCTTTTTATTGTGACTGTCGAGCGGATATCGTTTTACGAAATTTTCCGAAGTTACTTGGAATGAATATAGCTGATGCAGTTCTTCTAACACTGTAATGGCGATAGGCACTAAATATGTTGCACTAGATAACCTCCACCGGTACAGAATATGTTAGACTAATAGGTAGTAAGATAGGATTGAACGTCTCACAGACGACGTGGTGATTACTATGGGGGTTCTAGGCGCTCAGTCCGGAGCCGCGCGACTGCTACGGTCGCAGGTTCGAATCCTGCCTCGGGCATGGGTGTGTGTGATGTCCTTAGGTTAGTTAGGTTTAAGTAGTTCTAAGTTCTAGGGGACTGATGACCACAGATGTTAAGTCCCATGGTGCTCAGAGCCATTTGAACCATTTGATTACTATGGGACTGCAATTCCACATGTGGTAGAATATCAGTCGCAGACCGTCTGAAGAGACAATCCAAGCATTCACTGAAGCGATTCACCGAAATCGCGAAAACCTTAATCGAAATGGCCGGGCGGGAATTTGAATCAAGGCCCTCCGGTGTACGAGACCAGTGTCTTAACCAGCGCGCCATCTCGCTCGATCGAAAACGTTGTTCTGTTTAGTGCCTCAGAGTGATACTTGCAAGCAGTAGATAATCTTATCGTATATCCTTGGAAAAATAAAGTTCCACACTCCATTCCATTAAATAGTAACAATACTATCCTGTCCCGAAATATTAAAATTCGATCATCTAAGAATCTAAGTGACTGAGCAAACTTTTTGTGATTGCATAAACCTCTCCTTTTCTCTGGTATTTCCGATTTATCTCTATGCAACACTGCTAAATATTGGGTTTAATTCTTCTTTTTATTTAGAAGAAACTTGAAGAGTACGTCCTTGCTCACTTTTAGGGACTTAATTCCAACGTCGTTTCGCCGAGCTGTCTTCTACTACGAAGGGCTGATGCAGAAAACTGAGTTTCATAGTGACCTACGGCAAGTTTTCGTGCTTTTGAAATGTTCCTTGTCAGAGCAGTATCGCATGTAATTCTGCCAGCTGAATATGCAATGCAGCGAAATTCTAAATGCTTTTACTAGATGTGTTACACTTCTTCACTGATTTAAAGTTATTTTTATTTAAGATGATGTACGGTGTATCTGTGTAATCGCTCTCAGGTATTTAGCTGTTCACGTCATTTGGCTTTAACCCACATGGAAGTCGCGAACTGGCAGGTTCACAGCTGATGAAAATGCAAGTTACCATCTTACTTTCAATTTTCCGCCATAGTAATGCTGATGTCATTTTGCAGGGGAAAAATCTACAGAGTAACTTGAAATAAACAACAATTCAATGCTACAGAAATAGGTGTTTTTCTCAGTTGAAAATTTGTTCGTATATTTTATTAGAACAGCATGAGACGCAAAGGATTAGCTTCAAAAGCAAGAAGTGATATTACGCAGACTAGTTTAAAGCGATTCCTTTGCTTTACCAGCTATAATTGAAAGAAACGATTTAAAAACACAAATAATTCTATGAGAATCTTTCACTGAAGGCCGTACTAGAAGTGAGATGGCGAACGAAAAGAACGTTAAGAATAAATTCTGACAAAGAGTTCGAGCCTGATCACAATGTTAATTATCGAGCGAACCGGCTCTGAGCTCATACCTGGGAGCTTCAGATTCACTGAAACCACATGTTAATATGCTTTCACGGCTCTAACGACCTCGCCGTTGTCAGAACATTAAATCCTGATCTTAATTTGCATTGTGTATTGTATAAATGTCTTCCCCACTTCATCCCCCAGGATTGTTGTTGCCCGGTTTGATGCAGCTCTTCCTACTGGTCTATTCCATGGAAGTAGCCACTTACTGCATGACTACTGAAACCTATAGCCATTTGAACTCGTTTGCTGTAGTCAAGTTTTGGTCTCCCATTATAATTTTTACACCTCTCATATGGCTCCTATACCACATTAAAAACTAGTCATTGATGCCTCATAATGTGTCCTATCAACAGATTCTTTTTCTCACACCGAGACCACGTGGCAAACGTATATTTCCAACTTTTTATGTTCATGGTACGTGAAGCTCAGAACTCAAACGTTAATTCCCCAAAGCAGTTTGATCAAACTCTAAAAGATTATGGAGAAAATCGACTCTGAAATTTTCCGAGCGTCGTTAATTCATTGAAAGTGTGGATAGTTCTAAGGTGTACCACATGGCTGTGTGAGAGAATTGTTGTCTGCTGCACGGGTGGACAGCTTTCAGTTCCCGGCCAATGCAAATTTTTGAGCGAAGGTACCTATATGTTCTACGAGCATTTCCGTGAAGCATAAAATACACAGAGAGAATAAAAAAAGTCAGCGCTCGAGACTGGTAAACACTGGTTCAAGCCTCTTTTTTCCGTTGATTATCATTTTTATGCATGTTCTTATCTCTAATTACATTTCACTAGCAGAACTCCATTTTTCATTGCAAACTTACATTCTTAATCAATGATCTTTTAATAAAAGATTGTTAATGAAGATATTTAAATTTAGAAAAAAAACATTGTAAATTAAATTTTTGGGGCAAAAATGAAGAACCAAATGCTCTTCATTTGTACTGTGTCCGTTGTTTTATACGACAGGCGAGGCTCACATGAACCAAAGAGATAAGTCATTTAAAAGCATGGAAATCAATTATTTTCACAGGATTGAACGAACTGTACAAAAGCTGCATTTTTATTGCGTTTACCCCAAACTCACACTGTGTTCGTTAAAATGATAGTTAAATAGGTGTTAATCAGCTAATGTTTCATGAATTTTATATTTAAGTCATATAGTTATTCTAAGAACGAATAAAAAAGAAAAAAAATCACTGAAACGAGACTCAAACTAGTGATTACCAGTCTGGAATGGTACCGATTGTTTTACGTCTTCATTGATTTCACGCTTCACGGAAATGCTCGTCGAACATGCATCTTTGTTTAAAAATTGGGATGGGGCGAGAATCGAAGCCAGACAGCCTGCGTGGCAGGCAGGCACTCTACATCTTTTTTTTTTCCTCTTCTTTATTTTGTTCCGCGTTGTTCGTTGCATTTGGTCTGGGCGGACCTCACATGACATCCGTTCAAGTTGATCGTTGATTCCTTTACTCAGTTTTTTTATTACAGAGTGCCACCGCCTCTCTGACCGAACACGCTGAACTACAGTGGTGTCAGAGCCAAATGCCCATCGAAAAATCGTCGTAGCTTTAGTGAATCAAAGATGCCCTGAAAACTTCAATGTCGATCTTCTAGAGAAAATATGTTTTTAGAGCTGCGTCGAAGCATTGGTTGATTAATATTTGAGTTCTGGACTTCACGAACCATAAATTTAAAAAAATGTCAGGAATCTGGTTACCGTGTGTTCTCCCTGGTATTCAAGTTGTGCCATAATTTTTTTTATCCCCAGTTCGACTGAGTGCCTCTTTATTACTCATTCGGTCTATCCGTCTAATCTTCAACATTCCTCCGTAGCTCCAAATTTCTGAAGATTCTATTCTCTTCTTGTTTGTGCTGTTTATCGTGCACGTTTCAGTTCCTTATAAAGATACGCTCTGGACGAATACTTTCAGAAAATACTGTAACACTTAAATTAATGTAATATGTTAACATATTTCTCTCTCATTTCCCTGTTTCTGAAATGTTTTTCTTGCTGTTGCCAGTTCATATTTTATATGCTCTTGCTTCGGCCATCGTCAGTTGGTTTGTTACACGAACAGCAAAACTCTTCTACTTCTGTCATGTCTCATTCCCTAATCTAATTCATTCAGTATCACCTGCGTCAATTATACCACAGTACATACCCTCGTTTTACTTTTGTTGATGTTCATCTTACATCATCTTTTCAAAAGACTATCCATTCCACTCACGCTATGGTCGCAGGTTCGAATACCGCCTCGGGCATGGATGTGTGTGATGTCCTTAGGTTAGTTACATTTAAGTAGTTCCAAGTTCTAGGGGACTGATGACCTCAGCAGTTAAGTCCCATAGTGCTCAGAGCCTTTTGAACCATTCAACTCAACTGATCTTCCTAGTCCTTTTCCGCCTCTGTAATAATTAGAATGTCAAGAGCAAATGTTAAAGGTTTTATTTTTTCCCAGAGATATAGTTCCTCTTCCAAATTTCTGCTTGGTTTCGTTTACTGCTTGCTTAATTTACCGATTGAGTACCGTTTAGGGTAGTTTACAACCCCATCTCATTCACTTTTTAACTATGGCTTTGCTTTCATGTTCTTCGACTCCTGTAAATGGTGTCTGGCTTCCGTATCCTTCAAGATGTCATACACATCACCGATACTCAGCTCTGAAGCTATTTTACCGTTCTGATACCCTGTTGAAGAAAAGTGTTGTTATGATCGTCCTGTGTGTTATACTATTTGTTTATGCTCTGTATTTGCATTATAATAGCTGGTAACTAACATCGTGTTGTACAAAAATATTCACATTAAAAAATATATATATATTTACAGTGAAGAATATTTCTGTTTCTGTGACATTGTCAAATGAAGACAGGCAAATGCTAGCAGAGATTCGTGCGTCTATAGAAAGATGTGAGGGTGAAGCGTACAACAATTACCACCATCTTACCGTAGCAAAACATCTGGTAGAGAACGGGAGAAAATTCTGATCCTATGTAACATCGCTAAGCGAGTTTAAGGCTTCCATTCAGTCCCTTGTTGACCAGTCTGGTGTGGTAGTAGAAGATAGCAAACCGAAAGCCGTAGTTTTAAATACCGTGGTTAAGAAATCGTTCACGCAGGAGAATGGTACACACATACCGTCGTTTGACCATCGTACAGAGTCCCGTAAATATGGCATTGTCATAGGTAGTGTTTGGAGCGATATGCACTTAAAACCCACGAAATATGCGCCAAAACCCCTAGAAATATGCAGTTAAAATATGTTGTTACTGTCAGTATATGCCTTTAAATATACAGCTGAAAGTCTTTAAATATGAATTTCTCTTAGATTCTACCGCTGTCTATCGCTTGCGCCTTTGTCCCGCATTTAGGGCGGGGTTGGCGTGGTTAAGTCGGATTTGGCATGTTGATTTGAAAGGGTGGCCAGATGCCCTTCCTGCCGCTACCCCGTACCCCCCCCCCCCTCCCCCCGGGACGGAATCAGCGTACCCTATCTGTCTGCGTCGAGTGTAAATCATGGAAAAGGGCGGATGTGTTGCAAATGTCTGTGAGTCGTGTAACTGAGGCGGGACGTGGGGACCAGCCCGGTATTCACCTAGAGGGATGTGGAAAACCGCCTAAAAACCACATTCAGGCTGGCCGGCACACCGTTAATCCAGCGGGCGGGTTCGATCCGGGGCTGGCGCGCCTACCCGAGTCCAGGACGCAGCGCATTAGCGCTCTCGGCGGGTACTATACATTTCTCTAAAAAAAGGAATCTTACTTGGGAAAATTAATGACTATCTATCAAATATTTTCAATAATGGCTATAATTCAATGAATATAATGAACTATAACACAGTCACTTACACGATAAGTTTGGTAAAGTCTAAAAATAAGAGTATGTTTGAAATACCAACATTTTTTCCATAATCTCACATGAAAAATTTTCCTGTGGTCAGATAATAACATTCTCCATCTTGAAAATGATCGTTCAACATCACATGACACTGCAGGTAAAAATTTAAGAGCAGCGACATCAGACGACGTGAAATCATTTGGATTCTCGAAGCGTTTCTCTCGTTCCAGTAACTGAACGATCTTCCGAATCGTCGGCCAAACAGGATTTCTTTTTTAAGAACTGCATCCAATTTTCTTATAAGTCTCTCACCGATCGGACCTGGCTAACACCTGCTCTGTGTCCTGAGTTATTCGACGAGAGCCACTGCCTTCGTAACTTCCATGTTACGAGTCTCAAGTTTCTCAGTTAGATCTGGAAGGCCACCCAAGTTCGCTCGGATGAAAGATAGGCTGTGTAATACGCTGGAATTCCTCAGGGCGCCATTGGCTTTTGGTATGGCTAAATTTTCTCTGTCTTCAAAGCTTTAGGACCTGGAACAAGAAAGTAGTAATGTACTGAATGTCGGTTTCAAGCTGAAAACTGCTGTGCAGAGAAATAAGCTTTATATTGGAATTCTATGTTGTGTCCGTTTTCTTTGCTTATTCAATTTATCCAGAACTACATACGCATCCATACCTCTTCAACTTTCCTGTGGTTGTTTGCATAATAGTTTGCAGCTGAAATCCCCATCTCGTCAAGACTGGTTCAGGTGGCAAAGGACAGTCAGGGTGAGCAGTCTTGAAAACTCTCACTCGACTTGGTGCATCCATGAAAACCTTCTTTGCTGTTGACCTCTGGCAATGTGGCTTTTACCACTTCAGTGACTCGATGGATGCCATGAGCCAGACACGTGAGGTGAATGATTTTAGGGTAAAACACCAAGAGACACTCTGCTGCGCTCAGCGTATATGCGACACTATCCGTCACAATGGCCAAAACCTTGTTCTCCCCACGTTTCTGATCTTAACTTCTCAATAGCACGCCTGAAAGAAAATCAAAGAATTTTAGAAATTTTACAAATTTTTAAATTATTTTATTATTGGCTCGGGACTTGATGTAAAAAACTAATTATTAGCTCGGGATATGATGTGAAAAAATGCACTGTTATATTGCGTATAATTTATTTTAAACTATTCAATATTGGCGAAACTTACACAATGGTTCCTGCACTGTACGTGCAATCGTGACGTGTGTAGTGCGTTCCACTTCTTTGCACAGTTTGAGGTGTCCTCATCCAGCCTCGTCAGCAGAGAGTTCTCCAACTGTGACGTGCACCATATACGGACCGCAAGAATCAGTGGTTTCGTCAACGGATAGCCAGACTGGAGAATCGCCAATGCCTTTTCTAATATTCTCCAATGTCTGTAATAGAGAAACCAAAACAAAAAATACTCAGAAACATTTGGACACTACGTAGGAGACATACACTCGAAAGCAAACTACACTACCGGCCATTAAAATTGCTACACCAAGAAGAAATGCAGATGATAATTTTGACGCAATTTGGGTGCATAGATCCTGAGAAATCAGTACCCAGAACAACCACCTCTGGCCGTAGTAACGGCCTCGATACGCGTGGGCATTGAGTCAAAAAGAGCTTGGATGACGTGTACAGGTACAGCTGCCCATGCAGCTTCAACACAATACCACAGTTCATCAAGAGTAGTGACTGGCGTATTGTGACGAGCCAGTTGCTCGGCCACCATTGACCAGACGTTTTCAATTGGTAAGAGATCTGGAGAATGTGCTGGCCATGGCAGCAGTCGAACATTTTCTGTATCCAGAAAGGCCCGTACAGGACCTGCTACATGCGGTCGTGCATTATCCTGCTGAAATGTAGGGTTTCGCAGGGATCGAATGAAGGGTAGAGCCACGGGTCATAACACACCTGAAATGTAACGTCCACTGTTCAAAGTGCCGTCAATGCGAACAAGAGGTGACGGAGACGTGTAACCAATGACAGCTCATACCATCACGCCGGGTGATACGCCAGTATGCCGATGACGAATACACGCTTCCAATGTGCGTTCACCGCGATGTCGCCAAACACGGATGCGACCATCATGATGCTGTAAACAGAACCAGGATTCATCAGAAAAAATGACGTTTTGCCATTCGTGCACCCAGGTTCGTCGTTGGGTACATCATCGCAGGCGCTCCTGTCTGTGTTGCAGCGTCAAGGGCAACCGCAGCCGTGGTCTCCGAGGTCATAGTCCATGCTGCTGCAAACGTCGTCGAACTGTTCGTGCAGATGGTTGCTGTCTTGCAAACGTCCCTATCCGTTGGCTCAGGGATCGAGACGTGGCTGCACGATCCATTACAGCCATGCGGATAAGATACCTGTCATCTCGACTGCTAGTGATTCCGTTGGGATCCAGTACGACGTTCCGTATTACCCTCCTGAACCCACCGATTCCATGTTCTGCCAACAGTCATTGAATCTCGACCAACGCGAGAAGCAATGTCGCGATCCAATTAACCGCAATCGCGATAGGCTACAATCCGACCTATATCAAAATCGGAAACGTGATGGTACGCATTTCTCCTCCTTACACGAGGCATCACAACAACGTTTCACCAGGCAACGCCGGTCAACTGCTGGTTGTGTATGAGAAATCGGTTGGAAACTTTCCTCATGTCAGCACGTTGTAGGTGTCGCCACCGGCGCCAACCTTGTGTGAATGCTCTGAAAAGCTAATCATTTGCATATCACAGCATCTTCTTCCTGTCGGTTAAATTTCGCGTCTGTAGCACGTCATCTTCGTGGTGTAGCAATTTTAATGGCCAGTAGTGTGTATCCGTTTTAGCACCTACCTATATTTTGGCTATTTTCTTATGTATATACATTGACCAAAATAATAGTTGTTTAATTCGCACAAAAAATTATATCCTTTAAAAATAAATTTGCTTCTTTTTTGCCGTGTACGTTTCGAGACAAACTGTCTCATTCTCAAGTCCTTTCTTCATTTGTCTCTTCCTTTCTTGAAAAACTTCACTCACTTTAAATTTAGTTTTTTTATGTTCAAGAAACAATGTTCATTTTACAAAAATAAACATTCAGACATAATGTAAATTTATTTTTCGAGTTTTTTTTTTAAAATTAAGCGACTATTAATTTGACCCATGTATATACCAAATTATGTCCATTGACTTTAACATACTTATGTTCATAAAAATTACCGAAAAACCTTATCGATTCATACAATGGGTCCACATAGTTCTTTCTGAGACTTGACTAGTAAGGAATATCTTTTCCTGTGTATTTTTTCAAGAAGGTCCTTAATCCTTCATTATCCAGCTTATTCAAGGGGATGTTTGCTTTTATTAAAGCGTCGCAAAGATCTTCAGTGAACTCATTTTTGTGGTCCATATGCTTCGAAAATGAGATCAGTGGTTGCTGTGAAGTGTTTAACCGTGTTGTTCTGGTACTGAGATGTCTTTTTATGCTGATTCAGTTGAAATTTTTTTCTCAACCTTGGCCTAAAGCGTTGAAGTTCGTACAACTGTACAAAAATGTAAGAGAACAGTGTTTACCCGCGAGATGGTGAATTAAGACTACAAATAAGTTTCTAAAATCTGGAACTTCGATCCCCTCACAACATTTAACATATTTTTTTTTATTTGTAAGAACGCCGAAGGTAGTTCCGAAAGGTTTTTTTTCTTTCTTCCCATTCGTACATAGATAACATGCACGCAAATTTACAAATGACCTTAATAATTGTTTTAATTTGTTGCAAAAATTACCGAAAAAGAAAAAAAACCAAAATTAAACTTACCTCTTTTTCACATAGTTGGCAGAATATTATTTCTTAGTCCGTTGTGAAAGCACAATCGCTCCGATCCATTTCCGTAAATTATTGGCTTTTGGCCTGGCATAGTCGTAATTTGAAGGAGGTAGCAAAGAGTCGATGTGAACAGCTCGGAAACACACGAAAGAATGATTCATATTCCGAAATGCCGAAAATAACTAGTAGGGCATTGTTGGCGCCCTGCAGAGATCAGGTGAACGACCTGAACACGCATGAACTGCGCGCAACAAATACCGAAGCACGTTTCTACTCCGATAATCCTCTTGCAACAATGAACCATCACAAGTCTTTAGCATCGTTATCCGAGAGACTACCTAAGTGGAAAAACAAGACTATGTCCCTCCATAAGCTACCCGCGTTTACTTGGAAGGCTTTTATTCTGATGGCTCGTCTCGTATTATCTCTTTTTGGAAATTTATTGGCCTAATGTTCTGGGAGGTTCTTGGGTTGTCAGGGAACAAAATGAACCTCAATATGACCTTTAAATGTCAAATATATGCATCCTTACTGCCATTTCCTCTAAATATGACATCAACATGCTGAAACGCCAAAAATATGCAAATATATGCATTTTAAACTAAAATTTAAAGTAGCCTAGTACCTCCACTCACTACGTCGTTAGGCCACGAGTGGCCTACCGGGACCATCCGACCGCTGTGTCATCCTCAGGGGAGGATGCGGATAGGAGGGGCGTGGGGTCAGCACACCCATCCTAGTGCTGGCCACGCCCAACAGCGCTTAACTTCGGTGATCTCACGGGAACTGGTGTATCCACTGTGGCAAGGCCGTTGCCTACAGCCTAGTACCTCCAAAATATCATAATTCGTAAAGATACAACACCAGGTACTGTAAAAAATGATATGCAAAATCCGGACTCTAGTAATAAGCAACCCTGGCGTAGAGAATCAGCTGAAAGAGTTGGAAACAAATAAGTTACCAGGACCGGAAGTAATTCCAATTTCGTTTTACAAAGGGTGATCTACGGCATAGGCCTCTTACTCAGCTTGCATTTACAGCGAATCTCTCGCCTTGCACAAAGTTCTAAGCGATTGGAAAAGATGCGCAGGTGACTGCTGCATATAAGAAGGGTAAAAGAACGGTATCTTTAACATTGATTTGCTGCATAATTATAGAACATATTCTCAGTTAGAATATAATAAATTTCGTAGAAACCGAAAAACTTATGTCCACGAATCAGCACGGTTTTACAAAACATCGCTTGTGTGAAACTCAGCTCGCCATTTTCTCACATGATATACAGCGAACAATGCACGAAGGGCAACAGGCAGATCCCATATTCCTAAATTTCAGAAAGGCGTTTGGGAAGGTACCCCACTGCAGATTGTTAACGAAGGTACGAGGATACCGAGTGGGTTCCCAGGTATGTGAGTGGCTCGAAGACTTCTTTAGTAATAGAACCTAGTACTTTGTCCTCGACGGCGAGTGTTCATCAGAGGCAAGGATATCGTCAGGAGTGCCCCAGGGAAATGTGATGGGACCGCTGTTGTTTTCTGTATTCATGAATGATCTGATGGACGGGTTGAGCAGCAATCTGTTGTTATTCGCTGTTGATGCTGTGGTGTATATCGGAGTTGAGTGACTTTTTTGTAGGAGGATTTAGACAAAATTTCTGTAGAAAAATGTAAGTTAATGCGGATGAGTAGTATAAAGACTCCTTTCTTACTAGGCTAATTACTGTTTAACTCTACAAGGCCTTTATACTGAAATGTTTCCCCACACCACCTAGTATTGTCTTTCTATGTGTGTGAGTAACTGTATGTTCACTGTTGTGGGTAAATACATACAGCGTACACAGGGCGGTGTGTGAAACTGATAGCGATTACACGCTTCCGCTGTTGTAGAAATCTGTTCCAGATGCTGCAGATACCTTGTTGAGCTGAAAGTGGTAACCAAAGTACGGAGAAATATTCTTCGGGGCCCTGTTGCATAGCAATCAGATTGCTTTCAGTTCTGAGAAATGTCCAGTTGCTATTGTGGATTTGAATGATTCATGAAGTGACTTCTTTTCCGAAGAAAACATCGAACTATTTCACTAGAACTGAACGCTCCCGTCGGAACTGTTCTCAAGCTGGTGTTTATTAGTAAATCACAATAGCAGTATATCGCTGGGTGTATAATAAGACGTACGTTCTTGAAATGAACAATATTTTATTGTTCTATTAACTGATTTCCTTCCATATACACTTATATTTTACAATGTGAATCAAAAACTCGCAATGGCGTCGATTTTTTTCATCACAAGAATGATTCTCCTCTCCTAAAATTACTCTTAACAAGAACAAAAAACTCTGTATCCTAAGAATAATTATGTGAGCGCTGACCGCCACAGAGTAATAAACAATATCTTTGTCTCTCTCTCTCACTGTCACAGCAAGTTACGCTGCATGATACATCATAGTAGGAAAAAAAAATCCCGTAATTTTCGGATACAGCATCAGTAGGGTCCTACTTGATACAGTCAGGTTGCTTATATATCTGGGCGTAACGTTGCAAAGCGATATGAAATGGAATGAGGATGTGAGGATTGTGGGAGGAAAGGCGCATTGTCGAACTTCGGTTTATTGGAAGAATTTTAGGAAAGTGTGGTCCATCTATAAAGGAATCCAGTGGGACATGCTCTAG
The DNA here is from genome assembly GCF_021461395.2 of Schistocerca americana. Taxonomy (NCBI): domain Eukaryota; kingdom Metazoa; phylum Arthropoda; class Insecta; order Orthoptera; family Acrididae; genus Schistocerca; species Schistocerca americana. Next base: position 613,265,929 of record NC_060119.1, on the reverse strand, counting down.
AGTACCGGTCGAGTGTTTGGGAACCTCATCAGGTTGAATGAAAAGAAGACATGGAAACAATTCAGAAGCGGGCAGCTAGGTATGTTGCCAGTAGGTACGAACAACATGCAAGTGTTACGGAGATGCTTCGTAAACTCAAATGGGAATTTCTGGAGGGAAGGAGACTTTCCTCTCGAAACACTATTGGGAACATGTAGAGAGCCGTCATTTGAAGCTGGACAACGTCCTTGCCGCAGTGCTAAACCCGCTTCCCGTGAGGCCACCGTAGTTAAGCGCTATCGGGCCGGGCTAGCGCTTTGATGGGCAACCGCACGTGTCTGCCGAGCGCTGTTGACAAGCGGGGTGCACAGAGCCCTTGTTAGGCCAGTTTATTAAATACTTGATTGAGAAGTAAAGGCTCAGACCACAAAAGCTAATGAAGGTCGGGTGTGCTGACCACGTGCTGCTCAATACCCGCATCCAATGACGCCTGTCGACTGAGGATGACACGACAGCCGGTCGGTGACATTGGCCCTTCCGTGGCCTGTTCAGACAGAGAAGAGTCATCTGAAGTGGACTGCTGAACGATCTTATGCCGTCAAGGTACATTTCCTGTAAGGACCACGAAGATAAAATACGAGAAATTAGGTCTCATATGGAGTCATATAAATAGTCGTTTTCCCCTCGTTCTATCAGAGCCTGGAACAGGAAAGGAAACGACTAGTAATGATACAGGTACCGTCTGCCACGCACCGTATTGTGTCTTGCGGAGCATGTACGTAGATGAAATGAAATGATCGTGTGACATTGTTGGCAGGGAGGCCCCAACCGGGGAAGTTCGCCCGCCGGATTGCAAGTCTTGTTTCACTCGACGCCAACTTCGCTCCGGTGACGACGATGAAAGGATGATGGGGACAACACAACGCCCAATCCACAAGTGGAGAAAATCCCCACTGCGGCCGGGAATCTAACCCGGGCCCGCTGCATGGTAGGAATAAACGTTACCACTCAGCTAAGCAGGCGGACTGTACTGTGGATGTAGATGTAGAATTGCTCATTTTCTTCATTTAGGACACAGCAGTTTAGATTTCAGGCTAGCCGGTGTGGCAAACCGTTCTAGGCGCTTCAGTTTGGAACCGCTTCGGTCGCAGGTTCGAATCCTGCCTCAGGCATGGATGTGTGTGATGTCCTTAGATTAGTTAGGTTTAAGCAGTTCTAATTTCTAGGGGACTGATGACCACAGATGTTAGGTCCCATAGTGCTCAGTCTTTTTTTTTTCTTTTTTTTTATTTCATTGAAGGACATTTAGCAAGTACAGTATTTAGTTTTTTCGTTTCGCACAACTGGCAAATTTTTCCGCATTCAGTAAACATTCCATTTTAAACTTGGCGCTTGCACGTACATGTTCTCGCCTTCGTAACTATTATGTCCGTCACTTGTAGTCGAACACTTTACGGTCTATTGTTGGTACATACATGCCTCACTCTAAAATGGCCTGCCAGCCCGAAACTGGCGAATCGTGCGAAACGAAATAAACTACAAGTACTTTTTGCTTAATTAACAACAGCAGCGGACGAACCATTACAATGCATTGGAAATGGAAATGAAGTCCCATGCTTCTTTACAGAGCGTAGGGGAACGATGCGGGAGACCCGCACCGCCTTACTAGGCAACGTCCTAATTGAGGTGGTTTGCCGTTGCCTTCCTCCGACCGTAATGGGGATGAATGATGATGATGATGATGAAGACGACACAACAACACCCAGTCATCTCGAGGCAGGAAAAATCCCCGACCCCGCCGGGAATCGAACCCGGGACCCCGTGCTCGGGAAGCGAGAACGCTACCGCGAGACCACGAAGGCGGACTTACAATTGATTACCAAAGAATTATTATCGATTCTCGCATTTGTGCACTTATAAAATATGTAGTGTTTGTGACATTTCACACGAACGTTTAGTATTTATACGTACAGCTTTAAAGATAAATACCTACGTACTGATGTTGGCACAGAAGTGCAGAAACGTGTTTCGTTGATCGTATAAAAGAGAAATTAAGGGGGTAGGGCGTCAAACGGGCCGTCTTCGAGAAGGAGAGGCACCACAGGTCATTTTAATTTGCAATGTCTATACTTTTACAAATATATTCATAAAACTTTGTCAGCATGACGAGGAAGGATTCAGGATTCACACTCATAGCAGTGGAAGTTCATAAAACACGAAAAAATAATATTTTTTAAATGTGAAATTTATGATTTTTTCACTTACCGTTGGCTGCATTTGTTGCTATAGGTACTCTTTTCTTCATGAGTAAGAGAGATTCTTCGATGAATTTTGCACAGCTTACAAACCATACTTACAGGTGTATGAAACTCTAGAATTTATTTAATCTATGGAAAAATGAATGGGCTGTTACGTTTTAAACTTCGTGTTTAGAGAAAACTCGAATTTTGTAGTTAATTATCTCAATTTTTACCACAGTTTTTAACAGATTTGGGAAATTCTAGAGTTTCATACACCTGTAAGTGTGGTTTGTATGTTGTGCAAAATTCACCGAAGAATCTCTCTTACTTATGAAGAAAAGTGTACTTATGGCAACAAATGTAGCCAATACAAAGTGAAAAAAATTATGAAATTTCACATGTAAAAAAATTTGTTCTGTTATGTTTTTGAACTTCCTCTGCTATTTGTGTGAATACTGAATCCTTCCTGGTCATGCTGACAAAGTTTTGTGAATTTATCTGTAAAAGTATAGACAGTGCAAATTAAAATGTCCTGTGGTGCCTCTCCTGCTCCAAGTCGGCCCGTTTCACGTCCTACGCCCCCTTAATTTGGGGAAAAAAGGTGTTTCCGTGCTCAAATGTTGTTAAACAACATTATGTTACCTACAGCAGTGGGATCGGGTTCTACAGTACACGAGTCACGGTTGCAGCAGGTCTCTGACTGGAAATAGTGGCGGTGATTTTCCGCCAGTGCCGGTTTGGCCGCGACCCTGGCGGACGAGTAGCGATTTAATTGGAAGCCGTGTCAGTTGGCCGTGGCGGGTGCGGCAAGCCAGCCAGACGAGGGATTAATACAGTGGCGGGCCAAGTGCGGCGGTAGCCGGTGTCGGGCGCAGCGCGCGCGAGCGCCAGCCGCAGCCCAGGCGCGCGTTCGATTAGAGCTGCCGGCTGCTGGCCGCTGGCTGCGTGCTCCAGCCGCGCCGGAGCAGCGGCCCAGTGGCACACTGGCTGCCGCCCGCCACTCCGCGGGGAACGCTCCACGTCACACCAACCCTCGTGCAACCCTCTCTATTGGAAATACACTGATAAGCCAAAACTTTATTACCACTGCCCAGTAGGCCTATTCTGTATCGTCCCCCCAGTTCGGTTCGTTAGCTTAGCCTCGACAGTGACGTCATTTTCGGTTCCGTAGCTGAAGCTGCTATTCTGTACGCTGCTGAGGCTTCTTAACGGTCGGTCCGCCTGCCCATTGTTTGTCTACTCTACCGAGAGGTGGTGGGATGTCGGTAGGCTGTTCGTTCGGTACAGTGTGCTTTGATTGCGGAGATAATTCGTTATTTTAGAAATACTGAGTGATTTTTTAGTTTTGGGTTCACAGGTTAGGTTTTACTGGAGAACCACAGGGATGCGCCCAAGCGGAACATAAGTTCATAAGGGAGTGAGACAGGGTTGTAGCCTCTCCCCGATGTTATTCAATCTGTATATTGAGCAAGCAGTAAAGGAAACAAAAGAAAAATTCGGAGTAGCTATTAAAATCCATGAGGAAGAAATAAAAACTTTAAGGTTCGCCGATGACATTGTAATTCTGTCAGACAGCAAAGGACTTGGAACAGCAGTTGAACAGAATGGACAGTGTCTTGAAGGGAGGATATAAGATGAACATCAACAAAAGCAAAACGAGGATAATGGAATGTAGTCGAATTAAGTCGGGTGATGCTGAGCGAATTATATTAGGAAATAAGACATTTAAAGTAGTAAAGAACTTTTGCTGTTTGAGGAGCAAAATAACTGATGATGGTCGAAGTAGAGAGGATATAAAATGTAGACTGGCAGTGACAAGGAAAGCGTTTCTGAAGAAGAGAAATTCGTTAACATCGAGTATAGATTTAATTGTCAGGAAGTCGTTTCTGAAAGTATTTGTATGGAGTGTAGCCGTGTATGGAAGTGAAACATTGACGATAAACAGTTTGGACAAGAAGAAAATAGAAGCTTTCGAAATGTGGTGCTACAGAAGAATGCTGAGGTTTAGATGGGTAGATCACATAACTAATGAGGAGGTACTGAATAGGATTGGGGAGAAGAGGAGTTCGTGGCACAACTTGACTAGAAGAAGGGATCGGTTGGTAGGATATCGTCTGAGGCATCAAGTGATCACCAATGTAGTATTGGAGGGCAGCGTTGAGGGTAAAAATCGTAGAGGGAGACCAAGAGATGAATACACTAAACAGATTCAGAAGGATGTAGGCTGCAGTAGGTACTGGGAGATGAAGAAGCTTGCACAGGATAGAGTAGCATGGAGAGCTGCATCAAAACCAGACTCAGGACTGAAGACCACAACAACAACAAGCGTTATTATGCACGCATGGAAGCCTGCGTTCCTGGAAATTTTAGAAGTCGCTGCTTTTGTTTCGTTCCATCGCGTCACGTAAATCTCCCAGTCACTAGTGTCGGATGTTTTATCATAATCTAGAAGAGCGTAGCGTTCCAAACGATTGGAAAAGGGCACAGGTCATTCCCGTTTTCAAGAAGGGACGTCGAACAGATGTGCAGAACTATAGACGATCAGTTGTAGAATTTTGGAACACGTATTATGTTAGAGTAGAAATCTACTTTGTAGGGATCAGCATGGGTTTCGAAAAAGACGATCGTCTGAAAGCCAGCTCGCGCTATTCGTCCACGAGACTCAGAGGGCCATAGACACGGGTTCCCAGGTAGATGCTGTGTTTCTTGACTTCCGCAAGGCGTTCGATACAGTTCCCCACAGTCGTTTAATGAACAAAGTAAGAGCATATGGACTATCAGACCAATTGTGTGATTGGATTGAAGAGTTCCTAGATAACAGAACGCAGCAAGTCATTCTCAACGGAGAGAAGTCTTCCGAAGTAAGAGTGATTTCAGGTGTGCCGCAGGGGAGTGTCATAGGACCATTCCTATTCACAATATACATAAATGACCTTGTGGATAACATCGGAAGTTCACTGAGGTTTTTTGCGGATGATGCTGTAGTATATCGAGAGGTTGTAACAATGGAAAATTGCACAGATAGGCAGGAGGATCTGCAACGAATTGACGCATGGTGCAGGGAATGGCAATTGAATCTCAATGTAGACCAGTGTAATGTGCTGCGAATACATAGAAACAGAGATCCTATATCATTTAGCTACAATATAGCAGGTCAGCAACTGGAAGCAGTTAATTCCATAAATTATATGGGAGTAGGCATTAGGAGTGATTTAAAATGGAATGATCGTATAAAGTTGATCGTTGGTAAAGCAGATGCCAGACTGAGATTCATTGGAAGAATCGTAAGGAAATGCAATCCGAAAACAAAGGAAGTAGGTTACAGTACACTTGTTCGCCCACTGCTTGAATATTGCTCACCAGTGTGGGATTCGTACCAGATAGGTTTGATAGAACAGATAGAGAAGATCCAACGGAGAGCAGCGCGCTTCGTTACAGGATCATTTAGTAATCGCGAAAGCGTTACGGAGATTATAGATAAACTCCAGTGGAAGACTCTGCAGGAGAGACGCTCAGTAGCTCGGTACGGGCTTTGGTTGAAGTTTCGAGAACATACCTTCACTGAGGAGTCAAGCAGTATATTGCTCCCTCCTACGTACATCTCGCGAAGAGACCATGAGGATAAAATCAGAGAGATTAGAGCCCACACAGAGGCATACCGACAATCTTTCTTTCCACGATCAATAAGAGACTGGAATAGAAGGGAGAATCGATAGAGGTACTCATGTTACCCTCCGCCACACACTGTCAGGTGGCTTGCGGAGTATGGATGTAGATGTAGAAGTCCAACGTCAGTGTTCTCTGCTCTGTGGAAATTCGTCTAGCCTCGACCGGAATGGAAAGCCTGTTGTACCGTACCTTACCTATAAAAACTTTATCCATGTTGTGCAAACGGTTAATCTTGATTACGTTTGGTGCATCAGAAACAAAACTGCAACGATGCAATAACTCGCTTTATTATTGACGAGTTTTGACCAGTATGACTGGCCTTCCCCAGAAAAAAGTATGTGTTAAAGATGTAGGCATTAAAAAAATTACGTTTGTAGCTTCAGCCATTGAATTAAAAGTCTAAAGGCTAAAGGGAGGAAAGGGGCTTAAATGAATGAAAGTCCATAGCACAGATGTTAATGTCCAATTGAATTCACATAGGCCTATGTCTCGCCAAATTACAAACTTCGTGCTGCTAAGAGATAGGAATAGGAATGTAACAGAAAAAAATGAAAATAAAAATTGGAGGGTAAGAAAATATTTTAAAAAATTTTTACCTTCTAGTGCAAGTTATAGCATAGTCAAATTTCCAAAAAATGTTGAAAATCCAGGAAAACCTTAACAATTTATCCTGCGTTATTTGAAACATACCATGCATTCCTTCACAATACTAATAAATAACTTGTTTAACTGCTTGCTATACTACTGGTTACGGAAGACTAACGCGTATTCACTTAATATCAGTAAGAACATTTTGATCACAAGGCATTTTTAAGAAATTTTACATACTGTATCTGATACAATTTTGCACAAATGTTGTTACAAACTGTAAAATAGAGGGAAACAGGTTTAGTGCGGCCTACTCAACTACTAGCTGCTTTTGCGACCACTTAGTAGATTTTGGAAGCAAGTGAACGAATGTCCTAAGCGTCACATACTGTTTACGAATTATGGCGCTTGGCTGTGGCTTCCCGGCTGCAATTTCTAACACAGGTTGTTATTCTGAGGAAGAACAGATATACTGGTCGAGACGGGTCAATAATGAAGTGTCTTACTGCATCCTGGTTTTTGGTTTTGTTTCAGATATAGCACGCATAAACAGACACGCGGAGGCAATGCACAAAGCCATTTCATCGTCTGTGTCTCATTTTCTTCCGCCGTTTCCACTTAACCAACACAATTCATTGTAAACACTTTGCAAAAACAATAATGGGAATACCATGTCTGCTGGCTGCTTCGGGTGTGGGGCACAGTGTGCGCTGCAGTGCTCTGTGGCAAGTGCGCAGTCTTGAGTGAGGATGCGGGCGGCTGTGTGGTCATTTGTCTTTGATTGGCTGGTGCGAGGAGGGACGACAACACAGCGCACACACACACACACACACACACACACACACACCTCGCTTCCTCGCAAGCCGCACGGACTCTCTACTGAACGGTTTAAGAACTGCACAGAGGCTCGGTTGCAGTAACCCTACCACTCATTGCTCTCCCCTACCGAACCGATCAGCAGAGCAACTGAACGATACAAATAGGGCTACTGGTGACGTTGCGGACACATGACGTGGCAGAACATCTACATTTATACTCCGCAAGCCAACCAACGGTGTATGGCGGAGGGCACTTTACGTGCCACTATCATTACCTCCCTTTCCTGTTCCAGTCGCGTATGGTTCGCGGGAAGAACGACTGCCGGAAAGCCTCCGTGCGCGCTCGAATCTTTCTAATTTTACATTCGTGATCTCCTCGGGAGGTGTATGTAGGGGGAAGCAATATATTCGATACCTCATCCAGGAACGCACACTCTCGAAACCTGAACAGGAAGCTACACCGCGATGCAGAGCGCCTCTCTTGCAGAGTCTGCCACTTGAGTTTGCTAAACATCTCCGTAACGGTATCACGCTTACCAAATAACCCTGTGACGAAACGCGCCGCTCTTCTTTGGATCTTCTCTCTCCTATGTCAACCCGACCTGGTATGGATACCACACTGATGAGCGATACTCAAGTATAGGTCGAACGAGTGTTTTGTAAGCCACCTCCTTTGTTGATGGACTATATTTTCTAAGGACTCTCCCAATGAGTCTCAACCTGGCACCCGCCTTACCAACAATTAATTTCATATGGTATGCATATGACGGGCAATGTATATGACGGGGCAGAAGACCAATGGAAAATAGTCTAGCGACATTACAAGCCGCAGGCTGGGAAATCCACTGACAGAAGCGAATTTGGCAAAGGGCAGACTGTTACGCCCCAGCGTCTGGGAACGAGTATCTCTGAAATGGCGAATTTAGTCGGCTCTTTGCGTCCTATTGTCATGAGCATGCGAGGAAAGCAATTGAAGGAAGGTGAAACAACGAGCAGGCAATAAGCTGTCGGACGTCCATGGCTCATCACGAAACGTCGAGGTCGGCTGCTTAACCACCCTGTAAAGCAGGGTAGGAAGCACTCTGTGGCAGATCTGATGAAGGAATACAATGCTGGTGTTCATTGTTCCCAGCAGACGAGCACTACGTGTTCCCACGCTGACCCAATGACGTCAACGCGTACGGCTGCAGGGAACATGGGAGCATAGAGATTGCTCTGTAAATGAATGGAAACGTCCCACATGGTTCGACGAATCCGTTTCATGTTGCACCAGATCGACGGTCGTGTCCGGATACACCACAATCCAAGTGAATGGCTGCTCGAAATATGCACCGAGTCACGGGTGCGAGTCGTTGGAAGCAGTATTATGCTATGAGGCACCTTTACTTGAGCTGTCACGGGACCTGTTGTAGGAATCTGAGGCTTCATCACAGCTGGACTCTCAATCGCGATAACGACGGTTCAAACCCGCGTCCGACCATCCTGATTTAGGTTTTCCGTGCTTTCTCTAAATCGCTTCACGCAAATGCAGGGATGTTTCCTTTGAAAGGGCACGGCCGATTTCCCTCCCCTCCCCCTTCCTTTTCTAGTCTGAACTTGGGCTCCGTCTTTAATGACCTCGTTGTAGACGGGACGTTAAATACTAATATAATGCTCCTCCTCCGTCTTCTCCTCCTCCGCTCCAGCATATCAACTACCCGTAATTTACGGGAAGTGCGTGACCTGTGTACAGACGTCTGTTGCCACATACTTCTAGGAACGTACCAAGGACTTGTCGAACCCGCAACACGCAGAATCGCTGCTGTATTGTGTTCAAAAGGTGGATCAAGAACATGTTAAGCATTGGTCATAATGTTTTGGTTCTACAGTTTGCAAGAAAAGGTGAATGTACGTCGAGAGACGAACGTCCGTGTAGTTTCCTTAACGAAATAATGGCTTTACCACTACCTGCGCAGATGTGAACATTGTATTAAGGTGAGGAATGAAACTTCCTGGCAGATAAAAACTTTGTTCAGGACGGTGATGCGAATATGGAACTATGCTTTTCGTGGGCAGTGCAGTTACTGACTGAGCTATACAGGCGTGACACAACACCCAGTATCACAGCTTACTTCCACTATTACCTGTCTCTTACTGTTCAAAGGCAAGGTTCAGAATTCGAGTCTTGGTCTGGCACACGGTTTTAATCGCCTGGAATTTTTAAAAAAGCGCTCACTCCGCTGTGAGAGAAGCACACCCGTCAAAAAAAGTTTTTGATAACCCCAGTTCCCAGAACTCCTGAAATAGACGTTTACTGTGGATATTGTATCGCAGACACAGTCCCTTTGCCTGTTCACAGATTTCACTAAACCCGGCCGAAGATGTAAACAACCGTGCATGAGCAGCACCTATTAGATGGTGGGTGTTAGACAGCCACTATACCAGGAAGGGGGTAGACGGCTCGTGTTGTCTTAGTTCAACCATGCCTGGATGATCAATACCGCGGTTCGATCGCGTCTGCATTGTTACTGTGTGCCAGGAAGGGCTCTCAACGAGGGAACTGTCCAGACGTCTCGGAGTGAACCAAAACGATCTTGTTCGGAGATGGAGGGGATACAGAGAGACAAGAACTGTCGATGACATGCTCAGGTCGCCCAAGGGCTACTACTGCAGTGGATGAGCCGGCCGCTGGTGGCCGAGCGGTTCTAGGCGCTTCAATCTGGAAATGAGTGACCGCTACGGTCGCACGTTCGAATCCTGCCTCGGGCATGGATGTGTGTGATGTCCTTAGGTTAGTTAGGTTTAAGTAGTTCTAAGTTCTAGGTGACTGATGACCTGAGGTGATAAGTCCCATAGTGCTCAGAGCCATTTGAATTGCAGTGGATGACCGCTACCTACCGACAAGGGCCTGGAGAAACCCTGACAGCAACACCGCCATGTTGAATAATGCTTATCGTGCAGCCACAGGACGTCGTGTTGCGACTCAAATTGTGCGCAGTAGGTTGCATGATACTCAACTTCACTCGCTATATCCATAGCCATGTCCATCTTTGTAACCGCGACGCAATGCAGCGCGGTACAGATGGGCCCAGCAACATGCCGAATGGACGGCTCCGGATTGGTATCACGCTCTCTTCACCGATGAGTGTCGCATATGCCTTCAACCACACAGTCGTTGGAGACGTGTTTGGAGGCAACCCGGTTAGACTGAACGCCTTAGACACACTCTTCAGCGAGTGCAGGAGGTGGAGGTTCTCTGCTGTTTTGGGGTGACTTTATGTGGGGCGGACGTATGCCGCTGGTGGTCATGGAAGGCGCCGTAACGGCTGTACGACACGTGAATGTCATCCTTCGACCGATAGTGCAACCATATCGGCAGCATATTGGCGAGGCATTAGTCTTCATGGACAACAATTCGCGCCCCGATGGTGCACATCTTGTGAATGACTTCCTTCAGGAAAACGACATCGCTCTACTAGAATGGCCAGCATGTTCACCAGACATGAACCCTATCGAACGTGCCTGGGATAGATCGAAAAAGGCTGTTTATGGACGACGTGACCCACCAACCACTCTGAGGGATCTACGCCGAATCGCCGTTGAGGATTGGGGCAATCTGGACCGACAGTGCCTTGATGAACTTGTGGATAGTGTGTCACGACGAATATAGGCATGCATCAATTCGAGTGGACGTGCTATTGGGTATTAGAGGTACCGGTGTGTGCAGCAGTCTGGATCACCACCTCTGAAGGTCTCGCTGTGTGGTGGTACAACACGCAATGTGTGGTTTTCATGAGCAATAAAAAGGGCGGAAATAATGTTTATGTTGATCTTTATTCTAATTTTCTGTAGATGTTCCGGAACTCTCGGAACTGAGGTGATGAAAAACTTTTTTTGATGTGTGTACTTACTCTGGAGAAGTTAGAAATACTTGAATAAAGAAGGCGGAGTTTCTCAGTTTGCAGATGTTTGCAAGTGTAATTATGTATCTGGGGTATGATGCAGGGTGTTCCGGAAATACGATTTCACCAAACCATATCTTCTACTTGAATAAAGACAGAAACATGTCGTGCCTTTTAACTTTTGCGTAGGGCTACGAAGTTTTTTCTATTTTCAAAACAACCTTCGTATTTTACGACGGATTATGTTGTAGATACAAGAATATGCGATCTTCGGGCACTTTTTACCATTACGCTTACTATCACAATTTTCAGTCACCATTCACATGTGTTCATTGTAGTGTCTCCCAGATGCATGACAAACATCCAAGCGATGGTTAAACTCGTCCTATAGTTTTGCAAGCACGTCTAGAGTTACTGGATTCGCCGCTTCTCTATGCGGCGTAATCGTTCACTCAAAGTTGTTGGAAGAGGAGACACGAAGAGTCTCTCACAACCACCCACAAAAAATAACCCAATATATGATGTGATCTAGAGGCCACTGGTGCATTGCCAGATCTGTACACCCCGTTACGGCCGTTCATTCCCTGAGGCAACGTCAGAGAGCGAGTGTGTGTGTGTGTGTATGTGTGTTCTCTTAAAGCAGCAAAGAGTATGTTATTGCAGAATTTGAGTTCATGTCTTTTGTTTGTACTAGATTCATTTGAACGTAAGCTGCTGCTGTGTTGCAGAATTTGAAGAAGATCAGTTTCAATATTTGTGGGACGGTAGTTTACATGTAAAAAGTGGTCTGCGAAAGTGGAATATGTGCTGTTACCCTTTGGAGCTCTCATACGTTTTGTGTGCTTTGTTCGAAAGTCCTTTCACTTTTGTCCTATATATTTGGATTAGGGAGATTTGCATGCGAGTTGGTAAATCCCTGCATTACTGAATTTTTCTAGATTTCTATTGTTTTTCTTAGTCTCTTTTGTGTTAGTTATTATTAATGCTATTGGTATGGCTTGCATGTTCATGATATTTCCAATTTTTTGTACTGTTTTATTATTATGTGCTGGATTGTACCATTTATTTGTTTTTTAGGATGTGGTATGGATGTGCGTTATCTATGGGCTCTGATTCTGTATTTTCGGTCTCTTTAATTGTGCACCATTATGGGTGACTACTTTGATAAACATATATTTTTATTTATTTTTTGGTTGAACGTGTTTATTGAGTCTGTTTTGCATTCATTTCCAATAGAAAATTGATTGATTATCTTTAGTTCGTGTGCATAATATTGGGGTTTGAGAGGTATTCTGTTTAACCTGCGGAGAATGTCTGTCAAACGTATATGTTCGGTGGTTGGATGTGTTACGGAAAATTCATTATGGTTGTTTTTTTTGTTATTGTGGAGATTATAAAATTTGATTTCTTGGTTTTTTAGTTTCCATTGTGAAGTGTAGGTATTTTTGGCTGCAGTGTGTTGATCTTATTGCGCAGCTCTTCAACCGCACTTTGTGGTTCATCTCTCGAGAAATTTTTACTCACACTGATCAAACTAATACAGTATGTGATGAGGGTTCCTGCGATGATACGTAACTAGTTACATCTGGCCTCTAGCATGCTCAGTCAGGTTCACTTCAGCAGATACCGCAGCTATTCCATTCCATTGATTTCTGCCTCTTGGAGGAAGGTGTTCAAGAGGTGGCTGTTGTGTGCTCATGCGTTACCATTGTGAGATACGATCCCATTGTCGAAAGGTCGACTTTATTGCTGGAACAATATGTTGGAAGTTCCTGTTCAGATACTGTAAAGCTCTCACATTACCCCGAATAACAATGAGAGGCACCCAACATCCGTACGTGAACTCATTGCCAGAGACATGCGACGCTCGAGTCCATGCCGAATAATGTGGTTGGTAGATGCACAGCCGGCAGGGCACACGTGGGGGCCGCGCGGAGTGGCCGCGCTGTTAGAGGCGCCATGTCACTGACTGCGCGGCCCCTCCCGCCGAAGGTTCGACTCCTTCCTCAGGCATGGGTATGTGTGTTGTTCTTAGCATTAGTTAGTTTAAGTATTGTGGAAGTCTAGGGACCGATGACCTCAGCAGTTAGGTCCATAGGGATTCACACACATTCGAACATTTTTGAACACACGTGGGGAGCGCAGTAATGGTGGGGGTTAAGAGCAGGCACCGTAGGGGAAGTGCCGAGCGCTGGAGGGATTATGCCCTTCTAAACTGAAGCCTACACTCACTTTTTTTGTAAATATTAACTGTAAACCCTCCACCCCCACACTTGCATGGTGACCATTTAAAAAATTGTCACTTCTGCTGAGGTTAATATCTGAAAAGAATTCCGCTGAAAAAGTAACGAAAGCAGCGATTTATTTTCACCTGGTATGTAAACTATCTATAACTTTTAGAGAAACGTCATGAGTGGTGAATTTTGGGTAAAACCTCCACATTTCTCTTGTTTCCGTTCTAAAATTTTCTTCTTTTGCCAAACACACCGAAGTTTACACAATGTCACCTCACTACCATGTTCTGCAGACGCAACTGCGAGAGAATTCTGAAATAATGGTTTATTAAATCTATTAAGTGAGGAGCTGAGGAAAAGTAGGGTCAGCAGGTTATGAAAAAGTACAACTTCGTTACAAAAATAAACGTGTAATGTCTTCATTTTGTTACAAAACCCTTAGAATTTCTCGTTTCACCAGATATCGATGGTTTAAAATTTACATTATTTCACCGAATGTGCCTGTAGTTAGTGAAATAATATTTTAGATAATGAAGTTTTGCGTAAAGCCATAGGGCAAAGTACTCTCATCTTTGCGTTGTATCATTTGCCAAAATCTCATTTCGATGTACGCTCTGGCCTTGTTGCTGTTACGCGCAATCGCAAGTGAGTGTTCTACATCATATCAGGCATTTCATAGGCACCAACATATAACGTAATATGCACCAAACGCAAAATAAGGCGACCCCTATTTTTCATTACAAACTTTTTCGCGTTTCGGGCATTGTCTTATTTCCAGGCAAGTATCGCAATAACTATGACTATTGACGAAATGATGGGCACATCATCACGAAGCTGACATATGAAGCTATAAGTAACAAAAACTGTGATTTTTTTTTTTTTTTTACTGAACAGTTTTTGTAAAATCGTCTGAGGAATAGTGCGCGAGCCTCAATTCTGTCATTGCCGACCGGCCGAAAGGGGGCAAACACTGTCGGGCACCCTTTCCGAACAAACGAATGAAGTCCACAGCGCTTTGGACGGAAATTGGTCCCTGCACATCGGCCACTGAGCCTGCGTGGACCCCTACATGGCCGCATTCTTACACCTGTACGACAATGAAATCCTGCGCTCGCCTCTGAAGAGAACCCGACATTACCGATTTTCCCATCTTCTTAGTGTACTACGGTGCTGGGGTTTTATGTTGTTTTTCTTGTCGAACGCCTGGGGCCAAATGGATCCTACGCAGACGTTTAGTTTTGTCTGCGTTGACTCAGGCGTCCTAATTCCTTCCAAAAAGGTAGTGTGCACTTTTTTTGCATTCTCGCCGGGGTAGGTACGAGCCATAATTTGTACATAATAGTGATCAGCTGGCGTTGTTGATCGCGAGCAATCACTAAAATGTTCATTTACAAACGAAAGCCCAAATTATCACCCCAATTTGAATATATTATCACTGAAAAGATTGTCAGTGCATTTAGAAACAGCTGAAATCGCTAAAATTCTGCCCAGTAGCTGGAGGAGAGCACAGGTAACATTTGTCTACAAGAAGTGTAGCCGAAGTGATCACGAAACTACAATCCTATATCGATGACATCCATTTGCTGTAGAATCTTAGAACACATACCGAGCTCAAACATAATGAGATATCTCGATCAGAACGACATCCACCACCCCAACCGAGATGGATTTCGATAACAGATAACTTGAAATCCAACTCGAACTTTCCTCACAAGACGTCCTGAAAGCGCTGGATCAAGGTAGTCAGGTAGATGCTTTATATCTCGATTTCAGATTAGCGTTTGATTCAGTACCACATCTACTTTTGTTGTCAAGTGCACTATCGTATAGGTTATCAGACGAAATCTGTAACTGAAGCTCCTTGATAGGGAGCACGCAGCGTGTTATCTTGGACAGACAGTCATCGACAGATGTAGAAGTAACTTCAGGTGTACCCTAGGGAAGTGTGCTGGGTCCCTTGCTGTTCATGATGCATATTAATGGTGTCGCGGACAATATTAATAGCAACCGCAGACGTTTTGCAGATGTTGCAGTTATCTACAAGGAAGTACAGTCTGAACTGTGATGTGCAAATTTTCAGACAGACATTGATAATATCTCAAAGTGGCACCAAGACTGGCAAATTGCTGTAAATGATCAGAAATGTAAAATTGTGCACTTCACAAAATGGAAAGAAAAGTAGTATTTTATGCGTATAATATCAGTGATTCAGAGTTGGAATCTGTAAACTGATACACATACAAATACATGGTGTACCGGCGCGGTTAGGTTCTTCCATTACCTGCACCTACCTGTGAACTCGTTGCAGCAAATCACCGGTAGGAAAGCCGAGCAGAAACCTCGCACCAGGCAGCATACAACGTAATTATTCTAAGGTCTTAATTTTGAATGAAATACCAAAATTCGGTATATTCCGAACCTTGCGATGTACACGTTCACTGTCAAGCCCGTGCTAATCTTAACACAGTCATGCACAAACCCTTTCATTCACGTTAGCAAGCTTATGGCAACGTATTTCCCGAAATCTGAACGGCTACTAAGCACGGATTGTTCATTAAATGAAAATGCTCGTCATACTATTAAGTTTTACAAAACTGGACAAACATAAATAAAGAAAAAAGGCTTCAAGAAATAAACAGAACAATTCACAAAAACATTCTCTTCGCCCATTTCTTGAATGTTTCTGTGCACTCCTGGACTCTGGTGGTCAAAATACTTAACTGCATTATAGTTCTTTCTGTATAGTGCTGTTCGCTACTGTCCTATAGCAGATGAAAATTAGAACTACATACTCGATTGAACCCGCTTCAGACCATATGTCACTGTTCACGCAAGCGTCATTCTCCCGATACACGGGCTCTAGACAGGAGAGATACAAGACGCCACGTCTCAATGGGTATAACATTTAAACATGAAATAGAATGACCGGTTAGACTTCGTCATCGGTAAAGCAGATTCCGACTTATTGGTAGAATACTGGGGAAATGTAGTCAGTGTACAAAGAAGATTGCTTGTAAATAACTTTTGCAACCTATCGTAGAATATTCCTCAATTCAAAAATGGTTCAAATGACTCTAAGGATTATGGGACGTAACAAAATGGCTCTGAGCACTATGGGACTCAACATCTGTGGTCATCAGTCCCCTAGAACTTAGAACTACTTAAACCTACCTAACCTAAGGACATCACACACATCCATGCCCGAGGCAGGATTCGAACCTGCGACCGTAGCGGTCACGCGGTTCCAGACTGACGCGCCTAGAACCGCACGGCCACACCGGCCGGCTGGGACGTAACATCTGAGGTCATCAGTCCCCTAGACTCAGAACTATTTAAACCTAACTAACGTAAGGACATCACACACCTCCACGCCCAGGGCAGGATTCGAACCTGCGACCGCTAGCTGCAACCCGGTTCCGGACTGAAGCGCCTAGAACCGCTCGGCCACAGCGGCTGGCATCCCTGGCAGGACTAGCAGAGGTATGGAACGTGTAGAGAGAAGTGCAGCTCGAATGTCCACAGGTTTATTTGACGCAAGGGAGATTGTGACAGAGAAGTTGCAAGAGCTGAACTGGCAGATACTTGGAGGCAGACGGAAACTATCCTGAGAAAGTCTACTAGCAAAGTTTCAAGACCCGGCTTTAAGTGTCTAGGAATATACTACAGTCACCTACATAGAGATCGCGAGGACAATATACGATTAATTACAGCACGGACAGAGGCATTTAAACAGTCATTTTTTTCGCACTCCATACGCGAATGGGACGGGAAAAAGCACTAATAACTAGTACAGTGGGACGTAACCTCTGCCACTCATTTTTCAGTCGTTTGGAGAGGATGAATGTAGATGTAGTTGTAGACAGGCAAATCTACAGCGCTTGGTGTCTCGCGGCACTGTCGAATGAGGTTGGGGTGGGGGGGGGGGGGGGCATCTCACCATGCTGGCAGCCCATTTTACGGTAAACTAGCAGTGCACGCAAGGGCTGTGCTTGAAGTGATACTTTGAATCATGTTGGCAGCAGTGGCGGATCATGGCCTGAATTCTGGGGAGGCCAGGAAACATACTGGAAAATCTCTAAATCTCTTTCCCCCAGTTTTTAATGTACGTATACGTAGAGTTTATTCGCAATACTGGTTAAAAACTGAGGTATAAGCAAGAGCTGAAAATCGATCCTGAAAGTACGTTCCTACACAAGAAAAACTCCTTCATCTGAAGCGCTAGTTACAAGAATAGCAGCTGATCGACAAAATAGTTTGAAGTTTTTGGAAGAATTTGGGCCGTTACATTCACATTTTTGCTGGGAATAAAATACAATCTGCAGTTCTATACAACTGCGAGCGACTGAAGGACGCACCAAACATTTTTAACGATGGGTGCGCAACGTCCAAAGAGAGATCTTGAACACAACTGGCTAACTGAGCAGTAACGCCTGATTTAAGGAAGAGCAGTTTTTCACTATATGAAAATCTCGTTTCCAGTTGTGTTAAAAGATTATCCAATACATCTAAGTACAACTGTTTGTATTTTGACATCAATGGATTGCCAAGATATTCATCCATCTTCGTTCATGGACGCTTCAGCTTGCGAATTAGTTCAGCATTTCGTGGAGTTTAAAAAGTCGATAAATTTATTTACATTTTTTAAGTTTTTCATGTAAGCTCTGAATTCTGTGGAATGTTGAAAAACATATAGAAGAAAAACAATGTCAAAGTGAATAAATTTCTTTTATTCCACGTCTTTGTTCACAAATTGTAGGTCCTCACACTACCGGTTTCTTTCAGCAATGAACAACTTTAGATCTGCAGCAAAATGTGCGCAAAAACCACAAATACAACCAGTGGATTGTCTACAGCTTAAAATAATAAAATAGGCCATGATAAAAAGTATTACTAACGTTCATGTGAAAATTGTGCGCTTTAAATAAGACGCGGTATACCTGTTTTATGAAAAATTTCCTAATATACTGGAGTCAAAGTGGCATCGTCAAATGCTAAACGCAAAATCAGCACCAGCATCGTCACACATACACAAATTATAGTACATAAGAGTCCTCTTGTCAGCAGCGCTACTATTCAAAACAAACTGCCGTACAGTAGCCACAAAATGTTTGTCGCAAGCTCGCCAGATGTCGCTATTGTAGGCGTACACACATTTTACAGCGATAATTGTACGATGTAAAATAAAAATAGGGATGCAATCAGTTAAGTCTATAGCGAGCTTGTAAGGTGTAAAAGTTATTACAGTAATAAAATGCAATAAATTAACTCAACAAAAGTTAGATTGTTAAAAGGGAAATGGTTAACCGACAGTCATTCTGATGCGCTCTAGTGGCGATGTTTCAGATAATGACATAAATAATAAACACCTTTTGGAGTACACTGAATAATATAAAAACTACAAAAAATTGCTAAATAAGCCCAACGAATGAAAACCGACTGCAACGAATAAATAGGGCTCTCTGTTGGCGCTACAGCAGAACGCCGCGTAGGCGAGAAACGGTCAGAGGAACTCAACCGCCAGAGACCCCTCGTACACAGCGGAACGCCGTTCCAAGAAAAGAATAATAAAGCACCGTGCCAGTGCATGAACAAGATTATCTAGTTAATGGAGGATATTATATAAACAGAGAAGGGGCAAGAAAATATTAGAGTTACAGGTTCAACGTAAGAAAACAAAGTAAATGTGTAAAGCACTCTGTACTATGTGAAGCCATAAGCAAGATATATACAACAGATCGCTTGGTAAGTGGGGGGGGGGGGGGGGGAATGCGTTCTGGCATTCGCCCATTGACAGCAGGCACTCCACATCTAACATCACATTTCCTAAAACATTTTTTTTTATTTGCAGTGACATTTTGCCGTGAAATTTCATGGGAATGGTTTCGTTTTCTTTATTGGTTCTATTTTCTGCGTGAGTGTGTCTGTCTGCTGTTTATTATAGGTTTCGTTAGCCTACTGTAAGGGCGCATGACGTAATTTACAGAAAAGCCATTAACTACAGAAATTTGCTTTAAAATTCGCTGCCGGCCAAAGGTATACGAAGGAGACGGTGAATCATTGAGGTGAAGAGAGCTTTTTTACCGTGAAGGATGGCATTAACTAGCATTGATGATAGTATGTGTACATGTAGTTTCTCTCAAAATCGAAAACTTAAGTTTGTTATGAAATTTCTTAATTGAAATGAAATGTCGTGTGGCTAGGGCCTCCCGTCGGGTAGACCGTTCGCCTAGTGCAGGTCTTTCGAGTTGACGCCACTTCGGTGACATGCGTGTCGATTGGGATGAAATGATGATGATTAGGACAACACAACACCCAGCCCCCGAGCGGAGAAAATCTCCGACCCAGTCGGGAATCGAACCCGGGACCTTAGAATTGACAGTCTGTCACGATGACCACTTTTTTTTTTTTTTTTTTTTTTTTTTTTTTTTTAGCTACGGGGGCCGGACAATTTCTTAATTGTAAGGTGAAGATAGTTAATAGAGCTCTCTTTTTCAACTTCCGTTGTAAAAGTTATTTTTGGATGCATGCTACCGATTGCTTGGGCAAATGTGTTGATCTCACTGGTGTCGCCCTCTATCAATAATAAAATGTCGGCAACATACTGTTTATAATAAATCGTTTTTTCCTCTAGCTATGGAAACGTGGAAAAAAAATTACATTCTAGATCGGTCACAAAAATACCTGTTAAAATTCCAGCTAGACATCCTGTAACCTCACCACACCAAATAATTTTATATTTATTATTTGGTTAATGATTCTAATGTTTGTGTAACCTCACAAAAAAAAACTTAATTAATAATAATAATAATATGATTGTATTTTTTTGTGAAACCTCTGATCAAAATTGGTTCCCATTTAATGTACCCACAAAATTCTTTTCTCATTTAATATAAGCTCGAAACAGAAAAATTCCTAAACCTCGTAATAAAAAAATAAATTTAGTAACCTGGTAAAATTTGGACGACAGCAGTGCTGCGTCATGGCCCTGTAAGATCATTCTGAATAAAAAAGGAAAAATTCTTACCTTAATAAAGTCGCTTAATATATCTGCTCTTACAATAAATTTTTCCGGCACAGCTCTGTGCAATGCTGGCCGATAGATTTGTCATTTATTAAAGGAAGCAAATGATTTTTCCTTTGCAACAATCGGAATGATTATGCATTAAAAAAATATTAAATTCTTTAAATTGAAATGAATGCTTGTTAGAAATTAGACAAAGATTATTATTAGGACATTTTTAAAAGATTTACATGTGAGTTTACATAATATTACTAGATATTCGCGAGGCTGCTTTTTTACCTTATACAATAATACTCAGGCTCCGGCATCGCTGCACCGCGACTGGCCCAGCCAACATGATACACCAGACTCGACTGACAAGCGCAGACAGGCGACTGCTCGCTAGCAACAACTTACTGCTACTGCTACACAGTTCGTACTGCAGTCAACACTGCTCTTTGGTCTCAGATTCTCTTATAGCTTACATATCGCAGGCAGCACATACCTCTTACATAACCCTCCACTGGGGGGGGGGGGGGGGGGCAAAAATTTGGCAGCGATGGTGAGTCAATTGGACTTGCCATCAGCAAAAAATTTTTCTAAAATCTACTTAATTAACTAAGTTGACAGTCACAGAGTATATACATATATATAATTACAGAACATAAAATGAAATAGAATGCACATGCACTGAGTACAGAACATATCAAGAAATCACAAAATATATACGCAATTTTTCTTAACTAACTAAGTTTACAATCACAGAGTATATACATATATATAAGTGCATAACATGAAATGAAATATAGTGCACATGCACTGAGTACAGAACATATCAAGCAATGACAAAATGTATACGCAATGAGTACAAAACATATTAACAAGTGACACAAAGGGCATACACACTGTAGTACAGAACATATCAAGCAATGACAAAATGTATACGCAATGAGTACAAAACATATTAACAAATGACATAAAGTGCATACGCATTGTAGTATTTTTTTTTGTTACCATTTTACTAGAACTAGGATAGGAAAGAGAAGGATTGCATCATGGTTGTAGCACATTAGGTTGCACGTAGCTGCACTGAAAGTCCATATCTTTCTACAGAAGCACAACACCAAGTGAGACAAATTGAAGTTCTCCTCCCTGAAGTATTAATCAGTGTAGCCAAGACACTGAAATGTCGTATTAATATTCCATGTTATCATTTTGGTAGCACATTAGGTACACCAAACAGTGGAACCATAGTAACATCTCCATTGTTCAAGGTGGTGGACACCATGATGTGTCAACACCACACTCATTCACCAACGTAAAATTAGTGCAGAAACCAAATATAGTGCTCCATGATCACAAGGATAGACAGGACAAACGTATATTGCAGTAATTTCTGGTAATTAGGTCAGAAGGTGAAGGACATTAAGTCTCATGCTAGTCATCATTGAGAATTACACTAGTCTATCAACCGATTTGACTAATTGTTGGCACTCATCGCCTAGTTACTGAACACTTCTGTACTATGTATGAAGTATTACAGAATAATGTTCATAAATCATCTGATTACAGTGAACATTGGCACTCGTTGGCCAGTGACAAACCATTTTTGTACATTATTTAAAAATGATCATTCAAAGCTAGAGTTAGTTAATGGCATACCATTTACATAATTCATCTAGTTATAGTAATCATTGGCACTCATTGGCCAGTTACAAACCATCAGAAGTCATCATTCAAAACAAGTTTCCTTTCTCTGTCACGTTCACCTACCTCTATATTTCCTCCTTCCGACGTCCCTTCACTCTGCAGTAGTAGACAGACACGCTAGGCAGTGTAAAGCAGCATTGATAAAAGCACTATCTAATACCTACCACACAGAGGCCGCGCAACTCAAGTTGCAAATCAGTTTCTGTACGTTAATTTTCACAAATTTCGGGCGGTAGGAGAATGCAGTTTAATTGCAGTAAGCATTTGAAAATTCTATTAACGTCTTTTTATCCATAAGGAGGCACATGAAATGGCTATCAAGCCCGTATTTAATAATGCAAATGCTCCATAATTCCAAGTTCACTGTTTATCCAATATATTTCACACGTAAAAGTAGCCAGAATTTCTGCAAGTCCGTCCCGATTAATTTTGCGTTTTAACAATCACTGGCCCACCACTATTAGCGAGTTGAACTTTTGGTCGTTTCAGTAGTCTTTTATGTTTGAAGTGTTCACCAAAGTATTCCATAAAGAACACGTAATATGCCACGCGGAACTGTCTCTACGACCAAAACATCACACACTTACAAAACTTCAACCAACTTATTCAGAAACGTCAAACTTTCCTCAAAATTATCGTAACTTAA
Source organism: Schistocerca americana (assembly GCF_021461395.2). Lineage (NCBI taxonomy): Eukaryota > Metazoa > Arthropoda > Insecta > Orthoptera > Acrididae > Schistocerca > Schistocerca americana. Next base: position 613,243,164 of record NC_060119.1, on the reverse strand, counting down.
GCCACCTTAGCCATGACACGTTTTAAACACAATGAACTCACTAGTTCATTTTACATATTATTTTCAAGGAGATATCTAGCATGGTGTTACCCGGAAGCAGGTTAACGAGCGACTCTCTCGATGCTCCTCTCCTCTCCTCTCTGCCTATCTACCTACCTACCTACACGCGGGAACTGCTTAATTCTGATTGGCTATTGATCTGAATCACCAATCAGAATGATCCTTCCAGATCATTCTCGCGGCAAAACTTGTCTTAGCCAACCACTAATCCGATAGTCATTTACGTCATTACAATTTCAATTTTAATATACTGAAACTTCCTGGCAGATTAAATATACTGTTTAATAAAATAGAACGAAATGCAAAATATTCTTGAAATTCATATAGAAACTTATTCCGCTTCAGTATTTTATTCTGGATGCTCTCTTACAAAAGCAAGCACACATCGACATGTCATCAGCGTCGTGGTTGTAACTCCATTTTCCCACGGATCAATTTTATAAGGTTTTACATAAAATAACATTAAGTTTTAACGTACGTCCCGCATACACTTTCTCATTCATTACCATTTATTCAAACAACAAAATAATAAACAAACAATAATTTTTAATGATTTTTATACTACATAACGTAGAGTAATTAAAGTTTTGAAAAGAAAATTCCAGTTAAGTGATTTTATATATTGTGAGCTTTGTTATGACTTCAGATGACAATGAAAGAACTTGGTTATTGATCCTACATCTACATCTACATACATACTCCGCAATCCACTATACGGTGCGTGGCGGAGGGTACCTCGTACCACAACTAGCATCTTCTCTCTCTGTTCCACTCCCAAACAGAACGAGAGAAAAATGACTGTATATATGCCTCTGTACGAGCCCTAATCTCTCTTATCTTATCCTTGTGGTCTTTCCGCGAAATGTATATTGGCGGCAGTAAAATTGTACTGCAGTCAGCCTCAAATGCTGGTTCTCTAAATTTCCTCAGTAGCGATTCACGAAAAGAACGCCTCCTTCCCTCTAGAGACTCCCACCCGAGTTCCTGAAGCATTTCCGTAACACTCGCGTGATGATCAAACCTACCAGTAACAAATCTAGCAGCCCGCCTCTGAATTGCATCTATGTCCTCCCTCAATCCGACCTGATAGTGATCCCAAAGGCTCGAGCAGTACTCAAGAATAGGTCGCACCAGCGTTCTATAAGCGGTCTCCTTAACAGATGAAGTACATCTTTCCAAAATTCTAACCAATGAACCGAAGACGACCATCCGCCTTCCCCACAACTGCCATTACATGCTTGTCCCACTTCATATCGCCCAAATATTTAATCGACGTGACTGTGTCAAGCGCTAAACAACTAATGGAGTATTCAAACATTACAGGATTCTTTTTCCTATTCATCTGCATTAATTTACATTTATCTATATTAGAGTTAGCTGCCATTCTTTACACCAATCACAAATCCTGTCCAAGTCATCTTGTATCCTCCTACAGTCACTCAACGACGATACCTTCCCGTACACCACAGCATCATCAGCAAACAGCCGCACATTGCTATCCACCCTATCCAAAAGGTCATTTATGTAGACAGAAAACAGCGGACCAACCACACTTCCCTGGGGCACTCCAGATGATACCCTCAATCTACGTAACTGTAATAGATAAAAATCTGAAATTTTGACAGGATCTCTTCGGTAATAACAAAAGATTGCGTAACAAGTTTGAACGAAATCTGAGGATAATTACTAAGGTTTATTTAGATTCGTAGCGGGTAAGAATTTGCGTACCGACTGAATGTTACTCGAGACCATTCATACGGCCGATAGCGTCAGCTGCGCTGTGAGTTAGAGCGAAGAAAAAACATAGCCATCCTGAAGCCACCTTGCTTTACGGCTGCATGCCTTACTGCATCGAATGTTATCTCGTAATAACTTGCTACGTTATAATCTGACTTTTATCGTGTTTTAATTTATTGCATTTTATTACTTTAATGACTTTTACATCTTATACGCCCGCTATAGACTTTGTTGATTGTATCCCTCTTTTTATTTTACATCGCACAATTATCTTTGAAGAATATGTGTACGCCTAGAGCAGCGGCATGTGGCGAGCATGTCAGTTTGTTTTGTACAGTAGCGCTGCTGGCAAGAGGACTCTTGTATATACTATGATTTACATATGTGTGACGATGCTGGCGCTGATTTTGTGTTTAGCATTTGACGATACCACTTTGGCTCCAGTATATTAGGAAATGTTTTCGTAAAACAGGTATGCCTCGTCATATTTAAAGCGCACAATTTTCACATGTGCGTTAGTAATAGTTTTCATCATGGCCTATTTTATTGTTTGAAGCTGTAGAAAATCCACTCGTTTTGTGTTTTTTTCCCAAATTTTTCTGTAGATCTGGAGATGGTCATTGCCGACCGAAACCGGTGGTCTGAAGACCTAAAAGTTTTTGACTATAGATGTGAAATAGAAGAAATTTATTCCACATTTTCGGGTCACTGTTCCATTCACGACCATGTCTCAGCATGTGAAAATGTCAAAGCCCATGTTCTGAAACCACAGGCTTCTCTGGCAGTCGTTGCTCTAGAGTCGGGACTGTTAATTATATCATTTAAAACCTCAATTAGCCCCAAACAGTTTTCAAGAATGGCAGATACTATTCTGGAGTCACAGTTCCACCTCGTTTCACTGTTCGAAGGAATGCGTTTACCAACACCATAACAGCTCTGCTACAGAAAAAATTTAAATAATGTGTAAAGAAGTGAGTAAAAAGAGCTGGGGGGGGGGGGGTGGCAATTTATCGTATCTTGGCTTGCAAGCTATTTAATTCTCTTGCCAGAACGGTAGCACCATCATAGGCCTCGGCTGTTATTTTGTTCTTCGCATCATAATTTTGACATACGCCAGTCTGCACAGCGAATACAGCAGTGATAATTCTAACTTCGCTAGGGCGGTGTCCTGGGTGAGCGACAGAAGCGAGCGACAAAACACAACCACAGGTGTAGTTACAGAAGTGTCTCACGTGAGCGACATCTGTGTCGCTGCCCGTCTCCCGCTGCGACTGGCGACGTTTGAATTCAAACATTTTTAAACCTTGTCGCTATAGCACGCGCGACAGAGAGTTGACAGCCAAGTGTCTTCTCTACAAAGCAATGGAGCGGTCGTGACGGCAGCTATGAATGACTTAACATCCGATTTTAAGGAAACTATTCGGTGAAAAAATTTGATTCTTCCGCTACCTATAGCTTGATATCTTTAAACGATAAAGATCTGAATTTATTTTCGTTATTCGTCATAGTTACTGTGCTGCACGAAATTTAGTACATGACTGCACGAAATTTAGTACATGACTGCACGAAATTAAGTATACTACTGCACGAAATTTTTAAGAATTTGCAGAGGTAAAATCACATTGTGTAAACTTCCCGTATAGTTCATTTAAGGCCATACATTACTGTGTACGAAATGTGACCAATATATCTAAATTGTATTTGAAGTTGAGGCCAGAATTATATCTCTTTTCATTCTTGAGATATTGGTTGTTATATCCGCGGACGGGTCGCTCGTGGTGCGTCCTAACCTTTCCTGCGCTTCGGGAATCAAGTGGTCGTAAAAATCGTCGTATCTCACCAAAGGTTCAAGATACCGAAACGCAGAAAGGACTATTTTTATCTCATGATTAACACTCGATACGTTTTTGTAAACGTGAGAGCAGACTGGAAAGAAGACTCCCTACAACTTAAACCATGAGGTTTTGTCCAAATTTTCATAGTGAAACAAAGGGAGAGAAACAGGTAAACGGGGGTATCAAATGACCAGCATGAGGTCTAGTTTGGCATGAAAATATTTAACTGCTTGAAAGTAATCAGAGTAATTAACGAAAACTTACTTAATAAGCTGAGGAAAAATCGAAATATTTCACGAAAAGCTGCTGCCAAGCTATGTAAATGAAGTGTCAAAAGTTTCACCAGTTCAAGACCTACCTATTTTGCACATAAAAGGATACATTGGTGCGATATTTAAATGTCAAAAAGGCTTCTTTCGAATCAAGTACGTTAGGAAGGCAAACGAGGAGTCAGTAAGATCATGCTTTCTGAATAAAACTTGAAATAAAAGAAATGAAAGAAATCAGTTAAATATTTTATGAAATGATTTGTGTAAAAGACATAAGTAGATCAGAGAAATGTTCTACATGGCTTTGAATGATGCTCCAAATCATGAACAGGAAATGAGGTGCACCAAACATTTCCCTAATATTTGTATTTCATACTTTTACACAAATCATTACACAAAACGTTTGACTTTCTTTTCAAAAATTTGGTAAGCTTTACTTTTACAGACTATTTAGAGTAATTGAAACGCTTGGCCTTAACACTGACTGCTGTTGAATTACTTTTGCAGCATCAAATATTTGTAAAATTTCATGGTTCATTGTAATTTATTAGGAATTAAATGAGTGTGATATACTGGGATAGGTGTGAAGATCAAGTTATTTGGCAAGAACTTAAAAATACTGTATACTTAGCGATGCAGTGTTAACAGTATACATAAAACGCAGTATACAGAATTGTAACTGAGCCAGTAAAAAATATAAGACCAGCAAAGTATCGAATGCAGGACCTGCTCCTAAAATGTAATCACGAACGGACTTCTGTTTATATTTAGTGTAGTTAGTCATGTATTAGTAAATCCTTCGCATTTATTGGCTGTTAAAAGTTCCTGATCATGTAAAAAAGCATTCATATTTAATTTATTGATTAGATAGTTGAACGATCCTCTGCTCATTCACGTGTACTCGAAGAATTTGTCTGGTGAACTTCGTAGTTGATGATATTTATGAAATTCTCCATGGAGATTCCTCCCTTTGTAAATTTCATGCACATCATTCCTTTTCGATTTATTTTCTTAAGTAAACGTAATTCTGTAGCCTTACTCTCCAGCTACAGTATTCCATAGGTTACAGACTCCATTTTATAGAAGCAGCTGGTTGGTTGTAAGCAGCCATCTCGTAGCACGGCATGGTAGCTTGCACGCAGGACACCCAAGCTTTTCGCCCGATGCTGCTGATTGTCGCCAGAGCGTCGCGCATCCAGAAGTCACTCGCTGTCGTTCGCTTCAGTCGCTCACATAGGACACGGCCTTAGTCATGGATACCAAAAACTTATTCTTGACTGTCGCCATTGACTCCACCAATAACAAAACAGTAGGGCACTGTGACTCGTCTGAAACGTTTATTGTTTCTCCACATAAAATCATATTCTATCCAAACTGAATGTATCTATTCACAAAGCTCTTCGTTTATACATTTAGTCTATTCGTTCAGAACAGTTTTTGAAACTGCCTGGAAATATCCCATTTTCTTTCAGTGTGATTTCAAATCTTACCACAAGTTTAAAAGTGGCTCTGAAATTTTTCGGGATTCAGGGAACCTGCTGTCTCATCACGTCTTCTGAAAGCTACCTCCTCCATACAGAAAGACTAGTGGCGTCATTTAGACTTTTCATGATGTCACTTTTAGCTTTCACTACATCGTTTTGTCTGATTTTCATCAGTTCATGGTGTTCGTTAAGTAACTCTGAAATATTAAACACTTGTTTCGATAGTTTTGTAAGTGAAATAGAAATTACTTACATGATGTTAGAAAAAACATGCCATGCTATACCTCTAAACAGGTTCTTCAGATCATTGAAAACCTCGAAGAACCATACAGTTGTTGTGCTTAAGAGAAAATATGGCCAGCAGATTATTTCACCTTTCCTAGGCGTAGCACATAACCACTTGCGCTACTCATACCATGAACTTTGGAATGCACGTGTTTTGAGCTTATATTTGTGAAGAAGCTGTAGCGTCGGTGTTGGACGTCCTTCCTTCAAAATTTAATGTCATTCAGTATAACATCTCTTTGAAACGAAAGTTTCTGCAAGGAAGCAATGATGCACTCACTCGAAAGCGTTACATCAGTACTGGTACAAGAGTGTGCCCCGTCCACATTCGCAGCAGATGGGACAACTAACACAAGAGAAACCTGGAGCGGCGACACCATGGCGACTGGCCTCCTGTGCCACGGAAGGCTGCGACAGCGTGTACCCCTGGGTTTCCTAATAGTGACGTCAGGTTACCGCGGCAACTGAGCGTTTTCAGACGGTCTGGCATATGTCTAGTCTCCTCGCTATATATTTCGCACCTCCGTCTGTCTTAGATTGGGGTTAATTTTTCACGCTTTGACTTGTTCTCTAACGCTGGCGGTTTTGCAGAAACAACATAAGTTAACGTCTTTCGCACTTGCTGACAAAGGTGCATAAAAGTTTATCGTAAAAACAATAATTCCTGCTGCTGCTACAGCTACGACTACTACTACTACTACTACTACCCCAGAAAAGCCTGGCCTTCTTTGCCTCCTCTGATCAGCAGCCACTGGTTGACAGACTGGGCAGTGTACTGAGACGATGTTCTCTGGTTTACGACTGGGGATAGCACGCTCTGTTTCACTGTACTGAGAATGCACGTTTACGTTTGTATTGTATTGTATTTTACTGTATTTTATGTTAACCGGGGACCTAGAAACGACGGAAAGGCTCCGTCCCCACCGCAGCCGCAGTGATCCACAACCCCATGACGACTATCGCAGTCCACTTCACCCCTCCGCCGTCCCACACCGATCCTAGGGTTATTGTGCGGTTCGGTCCCCGGTGGAGTCCCCAGGGAACGTCTCACACCAGTCGAGTGTAACCCCTATGTTTGCGTGGTAATGGTGGTGCACGCGTACGTGGAGAACTTGTTTGCGCAGCAATCGCCGACATAGTGTAACTGAGGCGGAATAAGGGGAACTAGCCCGCATTCGCCGAGGCAGATGGAAAACCGCCTAAAAACCATCCACAGTCTGGCCGGTTCACCAGACTTCGACACAAATCCGCCCGGCGGATTCGTGCCGGGGACCAGGCGCTCTTTCCCGCCCGGAAAACCGTGCGTTAGACCGCACGGCCAACCGGCGGGCTACGTTTACGTTTACTCCCATTACTCAGTCAGGAGTATTTTGAGAAAGAGGTTCATGATAAAAGAAATACAAAATATGCAAGTCATGATTTGGAAAACTTGTTTTGAGCAGATTATAATACTGAGGCAGAATCATTTCTTCTTTTCGCTGCCTAGTGTGTAAGTTACACGTCTGTGTCCTGCACACAGCTGTAATTAGTACTCTGAAGTAGTGTGGCTTATTGCGGATAATTATTCTTTTATGTATATGGACTGAAGTGGCGAGTTTCAGGCTGGATCCCCCATTTTCATTCGATACTGAAATGCTATTCCAGAACGTGGAGAGCCTCGGCAATTCTGTTCATTTGTAGGGGGAATTTAAAGTAGACTGGGTCGAGAGTGAGAATTTGGATTTAGTAGGAAGAAGTGTCAGGATAATCCGTACAGTTGTGTGAACCGCTATTCCAAGGTGGCTTAGTGGCTAGCGCACCTACCCACTAAGCAGGAGACATTGGTTCGATACCCGGCCTTGGTACAAATTTTCACTTGCTGCTTTAGTCTATATACATAAAGTCATATCTTTATGAGACTAGTAAAGTCTCTGAAATTGTGTAATTTCATTTGGGCTAACTACGTTACTGAAAGAAAGAGATATGTGGCATCACGCAGCGTACCCTCGTCGAATAGCATCGAAAGAGGAGGGGACAGGGTGGTGAGCTTATAACCTCTCTCCATTCGACTGTCGAATTGCCATTTGCAGTGCTTCGTGCATACTTTCCTACAGTACAGTGATAAGTCTGGGACTGCCGCACGATCGAGCGATCATGGTTTATATGTCACGTCCCCTCGACCTGACAGCTCAAAATTGTGCAGATTTCAGTTTATTTCATCACCGAGAGGTGGGGACTTCATCCTTCCATATTCTAAATGAGTTCAGTCCGTGGAAAAAATTCAGAAATGACTCAATTCGGAGAATGGTGTACGGTTTCGTCGAGTATGTTGCGTGCGGCGAGCTTACCCGCACGTACTGCACAATTTCGGGCCACAGAATGGTGATGGTCACGTCATTTAGAAGCTTCGAAATTTCCAGAGCTGCATATTCTCTTTGCTGTAAGTGCTACGTAATCTTCGCACGCGCTGGAAACATGACAGGCGATTGCTCGCTTAAAGCGTAATGTTGCAATGTCGGCTTCGCACGGCGCAAATGGCGTATTTCTGTCTTCCCAGTTCCTCTCCTACGCCAGCAAAACTTGGTTCGACCATCACCTGTTCAAAAATTGAAAGGAAGTTCGTCGAAGGAGAAAATACGTCGGCGGTCCTGCGTAAAATTACTATTCGGTGCGGCAGTGTTTACCTGCTGCACAATGTTGCAGTCTCAGGTAAAACGCATAGAGGGCGCAGTGCATGAGGAGCGGCAACACTAAATGGTTCAAATGGCTCCGAGCACTATGGGACTTAACATCTGACGCCATCAGTCACTTAGAACTACTTAAACCTAACTAACCCAAGGACATCACACATATCCATGCCCGAGGCAAGATTCGAACCTGCGACCGTAGCAGTCGCGCGGTTCCAGACTGAAGTGCCTAGAACCGTTCGGCCACACGGCCGGCGGCAACACTAAGGTGGTCCTCATTTTTTTCGTATTTCATGTTTCTTCACGTACATCTCCTAATTTTGTTCCTTTTGTTTTAAGAAGAATTTTAAGTTTTTGAAACTGAAGATGAGGTACCCATGCTGCAGTGGCCGAGAAGTAGCGTCATGTCACTACGTGGTGTTCATTATTCCTTATGCGTGTTCTTGATTGCTAACATAAGGGCGGTCATTATATGGGAGTTACATATAAATGTCAAGCGACCTGAGCACCCCACCCAATCTTTTACCTTTGCCATGTTTTGATACTTTGCCAAATTTAGTTACAGTTAATTGATATGAACCCATATCGCAACGGACTTAAGTATTTAAATGAGGCTTATATACTGAAACAGATGGGGGTATTTTGTATTGGAATAAACAGTTGAAGTCAACCTATATGCCCATATGCGTATACACTGAAGAGCCAAAGAAACTCTGGTACACCTGCCTAATATCGTGTAGAGCGAGCACGAAGAAGTGCCACAACATGACGTGGCATGGACTCGACAAATGTCTGAAGTAGTGCTGGAGCCAATTGACACCATGAATCCTGCAGGGTTGTTCATAAATCGATAAGAGTACGAGGAGGTGGAGATCTCTTCTGAACAGCACGTTGCAAGGCACCCCCGATATGCTCAATAACGTTCATGTCTGGAGAGTTTGCTGGCCAGCAGAAGTGATTAAACTCAGAAGAGTGTTCCTGCAGCCACTCTGTAGCGATTGTGGACGTGCGGGGTGTCGCATTGTCTTTCTGGAATTGCCCAAGTCCGTCGGAATGCAAGGTGGATATGAATGGATCCAGGTGACCAGACAGGATACTTACGTATGTGTCACCTGTCAGAATGGTATCTAGACCATCGGGGGTTCCATAGCAATCCATTAGAGAGCATTGTAGAGCCTACCCCAGCTTGACATGCACGGCTGATGGATCCATGAGATTGTCTCCATACCCGTACACGCCCATACGCCCGATGCAATTTGAAACGAGACTCGTCTGACCAGGGAAAACGTTTCCAGTCATCAACAATCCAATGTCTGTGCTGACGGGCCCAGGCGAGGCGTAAAGCTTTGAGTCGTGCAGTCATCAAGGGCACACAAGTGGGCCTTTCAGCAAAAGGACATTTCTTCTTGAACTTTCACTCAGAAATTATCCCCACTGAAGGGAAAAGCCCATATTGATGATGTTTCTTTGAATGGTTCGCACGCTGGCACTTGTTGATGGCCCAATATTGCAGTCGGTAGCAATTTGCGGAAGGGTTGCACTTTTGTCACGTTGAACGATTGTCTTCAGTCGTCGTTAGTCACATTCTTGCAGGATCTTTTTCCGAGCGCAGCAATGTCGGAGATTTGATGTTTTGCAGGATTCCTTATATTCACTGTACACGCATGAAATGGCTGTACGGGAAAATCCCCACTTCATCACTACCTCTGAGATGCTGTGTCCCATCGCTCGCACGCCGACTATAATACCACGTTCAAACTCTACGAAATCTTGGTAACCTGTCTTTGTAGCAGCAGTAACCGGTCTAACACGTGCGTCAGGTACTTGTCTTATATATGCGTTGCTGACCGCAGTGCCGTATTCTGTCTGTTTAGATGTCTCTGTATTTGAATACATATGCGTATACCAGTTTCTTTGGCACTTCAGTGTATTTAAATGTGAGAAATTCTAGTACGTAGCACTACATAACAGAACATACAAAACGTGTGTATTCAGCATAAACCAAAACTAGTTTTAGCAGAATTTTCTTTTCAGTGCCTCTTTTTCAGTCAGGGTACTGTCTCCGGTGACCTTGCACACATCGCAAATTTAATTTTTTTGTTCTTGATCGGCTGTTAACAGTCCACTGAAATTTTACATTAATTTCACTCCTCTTTCCACCATATAATGTGTCACCTTAAGACTTTTCGTAGCCTCTTTGGCACTAAGGTAGGAAGTGTTTGAATCCAAAGTAAAGGGAAACTTACTTAAAAAAATTTAAATCTTTGCTTAACTTCAAGTACAATCTCTTGACTGAAATGAACTCATCACTCCGCTGAGAGTGAAATTTCATTTGGAAACGTGTCCCAGTCTTTGGATAAGCCATGTCCCCGCAGTATCCTTCCTTCGAGGAATGCTGGTGCAAAATGTTTCGCAGGAGTGCTTTGTGAAGTTTGGAAGGTAGGCGATGAGGTACTGACGGAAGTAAACCTGTGAGGTTGGGTCGTGGGTCGTGCTTGGTTAGTTCAGTCGGTAGAGGACTTGCCCGTGACAGGCAAACGTCCCGAGCTGGGGTCTCGGTCCGGCACACAGTTTTAGTCTGTCAGGATGTTTCGCATCAGTAAACTATTCGCTGCAGAGTGAAAACGTCTTTCTGTAATATGATAGCAGTTGTAAAGGTTGAAATGTTTTGTAAATACAGCTAGCACAGAAACAAGTGCACTGATTAAAGAGTTTAGTGAAGCAGCATCTAATGAGAAAAAAATGCACATTTCTGTGGTTCAAGCACTGAGAGGCCTATATTGCGCAGGACGCCAAGAAAGAATTCTGATGGAGCACAATGTCATGTCTTCTCCTACAGTTCCAAAGTTTGGATAGTAAAGGATTGAAAGACAGTTGAAATTCCAGTGTGTCACGCAGCACGTCTGTCAATCCAAGGCATTACAAACCGAATGCATCACCTTGGAATATTGACTAGCCACTACTACGGGGAAAGCATACATCGAGATCAGGTTAAGGGGAATTAGAGCGCCCTATCCTGACAATGTTAAATTTAGTGACTTGGCTCCCTGTATTTCAAAAACCACTGTAGCCATTGACATGAAAATTTTACAGGAAATTAAACTGTATGTTCTGAGGCTACTGAACTACAATAATTGCATTTTAGCCCCTGCTTTCGGAAACACAATTTTTTAATTACACGGTTAAAATTTTGTGTACTTTTTTGTACGTTATCCTAAATAATTTTAATTTTACATAACATAATCTTCTTCTTTTACTTCAGTAGACACAGGATATGTGTGTTATTACTCCCTGAAAATGTAAGTACTCTACTCGAAGTGATTTCTGAGATTTAGGGAAAAATGCAACAGAAAATGTAAAGTGGACAACAATTTAGGGAAAAAGCCTACAAATTATTTATAATTAAAACATGATAACAGCTCTCAAAGATTAAAATTTTAATTTTCTCAGAATCTTCCAAACTGTACTTGGATCGTTATTTCTGTGTACCCTTCAGTTATTATTATTGTTTTAACTGATAGTTGCAATAATTAAACAAAAGTAAATACTTATTGTCGGGTGTTTTTATGCCAAGTATGAGAAGTACTGAGGAAAGAAAGAAAAGTAGCAGGGGGGAGTGGGGAGCAAAATAATTTACATTCCAAAAGGAGGGGCCACGGAAAATATCTGGGAAGATGCGCTTTATACGACTGTTGTTTTATCCTGCAGGATATCCTTCACAGTTGAAAGCTGTTGTCAGAAATCTACTTTCGTCTACTCTACTATACTGATGCGCCACGGTTGTTGGTGTGTGATGTAGCCTGACGCTTTTGTGAATCAATTCTGCAGCCTTGTTTCGTCGAAAGGAACCATGGTAGATTGCGTTATCTACGCCGTGCGCAGACGTAGATTGAGGCCTCTCCGCCATCTTGTTGACTCTTACAAGTCTGTTTCTCCGTTAACCCTGTTTTAAACATACTGTCTTAGCGTTGAGACGTTGAGGTGGTGTCAGTCCTCAGTATCTACTTTGAAACAATGTACTTTTGTGGATGAATACCTAACGTCAGTCAGTTGAAAACTTTATTTCTTAACTCCAGTTCTCACTCGACGAGCATTCTTTACGTCGCGGCAAACAGGCTGAACGTTTTATTACTGTTGTAACTGAGATCGAAGAGCACCACTACAATGCGAGCTCTTCACTAAGTCTCACCAGTGTGGAGGAGGCAGACTTCACTTTTTCGGCATAAGGGCATCTCCCTGTATTCTACTCTCTTTGCTGGAAACAGTTCTTTGCTTCAGAGCTCTACAATAAATTGTGGTTAAGAATGCAGGCTGTAAATTTTCTGTATAAGGCTGCTGGGATTCCGTCAGACCCTAGGGTTACGCTGAATTATCGCGACTGCAGCTTTTTTAAATCTCTATTAATGCTGATATCTAATCATTCATATTTGTAGGGTTATGACAGTTTTCCTTCATTTTCACTTGCTGACAAGGGAACCTCCCCATCGCACCCCCCTCAGATTAAGTTATAAGTTGGCACAGTGGATAGGCCCTGAAAAACTGAACACAGATCAATTGAGAAAACAGGAAGAAGTTATGTGGAACTATGAAAAATTAAGCAAAATATACAAGCTAAGTAGTTTATGGGAAGATAGGCAACTTCTAGGACACTGGGACCTCAGGAGTGCCGTGGTCTGATGGTAAAGTGAGGAGCTGCGGAACGAAAGTACCCTGGTTCAAATCTTCCATCGAGTGAAAAGTTTAATTTTTTATTTTCAGTTTATGTGACAAACTCTTATGTTTTCATCACTTTTTTGGGAGTGATTATCACATCCACAAGAAAACCTAAATCGGGCAAGGTAGAAGAATCTTTTTACCCATTCGCCAAGTGTGGGTCGACAACATATTCCTGTCATGTGACGCACATGCCGTCACCAGTGTCGTATAGAATATATCAGATGTGTTTTCCTGTGGAGGAATCGGTTGATCTATGACCTTGCGATCAAATGTTTTCGGTTCCTATTGGAGAGGCACGTCCTTTCGTCTACTAATCGCACGGTTTTGCGATGCGGTCGCAAAACACAGACACTAAACTTATTACAGTGAACAGTGACGTCAATGAACGAACGGACAGATAATAACTATGCAAAAATAAAGAAAGTAAAATTTTCACCCGGGGGAAGACTTCAACCAAGGACCTCTACTTCTGCAGCTGCTCACGCTACCACGGGGCCACAGCACTCCTGAGCTCACGTTCTCCTTGATGTTGCCTATGTCGCCCATGGACTACTCAGTTTGTATATTTTGCTTATTTTTTCGCAGTTCCACACAGCTTCTTCATGTTTTCTCAATTGATCTGTGTTCAGTTTATCAAGGCCTATCCACTGTGCCAAGTTATAACTAAATCTGAGGGGGGTGCGATGGGGAGGTTCCATTGTGAGAAACGTTCGATAACAGAGTTCAGCATTTCGGCTTTCGTTCTGTTGTGTGTTTGTGATTATGTACCGTTATGAGAAATTCAGACATTATCTTTTGGCGCCAATATGGTAAAATTTTCTTAAGGCTTCAGAAAATATTGTTTGGTTGAGTTTTTGGACGGGTAGACAGTGAAGGCTCCCCGCAGTATACGTGTACACTGATCAGCCAGACCATCATGACCACCCACGTAATAGCTTGTACGTCTACCTTTGACAGGGATAACAGTGGCAACGCGTCGTGGCATGAAAGCAATGAGGCCTTTGTAGGTCGCTAGAGGCAACTGGCACGGCATCCACACAGATGTCGCATAATTCCCTTAAATTACGGGGAGGGGGCGATGTGCTCTGACGCCCCATCGATCACATCCCAGATGTGTTCGATAGGATTCAGATCTGGGGAGTTGGAACCCCGCAAATCAACTGGAACTCGCCACTATGTTCCTTGAACCACTCCATCACGCTTCTGGCCTTGTGACATGGCGCATTATCTTGCTGAAAAATGCCACTCTCGTCGGGAAACACGATCGTCATAAATGGGTGTACGTGGTCTGCAACCAGTGTACGATACTCCTTGGCAGTCATGATGCCTTGCACGACCTCCATTTGGACTAATGGATGCCCACGTGAATGTTCCCCAGGGTATAAATGAGGCGCCGCCAGCCTGTATCCGTCCCACAGTACAGGTGTCAAGGAGCTGTTGTCCTGGAAGACGACGCGTCTGGAATTGGTCTCACCTTGGTTTCGCCACGTTTTGAAGAAGCCCACCACAGCACTCTTCGAACACTCGACAAGTCGTGCAGTTTCCGAAATGCTCGTGCAGAGCCTCCAGGCCATCACAATCTGCCCTCGGTCAAATTCAGATTGCGCCGTCCCCTATCTAGACACGGACAGCGTGCTCGCAGGCACTGCATGCACAGTTCGTGTGTCTGACTGGCAGCCATTTCTCGCCAGGTGACGCTGTTGTCGACTGGACAGGTTAAAATCGATATTAGGTCGGTGATCATAAAGTTCATGCTAATCAGTGTGGCAGTCAAACACGTTTCTATTAATACGTGTCTACATCGGTGTTGTGCTTTGCATTTTAAAGCACATACTTTACGACATCGTAATTCCGAATAACACACGTAGTGAAATATGGTATACAAATTTTTACCGCGCTCGTTTATGCAGTCAGCAATGCGTGACTTGGTAATCGATTCCACCGGTATATGCAAACAATGAGGTCATTAAAGGGCTTCAACGTACCTGCTCCCAGTGACGGGCTTTCTGGCCACTGATCGCATTATAAATAGCGGTTACTGTCATATCGCAGCCACCACTCATGATTTCCAGAGACTGATAACCATGCGCAGTTACGGCTACGTATTTCCCCAGAAAAGTCGATGCAATAATCCCTGCAGTTAAACATTCGATGGATCAGTACGAAAGGTACATTAAAGATTAACGTTCAGTCGACATAGAGATAATTACAGTTCGGTCGGATCTGGATATTAGGGGAGCACGCTCGTTACTTTGTCGAATGTATCATTTTTTGTTTTTTGTGGAGGTATTGAGGAAGATCACGGGTACTAAAGCTGGAATGGCCGTTGCTCCGTTGCTATGTAGCTGTTCCCAAGCCATTGTCAGCTTTGAGAACGAACGATGTGACACTTTCGGAACACTTTATATTCCTTTTTTTGGAAGGAGCTGGTTTCAATTTCTGACGTATGTTTTCCACCGTTTACATGAAAAGATGGAGGTTCCGTTGACATTGCACCAGATGATTTTCTTAAACCTCTTGAGTCCAGTCCCGTTTGCTGATGTGACTGTTTACCTCAGTATCAACGCGACGTCATACGTCCTTACTTTTTCTTTTTATTGGTGTTGAATCTGGGCGGAAGCACGACGCGGTCACCCTTATCGTTTGAGGATGCACCACCTTTTTTCACAGTTTCGGCTTCTTTGTTAATTTTACTATAGTAAACTTAGCTTGAGTAAGCACAGAAAATTTATAGCAGTTTAATTACATTTATTAATGAAGATTTAAGAACTGCTGTACTTTAATTGTGTAGCTGAAAGTAGGGTAAAATGTGGTATGCTGGTCAAACCGGGCAGCTTCAAATCTCCGCAACTAGTGACGCCATCAGTTTGATAACATTCACAGCTATTAGCAACCGCCATTCTTGCAGTTGTAAATAACCGTCAATAGCGGTCACCTGGTGCTTTTCCTTCTACAGGTTTTTAAAGTTTCTGCTAAAATTTTCTTCAATGTTGGTGCTTCTTGGAGCAGTGTCTTGAAGAAGAACATTACTTGATAAAAAAATAGGTAAGTAACTATTTTGATTAAACATGTTTTTCAGCTTGTTTCTATATCTGTATGGTGTACATTACGTGGATGCTAATTTTCCAACGCCATGTTTTTTTTTAGGCTTGCACTGTGGTGCCAAGTCGGATATGCCGGGTGGGGCAAAACCGGGTTGGGAAAAGATTCTCAAGCAGCCTCTAAAGATTGACTTGGTACAAGGATAAAGCAGAAAACTGACCTCTCCAAACGCAAATGATGTGGTAGTAGTTGTAGAAAAAGCCAGGAAAGATCAAGAAGAAAGGAAAAACTAAAAAAGGAAGCTTTTTTGGAAATAAATAAAAGATGAAAAAGCAAAAAACGACAGTTGGGAAGACTAGATCAGCTTAAAAAATTGAAAAAAGAAGATTCTGCTACTTCATGAGTCGAAGAAAAACCAGGCGAAGCATGTATATTTTGTAGTGGGCTATGGTCGGCGTCAGTATCAAAGAAAGGATGGAGAGGTCTCATTTTGTCGTACCTGGACCGTCAACAATTTTCCAGTTCTGCGGATTAAGACAAATACTTCGCCTGTGATTTCTGTTCTAATAAAGTGTGTTCTTGGCTTCTTATTAGGACCAGTAATTGAGAACTTTCCCTATATTAATTAAATATTTTGAATTCTTCACAAATTAAAATTTGTCAAACATCAGTTTTGGTATTAAAGATTTGTCGCATCCCTTGGTAGTGTATTTAAGGATTTCTATAAGTTTTCATATACTTTTTGAAGTAAAAGAAAGCTTGTTTTTTGTTTTCAAGCGTTTTCTATTCATTTAAATGTGTACCCAATTTCAAACCGTGAGTGGGGCAAAATTTGTTTGTTGTACGTTAACAGGTTTATGGTTTTTTTGTCCTGCAATGATCTATTTTAAGCTGCAACCGCACTACTATTATATTGTTGAATATAAAGTGTGTTCGGAAATTTCCGTTACAGGCTTCCAGTAATTGTAGAGGGGACTGAGTATACAATATTTTGAACTGTAATTTATCTCCGGAAACGTACCGTTTTGGCGCTATAGCCTTTTGAAAACATGTTCGCTAGGTAGGTATACAACAAGGTAGTCACGCTGTGATGTGCTTACGTCGAACTGGCTGACGTTATTTGACTTCTGTTCTACCTCGCTGACTTGGTTGGATCCAAGTGTCCGTGAGTGTTAGAGCGACATGCTTGAGTACTCATTTGCAGAATACATCTGCGTGA
This sequence comes from Schistocerca americana, assembly GCF_021461395.2. NCBI lineage: Eukaryota > Metazoa > Arthropoda > Insecta > Orthoptera > Acrididae > Schistocerca > Schistocerca americana. The sequence continues at coordinate 613,225,851 of NC_060119.1, read as the reverse complement.
TCCTTCTGTTTGGCGAAGCTCGCGGTAAACGAAGAGCTGGTCGTCGACTTTAGCAAGATCGTTATCCTCAACATATTACTCCATCGCATACCCTTTTCGCCACAACTACGCAACAGTTTCGAGAAAGGAGGCGAGACTATGTTGCTCCAAGGAGATGTCGAACACCAGAAGTGGAAGAGACTGTACTGCATCACGTTCAATAGAACCCGACAACGAGTACACGAGAAATTTCTTTGGTTATTAATGTTCGGAACTGTAAAACAAGTGATGTACTGGGTCACGCCTAATAAATGTCTTAAAAAAGTGGTCACGTTACCTACATGTTGTGGCACGGAAACGGTATATTTTAGGACATGGGTTCCTATTCAGAATGTTATGTAATCATTCCCCTCTACAAGTCCTAGGAGTTTATGACGGGGATTTCCGAAACTGTGTATAAGGCACCTGAAAAACTTTAATTTGCGAATTTATTGATAACTGACAATGATCTATATGAATTAAAAGATAAGGTACCCAGTTTTACACTACATTCCCCTAAATCGCTGGCCATTAATACTGCAACACAAGGAAGGATAGTAAATAACGAAATTTTAGCTACAGTACATGTTCATTATAGAAGGAAGAATACATTATCAAATTTGTAGGTGATTTTGTGGTGTACAGAGTGTACATAACTACCATCTCTGGCAGCAAAAACCGATCTAAGCCAATTCTGCATAGGGTCGAGCTGAGCTTGGATGACAGATATGGTTCAAATGGCTCTGAGCACTATGGGACTTAACATCTGTGGTCATCAGTCCCCTAGAACTTAGAACTACTTAAACCTAACTAACCTAATGACATCACACACATCCATGCCCGAGGCAGGATTCGAAACTGCGACCGTAGCAGTCGCGCGGTTCCGGACTGCGCGCCTAGAACCGCTAGACCACCGCGGCCGGCTGACAGATATGGATACGTCATTAGGTCTCCTTCAACTCTGTGCTAGAGTTCATCAGTTGTTGTAGCTGGCGAGTACTGGTATGCCAGCCGCACTGCAAGTCACGACCAGATATTTCCAGCTGGTTGGAGTTGTGGAGATTGTGCCTGCCAGGTTAATAGTTGAACAACTTCTGTATCGAAGTTGCTCAGGACAGGATAGGCTCCCGAACCACGCTGCTGCAACGGTCGCAGCTTCGAAGCCTGCCTCGGGCGTGGATGTGCGTAATGTCCTTAGGTTATTTAGGTTTAATTATTTTTAAGTCTAGGGGCATGATGACCTCGGATGTTAAGGCCCATAGTGCTTAGAGCCATTTCAACCATTTTTGAACAGGACAGGCAATATGAGGATTAGCATTATCTCGTTAAAGGTGACTCAGAGACGGCAATACGTATGTTAAAAATGAAGACGTAAAAGTACGGATGTGTCACAAGAGTGTGTTACGGGGCGGTTACTGCAGTTGATTATTTATAAATGATACAGTGGATTACACTGGAAGCTGCTTGCCACGGTTCACGGCTGATTACGTTATACGGAGGGAAGTTACAACGCCAGAAAGCTGCAGCTGAAGAAAGAGAGACTTAAATAGATTTAGATGCTACATATGTAGTGGCACACTACGAACTTTACGTTAAATTTAGGCAGACCAAAAAAAAAAAGACAAGTTTAGATAGGGTTGGTGATGTTAAATATGTGATCTCTTACTGCAAATTTGACGTCACGACAAGTTTGCATTCGCTTCCAGGTCGGCAAAGAGGACATGATTATCGAGAGGTAAGGGAAAGTTTTCGCATTTCCTACGTGTCACATCGTAACTGAAGTGGAATATGAATAAGGGAAAAAACTGAACACACAACGCCTTTCGTTTCCTGATCGAACAGAATTTTCACTTTTGTCGAGTTACAGGCAGCCACAGGGGGAAAAAAGTGTTCTTAGTTGCAAGCAGCTCAAACGTAGGGATGTGTGACCCATTTTAGGGGAACAGAGGTTCCTGGATACAAACGCATCGGGTCGTTTCTGGTGCGTCACCAAAGCGAGAGGTATTAGCGACTATGATGCTGCTACAGTGACGGCGATCATTAGAGACGAAAAATAACAAAGAAAGACAGCAGTTACTCGCATTTGTTAGCAATGATAGCAGTCACAAAGAACCTACATACATAAGGACGCACTGAGATCGTTTATTTCAAATCGGGAAACTGAGAGACACTGTCGCAAAAATTGAGAGTTTCAGAACCACGAGCTGCATAAAGATGCAAGTAAAGTAATAAATAACAGCAGATACACACTTTTATTTAATGGCAGCAGTAGAAGGAATGTCGCAAAAACAGAACTTGCTGACAATAGCCATACACTGAGGCGACGAAAGTCATGGGATGCCAATATGCACATACACAGATGGCGGTAGTATCGTGTACACAAGGTATAAAAGGGCAGTGCACTGGTGGAGCTGTCTCCCCCCCCCCCCCCCCCCCCACCTGCTCTCGGCTGTGGTATGTCATATTTGTGCCAACTTTTTAGTGCTGTGTTTGAGTGTTTAGTGTTGTGCGTCTTTCCACAGTGTTGCGAACAGAAATGATGCTGTCGCTGGGTGTGCATTTTATATCTTGCGAACAGAAACCAGACTGTCGCCGTGTTTTTTTAACTGTCTGTCTGTTATTTTTCTGCTTCTTGTGTATTTTCTTAGCATCATCAACCCTGTGTTTTATGTTTTAAGTTCCAGAATTTTCTGCCATTTTACCTTTAAGTCACCGATTTTATCGCCAACTGTTATTTTTTTATTATCTTCATCTTTTTAAAAACAAATTCTGTAGGCTGAAGAGCGGCGTAGTAAGCTGCTGTCAGCCCGCCCCCTTCGGGGGGAATTGAAATTCAATAAAGAAAAAAAAAAGTGGAGCTGTCATTTGTACTCAGGTGATTCATGTGGAAAGGTTTCCGACGTGATTAAAGCCGCACGACGGGAATTAACAGTCTTTCAAAGCGGAATGATATTGGAGCTACAGGCACAGGACATTTCGTGTCGTAAATCCTTAGGAAATTGAATTTCCCGCGATGAAAAGTGTTAAGAGTCTGCCGAGAATACAAAATTCGAAATTTCCAGGCTTTACATCTCACCGCGGACAGTGCACTGGTCGAAGCCTTCACTTAACGACCGAGAGCAGCGTCGTTTGCGTAGAGTTGTCAGTGCCAACAGACAAACAACACAGCGTGTAATACTGCAGAAATCAATGTGGGACGTACGACGAACGTATCCGCCAGGACAATGCGGCGAAATTTGGAGTCAATGGGCTATGGTAGCAGATGAACGACGCGAGTGCCTTTGTTAACAGCACGACATCGCCTGCAGCGCCTTTCCTTTCCTTTCCTTTCATTGCCTGGTCAGGTGAGTCCCAATTTCATTTGGTAAGAGCTGATGTTAGCGTTCGAGTGTGGCGTAGACCCCACGAAAGGCCGGCCGCGGTGGTCTAGCGGTTCTAGGCGCTCAAGTCCGGAACCGCGCGACTGCTACGGTCGCAGGTTCGAATCCTGCCTCGGGCATGGATGTGTGTGATGTCCTTAGGTTAGTTAGGTTTAAGTAGTTCTAAGTTCTAGGGGGCTGATGACCACAGATGTTAAGTCCCATAGTGCTCAGAGCCATTTGAGACCCCACGAAAACGTGAATACGTCAACAAGGCATTGTGCATGCTGGTGGTGGCTCCATAATGATATGATCTGTGTTTGCATGTAATTGACGGGGCCCTCTGGTTAAACTGTACCGATCATTGACTGGAAATGCTAATGTTCGGCTACTTGGACATCATTTGCTTCTATTCAGCGTTGGAATTTTTATAGATGACAATGCGCTATGGCATCCGGCTGAAATTTTTCGCGATCGGTTTTAAGAACCTTCAGGACAATTCGAGCGAATGATTTGGCCACCCAGACAGCCCGACATGAAATCCGTCGAACATTTTTGGGACATAATCGAGGGCAGTTCATGCACAAAGTTCTCAACTGACAATAATTTTGTAATGACGGACGGCTATAGAGGCAGCATGGATCAATAATTCTGCAGGCGACTTCTTACGTCTTGTTGATTTCTTGCCACGTCGAGCTGCTGCACTAAGCCGGACAAAATGAGGTTCAGCACGGTATTAGCAGATAACCCATAACTTTTGTCATCTCACTGTATATAAAGCAGAGAAACTGACAATGATAACTTTCATTGCTACACATACATATACCAATGTTTTGACCGTTGTATACACTTACAAACAAGATATAATGGAGTAAACACTCAATGTTTTGGGAAATAAGCAAAAACGTTCTACTGAAAGTGGACAGGCCATCAGTCCCTAACGAAAACTTCATTTTTATACTGAAAATCTTGCGTAATTACCCTTTTTTTCTCTCCGCAGCTTGTGCTCTTGCGGTAGCGTTCTCGCTTTCTGTGCATGGGGTCCCGGGTTCGATTCCCGGCGGGGTTTTGCCTGTCTCGAGATGACTGGGTGTTGTTGTGTTGTCTTCATCATCATCATCATCATCATCATTCGTCCCCATTACGATCGGAAGAAGGCAATGGCAAACCACTTCCGCTACGACCTTGCCTAGTCAGCGGTGCGGGTCTCCCGCATCGCTCCCTACGCTGCTCGCAGTATGGGACCTCATATTTATATTTATAGAGTATTTCTTGGGCAGCGACTGTTTCGCTTAACTGGAGAAGAGCGCAAGTAACTTCTATCTACAAAAAGAGTAAACTATCGGATTCACAGTCGCTATTATTTGTACGAAAACCCTTCCACCACACATGGTACAATGAGCTTGACGGTATGTGTTTAGATGTGCGATAGAAATTTTGTCATTCCCGTACTGTTGCCATGGGAATCATCGAAAGAAAAACCGTTCTACATAACTACAAAGCGTTATCTTTCATGTACATTTGTTGCAGAATCTTACACCACATTCCGAGCTCAAAAATTTCGGTGTTCCTAGAGATTAAACAAACTCCTCTCAAAGAATAGACAGATTAATTAAAAACCATTCGTGTGAAACACAGTTTGCTTTAAAACCGCACGATATCTTGCAACTAAAGAGGCAGTTAAATAAGTAGATCTAGACTTATTAGATTTCCTTAATGCAGTCGACACCATACCATATTCTCGTCTACAAGAACAAGATGTTATCATATGGAGAAGCTCTGTCGTGAGTTGTTTATTTGTGGGGTATAGTGCGACTTGCAAATATGTGAGTGACTCGAAGAAATGTAGACCCAATACAGTATAATGGACAGCGAAAATTGTTGAAATGGCTCTGAGCACTATGGGACTTAACATCTGAGATCATCAGTCCCCTAGAACTTAGAACTAATTAAACCTAACTAACCTAAGGACATCACACACATCCATACCCGAGGCAGGATTCGAACCTGCGGCCGTAGCAGCAGCGCGGTTCCGTACTGAAGCGCCTAGAACCGCTCGGCAACAGCGGCCGGCAACGTACAGCGATTTCCAATGGAAACGAAGATAATATTTTAAGGGGCAGACAACTGAAAACGAAGCAGATGGAAGAAAAGCAAGTGGTTTATTGTTTGAAGAGCAGTCTCCACAGTTGTTGATACATTTATCCCACTGTGAGACAAGACGGCCAATGCCTTCATAAAAAAAAGTTTGCATGTGCGTATGGAACCGTGACTGTACCCAGGAGTGCCCCTGTCCGTTCGAAGCAAATCAACGGTCACGAATGTCTTTCTTCAGGCCTCCAAAAATACGGAAATTGCATGGGTAGAGGTCGGGACTGTATGGAGGATGTGTAAGCGCTTCCGAACGTTAACTCCTACAGCGTACTCGAAACAACCTTGGCAACATGTGGGCGGACGTTTTGTCGGCAGGTTGTTTCGACTACGCTCCACAAGTTTACACATCCTTCATACACTTCCAATCTTTTCCCATCAATTTCCATATATTTGTAGTCATGAAAAAAGACATTCGTGCCCGTCGATTTGCTTCGGATGGAGAGGGGCACTCCTGCGAAGCCACGGTTCCGTAAGCAGCAACCGCAAACATTTTTCCATGAAGGCATTGACAGTCTTGTCTTACAGAGGGATAAATTTATTAATAATTATGACGATCATTTTTGAAGTATTAAACAGTTTACTCAGTTTTTTCCATTTGTCTGGTTTTCATTTGACTGCCCCTTGTAGATGTACCCCATGGAAACGTCTTATGACTCCTAATATTCTGTGTACTTACATAGCTGCATAAATACGCTGGTGTCTAAAATTAAAGCAACAAATCATTATTTCGTCGTCCTGAATCTAATTTGCGATATAATCATACAAACTGTCAACAGATGTCCGTACGATCTTGTCCTGCACGGAAGATGCCAAACCGGTCAACGGACAACCATACCAACGATGACGTCAGGGCACCTATGAAACGAAGTAGTTTTTGCCTGGTAGTCCCACATCCACAATCGCTATGTACACGGATGGTGCAGTGTGGCACAAATGTTCACAAATGTGTGTGAATTCCTATGGAACCAGACTACTGAGGTCATCGGTCCCTAGACTTACACATCACTCAAACTTACTCTAAGAACAACACACACACCCATGCCCGAGGGAGGACTCGAACATCCGGTAGGAGGGGCCGCGGAATCCGTGAAAAGGCGCCTCAGACCACGCTGCCACTCCGTTTGGGAGTATGGCACAGAAAAAAAAAAAATGCCCAAGACTTTCTGCGGTGGAGGGCCGTAGAAAGAAGGGAAGCAGGACAGATGCAAACTGATGTGGCCCGGTAGCTTAGTGCGAGTCGTTCTGTTATTCCTCGGATGTGACGACAGTTTATAGAGGCCGACACTGTATCCCGAAGACCATGGCAGGGCCGATCACGTGTGACTTCAGAAGAAAGGACCGTCATTTGGTTGTAAGGGCACGACAGTACCGCCTTAGAACTGCACGGCAACTGGCATGTGATCTCGCAGCGTCCACTGGACGTGTTGTATCGAGGCAAACGGTGTGCAGAAGGCTTCGGCAGAGTGACCTGTATTGTCGTAGACCTACCTCTGACGCGTCTTCACAGAAGGGAACGTCTAGAGTGGAGTTATCAACATGCCACCTGGGTGATCGAACAGTCGAACAGTGGGCCAATGTTGTTTTCACAGATGAGTCCCGATTGAGTTTGGAGAGTGATTCTCGATGAATTCGCTTCTGGAGGGAACATGAACACGATTTCAGGACCCAAACATTGTCGAAACAGACCGATATCGAGGAGAATCGCCAGTGGTGTAGGAAGGAATTATGTTTACCACTCGAACCCCTATTCATGATATTGTATGGGTGAATTGGCAAGATTTAACTGCTGTCAGGAATCGTGACGGGACCTCATGTGGTGGTGGTGTTGTTGCGAGATGCTGTGAGCCGAGACTTCGCACTGACGGACGATCATACTCGACCTTATGGAGCACAGGTGGTTAATGTTTTCTTGGAAGCGGAAGATACTGCATGCATGGCGTGGCCTCCTCGTTCTCCTGATTTGAATCCCATAGAGCATGTTTGCGATGCACTAGGGAGATGGCTTGCATCTTGTCAGCATCCATCAACAACTCTCCACGACTGCGAGCAGCTCTGCAGAAAGAATGGACGTTATTGCCTCAACATGAAACTGATGACATCATTCACAGCGTGCCCCGTCGTTGTCAGGCCTGTATTGCTGCCAGAGGGCGTCACACCCCATACTGAGCCCATTAACCAATTGTCGATGATGTTTGTTTGGTTTGTGGTGCGCTCAACTGCGCAGTCATCAGCGCCCGTACAAAGTCCCAATTTTTTACAGTGTGCAAGTTTTTTACAAAGTCCAGTTTAATCACTGTCAGGAATTATGATAATGATGATCAAATGATGAGGACAACACAAACACGCGGTCCCTGGGCAGAGAAAATCCCCCAACCCGGTCGGGAATCGAACCCGCCCCGTGATCCAGAGGCAGCAACGCAAGCCGCTAGACCAAGAGCTGCGGACAATTGTCGAAATGTGTGTGCAGATCCGTTTAGTATACCGCTATGGAAGTGGCAGTTGTTTACCTTCTGAATTCTTTGCATTGTTTCTACTTTACTATCACCTATTTATACTGTTTTATGGCAAAATAAAAGCAACCTTGCAAAATTTTCGTTCGTTGTTCTTATTTTGGACACCAATGTAATTTTCGCAATCTGGATAAGATATTCAGAGTTGTACGGCGATTCGCACCTTGTTTTAAATATTCAGAAATACGGAACTGTGGATTTCATAAAACGAAAAATCGTAATATTCTATCACGACAATGTCAGTAAGTGACAATCGAAATCTATCAACTCTTGCAAATAGCTGAGTGTAACATTTCGTGGAGATATGAAATGGAATGATTATACAGACGCAGTCTTTGGTGAATGATGTGGCAGACTTTGGTTCGTAAGTAGGATACCGGAAAAATGCAGTCAGTTTACCAAGAATATTATTTACAAAACACTCGTGCTACTGTGACATCTTACATGTCTTCATTCTTCTACCGGGCCCAGAAATTATGTTCGTAAAGTTGTCATAGAAATAATTCAGCGATTAACTTCGTCCCACGATAATCATACCTAGCGAGGTGGCTCAGTGATCAAAGCAATGGTCTCATTTTCTTAAGGACGACGGTTCACATCCGCGTCCGGCCATCCAGATTTAAATTTTGCGTGATTTCTCTAAATCGCTTCAAGCAAATGGCGGGATGGTTCCTCTGATAGGGCACGACCGATTTCCTTTCTCATCATTCCGTAATCCGACCTTGCGCTCCGTCTCTAATGACCTAGTTGTCGGCGCGACGTTAAATGCTGTTTTTTTTTTTTTTTTTTTTTTTTTTTTTTTTTTTTTTTTGAGGCAGCGTTAAGCCACAGATAAGACGGAATGTACATCTCTGCATATTTTCTTATATGTATCCCTCCCTTAGGAGAGGACGAAGATTAATAACTAGCAGTCTTGATTAACAGTTGGTAAAGAACGAGCGTGTAGCGAGAGTTCTGGTCAGCCATGAATAAAAATCGTTTGTAAAATTTCGCAGGTAAATAATTTATTTAAGAACCTGCCCTAATTGACAGAATCATGAATGAATCCGTAAACAGTGTACTCGAAAATTTGTGGCTTCTACAAAAGGAAAATAAAAACGAAAATTTGTTCAGTATATTATTATCACATCGTAAACCAGTATACTAATCGTATTTCAAGTTTCGAGTTTTCACGTATCCTGGGTCAACAATGCAGAAAAATTATTTTTATAAGATCTCCTCTACATTTAAACAGCTTGCCACTCTGGACGTCATAATCCATTCATGCGTATTTTAAAAATAGATGCATGTATGTGTGTATGTTCCATATTTCCTAAACCACGGGCCGATTTCAACCAAACATGGTACACACTTGCCTTACTGTCAGGAAACAGTCGCTGTGGGGCTAAGAACCACCTACATGTCATAGTGCAGGAGATGTGAAGTCATAAACAATAACATGAGTGAAAAACTGTCTCATGAAGTATGAAGTTTAAATTTATTGCTTGTGTGCTAACAGTTCTATTCGCAATTAATTTCGCAGACGGTATCTACATATTTCGCTAAATGCAGTTACAAAATTATATTACGACGCTTCACATAGTTCGCTAGACGTAACGTCAGAAACACAGATATGCGTGGAAAACTGTAGCATTGTGAATGACGTTTAAATTTGTTACTTCTTTGCTACTAATTCTATTCGCAAAACATTTTGCAGACAGCACTCACATATGCCGCTGAAGGCACCTACAAAATCATATTGTGTGACTTACAGATCAGGAGATATAACGTCATAAACACTGAGATGCGGGAAAATGCCGCATCGTGTATGAAGTTTCAATACACTGGTTCTTTACTACTATGAGTTCCTACAGTCTAGTCAACTTAAAGAAATCGTTGACATCAGGCAGCGTTTTTGACAACCTTCAGCCGCAAAGCGCAAACGACTGTTATGAAGAGGCGTTGTCATAGAGACGTTCACAAAACCGCTTTGTAGACGCGTTAAGTGCTACATCCAGAGTACAGAAACTCTCCGGCATCATCTCACACCGAGACTACTCCATAATTTGAAAAGTCTTTTCATAAATATGCCTGGATGAAATGTTTTCGTTATTACTCTACAAACAAAGATCATGTTTTTTGTTTGTTTTCGTTTCTAACAGAAAACTGGCAAAGGTAATACTCGGATGATGCCGCGTTTGTCAGCTAGTAATACAATATTATGTGAAGAGGGATCGTATAAGACCCACCCTAGAACACTGCTCAGGTGTGTCAGAACCATACCAAATAGGACTAACAGTGTCTATTGAAGGTATGCAAGGTGAGGGTACGAAAGGGCACAAGTTTGTTTGATTTACTAGAGAACATCACGGAAACGCCGAAAATGGTGATCTGGCCGAGGCTGCGAAAGCTGACTTGCAATGTACTAGAGATCCGTGTTAAATGAAGGATCTAGGGATGTATTATTGACTCCTAAGTACCGTTCCAGTACAAACTGCGAAGACTGTTATAGACTAATTCCAGCGCGCGAAGAGACATTTAAGGAGTCGTTCGTCCCGCACTCCACACATGAATAGAACGGTAGGGAACCCTGATACTTTGCGCAACGGCGATTATTATCTCTCAAGTACTTCAGAGGGTTGCAGAGTATGAATGTAAAGGAAGACAAGGAAACAATAGGTAAGAACTTTCAGCTCGGTACTAGATTTTTCGTGGAAGACACTGTTATCGACTCGAAAGCACCGCTGTTGGATGATCGTAAGGAAGCATAAGAAAGGGAAACATGGAAAAATTTCCTCTTTGTGTTCTGAATGGCATCTCTTTTACATGTGGATAAATACAGTGCATTGACCACACTAAAGCACAAGAACCGGGCGGCATTCGATTACTACAAAAACTGAAAATATCTGGGGACAATCCATTCGTTTAAATATCGAGGAGTAATACTAAGAGCAGATATGAAGTAGGGCGAGCACGTAACATCATTAGTCGTAAAACCGAGCGGAAGACTGACGTTTGTTGGAAGGGTTCTAGGAGTTCGTGGTGCAGATATAAAATGAACTGCACACAAGACGTTGATGCAAACGACTTATTGCTCCAGCGATTGAAATCCTTATCAAGTTTGCACGCCAGCAGACGTCGAACACACTCAGAGGGGCCCCACTGTTGGCATCGTAACAAATGGGTATAGCCCGTAAAAAGCGTAGCAGGGGCACTCGGCGAATTTTAATGGAAAGATTTGGAAGAAACACCACGTTCTTCTCGCGCAGTAGTGTTGCGTAAATTTAGAGAACTAGTATTCAGGGAAAACTGCACGACCCTCGTGCTTCCACTATACTACACACATCAAAAAATGCTCTGCATCAACTCGGTTCCGAGAGTTAGAGAACCTCTACAGAAATCGGACTAGAGATCATCGTACACATCGTTCCGTCATTTTTATTCTTCATGAAAACCACACACTGCATTTTGTACCGCCATACAGCGAGACCTTCAGAGGTGTGGTCCAGATTGCTGTACACACCGGTACCTCTAATACCTAGCAGCGCGTCCTCTTTGATTGATGCATGCCTGTATTCGTTGTGGCATACTATCCACAAGTTCATCAATGCACTGTTGGTCCAGATTGTCCCACTCCTCAACGGCGATTCGGCGTAGATCTCTCAGAGTGGTTGGTGGATCACGTCGCCCATAAACAGCACTTTCAATGTAACCCAGGCGTGTTCGATACGGTTCGTGTCTGGGGAACATGATGGCCACTCTAGTCGAGCGATGTTTTCCTGAAGGAAGCCATTCACAAGATGTGTACATGGGGTCGCGAATTCTCGTCCATGAAGACGAATGCGTTGCCGATATGGTGGTACTATCGGTCGGAGGATGGCATTCACGTATCGTACAGCCGTTACGGTGCCTTCCATGACCACCAGCGACATAGGTCGACCCCACATAATGCCAACCCAAAACATCAGAGAACCTCCACCTTGCTGCCCTCGCTGGACATTGTGTCTAAGACTTTCAGCTCGACGGGGTTACCTCCAACCACATCTCCGATGATTGTCTGGCTGAAGGCATATGCGACACTCATCGGTGAAGAGAACGTGATGCCAATCCTGAGCGTTCTATTCGCCATGTTGCTGGGCCTATCTGTACCGCGCTGCATGGTATCGTGGTTGCAAGGATGGATCTCGCCATGGACGTCGGGAGTGAAGTTGCGCATCACGCAGCCTACTGCGCACAGTTTGAGTCATGACACGACGTCCTGTGGCTGCACGAAAAGCATTATTCAACATGGTGGCGTCTTCCCTTGTTGAGAGCCCTTCCTGGCACAAAGTAACAATGCGGACGCGATGGAACCGCGGTATTGACCATCTAGGCATGGTTGAACTAGAGACAACACGAGCTGTGTATCTCCTTCCCGGTGTAATGACTGGAACTGATCGGCTGTCGGACCACCGCCGTCTAACAGGCGTTGCTCATGCATGGTTGTTTACATTTTTGGACAGGTTTAGTGACATCTCTGAACTGTCAAAGGGACTGTGTCTCTGATATAATATCCACAATCAACGTCCATCTCCAGGAGTTCTGGGAACCGGGGTGATGCAAAACTTTTTTTGACGTGTATCTGGTAAAGGGTAATGAGAATAAAATAAGCGAGGTTATGGTGCGTATACAGGAATGCAGTGGTTTTTCCTCCCTCACTACGCGAGTAGACTTGGACAGAAAATCACTAATGCTGTTACGAAGTATCCTCCGTCATGCAAGGTACAATAACATGCTGACGTAAAAATGGTTCAAATGGCTCTCAGCACTATGGGACTTAGCTTCTGAGGTCATCAGTCTCCTCGAACTTACAACTACTTAAACCTAACTAACCTACGGACATCACACACATCCATGCCCGATGCAGGATTCGAACCTGCGTCCGTAGCAGTCGCGCGGTTCCGGACTGAAGCGCCTATAACCTCTCGGTCACCGCGGCCGGCCATGCGGATATACTTGTAACTGCCCTGTACTGAAGCACTGATTATAGATAACAGTATTGTTTTGAGATTACGCTGTACGACGGGCAATAATTTCACAGTGTACAGTCGGAGGTCTACACTACCTCATCAAAAGTATACGGACGTCGGGTCCAACCTTCGGCTGTATGACGGCTTGAACTCTGTTTGGGACACTTTCAATGAAATGTCTGAATTGCTGTGGAGAAATGGCATCTTAGCCTTCCTCATGAACGGAAACCAGAGAAAGTAGTGATGCTGGACGCTCGGATCTGGAGGAAGTCGACGTTCTATCTCATTCCAAAGCTGTTCCATTGCGTTCAGATAGCGACCCTGGACAGGCCAGTCAATTTCAGGAATGTTATTTTCCACAAATCATTGTCTCACAAATGATACTTTATCACAGGGTGCCTTGTCATGCTTATACAAACAATCACAGTCCCCGAACAGTTCTTCCACTGTACACAGTAAAATGTCTTCACATTCTTCCGCGTTTAGGTTCAAATGGTTCAAATGGCTCTGAGCACTATGGGACTTAACATCTGTGGTCATCAGTCCCCTAGAACTTAGAACTACTTAAACCTAACTAACCTAAGGACATCACACACATCCATGCACGAGGCAGGATTCGAACCTGCGACCGTAGCGGTCACGCGGTTCCAAACTGAAGCGCTTAGAACCGCATGGCCACACCGCGTTTAGGATTTTCTTAAACACAGTAAGGGAACCACACCCGAACAACAAAAATACCTCTGTACAGTAACATCACCTCCTCAGTACTTCACTGTTGGTACTATGCACGAAGGCAGGTAACGTTCTGCATGCATTCGCCATACCGAAACCCTTCAGCTGCATTGCCACTCCATATTACTCGTTTCCAGACGTCTTCTGCCCGGCGGCGTCGCCCTTTACACCATCTCAAGCGTCGCTTAGTTCTGACGACAGAAATGTATGGCTTATGAGCAGCTAATGGACCGTTGTGCCACATTATTTTTGACTCCCTGCGCAGTCATTGCGCTAAATGGGCTGCTGATAGCACTTTGGAGCTCATGGGTGATTCCTGCCGCTGATCTCATGCGAATTTTTACAAAACACTGTGCGCAGTTCCCGACTAATTCCTGTACGTCGGTACAGGTGGTCTGCTTGGTCTTGATTTAGCTGTCGTTGTTCCTTTGCGTTTGCATTTCGCAATCACATCACCAGCAATCGACTTCAGCAGCTTTAGAACGGTTTAAATGTCGCAGATGCATTCATTACTCAGGTGCCGTCCATTGACTAGTCCATATTTGAAACCACTGAGTACACCTGCTATCAGAGCCCTTCCTGGCACAAAGTAACAATGCGGACGCGATGGAACCGCGGTATTGACCATCTAGGCATGGTTGAACTAGAGACAACACGAGCTGTGTATCTCCTTCCCGGTGTAATGACTGGAACTGATCGGCTGTCGGACCACCGCCGTCTAACAGGCGTTGCTCATGCATGGTTGTTTACATTTTTGGACAGGTTTAGTGACATCTCCGAACTGTCAAAGGGACTGTGTCTCTGATATAATATCCACAATCAACGTCCATCTCCAGGAGTTCTGGGAACCGGGGTGATGCAAAACTTTTTTTGACGTGTATCTGGTAAAGGGTAATGAGAATAAAATAAGCGAGGTTATGGTGCGTATACAGGAATGCAGTGGTTTTTCCTCCCTCACTACGCGAGTAGACTTGGACAGAAAATCACTAATGCTGTTACGAAGTATCCTCCGTCATGCAAGGTACAATAACATGCTGACGTAAAAATGGTTCAAATGGCTCTCAGCACTATGGGACTTAGCTTCTGAGGTCATCAGTCTCCTAGAACTTACAACTACGTAAACCTAACTAACCTACGGACATCACACACATCCATGCCCGATGCAGGATTCGAACCTGCGTCCGTAGCAGTCGCGCGGTTCCGGACTGAAGCGCCTATAACCTCTCGGTCACCGCGGCCGGCCATGCGGATATACTTGTAACTGCCCTGTACTGAAGCACTGATTATAGATAACAGTATTGTTTTGAGATTACGCTGTACGACGGGCAATAATTTCACAGTGTACAGTCGGAGGTCTACACTACCTCATCAAAAGTATACGGACGTCGGGTCCAACCTTCGGCTGTATGACGGCTTGAACTCTGTTTGGGACACTTTCAATGAAATGTCTGAATTGCTGTGGAGAAATGGCATCTTAGCCTTCCTCATGAACGGAAACCAGAGAAAGTAGTGATGCTGGACGCTCGGATCTGGAGGAAGTCGACGTTCTATCTCATTCCAAAGCTGTTCCATTGCGTTCAGATAGCGACCCTGGACAGGCCAGTCAATTTCAGGAATGTTATTTTCCACAAATCATTGTCTCACAAATGATACTTTATCACAGGGTGCCTTGTCATGCTTATACAAACAATCACAGTCCCCGAACAGTTCTTCCACTGTACACAGTAAAATGTCTTCACATTCTTCCGCGTTTAGGTTCAAATGGTTCAAATGGCTCTGAGCACTATGGGACTTAACATCTGTGGTCATCAGTCCCCTAGAACTTAGAACTACTTAAACCTAACTAACCTAAGGACATCACACACATCCATGCACGAGGCAGGATTCGAACCTGCTGTTACTTCTCCACTGACAACAAAATACTGCTCGCCTCCTCTTGTACTGGCGGGTCTGCCTCTCGTGACATCTAGTCGTCAATTCCGCATTACACACGGGTCTCCAGATACTTTCGATCACATAGAGAAACTCCTAAAGATATCGTTCTAAAATGATACGAGTGAGGACAGTCTACGGATCTTACGGAGAATGACGATTTGTTTCTAAAGATTGCTTAAAATGAACACACATTGATACATATATTGATAAACATAAAACGTCCTCGTTCGCGAGAGTGTGAAGACCCGCTATTTACTGACTTAGCCTAGAATTACGAATCAGTTCCCCACCGTCTTCTTCCCCCTCTTGGTAGGTCCCGGACTCGCGCACGTGAAGTGGACATTCGCACGCCGGAGATCATCGCTATCGGCTTAGTGTGTGTGCCGTCGTGCTTGTGCTTCAGTGTGCTTCGCAGCCGACGCTCCATCGTTCACGTGTCGTCTCCATCATCAGTGTCCGTGTTCAGTGCTAACAGTTTGTTTGGTTGTCTTCGCGTGTGTACGGCTTCGTGCTTTCCGTTACTGTGTCTACTGTTTTTTGTCCCCCACTATGCTCTGCATATACTGTGTCTCCATTGTTTTTCTTTTGTAAAACCTGTGGCTGAAGAGCAGCGTACTGTGCTGCTGCCAGCCCACCTTATGTAAGGTGTTAAATCACAATAAAGGAAAAAAGAAAGAATTTCACATCACGTATTAGTGCGGACTGAATTTCGTTGATGTTTTTCACAGTTGAAGAATGTAAATGCTGAGAGCCTACAGCAACAACCGGCTTAAGACAGTGGGTGAGGGGAGAGAGATAGGAGGGTTAAATTAACATCTAGTACGGCGGAAAAATAAGATGGAACGTAAGAATTACACCTTGAATCCGACTCGATCATCGCTGTTACTAGTCTCTGAGATGCAGCACCGAAAACAACTTTTATTTCAGAATATCTGTCATCGCTGTTAATACTCTTTGAGACGCAGCACCGAAATCAACTTCTGTTTTAGGATGTTTGATTGCTAGTGCTTCGAGCGAAATTATTTGGCCTGAAACGTTAATAATAGATGTTAGAGAAGAATCCGTGACCTGTCTAAGAACATTGTCGAAAGCTTAATATTACCAATCATTTTGCTGGGGTTGGAAGCTCCTATTTATGTTTTTACCTTGTTTGAGAATTAACTTTTTTTTTCCCCATTTCCACATTATCTTCCAGCTGATTTAAGCAATACCTTTATTGAAATAGTTTAATCACAGAATATTACTTCCTAATGCCGAAATAGTTGCTCCTGATGTTAATCATGTAAATTTTGGTCTTTTTCTAACTCTGAAAGTGTTTCATGGCCCACTGACCATAAAAAATGATGGCCCTGCTCCTCGTTTCAACTGCAGGCACATTTTGCAGAATCATAGCTGAAGAGAAATTAGAAGTTTACAGTAACTCAGTAATCATTAGTTGTATTCAGTGACAGAGAGAGAGGGAGAGGGAGAGGGGAGAGAGAGAGAGAGAGAGAGAGAGAGAGAGAGAGAGAGTGTGTGTGTGTGTGTGTGTGTGTGTGTGTGTGTGTGTGTGTGTTGACTTATACCGGAAAACCGTGGTAACCGGAAGGATTCTATCACCCTCAATACCAGGAATCTAAGAGGGCGTGCTGAAAACTAATGCCTCTGAATTTTTTACGTGAGAATTTTTAAAGTTTTTTAAACAAAACGAACGTTATGAAACATACACTACTGGCCATTAAAATTGCTGCACCACGAAGATGACGCGCTGCAGACGCGAAATTTAACCGACAGGAAGAAGATGCTGTGATATGCAAATGATTAGCTTTTCAGAGCATTCACACAAGGTTGGCGCCGGTGGCGACACCTACAACGTGCTGACATGAGGAAAGTTTCCAACCGATTTCTCATACACAAACAGCAGTTGACCTGCGTTGCCTGGTGAAACGTTGTTGTGATGCCTCATGTAAGGAGGAGAAATGCGGACCATCACGTTTCCGACTTTGATAAAGGTCGGATTGTAGCCTATCGCCATTGCGGTTTATCGTATCGCGACATTTCTTCTCGCGTTGGTCGAGATCCAATGACTGTTAGCAGAACATGGAATCGGTGGGTTCAGGAGGGTATTACGGAACGCCGTGCTGGATCCCAGCGGCCTCATATCACTAGCAATCGGGATGACAGGCATCTAATCCGAATGGCTGTAACGGATCGTGCAGCTACGTATCGATCCCTGAGTCAACAGATGGGGACGTTTGCATGACAACAACCATCTGCACGAACTGTTCGACGACGTTTGCAGCAGCATGGACTATCACCTCGGAGACCATGGCTGCGGTTACCCTTGACGCTGCATCACAGAAAGGAGCGCCTACGTTGGTGTACTCAACGACGAACCTGGGTGCACGAATCGCAAAACGTCATTTTCTCGGATGAGTCCACGTTCTGTTTACAGCATCATGATTGTCGCATCCGCGTTTGGCGACATGGTGGTGAACGCACATTGGAAGCGTGTATTCGTCATCTCCATACTGACTTATCACCCGGCGTGATGGTATGGGGTGCCATTGGTTACACGTTTCGGTCACCTCTTGTTCGCATTGAAGGCACTTTGAACAGTGGATGTTACATTTCAGATGTGTTACGACCCGTGTCTCTACCCTTCATTCGATCCCTGCGAAACCCTACGTTTCAGCAGGATAATGAACGACGGCATGTTGCAGGTCCTGTACGGGCCTTTCTGGATACAGAAAATGTTAGACTTCCGCCCTGGCCAGCACATTCTCTAGATCTCTTACCAACTGAAAACGTCTGGTCAATGGTGGCCGAGCAACTGGTTCGTCACAAGACGCCAGTCACTACTCTTGATGAACTGTGGTATCGTGTTGAAGCTGCATGGGCAGTTGTACCTGTACACGCCATCCAAGCTCTGTCTGACTCAATGCCCAGGCGTATCAAGGCCGTTATTACGGGCAGAGGTGGTTGTTCTGGGTACTGATTTCTCAGGATCTATGTACCCAAACTGCGTGAAAATGTAATGACATGTCAGTTCTAGTATAATATATTTGTCCAATGAATGCCCGTTTATAATCTTGGTGTTGCAATTTTAATGGCCAGTAGTGTATTTATTCTCCCTTTTAGCGGGATGCGAACTGTAGCGTGTGTAACATAACGTTTCGGTGCGTGAGAAACAGAGTGCTGTAATCGAGTTTCGAATTCGAAGAGTTCGTCCACACATGGTGCAGCCACCCTCTCCTTGGGGAGATCTCACACAAAGACTGCGACAGCCGCAACGAACCAACGCCTTGGGTTCATCGTCATCGATCGTCCTCTGTACACTGCCGACTTGATCCTACCCGCTTTTCATCTGTTTCAGGAACTTGAAGAACATCTCGACGCTTTCACTTTGGTGGTGATGAAGTGGTGCAAGCTGAGGTGGGGTTGTGCCTCTGCAACAAATATTCTGCAGTGACGTTATCAACAAACTGGTGTCCCACTGTGAGAGATGTCTTTGTGGCCAGGGTGACTATGTTGAGAAATAAATATGCAGACATGAAGAACGAAGGTGAAGAATGCTAATGCAGTTTCTTTTATTTAAAAAGTGTTAAGAGAGGTTTCTCGCCCTCGTAATTGCAGTTCAGTCCTCCTTACATGGAACTGATGATCAGTTTGACATAGCAGTTGTTTTTACCCGAAGTCATCAGTAGACGTCTGTCATCTCTTCCTATGCTCCTATCTCAGATAAAATGTCTATATAATTGCTGCTTTAGAGGCATATATTCGCAGGTATCCCCAGGTTAATACTAGTGATATGCACTGCGGGGAAAGAATTAGCCTTTTAGAAGTTCCCAATTCACTCAAGATTTATTGTTGCAACAGTGCGTATGGTGTAAAGGAAGTGATTATATTTGCAGATCAATAATACAGACGGTTCTGAGGTATCAGGTGTCGATCCACACTGATATGTTCATATTAATACTTGGTGTAGCCTCAATGGGCGGCAATGCAGGCACTAATTCTGGCACCTAGTCGATTGTACAGAAGGCGAATACTGTCGTGGGATACTTGAGGCCACTTGTTTCGATAGATCTGTATTGGTTGATGAATCGCATGAGTCATTCCTCGTCCTACCGTATCTAACAGGTGCTCGACTGGAGACAAGTACGGAGATCGTGGTGGCCAGGGAAGCTGCTGTACGACTTGCAGAGCTCGTTGAAGTTCACGGGCAGCGTGTGGGCGAGCATTATCCTATTGGAACATCACCTTCCTGTTAGCAAAAATGGCAAAAGAATGGGTCTTAAAACGTTCTGCACGTACGAGCTCAGGATACCGTCCCTCCCAGAAACACCAAAGGGTAAAGAGATTTGTAGCTTACCGCATTCCAGACCATAAGGCCCGAAGTGGGTCCAGTGGGTCTTGGATGAATGCACTCTACGAGACAGCACTCAACAGGTCTATGCTGTAAGCGCAAACGACGATCACCTGCGTGTAAGCAGAATCTGCTTTGACCACTGAAGATAACAGTCGTCCTCTGATGGCACCAGTTGAACGGTGCATTTCGATACTGTGGTGTGAGTGAAAGACGGGCTGGAGTACAAATGCTAATAACCAATTGGCAACACTTCCTGATGAGGCGTGTGGGCTCACAAGCCCCCTTATCCGTGCTGCGGTAGCTGTACGGTCTGCCAGTGCTGCCATTACAATACGACGATCCTGGCGGGTATATGTGCTGCGTGGACGTCCAGAACCTCTTCTACAGGTGTGAGAATGTTCACGTGACCACTGATACCAGCATAATTACACAACTGACGCAGCACCGTGGTAATTCTCCGAAAGGACTGTAAGCAGGCTGTTTAGGTTTTTATGTTGGTAACACCATGTAGCGTTCTATATGAAAATCACTGACTGTGTTGTGTGAAGGCTGTGGCTGGTTTGCATTGTTGGAATTTGCTATTGTAGTGTTAGGCAGTTGGCTGTTGACAGCGCGTAGCGTTGCGCAGTTGGAGGTGAGCCGCCAGCAGTGGTGGATGTGTGGGGAGAGATGGAGTTTTGAGAGCGGATGATCTGGACGTGTGTCCAGCAGAGACAGTAAATTTGTAAGACTGGATGTCATGAACTGATTATTTATATATATATATATATATATATATATATATATATATATATATATATATATATATATAATGACTTTTGAACACTATTAAGGTAAATACATTGTTTGTTCTTTATCAAAATCTTTCATTTGCTAGCTACGTCTATCAGTAGTTCGTCCCTTCAGTATTTGAATCTTTTATTTAGCTGGCAGTAGTGGCGCTCGCTGTGTTGCAGTAGTTCGAGTAACGAAGATTTTTGTGAGGTAAGTGATTCATGAAAGATATAGGTTATTGTTAGTCAGGGCCATTCTTATGTAGGGATTTTTCAAAGTCAGATTGCGTTGCGTTAGAAATATTGTGTGTCAGTTTAGTGATGATCAGAATAAGGAAAGAGAGAAATGTCTGAGTACGTTCAGTTTTGCTCAGCTGTTTGAAAATCAAATAATGTAAGAGGTTTATCAGTACAGTAATTCATTAATTTTTCCAAGGGGACGTTTCGGGACTATCCTGCCACGCGGAAGGCCACAATTTGACCCCTTTCAAACTCTCTCAGTTGGGCATAGGAAATAAAAGTGCGTCTACATGATATTCTTGCCTGCTTGCTTCACACGTCTGCACCACACTGAACTTTAGGACTAAGAGAATTCCTTAGGAAAGGAGATGGCGCTCTGCTATTTATGCCACTACGCTCTTTGGTGGGGGACGACGTCGAAACCATCATAGGCATATCTACTATCCCCCAGGTGGCATGTGCCATGACCAGATCAAAATCGATTTCGTCTTTCCAGGTGTAATATATATATTTTTTTCAGCTGTGTGTTTATGTCCTTCAGTTACAAGCAATAGAGTGTGAACTTGAGACGAACAAATTTCACTACAGTGTTGCTGGATTATTTTCGCGCTCGGGAATGGAATGGTAACAGAATTACGCTTTTATATCGGTGTTTCCAATTTAACGTGATTTTGCGTCCGTAAATGATGATCCTAGAGGAAGTGCAATGGACAAGGATGGGCGGAGGGGCACAGTGAGACGAGAAAGGAAAAAGAGATGTAAAGACCAAACGTTTCTCTGAGAAAAATCGGAAGCATTAGTTCTGAGACGTCTCGCAGAAAAATAAAAAAGAGAAGCGAAGCCTCGGTCGCAGTCAGAGGATGTAATCCAGAAAAGAGTTGCCAACCGGTCGGTTCGGCGCCGATGCCCTGGAGACGCGCGGCGGGCGGGGAATAGGCGCTGCGCCTTGTCGGCCGTGCCTGGAATCAGAAGCGGCAGATCTGCGAGATGAAAGGCGGAGGGGGAGGACAGACCCGAGCGGTTCCCGCCTCTGGCAGCGCGGCGCTCACACTCAGCTGCGACCCCGACACGCCTCTCATCAGACACGCTCTGTCCCAGTTCGATTCCCGGAGGATACTGACATGACCTTCACTTCTGGCGCGACTTTGTCCGTGTGACGTATGTGGCTCTGTCTCCTTCCTTTCCGATGTGGTGCTGCCCTCTCTGTTCACAGGGCGCAGGGTAAATGCAACCTCGAAAAGAGATCACGCGCGTTCGAGAATTGCGAGGTAGGAGTGTGAAGTTTTGAAAGTGTAGTTACTGTGGATAAATGTATGTCGAAGTAGAGAATAAATTTCGGAAAATTACAAGAAAACATGTGAGCTGTGGTTAGAGACACTCAATAATGTGCAGCACCCCATTTACGTTAGTATTAGGTTCGTGCATACGAGGGGGACCCAAAAGAAAGCGGATTGTTGTCATAAAAAATTTATTGAAGAACCTTGTTCAAAATTACTTCGGTCACCTTCAAAATACTCTCCATTACATGTAATGCACTTATCAAGTCTCTTTTCCCACCGTTGGAAGCATGCTTGGAACTCTTCAAGTTTGATATTGTCCAGTGCCCTTTGCGAAGCTGTATTTTCCGCCTCCACATCGTCATAACGCTCCCCTTTCAGCGTTTTTTTCATTCGTGGAAATAGGAAAAAGTCGCACGGGGCTAGGTCCGGCGAATACGGAGCGTGGGGAACGACAGACCACCTCTGAGATGCCAAATAGTGGGTCACTCGTAAGGCCATGTGTACTGGAGCCTTGTCGTGATGCTGAAACCAGTCACCTGATCACCAAAATTCCGGGCGTTTTCTCCTCTTCTCCTCACATCCTCTCGTAGATGCCTTAAAACATCCAAGTAAAAGTGCTGGTTGAGAGTCTGGCCAGGGGGTACGAATTCCCGATGCACTATTCCACGAACATCAAAAAAGACAATGATCATCGTCTTCACATTTGACATCACTTGCCTTGCTTTTTTTGGTCTGGCAGAGTTGGGAGTCCTCCACTGGCTTGACGCTTGCTTGGTTTCTGGGTCATACGCGTAACATCAGCTCTCATCCCCTGTAATGACTTTGTTCAAGAAGTCTGGATCACGTGCAATCTCTGTTTTCAAGTCCTGACACACATTCATACGGATGGTTTTTTACTCCTGTGCGAGAAGGCGAGGAACAAATTTAGCAGAAACACGTCTCATGTGCAAATCTTCACTCAAAATCCGCTGGCACGAACTCCAACTGATTCCTGTCTCTGCTGAAATTTGGTCGATTATTTGGGGACGATCCTCATTGAGCTTCTGGCGGACCTTTTCAATGTTCTCCTCATTTCGCGATGTTGAAGAACGAGCTTGGCCTTCAACACTCATCTCACCACGTTTAAAGCGCCCAAACCACTCGAAAACCTGTGTGTGGCTCATAGCGTCCTCCTGGAAAGCTTCCTGAAGCATTTGGTGTGTCTCCGTTGCAGTTTTTTTTTTTTTTAAACAGGAAACAAAATTTCACACACACTCTTTGTTCTTTTAATGTTGCCATAACGACTTCGCAGAGGTAACCCGCCAACAGTCAGAGAAACACAGTACCATACTTGCACGTTCAGCTCTACATAGACGCCGCCTGCACAGCTGTTTCATGAAAGTCTCTTCAAACACCATGTAGCGTGGGAACCCTGCACTACGTCTACGAGTGGCAGCGCCCTCGGAGTCCGGTTTCTTTTGGGTCCCCCCCTCGTACAAGTAAGTTCGCAGCGTTTTTCCATAACTTTAATAAACATAACAGATACACGCAACAGAGACCTTAGTCATCAGTACTATATTCTCGTTCACTATTTACAACAGTCTGCCAAGGCTGAAGTAAGTTTTCGATTCCGCGACTGTAGAAATCACGTGGTTCTGAGGCGAAGAACTCGTCGAACCATGTTCGGAGCGCATTTTCGTCCGTAAACGAAGTTCCTTGGAGGTTCGATAGAGAGCCGTAAGTGTGAAAATCATAGGGCGCAAGATCATGTGAATAAGGTGGGTGCAGAATGACATTCCAACGCAACTCCTGTATAGCGTTTTGTCTGTCCAGCAGAATGCGGGCGGCCGTTATCGTGGAGTAGCAACACTCCACGCAGTCTTCATGGTGGTTGTTCTTGCATTCCTTCTACAAGACGTCTCGATCGTTGACGATGAGTGTCAGCACTGATGGTTACACCTCGTTTAAGCAGTTCTTAAGCACACTAAACCGTCGCTGTCCCACCAGATGCATTACACTACCTATGTGCGGGTGGTTGCCGCTTTATTTGAGTCCAATCATTCCTTTCTTTTTTATGTTAGCTCAAAGACACAATTTATCGTCACCAGTAACGACACAGGATTGGAATTGTCAGTGTTGTTCCCGTGTCAATTGATGGCGAGCAATTACAGATGCACATATGACCACCTGCTGATTTGTGATTTTGGCTAAGAGCATGCAGTACCCATTCAGCTGATTTTTGAACCTTCCCCATTGCACGTAAATGACGCGCTATGGTGGAATGATCACAGTTCATCAAATTTGCCATTTTTCGAGTACACTGACGTGGACCATTGTGGACTAAGGCGTTTAAACGATCTTCATCAAACCTCTAAGTTCCTGACCGTGGAGAGTCACTAACGTCAAAACGATCCTTCTTAAAACGAGTTATATAGGGTGGAGCCTCTCCACACCTACACCAGCATGATGGCCAACACAAAAGGTCTACTGCCATCTCTGCATAATCGTTAATTTTCACTAGGAGAGGTCTCACAGGATGCAGGTACTGCGAATTTTGTGAGAACATTTGGTTATTAAAACGAAGAAACCATTTTCTCGCCGTGCTCTGTCCAATGACATTATCACCATTCTTTCTTTCTTTTGCTTGTGCCGTTTTGCCCGAGGATACGCAGGGTCGGCATGGTTAAACGGATGTGGCAATGTTAGTTGAAGAGGTGGCTGGATGCCCTTCCTGCCGCCACCCTGTACTCCCAAGGAGGGAATTAGTGTACCCCAACTCTCTGCTACGAGTGCAATCCATGGAATAGTGCGAAAGGGTTCAGATGTCTGCGAGCCGTGTAACCTTGGAGGGACGTGGAGACCAGCCCAGTATTCACCTAGGTGGATGTGGAAAACCGCCTAAAAACCACATCCAGGCTGGCCGGCACACCGGCCCTCGTCGTTAAGCCGCCGGGCGGATTCGATCTGGGGCCGGCGCCCCTACCCGAGTCCAGGAAACAGCGCGTTAGCGCGTTTTTTTTTTTTTCTTTTTCGTTTTGTTCGATATAGTTTGTTGCGTTTGGTCTGGGCGGACGTCACAAGACATCCGTTCGAGTTGATCGTTGATTGCTTGACTCAGTTTTCTTATTACAGAGACCAGGCAGCCCTCTGACCGAACACGCTGAGCTGCCGTGCCGGCAGCCGCTCGGCTAACCCAGCAGGTCTAATGGCATTATCACCATACACGATGCAAATGTTTCTGGCTGCCTCCGCTGCTGTCTCCCCTCTACCGCACTGAAAAGAATATGGGGCAAATGTTCCAATTTCTTCACTTGGCACTCCATTTTCTAGCGTCCACAGCTCCACTCACTAAATGACAAAATGATGATACGCAAACTCAAATAGCAGAAGTGAACTACAAATAAAAAATTACAATCGATAAATAAACCCATAGCAACCGGAATATCAACATGCAAAACAAAAACTCTGCAAACGTATGCACCAACCTAATAAAATATGCGTTACTAAAATATACTTGCTCTTCAGGAGAAAGTTGGCGATCCAAGTCGTTTGCTCTTATCTTCAGAGTGTGGCATGGAAAGCCCATTCTCGCGTACAAGTGAGTGTCTTTCACCCACAAGTTTCTTCGACGGACGTTTCGCCGTGTTTCTTCCTTTAATTAATAAGTTATAATAACTGATATCTCTTAATCCTCATAAGTCCCAAGTAGTGCGTCTTTGTTTGTTTTAGGGTGTGTAACAGTTCTTTTTGCTTTCCCATTTGGTGAGAAAATTTCAGTACCCACGATATACGCAAGGAACGATGATACAAATATATTTTAAAGGCCTTAGTTCCTTTTTCACTACTTGGGTCGAAGGTTCAACTTTGACACACATGAAGCAGAACAGGAAATAAGTAGCACCAAATCATTCTGGCTCTCTATTGCCAACCGCAGTCTGACCTGACAAAAATTTTCTTAAGTTTATGAATTGTTTCCTGGCCTCTTCAACGCTGGATTTTGTCTCTCGTTTGGTGTGACATTGTTAGTCCAAAATGGCACCTATGTGTTTGAAGGACGACACTTGTTCAGTTACATTGTCCTTTATAGTGAGATTTGTTTGGAGTTGCCTATTGAAGAAAACCATGAATCTGGTAATTGTAAGGATAAACAGACATGTCGAACTCTTCGCTGCGCTGGACTAGGCGGTCTGTCATGCGCAGAAGACAGGTAGCTCGTCTGCTATGATGTCCGTGTCGTCCGCATATGCGGTGTTACTATCAACATTCCCATTCGATGTGATCTTTTACAGATGTATCGAAATAATCGTTGAACAAAAGAGGAGATAATACGCAGCCTTGACGAACACGTTTCATGGTTGCGGTCGTTTGTGAAGTTCTGTGACCATTTTTTAAGACCTGCTGTCTTCCACAAATGGTTACGGTTTATGTGTGGATCACTACACTTAATACCAGATTGTCGAAGAATGTCTATTGGTTTTCCGTACTTGATATTGGCGAAGACTCATTTGTAATTCATAAAACAGGCATAACTTTTCACCGCTCTACCACTACAATAAACCAAAAAATTGACTCGCACTTTCGAACATTGTTTAAGAAACTCAAATGACTCTAATCCATGAGATATTCACATTTATTATGTATTTATTTGGGTATGATCTTCAGGAAGCTTTATGTGGGCCTCAAACTAACCATAAGATAGTAATCACGCAGATGAATTAAACTTCTTTGGCAGTGGCATGAACGTCTATTTCGACCAGTCAAACGATATTAGTCCTGAGATATATTTAATTGAATGACAATGTTGAGGCTAATGGATTCACGTTTCTGAGCTCACAGTAAGTTTCATTTCTAATCTCATCAGGCGAAAGAAGAACTAATCTACCTTTGAAGAGAATTTAAATATTTTCTTTCCATCTTTTTGAGCTTATCTGCAATTCCAAGATGGTGTCATTATTATCATTTCTCAGAATATGACAACATCGTTCCGCTGAAGTCCAATAAAACTCATTCTTTAATGCTGGTTGAAAGAATTGTTTCTTTCGCGCAAGTCTCCATTTTCTTCACATCTTTTTCTGCGATATTTCGTGCTGGGTGCAATCGTTTGTATTATGTTTCCTTCCTTGATTATTACTGGTATTACGCTAGTGAAATAATAAAATTAAAGAAAAATACCTTCACATAACGGGACCTGCTGTGACACGTGAGAAAATCTTTAGCGTTCCACTGCAACTCGCCGCATTTGTTAGTCTGTCGACTGGTTTAGGTAACAGCTTCAGAAAGCTGTTGTGCAAACGGATAAGAAGTCCACGCATAAGTTTCGCACAGTATTTAGTCAAATTTAGAATGTGCAGCCGATTGTTGTGGTAGGGATTGCGTTTCTCAGTATATAGCACGGTTTCCCAAACTGTTCCGCGGTATACTGGTGTACCGCTGGAAGTGAACAAGTGGTCCGCGAAAAACTATTAATAATATGGTATTTTATTGGTTCGACGTTTTGACTATACTAATTATTTAAAAAAATATTATGATTTCTGTCTTATTAGTTTTGATTTGAAAACTGAAGTAATGATTAATGAAACAAATTTTTCTCATTTCTTAATATTTAATTTAGCGTAAGAATAAATGAGATGTCCCATAAAAGTACCAGGATTCTCGAAGTGCTCCATCAGGGGAAAAGTGTAGCAACCCCTGGCACAGAGAAACCGGAAAATAGCATTTGTGCATTTATGTTCAAAATGTGTGTGAAATCTTATGGGACTTAACTGCTAAGGTCATTAGTCCCTAAGCCTACACACTACTTAACCCAAATTATCCTAAGGACAAACACACATACCCATGCCCGAGGGAGGACTCGAACCTCCGCCTGGATCAGCCGCACAGTCCATGACTGTAGCGCCTGAGACCGCTCGGCTAATCCCGCGCGGCTGTGCATTTATGTGCACTGCTTGATTAGCACAGGTAGAGAGTGTACTGCTCATAAAATGAATCTGCATTAGGCCTTAATTTGAGAAAGAGATTTCTGAAATCTACATCTAGAGCAAGCTTTGTGCGGAAGTGAGTTCATGGACTACGATAAAACCTAAAAGGAAGAGACTCGAAACGTCTCAGATGTGTACTTCAAGACGGATGATGGAAATTATGAGGATTGCTAAGATACGAAATGAGGTTTTCCACAGAATCGTATATGCAAAGCCAATTAGAAGAAGGAACAAAATGAAAGGAAGCGTGTTACGATTTTAGACGTAGAGGCAAATATTTTTAGGGAAGAAAGAGATTAGAATATGTACAAGAAATAACTGAGGATATTGTGTTTAAGTGCTAGTCTGATTTGAAGGGCTTGGCAATGAAGAGCAAACCGTCGTAGGCCGCATCAAACTTGTCAAGAGATTGACAGTAAAAAAAGCACTGTCTGCGTTATCCCACGATAATACACTTTTTGTGATGTTTATATATCATGCAGTTGTGTTTTTCACGATAACAGCTTGGTGATGCCATGCAGAGATCGTTTGTTTGACCTTTAAGTTCGGTTGGGATTTAATAATGTGTCCTTTGTACCAACCCCCCCCCCCCCCTCCCCCTCTCCTCGCCCTACTTCCAGGGTTCAGATGATACCGTTGCTGAACAGTTCAAACAGAACTTCAGTCTCATTTCAAATAGGTATCCAACTCGTATAATTATAGTTGGCGATGACTTTAATCAACCCTCGATATGTTGTGGAAAATACATGTTTAAAGTCGGTGGTAGGCACAAAACGTGACCGAAATCGTTCTGAATACTTTCTCAGTAAATTATTTTGAACAGATATTTCAGGAGTCCACTCGAAGTGTAAATGGTTGCGATAACATATTTGACTACTTAGCAATAAATAATCCTGGCCAGACAGGGAGCAGAGATCAGTGACTAAAAGGCTGCCGTAGTTATATTGAATACTGTAAAATTCAAACCCATCAAAAACAGACGCAAAATAAATCTTTTTATAAAAGCAGATAAACATTCGTTTGACACCTTCCTAAGAGACAGTCTCCGCTCCCTCCGATGTGATTATGTAAGCGTAGACCAGATGTGGTTTAAATTCAAAGAAATTGTATCGACGGCAATTGATAGATATATACCAAATAAATTAATGAGAGATGGTACTTATCTCCCATGGTACACAAAACAGTTCAGAACAATATTGAAAAGCAACGAAGAAAGCATGCCAAATTTAAATAACGCAAAATTTCCAAGACTGGCGAAGTTTCTCAGAAGCTTGAGATACTTCTAACAGTTTCCACAACGAAACTCTCTCGTGAATCTTTCGGAAAGCCCAAAGAGATATTGATGGTAAGACGCAATCAATACCTTCACTGCGTGATTACAACAGTGATGTTATTGACGACAGTGGCACTAAAGCAGAGTTATTGAACACGGTTTTCGGAAATTCCTTCACAAAAGGCGAAATAAATATTCCCGATTCGGATCGAGAACAAGGGCCAGCAAGAGTAACTTAGAAACTGTGACGGTGCAGTGTCCTCACATGGCAATGTATTTGCCGTATGTTTATTTACACGCCTAAACGCTTTTATAGCATGTCCGTGCCGCGATCGGTCATTGCTTAAGTTTCAGTGGGGAAGCGATCGGTAGCAGATTGTGGCAAGTAGATTGAAATGCTAAATGTTGCTTAAAGTGTTAATGTTTGCTGAGTGAAGAAATTATAGTACTTGACCTCTTAACAATCGATGTCTTCCCTTGAATCAGTCATCATAGTATCCCTGAAGGAATTATTTAATGAGATTAGCTGTACGGGATGTTTGTTGGAAAAGTAAGGAGAGACCGAGACGTAATATAGCCAGCCTGGAGGAATACCGACAGGGACGTTAAGAAGTAGATATCCGTACTGTAACGAAGCAGGTTAAAACACTCAAAGGAAAGGCATCCGGTCCGGATCATATACCAGTCAGGTTACTTTCAGACTATGCTGATACAATAGCTCCATATTTAGCAATTATATACAACCGCGCGCTCGAGAAAGGTCCGTTCCCAAAGACTGGAAACTAGCACAAGTCACACACCAATATCAAGACAGGAAATAGGAGTAATTCGCTGAATTATATACCTATATCACTAAAGTCGATTTGCAGTATGGTTTTGGAGCACATACCGTATGAACTGACACGAGAAGAAAAAGATTTATTGACAAACAGCAAACACGGATTCAGAAAATATCGTTCTTATGAACACAACAAGATCTTTATTCTGTCACAGTTATGAGTGCTATCGTCAGGAGACGTCAAATTGATTCCTTGAACTCCAAGATTTCTATGAGGCTTTTGACAACGTTTCTTACAAGCGACATCTAATCAAACTGCGTGCCTATGGAGCATCGTCTCAGTTATGTGACTGGATTCGTGATTTCCTGTTATACGACTAAAACAAATAATGTCTGGCGTTCCACAAGTGTTATAGGCCTTCTGTTGTGCCTGATCTACATAAAAGATTTAGCAGACAATTTGAGCAGCCCTCTTAGTTGTTTGCAGATGATGCTGTCATTTATACTCATGTAAAGTCATCGCATGATCAAAACTGATTTCAAAATGATTTTGATAAGATATGGGAATGGTGTCAGATTTGGTTATTGGCTGTAAATAATCAAAGGTGTGAAGTCATCCCCATGAGTACTAAAAGAAATCCGCTAAATTTCGATTACACTGTAAATCACACATATCTAAAGGCTGTAAATTCAGCTAAATACTTAGGGATTATAGTTACGAACAACTTGAACTGGAACGATCACATAATGTTCTGGGGAAAGCAAATCGAAGAATGCGATTTATTGGAAAAACACAAAACGCAACAAATCTACTGAAGAGACTGCTTACACTACATTTGTCCGCCCTCTTCTGGAATATTGCTGTGCTGTGTGGGATCCGCATCAGGCAGGTTAGACGGAGGAAATCGAAAAAGTTCAAAGAAAGGCTGCTTCTTTTGTTATTACCACGAACTAGGGCTGAGTGTGCCACATATATGATACACGAATTGGGGTGGCACTCACTAACACAAAAGCGTTTGTCGCTGCGGCAGGACCTTCTCATGAAATTTATACCACCAACTTGGTACTGAATGTGAAAATATTTTGTTGGCGCCCACTCACACAGGGAGAAATGATCATCACACTAAAACAAGAATAATCAGAGCTCTCACGGAAAGATTTCAGTGTTCGTTTTCCCCGTTCGACAGAAGTTGCTTCATGGTGTTCCGATGTACCCTCTGCCAACCACTTTATTGTGAATTTCAGTGTAATCATATAGATGTAGATGTAAATGAACGCTGGTTATCGAAGCGTAGAGAATACACACTGCAATATATTCTCCCGTTCTAGTGGTAAATGTTTATCCATCAGTGGGAGTGCGCCACGGCACATGCGCGTGTCAGAGGCCATGATGCAGAGGGACACAGCAGTGTTTTACAGATAACGTCAATTACGCGAAGTGAAGACCGTGTTGAATCGTTTCTTGTAAGACGCGGGCGGGTAGTTTGTCAACCAAATGGGGAAAGTTTTCTTGAACACGTGCGCGGTGGCACCTTTCCATCGCGTGACGCGAGTAATTTACACGGGCAATATAATTTCCCCACTTTCAGCAGCATTTACTTTCGTCATCTAGTACAGAAATCAACCGAGTTTGCCAAGAACAATTTTTAACTGTGACTTGTGAAACTGTAACTACGTTTCTGCCACACACGCTGAGAATATCTCCAGAGAAGACAGGAAGAATACGCGCAAGTCCCTCACAGCTACAGGTGTAAAATATTTTTAATCATTTATCAAGTGTCGGAAGTTCCATGCGGCTTTTCGCGGGTGATGCTGTAGTATACAGAGAAGTTGCAGCATTAGAAAATTGCAGCGAAATGCAGGAAGATCTGCAGCGGATAGGCACTTGGTGCAGGGAGTGGCAACTGACCCTTCAGATAGACAAATGTAATGTACTGCGAATACATAGAAAGAAGGATCCTTTATTTTACGATTATATGATAGCGGAACAAACACTGGTAGCAGTTACTTCTGTAAAATATCTGGGAGTATGCGTGCGGAACGATTTGAAGAGGAATGATCATATAAAATTAATTGTTGGTAAGGCGGGTGCCAGGTTGAGATTCACTGGGAGAGTCCTTAGAAAATGTAGTCTATCAACAAAGGAGGTGGCTTACAAAACACTCGTTCGACCTACACTTGAGTATTGCTCATCAGTGTGGGATCCGTACCAAGTAGGGTTGACAGAGGAGATAGAGAAGATCCAAAGAAGAGCGGCGCGTTTCGTCACAGGGTTATTAGGTAAGAGTGATAGCGTTACGGAGATGTTTAGCAATCTCAAGTGGCACTCTCTGCAAGAGAGGCGCTCTGCATAGCGGTGTAGCTTGCTGTCCAGGTTTCGAGAGGGTGCGTTTCTGGATGAGGTATCGAATATATTGCTTCCCCCTATTTATACCTCCCGAGGAGATCACGAATGGAAAATTAGAGAGATTCGAGCGCGCACGGAGGCTTTCAGACAGTCGTTCTTCCCGCGAACCATACGCGACTGGAACAGAAAAGGAAGGTAATGACAGTGGCACGTAAAGTGCCCTCCGCCACATACCGTAGGGTGGCTTGCGGAGTATAAATGTAGATGTAGATGTAGAAAAGCTACAGTTTGCAAATCGTTATGTTATGCTATGACATAACAGGTAACATGAAGAAATGAAAGATATAAATTCGATATTTGTTACACTTTTACAGACACAATAGTTTTAAAATAAATAGTACATTTGAATGTGAACCTGAATAAACTGACAATGAAGTCGTAAT
The DNA here is from genome assembly GCF_021461395.2 of Schistocerca americana. Lineage (NCBI taxonomy): Eukaryota > Metazoa > Arthropoda > Insecta > Orthoptera > Acrididae > Schistocerca > Schistocerca americana. The sequence continues at coordinate 613,192,713 of NC_060119.1, read as the reverse complement.
ATACAAATATAAAATACGTATGTACATTTAATACAACTAAATTTAGTTTTGATTGTAAATGACCTTGACTTATAGCACAAATATTCTTTAAAAGGTATTATAGTCAAAAGAGCAACAAATGTCACTTAAGTAATAAAATTGACCTGTAATTTTTACAGGGAAGGAAGATAATCTGACTGCAATGGTGCAGTAGTAGAAAGCAGAACCGTGTTGAGGTAGACCATTTTCAGTATTCTGTCCGACGTCTCTGCTGCTGAATTGGAGAAAGACACCAGCCGTGTGCATTTCAAAAAAGCTGTCGCTGCATTTGCTTTGAGTGACTTAGGCTAACGGCGGAAAACTTAAATGCTCGGCCGGAAAGGGATTTGAACCGCCGTGCTCCTGGATATCAGTCTCCACCTCGCTCGGTAACTCTCCTCTTGAGTCTTACCGCTCTAAACACATTCAGCGTTCCTTTCTTTTTGGGCTTCATGACTTAATGGCGTCCCCTACTTCTGTGCTCTTGTTTGCTGATATTTCTGTGCTGTTCTCAAGATTCTGAGCTTTGTTAGTGTTCTTCGTCTTCACCCTCGTTATTTGTATGAACCTAGGATTTTATCGGGTGCGGCCACGTCCTTTTCATTTAAAATTTCTTTGAGGACGTGAACAGTGGTCGTTGTTACGTCTATTGTTCTGCATTTCTCTGCACCTGCGTATCATCAAGTTACGAAAAATGGGAAGTCCAGGTAGTGAGTCTGCTACTGTGCCTCCTGACAAGCACACACACAGTTGAGACACGGTGCACTGCATCAGGTAGTGATGAGAAGGAGTGTAGTGTGTATGCCTACGGGATGTGAACAGCCCGCCCCAGCAGCCACTAAAAGGCACAAGGTGGAAACAGGTGCACTAAGGATAGCGTCTTACGTCTACAGGAAAAGAGGAAGAAAGGAGAAAATAGAGAAGGGAATTTAAAGTTTGCATCCAGTATACGATGAAATCGTTATAACTGTAACTAAATAAAGATCAGAAAGGAGATCACTAATGCACTAACACGGTTTACGTTTTAATGAATTTAGTGAATATTTGGCAAGCAGTCGCCCTAACCCTTAGGCTATCTGAGCACGCCAAAGGCCCTGGCTTAAGCTTTGATTCTCACTGTTCCCATGTATGATTTCTGAAACCTTAAATCAGAGTTTCTTCCACATTGAATGTGCGAATAGCACCACTAGCGGACCAACGATTACCATGCCACAAAAGATGCACATCAACCGAAGTAGATTCACTCAAATGAAACAAATACCTAATTGAGATAAAATCGGTATAGTTGCAACGACACGGAAAGATATAATCGAAAACCATCACAACTGCTCAATGCGCGATATGGTAATTTTCAGTCGTCTTAGTTAACTATGGAAAACTTAAATCTGGATGCATGAACGGAGGTTTGAAACCCGCACCTTCAGAATGCAAGTCCACTGCCTTAACTGCTTCTGAACGAATAACGATTATCTTTTGAGATCTCAATTCACACTCTATTTTTCTCGGTATCTGGGAAGCATCATCAGTGGCCTGTAATACATGTTTCCTTTTGTGCATACAATAAACGTACTATGTGGTAGACATAATATGCTGCTATACTACATTTTGGCCCGCATCTCGTGGTGGTGCGGTAGCGTTCTCGCTTCCCGCGCCCGGGTTCCCGGGTTCGATTCCCGGCGGGGTCAGGGATTTTCTCTGCCTCGTGATGGCTGGGTGTTGTGTGATGTCCTTAGGTTAGTTAGGTTTAAGTAGTTCTAAGTTCTAGGGGACTGATGACCATAGATGTTAAGTCCCATAGTGCTCAGAGCCATTTGAACTACATTTTGTCGTGTTTTTCTCTTGTTTTTTTTTTTAGGTTGGAATCAACTTTTGTAGCACTCATATATGTGGGCCTGGAGATGTATTCGTTAGTTTCCATACTCCAACTGGCACATTTCTGGCGTTCTTTCACCCAAATTTGTGCTACTTAATCTTTGGGCCCCGGATACTGTATCTAAGAACTGATTCGTGGGGTTAGCTGCTGGACTTGCTCTCATTTCCTGGTTTTCCAAGCTTAAGGACGCTTCTTGGACAAGGAAATCCCTCGCACGCTCTCTCTCTCTCTCGCTCACTCAACTGCCCCACCCTGGTTGTGACGCGGGAAATGCATATCCTCCTATTACCATCTATTGTACTATAAATTTTTCCTGATTTTGTTACCTGAAGATATGACATTTCTGTGTCTTTATATATTGTAATTGTTTTACTATATATATATATATATATATATATATATATATGCATTTATGTCGATGTATAATTGGTTTGTTTTGTAAATATTATTTGTATTTTTACGCTGGGTCTGGCCTAGGGAAAAGTATGCTATGGAAAGATTACATAGATAGGTCGTTTGGATCTTTGGTAGTGTGTTAACTGACGCGTGGAGCGCGGGCAGGGCGGAGTTCGGCCGGAGTAGGGCGGTGTGTTGCGTGACGCTCCCTCGAATTGCCGCACTTTCGGGGTTTGGCAGCATGTAATTGCGATCGACTTGCTATGATAGTTTCTGGGGCGGTGTCGCGGACGGGAAACATTAGCTGGCACACATCAAGAGGCAGTTTCGCCTGGTGACCGTGTCGAGAAGAAGGCGCGCCAACATCCAGCTTCTGCAACAGCGACGGCCGACAATAAGTGATTGTCGCCACCTCCTCGATCGACGACTTCAAACCTTCAATAAATCAACAAGAAAGACTGAAAGCACATAAAGTTTTAGAACTGTACGGCAGACCTCAGCTTTTCAAACTGTTCTATTTGCATCACAAAAATACAGCAACTTAGCTCTTCTTTTAAAGCACCAGCAATTAAATTTGCAATGTAGTGGCCAGAAGTGTCTGTAGTTTCGTCAACTGAAGTCAAGATAGTGCTGTCCTTGAGTTCATTGTGTATTTCTTCCAGAAGTTTTACGTAAATTGTCAGTATGTAATTTTTACGCAATGTTAACTCACCTGGTATATTTTGATTTGAGTAATATTTGCGGAGGAAGCCTTTGAGGATAGGGTTTGTAAGTTTGTGAAGAGGAATATTGTTTACAATGAATGCTTCACATAGATCCATGTTAAATCGACTTTTTTGGTCGTGGTCCTTTCTTCTGCATTCCTGCGATATGAAGACTTGTCTTGACATGCTGGTCTATTTGAAACTTCTTTTTGCACGATACGTTTTTCTCGCAAACTCGACAGTATAAAATAATCCCCTCGTATGTAAATGTTCCAGAATGGTCAGCTATCGACGAAACGACGTTTCTTTTTTCGGGCGGCATGGCGCACAACAAGGTAAACACTAAACGTCGTAAACATGTTCAACTGTGTACAAGTAAATAGAAAGTTAAACTAAAACAATGGACGTGCGACTAAAAGCTTGCATAGTTTAATTTAATTGTTGCCGACGCGTACGGTATGACATCGGAGGGGATTAACCGTGGGCACGGACGCAGGAGCGCTGACTTCGTCTTTCTGTTCTCATTCGCTCCGTTAGCGATTATACGCAGTTCTGGTTTTAGGTCGCGGTCAATCTGTAAGACGTTAAAACTAGATCGAGCTATAGGCCGCCCGTGCAAATTTTTAAAATATTGTAAACATAGAGCGAAAATATGCATCGCCACTCGTTTTTAGTTGAAATATACAATAACCGGTGAAAAGGAGCCAAATACACAAATGCATATGCAACATGCAAATGCATATAATCCGGTCTCTAGTTGTAGCTATCCACTTAGCCGTTTCCGGTCGTTGATTCTGCATCACAAAATTTGAAGGTATAACCAGATGTTCAGCAATATGGCCGCGCGTGGACAACTTAGCTTGTGGCTCTAACTCTCCGCTGTAGAGAAGCTATCGAAACAGATTTCCACTTTGTGGGCAGTGACTTTCCAGCTTCCTGCGACTACTGACATTTCGTTGAAGGGAAACGGCAGCGCGCTCTATTTCCTATGTCGGAGATAACGTGCGCGCGACAATCAATGCCCGAACGTAAGGTCTACCGTGTGCTGAATCCGGCTGCTGAGAAATCGACAGCTATTATTGTCGACCGATAAATGCGCTCATATCTCGCGCAGTTAAGATCATTTTACGGCGCTAGTGAATGTCTGATTCGTTAAAGAAACGTAATCAATCTTCTGACGTTGCTTTTATGAATCGCATAAAGCGCGACGTGGCGAATATATTGTATGCTGCAGATACAAGCGGTGCTGGCCGAGGCTTTCAATTGTTTTAGTCTTTGTCTCTGTCCGTTGTTTCTGTGCTGCTTCGTAGAACGATTAAAAAAGAGGAAAGCTTTGCATTGTTCCCCTGCCCATTGTTTCTTTTCTACAGCGAACAGAGTTTTTGTAAGCCGTCCGTTTGAAATTTACTCTTTTTGTTCTGTTTCGCAACCTTGTCACGGTACTGCACTCCGTGTTGTAGCCGCTGCAACGGTTATAGAGACCTGTCTTGTCTCCTTAAACGATAAACTTTGTAACCCATAGCGTCATACCCAACAAATTTACGTGACCGTTTCTGTCCGTGACTAAAAACGAAGATAGCTGGCTTTTCCTGTATCTATTGCGGTGTAATTTGTAAACGCTGTGAGCGAGTTTTAAATACTCGGTTATAAGCTGCAGATAACAGAGTCAAAATGAAGCTGTGTAGTTATTCATGTCGATTTAGTAGCTTATTTTCTCGGCGGAAGAAAGTCTGTGTACAATAAAATCTATCACCGATCCCTACTATACCGAAACTAAATTTGTAATATATTTTATCGACTAAAATCGTGGGAGAGGTAACTGCAGTTTTGAATGCCATACTCAGAGTGCAGAGTGCGGAATTCTTCGTGGGAACACGACAGGAACCGACAGGTACCGTGATCATTGACAACCTCTTGCAGTTTATGAGTGAGGCATTGTGGTCTTGTGTGTTTACGTGGCGAGACAGAAATCAAACGGTTCGCATTTCGAACACGAATCACTCCAAAAAATTTTCTGACATCTAATAAGAGTATTACCTCTGGAGAGGCGCTGTGTATATGAAAAATTTCTGACTGCATCACGGTTCTGTTCCAGTAAAATATGTAGATCCCGTACTGAGGGGAGATTTCATTTGTGTAAAACTCTGCAAATTATTCAGTGATGGATTTCTCGTCTTCGTATCATACGAACACGATGAACTGATTGGTGTTTGAAATTCTCCATTGTGTTCATCGAGAAGGTTCCACATTTAGTATCAGTGGACCTATTTTTTGCAGAAAATTTTCTTCGCTTAAGCTTAAGCTGTTGACCCTGATTGGCAAACTTCAGTAACTTTGCTTGTAAAACAGCAGATTTTTTTTCACGTTTTGCTATAGATTGTTGTCGCTATTTCTGAGGGCTAACTAATGGCTGTCTGTCATTCTTCATCATTATCGTTTCAAGAGCTTTTATCCTTATGTCAAATTTTATGCTACATATGCCTGCTGTTCAGTTTAACAGACCTCATTACTCTCATCTGTGAATGCTAGTGTTTGTGTCTGCACCTGTTGTACACTTATTCTTGTTCTGGATCTTTCTTTCAAGTCATTGCTTTTCCGGCATAACGGACATTTAACGTTGGCGGAATGCGGGAAATCTGTCTTAGAGCTTTATTGAAATAAATTTATATTTCTTGGCTGTTCACTAAAGAATGTAATCGAACAACTACGCGTGGTGAGTACACTTACAAGCAGTGGAATGACTCATATCCACTATCTGATCAAATGTATTTGGATGCTTATTGGTGAACATTAATACCGGGTATGCCCAGCCTTCGCATTTATGAAAGCTTAAGCTGTGATGGTGACACTTTCAATAACCTGGCCAGGCCAGTCCATTTCAAGTCTGTTACTGTCGATAAATCACTGTCTCACAGATGCCGTTTCATGACAGGATGTATTGTCGTGATAATACAATTATCATTTCCAAACTGTTCCTCTACTGTCTGAGGTACACAATGCAAGGCGCTCCTTCGCGTTTCCATTTCACGCGAACATCACCAACAGTCTAGCTGGCCGACTTTAAGAGGGTTGATATGTCCTTGATGGATTGTGTTACTCAAGTGACAACCAGCGACTAGCCCACGTTCAAAGTCACTTGGGTCTCCTGACCGCTGTTTAGTGCTTCTTTACTGACATAATAATACTCCCTGCCTCCTATTTTACTGGCATCTGTTGGGAGGTCTAGCGATCAGTTCCGCGTTAATAGTGATGCCTGCGTACTCCTGATGAGACAGTGCATCTGACGACGTTGCTGCGTTATGTCATCCACTTTGTCTGTGTGCAGAGAGGGCATGGGTTCATGCTCTACTTCGTTATCAACCATAGACAACGTGCCAAATTAACAGTGTGTAGGTATTCAAAGAAAATAACTGTAGTTTAACGAATAATTCTTGATGTACAGAAAGTAAAGCTTTCAGAAATGTAAATTTTCGAATTAACATTTTGCTAGGAGCAGTAGATACACGTGTCTAAGTGATTATATAGCAGGAGCCTTAGATCACTTCTTTTTTTATAGGGACACTACAACTTATGGTTGTTGCCTTATAGTTAATGTGTTTTGACACACATCCGCAAAGGTAACGGTGTGCTGTGTACGAAATGTTCACTGATCTATCAGTACGTTATGACCACCTACCTAATAGCCAGTATGTCCACCTTTGGTACGAACAACAGCACCGACGGATCGTGGCATGGAGGCGATGAGGCCTTGGTAGGTCGTTGGAGGGAGTTGGCACTCATCGCCTCACATAAGTCAACTAATTCCCGCAAATTGAGGGAAGGGGGGAGATGAGCTCTGACGCCACATTTAGTCACATCCCAGATGTGTTTGATGAGGTTCTCAACTGGCATGAGGGGGTGTAGCACATCAATTACGAGGTGCATTCAAGTTCTAAGGCCTCCGATTTTTTTTCTCCGGACTGGAAAGAGATAGAAACATGCGCATTGTTTTAAAATGAGGCCGCATTCATTGTCAATACGTCCCAGAGATGGCAGCACCGTACGGCAGATGGAATTTTACCGCCAGCGGCGAGAATGAGAACTGTTTTAAATACTTAAAATGGCGACGTTTTCCTTACTTGAACAGCATGCAATCATTCGTTTTCTGAATTTGCGTGGTGTGAAACCAATTGAAATTCATCGACAGTTGAAGGAGACATGTGGTGATGGAGTTATGGATGTGTCGAAAGTGCGTTCATGGGTGCGACAGTTTAATGAAGGCAGAACATCGTGTGAGAACAAACCGAAACAACCTTGGGCTCGCACAAGCTGATCTGACGATATGATCGAGAAAGTGGAGAGAATTGTTTTGGGGGATCGCCGAATGACTGTTGAACAGATCGCCTCCAGAGTTGCTATTTCTGTGGGTTCTGTGCGCACAATCCTGCATGACGACCTGAAAATGCGAAAAGTGTCATCCAGGTGGGTGCCACGAATGCTGACGGACGACCACATGGCTGCCCGTGTGGCATGTTGCCAAGCAATGTTGACGCGCAACGACAGCATGAATGGGACTTTCTTTTCGTCGGTTGTGACAATGGATGAGACATGGATGCCATTTTTCAACCCAGAAACAAAGCGCCTGTCAGCTCAATGGAAGCACACTGATTCACCGTCACCAAAAAAATTTCGGGTAACCGCCAGTGCTGAAAAAATGGTGTCCATGTTCTGGGACAGCGAGGGCGTAATCCTTACCCATTGCGTTCCAAAGGGCACTACGGTAACAGGTGCATCCTACGAAAATGTTTTGAAGAACAAATTCTTTCCTGCACTGCAACAAAAACGTCCGGGAAGGGCTGCGCGTGTGCTGTTTCACCAAGACAACGCACCCGCACATCGAGCTAACGTTGCGCAACAGTTTCTTCATGATAACAACTTTGAAGTGATTCCTCATGCTCCCTACTCACCTGACCTGGCTCCTATTGACTTTTGGCTTTTTCCAATTATGAAAGACACTCTCTGTGGCCGCACATTCACCAGCCGTGCTGCTATTGCTTCAGCGATTTTCCAGTGGTCAAAACAGACTCCTAAAGAAGCCTTCGCCGCTACCGTGGAATCATGGCGTCAGCGTTGTGAAAAATGTGTACGTCTGCAGGACGATTACGTCGAGAAGTAACGCCAGTTGCATCGATTTCGGGTGAGCAGTTAATTAGAAAAAAAATCGGAGGCCTTAGAATTTGAATGCACCTCGTAGGACTCGCCACTGTGTTCCTTGAACGACTCCACCACATTCCAAGCCTTGTGACACGGTGCATTATCTTGTTGAAAGATGCCACTACCGTCGTGAAACACAATCGTCATGAAGGGGTATACGTGGTCTGCATCCAGTGTATTATACTCTTCATGAATCATGGTGGCTTGCACGAGCTCCACTGGACCCATGGATGCTCACTTGAGTGATGGCAAGAGCATAATGGAGCCACCGCTAACTAGTATCCATCCCGCGGTGCAGGTGTCAAAGATTTCCCCTAGAAGATGATGGATTTGCGCCCTCCCATCGGCATGATGAAGAAGGTTTCGGGATTCATCGGACCATGCAACGCTCTGCCACTGCGCCAAAGTGCAGTGCCGATAGTCACATGCCCATTTCACTCGTAGTTGCTGATGTCGTGGTTTTAATTTTTACACATTCATAGGTCGTTGGCTGCGGAGATCCATCATCAGGATGTTCGGTGCACTGTGTGTTCAGATATAGTTATACTGTGCCCAACAATAAAGTCTGACGTTAGTTCCGCTGGAGTTCGCGGTCTGTCCTTTCCTACCAGTTTGCACAGCCTATGGCGTCCGACATCTCTAATGAGGGTGGCTGCCCAACCTAATGACGTCTGGACGTGTCTCACCTTGGTTTCGCGTCGTGTTGAAGACACTCACCACTCCTCGAACAGCAGACAAGTCGAGCAGTTTCCGAAATGCTCGCACCGAGCCTCCAAGTCATCACAATCTGCCGTCCATTGAACTTGGATAGATCGCGCGGCTTCCCCATTCGACACACGGACAGCACATTCCCTGATGCTACGTGCACCGTGCTTATGTTTAGCAGCCACTCCTCTTCAGGTGATGGTGTTATCACCTGGGCGGGTTTATATCCATAGTCGGTCGGTGGTCATTCTGTTCTGTGCATGGGGTGGCTCATAACCATCGTCGCACAGCGTTGTCCTTGCCTTCAAACATTTGACTCCATAAATTTCATGTCATAGCTGTACAGTTGATGTTAGAGTAACTCAGATCGCAGATCACATAGTGTATGTTCCTTATGAGCAGCTATGTAAAGACTTGCATTCTCGAAATGCAGCAGTATTTGAGATAGACCTCTTTGCCATTTTTTTTTGTGTGGTAGGCGCCAGTACTCTAACCAACACGTCGATGTGATACGATTGCTCAGTTGGACCCTTCTGTATGAATATTTGGGCCATTGGCATCCCAAAATATCGTCAGCGCTTATTTTGCGTGTCGTAGCAAATCTAAATCTACATCTACCTGACAACTTTACACTTCACACCTTTGAGTAGTGAATTAAAAATGACCTTGAACCAAGCTGTATCAGATTAGATTCCCATGACACCACATTCCTGCTCTCTTATCAGTAACATCATCAGTCTTATGAGCGTCAATATCAAGCTGGTCAGTGATGTCACTGTTCATTCTATCATATGCCAAGCCATGCCCCATTTCTTGCTCCCACTACCCCCTCCAGCCAAACACAGTGAAGTATTAAAATGAAACGGCCAATTAAAATACAAAGTGATGGAATTAGCCCTGTTGTACTAATGAGAACGTCGAAAAAATACAAAATGGAGGAACTAACCCAGTTGTGCTTTATATCCCACACTCCGTTCCACCTCGTCTCGAGCCAATTAAAACGTAGCATTATAGTTTAAGAATGGCACGAAGATGCGTTATTTCCCAGAAAGTCAAAGCTAATGGCATATACATTTATAATCTGTGTTTTATCAATGTAATATTAAAACGATGTATAAAAAAGGCGCCAAGTTACGTTATTTCAATGAATGTCAAAGGTATTTGTCTCTGAATCACATAAGCGCGCGCGCAGACACACACACACACACACACACACACACACACACACACACACACACACCTAAGAATCAGGTAATCTCCATGTGAATTGCATAAAATAACGCCATATTTAGTAAATATTGTCAACTTGGTTTTTATTCCTAGCAACAAAAAATTCTTTATGGACTATGTCACTAGGTGCGTCCATGTATTTTATTGCAACATCTAAATCATTTGCTATGGAACATGAGAACTAGTATATAAAATACTCTACATAAGTAGTTAATAACCAGTATTTCCTCAAACAATGTAATTAAGGAATTGGTAAAATGTAGTTGCTGAAGATGTGTTTTCTTTAGCTGATACGCTCCATAAACTGAAAAAACGCAAAATAAAATCGGCAGATGGTTTATGTTCCGGTTGGCTGTCGACAGCCAACACACAGCTACTTTGTAAATGTCCAAATTTCGACTGCAGTACCACACTTCGCTAGCACAGTGGACCTTCAAATTAATTATTTTCTACATCTACAAGAAATACAATGTTTATGTTAAGTGTTCCACATACATATACGTATATCCACCACATTGGCGTCTAAAACATGATTGTGAACACTAAAGTATGTACCCCAGTGCTATTTTCACGCCTAAAGGTTAAAGGAAGAACAAGCTGTTGACATTCCAGATTAGGTCTATAAGATCGAAGCTAACCTGGCCAGACAGAAAATACACGTTAGCTAAAATATTAAGAAAACTTACAAATAGCCATTCTGCATGTTATTATTTACGCTTATTCTTGGTTTAACACACTTAAATTAAGTAATTATGTGTTAAAATAGTATCTAAATATGTAACACGTGTCCAATATGATCCTGTGTACTGTCATCACCTAACTTTTTTCACCACCAATTTAGGAGGGGTGAAGATGATGTATCAATAGAAAAATATAGTTGATGGCAACTATCGATTTTATTGCAGATGGTTGGGCCTCGTCAATGTTAAGTACAAAATAAACAGCTACCAGTCGGAATTATGGTGAACGCTCTATAAAAATGTTCACCGGTTGGAAAGGCTCTCTGAAACGTTTACAGATAGTATTTCCTACAATCAGCCCTGTATTTAGGTAATGTTCATGGGTTCATGGGACTAGTATTTTTTTTCGCCTCCCCCTCCACCTTCCAAACTTACGCAATTCGGAAAAGCATTTAGTAGCAAAAAAGGTTATTTAAGGTAGATATTTATTATTTAAAGAAGGAATCTTCGAAAAAGAAAATATTGTACGGATTTGTGGTAGCAAGTTTGAGTTCAGAGTAGAAAGATTGGTTGTAGCGTATCCAGAATTGAGGATGGAGGCGCCAGACATATACTAATGTTAAGAACACACACTGGCACACAAAGGATAACTGAGTTAAAAAGAGTCACAATCATATCATTATCTATTGCTACTACATGTAGATGATTAAAACGCTTCTGAGTCGTAGAAACACATAAGTAGTTCTTAATCAAAAAATGGTTCAAACGGCTCTGAGCACTATGGGACTAAACTTCTGAGGTCATCAGTCCCCTAGAACTTAGAACTACTTAAACCTAACTAACCTAAGGACATCACACACATCCATGCCCGAGGCAGGATTCGAACCTACGACCGTAGCGGTCGTGCGGTTCCAGACTGAAGCGCCTAGAACCGCTCGGCCACCCCGGCCGGCAGTTCTTAATCCTTCTGAGAACTGGGAAGGAGCGTCCGGCAGAGCATTTCGTTCCTGGAGTGCTCAAATAAATTAGAAGAGCAATTCTGCTATTTGTGTGAACATTAGAGATATTTCTCTTCTAGCATTTTATTTAAGACAGACAAAGAAGGAAACTTTTGCGATGGTCATGTTGTGTTCCAAAAGACTCTTATATATCCTCTTATTAAACATGATGCAGCTGTTTTGCAGCGTTACAGACTTTGTCAGGCACCATCTTCATCATACTAAATAAAAATAAGAACTTTCCAGACAACTCTTTGTAGACACAAAGACGCTTATAAAAATGATTGGTCTTCAGTGGGCTACCATCATATTTGGAAAACGTAGTTTTATTTTGTGACTAAGAGTGTGAGTCATCAAAGAACTTCGTTTCTTCACACTTCTTTCTTTAGTTTCATTGATTCGTACAAGCCGTTGTGTAATCTTCAATTTTCTCTCCATCAATTTCTCGTAATCTTCATAAGACTTTGTCATCTCATCTGTGAAAGTTTGAAATGAAGTATAAAGTTTTACTGCTGCAGATGTATCAAATTCTTCTGACTATAGTTTTTCACCCATTGTATTGAATCGTTCCAAAGTACTCCACCACACTGTAGCCATGAACGCAATCTCCTTAGAATTAAGCTTTTGCAACACCACTGTTGTTTCTGATTTAATCACAGCATTCTAGTTTTTTCTCTTCAGATATGCACTCAAGAACTTTATTGACTTTATGTCAATGAGCATTTGTGCTTTTGCAGGCACGTTCTCGAGCTGACCGTGTTGTATTGCAGACAGACTTTAAACTTAAGCTTCAGTATTCAGAGATTGACTAAAGAATCTGCAAGCGTTCTATAGACGCCGAAAAAATGGTAAATATTTTTAGCACGTCAAAAAGTGTTGTAGCAATTTTACAACATGTGGCTGTACTTAATCCTACCACGTTCAGAGAACGAGTGGTGCAAGGGATGAAAGCTGCCAAGGGACTGAATGAATTTATTCAGACTTGTAGGCCACATTAGATTCCCGTCATATTTGCAGCATTATTATAACTTTGGTCACGGCAGTTGCTTATATCTACTCTGTGGGATTTGAGGAACTTAAGTATTGGATCTGTTAAGTATTTATCGATACCAACATTTCTCATAAACTCTATTAAGCGCTCTTTCGGTGCACCATATCTATTCATATACTGCACAATTAAATTTAGCTGATCAGTGTGAAACATCAGGGGTAGAATCCGTAATAATGGAGAAATACTTTGTATCAACTATCCCCTTTATGATCTCTTCTGTGACAGTCTTTCCCATAATATTTATAATATCTTCATAAGTGCCAATTGATAAATATGAGATGTCTCCTTTACCCAGGTTTCAAGTTTAGCTATATGATCTGCTAAGAGTGGATCAGGTTCAGGTGCCCACATATCATAAAATCATCATTCTGTAAGAAACCAAACTGTTCATTTCCTCGAAATGTCAGTTCCCTTGAAGAACGTCCTTTCAATATAGCCACCACCCTCTATCGACATTTCTCAGATAATTCACTACTTCTTGTGACAGCGTAATAAATTACTTTTCAAATCTCCATAAAATATATCCCCTTTCTTTGAAACTTACAACACAATAACGACGTGATTTGGAAATTTCATGTTTAGTTACCTTTTTACTAGCGTGTTTCCAATCACTAAAGCCACTTGTACCGAACTGGGATGAACCTCCAAACAGGTTATAAGATGCACAGTATAGTGACCCCTGACTGTGAGAGTAAATCAAGTAATCATGTCGGGTGCACGTTGTCTCCTGTCAACAATTTCCTGTCAAACAAATCCTTGGAAATAAATCTTAGTTTATCAGGATATGCGCTCTCTGACTTAACCAAATCAGAGTTTCTGTTCTGATTAATTCCGTTTCTCATATTATAATCCTTCGGTTTTTGACTGATTTGCCAGAAGAGCGGATCTTCATCAACTGTAAAGTCTGACGATACTTGGTTGGTTGGTTGGTTTGGGGGAAGAGACCAAACAGCGAGGTCATCGGTCTCATCGGATTAGGGAAGGACAGAGAAGGAAGTCGGCCGTGCCCTTTCAAAGGAACCGTCCCGGCATTTGCCTGGAGTGATTTAGGGAAATCACGGAAAACCTAAATCAGGATGGCCGGACGCGGGATTGAACCGTCGTCCTCCCGAATGCGAGTCCAGTGTGCTAGCCACTGCGCCACCTCGCTCGGTCTGACGATACTTCCCCTAAGCCAAACTCTGATTCACTTACTGTGGAATTGTAAGTCTGTTCGTGATCTATTTCAGATTCAACAACGTGGAGGTTCTCACCACAATTTCCACTGCACTAAAAATCATTTGTAGGTTTCAAAAAAATGGTTCAAATGGCTCTGAGCACTATGGGACTTCACATCTGAGGTCATCAGTCCCCTAGAACTTAGAACTACTTAAACCTAACTAACCTAAGGACATCACACACATCCACGCCCGAGGCAGGATTCGAACCCGCGGCCGTAGCGGTCGCGCGGTTCCAAACTGAAGCGCCTAGAACAGCTAGGCCACACCGGCCGGCTGTAGGTTTCAGTTTCTGAGGAGAGGAATAACTAATAGCTACAGAATATAGTCCTTTGCTAACGAAAAACAAGTGTAACTTTGGCGTTTGATGTAACACTTCGTTTCCTCTGCTCTTCCTCTTTCGTTGAATTAATTTTCTGTAGCCCCCGCCACTGAGACGTTTCCTACCGTCCATATTGACGTTTACTTTATATCAGAACTTCACAGCATTAATGAAGCACTTGGAAATACACACAGACAATAATAAACGCACCAAGCTGATACCACGTTATATTAAAGTTCCTGTTTCTACAACCGATGCGTCCGTGCCTAGCCAGTAGTCACACAAAAATATCACAGATACAGTGTTGCCAGTTGCATGATGCGCACATCATCATTCGTCCACCTACGATTTCCTTCTCACGGAGATGAATTACTTAAACTAACTTATGCTAAGGGCAACACACACGCCTCCCCGAGGGAGGACACGAACCTCGGACGGGGACAACCGCCCGGATCGCGACAAGACGCATCAGACCGCGCGGCTACCTCGCGCGGCTCCATACAGTGGTAATAGAGAACTTCCTGGGCTACCAGAGGGTTATTACTGAAAAACTGGTTCTCTAAACGATTAAGGAAAATCTCAGCCATAATGCTTTTCAGGGAATCTCCCAAGGTTAGTCATTCAGGTTGGTGGTGTACACTACCGTTAAACGTGAAATAGTGATAGGATACCGTCAGTTCTGGAAGCTCCTTTAATTCATCTATTTCTCTTAAGGCGATTTTATTGTTTTTTTGTAAGGTTGTTTTCAATCATGTCTAATGTTGTGAACATGCACGTTAGTATAAAAGTTCACCACATCTAGGGATGCAAAGATGGAATCAGCTGGTATGAATGTGTTCTTAACTTTGTCCGTAGACTGGTACCTTTATTTGATTTTATCTTTTTAAATTATACTACTCGCAAATGTGTATAGCGTTTCAGCCTTTCTGCTGGTGTTGCATATATCGGGGCGTTAGAACTCTGACCCGTTTTGAATATAACCCTCATGGTTTTGTGCTTTTTACGAAACTTAACCTGTGCACGCACGTTTGGCGTTCATGGTTCATGACTATAAACGGCTTTTCCTCCTGTCAGAAAACAGAAAATCTGAGTTAGAAATTTTGCGTTTTTGTTGTGCGCGGAACTTTGTAGTAGGATCTCCGATGGCTTCGTTAATCTTGTTTCCAGAGGAATCTTTTTCAGTTTTGTTTACATAATCTTCGTCGCTTATGACCTCAGTGCTATCTTTATCTGCTCTTGTAATTAATAATTTATGACTCTTTAACTTATTATTTAAGTTATCTAAAATCCTACTTTAATTATTACAGCTACCTTTTGACAGCAAATGTGTTTTTAACACGCTGATGACTCTGATCATTCTGTTTTTGAGTGGAAAGCTTCGCTACGTCATTAACGTATTTGACCTCTGCTATAATTCCCTTTATTTCTTTACGTCCATTGTTGGTTTTGGATTATAATTTAAACCTTCTATCTCCTCATCTGTAAGAGGAATATCCGTAAGATTAACAGGCTTGTCGAAGAATTCCTGTTTTTTTTAGGCATGCTATCGATTTAAAGTTCCCTTCCACCTGACATACATAATATTTTCTTATGGTGCCTTGCAATTATTTTTGTTCTTTCCCTGTCCACACTGTTACTAATAAATGTACATAAATATTGTCATACTGTACAGGAGAAAATGTCTTATGTACCTTTAAGTGCATTAAGTATTACTCTTCATTAATACGTCCTTGCTTTTGAAGGCCTCCATGATTTCTGCTTATAACCACGTAACTTCAGTTTCCTTTTTACTGCGCGAGCTACTGCTTTTTATTCCCGATTTTAAGTTTTTCTTATGTAGGGATTATATTCTGATATAAGCACACCTTAATAAATTTAATTTTTCAATAGTTTTTCATTAATTTTAGTTTCAAATCCAGTAAAGTAAAACAGTCTCTTACCGTCTGAATATGTAGCATTACCGCACTACCATCACTTTTTTTTGTTTTGAGTCATCGGTCTCCTGAATGGTTTGATGCGGCCCACCGCGAATTCTTCTCCTGTACCAGCCTGTTCATCACAGAGCGGCACTTGCAACGTACATCTTCAATTATTTGCTGCGTGTGCTCCAGTCTGTGTCTTTCTCTACAGGTTTTCCCTCTACAGCTCCCTCTAGTACCATGACGTCGTACCCTGATATCTTAAGAGATGTCCTATCATCCTGTCCCTTCTCCTTCTCAATTTTTCCATACATTTCTTTCTTCACCGATTCTGCAGAGAACCTCCTCATTCCTTGCCTTACCAGTTTACCTAATTTTCAACATTCTTCTGTAACACCACAGCTCGAAGGCTACCATTCTTCTCTTTTTCCGTTTCCCCACAGTCCATGTTTCACTACCGTCAATGCTGTACTCGAAATGTTCATTCTCAGAAATTCCTTCCTCAAATTAAGGCCTACGTTTGATGTTATTTGACTTCTCTTGATCAGGAATGGCTTTTTGCCAGTGGTAGTCTGCTTTTGATGTCCTCCGTGCTCCGTCCGTCACTGGTTATTTTGCTGACAGAATTCCTTAACTTCATCTGCTTCGTGATCATCAGCCCGATGTTAAGTTTCTCACTGTTCGAATTTCTGCTACTTCTCATTACTTTAGTCTTTCTTCGATTTACTCGCAATCCATATTCTGTACTCGTTAGACCGTTCATATTATTCAACAGATCCTGTAATTCTTCTTCATTTTCACTGAGGATAGCAATGTCATCAGCGGATCTTGCCATTGATATCCTTTCAACTTGAACTTTTCTTCCATTCGTGAACTTCCTTTTTATTTCCGTCATTGCCTCTTCAATGTACCGATTATTCTGTAGGGGTGAAACACTATGTCTCTGTCTTACACCCTTTTTAGCCCGAGCACTTCGTTCTCTATCTTCCAGTCTTATTAACCACTCTTGGTTCTTGTACATGTTGTATATTACCCGTCTCTCCCTATAGTTTACCCCTATTTTCTAGAATTACGAAAATTTTGCGCCATTTGACATTGCCAAAAGTTTTTACCAGGTCTACAATCCTATGAACATACTGTTCCATTATTTTATCAGCTGCAACGTCAGAACTCTTTCTGGTGCCTTCACCTTTTCTAAAGACAATTTGATCGTCGTTAACACAGCTTCAGTTTTCTTCTGTATGTTACTCTTGCCAGCAACTTGGATGCATGGGCTTTTAAGCTGATTATGCGATAATTTTCGCACTTGTCGGCTCTTGCAATCTTCGGAATTGTGTGGATGATGTTTAACCAAGAGTATATAGCCAGACTCATACATTCTACACAACATAAATAGTCGTTTTGTTGCCACTTCCCTCAATGATTTTAGAAATTTCGATGGAATATTATTTACCCCTTCTGTCTTACTAATCTTAAGTCTTCTAGAGATCTTTAAATTCTGATTGTAGTACTGGATCACGCATGTCTTCTACACACATCAAAAAAAGTTATTTATCAC
Organism: Schistocerca americana; assembly: GCF_021461395.2. Lineage (NCBI taxonomy): Eukaryota > Metazoa > Arthropoda > Insecta > Orthoptera > Acrididae > Schistocerca > Schistocerca americana. Next base: position 613,174,849 of record NC_060119.1, on the reverse strand, counting down.
CACGGTTCCGGGAGTTCCGGAAACTGTAAGAAAATTGGAAAAGAGATCAACATAAACGTCATTTCCGCCTTTTTTATTGCTCATGAAAACCTCACATTGCATGTTGTATCACTATACAGTGAGACCTTCAGAGGTGGTGGTCCAGATTTCTGTACACACCGGTACCTCTAATACCCAGTAGCTCGTCCTCTTGCACTAATGCATGCCTGTATTCGTCGTAGCATACTATCCACAAGTTCATCAAGGCACTGTTGGTTCAGATTGTCCCACTCCTCAATGGCGATTTGGCGTAGATCCCTCAGAGTGGTTGGTCGGTCACATAGTCCATTAACAGCCCTGTATCAGGCATGTCTGGAGAACATGCTGGCCACTATAGTCGAGCGATGTCGTTATCCTGAAGGAAGTCATTCACAAGATGTGCACGATGGGGGCACGAATTGTCGTCCATGAAGACTAATGCCTCGCCAATATGGTGCCGATATGGTTGCATTATCGGTCGGAGGATGGTATTCACGTATCGTTTAGCCGTTACGGCGCCTTCCATGACCACCAGAGGAGTACATTGGCCCCACATACTGTCACCCCAAAACAGCAGGGAACCCACACCTTGCTGCACTCTATGGACAGTGTGTCTAAGGCGTTCAGCCTGACCGGGTTGTCTCCAAACACGTCTCCGACGATTGTCTGGTTGAAGGCATATGCGACACTGATCGGCGAAGAGAACGTGATGCCAAACCTGAGCGGTCCATTCGGCATGATGTTGGACCCCTCTTGTACCGGTCTGCATGGTGTCGTGGTTGCAATGATGGACCTCACCATGGATGTCGGGTGGGAAGTTGCGCATCATGCAGTCTATTGCGCTCAGTTTGAGTCATGACACGACGTCCTGTGGCTGCACGAAAAGCAGTATTCAACATGGTGGCGTTGCTGTAAGGATTCCTCCGAGCCATAATCCGTAGGTAGCGGTCATCCACTGCAGTAGCAACCCTTGGGCGACCTGAGCGAGGCATATCATCTACAGTTCCTGTCTCTCTGTATCTCCTCCACGTCCTAACAACATCGCTTTGGTTCATTCCGCTGCACTTCCATTGTTGAAATCCGTTCCTGGCACAGAGTAACAATGCGCAGACGAGCGAACCGCGGTATTGACCGTCTACGCATGGTTAAACTACAGACAACACGAGCCGTGTCCTTCTTTCCTGGTGGAATGACTGGAACTGATCGGCTGCCGGACCCCTTCTGTCCAATAGGCGTTGCTCATGCAAAGTTTTTTGCATCTTTGGGCGGATTTAGTGACATCTCTGAACAGCCAAAGGGACTGTGTCTGTGACACAATATCCACAATCAACGTCTATCTTTAGGAGTTCTGGGAACTGGCGTGATGTAAAACTTTTTTTGATGTGTGTATATTGACTCCAGATACTTTCTCTGTAATGTCATCCGACAAGTCTTCCTCGTCAAATAGGCCTTCTATGTACACTTTCCACCTATCCGTTCTCGCTTCTGCATTTAACAGTAGAATTCTCATTGCCCTCTTAATGTTACCACCCTTGCTTTAAATTTCGCCGAAGGTTGTTTTGACTTTCCTATATGCTGACTCAGTCCTTCGGACAATCATTTCTTCATTTCCTCGAATTCTTTATGCAGCCGTTTCGTTTTAGCTTCCCTGCACTTCCTATTTATTTATTTATTTCCTCAGTGACTTGTATTTCTGTTTTCCTGAACGTCTCTGAACATTTTTGTACTCCCTTCTTTCACCGATCAACTGCAGTATTTCTCCTATTACCCACGATTTCTTCCCAGTTACCTTCCTTTTAACGTATTTTCTTTCTTTCCAACTTCTGTGATTGCCATTTTTAGAGATGTCCATTCCTTTTCAGCTGAATTGCCTACTGAGCTATTCCTCATTGCTGTATCTACAGCCTTAGAGAATTTCAAGTGTGTCTCGTCATTCTTTAGTACTTCCGTACCCCACTTCTTTGCATACTGATTCTTCCTGACTAATCACTTATACTTGGACCCACTCTTCATCACTACTAAATTGTGTGATCGGAGTTTATATCAGCTCGTGGGTGGGCCTTACAATCCAGTATCTGATTTCGGACAGATGCTTGCCTGAGCACGATATAATCTATCTGATATCTTCCCATATCAGGCTCTTGGACAGCTTATCATGATGCTTTTTTCTGAAGAATTGTCTCATCCTTATCAGATTTCGGTGGTATGTCTCTGCAACGGTCTAACTACTACGACCATAATCTGTTAGCGCCACACCGCTGCAGTTCCAAAAATCTCAGCCTCACGTTGGCCGACGACGGTAGGCTCTTCGCATTTCGCGATGATGGTGGTCGATATGCATCCCCTTCTTGCCTTACTCCTTTGTCTAGGTGTCATAGTGATACATCTGGCACTTGTCCATGCTGATTGGGTGGGTAAAGAAGTCACGCGGATTGTGTTGTTACAGATTCATCATTTCCACTGCTGCCTCGGTGGATAGGTGGGGAAGACGCTCCAGCCTGTGTGGCCGAGCGGTTCTAGGTACTTCAGTCTGGAACTGCAGAACCGCTACGGTCGCAGGTTCGAATCCTGCCTCGGGCATGGATGTGTGTGATGTCCTTAGGTTAGTTAGGTTTAAGTTCTAGGGGACTGACGACCTCAGATGTTAAGTCCCATAGTGCTCAGAGCCATTTGGGGCAGACGCAAAACTCATTGGCCGGTGACTTCTATCACGATCAAGACATCGTGAAAGATGTAAAAAAGTAATCCATCACTGATTTTCGCTTTTTACATTAACTTCTCGACTGTGATACACCAGTCTTCGAAGACAAGAAGGAATGTTAAATTTTTACGTCCCGTCGACATCGAGGTTATTGGAGATGGAGCAGAAGCTGTGATTGTTTTTAAGGATGAGAAAAGAAATCGACTGTGCCCTTTGAGAGTAACCATTCTGTCATTTACCGGGAGCAAGTAGGAAAAATTACGGAAAACGTAAATTTGGTGGCCGGACGCGGATATGAACCGTCGTTCTCCCGAATGCGAGTCCAGTGTACTAATCATTGCACCACCTCGCTCGTTAGCAGTCTCTGAAAGCGAAGGCCTCCACTTCTGTCGCAATCCCAGATTCTTCACAGACATGATCTGCCAGTTTGTTGTTTGTCAGCTAGACTTTTTTTGGTCACCCTAGAAGCACTGTCAGCCCACTGCGTCATTTGACGATGGGTTTATACCAGGTGATCAAAAAGTCAGCATAAATTTGAAAACTTAATACACCACGGAATAATGTAGATAGAGAGGTAAAAATTGACACACATGCTTGGAATGACATGGGGTTTTATTAGAAAAAAAAACAACGGAAATTCACAAAAAGTCCGACAGATGGCGCTGGACAGCAAAACGTCAGTGACTGCGCCTGACAATCGTGTATAAAAGGAGCTGTAATGAGAGAGAGAATCAGTGATTCAGTGAAGCGGAGGGCATTTGCGGTGTGGGCGTTTCAAAAGATGGCGGAAGATGACGATTGTTTGAGTAACGTGTTGTGGACCGACGAAGCTCATTTCACGCTCCAAGGGTATGTCAACGCCCAAAATTTCAGAATTCGGGCTACCGAAAGTCCTAGAACTGTCGTGGAAACTCTACTGCACGACGAGAAAGTCTACCGTTATCGGGCCTTTTTTCTTACAAGAAATGCTTGATTCTGGTTTTGTAACTGCTACCGTGGCGGGTGAGAGGTACGCCGATATGTTACAGAATCACATCATCCCCAGCCTGGCTGATAAACACCTGCTGGAACGTACGATTTTTATGCAGGATGGCCCTCCACCCCATGTTGCTAGACGCGTGAAAGATCTCTTGCGCGCATCGTTTGGTGGTGATCGTGTGCTCGGCTGCCACCTTCGTCATGCTTGGCCTCCCAGGTCCCCAGACCTCAGTCCGTGCGATTATTGGCTTTGGGATTACCTGAAGTCGCAACTGTATCGTGATCGACCGACATCTCTAGGAAAGCTGAAAGACAACATCCTACGCCAATGCCTCACCATAACTCCGGACATGCTTTACAGTGCTGTTCACAACATTATTCCTCGACTATAGCCATTGTTGAGGAATGATGGTGGACATATTGAGCATTTCCTGTGAAGATCATCATCTTTGTTTTGTCTTACTTTTTTATGCTAATTATTGCTATTCTGAGCAGATGAAGCGCCATCTTTCGGACATTTTTTGAACTTTCGTTTTTTTTTTTTTGGTTCTAATGAAACCATATGTCATTCCAAGCATGTGTGTCAATTTGTACCTCTCTACCTACATTATTCCGTGATTTATTCAGTTTTCAAATTTATACTGACTTTTTGATCACCCGGTACTTGCACCAACTCAGCAACGCTGTTTTGTTCCTCTCTAACTGTAGGAAACTAATAAGCACACTGCTCTTTGTTAGTGGAATGCACGTCTTTGTTTTGGTTCCTCTAGCGGCCTGCTACAGTACTGTAACGTAAGAGTTTCAAATTGTTTCAAGACTGTAGACATTAGCAACAAATAGGTAAAAATATAATTACTCAACCCTAGTTTTGAAGGTGATCGTCATAACTGTTGATAATGAAAGCAGCACCGAAGAAAAATCAAGACATGGCTTGCCAACGTACGTAAAATGGTGTAAGATATTAGATATTCTGAGAAAAATAGGTGTATGCTATAGATAAAGACGGAGAACATACAATATGTGCAAGAACCAAGAGGGAACCATAAGAACGAAAGACCAAGAACGAGGTGCTTGGAATAAAAAGAGTGTAAGACGGGGTTGTAATCTTTCGTCCTTACTATTTAATCTATACATCGAAGAAGCAATGATGGAAATAAAAGGAAGGGTCAAGAGTGGAAAAAAAGCTCAAGGTGAAAGGATTTAACGACACGGCTGGCTGCTGACATTGATATCCTCAATGAAAGTGAAGAAAAATTACAGGATGAAGAGTTTAATGAGTGCAGAACATGGATTGAGAGTAAATCGAAGAAAGACGAAAGTAACGAGAAGTAGCAGAAATGAGAATAACGAGAAACTTACAGTCAAGCTTGGTTGTCACGAAGTACACGAAGTTAAGGAATTTCGCTATCTAGACAGCAAAATAACGCATGATGGCCGGAGCGAGGAGGACGAAACAAGCAGACGAGCACTGGCAAGGTGGGCATGCGTGGCCAAGACAAGTATACTTGTGTGAAACATAGGCTTTAATTTGAAGAATAAATTTCAGAGAATGTACATTTGTAGAACAGTATTGTATGGTAGTGAGACACTCACTGGGGAAAACCGGATCAGGAGAGACGAATCATTTCAGATGTGGTGCTACAAAAGAACGTTGACAATCAAGTATGGTGCTACAAAAGAACGTTGACAATTAAGTAGACAGATAAGGTAAGGTATGTGGAGGTTCTCCGAGCAATCGGCGAGGAGAGAAATATATAGAAAACACTGACAAGACGGAGGGACAGGATGATAGGATATCTGTTTAGACAGCAAGGAATAACGTCTATGGTACTAGAGCGAGCTGTACAGGGTAAAAACTGTTGAGGAAGACAGAGACTGGAATACGTCCAGCAAATAATTGAGGAATTAGATTGCAAGTTCTGCTCTCAGGTGAAAAGGTTGGCACTAGAGAGGAATTCATGGTGAACATCAAACTAAAAAAGATTAATATATCTCATTTATGAGATGGCGAGGCTTGTTGCGATTTGTAGCAATGGCCCACTTAAAGAAAGGACTCATTTCCGCATTCATGATCGTTTTACGGCGTCTCGTTTCTTAAAACTGTTTAAATTTGTATACAGGGTGGTACACTGACCGTGACCGGGTCAAATATATCACGAAATAAGCGTCAAACGAAAAAACTACGAAGAATGAAACTTGTCTAGCTTGAAGGGGGGGAAACCAGATGGCGCAATGGTTGTCCCGCTGGATGGCGCTGCCATAGGTCAAACGGATATCAACCTTTTTTTTTTTAAATAGGAACCCCAATTTTTATTACATATTCGTGTAGTACGTAAAGAAATATGAATGTTTTAGTTGGACCATTTTTTCGCTTTATGATAGATGGCGCTGTTATATTCACAAACATATGGCTTACAATTTTAGACGAACAGTTAGTAACAGGTAGGTTTTTCAAATTAAAATACAGAACGTGGCTACGTTTGAACATCTTATTTCGGTTCTTTCAATGTGATACATGTACCTTTGTGAACTTATCATTTCTGAGAACGCATGCTGTTATACCGTGATTACCTGTAAATACCACATTGGCTCAAATGGCTCTGAGCACTATGGGACTCAACTGCTGAGGTCATTAGTCCCCTAGAACTTAGAACTAGTTAAACCTAACTAACCTAAGGACATCACAAACATCCATGCCCGAGGCAGGATTCGAACCTGCGACCGTAGCGGTCTTGCGGTTCCAGACTGCAGCGCCTTTAACCGCACGGCCACTTCGGCCGGCGAAATACCACATTAATGCAATAAATGCTCAAAAGGATGTTTGTCAAGCTCATTGCATTTGGAAATACGTGTAACGACATTCCTCTCAACAGAGAGTAGTTCGCCATCCGTAATGTTCGCAAATGCATTGACAATGCGCTGACGAATGTTGTCAGGCGTTGTCGGTGGATCAAGATAGCAAATATCCTTCAACTTTCCCCACAGAAAGAAATCCGGGGACGTCAGATCCGGTGAACGTGCGTGCCATGGTATGGTGCTTCGTCGACCAATCCACCTGTCATGAAAATGCTATTCAATACCGCTTCAACCGCACGCGAGCTATGTGCCGGACATCCATCATCTTGGAAATACATCGCCATTCTGTCAAGCAGTGAAACATCTTGTAGTAACATCTGTAGAACATTAGGTCAGCAGACATTGCACCATTTAGATTGCCATCGATAAAATGGGGCCAATTATCGTTCCTCTCATAATTCCATTAACCCGCCAAGGTCGCTGATGTTCCACTTGTCGCAGGCATCGTGGATTTTCCGTTCCCCAATAGTTCATATTATCCCGGTTTACGTTACCGCTGTTGGTGAATGACACTTCGTTGCTAAATAGAACGCGTGCAAAAATCTGTCATGGTCCCGTAATTTCTCTTGTGCCGAGTGGCAGAACTGTACACGACGTTCAAAGTCGTCGCCATGCAATTCCTGGTGCATAGAAATATGGTACGGGTGCAATCGATGTTGATGTAGCTTTCTCATCACCGGCATTTTTGAGATTCCCGATTCTCGCACAACTTGTCTGCTACTGATGTGCGGATTAGCCATGACAGCAGCTAAAATACCAACTTGGGCATAATCATTTGTTGCATGTCGTGGTTGACGTTTCACATGTGGCTGAACACTTCCTGTGTCTTTAAATAACGTAACTATCCGGTGAACGGTCCGGACACTTGGATGATGTCGTCCAGGATACCGAGCAGCATACGTAGCACACGCCCGTTGGGCATTTTGATCACAACAGCCATACATCAACACGATATCGACCTTTTCCGCAATTGGTAAACGGTCCATTTTAACACGGGTAATGTATCACGAAGCAAATACCGTCCGCACTGGCGGAATGTTACGTGATACCACGTACTTATACATTTGTGACTATTACAGCGCCATCTTGTAACCTCCCCACAAAAAAAATAATAAAATAAATATTATGGATAGTGATTCTAATTTTAGTGTAACCTCGGAACAAAATTGGTTCCCATTTAATGTACCACAAAATTCTTTTCTCATTTAATGTAAGCTCGAAACAGAAAAATTCCTAAACCTCGTAATAAAAAATAAATTCAGTAACCTGGTAAATTTTGGACGACAGCAGTGCTGCGTCATGGCCCTGTAAGATCATTCTAAATAAAAAAGGAAAAATTTTTACCTTAATAAAGTCGCTTAATATATCTGCTCTTACAATAAATTTTTCCGGCACAGCTCTGTGCAATGCTGGCCGATAGATTTGTCATTTATGAAAGGAAGCAACTGATTTTTCTTTTGCAACAATCGGAATGATCATGGATTGGAGAAATTAGTAAATTGTTTAAATTGAAATGAATGCTTGTTAAAAATTACTTTATGTGACAACGATTATTATTAGGACATTTTTTTAAAACATTTACACGGGAGTTCAGATAACATTACTAGATATGCGCGAGGCTGCTTTTTACCTTATACAATAATAGTCAGGCTCCGGCATCGCTGCACCGCGACCGGCCCAGCCAACACGATACACTATACCAGACCAGAGCAGACTCCAGACCAGACTAGGCACTAGCAACAACTTACTGCTACAGCTACACAGTTCCTACTCAGTCAACACTGCTCTCTAGTCAGCGATTCTCTTATACCTTGCATATCGCAGGCAGCGCATGAGCAATACATCGAAATTACATCTGCTCGGACCTCTTACATAAAATTACATCTGCTCGAACCTCTTACAATCTATCACAAAGCGAAAAAAGTGGTCCAACTAAAACATTCATATTTCTTTACGCACTACCCGAATATGTAATAAAAATGGGGGTTCCTATTTAAAAAAAACGCAGTTGATATCCGTTTGACCTATGGCAGCGCCATCTAGCGGGCCAACCATAGCGCCATCTCGTTTCCCCCTTCAAGCTAGACGAGTTTCGTTCTTTGTGCTTTTTTCGTTTGATGCTTGTTTCGTGAGATATTCGGCACGGTCACTATCAATGGACCACCCTGTATGTACCTTCGCGACGATCTTAGCTGCAGCTTGTAACTTACTGTAAATTCCAGTGATTAATTGTTTTAATAAATAGGAAAGACATTTATGTAGCTGAAAATTATATAAAACTATTTGCTATTATAATATCGCAAACAGACGTGAAGCACGTGCATAATTAAAGTATTTGGTGTACAATATTCACATGTATGAAAGTCACACAGAATCGTATCTGAAGTTGCTCGTGGTGAACTGGCTTTACCAAGACAGGAAGCAAATTTAAGCTAAAGCGGAGAAGTAGGGTCCGTTCCACTAACGAGTGTGTGGCATATTTCGTAGAAGTTTTATCGTTGTTCGTTACAGCGGAGCGCAAGCGAACTACGGCCTGAAGTAAAGCGTCTCTCGGCGGTTCGTGGAAGGCGGCGTAGACTGAAATCCCGGCAGCACATACCGCTTCACATATTCCCTACGTACGTACTTCCTTCCTTCTGGGAAAGCCTCTCCAGGGGCAGTGAAAAGTTTCACAGGTATCTTCACGAGCCATTCGCATATTAACTTTCTGGGGGAAGCTTGTAAAGTTTGTCTCAGTTTCCCGCTTCTAGTGGGACACGTAGCATTTACCGGTAGTTTTTTTGAGGCATAGAAGCCAGCCATTTGTGGCCGCTCGGCGGGAGTCGAAGCTGGTTCCTAGTTGCTAACGAACGCGTCAGCGAATTGCTACTGTATGTAAATAAAGTGAAGCACACGGCACAAGAAACGAACTCTCGGTCGCTCCAATCACGCTGTTTCTATAGGGGGCAAGAGTCGTTATATAAAAAATATAATTCAAATTCTCATTATTACTTTTCCTATCACTTAATGTCCTTACTTAGTCTGTTACAAACCGTAAATTATTCGCTGTCGGAACGACCAACTGTGAGAAAACGTGTGAGTTGCGTAAATATCCAGGGAAATCTGGTTTCGCAGGACAGAGCGAATCAGGTTATGATTGTGGAAAGGGGCCAAAATAAGTTACTGTTAGTTGCACAAAACACACAAACTTCATTTTCGTAAAAACAATCACACATGCCCTTAAAAGGATTAAAAAACATTACGGATGATGGCCCGAGCACAAGTTATTAAAACTGTCTTAAGGAATACACACGGCTGAAGGCCATAGATACCAAAATTTTACGTAAATACTCGGGTGAAGGCCACACACTGGACATAGAAGAATTAAGGCTTAAGGCCTGGATAACAAGAATTTCCAATAGAGAAGAAAATTTAAAAAGGTTTCAAACAAGCGAAATTTTAAAATTTTTATTTGAGACGGCTGAAGGCTTTATTTTGAAAATATTTGACATAAAACTCGGCTGAAGGCCACATACTGAACATAGAACAACCCAAGGCATAAAGCTTGGATGACAAGGATTTGCGATAGAGGAAAATTCCCATTTTCTCTTTTAAAAAAAATTTAGTTCAAACAAGAATCTTCAAAGTTTAACTTAAGACGGCTGAAGGCCTTATTTTAAAATTAAAAACAAACTAAACTAATAGGCGGCTGAAGGCCTCGCACCAGTACTTGAGACAAAAGAAAATCACAATCTAAAAACAACAGAACAGTGGTGTTCAGAAGTGTTCCAAGGCTCGGCCTGAGGAGGTAACTCTAACATAAGTTTAGGTGAGACAGGGAGCCAAAAGTAAGATTAAATAATCGGACGGCAACCCGACCCAGGGACGACTGAAGGACCGACCAAGAATCCAAGCAATCTCCTTCCGCCCGACCAACGGCGCTACAACGGAAAATACCAGCGAAGACGAAGATACCAGCAGCACTACGTCTTCAAAATTGGCGTATAAATACAGCCAGGGCACAATAACGACTCAAAATCAGTGCAAATCACAGAAACTACACAAAGTTCCACGTAAACACTTGCACCAGGAACTCTGACAATCCTAAAACCAATCACTGTGGAACAACAAGGAGAAATCACAAGTCGACACACACACACACACACACACACACACACACACACACACACAGTTTCCATAAGCGGTCGGCGACCAAATACACTTCTCCCGATGAGACGACCGACCGATCGACCAACCGAGGTCGTCCCCACTCAAGTTGTGTGTGTCGGAAACGGTGGGGTGAGTCACCGCTGTCCGGAGCTCGCTGCAACTCCGTCCCGACTCCCCTAACGTCCGTTCGGAACTCGGACACACGACGACCCGGGGACGCTGGCTCGGACCCAACCACGCAGAGGGAACACTTGCCCATTGGTCACTCGATATCTCTGCACAAGGAAGGAACCGGCCCACGTCCCACAAGATGACCAATTGAAGGGGCCCAGAAGCGGTCGAAAGACCAAATATACGTCGCCCGATGAGACGATCAACGACCAACCGTCGTCCCTACTCAAGTCCCCTTCCGTCGAACAGTGCATGTGTCGCCAGCGGTCGGGCAAGTAGTGGCTGTGCAGACATCAGTGGAGCTCCATCCCGACTGAACTTCAGACGACGACCCGGAAATACTCGCGGTCGCTCCAGAGATACTACGACAGTGCACTTATCGATAAGCGCTGCTGCTGCTGCCACGCACGGACAAGCAAACCAGCAACGTGACGCCAGTAAATCGAATGAGGAACGAGGCGACAGTTCCGCAAAGACAAGCTGTCAAGCAAGAAACTGCATGAACACGAGCGGCACACGGCTCGTCCAGTCAGATTCTATTAATATAGCAACCCGGTGTTGCACAGAAGCAGAAAATGCATTTGTCATAGCCTTTGATACACAAATATTACGGCCACTTGCTTTATTACTAGTTGGCCCACCTTCGGAAAGCAGTACAGCAGTGATACTGCCTAATATGGGTTCGAAAAGTCTTTGAGGAGTTTCTCGAGATGTGTGCCACCAGGTGCCTACCCAAAGGTCACCCTACTTCCATAAATTACGGAACGGTTATGTTGTGGGTGAGGAACTGGGGCCCGATTACGTCTAAGGTGTGCTCCAGCTGCGGATCAGCTCAATTTGGTGGCCATAATATCGACACGAGTTCGCCATGTTCCTCCTAAAGTCAGTGAATCGCAATTCCGCCCTTATGACACGAACAATTATCTCTATGGACGATGTCACTGCCGTCGGAGAAGGCACCAAGTATTAAGGGATGCAGGTGATCCACAACAACGTTTACGTAGTCTACAGGTGTTATGCTGTCTTCGGTTACTACCAGAGGTCCCATGGAAGCTCAGGTGAATGTTCCACCTTGTTTAATACTGCTCCCACCGGCCTGAATCAGAGGCGCGGGGCGTTTCGAGTAGCTGTTCGCCTGGATAACGGCGTATCCGGACAAGACCACTGACGTGTAAAAAAAAAAAAAAAAAAAATCGTGGTTCAGCTGACCAGGTGATACGTTTCCATAGTTCCAGATCTGCCTAAGATCACCGTCTTCCTGCTTTACATCCACTTTCTGTGATGATGCGTCGACGTCGCTGCTCGTGGTTTCAGCATCCTTCAACCGCTTTCCATAGATGATGACGGCAGTTGCACGCGAACAGCCGTTCCCAGCCCCTGGGCCATAACAATCCAACACATGTTAACGTCGGTTATTTCAGCAGAATTCTCTATTTGCGGCCCGTATCACGCTAGAATGATTTCCTATTTGTCTCTATTCCGCCTACATACTTACCTTACCGAGTTACGTGCCCGCAACACCATTAAGCGGCAGTCATATCTCGGCGGGTATTGGTCATAATGTTTTGGCTCAGCAGTCTAAGTCATAATTGGAGTCAGGGTGTAATGTATGCAAATATGAAGTCAAATATAGAACCAGTTGCGGTTAAAGCAAAGGAAAGAATTCGGTGTTGGATTGCTGAGAGACAGCAACAGAAACGCTGAAATGTCCCATTAGTAGACGGTAAGCCAAATAGTTTACGAAGAACTTTGCCTCTGGAAGGACAATACGAAATGTATCGTACTTTTATTGGATACTGTGCTGGATTGTGGCACTATACTGCGCGGCCATGCAGGAATAGTCAGTATTCAGGGGTATACCAGGAACGATGATTCGACGCAAAAAAGTCTAATAAACATGGGCTCTACAAGCACGTTGAAAGATGTGTTTCGCCGTAGCGAAGGTCAACAAGTGCCATAGCTCTTAGGTATGCACTTTCCAGCCCATGCTTACTGGACACACTTTCCTTGTGTTGGTGCAGAATACCACCTCTCAAAACACGGAAACAAAGAGCTTGCGGGACAACAGATTTGTTTAACAGTATCGAAGATGATGAGCGCATAGCTCTTAAGGTATGCTCTTTAAAACCCATGTTTGTTAGACGCTTTTGCTTCGAATGGTGGTTCCTGTCATATCCTTGAATATTTCATTTTTCTGCTAAATTAACTGTAGGCGAAACAAGATTTTACTAAAGACACATGAAACGTATTTTATTACGAGAAAGAGTGAAAAATTTTTTATGATTTAATATATCTAATTCATGGACGGAATTATTTAAAATTTTCTGCATGACACACTTTTGTACTCTGCAACCGGAAGAATTTGTAGAGCACGACTGAAGTGGAGACACTGTCAGACTTTCAAAAATAACAAATACGATGCCATTCAGTAGCATCTGGTTCAGCAACGATCATGTGAAAAATATCTCTAATTTGTTGTGATGTACGAGTACAGTGTATAAGTAATCAAAGAGCTACACCTATGATGATTCAGCGTGTCTTTCGTATATTATTAATGAAATTACTTAATTCATTCTCTTAGCCGCACATTTTATTCGCCTTTATTTTTGCGCATCGATGGTCCTTGGCATAATATGAAGATGAGAAACAATGGAATAATAGGAGGAAGAAGGTAGCACGTGGTAGAAGTTCCAGACATGGAGTCCGTAGTCATTTTGGTAGAATGAACAGAGTGAGATGAATGACGCAGGAATGAAGCAAAAAACGCAGATCTGTCTCTGACTGTCTTTCATGAAGTTGTTCCAGTCGTCATATACCACAGAAGAGTGAATAACCTACAACTGTAACACAAAAACGGTTGTAAATAAATAAATGCATGAGACTACCTGTCGTAGTTTGCGGTCGTCGGCTTGGATTAATCATCAGAGACGTTAGACCGGATTCGATCCCAGACCCCAGTGTTTCACAGAAAATCAATGCTATTACCGAACGAAGTTATTAGTCACGAGTCGCAGTTCAGATTTCACCTTCCATCTGTCAGTAGCAAAGCCATTCTCTGCCATAGCCTTCCTGGCTGAGATGCTAGACCACAAAGCATGTGCAGCTGGAAGTTCCTGCTGGTGGAAGTCTTGCCGCAGATCATGAACTGTGTGTGGACAGGTCACTGGATGGCAGCATTACGATGTTAATCCGGCGGAGAGCTTCGAATCAACGTATACAAGGCTTAAGAATGAAAGCTTCATAATGTTAGGCACTGTGATGACTTACTTCACAAGACAGCTTTCCACCAACTTTTTGTTGTAGTTGTGAGAGTGTTGTCCCAGAAGTTCTGGAAGGCAACGTCAGAGAGCTCAGCAAATGACCTCAGAGTGAGTTATGAATACTGGCGTTGTGGGGGTACGAGCCGCTCCGTAGAAGCTCGCCTTTCCCTGCTTCTTATGACCTTCTCTCCGAGCGTTAACTTCGAGCCAGCTAATAACGACGGCATCGTGTCCACAGAGAGGGTGAGAGGAGAGTCAATACAGCTTGTGTAGAGCAGCGCCTCTGTACGAATGTGCGGGAACTTCCCATTTTGTAAGCATTTTCCGTCACATTTCGTTTACCTCCGGGCTTGCAGCGTAGCAGGTATCTTGTGAAGACATTTTACGTATATTATGCGAGGACGGTGCTATATTTTGAAGATTTATTCAACAGTTCTTGAATAAAGCTTAACAAAATAGCAGAGTCATGACATAATATACATAACATGGCTTTCATTTATAGTACAAGAACAAGTTAGAACACAATTTTTAAAAGCTGGTACCAACAGCACCAGTTGTTTCTATATAAAGTAAAGAACAATTTTACAGACGCAGGCATTCACCTACTATTGTGTCTCGGAAGTTCAGTGAGTGGGCCGAAACCGAAAAGGAAAATTAAGTGTAGCTATATGGTTCCTGAGACATTTTTCAATTCTCAAACATCTATGACGTAAAGATACAGACTAAAGCGACGATGTACCAAAGCTGGGATTCAAACCCGGATCTATTGCTCACTGAGCCTATGCGCCTGAGTGATGTACTGTGTAGCGCATCTGCCTCGTGAGCAAAAAACCCGGATTCGAATCCCTGCCTTGGTACAAATTTTTAATCGTCGCTTCTGTCTACATGTATACATCAAGGAAACATGTGTTACAAAATTGTGGATCTGCATGTGCATGAACGTAGATCTTGAAGCGCTATCGATCGTCAGAGACATTAAATAGACACACAAACATCTGCTGCGTCAGTAGGACGAACTGAATACGGGGATGCGCGTCGTGGTATTATGGAGGCTACGAAGAGAATGTAACATTAAAAATTACAGGAAGTGACAAAAAAAAAAACCACACGTGGTGAGTTGGTGCAAATGTATGGAACAGAAGCCTTACGTAGAAAATGGGTCCGCATCTGTTCAAATAGTTAACGGACGAGAAGGAAGAAATGTTATGGTTTAATATTCCCTTGCGGACGATGGTGCTACGGTGGCGTGACAAAAGCCGTGGGATAGCGATATGCATTTATACAGATGGTGACAGTGTTGACAACACAAGGTATGAAAGGGTATTGCGTTGGCGGATCTGTGTTTCTTGTTCAGATGATTTATGCGAAAAGGTTCCCGACATGATTATGGCCGCACGATGGAAATTAACAGAATTTGAACATGGAATGGTAGTTGGAGCTAGACGCATCGGACATTCCATTTCAGAAATCGTACGGTAGTTCAATATTACGAGATGCACAGAGTCAAGATATGCCGACAATACCAAATTTTAGGCATTACCTCTCACCACGGACGACGCAGAGGCCGACGACCTTCACTTAACTACCGAGGGCAGCTGCGTTTGCGAAAAGGTATTAGCGCTAATAGACAAGCAACTCTGTGTGAAATAGCCCACAGAAATCAATGTGGAACGTGCGGAAAATGTGGAGTTAATGGGCTACGGCAGGCAGCAGACCATCGACGCGAGGCCTTTACTAACAGCACGACATCGCCTGCAGCGCCTCTCCTGACCATATCGGTTGGACCATAGACGACTGGAAAACTATGACCAGGTCAGACGAGTCCCGATTTCAGTTGGTAATAGCTGATGGTAGGGTTAGAGTGTGACGCAGACCCCACGAAGTCATGGGCCCAAGTTGTCAGAAAGGCAATGTGCAAGCTGGTGGTGGCTCCATAGTGATGTGGGTTGTGTTTACATGGAATGCACTGGGTCCCCTGATCCAACTGAACCGATCATTGACTGGAAATGGATATATGTCACTGGGCCACAACAGTTCACAATTAGTTTGAAAAACATCCTGAATAAATCGGGCGTATGATTTTGCCTCTTAGATCGCCCAACATGAATCCCATCGAACATGTAAAAAATTCTGCGCTCGGAATACTTGCGCATTTATGGACGGCTACAGAGGCAGCGTGGCTCAGTAATTCTGCATGGAACTTCCAATGACCTCTTGAGTCTATGCCACATCCAGTTGCTGCGCTATCTGGGGCAGAAGGAGGTCTCACATGACATCAGGAGGTATCCTTTGACTTTTGTCACGTCAGTGTAGAGTCGGTACACAAGCTCGGAATGGGGAGGGATGGGAAAGAAAAAACTTTTGGCCACTTTAAGGAGGCATAGTGGAATTTGCCTATAGTGATATACGGAAGCCAAGAATATCTAAATTTGGATTGCTCGACAAGAATTTGAACCATCATGTTCATAAATGTAGGTACAGTGTCTTACAACTGTGTCACATCGCCCTTCAGAAACGGAAAGGGAAAGAGGCGCTGATGCACCACCGTGGAGTCGCCTGTCAACTAGCTTAAAATACCTGGAGCAAGTGCGATTGTTCTGTTGTGAAATCGGCGACTATTTATGGTTGGGGCATTAGCAAAACGTATTTTGAGCGTCATCAGTCTTGAATATTTTCTTGAGGGAAAAACCTAGTTCCAATTGGTGCTGCTCAAACTGACTGACGCGTAAAAGGCAATTCAGATGAACACAACCGGGCCGGCCGCTGTGGCCGAGCGGTTCTAGGTGCTTCAGTCCGGAACCGCGCGTCTTCTACGGTCGCACGCTCGAATCCTGCCTCGGGCATGGATGTGTGATGTCCTTAGGTTAGTTAGGTTTAAGTAGTTCTATGTCTAGGGGACTGATGATCTCAGATGTTAAGTCCCGTAGTGCTTAGAGCCATGTGAACCATTCTGAACATAACCAGAGGTTTCAACGAATGAATTTTCACATTTTCAACGGAGTGTGCGCTGATTAGAAACTTTCTGGTGTATTAAAACTATATGCCCGACCTTTGCCTGTCACAGGCAGGTGATGTGCCGCTAGAAAAATTTCTGCGAAAGGCAGAGGTCCCAGGTTCGAACCCCGGTCGGGCATCTACATCTACATCCATACTCCGCAAGCCACCTGACGGTGTGTGGCGGAGGGTACCTTGAGTACCTCTATCGGTTCTCCCTTCTATTCCAGTCTCTTCAATCCGCTAGGATGTTTCAAGCCACAAACAGAGGTTCCGCTGACACCTCTTGCAAAGATCCTTATCTTCTTCAAATCATAACAGTTGAAACACGTATGTAACGCAGCAGCGATGGCGAGGCATTGTAGCATCTGTGACCAGAGAGTATGCGCTTGACCGCGCGAGTGTTGCGAGCGGTTCTCAGTCAGTAGTAGTCTTTGCGAGTTAGTTGTCGCTATGCAGAGTAGCAGTCAGTCAGTCGTTGCGAGTCTGTAGCTCTGTCTAGTTGAGAGCAGTACTCAGTCTGTAGTCGTCATGCAGAGCGGTCGGTCAGTAGTAGCAGCCCAGTGCGGTTGTGTGATGTAGGCGGTCGGCAACAATGGTCAAGATGAGGAATAAGGTATACTGTTAATTAATATAATCATTAGATAATGAAAAATTTTATTTATTGTAATTATTCTCCAACAAGTCTCCCAATAATAATTTTTTATTTCAAAAGCATTTTCTCAAAAGTTTAATTTTTTTGAACTAAAGATCTCGTTGCACTTCCCATTTCATTCCACTTCTTTTTGAAGAAAAATTTCACTAGAATTACAAAAAAAAGGAGAATATTATTATTTGCAATGTAGTTCCTCCAAGTGGTGCGCAACAACAAGAGCAGATATGTGACATCCATTTATTCTGAGGTAAGACTTTAATTCTGATTGTTTTTACACAGGGCCAAAGACCGATATTTCGGTTTAATTGAATTTTCTTGTCACTGAATGGACTTTAATTTTTTGAAGGATTTATAATTGAGTCAGATTGCGAATTTCACGTTTTGTTGCCATTGTCAGTACATTTCATTGTGGGCAGGTTACGCATAGAGCAATGTCCATTAGCATCCCTAAATAATATTGTCAATTATTATAAATTTTGCGGGGAGGTTACACTTGGCGACACCCAGTCCAGGATCGTATTTCGTTGAGAGTCTTTTGAGCGACAGTCAGATATCTGCTCTTATTTGCTTAGATATAATTAGGATTTAGCGCAACGCTTTTAATAATATTGTGACTTTCTTTCTACAGGTCAACGGCAATTTGTTGCTTTATTGTATTTGTGTGTTGTTTTTGCATTGTGCTTATTTGTTTTGTGAATAATTGTGACTATTGCAAAAATGCCGCGAAAGACTGTGAATAGTGTATCGCGAAGTATTGTGAATGAAATTACCGACTTAAACAACGTGACCGATAGTAATTGTGATACGCAACGTAATGATGACAATCCTGCGTTCACTAACAATCAGTGCATTCCAACCACTAATGATGACTTTCACCTTAATGATGAACAAACGAACTCAATTGTCTCGTCTGTTAACTTGACGACAATTGATGACGCAGAATGCTCTATTGTAATGAGCGCTGCCGAGCTTAACACACCCGATTTAGAAAATTCAAGTAATGTACAGACAAATTTGTCTAATGAAAATGAACAGGATACACAAAGTACGACGGATTTATTTAATTCCGAAATAGTGTGTGACAGTCTACATTCGACTGATAAACCTTTTTGTAAATTACAGAATGACCAAATGGTCACACAAAGCGAAACAATTCCAGTTCCACCATTAATTAGCACAGAGAATAGAAATGCTAATTTTGGCTCAGATCAAATTATGGTACTATTGCTGCAACGACTTAACCAAATTAATGAAAAACTTGGCAATAGTGACAAAAAACAAGACAAACTTAATGAACAGGTCAAACAACTTAGGGAAGATAACAAACAAGATAACAAACACTTAAATGAGAAACTTGACAATAATGACGAAAATCTCAAACAACTTAGGGAAGATAACAAACACTTACATGAGAAACTTGACAATAATGACGAAAATCTCAAACAGCTTAGCGAACAAATTAGAGCCGTTGCCGCGCAGTGCCATGACACTAAGGAACAGTTGCGCGTGGAAATTGAGGCTTGTTCACAAAAAAATAGCGAAGAAATAAAGTCGGTTGCGCAAGAATTAAGGGAAATGCAAACAGCCGCGACAGATACACTCAGAGACGAAATTAGCGGAGTCGCCAAACAGTGCTCTGAAAAAGCTACACAATTACGGGACGAGTTTAGAGCAATGACGGTAGAACTTTCGCGCACTATGGACGCAAAGATAGACGCGAAATTCGAACAGCAGAACACTCAGATTAACGAGCGCTTTAATCAGCACATACAGAACAGTGATACGCGTTTCCGCAGATTTATTCAGGATCAAAACAAAGTAAAACGACAAGTCATGGAAACAATCACTGCACAAAGACAAGAGGACAAACGTAAAATATTCGCGAAAGCGAAGACGTATGTAGACAATAATATTACTACAGTGTCCGACAAAATTAATACCATAGAACAATTGAACGCGGAATTACGGGATGAAATTTCTGACCTTAAATCAAAAACAGATACACACACAGTAAATATTCAAACAGTGACAGATAGATTCGAACAATTAGATCTAACACAGGATTGTGATGTTATCAAAGGTGATGTTAAAAAACTGAGCGAAACTACGCGCAAGTTGCAAAAACAGATTAATGCGTCTGATTCTAAAACCGATGATCAGGTTAAAATACTGACTGAAAAATGTGATGAATTGGCCAGTCGTATTGATGCTATCGAAAATACTAATGACAATAAATCAGACGATACTGCACCGGTTTCATTTATCCAAACGCCTGAATTTCAAAATTTACAGCAGACAATTAATGAGATCGATTCATCTAACAACACGTTACGTAGGAAGTTATCAAATTTACAACAAGAAGTAACAGAAATGAAAAACACTTCTGTTAATAATACACAACAGACGCCACTTTATGAACATGTGTCAGACTCACGCAGCGCGTATAATTTGGGTAATCTACAGAGAGTACGGGACTTAGATTCCGATCAATCGCAGTTCAATAGATTCTCTTACGATCCTGAACCTGTTCCATTACACAGAGATGATAATTTCGACTATAAACATTTTCTGTCAGTAAGAAAGTTCAAAATATTTAAAAACGATAGAACGCAGATTCACCCACTGGATTGGATTCAACAGTTTAGCTTTGCTCTTCCACCGACTTGGCCTGTAACACATAAACTTGAATTTATTTGCAGTTTTTTGGAAGGCGAACCGGCAACTCGTATGAGACCGATCGCGAGACAGTGTTACTCGGTAGAGGAATTTCAGAATGCTTTTCTGTCAGCGTACTGGTCGAAGACGACACAGCGCGGAATTAAAGACCAACTAATTAGTTTGCCAAACTATGAAAACTCAAATTTTCCCAGTGTAACGCAATTTTTTGAGCATATGGTACAACAAAACCAGTACCTAAGTGAACCGTACAGTGAATCCGCACTTATACAACTATGCATCTCTAAATTACCACGATCATTACGAGTGTCACTTCTAACGGGCCAGCAAAAAGAAAACATTTCAGCATTCAGAGATCTTTTACAGCTCTTGGAAGTACAGCAATCTGATTATTCTTTTGTCAACAAAAACTTTTTGAGTAACAACCAAGGTCAACAACAGTACTACAATTATGATCAGGGACGTAATTCCAATCGGAAAGATAACAGACGTTTTAGGAACGACAACTACCAACACTTTAATAACAGGCAAAATTCTAATTATCAATACCGTCAAAATTTTCAGCAACAGGAACCACACTTTAGTAACAATAGAGGTATTTCACAACAACAACATCAAAACCAGCCGGTTAGCATACCTAACCAACAATGGAATGCACAAGGTCAACCAGGCTTTAATGTTCCGCCGCGTGCACGTATAGTCCCTGATACAACAAATAGTAACGTACGTCAGCAAGGAAACAACTACGTACAAAGAAGACAGTATTTCAATTCCTATCGTAATGCACCGTATAGGAATGACTATTACGACAGACGTAAAAATAATGAGGACAATTTTCAGCGAACATATAATAACAGTCGGTCTCACCAACAGCAAAGTCATACGCAAGAACATATTCTCATGAATGAACCCGACAGTAGGTACCATCCAGAGCGTAACACGTCTGGAAGAAGTAATAGGACAGTTCAAATAGTCGAAATGCCACAGAATCCTCCTAATAATAATAACACGTCAGATAGAATCTGACTAGATAGTGTACAGGACGCATCTTTCAATAATACAAGCACTACCTTAGACACGCAAAATGTTGTTCACGAAAATGTAGTTACTTTTGACGACATCAGAGACACTCTTTTACAGGAAAGACCAGTTATTCAGAAAACCATTTCACATCCTGTTATCGAAATTAAAATTGGTTCATCGAAATTCTCAGCAGTAATTGATTCCGGATCACCTATATCAGTAATAAATGAGGAGACTTTTAATGAGTGCAACAAAGAGAATACTTATCCGACATTACCTTTAGGCAAAACAAAAGTGAAAGGAGCAGTATCGAGTAAAGGAGTAGACGTTAAATTACAGACACATTTATCATTTTGTATCGCAGGTCACACGTTTCACTCTAATTTTTGGATTGTTCCTTTATTGACAACAGACGTTATTTTAGGCACGAATTTTCTGGTACAACACGAAGCAGTCATTGATTTTCAGAATTCTTATTTAATGTTAAAGGATGAAAATGTACAACTTGCTTTAGAATTTCAGCACTCATTATCTGCGGAAGAACAAACAATTAACCGCACAGAGGTCATTTCCGCAACACGTGACATAGACTGTAATCCCACATTGTTAACGGATACGTACGTACACAACTATAATACTCCAGACGAAATGGACTACGACGTAATACAAATGATTTCCGATAAAGTTAAAGAGAGTAGTGCAATTACAGACGACGAACGAACGCAATTACACAAAATTCTTTTACAGCAAGCTCCAGTTTTTGACAACATTCCTGGTACTATGTCCGGCTTTATGTATGAATTTCAAGTCAAACCGCATGACACATTTAAAGCAAAGCATTATCCTATTCCATACATTCACAGAGAACAGGTTAAAAAAGAATTGCAGGATATGCTCGACCAAGGAATTATAGAACCAGCAGTTAGTCCGTACATAAACCCGCTACATATTGTTAAGAAAAAAGATGGCTCACTTCGCCTTGTACTTGATTCACGGCATATTAATGACATTATTATTAATGAAACAGATCGACCACAGACACTAGAGGAACTTTTACAGAAATTTCACGGTACAGCTATTTATTCCACATTAGATTTGAAATCGGGATTTTGGCAAATTCAACTTCATCCGAATTGTAGAAAATATACAGCTTTTCTCTGTTTCGGCGACTGTTATCAATTTTGCAAATTACCATTCGGCTTAACTATTTCTTCTGCAGCTTTTATTCGCGGTTTGAACACAATACTTCCGACAGAACTTAAAGACAGAATTACGACGTACGTAGACGACATTCTTATCGCAGAAGCTAACTGGTCCGAACACAATCTGATTCTTGAACAACTGTTACAAACTTTTCATGCACAAGGACTTACAGTTAATCTTAGTAAATCGCACTTTGGCAAAACTTCTATAAAATTTCTTGGACACGTAATTTCAGCAGAAGGCATTGCACCTGATCCAGAGAAACTTCAAGCTCTACGTGACATTACTGTTCCTACGACGAAGAAGCAATTACGCAGTTTTTTGGGCTTAATTAACTTTTTTCGTAAATTTATTCATTATTCTGCTTTAGACACGCCTAGACTATGCCAATTAACGGGTAAAAACACTATTTGGTCTTGGGATAAGCAAGCACATTTTGAATTCATGAACCTGAAACATGCTCTGTTGAATGCTCCACTGTTATCGCACCCCGATCTTACTAGAAATTTTTCCATTGCTACCGACAGTTCCAACACCGCCTTAGGCGTACACATTTTCCAGGAAATAGAAGAAGATGGTTCTACAGTAATTAAAAACATCGCATTTGCAAGTCGCATTTTGTCACCTGCTGAACGAAATTATTCCGTCACAGAACTTGAAACCTTATGTGTTGTATGGGCTTTCACGAGATTTAGGCACTTTCTTTACGGCAGACATACCACCGTCTACACAGACCATAGAGC
This sequence comes from Schistocerca americana, assembly GCF_021461395.2. Taxonomy (NCBI): domain Eukaryota; kingdom Metazoa; phylum Arthropoda; class Insecta; order Orthoptera; family Acrididae; genus Schistocerca; species Schistocerca americana. The sequence continues at coordinate 613,151,422 of NC_060119.1, read as the reverse complement.
GATACAATTTTTACTTTCAGCTAAATTCACTCACGACAGGTTAAGCAGATGGAAACTATATTTACAAGAATTTAATTTTACGATTGTTCATATTCCCGGCACACAAAATGTTATAGCAGACGCACTATCGCGTTCTATCGGCAACAATCAGCAAGACATCGCAACCAACTTCTGCAAAGCAAATTTCAGCGTCATGTACATTCAACAAGTTGCATTTGAAAATTTTATTTCATCGTCATTACAGGACATAGCACAAGAACAAAATAAGGACAATGTGTGGAAAGAAATTAAACACCTTTGGCAAGATAGGAAAAATGTTACGATTAGGAACCATTACACTGTGCGCAATGACATTCTGTTTCGCCGCTCTCATCCTGATAGCAACAATTGGTTATTATGCATTCCTGACGAACTGGTTAACAAACTAATTTGGTACACTCATTTAAGTTACGCACATTACGGAGCACGAAAATGTTTTCTTATACTGAGACAGAACTGTTATTTTACCAACATGGAAAAACGTATACGACGAGTTTTAGCGTCTTGTAAAATTTGCCAGAAAGCTAAATCAGACACCACTTCACATATTCCTCCTTTATATCCCATTATACCTGTGAAATTAAGACACATGGCCGCAGTAGATATTTTTGGTCCGATTCCGAGAACTAACAGAGGTTTTTGCTACATTTTTGTCGCTGTTGAGCTCACTTCAAAATTTGTTACTTTCACTCCGTTACGCAAAGCTACTGCTAAAACTGTTTCGAAAGCATTTGTAAAACATTTTCTATCTCATGTAGGGCATGTAATGAAAGTAATTTCTGACAATGGATCTCAATTTCGTAGTAGTGTATGGACACGCATGTTACGAGCTAGAAACATTTCTCCGATCTATATATCCAAGTACCACGCTTCTTCGAACCCTTGTGAAAGATTAATGAAGGAAATTGGTAAGCTGTGCAGAATATACTGCCACAAAAGACATATTGATTGGGATACACACATACTCTCATTCCAAGATGTAATTAATTCCATTCCAAATGAATCCACTATGCTATCTCCGACTGTTATACTGAAAAACGTTGAACCACCGAACAAAATTAAAGAATTAATAGAATTCCCCAAAAATCGTCGCCTACGACACCACGAAATAATTGACATTGCGCTGAACAACATCAAACGTGCCGCAGAGCGCCGGAGAAGACAGCAAAAACAGGTTTGTACACGCCGCGACTTTCACGTTGGACAGAAGATATTAGTACGTACACACTATTTATCCAGCAAATTAAAAGGTAAGTGCAGTAAATTTGAACTTCTATACGCAGGTCCGTATCGGATTCGCAGCATCCCTCACCCCAATGTTGTACACGTCGAAACTTTGAGAACCAGAAAATCGAAAGGCAATCACCATATCTCAAACATTAAACCGTTTATTGAATGAAACCACAGTATGATTCAACACACTATGATGCCATTTACTAATGCAATTAATTCACCTGACTAATTATTGATGATTATCGTATTTTTTTCTTGGCAAGTGCCCGGCAAGGTAAGGTTAGCAGGTCGCTCTTCTTGTCGTTACACATCAGACCGTGCATATTTTCCAGATGAATTTACACATTTACGACTATTTCTGCAATTATATTTATGTGACTACTTATTGATGATTATCGTATTTTTTTTTCTTGGCAAGTGCCCGGCAAGGTAAGGTTAGCAGGTCGCTTTTCTTGTCGTTACACATCAGACCGTGCACATTTTCCATTTTTTTGTGTATATGACTGTACTCCAGTTTTGTTTGTATGCACTATGAAATAGTTAAGATATAACACACACCAGTCGACTTTGACATTTTTTTTTTTTGCCTTATGACATCTCAACATCGTGACTGTTTCACATTTTTTTTGCTACTGCATTGTATTATTCTGTGTACATTTTTTCGCATCCGAACACTGTCAATGTCTTGGACATATTACGTTTTCTGTCATGTTATGCTGTATGGTTAATTGTGTCACCATAAACCAGTCATTATTTAGTGGGTATAGGATTTAAATGCAAGACATTAATCTTTGTTCATCAATTTCAGAAAGGAATGATGATTCTAAGAAATAAATTTAACATAAATGGGAATTTCACCTACGGAATAAACGAAAGGAGATGCAATAACTTTATGAGGAAGAGTAAAGGGATCAGGATTAACAAGCATTAACAAGACTATACTATACTCATCACAGAATAGCAGTCTTAACTAATTTTTTCTTTCAGAATACAAGGTGATTGATGCAGGCTGTCAGAGAGAACTACACATCTTATTTTTAGTGATGAAATATGCTAGAGATAAGGAATAGTTAGGTAATGAGTAATGAAGTGATTTTTTGCAGATGATAGTGAATACTGATGAATAATGATGAAGGATATGGTATTATGAATAATGAAGTTTTTCTTTACAGGTGATGATAATGGTGAAGTTATGATGATATGGATAATGAAGTTTTTTTTTCTTTATGCCACGTAGTTATTTAAGTATTTGTTGCGGTTTGCTTTGACAGCAGGTGTTACATTGCATAGTAGGATAACGGAAAGTTTTGGAAAGGACAGCTATGGAACACATTTTATACACATTTCACTACTTGTTAATTCGAAGTTCACTACTTTTCAGCATAGTGTGCGTTTCTTCTTTCAGGTCAATAATCCGTTTTTGTATTTTTTCCAGGAGAAGTTTTTCATGACACTTACTAAACCTGTTACTTATTATACCTGTTCTAGTACTTGCATTTTTATATTTTTTTTTACCCATTTGTGTTTATCATTTATAAATGTGATCACATGTACTGCCTTGTTACATAATCTTGCTACAGCTGACTCATGACGAATGACGTTACCTATCCTCATTTGCAGCAATAGGTCAAAAGCAAAAAGTATTATGCCTCAGTAATTAATTATCGATCCCAACGCAATGCATTGCTACCAAAAAAATGTATTACCAGTCCCACATAATGTCACTAGTTTATGATAATTCTGAATAATACTGATCAACTCTGAATAGCATGTCACTCGAGTAATGACCTCTTAATGAGACTATATTCAAAATAATGCTTTGTCACTAGCTAATAACTGCCACTGTTTATTGTAATGCCTGTGATTACTAATGATTTGACTGTAATTAACTGATTTTTAATAATGACTTCGTAATGATCTGAATAATACTGAATGATGAACTATGTTTTATTCTATTCAATACTTGATGGCCACTGAGTGCCAATAATTAATGTCAATCAACGAAATTGTTATTAATTATGCCATTAATTAACTCTTGTTTTCAATGTTGATACTTTGTTGTTGGAAATGAATGTGACTGTTTCATAATGCTTTGTAATTAGGAAAAGACTAATGATTCTTAATAGATTGGAATGACACATAATTAATTAACTATGGTACTGTTTAATAATGCTTTGTAATTAATTAAGGCTAATAATTCTTAGTATATTGAAATGACAAATGATTAATTAATTAACTGTAATTAGACAAATGATTAATTAACGACAAATGATTAATTAACTGTAATTAGACAAATGATTAATTAACGACAAATGATTAATTAACTGTAATTATACAAATGATTAATTAACTGTAATTAGACAAATGATTAATTAAAAACAAATGATTAATTAACTGTAATTAGGAGAAGGTTAATGATTCTTGATTATACTCTGTAACTGAAAGGAATGCGATTATTTCATAATATTTTGTAACCAGGAAAAGAAGGCTACTGATTCTATGTAAAACAATTAATGAACATTTTTCTGTAATACTACATACTTGGTACAGAAATGTTCAATAACTGGGCTATGAATGCCACGAACTATCAATGAAGACTGTAATTGTCAATATTATGTGACTTGATGTCCTTCACCTCATAAGCTGACTACCCTGAATTACTGCAATGTCCATTTGTCCTGTTTATCCCAGTGATCATGGAGCACTATATTTGGTTTTGCACTAATTCTACGTTGGTGTGCCTTGTAAGAGTGTGGTGTTGACACGACATGCTGTCCACCACCATGAGCGATGAAGACATTATTATGGTCCCACTGTTTGGTGTACCTAATGTACTGCCAAAATGAAAACATGGAACATTACTACGACAGTTCAGTGTCTTGGCTACACTGATAAATTCTGATGGGAAAAGAACTTCAAGTTGTGTCACTTGGTGTTGTACTACTGTGGAAAGATATGGACTTTCAGAGCAGCTGTGTGCAATCTAAAGTGCTACAACCATGATGCAATCCTTCCCTTTCCTATCCTGATTCTTGTCACATAAAGAAAAAATTTTTTTGGTAACATCATTTATGTTCATAGGTTATACATTTTTCGATTCGCTAAACTCCAGTGTGAGTACACTTATGTCACTGGTCGACATGATGTTTGCCATTATGTTTATTTGTTGTGAAAATACTAAAGACATTTTTCAGTGCATGTGCACTTTGGACATGAATTTTTTTTTTGCCATTATGTTTATTTGTTGTGAAAATGCTAAAGACATTTTTCAGTGCATGTACACTTGTCAACATAATATTTTTTGCCAGTCTGTTTATTTGTTCTGAATATGCTAAAGAATTTTTTCAGTGCCTGTGCACTTTATCTGTCAAAAAGTTTGTATATACTTTTCTGATTTGCTACTATGTTTTGTACTCACATTTTGTCTTTGTCTGATATATTTTGTACTTAGTGCGTGTGCACAACATTTAAATATTCTGTAAGTTGTAGGATTTTGTTAATTAAAGAAAAATTTTGCCGCGCTTGGCAAGTCCAAATGACTCACCATCGCTGCCAAATTTTTGCCCCCCGAGTGGAGGGTTATGAAACACGTATGTAACGCAGCAGCGATGGCGAGGCATTGTAGCATCTGTGACCAGAGAGTATGCGCTTGACCGCGCGAGTGTTGCGAGCGGTTCTCAGTCAGTAGTAGTCTTTGCGAGTTAGTTGTCGCTATGCAGAGTAGCAGTCAGTCAGTCGTTGCGAGTCTGTAGCTCTGTCTAGTTGAGAGCAGTACTCAGTCTGTAGTCGTCATGCAGAGCGGTCGGTCAGTAGTAGCAGCCCAGTGCGGTTGTGTGATGTAGGCGGTCGGCAACAATGGTCAAGATGAGGAATAAGGTATACTGTTAATTAATATAATCATTAGATAATGAAAAATTTTATTTATTGTAATTATTCTCCAACAAGTCTCCCAATAATAATTTTTTATTTCAAAAGCATTTTCTCAAAAGTTTAATTTTTTTGAACTAAAGATCTCGTTGCACTTCCCATTTCATTCCACTTCTTTTTGAAGAAAAATTTCACTAGAATTACAAAAAAAAGGAGAATATTATTATTTGCAATGTAGTTCCTCCAAGTGGTGCGCAACAACAAGAGCAGATATGTGACATCCATTTATTCTGAGGTAAGACTTTAATTCTGATTGTTTTTACACAGGGCCAAAGACCGATATTTCGGTTTAATTGAATTTTCTTGTCACTGAATGGACTTTAATTTTTTGAAGGATTTATAATTGAGTCAGATTGCGAATTTCACGTTTTGTTGCCATTGTCAGTACATTTCATTGTGGGCAGGTTACGCATAGAGCAATGTCCATTAGCATCCCTAAATAATATTGTCAATTATTATAAATTTTGCGGGGAGGTTACACAGTGTTTCTTCTACTTCTATCGTGAGTACAGTAGCCAACATTAAAGATTGCTATTCACGGCTTTCTGCATTGTATTTCAACAGACATCGAATAACTTGTGACACCAATTGTTCGATAGTTGTCAGCAGGTGTATAAACATAGAGAAAAGTGCATTGCCGCCATAGCTGATTTGTTTGAAGGCGACTTAAGTTATTTTGGCTGGTTGGTTGATTTGGTGAGTGAGGTCATCGGTCCTATCAGATTGGGGAAGGACGCGGACGGAAATCGGCTGTGGCCTTTTCAAGGAACCATCCCGTCATTTGCCTGAAGCGATTTAGGGAGACCACGGAAAACCTAAATCAGGATGGCTGGACCTGGGTTTGAACCGTCCTCCTTCCGAATGCGAGTCCGGTGTGCTAATCACTGCGCCACCGCACTGGATAAGTTATTTTGTTTTTGTTTTTGTTTTTGTTTTTGTTTTCTGTTTTATTTATGTAACTGCTCACCCAAGCTTATAGACGTACCGTGTTTTTTCACATATAAAGCTCCAGTACTAATCTTTCCGTGCCTTGTATAGTGTCTCACTAAAACCTTGGTCGCTTGCTAAGGTTTGACATAAATAAGAAGGAATAATTGTAGTTAGAACTGCTTAGGAAAACGAACGATATTCTTGCTACTGACACGCTGTAGCTACTGAGTTCAGAACAGCCGACTGATGTACTCCAGTTCAAAGTAATAAACCTTAAGTGTATACCTATTACGCAAAGTGTATGAGGATTTACTCGACTCCATTACTACCAGATCCTACACTAAAGCGCCAAAGAAACTGGTATAGGCATGCGTATTTAAATACAGAAATATTTAAACAAGCAGTAAACGGCGCTGCGGTCAGCAACGCCCATATAAGACAAAAAATGTCTGGGGCTGCTGTTAGATCGGTTACTGCTGCTACAGTGGCAGGTTATCAAGATGTGAGTTTGAACGTGGTGTTATAGTCGGCTCACGAGCAATGGGACACTGCATCTTCGAGGTAGCGGTGAAAGTGGGATTTTCCCGTACGACCATACCACGAGTGTGGCGTGAGTATCAGGAATCCGGTAAAACATCAAATCACCGACATCGCTGCGGCCGGAAAAAGATCCTTGAAGGACGGGACCAACGACGACTGAAGAGAACCGTTCAACGTGACAGAAGTGTAATCCTTCCGGAAATTGCTGCAGATTTCAATGGTGGGCCATCAGCAAGTGTCAGCGTGCGAACCATTCAACGAAACATCATCGAAGTGGGCGCTCTGAGCCGAAGGGACACTCATGTACCCTCGATGAGTGCACGACGCAAAGTTTTACGCCTTGCGTGGGCCCGACTACACCGACATAGGACTGCTGGAAACGTGTTGCCTGGTTGCACGAGTCTCGTTTCAAATAGTATCGAGAAGATGGACGTGCATGGTTATGGAGACAACCTCATGAATCCATGGACCCTGCCTGTCAGCAGGAGACTGTTCGTGCTGGTGGAGGCTCTGTAATGCTCTGTAATGGAGTGATATGGAACCCATGGTACGTCTAGATAGCTTTCCAGACAGAGGTAAACACAACGATTGCTCATTTAATGAATTTGCGGCACAAAAGTGTTGCAAAGAAAATATAGAGTCCATTATTTAACCCAACCTTCTGAAGTATTGTCAGTGATCTCTCATATCCTGTGTTCACACTTTAGTTAACAATGTTCATACATTTCGGAGAGTAATTATCACATTTCCCCTTGAAAATTGCAATTGAAAACGAAAAAATAATAATTGTTTCTCCGGTGGGAATCGACATTGTAATTATTTACACTCTGCAAAGTCTTGCCTTTAAGAAATTTTTATTATTATTGTTTTATGTTTAATTGTGCGTTCTTTGTTTCAGGTGGGTGATAAGCAGAAGGCGATCCTTTGTGTTGCAGTCATATGCTTTCATCACCAATGGTGAGTCACTGAATTTTTTATTGTGAAGTAGGCACTCTCTCTTGACATCAAGGACATACCAGTGATATGAATAAACAGCCGTAAAACAGAAATATCTTTGTTAAACATGTGAGAAAAGGCAAAATAATCTCGTTCCCTTGTAGTGACAGTTGTACTAGCACCAGCAGTGAATTGCAAGTGAGAAATAACAGCCACCAGTAACATCCCACCCCCTCCAGCGTCCCGTCCGCCCGCGGTCCTTTAAAGAATCGAACTCCCATCTATAAAACAGCTCCATTTCAAAAGCTAGCTTTTTTGCGCATCTCATTGTTTGCGACGCTATATATCCTGAATTATGTGTTGTGCAGTGATGTATAGTTGTACGTACATTCAGTGGTATATGTGACAATTGCAGCAAAAATGCTACGAACGGAGATATTTATAAAGGAGTAATAAACTACTGTAAAACATCATACCGGATGCTGAAGTTTTACTGGATGAACAGCCAAAATGTAGTGAGGGTAAACCTTTTTCCTGTCATTATTTTGTTGGTGGCGACAACGAGAAAAAGTTCCGCGAAGGCTTGCAAATATTCAAAAAGTCTGCTGGAAGTCGCTAATCGCTCCAATTCTCAAATAATAGGTGAATAGTGTCCAGACAATTTGCACTTCATGAATTACTTTGCCTCAAGACAGAGACACAGTTTCTAACAGTAACGTTTAGGCTTTTTTTAGTATACCTTTACCGTAAGATTATAGCTCTTTTTGAGATGATTTTGGCAGACTTTTAAAAAGTTTACATTCGCTAAATAACTACGGTATATTGAAAATCATGTTTTTGTTGCTCCTGGAAACCGTTGGCTACGCAAACTGCAACTGCGGTGGTGTACCTTTTAGCGATTTACTAATATACATATTTAACGGCCGAAATGTCAGGTGAATTGAAGTAATGCAGAGAAGAAATATTGTACGCCTCATAACAAGTGGACGAACGTTGTTCTGCTGGGATGCCGTTTCACAATTGCGTTGAATGTGTAGTATCAGTTCTGGGATCATAAATTCCCCGGAGTTCATTGCTGGAAGTGCCTTTGTTTCGTAGCGTTTGCTACCCAATGGAGCCTCAGGCCCAAACGCCAGTCCTTGATGTGGTAACATGCTGAGAAATACGATTTGTGAAACAGCGTTCAACACTATGACGTTTATCCATACTCGGCAGATGCTGAAGTCCAAATTGAAGACAGACTTACCAAAAAGAGATTAGTTGCCAATCGATAAAGCAATGGGATATCTTGCGCAAATGGAAACGTGTACATAGTGTACGTCACGAGAAACAATCGTAATAGTACACCGTTGTCAGCGGTGGAATGATTGGGTCGACACGAGATAAAACCGTGCCGTTCGATAGAGGCGTGTGGGATAGTCACTGCTAATAGAGGATAATGCAGGGCAAGTCGTCTATTATCCGACAATATTCATAGACAATGACTTGTACTCACTTGGTTTAAATTCTGGCCAATAAGTGCTTCACATTCAATCTACAGCAATTACGCCATCTACTGGATTGTTATAATTAAAGTGCAGCTACTCACAGAGGTCCATTGTTTGCTGTAATTAGGCACATGGCAGTGAAACTTGGTAGATATGCTAATGCATTAATGCAGAACCAATTTATGCTGGAAAAACATTAGTTCCGATTTTGGTTACCAGGTGAAGATCTGGACCTTTCGACGTCTGCGGTGCTCATATTGAAGAAATTGTGTAAGCGGCGGTTAATAATAAGAAAATAAGTTATACCTTCCTCACACGTTTAACGTTTTCTACACACTCCCTTTTCCTAATACATTACAACTTGCGTTCGCAACGCCAGATTTGCACCTGGTAACCAAAATCTGAACTAATTTTTTTTCAGCATGAAGCAGTTACAAATTGAAACATTGTAATATCTACCAAGTATCGCTGCCATACGATAATTACAGAACACAACGGACCTCTGTGAGTAGCTGCACTTTAATTATAACCGACCGGCGTATTACATTACGTCTCACGAGTGCATGATCTCAGTTTGTAGTATCTCTGTCCTACCTTTAAAGGTTCCTCATTTCTGTTAGCATGTTTCCAATTGCAGTAATATTTTTTGATGATGGGAAGTCGACTGTGTGTGGGTTTTCACTTATTTTGATGTTGACTCTCTAATATTATGCTCTTCCTGCTGCAGCAAACGTCAGTGGCAATAGACAGCACGGAGTGTGTAAAGTTGTCAGAGCAAGTTTGACCTTACTATAAGTGGGCTGCTTCTGTGTTGGCAGCGCTGTGTAGCGCTTTGCATTGGATCTCTGAATGCGCTTTCTTTGTAAGAGACTCCGTGGCTGATGGGACTCGTTGTTGGAAGTTAATCGCCAGAAGTGTTGGTTGGGCAGTTGGAAGTTAGTCGCCAGCAGTGATGGAAGTACTGATGGGCAGTTGGAGGTAAACAGCCAGCAGTGATAGATGTTAGATGTGAGAAGTTAGCATTGATTGAGGGTAGAGGTCTGAAGTGTTAGCGTAGACTAACGATCTGTACATGTTCGACTTGGAGATTGAATATTACGTACTTTGTACTAGAGGTCAATGACGATTTATATTCGTGTTTGAACTGGATGTGACATTATTAAGGTAAAAAATACATTATTTGGTTTGCAACAAAATCTTTCCTTTGGTAACCACATGCCTATTAGTAGTTAGTGGCTTTAGTAGTTAGAATATCCAATTTAGCTGGCAGTATTGACGGTCGCTGTATTGCAGTAGCTCGCGTAATTTTGTGAGGTAAGTGCTTAATGAAATGTATAGGTTATTGTTAGGATTTCTATTTAGTCTGGGCCGTACTTTTGACTTAATTATTTGAAGTCAGGTTAACTTTTTTTTTTTTGAGCAGTCAGATTGCGTTGCGCTAGGATATTGTGGGTCTCAGTCATTCAACAATTTAAGTGCAACCGCACTCATTTAAATAAAGAAGTTTCATAACCACCGGTACTCCATGTTTGTTTTACACAGTCCACAGCTACAAACTGTTAACGTTTTTGTCAAAATTAAAAAAAAAATTAACATCCACTAAAGGCCCTTCTCGCTGACTACTAAATCGTGTAAAATTACCTGTTACTTAGTTCACTTGTCAAATATTGCTGACTGTCAGTGCAGATATTGCGTCTTGAAGCACTAGTATACATGCGTTAAAGTGTCTGTTGATGCATATGTATGCCTAATCGAAAAACTGATCAGTGCATAATTATTACGCGTATCAATATACACGTTCATTTATCGAATGCCTTTTTGATACAGTTTAAAAATACGTAGAGAATAGATCATAATAACATACAGTATAAAATCTCATAAACAAAAAGCATTTTTGTGTTCTATCGTCAGCAGGAAATCTTCTTGTCTACCATCGCAAGATCTTGTGGGGCATTTTTTGTGATGCGCCTGATGATCTGCAGTTCTCTGCTATCAGGAAAGGTAGATGGTTGCTTTCTTCATCTTTCTAAAAAAATACTCACGTCTGTCGTGTTTGTTTCTGATTGTACAGGGTGCGTCAAAAAAAATGTATACACACTTTGAAGCGTCATAGAAAATTTATTTCCCGTTCTACAATGTTAAATTTCTGGAAATGGAAAGCTTAAAGTCCAATTGGAAAAATAAATGTACTCTACAAATGTGATAAATGTTCAAACTGGTGGCCTTCAGCATCAATACATTTCTGAGTACGAGTCACCACTGATTCCGTACATCGTGCCAAAGTGTCCAATGATATTTCTGCGCTCACCGCCTCAATCTCATTCCAAAGTGTGTCCAAGTTACGTGGTTTACGTTTGTACACCTCATCTTTTACTGTGCCCCATAAGAAGAAATCCAGCGGCGTGAGGTCTGGAGAGCGTGCAGGAAACTCGATTGGTCCCGTGAGTCCTATCCACTGGCCTGGCACAATGTGATCCAGGTATGCTCGTACGTCCCTATCATAGTGCGGAGGGGGCGTCATCTTGTTGGAAATAAAACTCATCATTACCGTATAATGCACGAATGGCAGGGAATATGGAGTCAGCAAGCATTGTTAGGTACGTTTTTCCAGTAACAGTACCTTCAAGGCGGAAAGGCCCAATGAGTCCCCTTGCAGACAAACCACACCACACATTTACACCAGGCAAAGCACAGCCTTTGCAACTGTAATGTGAGGATTATCTTCAGCCCAGTACACACAATTGCGCCTATTGACAGTTCCATTGAGTTTGAATTGGGCTTCATCCGACCAACGTATGCTGCCCATAAATCCCGGTTCACGTCTCACCATCTCCTGAACCCATTCACAAAATTCTAACCTTCGTTCTGGATCGTCGTCACTTAGGTGTTGCACCAGCCTTGGAATGTACACACGAAACTTGCCTTTCTTCAGAATGCGTAGCACACTACTAGCACTTACATTACTCTTGCCTTGAAGATTTTTGAGGCGAACGCTGAAACAGTTCCAAGACTGCAGTTGTGGAATCATCACTTGCAGCTGTACGAGGTCGCCCTGATCGACCTTTATGAACATCACACACTGTTCCATACATTTCGAATTTGTCTCGTAGACGTGCAATTGTTAACCTTGAACGTGGTTCTGTACCATACTCATTTCTCCACTGTCTTCGAACCGCAGCTACATTCTCAAACTTCCAGCACCACTTAACTATCTGATTCCGCGCTTCAAAGCTCAAATGCACGTCCGCCATGTTGCAATTACTTCCTTGCCACTGCTGCCACCTGTTGAAGAAACATAACATTACTTTCACACAGATATTTAACCTTGTAGAACGGGAAATAAATTGTCTATGAGAGTTCAAAGTGTGTGTACACTTTTTTGACGCACCCTGTATTTAGCACTGACAGTGTTTTTCGTGGAAAGTCAAATCCTAACTGTTTTTGAGTGATACAGGGCTTATTATTATTTTGTTGTCCATTCCACTCGAGTCCGTGCATTAATAAGGCTCAATTCACCTTCCACGAAGGCCCAAGCTGTTATTGTTGGTGATCGACTAGACCGGAGTCAGTTGTGGTTTGCATAATTGCTATCATGATGGATTGGCATTTTTTTATTATTCATAATCTTCTTCGTAAAGGCATTTAGGCGTCGTAGTTGAGAGGGTGGAATGTGCCTTACTACTGGCAGCCATTCCGTAGGTGTTGATTTGATAGCGCCAGCAATCATTCTCACCATAAACATGGATGTTTTGTGCATACGGGATATTTAGCCAAATCGGAGCAAACTATTTAGTGGTTCAGAAGACAATACAGAACAGAAGAACGTAGGGTGGATAGCGATGCTGCCCAGGTTGGACCATATCGCTTATGGACGTCCGAAATAACAGACACCACGCATTCATATAACATGTTTCTTGTTGTTTTCAGTTTTTCGGTTTTTTTAGATACTCTCTGGAAGATAGTGATATATCAAGAGGTGCCCACAGGTAATACCGTGTTTTATAGTAAGTTGTACTTGACAACGGCTTGCGAAGGATAGTCGTAAAGTTAGTATAAGGACCTATGGTCTCCGGTGGCTTGTTACAAATGAAGTTACATGATCTTTTAGCTTGATTTTTTTTTAAGACGATAATTCAAATTTTATGACCACCTCTCGTGAAAGCAGAAAGAGACCTGCAGTGAATGTTGGTAAAATGTCGATCTTGACGAGATTACACCCCAGTAGGACCACGATTTTAACTTCAACAACATTTCCCATTTAAGTTCGCTCCGAGTTCGCAGCTGTTGCAGCAGCTGCCCTCCGCAACAGTCTGTGGGCGAGATTTATCTGCGTGTCGCTGTTGTTTTAGTCAGCTACACCCGGCGAGATCTTTATCTGCGGTTGCGACCGCGGCTGTGGTGCGCGACCTTGGTATCCCGGCCTGGGCCAGTGTCCCGTCGTGACTTGCGAAGCAACAATAACTTGCAGCCAGTAATTGGAATCCTGCAGTGCGAGCCGTCCTGTTATACACAGGTGTACCCAATTTGTTAGTGGTAGCCTTTCCCTTGAAGTTACCCGTGCAGCGTGCGAGTTTTTCGCGATAATAATCTCTGACAACTGATGGTTTGTTGGTCACACCGAATTGTTAACATTCAGTAGTTTTCACACGTTATAGGTATGACTTCTATTCAGTCATACCTGCAGAATAACAGGACTGTTTAATTCTTCGCCCCTCACTCCAGCCCTCTCCCTCCCTTCTCGAGATCAATCAGCCTCAGTTTTTAAGTGATAATTGCCATGCACTTTTTACAGGAAGCAGATTGATTTCTGGGAACAGGAACACACTGAGAAATCATATCTGTCAGTGTAAGTCCTTTCCGAAGCTTTTACAGAGCTCTGTTCGTTGCAAATAAGTTACAGACCGATTTAAAGTTTTAGGCGATATATTCTCTTAAACTTGCACTCGGTGATACTGTCGTGATCTAGCCTATCGGTTTCAAAGATTGCGGGTTCGAAAGTAATATTGGTAGTTATCAAATACTCTACCTGACAAGAAAAGTGAAGCTCCCAGCAGGGAATGAGGAAACGAAATGAAACGTCACGAGTTGCGAGGGTATGCGATGTCATTTCAACTTTACAAAACCAATTCAAATTTATAAAGAACTTAGCACGATGAGCCCACTTATCAATATGACATTGCAGCCACTCTGGCTTGGGTGCATCGGCTGATTTGTGTCTGAAGCCGTTATATCCTCTCATGAGGCAAGCCAGCGACAACTGTTGTAACTGGTCTTACGGAATTGAATTCCGAGCTGGTCCCAAGCAAATTCTACCGGGCACCACGATACTGTCGTATGAGAAGTAACAGATAGACGCACAGGTCGTCCGTGACGTCAGAGCTCCATCAGTCACTACCAGTTGTGACATAAAGTCTTAGCCGATGATTCCTCATACCGTAACGCTAGGAATAACACCGCTCTGGCTCTCCGACACATTGGAAGAAGGTCGCCGGCATACTCACCGACAATGGTACAGAACAGCGATTTATCGCTGAACACAATATGACATTTGTTAATCATCAGTGCGTGCTTCAGGGCAGCGGCAGCATTAAAAACGCAGCCGTTTGTGTTGCCGCGTTAGCGGAAGGCTTTATATAGAATGGTGGCTCTAGTCCGGCTGCTGCTTGTCTCTGAATGTTGAAGGGGCTCCACGACTTGTTCTCAGTTGGCAGATACAAATGGAAAGTGATTAGTATGAGCTTAGTGCATAATACGGTGATCATGCCTTGTGTTGCTCGGACATGGTCGATCGGAACCTCACGTTCCCATACAGTCCAACATCGGGCCACCGACACTTCTGAAAGCCCCACAAAATTGGCTCTTGCACAATTACACCCTCTGGCCTGCAATGGAGCTCATTTCAAACTCTGTCAGACGCTGATAACGCTGTCTCATACGACTACACGGCATTTCCGTGTCGTTAACAATCATCACTCAATACCTGACGCTGTTTGCGCTCCTTATAAACTCTTCTAGGCCTGGTCGCAATACTAAATATGATTACTAATGCACTCGGTAACCGTTCTGCCAGTCTCAGAGAAGTGCAACTGTAAGCATTTAAATATCCGCCGATGATGTGTAATTGTGCGAAGTTACATTGACATCCGACAACGTCTTTTGGGTGTATTTATGCATGTCACCTCCATCCCACACCTAAAAAAATTACTAGATGTGATTTGGTTGCATGAGGTCCTCGGTATTTCTTCCCCCTCAGTAAGTTTTATGTGTAACAAGTTTGGTTGAAATTGTCACACACATTCCAGAGATACCTACTTCATTGCCACCTACGGATGTATATTACCCCACTGTACAGCTTTTTGTCAATACTAATATGTATACACGTTCGGTTGGAACTGCTTCCTGCGTTTCACAGATGTACTTACTTTTAAATTTAAACCCTATCTCACATCTATCTCTAATCCTAGTAGTGCAAACGGTTTCTCATGTCGTACTACTTTTGCCACATAGTAACATAAATGATTACCTTGTTTGGCTGAAAGTGCTCCAGACATTCCACATTTCCCATAAAACTCCTAATGGAGCTTAGAGTGCCGTCCGCGCACAGCAGCAAGTCACACGTGTTCAAAGTTTGGATGGGGCTCTGGATCATGTGGTGACATAAGCCCATATGTTCCAATCAGGCACTGGACATCCACTGCTGGACCTAGGTATTTCCTAGACCTCTCCACGCATTGCGATGTTCGGCTATATGTATCCCTCCCTCCCCTCCCCGCCCCGACTTCCATTAAGTCGTCTACCCAGTATTTTTTCATCTTTTGGAATCCATGAAAGAGCATCGTTGGTCGACGTACCGTCCATTTACCTAGCTGCGTGTCTCGGCCCTATACATTTTTTACTGTCGTAATCTGTCCTCTCTCTTTAATATTTCCAGTATCTATTTATTTGTTTTCCTGTCTCCCCTAGTAATTCCCTACATGTATCCTCTTAATCCTCGCTTATATACCCTCCGTTTCTGAATGACTGCGTGTTTGAAGTCCATGCTTCATCAGTGCAAGTCAGAAGTGGTAATATGGATTGATTGTAAGCTTTCGGTTTCATACACTTTAGAACTTAAGTTTTGAATATGTTATACCAAAAGACCCGTCGTCAATTTTTATTCTTCTGCTTCTTTCTTTTACGTATAGTTCTCCCATCTGGCTTAAGGTTCCCATAATACAAAATATGATAAAATGGTTCAACGACTACGTTGTCAATGTGTACAATTTTATTTTCGATGTGTTGATTACACCTTTTGGTCTTGCCATTAACTGATTTTCAGGTCTATCAAACGCGCTATGATAAGCTCTCCCATTGCTAGTTGAGGTTCACCTGCACTAGAGGCAGATAATAAAATTCCACCGAGTGTGATTTATATATAATCCATTATTACCTATTTATTCACCAATTCTTAGTTTAAACTTTGGGAATTTCTTTAGTTATAGTGACAATATATTCGGTCACTCGGCAATTTCTTGTGTGATTCCTCTTTCAAACATTCAGATGAAGTCTAGTGCTAGCTGTGGGTTGGCTTATAAATTCTGCTGGATACTAGCGTAAGATGAGACAGTTCCTTGTTTCTCAGGGTCACTCAAAAGACACTCAGAAGCTTTCAAAATGTGTGAGTAACAGATTCTGTGATAATTCATACTCATTTCTCCATTAAAGTACAAAATTTCTCTCTGTAGTTGTTAATAATTTTAGTTCTATCTTGTACACGATGGAGAGGTTGCTGATAGATCTGTAGTCTTTTATGTCTTCTTTTTTGTGATGTATTGTAGAATAATCACAGCATTGTTTCAGGTTTAGGGGATTACCTTCCTCCGCAGACATTACATCAGCAATTTCGTAAGCTCCTTTTATGCTACGTAATCTGAGGCTCCACAGTCGTATATGACGCTTCCATGGTTCTCAGATGTAATGCCGTATGCAATCGTCGAAGGTCCATGATATTTCGGCGAAGAACCGTTCCGCCATCATCAAGTGGTACTGGTGGAATGAGGGGCCTGTACCATCTGATGATGGTGGAACGGCTGTTGGTCGAAATATTGTCGACCTTCGACGATTGCATCCGGTAGTTCACCCGATAACCGTAGTAGCATCCTTTTATATTACTTTCTCTCAAGCTTTAATCATTTCCATTAAAGCACTATCATCTCAAGGTGATTTTCCTTTCATTATTTCTGAAATGAATATTTACATATCATTTGACATAGTTTCCAAAATATTAATTCCATTATTGAATATCCATATTATCGTTGAACTATGCAAATATTTGAAGCAGGAAGATTGTACGATTTTCTCTGTCTTCATGTTGTACTATCTGCCGTAATAATTGAAAATGAGGCTTCTACTCAAATTTGTTTTGTCTTCTTCATTCATTGTATCTTCTCACATCGACTCAAAAATATTTCTGTATAATTTCTTTTAATTCTTCATATTCTGCCTTGCTTCTACTATCGTTTTCTCTTACCTCTCATTTTCTCTTCGTTAGATTTCTCACTCCGTTTGAAATATTCTTTTGTTTTCCTCTTATAGTATCTGTTTCATAGTTTGCTATTTGCTTAGGTAATTACCTTTTGTTACATGCTAATCTTTTATCTGCACCTTTATAATATTCATTTTCTAATCTACTAAAATCGTTGCTTGATTTAACCTTTTACATCATATTAGTTTTAAGTAAATTCCCATAATCTTCATTTCTGGCTTTCTATCTGATGAGTCTATTCCTGTCTAGCTTTGTAACTATTTTTAATCAGCATCTCACCAAACAATGACCTCTTGAAACTTTTTTTTTTTTTTTTTTTGCCGCGTGGAGTGGCCGCGCGGTTTGAGGCGTCATGTCACGGACTGCGCGGCCAGTCCCGCCGGAGGATCGAGTCCTCCCTCGGGCATGGGTGTGTGTGGTGTTCCTAGCATAAGTTAGTTTAAGTAGTGTGTAAGTCTAGGGACCGATGACCTAAACAGTTTGGTCTTTTAGGAATTCACACACATTTGAACACTTTTTTTGAAGTTTTACAAAATATAGACAGTTAAATGTTTAGCTCTATTTGGTCGTTGCCAAGTCCTTTTTCTGTTTGTATTTCCTGTGGAATAATGTGTTATGGCCAGAAATGTTCGTCTCGTCAAATTCTGTTAAGGTACGTGTGATGTCATTTATGGTATTATACACAATTTGTCCTACAGGTAATTAAAAAAGTGGTACATACTTACGTATTAAAATCCCCCATTATCATAATGTAGAGGGACTTGCTGCCATACATCATTGTCTCCACCCCCTGCAGAAGTTTTCCATCCTACAGTGAGAGCACGTTGGTGCACTGATTTCAGTAATGTCCATAGAATACATTTATTTCAATATCAGTAATATTATTTTGAAAATTTTTTGTTTACAATAAAATGTAAACCTAAATTTCCTGCCTGATATGTCTCTGGAACAAAACATATAGCCGTATTTTCATTCTATTTGGTATTAATTTTTTTTACCGCATTTAACCTCTCCGTATGCCGTTTGACTGTATTTAATTTCTATTAGAGCTTTAGTAATCTACCTTCTGATCCTAAAGTTCTGCACTTTATTGTGTTGTAGAAGTAGCTTGGGTTTAATCTCCGCGTTATACTCTGTTTAGTTGGACAGATTGCAAAAAAAAATGGTTCAAATGGCTCTGAGCACTATGGGACTCAACTGCTGTGGTCATAAGTCCCCTAGAACTTAGAACTACTTAAACCTAACTAACCTAAGGACAACACACAACACCCAGCCATCACGAGGCAGAGAAAATCCCTGACCCCGCCGGGAATCGAACCCGGGAACCCGGGCGTGGGAAGCGAGAACGCTACCGCACGACCACGAGATGCGGGCGACAGATTGCAGAGCGATGCAGATGCGCAAGGAACTGCGAGTACCGCGTGGCTTGAAGCCATCCACCGGTTCGCCACTTCCAATATTCCTTCACCGGAGCAGGCGTACCAATGTCAGAATAGCTCGCACCTGTCAGTAAGGCATCGAACTGTCCTACCCATGGTACATAAGTCGGTTAATATCCAAGGAGTTCGGCGGGACACACTCAGCAGTCTCATCTAGGACCGGAGGTCTGTCGCTCATTAGAGGCTGGATTATCACGACCAGAACATATGCTGAATAGGAGCTAGGAAATCCCTCAGCTCTGTTATAGACATTGTGTTATACAGGGTGATTCAAAAAGAATACCACAACTTTAAAAATGTGTATTTAATGAAAGAAACATAATATAACCTTCTGTTATACATCATTACAAAGAGTATTTAAAAATGTTTTTTTTCACTCCAAAACAAGTTCAGAGATGTTCAATATGGCCCCCTCCAGACACTCGAGCAATATCAACCCGATACTCCAACTCGTTCCACACTCTCTGTAGCATATCAGGCGTAACAGTTTGGATAGGTGCTGTTATTTCTCGTTTCAAATCATCAATGGTGGCTGGGAGAGTTGGCCGAAACACCATATGCTAAACATACCCCCATAAGAAAAAATCGCAGGGGGTAAGATCAGGGCTTCTTGGAGGCCAGTTATGAAGTGCTCTGTCACGGGCTGCCTGGCGGCCGATCCATCGCCTCGGGTAGTTGACGTTCAGGTAGTTACGGACAGATAAGTGCCAATGTGGTGGCGCTCCATCCTGCTGAAATATGAATTGTTGTGCTTCTTGTTCAAGCTGAGGGAACAGCCAATTCTCTAACATCTCCAGATACTGTAGTCCAGTTACAGTAGCACCTTCGAAGAAAAAGGGACCAAAAACTTTATTGGCTGAAATGGTACAGAAAACGTTCACCTTAGGCGAGTCACGTTCATACTGAGTTGTTTCCCACGGATTCTCAGTGCCCCATATACAGACATTGTGACGGTTGACTTTCTCGTTAGTGTGGAAAGTTGCTTCATCACTAAACACAATCTTTGAAACGAAAGATTCATCTGTTTCCATTTGAGCAAGGATAAAATCACAGAAATCGATTCTTTTAATCTTATCAGCTGCAGACAGTGCTTGAACCAATTTCAGACGATAAGGTTGCATAACTAACCTTTTTCGTAGGACTCTCCATACAGTTGATTGTGGAATTTGCAGCTCTGCGAGTCGATTTTCCTGGGCTGCGAACAAATGCTTGCTGGATGCGTGCTACATTTTCATCACTCGTTCTCGGCCGTCCAGAACTTTTCCCTTTGCACAAACACCCATTCTCTGTAAACTGTTTATACCAACGTTTAATACACCACCTATCAGGAGGTTTAACACCATACTTCGTTCGAAATGCACGCTGAACAACTGTCGTCGATTCACTTCTGCCGTACTCAATAACACAAAAATCTTTCTGTTGAGCGGTCGCCATCTTAGCATCAACTGATGCTGACGCCTAGTCAACAGCGCCTCAAGCGAACAAATGTACAACTAAATGAAACTTTATAGCTCCCTTAATTCGCCGACAGATAGTGCTTAGCTCTGCCTTTTGTCGTTGCAGAGTTTTAAATTCCTAAAGTTGTGGTATTCTTTTTGAATCACCCTGTATTTTGTTTCGTTATTTCGTGTTAGAACAAAATAATTTATCTGGCCGCAGATTCCTAAAGTTCGTCGTTATTGTAAATGGCTCCCTGGCTGGTGAATGAGAAGGTCGCATGCGGTAGGTGTTCTGCAGTGTTTTTGACGTGACATTTCTAAATTAGCTACTTTGAAGTGAAAGAATTTGTAATAAATTAGATGGGACGGTTTACTGGCGTGTTTAGTGACTGGTAAGCTCGGTTCTGTTTCTTTCCTCCAGAAGGTGTACTATAATCTGCCACCAGTGTAGCGATGGTCAAATTAATACTCCGTAGCAATAGCGTTTAAATCCGCGTCTAATCTTCCAGATTTAGGTTTCCCGTGAATTCTCCAAATCACTCTAACTCCTGGTCTGTTTCCTTGAAGAAGCCATGGCCAAAGTCCTCCCCAGTCTTTGTCCAGTCTGTGACGGTGTTGTAATGGGTGCTGTAATGGCCTAGCTGTCGACGGGACACAAAACCCTAATTTTCATTTCGTGATAAGCAATGTCGCGTCTTTGTGCCGTTTTGGTGATACAGTGTTTCAGACATGTTAGTGAGAATTATATGTCACCAAGTCTGCTTACTAATTTTGTGTCTTGTTTTGCCATATTGTATTTCTCCTGCCGCAAGATCCCTAGTTCAGTATTTGGATGACACGAAAATGAACCAGTAACCTGACACGTTCAAAAAATAGTTAGTCCCCTATCACCGAACAATGCCAGTTACTCAACATTTGCGTCAGAAGAGATTTCTGATGTCGTTATTTCCCGAAGTTGAAATTTTTTTCCCATGTATATATGTATCCTAGATGACAGTATCAACGAGTCACAAATAGAATCGTTCACTTCATACAAATAGCTGGGTGTAACACTGTAGGGATACGTAATGGAACGAAAACAAGATTTTTGGTCCTGGCGGAGGTTCGAGTCCTCCCTCGGGCATCGGTGTGTGTGTTTGTCCTTAGGATAATTTAGGTTAAGTAGTGTGTAAGCTTAGGAGCTCATGACCTTCGCAGTTAAGTCCCATAAGATTTCACATTTTTTTTTTTTTTTTTTTTTTTTTGATAACATGATTCAGTTGCAGGTGAAGCATCTGTCGGACTTCGGGTCATTCGAAGAATATAAGAACATACAGTTAATCTACAAAAGAGATTACTTACAAATCGCTCATGCGACCCATTCTAGAATATTACTTAAATGTGTGGAAATCTTACCACATAGGACTAACAGAGAATATTATACGTGTACAGAGAAGGTAGCACGAATGGTCACAGGTTGTTTGACCCGTGAGAGAGCGTCACAGTGATGGTGAGAAAAGTGAACTGGTGGTCGCTTCGAGATAGTCACACACTATCTCGAAAGAGCCTACTTACAGAGTGTCAAGAAATAGCTTTAAACGATAAGTCCAGGAATATACTACATGCTCTACACTTACAGGGATCGTGAGGACAATATTACACTACTGGCCATTAAAATTGCTACACCAAGACGAAACGCAGATGATAAACGGGTTTTCATTGGACAAATATATTATACTAGAACTGACATGTGATTACATTTTCACGCAATTTGGATGCATAGCTCCTGAGAAATCAGTACCCAGAAAACCACCTCTGCCCGTAATAACGGCCTTGATACACCTGGGCATTCAGTCAAACAGAGCTTTGATGGCGTGTACAGGTACGGCTGCCCATGCAGCTTCAACACGATATCACGGTTCATCAAGGGTAGTGACTGGCGTATTGTGACGAGCCAGTTGCTCGGCCACCATTGACCAGACGTTTTCAATTGGTAAGAGATCTGGAGAACGTGCTGGCCAGGGCAGCAGTCGAATATTTTGCCCGCATCTCGTGGTCGTGCGGTAGCGTTCTCGCTTCCCACGCCCCGGTTCCCGGATTCGATTCCCGGCGGGGTTAGGGATTTTCTCTGCCTCGTGATGGCTGGGTGTTGTGTGATGTCCTTAGGTTAGTTAGGTTTAAGTAGTTCTAAGTTCTAGGGGACTGATGACCATAGATGTTAAGTCCCATAGTGCTCAGAGCCATTTGAACCATTTGAGTCGAATATTTTCTGTATCCAGGAAGGCCCGTACAGGACCTGCAACATGCGGTTGTGCATTGTCCTGCTGAAATGTAGGGTTTCGCAGGGATCGAATGAAGGGTAGAGCCACGGGTCGTAACACATCTGAAATGTAACATCCACTGTTCAAAGTGCCGTCAATGCGAACAAGAGGTGACCGAGACGTGTAACCAATGGCACCCCATACCATCACGCCGGGTGATACGCCAGTATGGCGATGACGAATACACGCTTCCAATGTGCGTTCACCGCGATGTCGCCAAACACGGATGCGACCATCATGATACTGTAAACAGAACCTGAATTCATCCGAAAAAAAGACATTTTGCCATTCGTGCACCCAGGTTCGTCGTTGAGTACACCATCGGAGGCGCTCCTGTCTGTGTTGCAGCGTCAAGGGTAACCGCAGCCATGGTCTCCGAGCTGATAGTCCATGCTTCTGCAAACGTCGTCGAACTGTTCGTGCAGATGGTTGTCGTCTTGCAAACGCCCCCATCTGTTGACTCAGGGATCGAGACGTCGCTGCACGATCCGTTACAGCCATGCGGATAAGATGCCTGTCATCTCGACTGCTAGTGATACGAGGCCGTTGGGATCCAGCACGGCGTTCCTTATTACCCTCCTGAACCCACCGATTCCATATTCTGCTAACTGTCACTGGATCTCGACCAAAGTGAGCCGCATACGATACGATAAACCCCAATCCCGATAGGCCACAATCCGACCTTGATCAAAGTCGGAAACTTGATGGTACGCATTTCTCCTCCTTACACGAGGCATCACAACAATGTTTCACCAGGCAACGCCGGTCAACTGCTGTTTGTGAATGAGAAATCGGTAGGAAACTTTCCTCATCGCAGCACGTTGTAGGTGTCGCCACTGCCGCCAACCTTGTGTGAATGCTTTGAAAAGCTAATCATTCGCATATCACATCATCTTCTTCCTGTCTGTTAAATTCCGCGTCTGTAACACGTCATCTTCGTGGTGTAGCAATTTCAATGGCCGGTAGTGTAGATCAATTGCAGCGCTCAAATGCCATTTGAACATTATGGAAAGGGAAGAAGCAGAAATAAGTGGTTCAACGGGCAGTACGCGCTGCCATGCGCTTCACACTGGTTTTTAAAGTATGGGTGCAATGTAGATATTGTCTAAAATATTTCTACAATGCCTCGTGTACATTTATCATCGATCAAAACTCTTGGTTCGAATCGCATTAGTCCGCAGCTCGTGGTCGTGCGGTAGCGTTCTCGCTTCCCGCGCCCGGGTTCCCGGGCTCAATTCCCGGCGGGGTCAATGATTTTCTCTGCCTCGTGATGACTGGGTGTTGTGTGATGTCCTTAGGTTAGTTAGGTTTAAGTAGTTCTAAGTTCTAGGGGATTGATGACCATAGATGTCAAGTCCCATAGTGCTCAGAGCCATTTTGAATCACATGTAGGAAACAGCTCAAGATCAGCACACTAGATAAGTCATGTGGTTTCACCACGGAGCGACGTTTCGTTCTTGTTTTTAATGGCTTCTAGAAAGAGATATGGGCACGAACATCGAATAGGCGTAACAGGCTTGTATTTACACCTTTATCCAAGAAGACAGATGACTTATAGCATAAAAAATTGCCGAAGAATGCCGAGTGGGTGTTGATGAAACCTCCGTCTGTCATTCAAAACAAACTGAACTAACACAAGCGTTGTACACGATGGGTTCCCAAGAGCTTGTTGTTCATCACAAACATTAGAGGCTTAACGTTTGAAAACAACCTAAAAACCCTAGTTGATGCTTTTATGGACGGGGTTTTAACATAGAATGCGGCAAAGCTACATCATTTTGAGCTAGAGCCTTTGCGTCAAAGCATGGAGAGGGGACACACTGAACTGTCTGTCCGTAACAAATACAAAACGAAAACATAGGCTGGTAAGGTCGCATTAACCATCCATTCGGGTGGCCATGGTCCGATTTTCTGCGATTTTTAGAGGAGCAACGCGCTGTCAACGGCGTATGCTATTCAGGCATAGCTGAGAACAAAGTGAAGCTGCCGCTGAAGAGGAAATGTCTGGTATGGCAGAGGAGAGGAGTGCCGGTTCTTCAAGTCAACACTCGACCACATACGGAACAATCGAACCTGGAAACTGTTGACAAGGTGGGTTGGAAGCTCCTGCCTCATTCTCTTTACAGACCCTGACCTCGTGCCCTCGCATTCTTATCTGTTTCGTTCGGTGAGGAAGCTTTACGTGGTATCAAGTTGTAACCTCCCCGCAGATAAAAATGATTAATAACCTCCCAATAAAGCCTGTGACTCATATATAACCTTTCAATAATTATCTGACTGTGAATCTAAACTGGTAAATTTGGACGTCAGCAGTGCTGCGTCATGGCCCTGAAAGTTCATACTGAATAAATTGAAAATTCTTACGTCAATGAATTCGCCCGATAACGCGTGTATATCTGCTCCTATAAGAAATTTTTCTGGCACAGCCCAGTGCAATGCTGGCCGATAGATTTATCATGTATAAAAAGAAACAACTGATTTTTCTTTACAATAATCGGCATGACCATGGATTGGAGAAATTAGTAAATTCTTTAAATTGAGATGAATGATTGTCAAAAGTTAATTTTTATAAGAAAGATTATTATTAAGAGATTTTTTAAAAACATTTACACGGGACATGATATAACAATAGTACACATGTGCGAGGCTGCTTTTACCTTATACTACATCGCTCAGGCACCGCCATTGCTGCCCACGACTGGCCCAGCCAACTCGATACACCAGACTACTGGCTTCAACTTACTCCTACTGCCACACAGTTCCTACTGCAGCCAACACTGCTCTCTGGTCTCAGATTCTCTTATAGCTTACATATCGCAGGCAGCGCGTGAGCAATCCATAGAAATTACATCTGCTCGAGTGCGCTAGCAATATATTCCTTAGTCATAGTCCTCTTACAAAGTTCAACGGCAACGAAGAAGAAAAGAATTCTTAACTCGCTTCGAGATCGACGCAAAGAGTTCTTCGCTGTTGGGATAAGAAGACTCTTAATAGAATGGGACAAGTGAATAGAAGTTGGTCGGGATTACGTCAAAATAATTAAGAATGTTTTGATTTCGTGAACAATTTATACTATTCAGCAAATTATCTGCTTAATACTTTAAGTACCATACTCGTAATAATCCGTTGTCTTCAATGTTGGAAACAATGTTTTACCCGTAATATTACGGGTACACCATCTTAGTGAGGACTGCGATGCCCAGAGTCATCACTAATACGCTGTGCCCGTAATACGAGTGGCGTTCAATAAGTAAGGCAACACATTTTTTTTTCTGAAAGCAGGTTGGTTTACTCAGGATTCCAGTACATCATATTATTCCCCTTTCTTTTGACAGCAAAACCATATTTTCAACATAATCTCCATTCAATGCAACGGCCTTACCTCATCTTACTGGTGAGGGGGGGGGGGGGGCGGGGGCTGTATGTCCACGTGGTACCACTCTACTGCTCGATGTCGGAGCCAACATCTTGCTGCGTCAATAGCCTCCCCATCATCCGCATACTGCTTCCCGTGGAGGGCACCCTTCATTGGGCCGAACAGGTAGTAGTCGGAAGGTGGGAGGTCCGGACTGTAGGGTGGATGAGGGAGAACAGTTCATCAAGTATTGTGAGCTTCTCTAGGGTATGCAGACTTGTGTGCAGCCTTTCATTGTCACGGAGAAGAGAAATGCGTTTGCATTTTTGTGGCAACGCTGAAGTCGTTTCTTGCGCATCCTGAGAGTTGCAGAATATTCAGACTTGATCGTTGCATCATAAGGGAGGACATCAAACAGAATAACCCCTTCAGAGTCACAGAAGACCGCCGCTGTGACTTCACTGGCTGAGGGTGCGGCTTTGAATTTATATTCGGAGATGGTGAGGCACCACTCCATGGATTGTCAATTTGTTTCCAGTTCGAAGTGATGAACACGTGTTCCATCGCCTGTGATGACATTCGATAAAAATTTTCATGATCAGCCTCGAAGCGTAATTCTGCATCGATAGTCTTTCGCGGGTCTTTATGGTCTTCTGTTCGGTGGCGATGAACACGCCTTTGACTTCCCCAACTGGTGGACGACTGTGTCAGCACTACCAGCAGAGACATCCATTCGAGCTGCTAACTGTTAAATTATGATCCGTCTATCACTCTGAATGAGTGTGTCCACATGTTCCAAGTGTCACTTCTGCATGCGGGCGGCTGGTAAGCGGGAAATCGGACAAGTTTGCGCGATCGATTGTGTTGCGATGATGACAGACTTCTCGCCTATCGACTCATCGTGCTTTTGTTCACTGCCAGGTCTCCGTAGACATTCTGCAAGCGCCAAAATAAAGTCTCTCTGCTTGGAACGCATTCCGTTACAGACGCCATTTTGAAGGTCACGTATAGCACCGTCAACTATCGGAACTTCAGGAAAGTAAAGGGGCAAAGCGGGAATATTCCATTATGTCCCATGAAAAATTACGTTTTTTTCAACCGAAATTGCCTGGGAAAAAAAAAGTTGCATTCTGTTTTCAAAGCCCCTGGAATTGCGGATGTGGCTTTCTTTCCGATATTGAAGACAACTTTATATTATGAGGGTGACACTCCAAGTGTTAATTATTGAATGGTCCTCGTATAAGCAAACAGCCCCTGCTTCTGGAATAAGCCTCGTATACACCGACCTCGACCGGAACTGATCCCATGGACGTTGACACGGCGGGGCGGAGCTAGACTCCTGCGCGCGCACCTGTTTACACAGCGGCGTTTGCCGTCCCCGGCGCCGGCCCTTGTTTGTTAACGCAGCGGTGAGATTGTCAGGGGTGGGTCGTAGCCACCCCCGCTATCAGCAAGTGGCCCCGCAGTCCCGTCACGACCGCTCGGCCAGCGGACGTGCGCAGTCGCCGCCGGACTGCACATTCACCAGCCCCAGCCCACGCTCAGTGTCTGCCATTCACCAGAGCACCACGTCCCGATTCTCGCGTTCTGCAGCCTCAGATACGCTCCTGACTGAAGGCATTCGAGGCAAGCTTCGTGACGAGGCGACTGGACTTCAACTTACGGACACTAACATTGCACGTATTTGTGTAAAGGGGTGGACAGGAAGAAACTCTGGGTTTAATGAATATGAGCGGCTTTCGTAAGCACTTAATCATGCTCAAATGGTTTAAATGGCTCTGAACACTATGGGACTTAACTTCTGAGGTCATCAATCCCCTAGAACTTAGAACTACTTAAACCTAACTAATCTAAGGATATCACACATATCTAGTCCGAGGCAGGATTCGAACCTGCGACCGTAGCGGTCGCACGGTTCCAGACTGTAGCGCCTAGAACCGCTCGGCCACCCTGGACGGCGCACTTCATCTGATCTGATGGAAGTATTTACAGTAACGCATACGTTGAAGCTAGATTTCTAAATGACTAACCTTTTTTTCATATAGAAAAACTTGCACTAATCAGCCACAGTACCTCCCTGCCAAAAATGCCATACGGTCATTTACTTTAATTTCATGTCTACTGTAAACACTCCGAAAGTTTTTATACGGATAACTTTATTACGTTTTACATTACTGGCCAGTTTCGGCCTTTGGCCCGTTTCAAATGCACTTGCGTCTTTGAAACGTGTGCCGTATAATTAAAAACTATTCAGTGATGCGTACGAAGGATGAGATCTAGGGAACAGAGAGCTAAATTGTTTCAAAGTATTCTCCAAGAAAAAAAAAATCACACACCACGAAGGAATTATCCGAATGGGACAGAAATCGGTAAATGTGATGTACATGCACAGACAAACAAATGATTACAGTTTCAGAAAAATTGGATGATTTACTCAAGAGAGAGCTTCAGAAACTGGGCAAGTCAATAACGCGTTGGTCCACCTTTGGCCTTTATGCGTGCAGTTGTTTGGCAAGGGACCGATGACCGTCGCAGTCTGGTCCCTTTAACCCCCACAAACCAACCAACCAGTTGTTTGGCTTGGTATCGAGTGGTATAGCTATTGGATCTCCTCCTGCGGAATATTCAGCCAACTTAGGTCTAACTGGTGCGTTATATTGTCAAAATCGCGAGGTGATTGGAGTGCCCGGTCCATGATGCTCCAAACGTCCTCAGTCAGACAGAGACCCGGTGACCCTGTTGCCAAGTTAGGGCGCGCCGTGCGCGGGCGAGCATTATCTTGCTGAAACATAAGCCCAGGATTTGCATCAAGGACACAGAACATCGTCGACATACCACTGTGCTGTAAGGGTGCCTCTGATGTTCCTGCTATGATGTGAAATGTGTTGTTGTGTCGCACACAGACCAACACTCACAAACGGCTCGTAGTGAAATTGCGTGCTTATGGAATATCGTCTCAGATATGTGACTGGATTTGCGATTTCCTGTCAGAGAGGTCACAGTTCGTAGTAATTGATGGAAAGGCATCGAGTAAAACAGAAGTGATTTCTGGCGTTCCCTAAGGTAGTGTTATAGGCCCTTTGCTGTTCCTTACCTATATAAACGATTTGGGAGACAATCTGAGCAGCCGTCTTGGGTTGTTTGCAGATGACCCTGTCGTTTATCGACTAATAAAGTCATCAGAAGATCAAAACAAACTGCAAGACGATTTAGAAAAAAATATCTGAATGGTGCTAAAAGTGGCAGTTGATCCTAAATAACGAAAAGTGTGAGGTCATTCACATGAGTGCTAAAAGGAACTCGTTAAACTTCGGTTACACGATAAATCAGTCTAATCTAAAAGCCGTAAATTCAACTAAATACATAGGTATTACAATTACGAACAACTTAAATTGGAAAGAACACATAGAAAATGTTGTGGGGAAGGCTAACCAAAGGCTGCGTTTTATTGAGAGGACACTTAGAAAATGTAACAGACCTACTAAAGAGACTGCCTACACTACGATTGTCCGACCTCTTTTAGAATACTGCGGCGCGGTGTGGGATCCTTACCAGGTAGTACATCGAGACGGAGTACATCGAAAAAGTTCAGAGAAAGGCAGCACTTTTTGTAATATCGCGAAATATGTGAGAGAGAGTCACAGGGTTTGGGATGGAAATCATTAAAAGAAAGGCGTTTTTCGTTACGACGGAATCTTCTCGTGAAATTCCAGTCACCAGCTTTCTCCTCCAGATGCGAAAATGTTTTTTTGACACCGACCTACATAGGGAGGAACGATCACCACGATAAAATAAAGGAAATCAGACCTCCTACGGAGAGATATATGTGTTCATTCTTTCCGCGTGCTATAAGAGATTGGAATAATAGATAACTGTGAAGGTGGTTCGATGAACCCTCTGCCAGGCACTTAGATGTGATCTGCATAGTATCCATGTAGATGTAGATGTAGAACACTCCTGTCTGTCACGGTGTATGGCGGCCAACAGTCAGGTTGGTTTCCCACCGCTGTCTGGGGCGACTCCAGACACGACTTCGCTGCTCATCGGGGCTCATTCCGAAGCGGAACTCATCATTGAGGACAATTCTATTCCAGTCAAAGAGATTCCAGGCCAAAGACTTGTCTGGAAATACCCCAGAGAGTGGTGGAATACCAATGTGATTGCCGCCTGTCATACAGCCCGACAGTCAGAAATGATGAATTTACTGCACGGCGGTACGTCGCTAGTATTCTTCGACCCGTTTTGTTGCCTTTCATGGCAAGCCATCCTGGGGCTGCATTTCAGCAAGATAATGGCCGCCCGCACACGGCGAGCCGGCCGGAGTGGCCGAGCGGTTCTGGGCGCTACAGTCTGGAATCGCGCAACCACTACGGTCGCAGGTTCGAATCCTGCCTCGGGCATGGATGTGTGTGATGTCCTTAGGTTAGTTAGGTTTAAGTAGTTCTACATTCTAGGGGACTGATGACCTCTGATGTCCCATAGTGCTCAGAGCCATTTGAACCGTTTGGAAGCAAGACTGTAATTTATCTTGGACGTTATTTAACCTTTTCTTGCAATTAATTTTAGCGCAAGGCGTTGCATTACATTAAACCACCGTTAATATATTAACTGATGATACTACTGTTACTTAAGAAGTTAATGGAACTTCGTTAGCCCGCATCTCGTGGTCGTGCGGTAGCGTTCTCGCTCCCCACGCCCGGGTTCCCGGGTTCGATTCCCAGCGGGGTCAGGGATTTTCTCTGCCTCGTGATGGCTGGGTGTTGTGTGCTGTCCTTAGGTTAGTTAGGTTTAAGTAGTTCTAAGTTCTAGGGGACTGATGACCATAGATGTTAAGTCCCATAGTGCTCAGAGCCATTTGAACCATTTTTTTTTTTGAACTTCGTTAACTAAATTTAATGTTTAATAAATACAACAGCGATCTTGCAGTGGCTGTCTATAATGCCCGTAGTGCACTGTACACACTCTGACCGCCTGCAAAATTTGTTGTTTGCAATGCACTCGTATCGGGTACGTCTCAGTGTGTTTTACTATACCATCTGCATTAGGTGCTATGATATGAAGAGTGTTGTTCAACAACTGAAACTGCTTATCTATTTCTTTGTATTGCGATCAAGACAGTAAAATTTATATTGAACAATAGAAAAATATTGAAACAAGACACGAAAGTCACAGCTTTCTAAAATTGTTTGCACTTATATAACAAAGATACACGTCATACTTCCAAACATACAACACAACAAACTGTAACCAACACAAGAAAATGTAAAAAGGCATTCGAAGACTTCAGTATACGTATTGTACTACAAGTAACATACTAAACAATAATATAAAAAAGACGTAGTGTTAACCTTATATAAACTAAAGGCCAAGACTACAATCCTTGGCAAATGTGAGATACGGGTTCCCTTTCGAAATGAAACCTCAAAGGCATAGTGCAGTAATTCAGATGCGCAGCAAGCGGAATTTCTGTGAAGTTTGGAAGGTAGGAGAAGAGGTACTGGCGGAAGAGAAGCTGTGAGAAGGGGTCGCGACTCGCGCTTGGGTAGCTCAGTCGGTAGAGCACTTGCCCGCAAAAGGCACAGGTCCTGAGTTCGAGTCTCGGTCCGGCACACAGTTCTAATCTGCCTGGAAGTTTCAAACGGAAATGAAGTTCCTGTGTTGTTCTCTACCAGACAGATGGAATGATGAAGATATAAAACAAGAATGAGTACATAACATCTGGTTAAGGAACAAGTGATGCAGTACGATTCAGCGAGGAAGGGGAAAGTAGGAAGACCTCGAACAACAAGGACGAAAGTACGAATCCACAGGAGATGCACACAACCCGCTAAGTGTAGGAAAAGTGGATGCTCGCAGCAACTTTTTGTTTTTTTGTTTTTGTTCGCGTACTGTTCAATCAGAATACAAATGAAACTGACATCATGAGGAAAAGCTATGATATCAACAGAAATTTGTCTAAAATGGAAGTAATGTCTCATATTATTGAAGAGCAAAGCTACGATATAAACAGAAATTCGTCTAAAATGAATGTTATGTCCCATATAATTGAAGAGCAAGTTAGGAGGCAATATTTAAAATGAACTGCTGCATTTGCAATAAGGGCTCCATTCGCCAGAAATTTTTTTCCTCTCAGTAAAACTCAATACTCTCTTCAGAGGTACTGTTATTTTTGCAATGTAAAACTCGGTGCATTAAACAGACAGAACAGTACTTTCCCTGGAGCATAACGAATGCAGCTAATCCGAATAAAACAAGCAAACTCTCATTGAGCAGTAGCCGGCGTACCCGGCTTCGCTCAGGGAGTCAGAGATTCGTCGAGTCGTAACGGAATGCTTCGTTTGTTAGGTTGTAGTACGAGTATTAACATGTACTCGTCCGCGCTTCTCTTAGAGAGGTTTTTTATGTTTGGCACTCTTATAAGATTTGTGCCGCTATTCCTGATTCTTTAATCCGTTCATTTCGTTGTTCTTCGGTTTATCTGCTTCTCAGGATGCCCATTGTTCTTTGGGAACGTACTTCGCGCTCTTCGTCTGTTTCGTTTTTCCGCTGTTCGTTTTGTTTTTCGACGTTCTGAACTGGCTTCAAAAGCGGTTCAGAAACGGCAAGATCTCCTCCTCTTTTACGTTTGAGCATTGTCTAAGATATAAATCAAATCAACATTTTATTAACAATTGTACTAAGTACACTACACACACGTTTCACACTTTATTTTCGTATAAATGAAAAGTGCTAGTTTGATTTTGTTCTGCAATATTACTTTTATTGTGTTAACCGGTTTTCGGCTTCCAAGACCATCTTCAGATATGACCTTGTAATCGGAAAGCCGAGTAATACAATAAAATTAATACTGTAAAACAAAAGGAAACTAGCCCTTTTCATTTATTATTACGTTGTTCTAACAAGAACTGACGGAGGATCCAGCTAACATGACTTTATTTTCGATTTACATTCAGGCACTGTATCACTTTGCATACATTCACCGTTTGTTTTTACTCACTCACTGCACAAAGTTTTCGGCTGACCCTTCGCCACAGATAAGAAGCTGACGTTCGAAGAAACGACAGGTCTTCCTTTATATATCCCTACCAAAAGATACACTCATCAGTTGCGAATTCCAGAACATACGAAAAAGGCTTTAAATGGTCCATAATGTTCCAGGACCTCCACAACGTTCGAGAGTGTTCTGGAATGTTCCACAATAATCTGGGATGTTCCCGAACATCCCGGATCACTGTGGAACCTTCCGAAACATTCCGGAATGTTACCGAATGCTCTCGAATACTCTCAAGTGTTCTGGAATATCCTAGAATACTCTCAAATGTTCTGGAATGTTCTCGAACACTTCAGAATGTTCTAGAATGTTCTAGAAATTTCTACAGGGCGAAACTTCCCAGCCACTATAGCTTCAAAGGCGCACCTTCAAGTAAAAATGAGATCCTTCTTAATGGATAGGGGATAGAGGGCTACTATAGCACAAAACTCCCTTGATCGTACCGGGACTCGTTTCTGCTTTTTAGCCGCAAGCATATTGTGTACTTAATTTTATGACATATATTGATTATCACAATGCAATGTGGTTGTGCGCTGCGCTTATCCACTTTATCAGGGACAACGTATTTTTATTAGAGGCTGGCAGCAATAGTGTCTCTCATGTCATGGGGAAGCAATTTCTGCCGTCCACATCCTCTAGCATATGCTAACAAATACGAGAGAAATACTTCTGAAATTAATCTTCAAGAGTTTGAGTTTGTTATTTAGCTCTGAACAAACTATATCGGAGAGGCTTCTGCTGAGCTTTCCTTCCTACCGGCTGCCGTGCAAGGATTTCAATATCACTGAAGGACAGAAAACCGCTCTTCCTCACAAACGATCGCAGACGAAAGAATTTATATTTTGCGATTATTCATATTTTGCTGTAATTCATATTTAGGAAAGATAATATTCACTGCGCAAAAGCACACCATAAGAACAGTGCTCATCCACGCCAATGTACACAACTGTTCAAGCGGTTAGATATTTTAAATACAGCATCACAGTGAACACATTGCGTTAGTAATTTGTTGCATATAATTAATTACTGTTTTGGTGAAACAACAAGGGAAACAATGACGATACTAGCAGAATACTTAAATTTCAGTAAAGTTTGTCAAAACCGAATTTACCTTAGAAGGGGGGGAATATTTCTGTTAGCAAAATCTTCGATCATTTAGCAAATGACACAAACAGTCAGGCAGATAGCAACGCTAAATATAAAAACGAGGCGAAAACGTTTCTTATACGAAACCACTTATATTATGTAGAACAGTTTTTATGTAGTGGCTTTTTATTTAGAATTTTTTTTGTTGAAGTCGAGGAAATGACCTGCACATTAAGTTATCTAAAAAGACGACTTCTAACTGCTAAAATGTATATTTATTCAACCACATGTTTCGTTTTATTCATTTGAAATATCATAAGTGGTACAGAATTGAACTTGTTTAATATTTTTGTTCTGAGTCATCTCAAAACAGTTTATTTTTTAAGCTATTGAAGTATGAATTTTACTTCCTGCATTTTGAGACTGAGACAAAGAAGACCGCAGTTACGAATATTTGGGAGGCGATGTCCAGTTTCAATAATCGTCTGATAATCGGGTACCCAGTCGGAACTAAGGATTTACTCTAAACAGATTTTTTTAATACGTTTCATTTACAGCTCAATTCTTATGAGCCAGATCGGGACAGAAGGATCTCCAGTTGGGAATATTAGAGAGAAGATAACCAGTTTGCTTTTTCTTTTTTTGAGTCATCAGTCTTCTGACTGGTTTGATGCGGTCCACTACGAATACCTCTCCTGTGCCAACCTCTTCATCTCAGAGTAACACTTTCAACCGATGTCCTCAGTTATTTGCTGGATTTATTCTAATCTCTGTCTCCTAAAGTTTTTACCGTCTACAGGTCCCTCAAGTACCATGGAAGTCATTCCCTCATGTCTTAACAGATGTCCTACCATCCTGTCCCTTTTTCTTATGAATGTTTCCCGTATACTCCTTTCCTCGCCGATTCTGCGACGAACCTCCTCATTCCTTACCTCATCAGTCCACCTAATTCTCAACATTCTTCTATAGCACCACATGTCAAATGCTTCGATTCGCTCATGTCTTGGTTTTCCCGTAGTCCACGTCTCGTTACCATCCGAACGTACATTCTCAGAAATTCCTTACTCAAATAAAGGTCTATGTTCGATACTAGTAGACTTGTCTTGGCAAGAAATTCCTTTTTTTACCAATACCAGTCTGCTTGTTACGCCCTCCTTGCTCCACCTGTCATGAGTTATTTTGCTGCCTAGGTAGCAGATTTCTGTAACTTCGTCTATTTCGTGATCATCAATTTTGATGTTATGTTTGCACTGTTATAATTTATGCTACTTCTCATCAGTTTCGTCTTTCTTTGATTTACTCTGTCTTATCACTGATATTCTCTCATCTTGAATTTTAATACCACTCTTGAACCTTTCTTTTATTTCCATCACTGCTTCTTCGACATACAGATTGAACAGGAGGAGCGAAAGACTGCATCTCTGTCATACACCCTTTTTAATCAAAAATGGTTCAAATGGCTCTGAGCACTATGGGACTTAACATCTGAGGTCATCAGTCCCCTAGATCTTAGTACTACTTAAACCTAACTAACCAAAGAACATCACACACATCCATGCCCGAGGCAGGATTCGAACCTGCGACCGTAGCGGTCACGCGGTTCCAGACTGAAGCGCCTAGAACGGCTCGGTCACACCGGCCGGCCTTTTTAATCCATACAATTCGTACTTGGTCTTCCCTTCTTATTGTTTCCTCTTGTTTCTTGTACATATTGTACATTACCCGTCTTTCCCTATAGCTTACCCATATTTTTATCAGGGTTTCGAACATCTTGCACCATTTTACACTGTCGAACACTTTTTCCAGGACGACAAAACCTATGTACGTTGTTCTATTATCAACCGCAATGTCAGAACTGCCCCTCTGGTGTCTTTACCTTTCCTAAGGCGAAGTTTATCATAATCTAACAGATTCTTAATTTTCTTTTCCATTCTTCTGTAAACTATTCTTGTCAGCAACTTGCTGATTGTGCGAAAATTGTCGCACTTGTCTGCCTTTGCAATCCTAGGAACTGTGTGGATGATATTTCCCCGAAAGTCTAAAGGCATATCATTTTGTTGCCACTGTCCCCAGTAATTTTAGAAATTCCGGTGGAATGTTATCTATCTCTTGTGCCAAATTTCATTTTAAGTCTTTCAAAGCTCTTCTAAATTTTGATTCCAATACTGAATCCCTGGTCTCTTTCCTATCGACTCCTGTTTCTTCTTCCATCATGACGTCCTCCTGCTCCACTATTTCTTCTGCATTTACAATGTAATTTCCAGTGCACTCTTATTGTTATCGCTCTGTATTTAATTTCGCCGAAGGTTGTTTTGATTTTTCTATATGCTGTGTTCGCCCTTCCGACAATCATTTCGTATTCGATTCCTTCACATATTTCATGTAGCCATTTCGCCTTAGCTTCCGTGCACTTCAAAAAAAATGATTCAAATGGCTCTGAGCACTATGGGACTTAACATCTATGGTCATCAGTCCCCTAGAACTTAGAACTACTTAAACCTAACTAACCTAAGGACAGCACACAACACCCAGCCATCACGAGGCAGAGAAAATCCCTGACCCCGCCGGGAATCGAACCCGGGAACCCGGGCGTGGGAAGCGAGAACGCTACCGCACGACCACGAGATGCGGGCTCCGTGCACTTCCTTTTTATTTCATTCCAAAGTGACTTGTATATCTGAATTTCCCTGTACAATTTTGTACTCCCTTCTTTCGCCGTTCAGCTGAAGTATTTCTTCCGGTACCCATGGTTTCTTCGCAAACACTCTCTTTAACCTTTCTTTTCTTTCCAACGTCAGTGACTGGCCTTTTAGATATGTCCATTCCTCTTCAAATGTACTGCCTACTGAGTATTGCAGCACCTACAGCCTCAGATAAGTTCAAACGTATTTCATCATTCCGTATCCACTTCTTTGCCCTTCGACTCTTCCTGACTAGACGCTTAAACTTGAGCCTACTATTCCTCGTTACGAAATTGTGATCTCAAACTACCCCTGCGTACACCTTACATTTCAATATCTGATTTCAGAATGTCTAGCGAACCATCATGTAATTAGATCAAATCTTCCTATACCTCCGGATTTTTTTTTTTCAAGTACACCTCCTTCTCTTGTGATTCTTGGACCGAATATTCGCTATTAGCATCTAAAATTTATTGCAGAACTCAATTAGTCTTTCTCCTCTCTCGTTCCTAGTACCAATTCCATATTCTCCTGTTGCCGTTTCTTCTGCTCCCTCTCCTACAAACGAATTCATGTCCCCCGCAGCTATTAGATTTTCATCTCCCTTTACGAACTGAATTACTCATTCAATATCACCATATAATTTCTCTATTTATTTATCTTCTGCTTGCGACGTCGGCATGTATATCTGAACTATTATTGTAGGTGTTGGTTTTCTGTAGATTCTAATGAGAACAACCATTCTATTGAACTGTTCACAATAACTCACTCTCTGTCATATCCTCCTACTCATAATGAATCCGGCACCCGTTGTATAATTTTACGCTGGTGTTGCTATTACCATATACTTGTCTTTTTTCTATTTCACTTCACCGACGCCCATCATATCTAGTTTACACCTTAGCACTTTTATTTTCAGATTTTATAGCTTCCCTACCACTTCCAACTTCTGGCTTTCGTTGGTTATTCAACATTTTTCTCATGATCACCAACCCGTTGGCAGTGCCTTCCCAGGTTTCCGATTGGGGAAATAGTCCTGTATTTTTGGGCAATGGATGATCATCATGACATTTCTTCAATGACAGGCCACATGTCCTGTGGATAAACGTTTGCTTTCTGCATCGTCATGCCACTGATCACCGCTGAGTCTTCCGCCTTTTAGATTCACTTTCTCAACCTAAGAGCAAGGGAATTCCCTGACTCTTTGTCCGCTCCTCCGCCCTCTTTGACAAGGTTATTTGCAGAATGAAGGTGACTTCATATGCCGGAAGTCTTCGACCGCCTTTGCTAATGATTTTCATCCTTTCTCTCTCCTTTCTCCTTTCTTTGACGGAACTTCCTGATACTCAGCGGGAGGGGTGAGGGCAAAGTGGACATGGGTCGCAACCGAGGCCTAGCCACCGTGTCAGGTTCCTTCCATCCATGAACTAGGAAAACGGAGGGAATATGGGAGAGGAGTGCTGAGAACATCTATGATTTATTTATTTTCTTTTTTAATATCATTATTAATGCCACCGACAATACCAAGAAATCGGTGTCGCATGGAGGGGTGCATGACAAGTCTCATAGTGTTTTGTAGAAGAACGTTCCAATGGTTAGATAGCAACCGGTTCTAAGAGCGGAAAAGGCGTGGATGAACTTCTCATTGCAGTAACATCTCAACTCTGGGGTGGGTTGAAAGGGGCACTACAAAGTAAATTGGAAAAAATTGTCCGTTTTTGGGGCTGCGGACAACTGCACAGCGGCGTTCATTAAGGAAGTGTCAAAAATGAAGGATATTTCTCTCGCCTTCAGCAAACAAGTCGTGAACTGCAATTCCACTAATATACTTCATGGCGTTCGTTTTCGTTTGCTAGAA
This sequence comes from Schistocerca americana, assembly GCF_021461395.2. Taxonomy (NCBI): domain Eukaryota; kingdom Metazoa; phylum Arthropoda; class Insecta; order Orthoptera; family Acrididae; genus Schistocerca; species Schistocerca americana. Next base: position 613,112,597 of record NC_060119.1, on the reverse strand, counting down.
ATATCCCGAGCCCAGAAAGAGGAACAGTTGAGGAAGTATCTGACGAGGAGTTGTACAGGTGATTAGGGCCAGCATCCCTCGCACCAAGAACCTGATACCTGTCGCGCACACCGATCGGCCGAGGACACGCCAGTTGACGTGGGGATGCTTCCCCTCAGCCACATTCTGACACCTGTGCTGCAGAATAAAGTCATAGATCGCCTTCGTGGATGTCAAGCACGTTGGCAGATAAATCTTCCTACCTTTTTAATATTTCTATTTACGGCTGAAATCACCGATGCTGTAACCGCTCTATGATCACTGATTCCCTGTCCTGCGTTGTTTCAAATAGTTCGGGTCTGTTTGTCACCAGAAGGACTAATATGTTATCGCCCGAGTCGGTTCTGTGTTTGACTGCTCCAGGTAGTTTTCAGATAATGCACTTCAAGAAATTTCACTGGATTCTTTGTCCCTGCCACCCGTTATGAACGTTTGAGTCTCCCAGTCTATATCTGGTAAATCAAAATCTCCACCCAAAACTATAACATGGTCGGGAAATCTACTCGAAATATTTTCCAAATTTTCCTTCAGGTGTTCTGCCACAACAGCTGCTGAGCCAGGGGGCCTATAGAGACATCCAGTTACTATGTTTGACCCTGCTTTAACCGTGAACTTCACCCAAATTATTTCAGATTTCGAATCTCCGTCAATTTCCTTCGATATTATTGCACTTTTTATCGCTATAAACGCGCCACCCACTTCACTGTCCAGCCTGTCTCTGCGGTATACATTCCAATCTGAGTTTAGTATTTCATTACTGTTTAAATCTGGTTTCAGTCAACTTTCTGTCCCTAGTACTATCTCGGCATTGTGACCGTTTATTAATGAGAGTAGTTCTGGGACCTTTCTATAGACGCTCCTGCAGTTTACTATTACCACATTAATATTGTCGTTCTCTGTTGCATTTTGCCTACTGCTACCTTGTCGCGTCTCAGGAGGCGTCTTGTCGGGCCTAGGGAGGGAATTTCCTTGTAGCCGCTTCCTGCATGTAGTGCACGCCTAACCTATTCAGGGGGGGACCCTACATTTCTCCACCCGATAGCGGAGGTCGAGAAATTCGCACCCCAGATCTCTGCAGAATCGTCTGAGCCTCTGGTTTAAGCCTTCCACTCGGCTGCAAACCATAGGACCGCGATCGATTCTGGGAACGAAACTACAAATAGTTAGCTCAGATTCCACCCCGCGAGCGAGGCTTTCCGCCTTCACCAACTCCGCCAACCACCTGTGTGAACTGAGGATGACCTCTGAATCCAGACGGCAGGAGTCATTAGTGCCGACATGAGCAACAATTTGTAGTAGGGTGCACCCAGTGCTCTCTATCGCCGCCGGCAGGGCCTCCTCCACATCTCGCATGAGACCCCCCGGCAAGCAGACAGAGTGAACACTGGCCTTCTTCCACGACCTTTCCGCTATTTCCCTAAGAGGCTCCATCACCCGCCTAACACTGGAGCTCCCAATCACTAATAAATCCCTCAGCCCGTGTGCGTGCTCGGACCTTGCTGAAGGAGCGGCCACATGTCCACTCACAGGCACAGCGGGCCACGGTGCCACACGGCCAGCCTCCACATTGACCCTCTGCCTCGTGCGCCGCGAACGACGCTGAACTCGCCACTCCGCTTGGGGAGAGTGTGACCCAACCGCGTCCGGTACCCGCGAAGATGCCTCGACAGCAGGGACCATGGGTAAAGCATATAACACCTGGGGTGTACCATGCAACGCACCAGACTCCCGACTGCCGCTACACTCCGAGGCAGCAGCCTGAAGACGGCTGACCGCGGCCATCAACACGTTCAGCTGTTCGCGAACAGTGGCCAGCTCCTCCTGCGTCCGTACACAGCAGTCACACATCCTATCCATCCTAAGAAATCAACAATTTACTGTAGAGAGTTAAGTAATAAACTTTTAACTAGCCTGCTAATTCACTAAAGGCGCCTGGTAGCTGACTAAACTCTGGTTACTATACACTTCTTGTTGGAAACAATGAAAATAGGCACTAACTGTCTCTGGACTGTATCCAAAACAAACACGAAAACTATGGAACACTACTACTAGTACTCGAAAATTAAAGCGTCCTAAAAGCAAAAACACACGGAAAAATAAGTAACAAGTACGAAAAACACAGGTAATACTTAAATTTACATAGCTTGCTGCACAGGATAGTTTCTCTGTCGAAGTTACTAGTTTTGCTCCCATAGTGCTCAGCGCCATTTTACTAGTTTTGCTGCGTCCTGGTTGGCTGGCGCCCTCTACTTGAGACGGCCGCGGCTCGCGAGGTGAGTCTCGGTCGGGGGCAGAGACGGATACTCGGTCGCGGCAGTGACAGAGGGAGCACAGCGCACGGGTCATCGCGACTAGTCAGTCGGCACTTGGCGCACTGCGAGCACGCACGGTGTTGACAATCCAGCGCCTGGGTCTGGCGGAGAGCGGAGCTGGAGTGCGGAAGCAGTCACCGGTCAACACAGGCTCTGTTTGAGAGTCGTGTCTGTCTCAATTCCTGTGGAGAGCGCGGGGTGCATGTCAACAGCGAGCTCTTGGACTGTCTTCAAATGGCGAGCCATTTTGTGGTGTAACTTTTAGACGTGATTCCTCTGTGTAGCCACTTTGATTTTCGCTAGTCATTCCTTAAACCACTTGGGCGTGCGTCCGGGATACTTGGTAAATGCAAGTCCACGTAACTGCGCTGTGCCCTGGTTCCGTTGCATTTATCTTGAATTAAAAGTGAGGCCGATATTCGGCGATTCCTTTTTTTATTATTACAGTTAAATGTTAAGTAGTCAATTTCATGGATCAAAGTTTATTCTCTGTATAAAACTGCAGCCGCTTATTTAAATAGTAACTACAAACCTCTTCCATGTTGGCAACTAAAGCAGTAACAATTTTGCCCCGTCAAACGGTACTGGTGTTTAAGTTTGTGCGCAGATCATCTTATTATTATCACCTTGAGCTAGTTGTGGCTTATAAGTTTATCAAGAAGAAATTTCACGTCATTCTAGATTGTTTAATGAACTATTGTTTTAATAGTAACTGCGGTTGCCACACTATAACGTTTAATATCTCTTCCTGTATTTGGCGCTACCCAGCGCTTGGCTGTTGGTTTTTGTGCTTCAGTGACTGTGTGTTAATACTGGTTTTGTGTGTTCTAGAAGCCGTTATTGCTGTTCGCAGGCCGTCCTGGCTGTTGTCACTTGAGCTCTCGAGCACGGAATTCAGACGCGCGGCCGATCTGAACGCCAAACGTCGATCATGTGCTGATTGCTGTGTAGATCTTTCAGGCTATCATAAAATCATATTTCCGAATGTTTTCCATAATAGTTAATGCACGTACTTATGAGATCTTGCTGTTTGTGTATTTTTGAAACCCAATAGCTTCTACAAATTGTTATTTTTTCGTATTCACAAGGTCTGATAACTGACTTAATTTCACAACTAGTCAGTTCATATCTGCAGTTATATTTGTGTCAAGTGATTTTTTACTAATTTAAAGTTGGAGACTCAAGGCTGTTTTTCTTTAAAATTTTTTTGAATTATTCTCATTGCTTTTATGCAACTGAATAATCGGTGTAGATCACCGCAATTTGCAAAGGCTAAGTACTCATTGTGTTGTTACCAGTGCTCTGTTTTTATTAACGAGGTGAAAATAAATTTTTGTATCTTCAAATAGGGTCAGCACTCCACTCCAGCAGCCCATGTGCCGTGCTTACCAATCCTATACCTTACCAGTTAGATCGGGGAAAACCACGTACTGTGCAGTCCATTTAAGCCGTGCAGCTAACAGCCGGATAAAGATCTTTGTGTCGCTGTCGCTGTGCCGCATCAAGGGGTGGTAATCGCATATCCGTATGATACCCTGAGGCTTGTGGCTGTCAGGGAGGAGCCCATCGAGAAAACTGTATGGGATCTGCACTAGAGGTGACATAAGGTCCCGAAAAATTTGCGTCCACGCAGATGCCGTTAGGGGACGAAACGTCCTATAAAACTCCAGTGGGCTGTCAGGTCCAGACGACTTGTTCGATGACCCGCTTGGATAGCATCATGGACTTCGTACTCCGTGATGTCAGCAAGCAGATCCATAGTTGCAGCCCCAGGAAGCGACCTAAAGGAGAGTTGGAGAGACTGCTGTATTGTTGGCAGGGTGGTGATAATGATGTGCAGACTACAGCATAACATAATGTGCATGGAGGGCAGAACCTATATCGCGATGTGTATCTAAGCGCCGCCTGTCATCAGTTGGAAGAACATTAATTAAAGAGATCCGGTGGTGGCACCGTTCCGTTATCACATGATACGTAGATGGACACTCCTGCACCAAGCCATCGTGAAAGCCCTGACTATAGCTCCTTCTGGATGACATCGAGAGGAGGACGTGACCTGTGCTTTGGCACGATTCACCATCGCCTGGCGCTCTGGCGAAAACGGCGTCAAAGTAAATTCCTTGAGAAAGGTGAAATAGAAATCCTGGGTTCGTCGCGGCCAGGCCGCGACTTATCTTCTGTAATCAATCATGGCCTTGCAGAGAGCAGGGTTTCCGCAGAACACCCATCAAGAGCGGGCAGACTGACATGCATCATGGCGTTGACGACAAGCTGTCCAGGTGGTCTCTATGAGCTCCCAGTAGTCGGATGAAGTAAGATGAACCGTGTTGTTTCCATGATCTTCGGCCTTGCCACACCCTTTGGTGGCAGAGATTGACGGCACAGATATACGCATCATGGTCAGAGAATGCAGCGGGCCACACTTCAGCAGCCTGCACACGGCTGACAATATCGTGGGAGACATAAATACGATCGAGGCGACTGGAAGAATGGCTAGTGAAAGACGTAAACACTGGACGATCACCATGAACGTGCTCCCAAGAAACCACAGGGTTGAGATGCAGGAGAATAGCCGCTAGCGCCGCGCACGGAGAGTGACGGGGCCGTTAGTCTTTGGGCGCCTGGGTGGAGATGAAATCGCAACCTGCTGACTCAGAAAGAGAGGCGTGACTGCCTCGAAGAAGAAATTGGAACGTTCGCCGTGGTGACCCGTACCAGATGGCGCATAACATTGATATCCTGACGCCACTAAACGTGAGAGCCGTACCTCTGGCACCAGAGAGATAGGCGACTGTATCAGCTAGGATACCATCACGTAATAGGATCGCCACCCCACTACCAGTAGGAGAAGCATGGGAGACACATGCCGATAAGCAATGGTAGCACAAATGTTGCAACATGCACCTCCTGAGGGAGGGCAACGTCAGCATCTACAGCGTACAGCATCTCATGCAGTAAAGCCAGTTTGTGCCGTGCACGAATGGTTTTGACATTGACTGTGGCTATGTGATAATTTTGAAAAGCTGCCATCGCCAGGAGGATGGGCTATTCAAACGTGGAGGAAGCACCAAGAGCTTCCTATAAGGGCCCCTACGGAAGGGCACTTTACTGTGATGGGGAGGGAGACGACCTCACCAAGGGGGTCCATCGCTCTTCATACCTCCAGAACGTTCACCCTCAGCTCTGACGTCGTCGGCCCAGGAGACTGACCCGTTCGGTTCAGTGGAACACTGAGGTGTGTCAATTATTAGCGCCAGACACAGAAAGAGATGAAGCTGTATTAGACGCAGGCGGGAGAAGGTCGGTGACCATAGGTTGATGCTGATTGGAGACGGAGACGGAAAAGTCGTCGAGACGTCAGGTGCCTGGGCGTCAGTGCATCAGGAGGGGGGTCGTCATCCTGTACACACATCCGATGGAGGCAGTCATGAGAAGGGGTACGGTGTTGCTTCTTCCGTTTCCTCGGCGACTGTCGCTTCCAAACGGGATGATTAGCTTCTGTCGTCCGACATATGGCCATACGGCAGAAATGCGGAGATCGGTACAGCTCCATGTTCGACTACCGTGTGGTCGGGGCAGACGGCTTTCGTCTGCTGACGGCCGTCGTCCGTTGGTACTGCCTCCGGCAGAACGTCCATCGCGTTGTCAAGAGGAGTCGATGCCGGTGTCGACTGATTCAGAGTGGACGTAGCAGCCAACCCCGCCGCGGACGCGAAGGCAATACAATAGGCGTCGCAGGGAGAGCGACGTTTCCGATTGGAGTCTGAACTAGTCTTCGCCGGAGATATAGAGAACGTACGTGGCCTTCCTGGTTACAACCTGAACAACTGGGCAGCTGGCCATCGTACATGACGACACCCCTGCAGCGGGCTGTTACTAAATAGGAAGGCGCGTGTTTCCTCATTTCAAGTTGATCTGACGGACACCATTGAAGGCACGGTATGTTTCGAACGTCTTCCAAGTTTCAGCAACCTGACTAACGACTTTGCCGTAACATTTCAACGCGGCCACTACAACGTCCGACGGTAGCTCAAATGGGAGATCGAACTCAAAGTTCGGAGACAGAAACCGGGGTGATCAGCCACAACTCCTAGATGGCCATTAAAGCATCGGAACTTGAGATCACTAGTATGGCTCCGCACAACGGCAGCGCACAGCTCTTCATTTGTCACTTTTTTGTACACAGTGGTACTAAAGATCGAAAAATGACTTCCGAGAACGTCTTTCCTCCCGTGTAAATCGTTCAGCTTCATATGCCTTTCATCACTGATGAACCAAAAGAAGCGATAGTTTAATCGTGACGTGGAGATAGGAAAACGCGATGATGGTCGGTGAATTCATCCGAAGACAAGCTACTACGCGGAAGTGAACAAACGCTGCTTTTGCTAGCAAGCAGCACAACAGGAGAGACTCAAAAATGGCGTGCTCGCCTCACCACTGCCGAAAGCAGACTGAGATCACGGTTTCTTACAAGCTCCCAAAAACGGCATAATTAGCAAATTATTTATGTAAAAAGTGTGAAAGAAGGTTGTTTACAATGCTGTTATTGCACTCTGGTACATGGGAATGCACAAACACGATAAAATTACAACAAACACTATAGAACAAATTGAAACCACTGTTAGATTTGTTCTGAACTGAAGCTGACACATATGCGCTGCATAAAAAATATATATTAGGATCACGTAAAGCGCTGAAATATAGCTTCTGAGATATTGTCGGCTGTCTTCAATCACACTTACAAAAAGGAACTTAAGGCAGCGTCTCTGCTGCATTATGGGTTATTGGACTACCGTCCTACCGTTGTCCTATCCTCTGTGCCAAGGGCTATCGGACGGACGGCAATATTAGAGGGCACGGGGTATTCGTCCTGCACTCTCTGCCGTCACCGTAATTTTCGAAATAGATGCTGCTACTTTCCTTCAAGTGCCCTTGTTCTTGAGAAACATTTATCTTGAATCTCTTGCAGAGTGAATAGTTCAAAGTGTCTTGAAAAAGTGTAGGTTACTCGTGTACATAAGAATGTAAAAAAGAACAGATACACAAAATATAATATCCTTAATGTTCGTCTGATGTTCTAAGGTCGGTTATTATGGGTTTGCTAGAGAAACAAAAGGTCCCTTCCAGGAACCTGAATGGATCTAGAAAGCGCAGCTCGTGGAATTCGCAACTCGCTCTTTTCATACACGATATGAAGGAAGCATGGAGGCAGAAAATTTCCAAAACTGTTGGACGCAGTATCACACTGTAGGTCGGCCGCTATGGCCGAGCGGTTCTAGGCACTTCTGTCCGGAACCGCGTTGCTGCTACGGTCGCAGATTCGAATCCTTCCTCGGGCATGGATGTGTGTGCTGTCCTTAGGTTAATTAGGTTTGAGTAGTTTCTAAGTCTAGGGGACTGATGACCTCAGATGTTAAGTTCCGAAGCGCTTAGAGCCATTTGAACCATATTTTGACTGTGAATGAATGTTTACCTTAATATGTGACATTTACTGAGGCATATACGCAAATAGTTAATTGAGCAAAGCTTACTGTGTGCAACAAGAAGACAGTCATTGAACACGGTAAGTCAGCTGCTGTTGCTGTTCTGTTTTTGTTTTCTGCCAATGCTCATTATGGCCATTTGGTTATGATCATGCTTATTTTTATGTCGGGTATCAAGTGTAAGTAAAGACTGAGTTCTGTGGCATCCGGCAACAGAAGATCCTGGCCTTGTGCGTTAAAAGACCCGTGTGGCAGCTAAGTGAATTATATTAATACGATCACAATTAGGATTAGCTTGATTGAGACAACAACCAAATACAATCGGTTTCCGATAGTGGTCGTGAACCCACTTAGAGAGGAATAACCGTCTGACTGCTATCTGGCTGGATTCTAGCGTGTAAACCACGATTTTGCCATTTGTTTGTAATACATTGTATCGAAGGGTTTTGAGGCCAGCGTGTTTCGAGAATATAATTGCTTTTATCAGAGGTGGGTTGCATTATTTAGTAGCACCAAAATTCTTCTCCAAAACCTTAGTTCTATGTATTTGCTAAGTCTAGAATCCGCAGGGTGTCGAATAGTGTCCAAGCAGCTGAACTGCAGATAAGGGCAGGTAAGATTACAGGTCGAGAAAGTGCGGAGGCTGACTAAGCTGCCACTGCGCAGGTAAGTTACAAAGAGGACCTGCCACACATCTCTTTAAATCTACCGCTTACCGTACAACACGGTCCAAGGGGTCCAGTACGTTATAAGTTAGGGTTTGTCATTCCGCAGAGAGGATGTTACAAAGTAGTACATCGGCTAGGGAACGTTACAGACTGAATGTTAGAAGACCTCTTAGTCGCTACAGACTCTGCAGGGAGACTTTCTAACACTTCAGACAAACATTGCTCACTGACATTACCGGCGACAAGAGGAAGTAAGCGAACACCCAAATGCACATGAGTGGTCTCAGTACCTAAACCTGCTATAATCCATGCGACCGACAATGGTCCATATGTAGTTTATATGGAACGTCTGGATAAAAACATACGTCACCTACATCCTATAGCTCTAGGGAAAATTTTGCATCTTTCCTTACTTGAACTGAAGAATTATATAATTAATAAATCTTTTGTAGGGAAAACCACACGCCCTTCCTATCCGCATCCTTAGCTGAGACTGACATGGCGATCGGATGGTCCCGATGGGCCACTTGTGGTCTGAAGACGGAGTGCTTTTTATCGTGAAAACCAAAGTTTTCACTTCGCTGCTCATGACAAAGCTTACATAGTTATCAGGGCGCAAGTGGGAATGGTGCTAAACATGTGGATGAGCCTTTTCAGACAAACATTGCTCACTGACCTTACCGGCGACAAGAGGAAGTAAGCGAACACCCGATTGTACATGAGTAGTCTCAGTACTTAAACCTGCTATAACCCACGCAGTATGCAGTCACTTCTCTAAGTCAGAATCCACATGTGACTGGTGTTAGGTTAACAATTTCGTAAGTACCAAGTTCATGACAGCTACTAGTTCACCACAAATTAATCAGTAACATAATAAATGTTACAGAGATTGTCATTCAAAATAAGCGACGAAACAGTACTATGAATGATGACAATATCATGCTTCTCGTAACAGACACCTTTGATTCTCTCCCAGCCTAATTTATGAAGCCTATAAATGTATCGCAATGGAACGCAAGATCACCTAATTCTAACAGAGAAAGCTTACAACGGGAGCCTGATATAGTCCTGTTATGCGAAACGTGGTTCAAGTCTCAGCAAACTGTTTGCTTTAAAAATTATTTCGTAGTAGGGGAGGACCATCTCGATGGAAAAGGTGGCGTCGCTGAATTAGTAAAAAATGTGCTGCCGCATAAAAGATTACCGCTCAATGCAAGAAACAATGAAGTTGAATTAGTTGCTATGCAAATACAAGTTGCTCACAAAACGCTCGCAGTAGTCTCTGTGTACAAAGCTCCCCAATTTAGAATCTTGGAAGATGATTTGAGACTCCTAATAACCAGCTTCGGCCTCCAGTTGTAACAGGTGGTATCCTGAATTCCCATCATGTTGCATGGGGAGGGGATATGACCGACAGGAGTGGTAGGGCTTTGATAGATGTTATCGAAGACAATAACCTAGTGACAGTCACTGATGGAGCTCTCAGTATGATATCTACTCCCATCCGTTCTGGAATAGATATAACGCTTTGCACACCTCGTTTTACTGAACTTTCTAAGTCTCATGTTAAAACTGACTCAGTGGTATCAGATTCTAACACGTGTGCAGACTGGTTGCGCAAGGACGCATTGTGAGTGTTTTCGGAATTTGGTGTTGAACCTACAGCCTGAAGATAGGAAGATACCATCTCACACGTGCGGAGTTCAGAAGAGTGCAGCAGTACGGCCAGTGATGTAATCGGACAATGGCCTCAATGTCGCTTCCACTACATTCCCTGTAAAGGAAACGTTATCGCTAACAGAAATTAGTGTATGCGTTCAGGCATAACTATATGTTAGCAAAACATGAAAATCTTAGATCTTCGATATTAAGGTTTATTTTTACTCTAAATATGACTTCATGTCATAGCAATGTTAGCAAAATTATGTGCAGGATGGTGAAATATTGATACTGAGTTTTCACAACTGTGAAGCGAAATTCCTATTATAAGGTTCTTTGATGGTAAGATGGTTGATGACCATATCTGGGGGTCGATAAAAATACAAACAAATTAATTACAATTGGGGCCAGAGATATCAATTACGCTAAAATGCACAATGAAAATACCCAGGATTGAATGGTGGTCGGTAAAGAGCAATCAAAAAGAAGTACACAATTAAAACAATTCATAACTCTACAGTTATTAGGCCCAACAATCATGAATGTGTTTAACTACAGGTCATGGTTGAATGTACAAAAAAGCAGGAGAGAAGGAGGCGCCTGCAGTTCTGAGTGTCAACTGAATATCACTTGTTGGCATGGCGTGAGCGCGTATGTTTACTTTGTGTCGCGGCAGCAGTGGCGGCTGCCGTCGCGAGCTGTGAACCTGAGAATCTATTCTAAATCTCTCTCGACTGTTAAACACAAATCAGATACATTCGCTACATCTTCAGTGAAGCCGAGACCCTTAGTTATTCCCTAGCTAAGTTAATTGGCATGGTACACGCTATTTGGCTGGTATATCATGTACATCGTTGCCCTCAAATTGCTCGCAAGCGTTAACCGTCAGTGCTCAGTCCGATTATCCATAGTAGGAGACTTTGTAGTTTAACTCCTTCGGAGTTAACATGAGCATGTGAACAAGTGTTCACATAATGACTCTCACAATTGCCTCAGCACAATGCGAGTTGCCTTGCTCAAAATTCAAACGGCTCTGAGCACTATGGGACTTAACATCTGAGGTCATCAGTCCCCTAGAACTCAGAACTACTAACTAACCTAAGGACATCACACACATCCATGCCCGAGGCAGGGTTCGAACCTGCGACCGTAGCGGTCGCGCGGTCCCAGACTGAAGCGCCTAGAACCGCTCGGCTGCTCCGTCCTGCCCTTGCTCAAACATTCGACAATTTTCTGCAAGAGAAGAGCCAATTACTCTGTCTGCAATTTGCCTATATCAAAACTAGTGGCCACACACGTTTTCTTTCTGGCCAATCAGGCTGTTCGTACTTGCTATAAGTCCACCCACTAGATTTTTGTAGCCTATCACAGGCGTCGTTTCTTTCGTAGGTCAGAGTTTAACTTCTGCTACCTAGTACTGAGATAAACCACTTTTTCTTTCATGCAAGTTGTAAGACGTCGTGGTCTCCTGACCTTCATTGCTTACATATTCCGCCCTCACAATCAAATTCTGCACATCAAGACGCTTCATTTGAACCCAAACTCGTTAAGATAAAGTCAATGTTGTATGAATTCATGTAAACGATATGCAAATAACTAATAAATATCAAGTAAGCGCACCGGGGTTGAAATACTCTAGGCTGGAGTACACACATACATTCCAGACACGACGGTCACAGGAGCTTTTAGTTCGGGAGACGCAAACCGCAAAACGGGACGCCAGTCCCTTCAGAGGACGAGTCAACGCCAAACGCCGAGGTGACATTGTGTGGGAGTGGCCAGCCTACGCATTCTTTACAAATAGCACGCAGTTTCAGAGATTTTCACAGGGAGACAGCAAACGCCAAACGCCGATACTACAGATTTCCAGATTGGTCGCCTTAAACGGAACGCCATTCTCCCGTTTTAGAAGAGCAATGCTGATTGGCAGACGATATTTCTGACGTCTTGAGCTGAAGGAGTAATGGAAGAGACCGAAAGATATACCCCTTCACGTCTGGTGTGGAGAGGCGCCATTCCGTTGTCGCTCTTGGAGCGAGGAACAAGTCTCTCCTCAGAACTTCACTGGGAGAGCACCCCTGTCGAGAGCAAATCGAAGTGCGACTCTACATTAAGTCCTTGCGATTAAGCGTTGTTCACTGTGTTGGCCGACACACTTATTGTGCAATGTGAATGGAAAGAGTTATAGTTAAACGCCTGCTGTGGGTGTATTCCCGCGCCGGCATCCGCTATAATGACGAAGCTGACGTCTTAGCGAAGAAAGCTGCATGTAGAGGAACTGTTCTCAATATGAAATTATCGTACACAGACTGCTTACTTGAAGTCAAGAGCCACGGAAAACAGTAATGACAAAAGATGAGGAATGTCCCTAAAACAGAAAGTTGGATATTTTGCGGCTTTTTTTTTTTTCGTCAGTCTACTGACTGGTTTGATGCGGGCCGCCACAAAATCCTTTCCTGTGCTAACCTCTTCATCTCAGAGTAGCACTTGCAACCTACGTCCTCAATTGTTTGCTTGACGTATTCCAATCTCTGTCTTCCTCTACAGTTTCTGCCCTCTACAGCTCCCTCTAGTACCATGGAAGTCATTCCCTCATGTCTTAGCAGATGTCCTATCATCCTGTCCCTTCTCCTTATTGGTGTTTTCCACATATTCCTTTCCTCTCCGATTCTGCGTAGAACCTCCTCATTCCTTACCTTATCAGTCCACCTAATTTTCAACATTCGTCTATAGCACCACATCTCAAATGCTTCGATTCTCTTCTGTTCCGTTTTTCCCACAGTCCATGTTTCACTACCATACAATGCTGTACTCCAGACGTACATCCGTAGAAGTTTCTTCCTCAAATTAAGGCGGGTATTTGATATTAGTAGACTTCTCTTGGCCAGATATGCCTTTTTTGCCATAGCGAGTCTGCTTTTGATGTCCTCCTTGCTCCGTCCGTCATTGGTTATTTTACTGCCTAGGTAGCAGAATTCCTTAACTTCATTGACTTCGTGACCATCAATCCTGATGTTAAGTTTCTCGCTGTTCTCATTTCTACTACTTCTCATTACCTTCGTCTTTCTCCGATTTACTCTCAAACCATACTGTGTACTCATTAGACTGTTCATTCCGTTCAGCAGATCATTTAATTCTTCTTCACTTTCACTCAGGATAGCAATGTCATCAGCGAATCGTATCATTGATATCCTTTCACCTTGTATTTTAATTCCAAGCCTTGTCTTACACCCTTCTTAATACGAGCACTTCGTTCTTGATCGTCCACTCTTATTATTCCCTCTTGGTTGTTGTACGTATTGTATATAACCCTTCTCTCCCTATAGCTTACCCCTACTTTTTGCAGAATCTCGAACAGCTTACACCATTTTATATTGTCGAACGCTTTTTCCAGGTCGACAAATCCTATGAAAGTGTCTTGATATTTCTTTAGCCGTGCTTCCATTATTAGCCGTAACGTCAGAATTGCCTCTATCGTCCCTTTACTTTTCCTAAAGCCAAACTGATCGTCATCTAGCGCGTTCTCAATTTTCTTTTCCATTCTTCTGTATATTATTCTTGTAAGCAGCTTCGATGCATGAGCTGTTAAGCTGATTGTGCGATAATTCTCGCACTTGTCAGCTCTTGCTGTTTTCAGAATAGTGTGGATGATGCTTTTCCGAAAGTCAGGTGGCATATCGCCAGACTCATATATTCTACACACCAACGTGAATAGTCGTTTTGTTGTCACTTCCCCCAATGATTTTAGAAATTCTGATGGAATGTTATCTATCCCTTCTGCCTTACCGTAAGTCCTCCAAAGCTCTTTTAAATTCCGATTCTAATACTGGATCCCCTATATCTTCTAAATCGACTCCTATTTCTTCTTCTATCACATCAGACAAATCTTCACCCTCATAGAGGCTTTCAATGTATTCTTTCCACCTATCTGCTCTCTCCTCTGCATTTAACAGTGGAATTCCCGTTGCACTCTCAATGTTACCACCGTTGCTTTTAGTGTCACCAAAGGTTGTTTTGACTTCCCTGTATGCTGAGTCTGTCCTTCCGACAATCATATCTTTTTCGATGTCTTCACATTTTTCCTGCAGCCATTTCGTCTTAGCTTCCCTGCACTTCCTATTTACTTCATTCCTCAGCGACTTGTATTTCTGTATTCCTGATTTTCCCGGAACATGTTTGTACTTCCTCCTTTCATCAATGAACTGAAGTATTTCTTCTGTTACCCATGGTTTCTTCGCAGCTACCTTCTTTGTACCTATGTTTTCCTTCCCAACTTCTGTGATGGCCCTTTTTAGAGATGTCCATTCCTCTTCAACTGTACTGCCTACTGCACTATTCCTTATTGCTGTATCTATAGCGTTAGAGAACTTCAAACGTATCTCGTCATTCCTTAGTACTTCCGTATCCCACTTCTTTGCGTATTGATTCTTCCTGACTAATGTCTTGAACTTCAGCCTACTCTTCATCACTACTATATTGTGATCTGAGTCTATATCTGCTCCTGGGTACGCCTTACAATCCAGTATCTGATTTCGGAATCTCTGTCTGACCATGATGTAATCTAATTGAAATCTTCCCGTAACTCCCGGCCTTTTCCAAGTATACTTCCTCCTCTTGTGATTCTTGAACAGGGTATTCGCTATTACTAGCTGAAACTTCTTACAGAACTCAATTAGTCTTTCTCCTCTTTCATTCCTAGTCCCAAGCCCATATTTTCCTGTAAACCTTTCTTCTACTCCTTCCCATACAACTCCATTCCAATCGCCCATGACTATTAGATTTTCGTTGGTTGGTTGGTTGTTTCGGGGAAGGAGACCAGACAGCGAGGTCACCGGTCTCATCGGATTAGGGAAGGACGGGGAAGGAAGTCGGCCGTGCCCTTTGAAAGGAACCATCCCGGCATTTGCCTAGAGCGATTTAGGGAAATCACGGAAAACCTAAATCAGGATGGCCGGACGCGGGATTGAACCGTCGTCCTCCCGAATGTAGATTTTCGTCCCCCTTTACATACTGCATTACCCTTTCAATATCCTCATACACTTTCTCTATCTGTTCATCTTCAGCTTGCGACGTCGGCATGTATACCTGAACTATCGTTGTCGGTGTTGGTCTGCTGTCGATTCTGATTAGAACAACCCGGTCACTGAACTGTTCACAGTAACACACTTTAATGAAACTAAAAAAATTAAAAATAAACAGTTACCTTTTTTTATTTGTTTTTAGTTAATTTGCCTTTCTTTCTTTCTGTACGTACGAACTTTGTTGTAGAACCCCTTATTTACGTGTGGTAATAAAAATTCATTTAGACAGAATTAAGTACATTTAAAATTACGTGAACTTAGTCAACCCTCTCATGCTGACAAATTCATATTAACTGATTAAGAATAATTAATTGAGAATTAAATCCTTTACATAATTCGGCCTTGGCACACATTTTCTAAATGCAGTGTATTTTTTTTTTTTTTAATATTTACTGAATTCTTTCCCGGCGTTAGCTATGGAACACAAGACTGTCTCTATTAGCAGAAAATGGTTAAATATTGCCAAGCCGACGTTTAATTATCATTGATAAAACACACTTCACTATACATTTAAGTTATCTGAAAGAACCAAAATTGTTAAATTTCAACGTTAACTATCCGCCTATGAATGCACAAATGTGAAACTAGTAATAAATTCCGTCAGTCTCAGGATCGCTGTAAAAGAAAAACATTTACTTAATTCACTGCTAATTTTTATCTGCTCCCGATTTATGGGTTTGGTTAATTTTTCTTAGCGGAACAATTTTTTAAATGTGCCGCCGCTGCAAATCGTTCGGTCGCGGCACAGCCCAGCAACACCGCTAAAAATGCTGAAATTCTTTAAAGAAATATTATAGATGACATGGGCAAGCTAATTTACATTAGTAATACACACTTTTGATAAATTATAATGTATTAAACCACAACAATAATTCAAATTACATTAGTTTGTAATTTCTCCTCTAATGGCGGCTAAATCTAGCTACAGACAAAAGAAGTCTACCCATTCATAAAATGCTACGTCGCAGCTTCCTCTCTCTCTCAGCTCTCGAGGAAGACGACAAAGAATACACACTACGTGGTGCTTTTTATACTACTGCTGACCATTAACATCTCTTTGTAATCTTACAACATTATTTTCCTCTGTGGCTGAATTTTACATTTTTGTTATCGCAGATATTGACACATTTCGCAATTACATTATGAGTATAGAAATATTACAATCATAAATACATCGAGAATATTACTGCAGAAAATATTACAATAATAACGAATGTCCTTTACACAAAATTAAATAATATTTTTTGTTAAATAATTACAGTATATACAAATTGCTTCATAGCGGCGTATATAGTACAATCAAATTTTAGTTTATTAATAGTGTGAGTGTTGCCAGGGAACGTTACAACACCCTCTGCCCTACCTTCCTATTCATAACGAATCCTACACCTGTTATGCCATTTTCTGCTGCTGTTGATATTACCCGATACTCATCTGACCAGAAATCCTTGTCTTCCTTCCACTTCACTTCACTGACCCCTACTATATCTAGATTGAGCCTTTGCATTTCCCTTTTCAGATTTTCTAGTTTCCCTACCAAGCTCAAGCTTCTGACATTCGACGCCCCGACTCGTAGAAAGTTACCCTTTCGTTGATTATTCAATCTTTTTCTCATGGTAACCTCCCCCTTGGCAGTCCCCTCCCGGAGATCCGAATGGGGGACTACTCCGGAATCTTTTGCCAATGGAGAGATCATCATGACACTTCTTCAATTCCAGGCCACATGTCCTGTGGATACACGTGATGTGTCTTTAATGCAGTGGTTTCCATTGCCTTCTGCATCCTCATGTCGTTGATCATTGCTGATTCTTCCGCCTTTAGGGGCAATTTCCCAGCCCTAGGACAAGAGTGTGCCCTGAACCTCTATCCGCTCCTCCGCCCTCTTTGACAAGGCCGTTAGCAGAATGAGGCTGACTTCTTGTGCCGGAAGTCTCCGGCCGCCGATGCTGATTATTTATCAAAATTTAGGCAGAGGCGGGGATCGAACCCGGGACCGAAGACGTTTTGATTATGAATCAAAGACGCTACCCCTAGACCACGGGTTACGACATTACAGCCTGGAATTACTACAAGGCCGTGGTTTACGAGAACACATTTGCACAGATCTATGATTTCCACCATCATTCGACTCCGCTTTGACCATGCCTCGTTTCCTTTACAACTGTACTGAACCAACACTTACGATACCCTGCATTTGAGTGTGATTCGGAGTCAGAAGCTGATGTAAATCAAATTTTGTTTTCGTGTTCCAAATTTGACAATAAATGATCGAAAGTTCTGAGGGCTTTGATGAGTGCGGGTTACCTTCTCCCTCAATCAGCGTCTTCTCATTTGGTTTCTAGAGACATTCGTCTATATAAAATGACTAACAATTTTCTTAAGAGTATAGGGAAAGATCTCCAGGATTCACGTTTCCATGTATCTGTATTAAATGTAAGATATAGTATGAATTGATTTCATGAATATGTCTAGTTTACTTATCAGTCTATTGTTAAACATTTGTTGTGGTAAAAGCTGAGATTTCCGTTCCGTAAATATGCATTTTTGTTTTTTATTTGTACAGTTATGTATTCTGATTAAACACGAGTTCCCGATGGCTAAATTGAGTACAAACTCTGGAGGAAAAAAACAAACAAACACACAAACAGAAATGAAATAGGGCGGTGCTGTAATCGCATAGTGCAGTCGTCGGGACGTGTGCAGGCTGTCACGACATTGTCGGTCGGTCGGCCTATATGTTGGTGCGTGCGAAGGGGTCTTAGGGGCTTTTAGACTTCAAGCCTGCAACTTCGTGACAATGTCACTAATTAGGTCTCCATGGTAGGAAGGTACAAAGATATTCTCTGAGTTTCCGGTTCCGCGAGGCAATGGGATTCGAGTGTGCTTCGTGAGAAGCAGTGAACGGCGTGCTTGAAACACAGAACGAGCTCTAGTCTAGTCCGGCCGCTCTGCTGCTGTTCGTCGGCGAAGGTGGAGGGGGCGCAGCACTGTGGTAACATGCCGTACAGTTGTGTAGAAGCTGAGCACATTTACAGTCAGTCTGCGGGTCAACAGATATCGGGCAGTTAATGCGTAATGCCTGCCTGTTTTCTGCGTTTCGTAATGCTGGGGTCCAGGGGTTGATCTGGAGACTTCCACAGAATCTTTCAGGGTTTTAGAGCGTGTTTTCCGCGTTGAGATGTACCGTTTTCCTTTAATCATGAGATTCCCGATGAATCGTGCCGCCCATGGCGCCGGAGGTTCGAGTCCTCCCTCGGGCATGGGTGTGTGTGTGTGTGTGTCGTCCTTAGCTTAAGTTAGGTTAAGTTAGTTCAAGCAGTGTGTAAGTCTAGGGATCGATGACCTCAGCAGTTTCGTCCCTTAGAAATTCACACACATTTGAACATTTGAGATTCCCGGCCAATGAACTTCGTTCAATATTTTTCGAGATATATAGATTTTATTTTGCTTCGAGATTCCTCGTGCTGTAGCTTTTGAACCACGACTGTTGTACACTGATGTTATGTGTCCTTTGGTGGATTAACCATATACTTTTAGAATAATTATATGGTTCCTATTGAAATGTACTTAACAATTGGTCGAATAAGTGTTTTTAAGTTGCTCCTATCGCGGGTAAATTACTTTTCCTCAATATTCGCCTCAGTGAATTACAACCTGGCATCTACTTTTCCGACGATTTATTTTATGTAGTCATTGCACTTTACGTCGCTCCGGATGGTTACTCATAAAGGCCTT
Source organism: Schistocerca americana (assembly GCF_021461395.2). Classification (NCBI taxonomy): domain Eukaryota; kingdom Metazoa; phylum Arthropoda; class Insecta; order Orthoptera; family Acrididae; genus Schistocerca; species Schistocerca americana. Next base: position 613,093,620 of record NC_060119.1, on the reverse strand, counting down.
ATAGTTACCGTTCCCAGTGATTTCTCTTCAATAGTGTAATTCTGCGGTAGTGGATTTCTCCTCCTATACATGCGCAATATGTTAAATTTATTTACGTTTGGGCTCAACTGCCAGTCCCTGCACCATTCAGCAATCCTCTGCAGGTCATCTGCAGTTCGGAACAGTATTCTGGTGTTGCTACCTTTCTATACACAGTTGCGTTGTAAATAGATTCGTGGCGCTTCCGACGTTATCCACTAGATGAGAGTGCGAGTTTCCAGCTCTACATTTTATTTTCTAAACACAATAGGGATAGATCCATAAACTCGTGCATAGCTTGCGTACAGTAGTAGTGTATGTGCGCCAGGCCAAGTGTTGGCAGCAACGGGAAAGTTGTGGTTCGTGACACAAGAGAGCAGCGCCACCCGTAAAAAGAGGCGATAACGTAGGTTATGGTAGTGCTTTATTGATGCAGCAACGTCCCCAAGTACTGACGTTTTATGGTTATCTATATTACGTCGTAACTGAACATGTATTACTTTTAATTTTGTGAGGAATTATTATTACCACGGGAAAGAGAGAGACAAACATACTGTCATTTTTAAGCGTAATACATCCAGTCAAACGTGTGCAGCTGGTGACAGAAATGTGAAGGACAATGTGAATGTTCTCCGTGTACAGAAAAAAACAAATTGCGACTTGTGAACAGAATCAGCCAGTTGTAATAGTGTTCACCTATATCGTCTTCTAGCTCTGCTAAAGGAAAGATGAAAGTTCCACACCACCATTATTAACTAAATGGAAAATTAATAAGTACTAGTTGAGATATTTTGAGTGGCTGCTCTACGATGATGCAACAAAGCTTGCATCTTGCAAATTTAGTGAAGAGGTGCAAGCTAGTAACGTTGACAAAGAGGGGGCAAAAATGTTTTCTGCAGATTTTAAAAAATAATCATTTGTTTATATACTCAATGTAAAGTACACAATGGAAATGTTGCAGGGACATTAAATGTAATTGTGCTAGCACAGAATGGCAATTAACAACAGTGCAAACAATTCATTCATTTTATTGCTGATACATGAAACAAGAGCTCGTACACTTTAAAAAAACTCTGAAAACGTAAGCCTTCTAATTGAGGGTCCCACTGATAGATCTGCAATCGATCATGCAATTGTGTGTGTGTTAGACACATGGAGGCAAATGACGACATGTTAGTTGTAACAGAGCTACCAGACTCTGATTATTTCATAGCTTTAACGGATTACTTAGATAGGACCTAGACCCAAGTGAATACACGAAAATTGTTGTAATATAGGATTAGTTACTAATGGTCCTGGAAGTATGGTTGGGCACAAATCAGGATTGCTTTGCAAATGAAAGTTCTCCTCCCAAAACTAATTAGCATTCATACTCTTGCTCACCGCTTGCAATTAGCCATGTTAGATGCCTGTAGAGAATGTCAGCATCTCAAAACGTTTGACTCGGTGGTTACAAATATTTTATAATTCTATCTGGACCAACAAAAATACTTCAGGTGTTAAGAAAAACAGCACAAGTTCTAGCCAAAGAAATTCGTAAATTGAGTGATATTCACTCTGTCAGGTGGTTAGCCAGCAAAGAGAGCGCCATTCAAGCTCTCCTGCTGTCATGGAAACCTGTTGTGACAACCTTGAACAGGCAGTCCATGGAAATGACAACGACGCTGCTAAAGTTCAGGGTTTTCTGAAAAGTCTAAAATAATTTAAATTTGTTAGGCTTCCCTACTTACTCTTGTACTTCTATCGGAAATTTAATCCTTCTGGTCTGGTACTGCGTTCCTTAAAATCAAAATTGAACACTGCATCTCAGTTTTGGAAGACCTGCACTCTACTGTTGCTCCAAGTGAATAAAGGTTTTTGGAACAGGTATCCATTTCAGGAAAAATGATGTTCAGCTGACAAACATTCAAACTGTGGATCAAGAGTATCAGACTGTAAGAAGTAATTTAATAAAATAAGCAATGGTGTTCATCACAGGAATGCTGCAATCTGTCTCGTCAGATATTATTACCTCTGCACTTTTTTCACACCTTGGGCTGTCCTCACAGTGACAAAATTCTTCAATGTGGAAATAATCAGATGCTTCAGCAGATTTACAACGAACATTTAGTACAGGATTCCCCAATCTTCTTCAGGTTCTCACATTTTGCTCTGTTCTACCAGTTCCATGCAAGTGAGGTTTTAGCTGCCTCAACAGATTAAAATCTGCGTACAGGACTCGGCGGAAGACAGACACGCTGGAGGATTTGCTGATGATATCTGTGACTGGGTCTTCTCTGTTTGAGTTTTTCACAAACGTTGCCGTTGATAAGTGGTTCTTCCCTGCAGAAAGACAACGCATCACAAACATGAAGTGCTAGACCTCTAAACTATGGTACCGGTATGTAATTTATTATGTTTGCAATTTCTATGTAGAATCTTAGTATCCTAGTAAACAAATTTAATATGATGTTATGTACAAATATACTGTTCGAACAATTCGTAACACAAACTCTATGAGAGAGTAGGGCGTAATCATCTTGGCGTTGAAGCTCTTTTTTCCGTGTTTGCTTAACAATACGTATGTTTTTGGATAGGGTCCGCCTTTAGCAAAACACAATTTTGTTTTTTAACCCAGTCATGTTTCACTGCAGTTGCAGCACCTTCAGTGGGCTTTTATTTTTCATCCGTTAAAGATAAAGAATATTCTTTACTGTTTGTAACATGTGACTATTAGTTTTTAAATCGTAATTACATATATTTGTAAAAACATACAAATTATGAATTCATACCTTTTTACCACATGGTGTGGTTTTTCTGGTGTGTTGTGTTTCTACAGTGACTGTTTTGTTCCACAGTTTGTCATTTGAATCCACTTACACCTTAAAGTAGATAAATTGTTTAAGCAAAAATTGACAGTAATGAAGATGAGAAAAACCTCACTTACGTGGAACTGGTAGAACAGCGCAAAATGTGAGAACCTGAAGAATATTGGGGAATCTTGTAGAAAAATGTTCGTTGTAGATCTGCTGAAGCATCTGATTATTTCCACATTATGTAAATACACACACACACACACACACACACACACACACACACATATATATATATATATATATATATATATATATATAGAATTAATTTCAGGCATAGAAAATAATTTCAAATCGTAATTTTTGCTTAAACAATTTATTTACTTTAAGGTGTAAGTGGTTGCAGATGACAAACTGTGGAACAAAACAGTCACTGTAGAAATACAACACACCAGAAACCCACACCATGTGGTAAACAGGTATGAATTCATAATTTGTGTGTTTTTACAAATGTATGTAATTACGATTTAAAAACTAATAGTTACATGTTACAAACAGTAAAGAACATTCACTATCTTTAACAGATGAGAAATAGAAGCCCACTGAAGATGCTGCAACTGCAGTGAAACATGATTGGGTTTAAAATAAAACTGTGTTTTGCTAAAGGCGTACACTATCCAAAAACATACGTAAAGTGGGAGGTTTTTCTAATTGAGGTAAAAGGGTTGTGGCAATCAGTTGTTAAATGGCTAGTGGCTTTGGTATTGAAATTTCGTACCCAGCACTAGATCATTTACATAAATGTAAAAATAAAAAGTCAAATTTTCCTTGGTGTACCCCTAAAATTACATTCAAATCTGCCTATTTTGCTCCATTAAGAGCGACTTGATGTGTTCTGTCTGAAGGAGTCCTGGTTCCAGTAACAAACCTGTTCCTAGATGCCTTAAAGGTCCCTTAACACGTTCAAGTATTGTGCAATACATTGAATGAGATTGCAGAGCTTCAAAAATGTCGACCCTTGTTCAATGTACATTGATCCGACAGAACCTTATGACCGCCGATCTCCTGTCGATATAAGCCCGTCCAGACCCCATCAGAATCACTTAGCTAGGAATGACTGTTAGTCAGAGATACGTACGATGCATGTAGTATCAGTGAGCGTGCTTTGTGTAGAAGGCGGTCGATCTATCTGCGTAGGACCGAGGGCAGATCGTGATGGTCCGGAGGCACGAGCATTTCAGAAACTGCATGACTTGTCGGGTGCTCGAGAAGTGCTGTGATGAGTGTCTTCAACAGGTGGCGAAACCAATGTGAAACCTCGTCCAGGCGTCGTGTGGTTGGGTGGCCACCCATCATTACGGATGTAGGACGTCGTAGGCTGGACAGACTGGTAAAACAGGACAGTGGCGAACTGTGGCGGATCTAACATCAGACTTTAATGCCGGGCAGAGTACAAGTGTCTCTGAACACACAGTGCACCGTACACTACTAACAACGGGTCTCTGCAGCCGATGGCCCAGGCATGTGCCAGTGTTAACACCACGACATCGGCAGCTTCGACTGAAATGGACAAGTGACCATCCGCGCACTGGACGTTGGCGCACGTTGGGTGGTCTGATGAATCCCGATACTTTCTTCATCGTGCCAATGGGAGGACGAAAATCTCACATCTTCCTGTGGAATAGCTTCTTGACACCTGTACTGCGGGCCGAAGACAAACTGGCGGCGGTTCTGTTATGCTCTGGACAACGTTCACATGGGCATCCATGGGTCCAGTCGAGCTCATGCAAGGCACCATGATGACGGCCAAGGAGTATCGCAGGCTGTTTGCAGACTGCGTACACCTCTTCATGACGGTCACGCTCCTCGACGACAATGGCATTTTTCAGCAAGATAAAACGCCATGTCATTAGACCAGGAGGGTGATGGAGTGGTTCGAGGAACACAACAGTGAGTTCCAGTTGATGTGCTGGCTGCCCAACTCGAACACATCTGGGATGTGTTTGAACGCGGCGACTGAGCTCATCGCAGCCGGCCAATACAAAGAAATGTTTATTTTACTTTTAGTAGTTTTCAGAATTGGCAAACAAGATCAGGTCGCCTGCCCATGTTTCTTTTTCTTTTCTTTTCTTTTTCCTTGCAACAGTTGTCATATCAGCGACATAAGGTTATGCAAGCTTTCCATCAGTAACCATTCTTTTAGTTTGTTTGCAGCTGTTATTAGAGTGGAGAAACACATATAAAACAGCACGCATACATGATAAATTACACTGTTCACTTGTTTAATTTGTAATTAGTTCTGATTTATGAATCAGTGCTGAAGTGAATGAGCCCCTGGTCTATCTGAATGTTCACTCGAAGCTTTACAGCCTTACTTCGTCCGTCCTGCATAGTTTATTCTTGTGTTTTGAAAGACAAGCGGCAGTCTCGCAATATATATGAACTCCACATTGCCGAGAGCCGGTATGTTCGCTACGAAGGCAGAGTTCTAACTGACGTTTGTCGGGCATAAATGTTGCACAATAGTACTGTGCCGTTCTTGGCCTCGCACTTTCGGGAAATATATTGACGCAATAATGTTGCACAATTAATACTGAGCCTGTGAGGACTCCTTAAGCTCGTATTTTTTCACTGATCGACATTGAGGAACTTTGTCAAAAGCCATCTGAAGTCAAGCAACACTGCATGAATCTGAAAACCGATATCTACGGCATTCTGGATATCATGGCCAACGTAGAGAGCTGAATTTCCAAAAAATTCTGTTTGCGAAGTGCTTACTGATTTTTAAAGAGGAGATTTTCGTTGTGCTGTTTGACGCTTTCCCGCCGTAATAACTGCTTGAATACTCGTATCACGGGCGCTACCTCACGTAGTGTTGTGAAGTTTCACGATACTTCCATGAGACAGCTGCTAGTTGTCGTCAGGTGTTATTCATTTCTTGCTTCTCGGTTGTGCAGTGTACACAACACCAACCGTCGTAAGGCCCGTGAACCATCCAAATACTTCATAGTACGTAAGCAAAACATTTTCCACAGTTCTACAACAGACTGAGACAGGGATATAGGCCTATAATTATGTGCATCAGTCATACGACCCTTCTTGAAAACTGACTACATACACTGTAGACGGCGAACTGAAACTGTGATTTAAACTGGTAATTTATTTTGGTATAACACGTAGCCAGTCGCCTTTTTGAATTTTTGATATAGATTTATTTTCTGTGCCATTAAATAGTTTTCAAGCAGCAATAACTTCATCTTCAGATGGAGGTGTTAAAGGAACATTGTGTGGACCATGTACAGCTAGACGCTGTGGTCGTGGTGCTAGAGGAAGTAACCGAAATGTTGCTACCGCTAAAGAAAATTTTCTGAAACGAAAAAGTTATGTTTAGAATATTTACACTACACTGCTTCCTGGTATCTATGGTAAATTTGTTGCACGTTTTGTATGTTATACACACACATATACAGGCAGTATTTACTTGCACTTGGGTTCACACTTATTCACAGTAAGCAAATAGGACTCCTGAGATATCAGGAACTGCGCGGGGTGGCCATGCGGTTTTCGGCGCCATGTCACGGATAGCGCGGCCCCTCCCGCCGGAGGTTCGAGTCCTTCCTCGGGCATGGGTGCGTGTGTTGTTCTTAGCATAAGTTAGTTTAAGTAGCGTGTAAGTCTAGGGACCGATGATTGGTTCAAATGGCTCTGAGCACTATGGGACTTAACACCTTAGATCATCAGTACCCTAGAACTTAGAACTACTTAAACCTAACTAACCTAAGGACATCACAAACATCCATGCCCGAGGCAGGATTCGAACCTGCGACCGAAGCGGTCACGCTGTTCCAGACTGAAGCGCCTAGAACCGCATGGCCACACCGGCTGGCCTAGGGACCGATGACCTCAACAGTTTGGTCCCTTAGGAGTTCACACACATTTGAACATTCGCGGTATCAGGAACAAAGCCATCGATCGGCTTTATTGTATAGAATGCGGAATCCATCTCTCACGATACAGCTGCGTCGTGGTATCAGACAGAAGAAGGCGCTGCTCCGCCCTGTACTGGAATACGCCGCCGTGGTATGGAGTCAAGCCACCGGAACGCACTACCGAAGCTACAGAGAGTGCCGCACAGTACACTGCACCTGCCAAGGGCCCCTCCGATATCTCGTCTGCATGAAACGGTTGACGTCCAACGTCTAAGGCGCGTTTTAGACCGGCTATTTGCATCTTCTACGAGAAAACGTGGCGGTCGCACAACATGAAAATTTCTGCGCTAGGCCGAAAAGAATTATGCAGAATTCCAAGAAGAGCCGTCGCATATATGCACGTCGTAATGTTTCTGCTAATACTTTGTCGCAATGTGGTTTAAATATTGTGAAGATTCGGACGAAAGTATTTTCGTAGAAGCGTGCTGTGCTCACTAACAAAGGAAAAGTGTTGTTGTTGGCAGTGTTTTTGTACACGTTAATTGGTTGGTTGATTTGTGGGAGGGCACTAAACAGCGATATCATTGGTCGCACCGGATTAGGTAAGGATGGGGAAGCAAACCGGCCATGCTCCTTCAAGGGAACCATCCGTGCATTTCCTTGAAGCGATTTAGGGAAATCACGGAAGACCTAAATCAGGATGGCCAGACGCGAGTTTGAACCGCCGATATCCAGTGTGCTAACCATTGCGCCACCTCGCTCGGCATATGTATATGTTAAGATGAATTATAATCTAGATATCTGTGGCAGTGTCATCGAGAAGATTCACTAAAAATACTAAACTCTGCTGCACTTCTGGTGTAAAACCTATTTACTGACAGTAAGACACCAGTAATTATTATGCAGCCACAGCATCCTGGCTTCTTTCCTTTTTTCCACTGCTCTCTGACCCTTTCCGTTGAACCATTTCTGTTTCTTCTTTCTCTTTTTCCTGCACAGTGTTTTTTTTTCTGTTGCACCTGTTGCTACAGTCTTTATTCTTTCCCAAGCTTTCTCGACACTATTTACCTCCTCAGCCTCTTGCGAAGCTGTAAATCGGTTATTTATTTCAATCACATTCGTTCGATGTCTAAATTAGGTTTTGGTGTGGCTTTTGGTTGCTGAGTGAAACTGTAGAAGAACTGAAAGACACGCACAGATCTCTCAGGCACAGTGCCAGCAAAATGGGGCTTTTGATTAACCAGGAGAAAACAGAATATATGGAAATATGTCGAATCATAAACCCAAATCCTTACTTTGAAATTGACCAACATTCTGAATTCAGAAAAATGCTTCAGTTTAAGTACCTTGGAACACGTTTCAACAGAAAAATATCATAACAATGGATATAAATGAAAGAATAGCCTCAGGGTCAAGATGTCTGTACTCACTAAGCAACCCATTCAATAGCAAAGCTTTGTCAATCACCACAAAGATGAAGATATACAACACTATCGTCTGCCTCATAATACTGCACGGTTCAGAAAGCTAGACGCTCACAAAAAATGAAAGAGAAAAACTGAAAATTCCCGAAAGAAAAGTAATGAGAAAAAACTGGAGACCTGTGCTGGAGAATGGCGTATGGAGAATTCGAAAGAACAATGAAATTTATCAGCCAATGAAGCAACTCGCTATCATCCAGAAATTAAAAAGTAAGAGACTGCAATGGGCTGGACATGTGGCCAGAATGGAAAACAACAGGATCACCAACAAAGCATTTGGAGGAACTCTCCGGGCAACAAGACCATTGGGCCGACCTCGTACAAGATGGAAAGATGACATAGAGAAGGACATCGTAGCATTAGGAATTTCCGCAGGGTGGAGAGAGATTGCGAGAGATAGAAGGCGGTGGAAGCAGATAGTTGATGCAGCGCGTGGTCTACAGGGCCTGTGATCGCTGAGAAGGAGGAGGAGGAGGAGGAGGAGGAGGAGAAGAAGAAGAAGGCATCAGTACTTCAATGCAGAAATAAGTCGCAAAATATTCTGAACTTGCTGGCACATTAACGGACACTCAAGACTAGTTCTAGCCACACACGTGTGTTTAACCATTGCCGAAACTACAGTTCAATTACTTATGTCATAAAAGGATTTTCATAAAAGACGCCTGTGGTACGTTATTCGGAACTCGCCTTTCCCTATGATAAATCGGGGGGAGAGGGGGGGAGACAACTTGAAATTCACATCGACTCGTGTTAAAAGAAGAAATACTTTCGAATGGGGGTTCAATAGTTTTATATGCTTACATTAACGGTTAATGGAATGTGGTAGCGACTGACCGTCTTGTCCTGTGTGCTTGCACCAACACAGCACAGCAAGCACCTCGACAACGTGTCTTTTAATCGTTGCTGGCGGTCGGCGGGGGGGGGGGGGGGGGGGGTTGAGGGGGGGGGGGTAGAGGGGGGGGGGGGGTAGAGCGCTTTGTGCACCATCCCCATCCCCATCCGTTCCGTTCGGCTGCTGCGCACGACACCAATACACACACAGGACGCGCCAGCCGTTTGAAGCGATTGCTCTGCTCTCTGCTTCCAACCACAAGGCGCCGTCCCCGTGTCTGTCACACTGCAGATGGGAAGGGACGTGCGTGGCTTGCACTCGCAGCATCAGGTCTTTTGTGAGCTGCAGCGTAGCGCCCCTTTTTTTCTTTTCTTTTTTTTTAATGTAAGATTCGTGAGTTCCCTATTTAAAGCGCAAGTCTTCAGAATTATGTTTCACCGTTCTTTTCCCCTCCGAGGACAGCTCAATCACGTGCCACATACTCTTCCAAATGGTTCAAATGGCTCTGAGCGCTATGGGACTTACCAGCTGAGGTCATCAGTCCCCGAGTACTTAGAACTACTTAAACCTAACTAACCTAAGGACATCACACACATCCATGCCCGAGGCAGGATTCGAACCTGAGACCGTAGCGATCCGGCGGTTCCAGACTGAAGCGCCTAGAACCGCTCGGCCACACCGGCCTGAATTCACATGTTCTTTGACAGAACGAAGAAAGACAAGTAAAGAAATGGATGTAAGAAACGTACAAAGCGTAATTGGACAGCGTTATTTAGTTCGTTTCGCATATTTGTTCCCTGGCAGGAGGGGGTGGGGTGGTTTGGCCAGAGAAGGGTGGAGAGGTAGCAGCTCAGTGTGAAAATGTTACGTCGATGCCGTGGTTACGTCCTAAAACACACGAGTTGTAACAGACATGCGAAACAATAGTTCACTCACCTCCTGGTGTGATCCCAAGTAACTTCAGCTGTGCCAGCTGGAGCGAATCATTGCCGATTACTGTGTGCAAATTAATTGGAACACGGTCATATTTCATAAGGAATGAAGTTGGTTAGCTGTAACCAATTTTATTCGCTCAATTTCTGGACGCTTGCCTATTGTTGCCTCGACTACTACCAACAATTTGAGCTCCTCTCCAGCTCAGTTACTTCAGCTGAGTGTATGTGCAGCAACAGCTTTTGTCGTTTCTGTGTTCTCGGCAGGAAAGTTTTCTGAATGTGTTAAAATGTACATTTCACCTAAGAAGCGGCAAAAGTAGTTGCTCTTTATGCACACACATTCATGATTATGAGACGATGCCTCTGTTGCTGGTGTGGGGAAAGCTAGTGTTTCAATACTTATTAGAGCATATAGCGATACTGCCTCATTGTCTCCCAGGAAAATAGCCAGATGTGGACGAAAAACCACCCGCAGAACTGACAAATCTCTGCATAGGAACAGTAGAATTCATACTCAAAATCCACGTAATGAGCTTCAGAGAGATTTATTGCACGAAAGCCAACAAAGGCGTTGTCAACACGTATCTGGAAGAAAAAACGGTTGTCATGGGCCAAAATATATATCTTGGATCTTCTGTGACTGGAAAAGAGTAATTTCCAGTGAAGAGTCACATTTTATTATTCAAGATAACAGATCAAGGATTGTCAGGTGAAGCACCCATGAGACAGTGAGATCTGAGCATCTTGAACAGATTGTAAAATACCCCTTCAAAAAATGTTTTGAAGTTTCTTCATTGTAAGTGGCCCTGGGGCACTAGTTCCAGTTGATGGCATAATGAATTCAGTGAAATATATGGAAGTCCTTAAGCGCTGGATTGTGCTATTCCCACAAACCTATGGTTAAGTCCCATAGTGCTAGAGCCAGCCACAAACCTTTGCCCTGTGTCACACTTCTAAAGCAGTCAAGATATTCATGGAAGAAAACAACACTAAAATGCTCAGTGGTCCTGTAATTCGTCAGACTGAAATCTTATTGAGAATTTGTGGAATATTGTGAAAAGACGTCTAGGTAAAACGGACTGTGCAACAGAAGAATGCATGTTAGTAAATGTGGCGCAAAAAGTGGTTCCAACGACTACAAACTACGAAACGTTTTCTCTAACCTGGTCGAATCTAAGACACAACCTGTTCAGAAGCTCACTCAAGCAAAAGAACACACCAGTTATTAATATTAAGTTCCTAATTATATTGTACATATACTAATAAATGTGCACGATTAAAGTTTGATCGTGTTGTCCCATCTAATTTGCACACTACTGTAGATCTCATAGAGCCATAGAGTTACAAAACTGTGGAGATGTTGACTGCTAATCATGTGCTGTTCCAAATAGTCCCAGACATGCTATTTCATCGAATACTAACATTTTGAGCCACTGGCATGGCAGTAATCTGTGAGCTGAGTTACTTACTTTGGTGCAGTCGTATAATTATTTCAGTTTTAATAAAAAAATGTACAAACCGAAAGATGGGTTGGCAATGGGTAGCAGCCTAGCTCGAATGTTAGCAGATATTTCCGTAAACCACTTACAGCCATCGTTTTTCGAACCTAACAGTCACATCAACAGCAAACTCTTTTACTTAGAAAGGTATGTTGATGATGCAATTATAATTTTTGACGGCACCAATGTGGAAATTGGCACATTAGCGACAGATCTGAGCAAACTGCACAAAACATTAAATTCACCGTTGGACATGAGATCAACAATAGCATCGACTCCTAAGGCATGAAAATCGCCAGCAAAACCATAAACTTCATTTTGGGAAAACAAATATCCACTAATGTGTGTATCAACAGCTCATCTTATTATCAACAGTATAAGATGGCTTATTTTCGGTGCATATTGGTTTGTCTACACACAATTCCACTTGAACCAGTTCAAAACGAAAAACAAATCAATATCACTAAAATCGTAGCCCCAGACCATGGATACAGGCCCTTCATGCTAGACAAACTATCACAAAAAATCTAGAAACAGTCACACAACAAAGCTGCGTACCAGACAACCATGGAGTTATCACAAGTTACAGTAGAAAACAGCGGAAAATATGTTGCATTACCATTCTTACAAAATATGCTTATTTAAAAACACAAACACTAAGATAAGCTTCCACGTAAACAACAATCTTCAGCATATAGCAAAAAATGGTTCAAATGGCTCTGAGCACTATGGGACTTAACATCTGAGGTCATCAGTCCCCTAGACTTGGAACTACTTAAACCTAACTAATCTAAGGACATCACACACATCCATGCCAAAGGCAGGATTCAAACCTGCGACCGTAGCGGTCGCGCGGTTCCAGACTGAAGCGCCTAGAACTGCTCGACCACAGCGGCCGGCTAACAGATAGCAGTTCACAAAGACTAATACCCTTACAAAGACTCAGGCATTTACAAACTCATCTGCCAAAGTTGACCTACTTGCTATGTAGTACAGACTGGGAGAGGCTTTGAGACTCAGTTCAAATAACATATAGGTGCTATACGTTTGAATAACTTATCGAAACCCACATTTGCAATGCACACACCTATTAATACGAAGAAGACAACGTCCAAGTACAGCATCATGATGACAAAGGTAGCTTTAAGAAATATATGTACATAAGAGCAAATCATCACAAAATCTCCTGAATGTACAGACCGAGTTAGCCAATGCTACACTATGTGATCAAAAGTATCCGGACACCTGGCTGAAAATGAATTACAAGTTCGTGGCGCCCTCCATCGGTAATGCTGGAATTCAATATAGTGTTGGCCTACCCTTAGCCTTGATGACAGCTTCCACTTTCGCAGGCATACGTTAAATCGGGCGCTGGAAAGTTTCTTGGGGAATGACAGCCCATTCTTCATGGAGTGCTGCACTGAGGAGAGGTATCGATGTCGGTCGGTGAGGCCTGGCACGAAGTCGACGTTCCAAAACATCCCGAAGGTGTTCTACAGGATTCAGGTCAGGACTCTGTGCAGGCCAGTCCATTACAGGGATGTTATTGTTGAGTAACCACTCCGTCACTGGCCGTGCAGTATGAACAGGTGCTCGATCGTGTTGAAAGATGCAATCGGCATCCCCGAATTACTCTTCAACAGTAGGAAGAAAGAAGGTGCTTGAAGCATCAATGTAGGCCTGTGCTGTCAGTGTCACGCAAAACAACAAGCCATGCCTTGAAAAACACGACCACACCATAACACCACCGCCTGCGAATTTTACTTTTGGCACTACACATGCTGGCATTCGCCATACGCACACCCTGCCAGTGGATCACCACATTATGTACCGTGATTAGTCACTCCACACAACGTTTTTTCGCTGTTCAATCGTCCAATGTTTACGCTCCTTACACCAAGCGAGGTGTCGTTTGGCATTTAGCGGCGTGATGTGTGGCTTATTAGCAGCCGCTCGACCATGAAATCCAAATTTTCTCACCTCCCGCCTAACTATGTTAGTACTTGCAGTGGATCCTGATGCAGTCTGGAATTCCTGTGCGATGGTCTGTATAGATGCCTGCCTATTAAACATTACTACCCTCTTCAACAGTTGGCGGTCTCTGTCAGTCAACAGACAAGGTCAGCCTGTACGATTTTGTGCTGTATGTGTCCCTTCACGTTTACACTTCACTATCACATGGAAACAGTGGACATAGGGATGTTTACGAGTGTGGATCACCTTACCACCCTATCACCTTCAACTAGATGTCAGTTCGTAATATCCACTGTTGTAATATTTATTTATGTACATCCCACATCATTTACTTTTATTCCAGTGTAGACAATAACATTTATATAAAGTCAAAAGTCATTGCAGTACACTTTATAACAAACTGGCTGCTGTATTTGTTTATCTTAATTGTAATCAGTTCTCATTTAATGCAAATTGTAAGTAATGGAACGTTTGTTGTTTGTAAATTTCTACTGTCACACCAGTATATATACATACAAATATCAGTGAGAGACACATTCTTTGAGTTGTTATGGTTGTGGTATCTCCATCTTTGTATACATCCTTCCACGTGGTGAAATTTTTTGGTGTGTATGAGAGATGCTTTACACCATATAAAGAAAATGCTTCATACAGTCTTCGCTACTGCATGAACAAAAGCAGTCAGCACTACAACGTAATGGTGCGGAATTTTCGCCGATAATAACTAAAACATTTTCGCTTTAATAATTTGTTCATACCGTTTGAAATCGTTATGAGGCACACTTACAATTAGGCAGACAGTTTCTCACACCATGGTTTGGTTGTAGGGCGCCGTCACCCCAAGGAATTTTCGTCATATGGGCGAATAAAAAGTGACAACTAATGTAAACTACAAGAATATGTATCTCAAAGTGAACAAGCCGTCTACGGTGAACCCGAAGGTTAGAAACTGCTAACGGCGCTATTTATGTAAATATATAGCATTATAAAAAGTGGCTGATTGCTGTTTTCTCCTCTGCAAGAATCGACCTGCAGTCCCAGAAGTTTCCTGTGGGATTACCGTCAGGGGATTTAACGGGACAGCGAGGTGCGGTGGGGTGCCTGAGTGTTCACCAAACCCGCAACGCACGCTCACAGCCCTGTGATAACGGCTGTTCTCATCTTGAGAGATGGGACTGTCCACAGAAAGCCTATCACGAAGATCGAGAAGGAGGGGCAACACCCAGTTCCGAGTACGCTGAAATGAACATCAGGTTTCATGTACAAGGCAGCCTTTATGAGTGAGCCCAAGTCACGGTAGGAAAATACTCGCAAAACATCGCAAACCTGCACTGGCCAGAGCTACAGCCTCCCCACATTGCGGGATAAACTTCTCGTTGGGTCATCGGTACACTAGATACCTTGCATCATTCAAAGAGAGGCAGAATCGCGACTTGTCATATCACACTACATGTCTCTAGTCAGCTATTTCGCACTTCTGTTTTATTTGGCCCATTGACGACTAATAGATTTATGTACCACTGTCAGCAATGGTCTTTTACAAAGTATTCGACTGCTAATATGCACTGGACACAGTGCTCAACCCAATTTCTGGTCATAAACTGGCTGAGATGGACATGGTTTCACTAACAGCAGCAATTTCTTTCGGGTGTGAAGACAATTGTCACTGACAAGGCGTGACACTGGACTCCGGTCCCTGTCCGTTAGGCGTTTTGCGGACCGCCTTCTGGCTGTGGGGTACCCAGAGGCAACTGGTATGGGCCTCGTTTGGCCGCCATATTCTCCGCATCTGAATGCAAACGACTCATTTTTGTGGGGCTATATTAAAGACAAAGTGAACAGCAACTACCCCAAAACTATTTCTGAGCTGAAAACAGCCATTCAGGAGGTCATCAACAGTATCGATGTTCCGACACTTCAGCCGGTCAAGCAGAATTTCGCTATTCGTTTGCGCTACATCATGCCAATGATGGCTGGCATATCGAACATGTCAACATCTAAATCCTAATATCTGTAGTGAAGTTTACATGTTGAATAAAATGTGTGCACGCTGTAGTTTGTAACTAATTTACGTCTTCTTTCATACAGTTCAATAATTGGCAGTCTGTATGTGTATCAAGTTCAGTTGGAATTGGTCATGTGGTTTCGGAGGACATGAACATACACACACAAATACAGAGATAAATTCTGCCGAAATTTTTACAAATGCACAGACGGTGTTTAGAAAGGATAGATTGCATGCAACCGGTGGTGGCGTGTTTGTCGCTGTGAGTAGTAGTTTATCCTGTAGTGAAGTAGAAGTGGATAGTTACTGTGAACTATTATGGGTGGAGGTTACACTCAACAACCGAGCTAGGTTAATAATTGGCTCCTTTTACCGACCTCCCGACTCAGCAGCATTAGTGGCACAACAACTGAGAGAAAATTTGGAATACATTTCATATAAATTTTCTCAGCATGTTATAGTTTTAGGTGGAGATTTCAATTTACCAGATTACACTGGGACACTCACACGTTTAAGACGGGTGGTACGGACAGAGCATCGAGCGACATTATACTGAGTGCACTATCCGAAAATAACCTCGCGCAATTAAACAGAGAACCGACTCGTGGAGATAACATCTTGGACCTACTGATAACAAACAGACCCGAACTTTTCGACTCTGTAAGTGCAGAACAGGGAATCAGTGATCATAAGGCCGTTGCAGCATTCCTGAATATGGAAATAAATAGGAATATAAAAAAAAGGGAGGAAGGTTTATCTGTTTAGCAAGAGTAATAGAAGGCAGATTTCAGACTGCCTAACAGATCAAAACGAAAATTTCTGTTCCGACACTGACAATGTTGAGTGTTTGTGGAAAAAAATTTAAGGCAATCGCAAAATGCGTTTTAGTCAGGTACGTGCCGAGTAAAACTGTGAGGGACGGGAAAAACCCACCGTGGTTCAACAACAAAGTTAGGAAACTACTGCGAAAGCAAATAGAGCTTCACTCCAAGTTTAAACGCGGCAAAAACCTCTCAGACAAACAGAAGCTAAACGATGCCAAAGTTAGCGTAAGTGGGGCTATGCGTGAAGCGTTCAGTGAATTCGAAAGTAAAATTCTATGTACCGCCTTGACAGAAAATCCTAGGAAGTTCTGGTCTTACGTTAAATTAGTAAGTGGCTCGAAACAGCATATCCAGCCACTCCGGGATGATGATGGCATTGAAACAGAGGATGACACGTGTAAAGTTGAAACACTAAACACCTTTTTCCAAAGCTGTTTCACAGAGGAAGACCGCACTGCAGTTCCTTCTCTAAGTCCTCGCACAAACGAAAAAATGGCTGACATCGAAATAAGCTGGTTGGTTGGTCGCTTTGGGGAAGGAGACCAGACAGCGAGGTCATCGGTCTCATAGGGTTAGAGAAGGACTGGGAAGGAAGTCGGCCGTGCCCTTTGAAAGGAACCATCCCGGCATTTGCCTGGAGCGATTTAGGGAAATCACGGAAAATCTAAATCAGGATGGCCGGACGCGGGATTGAACCGTCGTCCTCCCGAATGCGAGTCCAGTGTCGAAATAAGTGTCCAAGGAGTAGAAAAGCAACTGGAATCACTAAACAGAGGAAAGTCCATTGGACCTGACGGGATACCAATTCGATTCTACACAGAGTACGCGAAAGAACTTGCCCCCCTTCCAACAGCCGTGTACCGCAAGTCTCTAGAGGAACGGAAGGTTCCAAATGATTGGAAAAGAGCACAGGTAGTCCCAGTCTTCAAGAAGGGTCGTCGAACAGATGCGAAAAACTATAGACCTATATTTCTGACGTCGATCTGTTGTAGAATTTTAGAACATGTTTTTTGCTCGAGTATCATGTCGTTTTTGGAAACCCAAAATCTACTCTGTAGGAATCAACATGGATTCCGGAAACAGCGATCGTGTGAGACCCAACTCGCTTTATTTGTTCGTGAGACCCAGAAAATATTAGATACAGGCTCCCAGGTAGATGCCATTTTCCTTGACATCCGAAAGACGTTCGATACAGTTCCGCACTGTCGCCTGATAAACAAAGTAAGAGCCTACGGAATATCAGACCAGCTGTGTGGCTGGATTGAAGAGTTTTTAGCAAACAGAACACAGCATGTGGTTATCAATGGAGAGACGTCTACAGACGTTAAAGTGACCTCTGGCGTGCCACAGGGGAGTGTTCTGGGAGCATTGCTTTTCACAATATATACAAATAACCTAGTAGATAGTGTCGGAAGTTGCATGCGGCTTTTCGAGGATGATGCTGTAGTATACAGAGAAGTTGCAGCATTAGAAAACTGTAGCGAAATGCAGGAAGATCTGCAGCGCCAGGGACTTGATGCAGGAAGTGGCAACTGACCCTTAACATAGACAAATGTAATGTATTGCGAATACATAGAAAGAAGGATCCTTTATTGTATGATTATATGATAGCGGAACAAACACTGGTAGCAGTTACTTCTGTAAAATATCTGGGAGTATGCGTGCGGAACGATTTGAAGTGGAATGATCATATAAAATTAATTGTTGGTAAGGCGGGTACCAGGTTGAGATTCCTTAGAAAATGTAGTCCATGAACAAAGGAGGTGGCTTACAAAACACTCGTTCGACCTATACTTGAGTATTGCTCATCAGTGTGGGATCCGTACCTGATCGGGTTGACGGAGGAGATAGAGAAGATCCAAAGAACAGCGGCGCGTTTCGTCACAGGGTTATTTGGTAAGCGTGATAGCGTAACGGAGATGTTTAGCAAACTCAAGTGGCAGACTCTGCAAGAGAGGCGCTCTGCATCGCGGTGTAGCTTGTCGTCGAGGTTTCGAGAGGGTGCGTTTCTGGATGAGGTATCGAATATATTGCTTCCCCCTACTTATACCTCCCGAGGAGATCACGAATGTAAAATTAGAGAGATTCGAGCGCGCACGGAGTCTTTCCGGCAGTCGTTCTTCCCCGCGAACCATACGCGACTGGAACAGGAAAGGGAGGTAAAGTGCCTTCCGCCACACACCGTTGGGTGGCTTTCGGAGTATAAATGTAGATGTAGACATAATATAATAATATATATACGAATATCTTTTTTCTGTTTTCCGATTTTGATGAAGTGTAACCTCTACGATTATCCTAGCTACGCTGAAGTTACTAGTGAAAACCTGATAAAAATAGGTCTAATATCATTGGAGTGTGTTGAGACACAGGTAAGAAAATTTTAGTAAAACATTAAGGCATGATATCTTTTTTTCCGTGATCCGATTTTGATGAACTAAAGCCTATTCGGTGCTCCAAACTATGCTCAAGTTACCTTCGGAAACCCCTTAAAAATTCGTCTTGCAGTTTTGGGGATTGGCGTGTTCAAACTGACAAAAATACACAGACACGACGGTTTTACAGATTTGTTATTAGTATAGATTCGACTACAAATACGTTTAAATAACCAAATATCCTATTTCAGAAACTCAGATTTTGAGGAAGAAATGAAATGATCGTACGGCATTGTTGGCCAGGAGACCCCATGCGGGCCGCTCGGACGCCGAAATTGCAAGTCCTTTTTAGCTGACGCCACTTCGGCGACTTGCGAGTCAATGATGATGAAATGAGATTAAAATGAACGGACGTTAGTGCCGAGTTCGTGATCTTTACATCATTGGATTAAAATCTAAATCCATCGAAAATAAAGGCAAAATATATCTAGTTAAGAAAGGAGATAAAAATTCCCTTGAAACCTTCGTAAAAGACAATCTCCACTCCTTCCGATCTATATAGGCATAGAGCACATGTGGTTTAAAGTAAAAGAAATAGTGTCGGTGACAAGCGAGAGACGTATACCATATAAATTAGCAGGAGATGGCACTAATTCCTCATTGCACACTTTACAGGTCAGAACACTGTTGCCGAAGCAACGAGAAAAGCATGCTATATTTAAAAGAACACAAAATCCGCATCATTGAAAAGTTTGAAAGACGCTCGAAATTTAGCACTGACTTCAATGCGAGATGCTTTTAATAATTACCGTAACGTCACTCTGTCTCGAAATTTTGCAAATAATCCAAAGAGATTCCGGTCGTATGTGAATGACAGTGCCACTGAGGCAGATGTGCTGAACACGGAAAACCGTGGTCCTTCACCAAGGAAGACGAAGTAAATATTCCACAATTCGAATCAAGAACAGCTGTCAACACGATTAACATAGACGTAGATACCCTCGGTGTAGCGAAGCACTTTAAATCACTTAATGAAGGTATGTCTTCCTCTCCAGATTGTATACTGGTTAGGTTCCTTTCAGAGTAGGCTGATACAATAGCTCCATGCTTATCAGTGATATACAACTGCTTGCTCGTCAAAAGATCCGTACCTAAGTACTGAAAAGTTGCGCAAAAAAGAAAATAGAATAATCAGCTGAATTACAGACCCATATCACTACTGTTTATTTGCAGTAGGAGTTCGGAAGGTATACTGTTTTCGAAGACAATGAATTACCTGGAAGGAAACGATTCATCGACAAATAGCCAACACAGATTCAGAAAATATCGTTCCTGTGAAACACACACAGCTCTTCATTCTCATGAAGTAATGAATGCTGTCGTTAGGGGATGTCAAATTGATTCCATATTTTTATATTTCCGAAAGGCTTTTGACACCGTTCCTCACAAGCGGCTTCTAATGAAACTGCATGCCTATGGGGCATCGTCGCAGTTGTGCTACTGGATTCTTGATTTCCCGTCAGAAAGTTCACAGTTAGTAGTAATCGACGGAAAATCGAGTAAAACAGAAGTAACAGCTGGTTTTCCCCCAACGAAGTGTTATAAGCCCTCTGCTGTTCTGATCAGAACAAACAGTAGGCAATGTGAACGGCCCACTTAGGTTGTTTGCTGGTGATGCTATCATTTAGCGTCTTCTGAAACCACCAGATGATCAAAACCAACTGCAAAATGATTTAGACAAGATATTCGTATAGTAGAAAATGTGACAGTTTGAAAGGAGTCTCAAAATGGCTCAAATGGCTCCCAGCACTATGGGACTTAACATCTATGGTCATCAGTCCCCTAGAACTTAGAACTACTTAAACCTAACTATCCTAAGGACAGCACACAACACCCAGTCATCACGAGGCAGAGAAAATCCCTGACCCGCCGGGAATCGAACCCGGGAACCCGGGCGTGGGAAGCGAGAACGCTACCGCAGGACCACGAGCTGCGGACGAAAGGAGTCTGCTGGGGCACATTTGTATGTGACATCAGAATATGATTTTATAAACGATATATGTATTTGATAGGCTTTATATCGCAGACCCAGAGATACTGCTTCTGGTCTGAGATTATTATAGTGTTGTAGTAAGAGAGCGCTTGATGCAAGACAAACTTAACTTGCAAATATAAATTTGCTAAAAAAAATCAGTGTTGGTAATTCACTACAATCTGTACCGCCTCCCTGTCCAGGTTTTTCAAAGAAGTTGGATTTTCGTAAATGTTTTCATTTATCAGCCAAAACAATTTCAAAGTATTACATCTGTGCGCATCGCTGAGCCTGTAGCTAGCGTATTTATATTTTTTGTGAGAGACCAGAATATATCGCGTTCCACCGTTGCTGCTTTAGAGGTAAGACAATTTAATTTATTTATTATGTGCACAGCGACCAAAGTTTGCAGTTTTGAACAGTGCCATAGGATTCAGAGCTTCAGATAGTGAATGTATTTTGCAGTGACTGGATTTTTTTTTATTGGTATTGGGAGTTGTATTGCCCAATTGATTCGTATTAAGTTTTGATAACAATAACACAGTGTAAGTACACCACTTGCAGTTACAGCAAGCGACACGATAATTTGAGTTTTGTATCCATTCTCCAGTTCAGACATTCAACCAACGTAACGTTAAAAATTTTATTTTTTGTAAAAGAAAGTTACAAGTTGATTCTAATTAATAAAAAGTGTGAAGTCATCCGAACGAATACTAAGAAGAATCCGTTAAGTTTCAGTTATACCATAAATCACACTAATCGAAAGACTCTGAATTCAATCATGTACTTAGGGAATATAACTAAGATTGACTGCACATTTAACTATAATGTGGATAATTTTGTGAAGAAAACGAACAAAATGGCGTCATTTACTGACAGAACTCTTAGAAAAAGCTGCAGGTGTACTGAAGAGACTGCCTGCACTATGCTTGTCCGTCCTCTTCTGGAGTATTACTGCGCGTTGTAGTGTCCGCGTCAGATAGTACTGATGGAGGACATCGAAAAAGTTCAAAGAAGGGCAGCTCGCTTTGTTTTGTTGCAAATTAGCGTTGGGAAAGCCACGGACATGATACGCGAATTGGGGTGGGAATCATAACAAAGGCAGGTTTCATTGTGGCAGGATCTCCTCAGTTCATTCACCAACTTCCTCCTCCAAATGCGGCGCTCATCTACATAGGGAGAAACGATCGTCATGATATATAAGGGAAATAAGAGCTCGCACGAAAGATTTAGGTGTTCGTTTTTTCCCGCGCGCTTTTCGAGGGTGAAACGGTAGAGAAGTAGCTCTAAGGTGGTTCCATGAACCCTCTGCCAGGCACTTAATTGTGAATTGCTGAGTAATGATATAGATGTAGATTAATACTGGCTTAGATGGACAAGGATAGGGATAAAATTGGTTACCGGCTTGTTGAAGGAATCACATTTTCTAGAACTGTTGACGGGCACCACAAAATACCTAAGTCTAGATGATCTGTTTGTTAGTTAGTTAGTTGTTCCACAGATCATTTTCAAGATAAACATTATGATGCAAAAAGTGTCAACGGAACTAACAGGGAACATGCTGTTCTTTTTTCAATGACTAATCACCTCCAATCAAGAATTTCTCTGTAGTATAGAATGAATTGTTAAGGGGAAACGTCTTTAATCTACATTTTAAAACATTCCGGCTATCTGTCAGACACACTTCATTTCTATGGACAGTCTGTCAAAAGAATTTTATAGCTGCATATCTCACCCTTCTGTGAGGCAAAGTAAGATTTATTAAAGTGTAAGGCGGATCATTCTTCCTTCTATTGTTATAAATATCTCCGTTGTTCTCAATTTTACTGGATTTTTAATAACAAACTTCATACTTGAATATGTATTGTGAGGCTGTCGTAAATATACCCAGCTGCTTAAATAGATAACTGCACGGTGTAAGTGTGTAAACTCCACAAATAAGTACCTTCTTTTGTGCAATGAGTACTTTTTCCTTAAGAGGCGAGTTGCCACAACATGTTACCCCATAAAACATCAATGTATGAAAATAAAGGGTCAAAATTAATGAAACAGCCAAACTGCAGGGACGAATCCCTGACTAATTGAGGAGTAAAGGTCCTATGAACATGTGTGCAGAAATGCATCGTTGGCACGGTAGGCCATGTGCCTTTTGCGGTTTGTCCCTTGTGTGTTGACGTAGCGTACTGCGAGCAGCAGACTGGTCCGGTATTCATGTCGGTAAACAGCCGAGATGGTTTTATGAGTACGGCCAAGCAGATGGGAGGGGTTGAGTGGCAGCACGGCGATACCAAAACAAGTATCCTAATACACACCAACCACATCACACACAATTTCATGCCCTTTTTGGGCGTTTGCTTGGTCATGGGTCCTTCCAGACACACGACCGTACAGACAGGCGGCTGATTGTGCGTACACCAAATCTGGAGGATTTTACAGGATATTTACAGGATATTAAGATGAACACTAGTACATCACACTATTCGGAAGACTGCAGGAGCCAACAAGCGCGAGACTTGTCAGATTAACAGCTCATTTATCCAAATTGATGACAAGAATAATACACAGAAAAATGCAAAGGAAAATTGAGGCTGTGTTAGATGACGATCATTCTGCCTTTAGGAAAGATAAAGGCAAAAGAGGGGCATTTCTCACATTGCGACTGATAATGGAAGCAAGACTAAGGAAAAATCAAGACACGTTCGTTGGATCACTGATAAAAGCTTTCGACGATGTAAAATGGTGCAAGATGTTCGAAATTCTGAGAAAATGGGGTAAGATATAGGGGGAGAGGGGCAATATACAACAGGTACAAGAAATAAGAGGGAATAATAAGAATGGAAAACAGAGAACGAAGTGCTCGGATCAAAAAGAGTGTAAAATAGGGATGTATTCTTTCACCCCTACAGTATAATCTGTACGTCGAAGAAGCAATGATGGGAATAAAAGGAAGGTGCAAGAGTGGATCATGTTCAAAGGGAATCCGACTCATCAGTTGATTTATTAGTATTGGTCTGCTGCTCCCTACATTTCTCTACATCTGTACGAGGCTCTTCCTTCTATAATTCTGGTAACAAGCAGAATCTGTTGCTTACATGAATTTCGAATTTTCTAACAAACCTTTCCCCTGTTCACCCGTTACTTGCCACCTGTTCCCTGTACCCTTTCTCTTTTCCCCTCTTCAGTTTTCGTAATTCAAATTTCGCGTTTTCTAGCTCTGCCTGGAGGGCGCGAATCTTCGCCCCCTGTTCCTCGATTTTCCTATTTTTCTGACATAACCTACAATTCCATGGACGAACCCGTTAGACCATCTCATTCTCTTCCCTCCTGCAGTCGCCCCAAAGAAGCCATAACCTAAAATTTTCGCAAAACACACGGCTAATTGTTCTTCAATCAATGAAACAAATGAAAAAGAAATTTATGTTATACTGTTCGTACGATTTTCGAGTGTCAAATTAGGCATGAATTTACAATTGTAGGTGCAGTGAGATAAATACATTCTTATGCTATTTTCACATTATTTCAAACGGAACGAACACTTATACTAATGTAATTACACTTAAATTATATTAATAACAAAAAAGTTTAAAAGTAGTTTCTAATTTTTATTTATGTTTTTATTTACGACACAATATTCACAACGATCTTAGTGTTGCCGTTGTAGCTTCAACAGCGCTTCGCTACATTATAAAACTAGTAACGCTAACTTCACGTCGCTCCGAATGAAACCTGTGCAGACACATCTAAGATCCTGTCTATGAAAGGATGTCTATAAAAGTATAAGTAGAGAGTAATTTGTCCTCAGAACGTTTGTGAAACAGCTGTGTCGTGTAAATATGCAGTAGTTACTACATATGAGCTTACGTCTCAGATAGGATGGTTGATATAAGTTTTGAAAATTGCTATAATTGAAGAGAGGGTCTTTTATCAAAGCCAACTTATCCTGAGATTTTTTTGATTTATGGTATTCGATTCTTTATGGGGGTCGTTTTAAGTTCATAATCATGAAACCTTTGCTTAGAGGTTAACGTTTGTTCGACAATCACAAACACTGCCAGATGATGGCAGTGCATTGGAAAGTAATGTTTACAAATTGTTTTATGTACGAAAGTAATCTGTTGAGTGCTAGCGCGGTGCGTGGTTAAATACAAACAACGTAGACATGTGACAAACGGTTTTGCTCTGCATTTGCTACGTAAGTGAAGTATCCACAAACATGAACGGAACATTCTGACATTATAACTGAATGAACCATTCAAGGATGGCCTAAAAACATTGTTTTGACTGGATATGTCCGTTCAAAGGACGAAGTGTGAATCTAAATGGAGTTTGATGAACACCGCAGAGTACGCATCAAAGCACTTATAGTGAACATACAACGCCCCGCTGGGTTCTTTTTTTTCTCTGGGAACTTAAAAAGCGCAGGGAGTTTGATAAATTCGTTCCGCGTGTCACTGAGCACGACGATTAACATGCCTTTCTATTATTTCCCGAAAGAGGAAGTATTATTATTACTGTGCGATTCAGTTAACTGAGAGCAGCTGTTCGTTTGAAACAGACTTTTGATTCAAGGTATCGGGCCTAAAAAACCTTTCTTGTTGTAGTTTCTCTCCACATTATGCCTGTCTTTTCGATATCTATAGCCAAGCCACACATTAATAATTTACAAACTATCCACAGAAAATATCAAGTGAGCACAAGCAGATGGTATCTCAGGAAACTGCAAAGCTCTGTGTTTCTTGAGAAGTCAAGCCGATCCGCTTTACTCTTTTTTGTAATTTACGGGTGTCAGATTTAGAGCACAATAAAGCGAGAACTGAAACAACTCCACACTTTTGAGTGATAGGTCCTCAGGGGAAAGCTCAGAACCCGTTAGAAAATCCATGGAGACGAGAACTGTGCACAAATTAGAGCTACAGGATCTGTACCAGCAGCCCAACATTGTAGTGTCAGTTGGGATCCTAGAATGGGTAGGACATTCGGTTAGAATAAGAAACTAACAGTGACCTAAGGTTGCAGGGACACATTACCAGGTAGCAGATGACCCCTGCAAAGACCAAGGAACAGATGGGTAGACGGATTGAAAGAAGACTTACAAAGGGGTGGAGTGTTGGGTAATTGGAGAAAGATTGCACAGAAAAGAATAGATTGACCAGCTTGAATCATGATAACAAATGCTCCCGAGATCTAATCATATAGAAAAGGAAGAAGAACGAGAAGTATAACAGCAAGCATAAATTAAGTTTCACCATGGTTTAAAAGTTTGTGCGTACTATTCTATTCAAAACTGCACATGGCTTTAAGTAGTATCGTTGTTTTAATGTCCTGGACTCGAGTGCTATTGTGAGATACAGTGCTCTCAAATCGAACACTTTCAATCGACGGAAGTCCTTACGTAATGTCCAAGTTAATCATTGCAAGATGTTCCATCGTTTACATTAATGTATTTGTTACAGTGTGGCACTACATGCCGAGGAGCGCTTTACTTGCAGTAGAGATGTATGCCTATTGGACACTTTTTTTGGCATTTAGGCCGCTTCCGGCTAACAGCTGTACTGTTCCATTGCTGACCCTCTCTGCCCCCCCCCTCCCCCCCGTCTCTCTCTCTCCCTCTTTCCTCGCACACACACACACACACACACACACGCACGCACGCACGGGCGCGAAGGTGTCGCAATTTAGTTCACTCTTGCTTCAGATATAACATCAGATACAACCCAGAGGCTAGTAATCGATAGTAGTCTACGGAAAAAATGTGAAAAATGACTATCACATTAAGCGCAGATCCCCATGGCAGAATATTTCTATAAAGTAAAAGTAATGAACTGTAATTAGTAAAATAGATTGCATTTTGTAATTTGACCAGGTCTCACTAAATCATTTTCTATAGAAGACGGGTTTTGTCATTATTATTTCAACTTTAAGACCAGTTTCGATATTTCAGCCCATTTTCGATTGATTCAAACACTGCATGCTTTGCATTATTGATCGCGGCTTGCTATATGGTCCTATGATGTCACCATTGGTACATAGATTTTACAATAACATATGTGAAAATTGCATCACTTAAATATAATTGCCTGTATGAACAAAAGCAAGCGTAAAAGTGGTAAGTTACCGAGCTTACGGAGCAAGAGCCTACAGTTACGCATCGCAGAGGCGTCTGTTGTACGAGTATTTCAGCGAAGAGCTCTAAACTAAGTGGAAATGGTGGTGCAAGAACCAGTACATATGTACGTCATCGTGCACAAACTGGCAACTTAGTAACCTGTGGGTAGAAGAGGGACAGTGTGTCACACAACGCCATCACAGAATGGCTGTAACGGATAGGATCACATAGTATCACTAATGCTTCAGCCTGGCACCATCTCCGCAGCAGGTTGAGGTACTGACATTCGGATTAAAGTGCTGACTTTCAAGTCATAGCGTTTTCGATCTGGTCCGGATCTAGCCTGTGCTACTGTGATGGAGGTGGCAGATTCTATCGAGATGATGCAGTCTGACGTCTGTTTATTGTTCACAAGCTGTCTGGCGTAATAGTTACCACAGCGAACGCTCATGCTGGAGAAGCTGGATTCAAATTCCCGTCCGACCACCTGAATTTACGTTAACCGTACCTTCCCTAAATAAAACGAAGTGAATGCAATGAACTTGTTATTCCACCCCTAAGCACTTCTACTCGTTGACGACAATCCCAACACGGGTCTTTGGGTCTTTCTATAAGAGATGTTTCTATACTGTCCTTGTTCCCGGGTACTCCTCTTGCCATATTACAGCAGGACAACGCTGCACCAAGGGAGGCGAGGAATGCACAAGTCTTTCTCAAAGAACGACGGGTACTTTTCACTAGTCTGCTCGTTCGTCTGTGATATCGCCCATTTGGTAATGGGATGTGCTTGGTCGACAATGTATTCGTCCTAGCCCTCTAGTAAACAATGTTGCTTTGCTTTGTTGTTTAGTGGACTCTCGGTACTAACATTTTACTTATACAGTCTTTCTATCTCGATGGTTTTTCGGCTGACTGACTCCTCCGACGCTGACGCTGGACAAACAGTTATGCTAAATATTATAGGGGAGTGCAAAATTTTGTATTAGCTCACCCCCATAGGACGTAATTTCTTTACAAATACACTAAATGATCAAAAGTGTATTGACAGCCTTATGTATTGTGGAGTGGCGTCACTAGAGGCTGACCCACTAGTATAAAACAGGGAATGCAGTATTATTGTGAGCGAAGAAGCAGTGACAGCAGTCAGGAGACCTCAGCGGCTTCTAACGTCGACTACTCATTGGTTGCCACCCGAGTAACAAATCTATGAGGGACACTTCAACCCTTCTCAAACTACCCAAGCAGACTGTTCGTGATGTGACTATGAGGTCGAAACGCAGTTACAGTAAGATTAGGCAGACCTGATGCACTGACGGACAGGTACTGTCGTGCCTTGCGGAGAGTGACTATCAAATAAATCTCATGAAATCAGGGGAATGTATCACTCGTATGTTTCAAAGTGTTAGCTACAGCCAAGCTACAAGGTGGTGTGCATAGGGAGTTAAAAGTAATGGGGTGCAATGGTCTAACCGTTCCTCATAAGCCACAAACTTCGGTTGTCAGTGTTAAGGTGGTGTAAAGAGCGATGCCACTGGACAGTGTATGACTTGAAACGGGTGACTTGAATGGATGACTCACGCTCTGCACTGTGTCAGTCTGTTGGGTCTGGCGAAGGCCTAGAGAATGTTACCTACTTTCATGTTTAGTACCAACAGCGAAGTGCAGAGGAGGTTGTATAGGGGAGGAGGTGCTTTTAATAGTTACAGTGTGGTCCCATTATTGCACTTTAGGCTGAATGCAGAAGGATATGAACTTATTGAGCCGTGGCTGGTTCGCGTCATGCCTTGTTTTTTTTATCATTGGTTGCAGTCCGGTGGTGTCCTATTTCTTCTTCGCTTACCGCCATCACGTTGCTGTCTTCTCTCTGTGAGTGGCAGCAGCAGCATGTATCGATACTAGTACTGCTGTACTATCTTTGGTGTGGCGAATATATTTTCAGGGTGTGCTGTGTGTGTGGCGGTCGGTCGGTTGGGGCAGAGCAGCGAGGAATCAGGTCAGAGCCGCTGCCGGCGTGTACGCGCGGTTCGAGTTGTGAGGCGCTTCTTGCGACGGTTACGAAGTTCGCCGCCTACCGAACCTGGACACTAAAGTTGAGCGCTTGCTTAACCTACTATCAAGCCGCAACTGCTGTCACATCTCTTCGTTTGATCCTGGTTGTCGCTTTCTGGGAGATTCCTGCGAGCAACAACGTGTATGCATTGAAGTCGGCTAGAATTGCAGCCATCTTTTTGTGTGGTGTTTACTTTAATTTAATTCAAGCCATTCCTTCATTAATGAAGTGTATCAGTGGTATCTTCTGCCTTGAGGCTGTTGACATTCCGGTGACCTGCCCTGGTCGTTGACATAGTTTTGGCAGTGTATTTTCCTCGTCATGTTGACGCTGTCCAGCACGGCGTGTAATTCGACAGCTGAGGTGTTGTTGGTAGTTTTGGGCGTTTATTCTCACTTGGCTGGATTGCGCACGAGTATCCAGAACGTTGTGCTATTGACATCTTGTTGTCGTTTTGCTGGTCGGGTGGAGCAGAACTGATCTTGTTGGTTGGTTTGTCGGCTGGCTTTCGGTTGGATTGCCTTCCAATTAAGAGGTTGTCGTTCTGGCTGCCTGTCTCACCTAAACGTGCGTTAGTGTTACCTTTCCAGGCCGATCCTTGGGACCTTCTGAGCGCCGCTCCTTCTGTTTGATATAGTGATTTCCTTTTTAGTCTTAAGTACTCTGTGTGGCCTTCAGCCAAGTTTGAACGTATTAAAATTGCAAGGCTTTCCTTCTTAGGCCTTAAGCTGTAAATTGGTTTCAAGTCGGTAAGTGTCCTTCAGCCGAGTTTTCAGCGTTTTTAAAACAAAATTTGATAAATTTTGTTTAGGCCTTAAGCCGTAAAAAATATTTTCTAGTTTTTATGTGGCCTTCAGCCAAGTTTTCCAGCTTAAAAATTAGAAATTTCTTTGTCTGGCCTTTAAGCCATGAGATTCTTAGGATTCCGTATGTGGCCTTCAGCCGAGAGTTGTGTGAAGCATTTTAGGCTTAAGCCTTTAGCCTATTTTTGTTGAAATTTAGATGCTCTTCCCTTTAGGCCTTAAGCTGCAAAATTGTTTTCTGCATGGTTTGTGGCCTTCAGCCGAGTTTTAATCTCTCTTAAATTAAAAATTCAAAATCCTTGTCTTGCCCCTAAGTCATAATATTGTTATTCCTTAGTGTGAGGCCTTCAGCCGAGTTTTACACGAATTATTTTAATATAAGGCATTCAGCCTTTTCAAATTGAAAGCTCTTCTTCCTAGGCCTTAAGCCATTAAATTGTTTTATTTTTGAATACGTTACGGGAAAGGCAGTGATCAATGTCTTATAAATATTTACTATTAAAAACAGTCTTGATCACGATTTATTTATCAAGGTGACCGGTTTCGACCATTGAGTAGGAACCTCTTTCTGTTGGAGAATCACTATTGTAGTGATTCTCCAACAGAAAGAGGTTCCTACTCAATGGTCTGAAGATGAGCACAGTAGTGGTCGAAACCGGTCACCTTGATAAATAAATCGTGATCAAGACTGTTTTTGATAGTAAATATTAAATTGTTTTGTTGATATGCGGCCTTCACCCGAGTTTTCAGCCTATTTAGATTAAACATTGAAAATCTTTGTCTCGGCCTTAACCCGTGACACTGTTTTTGATTATGTGACGCCTTCAGCCGAGTTATATGGAAAAAAATTTGTGCTAAGGCTTTTAGCCTATTTATATTGAAGACAAAAATTTTTTTCTAAAGAAGTGAAACCTCCAGAAGAACTCCTGTACCTCAATTCCTTGTTTAGGCCTTGTGCCTCGGATTTTCGATGTGGCCTTCAGCCAATCTAAATTAAATCAAAGGAGGTCTTTCGTTAAAACCTTGAGAGTTTTGATTCTTGCTTGTGTGATTGTGTGTTTTAAGAAATAAAGTTTATATGTTGAGTGCAACTGACAGTAACTTACTTTGGCCCCTTTTCACAAATATTACCGCATCCGCCCTGTCCTGCTAGTCCAGGGATTTCACTTATTTTACAGCTTTATGTATGGCGTGCAGGGACAGATGATGGTTATATGTATCATCACAATGATGTATCGTATGATGAAGTAGCATCCGTGAGGCGATGGTCTGTGGACATTAACATTCCTCAAATGGGCTGCACTGCACAGAGCTCTCACCTAACTCTAATAAAACACCTCTGGGATGGGCTAGGACGTCGCCTTCGGTCCCAGCGTCCAACACCATCTCTGGTTTCGGCTGTTGAGGAAGAACGGGCCGCCATTCCTGCTCAGACATTCAGATACTTCATTGAAATTTTCCCCAGCGAAGTTCAAATTTTCATAAAGGCGAAGGGTGGACACACAACGTAGTAATGTCCACTAATAGGTGCCTAGATACTTTTCATCAGCTGGTGTATTGAGTAGATTATTCTCAGTATGGACAATGGCGCCTCAGTTGTTCTCAGTAAGGACGTCTTCAAGCGTCTCCCTCTTGGTCCTTTGAGAGACAGCAGCAGAAATATAATAGCTCAAGTAAGCTACCTAATCGATCGTAAAATGTGTCGAGACGAAAATTTCAAACCCTACAATGGAAGTTCGATGCCCGACTCCAACAGCCCTCAGAAGAGAGCACAATAACACACTTATTAAGCATTAATACAGGGATGTCTTCCAAAGTGCTGGCACCACAGCCAGGCCGGCGGAGCAGCTCCTCGACAGTAGTGAAATGCCAGCAAATGCTCGACTCACAGTTCTGCCAATACAGCGAAGCGTCAGGTGGCAGCTCTTACCTCATGGGGCAGCTATAGAGCAGCGAAATCATGCGGTCCCAAGCTCTATGTATCGATCTTTAAAGTTATTTTGTTGACGTCGAAGATTGCACTCAGGAGTCTCTGTCCAGGTCCACCTTAAGAAGTGCCTGGCACACAGGGTCACCTCTCAGATCCCATTTAGGAGACAGGAGCAAGCAGCATCGGTGTCTGCCACAGGAACCGATGAACAACTGCAGTGATCTCCTCTGAAAGGTAGATGACAGACAGCGTCCAGGCCTCGTAGTAGAGGTCTCCAGCAGGCCTGCAGAATGGTGGCAGCCTCCATACCCTATCAGTATTGCCTCAGAGCTTGTCAGCAGCAACATTCTTCCAGCCGGACTCGTGGTTCCATAGACGAAGACAGCTGGGTATGCCAAGGATAGACCTCAGCAGCCTCCCCTCTCACTGGATATCTGCAACTGGCACAAGGGATGAGACTACACCACGGGGCAGTCAGGTATCAGCACAGTAGTCAGCAATGACATTTGTCAAGAAGGGTGACGCCTCCCATGCGCTCTGCGGTGGAGGGGATGGCTAAGACATCATGTGTCCTGGTTTTACGTCGCTATCAGCTCTGCTAGTAACTACAGACATTTGCATCTTCACCTCTCACTTTTTTCCGCTGGCTCGACACCTGAATACTTATCATTGCGTTGTATCTAATTTTCCTTACGAAACTCTGCTCTGTCACTAGTATGACTGTATTTCTCGGCTTCCATGATGTCTTAATGGTCGTTCCTCTGTGCTGAAATAGCTTCTGTGTTTGCCGCAACTCGCCCAGCATTTCCCCCTAGTTGGCAGTCTATTGATCACAGGTGGTTCGCCTTCGAGGATCTGCCAAGGTAGAACTTGGATGATTTTTAGTATACTACCATGGTGTATAACACTACTGTGATTCAGTAGCTCAACTCATTACGCCACAACAGGGGGATATGCATTATGATAACTAACTTACAAATCGTGTGGAGGATAAAGCCTCAGGAACATATCCAGGCTATCTTTGATTGCATGCATCGACATTTAACTCTTAATGTCTGACATTATCTTCATTCGTATTAACACAGACTGTCAAAGTGCTATAAGGAATTGCGTACCGCTCGGAGCTATGTAATGCGGCGTAGGAACAGTGGTTTGAAAAACACGCGCAACAGGAAAAGTGTGTCACGCCTTGTCACCGAAAAAAGAATTGAAACCGAAAAGTATTAGCTGCCATCATTGAATGGCAGTTCATTCCAACCAGTTTCCGAGCAAACGTTGCTAAAGGAACAGCAAGCAGTGACGTTTGAAGTTGAGTACCTTCAAAAAGATTATTGTTCATAGCGACTCATAAAGTGAGCCAAACAACCAGAAACAATACTGTAACTCACTGAAGGTGGTTCTGCCTTTTCTAAATTGATGCAAGGCGTCGACTGCACTGACAAGTGTTTGAATTACATTGTGTGGAGAGTACAGTTCAGGCTGGAAGTGGGTCACACAATTTTGTACAATGACTTGGACTTACTCATTCTGGTTACTATGAGCACGAACAAGGAAGTTTACCTCAACGTATTCTGTGACCAAGTGCTCTCCTTACTTGCACACTATCGTGGTAAGCATTCTGTGAAAACTCTTGTCTTCAAAGAGGGCAACGACCTTGCACAGAGGCCTGCACGAATCCCTTCCTGATTTGGCGAATATTCAGGGACCGTATCACACCTCAATTGACTCATTAAAATACCCGATATTTATCCCACAGAAATGTATGCCACTATTTGGAACAGCGATCGAAAAGTAGCAATCAACACCTACGTAGTTCGACTGCTCTACGTGATCTACTCACCAATGAGTAGTTTTTTGTTGAACTTGGTATGCCTGAAGAAACTTGTGGATTCCCTTCCTAGGCGAATTGAGACAATTACCAATGCTAGAGACGGCGTTACATGGTATCAGAGTGCTGCGTGTTGAGGGTGGCTAATTTTTTGTCTGGTGTGCTCCGTGTCTTTCGAGCGAATGCCGGTGCAACAGCGGAACTCGTCCTTGGTGGAGACAATCTCCGTTGCTTAGAGGAACCGGGATTCGAATATCATTCTGTATGCACAGTTTACTCAAGCTTCGCCGAGCAGCTGCTCTGCACCATTCATTATGCATACGCTTTCCCAAAGCTGCGACGGACTCGGAATACTTCCTTTTAACCGACGGGCCCTGTACGCAGGAAGCAGTAACTGTGACACTGGAGGGAAGATGTAGTGGAGACAATCTGCTCATTCAGTGAGTCATTGCTGACTGTAGGACTGTTGTACTGGGTAGAAAATCGGTCACAATCTGATACGAGATGTCGGTGTAACCACCCGTCTTGTTAAAGGTTACTCTGAGGTTGAGGCTCTGGGACTGTATTCGAGAGGAATAGTGTTCGTTGTTAGGGCATCCAGGTTTGGGCTTAAGCAGTTTCCACGAATAGCATTAAACAAGTACACGGCCAATGTTTTCCTACCGGCCATATCCAAGCGTCTTTAATGCATCGCTTGTAATGGCATCCATCTAGACGAGCATATAAACTTTGACATGCCTTTCGAAGGTACTTTATTTTTTATTTTCAGTTGTTGACCTCTGGATATAGCTTATACATTCATTCACCGCGTCTTTTTTTTTCTTTTTATTAGTCTTCTCACTGGTGTCATGCGACCTGTCACGAAGTCCACTCTTGTGCCAATTCTTTAATTTCAAAGTAGCTGTCTTCAATTATTTGTTGCATGTATTCAAATTTCTGGCTTCCCCTACAGATTGTATCCTCTACGGCCCCCACTAATAGGATGGAATTTATTTCCTGATATCTTACTTAGCACATGTCCTATCATCCTGTACTTTCTTCTCGGTCAGTGCTTCTCATATGTTTCTTTCTGCGCCGATTCTGCGGAGAACCTCTTCATTTCTTATCTTGCAAGTCCACCTAATTTACAACATTCGTCTGAAGCACCACATTTAAAACGCTTACAGTCCCTTCTTTGTCGGTTCCCCGACAGTTCGTACACTGCTGCACTTCAAACGTACGTTCTGAAAAATATCTTTCTCAGACTAATGCCAGTGTTTGATACTAGTGGACTTCTTTTCATGAGATTGCCTCCTATTGTTGTATTAGTCAGCTTTTTATTTTCTGATAGCTTCGTCTGCCATACGTTATTTTGATTCCAACGTAGAATAATTGTTTAACTTGCTCTACTTCGTAGACCATTATTTTGATGTTAACTTTATCAGCAATCTCATTTCTACTACTCCAGATTACTTTCGCTTATCTTAGGTTTAGTGTCAGTTCAAAGTGTGCGCTCATTTGACTGTTCATTCCAGTCAAGGTGTCCTGCATTTTGTACTCACTTTAAATGAGGTAAGCAAAGTTGTTAGTAAATCTTATCGTCAATATCCTGTCACTCGAATTTTAGTTCCATTCCTGAATCCTT
This sequence comes from Schistocerca americana, assembly GCF_021461395.2. Taxonomy (NCBI): domain Eukaryota; kingdom Metazoa; phylum Arthropoda; class Insecta; order Orthoptera; family Acrididae; genus Schistocerca; species Schistocerca americana. Next base: position 613,058,586 of record NC_060119.1, on the reverse strand, counting down.
CTTTTATTTCCATCACTTCTTATTCAGTGAAACATTGAACAGCAGCGGTGCAAGGATTGTTGTGTATTACACGTCTTTCCATACGCCTTACCTTTTTATCATTATTTAGAGCATCTCGCACAATTTTACAGTACTTCAGTATCCCACTTCATTGCTCATTGGTTCTTCAGGATAAGTCTGTTGAACTTAGAGGCTACTCTTAGTAATCACTAAATTGTGATTTGAGTCTATGTCTGCTCCTGCGTACGCCCTACAGTCCAATACTTGATTTCAAATCTCTACCTGGCCACGATGTATTCTAGCCAGAATCTTCTCGTATTCTCAGTTGTTTCCGAAGTATATGTCCTCCTCTTGCAACATTTAAACAATGTATTCTCTGTTACTGACTGAAATTTACTGCATAACTCACTTACTCTTTCTCTCTCTGTCCTAACAAGCTCATATTCTTCCGTAAGACTTTATTCTATATATTCCCCTACTACCGTATTCAAATCCCTCATTGTTACTACATTATCATTTCCCATTTTCATAATGAACTTTTCTTTAAATATACTCATAAAATTTCTCTACCTTTTCACCCACTGCTTGCAAAGTCACCTAAACTATTGTTGTTGTATTCGTTGTTGGTGTTGGTTTGCTGTCGGTTCTGGTGAGAACAACCCTATTACTTAGCTGTTCACACTAACTCACTGCCCTCCTACACATGAAGCCGTACTGAGTCGGTTTAAGTGTTGGCAGAACCTCGCGTGCTTAAGTGTACGGTGCGATGCTGTTACTCGTGAGTTCATTTTCCAGTTATTTCTGTCTTAGGGAAGTCGTATAGGCAGGTCAGAAACAACTGCTGAATAATCTCTTCCCTTTCTTTTCTGTGACAGTTGTAACGACCTTTCGGATGTTCGATTAGTTTTAGAGCATGTAGCTGGATTATCCTTAGTTCGTGGGCTGGTCACAGAAATGTATGACGGTTCGGTTGCATTCGGGGAAAAAATCGAGTATTCACACTACCTGGTACATATAAATGGCCGTATCTTCAGAATCCATTAGTGAAACTCAACGGCCGGCCGAGATGGCCTAGCGGTTCTAGGCGCATCAGTCTGGAACCGCGCGACCGCTATGGTCGCAGGTTCGAATACTGCCTCGGGCATGGATGTGTGTGATGTCCTTAGGTTAGTTAGGTTTTAGTAGTTCTACGTTCTAGGAGACTGATGACCTCAGATGTTAAGTCCCATAATGCTCAGAGCCATTTGAACCATTTGAAACTCGGCGTTATTTGTTGGGTCAAGATTATAAGCTGGAGTCCGTTGCGAGATTGGTTCTGTATTTTTTGTTCTGACGTGCATAAATTTACTTCCTTTTTTCGAAACAACAGGAAAAAATATCTGTCAACCACCACAGCTGCTGATGAGATAAACATGTTTGCACTATCAGTTTTGCTTAACCGACCGTCATCAGGTAACAAAATTATTTACATAAACCTATAGGTATCATTCTAACTGTTTGATACACTGTCTGATGCAAATGATTTTGTGTTACCCGATGTAGATCGGTCGATTGGAACTGGCAGCGAGTAATGGTTTATGTCGTCACAACTGTTAGTAGTTCTGAAGTATGACTTCGTTCAAATATTTACAAGCTGTGGGGTGCTATTTGCACAAAATATAAATGGAAAAGTTTTGTTGGAGCGTGACAGCCTATTCATCACTTATAATTACGTATTCTGGAAGAAGCCAGTAAACGTGTATGAGGACCAACGTCGGCGTGTCAGAGTGTGTAGGGAGTACATGTTCCGTCAGGTAGTGGACCTGGATATTCAAAAGTTCTGTCCATAACTGCCAGATATATTTATTTTTGCCGTGAAGTGAATATCCTGCATGGCATGCATAATGAAAAATAGCTCTTTAAGTGTTATCAACTACGCTCGTTCCAGTCAGTCGCTGTCAGACAGAAACAACGAGAATCAATAAAGCTCTATCCTATATACAGAACAACATTGTAACTATCCCCAAAACAGGTTTCGACGCATGGTCACTATGCAGACTGATAGAGCTCATTGAGCGGACATTTTTGCCAAATATGCACGACTGGAGAGAGATACCGCAATACCGGGTCTTACTTTTTTACGCCTCTTGCGTCATGAATTTCGCGTTTCAGATGGAAAGTAATAGAGAACTTGTGTAATGCGTAGTACCAAAAATGAATGTGAAAATTAATGTTTACTAATATGTCTATTGCCAGTTTGCGGCATTCTAAGATAAAACGCACGGAATACTGACCATCGGCATTAATTCACTGGAAACACATCCGGAACAAATGAGACAAAAATCCCTGCTTGCCCATCCTACTTAATGCCTCTCGTGGTTACTCAGAATCACTTCAAGCGAACGTAGGGTCGCTTCTTACGTCAGCTCTTCTGAGCTTGTACAGCACTCAGTGTATAGTGACAACTATGTTGATCGGACTTCAGGCAATACTCTTCCTGCGTTTTTTTTTTTTTTTTTTTTTTTTTTTGGTACGTGAAACGATCTCTCTTATGAAATACAGAATAGAGTTGGCATTTCGAGATGAACCACGCGCTTCAAGAGGTAATATGATACACAGCTTGTTGCTCCAAGTAAACCAGTTAGGAGAAAGTGATGTGTGCTGGAACTTTAGTTTAGTGAATATTAGTCATTGTTTAGAATTTTACTTGTACAGTTTTTGTGTGAAAGCAACCGCGATCATAAAAACTACAGTTAATGCAGGCGGAAAGCTCATAAACTATCGTTTTCCTAAAAGTGAATGTACACAGAGGCAGCATTGCATTTTTGCATTATACTGTTTATTATTGTTCTTCCCCGCTAGATGCTTGAAAATTCGTTGTATATGTAATACATAAGACGCATTCTGGCATCGGGAGTTGTGACAAGGAAAAAAAGAAGAAATAATTTCTGAATGTAGGACACCACAAGAAACATCACAAGTCAGGTGCTTAACTGGAACAACAAGGTCGGCAAATGAAAGGGAGGTCATTCTAATAATGAAACACAACTGTGTTACTCTGCGAAGAAAAATGACCTGACGATCGCTAAATTGTAGTCTGCTGATAGATTTCCTAGGATTTTTATATAAATGAAAACTGCTATGCCTCACTCTTTAGCGTGTACGCTTACAGGAACATTATTGCTTACCGTTGATATACCTCATAGTCTTGCGTCAGGTGATAAAAATGAATGTTGTTTCACGTAACAGCACAAATTACTAAGCCCTTGGAAAGTAGCAGAATTAGCGGTCACTCAAAGATATCAAAAGAGAAAAAAGTTTTATTGCAGTCAATTACTGAGACTCGGTTGGAACGAATGGCTGCACATCCAAACTTACACCCCGATGATGCAAACACAATAATTCGCGGTGTTAAAGAGAGCTGAATTCTGTCTGCTACGATGCTAAATTTCCGAATCATACGAGAACAAATAATTTTATGGTGACTGATCTCGAACTGTGGACTTTATCTGCAGCATTAGTTTCGCTTCTGAGATACGTTTTCAGACACTTTCTTAGCCTTCGCAAAAGAAAATAATATATATTTTTTAACCTCTACAGGTTGATCATAACAGCAAGGAGCAAATTTTTCGACGTTGTGGTGAAATTATTGGTTTTCCCATGCAAAAATAGTCTTTACCCCTCATAAGGTACTGAAGAAGTAGAATTCCCTTAGCACTCTAGAAATCATTGGCTACTGATGTATGCGACTCCATCGCTTTTGCTGCAGAATAAGAAGTTTCCACCCCATTTTTTCGATTAATGCTTCATTTCTGGTGTGAAGCGGTATAATCGCCTCTTTCTTCGGTACATAAATCAACGCACAAAGTAAAATGAACTATTTCATTAAAAGGCCCAAAATTGCAGGTTTTTTTTGTAGAATCATAAAAGTGTGGCTTTCACTTAGAGTATAACGTAGATCTCCCAACGGCTGCGTGTTTTTCATTAGAAAAATTAGAAGGGTGAAGGAAGGACTGAAGGAAGATTAGGGCTTAACCCGTCGGTACGGGGCCGGCCGCTGTGGAGAGCTGTACTAGTCGCTTCAGTCTGGAACCACGCGGCTGCTACGGTCGCAGGTTCGAATCCTGCCTCGGGCATGGATGTGTGTGCTGTCCTTACATTAGTTAGGTTTAAGTATTTCTAAGTCTAGGGGCTGATGACCTCAGATGTTAAGTCCCGTAGTGCTCAGAGCCATTTGAACCATAGAACTTAGTACTCTTGAAGAATGTTTACTTTTTAGTCAGCAATATTTAAGCAATTGTGTTACTTAAGGAAAATGGGGTAAAATTACAAAAATGTTTAAGAACTACAATAGTTCGTTCGCCAATAGTGCCTTTTTCATCTGTTTTGTACACATTACGACTAAAGTTACTTGTCGCAAGTGAAATACTGCGTTTGCTTTGTGGAGGACTGTTCTTGTTGCTAGAAGTAAAGAGTAGCACGCTGTAATTCAATCGTGTGATTGAGTTTTACGCAGACATCGACGTCACAAAAGATTGGTTATTTGTTCAGTTGGCAAAAGAAGGCAAGCATATGTTGCGACCTTCGTGAATGAATCTTTTCGTGCGTCTCTCCAAATTATTAAATAAGAGTGCGGAAAAAAAGAAGTCTTGAGTGCCACATGGAAAACTGAATTCTGTCCCGAACCTCGAATAGGTCTCATTTGTTTTGATGCCCGCACCTTCATTCGGTGCCTAGTGAGAAAATGTTTTTAATATGCAAATGTTCGGCACGAGAAGTCACGAATATCATGGCAACATTTGCATTTACCTATTTTATCGTCGTAATCCAACGTATATTGACTGCAACGGTGCTACATTGCTGAACTGAAAAATAGTCATTCTTCACGTAATGAGCTTGATGTTTTTCTTTTCACTTTTAAGGGAACCTGTTACTGTTGATTGCTGCGGTAACGTAGTAAGCACTGTAGGCAGTTGAGGCAAAGAGCCGCCTTTAAGTAACTGTGTTTTGGAGAGATAAGTGTGCCCTGCGACTAGACTGGTTGCCGTTGGCTGCGGAACAGACAGCGCCATTAACTTGGTCCTACAGATGTGCGTGGGGGATGCAAAAACGCGTTCCTTCGCCACAAGAAGATAACTGTGGAAAACGTTTCCACTGCTGTTAACAGTGCCGGCGGACAAGTGGCTTACATGGTTTGTCTGCATACCAATTCCTTATTTGTGAACAGAATACAGTTGCTTCATAAAAATATAAAGTTCAGTAAACGCCGCCGCAGCGACTTAAATTGTATTTATTACCACGAGTATTTTATGGGAATATGTTTGTTCTGAAGTAGAAATCACTTAACTACTGAATTTTTATGGATAAAATAAGCCATTAGCCACATGTCCATTGGAGTGCTCACGATGTTCGGGGTATAGGTACAGATAGTGCTATAATTGGTACATTAATATGTACCCACTTCAACGTGTTAGTTGTTTTTCTCTGTACGTCCAGCAATCGTTTGGCAAAAAAAACCACATAACTTACTACCTGATATTTTTTATGTAGTCCTAACTGCACCACGAAATGGACTACGCCCATTTTGCAAATGTGTGTCCATACGTCAGTACCTGAGGTACTGCCAATGGAAAAAAAACACATTAGTGGTTTCCTTGTGTACTTCGAAGTACTAACCACCCTATAAACATACTGCTCATAATACCCATCATTATTAGTCTGCAAATGAAGTAAATATTGAAATAATGTTGTTCAGTACTTTGTATTCAGTCGTCGATACAAATATGTGCACTTATACCATGAATACGAGGACGACCCATATGCTGGTCATATTAATCTCGTCAATGCAAGTGACGAACTCAGTGGCTAAAGCTCAGGGTTTCGATAAACCACATTAATTCTCAATTGGAGCTGAGGAACAAGCAATGGAAATTCTCCTGAAGTTTTGTGGCTATAGTTTTCTTACAGTCCTAAGAATACAGTTCTTTGCCCAAACCTGCTATCATCGTAGAAAAGAAGTTCATATTGAATTGAACGCCTTAGGTAACAGCCTTGTTGCCGTCAAGCACTAATCTTGATTCTTGGTGTTAAGCTCACATTCAGACGAAACATTCCTTTGGTAGAGTTTTGTTTGAACTGATTTCGTGTGTTTAATTTTATTTAGGAGGAGACAGCGTCCGTGCAGCTAGGATCGTCTGACATTACAGCAAGCACGGCTGGAAAACAACACGCATGTTGCAATAGGCTAGTGTGCATCTCGTTCTCTATATCAACTACTCTTTCCATTCCCAAGTCCGTAGGAAGTATATTTATTCTTATTTGTAATATTATTCCTTTTTATGACGACATGGTGGCTTGAGGTTTCGATTGTATGCTTAATGCTTTTGTTTCCTTAGTTATTAGCTCTCTAAACGGATAATCAAACAAAATTTTCGAAACAATAATACTGATTAATTAAACAGCTATTCCACTGTCACGCTACGGTCGCAGGTTCGAATCCTGCCTCGGGCATGGATGTGTGAGATGTCCTTAGGTTAGTTAGGTTTAAGTAATTCTAAGTTCTAGGGGACTGATGACCTCAGATGTTAAGTCCCATAGTGCTCAGAGCCATTTGAAACATTTTTTATTCCACTGTCACGTTGTGGTCATGTCACTGCACTGTGTATGCTGTCTCTGTAACTCCATACTAGCACTATACACTGTATCTGTATGACACCTTACTTCAAAGGTATCATTTTGATTGCTGTAAAGAGGCCATACTTCTGCTCCTTTATCCGACAATGTGGGCGTTAAATGGAAGGGGAATTGTTTGTGTCAGTCGGCCGAGTGGGCTGTCGCTAGCGAAATAGCATTAATTTTATTGGTAGCAATTACTGGCTCTCGACCTGTTGGTGGAACAGACCCCAAACACAGCACGTCGAAGTGTTTCACACTGGGAAGGAAAGCAGTGCTGGCACATTATAAAACACGGTCTTCCACTGAGGGTATTTCGCATATCTTGTTGAAGAATTTTATAAATTATGAGCTCATAAGTAACGAGATTTCTCGAACAGAATGACTTCCTGCTTGTCGCCCTCAGCATAAATTCCGCCAACATCGATCATGTGAAATCCATCTCGCACTTTCCTCACATGATGTACGGAAACCGATGGATCAAGCAGGCAGGTAGATGCAGTATTCATTTCAGAAAAGCAATTGACTCGGTACGACTGCCACCCTTATTATCAAAAGTACGATCGCATGGGGCATCAAACGAAAATTGTGACTTGACTGAGGAATATTTGGTAAGGAGAACGCAGCAAAAAGACAAAAAAAGGATACACCATGAAGGAGTCACGAAAATGGGCCACAAAGTTATATTCATACGAATATCGACGAAAAATGCAAATTTGTAAACTTTGGCGGGCAACGGATGAATGTGTGAAGCTGCAGCGCAATTTCACAGCGCGGCTGCCAAGGATAGTAAAGAGGGCATAAAGTCTTTGCGAATTTGATTCCGTGTACTCAGCTGGACAGTAACTACACCTCGCAGACAGGCACATGAACAATACAAGAAGATATCAGCATCTAAGAGGACATGTTGTTGAGCTTAAAGAGGGCGATTGAAGTAATTGGCAAATCGCTCGACATTTGAGTAGAAGCGATGTCACTACTGTACGATGTTGGCAGAAATGGGGGAAAGTTGATCGTCGGTAAAGCAGATGCCAGACTGAGATTCATTGGAAGAATCCTAAGGAAATGCAATCCGAAAACAAAGGAAGTAGGTTACAGTACACTTGTTCACCCACTGCTTGAATACTGCTCAGCAGGGTGGGATCCGTACCAGATAGGATTGATAGAAGAGATAGAGAAGATCCAACTGAGAGCAGCGCGATTCGTTACAGGCTCATTTAGTAATCGCGAAACGGAGTGGACGTGCGGTTCTGGGCGCTGCAGTCTGGAACCGAGCGACCGCTACGGTCGCAGGTTCGAATCCTACCTCGGGCATGGATGTGTGTGGTGTCCTTAGGTTAGCTAGGTTTAATTAGTTCTAAGTTCTAGGCGACTGATGACCTCAGAAGTTAAGTCGCATAGTGCTCAGAGCCAGTAATCGCGAAAGCGTTACGGAGATGATAGATAAACTTCAGTGGAAGAGTCTGCAGGAGAGACGCTCACAAGGGAACCTCCCCATCGCACCCCCCTCAGATTTGGTTATAAGTTGGCACAGTGGATAGGCCTTGAAAAACTGAACACAGATCAATTGAGAAAACAGGAAGAAGTTGTGTGGAACTGTGAAAAAGTAAGCAAAATATACAAACTGAGTAGTTCATGGTAACATATAAAACATCAAGGACAGAAAGATCGCAGGAGTGCCATGGTCTCGTGGTAACGTGGGCAGCTGCGGAACGAAAGGTCCTTGGTTCAAATCTTCCATTGAATGAAAATTTTTATTTTTTATTTTCAGTTTATGTGACAAACTCTTATGTTTTCATGACTTTTTTGGGAGTGATTATCACATCCACAAGAAAACCTAAATCGGGCAAGGTAGAAGAATCGCCAAGTGTACAAGTTAGGTGCGTCGACAACATATTCCTGTCATGTGGTGCACATGCCGTCACCAGTGTCGTGTAGAATATATCAGATGTGTTTTCCTGTGGAGGAATAGGTTGACCTATGACCTTGCGATCAAATGTTTTCGGTTCCCATTGGAGAGGCACGTCCTTTCGTCTACTAATCGCACGGTTTTGCGATGCGGTCGCAAAACACAGACACTAAACTTATTACAGTGAACAGAGACGTCAATGAACGAACGGACAGATAATAACTATGCAAAAATAAATAAAGTGAAATTTTCACTCCAGGGAAGACTTGAACCAAGGACCTCTCGTTCAGCAGCTGCTCACGCTAACCACGGGACCACGGCGCTCATTAGTTCGCGTTCTCCTTGATGTTGCTTATGTTGCGCATGGACTACTCAGTTTGTATATTTTGCTTATTTTTTCACAGTTCCACGCAACTTCTTCCTGTTTTCTCAACTGATCTGTGTTCAGTTTATCAAGGCCTATCCACTGTGCCAACTTATAACTAAATCTGAGGGGGGTGCGATGGGGAGGTTCCCTTGTCAGTAGCTCGGTACGGGCTTTTGTTGAAGTTTCGAGAACATACCTTCACCGAGGAGTCCAGCAGTATATTGCTCCGTCCTACGTATATCTCGCGAAGAGACCATGAGGATAAAATCAGAGAGATTAGAGCCCACACAGAGGGATACCGACAACCCTTCTTTCCACGAACAATGCGGGACTGGAATAGAAGGGAGAACTGATAGAGGTACTCAAGGTACCCTCCGCCACACACACCGTCAGGTGGCTTGCGGAGTATGGATGTAGATGTAGATGTAGAACCATGGCCGAACACAGCGTCAGTAAGGCCCGTTTCGCACTGGGACACTGGTGATCGTCACCAGCGACGGTCACCTACAGAGATACATTCGTTTGAACTGGAGCATTCACACTGGGACACTACACAGGCTCACCGAGTCACTGTGACGGAGCAGTGACTGACCTAGCCACATGTGAGGCACACGGTCACTGTGTTCACGGCAGTCACCGCCGGACATGCATTAGTTTGAATTGTAGTGTTCGCACTGGGACACAGATCACAGACACAGCGCTTCAGATTTGCCAACAGACGCCAGCCATTTTTGAGACAGTGACGGGAAACATTCATTCTTCATTATACTGTACATATTGTAGCCATGAGTTTAGATTTGATTAACACGGAAGACTTTATAAGTGAAGCAGAAAGTCGTCCTGCTATTTGGGATGTCAAAAGCGATTGACTATAGCAACAAAGTCGTGAAAACGAATTGTTGGCAGGAAATTATAATGAAGTTTGAGCCTGATTCCAATGAGAAGAGCATGGATGAAAAACCAAAATTGTTGTCAGTTCTTTTTTCAAATTTAATACCTTATTTTTCGGACCATAAAAGAGTAGTGAAATTTAGTTGCTACGTCTGTAAAGGCTGGGAGGGCAGTAACCTACAAGCACATTTGCATCCTGTGGTGTCACCGCCAGACGCCACACTTGCTAGGTGGTAGCCTTTAAATCGGCCGCGGTCCGTTAGTATACGTCGGACCCGCGTGTCGCCACTATCAGTGATTGCAGACCGAGCGCCGCCACACGGCTGGTCTAGTCTAGAGAGACCCCCTAGCACTCGCCCCTTTTGTACAGCCGACTTTGCTAGCGATGGTTCACTGTCTGCATACGCTCTCATTTGCAGAGACGACAGTTTAGCATAGCCTTCAACTACGTCATTTGCTACGACCTAGCAAGGCGCCATATTCAGTTACTACTTAAAGAATGTATTCTGAACAGATAATATTGTGAATCATGTACCGCCAAGAATGACGTTCATCATTAATGGATTAAAGTTAAGTATAAACTAATTACGTCCGCTTTCTGAATTCTAATTCCTTGTCATGTTCCGGACCTCACGTCAGTATAGTCCTTCCCTTCTCACGCCAGCCTGTGTGAGCTAAATCGCTTGCATTTCGGCCTCCTCTCGTAACACGGTGTTGGCTCTTCTGCCAACACAACACATCCCTCACCCCTTTTCTTTTGCAGTTATCAGCATTAAGTGTACCTTTACGCAGTCCTAATGCGACGAGGAGGGAAAAAATGGATGGACGTGGAAACCATGAACTTACCCCTACAGGGCGAATGAAGAAGAAATCTAAAGAAAATACTTATTTCAAAGTTTGATAACAAAATTAAGTGTGCGCCTTATCGTCGCTTAAGGTGCTCCGCCGGCCACGGTGTCCGAACGGTTCCGGAACCGCGCGACTGCTACGGCCGCAGGTTCGAATCCTGCCTCGGGCATGGATGTGTGTAATGTCCTCAGTTTAGTTAGGTTTAAGTAGTTCTAAGTTCTAGGGGACTGATGACCTCTGATGTTTAGTCCCATAGTGCTCAGAGCTATTTGAACCATTCTTATGGGGCTTCGCCTTATGGTCGAAAAAAAAAAACAGCTAAAATATTATTGTCCATTCCTGTGATTTCTTCTTTCACTTCTCTTAACAGTTCCTCAGATGAAGTTTTCGATATTCGAAAAATACTGAAAAAACTTCTTCTCGTCTTGTCTCAGATCGACATAAAGAGTATAAAACAATATTTTCTCCAGCCGATCTCGTAGCAGTGGATGTAAATGTAATGAACGTTTCGTCCTCATTTTTCTCCTCCTCCTCCTAAATGGTTCAAATGGCTCTGACCAGTATGGGACTTAACATCTATGGTCATCAGTCCCCTAGAACTTAGAACTACTTAAACCTAACTAACCTAAGGACATAACACAACACCCAGACATCACGAGGCAGAGAAAATCCCTGATACCGCCGGGAATCGAACCCGGGAATCCGGGCGTGGGAAGCGAGAACGCTACCGCACGACCACGAGCTGCGGACCCTCCTCCTCCTCCTCTTGCTTAGAAGTACTAACAAAAGTTCCTCCTCGCTTGAGTCCATTTCACTAACTAATCAGTTGGCAATTCCTGTGGTGTCGGACACCGGTGATCTAGGAGTGTTCATCACAATTACCGGTGACCGTCGCTGGTGACCGTAACCAGTGTCCCAGTGTGAAACGGGCCTAAGGAAGCAGTTGACCTAGAAAAACTAGAAATCGTTAGAGAGGCACTCAGAGCCCCGGATTCGTCATTAACATCGATGCGACTAGTACTTCAATGACCACAAGGACCATTAATGGGTGGGGACAGAAAGGGGACTGAGCTCACAGTGCCCCTTGCGCCGGCTACAATTGACCTCTGTACACCAACAAGCCCGTTTGCAATGGTGTCAGACGCATTCGAGGTGACATCTCATTGAGGATAGTAGAATTTTCTTCTGTTATAAGTGCAATTTCGAACTGAGTCCCTAAACCAGCGAAGACGTGTCTGGAAATATGCTGGACAGCAGTGGAATACCAGCATGACTGTCGCTCGCCATATGGCCTGACAACCAGGAGTACGGGGTGCCATTTCGTTTCACAGCAGGACTCCTTTGGTTGGGATTCGCGGCACCCTTACAGCACAGGTGTTAGTCGACAATATTCTACGCCCGTTTTGTTCCCCTAGGTGGCAAGCCATTCTGGGTATACGTTTCAGCTAGATAAACTGCACACGGCTAAAGTTTCTAGTGCTTGTATTCGTGCTTGTCAAACACGATCTTGACAGGCAAGGTCACCAGATCCCTCCCCAATTAGGAACGTTTGTATCATCGTGGGCAGGGCCCGCCAATAAGCTCGGTATTTTGACGACCTAACACCCCAATTGCAAAGAATTTCGCACGATATTCCTCAGGAGGTCATCCAACAACTCTGTCAATCAGTGACAAGTCGTATTACTGCTTGCATAAGAGGCAGAGGTGGACCAACGCGTTATTGACTTTCTCAATTTGTGAAGCTCTTACTCCTGAATAAGTCGTCAGTGTTTACGGAAATTGTAATCAATTACTTACCTGAACAAATAAATCACATCTACCGATTTCCGTAGCATTCGGACAATTCCTCCCTGGTAAGGCGCTCTTAAAGTGTATTTCGGACAGCGAGTCGTGGGCAGATGTAGAGCTAACATCGGATATGCCCCAAGGAAGTGTTCATGTTGTATTAATGCCCTTGAGAACAATAGTAATAGTAACCTTGGACTTTTCGTAGACTATGCCGTTATCTATAATGAAGCGTTGTTTGAAATAATCTTGCCGATATTTAGTCACATACAGTAAGATATCAAAGTGATGGCAGTAGTAGGGATGGGTTGAACCGTGAGTGAATGTTACTCTTGAGCAGTTTTATTTCATAATTCCTTGCATTAAAAAAAAGAACATCAATAATAAGAAAGCTCAAGGCAAGTATTCATGACAAATTGCTAAAAGTTCATATGTCCAAATTTGTTCTCCAATTTAACGTACCGAATCTGGGCATGTCCATAACACTTTAAGTAAAAAATATTTAACCTTACTAGTGACCAGCTGACTGACAATTAATAAAACACAATAAGTCAGTGTCAATGTGGCATATCTACATCTACATTTACACTCCGCAAGCCACCCAACGGTGTGTGGCGTAGGGCACTTTACGTGTCACTGTCATTAGCTCCCTTTCCTCTTCCAGTCGCGAATGGTTCGCGGGAAGAACGACTGCCGGAAAGCCTCCGTGCGCGCCCGAATCTCTCTAATTTTACATTCGTGATCTCCTCGGGACGTATAGGTAGGGGGAAGCAACATATTCGATACCTCATCCAGAAACGCACCCTCTCGAAACCTGGACAACAAGCTACACCCAGATGCAGAGCGCCTCTCTTGCAGAGTCTGCCACTTGAGTTTGCTAAACATCTCCGTAACGCTATCACGCTTACCAAATAACCCTGTGACGAAACGCGCCGCTCTTCTTCGGATCTTCTCTAACTCCTCTGCCAACCCGACCTGGTACGGATCTCACACTGATGAGCAATACTCAAGTATAGGTCGAACGAGAGTTTTGTAAGCCACCTCCTTTGTTGGACTACATTTTCTAAGGACTCCTCCAATGAATCTCAACCTGGCACCCGCCTTACCAACAATTAATTTTATATGATCATTCCACTTCAAATCGTTCCGCACGCATACTCCTAGATATTTTACAGAAGTAACTGCTACCAGTGTTTGTTCCGCTGTCATATAATCATACAATAAAGGATCCTTCTTTCTATGTATTCACAATACATTACATTTGTCTATTTTAAGGGTCAGTTGCCACTCCCTGCACCAAGTGCCTGCCGCTGCAGATCTTCCTGCATTTCGCTGCAATTTTCTAATGCTGCAACTTGTCTGTATACTAAAGCATCATCCGCGAAAAGCCGCATGGAACTTCCGACACTATCTACTAGGTCATTTATATATATTGTGAAAAGCAATGGTCCCATATCACTCCCCTGTGGGACGCCAGAGGATACTTCAACATCTATAGACGTCTCTCCATTGAGAACAACATACTGTGTTCTGTTTGCTAAAAACTCTTCAATCCACCCACACAGCTGGTCTGATATTCCGTAGGCTCTTACTTTGTTTATCAGGCGACAGTGCGGAACGGTATCGAACGTCTTTCGGATGTCAAGGAAAATGGCATCTACCTGGGAGCCTGTATCTAATATTTTCTGGGTCTCATGAACAAATAATGCGAGTTGAGTCTCACATGATCGCTGTTTCCAGAATCCATGTTGATTCCTACAGAGTAGATTCTGGGTTTCTAGAAATTATATGATACGCGAGCAAAAAATATGTTATAAAATTCTACAACAGATCGATGTCAGAGAAATAGGCCTATAGTTTTCGCATCTGCTCGACGACCCTTCTTGAAAACTGGAACTACCTGTGCTCTTTTTCAATCATTTGGAACCTTCCGTTCCTCTAGAGACTTGCGGTACACGGCTGAGCATAGCTTGGACTTAACAACTATTAGGATAATTGAAACTGTAATCAGTGAAACGTATAAAATTGTTACTCAAGTAATTAAACAGGCTCCTTCAGCCACAGTTTTAACATACCAGCAATAATATGCCTGGATACACAAATGAACCGCTTGCCACACATAACCACCAGAAAGATTAAAACGACAATTAAATCGATTCAGCTTTGCCAACAAGAAATAATTATGGCAACACTCTTTTACATAGTCTCAGTCGTGCTATGTAATGGTTCCATTTGATATTGCTACAAACTGTTACATTCAGGTATTTGTGTTAGTTGACCGATTCTATCTGTGACTCACTGGTAATAGCATACTACGTGCTATCGTTTTTTGAAGTTCACGTTTCAGCTTGTAACCAGCCAATTCAGGCGGTTCTTGCAATTCGAAGGACATCTGATCGTCGGGAGGCCGTGTATTTCTAACGAACCAACATGAAATTAGATATGTGAGCATTTGTTCCCCAATCTTTGAACTCAATTGCCGTAATTTTACCGTTATTGTGCCTACTACTCTATATTATATATTCCATTGATGTATACACCTGAAGATGCGATCAAATCATCACGAAACCCATTGTGTATCATTCTGTAATAAAGGAACTACTAACAGCTGATGCAGCTATCAAACGTCTTTTAAAAGATGATTGAAATATTTTTTAATTAAAAAAAAAATTCAATCTTGTATCTATGCTGTGGATACCGAAACCGTAAAATCACGCCATCTTAAAAAGTGCTCAAATGTGTGTGCCAGGTACCTGATAGGACGTAGAAGGGATATTGAACAGGTACAAAGAAGAGCAGCACGAATGGTCGCGGGTTTGTTCGCCCACAGGAGTGTCACGAAGACGCTGAAAGAACTGAACTGGCAGACGCGTGAAGATAGACGCTAACCATCCCATGAAAGCGTATCTACATGGTTTCTAGAACTAACTTTAACTGATGAATCTAGGAATATATTACATCCCCACATGCAACGCTTCCATAGAATCGCAAAGATAACTTTCGAATAATTATAGCACACACAACGGAATTTAAGCTTATAAAGAATGGATGTATATGCCGACATCATCTGCTCACCAAATTCTGCAACGAGTGAAGTTTCTGCGAAGAATGTGGAGACGGTTAGTGCGTGCGACGTGGTGCAGGGGTTAGCATCGCGAGCTGCCGTGCTGCAGGGTGCCGGTTCTAATCCTGCCACCGGCCATCATTTACCATTTCTGAAAGGTTCCTAAAATACTTTGTTTATAATGATTGTGTATTCTGCAATATACGATTTATGTGTAAATACCGACATTCTGACAACCAGCAATTGCTTGTTTTTTCGTTTTTATCATTTGCAGAAATTTATTGAAATATGTTTGTAATGCTTATATATTCTGGAATATTCGATGTTTGTGTAAACAGCTGCACTTCCCGTCCAGGGGTTCAGTCCTGTACTTTCGCGGTTCGTAATAAATGTGCGTTTAGAGTTTATTGATGTATTTCATTGACAACCCTGCTTTCAAATTTGGATTTGATTCTGATTAAGGAATATAATATTTTCAAAAATGAGCTCGTACACTTACGTGATCTTCTCTACGTCCGACTGTGGGACGGCATGTAGCTAGGAAGCAACATGAAGTAATGGAATTTTGATACAGGTCAGTGAGTACGTAAGTAAATGACCTTGTACTCTGTGTATAAGCAGTGTAACACGTGAAAAAACTTCATTAAAGTGAGGCACTGCTTCAAGTGCTGCTTCATTTCCCACTTGTGTGCGTATGTTACGAAAACGTCGGAAAAGACACGTACAATTAAAGGTCCGCTATACTTCCCAGCAGTACCACATTCTGTTGTCAAGTAGGCGTAACTCGATTACGCGAGTATACGAACAATGGTCCTAGTTAAAATACCGTCACTTCGGGTCCTGCATCAGCAGTAGGTATGTGCCTGGGAGCGCAAGAACGACTAAGTTAGACGGCGCAGCTCGGCGTGTGGTACGTTTCTTCACTGAGTAATTAAAGCCGACATCAACTGTGTAATGTGTTCCCCATTGTTGCAAACTTAACGACCTCTTCGCCGAATAACGGGTTAATCTTTTCTGCGAAAGGCGTACGGACTGCAGCTCCAACGGTCCTACCATTAACAGACTGAATAGCAAGAAACTGGTGTCTCGCAGAGAGAGGAAGTTGGTGCGACTGCCGCTGCCTGACATTTAAGAGGAAGGTCACCGACATCGGGCATACACGGGCACAGAATTTCGACTGCTACAGGCCAAGAATGCTGTAGCTCGAGAAAGGCTGTAGAATTTACAATCCTTTCGAGACAGCTAGTTTTACTCTGTACATTTATAAGCCACAAGTTTGTGTTGGAACAACAAGTTTATGTTAAAACAAAGCCTTCTTGAGCGATTTATTTATTTAATGATCCTTGTGTCACTGGAAAAAGTGCGACTGAATGTGAAATTTTCGCTGATACAACACAGTACACAGTTCTAGATACTGGATGTGTTCCAAAGAAGTATATCAAGACCGCTAACGTTCCCAACGTACGTAAATGCAGCGCCATGGAATTCTTCGCTGCCGCCGTTGTATTCGAAAACTGTCCTCATTGGACGAGTGAAAGAAAGTACAGAAAACCAAGATTATTGGTAAACATTTGGAGCCCGTTGCCGTGTTAAACTGCTTAGGTGCAGCACTAAGAAGCGATAAGAAATAGGACGAACACGTAAATTTCAGTAGCAAGGAAAGCGAATAAAAAAATTAAATTTGTTCCCCAAATGGAAAAATTTGTCTACTACTTACAGTGTATCACTTGTTCTACTAATTCCCTCAGCAACTGACTTAATTTGATTACGCTTGTACTGATTTTGTTGATGTTTTTCATAACGCTATTTGTTCCGTTCAACTGATCTTCCAAGTTCTTTGCCCTCTGTATTACAATTACACTCTCCTCGGCAAAGTTTGTAGTTTTTATTTCTTCTCCTTGAACTTAATGCCCTTTCCAAACTTCTGCTTAGTTTCCTTTATTACTTCCTCACTGTACAGAGTGAATAATTTGGGATAGGCTACAATGCTGTCTGACTCTCTTCTCAATTCCTTCCTCTTTTTCATGCTCGTCTACTTTCATTATTTCTTTTCGTACAAGTAACTGCTTCTCCTGATTTATTCTCGATAACTTCAGAATTTCAGAGAGTATTCCAATCAACATTGTACGATGTGTTTTCCAAATCTTTATCTTTAGACAATCTAACTCTTAAGGCCTGCCGGCCGCTGTAGCCGAGCGGTTCTATGCACTTCAGTCCGGAACCGCGCTGCTGCTTCGAATCCTGCCTCGGGCATGGATGTGTGTGATCTCCTTAGGTTAGTTAGGTTTAAGTAATTATTAGTCTAGGGGACTGATGACCTCAGTTGTTAAGTCACATTGTGCTTAGAGCCATTTGAACCATCTTAAGGCCTACTGTATATTTGTTTACGTATCCCGACATATTTATGAATGCCATATTGATTTTCTTGTAGATTAGTATCTGGAAGTCGTTTTATTCTCCTGTAATAATATTACTTTGTTAATATAGTATGAGAATAATGCTAATGGTATGCCGCATTTCAGAAACGACTCAGCAACAAACCTGTGGGAGAAACCGTGCCGTTTATTGGTTGTTAGCTTTAAGGTCTTCCTAGTTAGCCGCAAAGTTTCGGACTGGATTACTTTAACGACCCACAATTAAAGGAAAGTGCCTTATAGAGCTTTGAAACAGCAAGGGAGTTAATTCCGTTGGGCCGCGTAAGCAAACCAACGAGTAACGGATGCCAGGTCAAGCATGGGGGACCGATTACCGCTGGGCAATTCACTGCGTCGCCTGCTCGACGCTCCATTAAATTCCCAGCGTCAAGCCATTAAATGCGCTGCAGGAATTACCGGAGATAAGCACTGTGCAGCAGGGTCGTACGTACTCTGCCATTCACCTGCGACACGTTTTCTTGGAAACAGAATGATCGTCCTGGTGAAATACTCTGGGCCACTGATTGGTAGTTGACCTCGTTCTTCGCTCTTTGCAGCGTATTTTAATCAGTTGCAAACCTTCATATATTATATTGGAGGCTTATTGCCGATGTTTGAAGAAATAGTTCCCTGCGCAACAAGGTGCAAATGCGCGTTTCCAGCGCAAAAACTTGTGACGTATAAAACGTACCTAGATCCACATCTTCATGAGTATTTTGCAATTCACACTTAAAGTGCCTGGTTCAAAAATGGCTCTGAGCACTATGGGACTCAACTTCTGAGGTCATTAGTCCCCTAGAACTTAGAAGTAGTTAAACCTAAGGACATCACAAACATCCATGCCCGAGGCAGGATTCGAACCTGCGACCGTAGCGGTCTTGCGGTTCCAGACTGCAGCGCCTTTAACCGCACGGCCACTTCGGCCGGCTAACGTGCCTGGCAGAGGGTTTTTCGAACCATGTTAACTATTTCTCTGCCGTTCTGCACTCTAACAGCGCGTGAGGAAAGTCAACACTTAAATCTTTCTATATGAGCTCTTATTTCTCTTATTTTATTATGATGATTATTTTGGGTTTATTATGATGATCAGTTTAGATTGGCGACCATAAAACACTGTCACATTCAGATGAGAAAGCTGGTGACTGAAAGTTCGTGAAAAGATCACGCCGTAACGAAAAAGTACCTTTGTATTAATGATTGCCACAGCAACTAGCGTATCATGTCCGTGACACTTTCTCCCCCTGTTTCGCGATAATGCAAAAAGGAGCTGTCCTGCTTTGGACTTTTTCGACGTCCTCCGTCAGTCCTATATGGTAAGGATCCCGTATCGCACACCTATACTTGAGCAGAGGACTGGAAAGCGTAGTGTGGCGGTCTCTTTAGTAGAAATTTTGCATCTAAGTGTTTTGTCAATAAAACACAGTCTTTGGTTCTCCTCCCTCACAACATTATCTATGTGATCGTTCCACTTTAAGTTGTTCACAACTCTAATTCCGAGGTATTTAGCTGAATTAGCAACACAAAGGCAGTTTTATCCCTGCAACAGTCTCAAGAAAGTTTACGTCCCCTTAGCAGTCCAACGTTCAAACCTTGGACTTTTGGGAAATTTTGGCACAGTACACTGCCAAGTTTTTGGAACACTGAGCCAGTCGTTATTTCTTCCTGCCTGTTCAGACACTGCGACGACAGAGGACCCTATGCATACTGAAAAACATCGTCGTCATCAATATTGAAATATATGTGGTATTTCAAAGCATTAGGGTCTAAACTGTACAGAGAGTAGATACTTAACTTGGTAATGGGAGGTAAGGAACTAATCTGTAAGACTTGACATCGTCACAGGAGGGAGACACGCCGATTTGTATTACTTATTATAAATTTTGGGAGTCGTAATAGCAATATAATCTAATAAAAGCTAGCTGATAGAGTCGTTTAGTTAACAACCATTTTCCGATCATGCTTACGCTGTAAAGGTACCTAAATGTAGTGTTATCCACCACATCGTTACCAAGCGTGACGTATCAACATCTAAGGCTCTGACCGACCTTGGATGCCGGCACGTTAATGCGGGAGTAAGAAGTAACAAAAAAATTACGGATTATCTTATCATAATTTGACATTTTAATTTAAGAACTGGCAACCTATACGGACAGAAATAAATTGAAAGGCTGTCGACGATGTTCAAGTGTAATACAGAATTAAAGATGGGTTAAGGTATTTTGGATCTCGAGAAGAAAAACTATGAAATAGTGTCAAGAAGGCGTAACTTTCTTAACGCACATGACATCCGAATGAAAATAACAGAAATGTAAAGCCAAGGAAAACAAGCTCATGTTGGAAAAGAAAGTCATGTGACTTTACTAAAGTTCACCGCCATACCACCTAAATTGTCAAGGAGAGTGTAATGCAAGTGAGACATACCGTCACAGCATTCGCAGGCAAAGAGGAATGTTAAAATATCTGTAAATATAAATTATTGTACTTACGAGGGGCGTTTGAAAAATCCGTGCAAAGTCCGAGAGATGGCACCACTGGCGCGTATCGAGGTCACGTTTAGTTAGTAGCATCTTTGGAAAGAACACACACCAAGTTTCAGCCATATTGGTCTATTTCCATGTGTGTGGTATTCGCGTGAATCAAGGAAGTCGAGTGATTGTCAAAAAATAGACGAAAAGGAATTTCGTGTAGTGATTAAACATTACTTTATGAAAGGAAAAACGCCTCAGGAGACTAAAGAGAAGCTTGATAAACATTACGGTGACTCTGCACCATCGATTAGAATAGTTTATAAGAGATTTCAAAATTTTCGAAGTGACCATATGGCACAAGTGATGCTGAACGTTCTGGACGCCCTATGGAGGTTAGGACTCCAGAAATCGTTGATAAAATCCATGATATGGTGATGGATGAGAGAACAGTTAAGGCGCGTGAGATTGCTAGTGCTGTGGGCATCTTGAATGAACAGGTACATAATATTTTGCATAAACATTTGGACATGAGAAAGCTATCTGCAAGATGGGTTCCGCGATTGCTCACGCTTGACCAAAAACAGAATCGTGTGAAGTGTTGCAAGGATGGTTTGCAGCTGTTCAGGAAGTATCCGCAGGATGAAACATGGATACATTATTATACTCCTGAGACTAAACATCAATCTAAAAATGGGTAACAAAGGGCGAATCTGCATAAAAAAAGGCGAAGACCATTCCTTCGGTCGGTAAGGTTATGGCGACTGTCTTTTGGGATTCGCAAGGGATAATCCTCATCGACTATCTCGAAAGGGGTAAAACTATTACATATGCATATTATTAATCGTTATTGGACCGTTTGAAAACCGAGCTGCAAGAAAAACTCAGGCGATTGGACCGCATAAATGTCCTTTTCGATCACGACAATGCAGCAGCACACACCTCAGCAGTTGTGGTCGCAAAATTATTGGAAATAGGATTGAAAATCGTTTCACATCCCCTCTATTCTCCAGACGTGGCTCCCTCGCACTACTATTTGTTCCCCAATTTGAAGAAATGGCTGGCAGGACGGAGATTTTATTCGAACGAGGAGGTGATTGCAGCAACTAATAGCTATTTTGCAGACTTAGACAATTCCTATTATTCGGAAGGGATCAACAAATTAGGACAGCGTTGGACGAAGTGTGTAAGGAGACTATGTCGAAAAATAAAAAAGGCTTACCCCAAACACGTAAGTAGTTTCTATTTTTGTACGGACTTTTCAAACGCCCCTCGTAGCTCATGGCACCCATGTAGACCTACTTACATAAGACTTATCTTTTCACGTTTGTTCTTACACGAAGCGGGGTACGGGAAACATCATTTGCAGCCGGAAGACCAGGGGGCTCATCACGCATTTACCAAATGATATTCAGATGTACGTCGTCCAGAAGGGCCGAAAGTGCGCACTAGGATGTTCCTGTACTTGTTACACATCAAGCACCTTAGTACAACGTACAGCCCTACAAGACATTCACCAACAATACCAGCCCATAAGATATTCTCGAACTGCTGTTGATTCAAAGCTTGGAAGGCGCTCCTATGCTCATGTATGCAGGTTTCCTAACTTTGTTTTAAAACGGAGCAGCTGCTTGCTGGCAGAATCACAGACCAAAATTTGTACGTTGTGAGTAATCACACTCATTCAAACCAATGCAGCGATTGCGCTCATCAATACACAGAACAGTACTCGTTACTGTATCCAATCGGTAAACCAGGAATTCCGGTTTGTTTTATTTCTTCCTGTCATGGTATAGGCAACCTATCCTCTAGGACTGCACAGGCACTTCACGTTAACGTACTCGTATTACTGAGAAATGCGTTCGTGAAGCATTTTGGACTGGATTTCAATATCCAGTATTCGCCTGACGTCCAAGATATGTGCTCACGGAAAAAATACAAATTTGTTTATTTGTTGTTGTTGTGATCTTCAGTCCTGAGACTGGTTTGATGTAGCTCTCCATGATACTCTATCCTGTGCAAGCTTCTTCATCTCCCAGTACCTACCGCAACCTACATCCTTCTGAATCTGTTTAGTGTATTCATCTCTTGGTCTCCCTCTACGATTTTTACCCTCCACGCTGCCCTCCAATACTAAACTGGTGATCCCTTGATGCCTCAGAATATGCCCCACCAACCGATTCCTTCTCCTAGTCAAGTTGTGCCAAAAATTTCTATTCTCTCCATTTCTATTCAATACCTCCTCATTAGTTTTGTGATCACATGGCTACACTCCATACAAATACTTTCAGAAATGACTTCCTGACACTTAAATCTATACTCGATGTTAACAAATTTCTCTTCTTCAGAAACGCTTTCCTTGCCATTGCCAGTCTACATTTTATATCCTCTCTACTTCGACCATCATCAGTTATTTTGCTCCCCAAATAGCAAAACTCCTTTACTACTTTAAGTGTCTCATTTCCTAATCTAATTCCCTCAGCATCACCCGACTTAATTAGACTACATTCCATTATCCTTGTTTTGCTTTTGTTGATGTTCATCTTATATCCTCCTTTCAAGACACTGTCCATTCCGTTCAGGTGCTCTTCCAGGTCCTTTGCTGTCTCTGACAGAATTACAAAGTCGTCGGCGAACCTCAAAGTTTTTATTTCTTCTCCATGGATATTAATTCCTAGTCCAAAATTTTCTTTTGTTTCCTTTACTGCTTGCTCAATATACAGATTGAATAACATCGGGGAGAGGCTACAACCTTGTCTCACTCCCTTCCCAACCACTGCTTCCCTTTCATGCCCCTCGACTCTTATAACTGCCACCTGCTTTCTGTAGAAATGGTAAATAGCCTTTCGGTCCCTGTATTTTACCCCTGCCACCTACAGAATTTGAGAGTATTCCAGTCAACATTGTCAAAAGCTTTCTCTAAGTCTACAAATGCTTGAAACGTAGATTTGCCTTTCCTTAATTTTTTTCTAAGATAAGTCGTAGGGTCAGTATTGCATCACGTGTTCCAATATTTCTACGGAATCCAAACTGATCTTCCCCGAGGTCGGCTTCTACCAGTTTTACCATTTGTCTGTAAAGAATTCGCGTTAGTATTTTGCATCCGTGGCTTATTAAACTGATAGTTCGGTAATTTTTACATCTGTCAACACCTGCTTTCTTTGGTGTTGGAATTATTATATTCTTCTTGAAGTCTGATGTTATTTCGCCTGTCTCATGCATCTCGCTCACCGGATGGTAGAGTTTTGTCAGGGCTGGTTCTCCCAAGGCTGTCAGTAGTTCTAATGCAATGTTGTCTTTTTCCGGGGCCTTGTTTCGACTAAGGACTTACAGTGCTCTGTCAAATTCGTCGCTCAGTATCGTATCTCCTATTTCATCTTCATTCTCTTCCATTTCTATAATATATTTATTTTACCTGCGGAACTAACTTCTTTAAATATGAAGAACAAAAGTTATTATTCCTTGTGATTTCACTCGACCTTCATCAGCGAATGAGAGGGCTGTAAACAAGTGTTAGCCGGAAATTGGATACAGGTAACATTGAGGACTGTGCACAAACGAAATTGAGATCTCAACTTAAATAATAAAACAAGAATAGAAAATGAAACGAAAATTACTGGAATCAAAATGTGGAATATGTTGTTTAATGTAGTGCACTTACTGGGTAGATGAGTTTAATGGTAACGAATGAGAGCCATTAGTATCTCGCAAAAATGCCACTTTTCAGCGGCAAAGGGAAATATCATTTTACAGCGTGGCTGGGGGGGCAGGGGGCGCTGGTGTTGCTAACGAGCGGGCCGGCGTGCACTCGGCCGTAATAACGGAAGCAACTCGAAACCGATTATGAAGAACTTTCATCTGAGACGAGGACCTGGCGCCGTGGCACCGCTTCGCAGCCTTCCTCCTGCCTCACAGTCTCTCTCTGAGTTTATTCACCACCCTCTGCTACGATACTGCGTTCCTGAGTAGCGGTGTCGTTCTGCATTCGGTGTGTACGTGTCTGCTGACTCGGGCAGAGCTTCCCTCCAACTCAAGTGTAATTCAATTCCGTGACCCTTCTCGATGCTGAGCGGAAGCGTTGCTCTTTAACCCTCAGTCCCTTCGTCAGATTTAGCGAGGCTCCCTTCCCACTAGAGCCGTTGGTAAACATTCAATCTAGTATTTGAGACGTGCAGACTGAATCGGCTTCCTAGATTGGTATCCACTCAGGATGGCGGCGGTTTCGCGTGTTCACACATACATACACACACACACACACACACACACACACACACACACATACACACTTCCAGTGTAAGGCTCTCTGACTACAAACTGAAAACTAAAAAATTCAGAGTTTCATATCCAACGATGATAAGAATTAATTGAAATGGTGTTGGCTGTTAACTGAAGATTTCTGATACAAGATTACAGAGTGACGGTATAAAATCAGAGGCTGGTCTTCTGCGTCCCCCCACAAGTATGAAGGCTGGGTGACGAACAGAGTGGAATTGCAACGATTTCTTTATAAAAGGAATGTTTTATTTAGGGTTCATGTCCCTTCGACATTGAGGTACATCGAGATGGAGCACAAACTCGGATCGTTGCGAAGACGGGGAAGGAAGCCGGCCGTGCCATATCAAAGGAACAATCCCGGCATTTGCCAGGAGCGATTTAGGAAAACCACAGAAAACCTAGCTCTGGATATCTGGACGCGGATCAGATCCGCCGTCCAGACGAATGCAAGTCCAGTGTGCTACCCAGTGCGCCTCCTCGCTCTGTTGAATGATTTCAATAGGAATACCAGTGTTCTAAAGTAATTTAATAACAGCAGGTTCATATTTCAGAATCTCCACATTTCGGTTTTTGCACGGTATAATAATTCGGTGGCGAATGAATAATATTTTACAAATAATACTGTGGAGGGCTTGTAACTCAATGCCTTAGAGAAAGAGAACAGTATAAAGAAAGCTACGGATAACATATTACAGACGTGAAATGAATACAGAATAACGAGTTCAGGTCAGAAAATAATTAATAACAATTCAGTGAATTGAGTAAAAACGATTTTCATTAACAGTAATGAACAGAGTAACGCGGTGACGGAGTTACGCTCTCCAGAATACGACACTAACACAGATGATTGTTCGATGTTACATGTCCAGACGGCAAGCTTTTGAGGACGGAATAAAGTTGGTATATGAATATGTTGCGGAACAGAATATGAATATTTCGTAGTCTTGCGGGAGAGGAAAGTAGAGTGAATTACGGGTCTGACGACAAAGGAATTACAGAAAGTTGTTCAGAGAGAGAAATTTTTGAAGAGAAAGCCAAAAGGATTCTACAGCAATTTTCGTGTAGCTTTAGCTAACAATGAACGTTAGACTCTCAACAGAAAAAGACTACATAAAATTGTGTGGGTTGTACTCAGAAAGGCAGTGAAAAGTGGGGAAAACCTAATAGTCAATTGCCACAAATAAATGGAATATAATTAAGAAATGTTTAGAGTTGGAGACGGCAG
Organism: Schistocerca americana; assembly: GCF_021461395.2. Taxonomy (NCBI): domain Eukaryota; kingdom Metazoa; phylum Arthropoda; class Insecta; order Orthoptera; family Acrididae; genus Schistocerca; species Schistocerca americana. Next base: position 613,032,691 of record NC_060119.1, on the reverse strand, counting down.
CACACAAAAATACAGACCTTAAACCCCAGCGAAATCAAAATTGACGAAAAAGTGATATGGAAAAAATAACGAATTACTAGAAGTACTCAAAGTTTTAATTATCTCCTCGAAAAAATAATGTTACGGAATGAACATCTGGGTCATTTGCAGGTACACGTCTGAGGTCCTGGTACCCACTAAAATCCCCACGTCAGAGTAAGACAACACGACGCTAGAGAGGTCGAAACAAAATAGCGCAACCAACTGCTGAAGTGGGAGTATGTTATTGGGAATTCGTTTGCTGCGTCTGAAACGATAAAACACTGCACCACTCCACGTTCAGTTGCTTGAAATGTAGGCAGCAATTCACCATCAGACAACACAATGAAATTTGATAGAAACAGTCGTGATCGCATAAATATCTTATTTGAATTGGAGACCGGTTTGGATCTACACACATCAAAAAAAGTATTGCATCATCCGGTTCCCGTAACTCCTGAAGATGGACGTTGACTGTGGATACAGTACCTCAGACACAGTCCCTTAGACTGTTCAGAGATGTCACTAAACCAGCCCAAAGATGTAAACAACCATGCATGAACAGCGCCTATTAGACGGAGGGGGTTCGACAGCCGATCAGTTCCAGTCATTCCACCAGGAATGAGGTACACTGCTCGTGTTCAACTATGCCTAGATGGTCAATACGGCGGCTCGATCGCGTCCGCATTGTTACTTTGTGCCGGGAAGGGCTCTCAACAAGGGAAGTGTTCAGGCGTCTCTGAGTGAACCAAAGCGATGTTGTTCGGAGATGGAGGAGATACACAGAGACAAGAGCTGACGATGATATGCCTCGCTCAGGCCGCCCAAGGACTACTACCGCAGCAGTGGATGACCGCTACCTACGGATTATGGCTCGGAGGAACCCTGACAGCAACGCCACCATGTTTAATAATGCTTTTCATGCAGCCACAAGACGTCATGTTGCAATTCAAAGTATGCGCAACTTCACTCCCGACGTCCATGACGAGGTCCATCTTTGCAACTACGACACCGTGCAGCACGGTAGAGATGGGCCCAACTACATGCCGAATGGACCATTCAGGATTGGCATCACGTTCTTTTCACCGATGAGTGCCGCATATACCTTCAACCATACAATCGTCGGAGACGTATTTGGAGACAACCCGGACAGGCTGAACGCCTTAGACGTACTGTCCAGCGAGTGCAGCAAGGTAGAGGTTCCCTGCTGTTTTGGGGTGGCATTATGCGGGGCCGACGTACGCCGCTTGTGGTCATGGAAGGCGCCGTAACGGCTGTGCGATACGTGAATGCCATCCTCCGACCGATAGTGCAACCATATCGGCAGCGTATTGGCGAGACATTCGTCTTCATTGACGAGAATTCGCGACCCCATCGTACACATCTTGTGAATGGATTCCTTCAGGAAAACGACATCGCTCGATTAGAGTGGCCAGCATGTTCTCCAGACATGAACTCTATCGAACACGCCTGGGACAGATTGAAAGGGCTGTTTATGGGCGACGTGATTCACCAACCACTCAGAGATCTACGCCGAATCGCAGTTGCCGGCCGCGGTGGTCACGCGGTTCTAGGCGCTCAGTCGGAACCGCGCAACTGCTACGGTCGCAGGTTCGAATCCTGCCTCGAGCATGGATGTGTGTGATGTCCTTAGGTTAGTTAGGTTCAAGTAGTTCTAAGTTCTAGGGGACTGATGACCACAGATCTTAAGTCCCATAGTGCTCAGAGCCATTTTTTGAATCGCCGTTGAGGAGTGGGACAATCTGGACGAACAGTGCATTGATGAACTTGTGTATAGTATGCCACAACGAATACAGGCATGTGTCAATGCAAGAGGACGTGCTATTAGGTTTTAGAGATACCGGTGTGTACAGGAATCTGGACCACCATCTCTGACGGCCTCGCCGTGTGGTGGTACAGCATGCAATGTGTGTTTTTTACGAGCAGTAAACAGGGCGGAAATGATGTTCATGTTGATCTCTATTCCAATATTGTGTACTGGTTCCGGAACTCTCGGAACCGAGGTGATGCAAAACATATTTTGATGTGTGTATAATACTTAGATCTTCTTCAGACTTTGTAGTCTGCGAAGAATGTCGTAAACCAGGTTAGAGGTCACATATGATCACAATAATAAAGCGAAATTGTTATAAAATAATAATTACTATGTATTGTAACCCATGACGGTGAAATGAATTGGGCTGTCTGAGCAGGCTCCTCATATGTAATCGACTGCTGACCGTGGCTTTACTGCTCGTGCTTAAATAATGAGAGCCACACCGCTTACCGAGCGAGGTGATGCAGTGATTAGCACACTGGCCTCGCATTCGGGAGGACGATTCAAACCTGCGTCAGGACATCCTGATTTAGGTTCCAAGATTTCCCTAAATCGCTTCAGGCAAATGCCGGGATTGTGCCTTCGAAATGGCACCGCCGGCTTTCTTCCCCTTGCTTCCCTAAACCGATGGCTCCCATGAACTCGCTGTTTGGTCCCTTCCCCCAAACCAACGAACCAACCAACCAACCAATCATACATCGATCATTCGTGAAATTGAAAGATAATATTGTCGTATGTTGCCAAAGTGCCGTTATACGCATGAAATTATGTACTGGCTCTGTCATAAAATGTGCATAATGCCATCGTTAATATGAAATGAAATTAAAATACAGAGTAAATTGCCAGTGAAAGAGATGCGTGTTCAAACAATATATACCGACGTCAGTTATTACATAAAACGTCGCCACACGATGACGAATAAGATACCAAAACAGCTGCATCTATAACAGTTAAAATGTGGCTAAAAGCTTTATTAACCACGATACTGGTCGTGTGAGCACTGGCGGCCCTCTAGAAGTAACAGACAGCTAGTGGGAAGCTAGCTTGTTAACTCTGGAAGCGGCATTACACGTTGATTTATCTATAGACCAAATATGTTGTGAAGGCTGCTGGTGCAGAGGACATCATTCATGGATACGATGTGAAAACCAATCGTACATCGATCATACGTGAAATTAAAAGATAACCTCGCTATATACAGCCAAAGTGTGTCTAAACGCATGAAATGTGCATAATTACATCGTTGAAATTATATAAAATTACAATACAGAATCCAAAAGGAGATGCTTGTGCAACCAACATAATGACGTCAGTGTTACATGAAAGGTCACTACATGACGACGAAAAAGTTATCAAAACAGCTGCCTGAAATGTATTCCATAGCAGACTGTGAAAGCGAAGCACATCAGAACGTATGAGAAACTATTTTCCTAGTGTATTTTAATGTAGTGTAACATAAGAGTATACGTAATCCCAGAGACGTATTTAAATGCTGCCTGCTTGATTCCATAGTTGCTGTAGGTGGTGTTAGGAATAATTCATGCAAAAATGTCTAGAATTGCAATGACGGTCTTTTCATTAAAGGCTTGAATAAAAATACAAGTGTTACCACTGCGATACGGCTATATAACTAAAAGCATAATGGACATGAAGAAAAGAAGTTGCAGAACAATCTATAAAATATTGAAAAGCATAGAAGCAGCAATAATTGCATTTAAAATTGAACATGTATTGGCTTGAATAAAATAATAATTGCTCTATATAAGGGAAATTGGAAGATGACCACTAAATATGGGAAGAGTTGGGGGTATTTCAGAATAGCTCATCAAATAAATTGAAGAACAAATTTTCATTAAAATCCGATTGTTCGTTAAGGAGAGCCTCCAGCTTATTTCTACGGTGAGTGTGGATTTGAAGTTCCTCTAAAGAAATAAGCAGAATGCTTTTCGGGGAAGTATGCAAAATCTTGAGGTTATTTTTTGATGGTTCCCTCGAAATGCTTGTTCTGAATAATGTGTTGAAAGAGACAGATTTATTACTAAATGTTCCAGAAGTATGCTCGTGATATCTAGTTGGAAAATTCCTTCCCATTTGGGCTATATAATGATTTTCACATGTGTCACACATTATTTTACAAATCCCAGAGTTCAAATATTTGCTGCTATAGTTCCCAATAATGTGTCTTAATATATTCTGCAGACAGTTATTCGTTGAAAGGGCTAAGGCCACATTTGTATTTTTAAATACTTTATTATTCTCATCAGAAATATTACCTGGGTAGGTCACGTTTGCAATCTTATTATCATATTGACCCTTAGCTTGACCTGAATATTGGTAAGAACATTTTATTTTAATAAATAAAGCATAAACGTATTTGGAGTTATGACTGTCGGCTGTAGTTATCTGTTTCAGTATATCAAGTTCTGCATCTGCTTCTAATGACGAACTGACGCTTTTATGAACCCCATCTCCAGCTGTAAAAACTAAATTAGGGTGCATGTAACTCAACTCTCATAGAGCCAATTTCTTCTTCAGAGCGACTGCAAAAAATAAGATTATCGTTTACATCTCTCTTGTAATAAATGGTTGGCTTTAAAAAATTCTGCTTCTATGTAATCAACGAAAATGTCCGCAATTGTACCTGCAAGGGAGATGTACATGACTAGGCCATCTTTCTGTAAGTAGATTTTACCATTAAATAAAAAAGAGCTGAAGAAAAGACTATTCATTAGAAATTCAGTGAGTGCAGATATTTCCTCGAGGTTCATGATTTTGTGTTTGGTGAGATGGTCTTTTATATAGCAATAGTTTCTGCAACAGGAATGTTTGTGTAGAGACTGGCAATATCCAAAGGTTTCTAAAGCAAGCGGCATTTAATAAGCCTCTGTTATTATATATTCTTTTCTGCAATACCATTATATTAAAATGCACTAGGCAAATTGCTTCTTATACATACAGATGTGCTTCGTTTTCATAGTCTACACTAGAATGCAGTTTAAGCAGCTGTTCTGTAAATGTTCTCGTTGCCATGTAGCGACCTTTTATGTAATACTGAAGTGAGTATGTTGATTGTACGCGGATCTCTCTTTGGACTCTTTATTTTAATTTTATTTTATGTCAACGATGTAATTACGCACATTTTATGATACAGCCAGCACACAATTTCATGCCTATAAACGCACTTTGGTTGCATATTAGTGAGTTAGCTTTCAATTTCACGAATGTTCGATGTTGATCGATTTTCACATCGTTTCCATGGTTAACGGATGGCGTCCTTTTCACCACCCAGCCTTCACAGCACCTTTCGTCTATAGAGGAACTGATGTATAACGTCGTTTCCATTTTTATCAAGCTGGCGTCCCACCATCTGTCCGTCACCCATAGAGGGTAGCCAACACCCACACGATTCGTGTCATCTGTTCTTTTTGTCTGCTTCATTTGCTGTATATTTTCTTTCTTTTCATGAATTAAATTCAATATCTTCTGTAATTCCCGAGGATGTCTACTCGGCCTTGGCTTTTTACCTATTCCATCCTCTGTTGCCTTCACTATTGCACCTCTCCAAGCTATCTACGAGGGTTGGAACTTTAATAGTGATAACTATTTATTTACAGCTCGTACAAAATAGATACGTGTTTCAATGTCTTGCTGACCTTCAGAGTAGTCACCAGCATTGTGTATAACCCGTTGCCAGATATGTGGAAGTCGTAGGATACTCTTAGCAGTGCCAGTTGTGTTGACAGTTCGAGCGGCGCGGTCTATTGCCCAACGAATTTGTAGCAGTTCTGAAGCGAATGCCGTGAAGTGTTTCCTTCAGTTTAGAAATCGAGTTGAACTCACGAGGGCTTAAGTCAGGGGAGTGCAGTAGTTGGTATGGCACTTAGCAGTCCCATCAGTCAAACAAATCAGTAACAGCTTGCACTGTACGTGCTTGAGCATTGTCCTGCAAAATGATCGCCAGGTCCTGCAGAAAGCATCATCACTTCTGTCTGTATGATGTTCATTTTTGGAACACAACCTACGGCCAGCAATACGTCGCGCAGTAGACCAATCCGCTCGAACTGTCAACACAACTGGCACTGCTAAGAGTATCCTACTACTACCACATCGCTGGCAACGGGTTATACACAATGCTGGTGACTACTTCGAAGGTCAGTACAACTTTGAAACACATTTCTATTTTTACGAGCTGTAAATAAATAGCTGACACTATTAAAGTTCCAACCCTCGTATTCATCTTATACCGTTTCAGTCCTTCGTTGCCTAATGCTCCGTTTAAAACTTTCAACACCCTCAGGCTCCAGCTCACACCTGTTCATTTCGTGTCTCTTTGCATTTCTTCAGTTTTAATCTACAGTTCATAAGCAATAATTTACGTCCAGAGTTCACGTCTGCACCTGAAAATGCCTTATATTTAAAAATCTCTCCCCTAAATCTTTGTCTTGCCAATATGCAATAAATCTGAAACGTACAAGTGTCTCCATGTCTCTTCCACGTATATAGCCTTCTTTCGAGAGTGCTAAAATAAATTACGCCGCGAGCAAAACTCTACCAGGTGGCTTCCTCTTTCTTACCCCCCCCCCCCCCCCCCAGTTGCTATTCACCTGAGATTTTTCCTTCTGTTCCTTTTCCCACCACTAAATTCAGTCGCTTACGACAAATTTTACGCTCCCTTAACTATCTGAATAATTTATTTTATCTTAGCATGCATTCTTTCAATCTCTTCATCATCTGCGGAGCTAACTGGGATATAAACTACTACTGTGGTGGTTATCCAAGTATATCCTTGCTGCGATAGTACGTTCGCTGTCTCTTCATGGTAGCTTACTCGCATTCCTAATTTCTTATTCATTATTAGACCTACTCCTGCATTACCCGTATTTTATTTTCTATGTATAGCCCTGTATTCATCTGACAAGAAGGCCTGTGCATTTTGCTATATCTAATTTCAACCTTTCTAAAGTTTCTAACGTACCTTCCGATTAACGGATCTGACATTCTGCGCACCAACGCGCAGAATGCCAGTTTCGTTTTACCTGGTGACAACATTGTCCTGAGTAGTCGCCTCCTAGAGATCTGGAATGGAAGATTATTTTACCTACTGAATATTTCACCCAAGAGGGTGCCGTCATCATTTAACCATAGAGCAGAGCTGCAGGCTTTGACTAAATTAATGGCTATAATTCCTCTAGCTTTCAGTCGCTCGCAGCACCACCACAGCAAGACCGTGTTGGCTGACGTTAAAGGGTCAGATCAGTCAATCATCCAGACTGTTTGCCCCGCAGCTACTGAGAAGGCTGCTGCTCCTCTTCGGGAACCACACGTATGTCAGGCCTCTCAACAGATGCCCCTGTGTTATGATTGCACCTACAGTTGGTGTAGTCGTAGGACACATGGCACCCCATACACATGCCACTACACCTCGGCAAGTACCCCTGGCTCATGGGCGTATCAAATCAAATGGTTCAAATGGCTCTGAGCACTATGGGACTTAACATCTATGGTCATCAGTCCCCTAAAACTTAGAACTACTTAAACTTAACTAACCTAAGGACATCACACAACACCCAGTCATCACGAGGCAGAGAAAATCCCTGACCCAGCCGGGAATCGAACCCGGGAACCCGGGCGTGGGAAGCGAGAACGCTACCGCACGACCACGAGCGGGCGTATCAAGTACACATGCTTGACAAATAGCGCGATTTCAGAGAACTTTGAAAAGCTACATGGCTGCAATTTTGTAATGCATAGACATGTTCGGAGACAATGACTGTTATATAAAAGAAATTGTTGATGGTGTACAGGAGTATTTGTTTTCATATGAACCAATGTATGTGGTGCACATTGAAAATTCGTTTTGTGACAGAACGAAAGTGGTTTACAATGAAGTTCATCGTTTTTGACTGTGAAAATACAGACATCCTTGAGAATAACGTCATTGAAAGAAAACTGCTAATACAAATGCGCCAGATGAACATTTACGGCAACTCACAGGAAACCAATGTATAACATGTATTGACGAAAGCATGAAAAAAAAGGGTCTGATGCTGAATTGTAAAAATTCGAAACCAGTAACGGTACTTTTTGAATACAGCAACCTGAAACCAATTTGTGGCTGGTTGCTGTACACCATCAACAAGATACACTGTTTATCGCAAAGCTGTACCTCACACACATGCTATTCTACATCGGCACGTTTCCCTATCTCATTAACGTATTAGATACCAATTCCTGACAAACAGCGTGATTTCAGAGTGACCACTACGAATTTTGAGCAGGTTCATTACAAAGGTAATGTTCTACACTAACAAGTCTAAAATAATCAGATATTTTCCTAATAATGGATTGAGACACATCATTGAACTTAAAAAAAAAAAAACACTCGAAATAAGAAGTATCCATTTCCTTTTTCACAAGGGAAGTAATACGTGTATTAAAAAGATATGCGCCGGAACGGGTATAGGAATGTCTTATATACGTTGGACATTTTTAACAGCGTGAAAATCGGAAAAGTGTATCCCCTTTCCCCCTATACCGCTCGCCGTGACGCCACGGAATCAGTGAAAGTCGGTGCTTTGGAAGTTGGGAAGGCGGCTCTGACCTTAAGGCTCAGATCGCGCTGTTCTATCCGCCTCAGCTGCCGCACTGGAATCGCATCTTAAGAGAGGGGCTATAGTTTCTTCGCACTTATTCTGAACGTGAGCCTGTGTGTACTGTCTTAATAAGTCACGTACACAACTGAATGCATTTCTGAGGCGTGCAGTATGCCTACAGCCCTCTGCACGTCTCGTGTCGGTGGCTACAGCCGGCCCTCCATTTACTTAGGCGTAGCACGGACTGCGGGCACTGTTTCGAAACCACGCGGCGGGCGAGGTGCCATCATACATCAAGACTGGTCTCACGCTTTGAATCTTACAACAAGCACATTTGCACTCGCGAGTGACTGTGAGGAATTTCTCCTCGCACAGCGGAGTCTTTTTCTTCTTTTTGCCATTCTATGGCCTTACTATCTCTTTGCCCGTTCCGCTTGTGTCAAGTTAGTACCGAGTATTCATCATGTAATAAGAACTAGAGCAACAACGGTGCGCTAATCAATGTAGATTAATCTCCTGTGCATCATAGTCCTGTAAATTATATTAAATATACAGGGTCGTTATAATTAAACTTTCACTACTTGAGAGGGGAAACATGAAAAACGCGTGCTGGAGGAGAATGAATCTTTGTGGAAACATTCGTAAGGACACACGGTAGAGAAATGACTAAGAAACCATTGAAAGAAACACATTTTAATTTTTACGTGAGAGGGTAAAATTTGTCAACTGCGTACCTTATTTACGTTCCAGCCTACAAACACTGCTCAGTGTGACGACTATCTGGCTCCACGACAGCCTGGAACCGCAATCTTCAACCACCAACATGTGTCGTTGATAAACCCTGCCTTCAGGTAACCCTACTGCAGAAAACACACGGATTCAAATCTGGTGAGTTTGACGCCACGAGTTTGGAACGATCGGCCAATGATCTAAGTTTCTTCAAATGTAATCGAGTGACCTCACAAGTAACGCATCAGAACAGTTAAGTCCAAATCAACTTTCTGCCTTACAGCAGTGATCTCATGTTGGAGAAGCAGATCACAGTAACCTGGGCCGTTCACGCTGCATACGCTTGGTCCTTTGGGTCGGAGTTTCTCTCCGTCGCCGCAACAGTACCGGCACCTAACGGCAGGTCATGACACTGACACTATTAAAAATCCAAATCCTGCAGCGCACAGTGTGAACAGAATTCCTATAAAGTGGGATAAAGTAAATAGCTTTCCATCTACACTCGCTCAAGTAGCGAAAGTTTTATTACAGGATTACAATTATTGAACTATATTTAAAAAAGACTATATTAGTTACAAGCTACGGTTTGCGGCCACTTCGTTCAACATGTAAACGTCAATACAGATATTCAGACTTAGGTTATGACATCATTGGCGATGATGCGGCGCAGACGAATAGTGAAATTCTGCATGACCCGCTGAAGTGACGGGAAATCGATGTTGTCGATGATCTCCTGACTGGCTGTTTTCAGCACGACAATGGTTTTGTGATTATTACTTTGCTCTTTGTCTTTAATATATCTCCACAAGAACAAGTCACATGTGTTCAGATCCTTAGAATATGCCGGCCAATTGAGGCCCATACCATTAGCCCCTGGATACCCCAGAGCCAGAATGCGGTTCCAAAAATGCTCCTTCGGGACATCAAACATTCTCCTGCTTCGATAGGGTCGAGCTCCGTCTTGTATGAACCACATCTTGTCGAAATCAGGATCACTCTGGATGATGTGGATGAAATTTTACAAAACCTTCACATCTTGTTCGGTAGTCACCGTGCCTTCAAGAAATTTCGCTCCGATTATTCGGTGACTGGACATTGCACACTACAAAGCCACTCGTTGAGGTTGAAGAAACTTCTCGATCGCAAAATGCGGATTCTCAGTCCCCCGAATGCGCCAATTTTGCTTATTGACGAACCCATCCAAATGAAACTGGGCTTCGCTATACCAAACCATACTAATTCCCATCATGCCCCGCGGCCAACCGTGCAGTTTAAACGTCCTAACTCAAACCGTTCAGAAGTTCTGACTTTAATTTCATATAGCTCAATAACTATCACCCTGTATAACCAAACTGTACATTGTGTGTTTTAAGGTGTTCATATTTTCAGATTCTACTGTAGACCACGGAAAAGCTCAAAAAGAACCCAGACGAGTACGAGGGACCGCTAAAGAATTGCAGGTTGTAATGAGTACAAGCCAAAGCGTTTCTCTATTCCCATCCACGTCTAGCTCACACCAGTCTCGCAAGTATATCTCTATACCAGCTGTTTCCTTCTCTGAAGAGTGGAAGGTAGATCAGCTGACACAGTCGTCGCCTGCAAGGCTCAAAGTGACCCTTAGGAATTAAGGTAGAGGTTACTGTGGCTCGCGTAATACTAATTTGCTTTATTATCTGCTATTGTCTCTCTTCAGATGATGTAGCATCTTCAGATATCTGCCCACTTCAATGTACGTAACTTTAATACATTTTTATTCACAAATTTCTTGATCTTATTTGGTAGATTTATGAAAATTAATCGGCTTAAAGAGTGACCATCAAATCCAATCTCTTGTTATGAAAGCAACATAGAGTTAAAATAGCTAAAAGGTCATAAATCCACCAAATGTTGTCAAGACAGTTGTGAATAAAAAAAACAGTTTTTAAAAATAAATCTCGTGCTCCAATTTCACAGCCTCACTGTGAATTAGTTTATTGGAGCAGGGAAGCGTTTGTGGCGTTATTGGAGAAACTATTTTGTAATCACGTGGCGTGAGGTAGATCTCGAATTGGCAAAATGAACATAACTTAAGAGTGATCCGAGCCTCACTCATACTTAAAATTAAGGTTCCGTTTTGATCACAGTGCCATCTCGTTAGCACGTGTGATACTTTGCCAACTTACATTTTACGGCCGGCCACTGTGGCCGAGCGGTTCTAGGAGCTTCAGTTTGGAACCGCGCGACCGCTACGGTTGCAGGTTCGAATCCTGCCTCGGGCATGGATGTTTGTGATGTCCTTAGGTTAGTTAGGTTTAAGTAGTTCTACGTTCTAGGGGACTGATGACCTCAGATGTTAAGTCCCATAGTGCTCAGAGCCATTTGAACCATTTTACGTTTTAGGGTTAATTTCAGTACTTCTCTCTGGATGTGTTTGCTGAGAAGATCGCAAGGCACAGTGCAAAATTTAATGAACATCATGTGCGAGAAAACATTTGTATAAATAATTTGTGTTATAGGCAAAGTCATAGTGTAAAATCTTGCACAAATGACTGGGCCACTACCCTTCTTCAGGGTGTGCAATGTTATTAAGACAATGTAACTGTAGCTCTAATATGCTGTCATCACTCCTGGTCCTAAAATTCCTCAGAAAGATCGTAAATGAAGTTTGTTGTTTGCTTGGACGTCTGAAGTGCAGAGGAAGTGAGGTGCTGTTGTTTATTAATATTGAAGATGGAATTTGATTGGCTCTGTTTCTGAATCAGGAGGCGCTGCTTTTGTGGCGTATTGCTGCTCCGGCGGTGTACGGAGTCAGTTATTAAGGACCAGTGAGTTGTGTGCCTTACGCAAAAAGTGTTTACGGTGGCGCACAGCAAGGCAGTTTCGTAAACGGTGTCAGCCCGCATCCGACTACAGCTGTGTGCCGAGGCGATGGAAGCATGTAACCATTACTGTGGTTCGCTATGATGAGGCGCTGCATTATCTCGATCGCCCCTCTGATACTCCTTTTCGGGTAATCATTACTTACATGAGTGGTTTTCTTTAAAATTTGGATCAATTTCCTCCTATCCCTTGGTGAAATGTGGTAGGGCGTGGGGGAGCCCTCCATCTGGGGAACCCTCCTTCCCCCCCCCCCCCCTCTCCCAGTGACATCTCCGCCCCCATCATATGCAATTTACCTCGTGGTCGTGTAACCATGTTTTATTTAGAAAATGTATTAAACAGTGTTTTTAACACGTGACTAAAGACTATTTTAAACATGCCTGAGTAATATTCGGATGGTAAGACAGACAGACGCGGACATAGTTTCCACGAAAATAGTATTAACTGTTTTGGCAGATCCATAAAAACTGATCTTTTGTTGATATATTACATACACAAACTCTCATTGAACCTTTACTTAGTTTGAAGACGGAAGACAAAATTGTTCATGGTATCCGTTGAACCGTGGGAGTTCGTAGTTTTTCAGTCTCTTGATTTATATGGTCACTTCGAGAACTCTTGTCAGTTATTTCAGTTCTTGACGGTGAACTGCAACTTAACTTCCCTCCACAAACAATTAACTGCTTGCTCGCACGTGTGTTTCGACTTGGCGCACGCCACTTAACATAGCATTGCAGAAGTTTCGATACAAGTATATGCTGAACACAATAAAATCGGCTTTAAATGGGCTGCAGAACATCACGACTGACTCACTGACTGACGCGCAGTGATTTCTGCCTGTGCGGCGGAGAACTACTCCAATGGAATCTCACACTTGTGCGGCATGCGCTTCAAATCGGGAAATGTCGGGCATGCACGCATGTAAATAATTCAGTTCTTTTTAGGGGGGGTCATAAAAATTTGTGGGCAGTTTGATATTGTTCGTTATAATAACGTATATTCTCTGAATTAACAGGTTAACCTGACGTTTTCATTAACCCTCCCCTTTAAACGTGATTTTGTGAGATTTTACCGGACCACCCCTCCCTCATTTTGAGCTCAGGTAATTAATGGACGTCCTCATTGAAGGTGAACGCCTGCCTAGCTACGACTTAAATATTTCAAACTGTATGTAATTTTCTTTGGACATGTGTCTACAGTAGTCAATTTTTTGTTCGAAGGACCCCATGCCAACCTACTACACATTTGTTCTTTTCGTACCCTTGAAATATGGGACATAGAGTGGTACAACGTACAGAAGAAATTTAATAAGTTTATCGATTTCAACTGAATGTTCCGTCACCGTACATTTATCATGTCATTCCAGGTTATATGTGTCGCTCATTCTCTTCCAGCCTTCTGACAGGTCCCTCCTCTCTCTCTCTCTCTCTCTCTCTCTCTCTCTCTCTCCAATGTAAACCACTTTGCACTCGCAGCTTGTCTTGTAACCTACTGGTGCGTGCAGCATATCGAGAGCATCTTTGGTGAACGCCAGCTGGTCACAAATTTCGTTGTTGGTCCGATAGCTGGTGTAACGCACCTAAGCGAAGAATTCTCCTCTCACGGTCGGTGACTCCCTGCAAGCATGGCAGAAGAGCGGCCCACCGTTGTACCACCACCTCGTCTCTGTCGCAAAATTTTCTTTGTGGTCATGATTTTATAGATGATTTCTACATCTACATCTATACTTCGCAAGCTACCTGACGGTGTGTGGCGGAGGGTACCTTGAGTACCTCTATCGGTTCTCCCTTCTATTCCAGTCTCGTATTGATCGAGGACAGAAAGATTGTCGGTATGCATCTGTGTGGGCTCTAATCTCTCTGATTTTATCCTCATGGTCTCTTCGCGCGATACACGTAGGAGGGAGCGATATATTGCTTGACTCCTCGGTAAAGGTATGTTCTCGAAACTTCAACAAAAGCCCGTACCGCGCTACTGAGCGTCTCTCTTGAAGAGTCTTCCACTGGAGTTTATCTATCATCTCCGTAACGCTTTCGCGATTACTAAATGATCCTCTAACAAAACGCTCAGATCTCCGTTGGATCTTCTCTATCTCTCCTATCAACCCTATCTGGTACGGATCCCACGCCGGTGAGCAATATTCAAGCAGTGGGCGAACAAGTGTACTGTAACCTACTTCCTTTGTTTTCGGACTGCATTTCCTTAGGATTCTTCCAATGAATCTGTCTGGCATCTGCTTTAACGACGATTAATTTTATATGGTCACTCCATTTTCGATCACTCCTAATGCGTACTCCCAGATAATTTATGGAATTAACTGCTTCCAGTTGCTGGCCTCCTATTTTGTAGCTAAATGATAAAGGATCTTTCATTCTATGTATTCGCAGCACATTATACTTGTCTACATTGAGATTCAATTGCCATTCGCGGCACCATGCGTCAATTCGTTGCAGATCCTCCTGCATTTTAGAACAATTTTCCATTGTTACAACCTCTCGATATACTACAACATCATCCGCAAAAAGCCCCTGTGAACTTATGATGTTATCCACAAGGTCATTTATAAATATTGTGAGTAGCAACGATCCTACGACACCCCCTGCGGCACAACTGAAATCACTCTTACTTCGGAAGACTTCTCTCCATTGAGAATGACATGCTGCGTTCTGTTATCTAGGAACTCTTCAATCCAATTAAACAATTGGTCTAATAGTCCGTATGCTCTTACTTTGTTCATTAAACGACTGTGGGGAATTGTATCGAACGCCTTGCGGAAGTCAAGGAACACGGCATCTACCTGGGAACCCGTGTCTATGGCCTTCTGAGTCTCGTGGACGAATAGCGCGTGCTGGGTTTCACACGATCGTCTTTTTCGAAACCCTCGCTGATTCCTACAGAGTAGATTTTAGTCTCCAGAAAATTCATTATACTCGAACATAGTACGTGTTCCAAAATTCTACAACTGATTGACGTTAGAGATATAGGTCTATAGTTCTGCACATCTGTTCGACGTCCCTTCTTGAAAACGGGGATGACCTGTGCCCTTTTCCAATATTTTGCGACGCTACGCTCTTCTAGAGACCTACTGTACACCGCTGCAAGAAGGGAGGCAAGTTCCTTCGCGCACTCTGCGTACAATTGAACTGGTATTCCATCAGGTCCAGCGGCCTTTCCTCTTATGAGCTATTTTAATTGTTTTTCTATCCCTCTTACCGTCCCACAGTCGTATTGAAGATGGAACATACAAATTGCGTCGCGATTCAATAAATCAATCTCCAGCCGACTTCTCTCCAACAGACTAACGCAACCACTGTCACCGGTTGGAGCAACTTCTGTGATTCAAGTCTCTTGTCTCCGACGCAAAACTGACAGTTAATTGTAACCCTCCCACCCTCCTAATGACGATGGAACACACGATTTTGTGGCGATTCAATACATCAGCCTCCAACTAACTTATCTCCAAAGGTCTAATGCTGCCTCGTCTCCAGATGGTCGTTCTCTTGGAGTCTAGTTTCTTGTATCCCTCTGTCATCTATTTCGATTTCTACTATTTTGTAATCTGTGCGACAATCTAGAGAAGGAACTACAGTGCAGTCTTCCTTTGTGAAACAGCTTTGGAAAGAGACATTTAGTATTTCGGCCTTTAGTCTGTCATCCTCTGTTTCAGTGCCATTTTGGTCGCAGAGTGTCTGGACATTTTGTTTTGACCCACCTACAGCTTTGACATAAGACCAAAATTTCTTAGAATTTTATTCATTGTGTACACTAGCTCTGAAAGCAATACTCAGCAACTGCTGGTTCCAACCTTATGCTGTCTGCGTCACAGTTTCGGTGAGCCCTCTCGGTCGGAATATATAAAATCGGATTGTTTTGCTGTGGGTAATAGTGGGACATAGCGTGCACGTAGCAGTTGAAGTTGTTGTACATTGTGCCAGAATGCACGATATGGCGACTTGTTCTCTCCAACATCGAGAAACTGCAGCAGACAGTTATTTCCAGCCAACGCTGGCTCCATCCCGCACCTATTCAACCAAAACGTTGGTTTCGCACCAGGGGCTTTCAGTAACTAATGCAACACTTCTTTTTCTGAAAGCAGGTTGGGATTACTCAGGGTACTAATAAACACCTCACTCTTTTGCTACAAAACCCTAGGTTCCAACATAATCTCCGTTCAATGCGACGGGCTTAAATCAACTTACTGAGACGGCCTTTATGCCAACATGGTTACCACTCTACTGTTCGGCGTCGGAGCCAATGTCTTCCTGCATCAATAACCTCGCCATCATACACGTACTGCTTCCCGTGGAGTGAACCCTTCATGAGGCCGTATAGATGGAAGGTGTGAGATCCGGGCTGAGGGATGGACGAGGAGGAACAGTCCAATGACGTTTCGTGAGCCTCTCTCAGGAGTTCATACTTGTGTGAGGCCTTGCGCTGTCACGGAGAAAGAGAAGCCCGTTTGCATTTCTGTAGCGAAGAACACGCTGAAGTCGTTTCTCCAATTTCCTGAGGGTATCACAACGCATTTCAGAGTTAATCGCTGCACCATGAGGGAAGAGATCAAACAGCATAACTCTTCAGTGTCCCAGAAGACTTTACCGGATGAGGGCGCTTCTCCAAAATTTTTATTCGGAGGATAAGTGGTGTGGCACCACTCCATGGATTACCGTTTCATTTCAGATTCGAACCGATGAACCCACATTTCATCGTCTGTGATGACGTTCGACAAAACATTTCACGATCAGCCTCGTAACGCGCAAAAAATTCCGCACAGTTGGTCCTTCGTGGTCTCCTGTTAGGCGGCGAGGATCCCTGTGGCACACACCTTTGAGTACCCCAACTGGTGGACGAGTGTGTCAGCACTACAAACAGAGAGACAGAGTTGACAGGGAATTGTTTGATTGTGATCCGTCGATTTCCTCGAATGAGTGTGTTTACACGTTCCAATATTAGAGCAGTCACACAACTGTGAGCGGCCGGCCGGCACGCGAGAGATCGGACAGGTTTGCACGACCATGTTCCGATGATGACAGACGTCTCGCCAACGATTCACAGTGCTTTGGTTCACTGCCAGGTCTCCACAGACATTCTGCAAGCGCCTATGTATATCTGCGATGCCCTGGTTTTCCGCCAAAAGAAACTCAGCGACAGCTCTATGCTTGAAACGCACCTCCGTTACGGGCGCCGTTTTAAAGGATACGTATAGCGCCGCCAATTACTGGAACTTCAGGAAAAAAAAATTTGTTGCATTACTTATTGAACGCCTTTCATGGAATAAACTGGCGCACTTGCGGAATGTTTGACAATCACACCACACGGTGCATTTGTAACTGAAACATAAACGGCATGATAAATACGCTGCGTCGTGCTTTGTATAGTGTCTTGTTTTCGTCTCTCTCTCTCTCTCTGTGTGTGTGTGTGTGTGTGTGTGTGTGTGTGTGTGTGTGTGTACGTTGTGGGTGGGTGGGGGGGGGGGAGAGGGGGTGGCGAGCACTGAACATCGGTAAAATATTAATTTAAACGCATTTTAGAAGGTCAATTAGGAAACATTTTGGCCTGGCCCCGGCATTGTGTTACTAATACTAAAAACTGGATTTTCTTGCAATGGTGCAAGTTACTTACTAAACCAATGATCAGTCTTATTTACAGCACAGTTCTGACTGTAGGCATTTTTACCAATGTCTCGTTTCTTTCAAATGGATAAAGTGAGATGCCGTAACGTCATACTATATTATGCTTTCAGTGGACTGTTAATACATAAATTCATTCAACATTTGTGTCAATTTTTAAGGAGTTCTTCAACCGTTAAGAAATGGACGGCAAAAGTGAAATGTAACCATACTTCTATTGAAGAGAATTTGCAGTAAAGTTCTCCCATATTGAAACCTCAAATTAAAACGTCGAGAAAATACACATGTAGTGCTGTACCACCGGCGAATAAAGATAAGTAGCCGACACTATAAGCATAACGGTAAAAACAGGAGTGATTACCTGTAATTAGTATTCACGCAGGGTGGGTGACTTATTTGCTGAATACTGGTCAAAACTAAACACGAAAGAGAAGTTTCATAACAAAGCTGGATTCATTTCAAAAATAATCGCCTGAATTCGCTGCGCCGGTATGAAGCTGTGGAGCCACACAGCATTACTCCAAACTCGAGGTATCTAATGAAAGGACGTAAACTGAAGGCGCCGATCACAAAAAAGCTACCTCAGCAGATTTCACATAGTGTATATATTAAAACCAGTGTTTTTTGGGAGCAGAAGGAATGTCTAGTACGTGGCAAAATTAACCACCAGATGGCAAACACTTCTTAGATGTCGTGAACCAAAAGGGCGAAAGAACTACTTGTTGGTTTGTCAAAGAAAATTTTTTTTTTCATCACGAGAAAATTATGCTATGACACTGGGGGATTTAGCGATTTGAATACAAATTGTCAAAGCAGCCATAGCATATCCCTAAGTCTGTCACTCTACAGATAAAGAAATTAGCAGGTGGAAAACAGTTTTTAATCGAATAAATTATTTACAGTGCAGACTTCTTTAAAGCTTCTAGAACTGCACGTCGTGAAAGGAATGGACTCACTTTAGAAGTACTGGATGAAGTGCTGCTGTATTAGCTCTTCTCTCGTTTTTCTTCTTTCATTTCCATCTTGACATCGTTAAGGTATTGTACACGGTCTCACGATGGTCTTTGCAGGTAGTCAGCCTGTGAAATTTCCCTGTGGAGTTATTTTAGCTCCTCCGTCGTTTTCTTTATGTTTCAATCCCAGGTATAGCACCGTTCATTCACCCTTTCTCCGTTGCCTTAGGACGTTTGAGGTGGATTTGTTGTATGGGTCAACGCCTGTGACATAGGAATGAGTGAGTGAGTGAGTGAGTGCCATTTTGTAGGTTTAATCCTCGCGTGTGACAACATTTTAAGTGCTTTTATCATCATTTGTTTGTTTTACTATTAGTAAGGACCCTGATAACCTCTATGTTGTGGCTCCTAAAGACACACGCATACGCACACACGAAGTGTTGTCTCGTAACGGCAACAATGGGGAAAAAAGGAGCGTTTTAACCTAAAAAATACCATTTTTATTGGTGCAAAGCCGAGAATTGTCACCTTACAATGGCATTCCTATGTGTCTTGACATATTTGTTTTCGCATCTGTAACTGCTGTAAGCGGACGCGTATTTACTCTTGGTCGTTCGCTATTGCTCCTCCGACGGTTCGTATGTGGAGTATGAACAGACGTATGTTTTCTTATTTCTGGGCCGGATATCTACGATAGTGCAAACAGAGATTTTCAGCTTAGTGATCTCGCTATTTTCAGAACTTTTGTGAGAGCATGGCTCCTAAAGACACACGCATACGCACACACGAAGTGTTGTCTCGTAACGGCAACAATGGGGAAAAAAGGAGTGTTTTAACCTAAAAAATACCAATTTTATTGGTGCAAAGCCGAGAATTGTCACCTTACAGTGGCATTCCTTTGTGTCTTGACATATTTGTTTTCGCATCTATAACTGCTGTAAGCAGACGCGTATTTACTCTTGGTCGTTCGCTATTGCTCCTCCGACGGTTCGTATGTGGAGTACGAACAGACGTATGTTTTCTTATTTCTGGGCCGGATATCTACGATAGTGCAAACAGAGATTTTCAGCTTAGTGATCTCGCTATTTTCAGAACTTTTGTGAGAGCAATTCATTCCTAAAGCGGCCATCCAAATAGCCGATCGCTGAAGTGTGTAGTCAATTCCCGCAGACTGATTGGTTCTCTGCGCAGCGTGTCGCTTCCCGTGTCGCCAGAGGTGGCTGCCCGTGCCGCTGGGGGTGGATGGAAGTCTTCCGCTCGGCCGCGCCTCCCAGAATAAGCGGCAGCGATTTGCATTCATCTGCATGCGCCGCGCGGCACAAGAGCTGGACTCCACCCTCCGCCATTGGCGGCTTTCACATCGTCTCCGAACGACGCGCATCTCCGGTACTCGCAAGTGCACCAAGACACAGGGCACGCTCTGTACTCTGCCAGCGGAGGCACGAAGAGGATATGAGTGTGTCTAGTGTCTAAGATATCCATCGTCTTCAACGACGTTGTGTTAAAAGTGCAAGGTGAAAAGTACTTGGGATTGTGCAAGGCTGTGTTTTTAGGTTGATTTGTTGCTGCCGCCTTCATCCCACAGACTGGTTTCATGCAGCTCTAGATGTCAATCCATCCCGTTGAGGCGTAGCGCCATGTACCGATCCTGCCTTGGAGGCGGTTAAGAGATGTGTCTCAGAGCTGGATAGTGACAGATGGTGACGCAAGACTGGACGCGCACGTAGTTTATGTATCAGCCGATAAAGGACGATATTGGATAGGGGGACTGTGATTTTAGTTTCGATTGTGCCCACTAGAGAGCACTAATGTAATAGAATGTTTTTCATAAACTGTTGTAGTATTTTCATAAAGTGTTATTATGTCTTTTTGTGTATATAAAATGTTATAAATGTGTTTTAGCAGTATGAATGATGCGTGAGTGTGGTTTAAGGTTAATATGAAGATAATTGTTTAACGATTTGTGTAGTAGGATTTAGTGTGGGAACATTTCGAAGAAGTATGGATATGAACAAAGGCGATTTTTGTAGAATAGAGTTGTAAAGTAAGTTTATGGTAAAGGGAAAGTTAGTTCAGGTATAAATAACAATAGTAAATAACTTTATGCATAAACAAAACTTCAGCATATTAAATAATTACGTCGGTAAAAAGTGCAATAGTTAGGTTTACTATTTTGCAATTGGTTACTGATGAAAAGGGCGGACTGACGCAGGTGAATGTTGGTTTGCTTTTGGCTGTTGAGTAAACTGACCAATGGTAAAGCAATATTCTTCGCGCGCCTTTCTCTGCTGGTAGAGAAGACTTAGAGTGTTCTAGAGGGGAGTCGAAGCCTAGCCATGAAACAGATCGGACGTGTGTAGTAGTAGTTCCGATGGGAACGATAAGTTGCCGGACCTAGCAGTGTTTCATACATCAAAAGTGTGGTAAAGTGACGGCATAATTATTCCGATGGGCGTGTAGAAATTTCGGAAATTTTAAGTGAATTTTGTAACGAAAAAAGACATTTATTCCGCGTGGCGTATTGAGCAGGTCGGTGGCTAAAAACTGCGACTGCATTTGGTACCGACCGACTTAATATTTGGCGAGCATTATCAATCAAAAACAATCAGTATTTTTATAGCTACTACGTTTTCGGGAAATGCAACACAATAAACTTGCTAACGTGAGTGAAAGGGATTATAAGTGACTGTGTTAAGACTAGCACGGGCATGGCAGTGATACTTGTTCACCTAACTTTCAGAATATATTAATTGAGGACATAATTTCCAACCTTTCATTTCGTGTGAAAACATTCTCCCGAAACGTAGATTAGTGACTTAAATTGCAGCCTGGTTCACGTCGAAGTACAGTAGGTTTCACTCGGCTTTCCTACTGATGATCTGCTGAGACAATGTTCACAGGTAGGTGCAGGTTCGTCGTAAAGTGACGGAAAGAACCGCGCCGCCGCACCGTGTACACTTGTTCGTCTGTGAATAACTACGTAGTGATTTTGATTCCTCACCAGGCTGATTCGGCTGCAGCGTGGCAGTTGTCCGTTAAACTGCACATTAAAATACTCCAGTGGTTTTACTTTCAATAATTCGCGTGCTTGTTTTTGCTAATACTTTGCAAAAACATTCTGTAATTAGTACTCATACCGTCAGGTAGGTTCCCTGAGTTCCCTATCTGAAGTTTTGTGGCAGACGAATTGTCACCTTCGGTCAGTTCCACGCACTTTCTGCCTGTCGCGGTCTGGCGATTGAGAGGACATGCTTGACGACAACTTCTAAAGCATACTTGCTTTGTATGGTCTAAGGTCAGATGAGGCGTGGCTTGTTTTCAGTCATTGGTGACAACTTTTCATTCATTTTAAGAGGTTGTTGATCGGCAACTCTTTGCAGTCATTTCGTTTGCATTATGTTTCTCTCCACGGCCTATTTTCTCTCATTTGGCGTGTTGAAGTTGCAGTCATCCTACCAAGAAGAAGGTACACGGCTTGTGTCGTCTGTAGTTCAACCACGTCTAGGCGGTCAATACCGCAGTCCGTTCGCGTCCGCATTGTTGCTTTGTGCCAGGAAGGGCTCTCAACAAGGAAAATATGTAGGCGTTTCGGAGTGAACCAAAGCGATGGTATTCGGACATGGAGGAGATACGCAGAGACAAGAGCTGTCGGTGATATGCCTCGCTCAGGCCACCCAAGGACTACTACTGCAGTGGATGACCGCTAACCTCGGATTATGGCTTGGAGGAACCCTGACAGCAACGCCTCCATGTTGAATCATGCTTTTTATGCAGCCACAGAACGTCGTGTTGCGACACAAATTATGCGCAATAGGCTGCATGATGCGCAACTTCACTCCCGACGTCCATGGCAAGGTCCATCTTTGCAACCACGACACCATGCAGCACTGTACACATGGGCCCAACAACATGCCAAATGGACCGCTTAGGATTGGCACCACGTTCACTTCACCGATGAGTGTCGCATATACCTTCAACCAGACAATCGTCGGAGACGTATTTGGAGGCAACCCGGTCAGGCTGAACGCCATAGGCACACTGTCCAGCGAGTGCAGCAAGGTGGAGGTTCCCTGCTGTTTTGGGATGGCGTTATGTGGGGCCGACGTACGCTACTGGTGGTTATGGAAGCGCCGTAACGGCTGTGCGAAACGTGAATGTCATCCAGCGACCGATAGTGCAATCATATCGGCAGCATATTGTCGAGGCATGCATCTTCATGGACGACAATTCGCGCTCCCATCGTGCACACCTTATGAATGACTTCCTTCAGGATAACTACATCGCTCGACGAGAGTGCCCAGCATGTTCTCCAGACATGAAGCCTATCGAACATTCCTGGGATAGATCTAAAAGGGCTGTTTATGGGCGACGTTGAGGAGTGGAACGAGCTGGACCAACAGTGCCTTGATGAACTTGTGGATAGTATGCCACAACGAATACAGGCATGCATAAATGCTAGAGGACGTGCTAGTGAGTATTAGAGGTACCGGCATACACTGCAATCTGGACCACCACCTCTGAAGGTCTCGCTGTATGGTGGTACAACATGTAATTTGTGGTTTTCATGAGCAATAAAAAGGGCGGAAATGATTATGTCGATCTCTATTCCAATTTTCTGTACAGGTCCCGGAACCGAGGTGATGGAAAACTTTCTTTGATGTGTGAACATTTTACGTTCATCTTGAATGCCAAGCGGCTTGTGTCCTCTGTGTGCTTGATTTGAAGTAAATGTATTACTTAACTACACTTTCTGTTAATCATTTCCATTTTCATAAAACAATTATTACTACGAATAATTCTGGTGCGTGCTTTGTCTCACGACATTTCGTCTTCATTCATTGCAAGTTACTCCTTCTCGTCTCCTTATCTGCTATGTTTCGTAATAATGCGAAATAATTAACTTCTCAGATTGATTCCCCTTGTTTCTTGTAACAAATACTTCGGTCTTTGCACGGAAATTGACTTCGTCATCGGTTGTTGAGTGGAGAATCGCTGTGAAAGAATTTCTACTGTGTGTGTGTGTGTGTGTGTATTTATTCATATTCCACCAAATAACTTGCACAGAGGATTGTGTTGATGTGTTCAGCTTTGCGTAATAGTTCCTGCATATTCGGATCTTTTCAACAGCATCTTCAATGAAATGACTGGGAGAAGCATTCAGTAAACTTTCGTATTTTCATACCAAAAGGAGCTATGATTCCCCACTGCACGGTGGGTGTGGGGGTGTAAGGGGAGTACACTTTGATTTTGATCATACCAACTTAGTACTGATTGTCGTTTTCAATTGTGTTCAGTTACTCATTCAGTATTTGCACAATTTATTGTAATTGGAAGCTACTTGTTAAATTTATTTTTTTTCCATTATTGAACTAAGGGTTACAAACTCGTCAGGTACAGCTTAACTAAGATAGTTAAACAACTGGGATTAGCAACTCAGTCACGATTAGAGCAGCCTGTTTACAAGCTGGACGTGTGGTACTGGGGCAGAATTATGCACTTCTCGATAGAGAAAGACAACAGATTTCACACAGTGGCGGCATCGTGGAACTGGAAGCGGCAGCAAAGCAATTAAGTCCTAAGTAGCTCAAGAAGTTGTTATCTGGACCAGGCACCGCGCAAAATCGAACATGCTGGGAAACAAATTATTCTGCCGTTTCTGTGGGAGGATCGTATCTACGACACCAATTGGGTTGGAAACCTAAAAAGAGTCTTTTCAGGAGATTCTGGGAAGACAACCGCCGATGAAAGACCAGCAGTTTACAAGACGGGACATAGCCCACACCTAGACGGACAGTGTTAGGGAGGAGACGTGCCGTGCACCGGTCTCGATGAAGGATGAGCCTCTGCTTTCGACGCAGAGTCCATGCAGCACTGACGTCACTGCCGTCGCAGCAGCTCGAGTTGACCTTTGGTAGTAAAACCCTGGCAATCGTTCCTCTAGTTTCTCCCACGTTCAAGGGACTTTTGTAAGTTTTTCTCATGATAAGGTGTGCCTTTAAAAATCATTAAGAAAATATGAGATTTTATCGGGATACCTGTGTTCATAAATTCTCTTGCTTGACCAATAGAATTAATAGATGGTGTGTTTCTCTCCGTGACATAAATGATAAACGCAGTGGTCTGAAGTTACGAGGGAAAAAACACTCAGTTATATCCTTTCATATGTAATCAGATTAAGGCTATATTTTAGAGCGCGCTCCGAAAATTTTATACTTATGATGAACGTTACGTTAGGTGAAAGGCGTTAGCTGTAAGCGACTATGAAAAAGTTTCCTTTAGAAGCCCGCGTGTCGGTTCTTACACTGAGGTGACAATAATGAGACAGAAAACTGCACATATACAGAAGGCAGTACTGTCTCGTACAAGGTAGGAAAGGGCAGTGCGTCGTCGGAGCTTACATTTGTACTCAGATGATTCATGTGAAAAGGTATCCGACGTGATTATAGCCCCTCGACAGAAATTACAGACTTTAAACGCGGAACGGTAGTTGGAACAAGACGCAAGGGGTTTTCCATTTCGGAAGCCGTTAGGGAATTTAATATTCCGAGATCCACTGCGTTAAGAGCGTGCTTAGAATATAAAATTTCAGGCATTAACTCTCACCACGAATAACGCATTGGCCGGCGGCCTTCACTTAACGACCGAGAGCGGCGGCGTTTGCATAGAGTTGTCAGTGTTGACAGACAAGCAACACTACGTGAAATAGCCGCAGAAGTCAACGTGCGACGAACGTATCAGTTAGGACAGTGCGGCGAAATTTGGCGTTAATGGGCTGTGGCAGCAGACACCGACCCGAGTGCCTTTGCTAACAGCAACACTTCTGCTGGGCTCTTGACCATATCGGTTGGACCCTAGACGACTAGAAAACTGTGGCCTGATCGGATGAGTCCCCATATTAGTTGTAAGAGCTAATGGTAGGGTCAGGGTGTGGTGCAGATCCCATAAAGCCACCGACCCAAGTTGTCATTGAGGCACTGTGCAAGCTGGTGGTGGTCCGATTACAGTGTAGGCTATGTTTACATGGAATGGATTTGGTCCTCTGTTCCAACTGAACCGATCATTGACTGGAATCGGTTATGTTCGGCTACTTGGAAATCATTTGCAGCCATCCACGGACTTCGTTCCCATACAGCGATGGAAGTTTTATGGATGACAGTCACACATGTCTCCGGGCCACAACTGCTCGCGATTGGTTTGAAGAACATGCTGAACAATTCAGACGAATGATTTGGCCACCCCGATCGCTCGAGATGAATCTCATCGAACATATTTGAGACATGGTCGAGACGTCGGTTCATGCACAACATCCTGCACCGGCAACACTTCCGCAATTATCTGCTACACGGGAAGCATGCCTCAGTACTTCTGCAGAGGACTTACAGCGATTTTTTTAGTCCATGTCACGCCGAAATGGTGCACTACGTTGCCAAAAGAAGGTCCGGTCGACATTAGGAGGTGTGGCACGACTTCTGTCACCTCAGTGTGTGTACCCGCATCGGAGTCTGACTGGGTTGCACATACGCTGCAGCAACGGTCTCAGACGGAAACTTTTTGATCACCCGTATATAAACGTTTATATTTAAACATTAGAAATGTTTTACTGCATCTTTTGATTCTTTCATAAGATAAAAAATGAGTAGCTGTCAGTTATTTGTCCACCCGAAGTACATCTATCTACATCTACACGATATTCTGCAATTCTGCCTGGAAGAGGGTTCATCGAACACTTTCACACTACCCCAATACCGTTCCAATCTCGAACAGCTCGCGGGAAAAACGAACACTTAAATCTGTCAGTCCGTTTCTACATCTACATCTACATTGATACTCCGCAAGCCACCCAACGGTGTGTGGCGGAGGGCACTTTATGTGCCACTGTCATTACCTCCCTTTCCTGTTCCAGTCGCGTATGGTTCGCGGGAAGAACGACTGTCTGAAAGCCTCCGTGCGCGCTCTAATCTCTCTAATTTTACATTCGTGATCTCCTCGGGAAGTATAAGTAGGGGGAAGCAATATATTCGATACCTCATCCAGAAACGCACCCTCTCGAAACCTGCCGAGCAAGCTACACCGCGATGCAGAGCGCCTCTCTTGCAGAGTCTGCCACTTGAGTTTATTAAACATCTCCGTAACGCTATCACGGTTACCAAATAACCCAGTGACGAAACGCGCCGCTCTTCTTTGGATCTTCTCTATCTCCTCCGTCAACCCGACCTGGTACGGATCCCACACTGATGAGCAATACTCAAGTATAGGTCGAACGAGTGTTTTGTAAGCCACCTCCTTTGTTGATGGACTACATTTTCTAAGCACTCTCCCAATGAATCTCAACCTGGTACCCGCCTTACCAACAATTAGTTTTATATGATCATTCCACTTCAAATCGTTCCGTACGCATACTCCCAGATATTTTACAGAAGTAACTGCTACCAGTGTTTGTTCCGCTATCA
Source organism: Schistocerca americana (assembly GCF_021461395.2). Lineage (NCBI taxonomy): Eukaryota > Metazoa > Arthropoda > Insecta > Orthoptera > Acrididae > Schistocerca > Schistocerca americana. The sequence continues at coordinate 613,005,622 of NC_060119.1, read as the reverse complement.
TATAATCATACAACAAAGGATCCTTCTTTCTATGTATTCGCAATACATTACATTTGTCTATGTTAAGGGTCAATTGCCACTCCCTGCACCAAGTGCCTATCCGCTGCAGATCTTCCTGTATTTCGCTACAATTTTCTAATGCAGCAACTTCTCTGTATACTACAGCATCATCCGCGAAAAGCCGCATAGAACTTCCGACACTATCTACTAAGTCATTTATATATATTGTGAAAAGCAATGGTCCCATAACACTCCCCTGTGGCACGCCAGAGGTTACTTTAACGTCTGTAGACGTCTCTCCATTGATAACAACATGCTGTGTTCTGTTTGCTAAAAACTCTTCAATCCAGCCACACAGCTGGTCTGATATTCCGTAGGCTCTTACTTTGTTTATCAGGCGACAGTGCGGAACTGTATCGAACGCCTTCCGGAAGTCAAGAAAAATAGCATCTACCTGGGAGCCTGTATCTAATATTTTCTGGGTCTCATGAACAAATAAGGCGAGTTGGGTCTCACACGATCGCTGTTTCCGGAATCCATGTTGATTCCTACATAGTAGATTCTGGGTTTCCAGAAATGACATGATACGCGAGCAAAAAACATGTTCTAAAATTCTACAACAGATCGACGTAAGAGATATAGGTCTATAGTTTTGCGCATCTGATCGACGACCCTTCTTGAAGACTGGGACTATCTGTGCTCTTTTCCAATCATTTGGAACCCTCCGTTCCTCTAGAGACTTGCGGTACACGGCTGTTAGAAGGGGGGCAAGTTCTTTCGCGTACTCTGTGTAGAATCGAATTGGTATCCCGTCAGGTCCAGTGGACTTTCCTCTATTGAGTGATTCCAGTTGCTTTTCTATTCCTTGGACACTTATTTCGATGTCAGCCATTTTTTCGTTTGTGCGAGGATTTAGAGAAGGAACTGCAGTGCGGTCTTCCTCTGTGAAACAGCTTTGGAAAAAGGTGTTTAGTATTTCAGCTTTACGCGTGTCATCCTCTGTTTCAATGCCATCATCATCCCGTAGTGTCTGGATATGCTGTTTCGAGCCACTTACTGATTTAACGTAAGACCAGAACTTCCTAGGATTTTCTGTCAAGTCGGTACATAGAATTTTACTTTCGAATTCAATGAACGCTTCACGCATAGCCCTCCTTACGCTAACTTTGACATCGTTTAGCTTCTGTTTGTCTGAGAGGTTTTGGCTGCGTTTAAACTTGGAGTGGAGCTCTCTTTGCTTTCGCAGTAGTTTCCTAACTTTGTTGTTGTACCACGGTGGGTTTTTCCCGTCCCTCACAGTTTTACTCGGCACGTACCTGTCTAAAACGCATTTTACGATTGCCTTGAACTTTTTCCATAAACACTCAGCATTGTCAGTGTCGGAACAGAAATTTTCGTTTTGATCTGTTAGGTAGTCTGAAATCTGCCTTCTATTACTATTGCTAAACAGATAAACCTTCCTCCCTTTTTTTATATTCCTATTAACTTCCATATTCAGGGTTGCTGCAACGGCCTTATGATCACTGATTCCCTGTTCTGTACATACAGATTCGAAAAGTTCGGGTCTGTTTGTTATCAGTAGGTCCAATATGTTATCTCCACGAGTCGGTTCTCTGTTTAATTGCTCGAGGTAATTTTCGGATAGTGCACTCAGTATAATGTCACTCGATGCTCTGTCCCTACCACCCGTCCTAAACATCTGAGTGTCCCAGTCTATATCTGGTAAATTGAAATCTCCACCTAAGACTATAACATGCTGAGAAAATTTATGTGAAATGTATTCCAAATTTTCTCTCAGTTGTTCTGCCACTAATGCTGCTGAGTCGGGAGGTCGGTAAAAGGAGCCAATTATTAACCTAGTTCGGTTGTTTAGTGTAACCTCCACCCATAATAATTCACAGGAACTATCCACTTCTACTTCACTACAGGATAAACTACTACTAACAGCGATGAACACTCCACCACCGGTTGCATGCAATCTATCCTTTCTAAACACCGTCTGTACCTTTGTAAAAATTTCGGCAGAATTTATCTCTGGCTTAAGCCAGCTTTCTGTACCTATAACGATTTCAGCTTCGGTGCTTTCTATCAGCGCTTGAAGTTCCGGTACTTTACCAACGCAGCTTCGACAGTTGACAATTACAATACCAATTGCTGCTTGGTCCCCGCATGTCCTGACTTTGCCCCGCACCCGTTGAGGCTGTTGCCCTTTCTGTACTTGCTCAAGGCCATCTAACCTAAAACACCGCCCAGCCCACGCCACACAACCCCTGCTACCCGTGTAGCCGCTTGTTGCGTGTAGTGGACTCCTGACCTATCCAGCGGAACCCGAAACCCCACCACCCTATGGCGCAAGTCGAGGAATCTGCAGCCCACACGGTCGCAGAACCGTCTCAGCCTCTGATTCAGACCCTCCACTCGGCTCTGTACCAAAGGTCCGCAGTCAGTCCTGTCGACGATGCTGCAGATGGTGAGCTCTGCTTTCATCCCGCTAGCGAGACTGGCAGTCTTCACCAAATCAGATAGCCGCCGGAAGCCAGAGAGGATTTCCTCCGATCCATAGCGACACACATCATTGGTGCCGACATGAGCGACCACCTGCAGATGGGTGCACCCTGTACCCTTCATGGCATCCGGAAGGACCCTTTCCACATCTGGAATGACTCCCCCCGGTATGCACACGGAGTGCACATTGGTTTTCTTCCCCTCTCTTGCTGCCATTTCCCTAAGGGGCCCCATTACGCGCCTGACGTTGGAGCTCCCAACTACTAGTAAGCCCACCCTCTGCGACTGCCCGGATCTTGCAGACTGAGGGGCAACCTCTGGAACAGGACAAGCAGCCATGTCAGGCCGAAGATCAGTATCAGCCTGAGACAGAGCCTGAAACCGGTTCGTCAGACAAACTGGAGAGGCTTTCCGTTCAGCCCTCCGGAATGTCTTTCGCCCCCTGCCACACCTTGAAACGACCTCCCACTCTACCACAGGTGAGGGATCAGCCTCAATGCGGGCAGTATCCCGGGCAACCACAGTCGTAGTCCGATCAGGGGATGCGTGGGACGAGCTAGCCGTCCCCGACAAACCCCCATCCCGACCCCCACAGTGATGCCCATTGGCAACAGCCTCAAGCTGTGTGACCGAAGCCAACACTGCCTGAAGCTGGGAGCGAAGGGATGCCAACTCAGCCTGCATCCGAACACAGCAGTTGCAGTCCCTATCCATGCTAAAAACTGTTTTGCTAAGAACGTCTGAACTAATCTACAGAGAGCGCAAACAAATCGACAAAATTTAAACGGTTATTAAAATACAAGATTGCCTAGTAAATGCAGTAATGCTGCTACTTGCGCACTGCTGACACTGCTCGGCGGCGGAAGGAGACTAAGCGAAATTACACTATTCAGGTACTAAAACACGATGCTACACTCTCAAATACTATAATACGCCCGAAATTTATGAATTAAACAATGCAAGTACCAAAAACACGCAAAGAAATTAACAATTAAACTATGTAACAAATGAGTGAGCTAGGAGTATACGACTTGCTGCTGCAGCTGCTTATCCAACGGCGGCAGGGAGCACACTGACTGCGACCAACCGACACTGGCCGTTCAAAACAAAACAGTAGACAAACGACTACGCGAATTTACACTATTCAGGTACTAAAACGCGATGCTACAACTCTCAAATACTATAATACGCTCGAAATTTATGAATTAAACAATGCAAGTACCAAAAACACGCAAAGAAATTAACAATTAAACTATGTAACAAATGAGTGAGCTAGGAGTATACGACTTGCTGCTGCAGCTGCTTATCCAACGGCGGCAGGGAGCACACTGACTGCGACCAACCGACACTGGCCGTTCAAAACAAAACAGTAGACAAACGACTACGCGAATTTACACTATTCAGGTACTAAAACGCGATGCTACAACTCTCAAATACTATAATACGCTCGAAATTTATGAATTAAACAATGCAAGTACCAAAAACACGCAAAGAAATTAACAATTAAACTATGTAACAAATGAGTGAGCTAGGAGTATACGACTTGCTGCTGCAGCTGCTTATCCAACGGCGGCAGGGAGCACACTGACTGCGACCAACCGACACTGGCCGTTCAAAACAAAACAGTAGACAAACGACTACGCGAATTTACACTATTCAGGTACTAAAACGCGATGCTACAACTCTCAAATACTATAATACGCTCGAAATTTATGAATTAAACAATGCAAGTACCAAAAACACGCAAAGAAATTAACAGTTAAACTATGTAACAAATGAGTGAGCTAGGAGTATACGACTTGCTGCTGCAGCTGCTTATCCAACGGCGGCAGGGAGCACACTGACTGCGACCAACCGACACTGGCCGTTCAAAACAAAACAGTAGACAAACGACTACGCGAATTTACACTATTCAGGTACTAAAACGCGATGCTACAACTCTCAAATACTATAATACGCTCGAAATTTATGAATTAAACAATGCAAGTACCAAAAACACGCAAAGAAATTAACAATTAAACTATGTAACAAATGAGTGAGCTAGGAGTATACGACTTGCTGCTGCAGCTGCTTATCCAACGGCGGCAGGGAGCACACTGTTTATTTAATTACAATCATTTCTTCATACGTAAGTCAGCATTAACAAAATATTTTCCCATGCGGAATAAGTGGAAGCCATGAAACTGAGAATCAGTCATAATAATAATAATAATAATAATAATGACAGGAATTAATAACAGGAATTAATAATAATAAAATTTATTAATAATGATAATAAAAACAAACTACTTCTCTAGCCTTTTCCCGAGAGTTTATACAGTCTGCTACGTGTTCCACTTTGTCAGCATTTTCGAATTTTATTTTGCTGTTTAAGCTTATGATCAGTTGCCCTTTCTGACACAGAAGTTGTAAATTCAAGGTAACCTAAGGGAGAAAAGCCCTGTGCGCCATCTGTCTGTGAATCAGGTAAATATCGGTCCGTGTGTGATCGTATTTTAGCTTTTGTGTATCGCGCTTTCTTAGGAGGAAGTTGGGACTCAGTCCAGCATTTGCCTAAACGTGCTTGGAAACTGACTAAAACCCACACTCACGCTGGCCAATGGTGTACCAGACCACGGTCGTTAACCTACTGCGCCGATCAGCTCCGCATCTGACTCGCCTCCGTACCTCGCAAACTAGCGCGCTGCTCTTTATGCAGTGTGAGTTTGTCGATAACAATAATAACTGTTGTTGAAAAGGCTAACAAATGTATTAGAATAAAAGAGACTGTTGCAGTACAAGAGATTTGATTATATCTTCGTCGGAATAACAGAATGAGTTAACAGCACGAAGGGTAAGGGTTTGTTACCAGCATAAGAACTGATTTTCCAACCTGGACCTCTCCCTCTTGAGGAAAACGGTCTCGCAACTCACATATACGGGTGCGACTAACGTACTGAATGAAGTTTTAAGTCGACCAAAAGATCTCTTCTTTTCTTGTCTATACATTCTGCCACGATAATGTAACACTAAGTAGTAGCATAAATATTTTCGAGAATGTTTGTAAAAATTTCCACCATTATATCCTTAAATTAGGAGTGTACTTGTCAGCACTGTAATCAGGCTAATGGGATTGTTCTTAAATGCAATAAAGTTTTAAGAGATTCAATGATTTTTTAGATACAAAGATGATTTTTAGTAAATTAGGGCTAGCGCTTCTATCGACGTGTTCCCCTTGTTGTTTTGTTCTTCAGACAGGTGTGACGCAGCCCTCCATGATGCACTGATCTGTACAAACCTCTTCATCTCCGCATTACTGCTGCTACCTCCATCCATGTGACCGTGCTTACTGTAGTCGAAACTTGGTATGCATCTACAACATTCACCGCCTACACGCCCCTCCATTACCAAATTAACGATTCCTTGATGACAAAGGGTTTGTCCTATCAACCGATCCCTACTTCTAGTCAAGCTGTGCAGTAAAATTCTATTCTACTTAGCGCGATTAAGTATGCCTTCATTACTTACGCGACCTAACTACCTAATCTTCAACATGCTTCTATAACACGTCATTCGGAAAGCTTCTACTTTCGTCTTTTTTCCACTGTTTATCGTCCACATTCCAGTTCCGTAAAGTGCTACACCACAAATACCTTTAGAAAAGGTTTTTTAACGTTTAATTATGTATTGAATGTTAACAAATTTTTTCTTTTCCCATAAACTTTTTTCTTTCCATGGCCAGTCTGCATTTTATGTGCACCATCGTCAGTTATCTTGTGGACCCCTCTCAAATGTCTCAAATGACGTCGTAGTTGACAAGATGTAACCTCAATAGTCTTTATTTTTACCGAGATAACAAAACTTAGGTACTACATTCAGAGACTCATTGCCTGATGTGATTCTCTCAGACCGTCTTGTAAATTCTCATCAGCAGCCTAATACTACCCCTCAGCTGCTCTTCCAAGTCCTTTGCCATTTTTAACAGAATTAGAGCCATCGTCAGACCTTAAAATCTTACATTCTCCTCCCTGAGCTTCATTCTCTTTCAAAATTTTTCCCTAGTTGCCTTCACAGCTTGCTCAGTGTACAAGCTGAATTAACTCTGGGATAGGATACAACTCTGTCACACTTTTATCAACAACTGCTTCCCTTTTCTGTCCTTAATTTATTACAACTGCAGTCTGGTTTCTCTACATGCTGTAAGTAACCTTTCGCTCCCTGTGTTTTGCCTCCGCGACTTTCAGAATTTCATCGCGTATTCCAGTGAACATTACTGAAGGCTTTCTCTAAATCTGCAAACGCTGTACATGTAGTTTTACCTTTGTACGAGTTTTCTTATGAGCTAAGTCAGAGCCGGTACTGACTTGTATGTTCTCAGGTTTCTCTGTAAGCCAAAATGATTTTCTCAGAGGTTGCCTACTAACAGTCTTTCGATTTTGTAAGTAATTCGTCAGTATTTCGCAATAATGTCTTGTTAAACTGATGGTACGGTAATATTCACAGCTGTCATCAACTACCGTGTTTGGTAACGATGGGAAAAAAGGAAAATGCATTTGGGGTAAATCTGAGGGAATTTTGCCTGTCTGATATACTTTTCATAATACTGCTATGAGTAGTGCGGCGCTAATTGAATTTCTTGATAAACTCCGCTTCAGTCTGTCTTGCAATTATTTTGGTTTTGATAGTAGTGTCTGACAACAGCCAGATGGCCTCGGTAAGGGAAATTGCCTCTCAGCCCTCTAAAAGACATATTTATTAATAATTTTGAGAGCAGAATTTATAATCTGAATCAGGATCTCTCTGATAACATTGTTTCGTATTATGTCAATAATGTTTTCAAAATTCTGAAGGGCATTTACGATAAGGTTCTGTCCATTTTTAATTTATTCAGTGAGCAACATTCGAAGATCAGGTACAAACTGGAAACTGAACTGAGTAGCAAATTCCCTTTTTTGGATTTACTTATTACGTGACGTGATGAGAGCTATGACTTCTCAATTTTTCCGAAGTCAACTCAATCTGACGCTGCCATATGCAATGATTCCAGTCATCCCATTAGACACATGGTCGCTTACTTTCGTACTATAATAGAACGGCCGTTGAGTTTACCTCTAAATGAGGACGAAATTAATAAAGAGCTAAACATTTTGAAGCAGGATGCGATGGCTAATGAGTATAAGGAATCGCTGGTTTCCAGTCCGTATAGAAAGCAAAGACAGATAAAACCTCCACGAACAGCTGACATAAAAAGAAGTATCGAATGTTGCGATGTAGGGGTCAATCTCTGAAATGTTAGCGCGCTCCTTCCCAGAAAGATTTAGGATATGATTCCGGACGAGTGGGCAACTAAAATATAAACTGAAACACATGCTCAGCATTGGAGAGGGGGTCAGGGGGATGGAAAATATAATTCTTCAGGCGTATATACGTTGCAATGCGGATCCTGTGAATTATTTTATATTGGACGAACAGGAAAAGAAATTGTAGGTCCCTACAATAGAACCGCGTTTTGACAGCATTTAAAAACTGTCATCGGGTTGATAATATAGATAACATTCTGAAATTTTTCCGTTACGCATCGAAAGGTATGCAGTTGGATATTTTAGAGGAACTTGAGATTTTTGAGAGCAAAATGAAGGAGCCAGATAGTGTTTTGAACGAACAAGTCGATTTTCGCTTTAGTTGATTCTCTGCCCTGTTCCAAAATGATGCATAATTCATACTCTCTTCGCCTTCCACCAACCCCTTCGGCGTTTTTGCCAACCCTTCGGTCACAGGTTCTTGTAAACCTTTCTCATCCATCTGCATACCTCAAGCAACTCGTGCATCCTCCCTCCCTACCTTTGCGTTTTGCCTCCGTCCCTCGACCCTTCCATTCCACCCCCCCCCCCCCCCACCATTCATAAGATTATAATGCAAAAAAAAAACAAAAAAAATCGACTGGAGTACAGTTCTTGCAATTTACATTGTTTGTCATGCACAACCCTTCGTGACTATGCTCCATTGCTGATATAATGAGGAGTACGACTTTTGGTTTCAGTGTACAGTATTGTCTGTGGTGCCTATCGGTTGCTACTGGTTGGATTATAAGATTTCTCTGTTTGTTGTGCCTTCACGCGCATGTATTAAGAGTATGGCAGATTATCAAGCTCTATTTTACTGGTTCGAGATCTTCACCATTAAATCATTTTAAAAACTGTCTTGATTCTTTTTTGTTAGCATATGTTACCTGTAGGATTAGTCTTGAGTACCATACACTAATCAGCCAGAACTTTACGACAGCCTGTCTAAAAGCCGGTATGTCCACCTTTGGTACAGATAACAGCGGCAACGTGTCGTGGCGTGGAAGTTACGAGGCCTTGGTAGATCGGTGGAGGAGTTGGCTCCACATCTCCACACACAAGTCACCCAATTCCCGTATAGTCGTGCAGTTTCCGAAATGCTCGTGTCGAGCTTCTGGGCCGTCACAATGTGCCTTCGATCAAATTCAGATAGATCGCGGACCTTTCCCATTCTACACACGGACAATATGCTCACTGATACTGTAAAGCAGATGCCACACTGAGATTCATTGGAAGAATCCTAAGGAAATGCAGCCCGAAAACAAAGGAAGTAGGTTACAGTACACTTGTTCGCCCACTGCCAGATAGGGTTGATAGAGGAGGTGGAGAAGATCCAGCGGAGAGTAGGGCGCTTCGTTACAGGATCATTTAGTAATCGCGAAAGCGTTACGGAGATGATAGATAAACTCCAGTGGAAGACTGTGCAGGAGAGACGCTCAGTAGCTCGGTATGGGCTTTTGTTGAAGTTTCGAGAGCATACCTTTACCGAGGAATCAAGCAGTATATTGTTCCCTCCGACGTATATCTCGCGAGGAAACCATGAGGACAAAATCAGAGAGATTAGAACCCAAACAGAGGCATACCGACAATCTTTCATTCCACGAACAATACTAGACTGGAATAAAAGGGAGAACCGATAGAGATACTCAAGGTACCCCTCCGCCACATACCGTCAGGTGGCTTGCGGAGTATGGATGTAGATGTAAATGCAGATGCATCGTGCGTGTGTCTGACTAGCGGTCATTCCTCGCCAGGTGACGCTGCTGTCTGAACGGGTTCACATCGATAGTAGGTATAAATGTATACGTACGGTTTCTCTGTTGAATTGGTAGGTCTATGGTAGTTCTTATTTATTTGATTATAAAAATGGCGGATGGTCATTTTTGGTCCAATTTTTAATGTTTGTTTTACTTCTATTGACTATAAACAATTTGCATTGTTGTCGTGGTTACCCACTCGACCCTGTTTTCGGGCTTCTTCATCTTCATTCGCCTCCTCACCCCTCCTTATCCCTCCCTCCCCATCATCCCTCCCTCTCTCTCTCTCTCCCCAGTTGACACACATTCTGGGCTTCTTCAACTTAATTGTCCTCCCCAACCCTCCTTGAAAAAAAAAAAAAAAAAAAAAATGGTTCAAATGGCTCTGAGCACTATGGGACTCAACTGCTGAGGTCATTAGTCCCCTAGAACTTAGATCTAGTTAAACCTAACTAACCTAAGGACATCACAAACATCCATGCCCGAGGCAGGATTCGAACCTGCGACCGTAGCGGTCTTGCGGTTCCAGACTGCAGCGCCTTTAACCGCACGGCCACTTCGGCCGGCCCAAGCCTCCTTATCCCACCCCCACCCATCATCCCTCCCTCCCTCTCCCTCCCCACTTTCTTCTACCTCTTCCAACCGCACCCCGACCCCATATGCCCTCGAGGGTACTTATGCTATGCCTTCCTCCAGAAAGACATTGCTTATCTGCTACCATTTACTTTTTTTTTTAGTGCCGTTAGGGGCCGTAATTTTTGGTGCTTTGTGAAAGACAACTTTTCGGTTTAATGTTTGTTCTTACCTGGGAAATGTCGGACATTTCATGTAATTCTGTAAGATTTCAAAATCTTAAACATGGCTGCAAATGAGCAACTGCATAACTCAGAAGAAGTTGAAAAAAATCAGCCAACCGGTTGCAAAATAAAGGTTTATTAGCCCTTGGCCCAGGTTTCGATATTTCTAAAAATATCTGCTTCAGAAGCAGTGGGCCTTGTTACATGACATGGTGGTACATTACATTAGCTGAAGCCGAGCGGCTCTTGTCATGTACAAAATTGACATCAGAACAAGATTATCACATGCCTTTTACAAATTTATCTTGAAAAGAGCCTTTACCAGTGGGCATTTATTCTGAAGTATGCTGAATGCAATAGGGCTGCTGTCTAAGCCATGGCATCTGATAATTCTTGGTTTTGTATCAGTTACAAAAAGGTACGGCCAAATTTTCAGGAAACATTCCTCACACACAAATAAAGAAAAGATGTTATGTGGACATGTGTCCGGAAACGCTTAATTTCCATGTTAGAGCTCATTTTAGTTTCGTCAGTATGTATTGTACTTCCTCGATTCACCGCCAGTTGGCCCAATTGAAGGAAGGTAATGTTGACTTCGGTGCTTGTGTTGACATGCGAGTCATTGCTCTACAGTACTAGCATCAAGCACATCAGTACGTAGCATCAACAGGTTAGTGTTCATCACGAACGTGGTTTTGCAGTCAGTGCAATGTTTACAAATGCGGAGTTGGTAGATGCCCATTTGATGTATGGATTAGCACGGGGCAATAGTAGTGGCGAGGTACGTTTTTACCGAAACAGATTTCCAGATCGTAGATGTCCCGGCAGGAAGACGTTCGAAGCAATTGATCGGCGTCTAAGGGACCACGGAATATTCCAGCCTATGACTAGCGACTGGGGAAGACCTAGAACGACGAGGACACCTGCAATGGACGAGGCAATTCTTCGTGCAGTTGACGATAACCCTAATGTCAGCGTCAGAGAAGTTGCTGCTGTACAAGGTAACGTTGACCACGTCAATGTATGGAGAGTGCTATGGGAGAACCAGTTGTTTCCGTACCATGTACACCGTGTGCAGGCACTATCAGCACCTGATTGGCCTCCAAGGGTGCACTTCTGCGAACGGTTCATCCAACAATGTGTCAATCCTCATTTCAGTGCAAATGTTCTCTTTAAGGATGAGGCTTCATTCCAACGTGATCAAATTGTAAATTTTCACAATCAACATGTGTGGACTGAAGAGAATCCGCACGCAATTGCGCAATCACGTCATCAACACAGATTTTCTGTGAAAGTTTTGGCAGGCATTGTTGGTGATGTCTTGATTGGGCCCCATGTTCTTCCATCTACGCTCAATGTAGCACGTTATCATGATTTCATACGGGATACTCTACCTGTGCTGCTAGAACATGTGCCTTTACAAGTGCGACACAACATGTGGTTCATGCACGATGGAGCTCCTGCACATTTCAGTCGAAGTATTCGTACGCTTCTCAACAACAGATTCGGTGACCGATGGATTGGTAGAGGCGGACCAATTCCATGGCCTCCACGCTCTCCTGGCCTCAACCCTGTTGACTTTCATTTATGGGAGCATTTGAGAGCTCTTGTCTACGCAACCCCGGTACCAAATGTAGAGACTCTTCGTGCTCGTATTGTAGCCGGCTGTGATACAATACGCCATTCTCCAGGGCTGCATCAGCGCATCAGGGATTCCATGCGACGGAGAGTGGATGCATGTATCCCCGCTAACGGAGGACATTTTGAACATTTCCTGTAACAAAGTGTATGAAGTCACGCTGGTACGTTCTGTTGCTGTGCGTTTCCATTCCATGATTAATGTGAAGAGAAGTAATAAAATGAACTCTAACATGGAAAGTAAGCGTTTCCGGACACATGTCCACATAACATATTTTCTTTCTTTGAGTGTGAGGAATGTTTCCTGAAAGTTTGGCCGTACCTTTTTGTAACACCCTGTATATGTCAAGTGCCGCTCGGCTTCACCTAATGTAATGAACCATAATGTGATGTAACAAGGCCCACTCGTTCCGAAGAAGATATTATTAGAAACATGGAAACCTAGGTCAAGGGCTAATAAACCTTTGTTTTGCAATTGGTTGGCTCATTTTTTTTTTCAACCTCTTCTGTAAGATTTGTTATGGTTACGCTTGAAAAGGGTGGGAAGAGTTGAAGATTTTTTGATGTCATGTTATTTGTTTTCTTTTAATACTAATGTTGTGGCTCTCATTTAATGATTTGTAAGTACCATCGTGGCATGTAACTTTGTCATACGCATCTTCTGTGGCACTGCTGCTCTTTACTGTTCGGTGATATTACGTATTTTACTGTTTTTGGTAAAAATTTTAAAAGTATTAATTTTATTGTTGATGTACACTGGTTTTGTATTAAATGTTGTAATTTTCGTGATTCTGGTACGTATATCTTCAAACTGCGCCTTCTGTATTTTTGACGTGCGCTTGTAACAGGCGTACTCTGTATGATTGTAAATTAGGTGTTCTGTCCCGTAGGATGATTTTAGCCGGCCTTTGTGGCCGAGCGGCTCTAGGCGCTTCAGTCTGGAACCGCGCGACCGGTACGGTCGCTGGTTCGAATCCTGCCTCGGGCATGGTGTGTGTGATGTCCTTAGGTTAGTTAGGTTTAGGTAGTTCTAAGTTCTAGGTGACTGATGACCTCAGATGTTAAGTCCCATAGTGCTCAGAGTCATTCGAACCATTTAGGATGATTTAAAAATGCGTCCGGACCTGAAACTAGTCATCAAGCAATTAAAAAGTGGAATTTACAATTCAGACTCTTTTTTTCGTCGTATTAACCAAAAAGAATTTAACTTAATAGAGTAAGGGAGAGGTTGGCTGAGGCGAACACACAAAATGGATGCCACTGTTAACAGTTTCTTAATCCCATAAATAACAGACTTAAATAACGCTTTGTGTATTTCTACTCAAGCTTTTATTGTATTCGTTATTAATTGGAAAAATAAATTTTGTCAATGGATCCATAAAATTTATAAAATTATAGTTATAATTTTTAAATACATAATTTCCATAGTTTAACATGAAAAGTTACCTGCAGTTACTTTAACAAAATTATCAACATTTTCTTGTTCTTGTGTCCCACATCGGCGCGGGGTAGCCATGGTTATTAACGGATCTCTTTTAGTCGTCACTCTGCTGACTGGTTTGATGCTCCCTGCCACGAATTGCTCTCCTGCGCCAACCCTCATCATTCCAGAGTAGAACTTGCACCCTACGTCCTTAATTATTCGATAGGTGTATTCCAGTCTCTGCTTTCCGTACAGTTTTTATCCTTTACAGTTCCCTCTAGTACCTATCATTCTGCCCATTCTGCTGCTACTAGTTACTTTTGTCTTTTCCGGTTTACTCTCACTGCATATTGTGTATTGATTACACTGTGCATTCCCTCCAACAGATCCTGTAGTTCTTCTTTTCCACTGAGGATAGCAATGTCATCAGCGAATCTTCTCGTTGATATTCTTTCACTCTATAACACTCTTGATTTATGCGCGAAGCATACAACCACTACCACCGTCATAGCTTAGCAAAAGATCTGGTAGAGAAAACGAGAAAATTCTGGTCCTATGTAAAATAGGTAACCTGGTCAAAGGTTACCATCCAACCACCCATTGACCTGTATGGTGTAGCAGTTGAAGATAGCAAAGCGAACACCAAAGTTTTAAATTTCGAGTTTCAGAAATCGTTCTCGCAGGAGAATCGTAGAAACGTACCGTCGTTTGACAATAGAACGGCCGTCCGTACGGGGGACATGGTAATAAAGCATCCCAGCATTGGCCTCTTACCTACATTGCATTTATCGCGAATCTTACGTCCTGCGCAAGAATGGACTGACAAAATTACAGGTCAATATCCTTAACATCGTTTGCTGAAGAATTCTTGAACCTATTCTGACTTCAGATATAGTACATTTTCTTGACACCGAACAGTTTACGTAGACGAATCAGCGCGGTTTTAGCAAGCATCGCTCGTGTGGCATTCAGCTTGTCCTATTCTCACACGATCCACTGAGAATTATGGATGAAGGGCTACAGGCAGATTCCATGTTCCTAGATGTACGGAAAGCATCTGACATGGTGCCCAATTGAAGAGTTTTAACGAAGGTACGAGCGAGTGGAGTATGTACCTTAACATGTGAGCGGCTAGAAGTTTTGTTAGATAATAGAGCCGAGTATGTTGTCCTCGACGGCGGGCGATCATTAGAGGCAAGAGTATCGTCAGGAGTGCCCCAGGGAAGCGTGATAAGACCTGTGTTATTTACTGTACAGGGTATTACAAAAAGGTACGGCCAAACTTTCAGGAAACATTCCTCACACACAAATAAAGAAAAGATGTTATGTGGACATGTGTCCGGAAACGCTTAATTTCCATGTTAGAGCTCATTTTAGTTTCGTCAGTATGTACTGTACTTCCTCGATTCAAGGCCATGATTTCATACCGGATACTCTACCTGTGCTGCTAGAACATGTGCCTTTACAAGTACGACACAACATGTGGTTCATGCACGATGGAGCTCCTGCACATTTCAGTCGAAGTGTTCGTACGCTTCTCAACAATAGATTCGGTGACCGATGGATTGGTAGAGGCGGACCAATTCCATGGCCTCCACGCTCTCCTGACCTCAACCCTCTTGACTTTCATTTATGGGGGCATTTGAAATCTCTTGTCCACGCAACCCCGGTACCAAATGTAAAGACTCTTCGTGCTCGTGTTGTGGACGGCTGTGATACAATACGCCATTCTCCAGGGCTACATCAACGCATCAGGGATTCCATGCGACGGAGGGTGGATGCATGTATCCTCGCTAACGAAGGACATTTTGAACATTTCCTGTAACAAAGTGTTTGAAGTCACGCTGGTACGTTCTGTTGCTGTGTGTTTCCATTCCATGATTAATGTGATTTGAAGAGAAGTAATAAAATGAGCTCTAGCATGGAAAGTAAGCGTTTCCGGACACATGTCCACATAACATATTTTCTTTCTTTGTGTGTGAGGAATGTTTCCTGAAAATTTGGCCGTACCTTTTTGTAACAACTTGTATATGGTTCAAATTGCTCTGAGTACTATGGGACTTAATATCTGAGGTCATCAGTCCCCTAGACTTAAAACTACTTAAACATAACTAACCTAAGGACATCACACACACATCCACGCCCAAGGCAGGATTCGAACCCTCAACCGTAGCAGCTGCGCGGTTCCGGAATGAAGTGCCTAGAACCGCTCGGCCACAACAGTCGGCTTTACTCTATATAGATGAGTGATCTGGGCACAAGATGACTTGCACAAAATTTCTAGATATTGTGATGAACGGCAGTTCGCTTTAAATGTAGTAAAATAAAAGTTAGTGCGAATGAGCAGGAAAAACAAATCTGTAATGTTCAGATAAAGCATTAGTAGAGTCCTGATTGACACAGTCACGTCGTTTAACTATTTTGGCGCCGCGTTACAAAGCGATATGAAATACAGCGAGCATGCGAGCACTGCATTAGGGAAGATGAATGGCCGAGATCGATTGATTGGAAGGAGTTCAGGAAAGAGTAGTTCATCTGTAAAGGAGACCTTATATGGGACGCTAGTGCTACCTGTTCTTCAGCATTGCTCGAGTGTTACGGATCCATACCAGGTAGAATTAAAGGAAGACATCAAAGTAGTTCAGATGCGGGCTAAGAGATTTGTTACCGATGAGTTCGAACAACATGCAGATGTTGTGGAAATGGTTCAGGAACTCATACAGCAATCCGTGGAGGGATGGCGACGTTCTTTTCGAGAACACTAAGGAGAGCATTTAGAGAACCGGCAACTGAAGCTGACTGCAGGACGCTTCTACTACTGCACACATACAGTTCGCGTGAGGACCGCGAAGATAACATACGAGAAATTGGGGTTCATCTGGAGGCATACAGATAATAGTTTTCCCTTGCTCTATTTGTGAACGGAACAGGAGCGCAAATGATCAATAGGGGTAGACGGTATCCTCCACCACCCACAGTACGATGGCTTGCGGAGTATGTAAGCCGCTGTAGAATTAGAATATTTGTTTAATACCTGTCATTCGAGTTTTATGCTACGTAGTTTTTTCACCTGTAACTAACAAGAAACGTAATCTGTAGATTATAAACTGGTGAGTATAACTGAAGAAATGGTAGACAGGTGTAAACTGAAAGAACTAGAGGTTTATGAAAGTTTCAAAGGAGACATTAGGAGTGCCTGAAACAGGAGGGAAGGAATACAGTGAAGAGCAATGTGTAGCTGTGAGATATGGAATAATAAGGATAACATACGATGAAATAGGGAAAACGACAAGGCCTAGTAGAAATAATTGGAAAACACGAGGGCTGAGGAAGATAGATGTTGACTGTAGGAAAATGAAAGAAGCTTCTCAAGAAGAGAGGATTACCTGTATGACCTCGTGTGACAATCCTGCACTAACAAAAGAACGGGAGGCAGGAAGGTGAAAGCATGGCGTAAAGGGACTACCGTAAATCTTTACAGCTTTGTGACTGAGGTGTTACTTTATGACAAAAGCACACACCATGTTTTTATTATAAAATACCATAAATTTGGTCAACGTTGAACATATAGCACTGCTACAGTATGTTCTTGCACAGTATCGCCGTTAGTGACAAAATCTACAAATACGTGTGTTTCACTTGAGCTGGCCACAAAGCCATATATTGACAGGTGGAAACTGCGTTTCTATATTTCTCGGAAGCTTTCTGCTGCTGGAGATAACTTAGCTGACTTAACTGAAGACGAACTGACATAAAAAAGTTATGTGCCAAGCATTTTGTATAGAAGTTAAATATCACGAAAATTTTCTTCAGATCGTCTTACACCCTTTTTTAATGCGACAACTACGTTTTTGTTTCCAGTCTAGTTCTTTGCTCTTTGTTCTTGTAGATACTGCATATTGTACGTCTTTCCCTTTCCTTCCACCTATTTTTCTCAGAATTTCGAACATCTTGCACCGTTTCACAGTGTCGAACGATTTTTTTTTTTTTTTTTAGATCGACAGATCGTGTGAGCGTCTCTTGATTTTCCTTCATTCTTGCTTCCATTATCAAGTGCAAAGTCAGTAACTAGCCGATGTGGCCGAGCGGTTCTAGGCGCTTCAGTCTGGAGCCGCGCGACCGCTACGGTCGCAGGTTCGAATCCTGCCTCGGGCATGGATGTCTGTGATGTCCTTAGGTTATTTAGGTTTAAGTAGTTCTAAGTTCTAGGGGACTGATGACCTCAGATGTTAAGTCCCATAGTGCTCAGAGCCATTTTGCAAAGTCAGTACTGCCTTTCTAGTCCACATACCTCTCTTAAACCAAATATCGTCATCTAACAGTCTTATTTTCCGTTCTTGTGTATATTATTCTTGTTATTAGTTTGGAGGTATGAGATGATACGGTGATTGTACGATGGTTTCCACAAATATCTGCCCCTGCTATGTTCGGGTTTGTATAGTGATATTTTTCCGGAAGTTTGATGTAAGTGGCCAGTGTCACTGATTCTACGAGTATACCTCGACGTAATAGTCATTTTGTTGCTATTTTCCCCAACGATTTCAGAAATTTCAGTAGAATGTTATCCATTCTGTTTTATTTAAAAAAATGGTTCAAATGGCTCTGAGCACTATGGGATTTAACTACTGAGGTCATCAGTCCCCTAGAACTTAGAACTACTTAAACCTAACTAACCTAAGGACATCACACACATCCATGCCCGAGGCAGGATTCGAACCTGCCACCGTAGCGGTCACGCGGTTTCAAACTGACGCGCTTAGAACCGCACGGCCACACCGGCCGGCCCGTTTTATTTGATCTCAGCTCTTAAATGGCACTCCTGGTTGTCGAGCAACAGTCAGGTTGGTCTCCCACCGCTGTTCATTGTGTCTCCAGACGCGTTTTCTCTGGCCGTCAGGGTTCAGTTTGAAACGGGACTCATCACTGAGGACATTTCTACTCTAGTCGATGAGATGCCAGGCATCTGTTGGGACTAGGGAATATCGTCACAAATTTACTCCCAGCTCAGCCTGTACTGACACACGAAGACATGGAAAGTACAGTTAAATTCATCTGTCACAACAATGCGTTGACCTAGAGTCTCTCTATGGCAACATTCATAACTTTGCATAGTTGTGAGTTTAGATTAATCCACAGACAGAAAAACAATTGTTCCAAAGTTTTCCGATTTGGTGAGATGTATCTTCCTAATTTCCTTAAAACTCCAAGTAATGAAAAACCTATTCTCACTGAGACTGAATAAGAATGAAAGAGTGTAAAAACTCTTACTTACGCTTCTGTTCAGTGGAACGTTATGAGAAAAAAGCAGATCACAACACTAACATTTAAAACAACATTATCTAAGCAAGCTAATTAGTATAAACTATCGGGCACTTACTTAAAAGTTCAGTGGTACTAGAAGAAACAATGCAATGACACATTCAGTATGACGTTCTGAATAACTGTGTGTTATACTTAGAAACAAAGTTATAATGCGAAATAAAACTTTGTCTTTTTTACTGAATCATTCACAATTATCCATAATTGCATTAATGAGACTTGTTTTGTAAAGTTTCAGTTGTAACATTTCTTTTAACAGGTATGTGTGTTGATCAAAAATTACTACCACAATCTACAAAAACCACTTTTTTTGCTTTCCAGTGGCTGAAGGAAATTTTCGTGAGATTTAACTTTTATACAAAATGCTTGGCACATACAACTTTTTTACGTCAGCTCGTCTTCAGTTAATCAGCTAAGTTATCTCCAGTAGCAGAAAGTGTCCAAGAAATATGGAAAGGCAGTTTCTACCAGTCAATAAATGGCTTTGTGGCCAGCTCAAGTTTAGCTCGTGTGTTTGTAGCTTTTATCACTAACAGCGGTACTGTAGAAGAACATACTGCAGCAGAGCTAAATGTTCAACGTTGACCCAATATACGGTATTTCAGAATAAAAACATGGTGTATGCTTTTGTTATAAAGTAACACCTCAGTCACAAAGCTGTCCAGTTTTACGATAGTCCCTTTAGGCAATGCTTTCACCTTTTTGCCTCTCGTTCACTTCTTAATGCAGGATTGTCACACGAGGTTATTCTTGAGACGTCTCTTTCGCTTTTCTACAGTCGACATCTATCTTTCTCAGCCCTTGTGTTTTCCAAGTATTTCTACAGGGGCCTTGTCGTTTCTCCTATTTCATCCTATGTAGTCCTTACTATGCCGTATCTCAGGGCTACACATTGTTCTTAATTGTATTCCTTTCCTCCCGTTCGAGGCAGTCTTAATGGCTCCTTTGAAACTTTCATCGACCTCTGGTTCTTTCACTTTACTCAGATCCCATCTTCCTCATTTCCACTAGTCTACAAGTTCTTCAGTTTTACTCACCAGGATATAATATACAGATTATGTTTACTGGTAGTTACAGGCGAAAAAACGAGAACTGAATTGCTTGAAACGAGTATTTAAATCTTTTGGAATTGCCAGAAAGTAGTATTTAGTAACCGGCAAGAAACATACTATGCGACGCCTAATGCCAGTGCAGTAGACTGAAATTAGGTTTACTCCACGTTTTTCTTTGACGATAATGCCGTTATTGTCCAAGGAAGTTTTAACTTCTATGGTGTAAATGTGAAAAAATGGAGAATTTATAAGGCGAACAAAGAGAAACATCGGACGCTCTGCGGTTAGCGACGGTCGCTTGGCGGCGTGCTGGTTCTATTCGCGCTATCTCATCAAGGTAATGCGCGCGCAATTGCAGGCCGATGTATGATTATCCGTCGTTGCTGACTGCCCCTGAGGGAGTGTTGCGTCATTTGAAGAGCGTTTCTTCCCGCGCTGAATTTCCATAATGATAATACCCGTGTCTAGGGCCCACGAATTATGGTCAGCCGTTATGTGTTGCAACGGTAGCCGGCCTCAGTGGGGCACGCAATGTCAGCATGAGTGAACACGGCGGGCTAGGCACAGTGCGTACAGCGTTCACTAGGCAATATAACAATGTTCTTCCCTTGTACACTTACGTACAACGAAACCATTGTACATTCGGAATCTCAAAAACGCCGTGCAATTTCTTAACGTAGGCTTCGATTTCTTTGTGCGTATTCACACAGGTTTTTGGGAACTGCACGGGAAATTTGTAGGGACATAAATAAAATTCAATTCAGACAGCAGAATTGTACACAGTGCCATTGACGTATTTTTTATTCCGCCCTTACGTCGTCTCGAGAGAGTTTTTTTAGTGATGTGCTGACGCTCATGTATAATTTGGAATTATTATTTTTAAAGCTCGGCTCGATACGGTTTATGTAGCGCCCTTATCAACTGTGTTAAGCGGGGATAGTAGCACGGGCCGTCTGTCTGTGAACCACGTAGAAAATCTTTGTGTGTGTTTTCGTACTTTTTGTACGGTATTTCTGAAGAGGCGTTGGGGAAACAGCTTCAAACCACACTCAGACGAAAAATCGTTAAAATTCCACGCAGTTTCGATCTGGGTCTGTCTATCTACAGGGTGGGACAAATGAAAGTCACCCGGACGAATGGATACGATTGGACGTGAATGTATGCGCGTAACTTCATCCCGAGACTTGAACACCATGTGTACGCCCGCCACGTGATCCACACAGGTTCAGAATATAGTGCGGGCTGTGTGAGTGTGAATGGAGCAATGGAAGGGGACGATGGTACTGACAGTGAAGTATGGTGTGTTCACTGTGGAAAGTTACGTGACAACAGAGTCGTGGAAAGGGTGTGGTCAGATGTTTGCTGAGAAGTTTCGTAGAGTCAAAGTGTCAGCAAAGAGTGCCAAGCAACGCTTAGTCCGAAAATGGCTTCAGACAGGATCTACTTTGAACAAGTCAAGAAACACTCCGAAACGTGATAGCACACCAGAAAATGTGGCTGCAGTTCACTAGAAAATGCTTCAGAGCCCTACCAAATCAACCCTACGTCTGTCGCAAAAGACCGGCATATCACGTCGATCAAACCGACGGATACTCCACCTGGGCCTGCACATGCACATGCACATGCATCGTAACCGAGTGTCTGTTGTTCATGCGTTAAAACCAGCAGACGCTATACAGTTCCTCCAGTTTTTCTGAGTGGCTGTCCACTGAATTAACAATGAATGGCTTGGACATCGATCTTTTCTTTATGTCTGATGAAGCATGTTTTCACCTGAGGGGTTATGTCAGCTGACAGAATCACATGTTCTTGCCAGAGGACCAGAGCCCAAAAGTGGCAAGAGACGAATGGTGGTCACTTTCAGCACCTGCTGTAGTCAGGTTAGTATTGTATTTCCTTTTCTCTGCTGTGTTTCCTTGCACTCTGCAACTTTGTTCTCCTGTACAAGTCTCCTAAGCCAGCGCAGTAGGAATTAAGATGTACAAACCAAAATGAAAATTCTAACCCAAAAATACGGTACATTATACAGATTACAGCTTCTCAAATAGGTAAAAAAAATTCGTTTTAGTTCTAAAAAAATACTTCAGTATTTTGATGTTCTCACTTATGTCGTTCTAGTATTTTTAAAAGAAGCACGATGCGTACTTGCTACTTCCAAAAGATTGAGCTATTCACAAAACTGAGAATGGAGGTAGCTGCTCTTAGCAGACAAGGATGTTAAACTGACGTACCGCGATCGTCTGCAATTAAGGTGGTATAAGTTCCTTGCCTCAGACTTTCTGCCTAAAATAAGGTTGTTGCTTTATCCATAAAGCATTTCGAATAATTTATTTTTAAACATTGTGCTGTACGTCATAAACGTTTGAGCGTACAACGACTCAGCTATACGTTTCGGGAATAAAGTTCACATCATCTGGCTGTCTAAGTTAATCCTGCATAAAGAGGCACGTCAAAAGCACAAAATGTCAAAATATAAAAAACGAATATAATTATTCGGATACGATTTCTTCGTCTAACTTCAAAAATGGCCACACCACGTTTCTGTTCAACTTATGCACGATAACGCCCATTCACCAAAACACACATTCCGTGAAGCGGTAAACACCGTTCACGTCAGTTGACTCTCTGTGTGCGCCGCTATTCTGTGAACATGTAGCTCTGAAAGACTGCACTGAGCCATCAGGCTTCATTCCCAAATATTTCTTTGTTTTTATGTTTTCGCCTTGTGACGTCTGTCGTTGTTGTTGTTGTTGTTGTTGTGGTCTTCAGTCCGACGATTGGTTTGATACAGCTCTCCATGCTACTCTATCTTACGAAAGCCCCTTCGTCACCGCGTAATTATTGCAACCTACGTCCTTCCGAATCTGCTTACTGCGTTCATCTCTGTTCTCCCTCTACGATTTTTACCCCCACCGCTTCACTCCAGTACCAAACAGCCGATCCCTTGATGTCTCAGAATGTGTCCTATCAACGGATCTCTTATTCTAATCAGGTTCTGCCACAAAAGTCCTTCCCCCCAGTTCTATTCAGAAACTCCTCTTTAGTTACGTGATCTACCCATCTAATCTTCAGCATTCTTCTGTAGCACCACATTTCTAACGCTTCTATTCTCTTCTTGTCTAAACAGTTTATAGTCCATGTTTCACTTCCATACATGGCTACACTCCATACAAACACTTTCAGAAAAGACTTCCTGCTACTTAAATCTGTAGTCAGTGTCACCAAATTTCTCCTCTTCAGAGACGATTTTCTTGCCACCGACAATCTAAATTTTATATCCCCTCTACTTCGACCATTATCAGTTAATTTTCTGCCCAAATAGCAAGACTCATCTACTGCTTTCAGTGTTTCATTTCCTAATCTGAATTCTTCAGCATCACAGCATCACCTGATTTAATTCGACTACATTCCATTGTCCTCGTTTTGCTTTTATTGATGTTCGTCTTACATCCTCGTTTCAAGACACAATCCATTTCATAGAATTGCTCTTCCAAGTCCTTTGCTGTCTCTGACAGAATTGCAATGACATCGACAAACCTCAAAGTTTTTATTTCTTCTCTGTGGACTTTAATTCGTATTGCAAATTTTTCTTTTGTTTCCTTTACTGCTTGCTCAATACACAGATTGAATAACATTGGGGACAGGCTACAACCCTGTCTCACTCCCTTCCCAACCCCTGCTTTCCTTTCATGACCCTCGACTCTTACGACTGACACCTGGTTTCTGTACAGATTATAAATAGCCTTACGCTCCCTGTATTTTACCCTTGCCACCTTCAGAATTTCGAAGAGAGTATACCAGTCAACACTGTCAAAAGCTTTCTGTAAGTCTACAAATGCTAGAAACGTAGGTTTGTCTTTCTTTTACCTATCTCCTGTGGGAAGTTGTAGGGTCAGTATTGCCTCGCGTGTTCCTACATCTCTCCGGAATCCAAACTGACCTTCCCCGAGGTTGGCTTCTACCAGTTCTTCCTCTATTCTGTAATGAATCCGTGTTAGTGTTTTGCATCGTGACGTATTAAACTAATGGTTCGGCAATCATCACATCTGTCAGCACATGTTATCTTTGGAGTTGGAATTATTGTATTCTTCTTGCTAGCACCCTTGGTGTAGGGTTGGCATCTTTGATTAGTAATTAAATCGTCCTCGGTCCCGGGTTGAAATTCCACCACTGCTTAAATTTTGATTAATAATCACCATTGGTGACCGAAGACTTCCGGTGTAAGAAGTCACCCTCGTTTTGCCAACGGCTTTGTGAAAAAAGGCGGAGAAGCGGACAGAGGTTCAGGGCACTCTCTTGTCCTAGGGGTGGGGAACTACCCCTAAAGTCAGCAGTGATCAACGGCATGAGGACGCAGAAGGCAATGGAAACCACTGCATTAAAGACACGTAACGTGTATCCACAGGACATGTGACCTGTAATTGAAAAGTGTCATGATGATCTCTCCATTGGCAAAAGATTCCGGAGTAGTACCCCATTCGGATTTCCGGGAGGGGACTGTCACGGGGGAGGTGACCATGAGAAAAAGATTGAATAATCAATGAAAGGGGGAAATGCAAAGGCTCAATCTAGATATAGTAGGGGCAGTGAAGTGAAATGTAAAGAAGACAAGGATTTCTGGTCAGATGAGTATAGGGTAATAACAATAGCAGCAGAAAATGGTAGAACGGGAATTGGATTAAGTATTAATAGGAAGGTAGGGCAGAGGGTGTGTTACTGTGAACAGTTCAGTGATAAGTTTGCTCTTATCAGAATCAAAAACGGTTCAAATGGCTCTGAGCACTATGGGACTTAACTTCTGAGGTCATCAGTCCCTAGAACTTAGAACTACTTAAACTTGACTAACCTAAGAACATCACACACATCCATGCCCGAGGCAGGATTCGAACCTGCGACCGTAGCGGTCGCGTGGTCGAGACTGTAGCGCCTAGAACCGCTCTGCCTCCCCGGCCGGCGCATCAGAATCGACAGCAAACCAACACCGTCGACGATAGTTCAGGTACACATGTCTAACAATATTTCGCCTGTCTTCTACATCAATATTCCACAAGCCACGGTAAGGTGCGGAGCCTAGTACCTAGTACTACTACTAGCCATGTTGTTTCCTATTCGACACGCAAATAACACGAGGGAAAAGCGACTGTTTATATGCGTCATATTCATAGGTGGTTAGAGAATGTCTACAGACACCTGGCAGTGAACAAAAACACGGTGAGCGGTTGAGTGAGACGTCTCCCATCATCCCATTTCCCGAGTGCCGGCCGGTCGCAGACAGGTGTGCCTCCAGCCATTTTGGAACGTGCAGATACTCTCATCTGAAGTGATCCATGCATCACAATCAAACACCTCGCTGCACAACCGGCCATCTCTGTTGGTAGTGATGACACGAATCAGCGCGCCTGAGAGAAATCAGAAAACTTAATTGGACTGTTCTTCCTCTTCCACCCTACAGTCCTGATCTTGCATCTTTCGACTTTCATCTGCTTGGCCCACTGGAGGATGTACTCAATGGGAAGCAGTACGTGGATGATGGGGAAATCGCTGATGTAGCGAGACGATGGCTTCGACGTCGACCAGTAGAGCGGCAACATGCGATCATACAGACCCTCTCCGTAAGGTGACGTAAGACCGTCGCATTGAACGGAAATAAAGTTGAAAAAGAGGGTTTTGTAGCCAAAAGATTAGGCAATAATGTGGTGTATTGGAACTCTGAATAAAGATAACCTGTTTTCAGAAAAAGTAATGTGTTGCATTTCTTACAGAAAGCCCCTTGTACAATCCTTACATGCTTGTTCCACTTTATATCGATCTGCCACGTTACGCGCAGATATTTAACCGACTGACTGTGTCAAGCAGCACGCTGCTAATGCTGTATTCGAACACTATGGGTTTCGTTTTCATACTAATCTGCATTAACTTACATTTTTCTGCATTTGGAGCTAGCTGCCACTCCTCAAACAAGTTAAAAAAATTGCCTAAGTCATCTTGTATCCACAGTCATTCAACTTCGACCCTTCCCGTACGCCACAGCATCATCAACAAACAGCCTTAGATTGCTTTCCAACCTGTCTACCAGATCCTTTATATGCATAGAGAATAGCATCTGTCCTATCACACTGTTACTTATAATCCGTTTTGATTGCAAAATTTTTAATCATATGACCGGTTTCGGTTCATCTAGAGCCATCTTCAGATCTGTAACGTTTAATGATACTAATTTACTATTTCACGAATGCAAATCTTTTTCATTTTATCTAATCAACATCAAATGTACCAGAACGTACCTGATATTTCGGTTACACGAGTAACCCGTCCAAATCCAGCAACTTTCACATGCTGTGTCACATAAAATTGGTTGGCAGAATGCACGTCATTTGTATTGATTATAACACTATTACCGGCAAGTGGCGTCTGGTACGTTTGGTACATTACATATGCAATTATTGTATGCAGTAGATTTTTGTGAGCAAAAATACTTTATTAAAATCTGTAGATGTCAAGGTTAAAATCTGTACTTATCAAAATTAAAAACACAGTAAAATTATCATTTTTATACGATCTAAAAACATAGGGCGATATCTATATCTATGGCGCTGGTGTAGACTTGTTTTCCTCCACGGTCTGCTTCCGTGGTTTCCGCAATTTCGGTGTTGTGCCGCGATCCGCTCAGTTGTCTGATGTCCATCGTCTTGGGCAAGAGGGCCGCACAGAAGGGCCCCGTCAAAGACGCCAGGCGCTGCACGCATCTTCCAGCTTCTCCATCACCCACCATCTCTCATCCCTCGGCCTGGACTTCCACACGCAACAGTTGTCATCTTAGTAAGTCGTCATAAATACTAAAATAGGCGTTATGATTGAAATCGCTTTGCTCGTTGAGGATTAAATCCGGGTCTTTCTTTTTGTGGGTGTATATTTCAATTTCTTCCAAAACGTTAAGAAACCGTTCCTTATGAGCTCTATGCAGAATGTCTAAATTTTGTTCAATGTTTGTGACTGAGTGCTTTGAGGAAGCCATATGCGCCCCAAAGGCTGTTTTGTTTTGAGAGTAGGTGTGCTCCCTGAATCTGGTCTCAAAGTTCCTACCAGTCTACCCTATATATTGTTTACAGCAGTCATTACATCAAGGCGGATTGTAAGTAACATTGTAAAACTCAGTGATTGCTGCTATCCTATCAGTCATTATGTCTGTGTTTGCAATGCTATCACACTGTGCCTGATGAACACTCGCTGTCTAGGAAAGCACACTGGGCTCTATTACTTGAGAGGTCTTTGAGCCACTCACATATAGGGGGACCTATTGTATATGCTTGTACTTTCGTTAACAGTGTGCAGTGGGGGCATTGTTGTACCGTTACACGTGTGTGGGCGAATTAATTAGCCGCCTAGAACTGCTATGAGGGCCCAGGGCTAGCAGCACGGCGGGGGCGGCTCAACCAAAGCGCCGAGGCGCGTCAAACTGCAGCGACCGTTGCTGGCGAGCACAAGTGCGGGTACATAGGCTTAACAGGAAATGGGTAAACCCTAAAGCTGGGAATTTGGGCAGCAGTCGGTCGCTTAGAAGAATGCGGACTGCACCCGCAATGCGGACTCCAGACAAGATGAAAGATGGATTCTTACAGCTCTTTGAAATTCTATCATAATTCACAGTCAAAAAATAATGCAAATATAAATATGTAGGCGATATTAGAAAAATGACTCATTCAGTGACACAGCAATATTTTCAATTTCTTCAAAACTGCGGAAGTTAATGTTTTAAAGTGACTAATCATTTTCACAATGAACTTCTGAATTAACAACTTTTAACGCTGAATGCCGGTTCAACAAACGACGTCTTAGATAATAACATTGCACTATAGCTATTATCCCTGAAAGCTGTGTGTCTTTATCTAATTTATTTCTTGATTGTCTACGTCTTTTTAATATATTTTCATTAAGCAATTGTCTGTCAGAACAGTAATTTCTTCACAATAACACAACAAATGAGTGCAGCATGAATAGCTAATGCCTTTCATATTTGTGTATTCATTTAATGAATACTTTGGCCAGATATTAATTTAACTGTTGATTACAAATGATAATACAAAATCATGGTAATTTAAGAAGTGGTAAATTGCATGTGTTATCAGACAGAACCTTTGAAAACGGGGTCATAAGACTCTTCTGTCAAGCAGACCTAAATAATTGATTAATAAATATTTAACGACAGTTGGATGTCATTTAACATGAGTTCACTTGCGCAAGAATACTGATCTATTTATGAATAAAGCTTTATTTATATTTATTTTGCATAGTCAGAGTGTGAGCAAATGTTTAAAATATTTCTTTATTTAAATATTGTTGTAACATATTATTTTAGACTAGGGAAGTGGTGAAACTGAGTCAAATCATGTCTGTAGTACTTAAGAATGATGTATTTTTGGTGAGGACTGCCTTCAGCCAATGGGAAAAATAGACGGAGGTGGGAAACGACTGAGGTCAAGTGAAGGCCAGGTTTTTTCGGGAGGTGTGCTCAAGGAAGTGGTGAGAGGCACTTTTCGTTTCAGACTTGAGGAAGACACTTTTACGCGAGATATCTTGAAGAAGGTAAATCTGCCGGTGATACTCGTCTAGTGCGTTTATCCAGTCTTGTAGATGATTAATTCTGGGTATTGATCGGCGACTCCTATTACATTACAGAATTGAGAATAGACAGAATTTCTACTCGTTATATCTCTTGTGTTAATTTGTAAATCATCATGTTGAACTCTGAACTATTTCGAGCTGGTGAATATTTTGTGTTTTGTCTTCATCAAACGGGCTCGTCTTGTATGACTACTTACATCTTGGATTCTGCTACCATACTCGTAACGCTCTCAAGGCAACTGTACCACATGTAAGAAGAGTGTTTCTGTCTGTATTATACTTAATTATGGTATGACCACTTTCCATTTATTTGAGCTTCACATTCATGAATGCCCATTATTCATCATAATTCTGTCATCTACATCAGCTGCAGACGTTAGAATAGATCACTTTTTATTATATTATCCATTTATCTTTCATTTACGTTTCTGTGTATTTATTAATTAGCAATTCTAGCCAATGCATAGACCATTTGACTGTAGGTGCACAGCTTCAGGTTATTGTTTGCAGCGAGTTACCTGCTGTGCGTGAAAGCAGAAATGCGTGGCTAGACCTACGACGTTATTGAGCTGTTCCTTTTAGACGGAGCCGTGCACAGCCCAATACACCTAAGGTGCTAGCAACAACATGTAAAGTGGCAACTGGTTTGCTAATGTGGGATGCAGTTTAGAGAGCAAATACGCAGCAGAAAACCGTTAGGTGTAGTATCACATAGTCAAATGCTTTTCGGAAATTTAGAAATATGGAATCTGTCTGTTTCCCTTCACACACAGTTCGCAGTATTACGTGTGAGAAGGAGGCAAGCCGAGTGTCGCAGGGGTGATGCTTTCTAAAGCCGCACTGATTCGGATTTGGTCTCAAGAAAATTCATTTTGTTCGAACTCAGAGTACGTTCACGAATTCTGCAGAAAAAAGATGTTAAGGATATTGGCTTGTAATTTCGCAGCTCCGTTCTTTTACCCTTCTTATACACAAGTCACCGGCGCTTTTTTCCAGTCGACTGGGACATTGCGTGGGGCGAGAAATTGACGACAATTGCAAACTAAGCAAGGGGCCAGTGCCATAGAGTAGTCTTCGTGAAATCGAATTGGTATTCCATCTGGACCTGGCGGCTTATTTCTTTTCAATTCTTTCAGCTGCTTCTTTACACCAGGGATAATTATTACTACGTCGTTTATAAGGTACTCTGTGGGATTGTGAAATGACGGTATGTTTGTATGATTCTTCTTTGTGAACGATAGTGCACACGAGAGCCGGCCGAAGTGGCCGCGCGGTTCTGGCGCTGCAGTCTGGAACCGCGAGACCGCTACGGTCGCAGGTTCGAATCCTGCCTCGGGTATGGATGTGTGTGATGTCCTTAGGTTAGTTAGGTTTAACTAGTTCTAAGTTCTAGGGGACTAATGACCTCAGCAGTTGAGTCCCATAGTGCTCAGAGCCATTTGAACCATTTCACACGAGAAATTCAGACGTGCATGTTTATGTAGGGTTGACTGAGACAGCTAAATGATGAGATCTTAACTTCCAAAGCGTGTTGCTGAGGATTATGTTGCTAATGTTAGTGCTTGTATGCTAAAATGTTTAGAGCTATTACCGTAAAACTGCTACCTCCGGCCTCCAAGATGGACGGTATTAGAAATTCTGCTATACGTGGAGCAACATGTTCCCAATGCTTAGAGGGTTGGAGTTTAAGTACAGAGAGGGACGGAGAATGTGCTTCCACAAAAAGCAAGTGGGACTGATAAAAGTTGAAGATCAATGAAGCTATTTTTCGTCATTTGGAGAGCTGTAATGGTTATCCCAAATGTTGTTAGACTTGCACGTCGACGAATTCATGAAATAAATGAAAGAAAATTTTAGGAGGTGCATAGAGCAAAGGGGGAACAGATACCAATGCTCAGATTCGTAGACGACATATTCCTTCTGTTTGGATGTAAGATCTGTGAAAATTGTGGTTCGGGATTTTGGTGGAGTGGAGTTGCAATTTAATTTTGTTATAAATATGAACCATAATATTACCCGACCGCATGCATCCATCAGTGACTATACGATTAGAAAAATAACCGAAAATACATATATCATACAATGTAAGAACTGAACCTATGACTTCTCTTGGAAGATAGGTTAAGGGAAGGCAAACATACATTTATAGCATTTGTGCACTTAAAGAAAGCTCTGGACAATGTAGACAGGGACATCCTCTTTGAAATTCTACAGGTAGTTCGGTAAAATACAGGGAAGGAAACGATGTTTACAACTTCCGCAGAAACCAGACACCAGTCATGACAGTCGCGGGACATGAAAGGGAAGCAGTGGTTGAGAAAGGAGTGAGAGAGGGTTGTTATTGAAAATGTACATTGAACAAGCAGTAAAGGAAACCAAAGGCAAATTTGGAGTTGGAATTAAACTTCTGGAAGAAGGAATAAAAACTTTGAGGTTTGCCGATGACGTTGTTGTTCCGTCAGTGACCGCCAAGGTCTGGGAAGAGCATTTGAACGGAATGGACAGTGTCTTGAAAGAAGGGTATAAGTGAACATCAACAAAAGCAAAATAAGTGTAAAAGAATGTAGCCAAGTTTAATCAGGCGATGCTAAGGGAATTACTATGGTTCAAATGGTTCAAATGGCTCTGAGCACTATGGGACTCAACATCTGTGGTCATAAGTCCCCTAGAACTTAGAACTACTTAAACCTAACTAACCTAAAGACATCACACACATCCATGCCCGAGGCAGGATTCGAACCTGCGACCGTAGCGGTCACGCGGTTCCAGACTGAAGCGCCTTTAACCGCACGGCCACACCGGCCGGCCGGGAATTACTATTTCAATAGTAAAATAACTAAAAATCAAATAAAACAGTCTTTATAGTCTTTTCAATTTTTTTACTTGTTAGCAACTGGTTTCGCCCCTTTCCTCAGACCATCTTCAGGCTTGTCGCCCCCATTACGGCTGCTGGTGGCGGCAGACAGTTGCCACCGTACGTCTACGGATCTCGCTTCGCCTGCCGCCACCAGCAGCAGGTGAAAAGCCTGAAGATGGTCTGAGGGAAGTGCTGAAACCGGTTGCTAACAAAAAAATATGAAAACGTGATCGAGACTGTTTTTATTTGATTTTTAGCATTTTATACCGATCGCTGTGCTCCAATCACAGAAAGCTTTCTAAAATTTTAATGTAAAATAGCTAGAGAAGAGGAGAGGGTACAAAATATAGACTGCCAGCGGCAAGAAAAGCGTTTCTGTAGAATAGAAAGTTGTTAACATTGACTGTAGGTTTAAGTGTCCGTAAGTATTTTCTGAAAGTATCTGTATGAAGTGTAGCCATGCATCGAAGTCAAAAATAATCGATAAAAATTGAGACAAGAGGAGAATAGAAGATTTTGAAATGTGGTGCTACAGAAGAATGGTGAAGGTTAGACAGGTATATGATGTAACTAGTGAGAAGTTACTGAATAGAATTGGGGACAAGAGAAATTTGTGGCACATCTCGACTAAAGGAAGGGATCAGTTGATAGAAGACGTTCTGAGACATCAAGGAATCACCTGTTTAACACTGGAGGGAGTTTTTCTGTGTAGGGAAGGGGGAGGGGGGCAGAGAGAGGGTGCTAGAAACTGTGCAGGGAGACCAAGAGATGAATACAACAAGTAAGTTCAAAATGATACTGATTACAGTAGTTACTCGGGAAAAGAGGAGACTTGCACTGGATGGAGTAGCTTGGAGAGCTGCATCAAACTAGTCTTAGGACTGGAAACAACAACGAAAATACTTCGTGCCACTGAGTTAAAAGAAGCAGTCCCTAGTCAACAAGGTAACACAAGTACGCTTCCCGTCGACCAATACCTTAAGCAAACACGAACTGATAACATGGACAACATACACGATCTACAGCCAAACGATGCCTCGCGTGATCAGCAAGCCACACACCATATGTTGACCGTACACGACTCCACTGCCTTGCTGCCTTCACGCTAGCCGCTCCGACTTCAGGTGGCACGCTTGATGTTTCTCCAGAATGTATTTACGTTCGCCAATGAAGTCTAACCCCTTACTGCCACATGCGCCTACTGTCGCCGGACAGAGGTTTCCCGTCCTCCAGAATTGTTCTGACTAGGCACATCCTGGGCTAGCCTTCCGACGTGTATGAACCTCGACAGTGATGCTAATGCCTGGCCACCGGGCGAGGCGGTTCTTCTTCGTATACTGATTTTGACGTTTGAATGGGCATTGCTGGAGTGTCCACACTTGCTACTCCTGTGACAGTGTTAAGGGCGTCCCCCATCACGAAGCTAACTGTGAGCAACGAGACTTGCATTCCTAACGTGTAAGAGATGAGAATAAAGTGAATAATGGTCATCTTTTCACGACGTACAGTTATTACTAAAACAAAAGCTGACCTTTTTCCGTTGTCTTACCAGCCCGTTCATGAAATTTGAGCTGATGGTTGCCAATGTTGTTCATATCCATTTAATCAAGAGTTAAGTTCACATTCTCTCTTCAAGAACTATGAATTATTTTTTTAAGTAACAGCTTATAAGCAAACCCTTAAAATACACCGATACTTCAAATCCGCCGCCTTAGGTAGCTGCCAAGTTTGTCTTGGCCTAAACCGTAGAAAGACGTAACTGACAAAAAACAGTAGAAACTAGACATCCGATGAACTTAACATAAAAACTGTGAAGAATGCAGTAGAGATCTGAAGAAATTCTACTACGTTGGGCGCAAAATAATACATGACGGACGTAGGGAGGAATACAATATGACAGAGAATAGCTCAGTTAAAATAGAGCAGATTTAGAAAGGAAGTGTACTGGCATCACTCGTAGGCCTTCATTCTAAAAGAAGAGAATCTGAGTATTTTAAATGTGATGTTACAGAAGAAAGATGAAAATTAAGAGGTCTGATTAGAAATAAGGAGTTTGGTAGCATAAACGGCGAGGAAAGAAACATGTAAGAAACAATGAGTAAAAGAAGGGACAAGATGATAGGACAGTGTTAAGATATCAAGGGATAACGTTGATAATGATAGAGCCGAAAAGGGAAAAAAACTGCAAGGAAAGATATATTCAACAAATAATTGAGAATGTTATGTATAAGTGCTAAAGGGTCGGCATAGTAGCAGAAGCTTTTCCCTACACTAAAATAGTTGTATGTACTGTGATTAGTTGAAAGGAACAACCTAAACAAACGTCAGTTACGATTAAATATTTTTGAAACAAAAGCGTCATATCTGGTGGTTTAGTATTTAAATTAGCGTCCTGCAATAGCGCATAAAAAATAAGTACAACAATTTTCCTTTTTTTAATTTTTTTGGTACGATTTACTATACGGAATGTAAGATTGGCAAATAAGTGTTACCACATTGCATTAAAAAGTGTATTAAAACGGAATAGCAAACGAAACCAGTAATGGACATGACGAGACAAGAATTTCGTTTATTGTCAGTGCAAAATATTCCGTTTGAGACAAACTAAAAGTGCAGTAATATAAGTGCAGTAATTAAACTTTTATATGAAGTAAGAAAACTGCCCAGTTTCATCAGCTGAAGACTCATTATTGGGTTATATCTGTCGGAGTAAATATTTCTGTCTCTATTACAATTTTATAGGTCTCAAGAGTAAAGCGTTCACTAGAGTTTCAAACTTTCACTCACAACGTTGATGAATTAAAGCCTTTTTCTTGCCACATTTATTTTTCAGACACAGACAGCCGAGGTCTCTGAGTTCAAAAGACCGCGATGTAGAACTCGTAAAGTACCTTCCTTATTAGGGTATTTGTGCCTCATATCTGTGAAGAATGCCTACAGCCGTTGCCAAAACATATTGACGATGCCTTATCAGTTTTAACTCACATGTTCGCTGGATAAGCATCATCGCTTTGCAGTGAACGTCACCCTGTTTCGGTCACCGTTTGTAACCTGAAGCGACAAAAGTCATGAGATTCTTATTTGCCCGGTGTAGTGCAGCAGTTCGATGTGGGATGACGCAACAAGTCATTGGAAGCCTCGTGTAGAAATATTGAGCCATGCGGGCTCTATAGCTATCCATAATTGTGTGAAAATATTGCCGGTGCAGGATTTTTGAGGACGAACTGACTTCTCGATTACGTCCCATAATTATGTTCGATAGAATTCATGTCGGGCTATCTGGGTGCCCTAATCATTCGCTCGAACTGTCCAGAATGTTCTTCAAAAATCGCGAACAGTTATGGCCCGGTAACATGGCGCATTGTCATCCATAAATATTCGATCCTTGTTTGGGAACATGAAGTCCACTAATGGCTGCAGATAGTTCAAATGGCTCTGAGCGCTATGGGACTTAACGTCTGAGGTCATCAGTCCCCTAGAACTTAGAACTACTTAAACCTAACTATCCTAAGGACACCACACACATCCATGCCCGAGGCAGGATTCGAGCCTGCGACCGTTGCGGTCACGCGGTTCCAGACTGTAACGCCTAGAACCGCTCGGCCACCCCGGCCGGCGGCTGCAGTAGGTCTGCAAGCAGACGACCGTAACCATTTCCAGTCCATGATCGGTTCAGTTGGACCAGAGGATCCCACCATTATGGAGGCACCACCAGCCTGCACAGTGCCTTGTTGGCAACTTGGGTCCATCGCTTCGTGGGGTATGCGCCACACTCGATCTTACCATCTGCTATTAACAACTGAAACCGTGACAGGTCTGACCAGGCCATGGTTTTCCAGCCGTCTAGGGTCCAATTGATATGGTCACGAGACCACGAGAGGCGCTGCGGACCATGTTAAGCTATTAGCAAAGGCACTCGCGTCCGTCGTCTGTTAACGTAGCCCATTAACGCCAAATTTAGCCGTACCGCCATAAAGGATAATTCGTCGCATGGCCCACATCGATTTCTGCCGTTATTTCACACAGTGTTGCTTGTCTGTTAGCCCTGAAAACTCTACGTAGACGCCTCAACTCTCGGTCGTTAAGTGAAGGCCATCGGCCACTGCGTTATCTGTGGTGAGAGGTGATGCCTCGTATTTGGTATTGTCAGTACACTCTTGACTCTGTGCGCCTCGAAATATTGAATTTCATAACGATTTCAGAAAGGGACTGTGCCATGCTTTTAGCTCCAACTACCACTCTGCATTCAAAGTCTGTTAATTGCTGTCGTGCGGCCATAACCATGTCGGATACCTTTCTGCATGAATCACTTGAGTTAAACAGTTCTGCCAATGCACGGCCCTTTTATACACTCGTGGTCATAAATTAAGGATAATTGCATAATGTGATGCCACACAACGTGGCACTACATAAAACTGGCGCTAATAGCATAGGCACATGGGGAACAGACTCTAGTCGCCCTAGTATTCTACCCCTCATAACGTCATCAATGTGTGTTCTTTGAGCCATTTTCAACACGCAGTCACCATTAGCAAGTCTGAAAACGTCTGCACACTTACTCGCTGCACCGTACTCTGACAAGCACCAACACACCTCTGCATATGTGGACTGCTGCCAGCGCCACCGTGCACGACCGCAGGTCAAATGCACCGCATGGTCATACCTCGAGGTGATTTAAACCCACAAACCGCCCACCAGAGCGTTGTTTCACGATGTGTCAGCATGATCCTTAATTTACGAGCATGAGTGTACCTTGTGTATGCTTTACTACCGCCATCTGTATATGTGCTTATCGCTAGACTATGACTTTTGGCGCCTCAGTGTAAAGCTCGTATAGTATTTGCATTATCAAAGCGAAGAGTGAATTAATTACTCGGAGTAGTCAGACGAACGTTGATCGGTAACTTTGGATAATCTATGGCATCTAAACTTTTCGTGACCTTTAGTCACCCAGGCATAGTACACAAGATAATTATGAGTAATTTGAGAAACTCAGAACAGAGATCTGGTATTATAATAGAAGGGCTAGTAATAGACAGCCAGCAGGTATGAATAAATTGAGAGCCAACACAAAAAATAAAAATAAATAATATATTTTCCCGGCATTAAAAAAATTTGGCGACGGCTTATCTGTGACTCTGAAATCTGACAACAGACGGCTGGCCCGCAGTTTCTTCTTGCGACAGTAACAGCTTGGTCACCTGAATTGTGGAATATTAGGATTTCGATTATTTCTGTAGAGCTTCAAATTAATGGTTCACAGAACAACTCAGTTCACTTGTTTCTGCGTTGTTAGCGATTACGTTCATGTGATCAGAATTAACTGTGAATACGTTTTAGTACTGTTACCTCCAGCTCAGCGAACGTTATTCCCACTGAAGTAGGATTATACGGAAATTGTCCGTTAGGAATATTGCGTGGTCATGTTGTTCGAAGGACCGTGCTTAGATAGTGCGAGACTGAAGTGAGGATTTCGGTAATTAGCTGGAGTGCTTTGTAAACACTTTTTTTAAAAAAAAAAACAGGTAATCGGTTATTATGAAAACCGCAGCTATTCGATAACTGGTCATTCATTCTAGTTTTTGTCGTCTCTACTGTAAACAACAGTGGCCAGGTGAAACGGGTTGAAATGCAGAACGTACCTGTTTCTGTGAACAAAAGAAAGATAGGAGGTAATGAGACACGTAATGTATTCTTTACCGAAAGCTGTTGGAGACAGTAACGAATACTGAATTTCTACGCAATTAAAAAAATTACTATGTTGCGTCGAATAAAGGCGTTAATAAATTGTGCTAAAAGTTAGGTCCTGACAGTAAGCGAAACTCGTCACGAGACTACTGGAGACTAAAATGAACCTGATGATCCTACAAAAGTATTACAGATGATCGCTTCGTAACTGGTCGACAAAACAGGTAGTTTGCGAATCGTGACTTGTCTGAAAATTGTACTACGGTCTTGTTTTATTACGAAATCTTGAAGTAAATCGATTTCTTTTTGTTTTGCCATTATTCTGAACCTGGAGTGGCTATTATTGGATTTGACATTGTTTATATTAGAGGGTGGTCACATGCCTTTCCTGTCGCCCCCCCCCCCCCCCTTTAACCTGTATGTGATCGCTTAACAGAGGCGGGATGTGGGTACCAATGCCGGATCATGGAAGCGGCGTTGTAATATGCGCAACTATGTAGGCAGGTGAACTCTGAAACAAATAAACTGTTTTATTGTGATACGAAAGAAAGTAATAAAGTATCAGTGTCACAACTCCATACTACGAGGCCGACGATAACCAAATCAGCCCGACAAAGGCCGTCCAAGAACACAAACGTTAATGGAACACTGATACTGCCTGTCACACTCCCTTGTGCTTCTTCGGCCATTTTTGTTAATCCAGTCGTGTTCATTTGGGTTTTCTTCAGATTAATTCTTAAAATTTATCAATTTTGATTCAGTTCTCTGATAAACATCCGCGCCTTACCTACATTTGTAATTCTCAGCGTAAACAGTATATTGTACGTAACAAAATCCAGTTTAGTGCTACATTAGTTTCATGATGTATTTATAGTGATAGATCAATTTCGGCTAGATTACCATCTCATGACCACCTGCGGAAGTTACAGAATAGTTTTATTTCATCATATTGTTGGTTAATCATGTTTTCTTACATCCATATATCAGTGGTCACTGTCATTTCGTGTCGTATTACAACGGGCAACGGGGTGTATATTAAGGACTCTTACAGTATAAGCTGTTCTGTTGTTTGCTCCTGTCGCTGATGGTCCTTTCTCGTAATTTTTATAGCTTGTGGTTTTATAGTCAGATTTGACAGGTTGGCAGTTGTGACAGTTGACCAAAAATTCCATATAATTTCAGTTAATTGGTGTGTGGACTGTTGTCATTTCGGGTTGTGTATGTATGACCTTTGTAATCGATGTCTCTGAGTAGTAGTTCGTGTCTACTCCACAGACACATCAATTGCAAAGAACATACATACCGCCCAAAATGATAACATCAACACACCATATTGACTGTAACCATACAGCATCTTTGGAGAATTGTCACAACTGTCAATCTGTCAAATCCGACGATAAAATGTCAAATTTTAAAAGTTGTTAGAAATTACCATCAAAAAGAGGATCAAACAACAGTTCTGGCGTAACCGCAAGCGCCAGAATGGAGAAGAACGCAAGACTAAAGATGTGGTGAGGTGACGTTAGCCAATAGCCAGCTCACAAGGGCTGCGCCGCGGCAAGAGCGACCTCTGCAAGAAGTGAATATAAGCGCAGCTCCTGCCAGCTTCGGCCGGAAAATAGTGGACAGTATTAGCACTGATGTCCATTATAATTATCCGGGCTGTTATGCCGTGGTCGGTTGATGAATTCTGTGGTGATTCCCAACGTTTCGTCTCCGACTGCGGGAGACATCTTCAAGGGGGTCCGTAGCTTGATGGAACGTCCAACACACACACTGGCTCGCTACTGACTGTAGCGAGCCAGTGTGTGTGTTGGAAAGTTTACATTTTAGTATTAACACTGCCTATCAGAGAGTGCTACGATATCAGTTATTAGTCATCCATATCCATTGCTTGTTTGGACTTTGTCTATAGCGAAGAACATTAATGTTT
Organism: Schistocerca americana; assembly: GCF_021461395.2. NCBI lineage: Eukaryota > Metazoa > Arthropoda > Insecta > Orthoptera > Acrididae > Schistocerca > Schistocerca americana. The sequence goes on along the minus strand of NC_060119.1, from coordinate 612,966,710 downwards.
GCATGTCGCCCATCGCTTGCGACACTTGTTCTAAATGCAAAGTATTGTCAATCTGCTTTATTGAAATAAAACCGTTAATGTTATTTGCTTGAATTGTTGTATAGCATTCCGAGAATGCAGCATCCTTGAGGCACCCTATACGAGACGAGTGGGCAGGACCCTACAAAAACAAAACAACTTACAGCGTAAGAGTAAACGCTATAGTACAACACAGAGTGACAGCGGCCACTGAGATAAGTGGATGCAAGTACCAAATTTGTGCACCCTAAAATATGATTAATCAAGATTATAAAAAAAATAAAAAAATGCAGCGTAACTTCTGCAGATGATCAGAAGATGGCAATCTATCCAAAACTGACCCGCCTCAATAAATGCGTCGTTAAACTACTATAGCAGCAAAATAGATTTTATTACATAATGTCTCTAAGAGATATCTTATACATTGCTGGCCAACTGGATCATGAATTATTCTGTTTGTGTTTCACATTTTTGTGGCGTTATTGGAGCAACGGCTCTACTTCTCCAAACTTGTAAAACGACCTACATACACTTAAGCTATTAAAGTCATTGTCTTGGCCACATGCAACTTTATTGAAATTGATAAACAGTCATCAGGTATAAAAATTACAGCAACGACACATTGTCACTTTTAATAGCTAGCATAATGTTACCAGGACTAGAAATTACAGCAGCGACACGTAAGCGTATAGTCAATAGTGCCCACATACCTGCGTATCGCTGCTGTAACTTTCAGATCTGATGTGGCTGCAAGACCGAAACCGGTTACCAAATTTAATATAATATTGTGTCAACTAGTTTCTGACATTCCATGCCCCGAGTTATCCTTTCCTTGGTTATTCAATATTTTTCTCATAGTCACCTCCCCCTTGGCAATCCCCTCCCGGAGATCCGAATAGGGGACTATTCGGAAATTTCTTGCCAATCGAGAGATCATTATGACACTTCTTTAATTACAGACCACATGTCATGCGAATACACGTTATGTGTCTTAATATAGAGGTTTCCATCGTCTTCTGCATCCTCATGCCTTTGATCTTTTCTTATTCATTCGCCTTTAGGGGCAATTTCCCACCACCAGGACAAGAGAGTGCCTTGAACCTCTGTCCACTCCTCCGTCCTCTTTGACAAGGCCGTTGTCAGAATGAGGGTGACTTCTTATGGCCGGCCGAAGTGGCCGCGCGGCTCTGGAGCTGCAGTTTGGAACCGCGAGACCGCTACGGTCGCAGGTTCGAATCCTGCCTCGGGCATGGATGTGTGTGATGTCCTTAGGTTAATTAGGTTTAACTAGTTCTAAGTTCTAGGGAACTAATGACCTCAGCAGTTGAGTCACATAGTGCTCAGAGCCATTTGAGCCATTTGAACTTCTTATGGCGGAAGTCTTAGCCCGCCATAGCAGATTATTGATCAAAAGTAAATCGGTTGCGAGTTTTGAACCCGGGACCGAGGCCGTTTTCATAAATATTCATAGGCGCTACCCCTAGGCCGCGGGTGCGCTATTTTCTGGAAAGGGAAATGCAAAGGTTCAAGCTAGATGTAGTATAGGTCAGTGAAGTGAAATAGAAAGAAAACAAGGATTTATGGTCAGATGAGTGTAGGGTAATATCAACAGCAGCAGAAAATGGAATAACTGGGAAGTAGAACGCAGAGTTTGTGACTGTGAAAAGTTCAATGATAGGGTTGTTCTTATTAGAACCAACAGCAAACCATCATCGACAAAGATGGTTCAGGCATACATGCCGACGTCGCAAGAAGAAGATAAACAGATAGAGAAAGTATACGAGGATATTGGAAGGGTAATACAGTACGTAAAGGAAAAGGAAAATCTAATAGCCATGGGGGACTGATGTAGCTGTAAGCGAAGGAGCAGAAGAAAAGGTTACAGGGGAATATGGGCTTGGAACAAGAAATGAGGGAGGACAAAGATTATCAAGTTCTGTAATATATTTCAGCTAGTAGTAGTGAATACATAGTGATGGAGAGTAGGCTGAAGTATAAGAGATGAGTCAGGAAGAATCAATACACAAAGAAGTGGACTACGGAAGTACTAAGGAATGGCGAGATACGTTTGAAGTTCTCGAAGGCTGTAGATACAGCGATAAGGAATAGCTCAATAGTCAGTAAAGTTGAAGAGGAATGAAAGGTCAATCACGGAAGCTGAAAAAAAAGAAATACATAGATACAAAGAACAATGGGCAACAGCACAAAAATACTTCAGTTGTTCTATGAAAGAAGAAAGGACAATAATATTCAAGGAAATTCAGGAATACAGAAATAAAAGTCGCTGAGAAATAAAATAAATAGGCAGTGCAGGGAAGCTAAGACGAAACGGATGCATGAAGAATGTGAAGAAATCGAAAAAGGAATGACTGTCGGAAGGACTGACTCAGCATATGGGAAAGTCAAACTAGCATTGGGTGAAATTATAAGCAAGGGTGGTAACACTAAGAGTACAACGGAAATTCCGCTGTGAAATGCATAAGAGAGTGCGAACAGATGGAAAGAGTCCATTGAAGGCCGTTATGAGGGGGAAGATTTGTCTGATGTGATGGAAGAAGAAATAGGACTCGATTTAGAAGAGATAGGGGATCCAGTGTTAGAATCAATTTGAGAGAGCTTTGGTAGACTTTTTTGTTTTGTTTTTTTGAGTGGTCAGTCTTCTGACTTGTTTGATGCGGCCTGCAGCGATTCCTCTTCTGCGCCAACCTCTTCATCTCAGAGAAGCACTTGCAATCTACGTCCTCAACTATTTGGTGGATGTATTCCAATCTCTGTCTTCCTCTACAGTTTCTGCCCTCTACTGCGCCCTCTAGTACCACGGTAGTCATTCACTCATGTCTTAACAGATGTCCTATCATCCTGTCCCTTATAAGGCCACATAATTTTCAACATTCGTCTCTAGCACATTTCAAATGCTTAGGTTCTCTTCTGTTCCGGTTTTTCCCACAGTCCATGTTTCAATATCATGCAATGCTGTGCGTCAGACGTACATTCTCAGACATTTCCTCCTCAAATTAAAGCCTATGTTTGATACTGGTAGGCTTCTCTTGGACAGGATTACCTTTGCCAGTGCTAGTCTGCTTTTGATGTCCTCCTTGCTTTGGCCATCACTGGTTATTTTGCTGCCTAGGTAGTAGAATTCCTTAACATCGTCTACTTCGTGATCCCCAATTGTTAGATTAAGTTTCTCGCTGTTCTCTTTTCTGCTACTTCTCATTATTATCGTCTTTCTTCGATTTACTCTCAATCCATATTGTGCACTCATTACACTGTTCATTCGATTCAACAGATCATGTAATTCTTCTTTAGTTTTACTGAGGACAGCAGTATTATCAGCGAATCTTATCACTGATATTTTTTCACCATGAATTTTAAATCGACTCCTGCACCTCTCTTTTATTTCCCTCATTACTTCCTTGATGTATAGATTGAACAGTAGGGACGAAGGACTACATCCTTGCCTTACATCCTTTTTAATCCGATCACTTCATTCTTGATCGTTCGTTCTTATTATTCCCATTTGGCTCTTGTACGGATTGTATATTATCTATTTCTCCCCATAGATTACCCCATTTTTCTCAGAATTTTGAACTTCTTGCACCACTTTGCACTGTCGAACGCGTTTTCCCGGTCGACAAATCCTATGAGCGTGTCTTGATGTTTCTTTAGTCTTACTTCCATTAGCAACCGCAAAGTCAGAATTGCTTCTCTGGTGACTTTACCTTTACTAAAACCAAAATGACCAATCGCAAAGGTATTAAAATAAAAAATATATAAGTTGATAATACGGGGGTTGTCCAGTAAGAAAGTTCCGATCGGTCGCGAAATGGAAACCATTGGGAAAATCCGGTAAAGCTTTGCACTGATGTGTTGGGCAGTGTATTTAGTATGCTTGTCGATCGTGTCACGTCGCTCTTTCCAATTCTGAGTGAATAGTGAGCACATAAAGATGCATAGGGAATAACGTCTCCCGCCACGTATGAAGGCTTGGTAAGAGATTTCGCCTGTGTCATGCAGCCCACATAACACAACTGTCGAGCAGTTCCTTCTTCAAGCCAATTCTCGGCCGCGCACTGCAGGGACATAGAAGACGCTCCTGCAGCGTTTCCGATGAGAAGTGTTTGATCACCCACAATACAGTCTCTAACTGGCTCCCTATGTTGCATCAATAACCTTCCCATTATCCACGTACTGACTGCCACTGGATGCAGCCTTCATTGGGTAAACAGATGGAAGTCGGAAAGTGCGAGATCAGGACTGTAGGGTGGATGATGAAGTATAGTTTGTGACGATGTTCGACAAAAAATTGTCAGATCAGCCTAATAACGCGCAACCAATTCCGCGCAGATGGTCCTTCGCTGCTCTTCATGTTCTTCTGTTAGGTGTTGCGGAACCCATCGGACACTCACCTTTTGAGTTGCCCAACGGATGGACGAGTTTGTCAGCAGTACCAACACAGACGTCCAGTTGTTCAGCGAGGTGAGTGTTTGAGTTCCATCAGTCACCTCGAATGCGAGCACGTTCCAAAACTGCAAGAGTGATAGCTGTGTGCGGCTGGCCAGGTTTGCGCGACCTTGTTGCGATGGTGACAGAAGATTCGCCTAACGACGCACCGTGCTTTTGTTCACTGCCAGGTCTCTGTAGACATTCTGCAAGCAACTGTGAATATCTGCGATGTTCCCGTTTTCCGACAAAAGAAAAAGACAGTTCTTTGCTTGGAACGCACTTCCGTTACAGATGCAATTTTGAAGATTACGTGTAGCGCCGACATCTATCGGAACTTTTTGAAACTGTAGGGCCTAAAGCAAGAGTATTCCACGATGTCCCACAGCAAAAAAATGGTTCAAATGGCTCTGAGCACTATGGGACAACTGCTGAGGTCATTAGTCCCCTAGAACTTAGAACTAGTTAAACCTAACTAACCTAAGGACAACACAAACATCCCTGCCCGAGGCAGGTTTCGAACCTGCGACCGTAGCGGTCTTGCGGTTCCAGACTGCAGCGCCTTTAACCGCGCGGCCACTTCGGCTGGCGTCCCACAGCAAATTACACATTTTTTTTTCCAACCGAAATTGGCCGAGAAACAAAGATTTGTTGCGTTACTTATTGAACGACCCACGTATGTAACCATTTTGATTTGACGTTAAACACATAATTTTTCTGTTTTTCCTTTTTTGTAGTTACCAAAAGTAACTCATTTAACTCTGTTCTATAGGCTAGATGACTTGAAATTCTGAATTCACACCTACAAATCCTTGATCCGCCTCATCCTTTGTTATGCCAGCGTTGCTCGGATTTATGCCCCTCCCAGGTTCTATAACGCTCTCCAAATCCTCGAGCGCCATGCACCCCGCCTCGACTTCCGTATCTTCCTTCTGTTCCCCCCACTCATCCTCTATGACCTCATCCCCTTCCCCCACTTTCTCCTTTTCCTTGAACACATCCGCAACCTGTATACTCTCCGCCGACTCGATCCCCTGCGCCACCTGGTGACCCCCTTCCTCTCCACCCCCACTCTGTTGCCGCACCTTTGCCTTTGTGCCCCGCCCTCTCTCGATCTCTACACCTCCACTTCCTTTCCCAACGCAACTTCCAGCACCTACCCCTCCCAGATGATGAGCTTCGCCCTGAAATCTAACCCTCCTACCAACTCTAATCCCACCTTCCTCCTGCCTCCTCCTCAGGGCTCCCTCGCCTCCACCTCCCTTCTCCTGAGCAGCTTTCCCCCTCCAGCATCCCCTCTCTCTCCTGTGCTCTCTCTGCACTCCTTCCTGCCTTGTCTTCCCTCTTCATCTCCCACCCCACCTGTACCCTGCCTCTTGGTGCACCCCGTGACCCCTCTATTCTTTTCATATGGCCCCCTCCCCCACTGCACATTGCTCTCCCCTCTTTCTGCAATCCTCTCAGGTCTCTCCATCAGGAGGTCCCTCCTGGCAGTTTTTATTCTTTGTCATGTGTGCTTCGTCTTTTAAAGTGGTTTTAAGGTGTCTTTGTTCTGGAGTGTTTTAATACTGAGGCCAAATTTTAATCTGTGCATGTGACTTCCATGTATTTTTTGTGCTCTATGAATCGCCAACTGTGTTTTTTTTAACTTTATGCAGACTTTATTAATTGTACCCCCATAAACATCTCTGTGTATATTTTACCTCGATTGTCTCCCCTTACTCTGTTTTTATGTGCTTTTTCTCACATTTATACGTATAATTATCTCCTTTTATTAGCTGTCATGTCACTTTGCTGAAGAGCAGTGGATTGTGCCCATATGGAACAGGGTCATGACATCACAATAAAGGGAAAAACAATTATGAACTGTCCCTCCCCAGCCCCCCTCCTCTTTTCCTCTCCTCTCCTTCCTCCTCTCCTTTTCCTCCTCCCCCCAAGTCTTTGCACCCTCTCCTCGGCCGTTTTCCTTTTCTGTCCTTCCTTCCCCTGCCCTCTTCGGTGCGCCTTCCGCCCCATATCCCCTTTTCTCCCCCGCCCCCCTCTAGCACTGCCATTCCCCCCTTCCTTCCCTTCACTCTCATATCTGTACCCTTCGCAGATCTTCTCAGTTTGGTCGTCTTCGTCGGTGTGCTACGTCAGGGTTGTGTTCGGTACTGTTCTACAGTGGCGTCAAGTGCTGTGATTTTAATGGTGTGCTAGACTTATACATAGTGTTGCTGTTCATGATTGTTTTGTGCTACGCTGCCCATCGGAACTTTTATGCTCTGGCCGTACTTTGCCTTGTTCATTTAATCATCACAGTGTGTGGTTTTTGTGTACACTTTTTTTAGATTTTTATCTCCATTTTTACACTCACCCCCTTTTGTGTGGTATCTTCCACCATGTTTCCCCCTTTTTATGTATCTCTGTTTCGCAATTTTCTCCTATATGTTGTTTTAAATGTCTCCCAGTCATGTACTATCTCTCAGCTGCTGCCAGCCTGCCCCAGATGGAGAATTGAAATCCAATAACGAAAAAAAAAAAATTCTGAAAATGCTTGCTGAGAAAGATTAATACTGCAAGTTTGTGTATTGTGTGCGGAGCAGTGACGCAAATTTGAGTCAGTGTTGCGTTGTCGGTGGTTGTCGAGTCTGTCTCACACAACTTGTTCTTGTTACATTCTGAGGGCCGCTGATAGTGAGCAACTGTGTGGCAGCCGCTACCGGTCCTGCTGGCAGAATTTCTGAGCGCCCACAGGACAGGACAGGGCAGGGCAGGGCAGGGCAGAGCACGGCAGGTGGGCGCCCCGGCCCGCGGCTTCTTGAGCAGAGGGAAGTCTCGGCCGAAAGCGAGCTCGCCAATTAGCGGCCCTTGTCGGGGGCTGAGCGCCCGCTTTGAGGAGCAGCCCAGGCTAAACGGCGCTACTCTCTCCACCAGCAGCAACAGCAGAGGCGACCTCCGCTATAATTACCCGCACAGTTTCAAACGGGACGCGAACAGCGCTCCTACTGGCGAGCTTAGACTGGTGAATTTCTGTTATGAAATGGCTGCAAATTTCGAAGAGCTTAGCGACGAGATATGGCGAAGGATTACACGTTGACCGAATTTATTGCAAGGTTTCTGAAGGACTAGAAAATCAGGTTTCGAAATTCTACTTCCTCTATAGAAGAATGATTTCTTGAAATAAGACAAATGCACGCTTATCTCAGTATGTGTGCGAGCTAACATAGTGAAACGGACGAAAGCTAACAAAAGAATGGAACAGCTGTAGAGAACCGTTAATTAATTATGTTAAAACAAAAGAAAACGGTCCTACAATTACGAAGTTTGAATGATTTTATACGAGTGTGAAAAGTATATAAAGGTATTGGGACCTACTTTGGGGACGAGTTCCTCGCATCAAAGAGGAAGTTATCATCAACGGATGTGCCTGCCCGGCTAGCCGCTCAGTGTAACGCGCTGCTTCCCGAGTGGGAAGGTGTGCCGGTCCCCGGCATGAATCGGCCTGGTGGATTAGTGTCGAGGTCCGGTGTGCCGGTTTTCCATCTACCTCGGTGAAAGCGGGCTGGTTCCCCTTCTTCCGCCTTAGTTCACTGTGTCGGCGATTGCTGTGAAAACCCAGTTTCCACGTATGGCAATTGGGCTTACACTCGTGTGGTATGAGACGTTCCCGATGGGGTCCATCATTGGCTGGACGAACCGCCCAATAACCCTGGGTTCGGTGTGGGGCGGCGGGGGGAGGGGTGGTTGGCGGGGGGGGGGGGGGGGGGGGGGCTTGGACTGCTATAGCCTGTTGTGTGCTTGTGAACCACTGAGGGCTACGGTGGGACGAAGTGTCTCCATCGTTGCTAGGTCCCCAGTTTAATAAAATATAATACAATCAACAGATATGCTTTTATCTTACGCTGTTGTGGAAACTGTGTTCCATCTTATGTTTCAGATAACTGTCGCCTATTGAGCAAATGTTGTAGACCTGCTTAAGGATCAGCTTCTACCAATATGAAGAACATTGTGTCGTATATATGATGGGAGCACAGCACATTTTAGTCAAGAAGGAAACGAAGTTTTCTTTTTTTCTATGCATTGGCCTTTGGCGTTAACCATTTAACCAGAGAAATGAGTAACTACAGATATGGTATACATTATCATATATACAGCAGATCCCTTAGGAATTATATTAATTCCAGGTTAACTTTATGGTAAACTTTGTACATTCACATACTCATCACAGTCTGTATATCGCAACTTCTCACTCTGGATCTTTTCGTCTGACTAGAACTGGATATCCGATTCTTGCAGAAACGGAGCAATACTGACATAGCCCGTTGTGGACAGCTGTCGAAAGAGATCCGTCACGGACGTAGATTGGGGAATTCCTGCTCTGATGAGGGCCTTGGGAAACTTGCGACATTGTCTGTCATAGCGTGAAGACCCTGTTATCATATGCTTAAGATCTGCAATCACAGTTGGGTGGACTTCACAATAGGGAGATGGTTGAACTACACTAGAAACATGTGAAGGATAACAGCCGAGACCCAGCCGGATGTGCGTTATGGTAGTAGTATGACGTCTAGACAGCTTGCCTTGAGAGAACCAGGATTTCCGTAGACTACTCAACTGTATTGTGGCATAATGTCTTTCCTTGGACTATTGTGAGATCTCCCTCGTCTGTCACCTTTCTTGTTGAACCTTTTCCTTTAAGCCAGCAACAAAATCTATATGTGGAAGACAAGTGTAGTAAAGTTGGCCATCACTCACACTTTATTTTTCCAGATGGTCCGCCATCTCGTTATATGAGCCCCTTGATCCGTAATAACTGGACTTTCACCCTGATAGATTAATTTTGTTACATTGAGCACATGTGGTTACTGTTAGAGCCCCATTGCTACTTTTCCAGGTTTTCCAGTGTACTCCTCGAATTCGTGGCAGTAATGTTGCTGCATATTGAAGGACCTCCTGAACTTCAGGAATGAAGATGCTTTCTTCCGTCGAAATCTTCAACAAAGCGCAATATGGTGGATCCCACAGAAGTAAGCAAAGGCAGTGGAAATAAGTAACACTGCTGCCCTGTCTTGTTTTGGAGCCACCAGTGAATATTTTGACTGATATGGGCCACATTGATGGAGTCAGACGGGAAACGCTGGCAGAAGTAGCGAAAGTTCTATACGACCCTCTGGGCTGATAGAAGATTGTGGTTAGTAGTTCAGTCCTACGCATTCCAAGCTCAATGCAGGAATCAAGGAGTCTTTTAGGACGACGGGTATCACGTATCTTCACTGCCTGAAATTTTCAACTAGGAGAGATGCCATCCTCCGTCAAATCCTGTCACAGAAGAGGATTAACGCGTTGCACTGCTCTACTGAGGATCATCTTATGAGATGAGAAAGTCCTCCGGAATTGAAGGGGTATCTCCCTTGACTCCACCAAAAGCACACCAAGACAGACTCGTATGGCACGGTACTGCAAAGTATCAAGTTTACTTACCAGAGATGTCGAGGCATTGCCACGTAATGTGCACCCATAGTTCAGTACAAACTGACTCACGCCACAGCAAAGAGTGAGTAGGTCTGTGAGATCAGCTCCTCACCATACCCACGATACCACTCATAGGATAGTGAGCGATCGACCGACCTTGGAAATCACATATTCCAAATGGCTCGCCCAAGTCAGTCTGCTGTCCAAGTCATTTCATGCAACTCCTTACAAGAATGGTAAAAGACTCCAGTCGTATTTCGGGCAATATTATTGTCCACGCCTGCCGTGTAAAGACAACCGCCGAGATTTGGTATCTGCCAGGAAGGAAGTTAAGCGTTTAACGTCCCATCCACAATATGAGACGCAGCAACTCGAACTGGCCAGCGTGAGGAAGAAAATCTGCTGTGACCTTTTCAAAACAGTCATAGCGATATTTTCCTTAGTGAACTCATTCTATATGGCCTGGCGCATTCGTAAACTAAGATATTTCCAAGATAAAATTTTATGACTTGTTATTACACTCCTGGAAATGGAAAAAAGAACACATTGACACCGGTGTGTCAGACCCACCATACTTGCTCCGGACACTACGAGAGGGCTGTACAAGCAATGATCACACGCACGCCACAGCGGACACACCAGGAACCGCGGTGTTGGCCGTCGAATGGCGCTAGCTGCGCAGCATTTGTGCACCGCCGCCGTCAGTGTCAGCCAGTTTGCCGTGGCATACGGAGCTCCATCGCAGTCTTTAACACTGGTAGCATGCCGCGACAGCGTGGACGTGAACCGTATGTGCAGTTGACGGACTTTGAGCGAGGGCGTATAGTGGGCATGCGGGAGGCCGGGTGGACGTACCGCCGAATTGCTCAACACGTGGGGCGTGAGGTCTCCACAGTACATCGATGTTGTCGCCAGTGGTCGGCGGAAGGTGCACGTGCCCGTCGACCTGGGACCGGACCGCAGCGACGCACGGATGCACGCCAAGACCGTAGGATCCTACGCAGTGCCGTAGGGGACCGCACCGCCACTTCCCAGCAAATTAGGGACACTGTTGCTCCTGGGGTATCGGCGAGGACCATTCGCAACCGTCTCCATGAAGCTGGGCTACGGTCCCGCACACCGTTAGGCCGTCTTCCGCTCACGCCCCAACATCGTGCAGCCCGCATCCAGTGGTGTCGCGACAGGCGTGAATGGAGGGACGAATGGAGACGTGTCGTCTTCAGCGATGAGAGTCGCTTCTGCCTTGGTGCCTATGATGGTCGTATGCGTGTTTGGCGCCGTGCAGGTGAGCGCCACAATCAGGACTGCATACGACCGAGGCACACAGGGCCAACACCCGGCATCATGGTGTGGGGAGCGATCTCCTACACTGGCCGTACACCACTGGTGATCGTCGAGGGGACACTGAATAGTGCACGGTACATCCAAACCGTCATCGAACTCATCGTTCTACCATTCCTAGACCGGCAAGGGAACTTGCTGTTCCAACAGGACAATGCATGTCCGCATGTATCCCGTGCCACCCAACGTGCTCTAGAAGGTGTAAGTCAACTACCCTGGCCAGCAAGATCTCCGGATCTGTTCCCCATTGAGCATGTTTGGGACTGGATGAAGCGTCGTCTCACGCGGTCTGCACGTCCAGCACGAACGCTGGTCCAACTGAGGCGCCAGGTGGAAATGGCATGGCAAGCCGTTCCACAGGACTACATCCAGCATCTCTACGATCGTCTCCATGGGAGAATAGCAGCCTGCATTGCTGCGAAAGGTGGATATACACTGTACGAGTGCCGACATTGTGCATGCTCTGTTGCTGTGTCTATGTGCCTGTGGTTCTGTCAGTGTGATCATGTGATGTATCTGACCCCAGGAATGTGTCAATAAAGTTTCCCCTTCCTGGGACAATGAATTCACGGTGTTCTTATTTCAATTTCCAGGAGTGTAGTTACCAACTGGAGAGTCTAGGAAGTGTAGCTAGCTCATCTATAAACGATGCCGTGCGTAAAACACTAGTGCGACCACATCAAGTCGTATTAAAGAAAAGGATCGAAGAAATTTAGAGGCGTGCTGCTAATTTATTGCCGGTAGGTTTGATCAAAATGCAAGTATTATGGAGATGCTTACTGAACTCAAATGGGAGTTTCAGAACGGAGCAAGACGTTTATCTCTCAAGACGCTATTGAGAAAACACGAAGAATCGGTGCCTGAAGCTGACTGCAAAACGATTCTGCTGCTGCAAAGTACATTTCGCTTAAGGACTGCGAAGATAAGACAATAGAGATTAGGGCTTGTACAGAGGCATATAGCAGTTGCTTTATCTCGCTCCATTTGTGAGTAGGACACTCGAAGAAAATAAATAGCTCTGATACGAGGTACCCTCCGCCACTTACCATACTATAGTTTGCGGAGTAGGTATGTAGATATAGATACTAATGTACAGTTTTCAGCGGTACTTACTTTACATGTCCGATCACCAACTATACTGCGTACTTCCGGTAATCAGCCGCATGGATGGCTTTGTCATATACTGTAACAAGGTCTGTCACAGTGTAAATTTTGGCTGTTTTTGGGCATATCATTAGTTGTTGTTGATGTTGTATTGTATCACACTCGAGTCAGTCGCTCTCTTTATGTCATCATTTTCTCAACTTGGTATTGCACCACGTGACGCCAGTCCTTAAGCGGCTAAGCGCCGTTCCGTCGGAAACGGTAGATGATTCCCAGCAAGCAGTTGTTGTTTAGGCTTTATTGGCGCCTGATTAATAGTTTCCCAGAAATCTTCTCACCGTGTTTCAGGCGGCTCGTCTGAAGTGTTGGTCACTCGCATAAACTTCGCAAGCACTTCAGGTGGCTGTGCTGTATTCGGTAGTTGTATAACGGATGCCTGTGATAATCAGACTGTTTCCTCTTTCCGGACTCAGCTACAACTTGCCTTCCGACTGTGGACGGAGCTACGCTGACAATAGGGCAAATTTACTGAACTGGCGTTAGTTTTAGGCAACTACATAATATGTGCACTGTCTCACTAGTCGCACGTCGACGTATTTAACTTGTGTGGAGTAGTACCAGACAGGGGCTGCATACCGATGTTCTCAGAATTTTTGGTTGACCTCCGAATTTCCTGCTGGTGAGTTTTCGAATGATATTTTTCCTCGCACATACTCTTCCCTTAACGTTTTGACAGTGCTTCCGAAGTGTCAGAATCCTGTCAAATCGGATCCCAAAGATTTCGGACAGTTATGGACCATTTCCTGACCCTACCACACCACTTTCAGTTGCATATGCGCATCTTTATTTCTAAGGCAGGAAGCACACACCAGAGTTTTGCAAAGATTTTCTCTGTAGCAGCCAGTCAAGTCTTCGCGAGTCCGCATGAGTTTCGTTTCCATTTCCTCAAACTATTTTCCTTGTCCGGCCGCGGTGGTATCATCCGTATGTATAAATTATCTCGTCTCAGCGTCTATACGCTGGTCATGTGTCTATATGTTTTAAACGTTGATGACGGGACATTGCCTTGTGTAGCGGCCCTTTTTGTGTTTTCGTTTTTCCATCTAATAGGTGAAAGTTTGATTTTATTTTTTACACATTGACTGTCATTGAAGGGTTTTACTTTTATTTAATATTGTCCCGGCTAAGTGTCAGTTTGATTACTCTTAAAACCCAATGTTAAACATGGGTCACTACCTTCCCAACTCTGAGAGAAAAAATCTTTAGTAGCTTTACTACCAATGTTTACAGACGACGATACTTTAACCTTTCGTTCAATTGTTTTAGTTACGAATCGCTAGTTTGTTCTTGGCGTAGATCACGTAACCTTAACGTTTGTTAATCTAAGTTAAAGTAATGTTCAAGACTTGTATTATGTTTCAAATTAACAACTGCAATTTATTGACAAGAATTATTAGTAAATAGGTTCACTCATACGATCTCATTCAAAGAAGTTCTTTAATTGGATGTCTAAGTAGGATTCTCGCTAGCATCAGAGATGTTAGATAATACCCTGTCACTTTCGGTAAATAAGTTATTTCTATTTAATATCCTCAAACTGTCATTAACTATGATCACTAGTCGCGTGAAGTTAAAGTTTCCCACTATCACAATTCAAAGTCCGAATCAGGTTAAAATTCTCAATTGAGTAAAGCGTTTAAATATTCACACGAATTGATATTAAAGCCAAAGAGATTACTATTCACCTTCCCGTTTATCTAATCTGATAAATGTCCAAATTAAAGTCTTGAATTGACAATCCTCAAAAACAATCTCGTCACGATCTATTCTTGATCCCCGTTTAATTAAGTCCCAATTGTTGTTCTCTAAAGCTGTACGTCCTAAATAACTTCCGAACTAGAACAGACCAGAGACTGGAGTATCGTAATTACTACGTATGGCTATTTATACTTTAATAAACACTATCTTTGGTGTCCCAGACCTACGTTCTATGACTATAACATTGATTTTCTTACGTGTTGGAATAACTAATATTTTAATATTTTCTATTGTTTATTCCCCTTTCCCATGTTTCTAAAATTTATAATTAAATTTTCCTTTTCTTTTCTTTTGCTTTCTATACTAGATATTTCCCTCTGTTTTTTATTTATTTTTCGTAATTACTACTTGTGGAGGGACCTGGGTCATTTTGTGAATTGATATTTTAAGGACATGGGAGCTAATTTGGGAGCTATTTTTTTTTCAACACCGAGAGGCGCTGTAGGTGTTACACTTGGGATGGGCCATTTTTTTGCCTTCTCCAGCAGCTGTTCCTCCCTGTAGGGTTACCTAGGTGTCTATTTTGAAGGAGAGATTCCTCTAATTTTGTCATCCGGAAGGTCTTAGCCGTGTTATAAAATTTAACGAGCAGCCGTTGGCTGATAGTATAATACGCTCCCGAAAGATATATAAAAGCGACTCCAGTTGTCTGCTTCCGTTCGAAGCCGTCTTTTGTGCGTTGCATGAGATCAAATATTTGGCCGTAGGATGATTTACCAGGCACAGGAATTTAATTGTTCAAGTCGGCATAACAATTCCGCATGAGGGAAATATTATATCGCACATTTATTTCGTGAACGTTTGCACATACCGAAATCTGGTTTTCGGCAAATGAGCGCCGAGAGGCACCTATGTTTCTTTTTGTTTCGTTATTGTCCTTGCGCTGGTACCTGCTTGTTCCGGCATTTTTTCTGTGTGATTTGTCTATGATTTTTCCCACGCTTTCTGGTGTATCTTCCTCAATTAGGACGTACTCACGATTGTTTTTCTCTCTTCGAGTACAACAAAAAATACCTTGATCCATTGACTCCACATTATACTACTCCATTTTCCGCTCGTCCCAATTTCTTTCCCATTAGAGTCGCAATTTGTCCACACCACTCTACTACCTCGACCATTTGCTTTTTTGCCTCTTCTAAGGAATTTCATCAAGCACCTTTTCATCACTTTAAATCACAACGTAACGAACACTAAACGTAGAATTCATAGCCACATGGGAAGCACCGTTTATTTACTTTATCAAAGGCGATCAAGAACAATTTCAGTGTTCTCTTTATTTCGTTCGCTGTCCATCCAGTCGCCGACGTCGTACAGAAAAGAGAAATTTGCCATGTGGTTCTATTATTTCGTTATTAAGTGGTAGTACTTTACATTTATTATAGAGAATTTCATTCTCATTATAACTGATTTTCGAGTGCGCTGTAAACTCCTGTTACATACTCTGTAACACATCCGGCTTTGGACATCACATCGCCAAGACGCAGTACACCGGACCTGGCTAACCGCGGAGCCTCTGCCGCCGTTATGGGAAACAAGCGCCACGCGGTGTGGCCGCGGAGTTTGAGGCGCCCTGACACGGATTGCGCGGCCCCTCCCGCCGGAAATTCGGGTCCTCCCTCGGGCATGGGCGTATGTGTTGTTCTTAGCATAAGTTAGTTTAAGTAATGTGTAAGTCTAGGGACCGATGACCTCAGCAGTTTGGTCCCTTAGGAATTCACACACATTTGAACATTTTTGAAAACAAGCGTCCTGGCGAGGGAGATGCCAGTGCCCCCGCACATTATACGCAGAAGGAGCAAAAATTCCTGACCCCGGCGTTCTGACTTCTGTGTATGAGAAGTATGAAATGGGCGCAGATTTAAACAGCTTGTAAAACTAGAGAAAACGGAAACGCTACCAGATGAGGGGGCAGAGGAGACAGTTGGATGCCTCCATAGGACGTCCAATGTCAGTGTGAAATGGAAGATACGTAATTAGATAAGGGAAAGACGCTTGCCATGAATGGCCTCCTGCTGACAAACATATGGGATGGATGGCAGATCAGAGACATTGCCCTGCTGAAGTTAAAGGAGATATTAGCGGAGGAGGAGGAGGAGGAGGAGACAAATGGACGGGTCTATAGAACGCAAAACATAAACTGTTACCTAGCAACATGCAGTTCGAAAGGCGAGAGGAATTTTGGCTACAATATAATGCGTGCGGTCCTCCAGACGTTGGGATTGCTGGCAGTACAAAATGTTTCACAAGGATGGTGAACAATAATTTGATTGGCCAGAAGAGGAACATAAGCTGGCCAATTCGGAGTATGTCCACACCCAGGATAATAGCCCTGGAAAACGCAAGGTAGTTTGGATGGAACCATCAGATAAAGAGAATTTGGGTGAGTCAAAGTGACATACTAACATGTTTTAAGGTTAAGGTCGCTGCTGAAGAGAAGAGGACATTTCATGCTCGAGTCTTGATTCCACATCTACATCAACGTGTCTACTCTGCACCTCAATCTCAGGTGACTGGCAAAGGGTTCATCGAACCACTTTTACACTATTTCTGCACATTCCACTCGCTAACAGAGCGCGGGAAAAACGAACACTTCATTTTAAAACAATAATCTGTTTTTATTTCCGATCACGACAATAATATCACGACTAATTATTATTTCAAATTATCTAATCAGATCGCTGTTTTATCCCAATTACATTTCCAAGAATTATGAACGTTTCAATCATTCTCTACGAGCTCTGATTTCTCTTGATTCATTATAACGATTATTTATCCCTTTGTAGGTGGGTGTCTACAGAACATTCTCGTATTCGGAGGAGGACGACGGAGATTTTCGTGCGCATTTGTTTCAACGATTGGCACCACCAACTTGCGTATCATTTCAGTGACACTCCCTCCCCAATTTCGCGATAATTTTGAACTTCTTCGGTTCTCCGTCAATCCTAACTGGTAAGGATCCCATACTGCACAGCAGTGCGCTAACAGAGGATGGACAAGCTGTAGACAGTTTCTACAGTAGATCTGTTGCATCATCAGAGTGTTCTGCCAGCAAAACGCAGTGTTTGGTTTGCATTCCCCACAACATTATCCAAACAATCGTTCCAGTTTAATTTGTTCGTAACTGTAATTTCTAGTATTAAACTGAACTGGTGGAAAAATCAGGCAGATCTAAAGGCTGTCAGTTCAACTTAATACTAGAAATTACAGATTTCTCTGATCTATCGTGTAACCGAAATTTAACGGATTTCCTTTTTTTGTACTCATGTTGGTGACTTCACAATTGCAACTTTTCGCACCATGAAGATATGTTATCTACATCACTTTCCAATTGTTTTTAAACTTCTGATGACTGTACTGCACGGTAAATGACAGCATCACCTGCAAACAGTCTGAGTGGGCCGCTCGATTGTATCCTTAAAAAAAAGCTTTTTGGAAGTCTAGTAATGTGGAATTAATTTGAGACGATCTGACGATGGTATCCGTTACTTCGAAGGAATAAAAAACTAGTTACGTTTCACGAGAATTATATTTCTGAAAGCGCGCTGACTGTGTGTCAACAGATAGCTTTCCTCGATGTAGTTCACAATATTCGAACACAGAATATGTTCAAAATCCTACTGCAAATCGACGCCAGTGATATGTCTCTGTCATTAATCGGATTACTCCTATTTCCTTTCTTGAGTATTGGTGTAAGCTGTGCATGATTACCATCTTTAGGTAAGGAGATTTCGTCAATCGGGCTGTTGTATACGAGTGTTAAGTACGGATCTATTATATCAGAACACTATGAAACTGGTATACAATCTGGACCGGAGCGCTTGCCTTTGTTAAGTGATTCAAGGTGGTTTGCTGCACCAAGGTTATGTATGTTCAAGTTCGTTTTGGCAGCAGTTCGTGATTCGAATTCTGGACTATTGTGTTCGTCTTCTTAGATGAAGTAATTTCGGAAGAGAAAGGTAGCTCGTTTTGTATTATCGCGAAACAGGCGAGAGAGTGCCACGGATAAGATACCCGAACTGAGGTGCCCCTCATTAGAACATAGGGCTTTTTTTACACTACGGCAGGACCTTATCATCAAATTTCAATCACCAAATTTCTTCTCAGATTGTAAAAATATTTTGTTGGCGCTCTCTTACATAGGGAGAAATGATCATCACAATAAAATAAGAGAAATCAGAGCTCACACAGAAAAATTTCGTTTTCCTCTCGCACTATTCAAAAGAGGAATGGAGGAGAAGTAGCTCAAAGATGGTTCGATAAACTAACTGCCAGGCACTTAATTGTAAACTGCTGAGTAACACTGTAGATGCAGACAACGTACGTATTACTCAGAGCCACCTAACAGTTAAAGTTTAGCATAGTAAACGATGAGAAGGATTCCAGAAAAGAGATTCCAATAGATTTCATAGAAATTGCAGACTAAGTATCCAGTAAAGAGACAGGCAGTGTGTAAGAATTTTATAGTCAAATGAAGAGGTGTTAGAACGAACCGTGGTGAGTGATGAAGTGAAACTTCATTTACAAGTTTGTTTGTGTGGCCATCCTCCGCAACAAGCATATAAATACTTGTTTTGTAAATAAAACTGCCTTCTCCTGCCGCTAGTTACTTTATTTATCCCATACGCGTCTCGCCTTCTCCTGTTTTAAGGCATCATCAGTGTGACCTATAACGATACAGTTTTGTTACTTTTAGATTATTAAACAGTTCACTTCGCGATTTTTTGTAAAAAAAGTAATTACTTACGATTTTCTGATCTGCGTTTCCTCACATCTGGTCTGGAGGTCGCACCACCACTTTTATCACTGCCATATAATTACGTCTTTGTGTTCTCCCTTCTAGAAACTGTTCACCATGTTTCTCACTCTTTTCTGCGGTGCGCTATTGTTCTTTTGTCACTTGATACAAGTTTTTCGTCGTACACTGTTTTTCACAACGTAAATATTTGGACTCCATTGCGTGTTTCAACTTCTTTGGTATGTTTAACTATTTGTTGCCAACCTAACGAAGTATACGTTCCAGACTAACTTCTATTTATGATGTTTATACCGTGTGTGTGTATAATGAGAGAGAGAGAGAGAGAGAGAGAGAGAGAGAGAGAGAGAGAGGGCTACAATATTGAAACGAAAAGTCAAATCAGCTGTTACCAAAGTTTTCAACCACTGGCTAACAGCTAGTACATTCCCCCCCCCCCCCCCCCCCCCAAAAAAAAATAAAGAAACCTCGTTGGCTCTATCCCCCTCCCTCTCTCCGTCTCTCTCTCTCTCTCTCTCTCATTCATACACACACACGGTGTAAACATCATAAATTGGATTTAGTCTCGAATATATACTTCGTTAGGTTGGCAACAAATAGGTAAACATACCAAAGAAGATGAAACACGAAATGGAGTCGCAATATTTACGTTGTGAAAAACAGTGTACGACCAAACAGTTGTATCGAGTGACAAAAGAACGATAGTCATCACAAAAAAGAGTGAGAAACATGGCGAACAGTGTGTGGAAGGTGAGAAAACAAAGATGTGATTATATGGCAGTGGTAAAGGTGGTAGTGTGACCTCCAGACCAGATATGAGAAAACGCAGATCAGCAAATCGTAAGTAATTACTTTTCTTTTACAAAAAATCGCGAAGTGAACTGATTAATAATCTAAAACTAACAAAACTGTATCGTTATAGATCCCAATGATGATGCCTTGGAACAGGAGAAGGCGATACGCGCACGGGGTAAATAAGGAAATATCATTTGTTTGGGAAAGGCATTAGGTGCAACCATTCGGTTATGGGGCTGAGAAACTCGGCGCTTTCATAAAATGAGAACTTATGGTTACGGGTCAGTTTTTATTTTATTTCGATTTGTGTTTCTGGAGTATTTCCTATTGTTCGGAGTCTTCTATTGTTTGGAGTTGTGAGTTTATTTTATTTCGATTTGTGCTTCTGGAGTATTTCCTATTGTTCGGAGTCTTCTATTGTTTGGAGTTGTGAGCACCATGGCGTGAAGACCGCGCTTTCGAGAAAATTCCAGGCGGGCAAGACGGTTCTCATTGTACGCCTGAGTGGTCTAGACTTTTCAGAACAGGCGGTCACGGAACTTTCTGCCGGAGCTACAGCATTCCGCCTGTTTCTCGGGAAGAATGGGCGAAGATCTTAAAAGGAACTATGCAAGTGGGTTCGGGAGGTCGTGTAGAAGTTTTGCTTACGTGTAGCAGTTCCCGCGTCCTATCCCCAAGTGAAGTTTAATTGTGGCGTCTCGAAAATGAGAAAGTCAGTTTTATTGAACGAAACGAAACTAGTTCTAGTGTTTAGAGGTGCAAAAAATAAACGTAAAGCTGTCACGAATTTACCGCCTACACGTCATTCCGCATCGTCCTATTAAGCAAAATGCAGTATGCTTTAATGTTTCAACCCAATAATAAGCGTTTTTATGTTGTTGACTTTCCAATTTGTGTGGGGAAAAAAGCTGATTTCTGTTGTACCTACTGTTCACTTAAACTATTACAGCAGCTTCTAAGCTATGCACACTCTTGTGATGTCTGCGCTGATGCTCTCGCTCTACGTGATGGTAGCAAAGAAGTGCTTGCCGCTCGAGTTGTGGAGGCTGGGCGACACAGTAATTTCCTGCGCGCTGCAAGATGTTTAATACATCAGCGGCGCTTACAAGGCGGCGCCACGAGGAAACCCCGGCAGCTCTGTCGGTGATTTACGCGCCCTGCGAGCACCACACACACGTACACACACACACACACACACACACACACACACACACACACACACACACACACAGAGTGCCGTCGTTTTGTTCTGGCGCAGGCTACGGTTGCTGCTACATGCCACTTTAAACATCTACACCGTGAAGACGTCAGCCCCAGAAGCAGATAACTTGTTCTGCAAACCAACGTGCCCATGTTGTTAAATGCAGACCTTTACCACTCTTAATCTAAATTTGATGTATAACGATGGAAATAAAAGCCTGACGTTGTAGAAGATTGGTCCAGCCATCCTTGTATGGGTTCCATCTGTATACTCGGAGACATGTAAGCATTCATAGGATATGTTGTTGCCGATCTTAACACTTATGTATCTTTCAGACAAGGATACTTCGACAATCTTACAAGAGAATTATGCATTCATCTAAATTAACGCCAATGAATTATGCAGTGCTTTCAATGTTACAATCATTATTAATATGTTTTATGTCTATATTTTCAATAACTGTTAATTCCTTTCTTCACGTAACTTCCTCCTGCTTGTTAGAAACGCTCCATCCGATATACACAGTTGTTGATATTGATATAATTTCGTTGAAACATGGTCGTATGAAGCCAGAAAGAGACAGATACCACGAACATTTAATTAACTTGCAAAAACATGTGAGACCTATTCGAATGGTTTATGTGGTTATTTTCCATTCTTATATAAATGGATGAATATACATAAAATACGTACTATAAAACAAATAGAATATAAAAACAAACACTCGAAAATTTTATAATGGAATAGCAGGAATAAAGCCTCTTCTCTGAAGAGTGTTCTAAACATAATATTCGCATTCGGGGTCCCCTAGGCGACAATGAATTACTGGCTAATCCTTCGAAATCATGCTGCCAACATAAAACAGGGTCTCTACCACAGCAAATTCAAATGGTCCTTCTCAAGACCCCAGAGATTTTACAATAGGTACAACCTTCCAGATTTGTTACCTGAATATCAAAGGAAACTTTAAAAGCCAATGAATCTATGTTCAATTGCTAGAATGATATCTTCCTAAACTATAACAGCCCGTGTATTACGAAAAATTTGTTATCAACTCTGTATTAAAGCCTTAAAAATCCATAAACGCTGAAATATACGTCGTAATCACCTTAAGACTGTTTGTTTACTCGTTAGTTACATGAGACTAAGCACGATTATTAGAATTTAAGATCAAATGACATGCTGAATTCAAAATGGTTTTCTAAGAATAAAGAGAACAGTATATAATAGTTCTTTAAAATATCGTTGTAACAATATTGTGACAAAGCACTGTGAAGAGATATGTGAAACACAAGTATTTGATTTCTGGGGAGCTTGCCATTTCTTCGTTCATGCTGTGTAAAGTGCAATAAAACCTGAATTAAATGAAATGTAAAACGTGGGTAATGAAAATAAAGTAGCTGATTTTTGGTTATTATTCTACGACCATTTTGTCTGGAGTAGTTAACGTATCAATAAATTGTGTACAACCTACAGCAATAAAGCAAGACGAATAAGATCACAGGTAACTTATAAACTATAGTTTGATTTTCTGGTTATTGACTTTCTACAATTCTGGTACATTTTTAAACTTTCTACACTACTGGAAGGTTCTAATATACAGCTCTAAACTAACATGTTTCTTTACTGGTTAATCAATTTTTACACTGAAGCTAAATTTTAAATCTTCTTCCACTTCTGGAAGCGTCAGTTACACGTCTTTAGACAGCATTTGTCATGTATCACATTTCAGGACACGAAACAATTTGTTTTCACAGTCTTCATCCAGAAATGCATTGTCATTGTTCAAACTTGTGTTGAATGCCAATAGTTTACAATTCGCATAAACAGTTAAGGTAATTCAGTTTCTTATTCTTTCAGGTGAGTGATCCACAGCGCTGCTATCATGAAGTGTCTTGACTGACGGTGAAGCGTAAGTCCTTTTTCCTGATTATTTGTATTATCGGTTAGAACAGTACCCCAATGTTTGTCTTTGTGAAACATTTACGTAGTACTATTGTTGAGCCGACAGAAATTTGTTTGACGAGAAAACTGTAGCTAGAACTCGCAAAGTGCACGCATTGCAATGCATTTGCATTATATTTAACTATACGATACTATGAGGAACGAATCATAAATATCGGTTTCTTATGTAATTGTTATACAAGCTGTAAAAGAGAAACGACACATGTTAGCATAATTTCTTAATGAATACTACCTGTCTATTCATTTTGCTTGTCAGTAATATTGAAAATCTTCACTATTTACCAAGAATGCAATTCACTTCATGAAACCAATCCACATGTAGGGTTAACCGATTAGACACATACTACTTAGATCCAAAATCTACTGGACTGCTTGTATGACTAAAGAACTATTTATCTTGGCATATTGTGCGCAATGGTATTTCTCTTCGACATTAAACTGTGTCTTTCCGATGTGACCAGTTTCATCACAATCCCAACTCAGTCGCAGTGGAGAGGTAGTGTAGTGGACTCGCCAAAAACGGTTATGCGCCAGCGCATCGGCGTGGATAATCGAGATGCGAAAAAATCTTTAACAATGAATGGAACGAATGCAGAAATATGTGGAGGACGTAAACACTAGCTTATTGTAATGACAAGCGTACAAATTTCCAAAAATCAACCTCATTTACGTCTGTCCTGGTACTGGACATTTTATGACAGAGCCAAGTACACACACACACTCCGACTTCCGAAATCTATGGAGAATGTCACCAAGATAATTCTGAATTTCAGTAAGAGGCAAAAGAAGAATTGAAAACTGTAGCCGAGGGAATATTTTTTTCCAATGGTAAAATGTATTACACATAACGTCACTATCTTCGAAAGAGCTAAGGCCCTTCTGGCTACTGGCTCTTTTTCCTTTCTGCCTGTAGCCTTGCTTAGTTGACAGTCGGAAAATGGACTGAAGAGTCAGATGGTATGCCCATTTTCGTTTGCGTATCCCTCAAGTTTAAATGACTAAGGAGCAAATGTAGCACAGTAAATTCTCAGCTGCAGGTGTGCCATTACGACTTGTATACATATGCCAGTTGTAATTAATGATATTAATATTGGAGCATTATTAATCTATACTATGATCCCTGATGTGAAATGAACTTTGAGGGGAACCGAGTCTGTTTCTTTAGCGCAAGATATTTTCCTGAAATTATTTGTAAATTTTTCTGTGGCTGTTGGTAACTGTACTTGAGAGAATTGCAGTCTGTGACAACATAGTCCATATTCCACTGTCTGTTGGTAGAATGCACTCTATAGAACAGGCAGGCAACATTTCCATCCGGCACATGAACCCTAGCAGTGGACGCAAACGTAGGGCACGAGAAGTCGCTGATAGAACCACCATATTGTATTCCAACAGGAAAGTTTTCTTTCGCTACTGTTTTATAACGCCTAAATGATTGGAAAATCGATTCTACTGACATGCTGGAGATACACACGTAGGACCAATTAACAACTAGCTGTACTTCTGGAACAATTTGTAGCACATTTAGATCGCTGCCATCTGAAGCCGTCTATTAGTGAAACATCAGTGGAAGTCATTAATAATATAAGAGAGGGTACAGTACTGTAAAACGGTGGTTACGAGACTCAAGTCGTAGCTGTAATGTTTTTGAATAATTTGCTGCGGATTATGGAACACTTCTTAAACAAAACAAAAGCCTATTTCCTTGCCCGCCCTCGACGAATTGATGCAGTGTTTCGTGAAGCCCGAACGTCCTTCTAGTAGCACCTTTATCAACGCTACAGTTGATGTACTCTGTACTAACTCTTTCTAATCTTCCATACTCAGTTCTAGTGCTTCTCATGGAAAATCCAGAGGTAAAATAGATATTTTGCTCGTCGTTATCCTATTTATTCGCAAATGTATACGTAGCATCGACAGGGGAAATTGTGTTCACGGCGAAGCAGAAGTGGGGTTAAAAGGTCGTTAAAAGGTCGTTTAATGGATGAGAGGAAGGGTAATATACTAACTGACCAAAGATTCGAAAAGGAACTGACGCAGACCGTAGCATCACTCACCTGAAGGTACTGGGAAAACCGTGGAACATCTTAGACTGTGCGGGTATCCATCTGAACCGTGCACCTCCCAGCCACGATTCCTGTGTAAAACGGTAACAGCGGCTGTTGCGGTAGTGCAACTAGAAACTTAACAGCAGGATATCTAAAGCGAGCCGTGAGGGGTATCCTCGCGGTCAGAGGCGCCTTGTCACGGTTCGCGCGGCTGCCCCCATCGGAGGTTCGTGTCCTCCCTCGGGCGTGGGTGTGTTGTCGTTAGGAGCCGGCCGAAGTGGCCGTGCGGTTAAAGGCGCTGCAGTCTGGAACCGCAAGACCGCTACGGTCGCAGGTTCGAATCCTGCCTCGGGCATGGATGTTTGTGATGTCCTTAGGTTAGTTAGGTTTAACTAGTTCTAAGTTCTAGGGGACTAATGACCTCAGATGTTAAGTCCCATAGTGCTCAGAGCCATTTGAACCATTTGTTGCCGTTAGGGTGTATGTATAGTTTATTGTATATTCAACCGGGGACCCAGAAACGACGGAGACGGTTCGTCCGGCCGTAGCCCTCAGTGGGTCATAATCCCACAATAGACCACAGCAGTCCAACCCACCTCACCGTCGCCCCACACCGAACCCAGGGTTATTGTGCGGTTCCGCCCCCAGTAAACTCCACCCCCACCCCAGGAACGTCTCATACCAGACGAATGTAACCGCAGTGGTAGGTAGAGTAATTATAGTGTACGTGTACGTGGAGACAGTGATTGCTCAGAAATCGCCTCAGTGTAACTGAGGCAGAATAAGGGGAACCAGCCCGCATTCGCCGAGGCAGATGGAAAACCGCGTTAAAAACCATCCACAGGCTGGCCGGCACACCGGACCTAAACACTAATCCGCGGGGCGGATTCGTGCCGGGGACCATCACGACTTCCCTCTCGGAAAGCAGCGCGTTAGACCGAGCGGATAGCCAGACGGGCTGTCATTAGGGTAAAGTAGTTTAAGTTAGATTAAACGGTGTGTAAGCTGAGGGACCGATGACTCTGCCGTTTGGTCCCATTGTGCTTACCAAAAATTTCCAATTTCCTAAAGCGAATCTAGATTAAGAAACCACATTCTCCTGAGAATTGTACTCACTCCAAAAAGGAGTATTTAGTAACAAAAGTGATGATTTTAATAATGGATGACATATTGTTCGAGATATTCCGCAACTGTTCAGATATTTTTAAAAATATATATAGCTACGGATTCGTGCCGGGGACCCCCATGAACCATGGACCTTGCCGTTGATGGGGACGCTTGCGTGCCTCAGCGATAGAGATGGCCGTACCGTAGGTGCAACCACAACGGAGGGGTATCTGTTGAGAGGCCATACAAACGTGTGGTTCCTGATGAGGGGCAGCAGCCTTTTCAGTAGTTGCAGGGGCAACAGTCTCGATGACTGACTGACCTGGCCTTGCAACATTAACCAAAACGGCCTTGCTGTGCTGGTACTGCGAACGGCTGAAAGCAAGGGGAAACTACAGCCGTAATTTTTCCCGAGGGCATGCAGCTTTACTGTATGATTAAATGATGATGGCGTCCTCTTGGGTAAAATATTCCGGAGGTATAATAGTCCCCCATTCGGATCTCCGGGCGGGGACTACTCAAGAGGATGTCGTTATCAGGAGAAAGAAAACTGGTCTTCTACGGATCGGAGCGTGGAATGTCAGATCCCTTAATCGGGCAGGTAGGTTAGAAAATTTAAAAAGGGAAATGGATAGGCTAAAGTTAGATATAGTGGGAATTAGTGAAGTTCGGTGGCAGGAGGAACAAGACTTCTGGTCAGGTGACTACGGGGTTATAAACACAAAATCAAATAGGGGTAAAGCAGGAGTAGGTTTAATAATGAATAGTAAAATAGGAATGCGGGTAAGCTACTACAAACAGCATAGTGAACGCATTATTGTGGCCAAGATAGATACGAAGCCCACACCTACTACAGTAGTACAAGTTTATATAGCAACTAGCTCTGCAGATGACGAAGAAATTGAAGAAATGTATGATGAAATAAAAGAAATTATTCAGGTAGTGAAGGGAGACGAAAATTTAATAGTCATGGGTGACTGGAATTCGAGTGTAGGAAAAGGGAGAGAAGGAAACGTTGTAGGTGAATATGGATTGGGGCTAAAAAATGAAAGAGGAAGCCGCCTGGTAGAATTTTGCACAGAGCACAACATAATCATAGCTAACACTTGGTTTAAGAATCCTGAAAGAGGGTTGTATACATGGAAGAACCCTGGAGATACTGAAAGGTATCAAATAGATTATCTAATGGTAAGACTGAGATTTAGGAACCAGGTTTTAAATTGTAAGACATTTCCAGGGGCAGATGTGGACTCTGACCACAATCTATTGGTTATGACCTGTAGATTAAAACTGAAGAAACTGCAAAAAGGTGGGAATTTAAGGAGATGGGACCTGGATAAACTGAAAGAACCAGAGGTTGTACAGAGTTTCAGGGAGAGCATAAGGGAACAATTGACAGGAATGGGGGAAAGAAATACAGTAGAAGAAGAATGGGTAGCTTTGAGGGATGAAGTTGTGAAGGCAGCAGAGGATCAAGTAGGTAAAAAGACGAGGGCTAGTAGAAATCCTTGGGTAACAGAAGAAATATTGAATTTAATTGATTAAAGGAGAAAATATAAAAATGCAGTAAATGGAGTAGGCTAAAAGGAAAACAAACGTCTCAAAAATGAGATCGACAGGAAGTGCAAAATGGCTAAGCAGGGATGGCTAGAGGACAAATGTAAGGATGTAGAGGCTTATCTCACTAGGCGTAAGATAGATACAGCCTACAGGAAAATTAAAGAGACCTTTGGAGATAAGAGAACGACTTGTATGAATATCAAGAGCTCAGATGGAAACCCAGTTCTAAGCAAAGAAGGGAAAGCAGAAAGGTGGAAGGAGTATATAGAGGGTCTACACAAGGGCGATGTACTTGAGGACAATATTATGGAAATGGAAGAGGATGTAGATGAAGATTAAATGGGTGATACGATACTGCGTGAAGAGTTTGACAGAGCACTGAAAGACCTAAGTCGAAACAAGGCCTCCGGAGTAGACAGCATTCCATTGGAACTACTGACGGTCCTGGGAGAGCCAGTCATGACAAAACTCTACCATCTGGTGAGCAAGATGTATGAAACAGGCGAAATACCCTCAGACTTCAAGAAGAGTATAATAATTCCAATCCCAAAGAAAGCAGGTGTTGACAGATGTGAAAATTGCCGAACTATCAGTTTAATAAGTCACAGCTGCAAAATACTAACACGAATTCTTTACAGGCGAATGGAAAAACTAGTAGAAGCCAACCTCGGGGAAGATCAGTTTGGATTCCGTAGAAACACTGGAACACGTGAGGCAATACTGACCTTACGACTTATCTTAGAAGAAAGATTAAGGAAAGGCAAACCTACGTTTCTAGCATTTGTAGACTTAGAGAAAGCTTTTGACAATGTTGACTGGAATACTCTCTTTGAAATTCTAAAGGTGGCAGGGGTAAAATACAGGGAGCGAGAGGCTATTTACAATTTGTACAGAAACCAGATGGCAGTTATAAGAGTCGAGGGACATGAAAGGGAAGCAGTGATTGGGAAAGGAGTAAGACAGGGTTGTAGCCTCTCCCCGATGTTGTTCAATCTGTATATTGAGCAAGCAGTAAAGGAAACAAAAGAAAAATTCGGAGTAGGTATTAAAATCCATGGAGAAGAAATAAAAACTTTGAGGTTTGCCGATGACATTGTAATTCTGTCAGAGACAGCAAAGGACTTGGAAGAGCAATTGAATGGAATGGACAGTGTCTTGAAAGAGGATATAAGATGGACATCAACAAAAGCAAAACGAGAATAGTGGAATGTAGTCGAATGAAGTCGGGCGATGCTGAGGGAATTAGATTAGGAAATGAGACACTTAAAGTAGTAAAGGAGTTTTGCTATTTGGGGAGCAAAACACCTAATGATGGTCGAAGTAGAGAGGATATAAAATGTAGGCTGGCAATAGCAAGGAAAGCGTTTCTGAAGAAGAGAAATTTGTTAACATCGAGTATAGATTTAAGTGTCAGGAAGTCATTTCTGAACGTATTTGTATGGAGTGTAGCCATGTATGGAAGTGAAACATGGACGATAAATAGTTTGGACAAGAAGAGAATAGAAGCTTTCGAAATGTGGTGCTACAGAAGAATGCTGAAGATTAAATGGGTAGATCACATAACTAATGAGGAAGTATTGAATAATGTTGGGGGGAAGAGAAGTTTGTGGCACAACTTGACCAGAAGAAGGGATCGGTTGGTAGGACATGTTCTGAGGCATCAAGGGATCACCAATTTAGTATTGGAGGGCAGCGTGGAGGGTAAAAATCGTAGAGGGAGACCAAGAGATGAATACACTAAGCAGATTCAGAAGGATGTAGGTAGCAGTAGGTACTGGGAGATGAAGAAGCTTGCACAGGATAGAGTAGCATGGAGAGCTGCATCAAACCAGTCTCAGGACTGAAGACCACAACAACAACAACATATAGCTACAGCCTTAGTTGCTACTATTCAAATTTGATTACTAGTTCCTATAATAAGCAATAATCATCTGCAGATCTAAAAATGAAATAGAATGAAACATTAATAACTGACTATTTCTTTAGATGAGACAGAAAGAAAAACATTTGAAATTAAAGGCATTGAAAATGTACTTGCACACTGCAGTTATGTAGACTGAGATTGTTTAAAATATAAGATGCATGAAACAGTACCTGATAAAAAATGTAAACTTTCAGACTGTAAGAGTCACAGTTAACAAAATGTTCCAGGCCATTATCCCATGCTCGAATGGATTTCACATATTACCCAACGTTTCGTCACTATCTGCGGAGGACATTTTAAGGCGGAGCGTAGCCTCTTGGATTTAAATGTGAAATTTATACGACCACGGTATAACAGCTGGAACGTTCTATTGAATGTACCTGATTAACCCAGTGGCGCAGTTGTCCACTTCACTTGACAGCTATTAATGTTGCTTCTTTGGCATTTTCAATCAGTCCTGAGGCTGAGAATGCACGCAGAGCACAGGTCAAGAAGGGACTGTCCACTGGATTGGACTGCGTGCATTTTAAGCCTCATGACTGATTGAAAATCCAAAATAAGCAACATTAATAGCTGGCACTGCAGTGGACAGCTGCACCACAGTGTTAACCACAAGTAGTCAAAAGTCACAATTCTTCTAAAGGAAGAACATATTCAACATTGTATAGTACAGGTAAAATCACAAAGGTACGCTTGTTAACAAATTCCATGGCGTCGGAAACCACTATGCAGGATGCAAATCCATAATCGCCTGTATTGTTCAATTTTGACTATTTCCTTTTTTTACAATAATTGTGATTTTCATTACAGGTGATTACTCAGATACTGTTTTATGTATTTCATATTTTACACAATGTCAGTTTGCGTAATTTCAGTATACAGGTAGAATTTCAATGTTTTTAATTTCAAATTATTTTCTGTCGTGTCATCTAAAGGAAGGGTACAGAAAATTGGAATAGAGATCGACATAAACATCATTTCTGCCCTTTTTATTGCTCTTGAAAACCACACATTGCTTGTTGTACCACCATACACGGAGAACGTCAGAGGTGGTGGTCCAGATTGCTGTACACACTGGTACCTTTAATACCCAATAACACATCCTCCTTCATTGATGCACGCCTGTATTCGTTGTGGCATACTATCCACAAGTCATTTTATTCGTAGACCTGAAGATGAGCATTGCTTATGATCTAAGCTATTAATCAAGTATGAATATGTGCGACAGAGGTTGTAATAATTATTTTGTTAAAAAAGAGATTGTGAATGGCGCAACCAGCCACAAACACTTTTTAAATTTGTTGTTTTAGTGCTAATTGTAAATAAAAATATCAAGTGTGTAACACATGTGTGTCGCTCAACACTCATTTTAAGAATATTATGAAGAGTTGCACAGTAATGTATTTAGTATACATGTGCTGTGTGGAATTCAAAAACATATAGATCGAGCTAGAAAACTACATGAACCTCAACAAAACAAATGTCCATGTACTGGAACGTACTGTGGAGAAAGTGGCATGCTGTTGATCAAAACATCTGTGTAACGAAACTGGTTATGGTACTAAAATAAAACAGTTTGTGGTGAGCGTACTGTAAGACCTTCAGTACACACACCGTCAGATTATCTGACTTGTCGCTCTAACGAAGTAGGCGAGTGTCAGCAATATGTCTCGTGGTCTTATTGTGGCGTGTTTATCTTCTGCCGTTAGGTCAGACGATAGAAATGCCACTTGCACACAGATTGACGGTGACCAACTTTAAACAGAACTTGATTAATTTTCACACATATTTATTAAAATAATAACAAGCATAAAAATTACTTAACTTGGTTCTGGATGCTATGTACAATCGACAGTCTCAAGTCCCTTTGGTATTGGTACGTTAATCTTATTCTCACATATATATCTGATACTTGACTAAAGTGTCTATACATTTATCTTCATGGCTCTGTACAGGAATATGGTTATCTTATTAGGCGCAGACTGAAACTTGACTATAGACTGGTACAGACAAATGTAGAACTCGTACAGACTGTTGCAGACAAATGGAGACTGACTAATCGGAGGTCTGTACACTCGTTATAATACCTCACGCATTTATGTATCACTGCGCAAGTGTGATCCGCGACGAGAAAAGGTTCTACGTTAGCAGCAATCTCATTGGCTGCAGAAGCAGAATTTGGTCCATCTCTATGGCAGCGCCATCTCGTAGTGCGGAGACGGACGAGCGCTGCGCCTGCGCTGTTGTGCTTAGCGGGGCGTGCTCTAGTGGGAAAGCTGTGTACGCGCTGACTACGCGGACCTATGTACACAACACATTTAAAAAAGTATTTGTGGCTCGTTGCATCATTCGTCAACTATCACGGCCACGAAATTCACAAGATGAAACGTGGATAAAACAACAACAGACGATATAGCTAAACAAGAAAAAAGAAAAATGAAAGCCTAGCGTTCCGAACTCCGAATAAACTTTTAATTTGACTAATAATTGCTCCTATTAATTACGTAACTTCTCACGTATCTGAATAAAATTTGAAACTGATTCAGACATTGTAAACAGCAATGAACATTCCTTAGTAAGGTAGAGGAAACAAGGAGATGTCAGAAACAATGGTGACACTCCAGTCTTTGAGAGAGCCAGTTGCACACTACAGTATTACAGCTCCAGAAGCCTACGTTTGCACAGGGCGGACGTCTGCGGTTCTGTCTGGAGAATATCGAACGAGAGGCGGCCGATGTCATGCAATAAGCAGGAGGTTTCATCGCCGGCAGACGGCCGGCCGCAGCCGTTGTGGTTTATTTAATTCGAGTAGCCGGGCGCGTCCCATGGGTCCCCTCTCGGGCCAGCCTTCTTGCCTCTGCGCGGCTACCCGTTGGGCCAGCGAGTCGGCGCTCAGCTGATCCAACTGGCGTCCGCTGCCCGCATGCAGCACACGCGATACTTTTCATCTGGCGTTTTCCCCCGCCTCCGGAAATGCCGTCCGCACTTCCGTTTTCCGCTGTTTTGAGGTCGGAGGGGTCAGCGGTTTCGCATTCATACTGCGCTCGTGAACTGTGTGTACCATATGACGGGATAAATGCTAGTGGCCAAAATTTTGTGTTTTCCGCTGCTTTCAATAACGAATTTTTACAGACACCGCTCTCAAAATTCGTGTTCTTTGGTGTTTAAATTTGTGCAACTGTTAGAGTTCACTGCGCTGCATTGGACACGGGTTTCATTGCAGCCAACCTAAAAAGTTTTACGCATTAGGTAGAAGCGAGACATTTTGTCTTTCATGTAGCCACTTCAAACACCTATTCAATGGACAAACAGCTAAAACATAATTGGTAAGATTTATTGACTGGTAATTGTAACTGCTGTGGTGGTCTTCATGCTACAGTCTGTCATCTATGTATCTTCACCAGGGGGCTGCATAAGACTCAGAATCGCTATAGCTCGCATGACGATATATTAATGTATATATGGAAATGCCGTGTGGTCAGGGCCTCCTGTCTGGTAGACCGTTCGCCTGGTGCAAGTCTTTAGAGTTGACGCCACTTCGGCGACTTGCGTGTCGACGGGAATGAAATGATGATGATGATGACAACACAACACCCAGTCCCTGAGCGGAGAAAATTACCGACCCAACCGGGAATCGAACCCGGGACTTAGGTATGATATTCCGTCGCGCTGACCACTTAGCTACCAGGGGCGGACTATGTATATATGACGATGTTGTTAAAGGTTTATACATCAAAATTTCATTACAAGTGTGATAGATGCACTACAACACATACACAGTTATGGACATTTTTATACAATGACATTCAAACTGATTAAATAAACAGATGAGAACGAGATTTGCGTTAAAATTATGAAGATGATTATTACGTACGTGTTAACGATGTAAACGTGCTGCCAGTTCTAAATTTGGTCACATTACTTACACTGCTAACAAAGAAGTGTGAGGTCGCAAAAAGGGGGGGGGGGGGGGTTTGTTTGGGGGGACCAAGCAGTGAGGTCATCGGTCCCATAGCGTTAGGGAAGGATGGGGAAGAAAGTCGGCTGTGCCCTTTCAAAGGAACCGTCCCGGCATTTGCCTGAAGTGTAAAACTAAATCAGGATGGCTGGACGCGGCTTTTGAACCGTCACCCTCCCGAAAGCGAGTCCACTGTGCTAAGCACTGCACTCAGTGCCACAAAAGGTCAATTATGCTTACGGCATTCGAGGCCCCACGTATCGTCTACCATGCATAATATTGGCTCGTGATGGCAACAGGGCAGGAAAATGGCGAGTACGGGACGAGGCTAAGGAGCGTAACTGAACTGCTTAGTCGTCGAGCAACTACAGTGCTGGTGGTGCTGATACAAAGCAGAGCAACGGTAACGATAAACAAAGCAAACATTGCATTATATCTACAACAGCATTTGCCGAAGTTGACATCTCGTCAGAAAGGAACCCAAGGAATTTCACAGAGTGAGAAAGAAGTGACAGATGAAATATTAATGTTTCCTCAAGATGAGTCAGTGGAATTTGTGATGTCATACACGCTCGACTGTGCGGACAGGGTACATGCGGAGTACAATGATGAAGACAGATGATTAAGAAGTGGAAGTGTTACTGAAGCAAGTGTCGTGTCGAGCCATGTATTTCATACTTGTCGATCAATGAGCCACAAATCCTGCCTTCTGCGGAACATAACAAAGGGGAATAGTTGTCCAAGGAGCGGGTACTAAACATAATTACATGCATGGAAAATCATCCACAGAACAGTAATGATATATATAAACGGATAGCAATATGATCGTGAAATGCATAAGAAAACTAGGGATATTCAGAGGGGGACAAGGTGCGCTTGTTTGTGCGTTTCAGGGATGCTAGATGTAATTTAGAACATTTGCATGAAAGTGACGTACTATGTTATGCAAGCCCGCCCGGCTAGCCGCGTGGTCTAACGCAGTGCTTCCCGAATGGGAAGGCATGCCGGTCCCCAGCACGAATCTGCCCAGCGGATTAGTGTTGAGGTCCAGTGTTCTGGCCAGCTTGTGGATAGTTTTTGGCGGTTTTCCATGTACGGTACATCGCGAATGCGGGCTGGTTCCCGTTATTCCGCCTCAGCTACACTGTGTCGGCGATTGCTGCTCAAACATCATTTCCTTGTACCCGTACACCGTAATTATTCTACCACGCAAACATTTGGGGTTACACTCGTCTGGTGTTGGTCGTCCCCGCGTGGGGGGGGGGGGGGGGGGGGGTGTCCACTGGGGGTCGAACCCCAGTGAACCCATGGGGGTGTGAACCACTGAGGGCTACGGCGGGGTGAGGCCTCTCCGTCGTTTTTAGGTCTCCAGTTTAATACCATACAATGTTATGCACATCAAATTGCATGTAACAGATTGCATTGATTTCAAGGGAAGATTGGGTGATTGCATAACTTCAAGCAGTGCTACAGAGCTGCTAGACGTAAGATAACAGAACTTCAAACAAAGTGTGAGCTTGACGACTCACAACAAACTGCGGAGTCGGCCCGAGAATTTGTAGATGAGATAATCAGACTTACCCCGCCGTTCAGTAAGGAATTTGTTCTCAACTCAGACCAATAGGGATTTGAAGAGGAAGTGCATATGAAATGAACCCTAGAAATTAATGGTACGAATCGAGTTGTATCAAGATCAACTAACATCAAAGATGCATTGTGTGCAATAATGCCGACTGTTAATTTGTGCGGTGCATTGGCTGGAAAGTCATTTATTGTGGTGCGAGAATTTGGAGGTTCTCTGCCCCTGCGATTCGTTCTCGTGTGCGTGATCTTAAAGAACGGTAGGTAATATTTGCATCACAGCAAACAATAGTGGGAAAATGGGAATAAGGGAACTAAAACTGTGGTATGAACATTGCTTTTGGCCAATAGCTGGTCAAAATATTTGCCTTTGCTTGATTCATAGTCTGTGTACAAATATCATGCTTCTTTAGACCAAAATATCCGTCCTGAAAGTGTGTGACATTGCAGTTCATTGCCTCTGGATGTTTGTATTTTTCTGTGCCTATAATATATAACACTATCTGCAGGTACGTCTTAAACGATAGCCAGTATTACGATAAGCTCCACTTCCGACTGTTTCGCATTCGACTGCATAGCATCACATTCCATCAGTTCCCGTCACTCCGTTACACTAATATGTTTTTACATGCATTTTTTAAGAGTGGATACCCAGGTAAACGTACTACACGGGTTTGTAACTTCCAATGAGTTCGCCTTCGATCTCGATGGTGTGAACCTTCTAGATGAATGTGGTGCGACGGTGCAAGTTAATAGTTGATTTTGAACATTTCTCGAATGACGACGATACCTACTTCGTGAACTGTAATCTACTACTGGCCATTAAAATGGCTACACCACGAAGATGACGTGCTACAGACGCGAAATTTAATCGACGGGAAGAAGATGCTGTGATATGCAATGGTTAGCTTTTCAGAGCATTCACACAAGGTTGGCGCCGGTGTCGACACCTACAACGTGCTGACATGAGGAAAGTTTACAACCGATTTCTCATACACAAACAGCAGTTGACTGGCGTTGCCTGGTGAAACGTTGTTGTCATGTCTCGTGTAAGGAGGAGAAATGCGTACCATCACGTTCCCGACTTTGATAAAAGTCGAATTGTAGGCTATCGCGATTGCGGTTTATCGTATCGCGACTTGGCTGCTCGCGTTGGTCGAGATCCAATGACTGTTACCAGAGTATGGAATCGGTGGGTTCAGGTGGGTAATACGGAACGCCATGCTGGGTCCCAACGGCCTCGTATTATTAGCAGTCGAGATGACAGGCATCTTACCCGCATGGCTGTAACGGATCGTGCAGCCACGTGTCGATCCCTGAGTCAACAGATGGGGACGTTTGCAAGACAACAACCATGTGCACGAACAGTTCGACGACGTTTGCAGCAGCATGGACTATCAGCTCGGAGACCATGGCTGCGGTTACCCTTGACGCTGCATCACAGACAGGAGCTCTTGCGATTGTGGACTCAGCGACGAACCTGGGTGCACGAAATGCAAAACGTCATTTTTCGGATGAATCCAGGTTCTGTTTACAGCATCATGATGGTCGCATCCGTGTTTGGCGACATCGCGGTGGACGCACATTGGAAGCGCGTATTCGTCATCGCAATACTGGCGTATCACCCGGCGTGATGGTATGGGGTGCCATTGGTTACACGTCTCGGTCACCTCTTGTTCAAATTGACGGCACTTTGAACAGTGGACGCTACATTTCAGATGTGTTAACGCCCCGTGGCTCTACCATTCATTCGATCCCTGTGAAACCCTACATTTCAGCAGGATAATGCAAGACCGCATGTTGCAGGTTCTGTACGGGCCTTTCTGGAAATAGAAAATGTTCGACTGCTGCTCTGGCCCGCACATTCTCCAAATCTCTCACCAATTGAAAACGTCTAGTCAATGGTGGCCGAGCAATTCCAGTCACTACTCTTGATGAACTGTGGTATCGTCTTGAAGCTGCATGTGCAGCTGTACCTGTACACGCCATCCAAGCTCTGTTTGACTCAATGCCAAAGCGTATCAAGGCGGTTATTACGGCCAGAGGTGGTTGTTCTGGGTACTGATTTCTCCGGATCTATGCACCCGAATTGCGTGAAAATGTAATCACATGTCAGTTCTAATATAATATATTTGTCCAATGAATACCCGTTTATCATCTGCATTTCTTCTTGGTGTAGCAGTTTTAATGGGCAGTAGTGTACGTACACCCTTCAGAAGGTTGATCTCTGCATCTCCCGGACATTCATTTTCTGTCATCCTCCTGACGCACGTAGTGATTCAGTGGGAGCTAATATTTCTTGTGTCATTATTTTTTTCTAATGAGCCTCAATAAAGACTGAACTTATGACCTCGCACTCTAGGTCTTCCTTGTAAGTCAAGCTGAATTTATCATACGGAATTGCAGCTGACTGCTGTATTCCTATCCTTCTTTATTTATACGTGTTCCAAGGACAATTGCCGGCCGGTGTGGCCGTGCGGTTAAAGGCGCTTCAGTCTGGAACCGCGTGACCGCTACGGCCTCAGGTTCGAATCCTGCTTCGGGCATGGATGTGTGTGATGTCCTTAGGTTAGTTAGGTTTAAGTAGTTCTAAGTTCTAGGGGACTGATGACCACAGAAGTTAAGTCCCATAGTGCTCAGAGCCATTTGAACCAAGGACAATTCATGATAGGCGCTATCATCTGAGAATCGCAACATTCATAGCCTGGTAAGTCTTTTCTCCTTTCAAGATGCCTTCAGTCCGTCGCCCCCAACCCAGTCTTCGTCTGGCGGCGATGTCTCCTGGTGGAGACCTGTATTGACTAGGGGCTGCTCTGTCTGCCCTGTGTGGCTGTGGGCCTGTCCGGCAAGATTTACTGAGGGATGGGCTCTCCGCCACTTGCCTACAACTTCCAATATGCCGTTTCCACGAACTGAGGACCTTAAAAATACCTCATGCTCTTAGCATACCAGGCTCTATCAACACTTGCTCAGGCCGTTAACTTTCTACACTCTAGCTCAAGTTGCATAACGTTGTAACAAAACCTTTATGAAAAAATGGGTGAAAGAGTAACTTGTCCTCTCTCAAGTGCTGAAAGGAATCCGTTAAACTTCGGTTACATGATAAATTAGTCAAATCTAAAGGCCGTAAATTCAACTAAATACCTAGGAATTACGATTACAAACAACTTAAATTGGAAGGAATA
Source organism: Schistocerca americana (assembly GCF_021461395.2). Taxonomy (NCBI): domain Eukaryota; kingdom Metazoa; phylum Arthropoda; class Insecta; order Orthoptera; family Acrididae; genus Schistocerca; species Schistocerca americana. Next base: position 612,928,455 of record NC_060119.1, on the reverse strand, counting down.
CATAGAAAATGTTGTGGGGAAGACTAACCAGAGACTGCTTTTTATTGGCAGGACACTTAGAAAATGTAACAGATCTACTAAGGAGACCGCCTACACTGCACTTGTCTGTCCTCTTTTAGAATACTGCTGTGCAGTGTGGGATCCTTACCAGATAGGATTGACTAAGTACATCGAAAAAATTCAAAGTAGGGCAGCACGTCTTGTATTATCGCGAAATATGGGAGAGAGTGTCACTGAAATGATACAGGATTTGGGCTGGACATAATTAAAACAAGGGCGATTTTCGTTGCGACAGATTCTTCTCATGAAATTCCAGTCACCAACTTTCTCCTCCGAATGTGAAAATATTTTGTTGACAACGACCTACATAGGGAGAAACGATCACCACGATAAAATAAGGGAAGTCAGAGCTCATACGGAAAGATACAGGTGTTCGTTCTTTCCGCGCGCTATACAAGATTGGAATAATAGAGAATTGTGAAGATGGTTCGATGAACCCTTTGCGAGGCACTTAAATGTGATTTGGAGAGTATCCCTGTAGATGTAGATGCTGATATGCACCCTTGTGTCCACTTCAAAGCTAGTTGTGTATCTTTTCCAGGTAAATATATTCTAAATAAATATTCTATACAATTTCGTAAAATACAAAAATCTTGTGTTGTATTTGTGTTTTCTTTTTACATATTGTCAATTTTTTTTGTTTTCATCTTGAAACCTTTCCTGATGTAATTACGTTATACACTCCTGGAAATGGAAAAAAGAACACATTGACACCGGTGTGTCAGACCCACCATACTTGCTCCGGACACTGCGAGAGGGCTGTACAAGCAATGATCACACGCACGGCACAGCGGACACACCAGGAACCGCGGTGTTGGCCGTCGAATGGCGCTAGCTGCGCAGCATTTGTGCACCGCCGCCGTCAGTGTCAGCCAGTTTGCCGTGGCATACGGAGCTCCATCGCAGTCTTTAACACTGGTAGCATGCCACGACAGCGTGGACGTGAACCGTATGTGCAGTTGACGGACTTTGAGCGAGGCGTATAGTGGGCATGCGGGAGGCCGGGTGGACGTACCGCCGAATTGCTCAACACGTGGGGCGTGAGGTCTCCACAGTACACCGATGTGGTCGCCAGTGGTCGGCGGAAGGTGCACGTGCCCGTCGACCTGGGACCGGACCGCAGCGACGCACGGATGCACGCCAAGACCGTAGGATCCTACGCAGTGCCGTAGGGGACCGCACCGCCACTTCCCAGCAAATTAGGGACACTGTTGCTCCTGGGGTATCGGCGAGGACCATTCGCAACCGTCTCCATGAAGCTGGGCTACGGTCCCGCACACCGTTAGGCCGTCTTCCGCTCACGCCCCAACATCGTGCAGCCCGCCTCCAGTGGAGTCGCGACAGGCGTGAATGGAGGGACGAATGGAGACGTGTCGTCTTCAGCGATGAGAGTCGCTTCTGCCTTGGTGCCAATGATGGTCGTATGCGTGTTTGGCGCCGTGCAGGTGACCGCCACAATCAGGACTGCATACGACCGAGGCACACAGGGCCAACACCTGGCATCATGATGTGGGGAGCGATCTCCTACACTGGTCGTACACCACTGGTGATCGTCGAGGGGACACTGAATAATGCACGGTACATCCAAACCGTCATCGAACCCATCGTTCTACCATTCCTAGACCGGCAAGGGAACTTGGTGTTCCAACAGGACAATGCACGTCCGCATGTATCCCGTGCCACCCAACGTGCTCTAGAAGGTGTAAGTCAACTACCCTGGCCAGCAAGATCTCCGGATCTGTCCCCCATTGAGCATGTTTGGGACTGGATGAAGCGTCGTCTCACGCGGTCTGCACGTCCAGCACGAACGCTGGTCCAACTGAGGCGCCAGGTGGAAATGGCATGGCAAGCCGTTCCACAGGACTACATCCAGCATCTCTACGATCGTCTCCATGGGAGAATAGCAGCCTGCATTGCTGCGAAAGGTGGATATACACTGTACTAGTGCCGACCTTGTGCATGCTCTGTTGCCTGTGTCTATGTGCCTGTGGTTCTGTCAGTGTGATCATGTGATGTATCTGACCCCAGGAATGTGTCAATAAAGTTTCCCCTTCCTGGGACAATGAATTCACGGTGTTCTTATTTCAATTTCCAGGAGTGTATTTCAAATTGTTTGTACATTACTGTTGTGACATATTGTAAATCTGTACAATAATGAAGAAGCGCTGAATTTTTCGTGTTACAAAAATGCTGTATCGTTCGGGATTTCAAAAAAATGACTGTCGACAAGTTTGGATGTACAGTTCTAACGTGCATTGAAAACTACACAACTTTTATTTGAATTTTTTTTTATTATCTGTATGGTTTCAACAGTATTCACTCAGAAATATTGAGCTCAATCTCTTTCAAGGGTATGTTTCATCCTTTTAACAGCTGTATGGCACATATGAAAAAATATGTGTCTCTTATTTTGCTCTACAGTACAACATACTCAAAGCCGATCAAAATCGAAGTGCATCCCTTGGAAGGGTTTACTTGTCAGTCCATCTCCACGTGTCCCACAGTTAGCAGTCAGTCGCCGTAAGCCTGTGTCGGGAATTTTCGTCCGTACTAGCTCACATTCCAGCTGCGACAGATAAGTAGGAAAATATAGCTAATAAGTGAGCTAGCGGTCTTATAAATACTTTAACGAACCTTCAAATCGCAAAAAGGGTCGTTTTGACAATAAAGACTTTAACGTTCAGGAATAGTTTCAGGAGTTGATGAAGAGCGTTTAAAAGAATTAATCCACGATTGTTAACATCAGTGTACTCGAGAAATGGAAAATGTGATGAACTGTGATCATTTCATCATTGTGCGACATTTTCATGCAGTGGGGTAGGTTAAAAAATCAGGTGTGTAGGTACCGCATGCACCGAGCCAAAATCACAAAATCAGTGGATGGCTATATACGCATCTCAACTTGCTCGTAATCAATTGGCTCGCGAACGACAGCGACCATTCGTAACCTGGACCGTTACTGGTGACGAGAAATGATGTCTGTGTGCTAACGTAAGGAAAATAAAGGAACAAGGCGGCAGATCCCCATACTTAAGACCTGCGCGCATCCACAAAAGACAACGTTATGCATCTGATGGAACAGCGACGGTGTGGTGTACTACGAACTGTTTTTCCGAGACGTAACCATTGCTGCTGACATTTGTTGTGAACAGCTGAGACGTCTTGCATACACAGTTCAAGAACAACGACCAGGAAGACTGCATGAAGTGATGCTATTCCACGATAAAGCCTGCTCACGTTCTGCTAGACTGACAAAAAAGTTGAGTTGGGAAGTTATTCCGCACACATCTTATTCACCTGATCTTGCGCCCTCAGATTTTACCTTTTCCTCTCTCTGTCGAACAACGTTCAAGGAAATTCCTTTCCGGATGAAAACACGCTCTGAAGATGGCTCGACAAGTTCCTTCCCTCAAAACCACGTGATTTCTACAGTCACGGGATCAAAAAGATACCCAGTTTTTATAAACTATTGTAAATAGTGAAGGAGAATATCTTATTGATGGCTGAAGTCTCTGTAGTCTGTACCATTCTGTTTATTAAGTTTATGGATGAGCGCTATGGACTTACGCAACAACCAAATAATAAGAAGAACACGAAAGACTTTTTAAAAAATGTAAAGAAAAGTGTCTCTTAAGTTTACGTTCAGTCACTTTCACTACATATGCCTAATCATAGTTGAATGTAGCTATAGAGTTATTTATTACAATGTAATAACAATTATTTCAGAGTAAAATCGTGAAATATTGTGAATCTCGTGCGACATTTCGGCAACAGTCCTGCCGCCATCTTCAGGTGACTGAAAGTGGCACTTGTCTTTCGAAATATCTTAACAAATTTCTCTGGACTAAGAAAGGGAGCTGTTCATAGCCGTCCAGAATCCACTACTTAAGAGATCCTTTATGAACGCCCGTATTGCGCGGAGCGCTTTACTGCTGGATGAAAGAGCGGTGCTCCATTGTTCAGGGGCGATTGCCGCTGGTCCGATATCGGGCTCCACAAGTTTGAGCCCCGGCGGCGGCTGCGTAGCTCCGGCCAGCCAGATCGCATGTGGGCCTGGCGCCGTTGCTTAGGCGGACAGCAAACAAATTATCGACAGCCTGAATATCCATAGGCATACTTAAGGCTCGAGTGATGAATTAATCTACTTTAGAGAGTACTTCGAACGGTCGTGGTTCGTTTTTAATGCCGCAAAACAGAAGTTATTGAGGTGAAAGGTTCTTGCCAGGATCTGGTGCTGCTGTTATAATTCCGCGGGCGAATGGTGTATGGCTGGTAGTAATGATAAGGGATGCATGAAAACCTGAGGACTGTTGACACCCGAACGTCGTTTCATTACATTTGTTATTCATGTTGATGCACCAAGTGCAATTCTGTAACATATCAAGAAACTTTTGGTATCCACATCAGTGTTGGTGAGTCTGATGGTTAAAGTTCCAGATGGGTACAACGTGCCGTTGTTAACTGTCAGCCGTCTGAAATGGTTACTTTGATATGTGGCCTGAATGATGGAGACAAAACAATCGTTATATCTTATAATCAATTTCACGTGAAGATTCCGATTGTTGCAGACGTTAAATGAGAAGTGGATTATGTTCGTACGATCTCTGTACTATTATAGACTAACTATTGCCCACAGCTGCGCTCGCATATCACTAGTTTTGTTTGATGAGTGATGGTGAAAAATTAAGATATTTTACGTGCAGTAAAGTCAGCTCCTTCCACATGCCCGACTGATCGGGTAAACATTTGGGCCCCCCGCCCCCGCAACTCCCAACTTACCCAACTCCCATGTGGTGCATGCGGAGGGGCATGCGCAGCTATGTATCGGGTTACTGAAGTAGCTGAACATTATACAACAAATCATGGTTTATGTTCACCCTGTCAGAAGTCTATTTCTTATTTTCTAAGGAGCCTATATCTTCCACAGTGTTCAAGCTACCTCCGCATCAAATCACATCGAAATCGATTTAATACTTTATTCGTAAAAACGTAACAGACAGTTACTTTCGCTTTTAATAATATTAGTATGGAAGTACGCACCAAATACACTGAGAGGTGTATAAACTTTCTATTCATTACGTTGAATCGTATTACGTAGATGAACCAACAAAAGCATTGTCACAAATATGACAAAGTTCTAATGTCGAAAAGTAAATAGCTTTTCAAGAGAGAGAATATTTTCCCGTAATACACATTATATTCTTCAAATCCATAAATATCTTGTACTATACACTTCCTAAGGAAGCCTGTGTTTCTTTCTCGAGTTTCAAGATATCTCTATAACAAATTTAATCGAAATCGGTTAAGTGGTTTAGTAGCGAAAAATGTAACAGGCAGAGTTACTTTCGCATATATATATATATATATATATATATATATATATATATATATATATATATATATATTTGACTCTGGGTGCGTCAGTACAGCCAGTTCAGACTTACAGGACGTCCTTCCCAAAAATTACAAAGTAAATTAAAACAGGATCTAATGGACACTAACGATAACCATTAATCAAGTAGTGAGACCACGAAGTATTTGCATTTTAGATTAACACTCTAGCTTTAAAATTCACTGGTATGAATACACAATTACAGAGGTTGAATCATCCTTGGCTAGGGTCTTCACACCGGAAACGACCTAAAACATTTATGATGTGATGAAGAGAGATAATTTACATTGCAGGTGTCTGAAATGAACGAGTACATTACGTTGGATATGTAAAATATCTATATACACTGGATGTCGCTGTTGCTGATTTTTATCCAAGCAGAGCCGCGAAAGATGAATAAAAAAACGCAGCTTTCGTCAACTTTTAGGAAATATTGCATGACATTTTGCGTGGATGATGAAACGTTAGGTCCAAGTTATAATCAAAAAGATGGACAAACGCTTGTAATGCACCAGAGATGCGAAGATCATTTTGTCGAGTAAAAATGTGGCTGCTTCCTTTTGGGATGCTCACGAAATAATTCCTTTATAATATTCGGAGAAAAGGAGAACCATTATATTACCTACTGTACTTAACTGCAAAATCGCTTGCACTAGGACCAGAATACAACTGAATTATTTGGTAAAAATTGAAATGTTGCATATTGAAAGTGGTAACAGTTGCAAGAGACTACACTGAGCAACACAGTTAAAGGACCACTTTTTGGAAACCCTGTGATTGTCCCCCATTGCGGCGCATGTCTGAAGTTTGTCTGAAAGATGCCTAAAAACTTACTCTGCAATGGAAAACAGAAGCTAAAAAAGAATAAGGTATTCACATTATTCCTGCTAATGGTGCGACTATACGTGATGAGAACCGCTTCCTTGCGAAACTGGCAACTTGTTTACCGGTATAGAAATAATGCCCGGTACTATGTTATTTGTCTGTTGTACTTGGTCGGTTAGTACAGGGACGGTTAATGCTGTTTGAGGATGACGCAGGAATTGACGTCCGGCGATGTTCCATATGTGCTCGACTGGAGACAGATGTAGGGCTCATGCAGGTCAAGAGACCATGTCTTACTCTGTTGAACATGATGGATTACAACAACAGTATGTGGGTGAGCGTTATCCTATTCGAAACACTCCCTGGAATGCTGTTCATGTCAGCATAACAGATAGAATCACCAAACGACTCTGCTGTGATTATACAGAGGATAAACACGATAGCACTCCTGCTGTCATTCGAAATCGCACTTTACACTACAGGTGTAGGTCCAATGTGTCTAGCATGCAGACAGGTTGGTTGCTGGCCCTCAACTGGCCTTGTTCTAACCAACCCACCGCCATCACTGTCACTGAGGCAGAACAAAACACAACAGACCTGCACCCTGCCTTCCACTGCGCTCCCGTTTGACACTGCTGAAGTCGCAAATGGCGGTGGTTAGGGGTCAATGGAAGGCATGTTAGAGGGGGTCTGGCTCAGAGGTGTCCCTCAAGTAATTGATTCGTAACAGTTCGTTGTGTCATTATGGGCTAACTGCTGCTCAGATTGCTACTGCAGATGCAGTACGATGGGCCAGAGCCTTACGCTAAACACGATGATCTTCCATCTCAGTAGTGTCACGTGACCGTCCAGAGCCCGTTCTTCTTGCGACCGCACATTCTCGTGACCACCATTGCCAACAATAATGAACATGACTAAATTCTTGCCAAGCTTTCCACAGCATCACAGAAGGAACATCTAGCTTCTCGTAGTCATATTACACGATCTCGTTCAAACTCACTGAATTAATCATAATGACATCTTTGTCGCCCTAAAGTCATTCTTGACTAACATAAACTCGCTACGTCCAATCTCAATTAGGCTCACGACCGTTACAGCGTGTGTGAAACCTGGTTTCGCAGGATAGAGCGGATCAGGTTATGGTTGTGGAGGGGGGTCGTAAACAGTTACTGTCAGTTGCACAAAACACAAACCTTTATTTTCCTAAGAATCACTTAATTACACATTGCCTTAAAACGACCAAAATTAAACAATATGGCTGAAGGCCTAAGTAAGAAAGCCTGAGATATTTCCTGTGCTGAAGGCCCAAAACCACACCCAAAACAAGAATGGCTGAAGGCCTGAACACAAGTTATATAAGACTGCTTCAAAGAATACACGCGGCTGAAGGCCTTACTTAAAAAAATGCGTAAATATCGGCTGAAGGCCACGTACTGGACATTGAACAACTCAGGGCTTAACACCTGGATAATAAGAATTTCAGGTAGAAGAAACTTCGAAAATTTAGTTTTTAAACAAATCAATCTTCAGATGTAAGTTGGCTGAAGGCCCTATTTTATAATTAAAACGAACTAGATTAATAGACGGCTGACGGCCTCGCACAGTACTTCAGACTAAAACGAAAATCACAATCTAAAACCAACAGATCATTGGTGCTCAGAAGTTTCCAAGGGTCACCCTGAGAAGGTAGCTCTAACGTAAGCTGAGGTGAGACAGGCAGACAAGAGTAAGGTTAAATAATCGGATGGAAACCCGATCCAGGGACGGCTGAAGGATCGACCAACAACCTAATCAATTCCCTTCCGCCCGACCAATGGCATGGCAGCGCAAAGTATCAGCCGATGACGAAAATACCAGGAGCACTACGTCTTCAAAATTGGCGTCTAAAAACAGCCAAGGCATAATAACCCCTCTAAGAAAAAAAAAAAATGAACAAACAACTAAAAGGCTGTCGAACCACAGGGCTATTACAAATGATTGAAGCGATTTCATAAATTCACTGTAGCTCCAGTCATTGACATATGGCCACGACACACTACAGATACGTAGAAAAACTCATAAAGTTTTGTTCGGCTGAAGCCGCACTTCAGGTTTCTGCCGTCAGAGCGCTCGAGAGCGCAGTGAGACAAAATGGCGACAAGAGCCGAGAGAGCGTATGTCGTGCTTGAAATGCACTCACATCAGTCAGTCATAACAGTGCAACGACACTTCAGGACGAAGTTCAACAAAGATCCACCAACTGCTAACTCCATTCGGCGATGGTATGCGCAGTTTAAAGCTTCTGGATGCCTCTGTAAGGGGAAATCAACGGGTCGGCCTGCAGTGAGCGAAGAAACGGTTGAACGCGTGCGGGCAAGTTTCACGCGTAGCCCACGGAAAATTGGCTCATGCCACAACTGGAGACCGACAGCGCCGACTTCATCTTTCAACAGGATGGTGCTCCTTCGCACTTCCATCATGATGTTCGGCATTTCTTAAACAGGAGATTGGAAAACCGATGGATCGGTCGTGGTGGAGATCATGATCAGCAATTCATGTCATGGCCTCCACGCTCTCCCAACTTAACCCCATGCGATTTCTTTCTGTGAGGTTATGTGAAAGATTCAGTGTTTAAACCTCCTCTACCAAGAAACGTGCCAGAACTGCGAGCTCGCATCAACGATGCTTTCGAACTCATTGATGGGGACATGCTGCGCCGAATGTGGGAGGAACTTGATTATCAGCTTGATGTCTGCCGAATCACTAAAGGGGCACATATCGAACATTTGTGAATGCCTAAAAAAACTTTTTGAGTTTTTGTATGTGTGTCCAAAGCATTTTGAAAATATCTCAAATAATAAAGTTATTGTAGAGCTGTGAAATCGCTTCAATCATTTGTAATAACCCTGTACATGCCGTGTCAGACAGCATCAACGTGGCGAGGAAAAACACACTGACGAAAAACTGCGCTAATGACCAGGGCAGGTAACGGGGGCGTTAACGGCCAAAAGGCAGAAAATACCGCTGGTGCACTTCACTGATAAGTAACAACCAATTTAATAGTTAGGGACCATACAGGAAGACGGCTTCAAAATTTTGCCGATTTCAACACACCATACGTTGCTGCTAGCCGGAACGGCCCAGGAAGCAACAACCGGCAATGAAAGAAGATATGTCACAGCAGTTGAGGTTTCATAACAGGTTAACTGATCACTCAACTTCAGTGTCCAGGTTCGGTGGGCAATGAACTTTACAATTCTCGCAGCTAGCGCCTCACAATCCGACCGCGCGTGCACGCCGCCGGCGGGCCCGGGGTGATCTTGCGCCGCAGAGATTTCCTCGCTGCACTGTCCCAACCGACTGACTACATCCAGCACGTAGACAGCATTAAAATAACTGCTCAGTCAAAACCACACAAGCTACACACAATTCCGTGAAACACTTCCACAAACAACTCGAACAATACTAAAACCATTCACTGAGGAACAACTAGTAGGAATCACAAACCGACAAACACAGAGAATCCGGAAGCGGTCAGCGACCAAATACACGTCGTCCCATGAGACGATCGACCGAACGACGAACCAAGGTCGTCCCCACTGCAGTCATGTGTGCCGGCAACAGTCGGGCGAATCATGGCTGTCTGGACCTCACTGCTGCTCCGTCCCCAATCATCTCCCGACATACGACGACCCGGAAATACCAGCGGTCGCTCCAAAGATAATACGACAGTGCTTTTATCAATAAGCGCTGCTGCTGCTGCCACTCACGGGCAGGCAAGCCAGCAACTTAGTGACACCAGTAAATCGAATAAGAAACGAGGCGGCAGTACGGCAAAGACAAGATGATTAGGAATAAACGTCATGAAAACCAGCCGCGCACAGCTCAGTGTGTTTGAAGCAAATCTGATTTGCATACTTATAGTGGCGCTACTAGCACCACTGTTATGCGTCTGGCGTAAAGTCTGAATAGACCTCATCTTTCAGATGCAGAATCTCACCTACCAACACTCCCTTATGTCGCAAACTCCTTCGTGGTGTTGCGATTTTTTTGCCGTTAGTGTATGAGGGGAGAAACTATACTGAAGTGACAGAGGTAGCTCGGTACCTCTTAATATCGTGTCAAGCCTCCTTTTCCCCACCATGTGCAGGTTGACTTGGTATGGACTCAGCATGTCGTTGGAATTCTCCTGTAGAAATACTGAGCGATGCTTCTTCTGTAACCACCCATAATTGCTAAAACGTTGCAGAAATTTGTGCACAGGTCGACTTCTCGATTACACCCCATAAATGTTTTATGGGTGGTCATATCACTGTCTTGAAATGTCCAAAATGTTTTACAGACCAATCTATGCGCTACAGTCTGGAACCGCGCAACTGCTACGGTCGCAGGTTCGAATCCTGGCTCGGGCATGGATGTGTGTGATGTCCTTAGGTTAGTTAGGTTTAAGTAGTTCTAAGTTCTAGGGGACTGATGACCTCAGAAGTTAAGTCCCATAGTGCTCAGAGCCATTTGAACCATTTTTTACAGACCAATCGTGGAGAATTGCGGTCCGGTGAAAAAGCGATTTGTCATTCATAGAAATTCCATCGGTGTTCGGGAACATGAAGTACACGAATGGTCTCCACGCAGCCGTACATAATCATTTATACTCAATTTTCAGTTCAGTTGGACCAGAGTATCCAGTCCAAGCCACAGCCCACACCATTATGGAGACGCCACCAGCTTGCACAGTGCCTTGTTAACAACTTGAGTGCCGCACGGAGTGGCCGTGCGGTTTGAGGCGCCATGTCACGGATTGTGCGGCCCCTCAAGCCGGAGGTTCGAGTCGTCCCTCGGGCATGGCTGTGTGTGTTGTCTTTAGCATAAGTTAGTTTAAAGTAGTGTGTAAGTCTAGGGACCGATGACCTCGGTAGTTTGGTTCCGTCGGAATTCACACACATTTGAACATTTGACAACTTGAGTTCATAGTGTCGTGGGGTCTGTGCCTTCGAACTTTACCATCGGCTCTTACCAACTGAAATCAGGGCTCGGCTGACCAGGCTACGACAAACCGATATGGTCTCTAGCTCAGCAGAGGCGCTGCAGGCGATGTGGTGCTGTTAGCAAGGGCACACGCGTCGGTCGTCTGCTGCCATAACGCATTAACGCCAAATTTCGCCGCACTCCTCTAACGGATACGTTCGGCGTACGTCTCACATTAATTTCTGCTCTCGTTTCACGCAGTATTGCTTGTCTGTTAGCACTGAAAATACTACAGAATGGCGGCTATTCTCTGCCATTAAGAGAAGGGCGTCAGCCACTGCAATGTCCGTGGTGACAGGCAATGCCTCAAATTTGCTATTCTCGCCGTACTCGTGACACTTTGGATCTCGGAATATTAAATTACCTAACGATTTCCGAAACAGAATGTCCCATGCGCCTACCCCAACTATCATTTCGCGTTCAAAGTTTGTTGATTCCCGTGGTGGGGCCACAATCACATCGGAAACCTTTTCATATGAATCATCTGAGTACAAATGACAGCTCCGCCTAAGCATTGTCCTTTTATACCTTATGTACGCGACACTACCACCATCTGTATACGTGAATATCGCTATCCCATGATTTTTGTCACCTCAGTGAAAGTATTCTGTCAGAATGAGTAAAATTAGAGAGTTCCAGTAGGGGGAACTAGGTAAGGAATAATATCCATGCAGGGTAATGTAAATAAAAGAGGTCTACTGCTAATGATATATGGATATGTGGGGAGGAACTGTGGAACTCTTTGTTTCTACTCATGACTCTACACAAGCGTCGGCAAATGACTGAGATTCAATGATAGATAGAAAATACAGGAAACAATGTCCCTTAAATGTATGTACTGCTAATAGCCATGACTAGTTTATATTCAAGTGAGATAGTATTAATTAACTACAGAAGACGACTTAGACTACAGTACATTTATTTTACAGGGATCTAAACACTTGGGATAAACTGAAAATGGCAAATATCTTCGTTCAAAAATAACAAGATAAAAGTGTAGTATTAAACTGAGTTGCAGGTAATGTATGGATAGTAAGTCGGCAAGGTACTAGAAAACACGGTATCAAAGAATGTTACTGCGACCTAATAGACTTAAACCGATGTAGCAGAAATAACTGCGAAATTATACATCCACCAGAATTGAAACGTGCACCGGGAAATTTAACGAGCAAGTCGTGGGAACTCAGCATTCACTGTAACAAACGTTGTGTCCCAAATTGCGAAAGTACTGAAATAACGAATAAAGAATCATGAATACAGCTGTGAAAGGACTCTAATTTGATCGTAAGGCACTTAAGCTTCACACGATGCCGATATAAGTGAAATCCTAACACTGCAGTTAGAATAGTCACCATTCTATCTGCCGCCTTGGATCTCGAAAGAAGATCAACTGCTCTCCATCGATCTCCGAACGAGGAAGCTGCTGCTCTCCGCCGATCTCCAGAAAAGAATTTTCTACCGCTTTCCAAAATGGAATGTTCTCTCCGTTGCTCTCCGGAACCGAAAGTTCTGTCTATCGCTCTCCGAAACATATTGTTTCCATACTCATCGTTTATCTCGCTCTGGCGTCTCACCAAAAATAATTGTGCCAAACAGATAAACCAACCAGGCTGCAGGACTTTTGCTGATTTGTTTGACGTATCGGAAGAGAGAAAATTTTCCACATAATTCCTCTCCTCTAATCTTATGGATCTGCGCCACATATTAGCGGCAAATGAGATCTCTAGTTATGGTGTTAACCTAAGACACATGAGCAACTGCTCGTTTCTCCCTCTATCATCCTGAATAATATCGACCACTGAGAAGCCATCTATTGGCTGTATAAGACCAACACAGCAGCAGGTTTGACAGTAAGTTTTCTCCTGACAAGGACGATGTAGGTAATCGCCAAAAGCTTGAGCTGAATCGACGCGGCTAGAAGCCTGAGAATGTTTCATACAGTTGTGTTGCTGCGAAAGACTCCGTTCTCACGTAACTTTCCCCTAGAGCTCCCTATAGTCCCATGGAAGTCATTCACTCATGTTTTAACAGGTGTCCTATCGTCCTGCCCGTTCTCCTAGACAGTGTTTCCCACATATTCCTTCCCAGAACCTCTTCATTCCTTACCTTATCAGTCCACCTAGTTTTCAACAATAATCTGTAGCACCACATCTCAAATGCTTCGATTCTCTTCTGCTCCGGTTTTACCACAGTCCATGTTTCACTGCCACACAATGCTGTGCTCCTAATGCACATTTTTCAGAAATTTATTCCTCAAATTAAGGCCTATGTTTGATAGCAATAGACCTCTCTTGGTTAGGAACGCCCTTTTAACCAATTCTAGTCTACGTTTGATATTCTCCTTCTTCCGTCCGTCATTGGTTATTTTGCTGCCTAGGTAGTAGAATTCCTTAACTTAATCGATTTCATGACGATCAATCCTTATGTTAAGTGTCTTGCTGTTGTCCTTTCTGCTGCTTCATTAATTTTATCTTCCTTCTATTTACTCTCAACCATATTCTGTACTCAGTAGACTATTCATTCCATTCAACAGATCATGTAATTCTTCTTCACTTTCACTCATGATAGCAATGTCATCAACGAATCGTATCACTGATATCCTTTCACCTTGAATTTTCATTCTACTCTTCAAGCTTTCTTTTATTTCTGTCATTGTTTCTTTGATGTACAGTTTGAACAGTAGGGGGAAAGACTGCGTCACTGTCTTACATTCTTTTTACTCCGAGCACAACGTTCTTGGTCTTTCAGTTTTAGTGGCTTCCTTTTGGCTCTTTTACATATCGTATATTGCCTGTCTTTCCCTACAGCTTACCCAAATTTTGCTCAGAATTTCGGACATTTTACACCACACTTCTTTGTCGAACGATTTTTCCAGGTCGACAAATCGGATGAACCTGTCTTGATTCTTCGTTAGTTTTGCTTCTATTAGCGAGCGCAACGTTAAAACTGCCTCCCTGGTCCCTTTACCTTTCATAAAGCTAAAGTGATTGTCATCTAACACACCCTCAATTTTCCTTTCTATTCTTCTACATATTATTCTTATCAGTAACTTGGATGCATGAGCTGTTAAGCTGATTGTGCTATAATTCTCGCACTTGTCAGCTCTTGCAGTTTTCGGAATTGTGTGGATGATATTTTTCCGAAAATCAGATGGTATGTCGCCTGACTCATAAAATCTGCACATCAACGTGAATAGTCGTTTCGTTGCCTCTTCCCCCAATGATTTTAGAAATTCTGATGGAATGTTATCCATCCCCTCTGCCTCATTTGATCCTAAGTCCTCCAAAGCTGTCTTCAATTCTGATTCTAATAACGGATGCTCTGTTTCTTCTTCTATCACATCAGACAAATTTTCCTCCTCACAGAGGCCTTCAATGTACTATTTCCATACATCCGCTCTCTTCTCTTTATTTAATAGTGGAATTCCCGTTGCACTCTTTACGTTACCACACTTGCTTTTAACTCCACAGAAGGTTGTCTAGGCCTTCCTGTATGCTGAATCAGTTCTTTCGACATTGTTTTTCGATTTCTTCACTTTTTATGCAGCCATTTCGTCTTAGCTTCTCTGCACTTCCTATTTATTTCACTCTTCAGCGATTTGTATTTTTGCATCTCTGAATTTCCCGAACATTTTGTACTTAATTCTTTCATTCATGAACTGATGTACGACGGTTGCCCGGAAAGTAATGCACCGCAGTTTTTTTTTTTTGTCAATGCAACGAATGCGAAACGTTACATATATATTATCTGAAGTGAGCGCGCAAAGTTTCCGTCGCTTCCAACAGATACCTAGCTGCAGGACAGTTTCATACTGGCGTGTGTAGGTGATGTACACTATAAGCAACGTGCCGTCATTGAATTTCTCACTGCAGAGAAGGAAACTGTGGGGATTATTCACAAACGCTTGTGCAAAGTCTATGGAGCCTCTGCTGTCAACAGAAGTACAGTTAGTCTCTGGGCCGGAGGGTGAGGTCATCAGAAGGCGGTTAGGCGAAGCTCCACGACTTGCAGCGGTCGGGGAGACAATCCACGGCTGTCACACCTGACCTAGCCCCCTCGGACTTCCGCTTGTTTGGGCCAATGAAGACGTGGAAGACATTTTGTGGACGATGAGGAGGTGATTCACACAGTGAATCAATGGCTCCTCCACCAGGACAAGGATTGGTACCGACAGGGCACACGCGCCCTTGTTTCACGCTGGACGAAGGTCCATACAATAAGATGGAGATTATGTGAAAAAATACGGTGTATAGATGAACCACCATTCTTTCGTGTGCGTAATTATCATTACGCTCGATAAAGAATTGCCGAAGAAAAAAAAATGCGGTGCATTACTTTGTGGGCAAGCCTCATGTTTATTCTAGTACAAATCGTTTCTTCGCAGTTACCTTGTTTGTACCTGAGTTTTTCTTTCCAACTTCTGTGTTAGCTCTTTGTAATGATGTCCATTCCTCTTCAACTGTACCAACCACTGAACTATTCTTTATTGCTATATCCATAGCCTTTGAGAACTTCAACCGTATCTCGCATTCCTTAGTACTTCCATATTTCTTTGCGCATTGTTTCTTCCCGACTAATCTCTTAAACTTTAGGCTACTCTTCATCAACATTATATTGTAATCTGAGTCCATATCTTCTCCTGGGTACGCCTTACAGTCCAATATCTGATTTCGGAATCTACATCTACATCCATACTCCGCAAGCCACCTGACGGTGTGTGGCGGAGGGTACCTTGAGTATATCGGTTCTCCCTTCTATTCCAGTCTCGTATTGTTCGTGGAAAGAAAGATTGTCGGTATGCCTCTGTGTGGGCTCTAATCTCTCTGATTTTATCCTCATGGCCTCTTCGCGCGATACACGTAGGAGGGAGCAATATACTGCTTGACTCTTCGGTGAAGGTATGTTCTCGAAACTTCAACAAAAGCCCGTACCGAGCTAATGAGCGTCTCTCCTGCAGAGTCTTCCACTGCAGTTTATCTATCATCTCCGTAACGCTTTCACGATTACTAAATGATCCTGTAACGAAGCGCGCTGCTCTCCGTTGGATCTTCTCTATCTCTTCTATCAACCCTATCTGGCACGGATCCCACACTGCTGAGCAGTATTCAAGCAGTGGGCGAACAAGCGTACTGTAACCTACTTCCTTTGTTGCATTTCCTTAGGATTCTTCCAATAAATCTGTCTGGCATCTGCTTTACCGACGATAAACTTTATATGATCATTCCATTTTAAATCACTCCTAATGCGTACTCCCAGATATTTTATGGAATTAACTGCTTCCAGTTCCTGACCAGCTATTTTGTAGCTAAATAATAAAAGGATCTTTTCTTCTATGTATTCGCAGCACATTACACTTGTCTACATTGAGATTGAATTGCCATTCCCTGCACCATGCGTCAATTCGCTGCAGATCCTCCTGCATTTCAGTACAATCTTCCATTGTTACAACCTCTCGATATACCACAGCATCATCTGCAAAAAGCCTCAGTGAACTTCCGATGTCATCCACAAGGTCATTTATGTATATTGCGAATAGCAACGGTCCTATGACACTCCCCTGCGGCACACCTGAAATCACTCTTACTTCGGAAGACTTCTCTCCATTGAGAATGACATGCTGCGTTCTGTTATCTAGGAACTCTTCAATCCAATCACACAATTGGTCTGATAGTCCATATGCTCTTACTTTGTTCATTAAGCGACTGTGGGGAACTGTGTCGAACGCCTTGCGGAAGTCAAGAAACACGGCATCTACCTGGGAACCCGTGTCTATGGCCCTCTGAGTCTCGTGGTCGAATAGCGCGAGCTGGGTTTCACACGATCGTCTTTTTCGACACCCATGCTGATTCCTACAGAGTAGATTTCTAGTCTCCAGAAAAGTCATTATACTCGAACATAATACGTGTTCCAAAATTCTACAACTGATCAACGTTAGAGATACAGGTCTATAGTTCTGCACATCTGTTCGACGTCCCTTCTTGAAAACGGGGATGACTTGTGCCCTTTGGAACAAAAAATGGTTCAAATGGCTCTGAGCACTATGGGACTTAACTACGCAGGTCATCAGTCCCCTAGAACTTAGAACTACTTAAACCTAACTAACCTAAGGACATCACACACACCCATGCCCGAGGCAGGATTCGAACCTGCGACCGTAGCGGTCACGCGGTTCCAAACTGAAGCGCTTAGAACCGCACGGCCACACCGGCCGGCCCTTTTGGAACGCTACGCTCTTCTAGAGACCTACGGAACACCGCTGGAAGAAGGGGGCAACTTCCTTCGCGTACTCTGTGTAAAATCGAACTGGTATCTCATCAGGTCCAGCGGCCTTTCCAGTCTGATCATGATGTAATCTCACTGAAATCTTCCCGTATCACCCGGCCTTTACCAAGTGTAACTCCTCCTCTTGTGATTCGCTATTACTAACTGAAATTTATTACAGAACTCAATTCGTCTCTCTCATTCGTTGCCCAAGCCCGTATTCTCCTGTAACCTTTTCTTCTAGTCCTTCCCCTACAACTGCATTCCAGGCCCCCATGACTGTTAGATTTTCATGCCCCTTTACATACTGTATTACCCTTTCAATATCCTCATACACTTTCTCTCTCTCTTCATCTTCAGCTTGCGACGTCGGCATGTATACCTGAACTATGCTGTTGATTCTGATAAGAACAACCCGGTCACTGAACTGTTCACAGTAACACACCCTCTGCCCTCCTTCCTATTCGTAACGAATCCTACACCTGTTATACCATTTTCTGCTGCTGTTGATATTACCCGATACTCATCTGACCAGAAATCCTTGTCTTCCTTCCACTTCACTTCACTGACCCCTACTATATCTAGATTGAGCCTTTGCCTTTCCCTTTTCAGATTTTCTAGTTTCCCTACCACGTTCAAGCTTCTGACATTCCACGCCCCGACTCGTAGAACGTTATGGTTGAAATGGCTCTGAGCACTATGCGACTTAACTGCTGTGGTCATCAGTCGCCTAGAACTTAGAACTAATTAAACCTAACTAACCTAAGGACATCACACACATCAATGCCCGAGGCAGGATTCGAACCTGCAGCCGTAGCGGTCGCTCGGCTCCAGACTGTAGCGCCTAGAACCGCACGGCTACTCCGGCCGGCGTAGAACGTTATCCTTTCGTTAATTATTCAATCTTTTTCTCGTGGTAACCTCCCCCTTGGCAGTCCCCTCCCGGAGATCCGAATGGGGGACTATTCCGGAATCTTTTGCCAATGGAGAGATCATCATGACACTTCTTCAATTACAGGCCACATGTCCTGTGGATACACGTTACGTATCTTTAATGCAGTGGTTTCCATTGCCTTCTGCATCCTCATGTCGTTGATCATTGCTGATTCTTCCGCCTTTAGGGACAGTTTCCCACCCCAAGGACACCTGAACCTCTGTCCGCTCCCCTCGCCCTCTTTGACAAGGGCGTTTGCAGAATGAGGCTGACTTCTTATGACGGAAGCCTTCGACCTCCAATGCTGATTATTAATCAAAATTTAAGCGGTGGTGAGTTTGGAACACAAGACTGAGGACGGTTAGATTACTAATCAAAGAGGCTACCCACTTTTTTCCTTCTTTTTTACCTTTTGAAAGGCACCTTCCCGGCTCCCAAAGGGAGGGGTGGGGGCAAAGTGGCCACCATGTCCCATTCCCTCCCTCCAGGAACGTGAAGCAGAGGTACAATGAACATAGTTTATTTATTTATGCTTCTTTTCGTTCTTTTTTATTTTTATTTTTATTTATGGATTTTTGTCATTAATACCACCGAGAATATCAGGAAACCGGCGTCACGTGGGAAGGAGGGCGCAGCAAGTCATACTAATTGGGACTATCAACGTATAGTTTTTCCGAAAGAACATTCCGATTACCAGTGAATATATCGGTTCTAAGTGTGGAGGAGGCGGGGGTCAATTCTCCATGACAGGATAATCGCAGCTCTGGTGCGGGTTAAGGAAGACACTGCAAATGAAATTGGAGAAAAATTTTCTGTATTTTTTGTTGCGGGCACCTGCACAATGGCGTTCACTAAAGACCTGCCAAAACACAAGGATACTTTTCTCGCCATCAGCAAGCAAGTAGTGTGCTGCGTGTCTACAAACCACCTTACAGAGTTCGTCTTCGCTTGAAGGAAGTATCCCGCGTCCGGAAACAGTAGCAGTTGCGTATGTATCTGATGATGAGTCGCACGGGTAATGAGGGACAATATCTGACGCACCAATAACCAGACACCTCTCGCTGAACTGCAATCCAGGCGGTGCTCGTCTGTATCCGTAACATCACAGGCGACATAACGGGGTGTCTGCGAGGTGTGTCCTGTGAAGCCGTGACCGGCATACTTGCTTCCCATTGACAGTAAGGAACCATGCAGGCTGGACGTCAGTGTCAAGATAAGGAGCGCATACCCATCTCCAAACGGCACTCCAGTCGACGTGGGGAAGCTTCCCCTCAACCACACTCGGTGACCTGTGCTGCTGAAGGAAGTCATAGATCTCCTTCGTGGATGTCAATTGCGTCGCCAGTATCAGAGCACGGAAGTAGTTCAGTTCAAGGAAAACGTGGCGGGAGTTACAGAACGGCGGGATTTCCGAAAGTTGGATAGGTGCTGTGGGAGAGTGTGGCACAAGGGCCTCCAGCAGTAGGCTAGTAAGGCACATAGGACTACGGGGCCCCAACGTCATGTGAGGGCCAATGAAACGGGCTACCGCCCTGTCAGGCACTTGATACCGACCTGAACCACTCATGCATCGGGGAAGGGTGAGGGTTTCGCACCTTATCTTGATCAGCAAGCCGTGGCAAACAAACGAAGTCAATGCCGCTAGCATGCGGCGAGCCATGGATGGCGGAATAGCAGTGTCCGTGCCACGTGAAGGATACGTGACGCCAAATATACATTTACGTAGGCCCCTACTGTGTGCGTTGCAGAAGATCGAGTGCTCGTAAACGGTGTTTTAAGAGCCCAACTCGTAGTTGGGAAAGTAGACATCGGCAGTTGAGGGCAATTGTCCGCCGCAGATCAAATGCGAAACCGAGTCCTAAGCATCAGAGAGTATCAGCTACACGCAAAGGAGCAGCACAGTCAGCAGGAAGTCCAACGCCTATAGCCATGGCGCTCCATTTGCGGACGTTAAGGCAGCTACCAGATGCTTTGCCGTAGGTGGTAACCCGTGCCACTGACTCCCTGACCTTAGCACCGCTGCGAGGAACGATGACGAGATCGTCTGCATACCCAGAGCAGCTGGTTACATGGTCACCGAGAGACATCCCAGAGAGGCGTTGACGGAGGCCACGTAGCAACGGTTCCATGATGAATACGTACAACAGTGCACAGAGCGGGCAGCCTTGACGCACTGATCGACGTATCGAAGTGGGGGGGAGTAAGCCGGCCATTGTAGAGTGCACGAGACGTAGCTCCACGAAGGGGACACATTACGACGCCGACGGTAGTACCATATTGCAGAGCATCCCTTCCGGGAAGTCAACATGGCTGAAATCAAGAGCAGCCAAAAGACCAGGCATACAACGAGCGTGAGCAAGAGTGATTACTTCCCGATAGGGGCAGAAGGCAGTGCGGATGTTGTTGCTACCTACCAAAGAAGTTCGATCTGGGGAAACCACCTGCCGAGCCGTCCTTTTAAGTCGCGCAGCCAACAGCCGGGGCCGCGCGGGGTAGCAGCGCGGTCTAGGGCACCTTATCACGGCCCGCGCGGCTCCCTCCGTCGGAGGTGCGAGTCGTCCCTCGGGCATAGGTATGTGTGTTGTACTTAGCGTAAGTTAATTTACGTTAAACTAAATTGTGAGTAAGCTTAGGGACCGATGACCTCAGCAATTCGGTCCCGTAAGATTTTACCACATAGCAGACGGGTAAAGATCTTTGTATCGCCTTCGAGAAACGCTAAGGGGCGGGTCCGCAGCTCTTGGTCTGGTGACTAGCGTTGTTACCACTGGATCGATTCCCGGCCGGATTCTCTGCCTGGGGACTGGGTGTTTGTGTTGTCCTCATCATTTCATCATCATCATCATCATCATCATCATCATCATCATCATCTTCATCATTTGTGAGAGTTGCTAGACTGGATTGTGTACAAATTGGACTGTGTACGGTCGCTGATGACCGCGCTGTTGAGGGCCCCACAAACCAAACATTATCATCATCATCATCATCATCATCAAGGGGCGGTAATCGCATGTCCGTGAGGTATCAAGAGGCTTGTGGGTGGGAATGTGGACACCATCGAGGAAACCACCTGGGATCGGCACGAAAGGTGACATAAGGTCCTTGCAAATTGCCGTCAACACTGGTGCCAGAAGGGGACGAAATGTCCGATAAATCTCCAGTGGGACGCTGTCAGGGCCAGGCAACCTGCTCGTACAACCCGCCTAGGTAGCGTCATGGACTTCGTCCTCCGTGACGTTAGCAATCAGATCCATCGTCGCATCCAAGGGAACCGAGCCAAAGGAGAGTCTGGAACGCGCCGTAATGTTGTCAAGACAGTGGCGTTGTTCAGAGTACAGCGTAACATAATGTGCATGGAGGGCAGCCCCGAGATCCCGGTGGGTATCAAAGCAGTGCCTATCATCAGTCGTAAGAGCATGAATCAAATTCGCCCGACGGCGGCATCGTTCCGCTGTGACGTGATACATAGATGGACGCTCTTGTACTAATACATCGCATGTGCGCGCCCTGACGATAGCTCCTTCAATGTGGCGGTGAGAGAGGCATGTGAGCTGTCTCTTGACACGATTCGCCATAGCCTGGCGCTCTGGCGAATATGGCATCATAGAACATTTCCGGAGAATGGTGAAACAGAATTCCTGAGACCGTCGTATGTGAAATGAGTAAGTGGGTCAAAATCATTTATTCAATCTCTCAGCGACCACACCGGCACCGAAACGGAAGATAAAAGAGAGAAGGTCGAAATACTGAATTCGGTCTTCCGAAGTTGTTTCACAGTGGAAGCCTGTAACACTGTCCCTCCTTTCCATCGTCGTACGAACGTCGAAATGGCAGGTATTGAGATAACCGACCGCGGAATTGAAAAACAGCTACAAACGCTTAATAGTGGAAACGCATCAAGGCCAGATGAGATACTTATAACATTCTGTAAAGATTATGGGAGAGAACTTGCTCCCCTTCCACCAGTAATTTAAAGTAGATCGTTGACCAACGAAAGGTACCGAACGACTGGAAAAAAGCGCAGGTCATTCCCGTTTCTAAGAAAGGCCGTAAGACAGATCCACACAACTATAGAACCATATCGTTGACGTCAATGTGTTGTAAAATTATGGAATATGTTTTATGCTCAAGAAATATGGCGTTTTTAAAAAAATGAACATCTCCTCTATTAAAATCGGATTCCGCAAACAGAGATCCTGCGAAATTCCGCTCGCTCTGTTCCTCCTTGAGATCCACAGCGCAGCGGACAACGGCGCTCAGGCTGACGCCGTGTTCCTTGATTTCAGTAAGGCATTTGACACCCTCCCGCATTGCCGTCTAATGAAAAAAACACGAACTTTCGAAGTATCGGAACAGACTTGTGATTGGAATGAAGATTTACTTTCAGACAGAACTCAGCACGTCGCCCTTAACGGAACTAAATCGACAGATGTGGAGGAAATATCCAGAGTACCACACGAAAGCGTGATAGAACCGTTGCTGTTCACAATATAAGTAAATCATCTAGTAGAAAGCGTCGGATGCTCTTTAAGGTTATTCGCAGATGATGCAGTTGTCTATACCAAAGTAGCAACGCCAGAAGATAGTAAGAATTTGCAGAACGACCTGCAGAGAATTGATAAATGATGCAGGCTCTGGCAGTTGGCACTGAACGTAATAAGTAATATTGAGCATGCATAGGAAAAGAAATCCACTACTGTGCAGCTACCTTGGCGATGGATGTGTGTGATGTCCTTAGGCTAGTTAGGTTTAAGCAGTTCTAAGTTCTAGGGGACTGATGACCATAGATGTTATAGATGTTAAGTCCCATAGTGCTCAGAGCCAATTGAACCATTTTTGTACAGCTACACTATTGACGAAAAACAGCTGGACACAGAGTCTGCCGTAAAATATCTAGGCGTAACTATCCAGAGTGACCTTAAGTTGAATAATCACATAAAAGGGATAGCGGGAAAAGCAGAATCACATTCATCGGAAGAATCTTTATGAAACGTAGTTCATGCACGAAAGAAGTGGCTTATAAGGCGCTTGTTCGTCCGAGTCTTGAGTATTGTTCATTTGTCAGAGATCCCTATCAAGTAGGGCTGATAGAGAAGATAGAGAAGATCCAACGAATAGCGGCGCGTTTCGTCACGGGATCGTTTAGCTGGCGAGAGAGCGTTACGGAGATGCTAAGCGAACTCCACTGGCAGACGTTACAAGAGAGGCGTTGTGCATCACGGAGAGATTTACTATTGAAATTTCGGGACAGCGCTTTTCAGAAGGAATCGGACAACATACTACACTCCTGGAAATTGAAATAAGAACACCGTGAATTCATTATCCCAGGAAGGGGAAACTTTATTGACACATTCCTGGGGTCAGATACATCACATGATCACACTGACAGAACCACAGGCACATAGACACAGGCAACAGAGCATGCACAATGTCGGCACTAGTACAGTGTATATCCACCTTTCGCAGCAATGCAGGCTGCTATTCTCCCATGGAGACGATCGTAGAGATGCTGGATGTAGTCCTGTGGAACGGCTTGCCATGCCATTTCCACCTGGTGCCTCAGTTGGACCAGCGTTCGTGCTGGACGTGCAGACCGCGTGAGACGACGCTTCATCCAGTCCCAAACATGCTCAATGGGGGACAGATCCGGAGATCTTGCTGGCCAGGGTAGTTGACTTACACCTTCTAGAGCACGTTGGGTGGCACGGGATACATGCGGACGTGCATTGTCCTGTTGGAACAGCAAGTTCCCTTGCCGGTCTAGGAATGGTAGAACGATGGGTTCGATGACGGTTAGGATGTACCGTGCACTATTCAGTGTCCCCTCGACGATCACCAGTGGTGTACGGCCAGTGTAGGAGATCGCTCCCCACACCATGATGCCGGGTGTTGGCCCTGTGTGCCTCGGTCGTATGCAGTCCTGATTGTGGCGCTCACCTGCACGGCGCCAAACACGCATACGACCATCATTGGCACCAAGGCAGAAGCGACTCTCATCGCTGAAGACGACACGTCTCCATTCGTCCCTCCATTCACGCCTGTCGCGACACCACTGGAGGCGGGCTGCACGATGTTGGGGCGTGAGCGGAAGACGGCCTAACGGTGTGCGGGACCGTAGCCCAGCTTCATGGAGACGGTTGTGAATGGTCCTCGCCGATACCGCAGGAGCAACAGTGTCCCTAATTTGCTGGGAAGTGGCGGTGCGGTCCCCTACGGCACTGCGTAGGATCCTACGGTCTTGGCGTGCATCCGTGCGTCGCTGCGGTCCGGTCCCAGGTCGACGGGCACGTGCAGCTTCCGCCGACCACTGGCGACAACATCGATGTACTGTGGAGACCTCACGCCCCACGTGTTGAGCAATTCGGCGGTACGTCCACCTGGCTTCCCGCATGCCCACTATACGCCCTCGCTCAAAGTCCGTCAACTGCACATACGATTCACGTCCACGCTGTCGCGGCATGCTACCAGTGTTAAAGACTGCGATGGAGCTCCGTATGCCACGGCAAACTGGCTGACACTGACGGCGGCGGTGCACAAATGCTGCGCAGCTAGCGCCATTCGACGGCCAACACCGCGGTTCCTGGTGTGTCCGCTGTGCCGTGCGTGTGATCATTGCTTGTACAGCCCTCTCGCAGTGTCCGGAGCAAGTATGGTGGGTCTGACACACCGGTGTCAATGTGTTCTTTTTTCCATTTCCAGGAGTGTACTTCACCCCGCATACATCTCGCATATTAACCACGGGGATAAATTTCGAAAAACTAGAGGCAATACAGAGGCTCACCGACAATCATTCTTCCAACGCACTATTCGCGAGTGGAACAGGGTTGGAGGGGTCAGATAGTTGTATCGAAAGTACCCTACGCTACACAGCATTATGTGGCTTACGGAGTATGATGTAGATGTCGTCGCCAAGCCGCAACCTCCCTTCTGTAACCAATCAAGTCCTTGTGGAGAGCAGGCTTTGCACAGAGCACCCGCCATTACAGGGCAGACTGATAGGCGTCACGGCGTCGAAGACAAGCTGCCCACGTGGTCTCGATGAGACGCCGGCAGTTGGGTGAAGTAAGTTGGATCGTGTTCAGTTTCCATGGTCCATGGTCGCGTCACACACTTTGGCGGCAGAGATTGATGGCGCAGATATATTCTTCATGGTCAGAGAACGCAGAGGGTCAGACTTCAGCGGTCTGCACCCTACTGACAATATCGCGGAAGATATAAACACGATCGAGTCGGCTGGAAGAATGGCTAGAGAAATGCGTAAACCCCGGACGGTCGCCATGAACATGCTCCCAAAAATGCACCAGGCTGAGGTGCTGGAGAATTGTCGCTAGCGTTGCGCACGGAGAATAACGTGGTACTTGGTCATTGGGTGACTGGGTGCAGTTGAAATAGACTCCCATGATCAGTTCATCCTGCCGACCCAGGAAGAGAGGCGTGACTGTCTCAGTGAAGGTGGATCGTTCACGGCGGCGACCCGAACCAGATGGCGCATAGACACTGATGATCCTGGCGCCACTAACGTGAGAGCCATATCTCTGGCATCAGGGAGATAGGCAACAGCATCAGCGAGGATACCATCACGTAAAAGGATTGCCACCTCACTACCAGTAGGTGAAGCATGAGAGACATGTTCTGTAAAACCATGGGGAGCACAGAAAGTTGCAACATTCACCTCTTGTAGGAGAGCTACATCAACCTCCGCGGTATACGAAGTAAAGCCAGTTTGTGGCGTACGCGAATAATGTTGACATTGAGCGCGACTATGCGATAAGTCTGGAAAGCTGCCATTGCCAAGAGGACAGGCGATTCAGACGCGGCCGAAGCACAGGGAACCCCTTTTAGGGCCCCACGGAAGGGCACATCACTGTGACGGGGAAGGCGCCGACCCCAGCAAGGGGGTCATCGTTCTGCAGATTGTCCATCCTCAGCGTCGACGTCGTCTGCCCAGGAGATAGACGTGTCACCGGACCGGTTCAGTGGACATCATAGGTGCGCCCACAGGTGGCATCAGACACAGAAAGGGATGCAGTCGCATCAGAAGCAGGCAGGGGAAGGTCGGTGTCCGAAGGTGGACGCTGACTGGAGCTGGAGGCAGGGAAGGACGTCGCGCCGTCAGGTGTAAGGGCGTCAGAGGACAGCGCATCATCAGTAGCGGGGTCATTATCCTGGGCAGACTTCCGATGGACGCAGTCATGAGAAGGTGTAGGGCGTTTTCTCTTCCGTTTCATCGGCGACCGTTGCTTCCTAACTACCTGTTCCGTGTCGGATAGCGGGCGGCTATCGTCCGACATGTGGCCAGATAGCGGACAGGCGGTGATAGGTACAGCTTCATCATTAACAACTGTGGGGTCGGGACAGATAGCTTGTGCCTGCTGACGCTCGTCGTTCATTAGTATTGCCTCTGGCAAACGTGTATCGCGTCGTTGAGAGGAGCCGGCACCGGTACCGACCGATTCAGAGGGGGCGTAGCAGGCAGCACCGCCGCAGACGTGTAAGATATCGGTACTTCAGTGGGCGCCGCATGTGGAGCGGCGTCTCCGATCGGCGTCTGAACCGGTCTACGTCGAAGACATTCAGAACGGACGTGGCCTTCCTGGCCGCAATCTGAACAGGTCTGCAGCTGGCCGTCGTAAATGACGACAGCCCTGCAGCCGGCAATAAGCAAGTAGGAAGGCAAGTGTTTCCGTAGTTCAATTTTTATCTGACGGCCACCAATGAGGACACGGTACAGTTCAAACGTTGTCGTAATATTTAAAAGCGGCCACCACAGCGTCCGCCGGTACTTGACACGGGAGTACGAAAACGCTCAACGTTCGGAGGCCAAAACCAGTGTGATCAACCAGGACAACCCCTATATGTCCGCCAGAGTATCGGAACTTGAGAGCGTTAAGGTGTTGCCGCACAACTTCGGCGCACAGCTCGTCATTCGCCAGCTTTATGTACACACTAGTACCGGCGTTCGAAAAATGTATTCCGAGAACGTCCTGTGGCGGGAGACGCATTTCGTCCCGTATAAAACGTTCTACTTCGTACGGTTTCGATAGTTCGTGATCTAACGGAAAAGTTAGTTTAATTGTGGCTTCACGGTAAGAAGACGCCATGATGGTCAATGAAGTCGGACTCTGGGACAAGCCGCTACGCGGAAATAAACAAACGCGCGTTTGCTCGCAAGCAGCACAATAGGCGAGACGCAAGCAAGGCGTGAGCGCCTCACCACGGCCAAAGGCCGACTGCCCCTAGACCACGTGTTAACAACTTACATGATACGAACTGGATACTAATGCGCGCAGTTTATATAACTGCCATCTCTTTTTATCTACAGTTCTCTCATATCTTGACTGAGAGCAGGTCGATTTGTCGATGGCAGATCGATTTGTCGATGGCAGCTCATCAAAGCAATACATTGGCCGAACAAACATGAAACGGCATGCACGATCATCAACTGGTCGGACAATAATCTGGACGAAGGAGCCATCTCGGCCCTTGATAGAATATCGCTCCTACGCCACGCACTGTACCTGTCGTGGAGTTCATTAGTGGAGTGGAACAGGCAGTACGGCATCTCTCAATAGACGACTCCGATGACGTAAGACACCACCCAGTAGCATTGTAGCCTCAGCCACGCAGCCCAAATCTAACATCTGCAGAGCAGAGAGAGAAGAGCTCCGTGCGTTGCGGAAAGATGAAGGTTTTGTGGTGCTTCCGGTTGACAAGGCAAATGCCACGGTTGTTCTTAATAGTATTGAATATCACAGCAAAATGTTATCGCTGCTGGAAGATATCACGTAAAAATGTCTAAAACGACACCAAACTCTGTCATAGAGCACAAAATAGTTGGAGCCCTTGAAGAATTCTGTTCTTATAGAGGATGTCATCAAAAATCTTGAGAATACGAGCTCCTAAACCTCCTACCTAAAGTCCACAAGGAAGGTACTTCATAGAGCCCATATGTTAGCGCTATTGGTTCTGCTGCCTACAGGCTGGCCGCTAGTTGGCCGATGTGAATATCACACGAATAACTCTCGGAGGTTCATCGAGAAAACAGGTTAGAGTTGGTCCAGACGATATTTTAGCCAGCCTGGATGTAGTTTCACCATTTCCAAAAATTCCTGTGGAGGACATATGGAAACTGTTGGCAGAGTATTTTTTTCCCTGAAACGATAAAGTTGTTCCGACATGTTATAATGACCGCCTACTTCTTGTATGGCAGTAGATTTTATGAAATGACAGAGAGAATGGCTGTAGGTTCTCCGTTGTCTCCAGAAATGGGCAGCTTTTTTATGGAACATTTTGAGGAAAGTGCTTGAAAACTGGCACCCCTTCACCCATCTTCAGTTTATCGTTATGTTGACAGTACGTTTCCAGTCTGGTTACACAGCATAGAAGATCCTGAGCACTTCCATGAACATATGAACATATGAGCAGTATTAACCAGAACATGCAGTTCAGGGTAGAACACAGAACGACGGTAGGCTCCAGTTTTTAGATGTTTTTGTACAACGAAAGTCGGGTGGACGTATCTGCCACTCAATGTATGGCAAGCCGACACACACTGCTTTATATCTTAGCGCCTAGTGGTTTCACCATCCAGTCCAGAAGAGAGCAGCTTCAAATACACAGGTACACAGAGTAAAAAATGTTTCTGGCGAGTACCATTTAGTTTCCGAAATTAGTCACCTGAAGTACGTGTTCCAAAAGAACGGCTATGCATCACTTGATACAAAGTCAGCGTTCCCCAAGATAAGGGAACGTGAAAATGTTGCACATTCACGTTTTCAACCATCGATTGGATTCCTTCTTTTCTGCTGCACTACATCCAGCAAAATAGGCAGAGTCCTGGGAAGACGAGATATAAGATCTGTTTTCCGACCTCATAATAAGATTAAAGAGATGTTACGCCCTATTAAGTACAGTCTCGAACTCAGGATCCCAGGGATTCACAACAACCCTTGCGAGTGCGGAAGCAATTACGTCGGTCAATCCGTCATCACTATTTCCGACTGTTGTGCAGAACATCAAAGGCATATTAAAAATAGAGAACTGGTGAAATCTGTTACCTCACAAACAAACATAAAATACTGTTTGACGAAACAAAAGTTTTGTCACAGCCTCCTACATACTGTGACCATGTGATTAAAGAGGCTGTAGAAATGAGCATGTGTGGGAAAATTTTCAACCGTGACAGCAGATATGATCTAAGCGGTGCATGGAAGCGAGTTCGCGATACAGAGAGGAGCCGTAGATATTCGTAGCAATGTTTACCCTAAGGCCGGAGCGGTGGCGCCACCAGCGACAGCATGACGTAACTACCGACAGATTAGAAGCTGTCTTTGGTTTATATAGGGCCACCACAGCAGCCGTTTTGAGAGTCAGTTTCCACCTGACAAAGACGATGGAGGTAACCGTCACATGCTCGAGACTTTGCCCTGAATTGACGCGGCGAGGAGCCCGAGAATATTTTATACATCCTGAATTTTGTTCGGAAGCATCTCAACCGTCCACACGGTTTTGGTAAAGTCATTTGACATATCACAGCTGGATATGTTCATCGTCAGCGATTGTCCGCGATCGCCACTTATACAAAACTGTCCAGATCAGTCTTCAGATCTGGAGACTCAACTTGGAAAGTTTTGTTAAAATACCTTCGGCATTGGTACGTCTGCCGAGGTTGTGACTTCCTTCTTGAACAGCAGACTGTCAACTATCTGCTGGCGCCAGTATGTGCCCGGGGATTCCTAAGCAATCATTACCTTCTCAGCTGTCTTTGCTGTGCTGGAGCCATCGTGTCTGGAAGAGGCGTATCTACACCGTTAATCAGTGAAGTGTCCTCCCCGGTGCATATCGCCGAGAACGGAACATAATGAATCCCTACCGGGCTTGTAAAGCGACCGTCGTGGGCGGCGGCTCTGCTGTATACATTACTAGAGGTCTCTACTGTCTACGAGGCATAACGGGCCTCCTTAGCAGAAGAGGCACGCGACTCGTGTGTGAAACGCGGTCGTCCGAACATTACCTCATACGAACGAAAAACTATTATTCCAATAAGGTCTGACTTGCTCGTTCCTTGACCTGTCAAGAGGAGTGTCCATTTATCTATTAAAAGGAGTTAATTATGAGGGTGACTGCAATTCTTTCTGCTATTTTCACACTGTACTTACTGGTGGAAA
The DNA here is from genome assembly GCF_021461395.2 of Schistocerca americana. Lineage (NCBI taxonomy): Eukaryota > Metazoa > Arthropoda > Insecta > Orthoptera > Acrididae > Schistocerca > Schistocerca americana. Next base: position 612,897,812 of record NC_060119.1, on the reverse strand, counting down.
CCAGTCTTAACCGACTTTAAATCACACCAGGCGAATGTCACGCTCGAAGTGCAAATAGCGAGATACACGCCAGCATCTACCCATGGTTTTTCATTAACCTACCTCTTCGGCGTCTCTTATCAGGCGGAATTTTCACATTACTTGGGTTAGGGTGGAAATGAGGAATGCAGATCCCCGTTATCATTAAGAATCAGTGGTATACTTCTGAGAGGATGATTATATTAGCAAACCTTTCGTAAATGGCAAAATCCAATGTAGAGTTTAAGAAAGTAAAAAGATAAGCGAGAGCTCTGACAGATCTCTCTCAATTTACTGCAGGTAAATTGCAATTAATATTGCTTGCGTTTCAAGTTGTGTTGTGCCGTCTGAATTAGCATAACCCAGTTACTGCGAAAACTGTTGTGTGATTTTTCGTCGATATCAACTGTTGCTAAGTCATTCAACTTCCTGTAATAATAGAATTGATGTCGACCTACGAAACTGATCGGAACTCGCACGATATGTCAGTGCATAGGCCGAGAGACGTCTTGCAACGTCCGCACAGTACCGATATCTCCCCGTAAGAGAGACAACGAAGAAACAGATAGGAAAAAAGCAGGCAACATGTCTGACTGCAGTGCAGAAGACGATTCTTCAATTCCCGGCACTGGTTGGTAATTTTCCTTGATGAGAGGAGTGGAACGGGCTGCAGTCAGTCTCGTGCGGCCATCTGAGCAGCTACCTGAGTTGGAAGTAGCGGCTGACCACAGCCGGCAGAGGGGTGTGCTGATGTGCTGACGCGATGTCGCTGCCTACCGCATCCAAATGACGCTGTGAGGCAATCGATCACACAGCAGCCATTCGTCATAGGATGGTATTCTGTGCCTGGTCAGGGAGCTCAGTTTCCTTTATTAGAAAATTTGGTACAAGAAGTAGAAGGTGCAAAATGTACAGCAAAAATAAATTTAAGACAAAGGAAGCTTTTAGCTGGCGGTGCAAATCAATTTAGTAACGAAATCTTTAACCGACCTCCGTTATCGAATTTTGTTGTGTATTAAAGGCCTTCAGTCGCGATCATACCGCTAAATCTATCACACACAGAGATGAAATACGAATAAACGGATTCACATTCATTCCGCTACTGTTACGACTGTATCTATGACAGTCGACTCCCTGTGAAAATGCTAGGCCTAGTTTTTGTATGTTAGTAATTGAAGTAATCCACAGCAACGTATCACTTTGATGTGTACTGTGATACCTTTAAAATGTCTGCGTACTAATTCTGTAAAAGCAGAAAATCGATTGTCCTATTTAATAGCACATCACCAGGACAATCGAGGCATTTTTCAGGAGTTAATCCTCTGATGTGTTCTGCTAGCAGTCGTCAAGCATGTAACAGTCTTCACAATAGCCAGTCTCACAGTTGTAGTACATCTTCGTTTGCACAAAGCGTATCCACAGTCTGGAGTCTTTAGTTTGTAACTGCTGAACTCATTCGCAGTGACTGCACTAGGCAGTTCTGGGGCAGAGATGTTAGTTGACCGCAACCTCAGCTAATACCGTAACCTGTGCAGAGGCGTTTACAGCAGAGCCTAGAGCGCTGCGCTGCCCTGGTGCTCCGCCTCTTAATGGTCACTGCCGCGCCGTTCTATTACTCTGATACCTACACAACGCGGGAGAGCTCACGGCAGCCCACAACATACACGCCCTACGTTAGCCACAAATGGAAGCGTCATATCTCTGGAGAGGGACAGAGATTTCATCATCCTGCTTCCACATCTGGTAGGACCTAACAGCTTCCTGCTTATGTTGTAATCCGTAATATTTGTGAGTGGCAGGTACACACCAGTACATGTGTAAGTCGTCAACTTAACACGCAGACACATGCACCAACTTCCATTTTACATATTTCTGAAGGACAGCAGTGTGTCAGCTATTAACTAAAAGCCGATCCAATCCTATATTTCCAACCAGTACTTTAGCAAGCTTCCTTGGTTGTAAGTTGAATCCCGTGATTGAAAATTTCCTTCAACTTATTCTCAGTTGGAATCTCCATTGTGCTGTTCCCATCTACACGGAGACTGACTGAAAAAAATTAAAAATTAATAAAAACAGTCTCGATCGCGTTTTCAGATTTTGTATTTGTTGGCAATAGGTTTCGGCCCTTTCCTAGGACGATCTTTAGAGGAAATGGGTGAAACCGGTTGCCAACAAATAAAAATTCTGAAAACGCGCTCGAAACTATTATTATTGTAAAATTTTGTACCGATCGCTCTGCTCCAGTAAAGAATGCTTTCTATAATTTTGAAAAAAAAACTTTTGTAAGGAGCAGAGTTTATAAAATAGCTTGCCGTGGCTACTAAGGTTGGAAGTGAAGGCGTGAGAGGGGAAAGTATTTGCGAGTAAGGTGCGGTCAGCTTGTCTCAAGAAATAATCTGTCTAGTGGAATCATAAATTGCCATATCCTTGAATTTGTCTCCGCATTTGCACAGTCTCACACACAAATAAGGCGAAGTCCTATACAAACAGATGCACTGGAGTCCAAAATTAAACCAACAAACGGAAATTTTGAAAGGCTGCGTTTATTTTGCCTCAAAACATTAAAACAGGTAAAACCCGTAAAGTAGAAACAATGTAAAGAATACAGAACGTAAACAGCTACAATATGCGCAAGGTAACCGAAAATGTTCTTCGTTTTTTATTCCAGCCTAACCGATTTGTACAGAAATTCCATCAACTGGTTCATGTGCTCAGTATGGGGTATAGCCATGTCTGGCAGCAATAAAGGCCTGATAAAGACGAGGCATGCTGTGAATGATGTTATCATTAACATGTTGGGCCAATGGCGCCCATTCTTCCTGCACAGCTCCTCGCAAGTGTTGGAGAATGATTGGTGAATACTGAGGTGACTCAACCCGTCTCCCTAGTGCATGCCAGACATGTTCTATGAAATTCAAACGGAGAGAGCGAGCAGGCCGCGCCATGCGTGCAATTTCTTCCATATCTAAGAAAACACCAGTGCTGTATGAAGTCGAGCACTATCGACCATCACTACGAAGTCTGGGCCCACAGCACCTCTCAACAACCGCACTTGAGGACCAAAGAGCTCGTCACGATAGCTCACAGCAGTTAAACTTTGCCAGTCACCCGTACAGCTTCATACCATTGGGAATCCTCCTCGATACCGGTCTCTTTCCGCAATGTTAGGGCCCCGAAACCGTGTTCCACTTTCCCTCCAGATGCGAATTCGTGGAGAGTCACTTTCCAGACCAAATTGGGATTCATCTGTGAAAAGAATATAGGCCCGACTTTCGACAATCCGGGTGGCATGTTGATGACTACTCCAGACGTTGCCGTCTGTGAAGACGCGTCAGTGGTACACATACAGCAGTCTCCGACAGTAAAGGTCACTCTGTCATCTGTACACCGTTTGCCTCGATCAACACGTCCAGTTGATGCTGCGAGGTCAGATGCCAGTTGCGGCACCGTCGTGCTCTTGCAGCCACATAACGGTCCTCCCTTTCTGATATCCCCCTTGCTCTGCTCTGCCCTGGTCTTTTGGGTAGAGTTTCGATCTCTATAAACTGTCGACACACCCGATAAGCAACAGAACGATTCACATTAAGCCATCGGGGCACATCAGTTTGCAACCTGTTTCCATTCTTCCTATGCCCTCCAACGCTGAGAGTCTGGTAGCCATCGTGTCTGTGACACACTGCCCTGTATGTGTCACTGTACTCATCGACTGTGGATGTGGGACTACCCGGCAAACACTGCCCCTTTTGATAGCTGGCCTGACGTCACCGTTGGCGCGGTTGTCCGTTGACCGGAATACCATCATCCGTGCAGGACACGATTATACGGACATCTGTTGAGAATTTGTATGATTATATCATGAATTAGATATAGGACGGGGAAATAGCGGTTTGTTGCTTTAATTTTGGACACCAATGCCACGTCGTTACACCAATTCAGAGCCACGTCGTTTTAATGCTGACGGCGGTAACCTTGGAAATTATGTGGCGAAGGAAAAAAAAAAGATTTTAAAGGGACCATGTTTGAGTCGAAAGGACTTTGCGCAGACGATATCGTTATTAGGGAAACCAGAGCTCACTTCGTAAATGAAAGCCTTCCGGTATGTTCTGGGGAATTCATGTTGTAACGTTAATTTCTGACAGGTTGAGAACAAACGCAATTAGGGCATCTATAATAAGAAAACAAAACGTTATAGTATTTTTAAGCTGTGCGTGATAATTTGTTAGAGATTGTCACTCTCTCCATTACTTCCGTAGAAACAATAAAAATAGTTCCATTACATACGCACGCACACGCAAACACGCACTCACGCACGCACACACACACGCAATTAGAGTGGAATGTCTTAGGGATACAACAGACAAATTGTTTCAGATTGTGGCCATTGGTGATGTCGGTTTCCAATCTGACGGCATAGTTCATGGCAGGAATGACTGCCTGAGAATACGACTGCGACGTCCACACTAGAAGCAAACAACGAAAGATAAATAAATTTAATGAAAATCTGTAGCTGCGACTTTTTTTAAAAAAAAGTCATTACTCCTTGGTACTCAGGCGTTAAAAGTATATACAGAAAGAAACCTATAATGAAATCAGTCGATTCATTAATAATGAGAAAAAATTGTTCGAAAACCAAGTTTTTCCTAGTCGCTAAAGACCAACACTTTCTACAAGTCTCTTAGCTGTCTTTAACACTAAAAAAGAGGACCGTACGAACTTCATCCCATCTAACAGATTCATACTGACATGGTGTAGGTATCACGACTAAGATTCAGCGTATGTAAACAAGAAGACGTAACTCTCAAACTTTTTCGAGAAGATCGAGTTTGAAAATTTTAGCCGTGCCTATAAACATTGTGTAGCCGCAAATATTGAATCAATTCACAGTTGAGGGAATAAGCGCGTGGTTTTCCACGTAAAACAACACATTTATTACTACTGTACAAATTATCGGTGCGTAATGATCAATTTATTATTAACCTAATGTTTATCCTGAAAGAAGGAAAAAAATACTTTTTTCGTAATATGATTGGAAATACCAAAAGGATGCATAAGAATTTTAGTCAAATCAGTATACTTATTTCCTTTATTACGTATTATTGTATGTACATGCAACCTCCGGAGCACTGTACGAATCGGGATGATACTGATTCTGAAAACATGCAAACAGTAATTATTGCGACTACAGCACGTGTGATGATGTTGAATTTCTACACATTCATAGTTTTTCAGTGTGTCTTTTAAAAAACAAACTTGGTTTACACTGATAAACGCTTCTCGGTCCTCGCACAATTTAGCGGCGTACCACACATGTCCAAGCACATCACCGAAATTTGGTACAAACAACAGATGGTTTATGATTGACTGAATTTTTAAGTAGTCTTCTGTAGAAGTGCACGCAATTTTGTAGTCTTATTATAAGGTTCTTCGCTAGCCTGTAAAAATAAAGGCCGTTAAACTGCACCAGCAGAGTACATTTGGGAGGGATACTTCACGTTGGCAGAATAACGTGGAAATGAAAAAAAAAATCGTTAGCCAGATTCGACCCATGAAGCTCGTGCTTATTGAACTAGCTGACTCCTCGCTCCGTTGCGGGCTCCGAGAATACACTGATGGAAAAAATTGCAACACAAAAAGAAAAAAAATTAATGCAGACCAGCAAAATTTCGAGAATACATTTGTCTAGGAAACATATTTGATTAACATAGCAACATCATAGGTTAATGTATGTGTGGGATATACCATTTCAAATGCGACATGCTGGTAAGCATTGTAACTGCCAGAGTGTTGAATGCAAGCATGCAAACGTACAGCCATTGTGCTGTACCGGTGCCGGATGTCAGTTACTGGAGTGGAGTTGCATGCATGGTGCATGTGATCGGTCAATACGGCACGATTAACGCTGTTAGTTGATGACGCTGGAGTTGCCGCCCGGTTATGTCCCGTATGTGCTCGACCGGAGACAGATCTGTTGATCGAGCAGGCCAAGACAACCATGTTAACACTCTGCGGAGCGTGTTGGGTTACAATAGCGACATATGGGCGAGCGTTAACCTGTTGCATAACACCCCCTGGAATGCTGCTCTTGAATGGCAGGCGAATCACTAGACTGGCGTACAGTTTTACGGCCAGGGAGATTGTGATAGCCACGAGAATTCTCGTGCTGTCATGCGAAATCGCGCCCTAGACGGAAACGCAAGAGACCTCCACCTTGGCCTCCAATGAGCTCTTCCCGGACATCCCTGAACTCGCAAATGGCAGTCGTTTGGGGTCAGTGGGATGCACGCCACAGGGCGTCTGGCTCGAAGCTGTTCTTGAAATAACAGATTTGTTTAAGTTTGTTGTGTCTCTGTGGTACCAACAGCTGCTCAAATTGCTGCTGCAGATGCAATACGATGGGCCAGAGCCATATGCCGAACACGATGATCTCCTCTCTCGGTAGTAGCACTTACCCGTCCGGGGTCCGGAGCCCGGTCTTCTTGAGACCGCTGCCCGCTATCACGCACAATGGGTACATTCCTGCCAAGTCGTTCTGAAACATCCAACTCCTCGCAGTCCTATTACACGACTTCTTTCAGACTCAGTGAAGTTTGATTCTGGCAGTTTTGTCGCTATCAATGCATTCTTGACCAACTTCAACTCACCACATCCAATCTACACCCCTGCAGTGTCGGGACGTAGAATGGACCTGCGGTCCTTCCTTGGTTGTTGTAAGAGGCGACTAATAAGTCCTTTTTTTATTGGGTCAAGTTTTTTACCTTTGTCTTCTGACTGTTCTTCGGACTTTTCAAGGTTTTTGCGCTTTTCACTTTTATATTACACTTTTTCCCCTTACATTTTTGGGTTCCCTCTTTGGGTTTGACCTCTACTTTCCAAATTTTAGATGGCCGTTTGGGGAACGACACTTTAATGTGGTACATTACCTTCCCACTGTGCGCTGTTACCTTTTGCATCTACCGATCAAATGGATCTACCTCTGCACCCGAAATCCAGTGCGGTAGTCAGACCGTCGTGGTGGGATTGTCATGTACCGTTTCGGTGTAGCCCCCTGACAATGCAGGGATCGCACTGCCAATGCCTGAGCTGTGACTTCCCCGTGTCAGCCAAGCAGTAGGTGTCTGTCCACTTTGGGGTACCGGGACTCTGGACAGAAGCTACTGTGTCAGGTGGCCTTTGCCTTGGCGGGTTGGCGTCCATGGGGAGAGCCTTCGATTGGAGTAAGTGGCATCGTGGCGAATGATCCACAGTGAGACGTGTAAAGTGGCTATTTTTTGATGATGTTATTGGATGTGTTAATATTTGTAAAGGCAAATGATACATCTGAAGAACTATGGTCAGAGAAGCAGTTGTTAGGCAACAGTGTCTGTGTCTGCGATGGCAGCACTATGATGTCGTAGAACCTTTGACAGTCAGTAGTGGGTAGCTGCAGTGTCCAGCAGGCGAGTTTGGTTGAGTGTACAGTGTCATGCAAGGACGCACTTTTCGATCTATATGAGTTGAAGATTTATTACGAGGAGGAATGATGACTCAGAACAGTGGTTGGATAACCCACGGACTTAAAAAAGGTTGAAATGAAGAACGAGCTTATTTTTATTTTTGTAGACTTAAATTGTTGGTCAACTTCACCCTCGTCACAGTCGAGTTTTTGATAATTAATCTATTGATTGATCTTCTGAGTTAATTTACTGTACAGTGGAAGTTATTAGATTAGATGACTTTTCATACAAGTCTACAATTGTTTCTTTTCTTTTTGATAAGTTCCTTACTAACTGAAATTTCAGAACTTAAAGGTTGAGTCATGTGTTTCATTGGCGTTCTTTGTCAAGATTATGAACCCAATTTCCCGGAATCAACTGTAGTTAGCTTTAAGCATTATTTTGGCGCTCTATGTCGAGATTATGAACCCAATTTGACGGAATCAACTGTAGTTAGCTTTTAGCATTTTTTTTTTTTTTTTTAGCTGTTGCAGAGCCTTGCACTGTTTCTGTTTCTGCCAGTTCTTCATTTTGCAGGTGAGATTCACAATAAGTGATTGTTTCGTTTCCTTAGCGCAGTGTAGGTCCTGTCAGTTTATTTTACGAGGGCCATATGTCAGTGCAGAAATTTTCGTGGGTTTCAGGTTACACTCTTATGCAGGTCGACATTACTGACTTTTTATATAGAGTTACGTTTTTTTACAAATATTTCGCAATAACTAAATCTTCTAAGCTTGAGATTATTGGTTCGCTTATTTATTTGCTTATGAATGAGATCGGGTTTCACACACAAAGAGTTCTTTTCAGTTTCATGTGAGTGATATGGCTTTGAGCTCAGTAGCACATTTAGGTTGTTAGTTCACATTTCTAGGTTTGTATTTACGATAACACACACACACACACACACACACACACACACACACACACACACACACACACACACACACAAGTAAAGGCTGCTTACTTACAAATGGATCAAACTTAATGATGGCCGTGCCAACACGGCTGTCTCATCAGTTAGAAACAGTGATTTTAATGGAGAAGCTTACAATATTACGATATTTCCTTTATTGACCATGCCTAAAACAGAGAGCCAGGCAAGGAGAAATGGAAGTGGACAGTTGTCAGAGTTCTTCGTTTCTTCCAGCACTGACGGCGGCTCTTTTTCTCCAACGATGCCAATGCTTTTCGTAGAAAATATTGTAAAACGGATTGAGGATGTTGCGGAAATAGAGAAGAGGAGAAATGGACATTTACTGATCAAAAAATTACACATCAGCGAATCACTGGGTCTTCAGGCCTGCGTCAAGTTAGGAGATACACCAGTCACAATTGCTGCTCACAACAAGTTCACTAGAAACTTCCTGGCAGATTAAAGAAACTTCCTGGCAGATTAAAACTGTATGCCGGACCGAGACTCGAACTCGGGACCTTTGTCTTTCACGGGCAAGTGCTCTGCCATCTGAGCTACCCAGGCACGACTCACGCTCCTTCCTCACAGCTATACTTCTTGATATCAGCGCACAGTACGCTGCAGAGTGAAAATCTCATTATGGCCAAGTTCAGTAGGATTCAAGGTGTTATCTTCGACCGGGGCATAACGCTACAAACTGATGAAGAGCTGCATACTAATCTGGAAGGAAATGGGGTGGAGGAAAAGGGGGCGGCGGGTGAAGCCCAGACTGTACAGGAGTTCGTGGTGCAGGCGTTGCCGGAAGTAACAAGGGGCTTGGTGGTAGGGAGAGACAGTATGAACTATACATCATTTTGATGCAGATAAAGAACCGACTAAACCGAAAATCGACTTTTTCTTTCGACACATTATCTCACTCCTTTATTTTTCTCTTAAAAATCTCGAGTGCCTCCAAATTATTCAACTGCATACCTTTCGGTGCGTGATGCAAAACCTTAAGTGCATTGCCTGTAGTACCAACCCGCTGACCCACATTTTTTTAAAATGCTGTCCAAATGCGATCCTATTAGAACGATCTACAAGTTCTTTAAAACGGGTGACAAAACTTTTACCCGCTTATCAAATATAAAATCTGCACTGCAACTGCAACTTCCATACGCTGGATGAATTATATTTACCACCCCTCTGACCCCCTCCCAGTTCTCCGAGTCTGTGTATCAACTTATACCTTAGTTACCCCCTCTGGCGGAATCCTACCCTAAATCTTTTTGGGAAGGAGCGGGCCAACTTTTCGGAGGTTGGGCCCCTGTATTGCAACACTGTATCATCTGTCAATGGTGGTTTCATCTGTCTACGGCTTCAGAATGTTAAACGCTTCATTAACTTCGTCCTCATTTAGAGACAAACTCAGCAGTCGTGCTACGTGCTACATGGTACCAAAGTAGGCTACCTTGTTTTTTTGTGGGATCATTGGAATCATTGCATATTATGGCATCAGACTGCGTTGGATTCCGAAAAATTGAGAAGCCAAGGCTCTCGTCAGTTCTTGTAATAAGCAAACCCAGAAAACTCAATTTCCTATCCACGTATAGTTCCAACGTATACTTAAGCTTCGGATGCGGTTCAATAAATACATTAAAAATGGACACAACCTTGTCGTAAGTGCCCTTCAAAATCATGAAAACATCATCAATATATCTTTTACAAAAACTATCTTATCAGAGAGATCCTGATTCAGTTTAAAAAATTCTACCCTCCAAATTATTAATAAAAATGCCAGCCAATAAGCCTGTCTTTGTTGTTCCCTTGAAGCCGGAGGACATATTCTCAGTGTAGCAAAGCAACGTAAAACACTTAGTAAAGGCAAGGCCTCCGTCCAGATTGTATACCAGTCAGGTTCTTTTCAGAGCATGCTGATACAATAGCTCCATTTTTAGGAATTATACACAACCGCTTGCTCACAGAAAGATCCGTAACTAAAGACTGGAAAACTGCTCAGGTCACACCAATACCCAAAAAGGGAAATAGGAGTAATCCGCTGAATTACAGGCCCATGTCACTAACGACATAGGAGACAATCTGAGTAGTCCTCTTAGATTGTTTGCAGATGATGCTGTCTTTTTCCGTCTTGTGAAGTCATCAGATGACTAAAACGAATTGCAAAACGATTTAGATAAGATATCTGTTTGGTACGAAAAATGGGAATTAATCCTGAATAAAGGAAAGTGAAGTTATTCACATGAGTACTAAAAGACATCCGCAAAATTTTGATTGCGCGATAAGTAACACAAATCTGAAGGCTGGAAATTCAACTAAATGCTTAAGGATTACAATTACGAATAACCTACATTGGAACGATCATATAGATAAAGTTGTGGGTAGAGCAAACCAAAGACTGCGATTCACTGGCAGAACACTTAGAAGATGCTACAGGTCTACTAAAGAGACTGCTTACACCAAGCTTGTCTGCCCTGTTCTGGAGTATTGCTGTGCGGTGTGGTATTCGCAACAGATGGGACTGACGGATGACATCGGAAAAGTATAATGAAGGGCGGCTCGTTTTGTATTATCGCGAAATAGGGGAGATAGTGCCACAGACATGATACGTGAATTGGAGTGGCAATTATTAAAACAAAGACGTTTTTCGTTGCGGAGGGATCTTCTCACGAAATTTCAATCACCAGTTTTCTCCTTCGATTGCAAGAAAATTCTGTTGGAACCCACCTACATAGGGAGAAATGATCATCACGATAAAATAAGAGAGATCAGGGCTCGCCCAGAAAAATATAAGTGCTCGTTTTTCCAGCGCGCCGTTCGAGAGTGGAACGGTAGAGAGACAGCTTGGAGGTGGTTTATTGAACCCTCTGCCAGGCAGTTTATTGTGATTAGCAGAGTAATCACGCAGACGTAGATTCCAGAGCACCTATCAAGCTTTCAGGTCCACCACAGATCACCCGGTTCGTTTGGAATCCGCAGTGCGAAAAGCATTTGTGCATCGCCAACTCTGATTGCTGTGTTCTTTGACCTACAGAAGGCATACCCTACCACCTGGCGACATCACATCCTATCTACATTGCATGAGTGGGGTTTTCGGAGCAGTTTACCCATTTTATCCAGAGTTTCCTATACTTCAGAAATCAATATGTACACGAAACTGGAGTCCCTCAGGGATCAGTTCTGAGCGTAATGCTATTCGCTATCGCCTTCAATGATACCGTAAATGCAATGGGCCCCACAGTCTCTCCGTCACTGTATGTGGATGATCTTTGCCTGTACTATGCCTCTGTATCACTGCGCACTGCTGAACGCCATCTTCAGGTGTTGTCTGCAGGGCCCATGACTGGACCCTGACTGTGTTATCGTGCAAAATCTCGATTTACGCATTTTTGTCGATTCCGGACTGTGAATCCGCACCCAGAAATTTATCTTGGTCACTAGTTACTTGAAATCATCGAAAATTTCCAATTCTTAGGTATTTTATTTGATCACAAGCTACCTTGGATGCCTCATGCCCGACGGCTCTTGCATGAAGAAGCCGAATGCTCTTCGTTTTCTTAGTGACTCCATGTGGGGCGCGGACCGCACAGTTCTGAGATTTCACAAAGCGGTGATTTTATCCAATTTGGACTATGGTTGTATTGTCTATGGGTCGGCATCACTTTTCGTAGCGAACATGGTGCCCCTGTTTACCAGACTGGTGTGCGGTTGGCAACGACGGCCTTCCGCACGAGCCCTGTTGACTTTGTCCTGGCGGAAGTCGGTGTCCCAACATAGCTGGTTATATGACAGCAGCTTCTGGCAAGTTACACAGTCACAATCTCTCAGATGCCTACTCACCCATGTCACTCAACTCTGTTTGAAAACTAGCAGTTTTGACTGTTTGTGCATCACCAAAAATTGGGAAGACTAGCTGTGGACTCGATATTCTACTGAAGGACCTCCAACAGCCTCCTTTAGTGTTTCTAGAGCGCCCTCTCGACAGCCCCCGTGGGCTAGACTGCGTCCTGTGATACGGATGGACCTCTTTTGTCACCCCAAGAAGGATGCTGATCGCATCCTACACCGACACTTGTTTCTTTCAATCCTCCACGATTACTTTAATGCGTGTGCATCTACACAGATGGATCGAAAGTCAACAAAAGACAGGTTACGCTTTTGCACGTGCAAGGCGGCAGGAGAAGCACTCTCTGCCGAGTGCCTGTAGTGTGTACACAGCAGAGTTGGTTTCCATCTCCCAGACTTTGCGGTACGTCACATCCCAGGCAATGATGAACTTTCTGATCTGTAGCGATTCCATAAGTTGCCTAAAAGGCGTAACCCTGTGCTATCCCAAAAATCTTTTGGTCGCCAACATCCAGGACCTACTGGCTGACCTCTACAGCTCTGAAAAGACCGTGACCTTCATCTGGACACCGAGCCACATAGGTATTCCAGGAAATGAGCTTGCCGACCGTATACGCAACTGCAGGAGGTCAACTTGACATGTGGATACCGGGCTCAGACTTAAGATTACAACTGGCGACGCGATATTTTGAGGCTCTGGGAATTGAAATGGCAGGCTACTACTACCCAAAACAAGTTGAGAGCGATTAAAGGATCCTCTAAGATGTGGCATACATCTTTCAGGCCTCTCAGAAAGATATTGTATTGTGCCGATTACGCATCGGCCACACGAGACTGTCACACGAGTTCCTTCTGGGTCAGGAAGATCCCCCTCACGGCAGCTACGGTAGGCTACTGACGATAGCACGTGTTCTTGTTGAGTGCTTTCTGCTGGCCGATCTGCCTCACTACCACAGATGCTCGTGAGTGACGTGACAGCCACTACCAAGGTATTTCATTACCTGAGGGAGAGCGGATTTCACTCTAATCTATAATACTCTTCCACTTACAGGGTTAGGGGTAGTTGTGGAGGCGACAGCATCCTGTTGTGGCGGTTACCCACTCAGCGACCGCACGTTAGTTTCTTCCCCTCTCACCATGTTGTGTCCTTAACCCCTTGTGTAAGATAATGGCTGTGCTACCTCTCTTATCTTTTACCTATCGTGTTACAACTACTGTCGCGCTCTTTTAAGCTCTTGGACTTCCTTATATAGTTTGAGTAGCCAAATCCCCAGTTTATCCGCTTCTTACCTTTTCACATGTTTCTGTCACAGTAAGGAGGATTGATGAACCAATAGTTTACGCCTTAGACACACAATCATCATGATCACGTCCAGTTTAAAAGGTGACTAATGCCCACTAGCGTCAGCTTGTATTTAAAGCAAAGCTAATTTGTATTCTTATAGTGGTGCTACTAGCGCCACTGGCGCGAAATTTGAATAGACATCTTTCAGATGTAGAAACAAGCCTATCAACTTTCGTGTATGCCGCACAACTCCTGCGTGGTGCTGCGATTTTTTTTCCGTATTTGTATGTGTGACCACACGAAGTGTATAAGCACACATAAAATTTCAAACTCTATCTCCTCTATAACGGTTGAGAGTTGCGGTTTCGTGTTTAGGAACATATAATCGTGCACTACTCATTCTGTCAATCTGAGTCAAATCGCGTAGAGGTAGTTAGTACGGTCCCCTCGTTAGCAAATAATCTGCTCATGTAATATCCATTTGAAATACCTACACCTGGCTGCTCAATTCAACTTTCACTGGAGAGGTTCTCTTGTAGATAGCGTAAATTGTTTGCTTGCGAGCGAATGTTCTCTTGAATTCAAAATTATCTAGTCTCTGGTACAGATCACTTTGTTCATATATCACAGTGTTTCTACTAATATATACCAACATTCTTCATATAATTATGTGCGTTTCATCGCTCGAAAGGTACTGATGTCTCGCTTAAAAGAGCAGCAAGTGTCATTACACTTCTAAATGTTTCATAAACAACATTGTTGTACATGAGTTCAACATTCTGGTCTCTTTTCTGCAAATATTTTCAGAGTATTTATTCTTTGAGAACAGTAAGGTCCTGCAGCATTTTTCTTGTTTATTTTTTTAACTGTTATATTCATGAACATATTATTGGTGGAAATCATGACGTCACTGTTTGACGCTTTTCTCTACGTCCAATATCATGGACACAATCGGCAACTATCTCTCATGGAAAAATCATGTAATTACTTGTTTAGTATGGAAAAGGAGGGTGGGGAATTTTGTAAGTTAATAGAGGGTTCGTGTTGGGAAGGGTAAGCGGATCTGAAAGGCTAGTTATAGTTCGTGATGTTCTAGGATCTGTGGGGCTTGATTTCTGCAATTTTGGAAAAGTGGAAATCCATGCTACATTTTCATAACAGAGAAAGTGTCGGCACAGGGGCTTACAGGTTTAGAGCGTTATTGTAGGGTGCAGTCCCCATGTTTGTGGCAGCTAGGGGATAGGTTAAGAATCACTGGCCCTATCTCTCCAGGGGAAACTGTTCGAATTTCGCAAAATAATGCACGTAGGAAAAAGTTAGCATAGCCTACCCAAAGGAGTGCAACTGATGTTCATACGGTAGTAATATTACACGTAATTGGTTTTCTAAAAGCAGTATGATATAGTAAAGCAATAAAATCTCACGCGATCTTCTCTAAACATGATAAAACATCCCGAATGGAAACAATTTACTTGCAATATGATGGTTTGAGTGAGCAGCAGTCCCCGAGAGTTTGCTGGTGACACAGTAGCGCAAGGAATAATGTCGTCGTTTTGTGGGTATAGTAGGATACAGGATGATTTACGCAGAATTTCTGTTTGGTATGATGAGTGACAGATTGCGCTAACGTGAGAAAAATATAAGTCAGTGCAAAGGACTGGGAGAAACAATCCTGTGATGAGCGTATGCAGTGTTAGTGGCGTGATGCTTGATGGTCACCTCAAGGAGATATCTGGGCGTAATGTTGCAAAGGTTATATGATGTGGAAGGTGCGCATAAAATCGGTACTACGGAAGGCGAATGATCATCCTCGGTTTATTGGGCGAATTCTGGAGAAGTGTAGTTCATCTATAAGCAGAGCGCAAATAGAATATTAGTGCGACCCATTCTCGAGTACTGCTAAAGTGTTTGGAATCCACACCATGTCGATTTGTTTGCCAAAAATATGAAAAATACAGTTTTAAAATTTTTACATATTTAATACTGTTATAGTAAGCAACGAATACAAGAAGAAACTTACAAAATGTAAAGAATCAATTTTTCTAAGGAGGTGGTTTCACTTTGGAATATAAATGTAAATAATGAAAAATTACTCTTTATTATCGTAGTAAGCATGAATATCAGATGAAATTAGCAAAATATAAGCAATCGGTTGTTTGAAGGAAATTTTTTTACTTTAGAAACACTGGGGCACACAATTTTCAACGACCCGTCATACCATGTGATAAATATGAAAGCAAATTCGCATTTTTCCTAGACAAAATCCCAGATCTTGAAATTTGCATCAACTCTTAAAGCATAAAACAAATTTTTGTCCTAAATAATAAGCAACACTAAGAGTAAAATTTGATAAATTTTGTATCGCAACTACGTAGTCTCCCAGTGGTTCCATTTTGGTCATATTCATAAAACCAGTAGCATAAAATCAATTTACAGTAACTTAGATAATCTTACTCTCACTGACAGTGATCTCCTCAGTACAGCACCAGTAAAAAAATAGTTCTAGTCAGTCTCCTACAGTCACGTAACACGATCTCCGAGCCGAAAGTTGCTTTGAACGTGCATGGGGGCTTAATTAAATATGATTGAAAATACTTTTAGTTTTTTAATAGCTGTATGTCCGATTACGCTGTTTCGTAAACGGTTGGCCCTGACTAGTACTATTACGCAATCTGACTGCATAGAATAACAACAAAGAATGAAATGAAAATTTTCGTTAACACAATTAATTAATTAAGTCCCCAGCAACTATGAAACCTACGAAATCAAAGAACAAATGTAATTGCTCTGTGTGTGGGAGTGTGACTCAACGTACACATCTGGCACGGTTCTTCTTCAACAAGACAAGAAATTTCAAATACCATTTATACTGACGTGATAAAAGAAAATTACAAATACTATAATTGCGTAAGGAAAGCAGAATTAAACTCTAATACAAGAACACACGCCAGGTGCTTTGTTGACTGAACCTGTAATGAGGCATTGTTTAGGACACTGAAATAAAAAGAAACGGAGTTAGTTACCTCATTTATATTGATGAAAATCACTCTAATCCTTACATTATATCTCACACCGACACTCTACTATCACATCTCAACCAGAACTCTCCAATATCACATCTCGGCAAGCACTGCCTACTAGCACATCTCAACAAACACTCTCTGCTACAACATCTCAGCACAGACTACCCCGAGTCCTCGACAGGCACTTACACTACGAGCTCTCGACAAGCACTGTGGAGGCGGCTTAATAATACTCTTTGGCGCAATCTCTGGCGCAGTGGCTCAGTGTAGCCACCTTTCAAACGCTGTAACTGACAGCTACAATGCACTACATTCGTGGAAGTAACTCACTGTACCATTAGAAGTCTCTGTTTTGTAATAGCGTCGGTGGTTTCAAATGGTTCAAATGGCTCTAAGCACTATGGGACTTAATATCTGATGTCATCAGTCCCCTGGACTTAGAACTACTTAAAACTACTTAAACCTAACTAACGTAAGGACATCACACAGATTCATGCCCGAGGCAGGATTCGAACCTGCGACCGCAGCAGCAGTGCGGTTCCGTACTGAAGGGCCTAGAACCGCTCGGTCACATCGGCCGGAGTCGGTGGTTTCATGTGAAAGGCACTGATACTTCAAAACAAGTTAATAAAAAGGTGGTTTCAGGCAGAAACCACTGGGCCTCGAAGCGCTGAAGGCAGGCATCGAAGCAGCTGCGAGGCGCGCTGCTATAGGCCCATTAGTTGTCGGTATGTTCAATCAACACGCTAGTATTACGGAAATGTTCAGTGAAATTAAGTGCGAATTTCTGGAGGGGAGGCAATTTTGTTTTTGCGAAACATTATGGGGAAAATTTAGGGAGTGGGTATTTGAAGCTGACTGCCGAACTGATCTAGTGCCGCCAACACACATTTCGTCTGAAGATAGTGAACGAAAGAGAAATTACAGCACGTAAGGGGGTACGCACACAGTCGTTTTCCCTCGCTCCATTTGCGAGTGAAACAGGAAGGGAAATGACTGGCACTGCCGCGCGGGATTAGCCGAGCGGTCTAGGGCGCTGCCGTCATGGAATGTACGGCTGGTCCCGGCGGAGGTTAGAGTCCTCCCTCCGGCATGGGTGTGTGTGTTTGTCCTCAGGATAATTTTGGTTAAGTAGTGTGTAAGTTTAGGGACTGATGACTTTAGCAGTTAAGGCCCTTAAGATTTCACATACATTTGAACATTTTTTTTTTTTACTAGCACTGGTACAAAGTAACCTCTGCCATTGACCGTGTATTGGCCTACGGAGTATGTATGCCATTGACCGTGTATTGGCCTACGGAGTATGTATGCAGACGTTTCAAAGTTTGCATCAGGACTTTGGCTACGGAGGCGCGTATCAAATGAAAACTGTCAGCAATTTAGTCGGTCAAATTCTCCGACTGCTAAATGTCGTTCTCATCAGTGTACAAGTGAGGCGGATGCAACTACTGCTTGTGGAGGTCAGTGGTTTAAGTGGCGAATGTGTAACAGCAGACTACGTTGACAGGAGCCGTCTAGCTAGCTCGTTACGTCCGCGTGTTTATGTGAAGCGACTGGGTGAGGTAGCAGCAGCGAGACGCAGTCGAGTCCATTAAGTTTTGTGGCAGCGAGTCGAGTGTCCAAGGAGCTAATCTGCGTGGCGCGCGGGGAGCAGACCAGGACAGCAGGGTCTGCGCGCCGGAGCGCAGGAAATGCGGCCTGGCCGCGTGTGCCGGGCGGCGAGCGCCCTGCTCGCCCCTTATCGGACGCCGCTGGCCGCCAGCGTTTGTTGGCCGGCGTTGGCTGCGCGGCGCGACGCGAGGCAGTGCGACGGAGGCGCCGTGCCGGCAGATGTCCCCAACACCCGGCGACCCACTGCCCTATGAGGAACGGTGTGCATATTATTCTACTGTGTAAACAAAAATACATGTTGGTTATTAGTCAAGCTACAACTGTTTACGTGGAATAGTTCAACGTCCAAACGGTCCTCACCTAAGGAAACAGGCAGGGTCATCGACTTACCAGCACTGCCAGTAGGAGGCACAGAACGGTAAGAGCACTCACTTTTTCTCGTAGTACATTCTTGTAGTATATGCACTCAACTACTGGGATATTCCTCGTAGTACATTCTTGTAGTATATGCACTCAGCTACTGGGATATTCCTCGACGTGTACGAGGGCGTGCTGAAAAGTAATGCCTCCGAATTTTTTATGCAAAAACTGTGTTAAAGCTTGTTAAATACAACAAACTACATTAACATTCTACATCTTTGTTCTTCATCTATACAAGTTGACATTGCTACGAGTATTTCCTAATTCTGTAGTCAGTTGTCCACAGAGTAGTCGAAAAATTAGAGCTTGTGCATGAATCTCTACCCATCCGTTACTTAAGTCCTCCGGTTTGTATGCTGGCATGTGAATCCACAAAGGACGTATAACTGAGGTTAAAACAGTGGATCCCTGGTACATCGGTTGCAACGAGGGATGCACTACTGTAACATGCTTTAACCTATTCAAATCTTAGTTATGTATCCTCCGTGGGCTGAAATTTTAATATGCAACTCAAGCTGGGACATATGTCTGAAACCGGGTAGTGATTTTCGTTTTAGGAATAAATAATATTTACAATTGTAACGGCTATTAACATTGACAATGACTAACAGTTGTGGATGTCCATTGAAGTGAAAAGTGTATATAAATTGAAGTGCAACCTGCTCGTGTCCGTCTGCGTGTGCAGGCTAATCTCAGGCAATGCTGTAGGGATTTTGATCCGGAGATACACTGCTTCATGAGGAAGGTTTTTGTATGCAGTTTAGCCGGCCGAAGTGGCCGAGTGGATCTAGGCGCTTCAGTCTGGAGCCGCGCGACCGCTACGGTCGCAGGTTCGAATCCTGCCTCGGGCATGGATGTGTGTGATGCCTTTAGGTTAGTTAGGTTTAAGTAGTTCAAAGTTCTAGGGGACTGATGACCTCATAAGTTAAGTCCCATAGTGCTCAGAGCCATTTTTGAACTTCGTGTGAGTAAGAGCTAGCTATGTTTTACAAGAACGACGTTTTCAATCCGTCTTGACCTTGACAGTAGACCATTCTTTCCGAGGTAATTCTAATGTTCGAACACTGTATATGTTCCAAAATCCTGTTGCTATCGACGTTAATCATGCGAGCCTGTAATTTCGTGGATTACACCCATTGCCTTTCTTGAATATTGGTGTGATCTCTGCAACTTTCCAGTCTTATGGTACGGATCTTTCGTCGAGTGAGCGGTTGTTATGACCGTTAAGTATGGAGCTACTGCATCAGTACGCCCTGAAAAGAACTTAATTTGTATACAATCTGGACAAGATTATTTTCTTTTATTAAGTGATTTAAGGATATCTACTACTAAGTTAAGTTTGCAGCCGTTCTTGATCCGAATTCTGGAATATTTACTTCGTCTTCTTTGGTGAAGAAATTTCTGAAGGCTGTGTTCAGAAACTGTGCTTTAGCTGCACTGTAATCGATAGTACACTCCTGGAAATTGAAATAAGAACACCGTGAATTCATTGTCCCAGGAAGGGGAAACTTTATTGACACATTCCTGGGGTCAGATACATCACATGATCACACTGACAGAACCACAGGCACATAGACACAGGCAACAGATCATGCACAATGTCGGCACTAGTACAGTGTATATCCACCTTTCGCAGCAATGCAGGCTGCTATTCTCCCATGGAGACGATCGTAGAGATGCTGGATGTAGTCCTGTGGAACGGCTTGCCATGCCATTTCCACCTGGCGCCTCAGTTGGACCAGCGTTCGTGCTGGACGTGCAGACCGCGTGAGACGACGCTTCATCCAGTCCCAAACATGCTCAATGGGGGACAGATCCGGAGATCTTGCTGGCCAGGGTAGTTGACTTACACCTTCTGGAGCACGTTGGGTGGCACGGGATACATGCGGACGTGCATTGTCCTGTTGGAACAGCAAGTTCCCTTGCCGGTCTAGGAATGGTAGAACGATGGGTTCGATGACGGTTTGGATGTACCGTGCACTATTCAGTGTCCCCTCGACGATCACCAGTGGTGTACGGCCAGTGTAGGAGATCGCTCCCCACACCATGATGCCGGGTGTTGGCCCTGTGTGCCTCAGTCGTATGCAGTCCTGATTGTGGCGCTCACCTGCACGGCGCCAAACACGCATACGACCATCATTGGCACCAAGGGAGAAGCGACTCTCATCGCAGAAGACGACACGTCTCCATTCGTCCCTCCATTCACGCCTGTCGCGACACCACTGGAGGCGGGCTGCACGATGTTGGGGCGTGAGCGGAAGACGGCCTAACGGTGTGCGGGACCGTAGCCCAGCTTCATGGAGACGGTTGCGAATGGTCCTCGCCGATACCCCAGGAGCAACAGTGTCCCTAATTTGCTGGGAAGTGGCGGTGCGGTCCCCTACGGCACTGCGTAGGATCCTACGGTCTTGGCGTGCATCCGTGCGTCGCTGCGGTCCGGTCCCAGGTCGACGGGCACGTGCACCTTCCGCCGACCACTGGCGACAACATCGATGTACTGTGGAGACCTCACGCCCCACGTGTTGAGCAATTCGGCGGTACGTCCACCCGGCCTCCCGCATGCCCACTATACGCCCTCACTCAAAGTCCGTCAACTGCACATACGGTTCACGTCCACGCTGTCGCGGCATGCTACCAGTGTTAAAGACTGCCATGGAGCTCCGTATGCCACGGCAAACTGGCCGACACTGACGGCGGCGGTGCACAAATGCTGCGCAGCTAGCGCCATTCGACGGCCAACACCGCGGTTCCTGATGTGTCCGCTGTGCCGTGCGTGTGATCATTGCTTGTACAGCCCTCTCGCAGTGTCCGGAGCAAGTATGGTGGGTCTGACACACCGGTGTCAATGTGTTCTTTTTTCCATTTCCAGGAGTGTATTTCCTTTACTATCGCGCAGAGAAGGCAATGATTGTGTCTTGACACTAGCATACTTTACATAAGATGAAAATCTCTTTGGCTTTTATGCCAGATTCCGAGACAAAGTTTCGTTGTGAAACCTATCAAAACCTTCTCGCAATGAAGTCCACTCTAAATTTCAAGTGTCTGTAAGGATAGCCAATTTTCGGGATTTTGCGTTTGTTTAAATTTGGCATGCTTTTCTCGTTGATTCTGCAATAGTGTTCTGACCCGTTTTGTGTACAGCGGGGATCAGCTCCATCGTTCGTTAGTTTATTTGGTATAAATCTCTCAACTACTGTCGATACTGTTTCTTTGAATTCAAGACACGTCTGGTCTACACTTACCTGTACGTTGACAATGTGGAAGGAATGGAGATTCTCTTTCAGGAGGGCATCAAGCGAATATTTATCTGCTTTTTTGGATAGCTATATTTTTCGTTCATTTTTGGAGGATTTGGAAGTTACAATATTCAGGCTTGCTACGACAACCCCGTGTTTACTAATCCGTGTATCTGATTTGATGCTCGTTGTTAGCTCAGGATTAATTTGATGCAAAGGAGTCAAGTGTGTTTTCACAAACGTTTACTATTCGAGTGGGCTCATGAATTGTCTGTTCGAAATAATTAGTAGAGGATGGGTTTAGTACAGTTTCGGATGCTGCTTTATGTTTACTTCCGGATTTAAAATTATTTTTTCGCCAACATATCGAGAGTAAATTAAAGTCACCACCAACAATAATTGTGTGAGCCGGGTACATGTTTGACATTAGACTAAAGTTTTCTTTCAACTTTTCAACATATGAGTTGTGAGGTCGGTAAAAGGATCAAACTATCATTTTATTCCGGTTGTCAAGAATGATCTGTACAAGTATTCACTAACAGAAACTGTCTGCCTCAATTTCCGTACAAAATAACGCACTTCTAACAGAAACAAACACGACACTGCCAACTATATTTAGCCTATCATTTCTGAACATCGTTAGGTCTTTCACAAAAATTTCGGCTGAACAACTCAGTGCCTATAACGTTTTGCGCATCAATGCTTTGTATTAGCGCTTGGAGCTCTGGTACGTTACCAACAAAGCTACGAGAATTTAAAAATGTTTTACTGATGGTTCCTAAATCTACTTTCTTCCTGTGTTCGACATCGACCCTTTGAGACTGAAGCCCTTTTCGTGTTTCCTCGAGACTCTCTAACCTAAAAGACAGCGTGTTCAACGTCACACAGCCCTTGCTACCCGTGTAGCCGCCTTCTGCGTGTAATGGACTCCTGAACTATTTATCTGAACCCAAAACCCACCACCCTGTGGCACAAGTGGTGGAATCTGCAACCTACACCGTCTGAGCCTCTGATTCAGACCCTGTACCAGAGGTCTGCAATCGGTCCTGTCGTCCATGCTGCAAATAGTGAACTTTGCTTTCATCTGTCAAGCAAGACCGGCAGCTTTCACCACTTCTGATAGCCGCTCGAAACTGGAGAGCATCTATTCCGATGCAAAGCGACACAGTAGGACCGACCTGAGGCACTACCAGCGGTTGGCTGCACCCTGTACTGATCATGGAATCCGAAACGACCCGTTCCACTTTTGGAGTGACCCCAGCCTGTATGCACCCGGAGTGCACACGATTTCTGCACCTCCTTGGCGCCATGTCTCGAAGGCGATCCATAACGCTCGTAGCATTCGAATTCCCAACTACAGAAATCGCATCCTCTGTGACTGCCCGGATCTGGCAGGCTGAGAGGTTTTTGTACTTGTAAATTATAGACTGCCACCCGCAGAGACCGAGCGGTTCTACGCGCTTTAGTCTGAAACCGCGCGACCGCTACGGTCGCAAGTTCGAATCCTGCCTCGGGTATGGATGTGTGTGATGTCCTTAGTAAATTAAGTTTAAGTAGTTCTAAGTTGTATGGGACTGATGACCTCAGATGTTAAGTTCCATAGTTCTCAGACCTATTCGAACCATTTTTTTGAAATTATAGACTGCAGCAATGAGTCGTCCTTTTTAAATTTTATTATGCGGATCTAGATTTCGGCTAGAAGCTAGCCATTCTCAGTGAACTGTGGGTGAAGCCGGATCAACAGGGACTTACATGCTTTGAGCGAAAATAATAGTGCATTGAGAATGGCTAACTTCTAGCCGAAATCTAGATCTGCATAATACAATTTAAAAAGGACTACTGATTGCTACAATCTATAATATAACACTTGCTGAGCGCAGCCTCTTTCCGAATGGAAGGTAACCTGATGAGGGGTTTTTTTGAAACAGCACAAGGGCTGTCTTTGGCTGAGGGTCAGTGTCAGTCACAGGCAGTGCTTGGAACCTTTTTGTCAGACTAACCAGGGAGGTCTTAGTTTCATCTGCCCAGGAAATCCTAATTAGTCTGAGGCGACCTCCCGCTCCCAGTAACTGGGCTGCCGCCGGTGAGGAATGATGGGCAGACTTGTGGCTCGCGCTGGACGTCCGCTGGATCCCCTCTGCCGGCTCACAAGAATGATATCCATCCACAGCAGGCTCAAGTTGTATAACCTAAGCCAAAACAGCCTGGAACTGAGAGCAAAGTGTCACCAATTCGGTTCGCATCCGCAAACAGCAGTTACAGTTCCTATCCATACTAAAGACAGTGCAAAAATACACTACACAGACAAAGGACTATCGACACGAGCTGTGGAGCTCTACAGGAGACGCTGACGAAGAAAAATATGTCTAAATAATTCTTGCCTAATAGGAAACTTGTAATATGTCACAAAATCGGTGTACTTTCCGACACAAACGCGAGAACTGTGTCTATTAAATATTAAATTAACACGCAAAAATTCAAAAACTAACTACCAAAGCACACAGATGAAACTATATAATTTGCTCCTGGTTAGGAGATGCCTGACTAGTGCTGTCTTACTTTTGTCCCAATCTGTTCACTTCGCTCCACATCAGGAAAGGGTGGGCTGCAGTGCTTCACGGAACACTCGTACTTCGGCTAAAGAGACTGAAAATATAAGTGACAGTCAAATGAAAAAGAGGGAGACAGAAAAAAGGTAAGTAAACTGTTTAGTATTTCAAAAGCGCCATAAATGTTAATACGTTTATCCCACAGCGATACAAGACGGTCGATGCTGTAGCATACGTGCACCTCTTCGTTTTAGGAAAATCGACGACCACGAATCTTTCTTGAGGGCTTAAAAATATGAAAATCGCAGGGGAAGTGATTGGGGTGTATGGTGTGCAAGGGCTTCGTAGCTAAACTTTTGCAGCGTAATCCAAACAACCTTGGCAACATGTGGGCGGGCTGACTTTCATTGGACGAGGGAGTGCATGCCTGTGTACAATCATGGTTCTGTAGGCAACTGCAAACATTTTTCCTTGATAGAAACTGTTTACTTTCTTTTTTCCATCTGTATCGTTTTCGCTTGACTGCCCCTTATTTAAAAAAAATTATGGAAGTATCAGAAAAAATATTAATTTACATGCGCGTTTGGATTAAAATAAAGTCGACCGAGTGCATAGGCTCCCTTGGCTATTTTGAATAACATTGCTTTGCGCGTAACGCTACATCACTGTGAAACACTAAGACAACTATAAAGACGACGTTTCGAATGCACTGTAGCAGTTTAGTAGTAAACTTTAGTAAAGACGGTTGAAAGGCCTATTTTATAGTTGTGTTAGTGTTTCGTAATGAAGTTGCCCAATAACTAAAAGGACTTTTTTCAAAACAGATGACTGAATCTGCAAAATGAATGCCTAACTGTGCAACGAAGCTTACAAGTGTTGAATCATCCTGTTGATAAAAGCTGTATACCAGATTGGGAATGGAACCAAGAACCGTGAGATTTTCAGGCAGTGCTGTTACCACTCGAGGCATCCAGACCTGCCCTAGAAACGATCCTCTAGGCTGTGGCTCTCATTTACGCGCAATATCCTTTCTACCATGAGTGCTAATACCACAAAGCATGAAGAACTACTTTTGTGAAATTTGGAAGATAGAAGTGAGACAGTATTCGTAGTATTCGTAGGTGTGAGTGTGGGTCACGGAGTGTGCCTGGACAGCTCAGTAACATCATTGTTCGTTAGTGCCGTGTTTCCGGGATCCAGTCCAGGTTTGGCGAACAGTATTAATAATCAGGAAAGCTGCAGGTCACTTAGAATTTTTATGAGATGGAAGGACGATTTTCTGGATGATTACAGAGATTGGGTGCTGGTCAAGATAGAGGAGGATGTGAGCATCTGAAGGGAGCGGTTTTTCAAAAAAAATTAAATAGTTCATTTGAAAATATGTGCTTATACGCAGACTGCAAGTGGCCGCGCCCGAGTCGGAATACGAGACCATTAGCCAGTCAAGGTGGTCATAGGAAGATACAGTTTTAGTGTCTGAACGAAGTCTGTAAATAAGAAGCCATTGCTAGCTGAAAGCTAGCGCCAGAGATAACGTCCCGCCTTACAAGACCGACGCTCGAGCAGCGGCCTTCAGCCAACAAGTGTCTTTCCTACCATATTGCTCATTGGCTGTTCAAAGCGGTGCATAGGGTCTCGTTCGTCGGCGTGTTCAGGCGTCGTCCTACGTAAGTGACACAAGCGACCGACAGCACGCGACAGCTACAGACGACGAAACTTCACCGCAGTTGCGGTTACTGAAGTGTCCTACGTGGGCGACGTTCGTGACGCTGCCTGTCCTCTGCTACAACTAGCGACGTTTGAATTCAAACGCGTTTGAATATAGTTGTGTTCAGCAGTGGAGCTGACACGACGATGGCTGTGGGATACTTATCAGCCGATTTTAGGAAAACTTTTTGGTGAAAGTATTTGGTTCGTCTGCACCTTATAGCTTGATATCTTTGGTCGGTAAAAGTCTGAATTTTTTTTCTTTATTCGTCATAGTCAATGTGCTGCACAAAATTGAGTACATGGCTGCACAAAATTTTTAAGATTTTGCAGAGGTAAAATCACACTGAGTAGATTTTTCGTATAGTTCATTTTAGGCCATACATTATAGCGTATGAAATGTAATCAATATATCTAAATTGTATTTAAAGTTGAGAGCGGAATGATCTGTCTTGTCATTCTTGAGATACTGGTTGTTACATCAGCGGACGGGTCGCTCGCGGCACGTCAGAATCCTTTCCTGCGCTTCTGGAATCAAGTGGTTGTAAAAATCGTCGTATCTTTTAAGCTGTTCAAGATATCGAAACGACTTATTTTTGTAAATGACAGCACGCAGAAAAGACTATTCTATAGTATGATTAACACTCGATACGTTATTGCTAAGCGTGTGAGCAGGCGAAAACAAGACTACCTATAAATTACACCATAAGGTTTTGTTAGAATTTTCATAGCCAAACAAAGAGAGAGAGAGAGAGAGAGAGAGAGAGAGAGAGAGGCAAACGGGGAATCAAAGTGACCAGAGGGAGGTCTAGTTTTGCATGAAAATGTTTAATTGCTTGAAAGTGAGCAGGGCAATTAAGGGAAACTGAATTACTCATTTGGGAAAAATTGAAATATTTCACGAAAAGCATCTGCGAAGCTATGTAAATGAAGTGTCAGAAAGTTAATCTGTTCAAGACCTAGCTATTTTGCACATAAAGATTCATACGTGCGATATTTAAATGTTCAAAAGGCTTCTTCAAATCAAGTGCCAAAGTTAGAATTATAGAGAACGGAAGACGTTAGAAGGCAAGTAAGGTGTCAATAAGACCATGTTTTCTGAATAAAACTTGAAAACAAAAAATGAAAGATATCTGTCAAATATTTTGTGAAACGATTTGTGAAAAGAAATAGATAAGTTAGAGAAACAATCTACGTCCCTTTGAATGATTCTGGAAATCATGAAGGTGCCTCAGATGTTTCTCCAATATTTTTTATTTCATACTTTTAGACAAATAATTTCAGAAAACGTTTGACTTTCATTTCAAAAATTCCGTATGATTTACGTTTACAGGCTATTTAGATTAACTGAAAAGCTTGGCTTTAACGTTGGTTGCTGATGAATTGCGTTCGCAACATCAAATATCAGTAAATTTTCATGGTTGTTCATTGTATTTAATTAGGAATTTAATGTGTGTGATAGTCTGGGATAAGCGTGTATATACTAGAAGATCAAGTACTTTGGCAGACCTTAAAAATATACTTAGCGATGCAGTGTAAACAATATACATAAAACTTGATGTACAGAATAGTAACTGAGTCAGTTAAAATATAAGCAGCTGGGACAGAACCCACGTCCTTTTACCATTCGTAGTTTCTAATCGAGAACGCTACTGTTACACCACAGCTATCTCTTCTCGGGTTCAGCGTTCATTTTTATGGTAGTCAGTCATTCTTTCGCATTTATCGGCTATTAAAAGTTCTTGATCATGTGGAAAACATTCATCTTTATTGATGAGACAGTCGAATACTTCCCTGCCCATTCACGTGTATCCGAAGAGTTTGTATGGTGCTCTTCGCAGTTGATAATGTAAATTATGAAATTCTCGACGAAGATTGGTCCCTTTGTAAATTTCAGGCACAGCATTCCTTTTCGCTTTATTTTCCTAAGTAAAGCTAATTTGGTAGCCTTACTCTCCAGGTACAGTATTCATCCACCAGGGTAGCCGAGAGCGCCAACGTGCTGCTTCCTGGACTCGGGTAGGCGCGCCGGCCCCGGATCTAATCCGCCCAGCGGATGGACGACGAGAGCCGGTGTGCCGGCCAGCCTGGATGTGGTTTTTAGGTGGTTTTCCACATCCCGCTAGGTGAACACCGGGCTGATCCCCACGTTCCGCCTCAGTTACACAGCTCGCAGGCATCTGAACACATTCACACTATTTCATGGATTACACTAGACACAGACAGTTTGGGTACACTAATTCCGTCCTGGGTGTACGGGGTGGCAGCAGGAAGGGCATCTGGCCACCTCTTAAAATCAACATGCCAAATCCGATTAACCATGGCCGACCCTGCGTAACCGCGGGACAAGGCGCTAGCGATAGAATTCTCCAGCTACAGTATTCGACAGTTTAGGGGCGCCGTTTTATAGGGGCAGCTGATCGGCTCTAAGTTATCGTATTGTAGCGGGAGATGGTCGCTCTCACGCAGGACACACGGACTCTTCGCCCGATGCTGCTAATTGTTGCTGGAGTGTCACGTATCCAGACTCTGCTCGCTGTCGGTCGCTTCTGATGCTTACGTAGGACACGGACTCACGGGGCAAATAACCTTTGCTGAAGCGACGACTCTAGACGGCAAGTGGGCTGCAACGAGCTGTACTTGAATAACAGAGATGAAAAATTAAGTGCTCATAAATTTAGAAATAACTGCTCTGGCTCGACGAGCTGCACATATACAGTCGGACTTCGATCCATTTTGGACATTGTTCGTGATGCTGACGGTACATTATTATACAGATCTACAGGCTTACTGTGCAAATCTCATTTAAGCGCTTGGCAGAGGGTTCATAGAACCACTTTTAGACTACTTATCCACCGTTCCATTGTCGAATATTACATGGGAAAAAGGAACATTCAAATGTCTCCATGCAAGCCCTGATATCATTTCTTTTATTAAAGATGGTCATTTCTTCCTATGTACACGAGCCCCAACAAAATATTTTAGTTTTCGGAGGAAAAGTTGGTCATTGAAATTTTGTGAGTAGATCTCACTGTAACGAAAAACGCTTTTGTTTTAACGACTGATACTCCATTGCGAATTCCGTATCCGTGTACTCTCTTCCTTCTTTCACGATAATACAAAACGAGCCGCTAAATTTTTTTGATAACCCCCGTCAATGCTTTCTGGTAAAGAACTGATACCGCATAGTAATACTCCCAAAGATGACAGACAAGCGTAGTGGAGGTAATCTGTTTAGTACCTACGCTGTATTGCTCTGCCAATTAAACGCAGTCTTTGGTTCGCCTTACAAATAACTCTTCGGACGTGGTTGTTTCATTTTAAATTTTTCGTACTGTAATCTCCAGACATTTACTTGGATCTTAACTTTTCAGATCATTGTTATTTATCGTGTACGGTAACCAAAATTTAACGAATTTTATTAATAATGGTGTGGATGACCTTATTCCTTGTGGCTTTTCGCGGATGATGCTGTAGTATACATAGAAGTTGCAGCATTAGAAAATTGCAGCGAAATGCAGGAAGATCTGCAGCGGATAGGCATTTGGTGCAGAGAGTGGCAACTGACCCTTAACATAGACAAATGTAATGTATTGTGAATACATATAAAGGAGGATCCTTTATTCTATGATTATATGATAGCAGAACAACACTGGTTGCAGTTACTTCTGTAAAATATCTGGAAGTATGCGTACGGAACGATTTATAGTGGAATGATCATATAAAATTAATTGTTGGTAAGGCGGGTGCCAGGTTGAGATTCATTGGGAGAGTCCTTAGAAAATGTAGTCCATCAACAATGGAGGTGGCTTACAAAACACTCGTTCGATCTATACTTGAGTATTGCTTATCATGCTCATCAGTGTGGGATCCGTACCAGGTCGGGTTGACAGAGGAGATAGAGAAGATCCAAAGAAGAGCGGCGAGTTTCGTCACAGGGTTATTTGGTAAGCGTGACAGCGTTACGGAGATGTTTAGCAAACTCAAGTGGCAGACTCTGCAAGAGAGGCGCTCTGCATCGCGGTGTAGCTTGCTGTCCAGATTTCGAGAGGGTGCGTTTCTGGGTGAGGTATCGAATATATTGCTTCCCCCTACTTATACCTCCCGAGTAGATCACGAATTTAAAATCAGAGAGATTCGAGCACGCACGGAGGTTTTCCGGCAATCGTTCTTCCCGCGAACCATACGCGACTGGAACAGGAAAGGGAAGTAATGACAGTGGCATGTTAAGTGCCCTCCGCCACACACCGATGGGTGGCTTGCGGAGTAGAAATGTAGATGTAGATTCTTAATATTGTTTAGGGCCAATTGTCACTTTTCGCACCATACAGAAATCGCGTCTAAATCAATTTTCAATTTGTTTTGATGACTGTACTAAACAGTAAATGACATCATCTGCGAAAATTACTGTCATGGAACTTAATGGCGGCGATGATGAAGGAAACAGACTCATTTACCTCAGGACTAAGACCTGCAGCTCAGGGGATGCGTTTAAACACATTAAGTTTGTATTATAATTTACTCGAGTCGATGGCGCGGCGCGGTGCTCTGCCTTGATAGGGAATGGCACTGCTTGCTGTACTGCGTTTATGCATTGAAGATGGTAATTGCAATATCTTTTATGTTCAGTCGGAGTATCTTATAAGAACTTCCAACTACGGTATAGGGTTCGTTAGTGCGCTACTTTCCGGTACGTACCGATGGCAATTTTATCGCCCCAGCGGAACTGCAGCTCGTTCGTGCAGCTGAGAAATGTATTTTCGGCTTTTATCGGTCGTGAAAAGGAGACGCCGCCGGCGTGACTATTAAATGACGCGGCAGCTGTGCAGAGGATGCACTGAAGACGGCGAGGCGAGGCAGCGCACAGGTGGGCGCACCGCTTTACAGGCACTTCGATCCGCTTTATCGCTGCCGCCAACTGCTGACGGCCGTCCCAGCATTGTACAGGCTGCAGTCTGCCCGCCGTGTAGCTGATTAATGTGCCGCTCTGGAACAGAGCGATGTATCCGTGTCTGCCGTCTGATATCTCTCTAGCGGCGCCCTTCTAGTCACTCTGCTTTGAGGGCACAGATCTATCGGACCAGTCTGACAAGCCATGCTCCTAGCCTCTTAACTAGTGAAACTGCACGAGATAGTACACTGAACAGGTACTGAACTATTTCAATTCACGAGATATAGATGTACCAGAGAAGCAGCTTCGCGGTTTAGGGCGCTATGTCACGGATTGCGCGGCCCTTCCCGTCGGAGTTCGTGTCCTCCCTCGAGCATGGGTGTGTGTGTGTGTGTGTGTGTGTGTGTGTGTGTGTGTGTGTGTGTGTGTGTGCGTGTGTATGTGTTGTTCTTAGCATAAGTTAGTTTAGGTAATGTGTAAGTCCAGGGACCGACGACCTCAGCAATTTAGCCCCTTAGGAATTCACACACATTTCATTTCCAGAGAAGCAATATGACCTTGGACCGACTAGATCAGCCAAAATGGTCACACAGTCCCTGGCAGTAATACTTCCTTGCAGAGTAACCGTGGGGCCCATAGGAAACTACGTCATGTTGCCCTGTTGGGATGTAAACACCTGCCACAGGTTCGAAACAGTGCAAAACATGACTCATCCAAACCGCTTATTGCTTTGGCACCACGTTTTCCTGTTATGGGAATTTGCATCCCTTATGAGTGGTTTGTGAATTTCAACTCGCCCAGCAATTCCCTGGTTCTGGAACTCCCTTCATTTTGTTTTGGTGGTTGCTTGGGTCATGAGTGTGACATTAAGTTTTGCTATGGCTTTTGCAGCTGTCGTCCTCTTACTTTCGTGACACACTTTCGCCCTCGCTGTGATTTAGCGGATGATGTTTTTCCCCGCTCCATGTGTGCACTGTTGTGGCGGCTTTTGCCAGCGAGTGTATCAAGGTGACCAAATGTAGCGGGAAGACACCAAATGTAGTGGATGGGTGCCAGGAGGTGCCGCATTAAAACTCGGCGAGAACTTTCCAAATGATTTCTTTGTTTCCACCACAGTGCCCCGTACACCTCGGTGTGTGTTGGCCTTGTAGGACCGCGACGTCAGGGCTGCACCTGTAGCTGGCTCAGCGGTCTTCTTCCCTGTTGATTCAGCGTTGCTCCGCCGGGATCCGTAGGCCAGCCCCACTGCTGCTTCTTCCTTGCTGGCGTAACCGAGAACACGGCGTCAAACAAGCGCCCGTCATCTGGCATTCGAATCTGTACCTCTTGCCTCGGGAAGTCTCCAGCATGTGTCAGGAGCCGAGACGACTGCCCGTGGTAGCGAGCCGAAGAGTGGCCCGCCGCTGGCTCGCTGTGGATCCCGTGTCGACCTCAGAGGGTCGAACCAAAGACCCGCCATGGACTGGATTGCTGACAACTGATCTGCTCTGCGTGTAGGCGGTGGTGTGATACGCCCAGCCATCCAGGAGAGCTGCCACACTTGAATGACTCTCGTTAGAAAACAGCACCTATTTATACTCGGCTGTGCGCCTCTGTTTTGCCAAGTGCGCCGCTTCGTGTAATGTATGCGTAACATTTCGGTTGGCCAGTGGCCCTCTTCTGCCTGTGACTTGCACTATGTAAACGTATGTGTGCGCCCTCTCCGGCAGTTCTACGCCCCTGTGACCTCTATTTGCCCTCGCAACTGCTGGTACGTGTAACTCACTGCAATCCGGCCCGCACCTGGCTGTAATTCGTGCTCCGAATATCGCACAAAAATAACTTTTCCTATCCTAAACGGTGGTGCCCCTACAGCGATCTAAATATCTGATAGGGCGCCTCTTGAAATACCAAACACTTCAGGTCCTTTGGCTATGGAAGCACCCACTATAAGAGCACAGACAGTTTGCCCACGTACGAATCACTTAGCTCCGATATAATGCATTCACAACTACACAGAACATTGTTCTGACCACGGCTTACACGTGCAACATATCTAAAACGTTGCACAGATCTCGTTCATGGCCAAATACAACAGCGCAACCTGAAGGCTTGTCTAGCGTTATAATTTATATCCAAGGATGCATTTCTCGCATTGTTCCGGATTTTTCTCTAACCGCTGTTTGTGCCAGACAATTGTAAGGAATCAGCACAGCACAGCGTGTCAGAACGGCAGAAAGGAGCTATCGTGTTTGGACGTGCTCATGGACACACCGCGAATGACATTGCCCGATTTGCTGTTTTATCGACACGGACTGGCCGGCGTGTCGACAAGGACAGATATACGAATCACATCCGTGTAACAAGGCGTAAGAACCATTGTCTTCGAAACATAGCCGACACGGACAGCAAACGAATGTTTTTGCCTGTCGATGGCATCCGGTTCAAAACATGACTAGAACTGCTGCTAGCAGTGAAAGCAGGTCTGTCTGAACCAGCGTGCGAGTGAATATTGTGATGGGAACTACATGCAATGGAGGTTCAGAGTCCGGTACCTCGGAAAAGGCCATAAAGGCACATACAGCTACACGCCTATGGTGGCCCAAACAAATATCGACTGGACAGTAGTTTTAAGAATATGGTACGGGACGACGTGTCCCACATTTCCATATTTTAAGATTAGGTAAGGCGTAGAGTGAATGGAAGGCCCTGTGGGATTTAAACCGCTGTGTGGAAGGTGAAGTTCACACTCGAGGTGGCTCTGTGATGTATTTTGTTCTGTAGTTTGGACCCGCCCGTTTACATTACCTTGTACATGAATCAGAATGGCCGGCAGAGGTGGCCGAGCGGTTCTAGGTGCTACAGTCTGGAACCGCGCTACCGCTATGGTCGCAGGTTCGAATCCTGCCTCGGGCATGGATGTGTGTGACGTCCTTAGGTTAGTTAGGTTTAACAAGTTCTAAGTTCTAGGGGACTGATGACCTCAGCAGTTAAGTCCCATAGTGCTCAGAGCCATTTGAATCAGAATGTTTATTTCGAATGTTTACTTCGACATTTTCCTTGGTATTGTATGTATGAACTGAGCTGTTTGTTGGAAAAAGAGATATATTATTTAGGACAAATTTCATTAAGGAGTAAATGTACTGAGAGGCAGTAGTTAGTATACCCAGTTCTTTGAAGAGGTTTCTACAGGACGTCCATGAATTTACTCCACAAATAATACGTATTACACGCTTTTGGACTCTGAAAACTTTTGTTTGACTTGAAGAGTTACCCCAAAATATTATACCATATGACATTATGGAATGAAAGTAGGCAAAGTATGCAAGCTTTTTCATTTTTATGTCGCCTATGTCTGCTAACACTCGAATTGCAAATACAGATTTGTTAAGACGTTTCTGCCGTTCCCTGGTGTGATCCTCCCAACTGAATTTATTATCAAGTTGTAATCCCAGGAATTTAAGACTGTCAACCTCTTCTATCTGCTCTTCTTCATACTTTATGCATATGCTGGGTGGAAACCTCTTACAGGTTCTGAATTGCATATAGTGAGTCTTTTCGAAGTTTAATGTCAGTGAGTTGGCTTTAAACCATTTATTAATATCCATGAAAGTATCATTAGCAGATCCTTCTAGAACTACACTCGACATACTATTTATTGCAATACTTGTGTCACCTGCAAACAAAACGAACTCTGCTTCTGGCAATGTAACTGATGAGAGGTCATTAATGTACACAAGAAAAAGCGATGGCCCTAAGATGGCTCCTTGTGGGACACCACATGTAATTTCTTCCCATTCTGATGATGACTGATGACTTAATTCACTAGTCCCTTGCACTGACTTGAACCATTTTGCAGCACTGCCTGTGACACCATAGAATTCTAATTTATTTAAACGAAGTGTTGCTCATTCTTCTTCACCTTCTTGATGTGTATGCTGCCAACGCTTCCATTTTTAAAGATGACAATATCTGTGTTCACAAGGCTGCGCGCATACATTACTGCAATGACGTATGTCAACTCTAAAAGCCCACTGTACCTCTCGAACTCTGTCCCAAGGAAACTTTTTAGGGCTATTTGGAACAGTGGATCAAACAGAGCATCAACATCTTTACAATTTTGTATCTCTACGAGGTCTAATCGTCACGGCTTCAGCTGTATACGGTATCTCTGTTCGTCGCCCAATATGGTGCCAGGATCAAGGGTTGGTAACAGCGTGATGTATTCCGGGCGTGATTAAGTTTCTATTCGGTGTGTCTACTTCGAAAATTTCCGTTGTACTATGAGATACAGCGAAAGGGTAGAAGTTCTGACAAGAAGTGGAATAAAAGAGACAAAAGAACAGTGTGCAGAGTCAGGTGGAGCAGTGGCTAAGAGAAAATGGTCTGTTGTTGCGGAAGATCACGGTTCACGTCCAAGCCCAGTCATCTAGATTTAGAGTTTCTGTGGTTTTCTTAGGCCGTTTAAGGCAGATGTGAAGATCGTTACTTTGAGAAGGACACATAACGGAAACGAAAGTGAAACATCACAGATGGCTCATCTCCACTAGTTAAAAGTGATGAATATTAGGTTCAGCGAACATACATACTCGCCAAACAAAACTGATTGTGGGCAACACCTGATTGAAGATGTAAAATATCCACAATGGGTTGCAAATCTTAAGAGCTAAAGTACTGTTTATATTACGGGGTACTTGACCTTCTGACGTCAGAATCACTCTTAAGGCGCGATACTGATAATATTCGCGGAACGCTAACAATCAAACTGTGATTCCCAGCAGTGCCCTTAACTTTGGTATTTTATTATATGTATCCTGCCCTCCTGACGTGCGCTCAATTCATAAGAAAATTAAGAAATTCGTAGATAATAAGAAAGAAAAAGCAACTGAAATGAAATATTGTCTTCTTCAGACTTAGTTTATTACAATATAAAACATAAGAATACACAGACATAGAACATTTAGTCAAAAGAGGAAAACAAAGACGAAACAAAATTCACGCTCACGGATGATGTTGACGACTGGTAAAGTTATTAAAGGGGAATATGGTGGTGAAGTTTACATGATGCCTTCCTCGAAGATAATAATAAAAAACGCTGTCTGACTAATGTATGGGAAATTCGCAGAGATCGTGAACTTCTAGCTGGACGTTCAGGTACGACGTACGTTGGATGAAATTCAAGTACTGCAGATCAAATGGACTCGCTGCAGTGATCACCACGCTCTTCAAAGAAAGTTCCCTAATACGCACGAGTTGCACATGTCTTCATCAACGTACTGCTCAGCAAGTAATGTGGAGCTGCACAACTGCGAAGCATCCTTGCTCCTATTTGAATAGAGAATCACGGCTGCCGCTCACCGGAAAGCCAAAACTATGTTCTCCGGCAGACCTCCGGTCGAATGACACGAAAAATCCACCCTTCTTTCCCTGCTAAACACCCTCACTCCACGTGGAGTATCGCCAAAAATTGTCGTTTCCAATCGATAAGCAGTTCGCGCCAATGGCTTAATTACAACAGGATGCCATAACTCCCTGGTAGACACAGCATAACGTATTCTCCCAATGGGAAAACTTGCCGCCAAAAACTACCCACACCTCCACAACGTCTTCTGACGTCAACTGAGACTCTCCAGGCGCAACGAGATATGACCCTGCGCCCCGCGTCATGAACGTTGCGGAGGGTACTTGGCTCCATGCTACCCTGGTGCCAAGAAAACGCGCAATTTCTCCTCTGCGGCAGACAATGCTCTTCTCCAGAGAGCATTAGTTCAAGTAGCTGCGAGAATGTCCCCGCAACGTTATGAACTCGTAAATGGCACAGAGCGGCCCGAGTCGGATAATACGTCCCGTAGCAGAATGCAAGGCGCCGGTGATTGCCGTGCGGCAAGCCATATCCTGGTCTCCGAGGGATCTGAAAAGATCAGAGGTGAGGAATGCAGCCAGTCTCCACAATGCGAAGAGAGGTTTCCAATTCACTCAAGATTTATTGTTGCAACATTGCATATGGAGTACATGAAATGAGTACGTTTACAGATTAGTAGCGCAATCGGTTCTGAGGTACCAAGCTGAAACACCCATACTAGTTCTTGGTGCAGCCTCAACGGGCCGCGCCGGCCGGTGTGGCCGAGCGGTTCTAGGTGCTACAGTCCGGAACCGCGAGACCACTACGGTAGCAGGTTCGAATCCTGCCTCGGGCACGGATGTGTGTGATGTCCTTATGTTAGTTAGTTTTAAGTAGTTCTAAGTTGTAGGGGACTGATGACCTCCGAATGCTCTCTATGACACTGCGCTCACCAGGTCTACGTCGTATGCGCAAACGACCACCACTTCTGAGCAGGCAGAATCTGCTTTCATTGCTGAAGACCGTGGCGCGTCATTTCATGGCGTCGATGATATGGCGTCAGTGGAAGACGGCTTAGTCCCACTGATAACTAGTTCGCATCAGTTCGTCTGTGCTGTGGTAGCTGTACGACCTACCACTGCTGCCCTTACAATTCGGCGATTCTGACGGTCGTCTGTGCTGCGTGGACGTCCAGAACGTCGTCTACGGTCGTGAGAATGTTCATATGTCCACTAATACCACCGTGGTTGCACAACTGAAGAAGCACGTCCGACTTATATTCTCATCCTGTTACTCGGAGTGCCACAAACTGACCCCTTTTCGAAGTCGTTCAGAAGCGCGAGTGCTTCTCCGTGGCATGCCTCCCTGCTTGCTTCACACGATTATACCACACTGATCCTTGTGGCTGTGAGCATTTCCTATTTAATGGCCGACATAGATTGCACTATGGTAGCTATCCCACTACTCGATCTGCTGGCGAAAGTCGTTGCAATCATTATAGTATATCTACTACCTCCAGGTGGCATATGTCGTCAAAGAATCAAATTCGACCTCTTCTTTTCCGCTGGACTATTTTTTTCGGCTGCTTATCAATCCGACCGGTAAAAAAATCTGTCATTCCATGCTATACAGTCATTTAATTGCCCTGATGGGTCACTATATAACTAAAGTGGCTACAGTGCCTCTTTATTAATTATTAATAAACAAAGATGAAAGATAGCGAGCCTGAAGGCTTAACTGTCGTTCACACAAGCACACTGTGATCAACACAGATAACAATATGCTACTTGTACAAACTGTGTAAAAGGATCGCCTATTAAATCTTTCGGAACAAATAGGTATTTACGGGAATAAGATGCAACTGAAATCTGGTTTCTCAGTACAGAGCGGATCAGGTTGTGGAAAGGGGCCAAGATCAGTTACTGTTAGTTATACAAGAACACACACTACTTTATTGCTCAAACCAATGCACGGTTTTCTCTTTAAGACAACAAAGATAAATCCGCGGCTGGGGACCCAAGTAACTTCTCCAGAAAAAGTTTGAATGATTCCTTTTAAAACACCAGGATTTAGAGTAACGGCTGAAGGTCTTACTCAAGTAAAATTACAATATCTTCTCGGCTAAAGGCCGAAATAATATTTCAGATCAGCTAAGGAAATTCTTTAAAAGCCAAGTATTTACAAATTTCGGATAAAGGCCATATTAAGGAAAATTCAAGTTAACTCTTCGGGTGAAAGCCCGATAAAAAAATTTTCTTTACATAATAAGGGAGAGGCTTTAAGATAAGCTTTCACACAGTACAATAGAAAACATCCTAAGAACACTTGAATTATCTTGTCGGCTGAAGGCCCAATCTTAAAGTTGTTACGAAGATCCGCTGAAGGCCATATACTAATAAAAAAGACAATATTAATACAAGGCTGAAGGCCTGGCACAGTACCTGCGACCAAATAAAATAAAATCACAAACAACAAACAGTGGTGCTGAGAAGTGTTCCAAGGGCTGGCCTGAGGAGGAAGCTCTGACAACAGTTTAGGTGAGGCAGGCAGCCAAGCGTAACACCAGATAATCGGGCGACACCACGACCTAGGGAAGGCTGACGAACCAACCACAACCTAATCAATTCCCCTCTGTCACAACCGACCGACTTAGTACTCCAGTACGCAGACAGCTTTCATCTGCTCAGTGGAAATCACAGAAGCTACACACAGTTCCACATAAACACTTGCCAAGAACTCTGACAGTCCTAAAACCAATCACCGTGAAACAACGAGAAATGACAAGTCACACACACAGATAGTTTCTATAAGCGGTCGGTGACCAAATACACGTCTTCGGATGAGACGACCGACCGAATGACCAACCAAGGTCGTCCCTACTCAAGTTATGAGTGTCGGCAACGGTCAGGCGAGTCTTGGCTGTCCGGAGCTCACTGCAGCTCCAACCCGACTCGATGTTCATTCGGAACTGGAAGACACGGCGACCCGGGCACACTGGCTTGGACCCACCCATGCAGAGGTAACTCTTGCCCATCGGCGACGACATCTCTGCACGAGGAAGGAACCACCCACGTCCGCCAAGATGACCAACTGACGAGGCCCAGAAACGGTCAAAAGACCAAATACACGTCGCCCAATGAGACGACCAACTGCTCCAATCTCCTTCCGTCGGACAGTTCATGTGTGTGGCCAGCGGTCGGCAAGTACTGGCTGTCCACACCTCAATGTCGCTCGGTCCCCGACTTCACTGCTGCTGCGTCCCGACTGAGCTCCCAGCTGAACTCCAGACAGACGACGACCCGGAAATATTAGCGGTCGCTCCAGAGATGGTGCGACAGTGGACTTATCGATAAGAGGCAAGCAAACCAGCAATCTAGAGACGCCAGTAAATCGAATTAAAGAAAAAACGAGGTGACAGAACCACAAAAAGATGATGACGAGCAATAAACGGTATGCCCCCCCCCCCCTCGCCAAACTGCTGAATGAACTAACGAATTTACATTGAAGACCTGTTTTTCGCTGTGTGACAGACTGTGGTAGTTCTTGCGTTTCATAATCTTCTGACCGTGTCCATTTGTTTTCTGTCGCTGGCCCTATGCCGCCCATATTTTCTTGGCTCTGTTTTCGCGAGCTGTTCTGCCCGTGGCTTTTTTTCTTGCCTTGATATTCTGCTTCAGACTAACTTCATTATGTACTGTATATATCGCTGACACCTATTGGAGAGCTAGGAACAGTAAATATAACATTTCATCAGAGACTATGTTTGAGGTCTAGCTTTCTTTTGAATAACATTTTCAACTTATCCTATTTTGCTTCGTGTAGAATGTTAAACATCGTATCTTTGGCTTTGTAACACGCCGCTGTAAATAGTGCTTACGGTCGGCAACATCTAGTAGCCAAGCTCCTCTGCTGTTTCTGCTGCAGCTGTAAGCTCACTATGCTAACGAAAGCGGTACATACGTTTTTATACAATGTGCTGATGCCAGTCATGGCCATAAATTTTATTTCCCCCTTCTATTAACGTCAAGGAGAAAGATCTTCTTCGATAATGTGAATCTGTGCTTCTACTTAAAATATTGTTAACTTTTCTTTTGCTCTTATTCATCAATATGCACGTTCTTTTCTACGTCAATCTGAAGTTTATCGAAACCGGAAACTGAGTGAAAAAAATATACTGTTTCGATTTATATGTATTGTCAAACATTGGACCTCTGTCACGTTCAAGGTCAATGTAACGCTTCATGAAGAAGTAAAAAAGACTAAAAGAAATGTCAGGTGATATATCTATTATGCTAAACAAAGTTTTTACTCAGCTTTTAAAAATCTAAGATGGAAGTGTTAAAGATTAGCAGAATAATAAGAAAAACGATTTGGTGAATATTATAATTTAGTGACATACAGTAGAAGTGAAGAAATTCTATTAAGGAGAAAGTAACATTGTACAAGATGAAGATTCCATAGCTAGTTGCAGGCAGCTTCCCACAGCAAATAACAACTGCCGTTAAAATATTCTTTGAGCTCTAATTCCGAAATACTAATATGTATGGAAGTGAAACGTGGGCAGCACTTAAACTGGAGCAGAATTTGTATGGTTTGTAATATGCTGTTATAGAAAAAATTAAAGGGAGAAATACATTATAGGCATGAAATGAAGAGCTGCTAGAATGAATTAGTAACTTGGTAATTGAAGATGATGTAGCGCCGGACGGGGTGGCCGAGCGGTTCTAGGCGGTACAGTCTGGAACCGCGCGACCGCTACGGTTGCAGGTTCGAATCCTGCCTCGGGCATGGATGTGTGTGATGTCCTTAGGTTAGTTAGGTTTAAGTAGTTCTAAGTTCTAGGGGACTGTTGGCCTCAGAAGTTAAGTCCCATAGTGCTTAGAGCCATTTTTTTAATGATTTAGCGTGGTGGTAAGTTTAAAGGAAAAGAAGGACTTCAACATGTAACACAGATTCTTGGAGATGTTAGGTATAATATGTACAATCGGTATGTAGACACAATGAGCCATAGGATGTCTAGACCTTTACAGTATTTGAAGACTCACAGAGCAGGTAAAGGTTACTCTTTTCTTTTCAGACAAGAATCTCACACAGCTGTAGTAACTGATAGTTTACTGATATCTCGAAATCATGTTCGAAATGCACAATAATGCGTAAGTGACATAAGAATATTTCTTACGAAGCCTAAACAGAGATTTTGACAAATAAGTCATGTCACTTCACCAAAACTCGTTAGTTCAACAATCTGGAAGAATGGGTTCTCCGACTATAGATTCGTACAGCATGTAATTCCTCGACTGTTTTCGACCTTAACACTCAGTCTATTTCCAGGAGGATCGGGAAATTACGCTGAGTGATAATCTGACATTAAAAACCGCCGAAATTGGTCGTCGACTTGTGTAAAATTATATATCAGAAACTGAAACGACCTTTCAATAGTGGAATATACAACTGCCGAACAACAGAAGTCGCCGATAGAGGAACGAATAAATACCGTCTAAATGGTGCGCAACACGAACGTAACATTATGTCTGATCCGTGTTTGGTCAAAACAAGAACTGTAGCCACCAACGGGCCATTCTGTAACATTTCTGCTAGCGCTTAATGCATGAATACGACACAACGTCCACCAACGAGGCTAGCAGCTTGCAAATCACTCTTTGTGTAACAGATTTATATTCCATATAACTGTTTTCACTGTAAATACTGACTGTTTGATATTTTGTCAAAATGTCAAGATAACATGTATTTATTAGTTTGCGAGGAAACGTTTGAGTAGCAAAAATTAAGAATATACATTATCTTGACGAAGACCAGCTTTAATATCCAGAGGAATTCGTTAGCGGCTGCTATATTTGTAGACACAATATTATTAGCTAATTTTCAAGCCCTATGCAGGTACTGCACCTCTAAGCATGCAGAGACTCACGTATGTAGAACTTTTGCAAATGTATTTTATATTCTGGGTACATCGATTCAGATGACCGACATGAATAGTAGCGGTAAAATGCATTTCATATGCTGATACATTATATTGGTTATGAAATGTAGATTAAAACTGGAGAAATTACAGAAAGATAGGAAATTTATGAGAGGGAGTCTGGATCAGTTGAAAAAATAGAGCGAGTTTTCGGTAAGGACCGAAAGAAACAGAACAAAGGAATACAAAAACAGACGAAAAGGTAGGTTTCAGAGACGAAATAATGAACGCAGAAATCAGATAGTCATAAAGACAAACTGGATTAGAAATTCTTGGATGACGCACGAGATATAGAATTTAATACGGATGCTTGAAAAATAGATTTACCAAAAGTGCAAAATCACAAATCAGGAATCGCCAGAGGTTTTTAGAACCTTGCACGACTTTGGGAAATATAGAGGCCACCTATAGAAAAATTAGAGAGGCATTGAGAGAGTGAGAGAGAGAGAGAGAGAGAGAGAGAGAGAGAGAGAGAGAGAGGTGCCACCTATAGGAAAATTGTAGACAAGAGAACCTGGTATATGGACATGGAGAGGTCCGATAGCACGCCAGTACCAACAAGAAAGTAAAGAATGGAAACCTGAAAGATGGAAAGAATACAGAGAAGGGTAACGCAACGGAAATGAACTTCGGGATAGTATTACAGAAAGGAAGATAAAGCTGAAGACGAGCCGCGAGGTATGTTACTGCAAGAAGAATTTGACAGTGCCCTGAAAGTTCTAAATCGAAACAAGGCCCCTGGGTTACAGGACATTTCCTCAGAATTATTGAGAACCTTGGGGGAAACCAGCCACAATAGACTTAGAAGTCAATAGAAATTTAATTATTCCAATTGAAAAGAA
Organism: Schistocerca americana; assembly: GCF_021461395.2. Lineage (NCBI taxonomy): Eukaryota > Metazoa > Arthropoda > Insecta > Orthoptera > Acrididae > Schistocerca > Schistocerca americana. The sequence goes on along the minus strand of NC_060119.1, from coordinate 612,854,702 downwards.
GGCAGGTTAAAACTATCAGTTTAAAAGTTATAGCCAGCAAAACACTGACGCGAATTATTTACAAAAAAAAAAAAAAAAAAGATTAGAAAAAAAGAATGGTAGAAACTGATTGATCTTGGGGAAGATTATTTTGAGATCCGAAGATATTTGGAAATGGTGAGCCATACTGATCCTACGATTTGTCTTAGAAGATAAATTGATGACTCAAATCTTATATATATACCATTTCATAAGCTTTTGACAGTGTTGATGGACCTACGGATAATGCCTAGAAAAGAGATTATAAGTTACATATCAACAAAAGTAAAACAAAGGTAATGGAATACAGTCTCCCTCTACAATTTTTTCCCTCCACACTTACGTCCGTTACTAACTTGACGATTCGTTGATACTTCAGCAAATGCCCTATCAATCCACCTCATCTTTCAGTCAAGTTGTGCCATAAATGACTATTTCCCATGTGAGTCGAGTACCGCCTCATTTGTTATTCAATACACTCGCCCAATCTTCAGATTTCTTCTGTAGCGTGACAATTCTGAAATTTCTATTCTCTTCCTGTCAGACCTGTTTATCGTCCACGTTTCGCTTTCGTACAAGTCAACGTTCCAGAAAAATAACTCTAGGAAAGACGTCCTAAGCTTTCTCTTTTACTGAAATACCATTCTTGCTACTGCCAGTCTCCGTTTTTTATCCTCTACTTTAGCCATCATCAGTGACTTTGCGGCCCATATAGCAAAACGCTTCTACTACTTTTAGTTGTTCATTTCCTAATCTAATTCCCTCAGTATCGCCTGATTTAATTCAACTACATCTCATTACCCTTATTTAAGTTTTTTGGTGTTATCATGTAACCCCTTTGCAAGAGATTATCCATTCGGTTTAACTTCTGTTCCATGTCCCTTGCTGTCTCCGATAGAATTACAAAATCATCAGCTAACGTCTATCCTTTTATTCCATCTCTCCGAACTTTAATTACATTTCCAAATTTCTAATTGATTTCTTTTGCAGCTTTCTCAGTATACTAATTGAATAACTCCCTTCTAAACTACTGATTACCTTTCATGTCATTAGACACACGTAACTTTTTCTATCAATCTTTTCATCTTTAGGTAATTATTACGCACAACAGCCTCTACAATTTGATTTGTATATTTTAGTATTTGTCTACCGCTACCGTTTCTTCATATACTGTAGATTCCATTGTGAAATTAATGGCTCTGAGCACTATAGGACTTAACATCTATGGTCATCAGTCCCCTAGAACTTAGAACTACTTAAACCTAACTAACCTAAGGACATCACACAACACCCAGCCATCACGAGGCAGAGAAAATCCCTGACCCCGCCGGGAATCGAATCCGGGAACCCGGGCGTGGGAAGCGAGAACGCTACCGCACGACCACGAGCTGCGGGCATTGTGAAATTAACTTTTTCTGGACGTCATAACAGATGTCCCACTAATCCGTAACTGTCGACAGCTTATTAAATGAATAAATGAGAAGACTGGTCAGCAAAAAATTGAAATACAGCCAGAAAATAAGTCAATGATTTAGACAGCAATGTACAGTTAAGGAAAAATTTTCGAGTGGTCATGCAAAAATTATGGTACCGTATGAGATACCGATTACTGTGCGCCCAAGGACCCCTGTGGGTTACGCGGCAGCAATTTGCTTGATGATGTTTAGATACGCAGAGATGGGGAGTATTGGTTGCGGTAATTGACAATGGATTTACCGCTAGTGGATCCCAGCGGTCCCAGGGGGCCCTGTCTGGCAGATGGTGGTTGCACTAAGCCGCGCGGGTTTCCTGATCGAATTGCAGGAGCCTGGATATTGAAAACGTGTCTACAGCAACGACTGGGGTATTTTTCTCAAACAAGAGTTTGCTGCAGATATACACTAATTTCTTATGAAATCAATTAGATATTGGTTATCATGGTATGCTTAGTACTAGCTGTGCACGTATTTCGGAGAACGCTATTTTTCGCAAGCAGGAATGGAGTCAGTGTTGCTGACTTGTAAATAATTTAGCAGCGATTGGTGGTGAATATTGGTAGTGCATCGATTATGGAGAAGTACTGGCCATCCTTATTCAGAGTTACAATGAAGTCACAGGAGAGAGGAAGGTGAACCGTTGTTTAGAAACTGGTGGTGACCTGCATTTGGATTATAAGAACAAGTGTTCCAGAAGACTTGTCATGCGATTGGCACCAAACAATGGAGTGTAGGTTATACTGTTTGCTATCTGCAGTTACAGAGTGGACACCTGGGTATCATCAAGAGATGGCTTGAATGAAAAGAATAATGTTTTACTATGGAAAGCATGAATGGAAGCGACCAAGATTTAAGAGCGTTATTTGTAAGCATTGTTTAAGCAAAAAGTTTGTAGACAAGCTCTTTTCAGCCAGGATGGGAGAGAGAGCGTTCAGGCATAGTTTGCTCTGAAGATGCAACAAAATGTCGACGAAGAAGAAAATGTAGAGCTTCTGGCGATATGTATGTTCATCAGTGGCAACACTTTCCGGAATTCGAGGGAATTCTCTTAGGCTATTAACGTGCGAAACTAGTTTGAAGAAATATACTGCACTCTCTCTGTACATGAAGTATTTATTTGAGGCAATACGTGAAAGCTGGAATTTGGTATGAAGTCTTATAAGAAACTTTGAAATTGTCTAAAGTAAGTGCAAAGTTAATTTGTTGGACTCTTGTTAATCCTAACAGTAATGTTTACCAGCCTAGTACGTTGACTTTTATTATGTCTCTTCGACTCTAGAAACTGGTTCCTATTATCTAGGGCACATAACAGGTTTTTCATTCTTTCTGAAAACATAATGCACACTGGAGAAAAGCGTACTTACTTATAAGCACAAAATTAACTACGAGATTTGCATAGAGGTAGTTATGTTCCAGAAGTAGATTAGTTCTTAATGCACGGAAAAACTGAACCATCTTTTGGGTACAGCTGTTGTATGTTGTCCTGAACCAACTGATTCAACACAAAGTAGAGGGATGGACTACAATATACTCGGAAATACGTCTACGATAAGAAGGCGATTATGAATTACCTGATCTTTTGTGCAAGTCAAGCAACAGATTATCGGAAATACTTTGATACACGCATTTCTGTGGGGTTTTTAAGATACAATTGTCATTCTGATTTTGCGTTCGTACAGTTTTCCTAAATCACGACAGTAAGGTACAGGCCATTTCAGCATGGCAAACGATTACATTTCTCTACAGGGTGTCCCAGGAGGAATGATTAACATCAGGGATATTACAGGAACGATCTTTCGAAGCAAAAACGTCCAGTAAACATTGGCTCTGAAATGCATACCTTAAGAGGTTCTATTGTAAGCTCTTTTCTTTTCATGTTTTGTGATGGGGTAGTACATACCAAAAACACGAAACTGATTTCAGTAAGCACGGCAGTAATGAGAACAGCGTAGCTGCCAAAGTTAAGAATTTGTGCTACCTCCGTAGCAAAATAATCCATGATGGGCGGAGCAAGGAGGACGTAAAAATGTGATTAACACTGACAAAAGCTGCACTCCTGGCCGAGAGAAGTCTAATATTATCAAACATAGGCTTTAATTTGAGGAAGAAATACAATACTGGGCTCCAAAGCCCAACGTTGTATGGTAGTGAAACATGGACATTGGAAAGCCAGAACCGATGAGATATGGTGCTACAGAAGAATGTTAAATACTGGATGGACTGATGAGGTAAGAAATGAGGAGGTTCTGCGAAGAATCGGAAAGAGAAGTTATATATGTCAAATACTGACAAGAAGGCGGGACAGACTGATAGGACATCTGTTAAGACGTCAGGGAATGACTTCCGTGGTATTAGAGGGAGCTGCAGAGGGTAAAACTATGGAAGAAGACAGGGATTGGGATACATCCAGCAAATAATTGACGACATAGTGTGCAAGTACTATTCTGAGGTTGGCATAGGAGAGGAATTAAAAAAAAATGCATTGGTTCTGAAGTGCCAACCTTGACAGCTATTAGCAACCATTCACCTTCGCATCTGTAGAACACCTTTTCTACTGAACAAGTCATAGCCGTTAAAGCATTCATTTTAGAGCCAATGTTTAGCAGACGCTTTTGCTTCTAATTATTGTTCCAATCATACCCCAGAATATTGACCATTTCTCCTGGGACACCCCGAATACGAGGGACTTGCAAAAGTAAGGTACACAGTATCGTGACAGGACAATAAATTTTTACTCGTTTCTGCATTATGCTTCAAAGATTCACAGATACATGATAATATTTTTCAGCAAAGATACCAAGTCTCTGTAAACAGTTACCGAAACCCTCAATTCTTCGACGCCTGTGCGGCCTTGGTCAAATAACTGGCACCGTTCCACTACGGCTGCGCGCGACGTTGCGTTCGGTCTGTGAATTTCACGGCGAACCTGTGTGCAATTTAGACTTTTTCACACAAGAGGTACGTTTCCAGTTGCCGCGGTTGATGCGCGATGAACTTAGCGAGGGACAACATGTAGAATTTCCTTTCTGAAGTCCCTACATATACTCTCACTCAACTAATTTGCTTCATTGTTCCTGGTGATATGGATGATGTAGGAATGTGTATTCATGACAAACAAAGTGTGAGGTTGTATGATGTGATACAAGGGTAGTGTCTCCCACCTGTAATAAAAACACACTTGATTCTGCATTTGACCCAAGTGATTTTAAATAAGTCATCAAAAATGGCGGTCGAAGACTTCCGCTACAAGGAGACCCTCGTTATGGCAACGGCCTTATCAAAGAGAGCTGAGGACCAAGGTACTCTCTTGCCCTTAGGGTGGGAAACTGTCCTAAAAGATGCAACAACCTATGAGACTGGAAACCTGTCATCAGACTTTCGGAAAAATATCGGTCACACCATTCCAACAACAGCAAAGGTAGATAAGTGCAAGAAATACACACAATCAGCCTAACAGCTTTCGCATTCAGGTTATTAAAAAGAATAAAACAACAAAAAATAGAAAATTTAGGATCTGTTACATTACGATCAGCATAGCTTCGCGATAAAAGTACGAGAGGTGTGATGTATGGAGCCACAATATGCACTACACCTCCGGCATGTTACTAATGTTATCCCGTTTGGTTTCCACTGGACTGCGCCATATGCGGTCAGACACAAAATCCCATACGTCGTCTGATAGCCTAATGTAAGGCGACTGCTCGCGATAAGCGGGTAATCCGGCTCCAAGTCCCGCTCCGGCTCACATTCTCATTGTCATTCCATTGTACAGCTGATGCATTTAGATTTCGTAACTGTGAATACATTTCATGTATTTCATAATGACTGCAGTCGCCGCAGTGTGTGTTCCTTCGGACATTCATGAATTTCCGAAAGAACATCGCATCACACTTCGGAAAATCACAGGCGCTGGATGATCGTCTCGAACAAAATAACACATGGCAGGACAACTGTTAAGACAGAACTGAAGAACTTACATGGTACTAGAGGGGACTGTAGACGGAAGACGAATATTTCCAAGACATATGGTACAAGTGCTGGTCTGAGCTTAAGAGGTTGGTACAAAGAAAGAATTCGTGATTAGCCACATCAAACCAGTGAGAAAACTGTTGACTAAAGAAAACAGGTTCATGCATTAATCACTGGGCTGCCAAGTGCACTCAAGTGAATTGGCATGGAAACCAAAAACCGTATTCTGCTTACCGATACTGAATGAATATGTATGAAAGTGTCACTGGAAGGCAATAATACGAATTTTTCATTTGGTGCTGCTCTTCTGTGATTTGATATGCATCTAGACGCTGTTCACTGCAAAGCAAATTGCCAAAAAACGGAAGAGCTACTAAGCAGCCAGCGTTACCGTGTAATACGTTCATGGTAACGCTATTTCTGTCGTTCATGATATTATTCATCAGGTGCAGTTACCATCCATGTATCGGGGTGTATACCTCCGCCACCACGAATTTCTCTCCTGTGCCAACCTCATCATCTCAGAGTAGCACCTGCAACCTACGTCCTCAATTATCTGTTGGATGTATTGCAATCTCTGTCTTCCTCTACAGTTTTTGCCCTCTGCAGCTCCCTCAGGTACCGTGGAAGTCAGTCCCTGTCGTCTTAACAGATGTCCTATCATCCTGTCCCTTCTCCTTGTCAGAATTTTCCACATATTTCTTCCCTCTCAGATTCTGAACAGAACCTCCTCATTCCTTACCCTATCAGTCCACCTAATTTTCAACATTAGTCTATTGCACCACATCTCAAATGCATCGATTCTCTTCTGCTACGGTTTTCTCAGAGTCCATGTTCCACTACTATACAATGCTGTTCTCCAAAGGTATTGTCTCAAAAACTTATTCCTATGTTGATATTAGTAGACTTCTCTTGACCAGGGAGACCCTTTTTGCCAGCGCTAGTCTGTTTTTGGTGTCCTCCTTGCTCCGTCAGTCACTAGTTATTTTGCTGCCTAGGTAACAAAATTCCTTAACTTCATATACACTACTGGCGATTAAAATTGCTACACCACGAAGATGACGTGCTACAAACGTGAAATTTAACCGACAGGAAGAAGATGCTGTGATATGCACATGATTAGCTTTTCAGAGCATTCACACAAGGTTGGCGCCGGTGGCGCACCTACAACGTGCTGACATGAGGAAAGTTTCCAATCGATTTCTCATACACAAACAGCAGTTGACCGGCGTTGCCTGGTGAAACGTTGTCGTGATACCTTGTGTAAGGAGAAGAAATGCGTACCATCACGTTTCAGACTTTGATAAAGGTCGGATTGTAGCCTGTCGCGATTGCGGCTTATCGTATCGCGACATTGCTGCTGGCGTTGGTCGAGATCCAGTGACTGTTAGCAGGGTATGGAATCGGTGGGTTCATGAGGGTAATACGGAACGCCGTGCTGGACCACAACGGCCTCGTATCACTAGCAGTCGAGATGACAGGCATCTTATCCGCATGGCTGTAACGGATCGTGCAGCCACGTCTCGATCCCAGAGTCAACAGATGGGGACGTTTGCAAGACAACAACCATCTGCACGAACAGTTCGACGACGTTTGCAGCAGCATGGACTCTCAGCTCGGAGACCATGGCTGCGGTTACCCTTGACGCTGCATCACAGGCAGGAGCTCCTGCGATGGTGGACTCAGCGACGAACCTGGGTGCACGAAATGCAAAACGTCATTTTTCGGATGAATCCAGGTTCTGTTTACAGCATCATGATGGTCGCATCAATGTTTGGCGACATCGTGGTGGACGCACTTTGGAAGCGTGTATTCGTCATCGCCATATTGGTGTATCACCCAGCGTGATGGTATGGGGTGCCATTGGTTACACGTCTCGGTCACCTCTTGTTCGCATTGACGGCACTTTGAACAGTGGACGTTACATTTCAGATGTTTTACGACCCGTGGCACTACCCTTCCTTCGATCCCTTCGAAACTCTACATTTCAGCAGGACAATGCACAACCGCATGTTGCAGGTCCTGTACGGGCCTTTCTGGATACAGAAAATATTCGACTGCTGCCCTGGCCAGCACGTTCTCCAGATCTCTCACCAATTGAAAACGTCTGGTGAATGGTGGCCGAGCAACTGGCTCGTCACAATACGCCAGTCACTACCCTTGATGAACTGTGGTATCGTGTTGAAGCTGCATGGGCTGCTGTACCTGTACACGCCATCCAAGCTCTGTTTGACTCAATGCCCAGGCGTATGAAGGCCTTTATTACGGCCAGAGGTGGTTGTTCTGGGTACTGATTTCTCAGGATCTGTGCACCCAAATTGCGTGAAAATATAATCACATGTCAGTTTTAGTATAATGTATTTGTCCAATGAATTTATCATCTGCATTTCTTCTTGGTGTAGCAATTTTAATGGACAGTAGTGTACTTTGTGACCATCATTCCTGATGTTAAACTTATCGCACTTCTGATTTCTTCTATTTATCATTACTTTCGTCTTCTTTCAGTTTACTCTGTTTCTGTAATCATTAGACGGTCCAGTCCGTTCAGAAGATCGTGTAAATCATCTTCACTCAGGATAGCAATGTCATCAGCGAATCGTATCATTGATACCCTTTCACCTTGAATTTTAATTCCACTACTGAAACTTCTTTTTATTTCCATCATTGCTTCTTCGATGTACAGATTGAACAGTAGGGGTGAAAGACTATACCCCTGTCTTACACCCTTTTTAATTCGAGCATTTCGTTCTTGGTCGACCACTCTTATTACTCCCTCTTGGTTCTTGTGCTTATTGTATATTATCCGTCTCTGCCTATAGCCCATCCAATTTCTCTCAAAATTTCGAACATCTTGTACCATTTTGCATTGTCGAACGCTTTTTCTAAGTCCACAACTAGAATGGAACTTGGATGCACGAGCTGTTAAGGCGATTGTGCGATACTTCTCGCTCTTGTCAGCTCTTGCAGTCTTCGGAATTGTGCAGATGATATTTCTCCGAAAGTTAGACTGTATGTTGCCAACACATACGTCCTACACACCAACGTAAACAGTCGTTTTGTTGCGACTCTTAGAAATTCTGATGGAATGTAATCGATCCCTTCTGTTTTACTTGATTTTAAGTCCTCCGAAGCTCTCATAAATTCTGATTCTAATACTGGGTCTTCTATCACTTCTAAATCGACTCCTGTTTCTTCTTCTATCACATCAGACAAATCTCTCCCATTATAGAGAGGCCTTCAATGTACTCTCTCCTCTATCCGCTCTCTCCTCTGCTTTTAAAAATGGAATTCCGGTTGCACTCTTAACGTTACCATACGTGATTTTAATTTCGCCGAAGGTTATTCTGACAGAAAGGAGAAAATGTAAAAATACAGTAAGTGAAACAGGCAAAAAGGAATACAAACGTCTCAAAAATGAGATCGACAGGAAGTGCAAAATGGCTAAGCAGGGATGGCTAGAGGACAAATGTAAGGATGTAGAGGCCTATCTCACTAGGGGTAAGATAGATACCGCCTACAGGCAAATTAAAGAGACCTTTGGAGATAAGAGAACGACTTGTATGAATATCGAGAGCTCAGATGGAAACCCAGTTCTAAGCAAAGAAGGGAAAACAGAAAGGTGGAAGGAGTATATAGAGGGTCTATACAAGGGCGATGTACTTGAGGACAATATTATGGAAATGGAAGAGGATGTAGATGAAGATGAAATGGGAGATATGATACTGCGTGAAGAGTTTGACAGAGCACTGAAAGACCTGAGTCGAAACAAGGCCCCCGGAGTAGACAATATTCCATTGGAACTACTGACGGCCGTGGGAGAGCCAGTCCTGACAAAACTCTACCATCTGGTGAGCAAGATGTATGAGACAGGCGAAATACCCTCAGACTTCAAGAAGAATATAATAATTCCAATCCCAAAGAAAGCAGGTGTTGACAGATGTGAAAATTACCGAACTATCAGCTTAATAAGTCACAGCTGCAAAATACTAACACGAATTCTTTACAGACGAATGGAAAAACTAGTAGAAGCCAACCTCGGGGAAGATCAGTTTGGATTCCGTAGAAACACTGGAACACGTGAGGCAATACTGACCTTACTACTTATCTTAGGAGAAAGATTAAGGAAAGGCAAACCTACGTTTCTAGCATTTGTAGACTTAGAGAAAGCTTTTGACAATGTTGACTGGAATACTCTCTTTCAAATTCTAAAGGTGGCAGGGGTAAAATACAGGGAGCGAAAGGCTATTTACACTTTTTACAGAAACCAGATGGCAGTTATAAGAGTCGAGGGACATGAAAGGGAAGCAGTGGTTGGGAAGGGAGTAAGACAGGGTTGTAGCCTCTCCCCGATGTTGTTCAATCTGTATATTGAGCAAGCAGTAAAGGAAACAAAAGAAAAATTCGGAGTAGGTATTAAAATTCATGGAGAAGAAATAAAAACTTTGAGGTTCGCCGATGACATTGTAATTCTGTCAGAGACAGCAAATGACTTGGAAGAGCAGTTGAATGGAATGGACAGTGTCTTGAAAGGAGGATATAAGATGAACATCAACAAAAGCAAAACAAGGATAATGGAATGTAGTCTAATTAAGTCGGGTGATGCTGAGGGAATTAGATTAGGAAATGAGGCACTTAAAGTAGTAAAGGAGTTTTGTTATTTGGGGAGCAAAATAACCGATGATGGTCGAAGTAGAGAGGATATAAAATGTAGGCTGGCAATGGCAAGGAAAGCGTTTCTGAAGAAGAGAAATTTGTTAACATCCAGTATTGATTTAAGTGTCAGGAAGTCATTTCTGAAAGTATTCGTATGGAGTGTAGCCATGTATGGAAGTGAAACATGGACGATAAATAGTTTGGACAAGAAGAGAATAGAAGCTTTCGAAATGTGGTGCTACAGAAGAATGCTGAAGATTAGATGGGTAGATCACATAACTAATGAGGAAGTATTGAATAGGATTGGGGAGAAGAGAAGTTTGTGGCACAACTTGACCAGAAGAAGGGATCGGTTGGTAGGACATGTTCTGAGGCATCAAGGGATCACCAATTTAGTATTGGAGGGCAGCGTGGAGGGTAAAAATCGTAGAGGGAGACCAAGAGATGAATACACTAAGCAGATTCAGAAGGATGTGGGTTGCAGTAGGTACTGGGAGATGAAAAGGCTTGCACAGGATAGAGTAGCATGGAGGGCTGCATCAAACCAGTCTCAGGACTGAAGACCACAACAACAACAATGTACTGAGTCTGTACTTCCGACTAGCTTTGATTTTTCGATTTATTCACCTTTTTCATGCAGGCATTTCGTCTAAGCCTCTCCGAACTTCCTGTTTATTTAATCCCTCAGCGATTTGTATTTCTGTATTCTTAATCTCCGTGAACATGTTTGTACTCCCTTCTTTTGTCGATCAGCTGAAGTATTTTTTCTGTTACCCATGGTTTCTTTGCAGTTACCTTCTTTGTACCTATGTTTTTCTTTCCAGCTTCTGTGACTGCCCTTTTTAGAGATGTCCATGCCTCTGTAACTATACTGCTTACTGGACTATTCTTTATTTCTGTATCTACAGCCTTAGAGAACTTCAAGCGTATCTCGTCCTTCCTTAGTACTTTCGTATCACACTTCTTTGCATATTGATTCTTCCTGTCTAATATCTTAAACTTCAGCTACTCTTCATCACAACTGTATTGTCATCTGTTATATATTTGCCCCAGGGTACGTCTTACAATCCAGAATATAATTTTGGGATCTATGACTGACCATTACGTAAGCTAACTGAAATCTTCCCGTGCCACCCGGCCTTTTCCCAGTATGCCTCCTCCTATTGTAATTTTTGAACAACGTGTGTGCTGTTACTAACTGAAATTTATTTCAGAACTCAATTAGTCTTTCTCCTGTCTCATGCCTTGTCCCAAGGCCATTTTCTCCTGTAACGTTTTCTTCTACTTCTTCCCGTACAACTACATCCCAGTTCCCCATGACTATTGGATTCATCTCCCTTTACGTACTGAATTACCCGTTGAATACCCTCATACACTTTCTCTATCTCTTCATAATGAGCTTGTGACGTCGTCATGTATACCAGAACTATTGTTGTAGGTGTTGGTTTGCTGTCGATTCTGATAAGAACAATCCTATCTTTGAATTGTTTACATTCACACGCTCTTTGTCCTACCTTCCTATCCACAACGAATCCTACTCCTGTTACACCATTTCTCATGATCACCTCCCCCTTGGCAGTCCTCTCCCAGAGACCCGAATGGGGGACTATTCCGGAATATTTTGCCAATGAAAAGACCATCGTGACACTTCTTCCATTGCAGGACACATGTCCTATGGATACACATTAAGTGTCTTTAATGCAGTTGTTTCCTTTGCCTTGTGCATGCTCACGCCGTTGATCAGTGCTGATTATTCCGTCATTAAGGGCAGTTTCCCACCCCAAGGGCAAGAGTGTGCACGTATTAATGTACGCCAATGGAAGACGACTGGTAGTGTTTATAAAAGGGGTTATTGAGGCCAGTCTTGTCCTACTAAGACTTGTAGCTTTCCTGCGTGTGGGGCCATAGTCCCTACAAATTTGTAATCCGTTTCGTGTGACAGAAGATAAATGACACAGATCCGTTCAATAGGTTCAAAGCACTATTGGACTTAACATCTGATGTCATCAGCCCCTAGACATAGAACTACTTAAACCTAACTAACCTAAGGACATCACACACATCCATGCCCGAGGCAGGAATCGAACCTGCGACTGTAGCAGTCGCGCGGTTCCGGACTGAATCGCCATATCCACTCGGCCACAGCCGGCGGCACAGATCCGTGCTCCACAACTGAATGACATGGTACTGCTCTGTATTTAACATGGTTAAATATTGCATATGTAGAATAAAGACTCAATTGTTTCGGTGCGTGTCTTCCTCAGAACTTCACGCAGCTCCTGCATATTGCTGACAAGATGAAATTCGTATTCGGACACACCTTTCGCTTGCAGATATCAATCAACTTCGGATTATATGCACACTTCATGAACTATCATGACTTATACAAACTATCATGACTTATACAAAACTGCCAGGTGGTATGATGAATGGCAGCTTTCCCTAAATGTATACAAATGTAAGTTAATGGCTATGAGTAGGAATAACAATTCCGTAATGGTCGAATACTGCACAGTAACGACGATTAAATATCTGGTCGTAGCGCTGTAGAGCGATTTGAGATGGAGTGAGCACGTAAGTATTGCACTCGGAACATCGAATTCTCTAATTCCGTTTCTTGGGATATTTTAGGAAAGTGTGATTCATCCGTAACGGCGACCGTATATAGAACACTAGTACAACCTATTCTTGAGTGATGTTAGAGTTTTTGGGATTCCCACCAGGTCGGATGAAAGGCAGACATTGGAACAATTCAGAGCTGTTAGATTTGTTACCGGTAGATTCGAGCAACACGGGAGTGTTCAAGACATGGTTCGTGTACTCGAATGGGAATGTCTGGAGGAAAGGCGATGCTCTTTTCGTGAAACGCTACTCACATAATTTAGATTGCAGAACAATCATTCTACTGCCGCCAACGTACATTTCGCTTAAGGGGGGTAGGACGTCACACGGGCCGACTTGGAGCAGGAGAGGCACCACAGGACATTTTAATTTCCACTGTCTATACTTTTACAAATAAATTCATAAAACTTTGTCAGCATGACCAAGAAGGATTCAGAATTCACACTCATAGCAGTGGAAGTTCAAAAACATAAAATAATTTTTTTTTTACATGTGAAATTTCATCATTTGTTCACTTACTATTGGCTGCATTTGTTGCTATAGGTACACTTTTCTCCATAAGTAAGAGAGACTGTTCGATGAATTTTGCACAGCATACAAACCATACATACAGGTGTCTGAAACTCAAGAATCTATTTAATTTATGAAAAAATGAATGAACTGTTACATTTTAAACTTTGTTTCGAAAAAAATCAAATTTTGTAGTTAATTATCTCAATTTTTACAACAGTTTTTAACAGATTTGTAAAATTCTAGAGTTTCATACACCTGTAAGTAAGGTTTGTTTGCTGTGCAAAATTCATCAAAGAATCTCTCTTTCTTGTGAAGAAAAATGTACCTAAAGCAACAAATGTAGCCAATAGTAAGCGAAAAAATGATGAAATTTCACACATAAAAAATTTATTTTGTTATGTTTTTGAACTTCCACTGCTATGAGTGTGAATCCCGAATACTTCCTGGTCATGCTGACAAAGTTTTATGAATTTATTTGTAAAAGTATAGACAGTGGAAATTAAAATGTCCTGTGGTACCTCTCCTGCTCCAAGTCGGTCCGTTTGACGTCCTACTCCCAACTTAAGGACAAATAAGATGAGAGAAAGTAGAGCTGGTACGGAGACATAGTGACAGTCGTTTCTCTTCTCGCGCTATTATGGACAGGATGGAACAGGAAAGGTAACCTCCTTCACGCACCGTACCGTGGCTTGAGAAGAACGTATGTAGATGTAGATATGGATGAAAAGGCCATTCCACTAATTTTATTGTTTATTAAAACATCAAATCTCTGCGACCATTTCATTTTGAATACTCGTGGAATGATTTTTTTCAAGCTTCAGTTGAGTGTATCTTTTAACGTAAACTGTTGTACTGCTGTATGTCGAAACAGTGCAGTTTTGGGAGTTCATTAGTCTGCTCTGAGAGTCAGCTATTAAGTTATTCACTAGTTCGCACAACATACAGCACAACGATCATAATTAGTATTGTAATAATTAAATCTACTCCTGCACTCTGCGAGATATTCAGGCAATGAAGCGTTAAGCGTTAAATTCATGTAGCCAAATGCCAAAGTAATTAGCTGATTGCAGCGTTTATTAGCGACCTGAGAGCTAAGCAATGCAGGGAGTCTAATTGAGATCGTAAAAGCGAGAGTGAATGACTTCTTGTGCCTGTGAAGAATCACAATTAATTTTGAGTTTTTATCTCATTGAGAGATCTATCCTCGAACGAAAAGTGTCATTGGCACCTAGTGCAAGACACGTATTGTCATAACAGATGGGTCATTCAGTAATTTACTACGTAACGTAACACCAAATCACAGGACGTCGCACATTAATTGCGAATGTTGAAAAGAGCAGTCGTAATGAACCTGATGCATACTGTTGATTAAACGAGACTGGATTATTGACGACCTATTAAAATCCATGATTAGTGACAAAAATGACACAAATTCTGCGGGAGTCTATGGTGTGTTGACCAAAGGCACAAAGAATAGAAAAAGACTTGAACTCGACATTGCGATTTTATTTTAAAGCTAGTGGGTGTAGACTGTATCGTGCCGATTCGAAATGACAGGGAGTGAAGCTCTCTGTAAACTGGAGTCGTATCAAACAGTATGAGCTTCCTTGAGTAAGAAGTTAAATATTCTACAGTGTTTGATGTTCAACAATAAAAGCGAACTTGATACTGTGACAAATCACAGTACATATCATGTATTAACGATTATTTATTTATTACGTTTGATGGTCTCCACACATCCAATGAGATCTCTCATCTGCGAGTTATCTAAATGCAAGAACCCATACAGTTCTGTCAAAATTTAAAACTCTTATAACAGTAATTAACTAATAGACGACATAAAAGGGTGACCTGCCAGGATAGCCGAGAGCGCTAATGCGTTGCTCCTGGACTCGGGTAGGCGCACCGGCACCGGATCGAATTGGCCCAGCGGATTAACGACGTGGGCAGTGTGGTTTTTAGGCAGTTTTCCACATGCCACTAGGTGCATACTGTGCTGGTCCCCACATCCCGTCCTCAGTTACATGACTCGCAGACATTAGGAACGCATTCGCACTATTTCATGGTTTACACTACACACAGACAGCTGGGGTACACTGCTTCTGTCCCAAGGGGGCGGGGTGGGGGGGGGGGGGGGGTATGGGGTGGTGGCAGGAAGGTCACCGGCCACCGATTTAAATTAACCATGCCACAACCGACTGTAAAAATGCAGACCCTGGGAAAATTGCGGGACAAAGGCACAAGCAAAAGAAGAAGACGTCATAAAAGGGTGAAACAATTTGAAGGAAGCAGACTGTTGAAGAATGCCGGTGTTCTGTTACATGTAAAGTTGCTATGCTCCTGTAGCTAATAGTCTCAAAAGCACACCAGCTGAGAAAAGTCTAGTAGTTCGAAAATACCTGAAACTAGCAGAGCAATGAGCCTGCTGGACACTGAACATAAATTGTATGCTAAGATTTTGAATAACAGTATCTCAGAGATTAAGTGAAGAACAAGTGTGCTTTGGAAATAGATTTACGACTGGTACAGTATTTGGGTTGAAACTGAAACTTAATACCCATACACATTGTGAAAGTTTTTGATAATGTTAAAGGCGAATGTATGTGGAGGAAAATTTTAAAAATTTAACTTTTCCGTTACATTATACAGACACTCTGAGAACCCTGTACAAAGGTACAACTATCATTCTGGATTTAAATTATAAATTAACATAGCCTATAGAAAAGCAAAGGCTATGACAAGAGTTTGTTGTATCAAATTAAGAAAATACTTGGATCATGCTGTTCGATGCAGATATTCCGATTCCAGGCACTGGTTTATCCTGTCTCTTACATGTACAGACGATGGTACACATCCGGCGGGAACAGATGTTGACCTACGGAAAGGAATCTGAAACATGGGTATTCAGGGAAAAGAAACCAAAAGATTAAAAACTTTTGTTAGTAATGAAACAGAACACTGTTCTATGAGATACACGTTACATAAGAAAATGTTAAAGCTATAGAGAAAAACTGTCAGAAAAATCAAATAACTGTAGAATAGTAAATATGTGCTTTAGAAATATAATATGGAAAGAGAGGCGATTAAAATTTCGTAACATGACGGCTGTTCGTCTCTTGCAGGATGGGCGTTAGTTATGTTTTTCATAAATACCAAGAGAATAAAATTCTTGCAGCAGAAATAAGATTTCTCAGAGTAGTAAAAAGAAGTATTAGATTAATCGACATTAAGTATGATGCGATTAGAAATGAACATAAAGTCCATGTATTGGAAAATAAGCTTAATGAAAGCGGGGTAAAGGAATGAAGACATAACGAGTACGGGCAACCAAACCATATAACACACTCCAGTGTGTTATATAATTTTAAGTAGTAAAGGGAGAAAAAGTCAAGGAAAAAAGAGAAAAAAAATGGGTATCCCAACATGCAAATGCCTGACGCTTGACGTGCACAAGAACTGGAAAAGAAGAAGTCACTAGAACTAATAGCTAAATGAAATGAAATGATGATTGGAAGATCTGAACACTGTAATATGTTAGCCATCGTGTCCTGCTACTCGCACAGAACATTAGTAAATGGAAAAAAAAACGAAAAAAGAAAAAAAATAAGAAAAATGCTACAGTGCACTCAAATCCGTTGAATAGTGTACTCCCACAACGAATGTGTGCCTTTCTCGAAACACTAGTAAATTACAGAAGATGGTGAAATTCAAATTAATCAAAGGCAAGTCCATTTACTTAGAAGAAAGTGTGGTGTCACCGCCAGACACCACACTTCCTAGGTGGTAGCCTTTAAATCGGCCGCGGTCCGTTAGTATACGTCCGATAATCTTTTGGGGTAACTCTTCAAGTCAAACAGAAGTTTTCGGAGTCCAAAAGCGTGTAATACGTATTATTTGTGGAGTAAATTCACGGACGTCCTGTAGAAACCTCTTCAAAGAACTGGGTATACTAACTACAGCCTCTCAGTATATTTACTCATTAATGAAATTTGTCCTAAATAATATATCTCTTTTTCCAACAAACAGCTCAGTTCATACATACAATACCAGGAACAAAAATGATCTGCACAAGGACTTAAAAGCACTTACTTTAGTTCAAAAAGGGGTCCACTACTCAGGAACACTCATCTTCAATAATTTGCCAGTAAAAATAAAAAATTTAGTTACAAATAAAGATCAGTTTAAAAGGAGCCTGAAAGACTTACTAGTGGCCAACTCCTTCTACTCCATTGACGAATTTTTTAATAGAAACAAATGATGTATTGTATATATTCATACTATTAGTATTGTTATTTCAGCTTTAAAAAAAATTGACATAAAAAAATTGACATGTTCCACATCCACGAGGATCTCCTCAGCACGGATCTATGGAACGAAAACTAATCTAATCTAATCTAAACCCGCGTGTCGCCACTATCAGTGATTGCAGACCGAGCGCCGCCACACGGAAGGTCTATAGAGACTTCCTAGCACTCGCCCAGTTGTACAGCCGACTTTGCTAGCGATGGTTCACTGACTAAATACGCTCTCATTTGCAGAGACGACAGTTTAGCATAGCCTTCAGCTACGTCATTTTCTACGACTTAACAAGGCGCCATAATCAGTTGATATTGATATTGTGAGTCATGTACCGTCAAGAGCGACGTTCATCATTAATGGATTAAAGTTAAGTATCAATCTAAAATTCGTCCGGTTTATAATTCCTAATTCCTCACGCCAGCCTGCGTGAGCTAAAACGCGTGCATTTCGGCCTCCTCTAGTAACACGGTGTTGGCACTTCTGCCAACTACAACAGAAAGTATGTGTGACTTTTCGAGGCGTGTATTTGACTGTTGCAGCTGAGAGAGTCACTCCAAAAGTGATTTACCTAAGTTGTTGCAGAATTTTGAAAACGGTTAAAGAAGATCGCCACAAGCCTAATTCGTATCGCTGAAGAACAAGCCGCAATAGACTGCCAGTAGCCTGCATGTTGAAAGGGTGCCGTGTATTAACTTGCTGTGTCCGCGGCTACAGCCGCACTCATACTTTCATTTCTCGACCAACAATAGACATTTATGACCAGTAGGCAGCAGTTATTTAGGAAAGCAACTGAGTAAAGAGCTAAGCTTTTGAAGTCTTCTGAGAATTGTTGCTGGTGGTCGTATTTGTGCTGAGGTATTTGGAGACACAGCTCATTAAATTCTATGAACGAGAGTCCTCAGTATGGAACATCAGATCTAATCTAGCATATAGTCTTGTGTGAAAATTAAAAAAAAAAATTATAAATGCAATGCACATTAACATTTCCTAGTGATTACGTGTTTTGTTATGATTTATAACAGCCTGTCGTTACTTTTGTAGTTTTTCACTTTGACCATGCGCCTTTCTCATAATAATTTTAGAGGTTCTATTCGTATGGTTCAAATGGCTCTGAGCACTATGGGACTTAACATCTGAGGTCATTAGTCCCCTAGAACTTAGAACTACTTAAACCTAACTAACCTAAGGACATCACACACATCCATGCCCGAGGCAGGATTCGAACCAGCGACCGTAGCGGTCACGCGGTTCCAGACAGAAGCGCCTAGAACCGCTCGCCCACACCGGCCGGCTTCTATTCGTAGATTCAGGCCTAATATAAGCTGTTATTGATTGATACCACATGAATGTATGACAAAAAAAATAGCCAGTTTGTATACTGACGTTGGAAAAATTTATATTGCCAGTATTTCCGCAGTAGATGAGAGGCAGTGGGTTCGTTGCTGGTCACCAGACTAGGCGCCGATGCCGTTTAAACTCCAAACCTCTCCGCAGTTACTTACGAGGGCGAGCCATGTGGCATCGTTGATGGTGGACCGTCCATAGAACGCAGGCATTTAGTCCAACAGCCCGTCGGTGCTATTCTACGTGGTGGTAGTGAGTTTCACTGCCTTCTTTCTCTCTTCCGTCATCACTACAACCACTGCACTACCTGTACACGCATTCATCATTTTTACAATCAAGTAGCCACTTGGCATCCACCAGGACGAACCTTCGTCAGACTAGCCATAGAAAATAATAACATTACTAACAATAAAAACAATCACTGAATCTTGTTACCAGTTTGTTCCGTGAGTGAAAACTAAATAACGGGCCAGCATTTGCCTACACTAGCGTATAAAATGGTGAGAATTTCATTGTTGTTATGTGGTTCAGAAACTGATACGTAAGGCATGCAAATTATTTCGGTTGTGGGTTGTCCGCAGGTAAACTGCGTAAATATCCGTTTTGGAGAGCCATTTGGGGAAAATATCTTATTTATAACGCAGTATTCTGACCTACTCGTATTCTGCATTTACTAAATACGGCGTGGGAATCTACAATTAGTGTATGTCCTTGTGTGCTAACGATGTAAGAATTTTTCGCCATAATATTCGTACATATATCCCTTTAGTGAAGGGAAATGAATCGTGCTTAACCTACAGATAGTCAGTCCAGTTGATGAACTACTGGAAGTTCATTCTGACAAATCAGTTCTTTCCCATCGCCACTCTTACTTAGAACTGGTTTCTGCATCAGTATTTATTCATGTCACATTGCTGGTCCCGCAGCTGAGTAGTTTCGTATAAACGGGAAGTTTTGCTAACCAAACACTAATAAATAGACTAATAAAATAGTTAAAGGGTTCACAAAAGTGAGTAAATAACACAAATCCATCTCTGTAATTTGTTTACGTCGCATTGGAGGATGTTTTACGAAAGAAACCCTCTGAGATTCTTCTAGATGTGATGAAACGTCATGCATAAACCAGCATTGTTAGAAAATATACAGGGTGTTACAAAAAGGTACGGCCAAACTTTCAGGAAACATTCCTCACACACAAAGAATGAAAATATGTTATGTGGATATGTGTCCGGAAACGCTCACTTTCCATGTTAGAACTCATTTTATTACTTCTCTTCAAATCACATTAATCATGGAATGGAAACACACAGCAACAGAACGTACCAGCGTGACTTCAAAACTTTGTTACGGGAAATGTTCAAAATGTCCTCCGTTAGCGAGGATACATGCATCCACCCTCCGTCGCATGGAATCCCTGATGCGCTGATGCAGCCCTGGTGAATGGCGTATTGTATCACAGCCGCCCACAATACGAGCACGAAGAATCTCTACATTTGGTACCGGGGATGCGTAGACAAGAGCTTTCAAATACCCCATAAATGAGAGGCAAGAGGGTTGAGGTCAGGAGAGCGTGGAGGCCATGGAATTGGTCCGCCTCTACCAATCCATCGGTCACCGAATCTATTGTTGAGAAGCGTACGAACACCTCGACTGAAATGTGCAGGAGCTCCATCGTGCATGAACCACATGTTGTGTCGTACTTGTAAAGGCACATGTTCTAGCAGCACAGGTAGAGTATCCCGTATAAAATCATGATAACGTGCTCCATTGAGCGTAGGTGGATGAAACTAAAATGAGCTCTAACATGGAAATTAAGCGTTTCCGGACACATGTGCACATAACATCTTTTCTTTATTTGTGTGTGAGGAATGTTTCCCGAAAGTTTGGCCGTACCTTTTTGTAACACTTTGTATATTTAAATGGCTTTATACTATATCGGGAAGAAAAGGTTTTTCTAAACATCTTATTAATGCCGTAAAGACTCTATACGTAATAAAATATACAAGTAGTACGAGTAGTTCGAAAATGTCGAATGCAATTTTAATAAATGTAGGTGTTTATAACATGTTAATTTACACGTTGAATATCTAGTCGTGAAGTGCGAAGATGAAATACAATTAAGAATTAAAATAGAATCTAGCATGCCACAAAATACAGAGATTGAGCCAAAACAGAATATAGTATAACCCTACTATACATAGAAATAAGATAAACATAATGGCTTTTAAAGGGGAGAATCAAGTCAGATCGAAAATAATAATAAACGAGAAAATTTGAAAACAAATATCATACTAGGATGCCGTATTAGTTTTAAGAATGACAAAGACATTTGGAAGAAGGTTAACAAATACGAGCTATGTGCGGAACAACTGGCGGAACTCTGGGAAGAAAAGCAAGAAAGAAAACACAAATGAAATTCTACAAAATTAAGTAAGTACGTTCTTTTATGTGTGATTCAAAAACATGGACAAAAAAAGGCAGGAAGCAGACATGATGTTCATGAGGTATGTAAGGGGCTGCACTATAATGGATAAAATAAGGAATGAAACAATAAGATCAGATTTAAAAAGTCTTTTCATTTAATGACAAGATAGAAGACAATAGAATGATACGGAAGGATCATGTTGATAGAATGATACAACCATCATAACTTAGCAATAGGTCTTGCCGAGAACCCGAGAAAATTCTGATCCTGCGTAAAATGAGTAAGTGGGTCTAAGGCTTCTATACAGTCACTCGCTGACCGGTCTGGTGTGGCAGTAAAAGACAGCAAAAGTAAATCCGTAGTTTTAATTTTACTCACTTAAAAGCTCGTTTCACGCAGGATAATCGTACAAACATATTGTCGTTTGATCACCGCCAGTTTCCCGTACGGAGGACGAGGTAATGTGCATCGCTGGTATAGAGGAACAACTGAAAGACGATGAAGGACAACAGCTCTTCACGTAGGAAAATGTAAGTTAGTGCAGTTGAGCGGGGAAAACAAACCCATAATGTCCGGAAACGGCATCAGCAGTGTGCTGCTTGACTCAGTCACTTCCATTAAATATCTAGGTGTAGCGTTGCAAAGCAATATGAAATGGAATGAGCGTGTTAGGATTTGTAATAGGGAAGGTGAATGGTCGACGTTGGTTTATTGGAAGAATTTTAGGGAAGGATGGTTCATCTGTAAAGGAGACCATTGTTGAGTACCGTTAGAGTGTCTGGGATTAGCACCAGGTCGGATTAAAGGAAGACATCGAAACAATTTGGCAGCGAGCTGCTGGGTTTGTTACCGGTAGGTTCAAACAACACAAAGTATTACGGAGATGCTTCGGGAACTCATATGGGAATCACTACAGGGAGTACTATTGAGAAAATTTAGTGTCATTTGAGTCTGACTACAGAGTAATTCTACTACCGCCTACGTACATTTCGCGTAAGGAACATGAAGATAAGATTGAAGAGATCAGGGCTCTTACGGAGGCATACAGACATAGATTTTCCCCCGCTGTACTTGCAAGTGAAACGGGATAGGATATGATTAGCAGTTGTTCAGGATACACTCCGCCACGCACCATATGGTGGTTTGCGGAGTATGTCTGTAGGTGTAAACGTATAAAACCTTTTTTATGAGTACAATAAGCACTGCACCGTGCAAGATCAAACTAGGGTAGGGCAATAGAAAGAGTGATAAATGGCGCCTATAAATTTAAGATTACATACACAACTGGAACACATACACTTGGGTCTTATTTTAATGACAAATGTATCGACAATGAGAAAGTTTCTTTCAGTTCTATGCCCTGAAACATATAACAACATAACTGCGCTTTATAACACCTCAAATATAGAGCCCCTCATGACATCCATTTTGAGAGCAAAAGATATAAAAGTTACTTATCCTGACATTGACGGTAGCCACTGGCATCAAAATATTAACACTATTGAAAGTTTGACCAACAGAAATACTAGGGAAATAACATCTATTCCACGGAAAGAACTAAATTAAAAATTATCAGATGATCAATTAATCTACGAAGCATGAAACTCTAAATAAAGAATTCAAAATATATGCTTTACGAAGGTTAAAACCCAGACGAGATAAAGTGATAAGAGATAACATTTATCCAAGAAAAGAATTGTAGCCGCATCGAGCTGTAAGTTCGCTGCGACTACAATGAAAAACTTCAATAGAGATATTAATTCGCTCTCTCGTAGACGTCGCGATAGAAGCGAGCGCGCTTATTGACCGATGTTAGATTGTTTCAGACCGATCTGGAATTTTAAGGTTTTTCAAGTATCGTTTTGACGTATTACTCAAAGTTCTGAAGCAAGGTGATAGAACATTTACCGTTTAGCCAGACAACGGAGCAGATATTATACGCGAGGGAAAAGTAACCCGTGTGATACTTAATCAATTCTGGGACTTAGTCGTCGTGATCTGTGATTGTCACGAACATTGAAGGACACAGCAGTGTAACAGACACCGAGATAAACTCTACAAATAGACCTGAGTATGAAACATACACAAACAGTCATGAAGAATTCACAGTAACGCCGTGTTGTCGGAAGCTGTAGTCAATGTCAGAATTGCTGATGTAAATCATAGCTTCAATTCCCTGAATGACAGATCGGTGTGCTTTCCAGTGCTGTGGTTAGATAATTCAGAAATTTAATAAACTCAGTTATAACTTTAATACTTGGTGTCGTCTTATTGTGTAACTGTGAATAATTATTTTCTTGATAGAACGCCGAAGCTAAAGGTGACTGAGTGACATTATTAACAGGAAGCAGTAATTGAACATTATATTACGACGCTTCCTGTACGTTACTTAGAGGATACATTATCTCTGGATTTACGACGTAGGGGATGTTGAATTAGCACCGTAGTGAAGCATTAGTGACGCTATAATACTTCACAAATCAACATCCTACAAGACTATAATGGGGCATCGGCTTGAATGGTGGAACTTGTAATTCGAGATATCATATTATCTACGTTTGAACATTCATTTGCAAACCGGGCATAAAAACTACTGTTATCAAGTTTCCCGTGAGCTTACAAGCCCGTCGCGAACACGCGAAGGATATTTGGTTTATTGTTTCAGATAAAGGGAGTTGTTGCGGTGCCGAGTGGTGCAGTCGCTGTGTGTAGCAGTAAAGAAGACAGATATCCTTCGGACACCATTGCTTCAATTATAAGCGAGGGCGGATTGTACAATTCTGCTTGCTGCTCCATCGATACGCGGACATCTGTTAAAAGAAGATAGTATCGTAAACTAACCAAACAAAGCGAGGAGTTTGTTTTTAACAGTTACAGACTGGAGTTGTCGCGATCGACGGACGACGACCTGTGTCAACCAGACTTGAACATCCATTTCCATCGAGCCGACAGACACACACTCGCCACAGTTTGCAACAATAATTTCTTAACTTTCTATCACTAGAGAATATTTGTGACACTGTCCACCTGCTTAGCAGAGTCATGCCGGCGCGGTAGCTTAGGGTGTTCGGTCAGAGAACTGGCTGTTCTCTGTAACAAAAAATTGAGTCAAGGGATGAACAACGAGCTTCAGTAGATGTCATGTGACGTCCGCTACGACCAAATACAACCTCCCTACAGCGGGCCTGAGTTCGAATCCCAGCCGGGTTGGATATATTTTTCCGCTCATGGACTGACTGTTGTGTTGTCCTCATCATTTCACCCTCGTCATAGGCGCGCAAGTCCCCCAGTGTGGCGTTGACTGAAATAAGACATGCACTTGGTGGCCGAACGTCCCCGAATGGGGCCTCCCGGCCTCGTGTCATACGATCACTTCATTTTTTGTTTTATCTGTGACACTGTTAAAGAAATTTGGTGTTTCCAAGACAGAATCATAAATCTCACAACCTAGAATGGTGATTTGTAAGCAATTTCGTAGTGTGGAGTACGAAATTAGGGAGACAATGTAAAGTTCCGAAAACACTGCTGTAGAAGATCTTAAGGTGAAATATATACGTGTAGGTAAACTGCAGAGGGCCATAATGTAGGCCAGTTCGATCGCTGTGATCCCACCGTCCACATTCACGCTATCCAGAGTTACTCAGAAACACCGTTTGAGGTCGGTGCTTTATCTTTTAGATGTGCTACAATCACTAGTCATACTTCGTAATGACATGGATGATTTGGGGAATGGATTTGACCTGTTTATACTTACACGCTTTCCGATATCGGGCAAAATGCAACAGCAGTGTCTTATACCCCACTGACGCTATCTTTCGTCCACTTAACAGTTTTTATATGGATTTTTTGTGAACTGTTGCAGTCGATTAATGTTTTTTACTTCATGCCGGTACAGTGTGGTTTGTTATATAACTGTTACGTCCCTCGATTGAAGTACTAGGATAACCAGCAGAGCTCTTGCTGCAGTTGCCGCTAAAACCCATGTAAGCTGCAGCAGTACACCGCTTTGCACTCACGGAGAATTTCTACTGAAGCACTTGTAACACCGTTTCGGCGCACTCATGCCGATCGCACAGATAACTACCAGCAGGCAGGGGCATAATCTACAGATTAAGTGAGCACTAAATAACACAAGAAAGAAATTAGTTAACTGTGATACAGAAAAATGATGCGTTGGAGACAAGTGATTAAAAATTAGTAAAACAGTAAGCTGTCACAGGAGTATGAAGAAATTATGCACATGGCACAGCGTTTATGATCAACAAGAATATTTCAAATTCAGTTACAGACTTCCAGCGAAAGTTTCGCATTTTTATCAATCAAATGGACGAACGCAATATACACTATGTGATCGAAAGTATGCGGACACCCCCAAAAACATGTGCATTTTGCTGCCGCCTACTCCCAGGGACTCCATATCAGCGACGTCAGTAGTCATTAGACATCCTGAGAGAACAGAATGGGTCTCTCCGCGGATCTTGCGGACCTCGAACGTGGTCAGGTGATTGGATGTCACTTGTGTTATACGTCTGTACGCGAGATTTCCACATTCCTAAACATCACTAGGTCCACTGTTTCCGATGTGATAGTGAAATGAAAACGTGAAGGGACACGTAAAGCACAAATGCTGATAGGGCGACCTCGTCTGTTAACTGACGGAGACAGCCGACAATTGAAGAGGGTCGTATTGTGTAGTAGCAGACATCTTCCAGACCATCACATAGGAATTATAAACTGCATCAGGACCCACTGCAAGTACTATGACAGTTTGGCAGGAGGTGAGAAAACTTGGATTTCATGGTCGAGCAGCTGCTCATAAGCCACACATCACGCCGGTAAATGCCAAATGTATAAAAAGTGTAAACATTGGACGACAGAATAGTGGAAAAAGGCTGTGTCTAGTGACGAATCACGGTACACAATGTGACGATCCGATGGCTGGGTGTGGGTATGACGAATGCCCGGTGAGCGCCATCTGCCAGCGTGTGTAGTGCCAACATTAAATGCGGAGGCGTAGTGTTATGGTGTGGTCCTGTTTTCCATGGAGGAGGCTTGCACCCCTTGTTGTTTTGCATGGCACTATCACAGCACAGGCCTTCATTGGTGTTTTAGGCACCTTGTTTTTTCCCATTGTTGAAGAACAATTCGGGGATGGCGATTGCATCTTTCAACACGATCAAGCACCTGTTCATAATGCACGGCCTGTGACGGATTGGTTACACGATAACATCCCTGTAATGGACTAGCCTGCACAGAGGCTTGACCTGAATCCAATAGAACACCTTTGGGATGTTTTGGAAGGCCGACTTCGTGCCAGGCCTCACCTACCGACATCGATACCTCTCCTGAGTGCAGCACTTCGTGAAGAATGGGCTGCCATTCCTCAAGAAACCTTCCACCACCTGACTGAACGTATGCCTGCGAGAGTGAAAGCTGTCATCAAGGCGAAGGGTGGGCCAACACTATATTTAATTCCAGCAATACCCATGGAGGGCGCCAAGAACTTGTAAGTCACTTTCAGACAGGTGTCCGGATACTTTCGATCACTTAGTGTGCACTCTGATCAGGTGACACAGAAGAACCACACAAAAAAATAGTAGTCCACAGGTGGGACAGCAAAGACGATTTGTAAGATAGTTGTGCAGAGGTGTATCAAGACAGACGATATAAAAGAATTGTAACTAGGTATCCACTTCCTGCTCTATATGACCAAAAGTACCGTTATTTAATGCGAAACGGCCACTAGATGTCACGAGAGGCGGAATCGTCATTACTAAAAGAGGCGGGAATTATCGTGCGGTCAGTAGAGAAGCACTAACGACAGAATGGATCGGTCAGGAGATCCCGTTGACTTAAGAAGTAGACTAGTCACTAGATGTCACCTGAATAACACATCCATGTGAGACATTTCAATCTTTCTAACGTTGCTAGCGTCGGCTGTTGGTGATGTGTCTGCGAAATGAAAATGCGAAGGAACAACCACAACCAAATCAAGACAAGGCAGACCTCATTTAGAGACGGAAAGGGGCCTTCGAACGTTGCGGAGGATGGTTATAAGAAATCTCATGAAATCAATGGAAGGGATTACTCATGAGTTTTAAAGTGCTACGAGCAGTACAACAGCGCAATGGATGGGCAGGGAGTTAAAAAGGATAAATACAATCGTCCAGCAACTCTTCGTAAGCAACACATTTTTATAGTGAGTGCTAAGCGACGCTTGAGATGGGCAGCAGCGGCTGGCTTAAAATGAATGTTTTTGAGTGATGAATAACAACGTACCCTGTCGCAATCCGATGGATTGGTCTGGGTTTGACGAATGCCTGGAGAACATAACTGCCATCATGTGTTGAGCCAACAGTGAAGTACGAGAGAAGCAATGTTGAGGGAATGGTTTTTGGACAATAACATTCTTGAAACGGACTACCCTGCCCAAAGGTTGGATCTGAAATCAGTGGAACATCTTTGAGATAAGTTACAACATTGGCTTCGCAAGTTCCGACGTCACTATCTTAACACTACAGATTATTCCCAAAAAAACCTACCTTTTGCTTTAAGAATATGGCTAGTAAACTTGTGACAACCAGTAAAAAAAAGACCGCTAACTGTTGCCTGAATACGTCAAAAAGCTGTATGCTACACTGAACAACAAAGCTGGCTTTGGTTCGTTGATTCGGGCGAGGGGACAAAGCAGCGCGGTCATCGGTCTCATGGGATTAGGGAAGGATGGAGAAGGAAGTCGGTTGTGCCCTTTCACAGGTCCAATTGCTTGATTTACACTATGTGATTAAAAGAATTCGGACACCTGGCTGAAAATGACTTACTAGTTCGTGGTGGCCTCCATCGGTGATGCTGGAATTCAATATTGTTTTGGGCTACCCTTAGCCTTGATGACAACTTCCACCTTCGCTGGCAAACGTTCAGTCAGGTGCTGGAAGGCTTCTTGGGGAATGGAAGCTCATTCTTCACGTAGTGCTACACTGAGGAAGGGCATCGATGTCGGTCGGTGAGGCCTGGCACGAAGTAGGCGCTCCAAAACATCCCAAAGGTGTAATATAGGATTCAGGTCACCATTACAAGGATGTTATTGTCGTGTAACCATTGCGCCACAGGTCGTTCTTTACGAACAGGTGCTCGATCGTGTTGAATGATGCAATCCCCATCCCCGAATTTTCTTTAACAGTGGGAAGTAAGAAGGTGCTTAAAACATCAATGTAGGCCTGTGCTGTGATAGTGCCACGCAAAACAACAAGGGGTGCAACCCTCGTCCATGAAAAACACGACCACACCATAATACCGCCGCCTCCGAGTTTTGCTGTTGGCACTACACATGCTGGCAGATGAGGTTCATTGGGCATTCGCCATACCCACACTCTGCCATCGAATCGCCACATTATGTACCATGATTCGTCACTCCAAACAACATTTTTCCACTGTTCAGTCGTCTAATGTTTACGCTCTTTACACAAAGCGAGGCGTCTTTTGGCATTTACAGGCGTGATGTGTGGCTTACAAGCAACCGCTCGACCATGAAATCCAAGTTTTCGCACCTCTTGCCTAACTGTGATAGTACTTGCAGTGGCTCCTGATGCAGTTTGGAATTCCTGTGGCATGGTCTGGATAGATGTCTGCCTATTACACTCTCTTCAATTGTCGGACTGAGCGAGGTGGCGCATTGGCTAGCTCACTGGACTCGCGATCGGGAGGACGACGGTTCAATCCCGCGTCCGGTCATCATGATCAGGTTTTCCGTGATTTCCCTAAATCGATTCGGGCAAATGCCGGAATGGTTCCTTTGAACGGGCACGGCCGACTTCCTTCCCCGTCCTACCTTAATCCGGTGAGACCGATGACCTCGCTGTCTGGTCTCCTACACCTAACAACCCTCCCCTCCCCCCCCCCCCCCCCCCTCAACTGTCGGCGGTCTCCGTCAGTCAACAGACGAGGTCGGCTTGTACGCTTTTGTGATGTACGTGCCTCTTCATGTTTCGACTACACTGTCACATCCGAAACACTGGACCTAGGGATGTTTAGGAGTGTGTAAACTACGCGTACAGACATACGACACAAGTCACACCTAACAACGTTCGAAGTTCGTGAGTTCCGCGGAGCACCCCATTTGTAATGCCGGAAATGCATATCCTCCTATTTCCATCTATTGTACTATAAATTTTTTCCTTGTTTTGGTACCTCAAGATATGACATTTCTGTGTCTTTATATATTGTAATTGTTTTACTATTTGTATATATATATTTATGCATTTATGTCGATGTATAATTGGTTTGTTTTGTAAATATTATTTGTATTTTTACGCTGGGTCTTGCCTAAGGAAAACTATCGAACGAATACATCGATAGGTCGTGTGAAGAACCAAAGTGTTTAGGATCTTTGGTAGTGTGAACTCGGCCGCGTGGAGCGCGGGCAGAGCGGGAGTCTGGCTGGGGTAGGGCGATGGAGCAGGTGTGTTGTGTGACGCTCCCGCGAGTTGTCGTGCTTTCGGGGTTTGGCAGCATGTAATTGCGCTCGACTTGCTATGATAGTTTCTGACACCGTGTCGCGGACGGGAAGCATTAGCTGGCGCACTTCATGAGCCCGTTTCGCCTGGTGACCGTGTCGAGAAGAAGGTGCGCCAACATCCAGCTTCTGCAACAGCGACGGCCGACAATGAGTGACTGTCGCCACCTCCTCGATCGACGACTTCAAACCTTCAATCAACCAACAAGGAAGACTGGAAGCAAGTAAAGTTTTAGAACTGTATGGCAGACCTCAGCTTTTAAAACTGTTGCATCACAAAAATACAGCAACTTAGCATGAACCTTTGTTGCTCATTGTCCCAATTGCAACGTATGACGGGTGGGGGGGGGAGGGGGCGGGGGGGGGGGGGGGAGCCGCGCGAACCGTCGCAAGGGGCAAAGAATTTTGTGAGATTATGAAAAAATAAAAAATGAAACAAAAAACACTGTTAATGCAACAAGTACTAAAAAAGTAACCTCAAAAATTAAATTCATGTACGAACTACATTCCGAATGCCGCATGGATAAAGTAATTCCATCACTTGATGACAACGTATTAGTAACCAAATTATAATAAGCTACAAAAATAATAATGTTGCTGTGAGTTGATCAGGATTCGCTGATGCCCCCGAGATGTTACCAGAGGAAGTAGTCATTTCAATTTCTCTTGGCCTACAGATACTGCATTATTTGAAAATACAAACTTTATGACAAGCAATTAGAGCTGTACTGTGCATACTGTCACATCATTTCAAGAGTCTCGCTTATAATGGTTTACTTGGCTGCGAGAAAGTTACACGGTGTCAGCGTATCAAAGAGCCCCATGTGATGTATGGTTTATTCAGAGCTATTCCAAGCTGATGTTGCACCCGTGGTAGAACTGCCGAAGCTGCCCCCCTCCCCCGTGTAAAATTGCCATTTTGCAGTTTTTTCTACAAATATTTAGGAAATGTTATAATATTTCCAGTAGGTTAAATAAAAACGAAGCATTACTGAAAAATGTTATATGAATTTATTGATGAAAAATGTTGCAAACGAAAAAGTGAGTGTGTCATTGAAGGAAAGAAATTCAAATGTTTATAATCCTTAAAAAATATAAGGAAAACAAAATCTATGGCAAATACTGTACACAGGGTTTTTATATGATATTTAATGACCAACGTATATATCCCGTTTGCATTTGTTTACACAAGGTTTCAACTCAGGCGAACTGAATATAGCCTCCTGTAGACACAAGGACTACCAACTCGCGTAATGCTTATTAATCTGCCTCAGGAAGTTTATTCCTGAATTCTCTTTTTATTTACACAGTAGACTGTACCTACCGAAACTTGGTAGCAGAATAAAAGCTGGCAGAAGGCGCAATTAAATTACACCTCCCCTCGCCTTTTTTGTTTGCTTCCTCCACCGTCCCGTCGGCAGTCATCAGTCGGCAGAAACCGCCAAAAATCGGAGCCTTCGGTCAAACAGTGTATTTGCTTTAGCAACCGCTCGCGTTTAAGTGGACTTTCCGGCGCTTTTGTATGGGTGCTGCAAGTGCTGTGGCACTTCCGACCAACCAGTTTTGCATCGTGGTATTTCGTTTCACTTGCAACAGTTTAAGCTGGGATGTTCGTTCCTGTCTAATCACAAGCTCGGAAATTACGACATACTCGTAAAAGATCAATCAGGTATTTGTGACAAATAAGAAGATAAGTCATTTCTGCTCTTTTCATTCGCAGCAGTCGAAACTTTGCTCTTGTGTTCCTGCCTAACTACATTCTCGGAAATTGTGACATGATTGGAACTGAATGTAAGAAACAAGAATAGAAGTACACGAATGCGTGGTTTAGCGGGGATATATACTGACAAAATTGTCTCGAGCTTCCAGCCACCTTAAGCGGTTTAAAATCCACGAGCTTTCGACCGAGTACCCCTCGGCGAGTATCTAGTGGTGGCTGCTTTTTGGTTGCCGCTTCCGTCCTTATGTAGATGCTCGCTGCCATATGTGACGTAACTGGTGCTCGCTCCAGCGCCGTATAGGTATAAGTTCTTTGTTGCGCTTTTGCAACGCCCACTTTAATCTTCCAATGGCCGGATCCCAAGCTGTGCTTAGCTGCAGGTCACCATCTTCATTGAGTATACTGTTACAAATTTAAAAAAGAAATCGCTTCTTTCACGAGGCTATCATAGAAATTATTAGTCCGTGCAATAACAGATGTCTAGTAACACTGACAAGTAAATGTAGAACACAATGTTCATTTTAAAATCATTCCGTGAGTCGTAATCATGTGAACTGTTGTGAGCTATTTAATAGAACATAAAATAAGCAGTGAACAGCTAACTGGTTCAAATGGCTGTGAGCACTATGGGACTTAACATCTGAGGTCACAAGTCCCCTAGAACTTAGAACTACTTAAACCTAGCTAACCTAAGGACATCACACACATCCAAGCCCGAGGAAGGATTCGAACCTGCGACCGTAGCGGTCGCGCGGTTCCAGACTGAAGCGCCTAGAAACGCTCGGCCACAACGGCCGGCGAACAGTTAACTGTTCCATGGCATATAATGCCGATTCATCTGGTTAAGACACAGGAAATTGTTTGAAAATGAACATAGTATTCGAAACTAGTCCGCAGTATGTTAGACAGTAAATGAAATGCAGAATGAGATTTTCACTCTGCAGCGGAGTGTGCCCTGATATGAAACTTCCTGGTAGATTAAAACTGTGTGCCGGACCGAGACTCGAACTCGGGACCTTTGCCCTTCGCGGGCAAGTGCTCTACCAACTGAGCTACCCAAGCACGACTCACGCCCCGTCCTCACAGCTTTACTTCTGCCAGTACCTCGTCTCCTACCTTCCAAACATTACAGAAGCTCTTCTGCGAACCTTGCAGAACTAGCACTCCTGAAAGAAAGGACATTGCGGAGACATGGCTTAGCCACAGCCTGGGGGATGTTTCCAGAATGAGATTTTCACTCTGCAGCGGAGTGTGCGCTGATATGAAACAACCTGGAAGATTAAAACTGTGTGCCGGACCGAGATTCGAACTCGGGACCTTTGCCTTCCCCCAGGCTGTGGCTAAGCCATGTCTCCGCAATATCCTTTCTTTCAGGAGTGCTAGTTCTGCAAGGTTCGCAGAAGAGCTTCTGTAAAGTTTGGAAGGTAGGAGACGAGGTACTGGCAGAAGTAAAGCTGTGAGGAAGGGGCGTGAGTCGTGGTTGGGTAGCTCAGTTGGTAGAGCACTTGCCCGCGAAAGGCAAAGGTCCCGAGTTCGAGTCTCGGTCCGGCACACAGTTTTAATCTGCCAGGAACTTTCAGTAAATGAAATGATTGTATGGGATTGCCGGCCGGGAGGCCACATCCAGTTCCGCCGCCGAGTGCGAGTCTTATTTCGGTCGACGCCACATTGGGTGACTCGCATGCCGCTGATGAGGATGAAATGATGACGACAACACAACACTCAGTCCACGAGCGGAGAAAGTCTCCAACCCGGCCGGGAATCGAACCCGGGGCCGCTGCGTGGTAGGAAAGCACGCAACCGCTCAGCTAAGCAGGCGGACTGTTAGACAGTAAATATGCTACGATAGAAAATTTAACAAAAAGTGAATTTTAACTGCCGCCCCTCCACAAACGCCGTCTTGGATACTCCAATAAAAATTCTGACGGACATAAGCTACATATTTTTTAAAAAATATTTATGGTATATAAATCCATATGTACTATATAAACAGAAACGACTTTGGAAAAAATCTCCAAAAATTTTGACCCACTTACTTGAAATTTTTTACACGATACTCTAACAAACATTTGGACAGACAAAGGCTACACGTTTTAATATAAAAAGTATATACGTCTCATAAAACAGGGAAACATTGTTAGTAAAAATCTCCGAAAGTTCTTGACCCATGTACTTCAAATTTGTAAACGATACTCTAATAAAGAACTGGACGGACACGTGCTACATATTTTTAAATATGTATGGTGTATAACTACGTAGATAATAATATGTAAAGACATTTTATTAGTAAAAATCGCGAAAAGTTCTTGACTGACTTCGAATTTTTACAAGGTAATCTAATAAACGTCCTGACGGACATAAGCTGTACATATTTTGCAAAGAATGTTGTACAATGTTGTGCTACGCTGTGCTGTGAAAATTTATTTAAAGCAATTGCAATTACCAATAAAGATTTCGCTTACAGTAACAATAAATAAGGCTCGAGGACCCAGAGAGGGAGAAGAGGAGATGGGCAGAGAGGGAGTAGGGAGGAAATGGACATAGAGAGGGGGGAGGGAGAATATAGAGAGAAAAGATGGGGAGGAGAAAGTCAAGAGAGACGGTGGGGAGGGGGGGGGGGGAGGAGGACACGGAAAAAGAGAGGGGGGAGGAAGTGATGGACGCAGAGAGGAAACCGGAAAAGGGCAAAGAGAGTGGAGGAGGGGGAGGAGGAGGAGGAGGAGGAGGAGGAGGAGGAGGACAAAGACAGAGTGAGGGGAGGCTGGAAGACTATATCCAGTTGCATTATTAGCAATTGCGGGACATTGACTGGTTCGCTACATATTTTTGTATATGGAAAGGTTACACAGCGGACTGCGGATTTAGAAATTGAATTTGAATGTCAGTTGATTGTGAGAAGATGGTATTAAGTCTAATGTAACCAGAGGAAAACATCTTCCAGCACGCGTCGGAATCCGACAGCGGCAAGGTCCTGGCCTGTCGAGACGAGAGTTTATCGGTTTATCTTTCCATGATACTTCTGCTCGCATTAGACAGGAGGCTGGCGGGGGTGGGCGAGCGGTTCTAGGCGCTACAGTCTGGAACCGCATACCGCTACGGTCGCAGGTTCGAATCCTGCCTCGGGCATGGATGTGTGTGATGTCGTTAGGTCAATTAGGTTTAAGTAGTTCTACGTTCTAGAGGACTGATGACCTCAGAATTTAAGTCCCATAGTGCTCAGAGTCATTAGACGGGAACCTAAAACTGTCAAGTGGATAAGGAATCTATTGATTCAGGAGGGCTATTTTTAAAATGATGCAGAATCTGTAAGGTACTGCATGGTTGGTGCCCCATATTGTTTGCCTGGCTGTTGAGCAACGTTAATTCATGTGTCATGTCTTGATTCAAGATATGGGCTTGTTTGGAGCAGGACAAGTACGTATCCGTAAGGACCGATAGATGACGTTTGGAGCAGTGCGGAGTGTCAATACAACGTCCGTTGATGCAGCATCTCCACCAGAAAGAGACACCGACGGCGGTCCGCCAGAGGACAACACTGGACACGTGAGTGCAACAACGACGTCCTTTGTAACGATTCTAGTTTCTGTACACAGAGTCACGGTGGACTTACCCTTGGAACATGAACATCTCTATAAAATCAACATGGATTCCGCAAGCAGAGATCCTGCGAAACTCCGCTCGGCCTGTTCCTCCAGGAGATCCACAGCGCAGCGGACAACGGCGCTCAGGCTGATGCCGTGTTTCTTGATCCCAGTGAGGCATTTGACACCGTCCCGCATTGCCGTTTAATGAAAAAAAAACGAGCTTACTGAGTATCGGAGCAGCATTGCGACTGGATTCATGACTGTCTTGTAGACAGAACTCAACACGTCGCTATTAACGGAACTAAATCGACAGATGCGGAGAAAATATCCGGAGTACTATAGGGAAGTTTGATAGGACCGTTGCTGTTTACAATATATATAAATGATCTAGTAGAAAGCGTCAGATTCTCTTTAAGGCTATTCGCAGATGATGCAGTTGTCTATACCAAAGTAGCAACACCAGAAGATAGTAAGAATTTGCAGAACGACCTGCAGAGAATTGATGATTGGTGTAGGCTTTGGCAGTTGATCATGATCGTAAATAAATGTGAGATATTGCGCATACACGGAAAAAGTCATCCACTACTGTACATCTACACTATTAATGACAAACAGGTGGAGGTAGCGTCTGCCGTAAAATATCTAGGTGTAACTATCCAGAGCGACCTTAAGTGGAATGACCACATAAAACAGATACTGGAAAAAGCAGATACCAGACTCAGATTCATCGGAAGAATCTTAAGGAAATGTAACTCATCCACGAAACAAGTCTCTTATAAGGAGCTTGTTCTCCCGATTCTTGAGTACTGTTCATCTATGTGGGATCCCTATCAGGTAGGACTGATAGAGAAGATAGAGAAGGTCCAACTAAAAGCGGCGCGTTTCGTGACTGGATATTTTAATGGAGAGAGAGCGTGGCGGAGATGCTAAACAAACTCCGCTGGCGGACGTTACAAGAAAAGCACTGTGCATCACGGAGAGATATACTACTGAAATATCGGGACAGCACTTTTCGGGAGGAGTCGGACAACATATTACTTCCCCCCACATACTTCTCGCGTATTGACCACGAGGAGAAAGTTCAAGAAATTGGAGCCAATATAGAGGCTTACCGACAGTCATTCTTCCAAAGCACTGTTCGCTAGTGAACAAGGTTGGAGAGATCAGATACTGGTACCGAAAGTACCCTCCGCCACGCACCATTAGATGGCTTGCGGAGTATGATGTAATTGTAGATGTATGGATGCTCCGAGCCGAACGAACGTTCCCAGACTGCAGTCATCACCCTCAAACGAGCTCAGCGCCTGGCGTGGTTGAATAGGGGGCCACGAGTAGTTCGCATAGTCAGTAATATGGACAGCGGACGCAACATCCCTGGCGTATCAAGGCTGACAAATGTGGTCAATCTTCGAATTTCCGTGACGTACCTGATACAGGGAGTGTCCGACAGTTTCCCTGGCCAAATCTCTCAGAAACAGAGAACATGTGATCACGGGTGCTGATAGACTGGAAGACCACCAGTCACTACGACTGACGAAGTGTGGCACAGAGCTGAAGAGGCACGGAATGACGTAGCCGTGTCTGCCATTCAAGCTCAGCTGGACTAGATGCCCTGCCGCGTTAGAGTCGTTGCTGCTGCCAGAGGTCGCTGGCTTGAGTGCTAAATTTCGCGCCCCTCATGCTCCCAAATAATCTGTGAATGTAATCAAGTATTCTTACTACCATACCGTACGTGTACAGTAAGTAATATTTCTTACATCTTTCCTGACGTCGCAGGTTTAATGGCCAGCGAGCGAGTCCCTTTGTACTCTCGTTTAGCTCTGTGTTTGAGAAGTGGAAGAACGTCAAACCGTTCTTTTACCCTTGTAACAGCTCCAGCTGTTAAACGTAAGGTTTTACAGTAGACACCGATCCTACATAAACAAAGCCAGGCAATCATTAAAATCAACAAATAGGTACACATCAAACTTCCTGGCACGTTAAAACTGTGTGCCCGACCGAGACTCGAACTCGGGACCTTTGCCTTTCGCGGGCAAGTGCTCTACCATCTGAGCTACCGAAGCAAGACTCACGCCCGGTACTCACAGCTTTACTTCTGCCAGTATCTCGTCTCCTACCTTCCAAACTTTACAGAAGCTCTCCTGCGAAACTTGCAGAACTAGCACTCCTGAAAGAAAGGATACTGCGGAGACATGGCTTAGCCACAGCACAAGTTTGGAAGGTAGGAGAGGAGATACTGACAGAAGTAAAGCTGTGAGTACCTGGCGTGAGTCGTGCTTCGGTAGCTCAGATGGTAGAGCACTTGCCCCCGAAAGGCAAAGGTCCCGAGTTCGAGTCTCGGTCGGGCACACAGTTGTAATGTGCCACGAAGTATCATATCCGCGCACACTCCGCTGCAGAGTGAATATCTCATTCTAGGTACACATCAAACACTTTAAAATTTAGGAAATAAATGGAAGAGGAGATCAGGTAATGTAGTCAACACAATGACGACTTTGATTTAAAAATGGAATACTTCATTGTCAGTCAAAGTCAATCAAATGCGATGAATGCTTTACAAGACGTAATTAAAAGCGTGTCTTTTCCGTTTCGTGTTGCATAGTAAAAATAATCACGACTACAGGTAACTTTCGCAAACTAGCGGACTACTTGGCAAAGTCACCAATACATTCAGCTAATCCATTTCAAAGCCCAGATCTCGCCGAAATAACACAATGAAATTTCGTCAGTTGTACTCGACTGTATATTTTTTTCTCTTGTGATTGGTTTGATGATGGCTGTGACAGATTCCCCTCCCCCACCACCCTCATGAGTGCAGATTAGCACTTGCACACTACGTTCTCAATTATGCGCTGAATGTATCCCGGTCTGTGTCTACCTGTACAGTTCTTGCCCTCTACAGTTCCCTGTAGCACCGAGGAGGTTAGTCCCTGATGCGGAGAGCCTCTTCATTCCTTATGTTATCGGTCAACCTAATTTTCAATGTTCTTCTTTAGCACCTCATCTTCTGTGCACATTCTGTACTAATTTGACTGTTCATTCCGTCCAACATATCCTGTAATTCTTTCTCGTTTTCAAAGAGGATAGTAGAGCCACCAGCGAATCTTATCCCATAGTGCTTAGAGCCATTTGAACATTTTTTTTGTGAACCTTTCCTTTATTTCCGTCATTGCTTTTTCGATGTGTAGACTGAATAGAAGGGATGAAAGACAGCATCCCTGTGTTAAAACCTTTGTAATTCGAGCTTTTCGTTGTTCGTCCTCCATTTTTATTGTTGACTCTTGGTTCTTCTCCATGTTATGTCGCCTCAGTAGTCAGGTTATTATCCCACTGCCGTCTGCCGAGTCTCCAGACATGTTATCGCCGGTCAGCCCGGTTGTTCGACGCGGGGCTCGTCACTGTACACAGTTGTACTCCAGTCAGCCAGATCCCGTCGCCCGTCACACGGCCCTACTACCAGGAGTAATGGTCTAGGGTGACGTTTAATTTCGTAGCAAGAACTCTTTGATTATCATCCAAGACTGTCACAGAGTAGTGATAAGTCAGCGATATTCTACGCCACTTTTTGTTGCCCTTCATGGCAAGCCACATTTCTGCACACGGTGGGAGTTTCTGATGCTCGTTTTCGTGCTTACCAAATCCTATCTTGGTTAGCAAGTCTCCAGATTTCTCCCCAAATGAGAACGTTTGAAGCATTATGGGTGGGCCACTCCAACCATCTTGGGATTTTGACGATATAGCACGCCAAATGGAGAGAATTTTTCAGGCTATCCCGCAGGAGGACATCCAACAACTCTCAATCGATGCCAAGCCGAAAAACTGTTACATGAAAGCCAATTTGTGAAAATCTCTTTTTCTGAAACTGCAGTCGTTTGTTGGTCCGGACATATACATATGTACTAATTTCCGTCCCTTTCAAATAGTTCATTCATGGTGATTCATTTCTATTCGTCTTAGAGCGCTGATGGATTTCATTATCAAATAACATACTAAAATAAGCGGCTTCTCATACTGATTACTCTCCCACGTTCTATCACGACTATTAAACTGTAACAGTTATCGATAAAAACGTTGAGTGGTGCTGTCATGCACATCTTTAACATGAATAGAACGTCAAGATATATGAGTGCTCACAGTTAAGACACGCCAGATTTAATATGTGATTGACTTACATAATAAGCTGATATAATCCACCAACATAATACATAATTTGGCAGCTAAAAGCTATTTGGAGATAATATTAACCGTATTTAGGAAAAGATTAAAGATATTCTTACAACCCTCCCCCGAGCTCAGGGATTGTACTATGTCAGAACGACCGAGAGTTATGGTTTAGGAGAGAGGGATGACTCACGCCGAAGCGTGCAGAGGAACGCGGGTAAGTGTGTCGTCGACTTTATTACATCGAAGATACACAACGGGCCTTCTGCTGAACTCGGCGGCGGTTCCGCGCAGCATACGTGGGCCAACATCAGCGCGAAATGCCGGAATCCTTGGCGTCGGTGTCCGGTTCCCCAGCCTTGCTCCTACTCGCGCCACGGCTAAGTGGCCGCCGCGTGTGTTAACTGTGCTCGTGGCCCGGAACAGGGCTGACTACTGCCTCAAGCGCGACTCGTGGACCCACACGTAGAGCGCCGAAGGGAAACAGCCAACCGCCGTCGTTGTAGTGAGTCTTAGCAGCTCCGGCCGTACGCCCAGGGCAGCTCGTTCAGTGCCCGCAGACAGCTCTGCTCCCGGGAGGCCGTGAGTTCTCGCCCCGGCCCCGCCCCTGCGGACGGCAGCTCGCAGTCCGCCGGACGATGCCACCCAGGAAGCGGAGGCTAGCAGCCGTCTCGCTCCTTGCGCCGGCGTACCTCCAAGTTGGGACGCGTCCCGTCATGGCAATGACGAGTCCGTGCAGCGGAGGTTGGAGGTAGCTTCAGCCAATATCCATCACCAGAAGGTCGTCGTGGTTGGCCTGCAACTTAAACAATCCTCATTCTCTTTGGTACTAGACGCGGACAAAATGGCGGCACGGCTGTTCCTTTGAGCCTCCGGGCTCGTCTTTTCCGTACGCCTGTGACGTATTTCCTCAATAGGGGACAAGTGAGTGCTCTTTCGTAATTACGACGCCAGATTTCCTCAGCCTGCGTCGGCCCCTACACACAGATCACTAGGCGCTGTTGTGACTTCAACGTACGGTTTCTTCACAGCACTTCGGTGCTCTCTGCTGCCCTGATTACTTCACATTTGTATACAGTACCTGCTGGGCCGTGCCTTCTAGCCTGCAGGAGGTGTCGTAAGCTTGCCTCGCAGGATCGTTTGCAAAATATGAACATCGCCGCGCCTGTCATCCTATGTGCCAATCGGTCCCTTAGCTACTGCCGTCCAGCCATATCTGCGCGAAATTCACAAGAATTCCCCAAACCCACTCCTGTACTTACTCATGGTTCAGCAGTATAACTGAAGACATGCTGACGCTATACCGCTATTCAAGGAGTTCCTGTGGATGACATTGTTCTGATTTATTTGATCGAATCGTATTAATTGAAGTCATCGGTATCCAAGTTCAAATGGTTCAAATGGCTCTGAGCACTATGGGACTTAACATCTGAGGTCATGAGTCCCCTAGAACTTAAAACTACTTAAACCTAACTAACCTAAGGACATCACACACATCCATGCCCAAGGCAGGATTCGGACCTGCGACCGTAGCGCCTAGAGCCGCTCGGCCACACAGGCCGGTGGCTATCCAAGTATCATACACGTTTCAGGTAAATCAAGTTAATGTGTCTTTACTGTATATATATAAATCAGTCTGAAAAAAATCATTAAGGCGGTAGTTGCATTGGGTCACGAGTAATTTACTTTTAAATATTTGTTAAACAAATCATAGTTTATAAAAAGCTGTGTTATTCGCGAATTAGCGATCCTACAAGGAAGTATTTCTCACGTATTTCCCAGTTTTATTTAGTAGCTGCGAACGTCTCTCCTAGCTCTGAGGACCTTCCTATGGACTAAACCATTTGTCCACCGAGCTGGGCCACCTTGCTGCCGCACGTATTACCCGTATTCCATCTGACACCATGCCAAGTTTATAAACTCACAAGCATTGTAGTTTAGAATCAAAGACGTTTCTACTTTATGATTTCATTACGTCTTTCTGGCTGTAATCGTACATAAATTAAAGAACAAAGATGTTGGATTGTACATAATGAAGCAATGTAAGCGAATTACTCGTGTGGTCGATACAGCCTGCAGGCGACCTCCGTTAGAACGGTCACACCGGACTCGGGCTGCGAAAGCGCGACTCTTTAACGATCGGCTCCGAAGAGGCCAGGTGCGATGCTGACGCCTGCCGAAGTTCCTGTACCCGGCGTTTGGCTACAGTTTGGGCCGCGCACCCCTGCTGCCGCCCAGCCAGCCGGCGTTTTTGTGTCGCTGGCTTCCTTTATAAATTACCCGGCGCGGCGTCATCGAGATAGCGGCCTCCCATCACGCTGAGCCCGTCTTTTATGGGGCCCGACGTAGCTATCGCTCGGCGCCGCCGCACCGGGCAGTAAAAGCCGCGCTGCACTCCGCGCCGCGCCGCCCCTGCCTCCACAATTGCCCCTGCACCTGCTAGCCTCCCTCTCGACGGTAGCCCGTACCAGCACTGGGTTAACTGCTGCCGTCCCGTGTGCCTCATAACTCTTTCCACAGGCACGAAAGGACTGTGCGTAATGCACGCTAATTGATACGAATACTTCATTCGTAGTTGTACCTATGTAAGCAACTACTAAATAGCATTTCACTGTCACTGTTCCCTTTACGTCTTGTTCAGCTGAGGCGCTGAGAACCATAAGAGCCTAAAGCACACCGTCATGGATTTTGAAACAGAATGTATACATTCTACTAACGTCTACCTATCTTACGGTGAATCAACTTTATACAGGGTGTTACGAAAAGGTACGGCCAAACTTTCAGGAAACATTCCTCACACACAAATAAAGAAAAGATGTTATGTGGACATGTGTCCGAAAACGCTTACTTTCCATGTTAGAACTCATTTTAGTTTCTTCCACCTACGCTCAATGGAGCACTTTATCATGATTTCATACGGGATACTCTACCTATGCTGCTAGAACATGTGCCTTTCCAAGTACGACACAACATGTGGTTCATGCACGATGGAGCTCCTGCACATTTCAGTCGAAGTGTTCGTACGCTTCTCAACAACATATTCGGTGACCGATGGATTGGTAGAGGCGGACCAATTCCATGGCCTCCACGCTCTCCTGACCTCAACCCTCTTGACTCTCATTTATGGGGGTATTTGAAAGCTCTTGTCTACGCAACCCCGGTACCAAATGTAGAGACTCTTCGTGCTCGTATTGTGGATGGGTGTGATGGGTGTGATACAATACGCCATTCACCAGGGCTGCATCAGCGCATCAGGGATTCCATGCGACGGAGGGTGGATGCATGTATCCTCGCTAACGGAGGACATTTTGAACATGTCCTGTAACAAAGTGTTTGAAGTCACGCTGGTACGTTCTGTTGCTGTGTGTTTCCATTCCATGATTAATGTGATTTGAAGAGAAGTAATAAAATGAGCTCTAACATGGAAAGTAAGCATTTCC
Source organism: Schistocerca americana (assembly GCF_021461395.2). Lineage (NCBI taxonomy): Eukaryota > Metazoa > Arthropoda > Insecta > Orthoptera > Acrididae > Schistocerca > Schistocerca americana. Next base: position 612,811,967 of record NC_060119.1, on the reverse strand, counting down.
GGACACATGTCCACATAACATATTTTCTTTCTTTGTGTGAGGAATGTTTCCTGAAAGTTCGGCCGTACCTTTTTGTAACACCCTGTATGAGATGTACCGGGTGATCAAAAAGTCAGTATAAATTTGAAAACTGAATAAATCACGGAATAATGTAGATCGAGAGGTACAAATTGATGGTTCAAAATGAATGGTTCAAATGGCTCTGAGCACTATGGGACTCAGCTGCTGAGGTCATTAGTCCCCTATAACTTAGAACTAGTTAAACCTAACTAACCTAAGGACATCACAAACATCCATGCCCGAGGCAGGATTCGAACCTGCAACCGTAGCGGTCTTGCGGTTCCAGACTGCAGTGCCTTTAACCGCACGGCCACTTCGGCCGGCGTACAAATTGACACACATTCTTGGAATGACATGGGATTTTATTTGAAAAAAAAAAAAAAAAAACAGAAAACAAAAAAAAAAAACAAAGTTCACAAAATGTCCGACAGATGGCGCTTCATCTGATCAGATTAGCAATAATTAGCATAACAAAGTAAGACAAAGCAAAGATGATATTCTTTACAGGAAATGCTCAATACGTCCACCATCATTCCTCAACAATAGCTGTAGTCTAGGAATAATGTTGTGAACAGCACTGTAAAGCATGTCCGGAGTTATGATGTGGCATTGGCGTCGGATGTTGTCTTTCAGCATCCCTAGAGATGTCGGTCGATCACGATACACTTGCGACTTCTGGTAACCCCAAAGCCAATAATTGTGCAGGCTGAGGTCTGGGGACCTGTGAGGCCAAGCATGACGAAAGTGGCGGCTGAGCACACGATCATCACCAAACGACGCACTCAAGAGATCCTTCAAGCGTCTAGCAATATGGGGTGGAGCGCCATCCTGCATAAACATCGTACGTTCCAGCAGGTGTTTATCAGCCAGGCTGGGGATGATACGATTCTGTAACATATAGGCGTACCTCTCACCCGTCACGGTAGTAGTTACAAAACCAGAATCACGCATTTCCTCGAAGAAAAAAGGCCCGATAACGGCAGATGTGGTAAATCCAACCCATACCGTGACTTTCTCGTCGTGCAGTGGAGTTTACACGACAGTTCTAGGATTTTCGGTAGCCCAAATTCTGCAGTTGTGGGCGTTGACAGACCCTCGGAGCGTGAAATGAGCTTCGTCGGTCCGCAACACGTTACTCAACCAATCGTCATCTTCCGCCATCTTTTGAAACGCCCACACCGCAAATGCCCTCCGCTTCACTAAATCGCCAGGTAACAGTTCGTTCGAATCCCCTTCCTATGGCGATAGGATCGTAACGCTGAACTACCATTTTCCCCATTCTGATAATACAGCTTCACTAAAAGCGCCTTTTCAGGTAACGTCAATATGCTGCGACTGCTGGCGCATCTGATTCTCTCTCTCATTACAGCTCCATTTATACACGATTGTCATGCGCAGTCACTGACGTTTCGCTGTCCAGCGCCATCTGTCGGACATTTTTTGAAGTTTGTTTTTTTGTTGTAATAAAACCCCATGTCATTCCAAAGCATGTGTGTCAATTTTTACCTCTCTATCTACATTATTCCGTGGTTTATTAAGTTTTCAAATTTATACTGACTTTTTGATCACCCGGTATTATTCACGAAAAGCTGTCTCACCGATTTCCCGGTTATTCATTTCCATAAGGGTCCAAACCACAAAGAACATTTTTGTTGCTCTGTGCTAGTCAATTTTTGCAGTGTGGACGTAAAGAGACGGGCAGAGAACAATATAGCTTTGAATGTCATTTAATTTTTAAACAGAAGCGAATTATATACGGCAAAACTCAAGCGATACGCTTCTTAGGTGATCGGACGAAAAACATAACATGCTCTCGATCTTCCCTAACACAGTACTGTAATTAAAAACAAGAGTGATGAACATTCCTGATTTTAACAAGGGATCTTTTCTGCGTGGACCATGTGCGGCGTAAAATTGCACTGCTGGGATTTCACCATGTGTTTAAATATTGAAGCCACTGAACTTATTACGGCCAATCGTCTGGTAATCTCTGAACTCCTTCCATAGCGGACTGGGGAATACATTTCAGTTCGTCTACGTTGATAACGAGGCAACCAGCAACAGAATCCCAAGCCATCAAAAAAAGTCCATATTTCCTCCTGCTCTTTTATGAGTTGCTGTTCTTCATTTCGTCATCGTTCCGCAGTGACGTGTCACAAAGCTTCGTGCATTAGTTTCAGTACGTTTGGCATCTTAAATGTCCAATTATTTCTCGCGATAAATTCCTTAATTGGCTCAAGATCTATTCCACTGGATTCAGATTGCAGTGTTAATGTGACAAGTGTAAAAATGCAGCATTTTGGTACAGTGTGCTCGACGCCCTGAAAATTACTTTTTTCCATGTTTCTACTTCGCTTATCACTCTGGCTCCTATGAGACAAAACAATGGGCATATTGAAACAAAGAGTAATTGATGTTTCATTTTTCTCCAAAAAATATAACTGTGTAATGTTTTCTTAACGTCAACAATCTTTTTCAATCTTCTACAAAGTATCAACAACTGAGAAATGCATTTGCAATGAAAACCAGAATTTTGCGTGCGATATGTAATTAGAAACTAGATGACGCGCATTTTTCTTGAAAAATGATGGCCAAGTATGAGTTAATTATCATATATTTGATGAATTTCATATTTGAAAGATTTAGGTGTTCAAACTGAACAAAAAAATTACAGATCACAACGGGTATCGAACCGCTCCCACAAGCACACTGGATTATTTATCTGTGACACTACCGATTGCACACCGCATATACTTGAAATATTACATATTATTTGTCAAAAAACGTCAAAGCTGATTTTTCTCTGTAAGCTTGTGTTAGTTGGTTTCGGGGAGGGGACCAAACAGCGAGGTCATCGGTCGTATCATATTAGGGAACGAACCATCTCGGTATTTGGCAGAAGCGATTGAGGGAAATCACGGAAAATCTAAATCAGGATTTGACGCAGGTTTGAACCGTGGTCCTCCCGAATGCGAGTCCTGTGTGATAACCACTGCACCATTTCCATCGATTGTAACCTTGTGAAAAACATTAGGAGCAACTTCTTTCTCGCCATTGACGGTGTTCCACTCGCATGTTTCACAACGAGACAGGAAGCAGTGTAATCCATTTTTACGGTACATACAATTAGCGAGACAGTCAGAGCACAAGTGACGTTTACGGAGACTGTGACTTTACACGATTTTTGAATATAAAAGTTATGTAGCTTAAGTATGATTAAGAAAAAACGTTGTTGGCTATTAATACATCAGAATGTCTTAGTTTCATTTACAGACTCATAGTAATAAGACATATAATACATAAGTTGGACCTACTTCCAAGACCGGAACAACACAAGTGTGTGAGAGCTACGGCTGCTGACGAATTATCGCGTTTGTGTTTGTTTACGTCAGGTTTATTCTTATGAAGAACGAGGTATAGCCGCCGTGCGGCTGTAGATTGCGCAACATGGAAGTAGAGGCGCCCAGTGTGAACACAGGTGTGAATGGAATTAGAGGCACGCACGTGATGAGTAAGATGCACGCAATCTACAGCCGTGCCTCTACTTGCATGTTGTGCAAGCACAATCCCACTGTGACTTGGCGCAAGGCGCAAAGGGGTAACTGCACCTTAACACAGTCTGACATAACAGTCGCGACACTGTGTTAGCAACATAGTAGCACCGCTCAAAGCGGCCGGCAAGCGAGACTTCCGAATACGATGTTCGGATTAGTACATATGCTAACTTTTACATTAATTTGTAACATAGTTTTTAAAAGATGTAGTGCCATAAAAAATTCCACCACATTTGTCATTCTACCATTTCCTAGGCACCCTGGGAGGTACTGAACGGTGCATTATAGGACAATTTATTCACGGGTTTCGTATAACTTACAGATACTTACTGAATAATGTTGTTTTTCCTTAATAACGAAAAACTGCTAGTAAACAGGTTAGGACCTGTCCTTTTGCAGAAAGACGTCGTGTGTCTACCCAACAAAGCAACTTTGTTCGCTACACTCACAGCTCCATCAGCAAAGGTAAGAAATCTCTGTGGAATATAATACATACCAAATAAGCCAACACACCTGTAGCTCAAGGTAAAACCACATGGACGAGATAAATCGTCAAAAGCGATAAGACGGTTTCCCAACACATGAAAACAAATTCCACAGTTGTTGCTAAATCTGGGTCACAACGGCAAGAATCTTCAACATACGAGTATTCTGTTTTGAAGCAAAAATAATTACATTTACAAAAATATTAGCGAAGTAGGAAGTCGAGCGAAGTATGATCATTATACTGTATAAGAAAATTCTAAGTGTCAAGGATAGTGCCTATGATAATAGCAACAGATAACATAAATACATCCTTCTCATGCACGAAATATGAGTTTACATTCTCTCGTTTTCAGTAGAGTAAGCTGAAAATATACATACATTCGAAAGTATTTCTTCACGAATAAATTGTAGCTTTTACATATATTTCACGGTAATTTATGTATGTTGGTAATATATTAACGCACGGAGCGCAAAAATATAACAACTGTTTCGTTAATGAAGTAGAAAATGATTGGTAACAAACATATACTTACGACGCATTTGACTGTCTCCATTCTCACCTCTGTTCATTTTTGGAACACAACCTACGACCAGCTGAGAGAGAGAAGTGATGACACTTTCTGCAGGACTAGGCCATCATTTTCCAGGACGATGCTCAAGCACGTACAGTGTAAGATGTTACTGATTTGTTTGACTGATGTGGCTGCTATGTGCTATACCACCTACTGCACTCCCCTGATTTAAGCCCTCGCGAGTTCAACTCGATTTCTAAACTGAAGGAAACACTTCACGGCATTCGCTTCAGAACTGCTACAAATTCGTCGGGCAATAGACCGTGCCACTCGAACTGTCAACACAACTGGCACTGCTAAGAGTATCCTACGACTTCCACATCGCTGGAGACGGGCTATACAAAATTCTGGTGACTACTTTGAAGGTCAGTAAAACTTTGAAACACGTATCTATTTTGTAGGAGATGTAAATAAATAGTTGCCATTATTAAAGTTCCAACTCTCGTACAAATGTGTGTATTGAAGATGAAGTAATTCTTAATGCATACAAGTTTCTAAATGCTCTGACCACATCATCAGGCAGAACATGAACATCCTCCTCTAGAGGTAGAGAATCAAAATAATAATAATAATAATAATAATAATAATAATAATAATAGAATTGTACTGGAACAGAACCATTATAACAAATAAAACAACACCACATAACAAACCTGACATCATACTCACCAATAAAAAGAAGAAATTAACACAACTAAGGCCTTGGGAGAGCCAGTCATGACAAAACTCTACCATCTGGTGAGCAAGATGCATGAGACAGGCGAAATACCCTCAGACTTCAAGAAGAATATAATAATTCCAATCAAAGAAAGCAGGTGTTGACAGATGTGAAAATTACCGAACTATCAGTTTAATAAGTCACAGCTGCAAAATACTAACGCGAATTCTTTACAGACTAATGGAAAAATTGGTAGAAGCGGACCTCGGGGAAGATCAGTTTGGATTCCATAGAAATGTTGGAGCACGTGAGGCAATACTAACCTTACGAGTTATCTTAGAAGAAAGATTAAGAAAAGGCAAACCTACGTTTCTAGCATTTGTAGACTTAGAGAAAGCTTTTGACAATGTTAACTGGAATACTCTCTTTCAAATTCTGAAGGTGGCAGGGGTAAAATACAGGGAGCGAAAGGCTATTTACAATTTGTACAGAAACCAGATGGCAGTTGTAAGAGTCGAGGGGCATGAAATGGAAGCAGTGGTTGGGAAAGGAGTGAGACAGGGTTGTAGCCTCTCCCCGATGTTATTCAATCTGTATATTGAGCAAGCACTAAAGGAAACAAAAGAAAAATTCGGAGTAGGCATTAAAATTCATGGAGAAGAAGTAAAAACTTTGAGGTTCGCCGATGACATTGCAATTCTGTCAGAGACAGCAAAAGACTTGGAAGAGCTGTTGAACGGAATGGACAGTGTCTTGAAAGGAGGATATAAGATGAACATCAACAAAAGCAAAACGAGGATAATGGAATGTAGTCAAATTAAATCGGGTGATGCTGAGGGAATTAGATTAGGAAATGAGACACTTAAAGTAGTAAAGGAGTTTTACTATTTAGGGAGTAAAATAACTGATGATGGTCGAAGTAGAGAGGATATAAAATGTAGACTGGCAATGGCAAGGAAATCGTTTCTGAAGAAGAGAAATTTGTTAACATCGAGTATAGATTTAAGTGTCAGGAAGTCGTTTCTGAAAGTATTTGTATGGAGTGTAGCCATGTATGGAAGTGAAACATGGACGATAACTAGTGTGGACAAGAAGAGAATAGAAGCTTTCGAATTGTGGTGCTACAGAAGAATGCTGAAGATAAGGTGGGTAGATCACGTAACTAATAACTACAGGAGTCATACCACACAATATCCACCAGTATATCAACGCAATACAGCCACATCCAAACGTATGTATACAACTACAGAAATCTGTAATTATTGATACATGTTCAATAACCTGAAAGTTCCTAAATGCAATGTAACATATACCGTACAGTTAAAAGGAAGTCACGCTTGATCAAGGTCTGCGTCACTTTCCATTTTTAACCAGACAAAACGTCTGAGAAAGGAAAGCAAGAAGATAATAAATCCCAAAAACCCAGTCCTATCGTCTGGTCACGATTTTGCTAAGATTGCTGTGCTAATCTAATAATCGTAAGCATTTTAGACCTTCGCTTAATTTTTAACGTTCTTCTAAAGCTTCACATTTCGAAAATTTCATATCGGGTTTTTCATGGCCCTCGTTTTAATTTGATACAATACTGCACTTGGTGTGTACAGGCCGTTCGCCGTCTCCAACAACAACACTCCTCAGACAGGCAACTTGCAAGTCGCCTAATCTGGCACAGCCACAAGAGTCGCACTAGCAGACAGAAAGAAGATGAAGTTTGCTCACCTGATCCAGCAGAAATCACTGAACCCACCGATCTGATTACTTCCGTGGTTCACGTGGCCTAATATAGATACAAATGTGTGTGAAATCTTATGGGACTTAACTGCTAAGGTCATCAGTCCCTAAGCTTACACACTACTTAACCTAAATTATCCTAAGGACAAACACACACACCCATGCCCGAGGGAGGACTCGAACCTCCGCCGGGACCATGACTGCATATAGTTACAGCTGCACGCTGGCCCCGCTTGTTATTTAGGCCGGCACCGATCCACTACAAGCAGTTACCGCTACCCGTAGTGCCACCAGTGAGTATCTCTCGCCAGCAAGTGCCGCCTATGACCGAGACTGCTAATTCTCTCACGCTGTAACTGTTCTCCTACAGATAGAACTCAGACATCCACTTTATCTTTTAACTGGGGCCATAGGCCTGTTTACTGAACTGATGTAAATTCACTGATTACCACGAACCACTACAAACAATCTGTTCTTATAATTAACTTACGCCAAGAAGGAGCGTTTGTTTATGAACTTCTCAATACACTTTTTCTACATTGTGTACATGTGGTATGTTCTCATTGTGTCTAAAACGTTGCGGGATATATCAAGTGGCGACGAGATATTTTGATGCGTACCTAATTTTTCGTGTGTGTACTACGACTCAGATAGACAAAGTTGGTTCAAATGGTTCAAATGGCTCTGAGCACTATGGGACTTAACATCTATGGTCATCAGTCCCCTAGAACTTAGAACTAATTAAACCTAACTAACCTAAGGACAGCACACAACACCCAGCCATCACGAGGCAGAGAAAATCCCTGATCCCGCCGGGAATCGAACCCGGGAACCCGGGCGTGGGAAGCGAGAACGCTACCGCACGACCACGAGATGCGGGCAGACAAAGTTGCTTTGCGTGTTACTCCTCTGCTGTGAGTACGCTGATACTGATCGTTCATTCCAACATATATAAACCACTCCAGCTGCTCCAGAACATGCAACAGACCGTGCATGTATTGGTCGAAAATATCGCTATCACCACGTCAAACCTGGAATTCTCCTAACGCCTGTCCGCCTGTCTGCCTGTCTCTGGTGACAGGTTTCTCGACGGCGCCAAGTTTTCGGTATACAGATCCAGCCATGCGTGAACTACTTGGATGGAGCAACATTTTCTGACAATGGTAACACAGGCGACGCTCAGAAGGGAGTGTTTTTTTGGTATACAAAAGCCCAAAAAGTTACCACTTTCTACAGCAGCTCAACCCAAAAGTGGAGTGCCAAACTCCCTCATATGGATGTTTGAAATCTTGTATCCTCAAATATTTCGATACACAAGCGCCTGTTGCGATTGCCCGCCACGGGGTTTTTAACGGCCAGAAGCTCTGTGGAGAGTCCTAGGGAGTAGATAGCCAAGTCTCAGGATCTGTCTAGACACTGCCAATTCGAGTGTGCCAGTTCCTGATATGAACAATCTTACGCAGCTTTCCTAGTCCTGGACGTGATGCTCGTCTGCTTTCCAGACGGTGGACTTCGCAGTGACTTCCTCAGACTCAAGAATTCTACGTTGGAGGCAGGCCTCCCATTCTTTAGGGTTATTTGACGATCTCTCCAGTGTTCAGTGGCGTTGCAGGACATACCTCAAGTATCTGCAGTGCACCAGAATCAGCGCTCACAGCCCTAACCACGGCTTCCCCACTGAACTGAATCGCCTGCTATGGGCAGGGCTCCGGCAGGTGCGCGACGCCTGCAGCCTACTGTCCTCCTGCAGCAACTGTTTCATAACCCACCTGCGGCAAACGTTGCCGAAACAGCTGCGTAAAATGCTCCTTGTTGTGCGAAAAAGGACACAAAGCTGAAGACTGTCAGTCGTCCATCAAAATGACCGTAAATTGTGCCGTATGGACTCCTCTACTCTGCGATTAAATGAGGGGTACAAGGCCTATACGGTAACTTTCGTACAAGTCCAGGTTGTGCTCCCTATCTCAGACTCTTAACTCTCCCGGTTGAAATCAATGCCATTTGCTGGGCTTTCCAGGTTGAAACGAATTCTTCCACTATCTACAGGAACGATACTATTAAAGTCAAAGGACAGTTTACTGCTCGGATTCAGCACCACTCTCTCGATTTCACAGCACGCATCTTATTGGTCAATTCACAGGCACCCAGAAACTTTCTTTGTTTGGGCTTTTATAACGACTTGGCGTTGGAAGTCCATGACTCTGCTAACAGCGTACAGCTTCCGATAGCCAGCTGATATTGCCGATAACTGTGCAACAAACTGGAGACAGTTTTCTTTCAATATTCGACAGCCGTCACAGGTTTTGGCGCTCATATCGTATTACTCCCGCCAGCCATGCTCCGTTTCTTAAAGACTCCCAGTGCTCTCTTCGTGCTCACGGAGAAGTTACAAGTGGATTTCCAGCGCCTACGGAGGAAGACACCTTTATGACGGTACCTAAAAGTCTGTGGGCCACACCGATCGTCGTCGTGGAAAAGCCAGATGGGTTTTGCACCAATCCCAAGTGCAAAAAGAGAAATTGCTGTTTCTTTGTGCCATAAGACTAATATTTAGGATATGTCTCTGCCTCTGGAATACAGCCCACACCACAGTATATTCAGGCTGTCCAAAAGCTTCTGACTCCACTCAGCAACTACAGTCAGAGATAGGACAACTAAATTACTGTAGAAAATTCATCCTCCTTGGTGCAGCCGCAGCAGAACCCATTTGACAAAGCCTTAAGGGACCTAAAAAAAGCGCTACAGTCTGGAACCGCGCGACCGCTACGGTAGCAGTTTCGAATCCTGCCTCGGGCATGGATGTGTGTGATGTCCTTAGGTTAGTTAGGTTTAAGTAGTTCTAAGATCTAGGGGACTGACGACTCAGAAGTTAAGTCCCATAGTGCTCACAGCCATTTGATTTGAACCTAAAAAAATATCTCTTCTATGCCAGACATGCCTTACTGCCTGTCATCCGTCCTAGTCATTATGGTGGGTGACGCTTCAGATTACAGTTTCGGCGCGCCACAGGCCCATCGCAACTGCAATCAAAGCCCTGGCTATTATTTTTTGCCCGCAAAAAATTTCACAGTTACATGCAGGGTGTTTCGTAAGAGCGTTAAAAAATGTAACAGGACATACAGAATGCTCAACTGGACAATTTGAGGTAAGGAACCTGGTGTCGGAGAGGCCAGATTAAGGAGATATGGAAGTAAACTTGTCCACCGCTTTTACAAGTTGACGTGTATTGTGATGTTTATTTAAGTGTACATTCTCTATTTCCTCCAAGGAAACAAAGAAGACGAGCCTGATTACTAGAAACTCATGATGTGGGTTTTGTTTACTTTACGTTTGCATAGGGTGGCTCTAGGGATGCGTCTTTGATGAGTAACCAAAACATTATCGGTCTTGGGTTCGGAACCGCCAGAGCTTAAATTCTGATTAATAATCGGCATTGACGGCCGAAGGCTTCAGGCATAAGAAGTACCCTCATTCTCCCAACGGCCTTGTCAAAGAGGGCGGAGGAGAGGACAGAGATTCAGGACATTCTCTTTTCCTAGGGGTGGGAAACTGCCCCTAAAGGCGGAAGAATCAGCAATGATCAACGGCACGAGGATACAGAAGGCGATGGAAACCACTGTATTAAAGACACGTAACGTGTATCCACAGGACGTATGCCTGGTATTGGAAAAGTGTCATAATGATCTCTCCATTGGCAAAAGATTCCAGAATAGTCCCTCATTTGGATCTCCGGGAGGCGACTGCCAAGGGGCAGGCAAATGGAAATGAACATTTGGCGCCGTTGGCCGGGAGGCACCATTCGGGGAAGTTCGGCCGCCAAGTGAAAGACTTATTTCATTCGACGCCACATTGGGAAACTTGCACGCCGCTGATAATGATGAAATGATGATAAGGACAACACAATACCCAGTCCACGAGCAGATAAAATCGCCAACCGGCCGGGAATCGAAGCCGGGAGTACTTGCATGAGAGGCAAGCACTTTACCACCCAGCTAAGCAGGCGTACAAGGGGCAGGTGACCCTGAGAAAAAGACTGAACAAACAACGACAGGATAGCGTTCTACGAGTCGGGGCTTGAAGTGTCACAAGCTTGAACGTGGCAGGGAAGCTAGAAAACCTGAAAAGGGAAATGCAAAGGCTCAATCTAGATATAGTCGAGATCAGTGAAATGAAAGAAGACAAGGATTTCTAATCAGATGAGTATAGGGTAATATCAGCAGCAGTAGAAAATGGGATAATGGGAGTAGGATTCGTTATGAATAGGATGGGCCGCCCGGAGTGGCCGTGCGGTTCTAGGCGCTACAGTCTGGAACCGAGCGACCGCTACGGTCGCAGGTTCGAATACTGCCTCGGGCATGGATGTGTGTGATGTCCTTAGGTTAGTTAGGTTTAATTAGTTCTAAGTTCTAGGCGACTGATGACCTCAGAAGTTAAGTCGCATAGTGCTCAGAGCCATTTGAATAGGATGGTAGGACAGAGAGTGTGTTACTGTGAACAGTTCAGTGATAGGGCTGTTTTTATCGGAAACGGCAGCAAACCAACAGCGACAACGATAGTGTAGCGATACATGCCGACACCGCAAGCCGAAGATGAAGAGAGGGAGAAAGTGTATGAGAATACTGAAAGGGTAATATAGTACGTTATGGGAGATGAAATTCTAATAGTCATGGGGGCCTGGAAATCAATTGTAGGGGAAGGAGTAGAAGAAAAGGTTACAGAAGCATTTGTGCTTGGGACAAGGAATGAGAGAGGAGAAAGACTAATTGCGTTCTGCAATAAATTTCAACCAGTGATAGCGAATACCCTCTTCAAGAATCACAGTAGGAGGGGGCATACTTGCAAAAGGCCGGGCGATAAGGAAAGATTTTAAGTAGGTTTTATCATGGGCAGTTAGAGATTCCGAAAACAGATACTGGATTGTAAAACGTATCCAGGAGCAGATATAGACTCAGATCACAATGTAGTAATGAGGGAGAGTAGGCCGAAGTTTAAGAGATTAATCAGGAAGGATCAATACGCAAAAAAGGGGCATAGGGAAGTACTATGGAATGACGAGATACTCCTGAAGTTCTCTAAGGCTATGGATACAGCAATAAGGAATAGCTAAGTAGCAAAAACAGTTGAAGAGGAATGGATAAATCTAACAAGGGCAATAATAAAAGTTGGAAAGAAAAACATAGGTACCTAGAAGGTAACTGCGAACAAACCACGGTTAAAAGAAGAAGTACTTCAACATATCCAGTCTTGTAATCAGAATTTAAGAGAGCTTTGGAGGACTTAAGATCAGATAAAGCAGAAAGGATAGACAACATTCCATCAGAATTTCTAAAATTATTGGGGGGAAGCGGCAACAAAACGACTGTTCAAGTTGGCGTGCATAATGTATGAGTCTGGCGACATACCATCTGACTTTCGGAAAAATATCATCCACACATTTTCGAAGACTGCAATAGTCGACAAGTGTGAGAGTTATTGCATAATCAGTTTAACAGCTCATGCATCCAGGTTGCTGACAAGAATAATATACAGAAGATTGGAGAGGAAAAGTGAGGAGGTGTTAGATGGCGATCAGTTTGGCTTTAGGAAAGGTAAAGATGCCAGAGAGGCAATCCTGACGCTGCGGTTGATAACGGAAGCAAGAGTAAAGGAAAATGAAGTTACGTTCATAGGGTTTGTCGACCTGTAAAAGGCATTCGACAATGTAAAATTTTGCAAGATGTTCGAAATACTGAGAAAAATAGGGGTAAACTTTAGAGAGAGAGAGAGGGGTAATCTACGCCGTGAGGGATTAGCCGAGTGGTCTAAGGGGCTGCAATCATAGACTCCCGCCGGAGTTTCGAGTCCTCCCTCGGGCATGGGTGTGTGTGTTTATCCTTAGTCTAATTTAGGTTAAGTAGTGTGTAAGCTTAGGGACTGATGACCTTAGCAGTTGAGTCCCATAAGATTTCACACACATTTGAACACATTTTGGGTAATCTACAATATGTACAAGTGACATAAATCGCCGTTTTTGTCAATTGCATTGACTTAGAAGCTTCTATTTTGTACACGACGAAGGGGCCGGATACCTTAGTACACGGAGAATGTATTAGCAAGAACGAAGTGCTCGGATTAAAAAGGGTGTAAGATAGGAATGTAGTCTTTCGCACCTACTGTTCAGTCTTTACATAGAAAAAGCAATGATGAAAATAAAAGAAGGGTTCGGGAGTGGAACTTAAACTGTAGGTGAAAAGATGTCAATGATAAGATTCGCTGATGACATTGCTATCCTGAATGAAAATCAGGAAGAATTACATGATCTGTTGAACGGAATGGACAGCCTAATGAGTATGAATGTACGAAAGTAATGAGAAGTAGTAGAAATCAGAAGAGCGATGAACGTAATATCAGGACTGATGGTCACAAAGTTGATGAAGTCATGGAATTCTGGTACCTAGGCACCAAAATAACTAGTGACGAACGGAGCCCGGAGGACATCAAAAGCAGACTAGCAGTGGCAAAAAGGGCAGCCCTAGTATCAAACATACGCCCTAATTTGAGGAAGAAATTTCTAAGAATGTACGTCTGGAGTACAGTATTGTATGGTAATGAAACATAGACTATGGGAAAACCGAACAGAAGAGAATCGAAGCATTTGAGATGTTGTGTCATAGACAAATGTTGGAAAATAGATGGATGGATAAGGTAAGGAATGAGGAGGTTCTGCACAGAATCTGAGAGGAAAAGAATATGTGGAAATCACTGACAAGGAGAAGGATGATGGACATCTGTTAAGACATGAGGAAATGACTTCCATGGTACTAGAGGGAGCTGTAGAGCCAAAAGCTGTAGAGGAAGACAGAGATTGTAATAAATCCATAAAATAATTGAAAATAATTGCCGCATAATATCCGCAGTGTAATCACTAGATGAGGAGATGTTTCATCAACTATTGCGACTAGCCTCGTCTGCCAATCTGTTTAAGGTGGCTGCCCGAAGTTACCGCTGCTTGTAGTTGGAGCCGCTACACCTGCCATGGCCATGGCCTGTACCATTGATTTGTTTTCGTCAATAGACGGCAAAAATGTAACACTGAAAGAAAATAGCAATAGCTAATGTTACAGAATACAAGCAATGTACACTCCTGGAAATGCAAAAAAGAACACATTGACACCGGTGTGTCAGACCCACCATACTTGCTCCGGACACTGCGAGAGGGCTGTACAAGCAATGATCACACGCACGGCACAGCGGACACACCAGGAACCGCGGTGTTGGCCGTCGAATGGCGCTAGCTGCGCAGCATTTGTGCACCGCCGCCGTCAGTGTCAGCTAGTTTGCCGTGGCATACGGAGCTCCATCGCAGTCTTTAACACTGGTAGCATGCCGCGACAGCGTGGATGTGAACCGTATGTGCAGTTGACGGACTTTGAGCGAGGGCGTATAGTGGGCATGCGGGAGGCCGGGTGGACGTACCGCCGAATTGCTCAACACGTGGGGCGTGAGGTCTCCACAGTACATCGATGTTGTCGCCAGTGGTCGGCGGAAGGTGCACGTGCCCGTCGACCTGGGACCGGACCGCAGCGACGCACGGATGCACGCCAAGACCGTAGAATCCTACGCAGTGCCGTAGGGGACCGCACCGCCACTTCTCAGCAAATTAGGGACACTGTTGCTCCTGGGGTATCGGCGAGGACCATTCGCAACCGTCTCCATGAAGCTGGGCTACGGTCCCGCACACCGTTAGGCCGTCTTCCGCTCACGCCCCAACATCGTGCAGCCCGCCTCCAGTGGTGTCGCGACAGGCGTGAATGGAGGGACGAATGGAGACGTGTCGTCTTCAGCGATGAGAGTCGCTTCTGCCTTGGTGCCAATGATGGTCGTATGCGTGTTTGGCGCCGTGCAGGTGAGCGCCACAATCAGGACTGCATACGACCGAGGCACACAGGGCCAACACCCGGCATCATGGTGTGGGGAGCGATCTCCTACACTGGCCGTACACCACTGGTGATCGTCGAGGGGACACTGAATAGTGCACGGTACATCCAAACCGCCATCGAACCCATCGTTCTACCATTCCTAGACCGGCAAGGGAACTTGCTGTTCCAACAGGACAATGCACGTCCGCATGTATCCCGTGCCACCCAACGTGCTCTAGAAGGTGTAAGTCAACTACCCTGGCCAGCAAGATCTCCGGATCTGTCCCCCATTGAGCATGTTTGGGACTGGATGAAGCGTCGTCTCACGCGGTCTGCACGTCCAGCACGAATGCTGGTCCAACTGAGGCGCCAGGTGGAAATGGCATGGCAAGCCGTTCCACAGGACTACATCCAGCATCTCTACGATCGTCTCCATGGGAGAATAGCAGCCTGCATTGCTGCGAAAGGTGGATATACACTGTACTAGTGCCGACATTGTGCATGCTCTATTGCCTGTGTCTATGTGCCTGTGGTTCTGTCAGTGTGATCATGTGATGTATCTGACCCCAGGAATGTGTCAATAAAGTTTCCCCTTCCTGGGACAATGAATTCACGGTGTTCTTATTTCAATTTCCAGGAGTGTATTACTTTCCATAATGTAAACAATAGTCTCTAAACTCCACTTAACGTAATCGTTCTGCAACCATGATTTGCAAGGAGAATTACACTAAAATGGAGCGATATGCTTATCAACATTATTAAAAACCTATGACGCTTCTGTAGCTACTTATTTGTTCCACGGAATAGCTGTCACCAATGAAAATTTAAAAAAACGCACCAATTTTAAGGTTTGCTGAATATCCTTTCTGATAAGCCAGCACGCCTACTTAGAAACACATGACGAGATAAGTGTTCTGTACTTTCTTTCGTGTTATTCTTTGCCTTTAATGATACACAAAGTAGTTATTTCATCCTGGCGGCTCACGCTTTTGAGCTCTGTCTGTTCGAGAGTAGACGAATAGACCAGTAGAGTGCTGCGGATACAGCAAGCGAGACCTCTCATTTTACCGCTGCCCGACTATAGCGTTAAACTGTATAGGATCCGTCTTTCGCAACGTATAGAGGTTTTTGACTTGCTAATGAACCTAGAGAACTCCCAGCGTGTGCTCTGTATGAGAGTAGCTTCTACCAGGGACAAAGGGAGCGTCGACAGTCTCTCGTATTACACACAAACGTCGGGCGCCGCAGCTTTATTTAACCATCCGCTGTTGGTCGTGCTGGCACACCCGACTCTTCGTTTAGCTGAGATGTTGTGGTATAGCTCTACCACTAGGTTTCTAACATGCTTCTCAGTAACTGTGAAGTAAAGAGTTTTTCAGAGTTTCGGACGAATTTCTAGATGATTAAACGCCCAATAAATAAAAAAATACTTGACTGAAACTATGAAGCTATTACAACGCTTTGGTAGAGGAGAAGGATAAAGGCAACAATGTATTAATAAGAAAATTCTTCTCGGGTATGTGCTAAGATTTTGACGACCGGCGTCAGCAATATGCAATGTACATCTCTAATACATCTACCATTTTGAAACTCAGTCCGCTGTCATGTATGCAATTTTCTGCCTAGTATCTCGTATCGTGTTGGTGGAAACATCGCGAACGGCTATGAAGACAGTAATACATCAAACACATTCAGAAATAATAAAAAGTGTCGAACTAGTTTAAATCCTTCAAAGTTTATAGTAAGTTTTGAAGATTTCATTTTTCGGGATAGTGACCTTCATATAGATTAAAGACGTATTTCCATATTGCCTGACGATACTTTCTGTGCTTAGTGAGGGGGTATTAGAGAAAAGTTACGCGAAAGTCCCAAAAACCATAGCACAAGTAGCTTCAAATTCAGTCTGTCGTCAATGCACACACCAGAATATTTGGAATATTCGTCTAAATTATAGACTTCTGTTCAAACTCTATATTTACTTATGGTGTTGCTTCATTTACTTTACAGAACTGTATACACTGTGTTGTATTAAAATTTAATGGTAGTCCAGCTGCAGAGAATAACTTAATTTTTCAAAGACATTATTTAAAACTTCCTCAGCTAATTCTTGTTTATTGAGTGTGATAACGACACTTTAAACATCAGCAAAAAGAACTAGCTTCGCATCTTCATGAATATAGAGTGGCAAGTCGGTAATATGTTCACTACTGGCCATTACAATTGCTAACCACGAAGATGACGAGCTACAGACGCGAAATTTAACCGACAGGAAGAAGATACTGTGATATGTAAATGATTAGCTTTTCAGAGCATTCACACAAGGTTGGCGCTGGTGGCGACAAAAATGGCTCAAATGGCTCTGAGCACTATGGGACTTAACTTCTGAGGTCATCAGTCCCATAGAACTTAGAACTACTTAAACCTAACTAACCTAAGGACATTACACACATCCATGCCCGAGGCAGGATTCGAACCTGCGACCGTAGCGGTCGCGCGGTTCCAGACTGCAGCGCCTAGAACCGCTCTGCCACTCCGACCGGCCCGGTGGCGACACCTACAACGTGCTGACATGAGGAAAATTTCCAACCGATTTCTCATACACAAAACAAACAGCAGTTGTGAAACGTTGTGATGCCTCGTGTAAGGAGGAGAAATGTGAACCATCACGTTTCCGACTTTGATAAAGGTCGGATTGTAGCCTATCGCGATTGCGGTTTATTGTATGGCGACATTGCTGCTCGCGTTGGTCGAGATCCAATGACTGTTAGCAGAATATGGAATCGGTGGTTAAGGAAGGTAATACGGAACGCCGTGCTGGATCCCAACGGCCTTGTATCACTAGCAGTCGAGATGACAGGCATCGTATCCGCATGGCTGCAAAGGATCGTGCAGCCACGTCTCGATCCCAGAGTCAACAGATGGGGACGTTTGCAAATATCTAATGGCTCCGAGCGCTATGGGAATGAACATCTCAGGTCAACAGTCCCCTAGAACTTAGAACTACGTAAACCTAACTAACTTAAGGACATCACACACATCCATGCCCGAGGCAGGATTCGAACCTGCGACCGTAGCGGTCTCGCGGTTCCAGACTGAAGCGCCTAGAACCACTCGGCCACAACGGCCGGCGACGTTTGGAAGACCACAACCATCTGCACCAACAGTTGGACGACGTTTGCAGCAACATGGACTATCAGCTCGGAGACCATGGCTGCGGTTACCCTTGACGCTGCATCACAGACAGGAGCGCCTGCGATGGTGTAGTCAACGACGAACCTGGGCGTACGATTGGCGAAACTTCACTTTTTAGGATGAATCCAGGTTCTGTTTACAGCATCATGATGGTCGCATCCGTATTTGGCGACATCGCGGTGAACGCACATTGGACGCGTGTATTCGTCGTCGCCATACTGGCGTATCATCCGGCGTGATGGTATGGGATGCCATCGGTTACACGTCTCGGTCACCTCTTGTTCACATTGACGGCACTTTGAACAGTGGACGTTACATTTCAGATGTGTTACGACCCGTGGCTCTACCCTTCATTCGATCCCTGCGAAACCCTACATTTCAGCAGGATAATGCATGACCGCATGTGGCAGGTCCTGTACGGGCCTTCCTGGATACAGAGAATGTTCGACTGCTGCCTTGGCCAGCACATTCTCCAGATCTCTCACCAATTGAAAACGTCTGGCCAATGGTGGCCGAGCCACTGGCTCGTCACAATACGCCAGTCACTACTCTTGATGAATTGTGGTATCGTGTTGAAGCTGCATGGGCAGCTGTACCTGTACACGCCATCCAAGCCCTGTTTGACTCAATGCCCAGGCGTATCAAGGCCGTTATTACCGCCAGAGGTGGTTGTTCTGGGTACTGACTTCTCAGGATCTATGTACCCAAATTGCGTGAAAATGTAATCACATGTCAGTTCTAGTATAATATATTTGTGCAGTGAATACCCGTTTATCATCTGCATTTCTTCTTGGTGTAGCAATTTTAATGGCCAGTAGTGTATTAAGAACAATTATAGACCTCTCATTATAACCTGCGGTCTAGGAGGAGCGTCTTCAATCAGTAATCAAAACATCTTCGGTCCCAGGTTTGAAACCTGTCACCGCTTATATTTTGATTAATAATCAGAAGTGGCAGCCGAAGACTTCCGGCAACAGAAGTCACACTCATTCTGCCAAAGGCCTTTTCAAAGAGTGCGGAGGAGCAGACAGAGATTCAGGGCATCTCTTCTCCGTGGGGTGGGAAACTGCCCCTAAAGGCGGAAGAATCAGCAATGATCAACGGCATGAGGATGCAGAAGGCAATGAAAACCACTGCATTAAAGACACATAACGTGTATCCACAGGACATGTGGCCTGTAATTGAAAAAGTTTCATGATCATGTCTCCACTGGCAAGAGAAACCTGAATAGTCTCTCATTCGGATCTCTGGGAAGGGACTAGAAAGAGGGAGGTGACCATGACAAAAAGATTAAATAACCAACACCCCAAATTATAACGTTCTACGAGGTGGGACGTGGAAAGTCAGAAGCTTGAACATGGTAAGAAAGCTAGAGGATCCGAAAAGGGAAATGCAATGGTTCAGTCTAGATGCAGTAGGGGTCAGTGAAGTGAAATGGTAAGAAGCCAAGGATTTCTGAGTATAGCGTAATATGAATAGCAGAGGAAATTGCATAACGAGAGTAGGTTCCGTTATAAATGGGAAGGTAGGGCGGAGATTGTGTTGCTGTGAACAGTTCAGTGATACGGAAGCGATAGGGTGAAGAGATAGAAAAAGTACATGAAGATATTCAAAGGATAATACGGTATGTAAAGGGAGATGAAAATCTAGTAAACATGGGGTACTGAATGCAATTGTACAGGAAGGAGAAGAAGAAAAGGTTACAGGAGATTACGGGTTTGGGACAAGGAATGAGAGAGGAGCAAGGCCACTTGAATGCTGTAGCAAATTTCAGCTAGTAATAGCGAACACTTTGTTGAAGAATCACAAGAAGAGGAGGTATACTTGGAAAAGGCCATTTGATACGGGAAAATTTCAGTTGGAATACTTCACGGTACGGCGGAGATCCCGAAATCTGGACTGTAAGGCGTACCCAGGACCAGTTATAGACTCAGATCACAATATAGTAATGAAGAAGAGTAGGTTGAATTTTAAGAGATTAGTCAGGAATAATCATTATGCAAAAAATTGGGAAGTGGAATTACTAAAGAAGGACAAGACACACCTGAAGATTTCTACGGATATAGACACAGCCAGTAAGGAATAGCTCAGTAGGCAGTACATTTGAAGAGAAATGGACTTCTCTAACAAGGGCAATTACAGAAGATGGAAAGAAAAACATATTACTAAGAAGAAAACTGCGAAGAAATCTTGGGTTACACAAGAAATACTTCACTTGACCGTTGAAAGAAGAAAGTACAAAAATGTTCAGGGAAATTCAGGAATACAGAAGTAAAAGTCGCAAAGGAATAAAATAAATAGGAAGAAATGGCTGCAAAAAAATGTGAAGAAATAGAAAAAGAAATAATGGCCAGAATGAATGACTCAGCACATAAGAATGTCAAAACAATCCTCGTGAAGTTAAGAGCAAGTGTCGTAACATTAAGAGTGCATCAGGAATTTCGCTGTTAAACGCAGAGGAGAAAGCGGGTCGATGGAAAGAGTACATTGAGGGCCTCTATGAGGGGGAAGATATGTCTCATATGATAGGAGAAGTAACGGGAGCCGATTTAGAAGAGTTAGGGGATCCAATATTAGAATCGGAATTTAAGAGAGCTTTGGAGGACCTAATACCAAACGAGGCAGAAGGGATAGATTACATTCCATCAGTATTTCTAAAATCATAGGGGGAAGTGGTAACAAAACGACTATTCACGTTGGTGTGCAGAATCTATGAGTCTGGCAACATACCATCTGACTTTCGTAAAGGTATCATCCACACAATTCCGATGACTACAAAATTTTACAAGAGCGAGAAATATCCCACAATCAGCTTAACAGCTCCTGCACCCACGTTGCTGACAAGAATAATATTCCCGAGAACGGAAAAGATAATTGTTAGTTGACGATCAGTTTGGCTTTAGGAAAGGTAAAGACACCATAGAGGCAATTCTGGGGTTGCGATTGATAGTCGAAGCAAGATTAAGGAAAAATAAAGACACCTTCATAAAATTTGTCGACCTGAAACAAGCGTTCGAGAATGTAAAGTAGTTCAAGTTGTTCGAAATTCTGAGAGAATGGTGATCTGCAATACGTACAAGAGCCAAGAGGGAATAACAAGAAGTGCTAGGATTACATAGGGTCTAAGACAGGGATGTACTCTTTGCCCCCTACCATTCAGTATGTATCTCGAAGAAGCAATGATGGAATTATAAGAAAGCTTCAGGAGTGGAATTAAAATTCGAGGTGAAAGGATATCACAGAAACGAATAGCTGATGACATTGCTATCCTGAGTGAAAGTGAAGCAGAATTTATTTGGAAATTTTTGGTAAGTTCCTATGGGACCAAACTATAGAGGTCATCGGTCCCTAGGCTTACACATTACTTAATCTAAATTAAAGTAACTTACGCTATGGACGACACAGACACCTATGCCCAAGGGAGGACTGGAACCTCCGACGGGGGGAGCCGCGCAAACCGTGACAGGGCAACCCTAGACCGTGCGGCTACCCCGCTCGGCAGAGTAAAGAATAACTGCATGATCTACTGAATGGAATGGAATGAGTACAGAATTTAGATAGAGAGTACATCGAAGAAAGACGAAAATAATGAGAAGTAGCAGAAATGAGAACAGCAAGAAACTTATCACGACTGATGGTCACGAAACAGATGAAGAAAGGATCCTGCAACCTAGGCAGCAAAATAACCCATGACGGACAGAGCAAGGAGGACATTAAAAGCAGTCAAGCAGTGGCGAAAAGGGCATTCCTCCCGAAGAAGAGTCTTAATTTGAGGAAGAAATTTCTGAGAATGTACGTTTGGAGCACTGCATCGTATGGTGGGACACATGGGCCGCGGGAAAAGTGGAACAGAAGAAAATCGAAGCATTTAACGCAGTTGGAGGAATCTGTTGATTTTTGCGGGTTATGTGAACCGTTTATTCAATCATCTGTGCTCTTCCAGTTAAATATGAATGAAACCATTTGTTCAATGTCCCACTCATATTTCAGTACTTGTAATTCCACAGTATTCTTCTAGATTCATTCATTTAAATTTTTATCATTTTTTTTTTGCTTTAAAATTTTCGGATATTGGTACTGTATTTTCTGTAATGTAAAGTGTGGTGTACTGGAGTCTGAAGTTCTTTGGTTTGTATGTGAGTAATGTATGTAAAATACCATGTAAATTGTTTATTACGTTAAATAATTTTCTGATGACATTTTGTATTAAAAATATTTTTGTGTACTAATTTTTCATGTTGATGTAAATTTGACAATTGGTCACGCTTAGGAGCAATGTAAGAAATTTATGTTATGTAAAAGCCAGTGTGCTTTCGTTTGAAACGAAAGTGGCTCTGGGTAGTGGAAAAGGTAGCAAGGGTGAATTGGCGCGCTATCAAGAGCAAGCACGGGCAGTAAGTCACAAAGTCTGTAGGCAGCAGTGATTGAGGCAACACCTTTGTGGAGCAGGGGAAGCTTTGCCAGCAAATTTGCACAAAATGGCTCGGATGCAGGCTGCAAATGGCTTACGGCATAGCTGCGTGTTGCTGGGATACTGTATGTAAAATTGAACGACGCCAAGAAGAGAAATTGAGCCCATACAGCTAGAGACTTGCAGGCAGTACGATGGGTAGTGAAGCCGTCATAATTGTTCGCAACACCCAAGACTACAGTCACTAGATAAGATTTTTTTTTTTGTATTTCTGCTTTTGTACAGCATGAAACATAAATTTAAACAGTGTGTTAATAATCATTCTTGAACTTTGAAGAAACTGGTTCACTCTGGTATTCCGTCTTAATCACCTATTTAGGGTTCCTTCCTGGTGATTGACTAATCCGAGTATCCTATTTTACAGACGTATGAAGTGCCAAGTTAATAAAAAGAGGCTCCATTTAAATTGTTTTTGTGTTTTCTTAACTATTGCAAAGTGGTATAATAAAAGTCTGCTTACGTAAAATTGAGTCAGAGTGTAGGCAAGTTACTAGAATCTGTTAAAGTCTATACAGAGTTAGTTCAAAGAATAATAGCTTTTTAAAGTAAGTTGCATTAAGAAAGAGGTGTTCTTGAAGTGAAATGTCCAGTATAAAATGTGTGTGCTCTAGTATGTAAGTATTTTAGTAAAGTTTGTTGGTTACGAAAGTGCTTTTCTAAAGGTCCCCCCTGGCCAATTTTTTAGCTTCTTTGAAGTTACCTACTGGGCTTTTTCGCTTTTAAAACGTAATGTGTAAAGGTGTAGTACAACATTGTTTAAGTGGAGTAATATTTAATTTGAAGAACCAAATCAAACAGTAGCAAGAAAGTAGGCACCATTCATACATGTGCTTTTCCAATACTTCACTGTTTCATTGCCTGGATAGGCTGCGATCGTTTTATAAATGAACTTGGAACCAAGTTGTCGTAGCTTCAATAAAATGCTATTCGTACTGCGTTTCTTTCTAACCGCTGGGTAAGATCTTAGGAAAAGAATTGAATAGTCTGATTTACTTTTGCATTAGACACAATACACTGTCAAATCCTGTAAAAAGGGTGACTCTGCTGATTAGATTTTCCTATTAACTGAACTATCCTCCCATTGTATTGTATTGAACAGGGGACCTAGAAACGACGGAGACGCTTCGTCCCTGCCGTAGCCCTCAGTGGTTCACAACCCCACAGCAGGCTACAGCAGTCCACTCACCCCACCGCCGCCCCACACCGAACCCAGGGTTACTGTGTGGTTCCGCCCCCAGTGCGCCCCCCCCCCCCCCCTCCCCGCGCTCTGAGAACGTCTCACACCAGACGAGTGTAATACCAATGTTTCCATGGAAGAGTAATTATGGAGTACGCTACGTGGAGAAAGTGTTTGAACAGCAATCGTCAACATAGTGTAACTGAAGCGGAATAAGGGGAACCAGCCCCCATTCCTCGAGGCAGATGGAAAACCACCTTAAAAACCATCCACAGACTAGCCGGCACATCGGACCTCGACACTAATCCGCCGGGAGGATTAGTGCCGGGGACCGGCACACCTTCCCGCCCTATGCTCCCATAGTGTAATTTATTTGGGAACTAAACTAAATTTTAATAGGTGGGTTATACGTGGCTTTTCCCGTGACAGGAATATTTGTTCTGTTGGTCTATAATATACGTGGCAACATAGAGACAGGGTTTTCTGTTATTTAGGTTAAAGCATACTAAATTACAATAGTAGTGGTAGGATTATAAAGTGTGTATCGAACTGTTGGTCGATGGCGTTGGATGCCCTTCAGCTACTATGTCTGTGGGCCTTCTACACGTTGGACGGACAGTAAAAATGTTCTGGGTAATTTTTGTATGATATATCCTGTCACAGTAGTGCTAGGTGTATGTTTTCATCGTATTTCGGGTGGTGACATCTTACGGTAGTAAAATTTAAACATCTAAGCGGTCAAGCAGCGAACTCGGACTACAAAATATGCTCCATTCGAAGGCGACGTGAAAAATTCTTGGCTTTGATCCGTTAGAACTGGTTTCTCAGGATGGGGGAGGATAAGGTTACGATTGTGGATGAGGCCGTAATCAGTTACACTCGGTTGCACAACAAATACGTAAACTTTATTTAAAGAAATTAAAATTTTAAAACAATCTCTTAAAAATCATAATTGACTGTATAACAGCTGAAGGCCATATCACAGAAAAAAATTCACAGTTTTAGAGCCGAAGGCCACCGTCAGTAATCTCAAACAACAGACTGCTGAAGGCCTGAATTAGAAGTCAGGAAAACAGTTCCAAGTAGCACTTTTAAAATAAATCCCTTGCTTTTAAAACAAGTTTGCTTAAAAAAAAAAAAACTTACTGTAACATGGCTGAAGGCCTTATCGTCAAAGAAGTGAAATTATTTCTCGGCTGAAGGCCACACCATCAATAATTAGGGAATTACAAATATCCTTAATACAAAGATCACAATCTAAGGAATCAGGACAAGCGGTTCCCAGCAAGTGGTCCAACGGTCAGCCTGGGAAGGTAACTCAAACATAAGGTAAGGTGAGGTAGACAACTAAGAGTTGTACTCACGTAACAGGATGGCAACTCAAACTAGGGGGAGCTTAAGCGCTGATCGACCGACAAACCAATCAGCCTAACGTCCGATCACCGGCACAACGATGGAATATTTTTAGTCAAGGGCGAAGAGGCAGACAGCACTACGTCTTCATAAAACACCCAAGGCCGAAGGAAACACTAGAACCAAGGTAAATCTCGAAAAAAAAAATGCACAGTACAGTACAAGAGGCTGTCGAACTACACGCCGTGTCAGACAGCATCAACACGACGAGGAAAGATACACTGCCGGAAAAGTACGCTAACTTCCAGGGCAGGTAAATGGGGTGTTAGCGGCCACAATGCAGGAACTACTGCTGGCTGCACTTCACTAATAAGAATAATACTAAATTCAATGATGAATAACACACAGAGAAGGCTGCAATATTTCTCCGCCTCGAAACACTTCACTCGTTGCCGCCAGGCTCAGTGGCCCTGGGGGCAACAACCCGCCAACCATAGGCGAGATCACAGAATAGTCGAGGTTGCATGAGCAGTTAACTCTTCGCACAACTTAAACGTCCAGGGTTCGGTGTGCAACGAAGTCGCAGCTACCCCTCCTCGATCGGGGAGTGTGGCAGCACGCCGCCAGCGGCCACAGCTCCCCCCCCCCCCCCCCCTTTCCTCGCTGCTCGAACCTGCTCGCTGCTGTGCCCCCAACCGACCTGATGTCCGTTCGCCACTCCTCACCAAATCCAGTACGCAGACAGCATTAAAATATCTGCTCACTGAAAACCACAAGATACACACGGATCCTGGACAACAATTCCACCAACAACTCACAATACTAAAACCAGCCACTGTGAAACAACACAGACGAATTATAAGTCGGCACAAACACAGAAGGCAGAAGCGGTCGGGAGACCAAATGCACGTCGTCCGCTGCGACGACCCACCGAACGACCAACCAACGGTCGTTCCCACTCAAGTCAGACACAGGAAAGATCCCAGTATGAATCGTCGACTGACAACTTATTGCCATGAGGGCACTTGGACTGGTGGACACACACACACACACACACACACACACACACACACACACACACAGGTGAAAATTGCGCTACTCGAATATCACGGTCCATTCAACTAAAACTCACTGAATTCGGTCCTTGACATGGTCCTGCACTCTCGCGACCACATCCTTCCGTCGGACAGAGCATGTGTGTCGCCAGCGGTCAGGCGAGTACTGGCTGTCCGGACCCCACTGCTGGTCCGTTGGTCCGTCCCAACTCAACTCGATCGACACACGACGACCCGGAAATACTAGAGGCCGCTCCAAAGACGGTACCACAGTACGCGCTATTGATAAGCGCTGGTGCTGTTATTCACGGACAGACAAGGCGAGCAAATGTAGTGGGGCCAGTGAACACAGTAAGAAAACGAGACGTCCCTGATGAAAGCCTGGTATCTTTTATTAACAGAAAACAACACGTTTCCTATTCCTGTAAATAATTTAAATTGAAGTAGAAAATGGAATGGTAGAAACACAAGCAATTTGTATCTGTGAGGTTATGGGACCTCATGAGGTTTCTTCTGCAGGAGAAGTCCGCAAACAACAGTCACATGGATATGTCACAAGTACCAGGGAATAATAATTCTTTCTACAGCACTATCTAAATGTAGGTGTCTGATTTTAGATTGAGTATTTCACCGTTAAAGGTAAACTTTGCAATAGGCGGTCCTCAACACTGAGAGACCCGGCTACAAGTGACGCAGATTTTTTGAAGACCAGCGAATATTCACCAGAAAGACAACCGTCATACCGGCCATTGACCGGGTAGTGTTCGTCACAAACAATAATCTAGAAACTTTCTGATAGATTAAAACTGTATTCTCGTCCGAGACTCTAGCTCTGGACTTTTTATTTTCGTGGGCCTGTGAAAGACAAAGTTTCCGAGTTCGAGTTTAGGTCCGGCACACAGTTTTAATCTGCTAGGAAGTCTCGTATCAGCGCACACTCCTCTGCAGTGTGAAAATTTCATTCTAAAAACATCCTACAGGTTGTGGCTAAGCCATATCTCCGCAGTATCCTTTCTTCCAGCAGTGCTAGTCCTGGAAGTTTCACAGGAGTGAAGTGTGGAAGTTGGGAGGTGAGGTACGGCGGAAGTAAAGCTGTGAGGCGTGGTCGCGAGTCGCTCTTGGTAAGCTCAGTTGGAAGAGTACTTGCCCGACCGTTGATAATCTCGCCGTTGAGAGACTGTAAATTCCTCCCAGCACTTGCTCGCCAAAGGCTAAGGTAACAAGCGAGTCTCGGACTGGAACACAGTTTGCATCTGTCAGGAAGTTTCAGACCAGTGCTCACTTCACTGCAGAGTGAAAGTTTCGTTCTGAATAAGCTTGACATGTGGAAATTCTCTGGAAAGGAGGTGCTGGATATTTATCAGTAGAAAGCACGATATGAGACATCCACAGCTGTTTAGGCCCGTTTTGATACTACAAAGCAATTTTTGTTTAGCTTAGCGACTTAGCGGCTCAGTATTTATGATCCAGAAATCAAAGAACAATCAAAGGTATTTCTCCACAGTGAGTCCCAAAACCTAGACATGTCCAAAAATGACATGGTTCCCATTTTCTGTAACAGAGATGCTATTGTATAAAAGGAGAATGTCAATGTCATCGACCAGTTGAAGGAAGGAATTAACACGAAACTTTTTGCAAATTTGGACAAAGCGATGCTTACGATGCATGTCAATGTACCTTCGCACATTTGTCACGTTGTGATGCCCAAATTGAAGGGTCTAGTCACCTAACCTATGCCATTGTGTCTTCCATCTGTTTGCGTATTTGAAAAACACGTGAACGGTCGCGATTCTGATGACAACGAAGATGTCAAACGTGCTGCTGAGAGGTAGTTTAACTATTAAATTATTTATTTGTGGATTAGAAACGGTGCTTCAATGATGTAGAAACTGCACCAGTATGGGGAGTGGGGGATATGTTGAATAAATGTGTATCGTCAAAACTATTCTTCCTCCTTTCATCCAGGAATTTTTCAGCCGGCCGATGTGGCCGAGCGATTGTAGGAAATTCAGTTTGGAACCGCGCGACCGCTACGGTCGCAGGTTCGAATCCTGCCTCGGGCCTGGATGTGTGTGATGTCCTTATGTAAGTTAGGTTTGAGTAGTTCTAGGTTCTAGGGGACTGATGACCTCAGATGTTAAGTCCCATAGTGCTAAGAGCCATTTGAACCATTTTTGAATTTTTCAGACCCTACTTTTAAGTCTGTGGTGGAAGGATGAATAACTGAACAGAATGACTTGTAGTCCCTTCGGACATTATCTGGTTTGCGAACAGCGGGAGTAGCCGCTGATCTTTTTCCGTACAGACCGTGTTCCCCTCGTCGACAGTGGAGACTGAAGGTTTGCAACAGTGTCCGGGCGCGCCGTATACATTCGCTTAATGCTGTAACGGTGTTCCGCTGATAGCTACCAGCGCTAAGCTGGTGGAACGGCTGTGCGCTGTTTCCCAACACGACCGACCAGTAAGGGCTGCTGTACAACAAAAGTGCCGCTGCACTTCACATTTCTGTCAGACGGCTATCGGCCTTGGCGGTAACGGCGTCCATGAGACGCAATATCTGAGAGATAAAACACATACGTGTTACTACTAATTTTTTTAACACGACGGTTGACAGCAGTGGTTTCTGGCATTTGCCACAATATCTCATAGGAAGACATCCAACAATTCTATCAATGCCAAACTGAAGAACTGCTTGCATATAGGTCAGAGGTGGACAACGCGTTTGTTCAAATCGTTCAAATGGCTCTGAGCACTATGGGACTTAACATCTGAGGTCATCAGTCCCCCAGAACTTAGAACTACTTAAACCTAACTAACCTAAGGACATCACACACATCGATGCCCGAGGCAGGATTCGAACCTGCGACCGTAGCGGTCGCGCGGTTCCGGACTGAACCGCCTAGAACCGCTCGGCCACAACGGCCTTTTTTTATTAACCGTAAATATTTGTACTGTAATTTCATCATTTAGTTATTCACCCAGCATTACCTTTTGCTCATATAAATAATAAGTGCTAAGATTATATAGTGATTATAATGCCTAAATTGATTTTTAACGATATTCAAGCATTAGTACCTGAGCCGAGTCCCTCAGACTCATTTCATGTATCTTTGACTGTACATATCTGCAGTGTAATGCTTCATTGTTGAACGATATCTGGCAGCCCCATAACGTATTGGCTGCTAGTCGTACAACGTGTCTGGGAGCAAATTGACACATGAAGACGTTCTTCAAGTACAGGAAGAAACTGATGATACCAGCGATTTCAGTGCTGAAGATTCGGACTACATAACAAGTGATGAAGGTTAAGATGGGAAAGACAATTATGTAAGTGTTGTCAGTGATGTAACTGAGGTACTTGACGTAGCAGCTATTTCGAGCTTAGAAGATGATATCCAAAATACTGAATGTATTAAGGTGTATTTCTTGAAAAAAAAAATGGATATGTATGGAATAAAATTGCACCGAGGAGACAAAACTAAGGAATGATGCAATATAAAATAAAACAGTCAAGCTTCCTCCCTTGAAACCTATTGTAACACTGACGGATGCGTTTGAATTATGCATGTCTTCAGATATTTTAGAGAAAATGATACAGTTCACTGACAACGAAACTGAAAGGGTGTACCAGGAAAAGAATTTTGAGAATAATTAAAGAAAATGTGATAGCGTAGAGACAGGGGCTCTGATAGTTCTATTGATAGCTCGTGATCTAGAAAGCAATTTGCCCATTGTAATGATACTGTGGAGCAAGAAGTACGGTCCACTAATATTTGCAGCCACAAAAGGTCGTCCGAGATTTGTAGACTTGTTATTGTTTCTGCGATTCGATGCTAAAGCTACAAGAAGTATTCAAAGAGAGAAAGATAAAATTGCTGAATTAAAAGACTTTTGGGAGAACATAAATTATAATCTTGGCAACTGTTATCTACCAAATGGAAATCTAACCATCGATGAACAGTTAGTTCCATTCCGTGGACGGTGTGCATTTAAGCAGTGTATGAGTTCAGAACCTGATAAGTATGGAATAAAAATTTTCTCGATATGTGATTCTAAAAATCTCTGTCCACTGAAAGGGCTATCGTATCTCGGTAAACACGGAAAAGAAAGAGGTGAAAATGTTGGTTTCAATGTTGTCACTCATCTTGCAACAGACTATTTCGTTAGCTGACAAAATATCACAGTTGATCATTTCCTTACATCCATGGATCTAGCATATTTCTTACTACAACGTTGGCTGACACCTATAGGAACACTTCAATAAAGTAAAACATTTGTACATAGAGAATATTTGCCAAAGAAAAGCCGGGAGGAACATACTACAGCTTTAGTTTCCACTCGAGCCCATGTTTTACTGTCATAAGTTCCAAAAAGGGTAAAAGTGTATGCTACTTCCTACAGTGCATCGTATATCAAATGGCATTGCTGAAGGTGCTTCTAAGTCTTAAGTAATAACGTACTATGATGAGTCTAGTGGTAGCGTCTTCGAATAGTAATCAAAAAAAGTTCTCGGTCTCGGATCGAAACCAGCCACAGCGTAAATTTTGATTAATAACCAGCATTGGCGGCCGAAGACTTCCAGCAACCGAAGCTACCCTCATTCAGCAAACGGCCTTGTCAAAGACGGCGGACGAGCGGACAGATATTCAGGGCACTCTATTTTCCTTGGGGTGGGAAACTGCCCGTAAAGACGGAAGAATCAGCAATGAGGATGCAGGAGGCAGGGGAAACACTGCATTAAAGACACATAACGTGCATCCACAGGACATGTGGCCTGTAATTGGAAAGGTGTCGTGATGATGTCTCCATTGGCAAAAGATTCCGTGATAGTTCACGATTCAGATCTCCCGGAGGGAACTGCCAAATGGGAGGTGACCGTGAGAAAAAGCTTGAATAACCAACGAAAGGATAACGTTCTACGAGTCGGGGCGTGGAATGTCAGAAGCTGGAATATAGTAGGGAAGCTAGAAAATCTTAGGCTCAATCTTGATACAATAGGGGGCAGTGAAATGCAAAGAAGACAAGGAATTCTTGTGAGATGAGTATAGGGTAATATCAAGAGCAGCAGCAAATTGTATAACGAAAGTACGATTCGTTATAAATAGGAAGGTTGGGCGGAGTGAGGGTTTCTGTGAACAGTACAGTGATAGGGTTGTTGTCACCAGAATCAACAACTAAACGACATCGCCAACGATATTTCAGGTATGTACGCGACGTTCCAAGCTGAAGATGAGGAGATAAGGAAACTATATGAGGAAGGGTAATACAGTACGTAAAGGAGATAAAACCCAAATAGTAATGAGGAACTGGAATGTGGTTGTAGGGGAAGGAGTAGAAGAAAAGGTTACAGGAGAACATAAACGTGGGACAAAGAGTGACAGAGGAGAAAGACTAATTGAGTTCTGTAACAAATTTCATCTAGTAATGGCGAATACTGTGTTCGGAAATCACAAGAAGAAGAAGAAGTATGTATGGAAAAGGCCGGGTGATAAGGGAAGATTTCAGTTAAGTTATGTCATGGTCAGACAGAGATTCCGAAATCAAATACTGATTTGTAAGGCGTGTCCATGAACAGATATAGACTCAGATCACAATGTAGTAATGACGAAGAGTAGGCTGAAGTTTAAGACATTAGTCAGGAAAAATCAATACGCAGAGAAGTGGGATACGGAAATACTAAGGACTGACGAGATACGCTTGAAGATCTCCAAGGCTGTACATACAACAATAAGGAATAGCTCAGTAGGCAGTATCGTGGAAGAGGAATAGAATCTCTAAAAAGAGTAATCTCAAAGGTTGGAAAGAAAACATCGGTACAAAGAAGGTAGCTGCGAAGAAGCCGTGGATAACAGAAGAAATACTTAGTCGATCGACGAGAAAAGGAAATACAAAAGTTTTCAGGGAAATTACGGAATACAGAAATACAAGTCACTGATAAAAGAAACAAATAGGAAATGTTGGGAAGCTAAGACGAAATGGCTGTAGGAAAACTGTGAAGAAATCAAAAAGAAATGATTGCCGGAAGGAATGAGTCAGCATATAGGAAAATCAAAATAACCCTCGGTGAAATTAAGAGAATGGGTGCTAACACTAAAGGGGAAGATTGGTCTGATGTGATATAAGCAGTAAGAGTCGATTTAGAAGAGATAAGGGATCCAGTTGGGGGACTTAAGATCAAATAAGGCAGAAGGGATAAACAATATTCCATCAGAATCCCTAAAACCATTGGGGGAAGTGGCAACAAAACGACTGTTCATGTTGGTGTATAGAATGTATGAGACTGGCAATATACCATTTGACTTTCGGAAAAATATCATCCGCACAATTCCTAAGACTGAAAGAGCTGACAACTGCGAGAATTATCCCACAATCACCTTAACAGCTCATGCATCCAAGTTGCTGAACAGAAATACATACAAAAGAATGGAAAAGAAAACTGAGGATGTATTTGATTATACTCAGTTTGGCGTTATGAAAGGTAGAGGCAGCGGAGAGGGAATTCTGACCTGGCGGTTGATAATGGAAGCAAGACTAAAAATAAATCAAGAAACGTTCATAAGATTTGTTGGTCTGGAATAAGCGTTCGACAATGTAAAATGGTGCAAGATGTTCGAAATTCTGAGAAAAATAGGGGTAAGCTGTAGGGCGAGACGGGTAATATACAATATGTACAAGAGCCAAGAGGGGATAATAAAAGCGCACGACCAAGAACGAAGTGCTCTGATTAAAAAGGGTGCAAGGCAGGGATGTAGTATTTCACCCCTACTGTTCAATCTGTATATCGAAGAAACAGTGATCGAAATAAAAGGAACGTGCAGGAGTGGAATTAAAATTTAATGATAAGATTCGCTGATGACATTGCTATGCTGCTTGAAAGTAAAGAAGAATTACCTGATGTACTGAATGGAATGAACCGTCTAATGTGTACAGAACACTGATTCAGAGAAAATCGAAGAAAAATGAAAGTAATGAGAAGTAGTAGGAATGAGAACAGCGTGAAACTTAACGGCGGTATAGATGGTTACGAAATAGACGAAATTAAGGAATTCTGCTACCTAGGCAGCAAAATAACCAATTACGGACAGAGCAAGGAGGACATCAAAAGCAGACTAGCAGGGGCAAAGAGGGAATTCATGGCCATGAGAAGTCTGCTAGTATCAAAAATTGGCCTTAATTTAATGAAGGAACACAGCATCGTGTAGTGGTGAAACATGGACTGTGGGAAAACCGGAACAGAAAAGAATCGAAGCATTTGCGATGTGATGCTATAGACGAATGTTGAAAATTAGGTGGACTGATAAGGTGACGAATGAGGAGGTTCTGCGTAGAATCGAAGAGGAAAGGAATATGTGGGAATCACTGACAAGGAGAAGGGAGAGTATGATAGGACATGTGCTAAAACATCAGGGGATGACTTCCATGGTAGGAACACAGAGATTGGAATACGTCCAGCAGATAATTGAGGACGTAGGTTGCAAGTGCTATTCTGAGATGACGAGGTTGGCACAGGAGAGGCTACATCAAACCAGCCAGAAGTCTGATGACTAAAAAAAAATGAGACGAAAGGTGGAGTGGATTCATTAGGTCAGGTGGATATTTACTCATGTTTCTCGCCGAACTCGTTAAAGATTTGGTTGATCCGTATATTATAAGAAGGTGAAAACTAAGACTTGACAGTACGGAAGGTATTGTGCATAAATTGCAGGACTCCAGTGCAATAATAAAAGAAAACCTTCAGCAAAGAAAAAGCGTTGTAACATGCGCAACTTTAAAGAAGAAAGAATGTAGATAATTATTGGCTGTAACTGCAGAAGAAACAAATGTTGTGAGCATTAAAACTCTGTAATGAAGTGCAACAACTGCTGTCTGCGAAAACAAGACACAGAACAGGACTTTCTCAGGAATACAATCGATCAATATAATATAAAATTTATAAAATATATGCAGGATCTTTTTTTCCAAGGTTTATCATTCAGAATAAGTTTTAGAAAATTAATGAAAAATACTTAACCACATTTAATATTTGTATTAATATTAATAAAATCTTGCTGACACCACATTTATTCATATTTTCATTGTTGTCTTAGTGAAAAAGTAACATTACGAAGATACAAACACCTATGCGTCTCGCAGACTCACCTCAGGTGTCTATCATGATTAAACAGCTTGAGTATTCTAGGGTTAAGGAAACCAAAAATCGACGGCAGTATGGAAACACAATTCATTATTTAGTCTGTAATTTCGTTAATATCGTCAATTTTACTTACCAATTTTGAATAGTTTGTATTTTTTGTCATTTTCCCCACAGAAACGCAAATATCTCCCAAACTGTCTCTCAAAAATTCTAGACACACCACGAGAAGCTATAGAAATTATGCCATAGTGTCACAGTTAATACGTGTTACAGGAATAAGAATTATTACAGGTTCGTTCTGAAGATGCGCCCACGTAGCGCGCGTTGTCAAAACACTGCATTTAGCAACAAGCAGTGAAAGCCTTGAACATTCCTGCATGACAAGTATTCGCGCTCAAGAACGATTATATGTTTGCATACTAAGATTAAGCATTATAATATAAATCAAGTGCATTTGAATGATTTTGGGGCAGCAGACTGGGAGTCTCTTCAAGCGAAACGCCATCTTTGCTGTTGGTCACGTAATGAAAACATCTAATATGTTTAGGAGTTGCCTTTGATGATACATTAACATACAAGGAAGCAATCATGGACGTGATCTCCCTAAACTCGTCAGATGGAAACTGATCGGCTCGAATGTTCGGACATTCATTTACACGTAGAACAGATTTAATCAGAGCTGCATTGGTGGATGCAGATACAGTCTTACTAATAGCAGAAGCACACACACCAAATATTTAACACCGAAAGAAGAATATTACGCACACTGTACAAAACCAACTCCTTTAGAAGCAAGTTGTCATTGAACCAATAGAGAAAATATCAATAAGATATCAGCTAATTATTTAACGAATATAGACTGAAGTGGTGACTGAAAATTTTGTGCCAAGACGGGGAAACGAACTAGGGTCTCCTGTTCACTAGGCAGGTGCTTTAGCCATTAAACTACCTTTTCACAGCGGTTCACACAACTACGCGGATTACCCTGGCACGCCTCCTTCCTAGGACCAAATTCTCACTGCCGCCCCTGTCTTCTTTAAATTCCTCCTTACGCACGAACAGAATTGCCGAGGCTTTCCATTTTCTGGAACGCACCTCAACATCGAACGTAAATGGGGAATCCAGCCTGAAACCTAAGTGCAGGTGCTTATACAAATGAAATGACACAAAGTCACAGACTTTACTTATCCCGCACAGACATTATTTAATGTGTACAGAGTGAAGTGGCGAATGAAAATTTTTACCAAGTCCGGGAGTCGAACCAGGGTCTCGATGCTGAGGTACTATTCCAGAACATGGAGAGGATCGGCAGTTCTGTTCGTGCGTAAGGGGAAATTTACAGTAGAGTGGGGCGGCAGTGACACTTTGGACCGAGGAGGGAGGCGTGCCAGGGTATCCCGCGTAGATCTGTGAACTGCTGTTCCGAGAGGGCTTAGTGGCTAAAACACCTGTCTAGTAAGCACGAGACTCTGGTACAAATTTTCATTCGCCGCTTCAGTCTGTGTTAGACCAGTAAAGTCTCTTTAATTAGCTGATACACCTGAAATTAAACAATTTCAGGGTCTGCAGGTTCGCACTGACACTCTCAGAAGAAGCCTACTTAAGTGACCAAATATTTTCTCTTGGTGTCTGCATTTCACGGGAATTCTGGAAAATATTGGCCGACAAAAAGCAGTTTCTCAATCCCCTGAAAATAAGGATTTCGAGAACATTTTCGGTAGTGAATAAGAGCGTAATTTCTGTTATTGTCAACACAACCAACATTAATAGATCTGAAAATTGAAAATTTCATCTGAAACTGTTACTAAGATTCCAGATATATATTTCGCGTTAAGTAACTGTTGAATGGAGAAATTAAATGGGTAAAATATCACCCCACTTGAGCAGAGAAATATATTACCTTTGCTTGTCGGCTGTTACTAATGTTGCTTGATAAACTCTACACATTCCGCCATCATATCTGGCGTGTTTGTCTCTTGCATGCAAATGCAAACTCACTAACTCTTGTGCGTGTGCGCGCGCTAGTGTGTGTGTGTGTGTGTGTGTGTGTGTGTGTGTGTGTGTGTGTGTGTGTGTGTTTGAGAGAGAGAGAGAGAGAGAGAGAGAGAGAGAGAGAAAGAGAAAGAAGTAACGTTTCTTGTCTTTCTTACGTCTTAACATGGAAAACTGTCTCGGATCTTGTGAGGATCTATACAGGTTACAAAGGATCCTAAACAAAATAACTTGGGCTAACACATCTACTTCAATAGCAAGTTCCATTTCGCAATTACACTACATATAAGCATTGTTTTTAATTCCTTAAACTTTTTTCTTCCTTTTAAAATTCTTTCCTTCGATATGTCACACTGACAGTGAAACATACTAATGAGTCTTCGTAGAAGACACTGAACTACAAGTGTTGTTCTTGTCTCTCCAGTGTTCGAAGTGTTCTTTAGCACTGGTTCATGGAACCAAGCCATACCAACTGTAAGACACTGTGCCATTTGTATCTGACCTTTCACCTGATTTGATGTGTACCAACCGAGGATTCCACATAATCCTAGACAAGCTGCCATTGCTGTAAATCCTTAATGAAAACAAATAACTCGGTACCCAGGTTCCATATTCATAAATAAGAAATGCCCTCTTTTCTGGATATTATTAAGTTTAGCTCGCTCATTAGCGACTTGACTCGGGCTTATTATTCGTCTATAACGTCGGCGCGACGTAGCCTTAATTATAACAATGTTGGCTCTGGTAAAAGTTATGAGTACCCGGTAGTACTAATAATACGCCGGGAAGATACTGCAAGGAAGACGTAGTGAGCTTCAGGAAGGGCAGTCTCAGTTTTGTATCAGTAAATTCTTTGTAAGTTTCTCATCCTTCAAATCATGTGGCCTTCCTTATATGACAACTATTTTTTATCATTTAGTTATTCCAATTTGCTAATGTTGGAGGTAGTTATTAGATTGATGCATAAGCTGTAGCATTTTTGCTTTGCATTTTGGATATACGGTTGCTATTGGTTTATTTATCGATTTTCATTTCTTCTTTGTACTTCGTTATTTCTATTTTAGTTTACATAGTCTAATTTTGTCATTTGACGATAGTGAGTGGAGCTGTGGCCGCTAGAAAATAGAGTGGAGAAATCGGAACATTTCCGACATATTCTTCTGTTTGAGTTTAATAGAGACGTGACAGCACCGGGACCAGCCAGAAACATTTGCGCTTTGCATGGGGATAATGCCTTTGGACAGAGACTACAAGAAAATAGTTTTCTCGTTTCAAGGGGAATCGTTTTGACATTAGTGAGTCTCTACGTTCGGGGTTTGACAACGATCTTTCAAACGCAATAATCCACAATGATTCTAGTCCAAGAAGGAATACACAGCTTTGGTTGCAAAATGGTTTTTTATTTATTTAATTTGTGATGCGTCACTACTTTGCTACCGAGACTGCCTGCTCTTTCTCGAACATCTCAAGAGGTTACTGTACCATTAGCCAAAGGATGGAGTACTGTGATTTTCACGATCCACGTCAGCATACCCGAGAACTGGCAAATGTGATGAACTGTAACCGTTCCACCATCTTGTGACATTTGCTTGTAATGGGAAGGTTCGAAAATTGGTGTGTGGGTATCGCATTCTTTAAGTCAAAAATCACAAAAATCAGCGGGTGGCCATACGTGAATCTCTGCTTGCTCGTCATCAATTGGCTCGTGAACAATGCCGACCATTCCTATCTTTTGTCGTTACTAGTGACGAGGATGGTGTCTTTATGCTAACAGAAGGAAAAGAAGGGAATTGTTGAGATCAAACAAAGCACAAATTCTCTGTACAAAGACCTGCGCGCTTCCACAAAAGATAATGTTATGCATCTGGTGGAAAAGCGACGGTGTGTTGTACTATGAATTGCTTCCGCGAGGTGTCACCATCACTGCTGACATTTATTGTCAACGATTGAGATGTCTTGCAGACTCAGTCCAGTAACAACGACAACGAAGACTGCCTGAAGTAATGCTACTGCATGATAACGCCTGCCCCATTCTGCTAGACTGACAGAAAACACAATACAGGGGCTGAGTTAGGAAGCCATTGCGCTCACACGTTATTCACCTGCTCTTGAGCCTCAGATTTTCAACTTTTCCTCCCTCTATCGGACAACCTTCGAGGAACTTCCTTTGCAGATGGAAACGCGCTCCGAACAGGGCTTGACGAGTTCTTCGCCTCAGAACCACGTGATTTCTACAGTCGCGGAATCGAAAAGTAACCCCAGCGTTGTTAGACTGTTGTAAATAGTGAAGGAGACTATATTATTGATGACTGAAGTCCATGTCATGTGTATCAGTTGTGCTTATTAAACTTACGAAAATTCTCTACAAACTGATGCACCGATCCAATATTTTACTTAAAATACTAACCTATATGTCATTAGTCGTCGAATGAATTTTCTAATTTGGTACAGAATCGTACTAGTGTTAACAGAACACTGAGTGGAAGTCGGAGATAAACTAACGGAAGGTTAAAACTGGCAAATAACTTAAGTCAGCCATAGTACAACTGTGTAATAACTCTCTACTGGAATTGTGCAGCTGAGCTATGTAAACTGTTCTGAGGACAACATGAATAAGAAAACAGCATGATACCGAAATATAAAACGATGCGATAATTATTGTCCTTAGTTTGAAATATTTTGCCTTATGTTAATCGTTGCAGTGTTGTTTTGTGTTTACAATGATGTTTTGTTTTTTGATTGGCTTTTAAGGCTTTTGCATGAGCTGTACGTTACAAGAAATGAATTCCTGTAACGTCAAGAGAAATCAGCACACGGTACAGTTAACTGGCAGCTGCTATTGAAAGTACTCAAATGGATTTAAATGGAAATCCCCATCATCTGATCAAAGAAACCTCTTGTATCAATGAAATTTAAAAATGCCAAATGCACTATTCACCATTAAAAAAATTGCAGTCTGGAACGAAAGCAAAATACAGAAACAATATGCTGTGTAGTTGGAAGAATGTAAGACGTGAGACACAGGCAGCAGAGTGTTGTCTGTGAGAATGAGAAGCCTTCCTAGAAGCAAATTTTCTCAGGAATGCCACAGGCTCACTCCTAGGCCCACTTTTAGGCCCATTTCTGCTTTCCCTGAATGCCGATGACATTTCGTCTGTTCTGTCCTTCCATTAAATATCATTTCTAAGCAGACGAGCCCCAGCTTTACCTTGTTGTTGTTGTGGTCTTCAGTCCTGAGACTGCTTTGATGCAGCTCTCCATGCTACTCTATCCTGTGCAAGCTTCTTCATCTCCCAGTACTTACTGCAACCTACGTCCTTCTGAATCTGCTTAGTGTATTCATCTCTTGGTCTCCCTCTATGATTTTTACCCTCCACACTGCCCTCCAATGCTAAATTTGTGATCCATTGATGCCTCAGAACATGTCCTACCAACCGGTCCCTTCTTCTAGTCAAGCTGTGCCACAAACTCCTCTTCTCCCCAATTCTATTCAATACCTCCTCATTAGTTATGTGATCTACCCATCTAATCTTCAGCATTCTTCTGTAGCACCACATTTCGAAAGCTTCTATTCTCTTCTTGTCTAAACTATTTATCGTCCATGTTTCACTTACATATATGGCTACACTCCATAGAAATACTTTCAGAAACGACTTCCTAACACCTAAATCAATACTCGATGTTAACAAATTTCTCTTCTTCAGAAACGCTTTCCTTCCCATTGCCAGTCTACATTTTATATCCTCTCTACTTCGACCATCATCAGTTATTTTGCTCCCCAAATATCAAAACTCCTTTACTACTTTAATCTAGGTGCTAGCACTCAAGCGAGCAGTGAGGAAACGTAGCCACATAGACGGACTACTCCCGTTGAATTCTCAGAAGGGTGTCCCATACGGGATGCAGGTCAATGTCACTCGCTTTACCAGACTTCCATTTTCAGCTGTGACAACTGAATGCAGGGCACCCGACAGACAACATAGTCATAGACGCCATCTCCCATGTCGTTAAATCTCCAGCCGGAACTGTTCAACGACGCGAAGAAGGAAAGAGGCGAAACGCTGTTTTTAACAAGAGCTAGGAAACACACTACTGTGAACAAAACGTAGAAGGCTGTGTTTCTTTGCGATGCATCAGACGCCCAATAATGGAGTAAGAGCCTAGGGTTTGGGACCTCTTTGCATCTGTGGGACGCCGCCGGAAGTTACGTCCACAAAAACGATATATTCTGAAGCGCCAGAGAAACTGGTATAGGCATGCTTAGTCAAATACAGAGATATGTAAACAGGCAGAATACGTGATGCGGTCGGCAACGCCTATATAAGACATGTATCTTACGGAGTTTTTAGATCGGTAACTGCTGCTACAATAGCGGCTTATCAAGATTTAAGTGAGTTTGGATGTGGCCTTACAGTTGACGCACGAGTGAAGGGGCACAGCATCTTCGAGGAAGCGGTGAAGTGGGGGTTTTCCCTTACGAACATTTCAAGAGTATACCGTGAATATCATAAATCCGGTAAAACATCAAATCTCCGACATCGCTGCGGCTGGATAAAGATCCTACAAGAACGGACCAACGACGACTGAAGAGAATCTTTCAACGTGCAGGTATGCTGCAGATTTCAATGCTGGGCCATCAAGCAAGTGTCAGCGTGCGAACCATTTAACGAAAAATCATCGATATGGGCTTTCGGAGCCGAAGACCTATTCATGTACACTTGATGACTGCACGACACAGAGCTTTACGCGTCGCCTGGGCGCGTTAACACTGACATTGGTCTGTTGATTGGAAACATCTTGCCTGGTCGGACGAGTCTCGTTTCAAATTGAATCTAGCGGATGGACGTGTAAGGGTGTGGATACAGTCTCATGAATCCATGGTTCATGTGTGTCAGCAGGGGTCTGTTCAAGCTGGTAGAGGCTCTGTAATGGTGTGGGGCGTGTGCAGTTGGAGTGATATGGGACCGCTGATACGTCTAGATACGACTCTAACAGGTGAAACGTACGTGAGCATCCTGTTTGATGACCTGCATCCATTCATCTCCATTGCGCATCCCGACGGACTTGGGAAATTCCAGCAGGACAAAACGACGCCCCACAAGTCCGTAATTGCTGCAGAGTGGCTGCAGGTACACTTTTCTGACTTTCAACACTTCCTCTGGCCACCAAATTCCCCAAACCTAAACATATCTGGGATGCCTTGCAACGTGCTGTTTAGAAGAGATCTCCACCCCCCTCGTACTCTTACGGATTTATGGACAGCTCTGCAGCGTTCGTGGAATAAATTCCCTCCAGCCCTATTTCAGACATTACTGGAGTCCATTCCACGTCGTGTTGCGGCACTTCTGCGTGCTCGCTGGAGCCCTACATGGTATTAGGCAGGTATTCAAGTTTCTTTAGCTGTTTAGTGTATTACGCTTTATAAGAACTGCCACAGCTGACTAATGCAAAATTAATGAACTCGAAGTTAGAGAGAGAAACTCGATTGTGCTGCCGAGGTCCAGCTTCATTGGCCACAGATAGAGATAGGGAGAGCAAGATGCCTTTCTCAGCACGAAATAGTACGAAGCGCATCACTGGTTAACTGCCTGAATAAAACTCACATAAGGGAGCCGGTACATTTTAGGGAATCTTTTTTCTGTTCAGCATTTGGAATATCTGTAGCTCAGCCAATCCAAATAGAGTAAGGTACCCAGAACTCAGGGAAACGTGTTTGGCTTTTAAGACTCAGTCGGTAGAAATTCACTTCGATGTTTGGTATTCGGGTCTTCTTCATCTCTGGGAGCCTCAACCGTCGGAATTCTCCTCCACTAGCCTGTGACGCTGCTATGGTCTGAATAGGTGAGCTGAAGGTATTAGTACGATTTTTGGCTGAATCGAACTTACCCAGTGACTAAGCCTGTAACTGCTTCAGCCTCCACCTAAGCGTTGATGTGATGGATCTAACAGTGGCAGCGAGGTGATCTGTATGGACAATAAAGTCACTTTCATAGAACTGCAATAACGTCAAGCTTTACTCTGAAGACGTTATTTCAAATTCGAATAACCAATTTGTTTCCAACTCCAGTTCAGATGCAACGCCCTGCCTTCTCTGCCACTATCTATTATTTTGTACTAACACTATTACAATCACGGTCCAACTTCGAGAACACAATAGGTTCATTTTGATACGCGGTTATTAGAATCTTAGCCCAGACCCTCTGGCAGATGTGTCAAGGTTTTAGTTAAGTCATTACTGCCTGTCAGATGATTTATGAGCAGCTCTATAGTAATAAACCGAATGAATTCTGATTCTTGTTTCATTTAGTAGTCATTGAATTCCATATTCATTATTTTGGAGGATACTTAGTTAAATAATGTGAGATAATTGGGTTAGTTAGCATACTTTCCTTCCAAGTCCCTCGAGTCGAAATGACCGAAGAGTCGAAGAGTTTAGATTGAAGTTGTTGTGCCATGCTAATAGCGAGACGCTGTTTTTACAGAAATTCGCAGAAGCACGAAGAACTTCTATAAGTAATTTAATTTCATGGGAATTGGAGCAATAGCAGTCTCGAAGACGCTGGCTAACGAAGTTTTAACAGCATTGCTATGTGGTGCTGGAGGAAAATAGTCCGACCTGGCTGTATTACGACCTGTAGGTGGATGAGGCTCATTTTCCAGTTTATGGCTAACAAAACGAGCACACACCAATCTGATTTCCGTATTTTTTATATGTTGTAGGTGAAGCTCAGTATCCAAATGCCATTTTCATAAAGCAGTGAAATACAAATAAAAACATCTCGATAAAATCATTTTTTTCGAAGTTTATACCGTGCCTTTAGTACCTTAATGGACGATTTTTCGACAGGTAATGAGGCTCTGTGGTAGAGTGCTCGATTGCCAAGAGGACGGTTTGGGTACGATTTCTGGCGTATACAAATTTTTGACAAAGTTTACTTTGTGCGAACTTTTCCGTGAGGCGTAAAATGCATAATGATGGAAAAAAATTGACAGTGCTCGAGACCGGTAATCGTTGGTTAGAGTCTCATTTCACTCATTATTTTATTCCTCTTTTAAGTTCAGTTCACATAAAATTCATCAAAAATACGTTAATTAACGCCAAGTTTTCATTGTTAACATACATTCTTAATTAATCACAGGTCTTTTATAAAAGATTGTTAATAAGGTTTCTTTGAACTAAATGAAAACTTCACATTTTTTTCCACCTCTCTGTATTTTACTGCTCACGGAAATGCATTTAGAAAATGCACCCTTGTTTAAAAACTTACCACAGCTGGGATCTGGGACGCCCAAGGGCGGTCAGATATGCTACCTCAGCGCCAGACTGTCTGTCAAAAAAGTCATCTTACATTAGATTTGAGACGCTCTAAAAAAAACTTCAGGGTCGATTTTCTCGAGAATTTTTTAGGGTTGCATATAGTTGCTTTTTGGGACTGATACTTGAGTTCTGTACTTCAATATCATAAATGTACAAAATTGCAAAAATCCGATTGCCGTGTGTTCTCCTCGTAAGGGGCACGTACGCAGCCTCGAAATATTGAATGGGATGGCACACTAGTCGAAACCCTTGTGTATAAATTCGGGAGTATGACGGTTCTAACTCAGAGATACCCTCAACATAATGAGTGCAAAACGGAGAATATTGCCACAGGCAGAGAGATACTACATGTAATGTATTGATGAAGACTTCCATGTCTATCATTAATAGAATATAGAAATTTTGGTCATATGTGAAGGCTGCCAGTATCACCAAAGTCTGAAGCCATTTTGACTGTTTTTCGACAGTGACTGTCTCAAGAAATATGTAAAGGTTTTTTTAAAT
Organism: Schistocerca americana; assembly: GCF_021461395.2. Classification (NCBI taxonomy): domain Eukaryota; kingdom Metazoa; phylum Arthropoda; class Insecta; order Orthoptera; family Acrididae; genus Schistocerca; species Schistocerca americana. Next base: position 612,767,812 of record NC_060119.1, on the reverse strand, counting down.
TACCGCTACCAGTGACAAATCTTGTCAACTATTGTATTAATTATTTATTTCGCGACATGTTTCGATAATTAAACCTCATCTTCAGGCTGATATTACATAGTCTTCACATCGCCTCTTACTAAGTTTTCTCTTCTTCCATAGGATGACCACAGCATTTACAAAAAGACTATGTAATATCAGTATGACCTTATTGTAATGTTGTATTTCTAATGCCATTTAGCCTGAAGATGAGGTTTAACCCTCGAAACATGTCGCTAAATAAATAAGTAATACAATAGTTGACAAAGTTTGTGACTGGCAGCGGTAATTTAAAAAAAAATCCTTTACATATCACCAAAGTTATTATCCACACAGGCGAGGATGAAAGAGGAACTGGCATCGAGGGTAGCAAAGAAAAAAATCAGAAAAACTGAACTCCACTTTTCCAGTGTTCATTAGTTAGATAAGAAACTACTGCCGCAGTTTATTCCTGATACCCCCTACGAGTTGAGTAATAAAGATATTAATGTAAGAAACGTTCAGAAAACACCTTTATTTCTTTTATGTATCATCATTCTTTTGACTGTCTCGATGTGGCACGTCACGAATTCCTCTCCTGTGCCACCTGTTCATCTCAGGGTAGCGTTTACAACTTACGTCCTCGATTATCTGTTGCATGTATTCCAAGCACTTCCTCTACAATTTCTATGCTCTGCAGCTCCCTCTAGTACCATGGAAGTTATTCTGGTGTGTCTTAACAGATATCCTACCATGCCGTCCTTCTACTTGTCATAGTTTTCCATACATTCCTTTCTTCAGCGGTTCTCTGGAGAACTTCCTCTTTCCTTACTTTATCAATCTACCTAATTTTTAACATTCTTCTGTAGCATCACATTTCAAATGTTTCGATTCTCATCTTTTCCGGTTTTCCCAGAGTCCCTGCTTCACTACCACACAATGCTGTGTTCCACACGTGCATTCTCAGAAATTCATTCTTCAAACGAAGGCCTATATTTGACACTAGTAGATTTCCCTTGGCGAGGAATAACCTTCGTGCCTGTGATACTCTGCTCTTAATGTCTTCCTTGCTCAGAGCGTCATTGGCTATTTAGCTGCCTAAGTGGCAAAATTCCTTAACTTCATCTACTTTGCGATCACCAATCCTGATATTAAGTTCCTCGCTGTTCTCATTGAGGTGGCGCAGTGGTTAGCACACTGGACTCGCGTTCGGGAGGACGACGGTTCAATCCCGTCTCCAGCCATCCTGATTTAGGTTTTCCGTGATTTCCCTAAATCGTTTCGGGCAAATGCCGGGATGGTTCCTTTGAAAGGGCACGGCCGATTTCCTTCCCCATCCTTCCCTCACCCGAGCTTGCGCTCCGTCTCTAATGACCTCGTTGTCGACGGGACGTTAAACACTAACATCCTCCTCCTCCTCCGCTGTTCTCATTTCTGATAATTCCCATTACTTTCGTTTCTCTTCTATGTACTCTCAATCCATAAGGTGTACTCATTAGACTGTTCGTTCCATTCAGAAAATCCAAATGCTGTCATTCTTCGTTATTTTCATTGAGGACAAGAATGTCACCAGCGAATCGTTTTACCTTTAATTTTCATTCGACCCTTCAACCTTTCTTTTATGTCAGTCATTGTTTCTTTGATGTACAGATTGAACATCAATGTCTTACACCCTTTTTACTCGAGCACTTCGTTCTTGGCCTTACAGTCCTAATTGTTCGCTCTTGGCTCTTGTACATACTGTATATTACACATCATTCCCTACAGCTTACCCAAATTTTGCTTAGAATTTCGAACATTTTACACCACATTACATTGTCGAACGTTTTTTCCAGGTTGACAGATCCTATGAATGTGTCTTGATTTTTCTTTACTCTTGCTTCCATTATCAACCGCAACATCAAAACTGCCTCTCTGGTGCCTTTACCTTTCGTAAAGCCTAACTGATCGTCATCTAACACATCCTCAATATCCCTTTCCATTCTGCTGCATATTATTCCTGTCCGAAACTTTGAAGCATGTGCTGTTAAGGTGACTATGTGGTAATTTCACGCACTTTTCGACTTTTACAGTTTTCATAGTTGTATGGGTGACGTTTTCCCGATAAGTCAGGTGTTATATCGCCAGACTCATACATTATACGCACCAACGTAAATAGTCATTTTTTTGCCACTTCCCCCAATGATTTTAGAATTTATGACGGAATGTTATCTATCCTTTCTGCCTTATTCGGTCTTAAGTCGTCCAAGGATCTTGTAAATTCTGAATATAATTCTGCATCCCCTATTTATTCTATGTCGACTTCTGTTTCTTCTTCTATCATGTCATCAGACAAGTATTCCCCCTCATACAGGCCTATCTGCTCTTCCCTCTGCATTTAACAGTGGAATTAAGTTGCACTCTTCATGCTATCATTCTTGCTTTTAGTTTCAGCGAAGACTGTTTTTGCTTTTGTACATGCTGAGTCTGTCCTTCCGATACTCATTTCTCTTTCGATTTGTTCACAGTAGTGAATCTTATGTTATGCTCCATGACTGATGGAATTCCTATCACAATCCGTACAGAATTAGCAGCTGTGTTATCTTACATGTTAAGCACAATATCTCGTACGTCACTTGAACAAGTAACTGTGCCCTGTGGTCTGAAGAGAGTGCGGCTCACACATGTCTACTTTACAAATAATTGATCCACAAAGCTACCATCCAGTATCCTTGAGATACATCTGTTTTATATTCTCAGGATATTTTGTGAGGTCAACGTAATGAGGTAAATAGGGCAGAGTGACCTCCTCTGTGCCAAGCAGCATGGATTAAAAAATCATCGATCATTCGAAACCCAACTTGCGCTTTCCTCATTTGATATCTTGAAAGCGATGGATCGAATCAGATGGATGCAGCTTTTTTTTTTCAGTTCGCAAAAATTTGAGTTTGAATCGGTACAACACACTGATGAGCTAAAACATTATGACCTCCAGCTTGACAGCTTGTTTTTCCGTCTTTGGGACGAAATACGTCACTGGTTCTGCGTATCAGCGATCTGACAGTTTGTTGGTATGTTTTTGGAGGTATGTGGCATTAGATTTATACGCACCGGCATGTAATTCGGCTAAATAACGGGTCGCTCATTTGCGTACGCGATGGTGGCGCCCGATCGCGACTCACATGGCTTCCATAGGATTTAAATCACGTGAATTTGGTCGCCGAGACATCAGCGGGAGTTCACTATAAAGCTCCTCAGGTCACTTTAGCATAGTTCTAGCTTCAAGACACAGACAATTATACTGCTGAAAGATGTGTCGCTCTAGGTGGTGTACGTGTGAGGGGATCTGATTGAGGTCAGGGCTTCAGCTTCTTGCGAGTACATTCCAGCTCCTGTGAATAAAGGAACGTCCACCAAGCATTCTGGCTGCAGATCCTACAGAAACTGGAAATACGCTTCTTCGTTACGACAATTGACTTCAACAACCCTCAGTGAGATAGTTACCGTTGACAGCAACCCAGCCGCTAGCCGGGAAAATAATGGTGACGATTATCGTGTTGTCGGACTTATAATCATTTTAAGAACTGCGAACGCTGTTTATTCCATCGTTGATTACCGTTTTATGTCACCAATCAAGAATAGCTTCGCAATTAAACCGTCTATGCACAGGCCCTTGATATTATTATCTTTTTCGAGATCACTGGAATCTACCACATAGACAAAAGTTGTTTTATTTAGAAACGAGTTCACTTTGCCGCGCCTTAACGTAAGTTATGTGGCAAATCCCAGGTGGTGGAAATTTATCTTAGTCGAAAATCGTACCTAATAGTGTGTGCAATTTTCTGCTGTTAGAGATTTAAGTTTCTGTGGAAGGATTTGCCTCTCTTTCTATGTAGTGAAAACGTAGGTTTTCAGTTTTTGGGAAACTTAATGAGTAACTGATACTAACTATTCAAGTGGATGCACGTGGCTTACAGCCGACGAATGATATGACACTGTCAAGCTGTAGCACTTGATATATTTCAAAAAAATACTTTTTTATTCATTTAATCTTGATGACATTTCGTATTTCATTACTTACTTCAATTTTATGTTTCCGCTAATTATTTTTTGTATAAAAAATTGGTATTTAATAGTGCCTCATTGACGTAAGAAAAACTGTGTACTACTCGTCTTATTTTAAGAACTGTCAATTTACTGAAAGTATTGTACGACATGCTTGAGACACACAGAAGGCCTGGTTTTATGATTACAGCAATAAATAAATGTAAGTAAAACTCATTTCATGAACTCCCATTTTACCGGGTCTCACTCACATGAGTCACTAACAGAACCAATGTCTTGTCAGAAAAATAATACGTCGAACAGTCATCTAACGTCCATCTTGGTCACTGTACGAGATATACTTGTGTGACATCGTGCTGACTCTGAAGATGGCCGGCCGCGGTGGTCTAGCGGTTCTGGCGCTGCAGTCCGGAACCGCGGGACTGCTACGGTCGCAGGTTCGAATCCTGCCTCGGGCATGGGTGTGTGTGATGTCCTTAGGTTAGTTAGGTTTAAGTAGTTCTAAGTTCTTGGGGACTTATGACCTAAGATGTTGAGTCCCATAGTGCTCAGAGCCATTTGAACTCTGAAGATGAAGAGTGGAAATCGATAAAATGTTATACGTCCATAAAATGGTCTTAAGGCATTTGTGACTAAAATAGTGCAGATGAGTTTCTGATTCATCCCAAATATGTTTGATGGGGTTCAGGTAGATCACTCGAGTGGACCACTCTAACAAATTCACCCACAATACGACGCAATGGCGATTCGTTTATGGACAGGCACAACATAAATACAATATTGCAGTGCCTGTTGTATAAAGACATACATTATACAGTGTAACCATGATTGTACTGTATAATGTTACACTGTATCGTCTTCTTTAGCCAATTTTTCCAAAATATGCTCATGACTAAATTACAGTGCACTGCACAGAGTGACACAGTGATCGATGTATGTAGATGATCTGAAGATGACAGTTTAGCTTGCCGAAACTAGTTGTCTGTATATATATTGTGATCTGGGCAAGTAAGCTTCCCAAGTAAGAAAATTATTGTATTCACATTCAGATATCGCTCTCCTGCTGATAATGCCAGGTAACTAAATTAGTTGTTTTACCGCTCCTTTTTGGTAGCAATAAAACATTCAATGTCAGCAAAAACAGCCTGAGACAATGATGTCACACTTCAGTATCTCCACAACAGTTTTAGGTAAATATTGTAGGGTAGATATCCCCTAAATCTACAACTAACCCTGTGAGAGACGTAATTTACAGTGATTCTGCAGTTTAGAAATGATGTTGACACATTGTGTCCACACTTAGCGAGCCTTGGAATCATAGTATGATGTCACGTAGTTCCGACGGTCCACAGACTATACCAGACTCAGGGTATATGTGTTTCCTCCTGAAATATCGAACAAGTGAAAATGTAGTCTTTTATTTTTTTTTTTACATATAGCTGCTACACATAAAGATCTGATGACTAGAAACTAAAGCAGAATTTACCTTTTTGTTGTGCGTAATAACCGTTACTGTACAATTTTATTTAGTAAATGTTTGAGAGAAATAACAATTGCCAGCTAATCTATTCGTTACTGAGATAATACTACTTACTAAGCGTATTAACAAATCAAATACTTAGTTATTACCAGGTAAGATCTCATTCCTTCCTTAACTGCAGTTTACTTCAAAACATATAAGACCAGGGCTATGGCCTCTGGGACTAACATAGTTCCTCGAATCTGGAAGAGCATGAGTACGCCAAACAGATCAAATCCGGTTAAAAAATTCAATTTATGCGCAATATATTTACACTGTACTATTTTTTGCCGCATTACTTCTCCTCCTCCGAAGTTGCCTCTGTGACTGCAACGACAGCGAGCGTCCAGCAGTCGTGTTGTGTTCTGTTGTCGTTGTGCTGAAACATGTCGCCACAGGGTCCACGAAGCAATTACTGGCATCCCCCAAAGCTTGTTAACCGCCATATCCTGCTTCAACACGCGTCTACTCCAGGATATTCACATGTTTTTCCCTTTCTGTTACTCTTATTTTTGAAGATAAATCATCGAATATGTGTCGAATTCCTTCTTGGCTGTTTTGATTAACTTGAACTACTTCGGTCTGTCCCATATTATGTTGTGTAGCATTCCAGTCCCTATCGCAGCTCTTCAAAATTCGGCGAGATCTCTGAAATGAATAGAGGGTTATACATAATTAGTTCCGGGGTTTGAGAAGATGACTCTACGAGCACTACAAGACGTGCAGAACGTTAACAAAAAATGGTTCAAATGGGTCTGAGCACTATGGGACTTAACTGCTGAGGCCATCAGTCCCCTAGAACTTAGAACTACTTAAACCTAACTAACCTTAGGACATCACACACTCCGGCCGGCGAACGTTAACATACAGGGCGTTACGAGTATAAGTGAAAATATTTTTAATAGTGAGTGAGAACAGCATACTGAACAACATTAAATAAATATATAGTTCATCTGCAGACTAAGACTTATAGCCTCTAGGAGTAATATGTTTTTAGGCTGGTCAGTACCTTCAAGTGTAAGTGACAACAGCAAGCCATCAATGTTTATTTTCCCCTGGACAGCAGCTCAGATATGGACAAGTGGATGTAAAACAGTTAGTCTACACTGTCAGGCGTAGTCCACTCAGTAGTGGAGCTCCCTTTGTGCAGAAAACATGAGTTAGTAAATTACAGAACATGTTTGTCAGAAGACTGTTAGATGCATTGAAGTGGACGTTAAGGTGGCAGTGTTCACAACATCTACTCTTAAACCCCTAACACCTTGTACATCAGTGAATAGAGCCTCTCTCAAACTTCTTAACTCACATTGCAATTGCTCAAAACGGGCACTGTTTGTGATGTGGCAAATGTCAATACAGTTGGAAGAGCACATGGTTGCAGTTCATTGAATTCGCTGCTGCTGTCACCCAAGAAGACTAAACTACAACACCCCGCTTAAGAAATCTGTTGACTATTCTGGTGTGCGCTAGTTCTATTCAACAGCAGGGAGCGGATGATTTGTCTACGTGCTCTGACATGCCTGGCCCCTAGCGGTGCGCTCTACCCCGCAGATCGAGTTACGAATCGAAACTCGGAGAGGTGCTCTGTCCACTGACATGTGGCGTTTTTGTGTACATCTTGCAGTTTTCACGCAGTCGTGTTCTGACTCACCGAACTAAATGAGCTCCTTTGATTGCAGGTATGTGGCTGCCGCTGGCACCGGCCGCATTCGATACGCCGCAGGGGGCGGCGGGCGGGCTGCCTGTGGAGCGGTTAGGCTGTTACTCGGGCGCGGCCGCACTCGAGTGTCTTCCCCAGGCGGCGGTGGAGGGCCAGTAGAAGGCCGTTAGGCGGGCCGCCGCGGTGCTCGAGCGCTGCCACGGGCTTCAAGGGCCGCCTCTCCCCGGCGCCGGCCCTGGCCGAGGTAATGAGCTGGCTGGTTCCCCGGCACTGTGGCGGCTGGGCGGCGGGGCGGCGCGCCCTCTGCTGCTCCTGACAGCCGCGCCGCCCGTCCGCCACCGCTGCCGCTCTGCTGACGGTGCAAACGCTCATCCTTCACCCTTACACGGTAGCGCCCACGACGTACACCACTTCTCTTTGGGATTAGGAAGAATCACTAAAATCGATACGTATAGAGGTAACCTCAGGAGTAATCTCTATGGAATGCTCGATCCAGACGCCAAGTGAGGCTATTCGTGGTGTATGTTAGAAGGATGTGACGTCAGAACACTGCACTGAAATGAAGGGAGACCTGCAGAGGATCGACAATTGGTGCACGGTTCTCAATTCAATAACTTTGCACTCTTTCATGTGAATCAATTGCATAACGATTCGAATTCACAGTTATAGTTTTATGGCACCTCACGATAAGCTTGTTAATACGAAAAAAGCGTATGGGACCTAAAGATGGCAATAATGAGTTGCCGAAACTGGTAGCATTCGACATAACATAAAATAGCCCAAAGTATGCGGCTGTTGAGAAGTACGTACCAGCCGATGTCCCCTGGCCATAATGAACCGACAGATATTGGTGCATGGCGTCGCTGCTAACACTGAATTTAAATATTATACTTTCTTGTTAGTCTGAAGAATACTTCCTCATTTTTTACTGTGTATTCGCGAAGTTCAATGTTACGTAAGTCACTATTGTAGTTTTTTCTATTCTTCATCGCCGGCCGGAGTGGCTGAGTGGTTCTAGGCGCTACAGTCTCGAACCGCGCGACTGCTACGGTCGCATGTTCGAATCCTGCCTCGGGCATGGATGTGTGTGATGTCCTTAGGTTAGTTAGGTTTAAGTAATTCTAAGTTCTAGGGGACTGATGACCACAGCAGTTGAGTCCCATAGTGCTCAGAGCCATTCTATTCTTCATCACATTCACTTTTGCTTTATCTTTTCTTAAGGCAAGTAGTCAACTACATTGAGTGTCCACACCAAATAAAAGTCGTTTAAATATAATGTCTGCACATGTTGGCACCTTCTATGAGATTCAGATGTTTCTCATACACTTTCATTTTTGTAGCGTAGTCTCGCTCACTCCCTTTAATGTTTATTTAATGTGCAAGCTAAACAACAGTTATGTAAAGTACTGTAGGATAGCAGCAATTCAAGAAGCAGTCAATGTTCTGTATAGCGGAATAATTCCAGATAGACCCGCAGATCATTCATTTCTATCATTTACAAGGATTGATGAACCTACGATCAACAAGTAAACGTAAAAAAAACGTGGAAAGTGTAAGTTGGCAAGGCAGTGTCAGTTGACAGAAAATGTTAATTATCGTACTTAAACGATTCAGTATACTCAGCGCTACCACACTACCGAATATGAATACGTTTCACTTACAATTAATTCAATACGTTAGAGCTTCGTAGTTCTACGAGAATCATGTGCTGATCATTAGCTAACATAAAACCAAGCATTACATGTCTATACGTTTTAGAAAGAGGGTTCACTGAGATGAACATGCGTAAGAGTCAATCGTTGCTCTTTTATTGGTGTTGAGTTATCAGAACTACCCGACATCAACGAAAGTAACAGTTTCCATTTGTTTTTGGAAATAAACGTTCGGGGTGGAAGTTAACAGGCACGGTGAATGATTATAAAATATATATATCAATCCCAAATGAATATCTCTGTAACAGGTGGTATGCTAATTTTAATTTCAAAACCTCAATGTAAATATGTTTGAATCGTGTCGGTTGGATGCCAGTGACCAGTTATTTGAGTGAAAAGGTGTCACTCTCTCCATTTACCAGGGCGAGCAGCATGCGGACACAGTTTTCCGTCAATGAGATACAATGAGTCCTTCAAACCCTTGTATTTCACCACCTAGACAAAAAGACTCTCGATGACTGGCCTGGTAATTCGCTCTCGTAGGTACACTCTGAAATTATCCAACCCATAATTACTTTAAGGTGGCCTCTGAAGTAAGATTGGTCAGCCACGAATAAAAATAACAGTGCTGCAATGACCTCCGAAATATGTGACTGAGAGGTGCTTTGTTAGCCAGTAAAAAAAAAGGTAGAGAAGCAAGAGATTGAGAGTTACTGTATGTGTTTGGCACCTACTGTTTCAGATAAGAGCACACGAAAGACAGCGGTATGAGGAGAACGTCATCCTTACGTGCCATATACTTCCATCACTTTTGTTAAACATAATTCTTCTCTCAGATCACGTACTCGCTACGAAAAGAATCTTTGCTCACGTAAGGCATTTCTGTAACTCCAGAAATCTATCCCATTCACTTCGTACTTTAACGAAGTTACAACGCGGAAGAATAATATGTAAGGTAATTTTCACTTGGATTAATCACTTTTGTACTGCCACGCAGGTCTTTCAATACTGATTCTAAATTACATTCTTTCTCGTGGGCGCATAAGAATCGGAATAAAGGATCGGTATGCAACATTTCCATCACTCGAGCAATGGGTCACCTGCGTATTTTATCTTTCGAAGACCCAACCATCAGAAATCTCGCAAGCGCCAAGTACACGTTCCTGTGCGTAATATTTGCGGAATAACATGTGGCTACTCAGGTGCTGTTTCGAACGCTCGGAGCAGTGTCTAAAAAGCGGTAGTTCTCCGAAAGTACTATATTACATCCGAAAATGAACATTTTTAGCCGAGCCTTCATACGAATGACCTGTCTCTCAGGCAGCCCACTACCCACATGAACTTCCGAGCGCGCCAACACCTTAGCTGGTGCCCCCTCCACTGAAGATATGCTTCCACATCTATGAGTTACAGTAGATGAATGCACCTGATGAATCCACTTTTGAACAAAAACGAAAACATGTGAAGTGAGACAGAGAAATCTGACCCATTAGGTTACCTTCCTTACATCATAATTAAAATAAATAGTTCTTACCCTGAAGGACTAAAAACTCTTGGGCCTATTTTATGTCTTTGTACGATATCTGGATCTGTTGCACAGCAGACCAGTATGGGCACTCCCATTCGGCATAGCCGTTCAGCGGGCTTTTAAATTGATGGAAAGGTCTACCTACGTTAAGATCCTTCTACGACAATCGAGGCGTTTCCTGTCTTCCCGGGCAAACGCCGTGTCTATACAACTTCTAGCTACTTTACTCTCGCCTTCCTGCTCTAAGCAACTCACCGCCTTCCATACATAACGTTCAGTCGTCCGCCTGCCTAGTGTTGATTCACGTGATCCCTCTTACTTTAATTGGAGTACAAAAAAAAGTTTATTTCACGTCGCCTTATGGTGAAGCTTTTAATTATTACACTACTGGCCATTAAAAAACTGGTATTCATTGGACAAATATATTATACTAGAACTGACACGTGATTACATTTTCACGCAACTTGGGTGCATAGATCCTGAGAAATCAGTACCCAGAACAACCACCTCTGGCCGTAATAACGGACTTAATACGCCTGGGAATTGCGTCAAACAGAGCTTGGATGGCGTGTACAATTACAGCTGCCCATGCAGGTTCAATACGATACCACAGTTCATCAAGAGGAGTAGTGACTGGCGTATTGTGACGAGCCAGTTGCTCGGCCACCATTGACCAGACGTTTTCAATTGGTGAGAGATCTGAAGAATGTGCTGGTCAGGGCAGCAGTCGAACATTTTCTGTATCCAGAACGGACCGTACAGGACCTGCAACATGCGGGCGTGTATTATCCTGCTGAAATGTAGGGTTTCGCAAGGATCGAATGAAGGGTAGAGCCACGGGTCGTAACACATCTGAAATCTGAAATGCAACGTCCACTGTTCAAAGTGCCGTCAATGCGAACAAGAGGTGACGGACACGTGTAACCAATGGCACCCAATACCATCACGCCTGGTGATACGCCAGTTTGGCGACGTTTCCAATATGCGTTCACCGCGATGTCGCCAAACACGGATGCGACCATCATGATGCTGTAAACAGAACCTGGATTCATCCGAAAAAATGACGGTTTGCCATTGGTGCACCCAGGTTCTTCGTTGAGTACACCTTCCCAGGCGCTCCTGTCTGTGATGCAGCGTCAAGGGTAACCGCAGCCATGGTCTCAGAGCTGATAGTCCATGCTGCTACAAACGTCGTCGAACTGTTCGTGCAGATGGTTGTTGTCTTGCAAACGTCCCCATCTGTTGACTCAGGGATCGAGACGTGGCTGCATGACCCGTTACAGCCATGCGGATAAGATGCCTGTTATCTCGACTGCTAGTGATACGATGCCGTTGGGATCCAGCACGGAGTTCCGTATTACCCTCCTGAACCCACCGATTCCATATTCTGCTAACAGTCATTGGATATTGGCCAACGCGAGCAGCAATGTCGCGATACGATACACCGCAATCGTGATAGGCTACAATCCGACCTTTATCAAAGTCGGAAACGCGATGGTACGCATTTCTTCTCCCTACACGAGGCATCACAACAACGTTTCACCAGGGAACGCCGGTCAACTGCTGTTTGTGTATGAGAAATCGGCTGGAAACTTTCCTCATGTCAGCACGTTGTAGGTGTCGCCACCGGCGCCAACCTTGTGTGAATGCTCTGAAAAGCTAATCATTTGCATATCACAGTATCTTCTTCCTGTCGGTTAAATTTCGCGTCTGTAGCACGTCATCTTCGTGGTGTAGCAATTTTAATGGCCAGTAGTGTGTTATCAATTCTAAGTTAAAGAATAATGGGCGAAGGTACGTTACTACGAAACGTAGGTACTAATTTACAGACAGTTAGTAGTTTTGGGGTTTGTTTATATTTCATTCAGTACAACTAGTTTCGGGGTCGCAGTCCCATTATCTTGTAATAAGACAAGCTGTCAAACTGGAACCTGGCATCCTATTTGCTCACAGACTATGGCCAATTATGATAGCATATTCCACCTGTTTTCCATCTATCGAAGTAAGATTGGTACTCTTCATCAAGTTCTAGTAACTTGTTGTTCAATGCAAACACATATAAAGACGCGGTTGCTCACCTGCCGAAGATATATCCAACAGCGTGCAAGAGCCCAATTAATGGAGAGAGAATCGACGGAGAGTATCACAGGGAAACTTCCTGACCGATCTTTCCGCACGGAGGCGCTATACAACGAAGTTTCCGTACTGTTCCTTGAAGGCCAAACTGAAAAAGAATCTGGAGCGCCAACTTCGCTGCTACAATTTCAATAAGCAGTAAAGCAAGCGCAGTAACTTTCTGAAGTTCGCAGTCTTTGCTTCAGTAAACAAAATTTGCTCCCCGTCGGAAGGAGATTGGGAGAAAACGCAAGTTACGAAAAGTTAACCTCAGTTTGCATCGGTTCCCGCAGCTCTCCGCCCTGGGTAACTACACCGCGGAAACGTGTTTCACTTACACTGAACCCTGAAACTTCTCGGAACAAATGCCACGTGGTGTAGATCACTCAGAGCACATGGTGACTCGTTTTTTATTATGCTCGGCAGTTACTATTTCTCTCATGTCGCAGTTTTTTTTGTGATACCTAGCACGTCAAGACCTATTTAGTTATTTGTCATGGATTCCTAGAGCAAATTTTCATTGTTTATAGACAACTTGAAGCTTGTAGGTGTTGTTTAGAGTTAGAAGACTATTTAAATTTCTCTTGTAGGACATATATTGACAAGAACAATAAATGATATCGACACCTTAGGAATACTAGCTGCTTTGATGTACGGATACAATAATTGCGCCATTTTGAAAGAGCAAGAAGGATTCCACACATTTGGCTTTATTTTTCTATTCATCAGTGACGTAACTGACTCCACGACAGATCGTGTGCTATTACGAGCAATAAAACCTGGCCAACGGCGTGAATGGTTGTTGAATCTACAATATAAAATTTACAACACGGCTGTTATTTGAATTTACCGCTTTAAGTTTAATGAAAGCACTACAACTGTTACTAGAAAAGACAAAATAACTCACCAACATCAGTGATACTCCCAGTGAATTACATTTGGAACAAGGTCAAATTGAGGAAGTTGATAGATTCAAATATTTAGGAGAATGGATGGAACCTAATCTGTCAGAAGGAACAACACTAACAACTCGGATTAATAAGTTACAATTAGCATGTCGATGAACCAAGAACACCTGTAACAAGAAATGCCTATCTCGCAATTCCAAACTAAAACACTACCAAACTGTTATCCTCCCTGAAGCATTCCTCAGAATGCTTGAATCTGAACAGGAAAGACTTGACGGACAAACTAGAGATTCAGGAAAGGAAGATCGTCAGAAAAATTCTGGGACCTGTCAAACAGATGATGAGTACAGAAGACAATCAAACAATGAGTTATACAACCATACCGAGAAAATCACAGATGTAGCCAGGAAGAGACTTCTCGCTTTCTACGGACATATCACAAGGATGGACCAAACAAGACTAACCAACCGGCTTTTCAATTATTGGAAGAGCAGGAAGACCGTGACACCATGGCTGATAGAAGTCAAGAAAGACATCCAGGAGCTGAATGTAACTGAAAGTGATATTAGAAACCGAGCACTTCTCAGAAGGAAACTAAATGAAAAGAGATTTCAGGAAAGACCACCCCGTATAAAGACCCCACAAAGGAGAGAAAAGAGAGACATAGCCAGAGAATGTGGGATTACTGGGCAAACATCAAGTCCCTCTCCAGGCTGAAAAGTTGAATATCGTGGCCTGTAGCTGGCCCATTCGGAAGAAGAAGAAAAAGAAGAAGAAGAAGAAAACACAGTTCGTCTACGACATCGCATTACACTTCTTCATGTCCAATGACGCTCACCTAACGTTGCTGGTGGTGATTCAGAATAGCTGTTTATATGATAAATAATGACAACAATTTTTAAAATAGCGGAGACAGCTCAGTTGTCGTAGGAAAATGACACGGAAGACTACTTACTACGTGTCAGTTACATGAACCTTCACAGTTTTACTTCAAACTCAGATCAAGTCGACATTTAACTACAAATGTTACACTCTTTCTATATAAAGACAATTTTATGTAGTACAATTTTAACCCTCGTATTTGATTGATCTTTATCTCTTGTTTGCTCTTTGGTATGTGACGAATATGCTTGTTTATTCCATTAAAAGCCTGTGTGATGTTAAAGGTTTGTTCTATATGTACAAATGAACTTTTACTGAAAGGCATTTTAACGATTACAGTTTGGTTCCAGTACAACTGAACATTTAACTTGTTCTAAAATTGTTTTCCTGGTATGTTCTTCTGTGATTCTTGTTCAAGATACCACCAAAACATCTGTCTTAATATTGTCTCCTCTCATCACTTATCTTGCACCTGAATTTTTAACTTTTATATGCTAGGTTGAAAATTCGTTGTGCAGCAAGAATGTTGAAATGAACATCGTGCTTCATCTCCACGATACCCGCAAACCATCACTATAAATAACTACAAGTAGCTCCCTTCTTTGAAATTAATAGAATTATAAAAATTCTAAAAACCGCAAATTCATGTGGTGTTGATGCAATTTGTAACAGAATTCTGAAAGTTGCTCCAGCTTAATAAGTAATGTCGATAGTGATATAAGAAATACGTCACTGGCAAAGGTAATTTTTCCAGATGGGTTAAAATATATAATTGTTAAATCACTTTACGAGAAAGGTAACAAAACAGACTTAAACAACTATCGTTTAAGTTCCTTACTGACATCATTTTCCAGAATATCGGAAAAAATAATGTAGGTCACTCAAGAATAATCTCACACTTAAGAGCAAGAAATGTACTTAGCACATCATCGTTTGGATTCCAGAGGGGTATGACACTGTAGGTCATGTTACTTTCTTAGAAAAACTCATGTCTTATGGGACTGACAACTTTGCTGCTTTGAATCATACTTAATAAACAAAACGCAGAAGCATGTGCTGAATAATTTAAACAATGTCGGAAGGATAGAAAATGAAAGTGATTAGGGAGAAATCACAAGGAGACTCCCACAGGGTTCAGTTTTGCCTCCACTCCCATTACTTATTTATGTGTATGATCTTCCACTCAATATTCAACAGTCAGAATTGGTAATTTTTGAAGACGATAGTGATGTTATAATAAATCCCATTAGAGAGAAAGCAACAGAAGAGATGGATAATGATATTTTCCAAAGAATTGTCAAGTGGTTCTTAGAAAATAGACTTTCTCTCAATATTCATAAAACACACTATATTCATTTATGTTCAAGAAACAGACGTGCCAAAATCTGTTGTAGCACATGAACAGCAGTCTGTCAACAAATGTTTGGTTGTACATGCTAATTAAAACTTCAATTGGAAGAAGCATATTACTGAGCTTATCAAACAATTAAGTTCAGCTACTTTTTCTGTCAGTATAATTGCTGACCTTCTGAAATATTTTGCGTGTTTCCACTCAGTAATTCCTTATGGAATAATTTTCTGGGGTAAATCATCTCTTAGCAAGAAAGTGCTAAAAGCACAAAAGCGAGCAGGAAGAATAATATGTGATGTTCACCCATGAACGTCATGTAACTCTTCAAGGAGCTAACCACTGTAACTGTGACGTCAATATATATAGGCGTAAATAAAATTCGTATTTAATCACAATTTCAGGACAACAGCGATGTCCATAGCTACTCGTTATTGAAGCTCTCAGTGGCTCAGAAGAATTCAGTATACAGCAACAAACATTTGGTTGTAATAATATAAAATGTCTGTCAGGCAGCTAAGTTTACATAATTTCTCCTGGACAACTTCTCCTAGCCCATTGATGAGCTTATACTTGTTTTTGAGTGTAGTAGCATGAGTAGATCTAAAAAACAAGTGCTCCTTAATATGAAAATTAATTGTATCTATACCCTGCAAAGTGAATCGTTCCACATACTTTAGGTCTAGAATAATTCAAATGACATACGAAACATGTAACTAACTAACTCAAAGAAGAAAGTGCTCCGTTGGTGCCCTCGTTTGGAAAGAGCCAGAACTACAACTCGTTGGAGCGCAATACATGGCTCCTGTCAGCCACTGTCTAATTACTGTGTTGTCTGGTCCACAGGAGAAGTGCAGATTTATGTGCTGGCGTGAGGAACGGAATTTTGCGAGATACCCGTGTGCAGAAGCCCTCTGCATACAGTTTACTCCGTAGTGTTCGCTCAGAAACCGGTTGACATGGAGCCGCATTGACTGATAGCAGCAATTTCCGTCTGATTTCAAACGGATTGTAATGGAGAAGGCATGATGTCTCCGGTTGGGACCTTCTTACTACTGTTCTTACACCGTGTCACGTGGGTGTGATTGTTACACTGTTCCTTGTGGAGGGGTTGGGCAGATCGCGCTGATACACTTATAAATCGGGTAACTTCGTTCCCGGTATGGTCACGGGCTCTTCCAAAAGAGCCAGCTTTTAGTTTTAGTTTTTAGTTTTAGTCATTTCATGTTCCGTAGATCATTTTCCCGATTATTTTATCGATATGACGTGAAACAAGTCAGATTACAAGATATATAAGAATAGTGCTAATATTTAAAACTTGATCCGCTACCTGCCAGACACTTTATGTTGTTGGGCAAATGATCGAAGATTTTGGTTGCTGAATAATGTACTCCTTTTTGAGCAACTGACAACTTCAATAACGGATAGGAAAGGTCATTTTTCCCTCTAGTGTTGTACTTATGAACATCACTGTTGTTCGCGAACTGAGATGAATTATTTGTAACGAATTTCATTAGCGAATATATGTACTCTGATGGTGCAGTTAAAATACCTAACTCCTTGGTAATGTGCCTACATGACGTCCTTTGGTGAACGCCACTAATTATTGTCACTGCTCTCTTTTGTGCAATCAATACTTTGTCTAAGTGGTAAATTACCCCAGAAAACTATTCCATAAGACATTATTGAGTGGAAATATGCGAAGTACGTTAAGAGGCTGATCTGTTTGTTACCAAGACCAGCGATTATACGAAGAGCAAAAGAAGCTGAACTTAGTTGTTTGAGAAGCTCAGTAATATGCTTCTTCCAGTTCAAGTTATCATCTATGTGAACACCCAAAAATTTGGGGAAATTACCTTGATAACTGAGCGCTGTTCATATGCTACATCAATTGTCGGTATGACTCTATTCGGTGTACAGAACTGGATATGGTGAGCTTTTTCGAAAGTAAGGGAGAGTCCATTATCTGAAAACCATTTAATAATTCTTTGAAAGAGATCCTTAACAACATCTTCAGCTGCTTTTCGCCGAATGGGATTTATTATAACATTCGTGTCATCTGCAAAAAGTACTAGTTCCGCTTGCTGGTCGTTAAATGGGAGGTCATTCACATGAATAAGGAACAGCAGAGGACCTAAAATTGAACCCAGTGGGACTCCCTTTGTGATAACTGCCCACTCACTAGAATTTTACTGTTGTCCTTTCACATTAGACTCTTGCATGACCGAGCAAGCGAGCGCAGCCTGACTAGATAGACTGCCAGCACTACATACTAGTAGCTGAGCGTAGAAGCCACCACCGAATCCTACGCCATGTTTCACTCCGAAAACGCGTGAGGAAGCCAGTGGAGTAAGAAGTAAAACTGAAACCACTGCGTACACATCGAATAAACAGGCGAGTCTAAAAACGTATGGAATTAATTTCTGTTTGTTGTAGACGAAAACAAAGTCTGCTTGTTACGTATCCTGCATCACCTGATCTACATTACTGTATTTCCAGTTGGGCCGACTTATTAAAAGAAACACTGTTGTAACAAATCCCCAGAGCTCCTTCAGTAATACTGACAGTAATAAGAATAGTGTACAGCAAAGTTTGTTCCAATGAATCCTAAAGATATGACACATCTTAATGATGGTTTTAATGAAGGTTTCAAAGAACTAGCCCAAGATTTAATTCATCTAGATGCACATTATCGAGAAGTCATCGTTCTCGATGTCATTCTAGATCCCTTGACAGTAAGTACATATGTCAAAGACCAGGCTGGTGCAATTCGAATAGCATAATACTTCCGGTTATTAAGGTAGTTACTAATAAATCATGCTCCGCAACAGTTGATAAGTGAACTGATTCGTGCAATGAGGTGCATGATTTGAAGCCTACGGCACATTACATAAACACATATTGGTCTCTTGTGAACAATGTTGATTTGCAACTAAATTCCCAAACGTTAAGTTTCCGGGAGTAAATATTGTGAAAGATACAGAAGAAAGTATGACAGATTGGAACATTTTGCTGGACACGTTGTTGAATTTTTTTTGTCCCGGACCAGTTTGACAATGTAATAAAAGTTTTCGAAAATCACAGCAGGCTTCCTTGTGCTGCTAATTTTATAACAGAATTTAACCACGCTTTCGATGAAGGTAACTTCTTCTTGAATGACACGGCAAACATAGGAGCAACAATAAATACTTTAGACTGAGTTGTACGGTTCATGCAGAAAAGTGGCCTCTGCTCATCTTTGAAACCAGAGGTCAGCACACGCTGGAAGACCTATGCTAGATTCCTTAACACTCAGTATAACGAGGATGCTGCTTTACTGAAGGAAAAGAATTCCTCTCACAGGTTGCAGGGATATAACAATGAACTTGCAGGAAGAGTTATAGATTTCTCAAACCCATTTAAAGAGACCATCGATGAATTAGAAGGCAAAAAAAAAAAAAAAAAAAAAAAAAAAAAAAAAAAAAAAAAAACTGACATCTAGTTAGGTCTTCCTTGGTTTCACAAACGTCAACAAATGTGCAATGTCAAAGACAATGAGTATGAGTTGAGTTTTATTATTGCAGTTACAAGTACTAATTCATTACAATACACAGAAAGTATAGTTTTGTAATTAACTGACGTATACAGTCAGATACGTACTAGTTAACAAGAGGTATAAGGGATGAAGACCCGAGCCGTAACTTCTCTACGTGAAAACATTCTAGTTAATTCCAAACGTAACTTTATTACGTTAATTTGACCGGTTTTCCGATATCTCAGTATGTTTGACGTGACACTAAATTTCTATCAATGTGCGACAAATTTGTGCAAGCTATTCAGGTACAACATACAACCATCACATAATCTTTTTCATGTAGTTAGTGGATAGTGGCTTGTAGCGAAATGAAAGTTTTGTAATTCGTACAATTTATCATCAACGTAAAACACATTTTTCCCGGTACGTTTCATGATTTCCGTATCAGTTCTTTATTTCTTTCTTCCTCTCTCTTTCTCCGTCTTGTTTCTTGAAGAGTGTCTTCAAGTGCAGTGAAGTCATCAGCCAGAAAGCTCCTTTCAAGGACAGGAAGAATAACAAATTCTCCTCAGCAGATGAAGTAGATATGTATATTTTAATGCCTCCCGGCGATGATGGCACCTTACCACTGTGTAGCAGGCATAAAAAGGATCTACCAGGCCTGGCTGCAGTCACAAGACTTATTTTGTGTAACACAGCAACAAGTACAACTAGCGAACTGTACTTAGGAAAGCTGGCATGTTATTAGTAAATCGCTACAGCCAATTACATTCAGAAGGCGTCAACGACCTACTGCTGATCAACAGTTGCTATAAATTCTCTTCTCCTACAAGCAAGTGAAAAGTCTCTCTCTCTCTCTCTCTCTCTCTCTCTCTCTCTCTCTCTCTCTCTCTCTCTCACCCCCTTTTTAAGAAAAGGTAATCGTCTCCTGTACTTCAGAGGTAGTATTTATTTAACGTGTACTAAGTTACTATTAATGATATGCAAAATAAATCTTCTGTTGATAAGAGTTTCATCTTTTCCTGTTCAAAATGGTTCAAATGGTTCTGAGCACTATGGGACTTAATTTTGGAGGTCATTATTCCCCTAGAACTTAGAACTGCTTAAACATAACTAACCTAAGGACGTCACACACATCCATGCCCGAGGCAGGATTCCGTAGCGTTCGCGCGGTTCCAGACTGTAGCGTCTAGAACCGTCCGGCCACTCTGGCCGGCTCTTTTCCTGTGGTCGTACTGATACACTATGTGATCAAAAGTATCTGGACACCCCCAAACACATACGTTTTTTATACTATGTATCGTTGAGGTGCCACCTACTGCCAGGTACTGCATTATCAGCCGCCTCAGTAGTCATTAGACAGTCTGAGAGAGCAGAATGGTGCGCTCCGCGGAACTCGCGGATTTCGAACGTGGTCAGGTGATTGGGTGTCACCTATGTCGTACGTCTGCACGAGAGATATCCACGCTCCTAAACATCCCTAGGTCCACTGTTTCCAATGCGATAGTGAAGTGGAAACGTGAAGGGACACGTACAGTACAAAAGCGTACAGGCCGACCTCGTCTGTTGACTGACAGAGACCGCTGACAGTTGAAGAGGAACGTAAAGTCCCAAACATGTAACCAGAAGTGAGAACGATCGTCGTAAAAATATCCTAACCGACAAAAACCGGAGACGAGTGTTACGCTTTATCTCACACAGTGGGTTTAAAACTCCTCTCAGGAATTTCTGCTGTCAGTAGTTGTAGTTCCATCTAAACCGGTTTCCGACATAAAACTGGGGAATGTATTCACATCTACATCAACATCTATGTGATTACTCTGCTATTTACAATAAAGTGCCTGGCAGAGTTTTCAATGAACCACCTTCAAGCTGTCTCTCTACTGTTCCTCTCTCCAACGGCGCGCGGAAAAACGAGCACTTAATTTTTTCTGTGCGAGCCCTGATTTCTCTTGTTTTATAGTGACGATAATTTCTTCCTATGTAGGTGGGTGCCGACAGAAAGTTTACTCAATCGGAGGAGAAAATTGGTGATTTAAGTTTCATGAGAAGGTCTCGTCGCAACGAAAAATGCCTTTGTTTTAATGATTGCCACTCCAGTTCACGTATCATGTCTGTGTCACTATCTCCCCTATTTCGCGATAGTGGAAAACGAGCTGCCATTCTTTGAACTTTTTCGATGTCATCCGTCAGTCATCCGTTGCGTTCATTGGCGTTTGAAGGCCATTACTGACAGACCCGCATAAAGTTGCACCTCTTCAATAGACCAAATGAAACTGAAGCTGGGGAGTAGCTGATTGGTAGTGTAGTGTGGTTCGACGTGTCGCTAGATTCCACCTTTGCAAATGATGCAAGGCGCCGAATACAACAACAGGCCAATGAGCGTTCAAGTATTGATATTCCGGGGCTTGCTTCATGACTTGAGCCCATTTGTTGAGTTAACTGTTAACATGACTAACAGGAAGTTTAAATAAACATTCTCTATGGCCACGTAATTTCTTTTCTTCTACATCTTCGTGATGATTATGTTGTGAACACTCCCATTTTCCAAGAAGACAAAAGCAAAGCTCACAGGGCATCACACATATGCTGCTAGTTCGACAAACAGTTATGAGTACAATTACACCCTGACTGGTCCATCAGATCACCCACTCTTAGTCCGTAGAAAAAGTGGGGGAATGTTTTTCACGATGGGTGGAACGTAGCAGTCAGCTTCCCCACAGTTTAGGGGCTCTTCTCAACCTGATCCTCAGTGGATGGCTTCAGCTCGATACGGCAAATCTCGCCGAATTGAGGCCACTATAGGCGGATTTACACGGTATTAGCCTAATCTGTCTTGGAGGCAAATAGTTTTTCTGTTCGGTGTGCTTATACTGCGATAGGCGATACAGAATGCCGCAAGCGATCTGTAACTTCTGCAAGACAGTCCACCGCTCCCGATTTAGGTTAGCGTTCTCCACGGACATGAAAGTGGTTCTTCCCCCTAGCCCTCTGGCAGCGGTGGCCGAGCGGTTCTAGGCGATTCAGTCCGGAACCGCGCGACTGCTACGGTCGCAGGTTCGAATCCTGCCTCGGGCATGGATGTGTGTAATGTCCTTAGGTTAGTTAGGTTTAGGTAGTTCTAAGTTCTAGTGGACTGATGACGACAGCAGTTAAGTCCCATAGTGCTCAGAGCCATTTGAACCCCCTCGCCATACCCCCTCGTCTTCTTCCTCCAGATCACAAACATTAAATCTTGTTAAGCACATTTGCGACTCTGTCGAGGGAGATTTGCACACCTGGAAACAAGCTCAGACCAAACTTCATGAGTTGTAAGCAGTAGTTAAGCTCTCAACAAACGCTTTTAGAGTCTCGAGGAGCCCATCTCGCGATCTGTCGCAGCATTTATTACCGACCTCTGATTAAACTGCTCATGAATGAGGTAAAACCTTGTATACGTTGACATTTCAGTCAGTTATCACATCATAAATGAATTTCAAAACTGTCTTCCCGGTAGACACTAAGACGTAACACAATGTTAAGACTCCCCAGTAGGGAAGAAGTGAGTTCTGAATGAACGTAGGCGTGGCTTAATAGTCCTGCAAGATGACAGCAAACGTGTTCTTCGGCCACGGCCCTCAACGTGCGAGCCAACACCTTCAAAGCGTGCGCCGAGCCAACGTGGCCAGTGGAATTCCCAGAAGTTTGTCGTCTAAGACCTAATGGCTACCTCTGGTTGCTGTCAGAGACATCGACATTTAAATATCATATCAGCTGAAAGTTGGGTTAATTCCACACCTGTCAGTGGTACTCTATCCCAAACCGTTAAACTTAGAGAAATATAGTGTGTGTTTAAAACAGGATAATAAACGACTGAATCATGAAAAACTAACAGTGCATTTTAAACGTCTACTTTGACAAGTAATGTCCTGCAGAAAAAATGTCATAGCTGTAATCCAGGTGTCGTTCCCCGACGCGCTTCATGCTGCAGCGAATGAAATAGGAAAAGATTGAATAATATTAAAAACACAAGCGTTTATTTCACAAATTATTATATTTACGTACTTACATCACGAAAGGGAAATGTAGAGCAATATAGAGAATAGTACTACTAAACACTTAGTATCTGTCAAGACACTGGGCGATGGCTGTTTCCAAGACTTAATTAGATCTTAACTCTTAGAAAGAAATAATGTTCATAGTAAGAATTAGTAAGGGTGGAGCTATGCGGTTATCAGCAGTGGAAAGGCGACACAAAATCATTGGGAAATGAATGGATTCATGCTTCGATCCTAATATTATCTCTTAAGTTAATCAAACTGAAGCCGAACTAAATGCAAACACCATCGTCGGTGGATGCGGATTTGAAAATGTAGCACTCTGGTGCCAATAGTTTAACTTAGCATAAAAGACGTGGTTTTTATCTTCATTTCTCTGTATTTTGACAGTAAAAGCGTGGGATTTGGAAGCACAGTGGGGGCCACGGGTGTAAAGGTTGTGGTTCACAGAGTGAGCGACAGTGGAGGACTTAACGCGGAAAGTGAGGGGGACTGCGTGAGTCATGTGTTTCCTGAGTGGTCTTCACGTATTAATTGTGTCGGAAAGTTTACTGGAGCTTACAGAGACTACTGCAGCGTTGAACTCTGTACAATTCGAAGGAGACGCGCTAGTTTCCAACTTGCTAAAATTCACCATGCAGTGGCGCGGAACTCTGAATTATCCGCGTGGCACATCGCGTTGAGTTAGCAATACTTTTTTGCAATGGTACCGATATTTAGCGATTTAGAGTGAACAAACGGATCTCTGAATTTTATTGGTTGGTTAGCGATTGTCTTAGCTCAGTTTACAGTGCTGAAATCTGCGGAATACATCTTATATGTGAAACGCAACTTAATTCTTGTGCAGTCGTATGCTGGTGTGGGTACTCATGTGTCGATTCCTTGCAGCAGAATGCTGATATTTTCTGCCAAAGTTTGTTAATTAAAAGGAACATCAAAGAAATGCTCGTGTGTCGCCTAGAGTTATTGGATACCGACTTACACCAGCCTCCTATATTTTAATAATCACTGTTGTTAGGAACAGAAACTGTGGAGTTGAACATCGCGCGCCCGTGTTGTCTCTCCTCAAGACGAACAAGAGTGACAGAATTTTTGCCGGACTTGGTGCTGATAGGTAACATTTATTCCCGTTATGCTCCACCATCCAAATCCAGTGTTGAGAATTCTCTGCTTACATAAAGCGCAGTGCAGAGAGAGAGAGAGAGAGAGAGAGAGAGGGGGGGGAGAGAGAGAGAACGCTTGAGCTGCACAATTAGTGCTTACACGGTTTAGGATTCTCACTCGGTCTGCGCTTGTAATATTTAGGTACAGTGCGCCGACGAGGCCTCTCACAGTGCGCCGCGAACAACGAGCATTAATGTTCACGGCCAAACGACCCACACGCCACCATCTGGAACTGAATCAAGCCTTCCCAAGAACGAAGGAGACCGCGCGGAAACTACACCTGCTGCATCACACACGACCGCCACTGCCGCTGTGGCGAGTGGGCTATTGTGAGGGGCGGGGCGAATATTGCTGGCTGTCATACTGCTGGCAGTACATACAGCAACGGGCACGTTGCTGGGAGCTACATCCTGCGACCTGCCACCACACAACGTAACTTACACGTCTCTAATTCAACCAAAACAAGAGTCTCGCCTGAAAGCTGTCGCCTGAAATAATGTTGGTTTCAGTATCTTACTTAGCTCTCCATCACTACGTTGTTAATAAAGATGTGTTGATAGATGCGGAAGAGGTAGAAGCGATTTTTTTTTAAACGTGCACCGTAGAAAGACAGGTACTTGGTTTTGTACTACCGTGTTAGTGAATTTTTTTGTTACTGTCTCATTTAAGGGGGGGGGGGGGGGAGGGGTAGGACGTCAAACGGGCCGACTTGGAGCAGGAGAGGCGTCACAGGACATTTTAATAACCAGTGTCTATACTCTTACAAATGAATTCATAAAACTTTGTCAGAATCACCAGGAAGGATTCAGGATTCACACTCATGCAGTGGAAGTTCGAAAACATAACAAAATATTTTTTTTACGTGTCAAATTTAATCATCTTTTTCACTTACTAATGGCTGCATTTGTTGCTATAGGTACACTTTTCTTCATATGTTAGAGAGATTCTTCGATGAATTTTGCACAGCATACATACCATACTTACAGGTGTATGAAACTCTAGAATTTATTTAATTTACGAAAAACCGAATGAGTTGTTATATTTTAAACTTCATGTTTAGAAAAAACACAAATTTTATAGTTAATTACCTTAATTTTTACCACTGTTTCTAATAGATTTTGAAAATTCTATAGTTTCATGCACCTTTAAGTACGGTTTGTATGCTGCGCAAAATTCATCGAAGAATCTCTCTTACTTATGAAAAAAAGTGTACCTACAGCAACAAAAGCAGCCATTAGTAAGTGAAAAAAATGATGAAATTTCACATGTAAAAAAAGTTTCACTATGTTTTCGAACTTCCATTGCTATGACTGTGAATTCTGAATCCTTCCTGGTCATGCTGACAAAGTTTTATGAATTTATTTGTAAAAGTGTAGACAGTGGAAATTAAAATGTTCTGTGGTGCCTCTCCTGCTCCAAGTCGGCCCGTTTGACGTCCTACCCCCCCCCCCCCCCTTTTCCCTTAAAAATGTGAAGCAATGGTACGACGATAAAGGGACGATGGGCGTTGCTGCAGCATGTATGTAACGTAGCGTGACTCCGATGCGGGTATATGAGCTGCGACACGTATGCAAGGGGTTAGTGAGGTATCCGTGGCTTTCCGATGTGCAAACGACTAATGCGGAAACACGAACTATGGCGACGTTATTACCAAATGCGTCCAAAGAGTACCAACGACCTATTGGTCCTATCTTCGCTGCCGACGGACAAATACCGGTAGGAATCGACTGGAGAATGAAGTCAATGCATGGTGCATCATATCTGTCGAAAGCCACGGTTGTGGAATGGAACGGCAATTTCAGTGGTGGTAGCGATTCGACACAAGACGGCGGCCGATCTGGGTGTTAGGCAGAAGTTGAAATGAAAATGAAGTCCCATGCATCTTTACAGAGCGTAGGAGAACGATGTGGGAGACGCGCACCGCCGTACTCGGCAAGGTCCTAGTGGAGGTGGTTTGCCGTTGCCTTCGTCCGACCGTAATGGGGATGAATGATGATGATGATGAAGACGGCACAACAACACCCAGTCATCTCGAGGCAGGTGAAAATCCCAGACCCCGCCGGGAATCGAACCCGGGACCCCGCGAGAAGTTACCCCTTCTCAAATGGGAGACACTCGCGCACCCGCCCTACTGTCCCGATCTGTCCCCATGCGACTATCACGCCTTCGGTCCCTTAAAAAAGACTTTCGATGGTTGACGATTCCTGTCGGACGAGCATGTACAACAGGCAGTTACGGATATCTTCACGCATCAGGATGCATGTTTTACGAAACGGCTGTCTTCGAATTGATGCGTCGGTCGTATGATTGCCGCCTCAATGTTCACGGCGATTATGCCTGATTGACGTACCAATTCTGGACTGTAGGGCCTTCGAACGGAACGGAAATTTTTTGATCGACCCTTATATAAGTAATATAGTTACCGCAACTCAATACTAAATAATCAGTGAATATAGTTCTAAAATATGGAAACGTACATTCTGAAGCAATGGTTACACAACAAAAAATCACCGACGTACAAATTAGTTCTTAACTGTGAGCCGATTTTAACAATTTATATTTATTGATGGAAATGTGGTACAAAAAACAGTTAAGAGCCACCCACAAAACTTTAGTTTCTTGCTACTTTGCTATGTTATTGTAATTTCCCTTTGAAGTATTTATAAACCGTTCTAAATTAGGGCACAACTAGCATACAGGGAAGAAACTTGAACTGATAGAATGGCTGTGGTCAGGAGCTCCAGACAAACTGAATGCCACTCTATGCACTGAGCGTGTTTATTGTAGACTCAAACGGAAGCTCAATGGCGTCCGTTGAATAGAAGCATTTTAGCACGTTGCGACTGAACAGAGAGTAGACAGTGGTAGAGGTCCAGAGTTCTTTTTAACGGCGTTTTGGGATCTTTTTTTTTCCCCTGTGGTGGAAAACATTCAACGTTGGGGTGACCAAGACAGGATGTCACTGCAAAGTTAGCGACCCCAGGTCGACATCGAGAATCTCATGAAACTTTCGACAGTCTTTTGAGCGGAGCCCAAGAATAGACTGCTCACTGCTCAAGCACGGAACTCACAGTTATTCACAGGTCTGTTCGGCGTGTGTTAGGTAGACTTTGGTGTATCAGAATAATTTCTAGTAGCTGGTCATACAAGGAAATCGTTGACGTCAATTCTCGCATAAAGATCATAGAAAACAACAGATTTTTACGGTGGATAATTTTCAGTGATAAAGCAACATATCATGATAATGGTAAAGCTAAGTTGAATATAGTTCTTATATTAACACCAGTAATCGCTAACTGATAGAAAGTAACCTAAAACGCTTCGTTGCGTTTCATTTCTTATGGATGCAAACAGGTCTATTCTTTTTCAGGTGGGCGGAATGAGTTATCTTGAAGTGCTGCTAAATTGTTGTTTTCCACAACTTCAGGAGTACTGATTTCGTATCCCCACAGGGTGGAACCCCACCACACTGGTACAGCGGCGAACTATAATCTCTCAATAAAATACTTTCGCAAAGCTGGATAGAAAGCACTGACCTCCAGACGTTGTACAACATACTGTCTTCCAAGATCTTCAGATAAGACTTCATGTGACTTTCTCTTGTGTGATTTATAAAGGAATGCTTTTGCTTTTCCCCTGTAGCTCGTAACGTAAATGAACTCAAAAGCAGAATAACAACTACTGTGACTTTTATTCATAAATAAATACACTCCTGGAAATGGAAAAAAGAACACATTGACACCGGTGTGTCAGACCCACCATACTTGCTCCGGACACTGCGAGAGGGCTGTACAAGCAGTGATCACACGCACGGCACAGCGGACACACCAGGAACCGCGGTGTTGGCCGTCGAATGGCGCTAGCTGCGCAGCATTTGTGCACCGCCGCCGTCAGTGTCAGCCAGTTTGCCGTGGCATACGGAGCTCCATCGCAGTCTTTAACACTGGTAGCATGCCGCGACAGCGTGGACGTGAACCGTATGTGCAGTTGACGGACTTTGAGCGAGGGCGAATAGTGGGCATGCGGGAGGCCGGGTGGACGTACCGCCGAAGTGCTCAACACGTGGGGCGTGAGGTCTCCACAGTACATCGATGTTGTCGCCAGTGGTCGGCGGAAGGTGCACGTGCCCGTCGACCTGGGACCGGACCGCAGCGACGCACGGATGCACGCCAAGACCGTAGGATCCTACGCAGTGCCGTAGGGGACCGCACCGCCACTTCCCAGCAAATTAGGGACACTGTTGCTCCTGGGGTATCGGCGAGGACCATTCGCAACCGTCTCCATGAAGCTGGGCTACGGTCCCGCACACCGTTAGGCCGTCTTCCGCTCACGCCCCAACATCGTGCAGCCCGCCTCCAGTGGTGTCGCGACAGGCGTGAATGGAGGGACGAATGGAGACGTGTCGTCTTCAGCGATGAGAGTCGCTTCTGCCTTGGTGCCGATGATGGTCGTATGCGTGTTTGGCGCCGTGCAGGTGAGCGCCACAATCAGGACTGCATACGACCGAGGCACACAGGGCCAATACCCGGCATCATGGTGTGGGGAGCGATCTCCTACACTGGCCGTACACCACTGGTGATCGTCGAAGGGACACTGAATAGTGCACGGTACATCCAAACCGTCATCGAACCCATCGTTCTACCATTCCTAGACCGGCAAGGGAACTTGCTGTTCCAACAGGACAATGCACGTCCGCATGTATCCCGTGCCACCCAACGTGCTCTAGAAGGTGTAAGTCAACTACCCTGGCCAGCTAGATCTCCGGATCTGTCCCCCATTGTGCATGTTTGGGACTGGATGAAGCGTCGTCTCACGCGGTCTGCACGTCCAGCACGAACGCTGGTCCAACTGAGGCGCCAGGTGGAAATGGCATGGCAAGCCGTTCCACAGGACTACATCCAGCATCTCTACGATCGTCTCCATGGGAGAATAGCAGCCTGCATTGCTGCGAAAGGTGGATATACACTGTACTAGTGCCGACATTGTGCATGCTCTGTTGCCTGTGTCTATGTGCCTGTGGTTCTGTCAGTGTGATCATGTGATGTATCTGACCCCAGGAATGTGTCAATAAAGTTTCCCCTTCCTGGGACAATGAATTCACGGTGTTCTTATTTCAATTTCCAGGAGTGTATTTCAGTGATATAAGTCAGTTAAAGGAAACTGAGCATCACTACCAACGTATAACAACTTCGAGTGGTAAAATATTTTCACTTCAGATAAGTTTATATGGCGATCATTTTGTATTCTTTTATTTGTTTCATTTTAGTATTGACCAACTAGGACCACGTTTACATGCGGCTTTTCGCGGATGATGCTGTAGTATACAGAGAAGTTGCAGCATTAGAAAATTGTAGCGAAATGCAGGAAGATCTGCAGCGGATAGGCACTTGGTGCAGGGAGTGGCAACTGACCCTTAACATAGACAAATGTAATGTATTGCGAATACATAGAAAGAAGGATCCTTTATTGTATGATTATATGATAGCGGAACGAACACTGGTAGCAGTTACTTCTGTAAAATATCTGGGAGTATGCGTGCGGAACGATTTGAAGTGGAATGATCATATAAAATTAATTGTTGGTAAGGCGGGTACTAGGTTGAGATTCATTGGGAGAGTGCTTAGAAAATGTAGTCCATCAACAAAGGAGGTGGCTTACAAAACACTCGTTCGACCTATACTTGAGTATTGCTCATCAGTGTGGGATCCGTACCAGATCGGTCTGACGGAGGAGATAGAGAAGATCCAAAGAAGAGCGGCGCGTTTCGTCACAGGGTTATTTGGTAACCGTGATAGCGTTACGGAGATGTTTAATAAACTCAAGTGGCAGACTCTGCAAGAGAGGCGCTCTGCATCGCGGTGTAGCTTGCTCGCCAGGTTTCGAGAGGGTGCGTTTCTGGATGAGGTATCGAATATATTGCTTCCCCCTACTTATACCTCCCGAGGAGATCACGAATGTAAAATTAGAGAGATTAGAGCGCGCACGGAGGCTTTCAGACAGTCGTTCTTCCCGCGAACCATACGCGACTGGAACAGGAAAGGGAGGTAATGACAGTGGCATGTAAAGTGCCCTCCGCCACACACCGTTGGGTGGCTTGCGGAGTATCAATGTAGATGTAGATGTAGAATTACTTTTCTTACCTTGTTGAATTCAATATTTTGCAGTACTCTATCACCTTCCTCGTATGTTGTCTTTTCCTTTTTTCTGTCCATGTTCTTCCTGATTTCTTATTTTATTCTGCACTGAAGGCCCTCTACATTCAGTATTTTATCTTTAAAATGACTTCCGTCTGTTATTTCTGATTCATTGATGTTTCTTTCTAGATCTTTCCTTATTTCTGTAATGCATGCTATTGTCGATTTCTTCTTCTAGAAATGCAGAAATATTTGTTTCGTTGGCCTGTTCGCATTCATTCGGTAGAGCCGTGCAATGTTTTTTAGACATTGCTGCTGATATTTTCTCTATATTTTTGTAGATCTCCAGATTACTTATCATTTTCCTGCCATCTGTAGTTTATGTGATCTTGTATTTATTTTATGATGATTTGTGCTACCAAAAGTACTAATATTCTCTAGGGCAAAGTTAAACTTATTCATCACTTTGATTTGCAGCTCCTTGTGTAGGCCGTGTTTTCAGTTAAAATTGTTGGATGTGAGGTCCACCAGTTATGCGAAACACCGTTTTTTCTCAGTACCCAAACATGTTTCGGTACCACTGTGCCATCATCAGTGGGTTTTCGTTTTTATTTATTCTGTAAGGTGATCATTTTTGTTAAATGGTTATAAACTTATGTGCACCTTTAGTTCGAACAATAGACCGTTTCTTTTTGTAAATACCTTTACATTTGGTGTGAATGAATTTTCTGGATCACATGTGTGTTAATTACTACAGCAAACTGACCATTGAGGAAAACTTCCATATACAGAAGGCAATAGCAGAAGGAAAACAGGTCTTAAACGAATATATTACACTCTGCAATTAAAGGAACTTTATAAATAAAAACAGCACAAACAGATAAAGTCTACACACAAACACAAACACACACACACACACACACACACACACACACACACACACACACAGATAAAATGAAAATAAAATTCAAATTTGGCGCCGAACTCTCTGGTGGACGAATGAACACTGACTGGGCTGGGACACACAACAAACCACAATCACACTTGTTTTGGTGAAGTGAAAAGTGTTTTATTTGTAGAAAATACTTGTTATAGTTACGTGTGCATCACAACTCAGCATGATGCGGAGAATGGAACTGCTTGTCACACGGAAACGTAAGTGGAAAAGAACGTAGATGCGAAAACGTCGCGGCAAACTAAATTACATTCTAGAAGATAGGTTAACTCCCAGCAAAAAACTCTCTCATCAACATCGTTTGGTTGCAGGTGAGAAGCTACCAGTTGTAATTAACACACAAGTGATCGAGAAAATTCGTGCTAACCAAATGTAAAGGTATTTACAAAAAGAAACGATCTAGTGTTTGAACTAAAGATGCACGTAATTTTATAATAATTTAAGAAAAATGTTGACATTACAGAATAAATAAAAAAGAAAACCCGCTGATGATGGTACAGTGGTGCCGAAACATGTTTGGGTACTGAGAAAAAACGATGTATTGCATTACTGGCGGACCTCACATCCAACAAAGTTAAACTTAATTTAAAACAATGTAGAAAAGTGCCACATAACAAGGACAGACGCCGGACCGCCGACGCACCCTATGGACGTAATATAAATAAATCACCAGCATACCACAGCTGAAAAATCTAGACATTATCACATCTATTTGGCAATAAATATACCATATTTCTTTTCATTTCTATTGTAAGGGAACAGTACCATCCGACATTGAAAATAGGTACAACATTCTTCGTTATTCGTGTCAGATCATCATATTTTTGTGATAATAGCTCAATTTCACTTAATACACCGAAGCCGGATACCAGTGTAGGAACGAATGACCATTTATTTAATTGATCACGTGTAGCAATAAGCTGAAATACTTCCGAGTGCTGAGTTAAGCTGAATTACTGGCGTGTGTACTATAAGTCGGAAATATTTAAGAAATGGCGTGCGCAGGGCTTGAAATTAGAGACGAGTACTTCCACATGGTGAGTACTGTGTGAGTCTCAATCTGTGTATGAGACAAAGGATAAAGAGAAGTACTCGTCCATGCTATCAGTTGAGGACTCACGTGTGTGATGAATATGTTCTTAATATTACTTTGCGTGTTATGTTTCCGTGTGACGCTTCATTCAAACTATAATACTCTGAGAGAGAAGCAAGGTGAGTCAGCCGTCTATCCAGCAACGCCACTTGGCTTGCATTGCACAAGAAGACGTGCATATATCCTCCAGAATTCGTAGTAGGAAAGGAAAGTTACGAAGTGGGGCAGTGACGTGTGAAACTGGGATGAACATTATTTGAAGTGGGAAAGCTGAAAGTGATGTGATTATAACGTTGTGACTATTCTTGGTGTTGTATTGTATGTTGCCAGTGTGGTGTGTTTCAAGTAATTTAAGTATGTGTGGATTGCATGGGAGAGTAGCAAGATAGTTTCAGAGGTAGTGGGTTATGCATGTTCCTTTTTGTACCGCTCGGTCTGGGGGAAATTTTCGTAATGATGGGTGTGAGAGTCGAAGTGTGAGATGTTGTTGTTGTTGTGGTCTTCAGTTCTGAGACTGGTTTGATGCAGCTCTCCATGCTACTCTGTCCTGTGCAAGCTTCTTCATCTCCCAGTAGTTACTGCAACCTACATCCTTCTGAATCTGCTTAGTGTATTCATCTCTTGGTCTCCCTCTACGATTTTTACCCTCCACGCTGCCCTCCAATACTAAATTTGTGATCCCTTGATGCCTCAAAACATGTCCTACCAACCGATCCCTTCTTCTAGTCAAGTTGTGCCACAAACTTCTCTTCTCCCCAATCCTATTCAATACCTCCTCATTAGTTACGTGATCTACCCACCTTATTTTCAGCATTCTTCTGTAGCACCGCATTTCGAAGGCTTCTATTCTCTTCTTGTCCAAACTAGTTATCGTCCATGTTTCACTTCCATACATGGCTACACTCCATACAAATACTTTCAAAAACGACTTCCTGACACTTAAATCTATACTCGATGTTAACAAATTTCTCTTCTTCGGAAACGATTTCCTTGCCATTGCCAGTCTACACTTTATATCCTCTCTACTTCGACCATCATCAGTTATTTTACTCCCTAAATAGCAAAACTCCTTTACTACTTTAAGTGTCTCATTTCCTAATCTAATTCCCTCAGGATCACCCGATTTAATTTGACTACATTCCATTATCGTCGTTTTGCTTTTGTTGATGTCCATCTTATATCCTCCTTTCAAGACACTGTCCATTCCGTTCAACTGCTCTTCCAAGTCCTTTGCTGTCTCTGACAGAATTACAATGTCATCGGCAAACCTCAAAGTTTTTATTTCTTCTCCATGGATTTTAATACCTACTCCGAATTTTTCTTTTGTTTCCTTTACTGCTTGCTCAATATACAGATTGAATAACATCGGGGAGAGGCTACAACCCTTTCTCACTCCTTTCCCAACCACTGCTTCCCTTTCATGCCCCTCGACTCTTATAACCGCCATCTGGTTTCTGTACAAATTGTAAATAGCCTTTCGCTCTCTGAATTTTACCCCTGCCACCTTCAGAATTTGAAAGAGAGTATTCCAGTTAACATTGTCAAAAGCTTTCTCTAAGTCTACAAATGCTAGAAACGTAGGCTTGCCTTTTCTTAATCTTTCTTCTAAGATAAGTCGTAAGGTTAGTATTGCCTCACGTGTTCCAATATTTCTACGGAATCCAAACTGATCTTCCCCGAGGTCCGCTTCTACCAGTTTTTCCATTCGTCTGTAAAGAATTCGCGTTAGTGTTTTGCAGTTGTGACTTATTAAACTGATAGTTCGGTAATTTTCACATCTGTCAACACCTGCCTTCTTTGGGATTGGAATTATTATATTCTTCTTGAAGTCTGAGGGTATTTCGCCTGTCTCATACATCTTGCTCACCAGATAATAGAGTTTTGTCAGGACTGGCTCTCCCAAGGCCATCAGTAGTTCTAATGGAATGTTGTCTACTCCCGGGGCCTTGTTTCGACTCAGGTCTTTCAGTGCTCTGTCAAACTCTTCACGCAGTATCTTATCTCCCATTTCGTCTTCATCTACATCCTCCTCCATTTCCATAATATTGTCCCCAAGTACATCGCCCTTGTATAAACCCTCTATATACTCCATCGACTTTTCTGCCTTCCCTTCTTTGCTTAGAACTGGGTTGCCATCTGAGCTCTTGATATTCATACAAGTGCTTCTCTTCTCTCCAAAGGTCTCTTTAATTTTTCTGTAGGCAGTATCTATCTTACCCCTAGTGAGACAAGCCTCTACATCCTTACATTTGTCCTCTAGCCATCCCTGCTTAGCCATTTTGCACTTCCTGTCGATCTCATTTTTGAGACGTTTGTATTCCTTTTTGCCTGCTTCATTTACTGCATTTTTATATTTTCTCCTTTCATCAATTAAATTCAATATTTCTTGTGTTACCCAAGAATTTCTACTAGCCCTCGTCTTTTTACCTACTTGATCGTCTGCTGCCATCGCTACTTCATCCTTCAGAGCTACCCATTCTTCTTCTACTGTATTTCCTTCCCCCATTCCTGTCAATTGTTCCCTTATGCTCTCCCTGAAACTCTCTACAACCTCTGGTTCTTTCAGTTTATCCAGGTCCCATCTCCTTAAATTCCCACCTTTTTGCAGTTTCTTCAGTTTCAATCTGCAGTTCATAACCAATAGATTGTGGTCAGAATCCACATCTGCCCCTGGAAATGTCTTACAATTTAAAACCTGGTTCCTAAATCTCTGTCTTACCATTGTATAATCTATCTGATACCTTTTAGTATCTCCAGGATTCTTCCAGGTATACAACCTTCTTTTATGATTCTTGAACCAAGTGTTAGCTATGATTTAGTTATGCTCTGTGCAAAATTCTACAAGGCGGCTTCCTCTTTCATTTCTTCCCCCCAATCCATATTCACCTACTATGTTTCCTTCTCTCCCTTTTCCTACTGACGAATTCCAGTCACCCATGATTATTAAATTTTCGTCTCCCTTCACTACCTGAATAATTTCTTTTATCTCGTCATACATTTCATCTATTTCTTCATCATCAGCAGAGCTAGTTGCCATATAAACTTGTACTACTGTAGTAGGCATGGGCTTTGTGTCTATCTTGGGCACAATAATGCGTTCACTATGCTGTTTGTAGTAGCTAACCCGCACTCCTATTTTTTTATTCATTATTAAACCTACTCCTGCATTACCCCTATTTGATTTTGTATTTATAACCCTGTAATCACCTGACCAAAAGTCTTGTTCCTCCTGCCACCGAACTTCACTAATTCCCACTATATCTAACTTTTACCTATCCATTTCCCTTTTTAAATTTTCTAACCTACCTGCCCGATTAAGGGATCTGACATTCCACGCTCCGATCCGTAGAACGCCAGTTTTCTTTCTCCTGATAACGTGAGAGATATAGCAAAAGATCCACCATCCTATCCAGAAAGTGCACTGTAGCGATAAATAATTACGAGACCATAAGATAGAGAATCACCAATGTAAAGCCATGCCCGCTGGGCGGAGTTCCTCATGTGTAATTCTAGTAGAAAATGTAATGGTGTGTTTAGGTTACAGAATTTATCGGAATAAAAAAGATAGTGAAAAGAAAAAGATTGGTGGTCTTGTTCTTCGAATAGTATGTTGTCATGATATCCAGAATTTATAATGTGTGCGCCATTCATATTCAGTGCGATGGCCACGTGTTGATCAAAGCTGTTGGGTGAGAAAGAAAATGTGGTATTGCCAGTGCGTAGTGAACAGTCAGAGTTGTGTAAATTATTAATAGTCAGATGTGCGTTATCCGTTTCCGTCGCGTAATGTTGAAACAGGAGAATAATTTGTAACTTAATTGTAAGTACTAGAGCTCATGTTAATTGATAAATAAAAAATGAATCCACTCGCTTGGCAGACCACTCATCTTGCAGGCCTGACTGCTTGATGCCACAGTATGAACAAGGCATGTGGGTGCCTCTCACTTTGTACGGAGACATACGATCTGGACCGAATAAAGACCCTGACATTTCAATAAATTAGCGTTGATCAGATTAATGCTCCTAGTAAGGCAAATAAAATTAAAGTGATTTAAATACCTTGGTGCCTGAACTTGACCATTTTAGTGGGTTGAAATATGTTCCAAATAAATTAATGTTGCACATTAGTGTTAAACATCGCGACTGACTGCGCCACATACATAGAATTTTAAGCCTTGGATAATTCAGCAAATATTGTTACGTCGTAACTACAGTCAAGTCCAGTCAGCGAATATTCCAGAACTCCTGAACCTTTCTTTTATTTCCATCATTGCTTCCTCGATATACAGATTGAAGAGTAGGGGCGAAAGGCTACAGCCTGGTCTTACACCCTTCTTAATACGAGCACTTCGTTCTTGATCGTCCACTCTTATTATTCCCTCTTGGTTGTTGTACATATTTTATCTGACCCGTCTCTCCCTATAGCTTACCCCTACTTTTTTCAGAATCTCGAACAGCTTGCACCATTTTATATTGTCGAACGCTTTTTCCAGGTCGACAAATCCTATGAAAGTGTCTTGATTTTTCTTTAGCCTTGCTTCCATTATTAGCCGTAACGTTAGAATTGCCTCTCTCGTCCCTTTACTTTTCCTAAAGCCAAACTGATCGTCACCCAGCGCATTCTCAATTTTCTTTTCCATTCTTCTGTATATTATTCTTGTAAGCAGCTTCGATGCATGAGCTGTTAAGCTGATTGTGCGATAATTCTCGCACTTGTCAGCTCTTGCCGTCTTCGGAATTGTGTGGATGATGCTTTTCCGAAAGTCAGATGGTATATCGCCAGACTCATATATTCTACACACCAACGTGAATAGTCGTTTTGTTGCCACTTCCCCCAATGATTTTAGAAATTCTGATGGAATGTTATCTATCCCTTCTGCCTTATTTGACCGTAAGTCCTCCAAAGCTCTTTTAAATTCCGATTCTAATACTGGATCCCCTATCTCTTCTAAATCGACTTCTGTTTCTTCTTCTATCACATCAGACAAATCTTCACCCTCATAGAGGCTTTCAATGTATTCTTTCCACCTATCTGGTCTCTCCTCTGCATTTGACAGTGGAATTCCCGTTGCACTCTTAATGTTACCACCGTTGTTTTTAATGTCACCAAAGGTTGCTTTGACTTTCCTGTATGCTGAGTCTGTCCTTCCGACAATCATATCTTTTTCGATGTCCTCACATTTTTCCTGCAGCCATTTCGTCTTAGCTTCCCTGCACTTCCTATTTATTTCATTCCTCAGCGACTTGTATTGCTGTATTCCTGATTTTCCCGGAACATGTTTGTACTTCCTCCTTTCATCAATCAACTGAAGTATTTCTTCTGTTACCCATGGTTTCTTCGCAGCTACCTTCTTCGTACCTATGTTTTCCTTCCCAACTTCTGTGATGGCCCTTTTTAGAGATGTCCATTCCTCTTCAACTGTACTGCTACTGCGCTATTCCTTATTGCTGTATCTATAGCGTTAGAGAACTTCAAACGTATCTCGTCATTCCTTAGTACTTCCATATCCCACTTCTTTGCGTATTGATTCTTCCTGACTAATGTCTTGAACTTCAGCCTACTCTTCATCACTACTATATTGTGATCTGAGTCTATATCTGCTCCTGGGTACGCCTTACAATCCAGTATCTGATTTCGGAATCTCTGTCTGACCATGATGCAATCTAATTGAAATCTTCCCGTATCTCCCGGCCTTTTCCAAGTATACCTCCTCCTCTTGTGATTCTTGAACAGGGTATTAGCTATTACTAGCTGAAACTTGTTATAGAACTCAATTAGTCTTTCTCCTCTTTCATCCCTTGTCCCAAGCCCGTATTCTCCTGTAACCTTTTCTTCTACTCCTTCCCCTACAACTGCATTCCAGTCGCCCATGACTATTAGATTTTCGTCCCCCTTTACATACTGCATTACCCTTTCAACCTTTCAATATCCTCATACACTTTCTCTATGTGTTCATCTTCAGCTTGCGACGTCGGCATGTATACCTGAACTATCGTTGTCGGTGTTGGTCTGCGGTCGATTCCGATTAGAACAACCCGGTCACTGAACTGTTCACAGTAACACACCCTCTGCCCTACCTTCCTATTCATAACGATTCCTACACCTGTTATACCATTTTCTGCTGCTGTTGATATTACCCGATACTCATCTGACCAGAAATCCTTGTCTTCCTTCCACTTCACTTCACTTCACTGACCTCTACTATATCTAGATTGAGCCTTTGCATTTCCCTTTTCAGATTTTCTAGTTTCCCTACCACGTTCAAGCTTCTGACATTCCACGCCCCGACTCGTAGAACGTTATCCTTTCGTTGATTATTCAATCTTTTTCTCATGGTAACCTCCCCCTTGGCAGTCCCCTCCCGGAGATCCGAATGGGAGACTATTCCGGAATCTTTTGCCAATGGAGAGATCATCATGACACTTCTTCAAATACATGCGACATATAGAGGAATATAATAAAAATTTCGAGATGTGCTGAATATAGATCAGTTTGGTCTCGGGATCGGAAAATAGATCAGTTCAGATGTGTGTGAATACCTAAGGGATCAAACTGCTGAGGTCATCGGTCCCTAGACTTACACACTACTTAAACTAACGGTGGGAGACGCCGCGCAATTAGTTACATGACGCCTCTAACCGCGCGGCCACTCCGTGCGGCAATAGATCAGTGAAGCACTTAATAATGGAAGCCAGATTAAAGAAAAATCGGAATATCTTTCTAGTATTTGTGGACCTAGAGAATATAAGAGGTAATACGATAAGAATCCTTATAAGACTCTGACTCAAGTGTAGATAGGGACGAATAATTTCTGTCTACTAAACCCAAATAGGAGTAATAACAGTGGAAGGTTAAGAAACAAAAGTTCGTGGTAACTGCGCTGTGAGGCAGACATACACAGACACAATAATTTGTTTGCCACAACTTCTCTGGAAGGGGGAAGGAATGTACATGGTGGCAGCCAATCATGGAATATTTTAAGGAATAGGTTTAAAAAATGTATTTCAGAGGCCCAGTGTAATCTTTACAAGTCTACTCCCAGAGCAACTTACGCTGTGCCTACGTGTCACAAGTTGCCTGTCTTTCAAAACAGAGGCAGTTCTGTCCAGTTAAAAGTGCTGACAGGAGACGCCTGGAGCCCTCTGCTGAAACTGCTAGCGAATTCACGCCACTGGTTTTAGCCAATAGTGTGCGTGGGATATTGATCACGTGTGTGGACGCTGGAGTGTTCTGTGGAGCGGTACACAGTTGCTTCTTTCTTTCTTGTAACCCAGACCTCAAGCAGAACAGATGTTTTTTTTTAAGGCAGAGCCTCTGGCTGTGCTTTTCACGCCCAGCCACCAATGTAAGTTAACATGAATCGCTTCACCTTCCGTTTCCCATTTCAATTAATTGTTCGACCTCCTAGACTGGCCTAAACCTGGTAACTCCCGTACATTGAAATACATCCTTTGCTAGCGATGGTTCACTGACAAATTGTGCTCTCATTTGCCGAGACGATAGTTAGCATAGCCTTCAGCTACGTCATTTGCTACGACCTAGCAAGGCGACATTATCATTTGCTATTTATCTTGTGATGCATGTACCGTCAGACCGATGTTCACCAATTATGGATTAAAGTTAAGTATTCCAACAGCTACGTACTTTATTTGCTAGACTCAAATCCTTTAACTGTTCCAGACCTCACGCCAGCCTCCGTGAGCTTAAACGCGTGCCTTTCGGCTTCACCTCCTAGTGGCTTGGCTGTCTTGCCAAGTCACAACACATCCTCTTTATTGTACCTGATTTCCTATTTTGTCATTTAACGGCAGCCCTGGATGCCCACTC
Source organism: Schistocerca americana (assembly GCF_021461395.2). Lineage (NCBI taxonomy): Eukaryota > Metazoa > Arthropoda > Insecta > Orthoptera > Acrididae > Schistocerca > Schistocerca americana. Next base: position 612,727,434 of record NC_060119.1, on the reverse strand, counting down.
TCTAATCCTGACTTCTCGAACTCCTGCACCCTGTCGTCACGAGGCACATGTAACAACCGCCTCCCCCTCATTTCCCAAACCCTGTTTGCATTTACAATTGGTGATCAGATGTGGGATCATATACATTTACAGCAGTAACAGCATTAACAACAAACAACAAGTAGACGTCCTGGCAAAGTAGTCGGACTGTCGGCAAGTGTATCACGTCTTGAAGCGGCCGCACACACAGAAGAATTACCCTGAAATGAACTCGAGCCGCAAATCTGTCGCTATTCGATTGACCTCTGGAAACATGTACACTCATCGTAATTAAATACGTGTCTGCTGTAAAATGTGAGATTTACATTTCAGTTTTCGACCACCAGATACTAAAATTCGATATCTTAGTGCACCTACGTTGATTACTACTTTTTCTGTGGTAGAAGGAGGTCAGTAAGATTAGAGTTTTTACATCGAAGAGAAGCTTCGGTTGTCCAAGAATGTGGAAAGAAATCATTCATTCCTGTTACAAAGAAGCTACCCGATGTTTAAACGAGAACCTGAATCTGGATGTATGTATGGGTATGCGAATGCCGCTCTGCCAGGCTGCGAGATTAATACAGCAAACAGCGCAACAACTCTCTCGGCTGCACTGGAGGGTGATGAGTCTTAGCGTTTCGATAGTGCAATGTGGTCAGAAACAGTCTAAAAGCTTGTAAGGGTGTAATATGGTAGGTTGTGCTGAGAAATAATTTTTAACAAAAAAATGAGACATATCACTCCTTTTCGGAGTTAAGTAGCATTCAACTTGGCCATTTAGGATGTTGTGCTCGAAAAGTCATGCGGCCCGTCAGAAAAAATTTCCGTCAGCTGTTCTCATATGGTAGATGGTAATGCACGAGACTGATCAACCTTCGGCTCAGGTTCGATTCTTGCTACTGCCCCATGACCAATATTTGTATCGCTGTCTCGTTCAGTTTTAGGAAACCATTCGAAGAACACGTTTGGCTGTACCGTTTCTGGCGGGAAGCCTGAATTTCCCCGCGCAACCGGCTGATTGGCTGACTTCAGTGCTAATTAACTCGGAAACAGCGCAACATTTCTAATTTTTTCTTAACATTTATTTCTCAGCACAATCTACCCTACAACACCCATGCGAGCTTTTCAGACTGTTGTTGGCCACCTTGTATGTGAAGCAGTGATCGTCCTTGTTCATCGACCTTGTTCTTAATTATCGATTATGATCAGTTTGAGGTGGTCGTGTTTGTCTTATGTCTTGGCTAGGTCCGGTTAAAAGCTGAAGCGGCACATACGGCCGCTTAGGGTGCCAAGGTGAGAGGGATGCCAGAGGTAACCCAAGTGCAGGATTTGTGTACAGGACGAAAAATAATTATTAGTGTAAACTGATATAGGTAGAAGTATATGATGATACTCTTAGAGGCTAAAACCGTCCAGTATACATGGTACCACAGATGAGCCGTTTGCGAGGTAATTACGAGTGTAAGTTTACATGCCACCCCCGCTGTTTTCAGCATGAAATATTGTCCTAGTTAGTACGAATGTATTTGAAAGTTTCCATCTAGACTATCGGAAAAATACATGCAACACCCTCAAGGACTGTTCTGTGTCGCCAGGATACAATATACGCATACTGATGGGTTGCAATGTGAGGAATCATTCGTCATCAGCGACCAGAAGGCGCTCAGAAGGCCTGTCAGTCGTCCCCCTGTATTGACCCTGCAGGCAGTAACTGTGCTGAGCACAGAGGTGAACAGAGTTCGCAGGGTACAATCACGCCCCACGTACGAGTACGTGTTGCTATTGAATAGCTTCAGTCGTTTGAACATGGTTGCATCAAGTGGCTGCAGGCCTGCGGGCTTGCTGCACATTTTGGGCAAACTGTATTAGTAGTGTGTCGTTGCTTTCAACAGTGGGGCTTGGTGCATAACCGTGGATCACTTTCTGGAAGTCAATGTAGTATAGACGCACGTCAAAGTCGATGCATTCTTTGAACAGCGGTGGCTGACCCAACACCGTTCACGGACAAAATCTGAGAACATGCTGCGCCTGATGTCACTAGAGACCATTGAGAGCCGATTTGTAGCATCAGGATTAAGATCACTTGTTCCTTTGACAAGGCTACCAATGACACCAAGACTCTGTCGAGCGTGGCTACTCTGGTGTCCTGAAAGAGCTGACGGTGTGTGGAGTGACGCTCTGTTGTCTTCAGTGATGATAGTAGGTTCGTCTGTATGCGAGTGATGTAAGTAGAGGCATATAGCATGTGAGCTGCCTGTTCCAGAGTGCATTCGCCCTTGACACGCAGGTCCCTTCCGTAGCTCCATGATGCCAACAGTTACAAATCGCGGTCACATCTTATGTCCAGTACACTACGCAGGCTGTGCTACTGCAATTTTTCGGACAGTAAGTTGATGGGCTTCTCCAGCACGACAATGCGCCTCCACATATGACTGCTGCTACGCAACGTGCTCGTCGTAGTGTACAGCTACTGCCCTGGCAAACAAGATCATCAGATCTGTCGCCAGTTGAGCTTGTGTGGGACATGGTGAAGCGAGAACTTTCAGGTTCAAAGTGGCTCTCAGCCCTATGGGACTCAACATCTGAGGTCATCAGTCCCCTAGAACATAGAACTACTTAAACCTAACTAACCTAAGGACATCACACACATCCATGCCCGAGGCAGGATTCGAACCTGGGACCGTAGCGGTCGCGCAGTTCCAGACTGAAGCGCCTAGAACCGCTCGGCCACAGCGGCCGGCGAACTTACAGGTTCTCCGGAGCCTATAGGACCCATTGCCGAATTGCAAGGACAGGCGCAAGATGCTTCGAACAATCTATCACATAGTGCCATTCGCGACTTCTATTATCATTTACTTGCGAGAATACAGCCTGTGTTACCACCAGAGTGGGCTACGTTATGTATTGACGCGACTATTGGGGCACACTTTAGTGTGCTTCATTTGGTCTGAATTTGTTATCATATAATCCTCCAATGATTAACAACCTAATTTTTCAATAAAATGATCTTGCTCTTGAGGATACTGCATTTTTTTCTGGCGGTATATTGCGTGAAAGTGCTTACCTTAAGAAGAGACGTATCGTTGTTTCAGTACGTTGCTTCCTGCAAATAACTGTACACTCATACGTTTTAGAGAAGGTGTTCCGCGTGTCGGCCTCAACGGCTTCATATTTTCATGCGATAATAGACTAGCCTCTGCAGTGAGCTACGTATTCTTTCAAACACCCCGGTTCTTTTCGTAAATACTGACTAGATTAAGACTCGCTGTTCCAGTTTTTCAAACGTAACAACTGCTGTAAACTTCACTTTTGAGATGGCCACAGGCAGGAGAGAGGAGGAGAGAATAGTATTTACCGTCTGGTCGTTAACGAGGTCATTAGAGACGGAACACAAGCTCAGATTAAGGAAGGACGGAGAAGGAAATCGGCCGTGCCCTTTCAGAACAACCATCCCGGTATTTTTTCTACAGCGATTTAAGAAAGTCACGAAAAACAAAATTAAGGATGGCCGGACGCTGGTTTGAACCATCGTCGTGCCGAATGTGAGTTCAGAGTGGCAAACACTGGGCTACCTCCCTCGGTACCACACACAGGAGGACCCAAAGGAATGAGGTCAGAAGACGTTGGAGGCCAAGGTACTGGGTGCTTTCGACTTACCCATTCTGGGCCTTATTTGCGGATTAGATGTCCTCTTATATCGGAAGCAAAATCGTTCTGTGTCCCCATCTATCACATTCCCCGACGTCTCGCAAGTTAACAAAGGCCATCGCTGAAATTTGAGCCCAATCAGACGGGTTGTACTCAACAGTAAATTTTACATTTTAAACACATTTGAACTAACTAGGACAACATTTCATTCTTATGTCAGTGTCGGTTCGTAACCTCACACTCGCAGTTGACTCGCAAATGGCTCGTCGTCAGCCACATGTTTAGTGGAATGTTTGTGTTTTTGTTGTACCATACTTTCAGAATGTTTTCAGTGTCAATTATGAGGCAACCTGTATATGTAAAAACAATTTTTTTTCATTAAAAAGTTATAATGACACAAGAAGTATCTTGTAATCGAAATGAATTTTCTTTTAATGGTCTTATCAGGAGCCCGAGGAAAGAAAACTTACGTCTAAGGAAGGCGGGAAGAGAAGGGAGGCCGCCAGAGAATACGCGAAGCGTTCAATAAGTAGTGCGACACATTTTTTCCCGAAAGCAGGTTGGTTTTATCCAGGATTACAGTTGTTTTTGTTGTGGTCTTCAGTCCAGAGACTGGTTTGATGCAGATCTCCGTGCTTCTCTATCCTGTGCAAACTTGTTCTCCCAGTACCTACTGCAACCTGCATCCATCTGAATCTGTTTAGTGTATTCATCTCTTGGTCTCCCTCTACGATTTTTACCCTCCACGCTGCCCTCCAATACTAAATTGGTGATCCCTTGATGCCTCAGAACATGTCCTACCAACCGATCCCTTCTTCTAGTCAAGTTGTGCCACAAATTTCTCTTCTTTCCAATTCTATTCAATACCTCAATAATTATGTGATCTACCCATCTAATCTTCAGCATTCTTCTGTTGCACCACATTTCGAAAGCTTCTATTCTTTACTTGTCTGAACTATTTATTGTCCACGTTTCACCTCCATACACGGCTACACTCCATACAAATACATTCAGTAACGACTTCCTGACACTTAAATCTATACTCGATGTTTACAAATTTCTCTTCTTCAAAACACTTTTCTTGCCATTGCCAGTCTACGTTTTATATCCTCTCTATTTCGACCATCATCAGTTATTTGGCTCCCCAAATGGCAAACCTCATTAACTAACAATTAAGTGTCTCATTTCCTAATCTAATTCCGTCAGCATCACCCGACTTAATTCGACTACATTCCATTATCCTCGTTTTGCTTTTGTTGATGTTCATCTTATATCCTCCTTCCAAGACACTGTCCATTATGTTCAACTGCTCTTCCAGGCCTTTTGCTGTCTCTGACAGAATTACAATGTCATCGGCGAACCCCAAAGTTTTTATTTCTTCTCCATGGATTTTAATTCATACTCCGAATTTTTATTATGTTTCCTTTACTGCTTGCTCAATATACAGATTGAATAACATCGAAGAGAGGCTACAACCCTGTCTTACTCTCTTCCCAACTACTGCTTCCTTTCATGACCCTCGATTCTTATAATTGCCATGTGGTTTCTGAACAAATTGTAGATAGCCTTTCGCTCCCTGTATTTTACACTGCCACCTTCAGAATTTGAAAGAGAGTATTCCAGTCAACATTGTCAAAAGCTTTCTCTAAGTCTACAAATGCTAGAAACGTAGGTTTGCCTTTTCTTATTCTTTCTTCTAAGATAAGTCGTAGGGTCAGTATTGCCTCACGTGTTCCATCATTTCTACGGAATCCAAACTGATCTTCCCCGAGATCGGCATCATATTATTCCCCACTCTTTTGGTTGCAAAACCCTATTTTTCAACATAATCTCCGTTCAATGATGCGGCCTTACGCCATCTTACTGGGAGGGACTATGTACCCACATGGTACCACTCCACTGGTGGACTTCGGAATCAACGTCTTGCTGCATCGATAACCTATCTTCCGCCAGACGGTTGGAAGTGGGAAGGTTCGGCATCCGGGCTGTAGGGTGGATGAGGAATAACAGCTGAATAAAGTTTTGTCAGTGTTTCTTGCGCGCGTAGACTTGTGCGAGGCCTTGAGTTGCCGTTGAGAAGGAGAATTTTGTTTGCATTTTTGTAGCGGCCAAGACACTAAAGTCGTTTCTTCAGTTTTCTGAGAGTGGCACAGTGCACTTCAGAGCTGATCGTTGCACCATCAGGGAGGATATGAAACAGAATAACCCTTTCAGTTTGCCAGAACACCGTCGCCACGACTTTTCAAGCTGAGGGTGCAGCTTTAAAAATTTTATTCGGAGGAGAGCTTGTGTCGCGCCACTCCATGGATTGCCGTTTTGATTTCGGTTCGGAGCGATGAACCCATGTTTCGTCGCATGGAATGATTATTGGTAAAAAGTATTCACGAACAGCCTCCTAACGCGCAAGCAATTCCGCACAGATGGTCCTTCGTTGCTCTTTACGGTCTTCTGTTAGGCGGCAAGGTATCCAGCGGACACGCACCTTCGTGTGCCCCAACTGGTGAGCGAGTGTGTCAGCACTACCAGCGGAGACGTTCAGGCGTGCAGCGAGGTGTCTGATAGTGAACCGTCCATTATCTGTAATGAGTGTGTCCGCGCGTTCCAACATTGCAGGAGTAACAGCCAGTTGGTACGCGGGAGATCGGACAGTTTTAAGCTACCTTACTGCTATGATGACAGACACCTCTCCGAACCACTCTATAGGTTTTCGTTCACTGCCAGGTCTCCGTAGACTTACTGCAAGCGTCTATGAATATCGGGACTTCTCTTGTTTTCTGTCAAAAGAAACTTAGTGACACCTATTTGGAACGTTGCTCCGTTACGGATGCAATTTTGAAGACTGTATACGGGGTGAAAGGTATTTAAACTGACAGACTCTGGGAGGTTGTAGGGGACATCAAAACAAATATTTTTCTCTAATGTCATTTTTTCCTATGAGGATTATTTAAACCGGCGGTGACCGTATTACGCTCTTCAGTTGTCAGAGGCCGTATTACACTCTTCAGTTGTAGGCAACTGCTGTCCACGTGTGTAGTAGTGCATTGTCTCTGTTTACTAATGGAGCGATACACCTGGAGTGAGTACACTGATATGGTTGGTGTGTACTACGTAGCGCACCACAACGGACGAGCTCCACAGCGGGTTTATCAACGACAATATCCTAATCGCCGTATCCCGCATCATACGACCTTTCCTGCTGTGTACCAACGTCTGCATGAGACCAGGTCATTTAGCAAATTACCTGTAGGGACGCAGTCGCACGGTAAGAACGCTGCAATTTGAGGAATGTGTCTTGCAGCGTGTGGAGCGGTTTAAATACTCCTCATAGGAAAAAATGACATTAGGGAAAAAATATTTGTTTTGATGTCCCTTACAACCTCCCGGACTTTGTCGTTTTAAATACTTTTCACCCTGTATAGCGCCACCACTTATTGGAACTTCATGAAACTGTGGGGGCTGAACCAGGAATATTCCATGATTAACCCCGTCAGATACCACATCTTTTAAATCGAAATTGACCGGGTAAAGAAATGTTGCATTATTTATAGAATGCTCCTCATATATCACTTGTGGAGGAAAATGTTCTAGAACCGTACCTGCTGTTGCCTACACGCACCTAGGATCTTCTCTGCTACTACTGCTGCTAACGAGGTTGTGAACACAATATAGTGAAATTTCTTGCGCTACGTCACATTTATGTCAGCTGGTGAAAGGAAACCAATTATTTGAGAAAATAGAACTAGGGCGACAGACTTGCTGCATAAATAAGAGAAACATAATTATAACACTCCACATTAAAGGAAATAAAAAGAACCGCCTAGTGTGTTGCCTCTAAGATTGTCGACCTGCAGGAAAGCGAAGCAGACTTCTTGATTATGCTAGTAGTGTTAGAGCGTAGGACGGAAGCTCTCTTGTCGTGATTAATTATCTTCAAGTAAATGACTTCCTCAAGGGCCCTGTTCAGCCGAATGGGAAGCGACTGCTTTGTCCAGCGGAAATTGCATTTCAGGAAAAATCTGAAGACGTCGCTCTTAGGTCAATCCCAGCAATTTCTGAAATCTGGAACTGTAGAACGTACCTTATCTCACAAAAGTGTTCTCAGTCTCGATGGTAAAGTGTATCATTTGAATTAAAGAGTTACCACCTAAGTATCTGTACAAGATTTTACAATCTTTCATGGGACTGGAGCAAGCTGAATATCTGCCAAGTGTGATTTACAATTCGCTAACTTCATGCGGTACTTGATGGCAATGGCTTGTTATATTAGTTTTAATTTAGAAAGTCGCATATTCACTCTGATAAATATTTTTTGTAAGAAATTACAATCAGAAGATACAAAAAGGAAACAAGAACTTCAGTAAAGGAAAACATTAAAAGCTCCCTCGAAAAAAATCTATTTAATTTCCGCAGGAAGGATCTATCTACAATGCGCGTGCAACAAGTTCGGTGTATGGGCATTATATGAGCGGAAGTGTGTATTAAAAATGTGTTCATGCGCGTATACGTGGATGGAAATTTCGAAAAGCTCAAAAAAACGTCGAACAGATTAAACTGATGCAGAATGGTTTGTTGATGGTGACGAACATGGAATTTCAGGAGTTTGACATGTTTTTGTAAGGAAACAAAATAAAATGATTTAAGATGGATGTGAGAGTGTAATCACTTTGATTTTCATATTTTACGAATTATTTTTCATTCACTTACCACATAATTTCTCTCCTGAAGATGGGTGCCACAGCGCAGTTCAATAACACACAAACTACCAGTTCTGAAACGTACAGCGAAAAGAAAAGAAAAAAAGACGAAGACGCATGTACAACCGAGATGTGAAGGAAATGTTTTTCTTATTTGTTCAGACTTACGGGAAATGTTTAAGATTTAGTAGTAAGAGGCTATTTTCCTCCATGCTGAAGTTCTATATTGAAAATAAAACGAAATTCTGGCTGTACAATAAAAGACATAACGTGCATAGAATATTAGAGTTTTAAAAATACAAGTTTTATCGAGTGAAGCCTTGCCTTTACTAAGTGTCTAATTTCACGACCTTTTGTAAATTGATTTTATAGACATTGTGTATTGTAGAGATCAGAAGAACCAAGCACGAGAGCGTAGGAGAAGAATTTAAGTATCATAATAGTCAGTCCCTAATACTTCGTGTTAATTGTTTGCAAGTGACTGAGCTGCTGCACAGTTATTGTGCAGGGCAAGAACATTTTCTTACTAAAAAAACAAAGGCTAATGTTTCAAGGAAATCGCAGAAAACGTAGATCTGGGTGGTCGGATGGAATTTGAATCGTTACAACTCCCCACCCCCTTCGAAGACGAGTCCACTGCTCCACCTTATTCGGTATCCATAGTTGCATGTACAGCAGGTGGTTCACCAGAGAACTTGAGTCCTGTCTACTTGCTGTTTACGTAACGATAAGGTCGTCTGTGAAATCAGCTACATTAACAATAAATGTGGCTGTTAGCACTTCAGTGTGCCAGGATACTAATATAAGTGTTCTAAATCAACCCGTGATTTCCCTCTGCTAATGCATTGTATGCGAAGAATGTCAGGCTGATGCATGATCCGGTTACCCTATAATTGTATCGATGAACAGCCTCAAGGTCAAAATAACTCCTAGAACTAACACAAGGATTGATGACTGATTTTTAACATAATGCCAGCTTGCCTTGAGTGTGTTGTTAAATTGTGATAGACATCACTCTTTTCATAAACGTGAAGCACTAATGTAGTGCATTAATTGATTTATAGAAACATTTCCATGTAATTCAATGCTTCACTCAAACAACTATATGTTTGTCATCTACATACGACAATAGATCAGACGAATACATTGAAACATGGAGCAAATTTACAGGGAGCTCATTTCATGCTTAAGGCCTATTGTTTCGTCAGCTTTTCCTACCTGGCACCAATCCTCCCATTTCTCAAGCGCAAGAACAGTGACACAACTCAAAAATGCAAAATTTAAAGAATTAACTCTATAAAACTTATTTTGAAATAGTATAAAATTCCTTTATGTTTCGAGTAACTATTGTTACCAGTAAATTTAATTATATTTTTCTTACCCATTGGGGCACTTCACAAGTATTGTTCAGTGATCTAAAGTAGAGATGCTGTCTTTCGAATTGTCACTATTCTTGCTGGGGAGCGTCTTATTACACACAGTATCTCCAATAATTCCATTTGCTTAATCTAGCCTCATTCTATAGCTACAGGTATTTTCCGCATTCACCGCATTCCATGTAAATATTGGTATGGTGTCTGCTTCATAAGATTTGATTATGGCTATGTGTTTCTGTATGTGCGAAGGTACAGCTCTTCAGACGTACTGCTGACCATGTGGTGTCGTATCTTGCTACCTGTGGTGAAATTTTCCTCTTGCCGTCGAAAATTGTGCTAGGTTTTTGTTGGACTGCTAGCCGCCGTTGAAATTCTTCAGATTTCACGGAGCACGAACTACAATGAGATGACAAAGTTCATGGGATACCTCCTAATACTGTATCGGACCTCGCTTGTCCGGCGTAGTGCAGCAACACCCGTGGTTAACGGGGAGCGCCTTTGATCAGTAATCAAAATGTCCTCGGTCGCGGAATCGAACCCCCTCCCCCCAAATGCTTAAATAAATTTCGAATAATAATCAGCACAGGCGGCCGAAGACTTCCGGCGTAAGAAATCACCCACATTCTGCCAATGACCTTGACAAAATGGGCGTAGAAGGAGACAGAGGTTCCGGGCACTCTCTTGCCCTTGGGGTGAGAAACTACCCCTAAAGGCGGAGGAATCAGCAGTTATCAACGGCATGAAGATGCATAAGGCAATAGGAACCACTGCATTAAAGCATTAAAGACACGTAAGGTGTATCCACAAGATAGATGACCTGTAACTGAAAAAGTATCATGATGGTCTCTCCATTTGCAAAAAAATCCAGAATAGTCACTCATTCGTATCTCCGCAGGGGATTGCCAAGGAGACGATAACAAGGAGAAAGAGACTGAACAACCAGCGAAAGTATAACGTTCTACCAGTCGGGGCGTGGAATATCAGAAGTTTGAACGTGGTGGGGAGACCAGAAAATCAGAAAAAGGGAATGCTAAGGCTCCATATTGATACAGTAGGGGGTCAATAAAGGGAAATGGAAAGAAGACAAGAATTTCTCATCAGATGAGTATAGGGGTAATATCAAATGGTCCAAATGGCTCTGAGCACTATGGGACTCAACTGCTGAGGTCATTAGTCCCCTAGAACTTAGAACTAGTTAAACCTAACTAACCTAAGGACATCACACACATCCATGCCCGAGGCAGGATTCGAACCTGCGACCGTAGCGGTCTTGCGGTTCCAGACTGCAGCGCCTTTAACCGCACGGCCACTTCGGCCGGCATAGGGGTAATATCATCAGTAGCAGAAAATGGTATAGCGGTGAAAGGGTACAGTACCGCCCGACATTGAAAATAGGTACAACATTCTTCGTTATTCTTGTCAGAACAACATATTTTTTGTAGTAATAACTCAATTTCACTTAATACACCGAAGCCGGATACCAGTGTAGGAAAGAATGACAATTTATTTATTTAACTGATCACATGTGCACTCCCACAAAATAAATCCCAACATCCAATCTGGTGAGATCTGTGAAATGAATGAATGTATGGTCGTCTGCTAACCGCGGATAGTGAATGTGCAATATATGATCATCTTTGAGACGGTCCTTTGGTCACCTCTGGTGGAAGCAAAGAGATGAAATTTACCTGAGCTTTGAGCGCCTAAAATGTGGCTGACCCATACGGTAGCATGGTACTCCCCCACCTGGGCGGAGGTGCAAGATGACTTGAAGAACGGCCATGTTTCAGCACTCTGGCGCTGGATCTTGTGTTGGTAAGACCTGTCCTAGGTCTGCTCCATAAAGACAAAAGAGTGGAGAGAATGGTATGCATGTGGAATACTTAAGAGTAGTTTGGAATAATAATTTCTCTATTTCAGGAACTTTTGGGGGCAGAATTAAATGACAGGCAGGTAATATGAAGGGGATCGTAGTAATCTTCGGAAGTGACCAACGGTCACAGTGAAACCACGTGTAGCAATAAACTGAAATACTTGCGAGTGCTAGTACTAAGTTGAAATACTTCCGAGTGCTAAAGTTAAGCTGAATTACTGGCGTGTGTACTATAAGTTGGAAATATTTAAGAAATGGCGCGTGCAGGACTTGAAATTAGAGACGGGCACTTCCACGTGGTGAATACTGTGTGAGTCTCAATCTGTGTATGAGAGAAAGGATAAGGAGCAGTACTCGTCCAAGGTATCAGTTGAGGACTCGTGTATGTGATGAATATGATCTTAATATTACTTTGCATGTTATGTGTCCATGTGACGCTAGATTCAAACTTTAATACTCTGAGAGAGAAGCAAGATTAGTCAGCCGTCTATCCAGCAACGCCACTTGGCTTGCGTTGCACAGGAAGGCGTGCATATATCCTCCAGAGTTCGTAGTAGGGAAGAAAAGTTACGTAGTGGGGCAGTGTCGTGTGAAACTGGGATGAATACTAATTGAAGTGGGAAAGCGGAAAGTGAAGTGATTCTGACGTTGTGACTATTCTTTGTGTTGTATTCCGTGTTGCCAGAGTGATGTATTTCATGTAATTTAAGTATGTGTGGTTTGCATGGGAGAGTAGCAAGATAGGTTCAGAGGTAGTGGGATATGCATGTTCTTTTTTGTACCGCTCGGTCTGGAGTAAATTTTCGTGATGAGTGGTGTGAGAGTCGAAGTTTGAGATACAGCAAAAGATCCACCATCCTATCAAGAAAGTGCACTGTGGTGTTAGATAATTACGAGACCATAAGATAGAGAATCACCAATGTAAAGCCATGCCCACTGGGCGGAGTTTCTCATGTGTAATTGTTGAATAAAATGTAATGGTGTGTTTAGGTTATAGAATTTATCGGAATAAAAAAGATAGTGAAAAGAAAAAGATTGGTGGTCTTGTTCTTCGAATAGTATGTTGTCATGATATCCAGAATTTATAATGTGTGCGCCATTCATATTCAGTGCGATGGTCACGTGTTGATCAAAGCCGTTGGGTAAGAAAGAAAATGTGGTATCGCCAGAGCGTAGTGAACAATCAGAGTTGTGTAAATTACTAATAGTCAGATGTGCGTTATCAGTTTCCGTTGCGTAATATTCAAACAGGAGAATAATTTGTAGCTTAATTGTGGGTACTAGAGCTCATAATCAGTCACTGATGTTACTCGATACATAAGAATAAATCCACTCGCTTGGCAGACCACTCATCTTGCAGGCATGACTGCTAGGGCGGAGAGTGAGTTACTGTGAACAGTTCAGTGACTGGGTTGTTGCCACCAAAATGGTCAGCAAAACAACACTGACAACCATAGTCCAGGTATACATGCGACGTCCCTAGCTGAAGACGAAGAGACAAAGTGTATGAGATTGTTGAAGGCGTAAAGCAGTACGTAAAGGGAGATGAAAACCTAATAGTTATGGGGAACAGAAATGCAATACTTATAGAGTTCTGTAATAATTTTTAGCTGATAATGTGAATACTCTGTTCAAGAATCACAAGAGGAGGAGCTATACTTGGAAAATTCCGGAAGATATGTCAAAAATTCGTTTAGATTACATCATTGTCAGACAGAGATTTCGCAATCGGACACTGGATTGTAAGGTATGCACAGGGGCAGATATAGACTCAGATCACAATGTAGTAGTGATGAAGAGTATTCTGATAGTTGGGAAGAATCAGTACGCAAAGAAGTGGGATACGAAAATAAAAGAAACAACGATATATGCTTGAAGTTCTCTAAGGCTGTAGAAACAGCAATAAGAAATAGCTCAGTAGAAAATAAAGTTGTAGAGTAATGGACGTCTCTAAAAAGGACAATCACAAAATTTGGAAAGAAAAACATAGGTACAAAGACGGTAACTGCGAAGAGAAACAATGGGTAAGAGGAGATACCTCAGCTGAAAGAAGAAAGGAGGGAGTACAAAAATTCCAGGGAAATTCAGGAGTACAGAAATACAAGTCGCTGAGGAATGAAATAACTAGAAAATGAAGAGAAGCCAAGATGAAGTGGCTGCTTTAAAAATAGGAAGAAATCTGACTCCGCATATAGGAAAGTCAAAATAACCGTCTGTGAAATTAAAAACAAGGATGGTAACATTAAGAGTGCAACGAGATTTTCACTGTTAAATGAAGGGGAGACAGCAGATGGATGAGAAGAGTACATCGAAGGTTTCTATGAAGGCGGAGATTAGTCTGATGTGATAGAAGAACAGGAATCGATTTAGAAGAGATAGAGGAACCAGTATTAGAATCAGAATTTAAGAGAGCCTTGGAGGACTTAGACGAAATAAGGCAGATGGGATAGATATTCTATCAGAATTTCTAAAATCATTGGGGAAAGTGGCAAAAAACTAAACGACTATTTACGTTGGTGGGTAGAATGTATGACTCTGGCGACATACCATCTTAATTTCCGAAAAATATCGTCCATAGAATGCAGGAGAATGGACGAGACAATTGAGGATGTGTTAGATGACGATCAGTTTGGATTTAGGGAAGGAAAACGCACCAAGGAGGCAATTCTGACGTTGCGTTTGATATTGGAAGCAAGCCCAAAGAAAAATCGAGACACGTTCATAGGAATTGTCGACCTGGGAAACCTTTAGACAATGTCAAATGGTGTAAGGTGTTCGAAATTCTGAGGAATAGCGGTAAGCTATAGGGAGAGACGAGTAATATCCATCTGCAAGAACCAAAAGAGATTTATCAGAGTGGAAGACCAAGCACGAAATGCTCGCATTGAAAAGGGTGTAAGACAGGGATGTAGTCTTTTGCCCTTACTATTCAATATGTATATCAAAGAAGCAATGACGGAAATAAAATAATGGCTCAAGAGTGGAATTAAAATTCAGTGTGAAAGCACATCAATGATAAGATTGAAATTACAATGAAATGAATACCCTTAGCTACATACTGGCGTAGATATAAGTCAACGGGGACATTTGAAAATGTGTGCCCCGACCGGGACTCGAACCCGGGACCTCCAGCTTACATGGCAGATGCTCTATCCATCTTTTTTTTGTTTTTGTTCGTTATTGTTCGTTGCGTTTGGTCTGGGCGGATGTCACAAGACATCAGTTCAAGTTGATCGTTGATTCCTTTACTCAGTTTTTTTATTACAGGGGGCGGGCAGCACTCTGACCGAACAAGCTGAGCTACCGGCCGGCTATCTGAGCCACCGAGGACGCAGAGGGTAGTGCGACTGCAGGGACTTATCTCTGGCACACCTCCCGTGAGACCCACATTCCCAACTTATTGTCCCGCACTGTATTCATAGTGCCCCTGCCCATCATACTCATTACTCACGGCTTTACTGCCGATTCCCACAAGAGTTCTGGCACTGTTTGTGCATCCGCACAGAAGAAGATGGTCAAATGGCCGGTTAGCCTTAAGTATATACATATGAAGATGGTATCTGTTCTTTCGGACATGTCCGAAAGAACACATACCATCTTCATATATATAATAAGACTCGCTGATGACATTGCTATTCTTAGTGAAAATGAAGAAGAATTTCAGGATGTGTTGAATGTAATGAACAGTCTGAGTACAGAATATGGACTGAGAGTAAATCGTAGAAAGAGTAAAGTAATGAGAGGCAGTAGAAATGAACACAGCGAGAACCGTATCAGGATTGATGGTCACGAAGTAAATTAAGTTGAAAAATTCTACTACCTAGACAGTAAAATAACGAAAGAAGGACGGAACACGGAGAACAGCTGCCTAACACTGGGAAATGGGGCATTTCTGGCCAAGGGAAGTCTACAAGTGTAAAACATAGACCTTGATCTGAGAAAGAAATGTGTGAGAATGTACGTTTGGGGCATAGCATTGTACGATAGTGAAACTTGGACTGAGGGAAAACCAGAAGAGAATTGAAGCAGTTGAAATGTGTTGCTACAGACGCATGTTGACAATTAGGTGAGCTAATGAGGTAAGGAATCGAAAGGAATATGTGGAAAACACTGACAAGAAGAAGGGACAGGATGATAGGACATCTGTTAAGACGTCCTGAAATAACTTCTGTGGTACTACAGGGAGCTGTAGAGGGAAAAACCTGTAGAGGAAGACAGTTTGGAATACATCTAGCAAATAATTAAGGACGTAGGTTGCAAGTGCTGCTCTGAGAAGTTGGCGCAGGAGAGGAACTTCGTAGCGTGCTGCATCAAACTACTTAGAAGGGTAACGACTCAAAACAAAATCGGATGCAGCAGCTCGACGTTGCATGGACTCACCAGGTCCTCTGACGAAATACTCAGCCATGGTGCCTATATAGCCGTCCATAAGTGCGAATGTGTTGCGGTGCAGTACTTTGTGCAAGAACTTACCTCTCCATTACATCCCATAAATGTTCGATGGGATTCATGTCTGACAATCTGGGTGGTTAAATCATTCGATCGAATTGTCCATTATGTTCTTCAACCAATTCTGGCCCAATGTCATGTTTGGAAACACCAAGTCCATGAATGGCTACAAATGGTCTCCATGTATCCGTACGTAATGATTGATTCATTTGGACCAGAAGACCAAGTCGATTCCATGTAAACACGGCCCACTTCATTATGGAGTCACCACCAACCTGCACAGTGTTTTGTTGATAACTTGGATCCATGGCATCTCGGGGCCTGCTTCGCACTCTGACGCTACCATCAGCTCTTACCAGCTGAAATCGGGACACATCCTGTGAGACCACGGTTATCCCATCGTTTGTAGTCCAACCGGTTAGGTCACGAGTCCAGAAGAGACGTCGCAGGCGAAGTGATGCTGTAAGTGAAGGTAATCGCGTCGGTCGTTTGCTCCCATAGACAACTAACGTCAGATTTTGCCGCACTCTCGTAACGGACACGTTAGTCGTAGGTCTCAAACTAATTTCTGCTGCTATTTCATGCAGTGTTGCTTTTCTTTTAGCACTGTCAACTTCACGCTCTCGGTCGCTAAGTGAAGCCCGTCGGTCACAGCGCTGTCAGTAGTGAGAAGTAATGCCTGAAATTTTGTGGCGGTGATGGTGGTAGTGCCGGCCGCTGTGGGGACTGATGACCTCAGATGTTAAGATCTATAGTGCTTACAGCCATTTGAACCATTTGATGGTGATAGTTCCTATGGGACCAAACTGCTGAGGTCATCGGTCCCTAGGCTTACACACCACTTAATCTAACTTACTCTGGGGATAAAACACACACAAACACACACACACACACACACACACACACACACACACACACACACACACATGCCCGAGAGAGGACTCGAACCTCCGACGGGGGGAGCCGCGTGAACCATGGCAAGGCGCCTCTAACCTCGCGGCTACACCGCGCGGCCTTGAACTTTGGTATTCTCGGCACCCTCTTTACGCTGTGGATCTCGGAATACTGAATTTGCTAACGATTTCTGAAATCTTACAGTTTTAAACATGACTGTTACTCAGCAACCATGTGCTACTTTCAGCATAGGATTATACGGCCAACCGGTTGCAAATAATTGTTTGATACATTGACCTAGGTTTCGACGCTAGAGTGTCTTCATCAGAATGAAATTTTGGGAACCCTATAAAATAATACATAGAAAATTAAGAATGAAAAAAAAAAAAACACGTTAATCAAGATGACAACTGTCATGACGTACGAAGTTACTTATGTAAACTTACATTGTGAGAAAGCAATCGTTAGAACTCAGAGGAACTATGCTCAAGTCAAAAATAAAAATAAAACGTTCCAGCCTTTGCCACGCACTTCTAGCAGGGACCAACATCAGACTGATTAGTCCAGCGGCTTACATTGCTGCCACGAAAACAATACAAGTTGCCCCGCCCATCGGGCGCGGGCAGTGACATGTGCCCATTTGAAATATAATAACAGAAATAACTGAAAAGAAAGACAGTCTTAAAAACACAATATAAAGGAAGCGAGCGTAATGTAATTTTGAAAATACACAGTAGTCAAACAGATTACGAACAGCTTAGAGCCATCAATTAGGCTTAACAGAAATTACTATTACATAAATCACAGAATAATATAAAAAAATTTTACAAACAGCTGTACGATCCAGAAAAAAATTTGATGAAGGTAACTTTAGTAACACATATCTACGAGATTCTAAAGAAAATGAGGTTTCGGAACTAGGGCCACGTAAAAAGTAAAAATAGAGGAGTCAAAATTCCGCGAGCAGTGAATTGAAACCATTGAGAACATTTTTCCTAATGAGGCCACCGTCCTTAGAAATATGCTTGAATATCTCCTGGTCTTCGAGCTTATGACCTTTCTTTTCTTCATGTAAAATGGAAATTTCTTCAACGCATTTAGGTTTGTGTCCGGAAATTAGCAGATGATCAGCCAGAGTGGAATTGTGTATATTAGTTTCTCTTTTTCCCAATAAATTTCCATTTAACTATGAACTAAGCCGTTTCAAATCGTGTATGTTTATCGCGTTCATTTTGGTGTTCCGCCACCTTGGGTGCTATGACTACGCCGCGGTTGAAGTTCGTGCTCTTTTATCTATATTCTGATACGTCGCCTTGTCTCTCCGGTGTAAAGTAATTTGAACTCGCAGCTGATCTCAGGGAATCAGCGACATCTTCGGCTGATCCCAAAAGGTCTCTAGACTCTTTTCTCTCACGATCGGTGTCTTCCTTTACGTATGGTAGAAGAGCCACGAGCCATGCCTTTTTGTTCCACCTCTTCCTCTTCTCGTTCTTGTTTGTTGTGGATATTTTACTTATGTTGTCTGTTACCTCTATAGGTAGCATGCTGCTACTGACATAATTTGCGTCGTAGATTCGGTAGACGCTATTCGTCAAAGTATGCAAAACCAATTTCTTCTGCTGTGGGTGGATGTGGGACGTAGTGTTCAAATATTTATCGATGCTGGTGAGCTTTCTGTAACGATCATGCTCAGCTGAACCATTCGATCACCACTTCAACGCCAGGCAATGATAGCACAGTATTCTTTTTCTATTATCACCTTAAACTACATATTTCAGTGCTGTGGAAATTGCAAAGTTCTGTTTTCTCATAGGGCCAGATAACGAAAGTATCGTCAACATAATGAATCCAGCATTTTTTTTGCAACGGTGCAGAGTGAACTGTCGATATATAAAATCCCTCCAAGAAGAGATCCACTTCAAATGGTGAAAGAGGTTTTGATAGCGATACGCCGTCCGTCTGTTCATAATATTTTACTTTCCAATTAGAAGAAGGGAGACCTCGAACAGTGTAACACGAAGGCGTATATGTTGGAAGCTGCTCCCTGCTGCGAAAGCTTCGCATCCCTTCCCAGAGGCACATATGTGAAGAGCGACGCTACGTCAAAAACTGTCCGTGGGAAAGATGGACAGCTACTTTAAATGTACAATAATGTGGGAAGAATCCTTCAAATATGATGGCGTATTATCCACAAGATGAAGCGGCATTTTTTTTAGATAGTGCTCCAGATTATATGTTAGCGATTGTTTCCCGCTGTTGCCGACACGTCATTTATTTCGGTGCGTTTGCGGAATTTCTCTATTGGCGGAATCAAAACCTGTTCCGATCTCCTTAGACAAAGCTCGTGATTCACTGCTAGTCATAGCTGCACGATCTCCATTGAGTTCCTTATATAAGGATACCGTGAGCTTGTCTTGTATTTTTCTACCGTAGACCATTATGCCCTTAAATATACAGATCTTGCCTTGGTCTGCTTTTATGGCTTTCAGGTTGTTTCAAAATGAAGTTGTTTCACAGTTCTACGATGGTTCATCTTGTTTCTAGGATGCA
This sequence comes from Schistocerca americana, assembly GCF_021461395.2. Classification (NCBI taxonomy): domain Eukaryota; kingdom Metazoa; phylum Arthropoda; class Insecta; order Orthoptera; family Acrididae; genus Schistocerca; species Schistocerca americana. Next base: position 612,707,932 of record NC_060119.1, on the reverse strand, counting down.
TTATTAGGTTTCAGTGGCTTACTGTAGGTCGAAGTCGTCTATTCTTACCCAAATGCTTCGCTAATGGGGATCACAGCGAATCTTTCACGAACTCAATCATGTCTACTTTGAGTATGAACTTAGGTGCTAAAGCGAACGTGTGACCATGGCCTCCAGTTATGCGACAAACAAAGGCGCACTTCCAAGAAAGCTTCTGTATGAGTAACACGTTGACATAACAAGTCCGTTTACCTAAATCATAATCGTGTTACTGAATAAACGGAAATAATAGCGTGGAAACTTGTTTTATAAACAGTGTTGATTGATGAAAGTGATAGTGCTAAGGATAACGGAGTGCAAAAATTAAGTCACAAACAGACTCACCGGTGTAGCACGAATTGTTCATAAAATGTGGCGTAACAGAAATCCATATTTTTTAGCTGCTATTACTGTAGAAATGTACTGGGTGGGCAGAAAAATCGGATTAGCTTGAAAGGGGGTTGTACTGAGAAATAACTCTTAAGAAAAAAATTCGATTCGTTGCGCCATTTCTGAGTTAATTAGAACTGAAGCTAGCCAATTAGGCCATCGTGCGCACAAATTCAAGCGGCCGAAGAGAGGGATACAAAAATTGGACATGGGACTATAGTAAGAGTCGGACCGAACCAAAGCCATCATCTACGCTGCGAGAACAACTAATTGTATCTGGCGAGCCGCTTGAATTTGTGCTCTCAGCGGCCTGATTGTATAACTGCCACCCCCTATACTACAGGTTGGAAGATATTTTAAAGTAATATCTGTGGATAACGAGCTTCATCTAACATCGAATGTAGTGTGATACTGCTTCAGCTATTCACAAAATCTTTCGTAATGACGTCGGTACTGTTCCTCTCTATTCCTTGCTTACTATTATTGTTAGCAGTAGTGGTTCTGTATCAGTTTGCTCATGCTTCTCATACCTTCTCGCCACATTCGGGTCTTCCTACTATCGTCTCTGTCTAGATCCGTTAAGACAGTCTGCTGTTGAGATCATTCCAGTTACACATGTTTGCCCCGTATAAAGAAAAAAAAAAACTTGATATGTGTGACTACAAATATTTAACACATGAGGGATGTTTTCTTATATAGTCAAAAAATTAATAAGCCAATCTTATCTTCTAACTGTTGAGTTTCGAGAGGTCCAGAGCGTCTGTTCTCGTTACCTTATCTTGCGATATTTTGTTTCGGACTTGCGTTTCCGAACTTGAGCACTCGAAACATGCTGCGAATTTAAAGTTTAACGGTCCTTATTAATCATTTGGACTTATTAACTGTTACTGAAATGGAAATATATAATACTTACAACAAGTTTGACAAGATTTAACCGTATTTAGAACTCTATTCCAATTTAGTAATTTATACATCCACGGCAACTGTAGTCGTATACAACGAGATAACAAGCAACCGGTTTCATAAAAAAAATTAATTTTTTTAACAGTTTACAGGAACCTACATGACAAGTAAGACTTCAGATAAGAATATTAAAATTAGGGACGAAAAATTTAAAATCTTTAAATATTTAAAGATAAAAAATGTTACATATTTGTGCCTATCGCATTATTTGCATGTTACATACTTGTACCTATAGCATTATTTGCGAGAGTCAACAATAATATGCATACAGCAGTATGCGTGGTCGTAAAAATATACGGTAGCATTAAGTAATACAATGTAGAATCCATTAAAAGATTAAGAGCTCGTTGAAGGTTACATATGGTTCGTAATGTCTGTACAAAACTTTTATAAAGAAGCCACAACCATTCCAGGCAGCATGCCAGAACCGGAGTGTATCAGCTAATGACATGCATATCTTGACATTGGTCTCAGGTTGAGGGTGAATGAATGATAAAATAATAGAACTAAACAACTATAATTGCCTTGAGGCATAAAAAATGGAAGTGGATATAAGGAGAGTAGCAAGTAATGTAAAAACCTGATGGTAAATCAAATAAGTTAATATGTGGCGCTATGGATGTAAAATTTGGGAACTAATCTTTAAACAGCTATAGCGAGATCAGTAGCAAGCTTGTAGGGAACATATCAACAAAAACAGAGTGCGAAGCACATCATGGGGTTGGAGCTTGTGACTAGAGTAACTGGAGAGACCATTCTCAATCACTAGTAAATATCGGAAAGTGACTGAAGAGGGAAAGAAGCGTGGGCACGATTATATAAATATGAAACAACTACTACTGGTGTGTATGCAGGTCGCAAGTACGTTTCGTGAAAGAGTTGTATCTAGCGGTTTTAATACCAATTGTAGGATACTGTAATTTTTCTAACATTCGCTGAGTTGGTGTAGAAATGTAAATAGCGTGGCAGTAGGAAATACGCTCTTCAAGCAGAGCACTAGATGCATCGAGGAGAGAGAAGCAATGACTGAGTACATGGAGAAACAATTCCTAGTCAGTCGCATTCCTAGTCAGTCGCATAAACTAGGACTCAAAATTAACTATAGGGCAAGGGAAATGTGGTCATAGCTGTATACTTTTGATACAGCGGAATAACTAGTTCAGAAATGTATACGAAGTCCTAAATACGCTTCATGAAGTTAATATAACTAGCGACATTAACGTAAGATGTATGAAATAAGCACAACAGGTTTGATTGCCTGACCGTGAATGAAAATACTTATCCGCTGTAAACATCTCTTGTAAGTGTTGAGTAAAGCATCTGTAACTTGAAGAATAGCTTGTCTATAGATCATTGGTTACACAGAACTCATATTCTGTAGCAAAATATATCACCACCTTTAGGTTGGAGATGGTTTAGTATCTGCAATAATAAGTGATTAACTGTCTGGCAATGTGAATGGCTCACTTAGAACTGAAAATGCTTCACTGTCACAACAACTGTAGATGTCTAATAATCTGTAGCTATGTAATATCAACTAACTAAAAATCTGTGTAAAAAAGCTGAAAACCAGCTACGTGTAACAAATGTACCAATAGTAAAACGTGGACCAATTGTAGCTGTGACCACCTGTTTAAATGTGACTCTATATAGCAGACTAACAGCAGCTAAATGCAACAGTGTATGGTAAGCTATAGTGTCTAAAATAATACTAAAAACTTACTGGTTATAAATAGAAAGTTAGTGACTATCTGCAAACAGCCACTGCTGAAAATTATGAAACTAGCATACTGAAGGTGACCTACTATCTGCAACTTACCGAATATAACTGCAAATAAGAAGCTATAGCAGCGACTGTAACTTACCAAATGACAGAATTCTACTTACGAAAATTAATAGGCTTCATGTAATTAAGTATCTACTTCTAGAGAATTTGAATATATACCAGATTTTGATTGTGCGGTACAGACGTTGTAATAAGCCAATAATTAAACCAATAATAATAATAATTATTATTATTATTATGGGTGGGGCCAAAGGATGTCCTCACATTCGGAGCAGTTTATAATGTACTAAAGTCTGTCTCCCTTCCCCACCAATTTAGGGATGAGGCCTGACAGTTAACAAAATTTCACCACCCTTGTAACACTGGAATCATTATCTGCCAGGATAGTGGGCAAATCTCCATCGAGACTGAGTGTTTCCCTAATATGAGCATTGAGGACATACGTCACCAAAATATGCTGAGCTGAAAGTAGCATTCCACAAAGTTCACAGAGTGATGGATCCTCCCACCAGAGGAGGAAGCCATGTATTAAAGTAGTATGTCCAATGTGCAGTCTGGTAAGGAGAACCTCCCTCTAGCGGTGAGGCTGACATGAAGTCCACCATGCCTTTGTGGTCGATTTGAGTGACCACAGTTTGTTTTCTGTCTCCTGTAACCATTCAGTCTCCCACTGACGTATGATGCGTCTGTTAGAAAATGTGGTGATGACGTGCAACGGGATGGGACATTGATGGACAGCACCATCCCGACATGCTTCCTTGGCGGCTTTGTCGGCCACGTCGTTTCCCTGTACCCCAATGTGGCTAGGTACCCAGAAAAAGATCATCTCGTTGCCACTGTGTTTGAGCCGCAGCAAGGATGAGCTGAATCAGCTGGTCTACTGGATACATTTGGTGAAGTGCTTGCAGTGTACTAAGCGACTCGGAACAGACAGACCTTGTGCGGTGATGTCTGTGAACCCTCTTCAGTGTCATCAGAATGTCATATAATTCCGCATCATAATTTGTAAATTGTTCTGGAAAATGCACTTTAAAAAGCTATCAGGGAAAATAGCAGAACAACTGAGGACATTCTCTTGCTGGGATCCATCTGTATAAACAACGATAAAACTGTGGTACGAAAACAAAGTTGTAAAAACATAATCTAAAATACATGTTTTATTTTACTGTGGAAAGCTTAAAATCATTTTGGGCCTCAGAAGAGGCCAAGGTGGCAATGCGTTCCATCCCTGACTGTGTATTTTGATGCCTGATACGTCCAGATCTCTGAGACAGTCTGTAACACGTTCCCAAATGGCTTGGTCACATGGGGGCGATTCCTGCAGAGGCGTACAAAAGTGGGCTGGACCACTGCACTAAATTTCAATGACTGAGGTGACGCTCAGATTTTCAGCGGCTGTGGAGCCAAAAGCACACGTCACCGGATCCAGTGCGGTGGTTCACCAGTTTCACCAGCCTCTGAACACAGACCCTGAACTGGTCTGGTCCGAAAGGCTCTAGTCGACTTCCAAGTGCCATGATGGTGGACCCCATCTAACATCTGGAGGTAGAAAGTATGGGCTGATTCTTAGACCACGCTGCCATAATCTAAATGTGATCGAACAAATACCATCTAAAACTGCAGGAGGTGGGAACTGTCAGCTCCTCATGTTTTTCCGCTAAGAGATTCCAAATTATTTAATGACTGGAAGCCCTTCGCTCGTAGGTCTTCCAGGTGTGGGAGCCAAGTTAATTTCTAGCCAAATAATAAACCCAAAAAGCGCACTGTTTCTTGAAAACGTGTAATATTGTCCCCCATTGTGAGTACTGGTTGTTTAAAACTTTGACAAACACGGTTAAAATTGACACATGTAGTCTTCTCTGGTGACAACCGAAATCCAGTTGTCATGACCCAGGTTTCCAGCCATCTAATGGTCAGCTGTAGCTGCCTTGTTGTCATTGTAAGCTCAGAGGAAGAGGAGAAGATTGCAATGTCATCCACAAACAAAGAGCTTTTGACAGGGCTCCTGATAGCGATGGCAAACAATATGAAACTCAGGACACTGTCTTGGGGGACCCCATTCTCTTGAACATAGCAGTCAGACAAGGCATCGCCAAAGAGATATCGAAAACGCCGGTCCTCGAGAAAGGATTGATGAGAAGGGGCAGGCGTCCACATAGTCCCCAATTATGAAGTTAGCGAAGGATGTTGTACCTCCATGTAATGTCATATGCTTTTCTGAGGTCAAGAAGCACACAAAACAAGTGGTTTCAGCGTAAAAAGGACTCCTGTGTCGCCATATCCAGTAGAATTGTCAAGCATGGAACAGTAGCGCCCGAAACTGCAATGGGAGCAGCTCTGGTGACCTTGGAATTCGAGCACCCAGATGAGGCGGCGGTTGATCGTACATTCAAGAGACTTACCCCTTGCGCGGTTTCCAGAATGGAATTACTGTTGCCTTCTTCCAACTCGTGGGGTACTGTCCATCAAACCAGATCTGATTGAAACAAGGAAGAAGCTGTGCTTTTGCTTCAGGGCACAGATGAAGAAGCACAACATAATGGATCTCGCCAGGTCTTGGAGCAGTGTCTCTGGGTGCAGAAAAATCTGATTCGAGTTCCCACATGGACAACAAAATGTTGTAGACTTTCTCATTAAGCGGAAAGAAATTGAGCTTCCTCATCTCTGCAGTCCTTCGGAACACCTGACAAGCAGGAGCTGGTCTAGATGACTTAATGACAGTAAGGAAGTGTTCAGCTAAAACCTGAGCCATGTCTTCTGGCATGTCCACCGAGACCCCATTACTTGACAAGGCCCTAAGGGTACGTGTATCGCCATTGCCAGAAATCCGTTGTGCGGTGGAAGTAGGACCGATTAATGGAAGTCGTGAATTCCTTCCAGGAAGCTCTCTTCCGTTCTTTTATCATTCACCTCGTGTGTGGTCTCTCATATCTGAAGGCATGAAGGTTTTCTGGAGTTGGATAGCGCTTGAAACTCTGGAGTTTGGTGGCCCCGATTGCCAATCGACAGTCGTCATTCCAACAAGGTACAGGCCATCATTTGAGGTGGCTACTAGACTGGGGTATGGACTCTGCGGCTGCCTGTTGGATCTCACAAGTGATATGGGCTACCGTCTCCTGTGTACAATCCTTTTGTTCAAAAATAGCCTGTCGACTGTATTGCAGGCAATTTGCCCTTTGTATCATCCGTCTGAATTGTCACCTGTCAGCCACCATATTAATCAGCAGACAGATCCACATATGAAGTGGTCACTAGAATGTAAATCCTTATCCACTTCCCACTGAACTGAGTCTGCAATAGCTGGGGAACAAAAACAAAGGTCAATGGCTGAAAAAGACCATGCTGCTGTCGAGAAGTGTCTCATCTGACCAGCGTTCAGAAGGCAGATATTCTCAGAATGGACGAGTCGCTCGTTCTTTCGAGTCCCACAGCACATTGTTTGCGTGTGGGGGTGCTCGGAAGACTTCTGCCAGTGAGTCTGCATCCAAAGCATCATTAGATGGAAGGTACAAAGAACACACTGTGACATTGAAGGATGCGAGAATTTTCACGGCAATTGCTTGTATGGTTGTGGTAAGAGCGACAGTAGAGGAGTGACATTTGTCATCAATAAAACCAACCACTACATCTTTACTCCTGTCTCCAGTAGTGTCGTCCTTCTTTATAGGTGTGTCGGTGACTTAAAGATGCATTTCTTGTAAGCAGATGCAGGACAGTTACTCCCAGACCAGGAGCTATAATTCTTCCAAATGTGAGCGATATCCGTTTAAATTCCACTGCAACGCAGAAGTCCCCGTGGAAGCCATTGTTTAGCGAAGGCTGTTCTTGTCTTTCTCCCTCAGAGATGGAGATTTACCGGGGACATCACGGAGAACGTTAGTTCGTTCCTGGCTCTCCGATTGCTCCGATTGGAAGTCTATATCCTCAAGAGCATAGTCTCCATCACAGAGGGAGGGAGCTCGCTGATCGGAAGGTTTATCAACCACTTTCAGGACTTCGAACTACTTTTGAAGGACGTTTTTCTTTACTTATGGGAGGATGTGGTTGCTTGGGTTGCGGGGATGGCTTGGTTGGCTTCTGATAGTGGGTAGCGGTAGGTGGTAAACTCACTGCTGATGTTTTCTGAATTACTTCAGTTCCAAGTGAAGTCCCCCCCCTCCTCTAAAAGTACACCGACAGGTGCATGTGCTCATACTTAAATCTGTGGTTTGAGTTTGGCGTCTTAAGGGCTGATGCAAAAGAAGCAGCAAAAACCGGAGGTTGCATAGCTCTGAAAGCTGTTTTAGCTTCACCATAGGATATGTGTCTCTTGACTTTCTGCTCTTGAATTTTCCTTTCCTCATTGTAAGCCTCACACTTCCTCCTCGACACTGTGTAATCCATAGAGCAGTTTATACATTTCGGAGGAAGTGTACAATTGCCTGATTCGAGGGCTGAGCTTCCACAATTGCCACCTCATAGTGGTGTGGCCAAATCTATGACAGTTTTAGCATCGCATTGGGTTAGGATATAGCCTGCCAGGATATGTTCAGGTAATTAAAGAGTACTAAATTTAGAATAAATGTTGCTGGTTTTTCCGATTTATCGTTGACTTCCTCATATAGTTCTGCCGTTAAGGGTGTTATGCAGCTCGGCCTTGACTGGGTAGTCACCTAAGGCCTTACATCCCAGAAGCTTAGATGTTTGGTTGAAATTAGCAGTTTCAACTAGAAGTATTCCATTAAGAAGTCATTTGACAATTTTCAGAGACCCAGCAATACCTTCCAATGCCTTGTGAATATAGAAAGGGGGTATCTTCTCAAAGGTTCCTCCTGTTCACTTGATTACAATAAAAGTGTTATGGCACACAAATGCCCTGTTACTATGATTCTGAGACCTCTTTTCGGGAGGACTGGCCAACCGAGTCTCTTGTGAGTGGGTGTGCGTACTGCCTGACGGTACACCCGTCCCTTCAGGAGTAGTAGTTTGATGAGACCGGTTCATAGCGATCGCACGAGACGCTTTCGAAACAACTGTCGACCCAGGCAGAGCCCCGTATGACTGAGCAAGCCTTATACAACTGGGGGGTGGGGAGTGGGGGGAGGTGGGGGATGGCGGCTGCAAGTGCCGCAGAGAGGTTGCCCGCTAGAGACTGTAGAGACTGTTTTACTTCTACCTCAACAGCCATTCACCTCATCAGTACGTAGTCCACCTTGAGGTTGAGGGCTTTTTTATAGATGTGTGTACCTTCCTCGCGGTCCAAGCAGTGGAGCCAAGACTACCGTTCTCCGAAACACACACAACACACCACCACTGCGCCGCTCTGTGGTCGCTGAAGCATTCCCAGAGTTTATGGTGACAGAGGGATGGCTGCGCTTACCAGTCCCCAGCGCAGAAACCATGGTGTCGCAAAGCCTCCACTCAACAAAAGAATTCTGAGCCCCTGAGTGGACTGTGTGAGCTAACATAAGATGTGCGTGGGGGGTGGGGGGAGGAGCTTGGGAGTTCGAGGCTGGGGAGGGGCGAAGCATGATAAGGAGATAATCCATATGGGAAATGGTTGATGGAGTGCGTTGATGGGAGTGAGAGAGGGCATGGGGGAATGTGATGAATAGGAACCAAACAAGCTTATCACAGCCGAATTCTTAAAACTGATAAGGTCTGGCAATCGTGATAATTGGTTGCTACAAGATTGTACCTACAGTTCTGCAAAATACAGAAAATAAGATACTAATGGTAACTTATGGAGTGTAATCAAGTGATTATAACTACAATGTAATGATTGTAGCACTAGCTGTAGCTTACTAAGTAATTACATTCTGCTTACGAAAGTTTATGGATTACAGTAACCAATTATATACAGGTGAGGAACTGATTATATGATAGGAACTTATAATAAACCACTGGAAACACAACAGACTAATTGCGGGAATAAGACACACAGAATTAACAGGTGAAATCGCACGAGCAAACCAATGACATGTGGAGCTGTGTGCATTGGAGGCGGGGACTAGTGTAATAATATGATAAACTAGGGGGGAAGAGTTGTTAGAATGGTCGGGCCAGAAAAGGGAGAAGGGGAAACAGGAACAACTGAAGAAAAATATCTTGTAATAGCTACATTCTTATGATTGATAAGGCGGTAGCTATCATGCTACTGTTTCTGTTTGTCACTTCTCCCCTTGGCGTAGGTAGTTAATTATATAAGCCTATTAATTTTACTAGGTAGTATTCTGTGCTTAGGTAAGATACAGTCGCTACTATAGCTACTTGTTTGTATTTATATTCAGTAAGTTGAAGTCAGTACGTTCGATCACTTTCGTGGTTTCATAATTTTCAGTAGTGGCTGTATACAGATAGTTACTAATTTTCTATTTACACTCCTGGAAATTGAAATAAGAACACCGTGAATTCATTGTCCCAGGAAGGGGAAACTTTATTGACACATTCCTGGGGTCAGATACATCACATGATCACACTGACAGAACCACAGGCACATAGACACAGGCAACAGAGCATGCACAATGTCGGCACTAGTACTGTGTATATCCACCTTTCGCAGCAATGCAGGCTGCTATTCTCCCATGGAGACGATCGTAGAGATGCTGGATGTAGTCCTGTGGAACGGCTTGCCATGCCATTTCCACCTGGCGCCTCAGTTGGACCAGCGTTCGTGCTGGACGTGCAGACCGCGTGAGACGACGCTTCATCCAGTCCCAAACATGCACAATGGGGGACAGATCCGGAGATCTAGCTGGCCAGGGTAGTTGACTTACACCTTCTAGAGCACGTTGGGTGGCACGGGATACATGCGGACGTGCATTGTCCTGTTGGAACAGCAAGTTCCCTTGCCGGTCTAGGAATGGTAGAACGATGGGTTCGATGACGGTTTGGATGTATCGTGCACTATTCAGTGTCCCCTCGACGATCACCAGTGGTGTACGGCCAGTGTAGGAGATCGCTCCCCACACCATGATGCCGGGTGTTGGCCCTGTGTGCCTCGGTCGTATGCAGTCCTGATTGTGGCGCTCACCTGCACGGCGCCAAACACGCATACGACCATAATTGGCACCAAGGCAGAAGCGACTCTCATCGCTGAAGACGACACGTCTCCATTCGTCCCTCCATTCACGCCTGTCGCGACACCACTGGAGGCGGGCTGCACGATGTTGGGGCGTGAGCGGAAGACGGCCTAACGGTGTGCGGGACCGTAGCCCAGCTTCATGGAGACGGTTGCGAATGGTCCTCGCCGATACCCCAGGAGCAACAGTGTCCCTAATTTGCTGGGAAGTGGCGGTGCGGTCCCCTACGGCACTGCGTAGGATCCTACGGTCTTGGCGTGCATCCGTGCGTCGCTGCCGTCCGGTCCCAGGTCGACGGGCACGTGCACCTTCCGGCGACCACTGGCGACAACATCGATGTACTGTGGAGACCTCACGCCCCACGTGTTGAGCAATTCGGCGGTACGTCCACCCGGCCTTCCGCATGCCCACTATACGCCCTCGCTCAAAGTCCGTCAACTGCACATACGGTTCACGTCCACGCTGTCGCGGCATGCTACCAGTGTTAAAGACTGCGATGGAGCTCCGTATGCCACGGCAAACTGGCTGACACTGACGGCGGCGGTGCACAAATGCTGCGCAGCTAGCGCCATTCGACGGCCAACACCGCGGTTCCTGGTGTGTCCGCTGTGCCGTGCGTGTGATCATTGCTTGTACAGCCCTCTCGCAGTGTCCGGAGCAAGTATGGTGGGTCTGATCACACCGGTGTCAATGTGTTCTTTTTTCCATTTCCAGGAGTGTATATACAGGCACATTTAAACAGCTGCTCACAGCTACAACTGGTCCACGTTTTACTGTTGGTACATTTGTTACAGGTAGTTAGTTTTTCAAAATTTTTACACTGATTTTTAGTGAGTTGACCATCTACAGCTACAGATTATTAGGGACCTACAGTTCTAAGTTATTGTGCTGATTTCATTTATCTCACATGAATGTCGCCAGTTACATTAACTTTACAAAGGTATTTAGGACTTTGTATACATTTCTGAACTAGTTACTCCACTGTATCAAAAGTGTACAACTAATGCCCCGTTTCCTTTGTTCTATTGTTAAGTTTTTGTCTTGGTTTTAGCTACTGACTAGGAATTGTTTCTCCATATACTCTATTTATTGCTTCTCACCCCTTGATGTATCTAGCTCGCTGTTTCAATATTCTTATCTGACTTCTATTTATGTGTGCTGTATTTCCTTGTACAGTGTTCTGAAGAAGGGTGGTAAGTGTTCGAAACCGGTATAGAAATCAATTTTTTGTGCAACTGGTTGCTTATTATTTCTTTATCCATCTAAATTGTTGCAAAAGGCTATAGTACAAGATCCGACGATTTCGATTGATATGGGGTTCCGTTCCTCCACACAAATACAATCAGGAAGCACTTCACTACACTTCCTACCTGATTTATCACTGAGATAACTTAGAGACATCCTTCAAACAACAGTGTATATATTCTACACTAGAATGAAAATAGCAGTTACCGTACCATTATTAATTCCATCTGAATAAAATACTAAAACTTAAAGACCTTGGTCGCCAGTCCTGAAAGGACAAATTCTGTACTTAACTTTTTTAATTAACTGAAAAATAATATTGGTAACTTTACTTTCAATATATATTCATTGGAGAACAAGATGGATGCAAGTAACCTTTTGCGTTTTTGAAAAAGCAACCCTGGGGTGCATACACGCTGCAATAACGTCCTCAAACAGAAAGCTTTTGATAGCCCATAATGCAAAGAACTATCAAGACTAATTAATGAAACAAACTCTTCCTAGCAGATAAAAGTACAGACACGTTTACTTGTTGCTCCCCATACAATTTTAAATACGAAGACACTTGAAAATTCCTGCGTTGTAGCAGCTGAGGAATTTGTGGCGACGAATAGTATTACACAGATTCTTTTCATTCCTGTTAGAATACACAAAGTTCACCATGGTGCCTTCCAGAGTCTTTGTTCTTGAAGTACCAGTGGCACTATTACTTCGCCACATTTTATCTCCGTAAAATTGTTATATCCGCGATAAATACTTTACTGAGATGACATAGCTGCACACTTTTTACCACACAAGTTCCTAAGCTTTATTGATAAATTGTCGTTGCACATTAATTAATGCTTTTCATTGAGTGCTCCAAAACATCGGCTGCATCACAGCGCTGCCTACAACCGATGTTCACTCTGTTGTGTCCACATTCGGCAGTTATGCGCGTTAAGTTCAACCAAAAAGCATGCCAATGAAAAGGACACTACGCTTTCTCGACGTACTTGCACGGCTATTACAGATCAGAGTTTAACGGAATGTAAATGTACAATCAAATGAAATTAGCATATTATATTTTATATTGCGTTACAATTAATAATCCAGGAGGAATGGCCAATATCCAGGGATATGACAGAAATCGCCATTTGAAGCAAAAAACGTAAGGCGTATTCCGAATAGTTTCCGAGGTAGAACATATGTTTTTTTTGTTAGTGCTACACACACATGTGTCTTATGATCGTCAACATGTTGACAGGTCCAATCACTTTAGAAAAGTGAATGATGAAACAGATTTACCTGCATATTTTGGAAAATTCGTTATTTGAAGACCTTGAGGACGTTCCTTTTGCCGACTGGAATGTATTATACAGGGTAACCCAAAAATCCGTAAATATCTGAAAATGTACTAACTCATGAAATAATGTAGTTAAGAAAGTAAACTGCTTGAAGTGACGTCGGATTTTACTGAACCTAAAAGCGAGTGTAAAAACAGACAACAGGTGACCCTGGACAGCAACACTTCGGTGACGCCGCATCAGAACGCCAACTGCAGAATTTGCTATTGAAAATCCTAGAACTGTCGTGGAAACCCCGTTACGTGACGAGAAAGCCATGTTGTGATGTGGATTTACCACATAAATTGTAATCGAACCATTTTTCTTCAGGAAATGCGGGATGCTGCTTTTCAAACTGCCAGCGTTACAGAATCGCATCATCTTGGGCTGATGGACACCTATCCGTAAGTGCGACTTCCTGTGCTGGATGAAGCTCCAGCCCGTACAGCTACATGTGTGAAAGATCTCTTGCGCACATCGTTTGGTGAGGACTGCGTGCTGATCCACCACTTCCTCCATGCTTGGCCTCCCAGGTCCTCAGACCTCAGTCCATGAGATTATTGTTTCTGGGTTTACATGAAGTCTCAAGTCTACGGCATACTGAAAACTGCGTCCACTGAAATTTGCAGCCAGTAAAATTTGTGCCCATTGAAATTTGTGGCCAAAAAGGCTCGAGGAAGGGTCCACTAATCCCCTTGTCCGGTAGGTAGAACTGATGGACGCTACCTTGTGGGTTTTCGAGCTCGCATTTTCAAGCCATGCCATAGAGAACGCTGCGAACTGGGGTCAGTGTTAAGGAAGCATCGGCAGATTTCTACAAGAAATAGATACACGTTGCTAAACCGTGGAACGTATATCAGATGCAGTTTCATATCTAATCATTTGGTTAAAAGTTGAGAAATGAAATTTCAGACGATTATACAACAATCAGTTGACAATCCTCATGGGATTCCTGAAGACAGTATCCTTGCACAAATATTACGACTAAGGAAATTTTTTTCTGAAACTGTTCCCAATTTTATTTTGGCCCTAGGATTTTTTCTTAAATTTGTGTGTTTGGGAAGCGACCTCCGAGTGTCCTTTGCTACCGTGAGGCAATATGAACTCCGAATTCTATTATAAATTCTCCCAATGCTATTCTTGTGCGCTCAGTGACATCTGACTATGCAGTACAACTTCTGTTGACGAATCGGATGGGGTGAAGTAGTTTGCCTCATAGTAAGTAGTGGTGGATGTAAATTATTAGCATCAAGTTAACCTCACCAAAATTTTTGACTAGTTTGTAGGATAGGGTCGGTGTTCCAATGTCGGTAATCTGAAATATCACGAAAAATAATCAGGTTTATTCCGTCTGAGAATTTACATATGCTCATAAGTCGCATTAACGAAGTGCTGCCGGCCGCGGTGGTCATGCGGTTCCAGGCGCTCAGTCCGGAACCGCGCGACTGCTACGGTCGCAGGTTCGAATCCTGCCTCGGGCATGGATGTGTGTGATGTCCTTAGGTTAGTTAGGTTTAAGTAGTTCTAAGTTCTAGGGGACTGATGACCACATATGTTAAGTCCCACAGTGCTCAGAGCCATTTGACCCATTTTGAACGAAGTGCTGCTTCTTGAATCAGTCCCCTTAACTGAATGAGAGCCCAAGTTTCTAGGTCACATACTTTCCATCTCTATCTAATCACAGAAATAAAGAGAGAATATGCTGCGATGCTCAATAGGTCAATGGCCACCCATTTCACTTCTATGAACTGCAAGACCGATCGTTATATGACCAGAGCTGCATATATTACCTATTCTGTTCTGCTCCATAAGAGGACCACAGCTGGCTGTTTTCAACGTGTTGTTATGCCGAGCAGGTGTGATGTTTCTGGGACCACAGAAACGTGCGTACGCAACACAATCCAGCGAAATTATCCAGAGTTATAAGATACACAGTTACTCCGCAATACTGTGTATCGCACGGTACAGAGTACTGCGTCCTTATCGGACCGACGATGAAACACAAGTGTCTCATTTCCACCAACACTCTAATGTGGCATGTCGCTCCCCTGTTGTGGCTGTTCAATCGCAAATTTTTCACCAATGAGCGCTAATCCGGGTAGACTGTGAGTGCTCAGGAAACACTGCTTACGCCACGCAAATCCGGTCAGTTGCGGTCGCCTGTGGGAGTCGCCGCTCGTCCAAAGAACTTCTCAGACATTTTCTTGGCGCCAGCGTCTAAACGGACGCATTTCGCTCCTCTGTCCCACGCTCAGAATATATGGAGTGGAGGATTTGCGGAGGTACATTCCTTGTTGGCATTGTCGCCCGCGACGCTTTTGTGAGCCCAGGGCGACATGGCTGGGGAGGAAACAGCGTCTCCCTGCGTTATTTACTTGGGAGAGACATTCTGCTTGCCTCGCAGTGTACTGCCGGAAATGCCCCCTGCCTGGCGGGTGGTATCAAAAGCCCTGCCGCTGGAGACCGCCCTGTCGATGCCAACACCTCCTGGGATGCTGGAGGTTGTAAAATTCGACCTTCGGATCAACGCGTAACGCAATTCAGTACAGTCTCATTGCTCATCCCTTAGCCATCTCTGTTGGCATAGCATGATGAACCGCAAATTTCTTCACATCCATGCTGCTATTTGTCATTACTGCCCTAATTAATTGTTCAAAAGTGCAAAGTGGCAGCTGATGCGGCCATTGCACTGTGTGTAAGAGAATTCTTTCTTTTTCAGAAGTCAGATTAATTAAGAATTATCTTTGTTCAACTGTGAGTCAAGCACAAGTGCCCAGTTTAGCAGTTAGTCAATAAAAAATATGTTAGCTGAAGATATCGATATTGATGAAGCAATTTCAGAATTTGTAACCGAAAAAGAAGGAAGAAATTCTAAGCTCTGTGCGAGTCATCTGTCACTAAGGAGATCTTAGATTACTTTTTCTGCCTCCTTAATAATCAGTTAAAGTGCGTGCTTTTTTAATTCATTTTACATATTAGATTTTACCCATAAAAACTGTTTATGATGTTGTTAACATTATACTCTGATTACTTAATCATGCATATGAAAAAAACTTATACACACAAATGTGTTTCATGCTTTTGTGAGGTCGACAATTTGGTGCTGTGGGTGGGGGGGGGGGGGGGGGGGAGGGTGACAAATTAGAAGTCTGCACCAGGTACTAAACTACCTAGCCACGCCACTGCGTAAACATCAGTCTGAACCAGGGTAAACTATTGGATGTGTAGGTAAGCAGATAGGGAATTCTTTGCACAGTTCTGTAGAAGTTCAAAACTGATCACAGAAAACATCGTCAAACCTTCAATAACACCCAATTTAAATTGCTCGTGAGTCATATCTTCACTCCATATGTGAATGGGTCTTCAAAGATTGATAAAGTGAATGACACGTTTACTCACAGAAGCAAAGTTTACATTTCACTGATATGTTAAATTTTACCTCAGTATATCTTCATTCACCATTATAACAACCTAGTGAAAACAAATTTTGCGTTTGGTATTCACATCGTGTCGGCTGTTACTATCATTAGAGATATTGCTTCCATTCGGATTTATGGTTGTAGGAGGGGGAGAAAGAACCCATGGCCTTCATAAGGAAACATTCCAGCATTTTCCTGGAATGATCTGACAAACCGAATTCGGTATCGCCAGCAGTAGCATTGAGCTCAGGTTATTAAAAATAATTATATTTCCATCACACGTTATCCAGGCTTTGGATGGGCTAAACGGCAAAAATAAACTATTGTGAAGGAATGTTTAAAGTCAGCTTATAAGCAACATCAGCAAAAATCTTTTAATATTTTTATTTATGAGTTTGGTACTTACATTTTGTAAATTTTTCTACTTATATACATCCTCTGATAAATTTAGTCAAGTTTTTGTAGGTAGGAGACAGCTTTCAAGCAAATCCTGATCCCACCACCCTTTTCGTCCTGTTCTACTATTTTTTCCAACCTTTCATCACGTTTCATGTAGACTGAATTTTTTCGTTTGCTTTTTATACTCATTTTCGTTTACTTTCCATAATCAGCTCTGCCCTCATTACGGTCACGTTTTCAGATTTCCTTTCTGTCATATTCCCAGCAGATTTCGGTTAAGACGGATGTATGACTCTTTTCTTTTGTTTGGCAACCATGCAATGGAAGCTGCATACATGTATGTTCCATTATTTGTACTCCCAAAGTCTGCGTGAATGATGTATAAGTGCGAAAACTGTTGTCTTGTTTATTTCTTAGAGCCTCTTTCCCTGTTCTTTCACTAAAAACTACAATCTTTTCTCCTAATTTGTCATCACTTAGCAGAAAACTGCTGCCATCGATCATAGCTACTAACTCTGCTTAGAAGCCACCTCCTTCTCTTGTCTGCGGATCTCTCCCATTTCCCTGTGATCTTCTCTCACTGGTAGCATAAAATTCTCTTCGTTGCTTGCTGATCTGGTATTTTCGTGATAAAATAATACTCTCGGTTATGCAGGCAACCCAGCTCCTCCGAATATATTTTGAAGATAGAAGAGCACTTTTCTTTGCCTGTTTCAGAGTCTTCCCTACTTCCAACCGAACTTCATCCGCTGGTCCACATTGATGCTGGAGTGAAAAAGCTGCGTCGTATACTTGGTTTTAAGCATTCCTCGGTAATGGTTTGCTTTCTGTCTTTAACCGCGCCACATCACAGTCCCATCTTCTTTATCTTCACTATGTGAGAATAACCTAACTGCGAATGGTCGTTGAAACTTCCGTATCGGAACTATTGTGACAGAAATACACAAGTCGCACGATGTGAACTCTACAACAGCTATAGTGGTACTAAGGTTGTTTGTTCAGATAGGCGGCTGCTGTAATAGATGAGGTCTGTGGGGACGTAGTTCTGCCGTGTCTGAGGAGCAGGTACTTCAGAGTAATTACGACAGTCTGGGCGCAGGTAGTCCGTGACACAGAGGAAGCAGGTACTGGGCGCAGATTTCATAGATTTCTTGTTGGGCGCAAATTTTAATTCCAACTTTACGGCGGCTGCCTGATCTCATTAGGGATTCTAAAAGATAACACCTGACGGTATTTCTCACCATACCTACTAATATTCTGTACAGTGCTTTTCACAACTTTGGTTTCGGGTACTGGTATTGTTGGTGAATGGCGGCCGACATGTTGAAGATTTGTCACAAAGAACATCGTCTCTGCTAAAAATCAGCTGTTATGTTAACTACCGCTTTTGTATCATAAGAAGGGCCATCTGTTCGTCATTTTGTGCACTTTTTTGTTTTCAATAAAAGACCACGTCATTTCAAGCATGTGTGTCAGTTTCTATCTCTCTACCTACATTATTTCGTGAAGTACTGAATTTCAAATGCTAATGGACTTTTGGGTCACCCTGTACTTCAAAACATGACGGAGCCCCATCCGCATTTTACCAGATGTGTGTGAGAACATCTCAGCCGTGTCCGCAGCTCGTGGTCGTGCGGTAGCGTTCTCGCTTCCCACGCCCGGATTCCCGGGTTCGATTCCCGGCGGGGTCAGGGATTTTCTCTGCCTCGTGATGACTGGGTGTTGTGTGCTGTCCTTAGGTTAGTTAGGTTTAAGTAGTTCTAAGTTCTAGGGGACTGATGACCATAGATGTTAAGTCCCATAGTGCTCAGAGCCATTTGAACCATCTCAGCCGTACTTGCCCATAAACGCTGGATTGGTCGTGGTAGTACAATTAATTGGCCACTAAGATCACCAGACCTGACGTCATTAGATTTATGTTTATGGGATTGGATGCGGTCTGAGGTTTACAAACGAAATGTGAATACGCGCGATGAACTCTTCGGTCAAGTCAAGGACAAGGCTGCTCTCATTAGGGAACGTGCAGAGGCACTCATACAAGCTACGCAACATGTGCTTAACAGGGAATCATGTGCTCATATGGCCGGCCAGAGTGGCCGAGCGGTTCTACGCACTACAGTCTGGAACCGCGCGACCGCTGCGGTCGCAGGTTCGAGTCCTGCCTCGGGCATGGATGTGTGTGATGTCCTTAGGTTTAAGTAGTTCTAAGTTCTAGGGGACTGATGACCTCAGAAGTTAAGTCCCATAGTGCTCAGAGCAATTTGAATCATTTTTTGTGCTCATATGAAGCTTTTTGCTTCATATGAGCGTTCCTGTCATATCCCTGAATACTGACCATTCCTCCTGGGACATTCTGTATACAAATAAAGCATTCCGTCATTTGAGATCAGAAATAGTACAATCGTGTTATAGACTATCTCAGTAGGTTACGATCGATCATAATGAAATCGACGTTCGAATGGATGCAAAAATTTTTAGGCACAGATTAAAATTTATAGTGTCGTTGCTCTAAGAGCTGATGCTTGACATTAATCCACGTTTATAAAATGAAACTGTATTTATAGCTTGCTATCTTACTGAATGTGTAAAAATTATGTTTTGATTTTATACACTATGGCTTTATGCGTGTTTTTACGTCGTTGCCATGAACAATAAAACAAAAGTGTCTGCCAGAGTGCCGCTATATGACAACCTTCTCTTCAAATGGCGGGCGTCATATTTCATTTAATGGAATTTTAGAGCGATATTTTTGGCGTTGCGTCTCTAAAGAAGAGACCGCGAATCAAGGCGTTACCGGTCGTGTGCGCTACGAATTGAGGTTGATGAGCTATCTGCTACGGCTACTACCTAATCAGAACCTGTTGGTTGGTTGGTTGTTTCGGGGAAGGAGACCAGACAGCGAGGTCATCGGTCTCATCGGATTAGGGAAGGACGGGGAAGGAAGTCGGCCGTGCCCTTTGAAAGGAACCATCCCGGCATTTGCCTGGAGCGATTTAGGGAAATCACGGAAAACCTAAATCAGGATGGCCGGACGCGGGATTGAACCGTCGTCCTCCCGAATGCGAGTCCAGTGTCTAACGACTGCGCCACCTCGCTCGGTCAGAACCTGTTACTGAATCGTTAATTGCAGTTAATGGTTGATGGACACCTACCCGTGGTCTAGGGGTCAGCCGGCACGGTAGCTCAGCGTGTTCGGTCAGAGGGTTAGTCGCCCTCTGTAATAAAAAACTGAGTGACTGGTTCAATAACGAACTTCAATCGGCGCCAGGGGACGTCCGCCACGAACAGTTGCAACGAACAGTAACGAACAAAATGAGATTTCGAAAAAAAAGGGGTAGCGTCTTTGATTCATAATCAAAACGTCTTCGGTCCCGTGTTCGATCCCCGCCACTGCCTAAATGTTGATAAATAATCAGCATTGGCGGCCGAAGACTTCCGGCATAAGGAGTCTGCCTCATTCTGCCAACGGCCTTGTCAAAGAGGGCGGAGGAGCGGATAGAGGTTCAGGACACTCTCTTGTCCTAGGGGTGGGAAATTGCCCCTAAAGGCGGAAGAATCAGGAATGATCAACGACATGAGGATGCAGAAGGCAATGGAAACTACTGCATTAAAGACAAAAGATTCCTGAATAGTCCCCCATTCGGATCTCTGGGACGGGACTGCCAAAGGGGAGGTTACCATGAGAAAAAGATTGAATAATCAACGAAAGGATAAAGTTCTACGAGTCGGGGCGTAGAATGTCAGAAGCTTGAACTTGATAGGGAAACTAGAAAATCTGAAAAGGGAAATGCAAAGGCTCAACCTAGATATAGTAGGGGTCAGTGAAGTGGAAGGAAGACAAGGATTTCTGGTCAGATGAGTATCGGGTAATATCAACCGCAGCAGAAAATGGTATAACAGGTGTAGGATTCGTCATGAATAGGAAGATGCAGAGGGTGTGTTACTGTGAACAGTTCAGTGACCGGGTTGTTCTAATCAGAATCGACAGCAGACCAACACCGACAACGATAGTTCAGGTATACATGCCGACGTCTCAAGCTGAAGATGAACAGATAGAGAAAGTGTATGAGGATATTGAAAGGGTAATGCAGTATGTAAAGGGGGACGAAAATCTAATAGTCATGGGGGACTGGAATGCAGTTGTAGGGGAAGGAGTAGAAGAAAAGGTTACAGGAGAATATGGGCTCGGGACAAGGAATGAAAGAAGAGAAAGACTAATTGAGTTCTGTAACAAGTTTCAGCTAGTAATAGCGAATACCCTGTTCAAGAATCACAAGAGGAGGAGGTATACTTGGAAAAGGCCGGGAGATACGGGGAGATTTCAATTAGATTACATCATAGTCAGACAGAGATTCCGAAATCAGATACTGGATTGTAAGGCGTACCCTGGAGCAGATATAGACTCAGATCACAATATAGTAGTGATGAAGAGTAGGCTGAAGTTCAAGACATTAGTCAGGAAGAATCAATACGCAAAGAAGTTGGATACGGAAGTACTAAGGAATGACGAGATACGTTTGAAGTTCTCTAACGCTATAGACACAGCAATAAGGAATAGCGCAGTAGGCAGTACAGTTGCAGAGGAATGGACATCTCTAAAAAGGGCCATCACAGAAGTTGGGAAGGAAAACATAGGTACAAAGAAGGTAGCTGCGAAGAAACCATGGGTAACAGAAGAAATACTTCAGTTGATCGATGAAAGGAGGAGGTACAAACACGTTCCGGGAAAATCAGGAATACAGAAATACAAGTCGCTGAGGAATGAAATAAATAGGAAGTGCAGGGAAGCTAAGACGAAATGGCTGCAGGAAAAATGTGAAGTCATCGAAAAAGATATGATTGTCGGAAGGACAGACTCAGCATACAGGAAAGTCAAAGCAACCTTTGGTGACATTAAAAGCAACGGTGGTAACATTATGAGTGCAACGGGAATTCCACTGCTATATGCAGAGGAGAGAGCAGATAGGTTGAAAGAATACATTGAAAGCCTCTATGAGGGTGAAGATTTGTCTGATGTGATAGAAGAAGAAACAGGAGTCGATTTAGAATAGATAGGGGATTCAGTATTTGAATCGGAATTTAAAAGAGCTTTGGAGGACTTACGGTCAAATAAGGCAGAAGGGATAGATAACATTCCATCAGAATTTCTAAAATCATTGGGGGAAGTGGCAACAAAACGACTATTCACGTTGGTGTGTAGAATATATGAGTCTGGCGATATACCATCTGACTTTCGGAAAAGCATCATCCACACAATTCCGAAGACGGCAAGAGCTGACAAGTGCGAGAATTATCGCACAATCAGCTTAACAGCTCATGCATCGAAGCTGCTTACAAGAATAATATACAGAAGAATGGAAAAGAAAATTGAAAATGCGCTGGATGACGATCAGTTTGGCTTTAGGAAAAGTAAAGGGACGAGAGAGGCAATTCTGACGTTACGGCTAATAATGGAAGCAAGGCTAAAGAAAAATCAAGACACTTTCATAGGATTTGTCGACCTGGAAAAAGCGTTCGACAATATAAAATGGTGCAAGCTGTTCGAGATTCTGAAAAAGGTAGGGGTAAGCTATAGGGAGAGACGGGTCATATACAATATGGACAACAACCAAGAGGGAATAATAAGAGTGGACGATCAAGAACGAAGTGCTCGTATTAAGAAGGGTGTAAGACAAGGCTGTAGCCTTTCGCCCCTACTCTTCAATCTGCACATCGAGGAAGCAATGATGGAAATAAAAGAAAGTTTCAGGAGTGGAATTAAAATACAAGGTGAAAGGATATCAATGATACGATTCGCTGATGACATTGCTATCCTGAGTGAAAGTGAAGAAGAATTAAATGATCTGCTGAACGGAAAGAACAGTCTAATGAGTACACAGTATGGTTTGAGAGTAAATCGGAGAAAGACGAAGGTAATGAGAAGTAGTAGAAATGAGAACAGCGGGAAACTTAACATCAGGATTGATGGTCATTAAGTCAATGAAGTTAAGGAATTCTGCTACCTAGGCAGTAAAATAACCAATGACGGACGGAGCAAGGAGGACATCAAAAGCAGACTCACTATGGCAAAAAAGGCATTTCTGGCCAAGAGAAGTCTACTAATATCAAATACCGGCCTTAATTTGAGGAAGAAATTTCTGACGATGTACGTCTGGAGTACGGCATTGTATGGTAGTGAAACATGGACTGTGGGAAAACCGGAACAGAAGAGAATCGAAGCATTCGAGACGAGTGTTGAAAATTAGGTGGACTGATAAGGTAAGGAATGAGGAGGTTCTACGCAGAATCGGAGAGGAAAGGAATATGTGGAAAACACTGATAAGGAGAAGGGACAGGATGATAGGACATCTGCTAAGACATCAGGGAATGACTTCCATGGTACTAGAGGGAGCTGTAGAGGCCAAAAACTGTAGAGGAAGACAGAGATTGGAATACGTCAAGCAAATAATCGAGGACGTAGGTTGCAAGTGCTACTCTGAGATGAAGAGGTTAGCACAGGAAAGGAATTCGTGGCGGGCCGCATCAAACCAGTCAGTAGACTGATGACAAAAAAAAAGACTGTTGATGATTTTACGAATAACGAAAGGATTGAGTAATTGCCTAATGTACACATCTTCTTTCTGTTTCAGTGCTACAAGTTTATAAACACGAAAAACTTTTGGTGACTGAATAGACAATACGAGCCCCTGGTCATCTTTACAACGCCCTGTTCTTCACAAGCGAAATCCACAAACACGGGAAGGAAGTTTCGATTCACTGAGAGTGCAGCACTGTTCTTTCGCTCCTACTTGCCTTTAACCAGTGTCCCAATGGGCGCCGAAATTGGAATTTTTAATCCAGGCGCTATAAACGGGGAGGCATTTGCATTTTTTAATCCAGTGGAATGAATTTGCTGCGGACACGTACTGCATGCATAATTTATTCCGTAAGATGAGGTACATGTACGAAAGTTTTTGATACCAGCTCCGCGCTAACAACAAGTAGTTGAGAAATAAATCATTCGAGGTATATTTTGGAAAGTTGCCGGCCGAAGTGGCCGTGCGGTTAAAGGCGCTGCAGTCTGGAACCGCAAGACCGCTACGGTCGCAGGTTCGAATCCTGCCTCGGGCATGGATGTTTGTGATGTCCTTAGGTTAGTTAGGTTTAACTAGTTCTAAGTTCTAGGGGACTAATGACCTCAGCAGTTTAGTCCCATAGTGCTCAGAGCCATTTTCTTTTGGACAGTTATTATTTCTGTAATTATAAGTCATTTTAACCATATCAAGTGTACAGATATTGTTCTTAAGGTAATACTTCTTCGTTCTTGAGATTAGGTATTTCATAAATTTGTTTTTGTTCTGAATAATTGCAATTCACCCTTTTGTGTAGCGAAATCTTGTAAACATTCTTTATAAATATTAACATACTTGTAAGTTCATTTCTGTTCGAGTTTTGTGCGGAGCGGTTTTAACCGGCACATTGACAGCACGCTGATGTTTACAATTTGTTTTCGTATAAATAAGTGACCCATACTACTGAAAAGAATATCCCCGAACAGGCTGATTTCTTTGTGCACTCAGGGAAAATGGGACACATTTCTGAAATGCGGCAGGGAGCTGGTGCTGAGTATTAGGATACGGGGCCATACTTTTATTAACAAATTTAGTGAAAAATAAACCACTTTATTGCCACATCAAAAAGATGTAAACAATCTTAGCAACTACCACCATAATTTAATTCACTAATAACTTTTACTTCTGGAAGCAAAGCAACTGATGGTAGAATTTACAAACGTTCTATAACAACATCCAAGAATTTTTTTTAAAGAAAAGTATCTTAAGAAAATTTATTCCACATCATCATTAGTTATCTGCTATATTAGCAGGTCCTTTGCCTCTCCATTTTCTGCGATCCATTGCTTCCTTCTTAAGGCTGCTATATGTTTTACCGTCCATCATGTCATCCAGTATCTTGACTCTCTTCCTTACTCGCTTCCTTTTCCCTTCTACATAACCTTCTATATCAGTTTTTATCAGTCCGTCATTCTTTCTTAATATATGCCCATTCCAATTTCTTTTTCTTTTTATTACATCTAATAACTGTCTTTTCTCTCCCACTCTTCTCAGTACCTCTTCATTTTTTGCTCTGTCCATCCAACTTATTTTTTCCATCCTCCACCATGTCCAGATCTCAAAAGCCTCCAGCCTTTCTATGTCTTTTTTCCTCATAGTCCATGTTTCAGCGCCATATAGAAGAACATTCCATACAATACATTTTATGAGTCTCTTTCTGAGTTTTCTGTCCAGACCGCTGCAGAAAATTCTCCTTTTCTTATAAAACGCCTCTTTTGCCATTGCTATTCTTGTTTTAATTGGTGTGGTGCACTTCCAGTCGGTTTCTATCCTGCTTCCAAGATACTTAAAATTTTGCACCCGTTCTAGTGTTTCTCCATTCAGCATAATTTTTATTTCCTTGTTTCCTCCTAGTGCCAATACTTTTGTTTTAATTGTGTTAATTTTCATTCCATATTTTTTTCCTTTAGTTGCAATGGTGTCCACCAAATCCTGTAATTCTTTTTCCCCTGTGGCTAAAAGGACCATGTCATCAGCAAACCTAAAACACCCTACTCTTCTTCCTCCAATTTCTACTCCTTTGTCATCTAATGAGCATTGGTCAATGATATTTTCCAAGTAGAGGTTGAAAAGAGTAGGTGATAGACAGCATCCTTGTCTTACTCCTTTTCCTAGTCTGATCCAGTTTGTACTTTCTCCTCTCAGTTTAACTGAAACTTTTTGATTCAGATATAATGAGTTTATAAGTCTTCTGGTTTTCCAGTCCACTCTCTTTTCCCTCATTATAGTCGCCAGCTTGTCCCAAACCACATTTTTCCACAATATTGGCATTAAATCCACACAGATGTTACCAACATCGTAACATGGTGGTTAACCATACATTTCAAATTTAAGCGTTAGAAACCTACCGAAATAATTAACAGGCAATTAAAATAGATCGCATTTGATTAGGAAAACACAAGCAATAGGAGTAAATACACTTATGACAATTTTACAGAAAATGCAACCAGTTGATCGTGCAGACCAAGTGTCCGCGCAAGACTAAAACGACACTCAACCTGGTTAGCCGTCTGAGTTTTCAGGCACTCCCTTTAGTAAGGTTAACAAGGAGCAACCACTTTAGAATCAACCATTTCTTTTACTCAAGACTCTTTTAGCGGAACTCACAAAATAAAGCACATGTGTACTCGATCTATCCTGTAACCTGTAAATTAGCAGTTAACAAGCTTGAAAAGAAATTACAACCAATAGACAATGGAGAAAATGTGAAAAACCCGAGTCGTGCGCTGAAATCGCTTTACGTACTGCCTCATTTAAATAACGCCAGTTAGCGTGACCAAACCCAGGCAAGAGACTTCCACACAGGAAGTTTAACAGCCAAAAGTACACAGTGAAATAACTTTAACTAGATCACTTCTAAGGCTTACAAAAACTGATTCACAAACGACGATGGATAACCATGATGGAAAGTAAGAGAATAGCCTTTTCACACAACTATAACGCGAGGGGCTAAAATAAAAGGCTCACCATAGCTTTCAGGGACAAGAAACAAGCCCCGGCAATGGGCGCAGTCGGTTGAGCATACCCACCAGCCTGCCTCGTGTTCAGTCGTTCGGAAAGGGCTGAAGGGAAACCAGCCTGGGACCACAGTGGGCACATACTTCTTTGGGATAACCCAAATCCAAATATCCGTAGGCGGCCGAGAAACACACCTAAGTAACTTCTGTAGCGGCCAATGTCCACTGATCCTGCCGATGTAGGACCTCACGTAGCCCGCTCTGACTAACATTACAAATGCAACAGCGAGCAAAGGGCCGTGTCGGCCACGATGTCAAGGCGCTAACTACCAGCTGTCGAGCCAAGGGCCGTGTCGGCCACGATGTCAAGGCGCTAACTACCAGCTGTCGAGCCAAGGGCCGTGTCGGCCACGATGTCAAGGCGCTAACTACCAGCTGTCGAGCCAAGGGCTGTGTCGGCCACGATGTCAAGGCGCTAACTACCAGCTGTCGAGCCAAGGGCCGTGTCGGCCACGATGTCAAGGCGCTAACTACCAGCTGTCGAGCCAAGGGCCGTGTCGGCCACGATGTCAAGGCGCTAACTACCAGCTGTCGAGCCAAGGGCCGTGTCGGCCACGATGTCAAGGCGCTAACTACCAGCTGTCGAGCCAAAGGCCATGTCGGCCACGATGTCAAGGCGCTAACTACCAGCTGTCGAGCCAAGGGCCATGTCGGCCACGATGTCAAGGCGCTAACTACCAGCTGTCGATCCAAGGGCCGTGTCGGCCACGATGTCAAGGCGCTAACTACCAGCTGTCGAGCCAAGGGCCATGTCGGCCACGATGTCAAGGCGCTAACTACCAGCTGTCGATCCAAGGGCCGTGTCGGCCACGATGTCAAGGCGCTAACTACCAGCTGTCGCCCACAAATCTGATCCGTCAGAGACGCCAGCCGTCTTCGCGGTCGCGCATAAATCGACCACAACGTCATTGTGCTAACCTCTGGTGGCGGAAAATCGGTCTAACTCTACCACTGTCAGTGATGCTACCAAATAGCGGGATCTGTCGATATTGAATCGCTTGACGATGTACCGGACAATTCTCGTTTCACCACAGTCACCACAGACGTGACGACATTTTGACGTCACGCGCAATATCGACGACCGCATAATTGGCTATTGACTTTTTGACAAGAAAGAATATGAATATTATAGTTTCTCGATTCAGTCGCGGCAACTTAAGCTGTCCTCTTACGCTCCTGCCTAACCACACCCTCCGGAGACGCCACACATTCGTAAATAAACAGCTAAATATTTGTGACAAGGAAGAACATGAGTGTTACTGCTCCTCGTTTCACTCGCAGCCATTTAAACTGACCTCTTAGGTTTCCTCCTAAGCACACACTCCAATGGAGGCAGATATTCGGAAACAAAGAGCCAATTATTTGTGTGAAGGAAGAAAATGAATTTTATTGTTGCTCTTTTCAGTCGCAGCAACTAAAGCTGTCCTATTACGTTCCTGCCTAACACCTACTCGGAAATCGCTAAATATTTATTTCATCCTTCGGAAGAAAATGAATTTTATTGTTGCTCTTTTCAGTCGCAGCAACTAAAGCTGTCCTATTACGTTCCTGCCTAACACCTACTCGGAAATCGCTAAATATTTATTTCATCCTACGTTTTCAGACAAGACTGAACGTAAATAACATCCAATATTGCAGAACATACTAGAATTAAATTCATAAGAAGCTAACAGTACGTGTTAACAACGCTAACATGGAAAAATAATTGCTTGTAACGGGATGCGAAGCAGCAACTTTCGACTCCAGAAACCGCGACGTTATTCATTACACCAGCACTTAAACACGTGATGTTTAACTCTGGTCTCGGTTATTAAACACTATTTTGATGGCTTGTATCGTTGATGGGTTATTAAACGACAGTTAATTATAATAAAGGTGTTTTTGTGACAAATCTTCAGTGCTCCGGGAAATTGAAACGGCAAACGTGTGTTTAATTCGTAATTTGTAAATTATTAACGTTAATAGCTCACTCCTAAGAGAGAACAGCATTAACCGTCGACAATCATAAGTGGCGTTTTATTATAGCAATAATTATAACTAATCATTCCAATAATGGGGTGTTTTTGAAAATCTCCGGTACGCGTGCGTGAAATCTTGTGAGAGGTCCGTATCGAACGCTACTGAAAGTCGATAGCCCATAAAGCGGATGTGGGACGTCGAGGGGACGTCACGTATGCGGGAATTCTGAAACGAGCCTTACTGCGATGTATCAGCAGGGCACAACTTCCATTGCATCATGTTTATAATTACTGCAGAGTTAAATATGTTGGGCGTGATATATATTAGGGCGCAGCCCCGAAACCTCCCGTGGTCAGAAATATGGTACCGAAACCTCCCAAGCCCGCAAGGGTCTGAAAAACAATGGGACCGAATCCTCCAAATTTGAAGCAGGTAGCAGATCTAAACGCTATGAATACTCCAGACAGGCAAAGTAAATCATCTAAAGTTACAGTAGAAGATGTAAAAAATTTTCGCGTGTATTGTATGTTTGAAAGTTTTATCTTTTATCTCACTGAGATAAAGTCCAGTCCGCACAGCGCCAGCGACTAAGTCCCGCTCAAGGTCATGCGAAAATCGTGCATAAGTGAATCAATATTTTTTGTTTAAAACATGAGAGGGATAGGGGAAGGAGATAAGGAAAGTGGCAGAGATAATTATAATACTGTCTATAATACAACATACAATGTGTCAGTTTGGGAGGATTCGATCCTGTTACCTGCTTACCTATCTGGTTTCGGGAGGATTCGCGGCTGCGTGCATATTTTACGGTATTTTGCTTGCAGGGAAGAATATTCTCAGCAACAGAGTAAATGTGATATTCATGTCGCAAAAAAGGAGTAGAAAAATCCTAGAACTGTAAAAGAACAACTCAAAAACAATTCAATAGTTCAAAATTTTCCAGTATTAGTGACTGATACGAGAACCGGAAACCAAGGAATAATAACGGGAAGAAATGTAAGAAGTACAATAACTACACTACTGGCCATAAAAATTGCCACACCACGAAGATGACGTGCTGCAGACGCGAAACTTAACCGACAGGAAGAAGATGCTGCGATATGCAAATGATTAGCTTTTCAGAGCATTCACACAAGGTTGGCGCCGGTGGCGACACCTACAACGTGCTGACATGAGGAACGTTTCCATCCGATTTCTCATACACAAACAGCAGTTCACCGGCGTTTCCTGGTGAAACGTTGTTGTGATGCCTCGTGTAAGGAGGAGAAATGCGTACCATCACGTTTACAACATTGATAGAGGTCGGATTGGAGCCTATCGCGTTTGCGGTTTATCGTATGGCGACATTGCTGCTCGCGTTGGTCGAGATCCAATGACTGTTAGCAGAATATGGAATCGGTGGGTTCAGGAGGGTAATACGGAACTCCGTGCAGGATCCCAACGGCCTCGTATCACTAGCAGTCGAGATGACAGGCATCTTATCCGCATGGATGTAATGAATCGTGCAGCCACGCCTCGATCCCCGAGTCAACAGATGGTGACGTTTGCAAGACAACAACCATCTGCACGAACAGTTCGACAACGTTTGAAGCAGCATGGACTATCAGCTCGGAGACCATGGCTGCGGTTACCCTTGACGCTGCATCACAGACAGGAGCGCCTGCGATGGTATACTCAACGACGAACCTGGGTGCACGAATGGTAAAACGTAATTTTTTCGGATGAATCCAGATACTGTTTACAGCATCGTGATGGTCGCATCCGTGTTTGGCGACATCGCGGCGAACGCACATTGGAAGCGAGTATTCGTCATCCCCATACTGGCGTATCTCCCGGCGTGATGGTATGGGGTGCCATTGGCTACACGTCTCGGTCACCTCTTGTTCGCAGTGACAGCACTTTGAACAGTGGACGTTACATTTCAGATGTGTTACGACCCGTGGCTCTACCCTTCATTCGATCCTTGCGAAACCCTACATTTCAGCAGGATAATGCACGTCCGCATGTTGCAGGCCCTGTACGGGCCGTTCTGGATACAGAAAAATGTTTGACTGCTGCCCTGACCAGCACATTCTTCAGATCTCTCGCCAATTGAAATCGTCTGGTCAATGGTGGCCGAGCAACTGGCGCGTCACAACACGCCAGCCACTACTCTTAATGAACTGTGGTACCGTGTTGAAGCTGTATGGGAAGCTGTACCTGTACACCCCTTCCAAGCTCTGTTTGACTCAATGCCCTGGCGTATCAAGGCCGTTATAATGGCCAGAGGTGGTTGTTCTGGGTACTGATTTGTCAGGATCTATGCAACCAAATTGCGTGAAAATGTTATCATATGTCAGTTCTAGTATAATATATTTGTCCAATGAATACCCGTTTATCATCTGCATTTCTTCATGGCGTAGCAATTTTAATGGCCAGTAGTGTATACAGAAGAAATCCATAAATTAGAGAAAATTGTGTTGGTAACTTTTTGAATTGACCTTTCGAAATCGTATCGTCTCGTTTTGCAGTACTGATCCTGAGCATACAGAAGATGCCCCTAACATGAAATATGATTTTTTTTTAAATTTGTCTCCCACATTACCTAATAGGAACATGAGATGCTACGGCTTTTCCTGTACCTGATGTTGTTGTTGTTGTTGTGGTCTTCAGTCCTAAGACTGGTTTGATGCAACTCTCCATGATACTCTATCCTGTGCAAGCTTCTTCATCTCCCTGTACCTACTGCAGCCTACATCCTTCTGGATCTGTTTAGTGTATTCATATCTTGGTCTCCCTCTACGATTTTTACCCTTCACGCTGCCCTCCAATACTACACTCCTGGAAATTGAAATAAGAACACCGTGAATTCATTGTCCCAGGAAGGGGAAACTTTATTGACACATTCCTGGGGTCAGATACATCACATCATCACACTGACAGAACCACAGGCACATAGACACAGGCAACAGAGCATGCACAATGTCGGCACTAGTACAGTGTATATCCACCTTTCGCAGCAATGCAGGCTGCTATTCTCCCATGGAGACGATCGTAGAGATGCTGGATGTAGTCCTGTGGAACTGCTTGCCATGCCATTTCCACCTGGCGCCTCAGTTGGACCAGCGTTCGTGCTGGACGTGCAGACCGCGTGAGACGACGCTTCATCCAGTCCCAAACATGCTCAATGGGGGACAGATCCGGAGATCTTGCTGGCCAGGGTAGTTGACTTACACCTTCTAGAGCACGTTGGGTGGCACGGGATACATGCGGACGTGCATTGTCCTGTTGGAACAGCAAGTTCCCTTGCCGGTCTAGGAATGGTAGAACGATGGGTTCGATGACGGTTTGGATGTACCGTGCACTATTCAGTGTCCCCTCGACGATCACCAGTGGTGTACGGCCAGTGTAGGAGATCGCTCCCCACACCATGATGCCGGGTGTTGGCCCTGTGTGCCTCGGTCGTATGCAGTCCTGATTGTGGCGCTCACCTGCACGGCGCCAAACACCCGTACGACCATCATTGGCACCAAGGCAGAAGCGACTCTCATCGCTGAAGACGACACGTCTCCATTCGTCCCTCCATTCACGCCTGTCGCGACACCACTGGAGGCGGGCTGCACGATGTTGGGGCGTGAGCGGAAGACGGCCTAACGGTGTGCGGGACCGTAGCCCAGCTTCATGGAGACGGTTGCGAATGGTCCTCGCCGATACCCCAGGAGCAACAGTGTCCCTAATTTGCTGGGAAGTGGCGGTGCGGTCCCCTACGGCACTGCGTAGAATCCTACGGTCTTGGCGTGCATCCGTGCGTCGCTGCGGTCCGGTCCCAGGTCGACGGGCACGTGCACCTTCCGCCGGTCACTGGCGACAACATCGATGTACTGTGGAGACCTCACGCCCCACGTGTTGAGCAATTCGGCGGTACGTCCTCCCGACCTCCCGCATGCCCACCATACGCCCTCGCTCAAAGTCCGTCAACTGCACATACGGTTCACGTCCACGCTGTCGCGGCATGCTACCAGTATTAAAGACTGCGATGGAGCTCCGTATGCCACGGCAAACTGGCTGACACTGACGGTGGCGGTGCACAAATGCTGCGCAGGTAGCGCCATTCGACGGCCAACACCGCGGTTCCTGGTATGTCCGCTGTGCCGTGCGTGTGATCATTGCTTGTACAGCTCTCTCGCAGTGTCCGGAGCAAGTATGGTGGGTCTGACACACCGGTGTCAATGTGTTCTTTTTTCCATTTCCAGGAGTGTAAATTGGTGATCCCTCGATGTCTCAGAACATGTCCTACCAACCGATCCCTTCTTCTAGTCTAATTGTGCCACAAGCTCCTCTTCTCCCTAATCCTATTCAATATCTACTCATTAGTTATGTGATCTACCGAGCTAATCTTCAGCATTCTTCTGTAGCACCACTTTTCGAAAGCTTCTATTCTCTTCTTGTCTAAACTATTTATCGTCCACGTTTCACTTCCATACGTGGCTACACTCCACACAAATACTTTAAGAAACGACTTCCTGACATTTAAATCTATACTCGATATTAATATATTTCTCTTCTTCAGAAACGCTTTCCTTCCCATTGCCCGTCTACATTTTATATCCTCTTTACTTCGACCATCATCAGTTATTTTGCTTCCCAAATAGCAAATCTCCTTTACTACTTTAAGTGTCTCATTTCGTAATCTAATTCCCTGAGCATCACCCGACTTAATTCGACTACATTCCATTATCCTCGTTTTGCTTTTGTTGATGTTCATCTTATACCCTCCTTTCAAGACACTGTTCATTCCGTTCAATTGCTGTTCCAAGTCCTTTGCTGTCTCTGACAAAATTACAATGTCATCGGCGAACCTAAAAGTTTTTATTTCTTCTCCATGTATTTTAATACCTACTCCGAGCTTTTCTTTTGTTTCCTTTACTGCTTGCTCAATATACAGATTGAATAACCTCGGGGAGAGGCTACAACCCTGTCTCGCTCCCTTCCCGACCACTGCTTCCCTTTCATACCCTTCGACTCTTAGAACTGCCATCTGGTTTCTGTACAAATTGTAAATAGCCTTTCGCTCCCTGTATTTTACCACTGCCACCTTCAGAATTTGAGAGTATTCCAGTCAACATTGTCAAAAGTTTTCTCTAAGTCTACAAATGCTAGAAACGTAGGTTTGCCTTTGCTTAATCTTTCTTCTAAGATAAGTCGTAGGGTCAGTATTGCCTCACGTGTTCCAATATTTCTACGGTATCCAAACTGATCTTCCCCGAGGTCGGCTTCTATCAGTTTTTCCATTCGTCTGTAAAGAATTCGCGTTACTATTTTGCAGCTGTGACTTATTGAACTGATAGTTCGGTAATTTTCACATGTGTCAACACCTGCTGCCTTCTTTGGGATTGGAATTATTACATTCTTCTTGAAGTCTGAGGGTATTTCGCCTGTCACATACATCTTGCTCACCAGATGGTAGAGTTTTGTCAGGACTGGCTCTCCCAAGGCTGTCAGTAGTTCTAATGGAATGTTGTCTACTCCAGGGGCCTTGTTTCGACTCAGGTCTTAAATAAACAAAAACTCTGCGACTAGCGCCATAGGACGGTGCGTCACAGAGCGGCCGTCGTGTCACCACCTGCCGTGCAGCGCCAGCGGGCTCGGCATGAAGGAGCGCGGTGTCAGCACGGCGATCTCCCGGTCGTTGTCTGCTTCCCTGGCGGATCCGCTACTTCTCACTCAGGTGGCCCTTCAGTTGGCGCCACGAGGCCGAGGGTATCGAGTTCCAGCCTTACCGCCAAGGGAAAGTCCCTGGCAGTACCGGGAATTGAACCCGGATCGTCGGCATGGCGTTCCGACCCAGTGGCCTCTCTGCTACCGAAGCGACCAGCTGGTAAATAGCTCACTAAGAAAGAGAAACAAAAACCACGCAAAATTCCTTACCGTCTGAATAATGTACAATAAAACCAAGGCAAACGTGGACAGGCCGGCCGCGGTGGCCGAACGGTTCTAGGCACTTCAGTCCGGAACCGCGCGACTGCTACGGTCGCAGGTTCGAATCCTGCCTTGTCCTTAGGTTAGTTAGGTTTAAGTAGTTCTAAGTTCTAGGGGCTGATGACCTCAGATGTTAATTCCCATAGTGCTCAGAGCCATTTGATTTGAAACATGGACAGAGCATGGAATTTCTTGATAACGCTCGCTTTATCGACACTTTTCTACAATTTACTGCGTAACGTCTTCTTTTGTCTCGGCTCGGTAGTGATGGTTGTCCCAGTCGAGATGACGTGAAACGGCATCCGTCGATCACGACAACGCCAATCTGTAACTATTATAAAAACAAACTCCTCGAGTGTTTTTGGTTATTTTTCAGATACTATCTCTGAAAACTGATATCAACGTCTCGATGGAGTAGCACTCCGGAGGAATTAAAGCAATGGTGTTCGATGTCTATCGATCTTGTCCACTTATAATTTAGCGACTGTACCACTCGATAACGCGATGACTACCTTGTTCTGGAATGATAATCAAAAGTTATTTGTATGTTCGCTAGAGACTTTTCAGTTTACGCGAACTTGCTGATTATAGTTCTTATGCCCGGTTCGAGAATGGGTATTCAAACGTTGGAGACATAGTCTTGAATCATCAATCCATCACCCAAGGCTATGTCACATCAGGATTTTTGCGAGGATATCGAGTTGTTAGTTATTATTCCGTCGTCAAGGCGTCGCTACGTCGCGTATTCAGCAACTACACGACGTAATTTCAGAGCTAATAGACCCTTGAGCAATGTTCACAATGCGTCGTATTTCAGTGTTTACAGTTAAATTGTCACTAAATCACTCTTATGTTATCGGAAGAATCAATTAATTCCACAAATTCGCTTTGAATGTCCATTAAATGATGTATGCGACACGAAGAATTAAAGCTGAATTAAAGTTTATTGATCTTGGTAATTATTTGTCCCTACACTGAGCACACAAACCGATTTTTCGTTCGTGGAATTGCGTCTGTTAGCATCACCAATTCTCATTTTGACGATAGCTTCTGACAACACGAAGCAATTGTAAGTTCTTCGTGATTGCGAGTATCTGTTGCCTACTCAAGTCCAATAATTCAGTTTATGTCGTCGATCAGTCTCTTTCTGTGTCCTTTGATGTTCGTGACTATTAAGTATCACGAAGGGTAAGTCTCATCACAAATCAGCAATCACACGAGTTATTTTTCTGCCACCTGTATCAACTATCCCGTTATCTGTCTAAACGTTAAAGATGATTTTACTTCAGTCCATCTTCTGACTAATACTTCCAACCGTAAAACTTTTAAACTTCAGATCGGTTTAAAAACAATATAGTAACGCTTAACGTGCGTACTACTATTGCAAGAGCACAAGAGAGAAGTGAAGTTAACATCTCCATTGCCGAGTTACATTGCAGTCACAGTGAACTTACAGCTCGATGCAGCTACAACTCTCTTCTACGATAAATGTTATCTTTGGTCAGTTTATGGTCTGGGCTTTAACCTTCGTAAATAATAATTTTTGAATACTTTCTTTAAAGTTTCTGTTTTGTATCTTATGGTATCCCTTCATTCAGTCCTTTCTTTATGATAAGCATTAGTATTTACATAACATTCCTGTTTATCAAACTGTCAGGAGTGTATATTTTGTTGTCACCAGCTGTAAACACTGTCAGGACGACAGATTTTTCTGTTTCTTTTTGCAACAAAAGGGTGTTCATTATGGGTTCTATAATTGGGGTGTTACAATTGTCACTAAGTAATTTAAGTACTCCTAGTTTCGTTCTGTTGCCTGTCATCATCTTCCAACGTTCCTTTCTATTTCCTTGATGCTTTTCAGTTCCATTTTCAGATTGTAAAACTAGCGTTTCTAGTGCATGTCTGCGTTGTAACCGATTAATAGTCTCCTAATTTTGTCCTACATTTCTTAAGTGATATTTTTGCTGTTATATTGCTTATCAGGATGTATCTATTTTTCAGAATTTAGAGATGGCACCTTATTTTTTCCATTCTTGAGGCTGAATGATTTCTTATCACTCGTTTTACGGGTTGTTAGTCACTACTTCACACACATTTCTCCTCGTAGTGAAACTGCTAGATTACAGCTAACATATTTTTCTTTGGTCGCGGGATGAGAGAAAGCTAATTATGAAGAGGAATACGGGATGAGGACAACAGCATGATTGTCTAATAAAGGAATAAACTGAAGCCAGTGCAGAAGCGGGCGTTCGCATGTATATCACCAAAGTGGAAACTTCATTTAAGCCAACTTTGTCAACTTTCCAGAGTCTTCTTTTTTCAACCACTCACCTTAAATGAGTCATTCAGTATAATGGCGTATTCTAAAGGCTCTCGTTGGAAGACGAGCTGAAGAGAGAGAGAGAGAGAGAGAGAGAGAGAGAGAGAGAGAGAACAGACCATTATCCACGTAAATGAATCCCGTGAAATTACATGACCGTGCAGTCTCTTAATCGGGAATGCGGAACGTCGATTAGCGTACCCAGTCCAGATCACGCAGCGACTCTTAAAGCGGAAGCCAAATGAAAGCTAAGAGCATGTCATTTTTGAACAGCTGAAATTAAGCATCGAATACAGAAAAGCAGGATTAAATGCGCAAAGGCAACTGAGATATTTTTCTCACATTTGACCGTGGTCCTGTCCTCTTTAAGGGTACTTCATACTTAGAAATTCGTCTGCGACTGATGGAGGTACTCACAAGCAGGAATCACTGTTTCTTGTTAGCTGTGTGAACATTGCCACTGACGCAGTACTTAGCAGATTCTTTTCGTTCACAAATAACTTTACACTTAGCTCACAAGTCAGTGGAAATACGGTGCTAGACTATGGAAAATGTACACGCTGAAGAAATCGTCATGTAGCTGTTGTACAATGTGTTTGATTGTGTTCACACGACCGTCCATCTCTCATCGTCCACCAAAATTTCCAGTATGTGTAGTAGAGATACCTTGCCAAATCGAAGTCTTGCACTCACAGGTGTGTCATTTTGGGAGTTAGAGTTCCGCACTGTGTTGCTACAGTTGGCTAAGTTGGTGAAATGAAGCTGCCAGTGCAGCTGAATGAAACAGACGCTGTCTCCTGACCTATCGCAATGAACAAGACTGTTGATCATCACCAGAGCAATTGTCGAACTTCTCGGAGCGGGCGAGAAGTGTCGGCAGCTGGGAGCAAATCGGATGTAGGAACTGCCACAGAGTGGGCTGAGCGTAGTTTTGTTTACCTGCCACACATTTCAGTCTCCTCAGCCATCCCAAAATCAAGGGCCAGTGTGGCTCATGGCTTCTCTGACCGTAATACATCGTGTACCTCCTCACACGCAATGACAGGGGCCACTACCGTAGAGGATGCAGAATTCGCTAATGAACACTAATGACGTCAAGGTAGACTCTGCTCTAGTCACATTTTTTCGCCATCCCTTCCTCCAGTTGCGTTCTAAGCTGCACTACATAACACTGGCTGTATGGCGGTGGTGTGCAGGAGGGGGCGTGGCGAGTAGCAGCCTTCCACCTGCAGTACACTCAACTAAAGAAGATCTCTGGTAGTTGCTGTGGTCTTGGCGTGGCTGCTTCACGGTGTTACGCCACTCTTCTTTTTTTCAAAGTGTCCGGTGTTCTCTTTTTCTTTTTCAAGTCATCAGTCTTCTGACTGGTATGATACGGCCCGCCACGAATTCCTCTCCTGTGCCAACTTTTTCATCTTAGAGCAGCGCTTGCAACCTACGCTCACAATTATTTTCCGGATGCATCCCTCTCCCTGTCCTCCTCTGCAGTTTTTACCTTCTACATCTCCCTCTAGTACCGTGTAAGTTATTCCCTGATGTCTTAACAGATGTGCTACCATCCTGTCCTTCTTCTTGTAAGTGTTTTCCATACATTCCTTCCTGGCTGTTTCTACGGAGAATCTCCTCATTTCTTACCATTTCAGTCAACGTAATTTTCGACACCTTTGTTGCACCACATCGCAAATGCTTCGATTTTCTTTTTCTCTGATTTTACCATAGTCCCTGTATCACTACCATGCAGTGCTATGCTCCAAATGTACATTCTCAGAAATTTCTTCCTCAAATTATGACCTGTGGTTGGCACTAGTAGACTTCTCTTGGCCAGAAATACGCTTCTTGGCAGTGCTAGTCTGCTTTTCATGACCTCCTTACTCCGTCTGTCATGGGTTACTTTGCTCTCCAGAAATCAGAATTCGTTAATTTCATCTGCTTCATGATCATCAATCCTGATACTAACAGAGGGAGGCCATGACGATGGGATCAAAGATTTACTGCAAACTTTGTACGTCTTCAGTAGGTCGTTAAAACATAATGTGCGTATAGTGACGTCCACTACTCTGGCAATTCCGCGAAAATCGCAAGAGAAGTTTTATGCGCCTATTATATGCCTTATGTATCTGTGCGTAGATTCTGGCTGTTAGAGGTCGTGGTGGTAAAGCGAGCAGCGTTCGAGCTTCGTAAGACAAACGTGTATGAGGTGACAGTTCGACGCCCACTCAGACTAAATTATTAGTTTATTTTTTCATCGCTGGTCACGTTATTTAATTTATACGACATTTGAGAGATGATATAATGAAAAAAGACCACGTGTATTTGCATGCAGTTTCAATTTATGTTTTCCATGTCTGTATGACAGATATCATCATGCGACGCATGATATCGAGGACACATCCGACGAGTAATTGTACATTACTCTTGTGGTCTGGCACATTGTGACCTTACTCTATTACGGATGTGAATAATGTCATCCGCATATTTATTTATCGAAGTCTGACTCGGGCTTTTCAAGCTGTCCCTCGTCCTTGAAAATTTTATTACTAGTAGTAAACAGTCAAATAACATAAGAAATTCACTACAACTTAATGAAAATGCCGGTGAGTGTTTTTTTTTTAAATTATATTACCTCACGAATGTCATGTAAATTAAATAATGTGAACCACGAAGAAAAAAATATAGATTAAATAGTAAGTGGTACAGGGATTCGAACAGCCCCCTCGTCCATGACGCTCCTGCAACTTGTGAACGCTAACTGCTTAAACACAATGACTCCTTCCGCCGTGTACCTTCGCATAGATACATCAGTTACATAAAACGTGAGTAAAACTTCTTTTGCGATTTCCTCGGAATGGCCAGAGTAGTGCACCTTCCTACTTACGTATTACGCTGTTTTAATGGTCCACTAATGGTATACAAAATTTGAAGTGAATCCGTGATCCGAACTCTTGGCCTCCCCTTGTGTTTCTCGCTATTCTCATTTTTGCTACTTTTCATTAATTTCGTCTTCCTTCGAGTTACTCTCATTCCATATTCTTTACTCATTAGCCTATTCATTCTGCTCGGAAAATCCTGTAATTATTCACTTTCACTTAGCATAGCAAGGTAGTCGGCAAATCTTAACATTGATATCCTTTCACCTTGCATTTTAATCCCACTCTTGAATCTTTCTTTCATTTTCGTCATTCAATGTACACTGAACAGCAGGGGCGAAGTGCTACATCCATGAATTACATAGTTTCCAATCCGTGCACTTGGTTCTTGGTCTACTAGTATTACTGTTGCCTCTTGATTCCCATACATGTTGTATATTACTCGTCTTTCCCTGCATATTAGCCATATTTTGTTAAGAATTTCGAACATCTTGCACAATTTGGCACTGTCGAACGCTTTTTCAAGGTTGATACATCCTATGAACGTGTCTTAATTTTTCTTCAGTCCTGCTTCCATTATCAACCGCAACGTCAGAACTGCCTTTCTCATGCCTTTACTTTTCCTAAAGCCAAACTGATCGTCGTCTAACATGTTGCGACGTGAAGTCAAGCGCCGAGACGCCAGTCGAGAACGACAAAGAAGAGAAGGCTACGAGAAGA
This sequence comes from Schistocerca americana, assembly GCF_021461395.2. Taxonomy (NCBI): domain Eukaryota; kingdom Metazoa; phylum Arthropoda; class Insecta; order Orthoptera; family Acrididae; genus Schistocerca; species Schistocerca americana. The sequence goes on along the minus strand of NC_060119.1, from coordinate 612,667,877 downwards.
AGTCAGCCAATCGCACACTGACCGGACCTCATTCCAGGACGACAATGCGACAGCAGCGGCCTCTATCTGAAGAGGACATAACCGCCGCGACCGACTGGTAACGGCCCACTCCGCTTCTCGACTAGCCGCGGCTCACTTCATTATCGGCGCTGTCGTTGGTGTACGTCGCAGACATGGCTGGGCGTGGCAGGGGAGGCGCAGCCAAGGGGATGTCAAGATCCCGCCTTCTAGCCGTCCTACTGGAGCACCTGGCCAACGAAGTGCGAAGCGGAAAGAAGAGCGAGAAGAAGAAGATGCAGCAGTGCAACTGCCAGCAGCTTGGCTATGTAGCGAAGTCCCATGGCGACATGGTCGCGTGCACGAAGTGTGGAAAGGCACACGGCACATACGACTCCAATTAGCCGCGGGAAGCTGCTCCTAAGTGCGTCAACTGTGGTGTTGCACATGCTGCAATCGCCGCTGCAGTTATTTCAAGAATTGAAGCAAGCAGAACAACGAAGACCGGGGCCGCTAAACCCGAAGAGGTGGCCGCCCCGTCCCCCTACCACCTATGCAAGAAGGGGAAACGGGCCGGGACGCGTCGAAGAAGGCTACGACAATGGTTTCCGTGAATCATTACGGAAATCCACTGACGATGCCGTCGCCGCGGTCAGATCCGCCATGGCGGAGGATAGGGCGGCCCTGAGGGCGGAACTGAAAGAGGCGCGCCTTCAGGTGTGGCTACTGAAGGAAGCCTTGACGCTCGTGTCTCGCAAGGAAGAGGCGCCGACCCCCACGAGGAAAGGGATAGATGCGGAGACCCGGACGACCGCCTTCCTGGCCGACACGGAAACGCAGGGTTCTGGGCAGATGGTCGAGGAGATGGAGGAGGCCGCACCACAGCAGCTTAACGAAAGGAGGAAGAAGCAGCAGAAGTCGCTGCTGAAGTTGCAGAAGAGGCTGCCGTCCACAACGACTACCTACCGCTGCCAGACAACCCGAAAGCCGTGAATATTTTATGCCCGAGTTGGCGGGAGCACTGCCAGATGGGTCGTACCCGCACCACTTTCACCTGTACCCCTTCACCCCCCTCCCCTCCGATACTCCTAAACCCTCCCTCCCCCACCAAACATATGATTTCGGTTGGGCAGCCGTAAACATGCATGAGCCGTGGAAAAAATTGCTGTTTTGAAGAGCGCGCCGCAGCGCGTAGTGTGAAGCAGTCGCCCTCCGTTTCTGGCGGTGGCGCCACTGAGGCAACCGCAGCTTTGGTGTCTCCCTCTGGTGGAAAAGGGGAAAGGTAGCGTGTTCACGTGCTTTTAAGGGGCGCGATAAGCTCGCCAGTTGGTCAGTCGGACTGAGTCTAGGTCAGTCACTCGTCACCAGTTGCTGGTCTGTCTCTCGGTCGCATTTGTGGCGCAGTGAGAGAACTCAGCGAGTGGTCGCCCGGTCCGGGCTTACTTTCGGCATCTGATTCTGTGAGTTAGGCCGCCAGTCTGCTCGAGTTTGCTCAGGCAGTGGTCATTGGCGGTTGGATCCATCGTTTGGTCGGTCGCATCGATCGTTTGGTCGGTCGCGCACTGAGGGACAAGATGACTTGTCCGTCTTGAGCGTCGGCGCGTGTGAGGTCGCCACGTGAGTCCAGTGGGCCGCGCCGTATAGCGAGGGGCAGTGGCTTCGCGGTCGACACGAGAGCAACAGTAGTCGACCCACATCATCGGTCTGGCCGGTGCGAGCTGCGACGCCGTGAGACGGGAGATCGGGGCGCCTTCCTGCGTCCGTTGAAGCGGCTGGCGGCGGACTGTTCGGGAGAGCGATTTGGGTATGCTGCGACAGGTCTTCTCGAGAAATCACAGTTTATTAGAACTTAAGTGATTGGTGATATGTTATTTTATTTACCCTTGTTAAATTCTATTTGTTTTATTGGTGAGGCCACCAGCCGTTTTGCTTTGGGGTCGTCCCACCATTCTTCTCTGTTTGCCCACCCGCGGGAAGGTGGTTGTTTATAAATTGGGTGGTCCGTTTTTCCCTTGTGGAGTAGGGGCGGGTTAGAGCAACCTGCGGTTCGGGTTGTTCGGTAATCTCTCTGTCAATCTGCCATATGTTAATAGCTGCCTCTGTAATGTTTGTCGGATTCGGTGTTAACGAATTTATTGCTTGAAGTGTAACGGGCGAATTCCGGAAATATGTTTTGATCTTGCCTATCATCTTGAGAGGCGGTATATGTGTAATGTAGAGCATGTTTGATCAACCTCGTATATTTTATGTAAGACTGCATTTCATTTCATGGGTTTTTATTTAAATGGCAATTTTAATGTATAAAGTTGCCACCCTTCCACCGTAAGAGTTTTTTTTTAAATCAAGTAGAACCTTCGATGGCAAGTTAATCTTTCAATGTTAGTGTTTTGTACCATTTCCATCCCTCCTACGGAGTGCGTAGTTTATGTGCTTGTGTGAGTTGTTAAAATTTTTATTTAAAGTAATCTGGTGTGTTGCAGATTTGCACCAGTGTAGTGTTTCAGAGGTTGTTGTGAGCGGTCGTGACTACGGCCATGTCAAAAGGGAGCGGCAAGGTTCTCAGCCCGAAAGCTGATACAGGCAAAAATTGTTCTTTCTGCCTCTGAATAAATTGTAACTTGATATTTAGAGGGTGCTTTCTAATTATATTTTAAATCTGTTGAAAAAAAAAAGCTTTTAGGAACAAATTTCCATTTGTTGAAAGAATTTTGATTTTTTTTCATCAGTTACCCACTGACAACTATTTCCACACTCACATAGTGTGATTAAATGTGTTAATGTTCTTGATGAATCGCTAGTAAATAAAGTAAATTCTTAAGAAAAAGTTTTGAAAGTAAATTCACGGTTCAATACACAACAGCGTTTCCAAGAAAGTCCTAGCTCTGATCAACTCTTATCCTAACTTCACGCCTCGAGTTTGCAACACGTCATAGATGTGTTGCCAAGAGCGAGGACTAAGAAGAAAAACCGCTAATCCAACTAGCACAACCAGTTATCTAATTCAGCCTCGCTCAGGCAAGTTCAGTCTTTTCCCTAGTCCCAGCAAATAATACTCACCCCGTCACTTTTGGAGTAAATGTCTAATGACAAAGACTCCACATTTAGGCAACCTCTGGGATGCCGTCAGTCATAGAGAGCAAGGAAAGGTGACGGCCCATTTCAGTAGCAGCTTCAAGATTAGCGACTTCGATATCAGCATCAACGATAGTCACTTCGCTTGTACTCTCTATGTGGCACTGACTTCGGACTATCTATACTGAAGAACATTGATTATTTTCTATGTCGCCCTTTGCTTGAGACACGTCTGTGTAATTTCCAAAGTTAAATACTGTAATTTTTTTGGTAACAAAACTCATTTATGTGGCTGGTTTGATTGTTTGTCTAGCGATCCGAGTATGCAGGTTTCCTAGACACTACACAACAGATTCTCAATTTTTTCCGTTCTTCTGGATATTATTCTTGTCAGCAACTTAGACGCATGGGCTGTTAAGGTGATGGTGTGATCTCGCACTTGTCGGTTTTTACAGTACTAGGAATTGACTGGATGATATTTTTCTGAAAGTCAGATAGTACATCGCCAGTCTCAGATATTCTCTACATCAACGCAAATAATCGTTTTGTTGCCACTGCCCCCAATGAGTTTAGAAATTACGATGGAATGTTATGAATCCCTTCTGTCTTATTTGATTTTAGGTATTCCAAAGCTCTTGTAAATTCTGATTCTAATACTGGATCGCCTGTCTCTTCCGTGTCGACTCCTGGTTCTTTTTCTGTCACATCATCATATAAGTTTTCCCGGTTACAAAGGTTCTCAATTTACCTTCCCACCTATCCGCTGTCCCAATGCATTTAACACAGGAATTCCCATTGCATCCTTAATATTAACTCATGTAAAACCCATGAGAAAGAGTCAAATTGGAATAAGTTAACCTCGACTAGATAATGCAGTGATTTTTAGTATCTAAATATGTATTTCCTATATTTAATTGCATGCACTGCTAAATGATAAGCCCTATGGAAGCAAGCTGTACAGCATGGAGAATGAGGAAAGTGCGATAGGGCCATTAACTGCCGAGAGTCAGTGCCTCACCCCCATTCCCAGTATAGCCACTCGCCCCATGCGAAGGAACCCACCAGACAGGTATAAGAGTCAGGCTGGGCTGTGTTTTGAAAAGAGGCTGCCCTGCTGCCGACCGACCGAAGTCGTACAATGTGTATTACATCTCCAGCGTATGCGGGGACAACAGAGAATGGTTTTAACGGGATGGGTGGTCACAGGATGAGTGCCGTTTAACGGCAGACTCCGTGAGGAACTACCATTGTGGAGAAAAACAATGGCAGTTAAAATTCGCCGAAAAACACACTGTTAAGATAACGTCTTAGAAGGCGAAATAGCAACATAACATTTAGTGAACCTTTGAAGCTCTTGGAATGCCGATGTTTCGCGTAGGTGCCACAAAACCAAATAGTTTCACAAATGTGTTAACCAAATGCATTGCTTCACATAAATAATTTAGGAGTGTGAGTAAGGAGTCTGACTGTGCTCACAGAGCACATGAAAGTAGGCAGCGAGGAAGTAATTTTGATACAAAAAAAAAAGGTTCAAATGGTTCTGAGCACTATCGGACTTAACATCTGAGGTCATCAGTCTCCTAGACTTAGAACTACTTAAACCTAACTAACCTAAGGGCATCACACACATCTATACCCGAGGCAGGATTCGAATCTGCGACCGTAGCAAGAGCGCCGTTCCGGGCTGAAGCACCTAAAACCGCTCGGCCACAGCGGCCGGCTGATACAATTCGTAGCACCAAGATCATCAGCTTCCGTAACTGGTTAACCACCTGAAAAGCGAATAAGATGGGGGGCAATCGTGATTTAGGTTTTCCGCGATTTCCCCAAATCGCTCTAGGCAAATGCAGGGATGGTTCCTTTGAAAGAGCACGGCCGATTTCCATCCCCATCCCCCCTAATTCGATGGGGTAGATGACTTCGCTGTTTGGTCCCCTCCTCCCAAGTCAACCAAATTTACTCACAAGAATTAGTATTCAAACAACCTCAAATTTCACAACACTGAAAAATGTAGAAGACGGAATTTTCCTAGTGGGAAGGGCCCTGCAGAGAATTACTCGACAGGCAGACTTCTTACTTGAGGTCAGACATTTTAGGCCGGAGACTTTGGGGGCAAATTTCTTCCGAGGCTGGTTTCTTGATGGGTAGCCTTCATTTCGAGACGTCTTCTCCAGGCTCGTCTGGGACAAGATGCTCTCATGTGGCTCAGTTTAAATTAGACTCAGATAGTGAGGGGTTGTTGGTACAGAGGGAATGACTGTTGTTGTACCCACTTGAGCCTACTCTCGCAGATTGTGAGTATGGTGAGATCCAGCTGCAACAGTGAAGCGAACTATACGGAAAGACGAATCATTAATAATGATATTCAGAAATTTGAAGCTTCATTTTGAAGACTTGTTTGCACTTAGAGGATCAACATGCTTTCAACTCTGGCAACAGACGTACATGCATATCCTTCTGCAATATTCTCTATCTTTACGCACTAACCTCCGGCAAGTGTAAATGGTTTCCCCAGCTACACATTCACTTGAATCAGTTTAAAGAGTTCTTGTCCAGGTTTGTCAAGAGATTAGCTAACGACTGTCAATGATTCTTTAACCAACTATATATTGTGAATTTAATAAACTGAGCACATTGAATTCTTTGTCTAATTGCCTTGTCAGATGAATCCTCTTACCGTTGTTTTATTGGGTTATGATTTACTGATGTCACACATACAGGGCTAATTTGAGATTTTTAAAGATTCCTATCAAAGCACGTACTGGCACCAGTTCTGCCAGGTTGTCAGATCATATTTCATGGATTCTGATGTAGCCCTGTTGGTAGCAAAGATTTCCTGATAGTTCTTGATGAAAACCTACACCTTATTGGTACATAGTTCTCATGCGATCACGAGTTGGTACGAACTTCAGTCTCCACTGTGGAGTAATAGAACGACGAAGAAGTTCTTCTACCTAGGAGCACCTGCACTAACACTAAGCAAAATCCGGACTATGAGAGAAATGCTTCTTATATTCCTAAAACACATACAATGTTTACTATATCTGAATGGAGGCCGGAACTGCATTTGGTCACTGTAAGCCGCAAGTAAAGAAAAGGGGAAGTATTTCCGTTTATAGGTAATATCAAACACTGCGTTCCGAGAAAGGATCTAACTCTACGCAAGAAATAGGTTTGGGTATTCAATGCGATAAGATTGTGCTTTACGCTTTAGTCTTCCTGGTGCCCACTCAATGCAAAATTGGTGGTAGGCATCTTAGCTTTCGCCATTTGACTGTAATTATCCCCTTTAAGATGGCGCAGTATGGAGAGTTAAACTAAAACATTGTTAATGAAGGTCAGTGTAAGAGACGTGAAAATTTATTTTTCCGTAGCTGATAAGCTGTTTATGCATACCGATATGTGCGGTTCATTTACGTTTCTCTAAGTTGTATTTAACTTTGCTTTCTACCGAATGTTCGCTGTCCCCTAATCATGGATACTGTTTCGAAAAATGGTTCAAAGGGCTCTGAGCACTATGGGACTTAACATCTCGGGTCGTCAGTTACCTAACTAATCTAAGAACATCACACACATCCATGCCAGAGGCAGGACTCGAACCTGCGACCGTAGCGGTCGCGCTGTTCCACACTGAAGCGCCTAGAACCGCTCGGCCACAGCGGCCGGCTATACTGTTTCAGTAAGCTCGTTTGTCCTTTCTTTTTAATAAAACCAAAGTTTGATACCTATAATGACAAAATTATTGTTGTAAGTGTGGTTTAATTTTGTTGTACACTAATATTTTAATGTACATGAATATTCGGGCATTCCCAGTGGTTAGGACCAACCTAAGAAAGATGGGCAACACAGATAGCGCAACATTAAAGTGAATTAGCCTGAAGAGGGATGGGGTGCATGTAGTGATAACATTCGCTGATGGTACGGCGAGAGCTGCTGCACCGGGGGTCGGCGGCCACGCCCTGGCGCCGCCTGCCAAACTGAATCGGATAATGCGGGGCCAGACCTGAGTCGACCCAAGGGTGGCGGCCGGCTTGCGCTGCCTCCCCACACCGCACCACACCCTCCTCCACAGCGGGCTCCGGCAGCAGTCGTAAACAGCGCCACCCGGCGACTGCAGGGAACACTCCAGTCCTGTAAGGCCCCGCCTACCGAGCGCCGACTCGAGCGGTGCCGGAGACGCTGGTGTTAGGGGGAACTCGAAAGCTGAAGGGCATTACGTCGAAACAAAGTGTCGGACCACCTGAGAACAGAAAACAATGTTCAGTACGAACAGGATGGGTGGCCATTTGGTAGTAGGTTAACATGTACACACTACGATCTGTGCACCACCATAAAGACCCCATATTGACAGACACGTCGTTCTGTGTACATGCCACTCACGATGGGCTAGATCAGTGTGACCTCCACCAACCATGGTCTTTGCCGCTGGTGTTCGTGAGGTCTGCGCACCTCAGCGATACAGATAGCCGCACCGAAGGTGCAATCACAGCGGAGGAGTATCTATTGAGAGGCCAGACAAACGCGTGGTTCGTGAAGAGGAGCAGCAGCCTTCTCAGAAGTTGTAGGACATCTGTCAGTCATCCACACTGTCGAGTGTGGACGACTGACAGATCTGACCGTGTAACGTCAACCAAAACGGCCTTCCTGTGCTGGTACTGCGAACGGCTGAAAGCAAAGGGAAACTGCGGCTCTACTGTAGGGTTATATGATGATGACATCCTCTTGGGTAAAATACTCCTGAGGTAAAATAGACCCCCCATTCGGATCTCCGGGCGGGGACTACTCAGGACGGTGTCATCATGAGGAGAAAGAAAACTGGAGCTCTACGGATCGGAGGGTGGAACATTACATCGCTTAATCGGGTAGGTAGGATAGAAAATTTAAAAAGGCAAATGGATGGATTACAGATAGATATTGTGGAAAGTAGTGAAGTTCAATGGCACGTGGAACAGGACTTCTGGTGAGGTGAATAAAGGGTCATAAATACGAAATGAAATAGGGGTAATGAAGGAGTAGGTTTAATAATGAATTAGAAAACAGGAATGTGGGTAAGCTACTATGAACAGCATAGTGAACGCATTACTGTAGCCAGGGCACACACGAAACCCAGACTCACCAAGGTAGTACAAGTTTATATGCCAAGTAGCTCCGCTGATGATGAAGAAATTGAAGATATGTATGATAAGATAAAAGAAATCAGTCAGATAGCTGAGCGAGACGGAAGGTCAGTAATGAAGAGTGACTCGAGTTAGGTAGCAGGAAAATGAAAAGAAGGAAAAATAGTAGGTGGATATCAACTGGGTGAAATGAATGAAAGAGGAAGCCGCGTGGTAGATTAACTATCGATAGCACCTGGTTCAAGAATCATGAAAAAATTTTGTACAAGTGGAAGAGGTCTGGAGACATCATTTGGTTTGATTGATTATATAATGGTAAGACAGAGACGTGGGAACAAAACTTTAAACTGTGAGATATTTCTGGGGGCAGATGTTGATTCAAACCACAATTTATTGGTTATCAACTGTAGATTAAAACTGAAGAAATTACAAAAGGAAGTAAATTAAGGAGATGGGGCCCGGATAAGTTGAAAGAACTAGATGATGATGCGAATTTCAGAGAGAGCATTTGACAATGTTTGACAAGATTAGGGGAAAAGAATACAGAATTATCAGTGGGTAGCTTTGAGTGATGAAATACTCAAGGAAGCAGAGGATAAAATAGGTAAAAAAATAATACCAAGTAGAAATCCTTCGATGACACGGGAGATACTGAATTTGATTGATGAAAGGAGAAGATATAAAAATGCGGCAAATGAAACAGGCGAAAGGGAATCCAAACATATTAAAAATCTGATTGACAGGAAGTGCAAAACAGCTAAGCAGGAACGGCTATAGGACAAATTTAATGATTTAGAAGCATATTTGACTAGGGGAAAGACTGATGCGGCCTGCAGTAAAATTAAAGGGTCCTTCGGAGAAAAGAGAAGCAGCTTTATGAACTTCAAGTGCTCAGAAGGAAAACGAGTCCAAAGCAAAGAAAGGAAACCTGAAAATGTGAAAGGTCCCTTTATACCTTTCACAAATCACTTACCTCACAAAAATCTTCTTTACTCGAACTACTGCAACACAACGAGCGCCACTACCGCCAGCTAAATAAAAGATTCAAACTACTGAAGGCACTAACTACTGATAGGCATAGTTAGCAAATGAAAGATTTTGATAAAGAACAAACAATGTATTTACCTTATTAGTGTTCTAAAGTCATAATATATATAGCAGTTCATGACATCCAGTCTTACAAATGTACTGACTCTGATGGACACACGTCCAGATCATCCGCTCTCAAAATTTCGCCATCTCCCCACATCCACCACCGCTGGCGGCTCACCTCCAACTGCGCAACGCTACGCGCTGTTAACAGCTAACTGCCCAACACTACAATAGCAAACAACAATGCAAACCAGCCACAGACTGCACACAGCACAGCCAGTGATTTTCATACAGAGCGCTACGTGGCGTTACCAATAAAAAAAACCTAAACAGCCTACTTACAAATGGAAGAAGAATATGAATGGTCTATAAAAGGGAGATGAACTTGGAGGCAATATTATACGTAGAAAAATAAGAGGACGTAGATGAAAATGAGATGGGAGACATGATACTGCGAGAAGAATTTGACAGAGCACTGAAAGACCTAAGTGAAAACAAGACCCAGGGAGTAGACCATATTCCGTCAGAACTACTGACAGCCTTGTAAGAGCCAGCCATGACAAAACTCTTCCATTTGGTGTGTGAGATGTATTAAACAACCGAAATACCCTTAGACTTCTAGAATAATGTCACAATTTCATTTCCAAAGAAAGCAGGTGCTGAAGGGTATGAATATTATCGAACTATCACTTTAATAAGTCATGTTTGCGAAATACTAACACGACTTATTTACAGAAGGAGGGAAAACGTGGTTGAAGTAGTCCTCGGGGAAGATCAATTTGGATTCCGGAGAAATGACCTTACTACTTCTCTTAGAAGATAGGTTAAGAAAAATCATACCTATGTGTATAGAGTTGTTCGACTTAGAGGAAGCTTTTTACAATGTTAACTGAAATACTCTCTTTGAAATTCAGGGATAAAGTACAGAGAGAAAAAGGCGTGAGACAAAGTTGTAGCCTATCCCCGATATTATTCAACTTGTACAACGATCGTGCAGTAAAGTAAACCAAAGAAAAATTCGGAGTAAGAATTACTTTACAGATGAGCCACATCTTCCCAAAACTCTACCAATGAACCGAAGACGACTATCCGCCTTTCCCACAACTGCCATTACATGCTTGTCCCACTCCATATCGCTCTGCAATGTTACGCCCAAATATTTAATCGACGTGATTGTATTGAGCGCTACACTACTACTGGAGCATTCAAACATTACGGGATTCTTTTTCCAATTCATCTCCATTAATTTACATTTATCTATATTTAGAGTTAGCTGCCATTCTTTACACCAATCACAAATCCTGTCCAAGTCATCTTGTATCCTCCTACAGTCACTCAACGACGACACGTTCCCGTACACCACAGCATCATCAGCAAACAGCCGCACATTGCTATCCACCCTATCCAAAAGATCAAATTTGTAGATAGAAAACAACAGCGGACCTACCACACTTCCCTGGGGCACTCCAGATGATACCCTCACCTCCGACTACTACCGTTACAGTGAAAGATATGGAGATAGTCCTTTAAACAAACAGGGAACCATAACCTCCAAAAGCTTGTGCATGTGACAGTAGTGAATAATACAGATTTCGCTTAAACGTCAAAATAATGTACGGGAGATAGATAGATAGATAGATAGATAGATAGATAGAGAGGAGGAGAAGAAGAGAGACCGTGAGAGCGAGACTAAATTTGTGTAGATGTATAAAAGAACATTGAAGACTGAAAGTACAAAAATTTTTTTGCGTGCAACAGCGTCATGGCGCTCATCCAATCGCTGCTATGTGGAAAATGCCCTTCGGGTGAGGCCTTAACTTCCATCCGCTGCATGCCTGATCTTTTAGTCTGCGGGAGGCGAGTTGAAGGCACCTTCACGCACTGATAGTCCTTTAATCTCCAGCTCGCGCGACAAAATACGGCGTGTCTCGTATAATTAAGGCCCAAAATAGACACTAAAAACTGTAACAACGTGGCTTATTTCTTATGCAAGTGCAGCCACGGATCTCATGACAAAGCGGGTCTGGAAAGCGACTTTTGTGTCGTGGCATGTGGCGTCAGAAACATAGGACAGAGCACAGAGGCTGTTCGGGTTCCTGTACCATCTGCAGTGGGGTCGGGACATATAACGGGTAAGGTTAAAACGGAGGGCCGGCCGTGGTCATGCTAAATATACTGCTGCAGTCTTAAAGTGAAAGTTATGCAGAACTTAAATTCAGATACTTCAGGTAAGGCTGAGAAAAGGGAGCTTTAATTCTGCGTCATATCGTTGCTATACGATAACAAGGTCAAAATTTCTCGCTCTTGCTCAGAATTGCCGGTTGTACCGATGAAATTTTATTTCTTTGTTATATTGGTAATACGTTGCAGAAATATATTGTCAAATTATCAGAAATAGTCTTTTCAGCACTACTTGAAACTGGTGTGTTATTTGTATTTCGGTCAGATGGATAAACTAGAATAGATTTTTAACATGGTTGCGCATCAGCAGCTGTGCTTACAAGAGCTTCAACGGATTACAAATAACAGCCAAACAGTTGCAAAATATATGTTTATTAAACCATAACCATAGCTTCGAAGGTTTTAAAACAGACTTCTTCAGACGATGATATATCTGTCATTAAGATTGCGACATTGTATGTGGAATAGAGGTAGTAACTTCAACAAAATTGCAGGAAATCTATACAAAAGTTATTATAGGTTATCTGTCTTGAGGTGATTGTAATGTAATTAAAAATAATGACACCAGACTCGTTTCGCTTTTATTTACAAAGCATTTTCTGTGGTATCCTGTATTTTGGATAGACACGTTTGTACATTTATTTTTCTGATTCTTTTAGGTTAAAAACAGCGTTTTCTTTATGAAGTTGGTCCGCGAGCTACTTATGGTGTTTCTTTACATAGTCTGCACCTTCCCTTCTTGCTAGCAGTAGTTGGTGTCGATAGGCTTCATTTCACATCTGCAGTTTTTGGCATTTTGCGCTATTCCTGCGCTGCACTATTTATAACTGACTTTAGTTCAAATGGTTCAAATGGCTCTGAGCACTAAAGGACTTAACACTGACGTCATCAGCCCTTTAGAACTTAGAACTACTTAAACCTAACCAACCTAAGGACATCACAGACATCCAAGCCCGAGGCAGGACTCGAACATGCGACCGTAGAGGTCGCGCGGTTCCAGACTGAAGCGCCTAAAACCGCTCGGCCACAACGGCCGGCCAATTGACTTTCTGAACTGTTTTTCATTCATCACTGCCAAAGTGTTTATGCCTATTCATTTGTTTTCGTTCACGTTGTCAGTGTTGCCAATCTATGAAACGATTGTGTGTGTGTGTGTGTGTGTGTGTGTGTGTGTGTGTGTGTGTGTGTGTTCGTGTGTGAGAGAGAGAGAGAGAGAGAGAGAGAGAGAGAGAGATAGTGAAATTGTCTTGTATGTAGGTAGAGATGTACGAGGGGTGGTGGATTTTTCTTTTCGAGCGGGGGGGGGGGGGGGGGGGGGGGGACGACGACGACGACGACGACGACAGGGATGGCCTGGACAGTGATTATGGGTTATGGGACACATCTGTGGGGGAAATGGTAGTGGTAAATGGAGCCTGTCGTTATATTTGTACTTTTGATGTTATGTTAAGTGATCAGTCAGTTTAAAGAGTGTGCGGTTTGCCAAGTTGATCTGATCATTTATGAAGTGTTTCTTTTCTGTTATGGTTTTTTGGATGTGGTAGTTTTCTTGTAAGGTGAGGAGGTGTTTTTTGTTGTTTATCCTTATGATATCCATGTCTGTGTCTCTGTTTGTAATTTTATGTTGGCTTTGATATAAGTGTTCTGCAAAAGTTGAATGATTTGTCCTATACTTCCATGCTCTTACATGTTCTTTGTATCTGGTGTCAAATGTCCTCCTGGTTTGACCTATGTGTCTTCCATCACATGTATTGCATTTCAGTTGTTATGTGCCTGATTTCTGGTATAGATCAGTTTTCCTATTGTTTATGGGAAGTATTTATGAATTGAGTTGTTGGTTTGGCGTGCTATTTTTATGCCTCGTTTTTTGAAAATATTGGATATTCTCGGTGTGTATTTCTGGTTGTATATCATTGTGTACCATCTTTTACTTACTGTTTCTTTCGCACTTTGTGTTGTTTTTATTCTTGTATTTTGTTTATTTGTTTGTGTGTGATTTTGTCCTTGTGTTGTTGACAGTTGGGTGTTTGTTCTTTTGTTTCTTGATTTTCTTGTTCAGCTTTGTTACTAAGTTCTCTTTGTATCCATTGTTTGTGGCTATTTGTGTTATACTATTCATTTCTTTTTTGTAAGTCTGTATCTAATATACGGTCGCAGGTTCGAATCCTGCCTCGGGCATGGATGTGTGTGATGTCCTTAGGTTAGTTAGGTTTAAGTAGTTCTAAGTTCTAGGGGACTGATGACCTCAGATGTTAAGTCCCATAGTGCTCAGAGCCATTTGAACCATTTGTATCTAATAGTGCTGTGTTTAGTCTATGGAGCGTGTATCTAAGTGCTGCCTGCTTTCGAGAATTGGCATGTTGTGACGTCTCATGTATAATTGTTGTCAGTTTTCGGTATATGGTACATGTGTGTTGGTTATTTTGAATCTCTATAGTGATGTCCAAGAAATTTAACTGTCTATTTTGCTCTTTCTCTATTGTATAATGTATCTTATCATGAACAGAGTTTATGTCTGTGTGAATACATCAAAGAAACAGTCAGGCTTCTAGAGCTAATAACAGAACAGAATTATTTTCAGTTCAATAATGAATTCTCAAAGTGAAGGATTACCAATGGGAACCTCAGCAAACATATTTATGAACAATGTAGAACAGATTATACTTACGAAATAGTGCCAAACAGGTACAACATCCTATACTGGATTGTATATATGGATGATATCTTGTACCTGATACATGAACCAAACAAGAAAATTGACCAGTTACACACAGACATAAACTCTGTTCATGATAAGATACATTTTACAATAGAGAAAGAGCAAAATAGATAGTTAAATTTCTAGGACATCGCCATAGATATTGCAAACAGCCAACACACATCCGCCATATACCGAAAACCGCCAACAACAGACAATTATAAATGAGGCATCACAACACCCTAATTCCTGAAAGCAGGCAGTACTTAGATACACGCTCCATAGACTAAACACAGTACCATTAGATACAGACAATTACAAAAAAGAAATGAATACTATAATACAAATAGCCACAAACAATGGATACATAGGGAACTTAGTGACAATGCTGAACAAGAAAATCAAGAAACAGAAAAGAGCAAACACCCAACTGTCACCAACACAAGAACAAAATCACACACAAACTAATACTCGAAATACATGAATAGAAACAACATGAAGTGTGAAAGAAACAGAAAGTAAAACATTTTACACAATGACATACAACCAGAAATACATACACAGAATATCCCATATTTTCAAAAAACGAGGCATAAAAATAGCACGCCAAACCAACAACTCATTTCAAAAACACTTCCCAAAAACAATAGGAAAACTGATCTATACCAGAATTCTGGCACATACCAACTGAAATGCAACACATGTGATGGAAGATACATAGGTCAAACCAGGAGGACATTTGACAACAGATACAAAGAACATGTAAGAGCATGGAAATATAGGACAAATCATTCAACTTTTGCAGAACACTTACACCAACACCAACATAAAATTACAACCAGAGACACGGACATGTATGTCATAAGGATAAACAACAACAAAAACCACCTCCTCACCTTACAAGAAAACTACCACATCCAAAAAACCATAACAGAAAAGAAACAATTCATAAATGATCAGATCAACTTGGCAAACCACACACTCTTTAAACTGATTGACCACTTAACATAACATTAAAAGTACAAGTATAAAGACAGACTCCATTTAAAACTACCATTTCCCCCACAGATCTATCCCATAATCACTGTCCAGGCCATCCCTCTCTCTCTCTCTCTCTCTCTCTCTCTCTCTCTCTCTCTCTCTCTCTCTCTCTCTCTCTCTCTCTCTCTCTCCCCCTCACACACACACACACACACACACACACACACACACACACACACAACATCGTTTCATAGGTTGGCAACACGCACGAATTAAAATGAATGGGCATAAACACTGTGGCAGTGAGTTTAGAAACTCAATTATAAATAGCCTAGCGCAGGAAATAATGCAAATTGATAAAAACAGCAGCTGTGAAATGAAGCCTGTCGACACCAACCACTGATAGTAAGAGGGGAAGGTGCAGACTATGTAAAACAACACCAGAAGTAGCTTGCAAAAATGGCTCAAATGGCTCTGAGCACTATGGGACTCAACTGCTGAGGTCATTAGTCCCCTAGAACTTCGAACTAGTTAAACCTAACTAACCTAAGGACATCACAAACATCCATGCCCGAGGCAGGATTCGAACCTGCGACCGTGGCGGTCTTGCAGTTCCAGACTGCAGCGCCTTTAACCGCACGGCCACTTCGGCCGGCTAAGTAGCTTGCAAACGAACTTCATAAAGAAACCGCTGTTTTTTAACGTACAAGAATTAAAAAACAAATGTACAAACGTGTGTATATCCAGGTTACAGAAAACCACAGAAGATGCTTCGTAAATAAAAGCGGAACGCGTCTGGTGTAATTCTTTTTAATCACAGTGCAGTCAGCTCATTACAGATAACCTGTAATAACAGATGTTAACAGCTGCTACGGAAGATGGCCACACAAACAGACGTACTATACAACTGTTTTTTTTTAATGATGCAAACACAGTTAAAATCACTTTATCTGTAGTCAATGTGGGAGTCGTTGACTGTCTGCTACATACACACACTTAATCGCCATTTAAAATACATTACGCCGGTTGTTTCCATAAGAGCGTGAAACAATGTTGCAAGACATAGAGAATGCTCCACTGAACCATTTGAGGTAAGAAACTTGAGGTCGGAGAAGTCAGCTCAACGAGATATGGAAGTAAACTTGTGTGGTGTGCGTACTGTAAGACCTTCGGTACACACACCATCAGATTATTTGGCTTGTCGCTCTAACGAAGTAGGCGAGTGTGAGCAATATGTCTCGTGCTCTTATCGTGGCGTGTTTATCTTCTGCCGTTAGGTCAGACGATAGAAATGCCACTTGCACGCTTAGAGTAGCAGATTGACGGTGACCAACTTTAAACAGAGCTTGATTAATTTTCACACACATTTATTAAAATAATAACAAGCATAAAAATTACTTAACTTGGTTCTGGATGCTATTTACAATTGACAATCTGAAGTTTCTTTGGTATTGGTACGTTAATCTTATTCTCACATATATCTCTGATACTTGACGAAAGTATCTATACATTTATCTTCATGGCTATGTACAGGAATATGGTAATCTTATTAGGCGCAGACTGAAACTTGTCTATAGACTGGTACAGACAAATGTAGAACTCATACAGACTGTTGCAGACAAATTCAGACTGGGACAGACTAGTGCAGACAAATGCAGACTGATTAGTCGGAGGTCTGTACACTCGTTAAAATACCTCGCGCGTTCATGTATCACTGCGCGAGTGTGATCCGCAAGGAGAAAAGGTTCTACGTTAGCAGCAATCTCGTTGGCTGCGTTATATATTAATACTCGGATCGGCGGAAGCAGAATTTGGTCCGTTCCTATGGCAGCGCCATCTCGTAGTGCGGAGACGGACGAGCGTCGCGCCTGCACTGTTGTGCTTAGCGGGACACGCTCTAGTGGAAAAGTTGTGTACGCGCTGTCTACGCGAAACTATGTACACAACAACTTGTCTACAGCTTTGTCTAGCATTACTGTTTCCCGTCCTACTGTATTTGCAAATAACATATGTACATGAGGTGCTCTGTTGTATCGTATTTACATTGTCTCATGACAGAACGTGCTACGAATCAACGACAGATCCATTCATTACTCAGTGCTATTCAGTGACGTACATTACTATACGATGGACCAATACAGGTACAGTTTCGCAAAACTCACTGAAATGCACCTTGCATATGGGGAAGTACGTCGCAATGCCCACGCTGCTGAAAGCCTGTAGAGGGAACCATTTCCTAACAGGCATCTTCAGTCACGATGAGTATATATTCCTCTCGATCGACGAATGTGGGAGACTGGTTCACTAGAAAAAAGAAACAGACGGCCTGGCAACATGAGGTCCACTCGCACACCCGATCTGTAAGAGGGGGTGATGGAACGTGTTGCAGCGGACCCCTATATAAGTACTCGTCGTATTGCACGTAGAATGGGCGCTGCACGTACTAGTGTGTGCTGAGCCCTCCACGAACATCATTACCCACAACGAGTCCATGTAATAGTTGGGACTGAATTTGAACCACGGGTCGCATTGTGTCGGTTATTACTGCAGCAATAGATTGATATACCAGATTTCGTCCATAATGTGCTGTTTACTGATAAGGCATCATTTGATCGTGATGGTATTTCGAACAGCAGGAATAGCCGTGTGTGGAATACAGTACTCACACTGTAGTAGTCATACCATGAAATAAGTTTTGTTGTGAATATATCGCCCGGCACTGTAGGCGCCAATCTCATTGGGCCATATCTTCTACCTGGCCGTCTGAATGGTGATCTATAGTTGAGGTTCGTGCAAAGAGATTTACGTGCGTTGTTGCAGAACGTACCCTTTGCTGTTCGTGATAGGATGCTGTTATAACATGACGATGCACCGCCTCGCTTGTGTGCATGTCCGCAACCATCTCATTGCTGTTTTTCCCGTTGGATAGGAAGAGGTTCTGTATCATGGCCTGAGAGGTCACCTGACGTAAATACCCTTGATTGTTTCCTATGGGGATATCTAAAGTCACTTGTGTATAAGACCCCAGTGATAGAATTGCAGCTGCCTGTGATGTGATTCGAAATACACCAAGGATACTTGTCGGGGTGCGTCAGAATCTTGCAAGTTTGCATTGAGGTTGATGGCTGTCATTTTCAGCATGTTTTCTAAGATACAGCATAAATGGTATGTTCATTGTGTCAATGATGGTATTTGCAGCTATCCGTAAGTAATGTAAATAGAAAAATAAACAGTAGTGTCATTTTACTCCTGTTACCTCCTTAATATGAGTCTCCAACCCCAGGTTCCCTACCTCAAATAGTTCAGCGGAGCGTCCTCTGTCCGTTAAATTTTTATCCGTACTTACGGAAGAACCCTGTATAATAGTAGTCGCCGTCTACTGTTGGGCTTTGTTGTCAAACTGTTTAAAGCATTGCATATTTGACGCTTGATAGAGCACCATCTAGCATTCCACTTGAAGTATTTGTATGAAGTGAGACTTGAAACGTGGCATTGGATATTACAGAGCGTAAACATATCACTTTCAGAGCTAGTGACACGCACGGACTGACTGAAGAGTAGCCACTAGCCTTAAGTCACCTCTGGTTGGTGGCGCTCCCGTGCTTCCTATAAGCTCGTAGTTGCAATGGACAGCGTGTGTGCTTACACTAATACACATTATGAACATAATTGAAAATTAACTAATTAGTTGAAAGAAGGGGGAGGAAAGGGGGGTAAAAGAAAGTGTGTCATTAAAGTCATATGGTTTACAAAGAGTCCGCAGGCTTAGGTAAATATATCAGACAATCTTTTTGTTAACATTTCCTGTAATTTCTGCTCATGTTACTATCTTTGTTCCACACACACTGTCGTAATCTTGTTTATAGGTACATCATCTTATAAAGAAGACGGTTTTAAAATGGTCGAAATCATTGTCAAGGTTCAACAAACCTGTATTTTGCAACTGGTTGGTTGTTATTTATAGCTAAACTAGAATACCTTGCTACCATTATTTTCTTTTATTATGGATTGTTTTCTTCCTATAGAAACTCATCCACTGTTGGTGTCGTTTTGTAAGATACGAATACGAGCAACTGAATTAAAACGTTGCCGTTGTTCTCACGAGGTTGATCCTCGCCAAGGATGCAATAAAAACTGCAAGCACAAGTAAAAACCATTGGGAAAGCACCTGTATGGTATTGGTTGCTCGGCTATTAGAGATCTGTCGAATATTTGACGCCATAGGTAAATCATCAGAGAGTAAGATAAATTTCAATTGAAAAATTGTTTATGCAAAAGATTTGTGCGGGATACGTGCCGCATTTGTTGAATGCTGATCAATACAAAACTTTAAAGCGAATGGTTTGGACATTTTAAAAAGAGAGCGATTGCTTTTGTGCCCCGATTTATTATTGTAGACCTGACATAGGAACAGTAAAGCACTTTTCAAACGCTAAAACTACCAATGCATTAGGTGGAAGGCAGCGCTAGGCACAAAAATAAAAGGCAAAATCTGTTTTCTCTGCTGGAAACGTTTAGATAGGACTTCGAGGGATTCTTCTAGTTGATGCACTGAAAGAGAGAGAAACAAAATATTGCGGACATTGGATCAAATGAATGACAAAATACACGAGATGACTCCTTAATAGAAGAATAATTGTTAAATTTATTCAATACACACACAAAACGTGAAGAACTTCCTTGAGCAACTATGTTGTCGACGACTAATAGACGATAAATATAACATCTGTACGTTTGCCAGTAGAATTAGTCGACGGTTAGCGTTTGTCTGTGGAACAAGATCAATATGCATGTGGCAGAAACAGAAAATAGTATTAGTAAAAGATTTAAAAATCTTAATTTTGGCTGCAAACTCAGCAACACTACAGCAGTAAAATTGGAGATGCTGAGAGAAAAAAATTAGCCAACCAATTGCAAATAATGATTATTAGAACCATTCACCTATGTTTCGACCATTTTAAAATGGTCTTCTTCGGAATGTGCAATGAACCTAAAAATTACATTAGTGGTTACCAAAATATTTTCAACAAAACAAACAAGTAACAACTGTGTTCAAAAAATGGTAAGATATGCGTAGTAACTTACTATATCACTTGCTGATAAAGTACACTGAATAAAGCCAAACGGCTCTTGTCGTATGAGGCATTCAAGACTGCGATAACAGATTATTTCAGACGTGAATATTAAATGCCAAGTGCAGTGGCCCATTAACATAAGGCTCTTGTTGACATAAAAGTTGACTTATATGCAGTAAAACACAACGATGGCATCTGATAATAACTGTGTCCATATGAAATGAAATGTCGTTTGGCTACGCCCTCCCATTGGGTAAACCGGTGGCCTTGTGCGAGTCTTTTCAGTTCACGACATCTCGGCAACTTGCATGTCAAAGACGATGACATGATGATGATGATGATGATGAAGACAACACAATACCTAGTCCCCGAAAGGAGAAAATTTCCAACCCAACCAGGAATCGGAACCGGGCTCCTCGCTTGGCATTTTGCCGCACTGACCACTATTTTTTTGTCGTTTTAGCGTTTTGTTGGTCACATACCGTGAGTACTGTATTTCGTCTTCCTCATTTTGTTCGCTATTGTTCCTTTATTTGGTCTGGGGAAGGTCACGGGACAGCCCTTCAAGTTCATCGTTGAATATTTCAGTTGTTTTTCTTTATTACAGAGGGCAGCTTGTCTTCGTACCGAACACCCTGAGATACTGTGTCGGCAGCCATTCAGCTATGGAGACGAACAGTATACATATGACAAATAGTAGTAGTATCTGTCCAAATGGACAAGCCGTAATCCTAAGGAAAGCTGCATGCAGAGGGTGCTAAATTCTGGCACGCAAGAAATGCACCTGGACTGCACTGAGTGGCTTACTAAAATACAAAAAGAAAGTTGTCTGCTGTGTAAGGCCACTGTTAATTTAAAACTGTATAACATCAAACAGATACAAAAGTGCGTGCAGAAATGGCATGTCAAAACATTCTTATACCAGAGTGACACTGCAAAGACATTTCGCCGTGGATGTACTAGAAAGTGTTATTAAAAATAGTAAATATTGTATGGAAGGGGATGGATATAAACTAAAACATATTAAAAACGAATTACTAAAATGGAGAATCTTGCGCTTAGCTTTAGATAAACTTACAGACAGCAGATTGAGCACAAAGGCCAATGAATTCCAAATTCATATTAGGTTCAAAATGGTTCAAATGGCTCTGAGCACTATGGGACTTAACATCTGAGGTCCTCAGTCCCCTAGAACTTAGAACTACTTAAACCTAACTAACCTAAGGACATCACACACATCCATGCCCGAGGCAGGATTCGTACCTGCGACCGTAGCGGTCACGCGGTTCCAAACTGAAGCGCCCAGAACCGCATGGCCACTCCGGCCGGCAAATTCATATTAGGCTACAAAGGTTATGTAACAGGTGTTACAGTTATTATATAGGACAGTCTGGAAACGCTATTAAAGTCAGATATATGAAGCATCTGCTGGGAAAGAAAGGTATTAATGTTTACAAATCTTCTTTTACAAAGTATCTGCTTATTTCTGATCTTTCGCCGAATAAATTGGAAGAAAGACTATTTCTATATTAAGGGGTAAAAGGCTGGAAGTTATACTTGTTAGAATAAGTTGCAATATCCGGATATTTAGCTGAAGGAGTTGGTAACATCTCGGATGGTCAGCTGCAGCTGGCAAATAAGAACCTCCTCGATGGCTTTAAGCTGCTGATCACGGCCGCTTGGATTGTTTATTGGTCTCCGGAAACTTCGGTGCTCACGACGTTTTCCTCAAAACACTTTCGCTGTACAGTTATTTAATACCTTTTTCATTTGTATGATAATATTACATACACATCGCATAATTCTCAGCGTTTTCGACACATTCTTATTACGTCTTTGGACCTAATCTGTTCTGATTTATCTTCAGTTTGTAAAGTTCTCTAATGATAAGCGGAAGTTATTCTGTTTTAACAATTAGCTTTTAACAAATTTTATTTCTTGGGTCGCCTCCTCCCCCCTTCATCACAATATTTGTTACTTTCAATAGCACTATTTACTACATGCACGGAGAAATGTCGTTGCAGTGTTACTCTGTTCTAAGCTACTGTTCGTAATGTTCGTTAATGTTAAGCAGATGTTTCTCCATTTCAGGAATTAAGTTTCAACAAATTTTAGCTCATGTTTCCCTCCCCTCCAACTTTACAGCATTTATTACTTTGGTAACACTGTTTACTACATCCATGGCGAAATGTCTTTGCCGTCTTACTCGGTTGTAAGAATATTTTAAGGTTCAGTTTTTACGCGCATTTTTATATCTGTCTGATTTCATATCGTCTTAGATTGGCAGTGGCCTTACACAGGACATGATTTTGTTTTTCTGTTTTAATTTACACGGGCCAGTCAGTGCAGTCCAGGCGCATTTCTTACGCTCACGTATTTAGCGCCCTCTGCATGTAGCTTTCCTTAGAGCTACAGCCTATACATTTGCTATTAGTCATATACAAAATCTTACGCTACAGATGCCATCATAGCGTTTTACTGTATATAAGTCAACTTTTATGCCGACAAGAGCCTTTTGATAATGGGCCACTACACTTGGCATTTAATCTTCACGCCTAAAATTTTATATTGCTGCTATCTTACTTCATGACTGGCGATTATTTGTGTTCGTAAGATGAACGCCTCTTATAGCAAGAGCCAGTTAGCTTTATTCAATGGAATTTATCAGCATGGGATGTAAAGATTGACTACTCTGATCTTACAATTTTTTGGTTCCCAGTTGTTGGTTCTTTGTCTTGTTTAAAATACACTCCTGGAAATGGAAAAAAGAACACATTGACATCGGTGTGTCAGACCCACCATACTTGCTCCGGACACTGCGAAAGGGCTGTACAAGCAATGATCACACGCACGGCACAGCGGACACACCAGGAACCGCGGTGTTGGCCGTCGAATGGCGCTAGCTGAGCAGCATTTACGCACCACCGCCGTCAGTGTCAGCCAGTTTGCCGTGGCATACGGAGCTCCATCGCAGTCTTTAACACTGGTAGCATGCCGCGACAGCGTGGACGTGAACCGTATGTGCAGTTGACGGACTTTGAGCGAGGGCGTATAGTGGGCATGCGGGAGGCCGGGTGGACGTACCGCCGAATTGCTCAACACGTGGGGCGTGAGGTCTCCACAGTACATCGATGTTGTCGCCAGTGGTCGGCGGAAGGTGCACGTGCCCGTCGACCTGGGACCGGACCGCAGCGACGCACGGATGCACGCCAAGACCGTAGGATCCTACGCAGTGCCGTAGGGGACCGCACCGCCACTTCCCAGCAAATTAGGGACACTGTTGCTCCTGGGGTATCGGCGAGGACCATTCGCAACCGTCTCCATGAAGCTGGGCTACGGTCCCGCACACCGTTAGGCCGTCTTCCGCTCACGCCCCAACACCGTGCAGCCCACCTCCAGTGGTGTCGCGACAGGCGTGAATGGAGGGACGAATGGAGACGTGTCGTCTTCAGCGATGAGAGTCGCTTCTGCCTTGGTGCCAATGATGGTCGTATGCGTGTTTGGCGCCGTGCAGGTGAGCGCCACAATCAGGACTGCATACGACCGAGGCACACAGGGCCAACACCCGGCATCATGGTGTGGGGAGCGATCTCCTACACTGGCCGTACACCACTGGTGATCGTCGAGGGGACACTGAATAGTGCACGGTACATCCAAACCGTCATCGAACCCATCGTTCTACCATTCCTAGACCGGCAAGGGAACTTTCTGTTCCAACAGGACAATGCACGTCCGCATGTATCCCGTGCCACCCAACGTGCTCTAGAAGGTGTAAGTCAACTACCCTGGCCAGCAAGATCTCCGGATCTGTCCCCCATTGAGCATGTTTGGGACTGGATGAAGCGTCGTCTCACGCGGTCTGCACGTCCAGCACGAACGCTGGTCCAACTGAGGCGCCAGGTGGAAATGGCATGGCAAGCTGTTCCACAGGACTACATCCAGCATCTCTACGATCGTCTCCATAGGTGAATAGCAGCCTGCATTGCTGCGAAAGGTGGATATACACTGTACTAGTGCCGACATTGTGCATGCTCTGTTGCCTGTGTCTATGTGCCTGTGGATCTGTCAGTGTGATCATGTGATGTATCTGACCCCAGGAATGTGTCAATAAAGTTTCCCCTTCCTGGGACAATGAATTCACGGTGTTCTTATTTCAATTTCCAGGAGTGTATTTTTGGATTCAATAATGTAATTTTTAGGATCCGCTACAACTCCTAAGGAAAATAATTTTAAAGTTATCGAAACTTAGGTGGTGGCTTCCAATAAACATTCCGTGGCGCCTAGTTCGCTAATTTTTTCGCCCTCTCGAAGTTTCATGTAAAACATGGTGAAATGATCGATTTGAAGAAGGCCGCTATCGAAAAATTATTTTTTTCTAATGTTAATATACCTGGCAACAATTACGTGTTTGCCGGCCGTTGTGGCCGACCGGTTCTAGGCGCTTTAGTTCGGAACCGCGCTGCTGCTACGGTCGCAGGTTCCAATCCTGTCTCGGGCATGGATGTGTGTGATATCCTTAGGTTAGTTAGGTTTAAGTAGTTCTAAGTCTTGGGGACTGATGACCTCAGATGTTGAGTCCCATAGCGCTTAGAGCCATTTGAACCATTTTAATTACGTGTTTCATTTTTACACTGACCAGTGTAAGCTCTGATCTACGCCCATTAACATATCAGTGTTTCAGTGTAACAAGCTTCGTAACACAGCTCACACGCTGAAACCATTAATTGTAAAAATAATGGTTGTCGTCGGGAGGAGAAAAAACGAAAGCAAGGCATTCTGTGATTTGATTCTTGCGCAATGAGTTTTACATTGTCGTCATGTAATAAGAGGAAGTGCAAGAGGGTGCTAACGGAGCGCCGCTGAGTGTTGTTGTTAGCGGACTGGGAGACTTAGATTAACTGTGGGAGAGACACGTGCGGGTCTGACTGCCGCCGATACGAGGCAGGGCGTGCAGCAGCGCCGCGGCCAGGATTACGCCGCGGAGAGCACCGCCGGCTGCCGGCTGCTGTCCGCCGTCCGCGTGATTAATGGACACTACCGCGAATGAGACTTGCCCAACTTGGCTGTTATTAACGACTGCGTCGAGCGGACACGTCCGGAACCGGCTGGCTCTTGCTGAAATTACTGAAGATACTATCTGCTGAAGCTTCTGGATCGTCTTATCCCTTCTCCGCAGCAGTTCCTTTGTTTTGGGCCACTCCGGTCATTTCCACGAGTTTACCACGTCCTCCCTATGTGTCAATGATCAGGTATTAATCTTACTTGGCAGAACGTATGTTTTGTTCACTTTCTTCGGTATTTGGATAGACAATGTTTGGCCACAACATTCAGGAGGAATTTATTAATTTTAATGCTTTCATCAATAATAATAATAATAATAATAATAACAATAATTTTAATATTCTTAATCTACTATTAGAAGCAATTAAAAGCCATGTAAGTTCTGTGCATATAATAATTCCAATTCCAAAGAAAGCAGGTGTCAACAGATGTGAAAATTACCGAACTATCAGTTTAAAACGCACTCCTGCAAAATACTAACACGATTTCTTTACAGACGAATGGAAAAACTGGTCGAAGCCGACCTCGGGGAAGATCACTTTGGATTCCATAGAAATGTTGGAACACGTGAGGCAATACTGACCCTACGACTTATCTTAGAAAACAGATTAACGAAAGGCAAACCTACGTTTCTAGCATTTGTAGACTTAGAGAAAGCTTTTGACAATGTTGACTGGAATACTCTATTTCAAGTTCTGAAGGTGGCAGGGGTAAAATACAGGGAGCGAAAGGCTATTTACAATTTGTACAGAAACCAGATGGCAGTTATAAGAGTCGAGGGACATGAAAGGGAAGCAGTGGTTGGGAAGGGAGTGAGACAGGGTTGTAGCCTCTCCCCGATGTTATTCAATCTGTATATTGAGCAAGCAGTAAAGGAAACAAAACAAAAATTTGGAGTAGGAATTAAAATCCATGAAGAAGAAATAAAAACTTTGACGTTCGCCGATGACATTGTAATTCTGTCAGAAACAACAAAGGACTTGGAAAAGCAGTTGAACGGAATGGACGGGGTCTTGAAAGGAGGATATAATATGAACATCAACAAAAGCAAAACGAGGATAATGGAATGTAGTGGAATTAAATCGGGTTATGTTACAGGAATTAGATTACGAAATGAGACGTTTAAAGTAGTTAATGAGTTTTGCTATTTGGGGAGCAAAATGACTGATGATGGTCGAAGTAGAGAGGATATAAAATGTAGACTGGCAATGACAAGGAAAGCATTTCTGAAGAACAGAAATTTTTTAACATTGAGTATAGATTCAAGTGTCAGGAAGTCGATTCTGAAAGTATTTGTGTGGAGTGTAGCCATGTATGGAAGTGAAACGTGGACAACAAATAGTTTAGACAAGAAGAGAATATAAGCTTTCGAAATGTGTTGCTACAGAAGAGTGCTGAAGATTAGATGGGTAGATCACATAACTAATGAGGAGGTATTGAATACAGCTGGAGAGAAGAGAAATTTGTGGCACGACTAGAAGAAGGGATCTGTTGGGAGGGCATATTCTGAGGCATCAAGGGATCACCAATTTAGTACTGGAGGACAGCGTGGAGGGTAAAAATCGTAGAGGGAGGCCAAGAGATGAATACACTAAAGAGATTCAGAAGGATGTAGGTTGCAGTAGACATTGGGAGATGAAGGATCTTGCACAGGGTAGAGTAGCATGGACAGCTGCATCAAACCAGTCTCTGGACTGAAGACCACAACAACAACAACAAGTTCTGTGCTGCTGTATTAACAACATTCAGCCAAAGTTAACAAAGTTCTCGCCAGTTATCAATTTTCCCAAAATCGTGGACCCGCTATGATGTCCACAAGTATTAGCACTCCTCTTCCGGGATTCGAGGCGATTCGTCGGTCCCTGATAGAAACCATCCGGTAGACTAATGACTACGGCCGGTGTGCCGGCCAGGCTGGATGTGGTTTGTAGTGGCTACCGTATCCCACTACGTGAATACTGGGCTGATAAACACGTCCCTCCTCAGTTACACGATTTGCAAACATTACGCAAAATAACCGTTTCCATATTTTCAAGTGGACAGATGCAAACAGCTGGGGGAATGGTTGGTATCAGGAAGGGCATCCAGCCTTCCACCTCCACTGGCATTGCCAGATGCAGTTTAGCATGCAGGTCCGGTGAAAATACACTGAGGTGACAAAGCTCATCGGACATGCACATAGCTGGCCGTAGACTCGCGTACACAAGGTACAGAAAGTCAGTGTATTGCTGGAGCTGTCGTTTGCACTTGAGTGATTTATGTGTAAGGGTGCTCGACGTGATTATGGCAGGTCCAGGGAAATTAACAGACTTTGAACGCAGAATAGTAGTTAAGCTACACACATGGGACATTCGATTTCGGTAATCGTTAGGAAATTCAGTTTTCCGGGAACAAAAATGTTAAGTGTGTGTCGAGATCAAGGACAACGCAGTGAGCGACGGCCTTCACTTAATGACCGAGAGCAGTGGCATTTGCGTAGTGTTGTCAGTGCTAATAGACAAGCGACACAGTGAAGTAACCCCAGAAATCAATGTGGAACGTACGGCGCACGTATAAGTTAGGACAGTGCTGCGA
The DNA here is from genome assembly GCF_021461395.2 of Schistocerca americana. Taxonomy (NCBI): domain Eukaryota; kingdom Metazoa; phylum Arthropoda; class Insecta; order Orthoptera; family Acrididae; genus Schistocerca; species Schistocerca americana. The sequence goes on along the minus strand of NC_060119.1, from coordinate 612,640,029 downwards.
AATTAAGTTTTAAACAAGGCAAAATGCAAGCTGGAGGTGTGTGTGTGTGTTGTGTTTACATGGCAAGGACTGGTCCTCTAGTCCAGCTGAACCGATCATTGACTGGAAACGTTTATGTTTGACCACTTGGAGACCTTTGTAACCATTCATGGACTTCATGTTGCCAAACAACGGTGTCATGTCACCGGGTCACGATTTTTTCCGACTGGTTTGAAGCACATATTGGACAACTCGAGCGAATGATTTGGCCACCTAGATGCCCGATACGAGTCCCATTGAACATTACTGGGACGCATTCGAGTGAACGAAACCCTGCACCGGCAATACTTTAGCAATTACGGACGCCTATTGGGACAACATGGCTCAATATTTCTGCAGTGGACTTCCAGCGATTTGTTGAGTTCATTCCACGTCCTGTTGCTGCACTGTACCGGACAAAAGGAGGTCCGGCCGAATATTAGGCTGTATCCCATGACGTTTGTCACCTCCGTGCACGGCGTAAGGTCAGGAAGAAGAAGAAAAGGAGGATTAAACTACTCGTGGACGAGTCTGTCGTCTGTGGAAGGTTGAAAATCAACAGTTCTGTAGGGAAATTCAGGAAGACCTGCACAAGATAAGTCATTGGTACTGGGACTGGACTGAAGATAAATAAATTTAGCTATTGTGCATACATATGCGAAGCGAATCACCACTGTTCACACTATTGTCGACAAACCACTGTAAACCATAACTACCGTAAAATATCTAGTAGTAACTATAAAGAGCGACTTCAAATGAAATATCCATTTACAAGAAATAGTAGGAAAGGTAGATACTAGGTCGAGATTCGTTCAGGGGATGTACGAGTAATACATCGACGAAAGAAGTGGCTTGCAAGACACTTTCTCGACCGATTCATGACTTGCTCAGCAATGGATCGTCTCCAAGTTGAGTTAATGGAAGGGGAGGGAGGGAGGGAGGGAGGGAGAGAGAGAGAGAGAGAGAGAGAGAGAGAGAGAGAGAGAGAGGGAATGCAACGAACATCAGCACGTTTTATCGTGGGATCACTTACTCGGCGCGAGAGCGTTACCGAGAAATCATCAAACTTCTGCGGCAAACGGCGCAAAACAGACGTTCTGTAGCACGAAGGGATTTATTATTAAAATTTTGAGAGAGAACATTCTGGGAAGATCAGATAACACGTTACTTCCTCCTAAATACGTCTCATGGAATTACGACCAGAAGATCAGAGAAATTGTTCATATAGAGGCTGACCAACAATCATTCTTCGAACATGCTATTCGCAAATGTGTCAGAAAGGGGGAAAGTAATAGTCCCGCAAGCATACTCCGCCACATACCGTAAGGTGATTCTTCTACCACAATGTCGAAGGTTCTGTCTTCTTTTTTGTTACTTAATTAGCTTCATGTTCCACTTGTGCAGTCGTGGTAATTAATGATAGTTGTATGACCAATTCATCTAATTATTTCAGCTTTTGTGATTGCCACAATGTCATGTTGTTTACATATATCATATAGTTCTATATTTTATTGACTTAGCCATTCTCCTCTGGCAAGAGTCTTCATTTACTTTAAACAAATACGATATGGGGACAATCGCTTATGTTGATGGCTTATCACACCGCCTGTGTGATAAGGGCACGACTGCACTGTGTGTTGGATACGAAGCAGACAGAGAATTACTATCAACTACTGTACGTAAGCTAGTCCACTACACAACTACGGTTCTGACAGTAACTGTAATTAACTCTGAGTAGAGAGCACAGGCAACTAGCCAAAGGCGGCGCCCAGACGCTGGAAATGCCGGCTGCTGCTTACATAGTGGCATTGCGGCAACACGGTGGTTCCTGTTGGAAGTGCTGTAAGCTAATAAACTTAACACGAAATAAATGTAAGCAGTTCAGTTCATGAACTCTCAAGACAGGACAAGACGGAACAGTATGGTATGGGTGGGTGCAGTTCCTGTTCTATTCGGTGTGTGCCTGTGTTTCCAATGTAACAGTTCTAGACCAGTTCGCCAGTTCATGACTTTATCTCAGTGTATAAACTGTTCATGAAAACATTCACTGTTTCGTGAGTCTATTGTGGTTGCTAATGTGCGTGGCAACGTGTCTCCTTACATACTACTTATAGTTAAGTCGAGCGAAGTTGTTGGTAAAATATTGCCGTTTCTTACGAAAGAATAAATATTCAAAATCCCAATAAACGATTCACATAACATCTTTCCTTCGTTTCCGGAAATAGGACAATCAGTTTGCTAAACCAGCCTTTCATCCTTGGTATTCGAGCCCTGTTGCTCTCTGTGTTGACGAGGCGCTATTTTTTCTTAATTCACACCTCATTTTAGCCCATTACAGCTCGTTTCCTAATTTTGAATATTTCATAAATAGTCTCTGTAACGCCTTTTATATAATTAACTCTATCGCTTGCATGCAGTACACTAATAAATTTCGTTACGTGAAGATTCCGACTATGCACTAGAAGTGAGATAGTGAATGGAATTGATTTTGTATATTTTTCTTCCAAAGAAGGTAACTACGAACTGACTTCATACTTTGCGTCACAGAAGGGCACAGATTTAAATTCTAGCTCTGAGTCAACAGTGAGCATCAACTGCCTTATTAGGATTATTTGAGTCACATGACATGCAGCTGGATGAACAATAGAAAAGGCAACTACCAAATTACGCGAGATAAATATGAGAGTATATAATATTCGTTAATCCATGTTAGCTGTCGTAACGGTGCTTGTGTTCATCGTCATTATACCTCACACCCCTACGCCAGTAAAAGTTTTTTTATTTTTTTTAACAAAAACGGTGAACATATATACGTGTTAAATGTCAACACTGACCTCCCATTCCGCAGAATAGTACGCTCACTGCTGGCCTGTTCTCAAATTTCCAATAGCTGGTTGACATGTACGAGTGGATTACAGAATGGAGCAACCCAGGATTTCGACGTGAGCTGCTGGAATTAAAACAGCTGCACTGCTGATCCACTTGCTGCATTTGTACTTTGACTACTTGTTTTGCTGCCGTGAACCGGTTTTCTACACTACAAAAAAACGGAATAAACCGGATTATACCTCTGTCATTTTCTGAATTCATTATGCTCTTCGCAATTTATAAAGAATAATTTTACTAGCATCTGCGTAGTTACAGCAGGACTCTTCGGTATGAAAGAAAAATTATTGCATTCCCTTGTTACTGAATTGCTGGACTATATTACTAGTTCCTGTGAGGTCTTGAGAGTTTTTATGGGTCTTGCTTTTACCATTCTTAGTGATCACGTGATTGACCCTACGAAAAACAGCGAGTTCTTGTTCGAATCCGTATTACGAATAATGAACTCAAAATACTGCACTGCGTAGGAATCTGATGACTCAGTCTAAACTGAACAGGTGTAACAATATCTAATGAGGTAAGCGCTTCTTGAGGCGGTGTCTTTCTAGAAAGCGAATACTGTTTCTATTCTTGAATGTCAGACGTCTGCATTTGCCTGCAATACCGAACACCTTATGCAAATTTATGTGCCACAACTTTTTTTTTTCATTGCTTGGCTTGCAGAATATACAGAGTGAATCACCTAAAACTTGCACCGAAAACATGGAATTAGAAAGTGCTATTGATGTGGGTTTTCACAGAGTAATTGGTGGCCAAGGGCTCGTTTGTTACCCATTAAACACACTGTAACAATACTTAGAAAGTATATTTTCTGTGCAACGTACACTTTTTAAATGAAACAATGCCTACTGACATTAAATTAGAAATTAAATTAGAATGTCAGTGATGATTGTTGCAGGATTCTAATGAGTCGTTAACGATTTATTGTACTTTGAAAAGTTTCCACACCGACACTTGTTTGTTGTGCCATTCGACTGCGTAGTAGCTAGGTACTACGTTTTTACGTTTGCTTCTATGTTCCTTGAGAACATCGTGACCCTAAGACAAGGGTCAACATGGCTATCCCATCCTTAACGTGGGGATCGAATGGCTTACTAAGATTCTGAACGCGATAGAAATGTGCACTAGCCTAATTCCACTCGATAAATTATTCTTCAGCAAGTTCCCACAGAAATCAACCAGTGACTTGTCTTTACAGTTGTGCTCAATGTATCCCACGTTAATTGGTAATCTGAAACGAACAGTATGAAACGCGATAGAAAGAGCAGAACTTTAATCTGGCATTGCAAATGAGCGATTAACCATAAAAGATGATATTCTCACCACTTGTGTCCAGTGATGACCTGTTGATGATCCACATAACAGGCAAAAACAGATTAAGTAATTTATGAAATATATTCCTACATGTGGTTGCAACACCTGGTCACAAGCAGTTGGGTCAGGAAGAGAACTCTTTTCTTTATCCTGCCGAGAAGTAACCTGCCGAATTAGGAAACTAGGATCAGCCTGTAACTGAATGATATGAGCCCTCATCTCTTCAATAAGAGACCTGTTTCATGTCAGTATTTACCACACCTAAACCGTGAATGCGGTTACCGAGATGGTTCAGAACAGGTTGAATCCTGAACACCTGTGACCACAGAGCACCGTCACTTAGCGATAGTTAGATGCTCACCTGCGCCCCAGAAAGCTCGCTACTGCACACAGTGCATTCCTCTCGAATGGTGTCAGGAGTAGTGATGATGGGATGGTCCGGTGCACTGTGCAGGCTTTGGCTTTACTACCCTGCCACATATGGGTAACCCACCTATCACCAGCTTATGCTGAAAGTGAGGGGTATGAAATCCCAACAAGGATTGTCAGTCCATGATCCGTTGCACCCTTTACAAGCAGCTGAAATCAAAGAAACAAGCCGAAAATCTTGTCATGACAAAGCTCCCTTTCCTACACATACACAGGAGCACAACATTACTGCCCAATCAGAGTCACACTCTTCGACCACTGAACTGGTAGGGAGCTGAGATCTGGGAGTAGTAAGCCGCGAAGCGTATATAAAACGTCTGAAGGAAAATTATTTATTCATCTACCACACAGGCTGGTTTTTAATTAACAAAAGCAATCAGCATATGTTCACACCCAAATTTTATAAAAAGTTCTACAGAAAACAATTTCTGAGATACGTCAGCAAAAACCGACACTGGAAACAATATACATGTTTGTGATAGAATAGACTGTAGTAGCAATGAATATCAAAATACGTAGATGGAAGAATTAATAGTAGTGAATTTGCATACAGAGCCATGTAGCAGCCGGTTGTATAAGGATAATGTTTACAGTAGCGAATTATAAGAAATCGTTTATTCCTTTTAACAACAATTTCTGTACTAAGCATTAACAGGTGGCTGAAACATGAAATACTAAATCATCTCCGTGAAGCTGACATGGCAGACCGTAATACCAATTATTACCAAAATACATAGATGGAATTACTAATAAAAATTTAAACGAAATTACATGTACAGCTGTAACACAATCAGAGGGGATTTTTGTTAGACTAGTTTATACACTCGTGAAAAGTAGAAAATTTGAAAATCCACATCTGAAACAGGTTTTTGCAGCAAAAATTTTCAGTCGCGTAGGTGAAAAAATTAGTATTCAAGAATCTGAATTAAATGCACGTGGCTGTTAAGAAGCGAAAATGTATTACTATTTCACTGATATGCCTAATCATAGAAAATTTTAAAATATACACTATCGGTACGCAGACTAAGGCATTACCAACCACTATCATGAGCAACAAAATCTCAGGTAAATGAAGAGCCTAGAGCCCCTGAATTCGGAAATTACCGTTAACGGCTGGATTTTGGCCGACCTCCTAGACAGTTGCTCAGTAAATTCGTCGGTCCTATGTCAGCCAAAAGTGAATGATGGGCTGTATATGTGTCCATGTCGAACCTGCCAGAGAAGCAGAAACATGTCCAAACTCGAGCATATGACATGTCGCTGCAGGGGTACGCAAAGTTGGAACTCCCCGATAGGGGAAGGCAGGGGGCCACGGTGTAAATATCTACCATAAAGATACGATGAGCTACCATCTCGGCTCTCAGGTACAAGCTGCAGTACCATGTGGTGCTTCAGGAGAAAAGCTGAACACACCAGCAGATCACGCGTCAGCTGCATGCACCTTAAAATCCTCTGCTCAGGATGCCCTCTCTGAAGACGCTAAGGAAATGGTAGCTAGACAACGGCAGGCGAAGCGTTTCCGCAAGCGCTGGAATCGACAGCCCCCCACGCGTGGCTCAATAGTTGGAAAATGACTGTAAACACGGAAAAATTTCCGGTGTGTTACACCACGTTCAGTAAGAGATTCCAGTATCTGATACTTGATTCTAAGGCGTACCAAGGATCGGATAAAACTCTGATCACAATTTAATAACGAAGTGTAGACTAAAGTAAAGAGAATCGTCCAGAAGAAACCATGTGGTAAGATATATGAAGATGGTATCTGTTCTTTCGGTCATGTACGAAAGAACAGATGCCATCTTCAAATAGATAAGACTTACTTCTTCAGTGCGGATGGACTCACATTGCCCGAACTCTTACGGGAATCTGTAGATTGACGGCCGCGGCTAATGAGTATAGTGAGTTGTGGCACTCAAAATGTAGTGTGTGGACAGTAAGCTGGGGATGTGAGCCTCACAGGGAGCGTGCCAGAGACAAATCCCTGCAGTCACACCACCATTTGTGTCCTCGGTGGCTCAGATGGATGCCGGCACGGTAGCTCAGCGTGTTCGGTCAGAGGGTTAGCTGCCCTTTGTAATAAAAACTGAGTCAACGGATAAACACTGAACTTGAACTGGTATCCTGGGACATCCGCACTGAACAAATTCAATATATATATAAAAGCAGAAGGTCCCGGGTTCGAGTTCCGATCGTGGCACACATTTTCAACTGTCCCCGTTGATACTTATGAACGCCTGTAAGCAGCTAAAGGTCTGTATTTCACTGTAATTTCATGTGGTAAGAAGTCGGACACTAAAACAAAAAGTAAGGGTGGCTGCATGCATTTGAAATTTTCTAAGGCGTGAAAAATGCGATAGTAAATAGTGTTAGTTACTGAAGTTAGACAGTTAAACATAAGTACAAGGAACATATCTGACAAATCTTGGATAACGTAAGTGCTTCAATTGATCGCCTAAAGCAGTAAGTACAAAAATGCTTATGGAGAGACAGGAATAAGCAACATAAATCACTTAGGGAAGCCTAGATAAAATGACTGCAGAAAAAATGTGAAGGAATAGAAAATGTCGAAACAGTCTTCGGTGAAGTTAAACGAAGTACGGCAACTTTAATAGTACTGGGTGTTCATAATTAAAGTGCAGCTGCTCACAAAGTTGCAGTGGGTTGGTTCAAATGGCTCTGAGCACTATGGAACTTAACATCTATGGTCATCAGTCCCATAGAACTTAGAACTACTTAAGTCTAACTAACCTAAGGACAGCACACAACACCCAGTCATCACGAGGCAGAGAAAATCCCTGACCCCGCCGGGAGTCGAACCCGGGAACCCGGAGTTGCAGTGGGGGCTGTAATTATCGCATGGCAGCGAAACTTAGTATTTAATGTGGTAAGGCGGAACCGATTTAGGTTGGAAAAAAATAGTTCCAATTTTGGCCACCAGGTGCAAATCTGGAGCTTTAAATGCAAGAAAGACGTACAGAAATGTTTCCATACATAACGAACGGACGTGGGCAGAAAAGGTCAAACAAGTGAGGAAAGCATAATGTCGGTTTTCTTATTACCATCGCTTACACATTTTTTTCAGTATGAGCACTGGAGATGTCGAGGAGGTTCTGTGCCCATAAAATGACTGATCAGTAGCTGTTTTCAGCAATTCCGATGGAATCTGAGGAACGTGTACCTTTATACTGCCCTTCAGAACAGACAGAGTCAGATCGTGTCCTTGGTAAGCGCATTGTTTTATATGTCCCCAAGCCCAAAAGTAACGTGGAATCGGGGATCTTACAGGGCATGCATCTGGAAAACCTCTGCAGGTAATAATTTCGTGGAAGATTGGTTAAGTAGATCTTTCACTGGGCGAGCGACATGAAGTATTGCCCATCTTGCACGAAGACAGTGGTTTTCCACATAGTTGCGCTCTTCCAAAGCAGGAATCACTTGCGCACAAGGAGGCTTCTTAGGCTACGGACGTCTCGGTACACCTCAAAGGCCTAGTATGACAGCCATATTGTTAACTCACGTCATGGCTTGTCAAATGACGGCGCGGATGTAATAGAGACATACAGTGTATGGTGCCATTTTGCACTCGGTGACCAAATTTGGAACAATTTTTTTTTCGAACACAAATTGGTGCCGCGTTAATGCATCAGCGTATCTACCAAGCTTCGCTGGCATACGATCATTACCGTCCACACTGGACTTCTCCGAGTAGCTGCACCTTAGTGACAACCACCCCGTACGATGATAAGATTCGCTGATGACATTGGTGTCCTCAGTGAAAGTGAGCACATAATGAATAGAATGAAGAGTCTAATGAGTACAAAACGTGTTCTGAGAGTAAACCGACGAAAGACGAAGTAATGTGGATTAAGAGATATAAATTTACCGATAAACATAACATCAAAGTTGGTGATCATGAAGTAGACGAAGTGAAGGCTTCTGCGACCTTGTATCCAAAATAAACACGACCGTCGAAGCAAGGAGGATATACAAAGCAAACTAGCACAGGCAAAGACGGCGTTCCTGTTGAAAAGGGGTCATTCATGTAAGTTTTACGGCCGATACTGACACCACTCAAGAGCTCCGGGATAATAGGCCGTGGTCGCTGTATAAAACCTTCTCCTCAAGTTTCCTCTCAGATTTGGCAGCCACCATGAGACGTAAAGCAGCGAACTGTAATCTTATGTAGGTGGAAATGAAAGTCATACTAAAAATTCATATCACTTTACTAATAAATTAAAAGAACTGCTCGTGGGCCCAGATGATACCCTTATTGGCTTTGATGTTCTGTCGTTGTTTGGTTCAAATGGCTCTGAGCTCTCTGGGACTTGACATCTGAGGTCATCAGTCCCCTAGACCACTAAACCTAACTAACCTAAGGACATCACACACATCCATGCCCGTGGCAGGATTCGAACCTGCGACCGTATCGGTCGCATGGTTCCAGACTGAAGCGCCTAGAACCGCTCGGCCACAGAGGCCGGCTTGTAGTTGTTTACCACGATTCTGGTGAAAGAAGCTATCTCATGTACAGCGGATATTTTTCCAGCAGATATTGGGGAGTTATTCAGGCCCTGACTCACCAAAACCTATTTTCAATACGATAATTAATTTTAGAAACAGATGGACGGAATGGCTATGGACAGTCCACATAATTTGGCTGTGGTCAATTTGCTGGTGGAGACGGGTGCTGCAGACCGCTAGTCAAAGACCAGCCATGTGATACCACTACATCGATGATACTTTCGTAGTATGGAGACAGGGTGCAGAGGAGTTGGATTCCTTCCAGATACATCTCAACAGTATCAATCCGAAAATATAGTTTACGACTGATGTGGAGAATAATTTCCAGCTGAAGTTTTTGGATGTGTCATTTACTGTACCAGGCGACGGAACGTGACATGCGGCCACAGCGTATAAAGAAAAGCCAGCCGTACTGACCATTACCTTCATCAGGAGTCTAGCCACCACCACTGACAAAAAAAGTGGTGTGATTAAAACGTTTGTAGACAGGTCGTACAAAATTCGTGAACCGATTATTCAAAGGATGAGATTGAGCACCTATGGTCGAAGTTGAAAAATAATGGTTGTTCTAACGAAGAGATAGCTCAAGCACTTCGCCCTAGGGAGAGAATCAGAATTGACGAGGAACAACGGCCGCCCAAGATGAAAGTTTTCCTTCCGTTCATCGGTAAGATTACAGATCACATTGGGAAAGTGTTGAGCAAGTATGGAGTGGAAACTACCTTCGGACCCATTAGGAAGATCAAAGAACGTTTAAGATTGGCTAAAGATATACGGCATCCATTGGCGACATCGGGTGTACATAAAATTTATTGTTGTTTTGTACTGGTTTGTAATGGTGCCACGAAAACAAAACACCCGTCTGGCTGAACACAAGGTGAAATGTCGCCTGGGACATGTTACCAAGAGCATGATCATGAAACAGAATTCAGTGAAATGAGCATCATATCAAAAACATCGCATATACAGAAAGACTATTGAGACTTATAAAACACCGTAATAATTTGAACAGAAAAGAACAAGGTGTTGAATTAGATAAATCTGGAAGTTAACGTTGCAACGCAAGAAAGACGATCCGTTAATTTCAATAGATAATGTTGACGTTACCAGAGAATCTCGTAGCCGACATCAAATGATGGACTGGGTGTCCTCTACACTGATCATATGTTCGGTGCTCAGAGTTTTTGTTGCAGTTCGCCGCTCTACCTCCAAAGAAGTCTCTCACAGTCGGAGAGGAAACGTTAGGAGGAAGTTTTGTACGTCGACCACGGCATATTAGCATCAGTTATGAAAAGAAGGCTACTAGTATTAAACATAGGCATTATTATGAGGAAGAAATTTATAATAATGTATGTTTGGAGCACAGCACTGTGTAGCAGCGAATCGTGAACTGTTGGAAAACCGAAAGGAAGGAGAATCGAAGCGTTTCAGAACCAGTGCTAAAGGAAAATTCTGAATATGAGATATCCGGCTAAGACAGTCACCAGAGAAGGAGGTGGCTTACAAAACACTCGTTCGACCTGTACTTGAGTATTGCGCATCAGTACCAGGTAGGGTTGACAGAGGAGATAGAGAAGATCCAAAGAAGAGCGGCGCGTATCGTCACAGGGTTATTTGGTAAGCGTGATAGCGTTACGGAGATGTTTAGCAAACTCTGCAAGACTCTGCAAGAGAGGCGCTCTGCATCGCGGTGTAGCTTGCTGCCCAGGTTTCGAGAGGGTGCGTTTCTGGATGACGTATCGAATATATTGCTTCCTCCTACGTATACCTCCCGAGGAGATCACGAATGCAAAATTAGAGAGATTCGAGCGCGCACGGAGGCTTTCCGGCAGTCGTTCTTCCCGCGAACCATACGCGACTGGAACGGGAAAGGGAGGTAATGGCAGTGGCACGTAAAGTGTCCTCCGCCACACACCGTTGGGTGGCTTACGGAGTATAAATGTAGATGTAGATGAAGCATAAAGAAAATGCTGAAAAAAAGGCGGGACACGATGACAGTACATCTATTAGTATGTCGAGGAATAGCTATAACAGGGAGGTGTGGCGGATACAGGGTGTCCAGAAAAGGACTCCCTGATTTCAAAATCAAATATCTCGAAAACAAAGATCGATACAGGAATGCAGTAAACGGTATGATTATTGTGAAAGCTTTAAGAAGTTTATGCAGCAGTTTGAAATAATAGTTACAAAAGCTGCTAACAGATGGCGCTGTAATCGCCATACGTAATGCCTAGTATAAATAGTGATCCGAAGCCCAGAGCGATCAGTTCCACTATTGAAACGTGAAAGGAGGTTAGCGTACCGAAGGAAGACATTAAAACCATGTACTCCATTGAACAACGCGTTTTTCTGGTGCTAGAGTACCACAGGTTAGAAGAGAGTCCTCCGGCAACAAGGCGAAGTTTTCAAGCACGATTTAATGTTCCAAAAGGATCCGATGCGAAAACCATTCGTATGCTCTTCGCAAAATTTCAACAAACAGGCAACGTAACTGATGATCTAGTGGGGCATGTTGGTCGCAAGCAAACCGCAGTTACGCCTGAAAATATCGCCACAGTTTCTGGAATTATTCAGCGAAATCCGATGTCATCCGTCCGTAGAATTGCATCTGAGGCTGGTTTGAAGCGTTCCAGCACGCAGAAAATGCTGAGAAAGAGCCTACACATGTTTCCATTCAAAATTCAAACGCACCAGGCCATACCCGTACGAGCTGTGCAACAAAGGGTTGCCTTTGCTAATCAGATGCTCACAATGATTGATAGTGAAGGATTTGATGTTGCCTGCATCTGGTTTACAGATGAAGCACACTTCCACCTGAATGGATTCGTGAATAAGCAGAACTGGCGATTTTGGGGTTCCGAAAAGCCAGGTTGGTGTGAAACGAAACCCCTGTATTCTCCTAAAGTTACTGTGTGGGCTGCAGTATACAGCAGAGGCATTATTGGCCCTTTTTCCATTCGAGAAACGGTCACTGGTGCACGTTACGTTGCAATTTCGGAACAATTTGTCGCCACAAGCAAGCGTTAGAGGATCGACCAGGTACTGAATGGTTTATGCAAGATGGAGCCCGACCACATCGGACCGAACAAGTGTTTCGCTTTCTTGAGGAATACTTCGGGAATCGAGTCATTTCTTTGGAATATCCCAAATTTACTGGTGCAGGCATGGACTGGCCTCCATATTCGGCGGATTTTACTCTCTGTGACTTTTTTTGTGGGGCACAGTGAAAGACGTGGTCTACCCGAAGCATCCCTCCACGCTGGACGAGCTTGAATCGGCGATCCCTGTGGCATGTGAATCCATTTCGGTTGAGACACTACGAAATGTGATGGCGAATTTCATTCTTAGTTTGCGCCACCTCTGTAGTGCCAATGGTGAACACTTTGAAAACATTATGATGTGATTGTTTGCAAAGATTGTTTTCATACGATTATTTCACTTGTGTATGCTGATGTGAGCTGTACAGCGTACAGCGCCATCTGTTAGCAGCTTTTGTAACTATTATTTCAAACTGCTGTATAAACTTCTTACAGTTTTCACAATAAACATACCGTTTACTGCATTCCTCTATCGATCTTTGGTTTCGAGATATTTAATTTTGAAATCAGGGAGTCCTTTTCTGGACACCCTGTAAATGTGTAAAAAGACAGTGATTGGAGTACAAATAATTCAGGGCGTAGTGTGTAATAGAAATCTTACTAACAATATCTTTTCGTATACATCATTTATATGATTACCAACGCTTTTTTATATTTCTTTCTTGTCTGTCTGTCTGTCACCAATTTTTCAAAACCAACCTTTTTATGAGGTAGAGACAAAATTTTAAACATAGGTCAGAACTGAATGACAATGCAACACTGACTCACTTTCTTCTCGGCCTGGTCAACAGTGTTGGATGTGTGGATGAAAAATTTTAGTAACATCTCACGTCTCCGCGCCCCTGTGGGACCAGTGTGTTGGCAGGTAGTATCAGAATGTCTTCCACGCGGAATGCAAGCGGACGGCCATGGCTAGGCAGAGAGAGGGTGTACGAGAGATGGACTGAGAGGGATTAAGGAGGAGACGTGTGCAGTATATGTGACATACGCATATGCGGGTAAAGCTAAAGGTTTTAAAAAAAATAAAGTTTTAGTAGAACACGTTTATAAATCGGCCTAAAAAGTAGAAACTTATTTCTCCTAGCCCCATACATGTTCCAAATGTGATATTGATAGTTCTGAAAATTTGGGCTTGTGAATCAGCAGTGACAATATTTATAAAGAAAAACATAGGGTGCATGTAATAGATAATAGTTCCGAGGTGAACTGTTCATGCATAAATTACGTATTGCATGCGTACCACATTTTTCGTTATAAATCTTATTCGTATCGTCGTTGCTATTATAAACTCACAAGCACATATTTTCAGACTACATGTGTGGTGTTAGGAATCTATACAGAGCTAGGAGAAATTATTTTATACTCTTTAGTAAGATGTAGAAACGTGTTACTTTAAAAAATTGTTTTTATTTGAATAATTTTTTTCAGTTCGTGTTATGAGCTTACAAAATACGTCAGTACCATGTTTTAAGAGCACCGCATTCGGTATTGGACTGATCTTACGTCTAGCACGTAAATCCTGATGCTGAATATTTATGACGGTTTGAAAGCTTTTTCCTGTTACTCTTTGCGGTATAAACGCTCTCCGTGGTACTTTTTAAGTGCGCTTTGACAAGTGGTAGGAACCGTCAAAAGCCCTTCCGATAGCGACCTTGTTAGTGAGGGCAATTTTTTTTCCGAACGGTTAGGTCTTAACAGTGGATAAATTCATATGGTCGTTTCATGTTCGACGCGACGCATGGATACGTAATAATAATAATAATAATAATAATAATATCTAGAGCTGTCCCAACTGTGCTAGTACTTGAAATTTAGGTTGAGTCTGTTTGATGACTCTCAAGCAAGAATACTATTTCGAAACTGCAATCGTTTGAATTTGCTCTCTTTCTTATTTAGAATAAATACCCTGGAATGCATTTGTAAATTAGTCTGCAGCAACGGCAGAAACCCCTAGCATAATCGAAAGAAAACACGGAGACAGACGAGTTGTCAGCAGTACCTACAATAACTCGTTACATGGAAAGTCCACGTCAATACTGAGTAAAAAGTTTGGCTGAGAAAGGGTTATGATGTGTAACACATTCTATACAGACTGTAAATCAGATATGTATCTTCTCGAGGATCAATCCGATACGTAGATCTGTTGCAAGCATAGTGGCTTTGGATGTGTGAGGAAGTGAGTGAAAATTTTTCGACAGTGTGCATCTTCCATCCACGTCTCGATGAAGCCAAAGAAATGTTTCCGATAGAAAACATTCGCAGTAGTGCTCTCTCCCGTTAAGTCCAGATTAAAACCCAGTAGAAAACATATGATGAATTCTGACATCAATTTAACACTGTGACTGAGCATAAAGCTTCGGAATGAATGAGCTGTAATTTCCAGGGAGCAACGTGAGCACTGCAGAAATTTTGACTTGGCTAAGCATAGTGGATATTCCCTTAAATACGAGTTCTAACACGATATGTATGTTGGTTGCGTTTTCGTATTTTCTCTACACTGCATTAACGCCTTCATACTAATTTCCAGCGATGAAGTGGGATCCTGTTTCTCTTCATATAGTATATCAAAAGATAACTGCACCCTACACACTAATAAAACAAAAGAAACTCGTTCTGCGCCAAAAGTTCATCCACTAAATAGGCTCTCTCTCTCTCTCTCTCTCTCTCTCTCTCTCTCACACACACACACACACACACACACACACACACACACACACACACGCTTATGTGAATCTGCCGAGGGTAACTCTTGAACGGTTGTACAATTTCAGTTAAAATTCGTACGCTTATGACATTTAAAATGACTACTGTGATGATGATATCCCTCTCATCACTCACACTGGCAAGGATGGTGGTAAAACGGCAACGTATAAAAATAAGTTCAACTCAGAGTTGCCTGGAGCACGACACACAGAAGGGCTGGGGGTGTGGGTACGGGAAATAAGAACGACTGAGGACACTGCCAATGACATTTAAGTAATCTTTTAGTCGAAGAGAACTTTGCAGAACACTGCGAAAATATTTAGAAACTAAATGTCCTCCTTAGAAAATAGTAGAAAAATTGAACTTTGCATTAATCTTTTTCATTTATCTTTTTGTGGACAAAACACGTATGCGGTCAATGCCAGGCAATACCGTTCCTAAACATAGTAATAAAAAATTGGAAAACCACACTTAATATCCAAACAAATTCAAATAATATCACATGACAACCAATACAGATTAAGCGTGGAATATACCAAGGAGACTCATTAAGTCCTTTCTAGTTCTGCCTTGCTCTGAACCCGCTATCCAACATGCTAAATAATACAAATTATGGATACAATACTATTGGAACATACCCACACAAAATCACACATTTGCTGTACATGGATGATCTAAAACTACTGGCAGCAACAAATCAACAACTCAATCAATTACTAAAGATAACAGAAGTATTCAGCAATGATATAAATATGGCTTTTGGGACGGACAAATGTAAGAAAAATAGCATAGTCAAGGGAAAACACACTAAACAAGAAGATTACATATTGGATAACCACAGCGACTGCACAGAAGCGATGGAAGAAACAGATGCCTATAAATATCTAGGATACAGACAAAAAATAGGAATAGATAATACAAATATTAAAGAAGAACTAAAAGAAAAATATAGACAAAGACTAACAAAAATACTGAAAACAGAATTGACAGCAAGAAACAAGACAAAAGCTGTAAACACTTATGCTATACCAATATTGACCTACTCATTTGGAGTAGTGAAATGGAGAAGCACTCAATACACTTACACGATCACAATGCCACAAATATAGAATACCTCACATACATTCAGCAACAGAAAGATTTACATTAAGCAGAAAGGAAGGAGGAAGGGGATTTATCGACATAAAAAACCTACATTATGGACAGGTAGACAATTTAAGAAAATTCTTTCTAGAACGCGCAGAAACTAGCAAAATACACAAAGCAATCACTCATATAAATACATCGGCTACACCACTGCAATTTCATAACCACTTCTACAACCCTTTAGATCACATAACATCAACAGATACGAAGAAAGTAAGTTGGAAAAAGAAAACACTACACGGCAAGCACCCGTATCATCTAACACAGCCACACATCGATCAAGACGCATCCAACACATGGCTAAGAAAAGGCAATATGTACAGTGAGACGGAAGGATTCATGATTGCAATACAGGATCAAATAATAAACACTAGATATTACAGCAAGCATATTATTAAAGATCCCAATACCACAACAGATAAATGCAAACAACAAATAGAAACAGTAGATCACATCACAGGCGGATGTACAATACTAGCAAATACAGAATACCCCAGAAGACATGACAATGTAGCAAAAATAATACATCAACAACTTGCCATACAACAGAAACTAATAATACAACACGTTCCCACATACAAGTGTGCACCACAAAATGTACTTCAGAATGATGAATACAAATTATACTGGAACAGAACCATTATAACAGATAAAACACCACCACATAACAAACCTGACATCATACTCACCAATAAATAGAAGAAATTAACACAGCTAATCGAAATATCCATACCAAATACAACAAATGTACAGAAGAAAACAGGAGAAAAAATTGAAAAATACATCCAACTGGCTGAGGAAGCCAAGGACATGTGGCATCAGGATAAAGTTGACATTATAGCGATTATACTATCAACTACAGGAGTCATATCACACAATATCCACCAGTACATCAACGCAATCCAGCTACATCCAAACTCATATATACAACTACAGAAACCTGTAATTATTGACACTTGTTCAATTACCTGAAAGTTCCTAAATGCAATGTAACATATACCGTCCAGTTAAAAGGAAGTCACGCTTGATCAAGATCCGCGTCACTTTCCATTTTTAACCAGACATAACGTCTGAGAAAGAAAAGAAATAGCAATAATAATAATAGTAGACATAACGTCTGAGAAAGAAAAGAAGTAGTAATAATAATAATAGTAATAATTGCTAACATCAGTTTGGTACTTGGCATGGAGATAGATGTTTTTACATTATCTGTTAGGGCTGTTCGCAAATAAGGTATCAGATTTCCTTGAACACCCACAGTTTTCGTGCTATTACATAATTGTGCTTCTTTTAAAATGTGTGAATAACAATTTACAGCGATCGATGTAACATATATGAGAGTAATCGAAAATAGTTAGTTGTGTTAAGATCGATATATTCTGATAATATGTTCACACTGGAGCTCCGCTACTATTTTGGTTTCTAAGTGTGCTTTGTATAGCTCTTGCATTTACCAGGGCGTTTAAGTCAGTCTGCGGATGGCGAGCTCCTCATGATGACAGTGTGAACAAGATCGCGTTTCGTTTCATCTGCGGCTCATTTACTTTGAAATCAAGAAGTCAGAACGTAACCGTATTCGTGAAGAAAGCTTATCTAGCTTAATTTGGTGTCAAGTTAGGAGACCAAGATAAAGATATTCGCTTCCCACATCGTGTGTCGTGAATGAGCCACGGGATTAAGAAATGGTTCAAATGGCTCTGAGCACTATGGGACTTAACTTCTGAGGTCACCAGTCCCCTAGAACTTAGAAGTACTTAAACCTAACTAACCTAAGGACATCACACACACCCATGCCCGAGGCAGGATTCGAACCTGCGTCGTAGCGGTCACGCGGTTCCAGACTGTAGCGCCTAGAACCGCTCGGCCACTCCGGTCGGCCGGGATTAAAAAAACAGATCCAGGGGAAGTAGAAATCATTACCTTCTGAAACTCCGATGATGTGGCGAGGGCAAACAAAACACATGTGTTTTTTTTATCTTTTCGTGGTAAAGGCTTAGGGCCGTAACGAAAGGAGTATTAAAAACGCTCCACATCCAAACCTGAAATCAGCATTCACGACTGTGCCACATGGACCCAGCATTCTTACAGCTAACCCATCTGCAGCTCTACAGTCATCATGATGATTATCATCATCATCTAATTCGGCAGATGGCTATTAAATTTTGATGTCCACGAGGAGCTGGAATCAGAGCGGTTTACTGAAGATGAATTAGATTGATTATAAATAGATCTCAGTCTCTCAAAGGAGTTGCCACAAGTTTTGAGTTCTGATTTAAACGAAAAGATTGCTAGGTCCTGGTACAATATTCCTCTGGTACCGAACAAGAGAAGAGGAGTTTCGTAAGCACTTCAACGAAGATGGCTGTCTTGTTTACCGTAATAACACTGAAGGAGTATCATCAACATATAAAATCACATACAACAAGAAAGAAGGTTTTTTTATCGATGGAACCCCTCCCCCCCCCCCCCCCACCCCCAAAGAAAAGAAATCATGGCTGTAATCTTACACATTATCAATAATTATCATTCGATACCCGTCGCGTACTCTTACGTCATGAAGGAAAACTACGAAACCCTTGCAATAGTATTAACGGCAATACAGTGTTCCGGTTGTGTGTGGTGATTTAAACGTTGCAGGAATGCTTACTGGATAACAGTGAGCCTACACAAAATACCCCTGCTTCCTCTGCCTAGGGGGATAGTAGTGGACGTAAGTTCCACTGAGGTAGAAAGGAACGGGGCGCCAGAACAAATCTACATTCAGGAGAGGTGAATGCTATAAAATGAAGTTTGTAGAAAAATAATTCTGCCTCCTCTCCACATAAAACTCTGGAACATGGAACAATTCGTAAAGGGGCTGAATACAGACAGTGTATGTCTTAACTGTATCGGTCAGAAATACACCTTTCTGACTGCTGCTAAAATGAAAGGGGGAATCTCACAGACATACGATTTGATCTCTTATGAGGAAAGAATGACTTGGATAGGATTCAAGAATGTGATAAACTGTTTTTAGGAAGTAGAAAGCACCCGATTACAAGAAATTTGTGGAAGATATGTTGAAGGCTGTGAAAAGTTTAGTTTGTAATATGAGTATCAACTTGCACTCTCGACTTCTCCCTGTGAAGAACAAGGAGAGCGGTTTCATCACGACATAAAAGATACAGACAGGCGTTGTCAGGGCAGTGAAATTCAGTGATGTTCGCTATTGCTGGTCTAAGAGGGCGGGTATGGAGTCGCAAGACATAAACAGACTCGAAGATCACAATTCTGCAGCAAAAGGAAGCTAGTTTAAGTCGCCAAATGTGTATCCTGGACTTGCTATGTGCCAACAATAATGTTATATGTTGACGAACAATGTAATAAGTGCCTTGTGTTCCTTAATGATTTCATTTTAAGGTAGTTTTAGTTAGGTTTCTGTGTTTAATTTCCTGTACTGATATTATAGGCTAAGTAAATCTTTAAACTGAAGTCTGTAAAATCCCTACATGATGTATAAAATGTGACGTCAAATTCACAAACAGAAGGTAAAAACACATAACTACTAAACATCAGAAATAAAAGCCTTGACAAAAAATATAATTTTTAACTGTGTCTGTTACATTATTATTGCTATTATTACTGTTATTACTATTATTATGCGTTCTACAAACAGATTCAGTGTCCTTAAACAATAATTTTATTCGGCCCAACATAATTTTATTCGGCTCTTACTGTACTTAAAAATATTTCTGTCTTGTAACTGGTTTTTGACGTTAAGTCTTCTTAATTCAATTTCTCTTACTGACTGTTAGTGTGTAGTGTTGCAGTAATGTAACACATAACTAGCGAAATACAGTACTGACAATATTATCTCGATTGCAACACTTTTAAATTTGGATAGAATATTTGTCCCCGTGTTGTAGCTTGGAACAGTTTTCGACTTTTCGAAAAATCTTACTTTTCCAGAGAAATTTTTTAATTTCAGAAGATGGCTGTAGCCTAATCATGTCAATTGAATGCTTATCATTTCTAAATGGAATATGAAAATATATTAAACATCTATTACAGGACTTTCTAGAGGCGGGTGTCTGAAAAAATGTTCCACACTCTCCGCTATAGTACGAATGTTAATATTAACTGGATTTGATGTCCTAAGTCGAAGTATTCTATTAAATTACAGGAATGATTAACAAGAGGTTCTTAATTTGATTTTTTATAATGTGGGATTTCTAATTTCACGGCATATGTCTAGGAGAAATCTGTCGAATTTTACACTGCAAACTTTCCACCTTCCTCAAAAATGGATGGCTTTCTAGAAAGACTCCAGTCAGCCAATGGTACGTTTAGCTCATCTACGTGGTCGACATGCTCCGAGTTGCCTTCACAATTTGCTGAGTGCAGACATTACGACGACAAATCATAGCGTGGGGACGGTCCTTATGACGACGTCATTAACTTTTGTCAGTCAGCAACGTACAATCAGTCTCTGGCGACACACACGACCCGAGGCATGCCTGCGAGGATAAAGATGCATCTGTAAAACTCTTGGCACGTGTCCGGTTTCCATCTGACAATCTAGGGTTTTCCGTGGGGGTGATAGGTTTGTTGTACGATCAAATACCGTTTTCAAACATTATGAGTTATCTCAATGAAAATGATTTTTTGAAAAATAGCCAACGCGGGTTCAGAAAATATCGTTCTTGTGAAAGACAACTAGCTCTTTATTCTCACTAAGTAGTGAGTGCTATAGACAGGGGGTGCCAAATTGATTCCATATTTTCAGATGTCGAGAAGGATTGACACCGTACCTCACAAGCGACTTCTCATCAAGTTTCGTGCCTATGGAGTATCGTCTCAGTTGTGATTTCCTGTCAGAAAGGTCACAGTTCTTAGTAACTGACGGAAAGACATAGAGTAAAACAGAAGAATTAGCAGACAATCTCACCAGCTCACTTAGACTGTTTGCAACTTACGCTGTCATTCGCCGTCCAGTAGAATCAGATGATCTAAACAAATTGTAAAAACGTTCAGACAAGATATCTGTATCGTGTGAAAAGTTCCAGTTGACGCTAAATAATGAAAAGTGTGAAGTCATCCACGTGTGTACTAAAAGGAATCCGCTAAATTTGGGTTACACGATAAATCACACAAATCTGAAGGCTGTAAATTCAACTAAATACTTAGGGATTATAATTACGAATAATTTAAGTTGGAACGATTACGTAGATAATGTTGCGGGTAAAGCAAACAAAAAACTATAGTTTATTGGCAGAACACTTAGAAAATGTAACAGGTCTCGTAAAGAGTTAGCTCTGGGGCGTGGAATCAGCATCAGATAGGACTGATGGAAGACATCGAAAGAGTTCAAAAGACAGCTCGTTTGGTACTATCATCAAATAGGGGGAAAGCACCATGGATATAGTGCTCGAAATGGGGTTGTAATCATTAAAACAAAGATTTTTTCGTTGCGGCAGGATCTTCTTGTGAAATTTCAATCGCCAACTTTCTCCTCAGTGTGAAAATACACTCCTGGAAATGGAAAAAAGAACACATTGACACCGGTGTGTCAGACCCACCATACTTGCTCCGGACACTGCGAGAGGGCTGTACAAGCAATGATCACACGCACGGCACAGCGGACACACCTGGAACCGCGGTGTTGGCCGTCTAATGGCGCTAGCTGCGCAGCATTTGTGCACCGCCGCCGTCAGTGTCAGCCAGTTTGCCTTGGCATACGGAGCTCCATCGCAGTCTTTAACACTGGTAGCATGCCGCGACAGCGTGGACGTGAACCGTATGTGCAGTTGACGGACTTTGAGCGAGGGCGTATAGTGGGCATGCGGGAGGCCGGGTGGACGTACCGCCGAATTGCTCAACACGTGGGGCGTGAGGTCTCCACAGTACATCGATGTTGTCGCCAGTGGTCGGCGGAATGTGTACGTGCCCGTCGACCTGGGACCGGACCGCAGCGACGCACGGATGCACGCCAAGACCGTAGGATCCTACGCAGTGCCGTAGGGGACCGCACCGCCACTTCCCAGCAAATTAGGGACACTGTTGCTCCTGGGGTATCGGCGAGGACCATTCGCAACCGTCTCCATGAAGCTGGGCTACGGTCCCGCACACCGTTAGGCCGTCTTCCGCTCACGCCCCAACATCGTGCAGCCCGCCTCCAGTGGTGTCGCGACAGGCGTGAATGGAGGGACGAATGGAGACGTGTCGTCTTCAGCGATGAGGAGTCGCTTCTGCCTTGGTGCCAATGATGGTCGTATGCGTGTTTGGCGCCGTGCAGGTGAGCGCCACAATCAGGACTGCATACGACCGAGGCACACAGGGCCAACACCCGGCATCATGGTGTGGGGAGCGATCTCCTACACTGGCCGTACACCACTGGTGATCGTAGAGGGGACACTGAATAGTGCACGGTACATCCAAACCGTCATCGAACCCATCGTTCTACCATTCCTAGACCGGCAAGGGAACTTGCCGTTCCAACAGGACAATGCACGTCCGCATGTATCCCGTGCCACCCAACGTGCTCTAGAAGGTGTAAGTCAACTACCCTGGCCAGCAAGATCTCCGGATCTGTCCCCCATTGAGCATGTTTGGGACTGGATGAAGCGTCGTCTCACGCGGTCTGCACGTCCAGCACGAACGCTGGTCCAACTGAGGCGCCAGGTGGAAATGGCATGGCAAGCCGTTCCACAGGACTACATCCAGCATCTCTACGATCGTCTCCATGGGAGAATAGCAGCCTGCATTGCTGCGAAAGGTGGATATACACTGTACTAGTGCCGACATTGTGCATGCTCTGTTGCCTGTGTCTATGTGCCTGTGGTTCTGTCAGTGTGATCATGTGATGTATCTGACCCCAGGAATGTGTCAATAAAGTTTCCCCTTCCTGGGACAATGAATTCACGGTGTTCTTATTTCAATTTCCAGGAGTGTATTTTGCTGGCACCCACCTACATAGGGAGGAATGATCATCATCATGCCGGCCGATGTGGCCGAGCGGTTCTAGGCGCTTCAATCTGGAACCGCGCGCCCGCTACGGTCGCAGGTTCGAATCCTGCCTCGGGCATGGATGTGTGTAATGTCCTTAGTAGTTCTGAGTTCTAAGTTCTAGGGGACTGATTACCTCAGATGGTAAGTCCCATAGTGCTCAGAGCCATTTGAACCATTTTTGATCATCATTACAATAAAACAAATGAGATTGTGGATTCCTCTCAGTATATATTTGGACAGCATTTTACAGCAAATACAATGGAGCCATACTCTTCGACAATAGTCTTACAAATAAACGTGGCCACCCTCTACACAAAACGAAGACCCGTGGCGAGAAATCCAGATTAATGATGAGGGCCTCTGTTGTAAACGAGCAGTAGCGGTAGAAGTAGGTTATATTGTTACATTATGTATCGAATTAATGAAGAAAATATTGACTAAAAAATCGATTAAATTCTGTGACGCATTTCCTGAGGTGCAATAACATGTTAACTAAAATTTATTTTAATCCATTGCGGCGCGATAGTATAGCAACCTTCTATTATATTTAATATTAAAATACAGTCCTAAGTTGCAAAACATTCTTTATTGGCTCGAAAACGACGCGTTTCATCCGGTTGGGGCATCATCAGGTTTACTGGAAGTACAATAAAATGAACATATTAAATAACTCGGCCTGGTCTTATCCTGAGCTATTACATTTAACCGTGAAAACCAAAAACGTAAATGCGTAAGAAGCAAAGGATAGAAAAGCACATAAAAATGTTATTGCTGCCAAAAGCGTTCGTTAAATGTGTCTAAAAACCGATAAAAAAACGTAGACAATACCATGAAAGATGCTATAGAGGCCATAAAGAACAGACGTACAGTGGAATTTCAGCATATCCATTGTGGCTGACGAGCTGCGACTGTGATTTGTACCTGGTTGCATATTTATTACCACATAAATCACCACACACAAAGGAACACTTAAAAAGTGTAATCAATGGTTTATCTCTTGCGATGTGGGTCATCAGTCACAGCGTCGCAGAGTGAGACCACGCTCATCAACTGTAAACATGGCTCCGGAGCAAATTGCCGATGGCCGATCCGCGCGCTTTCGGTATAGACACAGTACTGATCGAATCTCAAGCGACTGATGGTGCTAGTAAAGATAAACTTCACTTGGTGGCACCAAATTCAGGAGCAAATCCATCAGTGCAAAATCAGTATAGCAGAGAGAAAACAATTCACATAAGCGAGCTACAAAGACGTTGAATAGGAAGTAAATTGTATAAATATTATTACAGAGTCCTGTCAAATACCAGAGGAATGGGGTTCAAGAATGCGAATGTAGTACAATAAAACAGAAAAGATTTAGAAACAGGAGGAAGAAATGGCCTTGGGGAGTGGACGTGCGGTTTGAGGCACCGTGTCACGGATTGTGCAGTCCCTCCCGCCTGAGGTTATATTCCTCCCTCGGGCATGAATGTGTGTATTATTCTTAGCATAAGTTAGTTTAATTAGTATGTAAGTCTAGGGACCGGTGACCTTAGCAGTTTGTTCCTTTAGGAATTCACATACATTTGAACAAGAACAGATGCCGAGGAGGTGCATTATACCATAAACATAGTGGGGAAACTAACAATAAGAAGATAAAGAAAAAGAATTGCGCAATACAACATCCAAGCATAATCCTTTGTAATTAAAAATTCAGCGAAATTATGCGCTAGGGCACTAATTAGAAGGTACATAAGCGGAAACGTTTGACAGTTAAAAATTTTAAGAAATTGTGTCCAGAGCGATTAAAGCTGCAGGGCTAGTAATTTTCAAGAGCGTGTATCCCAAAACAGAATGAAATTATAATTCTCGTAAAACAAGACAAAACTGTAAACCTCAAATATTCCATAAAATACAAAACAATTACAAAACTAGAATATTTTTAAAGGTAAAAGCATAACAGAAACTTATGATGAACAGTGCCTCCGTAATCTAACATTATGAGAGAGCGCATTATCAGTAAAATTAAGTAAAATAACGAAAGCAGAAACGTAACCCGTGATTGCGAAGAATATATAGGCTTATACGCTTAGTTTAAAAGCTAAAATGACTGCAAGACTGTGCTGTGAATAGGAGGAATCCTCAACATAAAACAGGACAAACATTAGGTATTCTAAAGATATTGTGTAATTACAAAATACTGTAAACATGAATAGATGTAAGTATAAAGAAGCCTTATTGATTAAACACTGTAGGAACTCAAAAATTCTTTAAAGACGGGGTACACGGTCTTGGAAATCTTGATTACACAAGTTAATTGATAATCTAGTATATGAATGCATGACGATTTCAGTTTCTTCTAGAAGGTTAAGACAGCACCATGTTTTGCATGCTTTCCTATCGTTTACGTCTTACATATTTACGTTTTTGGTTATCGCTGTTGGATGGAGTAGCTCAGGATAGAGCCACACCGCGTTATTTATTATGTTCATTTTCATTGTACTTCCAGATAATCTGATAATGCCCTGCCCGAGTGAAACGCGCAGTTTTTAGTCAATAAAGATCACTCTGCAACCTAAGACTATCTTTTAATAAATTCAGTAATTCAATAATAAAGCGCGTGTATGAAAAGTAATACACATTAATAACAAATCTAAAATTTTGAATGTACTGATTTCCAAAAATAAAAAAAATAGACATCAGGTGACCTTCCATTCAGAAGACTGTTGAACTCAGCGACATATTAACTTGTGAAGAATAGATTTCAGCTATCAGTCGACCTTTTTAAATTTTATTGGCAGATCTAGATTTCAGCTAGAAATGCACTGATGCATTGATCAAAAATGATAGTGCACTGAGAATAGCTAGTTTCTACCTGAAATCTAGATCTGCCAACAAAATTTAAAAAGGATGACTGATAGCTGAAATATTTATTTACAAATATATATATATATATATATATATATATATATATATATATATACATCTGCTTGTGTCTGTATGTGTGGATGGATATGTGCGTGTGTGCGAGTGTATACCTGTCCTTTTTTCCCCCTAAGGTAAGTCTTTCCGCTCCCGGGATTGGAATGACTCCTTACCCTCTCCCTTAAAACCCACTTCCTTTCGTCTTCCCCTCTCCTTCCCTCTTTCCTGATGAGGCAACAGTTTGTTGCGAAAGCTTGAATTTTGTGTGTATGTTTGTGTGTCTATCGACCTGCCAGCGCTTTTGTTCGGTAAGTCACCTCATCTTTGTTTATATATATATATGTATATATATATACTTCTGTGATAAGTGAGCTTATTTCTCATCTTATTGATCTGAGACTATCTGACTGGTAACCTTCTAAGTAAGTGAACAGAAAATTAGGTAGGAATTCCTAATTTGTAGCTGGTTCTCAGAATGAGATACGGAAGCGCTGGTTAGTGTTTTTTGCGCTCAGTCGATCGTTTTGACTCCACGCAGTTAAACTGCATCACACTAAAAAGATTTTTCGCTAGTACGAGAGCTTCTTGAGTTTGCCTTCTTTTCATTGAGCTAGTATTCTGCACCTATTACAGACCGTTTCAATAACTGCTTGCGATTGCCATGACACTTTACCCTCGCACAAAGAACCTGCCTCGGGCTGAAATCTGTTTCACAAGAGAAAAATTGGATTATAGTCCTTTGATGGGAAAAGAGAGAGAATTTAATAAAGAAGGGCTGATTTTCTTAGCCCCTTCCCTATCTCTTTATTCGTGCCACGTGAGAGAATTTGCAGCTTTCGGCGGGCCACTTAACTTAATCACAGATTCTCTTGCTACTGCATTCTCTCTAAACTTCCGTATAGTACAGCGAATCTGCCGTCTTGTGAACAGAAAAAGTAATGAGAGTAAAACGCAAAACTGTTCAATGCAAAGGAATTAACGAAGGAATCATATTGCTACGACTTCCAATAACATATGAAATGATATTTGTGTTTCCAGTCTTCCTTGTAAACACGGAGAGACGCTGACATAAAAAAATTGTTATGGTTGTTCCTTGATCATACTGTGAATTCTCACTCGGGATGTCGGGGGTTTAAATGCTTGTTTGGCCATCGGAATTTTTGTTTCCCATATTTTACTTGGATTATAGCGAGTGTTTCTAAAAAGGATTAAGTAGATTCCTTTGCCATTCCTTGCTAATCACATCTAGCCTTCCGTCTTCGTTACAAAACTGGAACATCACATGGCTATTAGATTTTCTTCTACCTTTACTAACTCTGTCTCTTTACCTTTTGCTCCCGACGTCAGTATGTATACCTGAACTATAGTTATCGGCGTTGGATTGCTGTCGAATCTCAAGAGATCAACTGTGTTACTGTTTACAGTAATTCACTCTCAGCCCTACTTTCTTATTCAAGTAATCCTACTCCCTTTATACAATTTTGACCTTATACTCGTCTGACCAGAAATACTTGTCTTCTTTCCATTTCACTCCACTGACTCCCACTAGATGTATTTTGAGCCTCAGCATTTCTCTTTTCGCAATTTGTAGCTTCTTTCTCAAGTTCAGACATTCCGCGCTGAGACACGTAGAATGTTAGCCTTTCGTTGGTTATTGAACATTTTACTCATGGTTAGCTCCACTTGGCAGTTCCCTCACAGCGATCCGAAAGGGTGACTAATCCGTAATATTTTGCCAATGGAGAGACCAAGACACTTAGTTGCGTGCCACATGTCATGCAGTTATGAATTTTTAATGCACTGGACTCTATTGCGTTCTGCAGTCTCATGCCGTTTTTCAGTGTTGATTGTTCAGGGGCAGTTTCCCTTTCCCGAGGGCAAGAGGTTGTTCTGAAACTCTATCCAATCTTTCACCCACTTTGACATGGCCTTTGTAGTCGATTGTGACACTTTACAGCTAAAGTCTTCGGCCGTTGTTGCTGATGAATTTTATTCATAATTTAAGTCATTGCTGAGATCGAACCTGGGACGCAAAACATTGTTTACTGATAAATTACGCTACACCTACACCGCAAGAACAGCATATAGTTCTGTGTCTCCTCTACAGATAATTTTATCAGCTGTTGTGCAACATGACAAGTAAAGGCTGTCTTGGACGCAAAATCTAGGTGCATGAAAATCTTACTGATTTTGAGTACGGGCAATCTGGCTTACACTCCGTACTCACTCACAGAAAAGGACAGCTGTTAGTAGTAAGTACAGTACCAAACTGTAAGCCGAGCACAGAGTTTGTCTGTGAGTAAAGTGATAACTCGGCTTGATAATCAGCTCTGGAATCAATCAATGTAAGAACAGCTAACGCTGCGGGTAGTCTCAGAGGGGGGGGGGGGGGGAGGGGAAGAAGGGAGCTGAACTTATCTTACTCGTGTACGCTCCACACTGGGACAAAGGCTCTGTCCAGCGTACGGAGCAGAACCTGTTTCTGGCAGGGACACTCAGTTGCGTCACACGTCCTCTACGACAGATAATACTGGCTGCAGCATCAGCGTAACCTAATTTTGGAATAGTCGCTGCTGATGGCATTACAGACTGTCTTTAGTTAATGTCATAGATTCAGCTTCCGTCCATATTCTCAGCAAGAAGTAGGCGTGTCTGATACCACGATAAGGCAACAATCATTAAATTCTTGTAATTCTACTCAGCTTCCTTGTAATACTGAAAAGTGTTGTGTAGCTGCAAATGTGAAGAAACAGTTTTGTTCCTTAGTCAATTAACAAACAGAATCGGTACAGTAGATACACATCAAATTAAAAGATGGAGAGAGACACCATCATAGAGCCAAAAACAAAGCAATATTTTGCCTGAGCATCTGCATCTACATAATACTCCGCAAGCCAACATTTATTGCAAGGTGGAGGATCTAAGGTACCCCTATAACTCGTTTACTTTTCTGTTCCAATTGCAGTTACAGATAAGCACAAGTGACTGTCTATATGCCTCAATATGCGCTCCAGTTTCTTGTATTTTGTCGTTGTGGGCCTCACGCGAAATGTGTATTGGAGGCTGTAGAATCATTTTGCAATCAGCTTCAGATGCCAGTTCTCAAAATTTTGTCAATAGTATTCCACGAAAAGAACATCCCCATTTGCGTTGACACAACATCTCCATTACAATCACGAGTTAACTGAAGCTAACGTCAACAAATCTAGCAATATGCTTAGCCCAGCATCCTGTGGTCCACTTACTAGATAACTAACATGTTGACGGAGGTGACAGTAGAACTTTTGGTTTGATCAAAACGTTGGTGCGGGCGTGGAGGGGCCCCATCCCTATTTTTTACGCTTATGAATTGCTCCAATTTCTAGATTTAATCCGACTTAGTGGGGATCCCAAACACTCAAGCAGTACTCAAGAATGGGTCACACTAGTGCTCTGTACGCGGTCTCCTGTTGTAGATGAGCTACACTTTCCTGAAATTCTCCCAATAAACCAAAGTCGACCATTCGCCATCCCTGTTACCATACTTACGCTCTCGTACCATTCCATATCGCTTTGCAACGCTACACCTAGACGTGACGGTGTCAAGCAGCACAATAGTAATACTGTCTTCGTACATTAAGAAATTGCTTTTCCTACTCAAGTGCATTAACTTACATTTTTCTACATTTAGTGCATGGTGTCATCCATCACATCAACTAGAAATATTCACTAACTCATCTTGTACCCTACAACAACCAAACCGACGACGACACCTTCTCGTGCACCAGAGCATCATCAGCAAACAGCTGCAGATTGCTGCTCATCCTGTTGTAGCGCCGGAAATGCATATCCTCCTATTTCCATCTATTGTACTACAAATTTTTTTCCTTATTTTGTTACCTGAACATATGACATTTCTGTGTCTTTATATATTGTAATTATTTTACTATATATATATATATATATATATATATATATATATATATATATATATATATATATATATATATATATATATACCTAGGGAAATCTATGCTATCGAATGATTACATCGATAGGTCGTGTGAGGAACCAAAGTGTTTAGGATCTTTGGTAGTGTTAACTCTGCCGCATGGAACGCGGGCAGAGAGAGTCTGGCTGGAGTAGGGCGGTGGAGCAGGTGTGTTGAGTGACGCTCCCGCGAGTTGCCGCGCTTTCAGGGTTTGACAGCATGTACTTAGGTTCGGCTTACTATGATAGTTTCTGACACGGTGACACGGACGGGAAGCATTAGCTGGCACACATCAAGAGCCCATTTCGCCTGGTGACCGTTTCGCCTGGTGACCGTGTCGAGAAGAAGGTGAGCCAACATCCAGCTTCTGCAACAGCGACGTGACCTACATGCCTGGGTATGTAAATGATTTGCGCTGCAGCGCAAGCGCGAAAAGTACGTAGGCGTCACACGACGTACATTCTGAATATAAGGGAACTATATGCCGCAGGTTTCTCTCTCAGAAATAGCATTTTTTGAATATTGTTTGTTTTCGAGATGCTCGTGTTATGCATTGTGCGAGTAGGAAAAATGCCCACCGACACGTGTCGTATTTCGACAGTGGCCGGGCTGTGGCCTAATCCTGAGTTGTTTATCACCCTTCGATATTGCTTCTCACATTATCAGGATCTCACGACTGTCTTGCGAATATGCAATGTTGGCTACCGCCAGAGAGAACAAACATCACACGCTAGGCCATATAGGACGATACAACCATATCACGTACGTTGATCAGGAAAACCTCTTGTTTGCAGTGTAATATTCATCCAAACGAACAGTACGACTACGTCTGGAGCACCAAAGGTTGTCAGATCAGCGACCAACTTGGCAGATTCCTCTGCGGCAGTTAGAGAGGGGGAGAGAGACAGAGAGGCGCACTGACCCTGGTGCACTTAGCGACGGTAGCAGACACTGGAGCGGTTGCAAGAGTCCTGTTCCTGCGTTGACTATCATTGTAGAAGTATCCGTTTGTGAGTGCTCCGAGAACTAAAGTTACCACACCGCACGCATCATCGTCATGTGGGCCCAGCACCTCGTGCTGGCAGACGTTACATTTCTGACGTGTTATGGCCAGTGGCGTGTGCTGTCTTCCAGGTCTCCTTCAGGCTCTTATTCAACAAGATAACGCAAAACCACATGTCGCCCGTGCTATTCGAGCCTACCTCATATCGAAGGGTATTCCACTTTTGCTCTGGGCCAGCACATTCCTCGTAACTCTCACCCACTGAAAACATCAGTTCGTTGGTCGCTCGCTTGTCGCTATAATAGACGATCTGTGGCATAGAGTTAGACCATCGTGGAATGAGGAACTCGTATCTTACGAGATCACTGAAATAATTCAATGGCACCACGCGAAAAATTGTGCCGGGCTGGGAATCGACCTCGTATTTCTTTGTTTGTGGTGTGCGGAGACAGCTTTCTGTGAGTTGGAGTTTGACAAAAACAAGTGTGCTACAGCTGTTCAGTGGATGTTTAGAACCAAGTACGGTAAGAAGCCACCAACAAGGAAGGCCATTTATCACTGGCAGAAAAAAATTCATTACGACGGGGTGCTTGTGCCCGGCGAAGAGAAGCGGACGTCCCAGTGTGAGTGAAGTGAATGTGGAGCGCGTACGAGAGACATTCGTAAGGAGTCTAAAGAAATCTGTGCGCCGTGCATCCTGTGAACTAGAAATGGCTCCAATGACGGTGTGGAGAGTCCTTCGACAGAAGCTGTCTATGAACATTCAAATTGGAGCTAGTACAGAAGCTCAATGACGACGACAAAAACAAGTGTTTTGAATTTTGTTCGCAGTTGCAACGGTTGAATGAGTACGGGGATGGCATTGTTGATCGCTTAATTTTTAGCGATTAAGCCACTTTTCACACTAATGGGAAAGTGAACAGGCATAATTATCGAATCTGGGGTGCAAAGCGTGCAAACTAATGCACTGAATTTGTGCGTGATTCCCCAAAGGTAAATGTTTTTTGTGCCTTGTCATGTCGAAAACTGTACAGGCCATTCTTCTTCGGCGAGAGCACTGTCACTGGATATTCCTACTTGGACATGTTGCAGCAATGGTTGTTGCCTCAAATGCAATCAGACTTTCCGTTCATCTTTCAGCAGGATGGGGCTCCACCCCATTTTCATCGTGAAGTTCGTGAGTGCCTGAACATGCAGCTGCCGCATTTATGGATCGGCTGTGCTACAGAAGGGGACAGCTGTCTTATGAAATGGCCTCCGTGATCACCAGATCTCACTATGTGTGACTTTACTCTGTGGGGACTAATTAAAGATCTGGTGTATGTGCCTCCTCTACCACGTGATGTACCAGAGCTCCGGGAGAAAATACGGGAAGCGACTGCCACAGTCGACGATGCCGTGCTGGGACGGGTATGGCAAGAATTCGGTTACCATGTTGACGTCTGCCGGGTCACTCATGGTTCACATATAGAATGTTAGTAAGAAAAACTTTCAGAGTTTCTCTTCAAAATGCAATATGTATGACATCAGTACAATTTTTAGTTCTTGTGCAATAAATAATTTAAAGTATTCCCAGACTTTATGTACACCCAGTATTGCTATTCCCCGTCCGAAGGAACAGAAAATGATGATCAGTTTGGTTTGTGAGGCGCTCAACGGAGTGGTTATCAGCGCCCGTACAAATTCTCAATCTTTTAGATTGTCCAGTCTCACCATTTTTCAGAATGATGACGAATGGCTGAAGACGACACCAACACCCAGGTTGTAACATTTCTGGATTTACAGCTATCACATTCAGGTACAATAAATTCTTCTTAGAGCAGTTGAGAAGGCAGCAATTGTAAGATGACGTAATTTGGTTCAAATGGTTAAAATGGCTCTGATCACTATGGGGCTTAACAGCTGAGGTCATCGACCTCCTAGAACTTAGAACTACTTAAACCTAACTAACCTAAGGACATCACACACATCCAAGCCCGAGGCAGCATTCAAACCTGCAACCGTAGCAGTCGCGCGGTTCCAGACTGTAGCGCCTAGAACCGCTCGGCCACCACGGCCGGCCGGCCGTAATTTGGTGTCATGTACCAATGACAGACGGTTTGTTCGGTACGGGTATCGTGAGAAAGGCCGCCTAAATTGTGGTCCTTCCCCGCGGTTGGTTGCCGCGTTCGGAAGTCGCGTGCCAAAATGGTAATCTTCTATTATTAATATTTGAAAACTTAAACAACGTATTTACTTGAATTTCAAATTAAAGCATCTCTGACAAGTATTAATACCCAGCAGAATAATAAACAACTGCAAAACGAAAAGGCAGACGAAACACTTCGGTGATCTTCGGATCAAGCCTAACATGGATGAAGGTCAAAGTTGTTCGAGTGTAAGATCAGAGCCCGTTTGGCAGTCTCGGAGGACGGTCATGTTGTCCATCGCGATATCAGTTAAGACTTAATTTGCAATATTTGGTTTGTAAATGTGAAAGCTCGTTCAGCGGTCTCGG
This sequence comes from Schistocerca americana, assembly GCF_021461395.2. Classification (NCBI taxonomy): domain Eukaryota; kingdom Metazoa; phylum Arthropoda; class Insecta; order Orthoptera; family Acrididae; genus Schistocerca; species Schistocerca americana. The sequence goes on along the minus strand of NC_060119.1, from coordinate 612,606,553 downwards.
AGAACGGACATGTTGTCCGCCACGGTGTCAGGTTAAGGCTTTGTTAGCAACTATGATTAGCTGAGAACAGTGTGATTATAAATGCAGAAATACGCAGTTCGTTAATTTGCTGAAGAATAAAAATCATTTGTGAATCTAAAAAGGTAATTGTGCAGTTTCTCGCGTTCTCCCAATAAAAAGCGAGTGGCATCCCATATAAACAAACTGATTGGAAATTTAATGATTTATAAAACAACAGTTCCTCGCTAAGAGTTTCTTACAGCCTAAGGATAACGGATTCACGACCTACGTGCTGTTTGCTGCGCAGGGGAGAAGACTATAGAAGACTGCAGGTTGGTGAACACTTATTAGAGCTTATGCATTCCACTCAGGGCGGTGGAAGCAAATAGGCACCTCGCGTGTACTCTAATCTTAGTATAAATGAAATCACTGACACGTCATGTGTGATAACACAGAGAAGATATGAAGAAGATAAATGTTTTGAGGGAAGAGATTTATAATAGACACGTATACATCTAGCTCTCTCATCTCTCTTTTTCGACTTGCCGCTCGGGAATCGAACCTGGGACCCTGTGATCCAGAGGCAGCAACGCTGACCCCTAGAACACGAGCTGCGGACCCCGAAAGAACAGGCACCACACGCATAATACTACTGCACATACCCCTTGACGGCATTTCATGATACGTCTTCAGTGTGGATGGACCGATAGGTCTGGTATATTGCGGCAATCATGCTGAATGCTGCGAGCAGTGAGGACGATGTGCGAGGGGAGCTACAGAAGTAGTGTGTGGCGTCTGTACTCCGAACATTCCAGAAAGAACAGACACAATAAGTGTAATAGTAGTACTCGCATCAGTCTACTAATCTCAGTTCAACTCTAGGTCCAACCGTGCTAGAGTAATTGTTGCTGTTAGAGGTGCCAGCACTGTACATTAAAGTTCGTTTCCTGCACACCCCATTATTTAACTACCTGTAGTTCCAGCTATAGTGTACACAAACAATGAGTAACATTTCGTTATCTGCATTTTAAATGACCAGCTGTGTACAACAGCTAGTTTTTAAAGTTACCATTGCAGTTTCATTATGATGCTCCCTGTGTAGGGACTGCTGCTACACGGACACCCGCAAGTTATCTTTTAAGGCTTTACCTGTTTCATAGAATATCCGGCCGTTACACAACGAGACCCTAGGAGACGGACGTCGTAAGTACGAACCGTCATGTGCGATATGCATCTACGTATCAGCAGGAGGACTGAGAGGCGTGAGCGGAATACTGCGCGCTCTATGGCCATAGCGCATCACAGGCAAGGCAGTCTCAGCTGAAGGGTCCACAGTCGATGTGGGAGTTGTTGGGGTTGGATCTGCATTAGGATGGAACTTATAGAGGGGTTGAGGAGAAGGGGCACCTAGAGAGCGATATCGCGAGGTCTGCCTCAGGAAATGCACCGAGTAGCGATATAGTGACAGCGGCCGGCCAGCTGGATGGTGGTTGTCTGAGGTTGTGCCTGGCGGTGGCCCAGGGCGATCAACTCGAGCAAGCCTAGTCTCGATGCATAGCGAAGGCATCTCTCAGACCATTTTCAAGAGAAAACATTCTGATACGAACTCTCCATTTCTCGCTACGACACCTCACATTGGGGTCCAGTCACACGGTTGGCGATGCCTCTCCCGTCAAAGGCTGGTCCCACACCGCCTTCTATCTAGTCGAGAGGTGCGTCCTCAGACCCACATCCTACAGAGTATCTTCTGGTAGCGTAGGAAGTAAGTAACGGTACACCTCGGGCGATGCCACAATACATAACCACTATGTTTCATCTTTAACTTCCTAATCTGCGAGCGCAAATGAGGTGGAAAGTTCTCAACCTGAAACGTAGATTTCAATGGCACGTTCATTCGCTTGGATTTATTTCTGTGTTGGTACGAGTTGGGTGTTCGTCAACTGTGAACTTACTATGAGGAATTATTTTATTTCAACTACTTATAACAAGATATTAAATTCGAGGTTAAAAAAGTTGATTTCACATGCAAATGAAAGTTTTCACCGTACGTACCTGATAAAAAAGCTTCTCGGGATGCCAGTCAATCTGTTTGGAATGGGGATCACCGTGTTTGATGCACCTGAACACCCGAAAAACTTTGCTGTAGGTTATGGTAGCACTTGAAATTTTTATGAGAGTAAAACTTCTAGAATGAGATTTTCACTCTGGCAGATTAAAACTGTGTGCCCGACCGAGACTCGAACTCGGTACCTTTGCCTTTCGCGGGCAAGTGCTCTACCATCTGAGCTACCGAAGCACGACTCACGCCCGGTACTCACAGCTTTTCTTCTGCCAGTATCTCGTCTCCTACCTTCCAAACTTTACAGAAGCTCTCCTGCGAACCTTGCAGAACTAGCACTCCTGAAAGAAAGGATACTGCGGAGACATGGCTTAGCCACAGCCTGGGGGATGTTTCCAGAATGAGATTTTTAGTAAAACTTCTATTTGCTAGAGAGATAACTTTAAATACTACATATTACCTTTGTATCTGTTGAGATCTCGGTAATATCTTTCATATTAATGCAAGTTTTATTCATTTCTAAACCTAACTCAAAACGAACAAAAACGAAAACATTTATTATTTGCAATATCAAAGAAAGTTTTTTCCTTTGTTTAGAGATAAGTTAGCAGCAATAGGTACCTTGTCAAATAAATATTGTATCATTATTTTAAGTCGGTGCAACATTATTTGTGACTACGAATTCCTCGAAAAGCTAGAAATATGTAATTAATATCACAGCCAGAAAGATATAATACTCCCTAAAAGCAAGGTGCAAAATACTCGCCGCATGGTTCAGTAATTTATGCACGCCAGAGAAATATTTATCTGTGGTAAGGGATTTGCTAGAAAATAAATTGGCCAAATGCACCGTGCGTGCGACCACGGGCTCATATTTTTGGTCTTTATGAAAAGAACCCGTTTTAGAAATCTAGGAGGGATAAATAGCTAATTCTTGACGATAGCCTATCACTCACGCAATAAACAAACTTAAATTTATTTTATCTTAATGAGAACTGTGCTAACAGATTTTTTCCGTCAGCTTACCGACGTTAAGCGCCGTAGGGCTTGGCTATGAGTTGGATGGATCACCATCCGCGTCTGCCGAGTGCTGTTGCCAAACGGGGGAGCACTAAACCCTTGTGAGACCAATCGAGGAGCTACTTGATTGAGAAGTAGCAGCTCTGGTCACGAAAAGTGACAACTGCCGTCAGAGCGGTGCCCTGACCACATGCCTCTTCATATCCGCATCGAGTGGCGACTAACGGCAGAGGATGACACTGTAACACCAATATCAATTGTAAGTAGATTTATTCTATGTAACTATGTATCTGTGATTAAGAAATGTGTGTTCTTTGTTAGTTGAAGTCATTGATTTGTGACAGGAAAGTTAAAGTTTGTAATATATTTATTGTAAAAGCTAAACGATGTTTAAAAATAATGAAATTTTGTATATTATATGTATGTTCATAAAGAAAAATTTGTATATTGGAAGCTGGTTCATGCTTAGGGAACTTGTATTGTGAAAGGTAAAAGCTGTAGGGAAGTCCCTCCGCAACGGAAGTGGCTTGGCCCCATGCAAACGGTGGTTTTGGCGGTCGAACTGGGCGGTTACTTTGTGAGAACGGTACGCAGTCAGTGGCTAGACGTTGAACAGTATACATCGAGGGTGCCAAGGGTGGCATTTGGAAGCCATTTTGTATGGAATTTTTGCTCGGATGTGAATTTAGCTATTGCATGATGCTCTTGGCAATAAGGAATAGCTCTAATACGATACAAATCCGTCGCCAGGAAGAAATTATAAAGAGCATTCAACATCAAGAGCAATGAGTACAGTTAGCCGCCAAGTCGCTTTCCACCAGTACTTCACCAACTTTATTTATACAGATATGTATTACAGCATGGACCAGATAATTTGTGTTAGTGTTTTTCAATTATAATCCAAGTGCTATGAACCTGTGTTTGAACCCTAACGCTATCCTAATTATGAACCGGTGCAGGATCCCATCCTAAGTATGCAGGAAACCGAGTATCCTGTTTCTAACAAGCTGGTGATTTGTTTCTGTGTATTAAATGTGCAAAATTTCAGTGCCAGGGCGTGTAAATGTCACTGTCTAAAATACCTACTTCACAGGTGATGAAAAAGTCTCATAAAGTAAACTCAAATGGCTCTAAGCACTATGGACTTAACATCTGAGGTCATCAGTCCCCGCGATTTAGAACTACGTAAACCTAACTAACCCAAGGACATACACACATCCATGCCCGAGGCACGATTCGAACCTGCGACCGTAGCAGCCGCTTGGTTCCGGACTGAAGCGCCTAGAACCACTCGGCATCAGCGACCGGCAAGTAAACTTATTTGAAACGTAGTATAGCCTCGATTGCTATCATGAACTATTATTTTTTTTTCGGGTTAATCGATCTCGGTCTTGAGTAAATTGCTTTAAAGGATGAAAACATAAATTATTCCAAGTAGAGCTAAGCATTAATTTTGGTTGAATTGAACTTTGCTTCAGAAATAATCATAGAGTTGCCTATTGAGACAATATCAGTTTATGGGTCCTCACCATATTCTTTTCATATTAGAAAGATATTTGAAATATAATCACTACAAAATAAATCTGATACATTTCTACAGATGTGAGTATAAAAAGCTTATTTGTGGTATTTATTTGTCAGCTAAGTCAGAACACTTTTCATGCTCAGCTTTAGTCCATTGTTTCCTACAGTAACATCTCAGTACTGAGTTACTTAATGATTGTGGTCGTAACTGTTATTATTATGAGTTGAGTACAATCTTGCTTTCTATGATAACTGGTTTGTGCATTAGTGGTAACTACTGCTACCCGCGTCTTAGATCGCCATGTAGTCGTGTGTATCCAGTGTACTACTCAAAGGGAATATTGAGCTTAGGAGGCCTGTTCGCACGGAGTTTATGACTACAACTGTAATTCGTTGTACAGCTGTGTACCCCGCCCCCCCCCCCCCGCACACACACACACACACACACACACACACACACACACACACACACGAACATGCCCTTACGACTGGACTGTGGAGATAGTAGCAATCTGCCACTACTAAACTTCTGTCGTCAAAACGCTCGTCAGGGCTGCCGTTGTGTGCTTCTGCAGATGTTCTCTCGCCTGGGAGATCTCGTTTTAGTAATCTTAAACTCGACCGGTAAGTGCTTTCACACTAGGTTATGTGAAGTACACCGTTCTCTCTCTCTAGTTCTTGTCTACGAGCAAAGTTTCCGTAGGGGAACTCCCGAGCTCGGGAGAGGCAAACTAGTTCCAGTGAAAGGCTGCACCCAATCTTGTGACGCCACTAAACACTTGCTTAATTTTAAATAGTTCCTTCTGGAGCTAAACAAAGTACTTCTGTGGTCGGAAGTGCCGATAAAGAAACAGGAGGATGTAAATTAGTGATTTAACTCTGCGTTTTTCTTCAAATTTGATTTGTAATTCAACGAGCTTGTAAGTTTTGGGACATTAAAACTAATAGGGCGGAGTTTACCGATCGTTTTACTATAGCTTTGCATAATCTGTTTATCCCTTCTCACTTTTTTCGTTCGACTTTTCGTATTTACTTTTACTCGTTCAGCAGGACACATAAACATAGATTTTAAATATTGTCTAGAACAATTGTTCCAGACACAGTTAAACAAATTTAAAATCTCTGAATTCTGATCAATGTTCATGAGAGATTTCTCTTCATTATCAGACACATACTAAGCATTGAAATCCCCTTCCATACATTCTCCATTGTGAACCTCTTAACACCAGTCCCAGCTCACTGGGAACTCAGTTCTCTGGTAGCCCACTCTACATTCCACGGTATGAAATGAAAGCTGTACAAAGCTCACCTAACCGATGGAGGCACATTTCAATACACGTCAAGCATGTGATCTACTTTAGACTTTGACTTTACCTCGCAAAAACAGCTAAACACACACACACTCACACACACACACACACACACACACACACACACACACACACACACAGACACTAGGTGTGCATCTTCTTGACTTGGACAGAAGTGTTCTACTTCAAGAAAAAAGAAACCCGCTCCTTTATACCTGAAAACACCATATTCCATTGGCAAGTTGAGGGTTTTATATCTTGTTTTCTTGCACACATCGCGAACTTCCTGCACAAGAGTGGCTGGCGTCATTCTGAGAGCAAAAGAGAATTTCTTAAATGGAAAGAAAGGTTACATTCTGTTAAATTGACTAAGTTAATGCAATGCCAATAGTGACTGTTTTCAGTACACTGTCGGGAGTGTACAATTCACTGTCAAATTTTATTTATGCTTGTTTATAAAGACGACAATTGTCGTCTTCTTGCGAGGGATCCCTCGATCTACAAATTCATTGGGTGTGATTGAAATAAATGAGAAACGTTTATGTAAATCTGATATTTGTTTTGTTCAATTCTTTACTTTCCCGGCGACTGCCCCGAAGAAAATCCGTCAGTCTTTCTCTTCGCCATGAGAAACACGCTCGAAACCGTACGTACGCTAAAATAAAACAAAGCGGTGTTGCTGCCACTTAAATTTTAATTATTAAAACGGTTTATTGGTTAGCACAGTCATATAAAATATCGAAAGGAAAATTAAGTTTGTGATTTTATGTGACTGCACCAGACAATAAACCACTTAAAATCAATTTTAACAATTATGAACGTCTCAGAAACTTGTAAAATGTCCTTCTGCCCGGTTGTATCGATTGGCTGTCTACCGAGATACTGGCGCCACGATATATATTTACTTTGCAGCACTGTAAATCTCTAGGAAAGAGGTTGGAGCGAAATTTTAGCGAAAATATTTTCTGAACACAAGTAACAAGGTAAGCGGTAGGAGATTGTCTCTGTTTCGCTGAAGAATCCCTTAATAGGACGTACCAATCACGACCACTTTTTATGAATTAGATTCTGTAAGAATTTTCTGACAGTGTGTAACGAGATAAGAAAGTAAAGAAAAAGTTATATGCTCGTTTAGCATTAGGTGAATGTGGTGGAAACGGAAAACAAGCTTTCAAATCATACTCAGAAAGATACTAGTACCACGAAAAACGAAGGCATACATTTGCAGAAATCCCGTTATGGACATGTAATTATTACAACATAGCTGTTTAACGTGTATTATTTTGTTATGCCATTGCTTATGTCTTAGATAACTTGAATCACAGTTTCCCACTTGGAGAAACTGAAGTATTTAGTGCATTTGTTAAAATAATACGTGAAATTTCATTACTTAAGATAATCAATGATATCCTATTGCTTTAATAAGTAAACGTATATCATTTATTTAAAAAATTTCGTTAAGTCTCAGTTCCACCAAATGGGAAAACAGTGAATTACACAAATGGTTCAAATGGCTCTGAGCACTATGGGACTTTGCATCTGAGGTCATCAGTCCCCTAGAACTTAGAACTACTTAAACCTAACTAACCTAAGGACATCACACACATCAATGCCCGATGCAGGATTCGAACCTGCGACCGTAGCGGTCGCGTGGTTCCAGACTGAAGCGCCTACAACCGCTCGGCCATCCCGGCCGACTGAATGACACAACTATGCCTTTAAATCCTCAATTTATCCGGCATGTAAGTGAAGCACACCGTTACGTACAGCATCTGAAAGTGATGAAATGCATAGCATGGAAGCATCCAAAAATGGTTCAAATGGCTCTGAGCACTATGCGACTCAACTTCTGAGGTCATCAGTCGCCTAGGTCTTAGAACTAATTAAACCTAACTAACCTAAGGACATCACACACATCCAAGCCCGAGGCAGGATTCGAACCTGGAAGCATCACACGAGGTATCTATCAACCCTGACAAAAATAAAGGAGTGAGATGACTGCAGCCAAATGGACATTTACTGCATCATCCCGTACAATATGCGGCATATTTCAGTTGTTTATTCACGTTATCTAGCGGTTTAACTATGTAGCGGTGCCGACACAAGCGAGGGCCCGATGCCGAAACCTGGACGCTTGCCGACACCCATACGCTCAGCACTTTTACGCTGTGCCAGAGGCTTTTTCTACTGCGATCCGAGACATTTAGACAGTGCTTGGTGCGCCACGTACACGATCTCAGCCGCATCAAGACTTGCCTTGCTGTGTACAAAAACTGGCCTTCAGGCAGCTGGGATTCCAATTGGCGTCTGCCAATGCCCTTCTGCCATCTCTATGGGACCGGCAATGGGAGGTCCAGCCACAGTCTGGATGAGCTGAGGGTCGAGCTACCATCCTCTCAGCTCAGACACGCTAGCAGCAGCCACCGCCCTCCAGTCATCGGTCCGGGATTCGGCCCAGGGCAACGCAGCCGCCTACAGGTGCACTGAGTATTGACAGTCCTACCCAATTACGAGGGCGTGGGCGCCGCCACCTGGCGCAGGTCCGGGCCGAATGACGTGCCGCTAGCGAGGTCGCCAACCTGCCGTATTGATGAAGCGCTGACACTGGCGCATCGTAGCCTATCTGTCCCTTCTCGGGGACACTGACCGATGGCAGCCATCCGCCTCCTGAGGACACAGTCTGCTTGCCTGTCACAAGTCAGGCCTGCGATCAATGCACACCCCCTACAGGAAACATCAATAACTACCAAATCATGCACTACACGTTTACAACAGATTAAAAATAAAGCATATGTGTCTCCACAACCGTCAAGTAACTTTTAAGTTATTGTTGATTAATAGGCATCGTGTATACAATTCAATAAGCACTTGTCATGTAGTGTTTTGTAATGCCATCTGTATCTCGAGAACCAGCTCCTTGATATGCATATTAATACACTACTGGCCATTAAAATTGCTACAACACGAAGATGACGTGCTACAGAAGCGATATTTAACCGACAGGAAGAAGATGCTGTGATATGCAAATGATTAGCTTTTCAGATCATTCTAGCTAGGTTGGCACCGGTGGCGACACCTACAACGTGCTGACATGAGGCAAGTTTCCAACCGATTTCTCATACACAAACAGCAGTTGACCAGCGTTGACTGGTGAAACGTTGTTGCGATGCCTCGTGTAAGGAGGAGAAATGCGTACCATCACATTTCAGACCTTGATAAAGATCGGATTGTAGCCCATCGCGATTGTGGTTTATCGTATCGCGACATTGCTGCTGGCGTTGGTCAATGAGTGTTAGCAGAATATCGAATCGGTGGGTTCAGGAGGATAATACGGAACGCCGTGCTGGATCCCAACGGCCTCGTATCACTAGCAGTCGAGATGACAGGCATCCTACCCGCATGGTTGTTACGGATCGATCCCTGAGTCAACAGATGTGGACTTTTGCAAGACAACAACCATCTGCATGAACAGTTCGACGACGTTTGCAGCAGCATGGACTATCAGCTCGGAGACCGTGGCTGCGGTTACTCTTGACGCTGGATCACAAGACAGGAGTGCCTGCGATGGTGTACTCAACGACGAATCTGGGTGCACGAATGGCAAAACGTCATTTTTTCGGATGAATCCAGGTTCTGTTTACAGCATCATGATGGTTGCCTCCGTGTTTGGTGACATCACGGTGAACGCACATTGGAAGCGTGTATTCGTCATCGCCATACTGGCGTTATCACCCGTCGTGATGGTATGGGGTGCCACTGGTTACACGTGTCGGTCACCTCTTGTTCGCATTGACGGAACTCTGAACAGTGGACGTTACATTTCAGATGTATTAAGACCCGTGGCTCTACCCTTCATTCGATCCCTGCGAAACCCTACATTTCAGCAGGATAATGCACGACCGCATGTTGCAGGTCCTGCAGGGCCTTTCTGGATACAGAAAATGTTCGACTGCTGCCCCGGCCAGCATGTTCTCCAGATCTCTCACAAACTGAAAACGTCTGGTCAATGGTGGCCAAGCAAACGGCTCGTCACAATACACTAGTCACTACTCGTGATGAACTGTGGTATCGCGTTAAAGCTGCATGGGCAGCTGTAATTGTACACGCCATCCAAGCTCTGTTTAACTCAATGACAAGGCGCATCAAGGCCGTTATTACGGCCAGAGGTGGTTGTTCCGGGTACTGATTTCTCAAGATGTATGGACCCAAATTGCGTGAGAATGTAATCACATGTCTGTTCTTGTTTAATATATTTTTGTCCAATGAATACCCGTATATCATCTGCATTTCTTCTTGGTGTAGCAATTTTAATGGCCAGTAGTGTAACTGTCATGAGGTAAGACACAGTAAGTTCTTGTTGTACTTCATCCAGTCTTCACTGCCTCAAGCAAGGAGACAAAACACCGTTCAGTGATGTTCAGCGCCTTATCGTCTGACTTTGAACTTGCATTTCGAAAACTGTATAGCTACTTTTGCTGAAATTTCATTGCAACCCTTAATGAAGGCAGTATCCCTGAATTCATTACAAGAAGTTTTGAAACCCATTAAAGCAGTATATCTTTTCGTTAAGAAAATAAAATCTCGAAATAAAAAAATTATGTTACCTAAAGAGCTACGCCACTTTGCGTGCTATTGTTTGCGACAAACTTCGCTTGGAAACTTACATCGCCCATTAAGGGTATGCAAGGTTCGTGATTCATCCTTAATACAGGAAACGTAATATGTCATGAATAAGTTAAATGGTAAACTACTGACAAGTTTACTTCTGTGTTCATCACCCGCCGCAAGCACAAAAATATTCAAAGCAACTTTTTCTTGCTGCAATGTATTTTATTTTTTCTTAACGCGTTTCGCCTTTCATTTCAACTAGTGCTCAACAGCGATTGGCGCAAGGAACATGAAAATTGTGAAGAAAAATATTCGTAAACATGAAAATGTACCTATGTTTCGTAAGTGAAGTTATAGTGCGACCTCCAGCATGTGAGCAGATGAGAGGAACCGCAGATGCCAGTCAAAAACTCGAATAACTGTAAGTAATCGCTTACTAAGTAAAAAACAAGAAGTGAACCGTTTTATAATCTACAAATATCCCCTATTAAAATGAAACTGTATCATTCTAGACTTCACTGGAGATGACTTAATGTAAAAGGCGCATCGCGTCTGGAACAAATAATATACATTGCAGCAAGAAAAAGGCGGTTTTTATTTACAAAACAATAGACTACTCGTAGACTTGAAATCGCCTACTAATCATTTCGAAAGCCATTTTTATGGATTTTCTTGTTACTATTATGGATCAAAGGGTGATGTAAAAATAGTTGTAATCATACTAAATCTCACCTAGCTTTCGCACAGATGATGATGATGAGCGTTTGGCGTCATTGGCCGGGAGGCCCCTCGCGGGGCAGGTCCGGCCGCCATATCGCAGGGCTTATTACATTCGGCGCCACATTGGGCGACCTGCACGCCGGATGGGGATGAAATGATGATGAACACAACACAACACCCAGTCCCTGAGCGGAGAAAATCTCCGACCCAGCCGGGAATCGAACCCGGGCCCAGAGGACGGCAATCCGTCACGCTGACCACTCAGCTACTGGGGCGGACTGCGCACAGATGAATTCGTAGTAAATATACTGAACGTAAAGGCCATATTTATGACCGGCGGCGGCGATGACGAATTTGTTACCGGAGTGTAGGAGTACAAGCCACCTTTCTCCCATTCCGTTATCGATATAGTCACCCAGACCAGCCGTGATATGGGTTATAACACTTGATTGTGTCTTCGCAGCGAAAATATCAGCCGCTGATATCCTGCAAATGCCGCCGTCCCACGTAATAGAACAGGAACTCAAATCGACTATCCATCTTGCAGTGTAGCGTTTCTTTGCAATTTACACTGAAGCACCAAAGAAACTGGCATAGGCATGCGTATTCAAATACAGAGATATGTACACAGGCAGAATACGGAGCTGGGATCGGCAACGCTTATATAAGAAAAAAGTGTCTTGCGCAGTTGTTAGATCAGTTACTGCTGCTACAATGCAGGTTGAACATGTTATAGTCGGCGCACGAGCGATGGGACACTGCATCTCCGAGGTAGCGATGAAGTGGTTATTTTCCCGTACGAAAATTTCACGAGTGTACCGTGACTATCAGAAATCCGGCACAACACCAGATCTCCGACATCGCCGCAGCCGGCAGAAAAGATCCTTCAAGAACGGGACCAACGACGACTGAAGAGAATTGTTCAACGTGACAGAAGAGCAACCCTTCCGCAAATTGCTGCACATTTAAGTGACGCACCGTCAACAAGTGTCAGTGTGCGAACCATTCAACGAAACTCCACCTATCTGGGCTTTCGAAGCCAAAAGCCCATTCGTGTACCCTTGCTGACTGCACGACACAAAGCTTTACGCACCGCCTTGGCCCGTCAACACCGACATTGGACTGTTGATGACTGGAAACGTGTTACCTAATCAGACGAGTCTCATTTCAAATTGTATCGAGCGGGTGGACTTGTTCGGGTATGGAGAAACCCTCATGACTCCACCGACCCTGCATGTCAGTAGGGATTTGCTCAGTGGTGTGGGGCGTGTGCAGTTGGAGTGATTTAGGACCCATGATACGTCTAGATACGACTTTGACAGGTAACACGTACGTAAGCATTCTATCTGATCACCTGCATCCATTCATGTCCATTGTGCATTCCGACGGACTTGGACAATTGCATGAGGCAATGCGACACCCCACACGTCCAGAATTACTACAGGGTGGTTCCAGGAACACTCTTTCGAGTTTATGCACTTCCGCTGGTCACCAAACGCCCCAGAAATGAACATTATTCAGCATATCTGGGATTCCTTGCAACGTACTGTTCATAAGCGATCCCCATCCCCTCGTACTCACATGGATTTATGCACAGCTCTGCAGGATTCATGATGTGAATTCCCTCCAGCAGTATTTCAGACATTAGTCGAGTCCGTGCCACGTCGTGTTGCGACACTTCTACGTGCTCGCGGTGTCTCTACACGATATTAGGCAGGTGTACTAGTTTCTTTCGCTCTTCGGTGTAGAAGGCAGCTTCTTCTTGACTACGACGAATCTCATATGCGTTTTGAATTTAGCTCTCCCGAAGTATTTACGATGACACATGATTGCTGACATTTGAGAACGGCTGTCAAAGGTTTGGTAGGATTTTTCCGAGGCGAGAGAGTGAATCAGTCGACAGGTAAGAGGTACAGTTGTTGCAGTAGGAAAGAACATACAGTGTAGAAACAACTAAATTAAAGTGGTGATGGGGCAGAACAGCGCTACAGCAGGAAGAACTAGAGAATTCGCTGAATACAGACAGATGTAGCCGACGCTATGAGTGGCTGTGATAACAAAACCGAATATACATCTTCACGGTCATCATGGTAGCGACTGTGCTGGCCGTTAAATCTCTCTGTGCTTTCACTCTAGATGGTGAAGCTGCTGCTGCAGTTGTTCTGGTATGTGCTTTTGAGTCACTCAGCATCTTAATTGGGAAGATATTTTTGCAGGTCGACTTATGTTTCCCAGAAGTATCAGCTTTTGATTGCCACAAAGGTCAGCTTCAAATGGCTCTGAGCACTATGGGACTTAACATCTGAGGTCATCAGTCGCCTAGAACTTAGAACTACTTAAACCTAACTAACCTAAGGACATCACACCCATCCATGCCCTAGGCAGGATTCGAACCTGCGGCCGTAGCAGACGCGCGGTTCCGGACAAAGGTCAGGTCCTCCTATTCCTATTTAAGAGCAGGTTTCGGTATAAAAGGCGTTAACTACGTTGCGGTAAAAGTCCATGCCTTTCATTCAGATTAGACTTCATAACTATGTCGCAACAGCGACATTACCTTTCTACCAAGAGATTGGCGACGAAATTGGCGTTTTTTAACGTAACAAATTAAAAACATACGATATTTAGTCTAATAAAAATCGTAACGGAACCTCTGAGCGATTTTCAGAAATAGCTTGTGAAATACGACACAGTTGTCTTTTAGGAAAACGCTGTGATAAAAAATAGTGCTTTCAAATCATCTTATTTTACCATTTGCAGCCATGAGTTTTATTTTTATAATGAGTGGTTCCGGCTGCGATCTACTGCCGTCTTCTGGTCAATGTTGTGGCGTAAGAAGCCTCAGAATGCTTTTTCTTAAGAAGTACGCGTCCTTGCGCTACTGAGCCGTAATGTTGATCTGTGGTTGCCAGTAAAAAAAGCCGAAAGACAGCGTAATGTAAAACTACGTGGTCTCTGCCGATGAGAGCACTGACGACCGCAACTGCGATGACCAGAACCGTTCACAGTAAAAACTAAAGCCATATGTAATTTTGAAAATGGAAAATAGACAACACAGGAAAAGACATTATGCAGCTCATCCCAGGAGGAGTGGTCAAAATGCAAGGATACGACAGTTGCGATCATTCGTAGCAAAACTTCCAATAAGTGTGGGCTCTAAAATGCATATCTTAGAGTTATGAGCACTTCATCTTCGATACTGTGTAACAAGTCTCTCCTATACTGCAGTCTCTTTGCTTTTCACATTTTGCAAGGAGGTAATATGGACCGGAACAAGAAAGATGTATGGAATAAACATGGGCTGTAAAGTGCATGCCTTAAGAATTAGGAGCACTTCTTCATTAGAAGATATTTGTTTCAAAATATCGAAGACGAATTAGTGTCCATATCTTCTAAAGCATGCATTTTAGAGGTCATGTCTACAAGACATTGTTGCTTCGAATAGTCGTTCGTGTCGTATCCCTGAATATTGGTCATTCCTCCTGGACTATCGTGTATGCTTCTCCTAATGCAAAATCAATAGAAAATGTGAATGGAATAAGTAGTACCACATGTCGATGCTTCTTTATAAACTACGAACTACTATTCAGACTACCTCGAAACTTGAACTGGTCGTTAAACGACAGCTCAGTACATCAGTAGCTCCTGATTACTTCGGCGAGGTATGTCGAAATATTGTACCAGACCAGATCATCTGAGTGAAAACCTGGGATGAGTACTGTCTGTGAAATATGAGTCCTTTTCATACGATTATGCGGGGACAACCATGTTCTCGCCGTCGCCGGAATTCTTAGACAGTTCTGAAGTTCACTGCAAGCCGTAGGATTCCAACGTCGCGGTCGTCTGAACACCAGTGTCTGGTCAGTCATTAGAGACGGGATGGACTAGGACAACGAGGGAAATTGCCCCACACTTCTCAAAGGGATTACATAGATCTCATCTTATCTGATTTTGGGAAACCACGGATGATCATGATAGGGATGGCTGGACGGAGATTTAAACATCGCTGTAGAGTGAAGAGTGAACATGGAAGAGTCGCACCATATGTAAGAACTGGACACACAGTGAAAAGCAGTGATACAAGAACCTTTTGGGTAGATCAAAACCAAGAAGCACTTGCTTTTGATTCGTTACTGCAGAATACTTCTCTTGTAATTCTAACAGTCTATAGTTTGCCTCTAGGAAACTGTCCTCTGTTCATGAGAAATCTAGAAGTATTGTAGCGCTACCAGTCAGACAGACGTAGTTAGTGGTTTGAGGAGACACCAGTGTAGATCATTCTAAAAAGTACAAACAGGAAAAATGAACTAGAGTCAAAATTTGTTTGTTTCAATCTAATAACAGTGGTTAATTTTCTAATTCGTGTGAAGCAAGACAGTACAACCCTGATCGATAAAGTTTTTATAGGCAGTGCTCACCATGGAATAATTAATATTTAACCATTAGTTAATGGACACTCTACTCATGATGCACAAGTAATGGAAATAAACAATACGCCTTACACCCAGTGAAGCAGGTGCCTATGAAGTGTGGAAATTGGTTGGGTTGATTTGGTGGAAAAGACCTAACAGCGAGGTCATTAATCTCATCGGATTAGGGAAGGTTGGGGAAGAAAGTCGGCCGTGCTCTTTCAGAGGAACAGTCCCGCCATTTGCCTGAAGCGAAAGAGTGGGGCATTTTACTGAGAAAAGGATACAATATTTCAAGAGTTTCTTACAGGAAGTGGTATGGGATTAGGTATGTACAGAAAGAAATGATAATGTCAAATTCAATTTGCTTCACAGTAAATTTATGTTAATAACTGTAAGTAGCCCTCCTAAGAAGTTATTCAGAAAATTCTCAGGAAGTACGTCATGATAAATAAAGGAACTGAAAACTCGTGACGTAGGAAGAGAGGAATTTATATTAACGGCAGAATAAGTCAAGAACCGACATTACTTAAACACTACAAAAAATAACTTCATATTTTAAGGAAAGGCATTAAAATGTCCGGATGTATGCGTACCTGGACAGAAATTAATAAGCCAATAATAAAATTAAAACAACGTGAGAAACTGTCAAACTGGAGACAAGACAGCCAGTCAGTGAACACGATACAATGACAAACTAAATGACGAGTATTCTTAACAATCACTTACTAAATGTAGCAGCACAAATAGCATTGAATAGTTGAATTGAAGAAGCAAGAGAATATATTGAAAACGTCATTCCAAAAAACTTTAAGCAACTAGAATCACCTAAATCTTCGCCGAAATATAAAAAATCTGAAATAAGGCTCATATGATGTTGATGGATTTTCTTAGAGAATCTGAAAAGTCACTCCAACTAAATAAGTAACGTTCATTCTAACACACGTAATGCATCACTGGCACAAGGGATTTTTCCATACAGACTAAAAAATGCAATTATTAAGCCTCTTTATTAGAAAGATGACAAAAGGGTTTAAATTGTTTTCGTCCAATTTCCCTACTGACACTGTTTCTCTAAAAAGATCGAAAAAACAAAGTACTCAAAAGTAGCCTCACGCTTGATTAGAAAGGATTTACTTATCACGTTTGCATTCCAGAAGGGTTACTCAGCTGAGGAGGCTTTTTACGCATTTACCCATCAAATATTATAGACTTAAATAATAAAATATTGCCAATTGGTATTGTTATCTTGATGAGTCACTTGATTCAAGGGCGCCCGTACGGTAGTTTGAAGGAGGAGGGGCATACCGAGGATATTAAGTATTTTTTATATATTTGAAGACGAATGGTGACTTGGAAGTAGCCATAAGTTTCAGTTCCGACCCTGTTAAAAACCTGCGTAATATCGACTTCTCAATGATTTTCTTGAAAGAAAAAACACCTGGTTGCTATACCTTTTCTTTTCCCTGATATCTCGGTGGGCCGGGCCGCAGACCACCCCCCAGAGCCCCCCCCCCCCCCCCCCCCCGTGCCAATGGTATGAGCGCTCTTGATTTGATTGTGTGGATCAAGTTACACACTTATAAAAATAAGTTTTATTGAACTTATAGCTTTACACACAACTTATTTTTATGATACTTTACAACAGAATGCAAAATGTTGTTTCAAAAAGCCAGACAATGTTGGAAATGTCGAAAATTAGAGAGACTGAGGAGAAATCATGAAAGAAATCCCACAGGGTTTAATTTTGTGTCCTCCCCTGTTCCTTATATGAATGACAATACGACTAAAATAAAATAAAAAATTGGTACTTTTTGCAGAAGACACTAGTGTTATAATAAATCCCATTTGAGATAAAGTAACACATGCGATTTTAAACGATGTTTTACTAATAATTATGAAGTGGTTCTCTGAAAATGGACTATCCCTATATGTTGATAAAACACATGTATTCAGTTTTGTAGAGCAAGTAGTCATATAGGCAAGTCATGTGCCACATTAACGGGAGTCAGTAAGTTGGGTGGAATGCCCCAAATTTTTGGGGATACAGACTGATGAGAACTTTAACTGGGAAGAAGCATATTACTGAGATTCTCCAAGAATTAAGTTTAGCTACTTCTGCTCTTCGTGTAATTGCTAGTGTTGGAAATAAATGCATCAACTTCTTGACATATTTAGTATATTTCTACTGAGTAACATCTTATGGATTAATTGTCTGGGGTAGATCATCACTTAGAAAGAAAGTATTGATTGCACAAATGCGAGCAGTAAGAATAATACGTAGTGTTCGCCCGGTCGTCATGTAGGAGTTGGGCAATTTAAATGCACCATCACAGTACCTAGTTCGCTAGTGAAATTCGTCATAAATAATCCACCGGAATTTGAAAAGAATAGTCATATCCATACAGACATACATCACTAGAGGAAGAAAGTGACGTTTATTACCCATTATTAAAGCTGTCAGTGGCTCAGAAAGAAGTTCAATACGAAGTAACAGAACTGTTTGATCTTTTGCACAATACCATAAAATGCCTGACAGGCAGCAAAGCAAGTTTTAAATCTAATCTAAAATCATTTCTCCCAGACAAATGCTTCTACACCATGGATGAATTTCTATTTAAAAATTGGTAGCCTACAAAATAACTTTTATGTACAGTTACATTAATAGGACTAAAAAGGTGTTTATTAATGTTAACACCAATCATGTATTACGTATACCAGTAAACTTACAACTTACTAACAATTTAGGTAAAGGAATTGTTGAAGTAATATATGTAGCGTAGAACTAGCTCAAAACTAATTCTTCTCTAAAGAGAGTCCGAGTTATTCACTGACACCTTGCTTGGTACGTTACAAAGAATTTTATCACATCGTAGTCCACACTAGGAAGTTCCCTGTCTCACGGTTCTTCGAGCCCGACGATGAACTACAAAATGCTGTCAAACAATACCAGAAGGTCCTGGCGACAATATTTTACACGAAAGGAATTTCTTAATTATTTTAGAAATATAAGTGCTTGGATATGAATTGATATTATGTAGAAAAGTCAACGAAATAAAGAGATTAACATTTGTATCTAACTGTTCCAGTACTATATTTATAGCCTACTACAGATCACCATCAGATAGCCCTCGCAATTTTGAGCTCTAAAGACGAATGCTTCCGCATTTTTCGGCGGTACGACAGGTCGCCTTCTCCCAGTTCGCTATCCTTCTTTCCGGCGGTGGCATCTCTGAGCGTCTCGGAAGGATTTCGCAGAGGTGGCTGGAGACAGATATTGAAAAACTTTGCCTGGGAACTTCGCAGAAGCCGAGTCAGATGCGGTCGTCTAAAATCGGTCATACCACTGCGATTCAAACTGTCATCGCTAGTCGATAGTTTCACTGCGTCTTTATTTTGTTAGAAGTTTTAAAAGGAATTTTGCTGTGTCCGTTCTAGTTCCGACATTTTCCACTCAAGACAAGGGTCACTCACTACACGGTCAGGATAATTACTGGAGATCACAAGGTTCGTCCTCGGTTTTAACAAGCGAAGGCCAAATTACGCAACTACCGGCGATTCCGAGAGACAAAGGATAAGCCATAACTTTTTCCAACAAAGCATCTAGCTGCGTAGACTAAAGCATCGAGCTTGTATGTTATAAAAATACTAACTGAAATGCTAGTTTCTAATTTTCTCTGTAATTTGTATGAATATCTGTTGTAAGATTGTAACTCTTTGTAAGCTTGATTAAAAGAAGGCACAGATCTGTGACCAGCTGTGAAGCGTATTGAAAACGTAGCTAATTCGTGCAAAAATGATCTTTAAAGTACTCTCAGTAAACAAGAACAAACTTTTGTCGGGGTAAGCAGTTACGAAAAAACGGCGATACAGTCGAAACGTTTAAAATTAGTACATATTTTGAAATTTAGTGTCCTAGTATACGTTTTTTCTTCAGTTAGGCTTAGTTAACATAATTTGCTCACTTTTGTGGACGTCGAGGGCAATGCCCATACTTGTCCATTGGTCAATGTCTCCTCTTTTGGGACCGCTCTGCCTGTTTCGAAGTGTGTATTTATAGCCCCACAAGTGCATATCAGTTGTGCATGAAACTGTGCACCGATGCTACAGTCCAACTGTAACAGTAGCACACCGTCAAGTTTTCAGGTCCACTGAACTGTTCATTCCGACAGTCGACACAGGCCAAAGCTCGTCCTAACCGAAACTGACACTCAGCATTGGAGGGTAAATTTACATAAATGCTATCCAACACACTGTATAGTGCATTGTGGGGAGTATTTCGACAGAAACTTTTCTCTACTGTATTTCACTGGTGAAAGTTGCTCCGAAGATGACAACAGACTATGCAAAAGTTAGTAGTATATCTCGTCATGAAATCTTTCAAAAAGGAACCATGTGCAGTAAATCTTAACCGCGTAAGCTGTTTCGGCTGTAAGCTTAGATTTATGACAGTGGAGAATATTTTAAAGGAAGAAGAAGCGTTTCAGATATGGTTTTAATAATGCTGAAAGTTAGACGAACTGATAAGATAAAAAATGAGTTTTTTCTAAAATCGGAGGAGTATATGGAAAAGCGTAACTGGAAGAAGAAGGAGGAGGAGGAGGAGGAGGAGGAGGAGGAGAAGGATTAGGGAGGGAGAAAGGATGATAGGCAAAGTGTTTAGGCATCATGGAATAGCTTTCATGGTATTCGAGGGTTCCTTAGTGGGCAAATATTGTAGGCGTGTTCAGATCATTATATCTCGAACAAACAGCTGAGTACATTGTGGGACAGGAAACTAGTTGCAAGACTTGTGACCCAAAAGTGATATTAAATATTACAGAGCATTATTTTATAGATGTGGACACTTTAAAACTGAACCAAGGCGAAAATTGGCTGTATGTATTTATAAAGAGTAATAAACAAGTGTTAAATTGTCCAAAGTGGTATCCTTTAGTGGCCTAATTGCACACAGCGGAGCATTGTCTACCATGTTCTCCACCAATTGCCATCGTGTCTGCTTGGTTGACTCTGCGTGACACATTGGGATCAGACCATTTCCCTATTATTTTGATGATAGGAGTTATGGTAAGAGTAGTGAAATTCTTTCCTAATAGCCCTTGGAAAATCAACAAAGCAATTTGGCACTCTAACCAAAAAGCTATGTGTCGTAGCAGCCCCTTCTCAGTTAGAGGGCCCACACAACAGAAAAGCAAAGTGGGCTGTCGACCTTCCTTCAAGAGTTCATATCAAAACATCGCCAGTGAATGCAAACATCAACAAAATTACCGCATGAACACGGCACTACCTGTTGGAAACCCATGTGACGGGATCCACCAATTGGAACTAATGTGACTAAGTGTAGCACTCCACAGAATCGGTGTTATAAGCACACCGGCAGTGTCTACCTACAGCTAGCACAGCTCCGGCCAATATCTACACCGGCTCTAGCCCAGTAGACACTTGCCGTAGTTTTTCTGTAGAAATCTGTATCTTGTTAGGCGTAACGCCACTTCGCAATTGTGTAACGTATTATTTTGGTTGTTATTATTTCTTTTCATCGTCTTGTAACTGTTATCTGGCTTTTGCTACCACGAAAATTATTGTGTTTCTTGTTGTTCTTGAGTTTGGACATTAGCGCACGCCAAGAAGGCGTTTTAGTTAAATAAAGTCTGTTCAAACTTGATTGTTGGTTCTTTCCTGCCGACCGCAGGACACTACACAACAGAAAATGCAGTTAGCGAAGTATCAGAAACAGGTGTTCCTCAGTATACTGAATGAGACACTAAACTGCTCTACCCAGAAATGACCTGTTGCTTCGTTATAGTTTAGAAATTCCGTGATAGGGTGCAATATTGAATGCTCATGTCTGATTGCCCAATGTCTACTAGCACTTAATGGTTATAAGGTCTCTTCTTCAAAAGGTTATTGCGTGCGTGAATTCCTGAGGGACCAAGCTGCTTAGGTCATCGGTCCCTAGTCTGAAACACTACTTAAACTAACTTATGCTAAGAACAACACACATAACACACCCATGCCCGAGGGAGGACTCGAACCTCCGGCGGGAGGGGCCGCGCAGTCCGTGTTTGACGCCTCAAACCGCGAGGCCACTCCGCGCGGCCGAAAGATTATTGGCAACACTGGAAGACATATGCTCAAACTAACAGATTTTTAAAAAAGGAAAACGTTTAAGCTGGGTAAGTTATTGCGAAAAAATATACAGTGATACAAAAATGTCTGATAGCGGACCAGAAGAAACTCCGAAACCTTAGGAGGGTGAAACAAATGACAACTTTTTGGAAGATCTGGATGACTGTTTGGCTCCTTCTTTCCTTCTTACGTCTAAAATCTCATTGTTCCCTGTAGATATAGCATCCGACCATTTCTTGGACTCACCGTTTCAACTGAAAGAATATGGTTAGATCCGACGTCTTTGACGAACGCTGCTCCTGCAATGAGCTTTTTTTACCATCCTATGGTCTCGAACTTGCCAGATCGTGCACTGATTTTTTTCAAGCGATAACATATGAAGGAACCAGGTCCTTGTCCGTTACTGGGCAACTCAAATAACTGTCCCAGTTCCCAAACCTAAAGCAGCCCCTGGAAATCAAACGTAATCCATGTGTTATTCTCGCGTGATGGAAAAGCTTTATTAAAGTAGAATTAGAACTGGAATCCGAAAATCTATTTTCGAATATCAGTCTGGATTGCAGGAGAGTAAAGAGACCCTAAACAGTCCTTTGATTCCGCACTCTGAAATTATTTGGACATCCAGCAACAGGCAGTAGCTTATAACAGTATTTATTGACATCAAGAAAGCATGTGATACGTTCAAATAATTAAGCATTATGGACATTCCAAAAAGTTTTTTGTTAGTAATTCAAATCTTCCTATAGCAAAAACCTCTATAGGTAAGATTCCAGAACAGGTAACTGGAATTCCTCTCTTGTGTCAATCTCTTCATCTCAGAGCAGCACTTGCACCCTACATCCTCAGTTATTTGTTGGTTGTATTCCAATCTTTATAGACAGCTTCATCTAGAACAAGTAAGATTTCCGTGATGCCTTAACATCTGGCCTATCATAATCTTCCTTCTTTGTCACTGTTTTCCATATGTTCGTTTCTTCGCTGATTCTGCGGAGAACCTTCCCGTGCCTTACCAGTCCACCCAATTTTCAACTTCGTTCTGTAGCATTACATCTCAAAGGCTTCGATTCTCTTTTGTTCCGGTTTTTCCACTGTCCACGATAGACTGCAGTAGTGCACAAAACATAAATTCTCCAAAAATTTCTTCCTCAAATTAGGGCCTATGATTGATACTAGTGGACTTTTCCGCTGTCCTACTCCCAGTTCTTCGTAGGTCGTACCTTATTTCCCTTCCAAGGTAGCACAATTTCTTTACTTCATCTGCTTCGTAGATCCCAGTTTTGATGTTAATTTTACCACTAATATCATTTCTGCAACTTCTTGTCAGTTTCGTCATTCTTCAATTACAGCTTGCTCCATATTCTGTGCTTTTTTATATTCTGTTTTGTCTACAGCTGATATGTCAAGATTCCTTAGCTTTAACTGATGAACCGATGTAGAAATTGTAAAGTTTAAACTCATTGATGAAACTTTTTTATTATGTAAATAATGCGATTTTATATTGTACCAAACTGGTGGCAGTATGTTTCCATTAACCGCAGCCAAACAATAACGACAAGCGGTATCAACAACAGGATTCGTTGACGATATTTCCGTGAAAGTCAGCAAGAATTACAGAACCTGTTCAATGAAATGAACGGTCTACAGAGCACAAAATATGGTCTGTACGTAAACTAAAACATGATTAATGAGCAGCAGCAAAACTAAGAAAAGCGGCCACGAAAACATAAACATTTGGGAACGTGTGAACGATATCTGACACTCTTGATGGACAATAATGCATAATTGACGAAGCCAGAGCACATAAGAAGCAATTTAGAACAGCCAAAGAGGAGACAGACCTCGGCAGGAGAAATCTACTAGTACCAAAGATAGGCGATAATGTGAAAAAGAAATGTTTTCTAAAACTATATGTCTGAGGCACAGTATTATATGTGTAGGTGTGGTGAAATCTGAAAAGGTGAGATTCGAAACGTTTGAGGTGTGATGATACGGAAGGATACTGCGAATTACGTGGGCTGATAAGAAATTTGGAGGTTTTTCGCGAAATCAGCCGGTAAGGAATATGTGGAAAACATTAAGTAGGGGACGACATTGTAATAAGCATCCCTGGCGTAGAGAAACAACAGAAAGATCTGAAAGTAAATAAATCATTCCGTCCGGATGGAAACCCAGTTCGATTTTAGAGAGCTGGCTGGTGTGGTCGAGCGGTTCTAGGGGCTTCAGTCTGGAACCGCGCGACCATTACGGTCGCAGGTTCGAATCGTGCCTCGGGCATGGATGTGTGTGATGTCCTTAGGTTAGTTAGGTTTAAGTAGTTCTACGTTCTATGGGACTGATGACCTCAGATGTTAAGTCCCATAGTGCTCAGAGCCACTTGAACCATTTTTGATTTTAGAGAGAGTACTTTACGGCAATGTCCCCTTACCTAGCTTGCATTTATCGTTAATCCCTCGCCGAGCTCAAAGTCTCAAGGCACTGGAAAAAAAGCGCAGATGACTACAGTGTATAATAAGGGTAAAAGAACATACGCAACAAAAGTACAGACCGATATCCCTAACTTCTGTTTGCTGCAGAATCCTTGAACATATTCTCAGTTCGAGATAATGAATTTTCTTGAGATTGAGAAGCTTATGTCCACGAATCAGCAACGTTTTAGAAAGCATGCTGCGAACTATGGATGAATGACAACAGGCTGATTTCATATTTTTAGGTTTCCGGAAAGCAGTTGATACGAGGCCTCGTTGCAGGCCGTTAACGCAGGTAAAAGCATATGGAATAAGTTCACTGATATGTGATTTGCTCGAAGGCTTCTTAAATAATAGAACCCAGTATACTGCTCTCGACGGCGAGTCTTCATCAGAGACAAGAGTATCACCAGGAGTGCCCCAGAAAAGTGTTATAGGAACGTTGCTGTTCTCTATATACATAAATCATTTGGCGCACAAGGTAGGCAGCAACCTGCGGTTGTTTCCTGATGTTGCCGTGGTGGACAGATAAGGTGTCGAAGTTGAGTGACTGTAGAAAGATACACGGAGACTTAGACAAAATTTCCAGTTGGCGTGACGAATGGGAGCTAGCCCTAAATGTGGAAAAATATAAGTTAATGCGGACGAGTACGAAGATCAAACCTGTGATGCTTGGATACAGTATTACTAGTGTCCTGTTTGACACAGTCAAGTCGTTTAAATATGTGGGCGTAAGGGTTGCAAAGCAATATAAGATGGAAAGAGCATGCGAGAACTGTGGTAGGGAAGGCGAATGGTCGACTTCGGTTTATTCGGAGGATTTTAGAGAGAGTGGTTCATCTGTAAAGGAGACCGCATATAGGTCGCTACTTTTCTGGGGCGCTCGAGTGTTTGGGATCCGTACCAGGTTGGATTGAAGCAAGACATCGAAGCAATTCAGAGAGCGGTCTGATACATTTGTTACCGGTAGGTTCGAACAACACGTGTTACGGAGATCGGCGGTCTTGTGAAAACCCTCTCCATCATCGGCAACCAACAGAAATAAAAACAAACTTTATGCCTTCTGATTCCGACATTTGTGCACTCAGTGTGCATTCAGCACGCTTGTACATCATGATAATCGTGGTGTGTCTTGTTGAAAAGTGTATTGTAGTCAACATTTCATGGAGTACAAAGAGATACTTTAAGGGCAAAAAAAGTTGCTGTCAACATTCACCAGTCTCGTAACACTGGAAAGTCTGCAAAAAACAGACAATGGAACATAACTAATGGAAACCGTGAATGATATAAAAAAAGTTTCTGCAACTCGAGAAGAACTGGTTTTACTTATAATTTTGGGAATTCTGACGTAAGAAGTTTGTGTTCTCAATCAACAATGCTGAAACTGTTACATTTAGAAAGCTTCGAAGAAAATACTCTCTCTGTTCTTTTTGGGTAACAAGGTTTTCTACTCATAAAATAGAGAGCAGAAGATGATACCAATATACAGTTATTAACTAACAGATGTCCTGAAGATTTATATTTTTTATTTTTGTTGTAATTCTTCCTTACCCAACTAACAGCACCTTCGGACGTTATGCTGGACACTCATTTCACCACAATATTTCTTTTCAGAAGCAGCATTTAAATTTCATTCACTTTAGAAGCCAAGTCATCTATTCTCTGCCGCAGTTAATTAACTGACTTTAATGAGATTTTACTCAAGGAAGAGAGATTTATTGTCCCCTTCCAGTCACAATTGGGAAGTTACAACTTCTTCCCACGCTGGATTCTCTTCCGCTTTGGACGCACTCTGAGATAATCAACTATCTTTCTCCGCAATTCAGAGGTACTGAAACATGCAGTTCCATTATTTATTAAGGTCGTGTTGCAGAATTTACTCTCCCTTTTAGAGACACAAATATAAAGATCTTCAGTTTCTCTAGTTGATACTCCACAGGTTGATATAATAACGATCTCTTTCTTTTAGTACACGATACACCACGAAACAAATGATTTAAGAGGTATGACAGTGCCAAGTGATGCAGCAATACTCGGTAGGAGCGTTGTTCATATTCCTGTCAAGTTATCACGGTTACTTTTTCCGTAGTTTCGATAAACCAAACTTAGGCGAATGTCTGGACGTTTCCTAAAAAAGAAAACTGTTGCTTCGTTTCTCAGTGGTTCTCCAGTGATGTCATTACTTCCTCTATACAAATATCAATTCAATGTAGACAAGACTGTAAAATCTGATTGCTTACTTTTTGCTAGAAAATACATTGATATTCTAATTGGAATATTAGATCATTTGTTACATTGAATTGTATTGTAAAATTGTATCATTATTGTTTCTGTAGCGAGCGAAAGAATACAGATGAAAAATTTTTAAGGTGTTGCTTGATTTCCTTCGTGGCTGATGGAGTTATCACTAGCAGCCATTAGTGGATTAGCAGGAACGGAAGCAGCTGTAGTTCAATTGTTGGGTTTGGTTGTTTGGGGGAAGAGACAAAACAGCGAGGTCATCGGTCTCATCGGATTAGGGAAGGATGGGGAAGGATGTCGGCTGTACCCTTTCAAAGGAAAGATCCCGGCATTTGCCTGGAGTGATTTAGGGAAATCACGGAAAACCTAGATCAGGATGGCCGGACGCAGGAGTGAACCGACGTCCTCCCGAATGCGAGTCCAGTATGCTAACCACTGAGCCACCTCACTCGGTATAGTTGAATTGTTCTACAGCACTATTGTATCAAAGTCATCCGTAGCTACTCGTCTGCAGACGGCAGACAGCATGAACCATGCGTTATCTTTTTGCAATGTTAGGGTCTCCAGCAGCGTCAGTGATCCGTCGCGCTGCAGTTGCTGATAAAAAGCAACTGTTGATCTGTCAATTAAAGTGTGTGGCTCTAGGAGTTTGTAACCTACAATTTCTGCCCGCTCACTGATACTAAAAATAACGAGGCGCCTCCATGATCGTTCACAGATCTCAATCTGCGCGCACGACGTTTTTGTGGTAGTTTATTATCAATTTGTTAGTCGCGGTTCGCCCGTAAATGAAATCCAAGCTAAGGACAACAGATCTGCATCGCTCCACTCTAGAATTCATTGGCAGAACTGTTATATGGATGGCATGATGACCTTGCTCCTGAACGCATGCACAGGCCGTAACTGATATGGATAAAGTAACTGCCCGTGAAGAATTAATCACGCAAAAGCGTGATTTACGCCGCGTTCAATTACTTGAGTTCTTCGATCATTTGTTCCGGGATCAACAGCTCGTTGCAAAGCTTGTGTCCTTCAAATCCGACGTTCGAACTTGCGAAGTCTACAGCCATCCTTTGTTCTTGTGGAAGTGACCCAGCCAGTCGCTGGAACAAGCTGCTTAACCTTTTTTTTCCAGATGGAATACGGCTTGGAGTTGTATGCACGCCAAACAATTAACGCCTTTGAGTCAACCATAACAGAATAACCACGTCGAATCATCGTTTTCATTTTTCCCACTCTACGGAAACACTAATCTTGTTCCGATCTTATCACAACCTCAGAACGATATACACGGAATGAATAATGTAGGATACATTTGCAAGTGATATGTCTGACCATAGCTTCACAGCCAGAGGCTTGAGTGCAGAGACAAATACAAGAAATGAAAAACAAATGTCAACATGAAGCCATCCTACACCAACGGGTAGTGACTGTTATTGACACAAGTAAAATCAGTTGTTTTTCAACAATTATCCATTTCCGGACATTTGTTTGTATGAAGATTTTTCCGCTTTTTACAATACTACCTCTCATAATAATAAGGGACGCTTCTTTTAACAATGCTGGAAATCGTTACGAAAGCGGTTATCAGCATCGATTAGGTTATTCAGTTCATAAGTGAGCTTGCGCAGCAAACTAAAACTTTTTAATATTTCTCGTGATAAATTTACCTAGCTCCTACCTGGCTAGGTGGCGTAGGGGTTTGCACATTGGACTCACATTTGGTAGGACGGCGGTTCAAATTACCCTCCGACAATCGAAATTTAGGTTTACGGGGTTTCCCTAAATAACTTAGTGTAAGCACCGGGATGGTTCCTCTATAAATGACACGATCGATTTCTTTTCCCATCCTTTCCTGATTCGACCTTGTGCTTCATCTCCAATGACCTCGCTGCCGACGGGATGTGGAACTCCCTTTCCATAGCCAGTCTTTTCGGTCCCACGCCTGCATTTCACTTTTCCGAACGCCTAGAGAATTCAGACGCAGATGCCATGGAATCTTATCAACCGCAGAGGTCGATTCTACGTCACGTCACGGAATGCACCGGCTGCATGTGGTTGAGAGCCAAATATTTGTTAACTTCACGTTGCGCTCCAAATTTTTTCTCGTTATAGACACAACCTAACTGAATATGTTGTTACAGTAATATATAATGGTCACCACGTTGGAAATGAAATACATTTTTGGCTTCAAGAAAAATATGCAGTTTTTATGTTTTATTGACGGTATCCCTCCTACTCAAGTGTCAAGACTTTTGTGCGGAGATTGGAAGAAAATGGAAAGACTGCGAGAAATTTATGCTTGAGTATAAATGCAGATGCTGGCCAAGCGTGTACTTGACCGCCAACGGCACCTGAGCAAGGGCCTCAATACGTTGCATGTAACAGTCGTGGCTATAAAAGTCTTCTGAATAGTTGGGAGTTCATTAAGTCAGAATTAAGTCATTTGAACGTGGGCAAATGAAATTGTTGATGCTCATATGGTTGGCAAGGGGTGGGCAAGGGGTGGGCGAGGGGTGGGGGTGGGGGGGCCTTCCGTAACAAGATAACCGAAGTACTTCGTGATACAAGATGTGCCGTATCGAAGATTTACACCACATTCGGGGAAAGCGGAGAAACATCAACCGCTAAGTCACAGGGTGTGTATAGAGCAATCGTAACACACGATCATTTAAGCGGACTGTGCCAAAAAAAAAAAAAAAAAAAAAAAAAAAGACAGGGGAGGACAGCTGAAAAAGTCAAAACAACTGAATGTCACTCATAGGAACCTTGTCATTACCAAAACAACAATAAGAGATATGCAAAAGCACTGAATCGCAGAGCGAGCTGGAATTTCAAAACCATTCAGCAGGGATTCCAATATCCGTAACAGCAAAACTTGGTGCCTAAGCTACAAAATCTCGATTATGGAGGGATGGAGGAAGTCATTTGGTCGGATGTGTCTTGTAGCACACTGATTTCAAGTTCTGGCCGAATTTTCTTCCCAGACTGAGATAGAGCGATGTTCGGTGATGATTTGGGTAGCCATATCGTGATATTATGTACCCATTGTGGCTTACCAGATCCACGCCTTGGTACAAAGTCTGTTCAGAAATGGCGATGGAGTGTTCCAAGACGAAAGGACCCCTGTTCTCACGGCTTGCACGTTTTGTGAGAACGAGCGTGAATTGTCGTATCTGCCGTGGCCACCGCAGTCACCAGATGTCAATATTATTGAGACTTTGTGGCCTATTTTGGAGGGAATGGTGCTTGATCGCTATCCCCTCCTACATCGTTATCTGGATTTGCCATTGTTTTACAGAAAAATTGGTATAAGATTCCTTTGGCTTTAAAGAAAGGTGAAGCCATCAGAGGCAGTTCTGAAGTTGCGCTTGTAGTGGCATCAAGACTGAAGAAAAATCAAGACCTAGGGAAAGCGTTCGACATTGTAATATGAAGCAGTATGTTGGAAATTCTTAGAAAAATAGGTGCAAGCTATAGGGAAGGACAGATAATATACAATACGCACAACAGCCAAGAGGGAACAATAAAACTGGAAGATCAAGAACGAAGTGCTAACATTAAAAAGGATGTAAGATACCACTGCATTCTTTCGCTCTACTGTTCAGTCTTTAAATGGAGGAAAAAAATGACAGAAATAAGAAAACGGTTCAAGAGTGGGATTAAAATTAATGGTGAAAGAATATCAATGACAAGATTCACGAACGAAACTGATATCCTTAGTGGAAGTGGAGACGAGCTGCAGGATCCAGTGAATGGAAAGAACAGCCTAATGAGTGAAGAAAATGGACTGAGAGTGAAGAAGTGAGACACAAATGAGAATAGCGTGAAACTTAATATGAGAAGTGGGGATTATGTAGACGAAGTTAAGGAATTCTGCTAACTTGGAAGCAAAGTAAATCATGACGGAGGAAGCAACGCGGACGTAAAAAGCAGACTAGTAAAGGAAAAGAGGGCATTCCTGGCTAAGAGAAGTCTTCTGATATGTTACATATGCGTCAATTTCAGGATACGATACGGAATTTCATTGCCTGTGTTAAGAAGTGCGATGGAATATCCTTCGGAAATGAGTGCACATCTGAAGAAACAGTGAATCGTACTTTTAAACAACACAGGCACTGCAATACCGTACTTATACGCCGACATTGGGCAAAAGGTTTTCAATTCAAATATGTCCCCTGTACGTGGATTTACGTATTGGACGTAGGAGTGCAGGCTGAAGACAATTGCTTGACGACGCATGGAAGTTGACATTCAATTATACAACTGGTGATTGTCCGTATTCGCGACTGCGATAACATTTCATATATTAATTTCAGCAAGATATATCTGAAAATGTATGATAGTGAATCATGGACAGCGGGAAATCGGGAAAGGAGCGTTTGAGATGTGGGACTACAAAAGAATGCTGAAAATTAGGTGAACTGATAAGAAGAAGGGACTGGATGGTAGGACATACATTAAGACCTGACCTCCATTGTAGTAGTTGGAGCTGTAGAGAGTAAAAACTGTAGGGAAGATACGGACTGTACTCCAACGAATAATTGACGTTGAGTGCAACTGTGACTCTGAGATGAGAAGGTCAGCACATGAGAGGAGTTCGTGGCATCAAACCAGTCAGAATGCTGGCGACTACTGGGAGCTGTTTCGAAAGACGAGGGGGTTTCCTACACTGTATTAGGCATGGTAATGTCTTGTGTTTATGGTGTTTAGATGTATTGTGTGCGCGTTAGCTCAGCAAATTTAGACAAAACAAGGCAGCAAGCTCGTGTGTACAGACGGCAGCTGTGTTAGCAGGGTAGAGAGAGCACGGCTCTTCTCGCGGTCTGCCGCAAGGGGACACTTAGGTAACACGAGCCAACCTGTCGGTTCTCCGCAGCGTCTCCAGGGGCACTCTTGCTGCTCGCTTCTTCCATTAGGTCTGCGCGTGGCGTTCTGAGGGCCTGCGCAGTGTAACAAGCTGCAGATCTCGCCTTCTTTCGGCTGGAACTTTCACCTAAGAGCATTCGCCGATACCAGAAGCTCTGGACCGAAAGAAGTAGCCATTTTACTCTACTCCATGCACACGCCCACATACACGGTACAATTCCGTGAAGTCTTGGTCCACCATATTGTATATTTCAGTCTACTCTATGTCCTAAAGCGTTTCTCCTCTACAGCTGCTTTGAATTAGAGTGTATGCAGACACACACTTCATAATACACAATGCAGAGTGTGGTAGAGTGTACTTCGTTCCCATTTTCTATCTCATTCGGCTGTTTGATGAGTGTGAAAAGATCGTCTATAGCCCTCGTTACGCACTCCAGTCTTCTCAAATTCTGTCTTTATGTGAGATATACGATAGACGAATCACTGTTAAATTTACCCGACTCACTTTATCGAAGACAATGTCGTTCCCTTTCCGATATTTCCAATTAAGTTTCGTGAAGTGTCGGTTATACTTTCATATCGGCTACGCCGACCTATTGACGTCCCTAGTTGCTAGTCTCTGAATACCATGGCAATAAAACAATGAAAAACGAGGATGCGTTCAAAATAACCGTATCAGGCGCAACAGACCGTTGATGGTATTACTTTCTGGATGCCGTTTGCAGAAGCCTCTTTTGGGATCGGTCGAAGCATTGATAAACTTATTTGGACGCTGATCTATGTCTGCAAACAATCCCTCTGTCTCTCTCCCACCGTATTCATACTTGATTGATAACACACGTTTCTTTATTTTATAGATCCGACTTGATCTCACAAATTTTTACCCTTCACTATTACCGGTTTCGGCTACTGCCATCTTGAAATCATAAAATATTCTGATGTAGTATCAACGTCAAACTAAACATCTACGTATGTAGTAAGTAACACTTACTATGTAACTACATCTTTAGTTTGATGTTGATACTACATCACGATACTTCATTATCTGAAGATGGCAGTAGCCGAAACAGGTTATAGTGAAGTCTAAGAGTTTGTGTGATTAAGACTCACCTGCAAAATGAGGTGCCAAAAATATGATCACGGAGTCATTTTCGGACTTTATGTCTTAATTTGATAGTCACACGTTTCAACGTGAGGGCCTTACTGACAGAGGATGCTCTCTCACACATAGTTAAATCTGAATAAAGCAAGATTTTATATTTTTTCGTCGAAATATATCGCGCTGACACACTACTTTTTTATGTTACGTCCTCTATGTATTGTGCAGAACTTCAAAGTACAAAAAGTGAAAAATATACATTTTTCGACAGAAATTTCATTTTTAAGAAAGTAGATCTGTGTTAAGAGCAGATGATTTGAGAAGTCAATCGTTACAGCATTTGAAAACTTCTGAAAAAACAAAACCATAGTAAATACAATATTAAATTTATTCAAATGTTTCATTGCGACATGTTTTGTTGGATTACATTACACCGTTATAAAACATATGATAAACTGGTGTGATTAATGATCTCACGGGTTGTAATCCTGAAGTTTCGGTGGAGCAAAGTCCTTTTCTTCTAGCAACAATCACAGCATCTCAGCATTTACACTTCGCTATCTTTGGGACCTCGGTCTCATGGTTCTTCAAATCTTCCTTCATTTCCGTGACAGGTATTAGCTTTGAAATGTATGATTCTGATGTGTGAATATTTGTGCACCTTATTTTACTGCGCACCACATCAACGGCTTTGTCTTTGGGTAAGCAAATATGTGCTGGTACAAGGAACTAGTGCTCGATATCATCAGTGAGATCGAAGCTAACACGAACGTAGTATCAAATTTGCATTACGTTTTTTGTTAATTTAAGATGCCACTCACCTTGCGACGGTGAGGTGACGTAATTGCCTCAAAGATAAAGATAACCGTAACTTCGAAACTACCACATCGCAGGGATATCTGTGTAGAGACCATACTAACATATGGTACCTGAAGGGGAACAGCAGCATGTTCAGTAGTTGCAGCGGCAAAAGACTGGATGTCTGACTGATCTGGTATTGTAACATTTACCAACTCGACCATTTATGTAGGTACAGAGAACGGCAGAAAGCAAACGGAAACTTCAGCCGTAATAGACTGTGGTGGCAGAAGTCATAGGATAGTGGTATGCACGTATACAGATGGCTTTGGTGTTCCGTACACAAGTTATAAAAGGGCAGTGCTTCGGCGGAGCTATCGTTTGTAGTCAGGTGACTCACGTGCAAAGGTTTGCGAAATGGTTATGGCCGCACGACAGGGATCAACAGACTTTGAAAGCGGAAGGGTAGTTGGAAATACATGCATGGTACATTTAATTTCGGAAATCGTTAGGGAATTCAATATTCCGAGATCCACACTGTCGAGAGGGTGCCGAAAATACCATTACCTTTCTTTTCGGACAACGCAATGGCCGATGGCCTACACTTAACGACCGAGAGCAGCGGCGTTTGCGTAGAGTTGTCAGTGCTAACAGACAAGCAACACTGAGTCAAATAACTCGGCGTAGTACGAACGTACGAACGTATCTGTTAGGACAGCGCCGCGACATACGGCGTTAATGAGCTATGGCAGCAGAAGAACGACACGAGTGTCTTTGCTTATAGCGCTACATCGCCTGCAGCGCCTTACCTGGGCTCGTGACAATATCGGCTGGACCCACGACTGCAAAACAGTGATCTAGTCAGGTGCGTCCCAGTTTCAGTTGGTAAGAGGTGATGGTAATGTTCGAGTGTGGTGCAGACCCCATGAATCCATCGACCTAAGTTGTCGACAAGGCAATGTGCGTGCTGGTGGTGGCTCCATAATGGCGTGGGCTTTCTTTACATGGAGCCAATCGATCATTCACTAGGAATGATTATGTTGGGCAAGTAGGGTACCATTTGCAGCTATTCATGAACTCTATGTTCACGAAGAACGATGGAATTTTTATGGATGACAATGCGCCATGTCACCGGGCGACAATTGTTCGCGATTCGTTTGAAGAACTTTCTCGACAATTCGAGCGAATAATTAGGCTACTCAGATGAATCCCAAGGAACATTTACCGGACATAAACGAGAACTCAGTTCGTGCACAAAACATTGCACTGGCAACAGTTTCTCAAGTGTGGACAGCTATAGAGGCTCCATGGCTCAGAATTTCTGCAGGGGAGTTCTAACGATTTGTTGAGTCCACGCCATGTTGAGTTGCTGCACTACACTGGGCAAAAGGGGGTCCCACACGGTAATAGGTAGTGTCCCATGACTTTTAGCAGTTCACTGTATTTACTGAGATATACAACTCTATTGCACTGTATAATCATGACGCCATCCTGTTTGATAAAATATTACTTGGATAGAATAGTACCTCGTTCGTATGTTAAGCAGGGTAGATGTTGTAATCAGGAATAAGAAAACTGGCAATCTAAAGGTTGGAGCGTTGAACTACCATCGCAGGAAAATACCTTCCTTAAGAAATATACGTAAAAATACTAGCACCAGCTGACATTATACTTTGTTGCACCAACATCACACACAAAACTATCAGCTTGCTTGTGAACACGAATACGATTATTATTTGTGCAGCTGGTATAATCTTCGCCAGGATTTCATTTTTAATTGCTTATATGCTTTTTACAATACATAACTGCCCGCATCTCGTGGTCGTGCGGTAGCGTTCTCGCTTCCCACGCCCGGGTTCCCGGGTTCGATTCCCGGCGGGGTCAGGGATTTTCTCTGCCTCGTGATGGCTGGGTGTTGTGTGCTGTCCTTAGGTTAGTTAGGTTTAAGTAGTTCTAAGTTCTAGGAGACTGATGACCATAGCTGTTAAGTCCCATAGTGCTCAGAGCCATTTTGAACCAATACATAACTTTTTGCATTTTCGTGTCTTCCCAACTACAGTTGTAGTATTTGCCTCTACCATTATTTCAAAGACTTTCAACTTCATATTTTCTGAACGTCTGTTTATTGCGACTTGCGTTAATATAACTGAAGACAGCATTACATTTCATACTTTCAGTTTCGAAAAAAATGTTGAACACTAAAAATGGTAACGTGCGGCGAATAATTTGGTATTACAAAGTTTTAGATAAATAGTTCAAATCGTTTTTCTGTTGGCAGCACAGATGCTTACAGTTCAGACTCTGACCCTGTATAATTTGATACGTCACCGAATGGCTATGAGCACTATGGGACTTAACATCTGAGGGCATCAGTCCCCCACAACTCAGAACTACTTAAACCTAACTAACCTAAGGACATCACACATAGCCAAGCGGTCTGAGGCGCTGCAGTCATGGACTGTGCGGCCGGTCCCGGAGGAGGTTCGAGTCCTCCTCGGGCATGGGTGTGTGTGTTTGTTCTTAGGATAATTTAGTTTAAGTAGTGCGTAAGCTTAGGGACTGATGACCTTAGCAGTTAAGTCCCACAAGATTTCACACACATTTGGACATTTGACATCACACACATCCATACCCGAGGCAGGATTCGAACCTGCGAGCGTAGCAGTCGCGCGGTTCCGGACTTATGAGCCTACAATCGCTCGGCAACCGCGGCCGGCTGATACGTCACCGAGAATCTTACCAAATCAAAGTAAATGCATGTAGATGACAGTTGTTGGGTATGAGTTGTCCAAAAGCCTGAAAAATCGATTTTTCCCATATATGTGGAGTAGCTGTCATTGGCAGCTCGTCATCAGCCGAACTTCGCAGACGTGCCTTACAATGGAAATACACACTCAGCGTTCCCGGGTTCGATTCCCGGCGGGGTCAGGGATTTTCTCTGCCTCGTGATGGCTGGGTGTTGTGTGATGTCCTTAGGTTAGTTAGGTTTAAGTAGTTCTAAGTTCTAGGGGACTGATGACCATAGATGTTAAGTCCCATAGTGCTCAGATCCATTTACACACTCAGCGGGTCATCGACTTTGCTCATCTTTTTCACGACTGTGCTCCAGTGTGATACAGTACGTCGAGCTTTCCCAGTACTTTAGAGAAATCGAAAGTAAAATGTCACGAATCTATCGGAAATCATGTGGCAGCACCACCCGTCGAGCAACGGCATTTGTGCGGCCGGGTTAGGCTGCAGCCAACGTTCGATTGCTTATAGCGCATACTCTTAGTCACTTCTTTTCTTTGTCCCACAACCTTCTACCAAATCCTTATATTGCTATGAATCATGTCTCTTTGGAAAGGAATAATAATAGTAATAATAATAATTATAATAATAATAATACGGAAATACGGAAAATAATAAAATTATCATCTGCCAGCGACAGGGAACTTTTGGGACCACAAACCAGAAATAACTGTCGAAAACGAGCATCCCAAATTACCATGAGACTTCACATAGAATGCTGGAACACAATACATCAGGCATCACAGTTTTGAATGTAAAGGAAATGTGGCTTGACATTGCCATCCCATGTGATGGCAGAATCCACAAGGAATAACGTGAAAAACTTTCCAGATACGATCTGCCGTGAACCAGTGAAAGTCGTACTAGTGATTCTCCGGAAGTTTGAAGCAATACCAAAAGATCTTAGTGTACACTTAAAAACCATTGGTATTTCTAAAATATGTATCTGCCGAAATACAAAATACTATTTTACTGGGGTGTGCACGAATTATCCGCGGATGCATCACGCAGTCCTAGACGCGTGGGAAGCGTTCGTCTATTGATAAAATATGAGCTCTAGTTCTGTCGACTTGTTTGCTCGCTTTAGTGTAATAATGATGATGATAGTGTTACAGCTGTGGCGAGGTACATCCTAGGTGTGATAAGCAATCGTGGTTAAATTAGTACTTACTTACCGATTCATTTACGTGCGTATCACAGTGAAGTCATGCTGTTCCAAGCGTGCTGTGAATAATGTAGACTGTGTTTGTGATACGTGCGTGAATAAATAAATATCAGGAAACGTATTCGGAGTTGCGGATGTGAACCACTGCATATTGGAAAGGCGGCAGTGAAAATTGATGCCAGGCAGGATTCGAACTTGGACTTCACGCTATACTCGAGCAGTCGCCTTAACTGCCTTGACTACCCGTGTACGAATCACGACCAGACTCAAACCTTTACATATTGTTGCCCATGTGTCGCAACGTGCACTCGACTGTTACGTATATTCCCATCCAGAAAGGGCGTATTCTACATCTACATGCATACTCTGCAAATCACATTTAAGTGCCTGGCAGAGAGTTCGTCGAACCACCTTCTCAATTCTCTATTATTCCAATCTCGTATAGGGCATGGAAAGAACGAACACCTATACCTTTCCGTACGAGCTCTGATTTCCCTTATTTTATCGCGGTGATCGTTTCTCCCTATGTAGGTAGGTCTCAACAAAATATTTTGGCATTCGGAGGAGAAAGTTGGTGACTGGAATTTTGTGACAAGATTCCGTAGCAACAAAAAACGCTTTTTTTTTAATGATGTCCAGCCCAAATGCTGTATCATTTCAGTAATACTCTCTCCCATATATCGCGATAACACAAAACGTTCTGCCTTTCTTTGAACTTTCTCGATATACTCCGTCAGTCCTATCTGGTGAGGATCCCACACCGCGCAGCAGTATTCTAAAAGAGTACGGACAAGCGTAGCGTATTCAGTCTCCTTAGTACATCTGTTACATTTTCTAACTGTCCTGCCAATAAAACGCAGTCTTTGGTTAGCCTTCCCCACAACATTTTCTGTGTGTTCCTTCCAATTTAAATCGTTCGTAATTGTAATTCCTAGGTATTTAGTTGAATTTACGGCCTCTAAATTTGACTGATTTATCGTGTAACCGAAGTTTAAAGCGTTCCTTTTAGCACTCATGTGGATGACCTCACACTTTTCGTTATTTATGGTCAACTGCCAATTTTCGCACCATTAACATATCTTTCCTAAACAGTTTTGCAAATTTTTTTAATCTTCTGATAACTTTATTAGTCGATAAAAGACAGCGGCATCTGCAAACAACCTAAGACGGCTGCTTAGGATGTCTCCCAAATCGTTTATATAGAGGAGGAAAGAAAAGGGCCTATAACACTACCTTGAAGAACGCCAGAAATCACTTCTGTTTTACTCGATGACTTTCCGTCAATTACTACGAACTGTGACCTCTCTGACAGGAAGTCACAAATCCAGTCACCTAACTGAGGCGATATTCCATAAGCACGCAATTTCACTACGTGCCGCTTGTGTGGTACAGTGTCAAAAGCCTTCTGGAAATCTAGAAATACGGAGCCTATGTGAAATTCCTTGTCAATAGCACTCAACACATCATGCGAATAAAGAGCTAGTTGTGTTTCAAAAGAGCGATGTTTTCTAAACCCATGTTAACAGTGAATCAGTAGACCGTTATCTTCGAGGTAATTCATAATGTTCCAACACAATATATGTTCCAGAATCCTGCTGCATATCGACGTTACTGATATGGGCCTGTAATTAAGTGGATTACTCCTACTACCTTTCTTGCATGTTTGTTTGACCTGTGCAACTTTCCAATCTTTGGGTACCGATCTTTAGTCTAGCGAACGATTGTATATGATTGTCAAGTATGGAGCTAATGCATACTCTGAAAGCGACGTACACTCCTGGAAATTGAAATAAGAACACCGTGAATTCATTGTCCCAGGAAGGGGAAACTTTATTGACACATTCCTGGGGTCAGATACATCACATGATCACACTGACAGAACCACAGGCACATACACACAGGCAACAGAGCATGGACAATGTCGGCACTAGTACAATGTATATCCACCTTTCGCAGCAATGCAGGCTGCTATTCTCCCATGGAGACGATCGTAGAGATGCTGGATGTAGTCCTGTGGAAGGGCTTGCCATGCCATTTCCACCTGGCGCCTCAGTTGGACCAGCGTTCGTGCTGGACGTGCAGACCGCGTGAGACGACGCTTCATCCAGTCCCAAACATGCTCAATGGGGGACAGATCCGGAGATCTTGCTGGCCAGGGTAGTTGACTTACACCTTCTAGAGCACGTTGGGTGGCAAAGGGATACATGCGGACGTGCATTGTCCTGTTGGAACAGCAAGTTCCCTTGCCGGTCTAGGAATGCTAGAACGATGGGTTCGATGACGGTTTGGATGTACCGTGCACTATTCAGTGTCCCCTCGACGATCACCAGTGGTGTACGGCCAGTGTAGGAGATCGCTCCCCACACCATGATGCCGGGTGTTGGCCCTGTGTGCCTCGGTCGTATGCAGTCCTGATTGTGGCGCTCACCTGCACGGCGCCAAACACGCATACGACCATCATTGGCACAAAGGCAGAAGCGACTCTCATCGCTGAAGACGACACGTCTCCATTCGTCCCTCCATTCACGCCTGTCGCGACACCACTGGAGGCGGGCTGCACGATGTTGGGGCGTGAGCGGAAGACGGCCTAACGGTGTGCGGGACTGTAGCCCAGCTTCATGGAGACGGTTGCGAATGGTCCTCGCCGATACCCCAGGAGCAACAGTGTCCCTAATTTGCTGGGAAGTGGCGGTGCGGTCCCATACGGCACTGCGTAGGATCCTACGGTCTTGGCGTGCATCCGTGCGTCGCTGCGGTCCGGTCCCAGGTCGACGGGCACGTGCACCTTCCGCCGACCACTGGCGACAACATCGATGTACGGTGGAGACCTCACGCCCCACGTGTTGAGCAATTCGGCGGTACGTCCACCCGACCTCCCGCATGCCCACTATACGTCCTCGCTCAAAGTCCGTCAACTGCACATACGGTTCACGTCCACGCTGTCGCGGCATGCTACCAGTGTTAAAGACTGCGATGGAGCTCCGTATGCTACGGCAAACTGGCTGACACTGACGGCGGCGTTGCACAAATGCTGCGCATCTAGCGCCATTCGACGGCCAACACCGCGGTTCCTGGTGTGTCGGCTGTGCCGTGCGTGTGATCATTGCTTGTACAGCCCTCTCGCAGTGTCCGGAGCAAGTACGGTGGGTCTGACACACCGGTGTCAATGTGTTCTTTTTTCCATTTCCAGGAGTGTATTTCATATACAGTCTGGACGAGAATACTTGCTTTTATTAAGTGATTTAAGTTGCTTCACTATTCCGAGGATATTTACTTCTACGTTACTCATGTTGCCAGCTGTTCTCGATTCGAATTTTGGGATATTTATTTCGTCTTCTTTTGTGAAGGTATTTCGGAAGGCTATGTTTAGTAACACTGCTTTGGCAGCACTGTTTGTAGTATGTCCACGGAAGGCATTGATTGTTTCTTGCCGCTAACATACTTCACATAGGACCAGAATATATTTGGATTTCCTACCGGCCAGGTTTCGAGAGAAAGTTTCGTTGTGGAAACTGTTACATGCATCTCGCATTGAAGCCCGTGCTAAATTTCGAGGTTCTGTAAAAGATCACCAATCTTGGGGATTTTGCGTCTCATTAAATTTGGCACGTTTGTTTCGTTGTTCC
Source organism: Schistocerca americana (assembly GCF_021461395.2). NCBI lineage: Eukaryota > Metazoa > Arthropoda > Insecta > Orthoptera > Acrididae > Schistocerca > Schistocerca americana. The sequence goes on along the minus strand of NC_060119.1, from coordinate 612,565,724 downwards.
TAACAGTGTTGTGACCAGTTATGTGCACCAAGGAGGATAAGCTCCTTCGTTTGTTAATTCATTTGGTATAAACCTCTCAATTGCTGCCGATAATATTTCTCTGAATTCAAGCCATGCATGGTCTACACTTATATCATTAATTTGGATGGAGTGGAGATCATCCTTCACGAAGGCGTCAAGTGAATTTTTATATGCTTTTTTGAATAGGTGTATTTTTGTTTTATTTTTGGAGGGTTTGGGGGTTACAATATTCAGTCTCGCTACGACAACCCTGTATTCACTAATCCTTGTATCCGTTTTTATGCTCGTTAGTAACTCAGGACTATTTGATGCTAAGAGGTCAAGTGCGTTTTCACAACCGTTACTACTCCCGTGGGCTCATGAACTAATTGCTCGGGCCGGCCGTGGTGGCCGCGCGGTTCTAGGCGCTGCAGTCTGTAACCGCGCGACCGCTACGGTCGCAGGTTCGATTCCTGCCTCGGGCATGGATGTGTGTAATGTCCTTAGGTTAGTTAGGTTTAAGTAGTTCTAAGTTCTAGGGGACTGATGACCTCAGATGCAAAGTCCCATAGTGCTCAGAGCCATTTGAACCATTTTCTAACTGCTCGAAATAATTTGCAGAGAATCCGTTTTGCACAATTTCGGATGATGTTTTATGGGTACCTCCGGAATTAAACCTGTATTTATTGAGAGCTGAGGGTCTGGTATTTGCGAATAAATACGAACTGGCTCTGAGCACTATGCGACTTAACTTCTGAGGTCATCAGTCGCCTAGAACTTAGAACTAATTAAACCTAACTAACCTAAGGACAGCACACACATCCATGCCCGAGGCAGGATTCGAAGCTGCGACCGTACCGGTCGCTCGGCTCCTGACTGTAGAACCGCACGGCCACTCCAGCCGGCTAAATACGAACTACCAGTGGTTGTATTATTAAGAAGTACGATACTACGTTCCTTTGGATGTGCTGCAATAGTCGGAAGACTGCATCGTACTTTCGTAAATAAATGTTAGTTTCGTCGAGCTCCTTTATCATATCTCCGTTATAGTTCTCCATGAATGTACCATAATGGCTATTATTATTATTAATGTTGTTACTTTCGAAGATACAGGCTTCTTTGTAGCGATACAAGTGTTTGGTGAGTGATCAGAAGAAAATTAAATGAAACTCAGTATGAGCAGACGAAGTCCGCTTTCCTACCTCCCGGTTGCCTCAAGTCCTCTCAATTGGTAGTCAAAAGCCTCGTAACACATTCACTTTGATTTTCCGTAAACATTTGGGAAGCGCATCTTACTAACGCAGCGTTTATTATATCCACATATGTTCTGCAATCGTGCGAAATATGAGTAAAATCGGTGTGCGTTTCCCTTGTACGTAGCGTCGGAGCCGGCCACTCCGCCGGCACGCCGTGGGTCGGCGCTGCGCGGGCGGCGCACAGACAGAGGGAACGAGGGAAGCGTTGGCAGGCAGTCCGGCCGCTCCAGTGGCTGCCCGTTAAGCGGCCCACGGGGCTATTGATTATGGCCCACAGGCGTGGGCGGCAGCCGGCCACGTGGCCCGCACCTCTGTGCGTGTCTGCGTCTGCACGCCTCTCCTCGCAACACTCCAGCTAGCTGCCAGCCCCAAGTCGGTGATGGCGCTCTTCTGCGCACCTGTTATCAGGAATCAGACATTTAAAAGAGACTTGGGAGGGGTTGTAAACGGTCACTCAGCATACAGGAAAGTCAAAACAACCTTCGGTGAATAAAAAAAAAAGAAAGAAAAAATGTTCAATTGGCTCTGAGCACTATGCGACTTAACTTCTGAGGTCATCTGTCCCCTAGAACTTAGAACTACTTAAACCTAACTTACCTAAGGACATCACACACATCCATGCCCGAGGCAGGATTCGAACCTGCGACCGTAGCGGTCGCTCGGTTCCAGACTGCAGCGCCTAGAACCGCACGGTCACTCCGGCCGGCTGAATTTAAAACCAAGGGCGGTAGCATTAAGAGTGGTCTGGGAATTTCACTGTGAAACGCAGAGAAGAGAGCGGGTAGGGGGGAGGTGGAAAGAACACTCTGAAGGCCTCTATGAGGGATTTGACTTTCCTCATGATGCCATACAAGAAGAAACAGGAGTCGCTATGGAAGAGATAGGGGATCCAATATTAAAATTAGAATTTAAATAAGCATAGGAAGGCTTGCGATACAATAAGGGAGATGGGATCGAAAATACACTCCTGGAAATGGAAAAAAGGACACATTGACACCGGTGTGTCAGGCCCACCATACTTGCTCCGGACACTGCGAGAGGGCTGTACAAGCAATGATCACACGCACGGCACAGCGGACACACCAGGAACCGCGGTGTTGGCCGTCGAATGGCGCTAGCTGCGCAGCATTTGTGCACCGCCGCCGTCAGTGTCAGCCAGTTTGCCGTGGCATACGGAGCTCCATCGCAGTCTTTAACACTGGTAGCATGCCGCGACAGCGTGGACGTGAACCGTATGTGCAGTTGACGGACTTTGAGCGAGGGCGTATAGTGGGCATGCAGGAGGCCTGGTGGACGTACCGCCGAATTGCTCAACACGTGGGCGTGAGGTCTCCACCGTACATCGATGTTGTCGCCAGTGGTCGGCGGAAGGTGCACGTGCCCGTCGACCTGGGACCGGACCGCAGCGACGCACGGATGCACGCCAAGACCGTAGGATCCTACGCAGTGCCGTAGGGGACCGCACCGCCACTTCCCAGCAAATTAGGGACACTGTTGCTCCTGGGGTATCGGCGAGGACCATTCGCAACCGTCTCCATGAAGCTGGGCTACGGTCCCGCACACCGTTAGGCCGTCTTCCGCTCACGCCCCAACATCGTGCAGCCCGCCTCCAGTGGTGTCGCGACAGGCGTGAATGGAGGGACGAATGGAGACGTGTCGTCTTCAGCGATGAGAGTCGCTTCTGCCTTGGTGCCAATGATGGTCGTATACGTGTTTGGCGCCGTGCAGGTGAGCGCCACAATCAGGACTGCATACGACCGAGGCACACAGGGCCAACACCCGGCATCATGGTGTGGGGAGCGGTCTCCTACATTGGCCGTACACCACTGGTGATCGTCGAGGGGACACTGAATAGTGCACGGTACATCCAAACCGTCATCGAACCCATCGTTCTACCATTCCTAGACCGGCAAGGGAACTTGCTGTTCCAACAGGACAATGCACGTCCGCATGTATCCCTTTTCCACCCAACGTGCTCTAGAAGGTGTAAGTCAACTACCCTGGCCAGCAAGATCTCCGGATCTGTCCCCCATTGAGCATGTTTGGGACTGGATGAAGCGTCGTCTCACGCGGTCTGCACGTCCAGCACGGACGCTGGTCCAACTGAGGCGCCAGGTGGAAATGGCATGGCAAGCCGTTCCGCAGGACTACATCCAGCATCTCTACGATCGTCTCCATTGCTGCGAAAGGTGGATATACACTGTACTTGTGCCGACATTGTGCATGCTCTGTTGCCTGTGTCTATGTGCCTGTGGTTCTGTCAGTGTGATCATGTGATGTATCTGACCCCAGGAATGTGTCAATATAGTTTCCCCTTCCTGGGACAATGAATTCACGGTGTTCTTATTTCAATTTCCAGGAGTGTATTACATCATAATTTCTAAAATCATTGAGGGAAGTGCAAACAAAACGACTATTCACTATGGTATTCGGAGCCTATGAGACTGGCGATATACTAGCAGATCTTAGGAGAAACATCATCCACACAATTCCGAAGAATACAAGAGTCGACAAGTGAGAGAATTGTCGCTTAATCATCTTAACAGACCCTGGATCCAAGTTGCTGACAAGAGCAACATACAGAAGAAAGGAAAGGAAAACTGAGAATCTGTTAGGTGATGATCAGTTTAGCTTTGGGAAAGAGACTCAGTTTTGACGTTGTGGCTGATAATGAAAGCAAGAGGAAAGAAACATCGACCAGTAAATATACATGGTACAAGATGTTCGAAAGTCTGAGAAAAATAGGGGTAGACCACAGGGAAAGGTGGGTAATAAAGAATATGTTCAAGAATCATGAGGGAACAGTAAGAGTGGGTACGATCACCGAAGTGGTCAGATTAAAAAGGGTGTAATCTTTTGGCCCTGCTGTTTAATCTATACGTCGAAGGAGTGATGACGGAAATAAAACAAAGGTTCTACAGTGCGTTTGAAATTCAATGTTAAAGGATATTAATGGTAAAATTAGCTGATGACGTTGCAGTCCTCTGTGAAAGTGAAGCAGAATTATAGGATATGGTGAGTAAATCGAAGAAAGACGAAAGTAATGAGAAGTAGTGGAAATGAGAATACAGAAACTGAACATCAGAATTGACAGCAGAGTAACCCACGACGGACGGAGCAAGGAGGACGTAAGAAGCAGACTAGCACAGACAAAAACGGCGTTCCTGACCAAGAGAAGTGTACTGGTTTCGAAGACAAACCTTAATTTGTGGAAGAAATTTCTGAGAACGTACTTTTGTGAAACATGGACTGTCAGAAAGTAGGAACAGAACAGAATCGAAGCATATGAGATGAAGTGCTACAGAAGAATGTTGAAAATTTGGTGGACTTAAAAGTAAGGAATGAGGAGATTCTACGCAGAATCGATGAGGAAAAGAATACAGTATTGGGAACACTGACAGAAAGGAAGGAGAGGATCACAGGGCATTTGTTTATTTCAGACATCAGGCAGTTAAAAATGTAAATGTCGTGTGACTAGGGCCTCCCGTCGGGTAGACTGTTCGTTGGCTCAAGTTTTTCGATTTCACACCACATCGGCGATTTGCGCGTCGAATCAGGGAATAACTTCCATGGTACTGGAGGGAACTGCAGAGGGTAGAAGCTGTAGAGGAAGACAGAGGTTGCAATACAGCCAACAGATAATTGAGAACGTAGGTAGCAAGTGCTACTATGAGGTGAAAAGGTCGGCGTACGAGAGAAATTGGTAGCGGGCCGCGTCATACCAGTCAGGACACGGACAATTGAAAAAAAATAAAAAGACGACTGAAGTAGCGCATATTGAATTATACTAAAATGATCGGAAAACTCCTACGAGGGAGCTTTAACGTTCCAAAATTTATAAGCGTGTTGAATTACGATTGAAATTTCAAGGAAAATGCAGAGTTACTCAGTATTTCACATCGTCCTGTTCCTTTATTGGCTCTTTCTACCACAGAAATACAGAGTATTCCCTGTTTTCGCACTCTGTTTCGCTCTGAAAGGAACTCTCTTAAAATGGACATAGTCTATATGTAGCGCCACAAGACTGTGTGCAGACTTTCACTACAATTAATTTGCCCCTGCCAAGCTCGGGAGTTCTCGCACTGGAACTTTCCTCGTAGACAATCTCGAGAAACAGACAGCGGTGTACTTGACATGCACCAGCGTGAAACCGCTTGGCAGTTGAGTTTATGACCACTGGAACGAGATCTACCCGGCACGATGACATCTGCAGGTGCACACTACGGCACCCATGATGTGTGCCTTCACGACAGAAGTTCCGTAGTGTCAGACTGCTACGATCTCTACAGTTAAGTACAAAGTGCACGCGGCTTGTGTGCGTGTGTGTGTATGTGTGCGTGTGTGTGTGTGCGCTCGCGTGTTTCCTCGGCTGTGAAATTACATACAGTTCTCATACAGCTCAATTTTATCGTATTTATTTACAGCTGTGGGTCGACACGGCCACCACGCAGCTTCTGGCTACGTGCTTAATATCTACGACGTCATATCTCCTGACCTATGTGTCGTGCAATGATAAAACTGTGTGGGTACATTCAGAGAATACGTGGGTATTGTGTGCAAAATATGTTGCGAATGAAGTTTGTAGCAACGAAGTAATAAATTTAAACGAATGCACGATACGACAGTTTTTCACGCATCTCACTGTCTGTGACATCGTAGCTCGTGAACTATGTTTCGTACAGTGATACAATAATGGAGGTAAATTCAGTCTCGTATGTGGATATTGTCTGCGAAATTTCCCTCTAATGGAGCTACTATCAAAGAAGTAAGCACATAAGTCAACAAGGGGTTTTAAGGGGTCTATGAATACGAATCTGTTAGTGGATTACGTATCACATACTGTTTGAAAATGGCAGTAAACTGCTAAAATCAGTATTATGAAAAGTGTAGTAATTATGATGTAATGATGTAATAAATTATTATATATCCGTTTATGAAACGTGGGACTTAGGGAAAGCGGGAAAAGGTGTGGATGGGGCCTAATCAGTTACCGTTGGTTGCACAGAAAACACATACACTTTATTTAAGGAAATAATTTTTTTTTAAATAATCATTTAAAAAAAATTACTGTAACACAAGCTACACTGACGGCTGAAGGCCTTATTAAGAAGAATTCAAATTATTTGTCGGCTGAAGGCCACAAGCAAAAGGAATAATCTAAACAAAATATTATTTTAAAAAAATTGACACAAACAGACCAAATAAAAAATGGAGTGATCCACAGACAGTGCTCCAAGGATCGACCCGAGAAAAAAGTCCCTACAGCTGCATAAGCGGTGAGACAGGCAGCCAAGAGTTATGCTCTTGCAACTCAAACTAGGAACACTTTAAACGCCAATCAATCCTCTTACCAACTCCACCTAACGTATCATACCCAGTATATCATAACCACTACAACTATGGAATAATTCAAGCAACGGCGAAGTGACAGTCAGCACTGCGTCTTCACAATCCGGTGTTTAAAACATCTAAAGGCAGTAGGAACCACTACAACCAAGGTAGACCAAAGAAACCACAATCCACACTGCAATGAAGGAGGCTGTCGAACAACACGTCATGCCGGACAGCATCGGCAAGACGAGGAAAGGTACACTGCCACAAAAATACGCTAACCTCCAGGGCAGGTAACACAAAATTCACACTTGCTGCTGTTCATTTCACAGCGACCCTAGAGCAGCAACGCACGAATAAACGGCGTGATCACCAAACAGTGGAGGTTTCACTACTGGATTAAAGTTTACTCAACTCGATGTGTTGCGTCTGATGGGACAATGAGGTTATGGCCCTCGCAACTACAGCCCCTCGATCCTGCAACGCCTGCGTGCCGCCAGCGGTCCCGGCATATCCGCGCGCTGCCGGACCTTTCTGCTGCTCCGTCCCAACCGAACTATTCCACACCCAACCTGGAAAACACTTCACGTCCTTTCAAAGATTGTACAGGTACTAGATGTCGATAAACGCTGCTGCTGCCACTCACAGACAGACAACTCTAGCAAAAGTAGTGTCGCCAGTAAACAGAAAAAGAAAACGAGGCGGCACTATCCATATTACTCGATGCCAACCTACCAACGGCACCAACGCGAGCTGCACACGGCTCAGTTTATAAGGTCATAAGCTCCCTTTTGACAGTATATCAATGCTTGTATTAAAAAATATTGATTATTAAAGGGCGACAAGTTTTGTTTGAGGTCTACAGTTTACTTCCAGCATTACTGCTCATTTCTATACCCGAAGGTCCCAACCGAAGGTTCTACCAGAAGACTAAGGCTTTCTTCTTGTTGTTAGTAAATGTTAACAACGTATTGTTTGACATATGATTATTGCGGTGTTTCCAATACTTGCTTTTGTAATAATGGTGTTTTTTCCTAAAAACAGACCGAATTGACGACATACCAGACAGATGAGAAACGCTGTAAAACAGACTGAGCGCGTCCTAGAACACAAGGAAAAGTACAAATTATTACGCGTAAAACTCAGCGCGCTCTCTCTCTAACCCCAGTGTACGTTTTTCAAAGGATGGACTTCCATTCAGACTTATTGTGAATTGGAAGACAATTTTCAATATCTCACTGTCAAGATAGATGATGAAAAAAATCACAAAACTAAAGATTAAAAGAGGATAGCACTATAATAAACACTGTGCAATGTCTGAATGTTAAAAACGTTTTTATCTCCACCATAAGGTGTCAGAAATTTTTTGTTTATATGAATTTCGTTCTGTTTTGTATTACCTTATTGGCCTGATCTGGCCTCTGGCTACTTTCAAATGCAGTTTCATTCGCGAGCTCAATCCATAAGAGGTATAGGACCAAGACGCATACACTCTCCTCTCATTTGATATTTTTTTAAATATACCAATAACAGAAACATGAAACATCATAGAAGAAATTCATTAAACACACAACACTTGCGTATTATTATAACAAAGAAACTGTAAGATGTCAGGATTAGTAACAGTGTGTGTCTTCAGGCTAGCTGAAGTAGTATAGCTCACTTTTTATTACAGCGATAGGTTCATTAGATGATCCACAGTTTACGCAGGATAGACTATGATGCAATTTACCAATTTTAATAAGTGTCTTCTGGTACTTTCTTTATGCTACCAGAATTTCTAGTGTGTAAAAGCTTCCCATCTAGTGATGGTGACATAACGTTACAGTACATTTTCTTAAGTGTGTAGGCGTGCATTGTTACATTCTCGTGTGAACGTTTTCATTTATTATTGCAGTTTGGAATGTTCCGTTTCACCTCTGGTACTTCGTCTAAATTAATATACCATATCCAAGTGTAGTAAATTAAGTCAGAAACAGCATTGCTTAAGAGTGAACATGCTCTAAAAGGAAAAGTGACCTGACGATGGATTGTCGTAGCTAACGTAAATAATAATTTGCTTTAGTACGCTCACAAAAATGAAAAGCGGACGAAACAGTCTCATATATCCTTTTATCTGGAAGCCTAAAAGAGGGATACGATACATTTCGTACCAATACTCGTTAGAAGCGAGAATAAAATCATAAAGAGGACTGCTATTCTTGAATTCACGTCACCCATCAAGTGTCAGATCTATCAGACTTCAGCGACGCGGGGAATCAATATTATTAAAACAAAAGAGTGACACCACGTTTAATGTATTTGCCCTGAAAGGTCATTGTGTCGGCAGCAGTACGCTTTCGCGAATGTGAGAAGATTGCAGTTGCGAGCTGTTAATTAATTCTGTGGGTTATTGAGTCTAGCTCTGTGCTGTGTTTAATTTCACCAGCCGTCCGTGTTGTCTCTTATTTATTGCATCGAATGAATTCAGTACGGAGCAACCTCGCCTCACTAATCGAAATTTTTATTTACTGAAATTCCCTCTTACCTAATTACGCCAAACACTTTCGTGTTGCACAATATTTTGTTCTCCGTTTTAAGTTATTTGGTAACGCAGTTCAGTTTATAAGTTCGGTGCTGAAAAAGAAACATTGTCATTTCGTTGTCAAGATAGTTCGACGGTTACATGCGAGCAGTTTGTTATGTAAAAAGAACGTGAGATCAGCTGTTTAGCTCTTCACCCGACAGTAGACGGTACTTTGTGCAAGCGATTCTCACTGCCTGATTGAAAAAAGGCTAAAATTTCAAAATTACGAAAACCTTCCGATGAATAAACCCTTATCGACTACCATCAAGCGATCATCATCAGGTAACATAAAATTATTTGCAGTAGCCTGTACTGTATCGTACTTACGCTCTGCCAGGCACTTGAATGTGATTTGCAAAGTATCCATGTACATGTAGATGTACTGCGTCATCAAAATTATAGTAAACCAGTCTGTATCTGCCATCGAAAGTAAACTGCATCAATATTGTGAACAGTGAAATGCATTAACATCGTCAAATTACCATCGTACACCGTAATATTCAGATTCCATCCCCCTGTGTGGGTTGTGTCCTGCATTCTATAACCGGTGCTACCCTCTGCCTCCCTTCCATTCCTAGCTAATCCGAGATTAAACAACAGCAGTTACGTGGAAGAGCCGCACAGTATAGATAGGCGCCAGACATTCCATAAGAGGTCAGAGGGAGACAAACTGTGACGTTGATCTGGATAGCGATGCTGAAACCTCACACACAAGTATCGGAGAAATGTGTTAAAATCTGAAGGTAAGCCACCGCGGTCGGCTAATGTTGTGTAAGCACCGGTCAAGTGGAGCCCCCGTGCCAGGCCTTGTCATATGCAGCTTTCATTACTGTAATACAACGTATTTCCTGTTGGCCTCAGTTGCACGGTGTTTCAGAAATACTTTTACAAAATTTGGGGACAGGTTCCATACACCAACGGAAGGGGAAAAGTTCATATGAACGTGTGTCCGAAAATCCTTCGTTTTCTAGTAATTAATGAAAGATGACGTTCAACGGCTTTCTACAGGGTGTTACAAAAAGGTATGGCCAAACTTTCAGGAAACGTTCCTCACACACAAAGAAAGAAAATATGTTATGTGGACATGTGTCCGGAAACGCTTACTTTCCATGTTAGAGCTCATTTTATTACTTCTCTTCAAATCACGTTAATCATGGAATGGAAACACACAGCAACAGAACGTACCAGCGTGACTTCATACACTTTGTTACAGGAAATGTTCAAAATGTCCTCCGTTAGCGAGGATACATGCATCCACCTTTCGACGCATGGAATCCCAGATGCGCTGATGCAGCCCTGGAGAATGGCATATTGTATCACAGCTGTCCACAATACGAGCACGAAGAGTCTCTACATTTGGTACCGGGGATGCGTAGTCAAGAGCTTTCAAAAGCCCCCATATATGAAAGCCAAGAGGGTTGAGGTCAGGAGAGCGTGGAGGCCATGGAATTGGTCCGCCTCTACCAATCCATCGGTCACCGAATCTGTTGTTGAGAAGCGTACGAACACTTCGACTGAAATGTGCAGGAGCTCCATCGTGCATGAACCACATGTGTCGTACTTGCAAAGGCACATGTTCTAGCAGCACAGGTAGAGTATCCCGTATGAAATCATGATAACGCGCTCCATTGAGCGTAGGTGGAAGAACATGGGGCCCAATCAAGATATCACCAACAATGCCTGCCCAAACGTTCACAGAAAATCTGTATTCATGACGTGATTGCACAATTGCGTGCGGATTCTCGTCAGCCCACACATGTTGATTGTGAAAGTTTACAATTTGATCACGTTGGAATGAAGCCTCATCCGTAAAGAGAACATTTGCACTGAAATGAGGATTGACCCATTGTTGGATGAACCATTCGCAGAAGGGTACCCGTGGAGGCCAATCAGCTGCTGATAGTGCCTGCAAACGCTGTACATGGTACGGAAACAACTGGTTCTCCCGTAGCACTCTCCATACAGTAACGTGGTCAACGTTACCTTGTACAGCAGCAACTTGTCTGACGCTGACATTAGGGTTATCGTCAACTGCACGAAGAGTTGCCTCGTCCATTGCAGGTGTCCTCGTCGTTCTAGGTCTTCCCCAGTCGCGAGTCATAGGCTGGAATGTTCCGTGCTCCCTAAGACGCCGATCAATTGCTTCGAACGTCTTCCTGTCGGTACACCTTCGTTCTGGAAATCTGTCTCGGTACAAACGTACCTCGCCACGGCTATTGTCCCGTGTTAATCCATACATCAAATGGGCATCTGCCAACTCCGCATTTGTAAACATTGCACTGACTGCTGAACCACGTTCGTGATGAACACTAACCTGTTGATGCTACGTACTGATGTGCTTGATGTTAGTACTGTAGAGCAATGAGTCGCATGTCAACACAAGCACCGAAGTTAACATTACCTTCCTTCAATTGGGCCAACTGGCGGTGAATCGAGGAAGTACAGTACATACTGACGAAACTAAAATGAGCTCTAACATGGAAATTAAGCGTTTCTGGACGCATTTCCACGTAACATCTTTTCTTTATTTGAGTGTGAGGAACGTTTCCTGAAAGTTTGGCCGTACCTTTTTGTAACACCCTGCAGTTACGACACAGTTTGGTTAAAGTATTCACCCCTGTGTCTCATTGTGTACTAGATGGCGTTTATATTGCTAGGGATAGCTGTTTACGTTCGTCATTCGTCTGTCTCCAGCATGTCCACTGTGTACATGTACTACAGGACGTGAGTCAACTGATAGTGCTCCATTGAAACGTAACCTAATATCCATTCCGTGTGGAGGTAGATATTTAATATGTACGGCCGCACTAATGGTAATGGACAGGAGGGTGCATGGGTGTAGCAGACGGCCTTTCCGTACCGAAGACAGATGAGTCATCCAAAATTTGGTTCTGCGTATCATCGTGTTGCTGGGACGGGGTCCGTAGCACCACAGACCACCGAACTTGGAAAACCACATATTTCTCGTATGCCTGAAGAGGAAAAGCAGCAGATTGCAGTGGCTGTCGAAGAAGAGCCAGTTATCATCGCAGACAAGCGGCCCTGCCACATGGTACATCTTGATGTTCAAGTTCAAACTACGCCTGCTAATCACCTACCACGGGAGTACTTTCGCTAATGGTTTGTTATACAAACTACTTATCCGTTGTTTGTTCCTTTTGTAAGACGTCGTGGACTCCTGACCTACATTGCTTACATATTCCGCCCTCACAATCATATTTCGCACATCAAGATGCTTCGTTCGAACCCAAACTCGATGAGATAAAGCCAATGTTGTATGAATCCATGTAAACAATATGCAAATAACAAGTAAGCGCACCGTGGTTGAAATACTCGAGGCTGGCGTACACACACACATTCCAGACACGATGGTCACAGGAGCTTTTAGTTTGGGAGAGCAACCGCGCGCCAGGAGGCCGGTCCCACCCTATCTACGTCAGCTGGTGACCGCCTGTAGAGCAGACAGCGTTTGCCCAACTGAAAGTACGACCCCGTGTTCGGCTTAAAAGCAAATTCCGCTACATTGTGTGGGAGCACCCAGACTACACATTCTTTACAAATATTGCACACAGTTTCAGAGATTTTCACAGGGAGACAGCAAAGGCCAAACGCCAGAGCTACAGATTTCGTGATTGATCGCCTTAAACGAAACACCATTCTCCCATTTTAGAAGAGCAATGCTGATTGGCAGACGATATTTCTGACGCCTTGAGCTGAAGGAGTAATGGAAGAGACCGAAAATTATACCCCTTCACGTCTGGTGTGGATAGGGGCTGTTCCGTTGTTGCTCTTGGAGCGAGAACATGTAACGAGAGCGTGTGTGCATGTACGTGTACTCAAAGAGTGAGGAACAAGTCTCTCCTCAGTACTTCACTGGGAGAGCACCTCTGTCGAGAGCGAATCGGAGTGCGACTCTATATTGAGTCCTTGTGATTAAGCGTTGTTCACTGTGTTGGCCGCCACACTTATTGTGTGGTGTGAATGGACAGAGTTATAGTTAAACTCCTGCGAGTGAATTTTTGAGTGGCATCGCGGTGGACTGGTTACCATACCGGTGTATCATGCCAATAGACTAGGGGCGAATAGGAGTCCTTGACTTCATCAAGGCGTAGGGAGAGTTTGATTGGCGAAGGTCAATCCAGATAGGACGAGAGTTATCTTATTTGTCAGCAGCGAGCGGCGCAGACAGCAGTCATCGCAGCTTAAGGTCTTATGCGCTACAGCTCTTGTGAGCCCCATATTTCCTCCACAACAGTACACTTCACTGCATTTCACACGCGACGGCCTCGACCATACCTAGCAACACTCTAACAGATAATTATTCAAGTTGAGTAGGTGTGGCTCTCAGTCATTCTGCCAAGTCAATAACAATCTTAAACTTTGTATAGAAATTTCATTAGCGAATCCTATCCTTAAAAGGTAACTCCACATTCCGAAAAGAACCCGGAAATAACGTGTTCAGTTCATAACTAAAAGTGCCATTGTAATTTCTCTGTAAGCCAACAAATGCAATACACTTAGTGGTGCCTTTTTTAAAAAATGGTTCAAATGGCTCTGAGCACTATGCGACTTAGCTTCTGAGGTCATCAGTCGCCTAGAACTTAGAACTAATTAAACCTAACTAACCTAAGGACATCACACACATCCATGCCCGAGGCAGGATTCGAACCTGCGACCGCAGCGGTCACGCGGTTCCAGACTGAAGCGCCTTTAACCGCACGGCCACACCGGCCGGCTGCCTTTTTTAACCTATCTTCTAAGATAGCCGTAGTGCGCTACATTTCTCCGAACCAAAACTGGTCCTCCCCGAGAGTGTGCTAGTCTCCATCGCTCCAGTTCATTAAGCTCATTAATGTGAATGCTATACACTTCACTTTTGAGATGGACCCAGACAGAACAATCCAAACAACTTAGGACAGGTGATCTTAGAGGCGTAGGCATATAGTAGCGCATTGGATATCTCACCTGTACTTCACCAGCAAAATGTGCCTGTACCCCACATGCATGTACCACGTCCAACAACCATGAGCCACCAACCATGAGACAGGAACAACGAAAAAATTAACATTTAAATTAAATCTCTATTACATATGACAATATTTCATACTGCCGACAGTAATGGCTCGTAATCAGTCGCAATTATACTCACGTACAGAAAAAGCAGAACACCTCTATTCACAGGAAATGTACATTAATACGTTCTTCGGAAACGATTAGTATTTCAGTCATCTCGGTTCAGCAAGTGTCTTGTTGCCTAGTAGGCATAGAGTCAGAAATGGGCCCTGATAACTTGCTCGATGCGCGAATGTCGTCCTGTGGTATAGCCATCCACGCTGCATTCACCTCGTTCCAAAGTTCATCTATGGTGGTTGGCACTGGGTCACAGCGCGGCAACCGTCGTTCCGCCATATTTGTTTACACATCTTCGAGTGCCGACAAGACTGATGGTCTGGCGGGCCAGGGCAAAAGGCTGACATCCTGTGATGCCAAGAAGGCACGTGTTCATGTGGCAACATGTGGTCGAGCATTGTCTTGTTGAAAAATCACGTCTGGGGTGTGGCGCAAAAGGGTACGGCTGTGGGTCACAGGATGTTATTCTCATATGTCACACTGGTCACAGTGCCCTGGACTCGCACCAACTGTAATTTGTGGTTGTACCCAATAACACCCCACACCATAAGGCCTTATGTTATGTTATGTTAACCGGGGACCTAGAAACGACGGAGAGGCTTCGTCCCCACCGTAGCCGCAGTGGTCCACAACCCCACTACGACTACCGCAGTCCACTTTACCTCTCCGCTGTCCCACACCGAACTCAGGGTTATTGGGTGGTTCGGCACCTCGTGGACCCCGCCAGGGTACGTCTCACACCAGACGAGTGTAACCCATCTGTTTGCGTGGTAGAGTAATGGTGGTGTTCGCGTATGTGGAGAACTTGTTTGCGCAGTAATAGCCGACTGAGTGTAGCTGAGGCGGAATAAGGGGAACCAGCCCGCATTCACCGAGGCAAATGGAAAACCCCCTAAAAACCATCCACAGGCTGGCCTGCTCACCGGACCTCGGCACAAGTCCAACCGGTGGATTCGTGTCTGGGACCAGGCGCTCCTTGCCGCTCCGGAAAGCCGTGCGTTAGACTGCTCGGCTAACCGAAGGGGGCCCGTAGGGTCTTCAGTTGGCACTGTATTTCTTCTACGAATGCAGTCACTGTGATGCCACTCCCCCTGTTTGCGGTGAACCAAAATGCGGCCATCATTTTCAAACAAACAGAAGTCTGCTAGTCTCCATGGCTCCAGTTCATTAACGTTATGAACGGGAATGCTACCAACTTCACTTTCGAGATGGCCCCAGACAAAAAAATTCTGAGAAACACTATCTTATGTCATCCCTGACCCCAGGGACGTCTTCATACACAATTTCATCTAGTACATTCGTCAAAGGTAGGCAGAGAAGTGGACGATGCGCACATAACCCAAGCAGTAATGAACGGCGACGGACTGTCACCCCTGATAGTGTACGATCTGTTACACTATTCCACTGTTTTGCGCTAGAGCCGAGGAGGTCGCAGACGGTCCTGCAATGCCGTTCGGTTGAGGTGTCGATCTTCTCTGGTGGATGGTCTGGGTGGTGCGACCTGATCCATCTCGTCGTGTTCTGCGGCCTTCCGTGAATTATTCGGCACACGCCCGTTTCACTACCGAAACGCTTTGTCCCACACTAGCAGCAATTTCCCGGATGGATGCATCACATTCTCTCATGGCAATAATGTTCCCTATTTCAAACTCACTGATTTGTCGGTGCGAATCGCGCATACATCTGCGAGGCATCTTGCACGTCTGGTCATGCCACACTGATACACTGATCCATTACCTTGGGTTTATAGCAACAACGAGAGCGAGAGGTACATTTTACCGGCAGGTGGTTTTGCGCCCCTATATCGACGTTGACCTTGAATCCGCAGGCCTACATAGTTCAGATGATAATCATTTCTGCAGAACACACTAATGTACATGTCCTGTGAATAAGAACGTCCTACCTCTTGTCGTTAAAGATTTTTTTTCTGAACATGAGTGTATGTCGTAAACGGCCACGTTTGTGTAGCCTCCTCTGCGCGAACGGTTTTGATTTTATCAAGGTGTACCTCCACGCATGTCAGCTTTCGCTATTAATTATGACACAGCCAGTAAAACAGGTGTACACCTTTCTGGTCGATGACTATTTGGTACTCTACCCTCGCCTGGAACGAGCGAACAGGAAAAAGATGGGCAGCGAGGCGCTGCTCTAGTTCGGCGTGGGGCTGCTGATGGTGATGTACACGGTCTGGACGCCCGTGCGCAGTGAGCCGTTCATTAATCCGGTGCCGGTTCGTCTGTGCCGCCGGCAGAGGCAGGCAGAATCAGCAGCAGCAGCCGCCGGTCGAGGACGGTGTAGCGCCGCGCTGTCATACACTGTGGCAACGTCCCCGCCCCGCGCCGCTTGCTCTCGTAATTAACCCGGGCCCAGCTGCACCCTGCCGGCGCCCCGCTCCAGAACGCAGCAGCACAACAGCCAACGGCTGCCAGAGGCGATAGAGTGCGGGCGCGTCGGCTCCCAACTGACTACCGGATGAGTCCTGCTACTTTGGTGCCTCTTTGGTGATCAACGGTAACACACCTGCAATGATAGGTATACACCTTCGCTAATCTTCTGCCTTCTTGCACTGTATTATTCTTTTAGTCATTCCGAAGACTCATTTCATGCAGGCCTCCACCCTAGTCTACCCTGTGCACGCCTCTTCATTTCTGCGCAACTACAACCTACATACATTTCAAGCTGCAATTCACACCTTCGTCTTCCTATACAATCTTCATTCCCCCCCCCCCCCCCCCTCCCGACACACACACACACACACACACACACACACACACACACACACACACACACACACACACACACACACCCTTCCATTACCAAATTCAAATTCAAGTCCCTCCTTTTATTCAATTGTGCTATAAATTTCCTTTCTCTTTGGTTAGATTAAGTAACTTGCAACAGTCCAAAATTTTCAGGAGCAATTTTACATCCGATCTAGTCCCCTCAACTCCAGAGGTGGCCAACCGAAGGTAAAATGAAGCACTCCGTCTTCAGGCCACAAGTGGCCTACCGGGACCATCCGACCGCCGTGTCATCCTCAGTGGAGGATGCGGATAGGAGGGCGTGGGGTCAGCACACCGCCCTCCCAGTCGTAAGATGGTATTCTTGACCGAAGCCGCTACTATTCGGTCCAGTAGCTCCTCAATTGGCATCACGAGGCTGAGTGCACCCCGAAAAATGGTAACAGCGCATGGCAGCC
Source organism: Schistocerca americana (assembly GCF_021461395.2). Taxonomy (NCBI): domain Eukaryota; kingdom Metazoa; phylum Arthropoda; class Insecta; order Orthoptera; family Acrididae; genus Schistocerca; species Schistocerca americana. Next base: position 612,548,242 of record NC_060119.1, on the reverse strand, counting down.
TGGATGGTCACCCATTCAAGTGCCGACCACGCCCGACAGCGCTTAACTTCAGTGATCTAGCGGGAACCGGTGTATCCACTGCGGCAAGGCCGTTGCCGAAATAAAGCATAAAAAAACTTTTAAATGTAGATGTATGTGGTGTTCGTGATTGCTTTATGATGTTGTACTACTGGAAGCGACGTAATGCAGTCGTACAGTGACGAAGTGGTTTGCGGCAAAGCAGAATCCGACTTCGCACTTGTCCGCACCAGCATCAGCATTAGCGGGAGGCCGCCGGTAATAAGTTGATAACATGACACAAAAGAAACTCAGACTTCAGCTCCAATCGGGCATCGAAATAAAACCAATGGTGACAAGTGAAAACTTGTACCAGACGGAGACTCCACCCTAGATTCCTCGTTTTGTGAGAGCAGTTGCCTTAACCTATTCCATTTTCCTTCTTCTTTTTCTTCAATGGAATGGACCGGCGGGGGTTCGTGGCGAATGGAGGGGGGGGGGGGGGCGGGGGGCGGAGTGGGCACGAGTCGAGCCCCCGAGCCCCAGCCAAAGTGTCCCTCTCACCGCCACCGAGACACTGTCGCACAGGAAAGTGGGAGATATGGAAAGCATTTGAGGTATAAGGCCTTTTATATTCATTTTTATTGGTTTCTGTTTACGTTTTACTACTTTTTATGTTTTTAATATTAGTTCGAAATTACGGGGGGCGTACGTCATCTATGTAGAAACAAAAAACAGAAGAATGTAGTAAACGCGCATTTGTGACGCACTGTTTCATCTGTGGTGGCCGCGGGTAGAATCGATTATAGGCAGCTGAAACTCAGATACCGCCGGAAGAGGGCTATGTGCCGTCAGATTCTGGTACTTACCAGCTAAGTGGAAGCGTAACAAAGACCACTCGAAAATAGCTGACAAGTAAAAGTTCTGCATGGGTCGCAGGAGAGCTTCTGTAGGGTTTGGAAGATAGGAGACGAGGTACTGGCAGAAGTAAAGCTGTGAGGACGGGGCGTGAGTCGTGCTTGGGTAGCTCAGATGGTAGAGCACTTTCCCGTGAAAGGCAAAGGTCCAGAGTTCGAGTCTCGGACCGGCACACAGTTTTAATTTGCCAGGAAGTTTCAAAAGTCAGTGAAGTGGCGTGTGTTTGAGGGCTGCTTGGGCTACTTTTAAATGGTGCCAGAACTCGAGGATGGATTTTGCTCCCTCACAGAAAAGATAACTGACGGCCCACCACCTTATCCACGTAATGGCATGATATTTAGCTGCGGGAAAATATGTGTCCTTCAGGTATCGAAATATTCGCCGTTGGGTCACATCAGGTGGCACTCGGATGTACCAGCCAGTCATTTGCTGCACGAATGGCCAGACGTCGTGCAAAGTGGAACAGATCAGGCGGCAGTCATCAGTGTCGAGTCGCTGGCAAAGGAAACAAAGAGGGGGATCTGAGTAACCGATGATGCGTAGTCGCATTCTCGTGGCACATTTCCTGTTGACTGAATGACACTACAAAGCCCGACGTCGGTAGTGAGGGAGGGCTGCTGGGAGGTACTCTACACTATTGGCCACCGGACTGAGGGATATTTGGCCTCCATTACGGAAAAAATGGAAATTTGTGGTCTTATGGGACCAAACTGCTGAGGTCATCGGTCCCTAAGCATACACACTACTTAATCTAACTTAAACTAACTTACGCTAAGGACAACACACACACACCCATGCCCATACTCTATTGTGAGCACGTAAGACAGATTATGTGGTGTATAACTGTGTAACAGTTGTTTTGATTCTCACATGCCGATGTTTCTGTCGTCTGGTCTATTACGTATCTGCCACTTCATGAGGAAGAACACTTTTACTGCTATTTTAAGATAAACGAAACCCGTTGTCGAGAATAAAGGTTTTTTATTAGCGGTGTGGGAAAGTAAGTTTATCTTCACTAGTGCATTATGAAAGATCCCCCCTTGCGGCTGAAAATTAGTAAACTAAAAAAATTACATTACTTACGCTTTTAACGTAACAGTAGCAATATTGTGCTAACTTGAGCACATTTAGAATGTTGCTGGTAACAACAAATACCGAGTGGCTACAATTAAAATGCAACTACTCACAGAGGTCCCGTGTGGGCTGTAATTATCGTATGGTAGCGAAAGTTGGTAGATATTCTAATGCGTTAGTGATGGAATGATTTGCGCTGGAAAGAAGGTTCCAGATTTGGCCATCAGGTGTATATTTGGCGCGGTGAATGCAAGAAAGACGTACAGAAATGTTACGTTACGTAATACACTCCTGGAAATTGAAATAAGAACACCGTGAATTCATTGTCCCAGGAAGGGGAAACTTTATTGACACATTCCTGGGGTCAGATACATCACATGATCACACTGACAGAACCACAGGCACATAGACACAGGCAACAGAGCATGCACAATGTCGGCACTAGTACAGTGTATATCCACCTTTCGCAGCAATGCAGGCTGCTATTCTCCCATGGAGACGATCGTAGAGATGCTGGATGTAGTCCTGTGGAAAGGCTTGCCATGCCATTTCCACCTGGCGCCTCAGTTGGACCAGCGTTCGTGCTGGACGTGCAGACCGCGTGAGACGACGCTTCATCCAGTCCCAAACATGCTCAATGGGGGTCAGATCCGGAGATCTTGCTGGCCAGGGTAGTTGACTTACACCTTCTAGAGCACGTTGGGTGGCACGGGATACATGCGGACGTGCATTGTCCTGTTGGAACAGCAAGTTCCCTTGCCGGTCTAGGAATGGTAGAACGATGGGTTCGATGACGGTTTGGATGTACCGTGCACTATTCAGTGTCCCCTCGACGATCACCAGTGGTGTACGGCCAGTGTAGGAGATCGCTCCCCACACCATGATGCCGGGTGTTGGCCCTGTGTGCCTCGGTCGTATGCAGTCCTGATTGTGGCGCTCACCTGCACGGCGCCAAACACGCATACGACCATCATTGGCACCCAGGCAGAAGCGACTCTCATCGCTGAAGACGACACGTCTCCATTCGTCCCTCCATCCACGCCTGTCGCGACACCACTGGAGGCGGGCTGCACGATGTTGGGGCGTGAGCGGAAGACGGCCTAACGGTGTGCGGGACCGCAGCCCAGCTTCATGGAGACGGTTGCGAATGGTCCTCGCCGATACCCCAGGAGCAACAGTGTCCCTAATTTGCTGGGAAGTGGCGGTGCGGTCCCCTACGGCACTGCGTAGGATCCTACGGTCTTGGCGTGCATCCGTGCGTCGCTGCGGTCCGGTCCCAGGTCGACGGGCGCGTGCACCTTCCGCCGACCACTGGCGACAACATCGATGCACTGTGGAGACCTCACGCCCCACGTGTTGAGCAATTCGGCGGTACGTCCACCCGGCCTCCCGCATGCCCACTATACGCCCTCGCTCAAAGTCCGTCAACTGCACATACGGTTCTCGTCCACGCTGTCGCGGCATGCTACCAGTGTTAAAGACTGCGATGGAGCTCCGTATGCCACGGCAAACTGGCTGACACTGACGGCGGCGGTGCACAAATGTTGCGCAGCTAGCGCCATTCGACGGCCAACTCCGCGGTTCCTGGTGTGTCCGCTGTGCCGTGCGTGTGATCATTGCTTGTACAGCCCTCTCGCAGTGTCCGGAGCAAGTATGGTGGGTCTGACACACCGGTGTCAATGTGTTCTTTTTTCCATTTCCATGAGTGTATATTAGGAGCGGGATGTGGGTAGAAAAGACCAATCAAGTGAGAAAGGCATAACAGTTTGTTCAGTTTGAGCGACAGATTTGTATCTGGTGGCCAAAATTGGAAGTAATTTTTTTTCGGGCTTCAATCTGTTCCGCTTTAACTCGTCAGCATATCTTCCAAGTTTCGCTGTCATACGATAATTACCGCCCTCAATGGACGTATGTGAGTGGCTGCACTTTAGTAATAGCCACCCGCCATGTCACACAGTAATTCTGTGCCCATACAGGTCGAAACTGCAGCTGAAATAAAATTGGGATTCAAACTTAATGGGTAGAAATGAGATCAAATGGCGCTACCAGTTACCGAGACGGCGTACTGCTTCGTATCTTGCTTGTAGTCCGCCAAGTCTCCACGAGCGCCGCAAAGCGTGCAGAAGTGAGCTTTAGCAAGTCTACAGAAGGCGACAAGCGACAAACGAAAACTCGACATCAACACACTTCGGAAACTGTTTCGCATACGACAGTGTTGAGTGCAACAAGTGCTCCTGACCATTAGGATCAAAACGATGTTGTCATCAGCTTCTGAATAGTTGTTAACAAGATCCAAGGATCTATTGCAACGGAAGTAACTGAGCACACCACAAGACGGCAGCCATTTCGTACGAAAAAAGTAAACGTTGAAAAAAAAATATGAACAACAGAGAAGGAAATTAATTGAATATTCCTTTTCTTTCTCGGAAGAATGACTACAGCACTTGTCAAGACTGTAAAGAAAACTTTAGTATCTGTATGTACTTTCGTTAATCTTTTTGTACTGCCATTGCAACTGAATGTGAGTTTTGTACCTAGAAATTTCTACCTGGTAACGATTTCTGAAAAAACTTTTCATGTCGTCAGAGGATCCTAAGCTGAACCAGGGATGCAGAACCAGGGATCAGGAACAGTGATAGCCACATAAATCAGATGTCGAACAGAGTATGACTTAGCGCCAGAGTCAAACACAACCGTACTTCATTTCTTGCCAGACTACAAAGGCGGCCATGAATTGTCACTAGAATGCAAATCAAAATATCCCAGAATCTCTGCCCAAAGTAGAGTTACGACGGCGTTCTGAGAAGTAACGCCGCAAAAAACAAATTTTATTAACATTCTACATCTTTTTTCTTTATGTCTACAAATATGCAGCCCCCTGCCACTAGAGGGCTCCGAATTCTAGAGTTTAGAATTCGACGAGTTCGTCCACACACGGAGCACTCTCAACTTCAGCAATGACAATACCAGACCACAGGCAAGGGCTGCAACATCTACAACAAGCCGACACTTTTGGTTGACTGTCATCGATTATCCTGCAAGCCGTCACTCACTTTGACCTAAATGTATGTCTGAGTGAAGCTACTCATGTATCACCAAATCAACCAAAAACAGTGAATAGTAGAGGGAGTATGAACGAGAGCACTGGCGTATACAAGTTACATTATAACAACTTTTATTAAACCTTTAGTAACTACAGCTAGCTGACAAATCTTGCACAAAAATGACAAACACAAATCAGATAAGAAATGGTGTTTGGTAGGTAAAGCATACTTTTGGGTGGAAGCTATACTAATTCTTCCCTGAGTGAATCCCTTATACAACACAATCTGACTTTGTTTACATGAATTCACTGTGAGGTCGAACTCTGTTCAAATGGAATTAACTACGAACAACTGTGCACAGACTATGGTTCACCTGAGGACAGGGAGCTTTGAATATCATTTAACAACCCTCGCTAGTGCAGCAATACTTTACCCTTTCACCTCGATTCAGGCGGCAGCGGAAGACGTCGCACTGTGTAATGTTCTGACGCATCCACGAAAACATGCAAACTACACAGTGTGGCGTTCTGATTATCAGAACGTTGGGAACTTTTCTATCAGAGCCCTGAAATCCCGGCAGATTTCAGTGTGAGGTGCACCCTTTCGCCGGTCTGGCCAAACCAATTTGACTCACAGGCACAATGGTATGTGCTGGAATTGTCAAACGTCAGGCGGCCGATTCAGAAGAATAAGTTCACACTCATGACACTCGATATTTCCGAGCTGATATGCAGCTCCACTGGCTCTTAGTCCAACACAAGATACAGACCGATAGTCTCACCGACTAGGGAAAGACATGAAGTTCTCTCTTAGGGGAGGACCAGAAGACGAAGCCCACAAAGAATCAACTACTTTCCACCAAGTCTCGGTATGCAAGTCGAATTAGCGAAACAAAATTGCCCCCAGAATGCACAAACCAATCGAATTATCCGCTACTCATTAAATCTTCCCTCTTGAATGTTCTGTTGGCCTTGTTAGCCAACCCAGACACGACACCAGGGTTTCCATGCTGGAAGAGCTGAAAGAGCTTTTATTATCGTGAGAGGAGCCAAACAGTGACTCCAGATCACTCTCTCGTCTGAGAAAAGAACATTTTAGACTAGGGAGGCGTCGTTCTCACGGTAAACATGGCCATGTTTTGACGAAAAACATCTACCTAGATGGGGCCACAGTTTGTCATTTATCGAGTGATCTGATCATTCTGGGTCGACCATTTCCAATTTCTGAAAGAAAACTCTTAAGCTTCTCAGACAGTCATGCCTGTGAAATATATGTTTTTGCCTTTCACTAAAAGGAAACCTGGCGACTTTCTGGCGTCAGGGTTTGGGAGGGGGGGAGGGGCTTTACAGTCCTAACCGCACTAGACACATACGCCAGCCACTCTGTCCATATCGTCCCAGCTTCTAACGTGAGAAATCATGGAAGTTTAGTAACCTTCTCCCCATTTGCACAAATGCTCAGTTTACAGCAGTCTCTCTTAAAGGGCTTCCTCAAACCACTTTGAGCCATCCGGCCGTCTTCTGTGACGGACTGATAACTGCATGAGGTAAAATGTTCTGTGGACTGGTGCCCTTCTGTCTGACCCTAAATGGAAGGAAGAGAGGGTTTAGCCCGTAAGTCCGTCTGCAGGTAAAAACTACTGAACACTGTTTCCCCAGAATCACTCACACGTCCAGGTCGCTGAACACTGAGATCATCTCTTAAAATATCAATATTAATCTGACTGATGCTGTTGTCAAAGTAAGAGAGTGGTGTGCGACTTCTCAATCCTCCATACAGTCCCGATTTGGCCGCATCTGATTTTCATCTGTTTCCGGAACTCAAAGAAAACCCTTGAGGACTTCGCTTCGGAAGAGATGAAGCTGTGCAAGCAAAAGTTTCGTGGTTCTGTCAACAAAGTCAAACATCCTACAGTGACAGAATCAACAAACTGGTCTCTTGTTGGGAGAAATATGTTCGTTGCCAGGGTGGCAGTGAAGAATAAAGATGTAGAGTGTTAATAATGTTTGTTTTATTTTTAAAGTTTTAAGAGTTTCCACATAAAAAATTCGGTGACATTGCTGTTCAGCGTATCTTCGTCATCGGATATACAAGATTTATGGAGCGGAACGAAATGAAATGTTTCAAAACTATTGCAAAACGAAAAGAAGCGACGAATTCCACTGCATTATTTCACGTGAACCAGTATTTGGCAACAAGCTGTCGACAAAATAAGTTTTGATTTATTTTCACTTAATCTTTACTCAGTATTGCACTGCCGTGCTGTAGAAAGCAGTAAATTAGACACTGTTTTAGGCAAATCTGTAAGTGTGTGTAGTTCGTAATTTAAAACGTGCCAAACAGTACAGACACCTCACGAACAAGTCTAACGTCATTCCCTCAGAAATGTCACTACTAGTTTTAAAAATTACAAATAAAGTAAGCATGAACACATTAACCATAAACTAACGTATGTAGAGGGGCATGTTTCTTAGTGTAAAGCGAAATAGTAGTTCACATTCATCGTACCTGAAGTGGTGCATTGTCTATTGTCTGCCAGTATTTATTTTGATGTCCGGTGTCAGAGACAAGTGTGACAGTATTTTTCTGCCAACAGTACTTTAAATGTCTAATTCTCTGAAATATATAATAGGCTTTACGGTCTTAACGATCTCTTTTGAGAACAAAGAGACGTGTACGAGGTGCCAGGTATTGGAAGTAGCGAGTAGTGTGGCTAATGCTCATCAATCCCCTCGAGGATAAACACTGTGTGTGTACCATACCGACGAATACCCACGAAGTGAGTCTGGAGCAATAGATTTTCTATTGTTATTTGCAGCACCGAAACGACAGGAGAGGAAATACAGCTCACAGCATGTATGAAAGAGGGATTACATGGGCGTCTTCTGTCGTGGTATGATAACTTCCTGTTTCAGACACTGTTACAGTCAGTGACGTAAGTTAATAACCATAACAAGGTGAATATTCCGTAATCACTTACATACAAATCGAAACTTTTTTTGCCTATATATGATACGGCAGGTGATGCAGTGTACAGAATTCTGCGGGCAAGCTTCAGCTGTGTGCCCCAGGATCAGAGCTTCCCATTCAATCAGTGAGAGTTTTACTTTTCGGTAATGAACATTTTAAATGGTGCGAAGCCTTCAAAGATCATAGGATGTGAGACACTTGACTGTAAAACAAACAAGTGCCTACAGTATCAATCGCCTTGTTCTATTGTCAGCGCTGGGGTACCGCTGAGGTGGTTTTTCTTGTAGCATAATACAGTCGGAAATTTTGTCTGGGCCAGGCAAAAAGATGGTGGTGTTTTACCTCTACAAATACAAGAACTCTGACCATGAGCTTCGGCAGAAATTTTTCAAAGAGCGGAATTAGGTTCCAAAATTATCATTACTTGTATAATTCATTCAGTGAGTTTGACAACATGTCGCGTCCTAAGAGCTTAATCTTAGTAAGAAAACAAAACCTACTGAACCTCCTACGTTTAGCAGATAACCACTCTAACATTTGTCGAACCTAGACGGTAAGCATATCTCATTAGTGTCTGTGATGTATCTTTTTAAATATTAATAAACCCAAAGAGTTACGAAATAAAGCCTGAAAATATTTGCAAAATACGGTTTTATTCACATGTCACTAATAAATTTCGGAATGATACTGAAAATGAAAAATGTGAAATGGAAGAAAATGAGATCAATTGGAAGAATCCTACTGGATAACATCTAAAAAAGCCAGCATAAATCTGTTCCTGTTCGATAGTACTATAAGCGCATAAATACAGGAAATAGACTTAACGAACATTAAACTATGATATCATTTATTTGCTTACTAAACCTCGCATCTGACAATGATAATGGGTTTACTTAGTTACTCTCGTAACTTATATTTTTTAAATATTTTACTGTCATAATAATAGTAAAACAAAGTGTATTTTTAAACCTAAGATTTTTTATGTCTTTTGGGTGAAATCTAATCCTGTACCAGCATTCGTCGTGGTGAATGTGAGAAATTTTGCAGAAAAACCGTCAAATTGTTCGGTGGAGCCAACTGACCCTTAGTAGCCTACGAGAGAAACAATACAGACATCGTCTTCTTAGTTTAATATGTTGTGATGCAGTTTTGTCAAATGGACTGCACAGTTGATAAGGTGATCCCTTCATGTTGCGATATCTTGAAAAGATTGAGGACTATATTAAGGCCATTGTCTCAAGTCCAGATCTCCTATGGCTAAATTACAGCGCCAAAATGGCCGTCGCGCTAAGGAAACGCTATAATTTACCCTGAACAACCCGACAACCAAACAAATCCAAATTATGTAGTGGTTGCTCGACCCACAGAGTTCCCGTTAGTCTTGGTAATGGTAACTCTGGGGATTATTAGCATCAAAATCATTTCTAAAAAAGGGCGAAAATTCTAAAATGAATAAGGGGTCTGTGACACAGACTGAAAGAGGAGGTAGAGTGAGAACCACAGATAACTTCAGTTTTCAAAGGTGAAGCGTAAATAACCCAACTGCAGCGCAACAAATACTGCAGAATGGTAGAAACTACCAAGTGCTTATGTGAAACTAAGTCGTAGTCAACCGATGCTAGGAAGGAGGGAAGAGCAGTAGTTTGGAGAATATGTAAAAAAACACTAATAACCATGAAAAATCGTTTATAAATAAAAGCGGAACGTGTGTGATGTAATTCTCTCTAATTAAATTGTATTAAGCTCACGAGGGAAAACCAGTAACAAGTGAATTTAACAGCTGCTGCGGAAGATGACCATGCAAACAAACTTAGTAGGTCGGATACGCTGCAAAGCTAATTTTACTCACTAAACATAAGTTGTTCTCGATGTTTTCTATTCACTTCAATCTTCCATTTTACGTTCTTTTTAAGATGAGAACAGATGTAACAATATAACCCATTTACTGGATGTTGTTTTACACAAATATTACTCAGAAGTATACCGTATTTTTTGTCTGGTTGAATGTTTTCCTTGTTGTAATAACGACATCCTACAAACCCTTGTCTGTATTATGTAAATTTTCATAGCAGGTATTTTCACATATAATCAAAACGGTTTATTAATTTACTTTTCAGGTAGGTGACCAACTGCGCTGCAACCATAACGGGTCGCCACCACGGTAAGACGATGTTGTACAGTCACTTGGTAGCTATTTAGATCATTATCGTATTTACAATACCTCAGCATATAAAGATATAATACTTATATCATGGATTACCAACATGAAAGTGATTGACTTTTCGGAACAGTGGTATCAGGGGTTGTGAACACTAAAGTTACTTCATTATAAAAACTGAAGTTTGATTGACATATGACGCAGGGATATGATATTAACGCAATAGAATAGGACCAACATGTTCAAGATTTGCACTGAAGCTCTAGACATCGAACCAAACAACGAACTAACAGCATGTAGAGCTGAGTTTGGGATTTGTAGACAGATTCTTTCAGAGTCCAATCTAGACATATTCAGTTACTCATTTTTGACTAGTGGACAGACCTACAGCTTGCAAGTTTCTTGTCCTTTTGGCTGGAAGACTGGTGCAGGAAGACTTTCGAGGTAGGGTGTTTCCATGGATTCTTCTGTTTCTTCTGACGCAGTGATCGTTGCTGAAAGAACCCGCAGTTTGGAATTGACGTGATCACGCATCGTACGGAACGACATTACAGTTCTTTGCCGTAAAAGAGGCAAGAGGCTTCACAATATGCTCTGAGGTGAACCCCACCTTTATAAGATCTCTACCTGACAAGGAACTTTCAATGTTATGAGGATCATTTTGGATTATTTCTGCATCGGATCAGTGTTATCTAGGTGTCGGGTAATGCAGTTCGTTGTGTCGACTCCTAGATTACCGGTTTTGAATCATATTTGTTCCTCTAAATCAGCATCAGCATTGTGTGTGTATGCAGTAAGTAAATCGGCCACTCAACGAAATGAGTATTACCGGTAATAGCCTTTGAGAACATAGTGTAAAATCTGTGCCTTTGTAATCTGGCTCATATCGTGAGTTTTAAACGTAGTGCGCATGTGGATCTTCTGTGGGGCAAGCGTTGTACACAACGCGTTTCTCGTTGTATATTCATAGGATGCTGTTCGCTTAATTCAGGGAGCAGAATGGAATCTCGGGGCTTCCACCCTTAATTAAGGTATTTCATGTATATAAGAGCGGGTGGTGCAGATGTTGCGGAGACACGTTTTCAGTAAGTAAAACACTCAAATCCCATTTGAGAATTCTGATTTAAGTTGCCCTTCGCTTTACTAGATGTTTTGAGGTTGATGCCAAAATTGTTCCTGCTACAATACTGCAGTTCCTTCTTTGTCAGACATTATAGGTTATATCCACTAGTCAGTGAAATTTATGAAGCAGCTCACTTGAAGGAACGGAAGGACCTAGAAATAACTACACATCGGCACAAAACTTTATGGGGATGAATGACAAATTGTTACGGAAACATATACCTTAATTTTAACACTATTTTTCGCTTCAACCACATTGGAAATTCATGCAAATATCTGAGACAGTACTATTACAAACAAATTAGCCATATTTTATGTGGGTTATTTGAAATGCACGTTTTCTCGAAGTCAGATTTAACGCGTTCCAATATTTCATTATCAGTTAAGTGTCGCTATCAGTCCTGTTTGAGATCTACGTTATAATCGGCTATGGTGTTATGCTTTTACATTTTATAATTAGTGGAAAAGTACGGAGGTACACACAGTTTCGCTGTTTCTGGTGGATAACCAAACATTTTCGCGATAGTGCTAAGAACACTACGCAAAGTTTACTAGACATCACGTTTGCCCCCTAAAACCACCTTTCATGTTTGCAAATAATAACTACCTAGAATATCAATTAGAAGCTGACTTAAAGCCCTAAGCTGTGATGCTGGAGAAAATAATGATGAGATTACCTGAATAAGCAAGACTTAAATGTTGTTGGTATTACTCGTGCAAAAATCAGTCTTCGCGCGCCTTATGTGCGTGGGTAGTTCTTCATGTATGTATGGTTATGTGCCATTACATTTTTGTAGGAAAAAGCAAGCGAGAAAGAAAAGATCTCATTAAAAACCATACTTGATAGGGTTACAAGAACTTCTGGCTGTTCCAAACATTCAGTAAAGAGAACGAAGCATAGCTACATGTGCTTTCGAAGTCTTCACTACTTCGGAAAAACGTGGACAAAGCTGAAGAAAATAATGTTTTTAAATATCACTGCTGAATATGTTGTCAGGGGACGTACACACAATATTCACATATGCATTTCCTTTATTTTACGCTGTCAGCATATAAGTAGGAGATGTTGTCCGCTACGTTTTATCACTCTTTTGTTTCATGAATGTCTTTCTGGCAGCGCGTAGTCGGATCTTGTTTTGCTTTGACCAATCCTTTGTTTATGCGGTGATTTCGTTTTTGGTACTCTTTTCAGAAACTACATTTTTGATCTCCTACGTTTAGAGAATTACTGGCTGTACCTACATAAACCTTTCAGTACGATAGTTTCCAGATTAGCTATAGCTTACAAGTTATGCGAGATACGCGTTAGTGCACAGGCTTCAGCTGTCGAACTGCACACCTCTTACCGCTCGGCGGGCGCTCACGGCGGAGTCCCTCCACTATCGTGGTGGGAGGTATTTTTTACGGTTGTCAAGCCCTACTCATTTAAAAATTTGATTTTAGCAATAGAATAATATGATTCGTTAAGCTACCTTAAATTCTGTCAATTGACAATGAGTCGTACTGTATGGAACTACAACTGATTCTTTCTATTAGAGTATACACACACCAAAAAAAGTTTTGCATCATCTCGGTTCCGAGAGTTCCGGAACCTGTACAGAAAATTGGAATAGAGATCAACATAAACATAATTTCCGCCCTTTTTATTGCTCATGAAAACCACACACTGCGTGTTGCACCACCATACAAGCAAGTCCTTCAGAGGTGGTGGTCCAGATTGCTGTATACACTAGTACCGCTAATACCCAGTAGTACGTCTTCTTCTTGCATTGATGCATGCCTGTATTCTTCGTGGCATACTATCCAAAAGTTCATCAAGGCACTGTTGGCCCAGATTGTCCCACTCCTCAACGGCGATTCAGCGTAGATCCCTCCGAGTGGTTGGTGGGTCACGTCGTCAATAAACAGTCCTTTTCAATCTATCCCAGGCATGTTCGAGCGGGTTCATATATGGAGAACATGCTGGCCACTCTAGTCCAGCGAATTCGCTGTCCTGAAGAAAGTCATTCACAAGGTGTGCAAGATGGGGGCGCGAAATGTCGTCCACGAAGAATGCGTTGCCAGTATGCTGCCGATATGGTTGCACTATCGGTCGGAGCATGGCATTCACATATCGTACAGTCGTTACGGCGCCTTCCATGACCACCAGTGACGTACGTCGGCCCCACATAATGCCACCCCAAAACAGCTGGGAACCTCCACCATGCTGCACTCGCTGGAGAGTGTGACTAAGGCGTTCAGCCTGAACGGGTTGCCTCCAAACACGTCTCCGACGATTGTCTGGTTGAAGGCATATGCGACACTCATCGGTGAAGAGAACGTGATGCCAATCCTGAGCGGTCCATTCAGCATGTTGTGGGGCCAATCTGTACCGCGCAGCATGATGTCGTGGTTGCAAAGATGGACCTCGCCATGGACGTCGGGAGTGAAATTGCGCATCATGAGTCTATTACACATAGTTTGAGTCGCAACACGACGTCCTGTGGCATTATTTAAAATGGTGGCGTTGCTGTCAGGGTTCCTCCGAGCCATAATCCGTAGGTAGCGGTCATTATATGCAGTTGTAGCCCTTGGGCGGCCAGAGCGAGGCATGTCATCGACAGTTCCTGTCTCCCTGTATCTGCCGGCCGAAGTGGCCGCGCGGTTCTGGCGCTGCAGTCTGGAACCGTGAGACCGCTACGGTCGCAGGTTCGAATCCTGCCTCGGGCATGGATGTGTGTGATGTCCTTAGGTTAGTTAGGTTTAACTAGTTCTAAGTTCTAGGGGACTAATGACCTCAGCAGTTGAGTCCCATAGTGCTCAGAGCCATTTGAACCATCTCCCTGTATCTCCTCCATGTCCGAACAACATCGCTTTGATCCTTTCCGAGACGCCTGGACACTTCTCTTGTTGAGAGCCCTTCCTGGCACAAAATAACCATGCGGACGCGATCGAACCACGGTATGGATCGTCTAGGCATGGTTGAACTACAGACAACCGAGTCGTGTATCTCCTTCCTGGTGGAATGACTGGAACTGATCTGCTGTCGGACCCTCTCTGTTTAATAGGTGCTGCTCATGCATGGTTGTTTACACCTTTGGGCGGGTTTAATGACATCTCTGAATAGTCAAAGGGACTTTGTCTGTTATACACTATCCACAGTCAACGTCTGTCTTCAGGAGTTCTGGGAAACGGTGAGATCCAAATTTTTTTTGATGTGTGTAGTATAACGAAGAATCTAGTTTCCTTGTTCGCATTTTTTGACAAAGCACCAGACTGCACATTGTACCCCACGGTGTACTGATAAGTAGATCATCCAGAAATGAGACTAGGACTGCTAAGGCCAACGAAAGCAGCTTGGCTTCTGCTATGGTCTAAACAACCGGTGAAAATAATAAAAAAAAGAAAACCGTTAGGATAGACGGAGAATTTGGAGACTCTGATGAAGTTAAATGTTCTCGTGATGCTTACCGTGTCATTCCGTAACATGTCCCAAACTTTTCAAGATGTGTACATCGATATGAACAAGCCGGAAACGTACAACAAGTGACTTCAGAGCATCTCCGGTGGTTAACACAATGTGCTTGAGAGCGCATAATCAGTGATCTGATAAAGCAGTTCACTAGGACGCCTTCTGCCGTCAAGACATGACAACTATTTTTACCGTACCATCACTCCAGGAGATTAGTCGACATGGTGAAGCCAATACAATTAAATATTTGCTACAAAATTAGTGTACACCCCATCAAATTTCGTTGCTTGCAAACTGAAGAGTCTGCTGGACAGTGAATTTCTGTGTCTGAAGAGTCATACTACTGTATAGAGATTAATGAAACCACTATAAAAGAGTGATAATAGGAAATATTTGTTGATTGAATGTCTTGGAAATATAAAGAAATGCATAGAATTATGTGAAAATTGATTTGAAAAAGTAAGAATTACGACCAACTTTCTTAAAAACTTCCTAATATTCTTTGTGTACTGAAACTGATTTGCAAGAATGAGGCATTTTGCTGAATCATTAATTTAAGAAAGAAGTCCGTTTCATCACCTTCGAATGCAGTTGGCGATGAAATAAACGAGAACGATGGTTTTGCTTATGTATGCTCCATTAGACAGCGATTCAACTCGCGCGTCACGTGAAGCTGTTCTCCTCATCACTGTCAGGGCGAATGCATAATTACAACGTCTGCCCGATGTTTAATTAACGTCATCGACCTATAGTGCCTCACCACCGTTAAGCCGATCAGCCGTACAACCCAAGCGATCTGCCGTCACTGCTTTGACATCATCAATGCTGCCTAAATGATCGTAATTACAACTAATTATATAAGTGACTCCAACAATCGATCACTTCCATAGCTTGTGTGATCGGTCAAACTATTGCTTTCACCATCACGTCGTAGGTAGGCTGCTGTAGGCAAACAATAGGCTCTGGACTGGCTCGGTTAATCTTTAGTAACGACAACGTGCCAGGTGGCAGAGAAGTGCGCGCCCTTGAAAGTCCCCGGGTAACTGTGAGGCGCAATTTTCTCGTTGCTGTTCTTTTTCTCCCTATTTGAGGTTTGTGCTTCGCGGCGCCTGACCAAGTGCTTCATTCCAAGACACAATTTGCCTTTGACATGCTGATTAGTTTGGCCGCCAAAGTAGTGGAGGCCCGTAAATTGACACGATATAGATCAACCCGATAATAAGGCTTTCGAACTGCTATACTGGGGAAAAATTTTGCCACAAAACCACTATATTATGGAAAAATTTAGCCACAGAGGTTTTGTTGGCAGGGTTAAGAGACAGCAACCCGTAGCTTATAAAAAACCACGATGCTGACCATCACTTTCGTGATGTGTCTATACGGCCTTCAGAAATGAGACGAAGGAGTTTTAACGTACCGCCAATGACGAAGGCATTAGAGACAGATTAGGGCTTCTGTGGGACTAGAGGACGTTTCCTTTTTTAACGATTGGAAGGAATCTCAATATGGATGGCCGTTGAACTGCTCTAATTGAACTGCGATCTTCCTGAGTGCAGGTAAGAACTTCATGCAAGTGCACTGATTGTTTTTTTCTCATCCCTGATCCGTATTTACGAGCCGAAGCTCTAAAGAAGTGTTTAAAATGTTCACACACGGTTTTTTGCCATGACGTTAGTCGAGCCTGAGGAAGGTTGTTTTTACAAACGGAGATGCACACGAGGGCTAATGAACTACATCGCTGTGAAATTCCTACATATTGAGAAAATCTGCCTCACTCATCGTCAGTGAGGACAGTCCTCTACGTTGTTTTCACAGTACATAGATAGAGGGTGTTACGGGTTTATTTATACTGATTACTGAGGACAATGTACTGCACCATATTACGTCAGTATTTACTTTATTTTCAGGCTAATAACGATAGCTATTACGAGTAGTACGTTTTTTGATCGGTAGTACCTCGAAGAACTCGTGACGCAGGCAAACCATTAATGGATATTTTCGCCTCGGTAGCAGCTCAAGTATTGAATGGCAGAAAAAGTAAGAATTACGACCAAGTTTCTTAAAAACTTCCTAATATTCTTTCTGTACTGAAACTGATTTGCAAGAATCAGCTAGTGAATTGTGTGATGTGTTTACACTGAAGGGCGTGTATATTAAGGTACCAACTATCACAAAATTTGTACCTATACCCCTAACATCCTACATATAAAATTTTTCATACATCAGTTTTGTATGGTACATCCGCAATGAAAACGAAACAACTTGGAGGAATTGCGCCAAGGACCACCATTGAAACAGGTTATCGGAATATACAGATGTTTCATAACGCTGTCGTTTTGATTTTACTAGCTCCCATTTATTTTTTCGTTTATATAATATCACAACATTCATAATAATAAGAAACTACTATAAAACATTGAGGAGGAGAAGGACAGGATGATAGGATATCTGTTAAGTCATCAGGGAATAACTTCCGTGGTGCTAGAGGTAGCTGCAAAGAAAATATAGATGAAGACAGAGGTCCGAATACATCCAGCAGACAATTGAGGACGCAGGGCGCAAGTGCTACTCTGAGATGCAGAGGTTCGCACAAGAAAGGAATTCGTGGCGGGCTGAATCCAACCAGTCAGATATGACTGATTCCCGAGGGGATGACGAAAAACTGCATGTTAATCTCGGAATTCTGCTCTGAGGCACATATCGGAAAGAATATTTGAAAAAACTCAAAAACTGACAGCTGGCGGACTTTTACTGTAAAATTTGCCAATCTCTGTCACTGTACGTCACTTGAAACCATTACGCATAGTGATGGCGTATCATCAACAGAATATGCGCAGTGGTGCACCGGTGCAGATCCTCATTTAAAGCGCTTCTTCAGCCCACATAAAACTACAAGCGCTTCGTAACAGTGTTTACTAACTACAGTAGTCGATGTGGACACAGTAGTTGATTGCCACTGAAGAAGACACTTGTTGATGTATATCGACTAATTCGACAAAAAATGTCTGCATTTTCACAACTTCCAGTTCTAAATTCATTTCGCGTGTTCTCAGTTCGTAGATACTTGTCAAAGAGGTATCTGTACCGAGCTATCGATCTTTTAAGGAGAAGGCTATGAGGAAACTCTTTGAAATTCCATTACCCGCGAGCCAACGAGAATCGAGCGGGACGTTGGGCGCTGTAGATTGAGACGGACAGGAATGGTGAGATGCGTTACACGGCTGTAAGGTATGAGCACAACTGAAGTCAGTGTTTGTTGTTCAGTCGCAGACATCGTGATATTAATGTGTTCCTGATTGCTGGCTCGGTACTACAATGCATATAGTGGTAATATTGACGGTATTTTCAGAACTTAACTGCTTTCCATGTTGAGGTGTTAGGATTGTGGCTTTGTAAGGTGGGTGATTTTGAAAGTACGGTACATAACCAGATTTTCATTAATCCACACGAATATTAGCGTGCTCTCTGTATCTCCTCAATGTCCGAACAACATCGCTTTGATCCATTCGAAGACACTTGGACACCTCTCTTGTTAGGAGCCCTTCCTGGCACCAAGTAACAACGCGGACGCGATCGAACCGCGGTATTGACCGTCTAGGCATGGTTGAACTACTGACAACGCGAGTCGTGTATCGCCTTCCTGGTGGAATGACCGGAACTGATTGGCTGTTCGACCCCATCCGTTTAATAGGCGCTGCTCATACATGATTGTTTACACCTGTGGGCGGGTTTAGTGACATCTCTGAACAGTCAAAGAAAGTGTGTCAGTGATACATTATCCGCAGTCAACGACCGTCATCCAGAGTTCTGGGAGCCGGTAAGATGCAAAACTTTTTTGATGCGTGTACTATAACGAAGAAGCTAGTTTCTTTGTTCGCACTTCTTGACAAAGCACCAGACTGCACATTGTGCCCCACAGTGTACTGATAAGTAGATCATGCTGATTGCTACGGCCAACGAAACCAGCTTGGCTTCTGCTATGGTCTAAACAACCCGTGAAAAGGAAAAAAAAAGAAAGAAATCCGTTAGGATAGACGGAGAATTTCTAAACTTGGATGAAGTAAGATGTTCTCCTGATGCTTACTGTGTCATTCCGTAAGGTACCCCAAACTTTTCAGAGATGTGTTCATCGACATGAAAAAGCCGGAAACGTACAACAAGTGACTTTAAATCAACTTTGATTGTTAACGCAACATGCTTGAGAGCGCAAAAATCAGTGATCTTATAAAGCAGTTCACTAGGACGCCTTTTGCCGTCAGGACATGACAACTGCTTTTACCGTATCATCGCTCCAGGAGATTAGTCGACATGGTGAAGCCAATGCAATTAAATATTCGCTACAAAAATATTGAACACCCCATAAAATTTTCTTGTTTGCAAACCGAAGAGTCTGCTGGACCGTGAATTTCTGTATTTGAAGAGTCATACTAGTGTATAGAGATTAATGAAACCACTAGAAAAGAGTGCTAATAGGAAATATTTGTTGACTGGCTTAGAAATACAAAGAAATGAATAGAATTATGTGAAAATTGATTTGAAAAAGTAAGAATTACGACCAAGTTTCTTAAAAACTTCCTAATATTCTTTCTGTACTGAAACTGATTTGCAAGAATGAGGCATTTTGCTGAAACATTAATTTAAGAAAAGAAATCCGCTTCATCACCTTCGAATGCAGTTGGCGATGAAATAAACGAGAACGATGGTTTTGCTTATGTATGCTCCATCAGACAGCGATTCAGACTCGCGCGTCACGTGAAGCTGTTCTCCTCATCACTGTCAGGGCGAATGCATAATTACAACGTCTGCCCGATGTTTAATTAACGTCATCGACCTATCGTCCCTCGCTACTGTTAAGCCGATCAGCCGTACAACCCCAACGATCTGTCGTCACTGCTTCGACATCATCATGGATTCCTAAATGATCGTAATTACAACTAATTATGTAAGTAACTCCACAACTAATCACTTCCATAGCTTGTGTGAACGGTCAAACTGTTGATTTCACCATCGCGTCGTAGGTAGGCAAACAATAGGCTCTGGACTGGCTCGGGTAATCTTCAGGAACGGCCATGTGCCAGGCGGTAGAGAAGAACGCTCCCTTGAACGTTCCCGGGTAACTCTGTGGCGCACTTTTCCCGCTCCTGTTCTTTTTCTCCCTAGTTAAGGTTTGTGCTTCGCGGCGCCTGACCAAGTCCTTCATTCCAAGACACACTTTGTCGTTTCTACCTTTCTCTTATTTATGACATGCTGATTAATTTGGCTGCCGAAGTAGAGGAGGACGTAAATTGGCACGATATAGATCAACCCGATAATAAGTCTTTCGAACTATTATACTGGGGAAAAATCTAGCCACAAAACTCCTATATTGGGGAAAAATTTAGCCACAGAGGTTTTGTTGCCAGGGATAAGACACAGCAACCCTTAGCTAAAAAAAAAAAAAAAAAAAAAAAAAAATCGACGCTGAGCATCACTTTCGTGATGTTTCGATACTGTCTTCAGATATGAGACGAAGGAGTTTTACCTTACCGCCAATGACGTTGGCATTAGAGACAGTCTGTGGGACTACAGGACGTTTCCTTGGAATCTCGATATGGATGTCCGCTGAAATGCTCTAATTGAACTGTGGTCTTCCTGAGTGCAGTTAAGACCTTCGTGCAAGTGCACTGACTGTTTCTTTCTTATTCCTGATACGTATTTATGAGCCGAATCTCTGAAGAAGTGTTTAAAATGTTCACATACGGCTTTTTGCCATGACCTTAGTCGAGCCTGAGGAAGGTTGTTTTACAGACGGAGATACACACGAGGGCTAATGAGCTACATCGCTGTGTAATTCCTACATACTGCGAAAATCTGCCTCAATCTTCGTCAGTGAGGACAGTCCTCTACGTTTGTTTTCACAGTACACAGATAGAGGGTATTACGGGTGTATTTATATTGATTACTGACTCGGGAACCTCCCCATCGCACCCCCCTCAGATTTAATTATAAGTTGGCACAGTGTAGAGGCCTTTGAAAAACTGAACACAGATCCATTGAGAAAACAGGAAAAAGTTCTGTGGAACTATGAAAAAATAAGCAAAATATACAAACTGAGTAGTCCATGCGCAAAATGTGTACGAGTATGGAGACAACCTCATGAATTCATGGACTCTGCTTGTTAGCAGGGGAGTGTACAAGCTGGCGTGGGCTCTGTAATCGTGTGGGGCGTGTGCAATTGGAGTGATATGGGACTTATCGTACGTCTACATACGACTCTGCCATGTGGCACGTACGTCAGCACTCTGTCTGATCATCTGCATCCATTTATGTCCATTGTGCACTTCCGCTGGTCACCAAACTCCCCAGACATGAGTATTATTGAGCGTATCTGGGATGCCTTGCAACGTACTGCTCAGAAGTGATCTCTACCCACTCTCGTACTCTTACATATTTATGGATAGCCTTGCAGGATTCATAGTGTCAGTTCCCTCCATCATTACTTCAGATAAAAGTCGAGTGCATGTCACCTCGAGTTGCGGCACTTCCGCGTTTTCTCGGGGACCCTAGGCAAGTGTACTAGTTTATTTGGCTCTTCAGTGTAGTATACTCTAACCTAATAAGTACTTCTTTCAGTTTTGTGCCCTATCTGACAGTGCACGTAATTGTAATCCGTAATTTTGCTATTCTCTTCCATATCTGATCTTGAACTTTACGTTACCGAGAAATTAGAAAGAAAATTTGTTGCCTTTGCCAGTACCACGTCTGTCAGTTTTATTCCACTTTGGTAGCATGAGCCACAAGATTTATTTGCATCAAAAAATGTATCACTAAGTGGTACAACAGAGTGCAGAGGTAAGCGATGTCGAATATCCGATCGCAGACAAATTATCATAGATGCTCATTTTTTTGACCATGGCAGTTAGAGACTAGCCATGGGCTTGCGTTATAGCAATGAGCAAGACCCACCGATAGGAACAGAGATGAAAGGCCAAATATGAGTAAATTTATCACAGCGTAAGCAGTCCATGTGCCAAAAACCAGTCTGTTGAAAAACTGAATGAAACAATAGCACAATACATCTTGTAAAGGAGACATGTTGTGCTGAGACACGATATGTACGGTTGAAAATGAAGAAGATTCTTTGTACTGCGCTATTGCACTATAGAAACTAGGAATATTGAAATGATACTTTTCCGTACTACAGTCGTGGTGAACAAAGTGTGTTCTTCATTGCCACACAACTATATATTACTGTTCTTCCGCTGTGATGGAGCCCCCAGTATCACAACTTTCGCCTAAGGCGTCAAAGAACTGGCAATAAAGTATAATAAAATTTTCTCTGAAAATGCTCGATTGACGATGTGTTAACAACATTACCTCTTAGCCAAATTTCAATTTTATTTTAAATTTAGAATATTGGTGGTAGAACCTTATGCCGAACAGCTCAGGTCAATAAAAATTCACGTTGTGGTTTAAGAGCACGAAGGCATCAGGGATGCTGTCATTACGTCAAAAGCTGGAAGCTGCGTCCGCCATGTTAGTTGTCCCACGTGAGCTATGGTGGAAGTCTTTTTTAAAAAATCCAAGTTTGCATCACTGACAGGTGTACTGATCATTTCGATTATAGTCTAAGTGTGAAACAATTACATTTCTTTCACAAGTGGAAACGATCAAGCAAAATTTTGTTTCATACAAACGAATCTTGTCGGGCTGTTTACTTTTACTGCAGTGGCTTTATTTCTGTAATTCGACTTTAGATTTCTTATCAGCCCCACTCTAACAGCTATCAAGGTGAACGCTGTGAGAATGAAAGATTGGAATCCGACTAAACGCACCAAAATATATTTTAAACATTTTCGGGAAGAGGCCGTAGACCGAACATCGGTTTCTTGATTCCATATGAAGGAAAATGCTGGATTACGAAAGCAGCGTTCTCATATCACATAATTCTCTTCTTGAGCATTCGAAAAGTGTATGTAAAAAAAGTTAAATTAACGAGGCGAAATGCATCGCATTACTGGCTGGTATATGAATTTAAAACCAGAAAAAAGTCTGAAAATGCCTTCCTGACTCTATGTTATTCACGAAAGCACTGTAAAATTTTCTATTTAAATCAACTGTTGCGTGTACACCACTGAAATTAAGAACAAGCAGAAATCGGAAACAGCAGTCTGTTTTGGAGTATATTAGATGGCCGGCTTCAAAGCAACATTCACCGTAAGTCTGTAGTGCCATCTGCCTTATTATACCTCCACGTTTGAGGAGGACATCTCATGCCTTGTATTTTGTTTATATTAAAAATACTGGCTTCGGATACCATTGGTGCAGTCACATTGCCGGACTTTAAAACTGGATTTCTACAGGTAGGTCAACAAAAAGCCATTGCCACGAACTGTAGGATAATTGATAATGCTCATAGATGTGGGAAAGACCTGTTGCTGCCCATATCACATGTCGTGGACGTATCCATCAATGCTCCTGGCAAAGCAAACATCAGCCACCTTGCTTATGTGACTTTTAAATCTAACAGTTCGTTTTTAATGTGAAATATAGAAGAGTGAAGTGACAAAAATGTTCAAATGAGTGTGAAATCTTGTGGGACTTAACTGCTGCCGGCCGAAGTGGCCGTGCGGTTAAAGGCGCTGCAGTCTGGAACCGCAAGACCGCTACGGTCGCAGGTTCGAATCCTGCCTCGGGCATGGATGTTTGTGATGTCCTTAGGTTAGTTAGGTTTAACTAGTTCTAAGTTCTAGGGGACTAATGACCTCAGCAGTTGAGTCCCATAGTGCTCAGAGCCATTTTTGAACTTAACTGCTAAGGTCATCAGTCCCTAAGCTTACACACTACTTAACCTAAATTATCCTAAGGACAAACACACACACCCATGCCCGAGGGAGGACTCGAACCTCCGCCGGGACCAGCCGCACAGTCCATGACTACAGCGCCTGAGACCGCTCGGCTAATCCCGCGGGGCTAGTGAAGTGACATCAGACTTTAATTTTTACTCGCAAAAGAGCTGCGAATAACCTCATGACAATAACAAGGAACCTCTATTAATAGACAGAAAAGAACGGAGAGTCAAAACAGAAAGTTCTTTTGGTTTAAATGGTTCAAATGGCCCTAAGCACTATGGAACTTAACATCCGAGGTCATCATTCCCCCAGGCTTAGAACTACTTAAACCTAACTAACCTAAGGACATCAGACATATCCATGTCCAACGCAGGATTCGAACCTGCTACCGTATCAGCAGCGCGGTTCCGCACTGAAGCGCCTACAACCGCTCGGTCACAGCGGCCGGCAGTTCTACTGGAGGAAGGTAGTTTGTAATATCAACTAGCGCCATGTTTACCCACTGGGAGAGCTCGAGCCACATTAATAAGAAGTTGGATGAAGTAATATATTTGAAGCAGTCATGCTAGAGAGAGTGCAAAGGAACTGTTCAGAATTTCTTGTTCAGTATCTAGTGCCCCATAACTTGGGGGGAGCGCGCGTAGAGCTACGTGGCAGGGAGTGCCTTGGGAGATTGGCCGCTCGGTGCGTAGCTAAGTCGTGTGGCCGCCGCAGCGCGCCCAACTTCTCTTCCGGAAGGATATTAAATTCCGCAGCTATCACGACGGCTTACAGCTCAGCCATCGATTCCTTCGCGCCGCCTTTGTGTTGAGCCGGGTATTCGCGTAGCAGCCGATAGGAAACGTGTGATGTGCCAACTCGAGTAAGACGTATCCCCGAAGTATCGAAGGTTTCACTGCAGTGTAGGGGAAGCTGCTCCGGCAAATATAAAGGGGAAAAATATACCGAATGATCAAAAAGTCAGTATAAATTTGAAAACTTAATAAACCACGTAATAATGTAGATAGAGAGGTAAAAATTGACACACATGCTTGGAATGACATGGGGTTTTATTAGAACCAAAAAATAAACAAAGTTCACAAAATGTCCGACAGATGGCGCTGGATAGCAAAACTTCAGTATTGCTACCGTGACGGGTGCGAGGTACACCGTTATGTTACAGAATCGCATCATCCCCAGCCTGGCTGATAAACACCTGCTGGAACGTACGATGTTTATGCAGGATGGCGCTCCACCCCATATTGCTAGACGCGTGAAAGATCTCTTGCGCGGGTCGGTTTGTGATGATCGTGTGCTCAGCCGCCACTTTCGTCATGCTTGGCTTCCCTTGTCCCCAGACCTCAGTCCTTGCGATTATTGGCTTTGGGGTTACCTGAAGTCGCAAGTGTATCGTGATTGACCGACATCTCTAGGGATGCTGAAAGACAACATCCGCCACCAATGCCTCACCATAACTCCGGACATACTTTACAGTGCTGTTCACAACATTATTCCTCGACTACAGCCATTGTTGAGGAATGATGGTGGACATATTGAGCACTTCCTGTAAAGAACATCATCTTTGCTTTGTATTACATTGTTATGCTAATTATTGCTATTCTGATCAGATGAAGCGCCATCTGTCGGACATTTTTTGAACTTTTTTATTTTTTTGGTTCTAATGAAACCCCATGTCATTCCAAGCATGTGTGTCAATTTGTACCTCTCTGTATACATTATTTCGTGATTTGTTCAGTTTTAAAATTTATACTGACTTTTTGATCACCAGGTATTTCATTGAAATGTGGGGAACAGCATGTGAGTCACGAATTAGGTGTTATAGCGCTTGACCCGGAGAGGTGTTCCATTGGAATCAAGTAGAAAATGAAGAAAACTTCGAATTCAGCTTCCGTCACCAGCAGCATCATTAGACTCGACGCTAGCTCTGCTGAAGAAGCTTTGGAGAACACACTGACAGGAGACACCTTCCAGCTGTGTGCTTCAGATAAATTATGGGAAACTTAAATGGCTACACTTCTCCCGAGGACCATTTCGGTGCCTTCACAACAGCCCCAATTCGTGCGGTAGTTTCCCAGTTCTGTCAAAGCTGAGCCATTCCGTTTATGACTGCGCGTATTTTTATTGCGATTTAGAAGTTAGACTTGTCTGACACGTAGCGTCAAAGGAATGTGTTCAACGAGCACGGCTTTGAAATATCGACAATGTGAACATAATTCTGGGATTTGCATATTTATGTGTTAAGTAAGAGTAGATGCCTTTCTTCAGTACGCTAACAGATATGATTGATGACAGATACGTCCTCTTAGTTAATGTGGTGTCACTGCAAGACACCACACTGGCTAAGTTTAAGACTGCAAATCGGTCTCGGTCCGTCAGTACACATCGGACCCGCGAGTCACCACTGTCGACGCTAGCAGACCGAGCGCCGCCACTCGGCTGGTCTTACGAGACAAGCTAGCGCACTGCCCAGTTCTACAGCCGACTTGAATGGGAATGGTTCACTCGTTATAGCTTCAGAGATCTCAATTGCAGAGACACTAGTTAGCATAGCCTTTAGCTAAGTCAGTAGCTACGGCGTAGCCAGGCGCCACATACAGTTTAAGCATTGCCAATTGATCTATATGTGTGAAGCAATCAGAATTGTAAAGCAGTATTCGCATTTCAGTCTATAACTGCACTTGTAAATATTATTGTACAAAGTCAGGATCGACGTTCATCGCTGATGCTGAATTAAAGCAAAGTATTTAATTGTATTCCTGTCTAGTAACTTCTAATCACCTAAGATGTTCCAGATACATCCCGTCAAGCATAGTTCATTGATCCTCACGTCAGCCTGCGTGATCAACGCGTGCAATTAATGGCCACCCCTTGTGATCAGACTAAGAGTCAAATTGCGTGACTCAGCCGGCTCACCCTTTTTCCATGAGGCCCATAGTTCCGCCTCATACATAACAGTTAAACTGTACGCTATGGTTTACAGTAAAATAGAAGGAATTTTGGTGTGCATCATTTATTAAAAACATAACGTTTGTTAAAGGGGAACAATAGGGTAACGGTCGAAAAAATCTAAACTTTTTTATTACGGAATTCGAAAGTACGTACATTGAACAATTATTCGCCTAAATACATTATGCGGGAGCTCCGAAAGGTAGCGATTCTGTGATCGTTTGAAGCTAAAGCAAACGATGAACCGGAATGCTACGAGGGCTATTCTGAAAGTATGGTACTGTGGGGTGCGAAATGGAAACCACAGTGAAAAACCGATGAAGCTTTGCACAGATATGTTGGGCAGTGTCTCTAGTATGCCCGTCGATCGAGTCACGTCGCTCTTTTCAGTTCTGAATGCACAGTGAGCAGATAAAGATGCTTAGAACAATAGCGTCTTCCTCCAAGTACGAAGGCCTAGTGTGACATTTTGCCTGACGTCATGCAGCCCACTCAACATAACTGTCATACGTTTCCTTCTGGATGACAATTCTCAGCCGCACTCTCAAAGGGCAGGGAAGATGCTCCTGCAGCGTTTTCGACGGGAAGTGTTTGGTCACTCATAATAGAGCCCGTAATTGACTTTCCCTGAGTTTCATCTCTGCACACATGTACCGCTAGCTATGAAGACAACGTTCTGACACAGACCCTGAGCTGTAGACCAGCGTAGAGAACTGGCAGGTAGCGCAGGCGGCTTGAGTCTATGACGCGGGTATTGGAAAATTGCTACAACGCTGCGACAAATGTCTAAATCGGAGTTTCGACTATGTAGAGAAGAACACGGAAGCTGTAGCTAACAGTTGCAAATAAAACATTTTCGATTTTCACAGTGGTTTCTATTTTACAACGGATCGGACCTCACTTTCCGAATAAGCCTCGTATAAACACAAAATGCCATTGCATCATCCCTATTTATACAGATTTGAATAAACTTGATTTGCTGGAGCGTTGATTGGGTACTCAAAATGTGAACGGAAGTTTCAGTAGTCTCGTTTGGAGATGCGCCCCAGAAATAATATCCAGCCGAAGCGAAATTGTCAACATTGCTTCAAATTTGGACGTATGTCTATTCAATGTAGGCTGTACTGCATTAATGCACGTTCCAAATGCCATTAAAATCAAAATCGACGATGAAACGCACCGGCCGGCCGGAGTGGCCGAGCGTTTCTAGGGACTTCCGTCTGCAACCGCGCGACCGCTACGGTCGCAGGTTCGAATCCTGCCTCGGGCGTGGATGTGTGTGATGTCCTTAGGTTAGTTAGGTTTAAGTAGCTCTAAGTTCTAGGGAACTGATGACCTCAGATGTTAAGTCCCATAGTGATCAGAGCCATTTGAACCATTTTTTGAAATACTTGTCAAACTTTGAACGCGTTTTTCTCAAATCACATGTTTCGGCATGGTTGTTGCCACCCATGCTACAATTTTCATCCGATTTTAGTGGTGTTTGGTCTCCCTTGAATCAAACTGAATTCTCTTCAGTTCATCGTAACCCATTTTTTATGATGATATTTGAATTGTATGGGCCAAACAAGAGGGGTTCAAAAATGGCCATTTTTTCAAACATCTATAATTCAAATCCCTGCGACGAACTGAAGTTGCATCTGTAAGGATCTGGTTGATATATTAATTTCATGTTTCAGATGACCGCAACCGGAGTAACAACGATCTACCTTCTTTCAGAGCTGCCTCAGGAAAATCCCAATTACACAGTGAATATATTAATATTTTTCAGTAATAAATACGAATAAAATCTTCAATGTAAGATTTATTCATTGCAGCAAACCTCATTTGTCTACTACACTCCAGCAAGGAGAAATAATCCTGAATTGGAGCAATATTTTGGCCCATCACCCTGTCGTTCCCTTTTAAGATAAACTTTCTGTAATGAAAAAAATAAAAGAAAAATGATGCAATGTTTTTAGAGTCTGGTATCCTGATATGACTTCAAAAGTAGATCAATTACTTAACTGCACTCTTACCACAGATATGTCAAGCACTTACGGCACGTAAAGCCTCAGAGGGTCAGCGCGACTGTGAATCGAGTCCTTTCTCAGCTCTTGTACCTATTAAGCATCGCCATAGAATGTAACTCTTTCAGTCGACTGGTAACAGATCCGAGGACTTTGGTGGCAACTTCATTTTTTCAGATAACGTAAGTCTATGGCTGCAGCAGACGGTATCCCTAAATCTACGGACATTTCTAGGTTCACAAGGAACACGCACAGCTCAGGCGATACCTGTCGCAAATGTGAAGACGGTAACAACAAATCCACCTGTCCCTTCAGACCGATTTCTTTGAGTTCTCTTTGGAAATCTGACGTGCCAAAATCTAGTATCAGTGCCTAGAGCAAATCATGACTCTATAATTACGACACACAGTCATTTCTGGACAATCTACTCTCACGCGCTGTACACCTTTGCAAAAGATCGCTTGTGTGGACAGGTCGAATGCATATCAAGAGTCTCTGGACACAGAAACGGTGTTCACTTTTTTTATCCTACGTAAGCATATGATTATCAGATCCTCGCGCACACTAGTTCACTTCTCTGTGTGTGGCGCAGATGCATGATCGCAATATATTACAGGGTGTTCCAAAAATATTCATCTGGTTTCACAGACAATATCCTCTACGTCAGCGCTTCTTAATCGTTCCGATAATGTCAATGTCTACTGTTGCGGCATTTTGTTTATTGATTATTTGCAACAAAGAATAAAATTATTTAGAATAATATTTATTCACTTCAAAAAGTAATTTCAGAATTAAGCCAAACGCTCTCAAGGTAACTTAAATTTACAAGAAAATAGTGAAACAGTAATATTAAATTTAAATTTCAAGTATGAGCGGGTGGCTGTGGCTATACTTATACTTATTTTCATAGATTATATTACGCTTTATGGATGTAAGCTTAATTCACATGAAAGGCTTGGCGTCAAGTCTGTTGAGGTATTTACATTTGTCAAAATATAAGCTGAAAATGCAGTTTCGCCCATATATGTAGTTGTAAATGACGAAAGTATTCAACTAACATGGCATTTTTACGGAAACGGAGGATATTCATCCTTTAAACTGTACCAGAATAACGCTATAGAAATAGATTTAAGCGTTTCTTCCGGCATGAATCAGATGTAAGTTCAGTAAAAGTTTAGACCAAAGATGCAGTGGCAGATACCTTTTAAGGGCTTGATCACTGCCACACATGAAAATATTTTGGAGTAAAATTGAAGAGAGACTCATCTTTCGATCACCACCACCTACATATTAATCTAAAACTGAGCACAAGGAAGACCACCGTACGCAAAACTAACCGGACTTAGTTGATACGCACAGCATCATGTTCTCGGCATGTACTCTGTTAGCTGCAGAATATGCAGTATCGCATTGGAAAATCTGTATCTAGGCTGAACAAGTGCACGTTGCTGTTAATGATACTGGACGTGTTGTCCCTGAGAGTTTGAGAGCAACCGCTTTTGGGAAAACTTATTACGTTACAGGAATAGCTTCATCTGAAATACGGAGGATCGTCGCAGCATAAGACAAGAGCAAAAAGCAAACTGCTGTACGACGATCAGATACCATCATCCAGGCTTAGATCTAGGAATGATTTTTAAGAACGAGTGATGGATATCCTAGTAAGGCAGAAAATCGCAGAATGGAACTGGGCCGAGAGCAGGTACCGTACAGCCCCCCCCCCCCACACCCCCCGCTATTGCGCTATTGTAGCCGAAAGAAGCCTGTCTGATCTCTGATCGCTTCCACGTTTCACTGTGAAATCCCTTAATCTATCGATGACGCAAGTTCCAAGATATAAAACCAATCTTGTTGACTGGGGAAACCTAATTGAGGACGAAAGATGTGACTGCGGGCTGGCAAAAGCTGAAGGACAGTTCGGCTGCAAAAATCTGAACACAACCAGCACCAATCAGGATCTTACAACATGCAGTGATAAAGCTATCTTTGTATCTACATATTAGCAACATCAGATATGGAACGCGTTTAAATTATTATTGACATATTATTCCCGCTATTATTAGTGCGTTATAGTTATGTGCGTATTATGTGTTATCATCTACACGTGTATCTAGCCAGAGGAAGTAAAATAAATAAATAAGGTCAAATACAGATTAAACGCTTAGTTACGTTGATAATATCGCTAAAACCGGATATAAAACTCAAACACACATTAGTACAAACAAACATACCCTTTTATATAATTTGCGTAAAGGGGAGCTCGGTGTGGTGCTGGGAGATTTGAAATGTTATTTGCACAGTGGTCGACATTACACATATCCAATCTTGTATATATACATCATGCCTCAGCTGTCTTGGCGAGCTCATTTTTTTGCCCAGAAGAAAATTAGACTTTCTCAAATACTACGTTGCTGAACAGTATATGTAACACTTCGTTTAAAAGTATGAGAGTATTGTGCTAAATGCTCCCCCACTATTAATAA
Source organism: Schistocerca americana (assembly GCF_021461395.2). NCBI lineage: Eukaryota > Metazoa > Arthropoda > Insecta > Orthoptera > Acrididae > Schistocerca > Schistocerca americana. Next base: position 612,517,239 of record NC_060119.1, on the reverse strand, counting down.
GAAGGGTTTATTACAGTTATTATTGTGCTAACTTACATTCTCCATAGATTTGTAGTCTTTCCGTATTTTTCCTTATTTTCCCTTCGTTGGTGTATATTTTTATCGCATAGACCTGCAGTTCAAGACGGCTGTGCATTTTCCTTCTGTTCCCATTTGTTTACTGTCAATTCCAGCAAGTGGACGAGTTTCGTTATAGAAGGAACCTCCACTGGCAGCTAATAAAGGCGAGTTAGTTTTGTCTTACGTTTATAATAAAATCATGTTTATGTGAATGACACAGTATGGATCGTGTTTGAACACGTCTTGAGGAGAGGAAATGGATTAATGAATTAAAAATATGGGGTGCTTTTTAGAAATGACGTACTGCTGCTCCTGCCTTCGTAGCGAACAAAGTTACAGAAAGGCAATCATGTTCGTTAGTAACTCCGTTAGCTAAGCAACATTTAATTGATACATTTTTATTTTGCTCTGGATAAAAATTATTTGACGTGATGCAGGTAAAGGGAACCCTGTATGTCGATCAAAATTGCAGAACGTAAAATGGCTCACCTTTGTGAAGGCAAACGATAGTTCGTAACGGTCTGCTGTGGATGCAGGTTCACTACAAGAAAGACGATGTCAGTCGGTCCATCGTTGTAGAATTTTCCGGCTCCAGGTTTGCCGTCTGGTCTGTGGCAAATGCAGCCTCACTCGCAGTAAGCGTCGTAATAGTATGTTCTATCCGAATTAGAAAGTGGAAACGAGGGTTAGTTGTCATACTTACTAGGGTTGTTACTTTTCCTTTGTTTTATTTTTTATCTACTTGATTCAATTTACGATAAAAGGTATATAAGTTTCGGGATTACGTAAGTGATTTCCATGGAACGTCAAGGTTTCCCGGAAAGCACTTCAAGAACCGCTGTTCGGCTTGAATGATTATGGCGAATGTCAACTTACGTATCGATACCCGTGATCTACGGCTGCCGCCACGGTAGCTCAGCGTGTTCGGTCAGAGAGCTGGTTGGTTCAGAATGGTTCAAATGGCTCTAAGCACCATGGGACTTAACATCTGAGGTCATCAGTCCCCTAGACTTAGAATTACTTAAACCTATCTAATCTAAGGACATCACACACACCCATGCCCGAGGCAGGATTCGAACCTGCGACCGTAGTAGCAGCGCGGTTCCGGACTGAAGCGCCTAGAACCACTCGGCCACATCGGCCGGCAGCTGGTTGGTCTCTATAATAAAAAAAAATCTGAGTGAAGAAATCAGCAACGAACTTCATCGCATGTCACGTGAGGTTCGCTACGATCAAAACGAACAAAACGCAAAACGGAAAAAAAAGGTAGCGTCTTTCCTTCATAATCAAGAACGTCCTCGGTCCTGGGTTAGAAACCCGGCACCTCTTAAATTTTGATTAATAATCAGCATTGGAGGCCGAAAGCTTGCGACAAAAGAAGTCAGGCTCAATCTGCTAAAGGCCTTGTCAAAGTGGGCGCAGGAGCAGACAGAGGTTCAGGGCACTTTCTTGTCCTTGGGGTGGGGAACTGTCCCTAAAGGCTGAAGAACAGCGATGATCAACGGCATGAGGATGCAGAAGGCAATAGAAACAACAACATTAAAGACCCACAACATGTAGCCGCAGGACATGGGGACTGTAATTTAAAAAGTATATGATGTGAGACCTGAGTTTCTCCTGGCGTATACAACTTTCAAATAACTTGCGGGAATTCAGCCAGGTAACACTTTCAGCGTCCGCCGATATTTCGGCGGGAGAACACCCCGCCATTTTCAAGGCAAACTGTCGAAATATCGGCGGTCGCTGAAAGTGTTACCTGGCTGAATTCCCGGAAGTTATTTGAAAGTGTCATGATGATCTATCCGTTGCCAAAAGATTTCGGAATAGTCCCCCATTCGGATCTCCGGGAGGTGACTGACAAGGGGAGGTGACCGTGAGAAAACAGATTCAATAACCAAGAAAAGGACAACGTTTCATGAGACGGGGCATGGATTCTCAGAAGCTTGAACGTGGTAGGGAAGCTAGAAAATCTCAAAAGGGGAGTGCAAAAGGCTCATTCTAGATATGGTAGAGATCAGCGAAGTGCAATGGAAAGAGGACAAGGATTTCTGGTCAATTGAATATAGGGTAACATCAACAGCAGCAGAAAATGGTATAACAGAAGAAGGATTCGTATGAATAGGAACATAGGGCAGAGCGCGTGTTACTGTGAACAGTTCAATGATCGGGTTGTTCTTGTCAGAATCGACAGCAAGCGATCACCGATAACGATAGTTCATGTATAAATTCCCACGACGCAGGCTGAAGATGAAGAGATGGACAAAGTATATGGCGATACATAAAGGGTAAAACAGTCCATAAAGGGAGATGAAAATCTAATAATCACGGGGGTCTGGAATGCAGTAGCAGAGAAAGGAGCAGGAGAGATGATTACTGAAGAATATGGGCTTGGGAAAACGTATGAGAGAGGAGAAACACTAATTGAGTTCTGTAATAAATTTCAGCTAGTAATAGCGAATACGCTTTTCAAGAACCGCAAGAGGAGGAGATACACTTGGAAAAGGCAGGACTACACGTGAAGATTTCAGTTAGATTACATCAAGGTCAGATAGAGATTCCGAAATCAGGTACTGGATTGTAAGGCGTACTCCTGAGCAGATATAGACTCAGATCACAATGTAGTAGCAATGAAGAATAGGTTGGAATTCAAGAGAGTGGTCAGGAAAAATCAATACTCAAAGAAGTGGGATGCAGAAGTACTAAGGAATGACGAAACACGGTTGAAGTAGTCTAAAGCTATAGATACAACTACAAGGAACAGCTCAGTAGGCAGTACAGGAATGGACATCTCTAAAATGACAGTCACAGAAGTTGGAAAGAAAAACATAGGTACAAAGAAAGTAACTGCGAAGAAACCATGGGTAACAAAAGAAATACTTCTGCAGATCGATGAAAGAAGGAAGTGCATAAATTTTAAGGGAAATTCAGGAACATAGAAATACAAGTCGCTGAGGAATGAAATAAATAGGAAATGCAAGGAAGCTAACACGAAGTGGCTGCATGAAAAATGTGAAGAAAAGGAAAAAGAAATGATTGTCTGAAGGAGTGTCTCAGCATACGGGACAGTCAAAACAACCATTGATGAAATTAAAAGCAAGGGTGGTAGCACTGAGAGGTCAACGATAAATCCACTTGAATGCAGAGGAGAGAGCGGATACGTGGAAAGAGTACACAGAAGAGCTCTATGAGGGGAAAGATTTGTCTGATGTTATATAAGCAGAAACAGGAGTTGATTTAGAAGAGATGGGGGTCCAGTACTGGAATCAGAATGAGCTTTGGAAGACTTGAGATCAAATAAGGTAGAAGGGCTAGATAATGTATCATCAGAGTTTTTAAAATCATTGGGGAAAGTGGCAACAAAACGACTATTCACGTTGGTGTGTAGAATGGATGAGTCCGACGACATACCTTCTGACTTTCGGAAAAATGTCATCCACACTATTCCGAAGACTGAAAGAGCTGAAAAGTGCGAGAATTGTAGCACAATCAGCTTAACAGCTCGCGCATTCGAGTTGCTGGCAAGAATAATATGCAGAAGAATGGATAAGAAAACTGAGAATGTGTTAGATGACGATCAGTTTGGCTTTAGGAAAGGTAAAGACACGAGAGAGGAAATTGTGACGTTGCTGTTGATAAAGGAAGCAAGACTAAACAAAAATCAAGACACTTTCATAGGATTTGTCGACCTGAAAAAAAACGTTCGACACTTTAAAATGGTGCTAGATGTTCGGAATTTTGAAAAAAAATAAGAGTAAGCTATAGGGAGAGAGGCGGATAATATACAATATGTACAAGAGCCAAGAGCGAATAATAAGAGTGGACGACCAAGAACGAATTGCTCGGATTAAAAAGGGCGTAAGACAGGGATGTAATCTGTCACCTCTACTGTTCATTCTGTATATCGAAGAAGCAATGAAATAAAAGAAAGGTTCAGGAGTGCGATTAAAATTCATGGTGAAGATATATCAATGATACGATTCGCTGATGACTTGCTATCCTGAGTGAAACTGAAGAAGAATTACAGTATCTGCTGATTGGAATGAGCAGTCTAATGAGCACAGAATATGGATTGAGAGTAAGTCGAAGAAAGACGAAAGTAATGAGAAGTAGCAGAAATGAGAACAGCGAGAAATTTAACATCGGGATTGATGGTCACGAAGTAGATGAAGTTCAGGAATTCTGCTGCATAGGCAGCAAAATAACCAATGATGGATGGAGCAAGGAGTACATCAAAAGCAGACTAGCACTGGCAAAAAGGGCGTTGTTGGCCTAGAGAATTCTACTAGTATCAAACGTAATCCTTAATTTGAGGAAGAAATTTCCCAGAATGTACGTTTGGAACACAGCATTATATGGTAGTGAAATATGGGCTGTGGGAAACCAAAACAGAAGAGAATCGAGGCATTTGAGATGTCATGCTACAGGCGAATGTTGGAGATTACGTAGACTGGTTAGGTAAGGAAAAATGGTTCAAATGGCTCTGAGCACTATGGGACTTAACTCCTAAGGTCATCAGTCCCCTAGAACTTACAACTACTTAAACCGAACTAGCCTAAGGACATCACACACATCCATGCCCGACGCAGGATTCGAACCTGCGACCGTAGCGGTCTCGCAGTTCCACACTGTAGCGCTTAGAACCGCTCGGCCACACCGGCCGGCTGGTTAGGTAAGGAATGAGGAGGTTCTGCGCATATTCAGACAGGAAAGGAATATGTGGAAAACACTGACAAGAAGAAGGGACAGGATGATAGGACATCTGTTAAGATATCAGGGAATGACATCCATGGTACTAGAAGGAGCTGTAGAGATCAAAAGCTGTAGAGGAAGACAGAGACTCCAATACATCCAGCAAATAATTGAGGACATAGGTTGCAAGTGCAGCTCTGAGATGAAGAATTTGGCACAGGAGAGGAATTCGTGGCGGTTCCCGTTAAAGCAGTCATAAGACTGATGACTCACAAAAAAAAAGAAAAAAAATCGACACTCTACCTTGACGAAAGTTGTAAGTTGTCACTTTATATTGAAGCCGACCAAGGTCTCCCCATTGCAGCTAGCAACCACACGTCGTTCCGCGTCCGCGGCATCGGTTTCAACGTCCGCAGCTCGTGGTCGTGCGGTAGCGTTCTCGCTTCCCGCGCCCGGGTTCCCGGTTTCGATTCCCGGCGGGGTCAGGGATTTTCTCTGCCTCGTGATGACTGTGTGTTGTGTGATGTCCTTAGGTTAGTTAGGTTTAAGTAGTTCTAAGTTCTAGGGGACTGATGACCATAGATGTTAAGTCCCGTAGTGCTCACAGCCATTTGAATCGGTTTCAACAATGGATCGGACCTAAGGGGTGTACGGATCCCGCATGTCGCCATTCGTTTCCAAGGTTGCCTGTTCTCAGGGAATGGATTAAAGGGTGGATGTTTGTGGAAAATTCAGTGTTTGTGCTGACCCCTCCAACAACGTTTAAGGGGCGTGCGATACTGTGAAGCAACAGCAGTCAATGGAGAAACTCTAGACTTGATTCCGAAAGTATCGTGAGTCTCGTGGAAACCACTTTGACCCACAGAGGGAGAAAATCATGGAAAAAGCAGGGGGAAATCCATGCTTGAACAGAAATGCGGATGTTAGCCAAACCTGCAGATGGTGCTGTTGCATTTGACCACGAACGGCGCCTGCGCTGTGTCCTCGATACGTTGCCAGTGTCAGTCGTGGTCACAACAGAGTTCTGGATAGTTTTGAGTGCAATACATGGGAGCTAAGTGAATTTGAACGTGGGTAAAATGCTGGTGTTTTTATGTTGGGCCGGCCGCTGTCGCCGAGCGGATCTAGGCGCTTCAGTCCGGAACCGCGCTGCTGCTACGGTCGCAGGATCGAATCCTGCCTCGGGCATGGATGTGTGTGATGCCCTTAGGTTAGTCAGGTTTAAGTAGTTCTACGTCTAGGGGACTGATGACCTCAGATGTTAAGTGCCATAGTGCTTAGAGCCATTTGAGCTTATGTTGGGTGTTTCTGTAACCGAGAGAGCTTAAGTGTTTGGTGTTTCAGGAGCCACCGTATCGAAGATTTATACCACACACAGCAAAGCTGAAAAGCATCACCTGCTAAGCCACAACGCGTACGCAAATGTGTGTTGAGTGATCGTGAAAGATGGTCATTGAACATAATTGTGACGAAAACTAAGGGGCTATTGGAGCTAGAAATCAAAAATCACTTACCGTTCACGCAAATGCCCTTTGCATAAAAATGTGGTGCCAAAGTCATATAACCTAGACTGTGGATCAATTGAGAAAGTAATTTGTTTGGATGGTCCTTGTTTTGTACTGCTTGCAACTTCTGGCCGAATTTAAGTCTCAAGAACGATACATGGTGGCAGTTCAGTGATGATTTTGGCAGCTGTTCCATCGGCTCCATGATCACTCTGCAATGTCCCATTACTGCCAAGGTTTACCTGGCCATTCTGGCTGATCATGTCGATTCTATAATCAATATTTCTTCCCCAGTGGTGATGCTGTGTTTTGAGACGACTGGGATTCTGATTTCACAGCTCGCGTCGTCCAAGGCTGGTTTTGTCAGCACGAAGATTAATTGTTGCATCTCTCGTGCCATTCAAAGTCAACAGCTTTAGGGTTTATTGAACCTTTGCGGTTTACTTTGAAGAGGAGCTTGCGTGTTCACTTTCCACCTACATAGTCAGTACCTAAACTTATCAGTATTTTGCAGCAAGAAAAGTGTAAGGTTCTATTAAAAGCCATACGGATCTTTATTTATCTGTCTTCGTAGGATCTTGTGTTTGTGACGTTTCCATATTTTCATGGACCTCCTCTAAGTTGTAGGCAATGGAAAACTTTGATCCTAAACGTTACTGACAAAAAGATCCAAAGAAATGCCCTTGTAAAATCGTATGTAGTCTGACGAGTTACTTGATGTTTCTACCTTCAGTCATATGGAATACAATTTTCTATCGTTGGATGAATATTTTGTCCGCAGCTCGTGGTCGTGTGGTAGCGTTCTCGCTTCCCGAGCCCGGGTTCCCGGGTTCGATACCCAGCGGGGTCAGGGAGTTTCTCTGCCTCGTGATGACTGAGTGTTGTGTGCTGTCCTTAGGTTAGTTAGGTTTAAGTAGTTCTATGTTCTAGGGGACTGATGACCATAGATGTTAAGTCCCATAGTGCTCGGAGCCATTTGAACCATGAAAAATCTTTGAACCACATTCTGTTTAGGTAATACGAAAACGTGTCATGAAGTCTGCTTTACAGAATTCCAGAAACGAACAGGTTAAAAATCACCAGACAACTTCGCTGCCTGGTGGAATTCGTTGTTCAACTATACTGGGTGCAATTCCTCAATAAGAACTCTTCTATTCTCTGTTCTGAATGTATTAGGCATGAAATAAAATTGCAGTTGATTTCAACATCTTTTTTGTTTCGTTTCCCTTACGAATTCCCAACTGCACGCCTGCTTGTAGCAAAATGGTAACTATCCAATTTAGGTCTTGATGGAACTGCATTATTCTACGATATGAAATTTTGTGGTGATTGCGTCGTTGCTGACCAGCTTCTGCCCAGATTATAGACAGGAAAATTAACCGCTCACTTTTTAATTGGAACAGTGTAATGCTTAATAAAAGATAGAAGAAATGGTGATCATTTGTGAATCATTGTAGAAATTGACAGTAGAAAGCAGTCGAAAATGTGCACCAAGAAACTGAAAAAGCTGTCAGCTAATAAGCGCAGACGACACGCTGTCATTTCTATCAAGACCCAAAAAAATTAATTTTGAAATAGTGTCGGTAATAACAAGAGAGTAAAACTGTAAAGATACCTGAAAGTGATGTTTACGTAAGCCTGTCGTGCTATTCTTTGAAATTGTCGTCACTGCTTCAAAATCCGCTAGCTGGAAATGTAAACTGAACGCACTGAACCGAAGATTCTTAATTATTTGTTGAATATATCCCAACCTCTGTCTTCGCCTACAGTTTTTACCTTTTATGGAAGTTAATCCTTGATGCCTCATCACATGCCCCACCACTCTATCCGATCATTACGTCTGTTCTTCGCGTCAGTGTTTTCCACATGTTTCTTTCCGAGCAGATTATGCTTAGAACTCCACATTTTTTATCAGTGAACCTGATTTTGAACATTCTTCTGCAATACTATTACTTCAAACGCTTTGGTTTTCTTCTTTTAGGGTTTTCCTGCAGTCCGCCATTCATTACCTAGCAGAGTTGTGCTCCAAACAAACTTAGAAATTTTTCCTCAAATTAAGGCCGTTGTGTGATTGTTCTACTCCCCTAAAACGTCCTCTTTGTCTGTGCTAGTTTGCTTTTCAAGCCCTCATTGCTTCTTGTGTGAGATGTTACTTTACTTCTGAGATAACAGAACTCCTTAACTTCATCTATTCCAAAGTCCCCAGTTCTGATGTTAAGTTTATTGTTGATCTCATTTCTGTCGCTCGGCAGTACTTTCGTCTTTCTTTGTTTTACACTCGCCCCATATTTTGTGCCCATTTGACTATTCATTCTCGTGGAAGCCTTTGAGAACCGTAGGTAGAAATATTAGTGCCAAAATTCGTGAAGAATGGAGTGGTGCTTAGATAGCTTCTTGGTTAATAAAATCCTGTTTATGCTCTCCTCCACACATGCCACACCAGGAAGGTATGTAGGACGGCTTGTGTGAATTTTGCTGTGTAGGCGAGATTCCGGCGGAACTAAAGCTATGCGGGCGGGTCCTGAGATGCCTGGGTAGCTCAGCCAGTAAGGAGCATTGCCAGCTAAAGACATGATTCTGGGTCTGAATCCCAGTTCAGACGCAGATTTAATCTGCTGTTATGGTCTCTGTTTTGCATCCCTAGTCAGGGTTCTGTAGGCAAGATCATATTGATTAATATCACTGACGGCCGGTTTTGACAGTTGAAACTATCGTCTTTTGATCTTCAAAACATTTTCGTTATAAATAGTGTTCCATTAAGAGTTAATCGCGATCTACAACCGAAAATTTTTTGAAGATCAGAAGACGACAGTTTCAGCTGTCGAAATCAGTCCTCAATAATAAGTTTCAGTGAATGTGGTCTTGGCTAGAAAAAGTTTTTTCGGGTTAACTACAGATAGCTCCTTTCATTTGCTCAATATAAAAAATTTCAGTCAGTCATTTCTGCTTAATTCATAGTATCGGCCATCATGAGAAGGTGGACAGGTATGCGACAAAATCAGCTCCGATGATGTTCAAAATAGTTCAAATGGCTCTAAGCACTATGGGACTTAACTTCTGAGGTCATCAGTCCCCTAGGCTTAGAACTACTTAAGCCTAACTAACCTAAAGGCATCACACACATACATGCCCGAGGCAGGATTCGAACCTGCGACCGTAGCAGCCGAATGGTTCCGGACTGAAGCGCCTAGAACGGCTCGGCCACCGCGGCCGGCTCAGATGATCTCATGAACTCGTGTCACTGCAACTGATTAAGTGAAGCGAGTGTGAATCACGTTAGCATTTATTTCCCTCCTACTGTCGTTACCGAAGAGGACGGGTCGCGTACCATCGAAATTCAGAATGAATATCAGAGGTACGTTATCAGATAACTGCGCTTTATAAGTTCTCGCAGACATGAATTGCAGAGTGCTCGTCACCATCATCAGATCGACGAAACTCCAAGAAGGTGGTAAATGGTTATACTGACATAGTCAACAAAACACAGATATGCAGTGAAAGGGACGCCTCACCTTTATTGCCGAGCAAGAGTGTTTTACATTTACATCGGCAAGCCACCACACGATGCTTGGTAGAGGGTGTGTTGTACCACAGCTAAACATTCCCTTTCCTGTTCCGCTAGTAAGTGGAGCAAGGGAAAAACGAGTGCCAATGTGCTTCCGCACAATCTTTGATTTCTCTTTTATTGTCTTGTGGATTCTTGCATGAGATGCAAGCTGGTAGCAGTAGGCAGTATGGTCGTTCTACGGCTGCCGCAAATCCTTCTTCTCTAAACTTTTTCCAATACTTTTTCGCGAAAAAATCTTCTTGACTCCATCGAGCGCGGAAGCGCAGTGTTTAGCACACTGGACTCACTTTCGGGATCACGCCCGCCCATACTGATTTAGGTATTCCGTGATTTCCCTAAATCCCTTAAAGCAAATGCCTGATGGTTCCTTCGAAAAGGCACAGCCGCTGTCCTTCTCCTTCCTTCTCTAATCCCAGTTTGTGCTCCATATCTAATGACCTCGTTGTCGACGGAACACTAAGCACTAATTTCCTCTACCTCATCCCCCTTTCCTTCTTGCCTCAAGTGATTCCCATTTCAGTCATAGGAGCATCTTCGTAATACTCGCGTGTTGATCGAACCCGCCACTAACAGACCTACAGCACGCCTCTGAAATGCTGTGATGCCTCCCTTGAATCCAAGCGCTGTCTCCTTTATAGATTAGCTGCACTTTGCTAGGATTCTCCCAGTAAACAGAAGTCGACCATTCGCATTCTCTACTATCTTCATACATCGAAAATTCTTTTGCATCAATCCCATTACCACAACTCCTGAAGATAGACACTGACTGTGGATATTGTATCACAGACACAGTCACTTTGACTGTTCAGAGATGTCGCTAAACCCACCCAAAGATGTAAACAACCATGCATGAGCAGCACCTATTAGACGGAGGGGGTCCGACAGCCGATCAGTCCCAGTCAGTCCACCAGGAAGGAGGTACATGGCTCGTGTTGTCTGTAGTTCAACCATGCCTAGACAGTCAATACCGCGGTTCGATTGCGTCAGCATGTAACCTCCCTTTAGAAAAAATTATGAATGACTGTGCTGATAAACCTCTACGTTATTTGATTTTCAAACAGCTGAGCAAATCTGAACGTACTCAGACATTACTCTCTTTAGTTATTCTGATCAACACTAAACTGACACACAATATTTTTAGCGCAACGAAATCTGACTTTCAAAAATCCCTACAAAAGAATGGCCGTTACTAGCAGTAACCTATACCTTTCATGAATCACTTACCCCACAAAAAGTTTCGTTACTCGAACTACTGCAATACAGCGAGCGCCACTACTGCAGCCGGCCGCGGTGGCCGTGCGGTTCTAGGCGCTCCAGTCCGGAGCCGCGCTGTTGCTACGGTCGCAGGTTCGAATCCTGCCTCGGGCATGGGTGTATGTGATCTCCCTAGGTTAGTTACGTTTAGGTAGTTCTAAGTTCTAAGGGACTGATGACCACAGCAGTTGAGTCCCATAGTGCTCAGAGCCATTTGAACCATTGGAGCCACTACTGCCAGCTAAATAAAAGATTCTGACTACTGAAGGCACTAACTACTGATAGGCATGCTTAGCAAATGAACGATTTCGATAGAGAACAAACAATGTATTTACCTTAATAGTGTTCACCCTCTTAAAATTCTGCCATCTCTCTCCCCACACCCACCACTGCTGGCGGCTCACCTCCAAGTGTGCAACGCTACGCACTGTTCACATCCAACTGCCCAACACTACAATGTCAAATATTCCAACAACGCAAACCAGCCACAGACATCACGGAGCACAGTCAGTGATTTTCATATAGAGCGCTACGTGGCGTTACCAACACAAAACGCCAAACATCCTACTTTCAAGTATTGTTTCTTTGTGTCAAGAAGGGCTCTCAACAAGGGAAGTGTCTAGGAGTCTCGGAATGGGCCAAAGCGATGCTGTTCGGACATGGAGGAGATACAGAGAGACAGGAACTGTCGATGACATGCCTCGCGCAGGCCACCCAAGGGCTACTACTGCAGTGGATGACCGCTACCTACGGATTACGGCTCGGAGGAAGCCTGACGGCAACGTCACCATGTTGCATAATGCTTTTCGTGCAGCCACAGGACGTCGTGTTACTACTGAAACTGTGCGCAATAGGCTGCATGATGTGCAAAAAAAATGGTTCAAATGGCTCTGAGCACTATGGGACTCAACTGCTGAGGTCATTAGTCCCCTAGAGCTTAGAACTAGTTAAACCTAACTAACCTAAGGACATCACAAACATCCATGCCCGAGGCAGGATTCGAACCTGCGACCGTAGCGGTCTTGCGGTTCCAGACTGCAGCGCCTTTAACCGCACGGCCACTTCGGCCGGCCCCATGATGTGCAACTTCAATCCCGACGTCCATGGCGAGGTTCACGACACCATGTAGCGAGCGCGGTACAGATGGGCGCAACAACATGCCGAATGGACCGCTCAGGATTTGCATCACGTTCTCTTCACCGACAAGTGTCGCGCATATAGGGCCCGTGTTGCACGCCAGCCTCGTCCAGCGGCTAAGTCCCGTTCAAGGTCACCCGCCTAGCGTGCAACAAAGAGCGGCACGGCCACCAAAACAAAAAGTGAATATATTTTTTGAATAAAAAAGGGAGGAAGATAAGGAAAAGAGATAAGGAAAGGACAGAACACACTTTACTGTCTATAATAAATCATACAATCACCGTCGATCTTTATTTTACAATTGCCATTGCCGACTTTCGCCCATAAAAACAGGTACTCATCAGAATTAAAAAAAAAAAAAAAAACAAATGGCATGCTTGGAACAAGAGTACCATAAGGCTGTTTAGCCAACAGTCCTGTAGTCTCAGCAATACTCCATGTCTTCCAAGCCAAAATGTTAGCATCTGGAAATGCTTCAAGGCCACCATAATCTGCTTGGTTGCCCCATACAACAGCAATTGTCAGCCAGGTACTACCCCCAAACACTGCTTGTACATCACAGGTAAAGTTCAAAAGGAGTCCACGAAAAACATTTGGACCTCCAATCAATTGCTGTTTATTAAACTGCCCAGCCAAGTCAGTATCAATCGCCTTCAAACTGCGACACACAGGTACACTGCGCCGCCAGCGACGACGGTAACCACGTCGCAGAGGCATTGCTATGGCACGTTAACACAAGTGTCGGAGACATGTTTGGGGGCAACCCGGTCAGGCTGAACGCCTTAGACACACTGTCCAGCGAATGCAACAAGGGGGGAGGTTCCCTGCTATATTTTTTTTTGTGGGGGGGGGGGGGGGGGGTGAGGGTACTATGTGGGGCCGACGTACGCCGCTGGTGAATCCTGGAAGGCGCCGTAACGGCAGTGCGATACGTTATTGCCGTCCTCTCCGACCGAATAGTGCAACCATATCGGGAGCATATTGGCGAGGCATTCGTCTTCATGGACGACAGTTCGCGCCCCCATCGTGCACATCTTGTGAATGATTTCCTTCAGGATAACGACATCACTCGACTAGAGTGGCCAGCATGTTTTCCAGACATCAACCCCATCAAACATGCTGGGGATAGACTGAAAAGGGCTGTTTATGGACGATGTGAACCACCAACCACTCTGAGGGATCTCCGCCGAATCGCCGTTGAGGAGTGGGACAATCTGGACCAACAGTGCCCTGATGAACTGGATAGTATGCCACGACGAATACAGGCATGCATCAATGCAAGAAGACGTGCTATGAGAGGTACCGGTGTGTACAGCAATCTGGAGATCTCGCTGTATGATAGTACAACATGCAATGTGTGGTTTTCATGAGAAATTGAAAGGGCGGAATCATGTTTATGTTGATCTCTATTCCAATTTTCTGTACAGGTTTCGGAACTCTCGAAATCGAGGGGATGCAAAACCTTTTTGATGTGTGTATCTTACGGGCTCGTACCATTTCATATCTAATTACAATGTTTTGCATAGTTATTTACCAGAAGTTGAAAATACCACAGCATTTTAAGGTTTTTTTTTTTATTTAGAAAATGACCGGATTCGGGCTCTTATACGCCCTTCATCAGGTTTTATAATTTCGTGCCGTGAACCCGAGCACCTTGGTGGACGAGTACAGGACACGGCGTCCTGTACTCGTCCACCGCGGCCCTCGGAGTCACATCACGAAGTTATAACACCTGATGATGGGCGTATAAGAGCCCGAAACCAGCCGTATTCAAAATAAAGAACCTTACAACTGTAGCGGTATTTTGAACTTCTGGTACAATGCTCAGTTGCGGATGTTCCTCCGACAGGGATTGTTCATCCTAGATATTTAATCCACATGACAGCGTCAAGTATCACATCACTAATCGTGTACCGGAATATTATAGGATTGCTTTTCCTACTCATCCGCAGCAAGTTACATTTTTCTAAAGCAATGTGCCATTCATCACACCAAACAGAAATGCTTTCTAAATCATCCTCTATTCTTCTAGTTACCCAACAACAACACTTTGGCGTTACTACAGCGTCATCAACAAACAGTCGCTGATTGCTGTTCACTATAACTGTCAGACCATTTATTTATACACAGAATAAGAGCGGTTGTATCACACTTCCCTGTGGCAGTCCTGATGATACCTTTGTCTCTGATGAACGTTCGCTGTCCTGAACAGCATTCCGTGTTCTAATACTTCAAAAGTATTCGAGATACTTACTTATCTGAGTACCTGGTCCGCATGCTTGTAGCTTTGTTAGTACTCTGTAGTGTGGCATTGTGTCAAAAGCTTTCCAGAAATCTAGGACCGTGGGCTATGCTGTCACTCTTTATCCATTGCTCGCAGGATATTATGGGAGCGATACTTTCTAAATTTGCGTCCATTTGTGGGTAGAAGCTGTGATCCCTTAAGGAAATGTGTTATATTCAAATTTAGATATAGGTTAGGCAGACGATATGCAGCAGCAGATAATATTGGTTGGTTTGGAGTGAAAGGGAGTAAACTGTAAGGTCATCTGTCCCTTTATCCGTTAATTGGCAAATCAGGAGTAGTCGTCAAACGGAGACGAAAGGCTAATCCTGGAAAGCCTAAGTGTAAGTAACACAATAAAAACCAGGGATAAAGCTCAGAAAAAAGACAGTAGAGACAAGTCGTTAAAAGATCAGTCAAGAGATGGCGTTGCAACCTATAAACGTAAAAGGATAAAGAGATTAAGAAGGTGGAAAGGGTAGAGGCCAGGTCACCCAGAAAGAACCGCCAAGTGACCCCTGGAGGGACGAGGGTGGGGGAGGTGGGGAGGGGAGGGGAGAAATTGAAGAAGGTGCCCCTTAAATGACGCCAAAATGCCCTACATTACGGGAATGAATCGGAACCACCTCTGCAGGCAAAATGTAACACCATATCAGCCGAGTTGATGTCGTCTACTAGCACCAGAGGGAGCGTACCAGGAAGATTAAGAGGTCGCCGAAAATCAGCCAAATTAGGGCAATCTATAAGTAAGTGGGTCACCGTCCGGTGGACTCTGCATCGGCAGTGAGGGGTTCTTCATGTCTGAGAACGTAGCCATTGGTCAACCAAGGGTGGCGAGTGTGGAGTATACAGAGAATGATGGATTCCGTGGAGAAGCACGCAAGGAAGTCTGCTACATGGCCGTGGTCTCCTTTACTGTCTTCAGTTTGTTTGGAGAGATCAGAGCAGACCATTCTGAGTTCCAGACTTCCTCTAGTCGATGGTGTACGAATGTCCAAAGGTCCGGTTTTGAGGCTCCTATTTCCAGAACCAGCTTCTTGGTGGCCAGCTTGGCCAACTGGTCAGCTCATTCATTCCTAAACTCCCAACACGACAGGGGGTTCAAACGAAAACAACTGACAGCCCAGCTTGATGGAGAAGATCCTGGTTAGCCTTAAAAAGTCGTTGAGGGGAGTAGCACTGGTCTATAGCCTCAATGCTGCTAAGGGAGTCACTACAGATTAGGATACTCTTGCCAGTACAAGAACGAACATGGCTAAGGTCTAATTTAATTCAACAGTGATGACACTGCAGCCGTTTGGCAGAGAGAGAGGAATCCATTGTACTGTGCATATGTGTATGCAAACCAGTTTGTCTGGCTATTGAGCCATTGGTGAATACCACATCTGAAACCAGATGTGTCTCAAGGACAGCCAAGAATAGGCAGCGAAAAATCGTGGTGTCAACGGAATCTTTTGGACCAAAGGAGACTTTGAGGCAAATACAAGGTCAGGGCACAAGCCATGGGTCAGATATTATGTCTCCATGACCAGATGCGACAGTGGAAGAAGTTTAATATCCAAACAGACACACTAGAGGCATGCAGCAATTGTAAACCCATTTCTGGGTCGCTGCTTTGGAAGTCAAGCTCTCTTCCAGGGCAAGTTTGGAAGGCTCCTGTCACAAGTCAGAGTCCACAATGATGAATGGGGTCCTGTTTCCACAATGCTGATGGTGACGCTGAATCATATGCAAGACTCCCATACTTTAGACAGGACTGAATCAGGGCTTTCTAGAGCCGCAAAAGGGTTGAGTGATCTGCACCCCAGCTAGTGTTACTGAAGCACCGAAGTGTATGAAGTGACGCCAGGACTTTTGCTTAAGTTGGCGAAGGTAGGGAAGACCCATTAGCTGGGAAACCAAGACAAGTCCCAAAAAGCGGTGCATCTCAACTACAAGAAGTAATTGATCGTCTACGAAAGTTCTGGGTGTTGGCAGGCAGCACAACAGTGGTGGAAGTGCATTACACCAGTCTTAGTGGCTGAAAACTGAAAGCCATGGGCGAGAGTGCATGACTGCGCCTTTCATATGGCGCCGTGCAGGCGATACTCAGCAACAACCATACTAGAGGAGCAATAACAACCAATAACAAAATTAAAAATCGTCAGCTTGTAAAGAGGGCGATACTGAAGACCCCACAGCCGCTGCTAGTTTATTGATGGTCACCAGAAAGAGGGGCGTGCTCAGTACAGAGCCTTGTGGGACCCCTTTCACTTGAATATGGCGGGCACTGACTGAAGCAGCCACTTGAACCCGGAATGTATGGTGCGACAGGAAGTTTTTGACAAAAATGGGAAGTGGAGCCCGTTTATGTAACGTAGTAGGGACCTGGTGATGCCATGTCGTGCCATAGGCCTTCTGTAGGTCGGAAAAGAGGTGCTGACGACTGTCAGGATGACGGACTCCAGCCGATTCAAATTACCAGCAGTGGGGCGGCCTGTGCGGAAACCGCCCTGAGATGCAGCCAAAAGACACCAAGACAAGACGCCAACACCGCTGGCGCTCACCATGCATTCGAGCAACTTACAGAGAACGTCAGTAAGGCTGATTGGGCGATAACTGTCCATCTCGAGACGAGAGGGTTCTTATTCGGCTTCAGTACCGGAACTATCGCGCTATCTCGCCACTGAAATGGAAACTCACCCTCATTCCATATCTGATTAAAGAGGACAAGGATGCGGCGCTGAAAATCCACTGAGCGATGTTTCTACATTTGGCTGTTTATACGGTTTGGCCCTGGGGCCATATCGCTGCAATGGACGAGGACACTGGAGGGTTACCATTCATGGAATGAGCATTACATGGCTCCAGGTGGTGTGTAGTAAAAGATAATGGCATTTGCTCCTCCCACGGTTTTGTGAGCTGAAAGCAGGGTGGTAGTTCTCTGATGCATCTCAGTAAGCATAATGTTTAGCGAAATGCTTGGCCACAATGTATGGATCAGTACAAATGACACCATCTAAGGAAATACTTGGTACACTTGCAGGGGACTGGAAGCTGTAGATACGTCTGATCTTTGCCCGTACCTGTGATGTAGAGGTGTGTGATCCAATGGTGGAAATGTACCGTTCCCATAATGCTTTCGTCGTTTTATGAAATAGAAAACACAGGCAAAGAGCCGTTTAAAGGCAATGAGGTGCTCCAGTGAATGGTGCCACTTATGGCATTGGGGAGCCTGATATGGTTTATAATGGATGCAGCAATCACTGGGGTCCACCAGGGTAACGACAGGGGAATCCTGAGGATGAGTGGTTAGCTTGGTTGGCGGCCAAGATAATGGCTATCACTGTATGCTGAACAGCCACATCTATACTGCTTCACAATAGGGAGCTAAGAAGACAGCGGAGATGAACCCATGCCAACCAACATTAGAGAGAACCCATTAGGGTAGGTGTCCATGGCGGCAAAGCTGATGGAGGGACAGGAAGATGGGAAGTGGTCATACATCATACATCGTAATGGACCCTCCAGCTGGTGGACAGATGAAGTCCAGGACTGGAAAAGGGGAGATCAGTGACCGAATAAGTCCGCTGTGCCATACTGAAGTGTGTGGGGCACCACAGTTCAAGAGGCAAAGATCGAGCTGTGTTTCGACCATAGCCAGTGATCATTTTTCAAACCCACAAAGGATTATGTAAAACTATAATAGGTGGGGGGAGCTGAGACAGTAATACAGACAATACATCCTGGGACACAACTTCATCAGGAGGGAGATAAACAGTATGGATGGTAAAAACCTGATGTGCCCATACCCAAACATCACAGCCTCCAATGGTGTCTCAGGAAGCACAAGGTCACTGTATATAGAGTGCAGCACATACATACAAACTCCATGTCATACCCTGTCAGAGTATGATTCTTAAATTAACCTCAGTAGCCACGAAAGGCAGGCTTCTAAGTTGCTGGAAACAACGTTTACTGGATGTCAATACAGGATGCACGGTATGTGCTTAAAAGCTGCCGTAGCTTAGCCAGATGGTGGAAAAATCCGTCACAGTTCCACTGGAAGATAAGGCTGCCTGAATACTGTTGAGGTATGACGCGACAGGGGGGGGGGGGCTACTTATGACACAAGGTCATTTACTGCCTATGATTGAGATGTTAGAGGTGTCCCTGGCAGATGGGCAGCAGTGATCCCAAAGTGGGAGCAGTGGAAGCACCAGAAGCGCCCCCAACCATCTGGGGGCAGGTATCAGCTCCGGGGGCCCATCGTAAGAGGTGCAACAGAGGAAGGCAATGGAGTTGCAGCGGTAACACAGGATTGCGTCATTTGTCTTGAATTTAGTCATACTTACTTCTGGCCTCTTTATATGTGAGCTCTTCCAGGGTCTTGTATTGTTGGAGTTTCTTCTCAATTAATGAAGCAGTCTGGTGAGCAGGGGAGCAGAGCTCACTACAGTTTACACAGATGGGGGGAGGAGCACAAGGAACGTTCACGTGCAGCAGGAGTCCGCAATCCCTGCAGACAGGGTATCAGTGTAATGGGAAGACATATGTCTGTACTTCATACACCTGGAACATCTCGCCGTGCGGTTATAGGTGCTACAGTCTGGAACCGCGTGATCGCTACGGTCGCAGGTTCGAATCCTGCCTCGGGCATGGATGTGTGTGATGTCCTTAGGTTAATTAGGTTTAAGTAGTTCTAAGTTCTAGGGGACTGATGACCACAGTAGTTAAGTCCCATAGTGCTCAGAGCCATTTTAACCATTTTTGGAACATCTCATAGGAGGAGGAACATAGGTTTTCACGTCACGCAGGTAGACCATCACCTTGATCTTCTCAGGCAATGTATCACCCTCGAAAGCCAAGATGAATTCCCTGGTAGCAACTCTTGTTTTCCCTAGGTCCCCATTGGACACGACAGATGAAGTGCACACTCCATCGCTCTAAGCTGGTCCGCAGCTAGTCGTCAGATTGCAGAAGAAGATCATGGTGAAAGATGACACCCTGGACCATATTGAGATTCTTGTGGGAGGTGACAATCACGGTAATGTTACTCAACTTTTTACTAGAGATCAGGCCCTGTGGCTGGGCAGGAGATGACGTTTTAGTGAGTAGGGAACCACTCTTCCTTATAGATTGCTGCGATTTCCCCGTATTTGTCTTCAATGTTTTCAAAAACTGAGGGATTTGTGCCAAAATGGTGTCACCATGAGTTCTAGTATAGACCAGGTACTGGGGGGAGAGGGGGGGGATTTTACTCCTTGTCGTCTAGTTCTGCATTCCTCCTACGGCATGGCAAGGGAAGGGAACGCGTTGGGATCATACTTTGTTGCGTCGTAAGAGGCCTTTCGATTTGAAGATACTGCTAAGGCCCTGTACCACCAGCAGGAGAAATTTTAAGGTGCTTCATGTGTGAACTGCCATGGTGCCACCCAATCCGAAAGGAGGCTCTCCCCATGGGTGCCACCTGGCACAGCAACTGCCACCTGGCCAGTAATCTGTTGCCGGGGGTCTCTGTGCCCCAGTCACGAAGGGCGCATACTCCATGGGGTACATGGGGAGTTTGCAGCACAGGCACCAACAGTGCGATCTCTGTGTAGTCAGAGAGCTACCATCGTGCAGTTACTAGACGACACCCCGCCGCTCCTCCACCACAGTAACGTGGCTCCAGTGCTGCGTTTCGGGCATTCTATGACAACAGGAAGTAAGGGTGCCAGGGTGGAAGGGCACAGAGGTGAAGCATACATCACAGTGGGTGGCCTTTCTGCAATGCACGCACTTCTGTAAATTTGGAAAAGATGGCAGATCAGACCCAATAATGGGACCATGTAATCGTTAGTGGAAATCAGGACCAAAATCATGAAGTCAAGTCTGCACCAAAAGGACCATCGGACGGAAAGTCAGAGGAGGGAAGAGAGAGTCTAACTGTAGGTTTGCGGCAGAGAAATGGACAGACAATACTGATCACAACCACAATTACTTCAGTTGCGATTACCGCAGCAGTTTGTACCTAATTCTGGGACGATATAGTACCGAGGTAGGAAGCAGGCTAGCCAGCCGATCTGTGGCAGGCTTAATTTAGATCTGTCTGCAACAGAACTCAAGCGTGTGTCTCACACACGAAACTTCACTTACAATTTCGTCTCACTGTTTCTTGCGGCAACATACTCTCCAGTTTCCGTTGAAATTGCACTCTTATGGGTGTGTGTTCTGGGAACCAAGGGCATTTCCACGCAGATGTCGAACTGCTTCACCCAAGCTGTGGCAGTGGAGAACTACAATAGTTTACCTTTTGACGTGGCAGTGGAGATCTACAGTTGTTTACCTTTTGACGGTCGCGTCGGAAGCTATCAATTGTTATTCTCCATAACCTGTAAAAGTGTTGATATGAACATCTCCTTGATGCTGGCGTGCATTCACGGTAGCTGCAAATTGGGAAGGTGTTGTGACATGCGTTAGTCCTCTGCTTATTAGGCAGTTGAATGAAGTGTCCCGAAAAACGTCACCGTGACCTGAAATGGCGTCTCTGTCTTCACGATTCCCTTCGGAGGCAGGAATACAGTGGACTGCACAGGCCCCTCGCCATGAACAGGCGGGCTGACTTCCCTTATGTCACATACAGTTTGCTACAATGATGTCTGGACAGTATGTTTCACATAAGTCTATTGTAAATACAATTATAAATTGACATTTAAGGGAGATAGCACTGAAATGACGAAGTGTCCTGCCTATTCTCTTGATGCAGACACCGCATGTTTGTATCATGATATGAAGATTACCGTTTGAGCGGTTGAAACTACACTCCTGGAAATGGAAAAAAGAACACATTGACACCGGTGTGTCAGACCCACCATACTTGCTCCGGACACTGCGAGAGGGCTGTACAATCAATGATCACACGCACGGCACAGCGGACACACCAGGAACCGCGGTGTTGGCCGTCGAATGGCGCTAGCTGCGCAGCATTTGTGCACCGCCACCGTCAGTGTCAGCCAGTTTGCCGTGGCATACGGAGCTCCATCGCAGTCTTTAACACTGGTAGCATGCCGCGACAGCAAGGACGTGAACCGTATGTGCAGTTGACGGAATTTGAGCGAGGGCGTATAGTGGGCATGCGGGAGGCCGGGTGGACGTACCGCCGAATTGCTCAACACGTGGGGCGTGAGGTCTCCACAGTACATCGATGTTGTCGCCAGTGGTCGGCGGAAGGTGCCCGTGCCCGTCGACCTGGGACCGGACCGCAGCGACGCACGGATGCACGCCAAGACCGTAGGATCCTACGCAGTGCCGTAGGGGTCCGCACCGCCACTTCCCAGCAAATTAGGGACACTGTTGCTCCTGGGGTATCGGCGAGGACCATTCGCAACCGTCTCCATGAAGCTGGGCTACAGTCCCGCTCACCGTTAGGCCGTCTTCCGCTCACGCCCCAACATCGTGCAGCCCGCCTCCAGTGGTGTCGCGACAGGCGTGAATGGAGGGACGAATGGAGACGTGTCGTCTTCAGCGATGAGAGTCGCTTCTGCCTTGGTGCCAATGATGGTCGTATGCGTGTTTGGCGCCGTGCAGGTGAGCGCCACAATCAGGACTGCATACGACCGAGGCACACAGGGCCAACACCCGGCATCATGGTGTGGGGAGCGATCTCCTACACTGGCCGTACACCACTGGTGATCGTCGAGGGGACACTGAATAGTGCACGGTACATCCAAACCATCATCGAACCCATCGTTCTACCATTCCTAGACCGGCAAGGGAACTTGCTGTTCCAACAGGACAATGCACGTCCGCATGTATCCCGTGCCACCCAACGTGGTCTAGAAGGTGTAAGTCAACTACCCTGGCCAGCAAGATCTCCGGATCTGTCCCCCATTGAGCATGTTTGGGACTGGATGAAGCGTCGTCTCACGCGGTCTGCACGTCCAGCACGAACGCTGGTCCAACTGAGGCGCCAGGTGGAAATGGCATGGCAAGCCGTTCCACAGGACTACATCCAGCATCTCTACGATCGTCTCCATGGGAGAATAGCAGCCGGCATTGCTGCGGAAGGTGGATATACACTGTACTAGTGCCGACATTGTGCATGCTCTGTTGCCTGTGTCTATGTGCCTGTGGTTCTGTCAGTGTGATCATGTGATGTATCTGACCCCAGGAATGTGTCAATAAAGTTTCCCCTTCCTGGGACAATGAATTCACGGTGTTCTTATTTCAATTTCCAGGAGTGTATATATAAGGGAAGAGTCGTTGCCCACAGCTTGCAGAGTAATCTTTCCTTAATAATTACATTCCGTCTCCCGGTCACTTGGGAAGAACCAGCTTGCACGAAGTGTTACGCCGAGGTCTCCATGTAACCGAAACTTTGTGACATTTCCTGACCAACTTAACGGAAGAAAGTATCGCATGTGTCACGTGGCAAAGTGTTTCCTACGTCGTGTATAACGATTTCATTGGAATATCTTTGCTTCAGCAAATATTTTCCCATCATGCATTCAGGACTGGAAGCATGAGGAACGTGTGGTGAATGTTTAATGCCGTAGAGACAGGCAACAACGCCAACTTACAACGTCCTTGAAAACTCCATCGCCCAGCGAACCGTAGAGAAAGTTCCCCCTTCGAAACTGCGCACTGAACAACAATTCAGTGCTCTGTGTGCGGAAGATAACCTATCAAAGGTTGCGAAGACCTTTTTCGACTTCTAATCGCCTTGAGAAGCGCTGCTAGTGCATGCGTCGAATCAAAATTGTCGGTAGCGTCTGCGAAGATTTTTTTGCACCTACGTGTTTTAAGCGCAGTTGTGTTATTTGGTAGACAGCGGAAGCTTAACAGTCGCGAATGGAGCGGCCGTTATAAAGCCAAGACATTATTCCTGCATGAGTTCTGCACAAGGAGCAATGGCACTGACATCCGCTTTCTGCTCAGCACCAGTTGAACCACTGTACTCATGAGCAGGACAGACGTTGACGGTAGTGCCACCTTCTGTTAAAGGCTATATAGTATTTATGCGTCAGTCAGGCAAAGAAATGTTTAACAATATGGATGTCGTACTTAGATAGACTCCACAAAGGGCCACAAATAGCTCAAATGCACATATTGCCGTTTAATGAACGAAATAATGAGAAACTGGCGCACACAAAGTGAAAGATTCAAATGGTTCAAATGGCTCTGAGCACTATGGGATTCTGTGGTCATCAGTCCCCTAGAACTTAGAACTACTTAAACCTAACTAACCTAAGGACATCACACACATCCAAAAGTGAAAGAAAATTATGTATACAGATAAGTGTAAAGAAAATGGATCTAAAACAATTGTTATTTTTACAATCTCACATCAGCTAAAGATAAAAGATCTAACCTATTTACAGGGCTAGAATCATTCGAAACCGGCTGTAGCTATATGTTAATAAAGTGCTGGAGTAGCTATAATGGAAGTATAGGATCTATCAAAATGGTTTATCCGGACATGACTGTAACTTCTGAAGACATAAACTTGGGATAAATACAGCTTACGCACAGAACTACAAAGTATTTATTTCCAAAAGAACTGTCTGGTTTTACAAGGAGACATCTTTTAGATAGTTGCAAATATGAACTTGGTAGTTTTACAATTTCGTTTACCATCAGTGTTTCATTTAAATGACAAACATCCAGACAGTGATCGAACTCGTCCCAAACTTTTGAGTACATTTGGAGTTCGTGCATTTACTGCTTTTGTTACGCAGTGTCTTAATTCGTCTGAAGTTGATGCTGCAAGGGAGTCTTTCACACACAAACACCCGGCCAATGCGCGCACACACACACACACACACATACACACACACACACACACACACACACACACACACACACAAATCGGTTACCTCAACACCAAGCGACTCTTGAGGTGAATGGTGGAACCCGAGATCGATACAGCCTTACTCCCAATCGCTCTTTGAAACAGTCCACCGAAAAGAGATTCTGTCACATGTAGGCGCCAGTGCGGTGGTCCTCCGTCCTGTGGAAAAGTTAAACTGTCGGCATGTCCTCGATTCAACACACATTGGGTAATGAACAATCAAGCGACCTAGCTGTAACAGGGAGATACCAACAGGAAGTGGCAGATGACGGCAAGATAATGTTTGTGTCGATGCATAAACTAAGTTTCATCCCAAATTTCCATCCTCGTTCGTATAGTCTTCTGAAATTGGATGAATGTTTTTGAAACACAATATATTTTTATGAAAACTGAAGCTACCCTGCGTTCTTCGGCATTTTCGACTAATGTCCTGGTATTAATATAACTTCGGCAAGATGTCACTGCCAAGTAACATAGCCCCGTAAAACTTGGACCATGCACAGAAAGAACTGTTACTGTTCAGTACAGTACAGTACAGAAGGTAACAGAAAGAAATACGCAATTAGATGAACAGAAATGACACCTATTAGTGAAAGACAGTAACTACAGTGAAGTCATCCCTTTTTATGGTGGACATTACAAAATGGGGGACTGTACAAACAGTGGGGCATGGCTGTTAATAGGGTGTGTGATCAAAAAAGACGGCAGTGCATGCTCTGGAACGTGCTCTGTTGCTGGCTTCAAGGCTGACAAGGAGTACCTGTGGTAGGGCGTTCCGTTCTTCCACCAGAGCGATTGATAATTGCTAGATGGTCGTTGGTGCATTTGGGTACGCTGCAATACGTGTCCCCTGGTCATTGCACATGTGATCAATACGTTTTAAGTCTGGGAAACGGGTAGGCTAGACCATTCGCTGTGTGTCGTCTCGTTCCAACACCTCCCCAACATGCGCACTTCTATACCGTCGTCCTTTGTCGCCCATTAAAATGAAGTCAACGTAGAGCGAACCACTGAAAAGGCTCACGTTTGGAAAGAAAACAGTGTCCCAATAACGGTGGGTGTACCTTGTTCAAACATTTGGAGGTCAGTATGTTCATTCTACATCATGCCTCCCAATGGCATGACAAGTGGACTACCATCGATGTTTGACAGCGTTCCTTTGTGCATTAAGTATTCCCCTCTCGCCACATTGTTTAAGAGGACCACACCGTGGTCAAGGTCGAAAAATATCGATTTTCAGTTTTCATCTATTTCGATAGATTAAGGTTTTATTTAAGTATCCTGAAAAGGATTCTGCTGAAAAAAAAATTTCGAGCATTTAAAGAGCATTTTATACCACGTGTGTTTATGTACCACGCCCACTATCCTGTCACCCACTTTTCTGAATATATTTTAGATCTTTATATCCCCTAAATTGCACGTTAGGGATTTTTTTTTTTACTCCCGAGTGTGTTGGCTATCCTTGGAATGCAACGGTCGGTATTCTGTTGTTTCTGGTGTTTGTAAACAACACGCTTTCAAACACGCGGTTAGTTTTGTTCAAGTGTGATTGCGAGTAGTTGTTATACTTACGTTTGCAGTGCTATTTTACGTGTGTTTTGTTGTGTTTATTGAAGATGATGAAACGCAAAAAAGCATTTTCAAGAAACGACAATTTAGAAGAAACAAGTTTAGAAAGCTTTCTGTACAAGAGGTTATGTCGCCTGGCGACGATGTTTCTAATTGTAATTCTTCAACAAGTGCATCATCAAAGAAGCTCTCACCATTTCTACAGAGTTACAACGAAGTCACTTTCGCCCTTAATTCCCCCTCGCCCCCCCTCCCCCTTCCCTGTATAGACAAAATTTGACAATGAGATCATGCGTAACGTTAGGATAACTCCGGCACAACAGCTGTATTTGGTGTATGGGTTGTAGCATCTGCGTGTTTCGTAACAGCACCGCAGCCAGCAAGCCGGTCTAAGCGTTACCGCCGCCGCAACCACATCGCGTTCCGTCCTTGAGGAGCAGCGAGCTGTTCTGTAATAACAAGCGCAGCGCAGCCCAAGGCGGGTGGGCTGGGCTGGGGGGCGCAGGTGTCTACTGATCCGTTCCAGGAGACACTGACTGCTCTGTGCGCGGGCGATAACGGCGCCTTCTGTCTACAGAGAGCCGCCGCTGCACCGGGAAACTGCGAGGGAAGCCCTTGCCGAGGCACGTCCTGACTCTGGAGCGTGTTTATAAAATACTTATACGACGAAAGTAAACGTTACTTGTGGAACATGTAAATAACTTACAGAAGTGTTTGATACAGCAGTATATCTTCAAATTTATTCCCATCTAATACTGTTAGTTTCCGACGTTTCCGCTAGGTGGCATGCACGAATCAGTTATTCCAACAGTTACCAAGGAGTCGTGTAACGGTGCAGAGCGTGAGTATGTTAACCGTTTCATTAATCCAAATTCGCTACTACAGTTCAAATACAACTCAGGACTAAAAATATTTGATCAAGTGAACATCCGCAACTGAGAAACATCTTCATAGAATAAAAATCCGCTTCAGTTATCCATAATTTCTTAATTTATTCCACGCTCAGATTCTTCAGGAGCAGCAAATAATTGTGGGAACGTAAATGTTTTGTGGTCGTGACAGTCAGCCACGTGGGGTCACACCAATGTCCACAAATGCGTGTGAGGCTAGGACCAGCAACTGCAGTGCCTACCTGGACAGCAATTTCATGTCGTGCTGTTCAAGCAGGCGTTGTTGTTGCTGGTCCTACGCTCCCACGCGTTTGTTTGACATTTGTGTGACCCCTCGCGACTGACTGTCCCAACCAGCACGCATTTATGTTCCGATAATTATTTCGTGGCGCTAAAGGTGAAGCTTTACGCTTCGAAAGTACGAGGGGATGAAATATAAACGAGATTTTGGTTCCTGAACATCAAAAGTTGGTAGGACTGACCCCGCGCTTCTGGTATGCTTAGGCGGGACCGTTAGAAGTGAGAAGACCGTGTTGTTAGATATTTCCCGCCGTTTCGCCCGTAACACTCACGATGTCTGAACAACAGGTGCACTCCTCCGTTGCGCAACGCATAAGTATTAAATTTCTTGCTTGTGAAGGAGTTACAGAGTCGTAAATTTGCCAAAGATCGACTGCACAGTTCGGTGAAAAACATTACCAAGGACGAGTATGTTTGCCTGGTATAAAAAGTTCAAGCAAGGACAAGAACGTGTGGAAAATAAACAACACGATCGCCGTCCTCGGAGCAGCTTTACAGACGGAAACATTCGTGCGGTTAAAGACATTATTGAAAACGATCGACGGGCGAGGGTATCAGAAATTGCACAAAAAGTCGGAATCAGTTATGGGATCTGTCAAGCAATGATGACCAACAACATACGGTTTCGGAAAGTGTGTTCCAGAGGGTCCCAAAACCTGTGACCGAAAATCTGAAGTTGAGACGTCTGGAGGTCTGTGAGAGGCTTACAGCAAGGTTTGCGGAAGAAGGTGATGCATTTTTGATTCGGATCGTCACCTGCGACGAAACATGGGTTCACCACTCCAGAATTCAAACAAGCCAGTAAGGAGTGGCGGAGGAAAGGGGAGGCAGCACCAGTGACAGCCAAGACTCGACTGTCAGCGGGCAAGGTTCTTTCAACAACTTTTTCGATCAGCGAGGCATTTGGCTGATTGATTTTTTGCATGAGCGACGCACAATCAATGCTGCTTATTACTGCGAACTGTTGAACAAGGCGAGAGTTGCATATCGCCGCGAAAGACGAAACCAATCGATTCGACCATGCGCGACCCCGTTCTGGAGCTCTGTCTCCACGCTACGGGAAATGCACTGGACTACACTTGATCATCCTCCCTACAGCCTGGACTTATCGCCGTGCGATTTCCATTTATTCATTTGAAGAAGCTCTAGGAGGGCGACGATTTGTAGATGACAAGAGTGTGGAGGACTTCAAGCGCAACTGGCTGGTGATACAACCCTTTCTTTTTATGATGAGGGCATCAAAAATCTGCCCATACGCTGGGACAAATGCATTTCCAAAGCTGGAGACTATGTGAAAAAATAAGTTATAATTGCCTTGAGTTTATCAATAAATGAATTTAAATAACAATTAAAATTCCGTTTATATATATATAAATTGGTACAACTGTTGTCTGTGTATTACATAGGACGCTGGGTCAGGGTCACCCAGCAGTCTCTGAAGCACCAATTGACAAGTCCCGCCTTGGCTCTGAGCACTATGGGACTTAACTTCTGAGGTCATCAGTCCCATAGAACTTAGAACTACTTAAACCTAACTAACCTAAGGACATCACACACATCCTTGCCCGAGGCAGGATTCGAACCTGCAACCGTAGCGGTCGCGCGGTTCCAGACTGTAGCGCCTAGAACCGCTCGGCCACCACAGCCGGCTAGTCCCGCCTTCTTACATTCATAATCCAGGTAAATCAACGAGATGTGCCAGCTTAGAATTGAATTTGTTTAGTGTTAGAGTATGGAAGGTAATATGGAAAAGCATGCCATTCAAATCCTACGCAACGGAACTGTTGCAAACTTTAAGAGAAAGTGACAAAGAGAACGAGCTGAGTTTTGTGTAGCAGTGTTTAATAAAGTGCAGAGTGAGGATGATTTTCGTAATAAATTTGTGTTTATTGACGAAGCCACCTTCCATACTTCCGATAAAGTGAGAGCCGGCCGTGGTGGCCGAGCGGTTCTAGGTGCTTGAGTCCGGAACTGCGCTGCTGCTTCGGTCGCAAGTTCGAATCCTGCCTCGGGCGTGGATGTGTGTGATGTCCTTAGGTTAGTTAGGTTTAAGTAGTTCTAAGTCTTGGGGACTGATGAACTCAGATGTTAAGTCCTATAGTGCTCAGAGCCATTTGAACCTTCTGTGATAAAGTGATTCCCCGTAACGTTGATAAATGGGGTGAGTGGCAACCACGTTATTTAATGGAACATGTACGGATTCGCCGGAGGTATATTATTTGTACGCTGCGAGCTACAACTAGATTTCCGGTCCTTTGATTTTTGCCGAGTCGATTGTAATTGGTACATCGTACTTGGGCATAGTTGAGAATTATCTGATGTCTCAATTACAACATGATATTGGCATAGAATGTATTTTGGAGAAAGATGGGAGTGCTACCACATTATCACCGTGATGTTGCCACGTATCTCCGTAGAATGAGCTGACTTGGACTGGACGTGGTGGAACACAACCCTGGTTACTGATTTAACCCTAATGGACTTTTGTGTATGAGGAAACATTAAAGGCAGAGTGCTCGTTTCTCCGCTCCCGAGAAACTTCGACGTGCTGCGACAACGGATAACACAAGCTTTTGCCACTATACATATTCACTTGCTTTATGGCATTTGGCACGAAATTAATTATTTTAACCAACATGCTTGGGAGTGTCAGCGATCCTTACTTGCGATCGCAAAATAGCATTTATTTAAAACGAGAGGTTTCGACATAAACAGTTACACATCTTCCTATTGATTGCAATGTGAGGAGCATAAAAGTGCATTGTAACTACGGAAGCCTGTCTGTCATGGAGTATCCAAATATTAAACTAAAAAGGCGTAATATTTTACCCATTTCTTGTAGCTGGCTAAGGGCTGAGCCGCTGCGCGTTATCAAGACTATAACTGCTGCTAGTGGGTGTACTTCCAAGTGTTAAATAGTGGTTGATAGCAAACGAAGTATAAAACTAACAGTACAGTTGTATATATATTGTTAAACACGTGCAGCTATTTAAATAAATTGTGCAGGTTATTAATAAAATTGCTTAACTTTAAATACAAGTGCACAATTACAAAAGGCTGAGTGGACGTTGAACGGCAGCTAGTGGTGCTTATGTACATCAAGGCTACGCCGTTTCCATGGAAATGGCGATGTGTTGGCCGTTTCTTGTCAAAGGCCACGCTCTAAGACGCCGCTGTGCAGGCTGCATTGTATAGTGCTTATTGGCGTCAAAAGATGTACGTAGATTACGCTGTTCGCATGGAGAGGTTGTCCATATGGCAATTCTTTGGTTGGATTGGCGTTTTGTTCGGAATTTTCAGTATTTGGCTTAGAGAATACCGTGATTCATAAAAAATTTGGAGTATTAGATTGCATTTACAATAATTATAATGCGTCAGTAAAACAGTGTAGCATGAGGGCAATTTTGTTAGATGATTAATTAAAATTAGTAATAATGTGGCTATGTCAGTCGTAAAATAAATATAATGGCGTTTTTAAAAGGTTCATTGGCATTTCCAATGGAATGTCTTTTCTCGCTCAGGTTTCTATAAACTGACCTGTAGTAATTGCGAAAAGACATGCACTGGACAGACTGGACGTAATTTTAAAACGCGTTTTTAGGACCTTATCTCAGGAGTGTCACGAAATAAATCGACATTTCGGCAGTACCTCATAAATGAGGAATGTATGAAAGATGGCTGTTATAAACTAACTAAAACATGTCACTATGTTCAGTTGTTCTATGAATGTACCTAGGACATTTACCATAAATGTCGTATTTAGTCAACCTCGGAACTTCACTAGTGTATTAACATGCTAAGAAATAAATTACGTTTTTCATTATTTTTCTTTATACAATATGCATCAGTTATATCCACTTGAAATTGAAATTGTTTCTTAGCGTGTATCCATGCTTTTAGGGCACATTGTTAATCTCATAATCAGACGAAACAATTGCAAAGGTTTTTATTTGCCCGCTTTTCACGATAAATAAACTGCCGCTGACAGTCGCCGCCCAATTATTTCTTTCACACTAACCATATAAGCGAAACTACACATTTTGTTCCTCGAAAAAGGTAAATGACTCTCTCACACTACATTTGCTACGGTCGGTGTCTTATTCGCAGTTTTCCTGGAAAGCATATAAAATAAATCCGTAACTGACTTTAGACCCAGCTGGAAACTATAGTATCACGAAATAGTCGGCAGTACTCGTTACCAGGATTCACCGATCCATTGTAAGTACTACCTGCTTTACGAGTTGTAATATATGGTAAGACATGTTTTTATTATGTGATAACAAAAACGACAAACGCTGATCGCGGGCAGAATGTGTGACGCCTTTGAACACGGGCCGCTCCGTCGAATATCAAGTCACAAACCGCAACGTGCCAACAGCTATCATCCTTCAGAACGACTTTCACAAATTGTCCCTTTTTTCTCCCTGAGACTATTGTTTTAGCTAATTTAATTGGTTTTGAGAGGAGTCTAGTATATCTGATTGGCCTGGTCATTCAAATGCGCAAAGCTTATAATACTAATAAATTATTGTTTCTCTGCATTTTTAAATATGGAATTTTATGGAGGAAGCGGACATTAATTTCACAGAAAGAACAAATTATAGTTTCAATTATACGCTACGGACTGGATAGGTGTATTTCTATCCTATGACGAAAGGTTAATGAATTATTTAGGAATTCGAAGACTCCTCTACGAGGCAATATATATATATATATATATATATATATATATATATATATATATATATATTTCAACTACTAACTTAAAAATAGAAAATGGTACTATCAGTCAGTGAAGAATGTTGGTACACAGCAGATAAAATGATAAAATACAATCTACTGAAAAACAAATAATGAGAAGTATAAGGGCCTTTTTACGATAAGATAACAGTGACAGTAGCGCCCAAAGTAGCCTGGGAGTGAACTTTCGAACACGAGAAAATAAGGCACAAAAATCCGTGTTCTTGCTTTGCGAAATCCAAGTATTAGATAATAATATATTTTATTTATACTTCATCTGCAGATCTCTTTGTCTGGTGGTAAAGTGCGTGCCTTGTAGCTTACCTATATATACGCATAAGCGAGTAAACTATTTTTTTAATGTATATGTCTGTGACTTTCATGTTACGTGTAGCTTTTCTTAAATATATCAGTGTAACTTCCCTTCGTTAACCTACTTCTCTGTGTGACTGACTATGCAGCGTAACTCAAGTCTCATTAGTAGCTGTATGTAACCGTTAGTTGCATTTCGTATGACGCTGCTGGGTTTAGAGACCCTAAGTGCACAATTACGTGCATTACGTACAAGCTCTATCAACACTCACTACGCATCTGACATACATGTGATTGCTGTATTATCGTCAACTTCTCACATCAGTCAGTGGATTTCCAACGTAAAATATTTACACAACCTTTGAACTAAATTGTATTGGCACCTATGTTAACTAAGTTAGTATTTCACTGCATTTAATCTAACACACAAGAGAATAGACACTGTTCCCTAAAGGCACTAAACATTTAAGGTCTGGCCCCAATAATGTCGTGGCAAATTTTGCTGTTAATTAATATAAATCTTGACAGGTGCAATGCAAGAGTGATGAGCGCCAGTAGATCTCATATTAATACTCGGATCTCACGAGCTGCAGTAAGAGTTCCAATAGTTTTTCTGTAGAAACATTTGAATAGTAATGTGAGATGTTAGGGCACAATAACGAATAACTTGGAATCTATTGAAATTACTTTGTGTATTCATTGACAGAAATCGGAAGATATGATCATACCTACATCATTGTGGAGATGGTGGCTATTGCTGTAACACAGTTTTATCGTGTTTTTTGCAACGCCCGCTTAGCCGGAATATTAAAACCACACAAAATCATTGGTTCCTGAGAAATCGATTTTCGCTTACTTTATTCCTATTATTTCCTGTAACAAAACTAGAAATCAAAGGAAGATTGAAAAAATTTAACTCCCTCAGTTTTAAGGTACGTGGAAAAAAATTAATTTAAACAGGAAAATAAAAGAAAACGCAGTCCGTTCACAGTTTGCTGCTTTTCTCGAAAAGTGGTATATGATTCACTACAGAAAATCACCAGTATTCTCGTACTGATTAAAATTTTTTGAAACTCTGCTCAAAAATTATTTTGCAGTCGGGGATCGTATCTCTATTTGTACATAACGAATAGTCAGTGCTAAGGAGTGAAAAATATGGTTGAAGAACGCTGTTTTTTGTGTTAATTTGAACGTTTTAAGGGGTTGCAGGCAGATAAGTGCTTGTTTTGTAGACGCAGGCAGCAGATGATCTCCTTCCTATTTTGATTGGAAACTATGAATTACCTGTTAAGTTTCAAAATTTCTCCTTATACTATGTCACAAGTTTGTTGTGTTTCATCCTGTTTACAATCTTTTAAAGTAAACGGAGCATTGTATTTCTTTGATACCGCACTACGCAAAAACTTCCAGACTAGGAATGGTGCCCTCCGTAATACAACTGACTTCCGACGACGACAGTGGGAAACTACTATAAAGATCAGATGGGAAAGTCTGGAACACTGGATGTACAATCGAATCGTACCATCTAACAGGCCACACCAAGTGGTGACAGCTACATTATTGTTTCGGAAATGTTGTACCAATGTGCCGCTTCTAGCGGCATTGTTATCAAAATACCATTGATCGCCTTTCTGATTTTCTACAACAATGCAACATTTCACAGCAATGCAGATTTTACGCATAAAAATTAATCGTTCTTTAAAAAAGATTTATTTAGAAATGAAAAATTTTGGCACTGTTGCTATGGCTAATTGAAATTTCGTTCCTCTTACTCGGTCGTTAGTAACAAATAAAATCACCTTTTATAACCGTGACGAAGCAAATATCGAAAAATATTAATTAATGTTAAGACCCATAGTGCTCAGAGCCATTTGAAACACTTTTTTTTTTTTTTTTAACTGCATTGTAAATACGTTGCTCGTCTTCTGCTTACTTTTGCTCGCATCGCATCCGTAACACAATACCGCGTGAGGTGAATGGTTCCATAATGGTTTTTGTCTCATAGTAGGAAATAGCTGGTGTCGTCCGATGATATTCTGTGGACTTATATCTGTCTGTTACTGCTTTAGAATCTGTATGTGAACCGCTGGATTTGAATGCAGTGTGTGTAAACTGTTCGTACCCTACGTTGTTTTTCGTGGTTAATCACTTTTAAAAGAGGCCTCCGAAATTTTCATGGGAGTGAGAGTATGAGCCTAGTACCACTAATTTCTGATAAAATGTATTGTTTGTAGCACCTGTAAATAACACCTGTTAATAACGCATGGAAACATTTGCTTGATTATTGTTGCATTTTTATCATTTTCACGGAACAATGATTCACGAGGACCATAAAGTACACTCACCTACATGTACTTCCATACTCTGCAATCACTGTGAAGTGTGTGGCAGTCACTGGCAAAAATCAACACCATTCAGATCAGAATTAAATGCCGGACGGAGTGGCCGAGCGGTTCTAGGAGCTACAGTCTGGAACCGCGCTGCTGCTACGGTCGCAGGTTCGAATCCTGCCTAGGGCATGGATGTGTGTGATGTCCTTAGGATAGTTAGGTTTAAGTAGTTCTAAGTTCTAGGGGACTGATGACCTTAGAAGTTAAGTCCCATAGTGCTCAGAGCCAGAATTAAATACTCTTTCCGTGACAACATGTAATAAAGTTGAATACTAATTCTGTCAAAGGCTCTTAACATGGAATTCTCATTATCTACGAGAAAGTATTGGAAACGGATTAAAACTAAAATAAAGTAGAATAGAAGCAATGTGCACATTTAAAGCGAGTGTTTCACGACCACTAACAAATAAATGTAAGTTCACACAACATCATGCGACGAAACCAGTTTCTGGTTGTATGACACAGAGACAAATATAGAATCATTTACTCTTCAGAACATTATGCATGCGAGCAGAAATCATATACAGGATGCAGTTCATAGAGAAGTACACAAAAGAAGTTCTAATCAGAAAACACAATACGATTTCACCAGAGTCTGTTTACTACAAAATAAAAATATATATGGGGCATTTTAATTCACCCAATAAGAAAACAGGACGAAGAAGGATTAATAAAATTGCAGCGTTCCAAGTGGCCTGGCAGTGAATTAAGGTAATGTTACCGTAAATCCATATGTGAATTCCCCCCCCCCCCCCCCCTGACTCGCTGTCACCGTGCCACCAAGTGGCCGGCATGTATAAACAGACTGCGAAACTATTGTCAAGTGTGTATATACGGAGTGAAGAAGCACATTCAAAATGTCAGATAGTATTTCTGAGGTTATTGTGGCGATATTAACATGGTTCATATGGTTCAAATGGCTCTAAGCACTATGGGACTTAACATCTGAGGTCATCAGTCCCCTAGACTTGGAAGTACTTAAACCTAACTAGCCTAAGAACATCACCACATCCATGCCGGAGGCAGGATTCGAACCTGCGACCGTAGCAGCAGCGCGGTTCCGGATTGAAGCGCCTAGAACCGCTCGGCCACAGCTGCCGGCCCGGAGATTACAGGACGCCTACCGTCGCCGGGAAGCGTCAGCAAGTATTTTGTCTGCAGTAAGAGTTGCTCGTCATGACGTGCTCCATCAGTGCTAAACGTTTCATGCAAAGACTTGCGTTATGCGGGGGCTTGAACAGGAAAGAGGGGGAATCATAGTTGTACCACAAGTACCTACCACCATGCACCGCTAGGTGGCTTCCAGAGTGCAAATGTTAAGCGTGCAAGTTCTAAAACCTGAAATAAATTTACATTTCAAGTCAAAGAGCTTGATGTCAAACAATAAGAAACGAGTTTTTCCTGCTGAAATGATTCATTACGATTCCGGAGAAAACTAACACCTTCTTTATTCTAGATCAACTCATCTAACGTGTGCCACTAAGGACCTCAAAAGACAAAATCAAATGGTCGTGAGGGAGCTAAATTGTGCTGTTAGGGAATTGCAAAAAAAAAAAAAAAAAATAAATAAATAAATAAAAAAAATAAATAAAAAATAAAAAAGGTAAAGTTCCATCGAATTAGCAGAGGCTAATTATTAGATAAACTGTGTAGCACTTAACCCAGTAAACTGGTATAGTGATTTTCAACAAGGAACCTTGAGAATGCAAGTCTCCAAGCTCAGAAACATATTTTAGGAGCGAATCAGGAACTTGAATTTAGCAAGGACTATCCCTTTTCATACGAAGCAGCAGACTGGATGGAGGAAATACAAGCTATACGTCCTGCTTAGTGTGCCTAGGCCCTGCCATGTCTATCGCTCTTTATCAATACCAAAGGATGCCTAGCGCAGTCGGGAAACGTCATGGAACATTTTGTCTCTAACGCAAGTTTTCCCCATGACGTGATTTATCACCCCGATACACCTGATGCAATATGTCCCTCCTAAAAGTAGTGAGACGTATCTTACTTACGTTCTGGCAGATATTTGCTTTGCAATCTGTAGTTTGAGTCAGTACTAACATACACTGCTTTCTCCTTACTTCACGCGATGCCAAGTTTCGACGGAAAGTTTATGTTTTTTTCCCTTACAAACAAAATTATTTCTAAAGCGGAATTTTACGTGCCCACTCGTTAGATAGGCCTCAAATTAGTCTAGTGCGGCACAGAACACAAAGAATAACTAGTATTCCAGCAGCAACAGCACCATCCCAGCCTACGGTGACGGTTACTACCACACTGCAACGGTGCTCAGTCGCTACTGTAGTACTGGTTGTTCTTCGTATTTTACTCTGCCTGTTAATACATTTCGATAAAACAAATACCTCACTGGACTGAACAGGTACATGAAATGTATTCACATTTGTGAATATAGGAAGCTCACGGTTAGACCCAGACTTGCGTTTGTTATCAGCCACTTGCTTACAGCCTGCGTTGTCATTATTCATATTCCCATACAAAGGAGATATTTTAATTGAAATTCACTTGCCCAGTGTCGGCGGATAAATACGATATTGCAGCGCCTGTGTTATTCAGAAGTACAATGCAAAGTTCTTTCAGACATGCATGCATGCCGTGCTCGGATAGCCTAACTGTAAGGTGACAGCTTGCGGTAAGCGGAAAATCGTGGTTCGAGTCACAGTCCGACAGAAAATTTCATTGTCTTCATCCCATTATGCAGCTGATGTTTGTCAATATTCTCAAATGCAAATATATTTCGTGTACCAGACCAGTCTAGTATGAACATTTGTTTTATCGAAATGTGTTAACAGGCAGAGTAAAATACGAACAACAAGTACTCCTGCAGCGCCTGAGCAGCGCTGCCGCACGGCAGTACCAGTCACCTTGGACCAGGGACATACTATCGCTGCTAAAGTGCTGGTTAATCGTTGTGTTCTACATCTGCATCTACAAGGGTACTCTGCAACTCACACTTAAGTGCCTGGCAGCCGGTTCATCGAAACGCCTTCACAATAATTCTCTATTATTCCAATCTCGAACAACATGCCGATAAGACGAACAACTATATTTTCTCTGCGAATCCTGATTTACCTGCCTTTAAGAGGGCCACTCCAAAAGAAATGCACACAACTTTTTTTTAAATCCATATTTTATTCTACATGTTTGAAAGTTTTACAGTGTGTAGCTACGTCGTTTAGGAACAATATTTTCATTTCTCCACATAATTTCCATCCCTCTCAACTGCCTTACGCCATCTTGGAACAAGCGCTTGTATACCCGCACGGTAAAATTCTGAACAAACCTGTTCGAGCCACTGTTTGGCAGCGTGCACAAGGGAGACATCATCTTCAAACCTTGTTCCACGAAGAGAGTCTTTCACTTTCCCAAAGAGATGATAGTCACATGGAGCCAGGTCAGGTTTCAGTGTTAGCCATCCGAGTTTTGTGATGGCTTCCATGGTTTTTAGACTGACATGTGGCCGTGCATTGTCGTGCAACAGCAAAACATACTGCTTTTGCCGATGTGGTCGAACACGACTCAATCCAGCTTGTAGTTTCTTCAGTGTCGTCACATATCCATCAGAATTTATGGTGGTTCCACTTGGCATGATGTCCACAAGCAAGAGATCTTCGGAATCGAAAAAACACCGTGGCCATAACTTTTCCAGCAGAAGGTGTGGTTTTGGATTTTTTTTTCTTGGGTGAATTTGCATGATGCCATTCCATTGATTGCTCCTTCGTCTCTGGTGAAAAATTATGGAGCTATGTTTCATCACCTGTCACAATTCTTCCAAGAAATTCATCTCCACCTATCTCGTACTGTTCCAAACGTTCGCTGCGTACCGTTTTTCTTGTTTCTTTGTGAGTCACTGTCAACATCCTGGGAGCCCACCTGGAACAATCCTTTTTTAACGCCAACGCTTTCAGTATTCTGCAAATACTTCCTTCCCCTATCCCAACGTAGCGTGACAATTCGTTCACTGCGACGCGTCTATCAGCAGTCACCAATTCGTTAACTCTCTGCACATTGTCGGGAGTGTGTGCAGTACGAGGCCTGCCGCTGCGAGGACGATCCTCAATATTGCCGTGCCCGCTTTCATCACGTACATCTACATCTACATCTACATTGATACTCCGCAAGCCACCCAACGGTGTGTGGCGGAGGGCACTTTACGTGCCACTGTCATTACCTCCCTTTCCTGTTCCAGTCGCGTATGGTTCGCGGGAAGAACGACTGTCTGAAAGCCTCCGTGCGCGCTCAAATCTCTCTAATTTTACATTCGTGATCTCCTCGGGAAGTATAAGTAGGGGGAAGCAATATATTCGATACCTCATCCAGAAACGCACCCTCTCGAAACCTGGCGAGCAAGCTACACCGCGATGCAGAGCGCCTCTCTTGCAGAGTCTGCCACTTGAGTTTATTAAACATCTCCGTAACGCTATCACGGTTACCAAATAACCCAGTGACGAAACGCGCCGCTCTTCTTTGGATCTTCTCTATCTCCTCCGTCAACCCGACCTGGTACGGATCCCACACTGATGAGCAATACTCAAGTATAGGTCGAACGAGTGTTTTGTAAGCCACATCCTTTGTTGATGGACTACATTTTCTAAGCACTCTCCCAATGAATCTCAACCTGGTACCCGCCTTACCAACAATTAGTTTTATATGATCATTCCACTTCAAATCGTTCCGTACGCATACTCCCAGATATTTTACAGAAGTAACTGCTACCAGTGTTTGTTCCGCTATCATATAATCATACAATAAAGGATCCTTCTTTCTATGTATTCGCAATACATTACATTTGTCTATGTTAAGGGTCAGTTGCCACTCCCTGCACCAAGTGCCTATCCGCTGCAGATCTTCCTGTATTTCGCTACAATTTTCTAATGCAGCAACTTCTCTGTATACTACAGCATCATCCGCGAAAAGCCGCATGGAACTTCCGACACTATCTACTAAGTCATTTATATATATTGTGAAAAGCAATGGTCCCATAACACTCCCCTGTGGCACGCCAGAGGTTACTTTAACGTCTGTAGACGTCTCTCCATTGATAACAACATGCTGTGTTCTGTTTGCTAAAAACTCTTCAATCCAGCCACACAGCTGGTCTGATATTCCGTAGGCTCTTACTTTGTTTATCAGGCGACAGTGCGGAACTGCATCGAACGCCTTCCGGAAGTCAAGAAAAATAGCATCTACCTCGGAGCCTGTATCTAATATTTTCTGGGTCTCATGAACAAATAAGGCGAGTTGGGTCTCACACGATCGCTGTTTCCGGAATCCATGTTGATTCCTACATAGTAGATTCTGGGTTTCCAGAAATGACATGATACGCGAGCAAAAAACATGTTCTAAAATTCTACAAGAGATCGACGTAAGAGATATAGGTCTATAGTTTTGCGCATCTGCTCGACGACCCTTCTTGAAGACTGGGACTATCTGTGCTCTTTTCCAATCATTTGGAACCCTCCGTTCCTCTAGAGACTTGCGGTACACGGCTGTTAGAAGGGGGGCAAGTTCTTTCGCGTACTCTGTGTAGAATCGAATTGGTATCCCGTCAGGTCCAGTGGACTTTCCTCTATTGAGTGATTCCAGTTGCTTTTCTATTCCTTGGACACTTATTTCGATGTCAGCCATTTTTTCGTTTGTGCGAGGATTTAGAGAAGGAACTGCAGTGCGGTCTTCCTCTGTGAAACAGCTTTGGAAAAAGGTGTTTAGTATTTCAGCTTTACGCGTGTCATCCTCTGTTTCAATGCCATTATCATCCCGTAGTGTCTGGATATGCTGTTTCGAGCCACTTACTGATTTAACGTAAGACCAGAACTTCCTAGGATTTTCTGTCAAGTCGGTACATAGAATTTTACTTTCGAATTCAATGAACGCTTCACGCATAGCCCTCCTTACGCTAACTTTGACATCGTTTAGCTTCTGTTTGTCTGAGAGGTTTTGGCTGCGTTTAAACTTGGAGTGGAGCTCTCTTTGCTTTCGCAGTAGTTTCCTAACTTTGTTGTTGTACCACGGTGGGTTTTTCCCGTCCCTCACAGTTTTACTCGGCACGTACCTGTCTAAAACGCATTTTACGATTGCCTTGAACTTTTTCCATAAACACTCAACATTGTCAGTGTCGGAACAGAAATTTTCGTTTTGATCTGTTAGGTAGTCTGAAATCTGCCTTCTATTACTCTTGCTAAACAGATAAACCTTCCTCCCTTTTTTTATATTCCTATTAACTTCCATATTCAGGGATGCTGCAACGGCCTTATGATCACTGATTCCCTGTTCTGTACATACAGATTCGAAAAGTTCGGGTCTGTTTGTTATCAGTAGGTCCAATATGTTATCTCCACGAGTCGGTTCTCTGTTTAATTGCTCGAGGTAATTTTCGGATAGTGCACTCAGTATAATGTCACTCGATGCTCTGTCCCTACCACCCGTCCTAAACATCTGAGTGTCCCAGTCTATATCTGGTAAATTGAAATCTCCACCTAAGACTATAACATGCTGGGAAAATTTATGTGAAATGTATTCCAAATTTTCTCTCAGTTGTTCTGCCACTAATGCTGCTGAGTCGGGAGGTCGGTAAAAGGAGCCAATTATTAACCTAGTTCGGTTGTTTAGTGTAACCTCCACCCATAATAATTCACAGGAACTATCCACTTCTACTTCACTACAGGATAAACTACTACTAACAGCGATGAACACTCCACCACCGGTTGCATGCAATCTATCCTTTCTAAACACCGTCTGTACCTTTGTAAAAATTTCGGCAGAATTTATCTCTGGCTTAAGCCAGCTTTCTGTACCTATAACGATTTCAGCTTCGGTGCTTTCTATCAGCGCTTGAAGTTCCGGTACTTTACCAACGCAGCTTCGACAGTTGACAGTTACAATACCGATTGCTGCTTGGTCCCCGCATGTCCTGACTTTGCCCCGCACCCGTTGAGGCTGTTGCCCTTTCTGTACTTGCCCAAGGCCATCTAACCTAAAAAACCGCCCAGCCCACGCCACACAACCCCTGCTACCCGTGTAGCCGCTTGTTGCGTGTAGTGGACTCCTGACCTATCCAGCGGAACCCGAAACCCCACCACCCTATGGCGCAAGTCGAGGAATCTGCAGCCCACACGGTCGCAGAACCGTCTCAGCCTCTGATTCAGACCCTCCACTCGGCTCTGTACCAAAGGTCCGCAGTCAGTCCTGTCGACGATGCTGCAGATGGTGAGCTCTGCTTTCATCCCGCTAGCGAGACTGGCAGTCTTCACCAAATCAGATAGCCGCCGGAAGCCAGAGAGGATTTCCTCCGATCCATAGCGACACACATCATTGGTGCCGACATGAGCGACCACCTGCAGATGGGTGCACCCTGTACCCTTCATGGCATCCGGAAGGACCCTTTCCACATCTGGAATGACTCCCCCCGGTATGCACACGGAGTGCACATTGGTTTTCTTCCCCTCTCTTGCTGCCATTTCCCTAAGGGGCCCCATTACGCGCCTGACGTTGGAGCTCCCAACTACCAGTAAGCCCACCCTCTGCGACTGCCCGGATCTTGCAGACTGAGGGGCAACCTCTGGAACAGGACAAGCAGCCATGTCAGGCCGAAGATCAGTATCAGCCTGAGACAGAGCCTGAAACCGGTTCGTCAGACAAACTGGAGAGGCTTTCCGTTCAGCCCTCCGGAATGTCTTTCGCCCCCTGCCACACCTTGAGACGACCTCCCACTCTATCACAGGTGAGGGATCAGCCTCAATGCGGGCAGTATCCCGGGCAACCACAGTCTTAGTCCGATCAGGGGATGCGTGGGACGAGCTGGCCGTCCCCGACAAACCCCCATCCCGACCCCCACAGTGATGCCCATTGGCAACAGCCTCAAGCTGTGTGACCGAAGCCAACACTGCCTGAAGCTGGGAGCGAAGGGATGCCAACTCAGCCTGCATCCGAACACAGCAGTTGCAGTCCCTATCCATGCTAAAAACTGTTTTGCTAAGAACGTCTGAACTAATCTACAGAGAGCGCAAACAAATCGACAAAATTTAAACGGTTATTAAAATACAAGATTGCCTAGTAAATGCAGTAATGCTGCTACTTGTGCACTGCTGACACTGCTCGGCGGCGGAAGGAGACTAAGCGAAATTACACTATTCAGGTACTAAAACACGATGCTACACTCTCAAATACTATAATACGCCCGAAAGTTATGAATTAAACAATGCAAGAACCAAAAACACGCAAAGAAATTAAGAATTAAACTATGTAACAAATGAGTGAGCTAGGAGTATACGACTTGCTGCTCAGCTGCTTATCCAACGGCGGCAGGGAGCACACTGACTGCGACCAACCGACACTGGCCGTTCAAAAACTTCCTTGCCCACCGACTAACTGTACTGCGACCGACATCAGCATCTCCATACACCTTTTTCAAACTCTTGTGGAGGTTTCTCAGTGTCTCGTTTTCACAACACAGGAATTCTATGATAGCACGTTGCTTCTGACAAACGTCAAGTGTAGCAGCCATCTTGAAGACATGTTCTGA
Organism: Schistocerca americana; assembly: GCF_021461395.2. Lineage (NCBI taxonomy): Eukaryota > Metazoa > Arthropoda > Insecta > Orthoptera > Acrididae > Schistocerca > Schistocerca americana. Next base: position 612,474,191 of record NC_060119.1, on the reverse strand, counting down.
TGTCGCCACTCACGAGAACAGATTTGAACTAAATTTGAAAACAAGCGGGAAGGATGTATCTACACTCTATAAAACCTTCACACGTGCAGAATGAAATCTGTATTTTTACAAAAATAGTGTGCACTTCTTTTGGAGTGACCCTCGTATTATGATGATCATTTCTCCCTATGAAGGCCGGCGTCAACAAAATATTTTTGCATTTGGAGGAGAAAGTTGGTGATTGGAGTTTCGTGAGAAGCTTCCGTCGCAACGAACAACGCCTTTCTTTTAATGATGTCCAGCCCAAATCCTGTATCATTTCAGTGACGATTTCTCCCATATTTCGCGATAATACAAAACTTGCTGCTCTTCTTTGAACTTTTTTGATGTACTCCGTCAGTCCTATCTGGTAAGGATCCCACACCCCGCAGCAGTATTCCAAAAGAGTAGGGACAAGCGTAGTGTAGGCAGTCTCCTTAGTAAGGCTGTTAAATTTTCTACGTGTCCTGCTATTAAAAGGAACTCTTTGGTTAACCTTCCCCACAACAATTTTTATGTGTTCCTTCCACTTTAAGTTGTTCGTAATTGTAATTCCTACGTATTTAGTGGAATTTACGGTCTTTAGATGTGACTGAATTATCGTGTTACCGAAGTTTTAACGAATTCCTTTTAGCACTCATGTGGGTGACCTCATACTTTTCGTTATTTACGCTCAACTGCCAATTTTCGCATCATTTAGGTATCTATTCTAAATCGTTTTGCAATTTGTTTTGATCTTCTGATGACTTTATTAGTCGATAAACGACAGCGTCATCTGCAAACAACCTAAGACGGCTGCTCACATTGTCTCCCAAATCGTTTATATAGATAAGGAACAGCAAAGGGCCTATAACACTACCTTGGGGAAAGTCAGAAATCCCTTTTGATTTACTCGATGACTTTCCGTCAATTGCTACGAAGTGCGACCTCTCTGACAGGAAATCACGAATCCAGTCACATAATAGAGACGATATTCCACAAGCATGCAATTTCACTACAGACTGCTTGTGTGGTAGAGTGTAAAAAGCCTTCCGTAAATCCAGGAATACGGAATCGATCTCAAATCCCTTGTCAATAGCACTCAAGTCTTCGTGCGAATAAAGAGCTAGTTGTGTCTCACAAGAAAGATGTTTTCTAAACTCATGTTGACTTTTTGTCAATAGACCGTTTTCTTAGAGGTAATTCATAATATTCGAACACAATATATGTTCCAGTATCCTGCTGCATATCGACGTTAATGATATGGGCCTGCAATTAAGTGGATTACTCCTACTACCTTTCTTGAATGTTGGTGTGACCTGTGCAACTTTGCAGTCTTTGGGTACTGATCTTTCGTCGAGCGAACGGTTGTATATGATTGTTAAGTATGAAGCTAATGCATCAGCATACTCTGAAAGGAACCCAGTTGGTATACAGTCTGAACCAGAAAACTTGCTTTTCTTAAGTGATTTAAGTTGCTTCACTAGTCCAACATATTTACTTCTACGTTACTCATGTTGGCAGCTGTTCTTGATTCGGATTCTGGAATACTTACTTCGTCTTTTTTGGCGATGGAGTCTCGGAAGGCTGTGTTTAGTAACTCGGCTTTAGCAGTACTGTCATTGGTAGTATTTCCATTGCTATCGCCCATGGAAGGCATTGATTGTGTCTTGCCGCTAGCGTGCTTTACATACGACCAGAATCCAACAGTAAACTTGGCCATGACTCAGAATACCTCATATCAGTTGACATTCTTTTTAGGTGATTGACACTGAATTTCGATTTATGAGTTTCACGTTTTGATCTGATCACAATAGCTGAAACGTCATAATGAATGATAGCTCCAGTTCACGTAGTGAACAAAATTTTTCTTGTTAATAGTAGATATAATAGTACTGCATTTGCAGTGACCTGGTTATCTGCTTTTACTTTGGGTGGAAGAAGGTGTGTGTTTAAAGAAGTTGGATTCAGCTCTTATACGTTGCAATATGAGATGATTTCCGTTATGACAAAAGGTGGCCAAGTAAGTTACAAAATAAAACCGAAATTCATCACATTAAACTTTTCTTTTATTTCGTCTACTTTTTGTGTGTCATAATTCTGCTAAAAATTTACACTAGCAGGAATTTTGTCGTTGCATGCCGTGGAATCCGCCCGAGCATCGCGTGGGCCCAGTTTTTTCTCTCTTTTCTCCTCCCCCTGTTTCTTTAAATAGTGTCTGTCTCCATTGTCTCCAGCGACGAGCTATATTCCACCTGCACGCATCCGCAACCTAGACACAGAGGGGCTGGAAGATTTTTGTGCCCGTACTCCGCTTTAGCGAGGCGGTAAGCGGCAAGCGGGTCCCGTGAAATTCGCATCAGCTTGCCTGCCCGCCATTGTTCTCTTTCAGCGCTACCTCTCGCCGTACGGTATCTGCCGGGCGCACGCGCAAAGAGAGAGAGAGAGAGAGAGAGAGAGAGAGAGAGAGGAGGCTGGGGCGCCGTATATAAGGCTAACCGAGTCGCAGGCGCCCCGTATTATATTAATTCAGACAGACTTGCGCCCGAGTGGCCTTCCGTGTCCCATCGGGCGCAGCTGATTGTCTCGGTCCCGGCGTGACTTACGGTGGGTAGGCCGGCCGTTTCGCGAACCAGACGCTTCCCGCCAATCTGTCTCATCTCGTTACGCTGCCTGGTGGAGCGTGTCTGATCGGAAAAAAAAGAGTTCCGCGCTCCCAACCCAGTCTTCTCTCTTTTTGGTAGACCAACGGCTCAATCTGCGGATTAGTGAATAAATTCTCTCTCGACTCTCAAAGTAAAATACCTTACCGTTCGTTTTAGTAATACAACGGTGGGAAACAGTGCATTACTAATTGCTGGACTTATATAAAATACTTTCTGTTCATTATAAGCCACAAGTTTGCAGATACTTTTGATAGTTCGGCTAGTGCGACCGTCAACATTCATTTTACACTGAGGTGACAAATGTCATGGGACAGCTCCTAATATCGTGTTGGACCTCCTCCTCTCCGGCGCAGTGCAGCGTCTGGAAGTGCTGTGGTGTCCAAAAGTCGTTGGAAGTCTTCTGCAGAAATACTGAGCTGCGCTGCCTCTATAGCCGTCCATAAATGCGAATGTGTTGCGATGAAGTATTTTGCGCATTAATTGATATCTCGATTATGTCCCAATAAATGTTCGATGGGATTCACGTCAGGCGATCTGGCTAGCCAGATCGTTCCCCCGAACTGTCCAGAATGTTCTTCACCCATCGCGAACAATTGTGGCCGGGTGACATTGTGGACTGTCATCTATAAAAATTCTAACGGTGTCTGGGAATATTGCTTGGGAATGTAAATTACTTGAATGGCTGCAAATGGTCTCCAAGCAGCGTGAACATAACCATTTCCTTCTTGATGCAATAATTTACCAACTGCCGTATGATTTGTAGAAGTTTATATTATTTTATGAACTTATATCTGCTGCTACCAGTTTCGGCATTACATTGATGCCATCTTCAGGCCCCACTCGTCATAGTCATAAAATCGCTATACACGCAAGGAGCCATGTAACTGGATCCGTGAATCAATCGTCCTGCAACAGCTCTTGGTGGCCAGGCGACACAGATACTGGTAGCAGCACATAGAAGTTCATAAAATAAAATAAACTTCTACAAATCATACGGCTGTTCGTAAATTACTGCATCAAGGAGCTCATGCCAGCGGTCGTCCCACGATCCATAATGGATCAACGAAGAGAAGATAACCATTTCCAGTCAACGAACGGTTCAGCTGGACCAGAGGACAAAGTCGTTTCCATTTGAACACTGCCCACACCATTCTGTAGGCACCACCAGTTTGCACAGTGGGTTGTTGACAACTTGGGTCCATGGCTTCGTGGGGTCTGCTCCTCACTCGAATCCTACCACCAGCTGTTACCATCTCATATCGGCAGTCATCTGATCAGGCCACGGTTTTCCAGTCGTCTAGGGTCCAACCTGCATGGTCACGAAGCCAGGAGAGCCTGAGCCATTCAATATCTTGTTGTTACGTGCCGCCATAGCCCATTAAGTCCCGATTACGCTGGGTTAGCTCATTCGGCTTTCTCGTCAAAGAAAGGGTTCAGATTTCGAGGCAGGTCAAGCACACAGATTTAACCTACCAGGAAGTTTCAGTCCACATCTGTGTACCTAACTCTCGGCGTATAACACCAAAAGTGAACATTCCAGGTGGAAGTAAGCGAGTGGTGCACTGGTCAGTATAATGGACTCGCATTTGGGAGGACATGAGATTCAAATCACCGTCTAGTTGCCTGTCTGAAATTTTCCAGGGTCCGGTGATTCGATGCGTGTGAATGCTGATGTGTCACGATTTAGTGGTTTAACACAGTTAATGCCCCGCCACACTCGTCCACTGGCGCCGAGGATGGTGATGCGTTCCTGCAGCGATAGTAAGCGAGCGAAGCACCAAGCAGCCGAGCACCGCGGGTCGACGGGCAGGCGAGAGCGGCAGCAGGTGGGCGTTTGGTGCGTGCCAACGGAGCAACCGCAGCTGGAAACCAGCGCTGCGACCGTGGATGGAGGCCCACGGAAAACACTTCGCGAGTGGCATCAGACGCGTGGAGGGCGCGCCAGCGGCTGTTGCCTTCGACCCAGAGTGGGTTGGTTCCTGAGTTTAGTCGGCGAGCAGTGGAACCGCCAGGCCTTGGAGCGTGCGCCTGTGGAGACAAGTCGCAGTTGGAGGCTCGCAACACGAGTGGCCCCGTATGCAAGGAACATGGGCTGGTCGGTGTTGCGTACGTTGAGCGGTAACGGAACCACGGAATCCTGGAGCGCGCGCCTGGGGGAGGAGTGGTGTCTGGCCGTCGCCAACACGTGAAAGCAGCTCTCACTGTATAGTGAATGGGGAAGGCGCTGTTGCCTTGTGTTGTGCAGCAACGGAAAAGGACGGCCTGGAAGAGGCGCCTGATCACTCGACTGGTAGTCGATCCGATAAAGTAGTGTGGAGTCCTGAAGACTTCTACTAACTGTTCTTAAAAAATTTCACTAAATAAACGAGATAAATAAAATCTTTAAACCAACAAAGAAAATAAAAAAATTCAAAGATAAAGGTAAAAAACTTTTTCAAGCTTTGAAGACTGGACGTAAGGTACCCGTGGTGTTGTATTCGTGCCCAGATGTCGATGCCTTGCTGTTCATGGAGAGCATTTACTGGGGCAGCGTCCTGGACTGTGTTTCTGTCGTGCATACTCGTTTCGCAGTGGCCAGTGCGAGTTGTTACGAGGTTTCCCTGCTGCGCTGCCGGCCTTGTACTTGCAGGAAACAGAGCAGGCGCTATTGGTACGTAGAGTGTATGGGCAGTGGCTCTAGGGTGTAGAGCCGTGTTCGACACTAGCCGCCGGCTTTGAATTGTGACGTTATCGCTGTTGTGATGTCACGTTTTGGTGTGTCTTTTGAATTGAATTTCTATGTAGCCTTACTTTCTATCGATCGTAATCTCGTCGTTTTTATACAGAAAGTAATCTGTCACTCTTTGCGCGGGATTTGAAATTCCTTTTAAGTATTAGTAGCATCGCGAAAAATGAGGTACGTGCGGGGCCAAGTTCTGCTCCCGATTTCGAAGATGTAGAAAATAGAGGGAATGGGGGCGTCGTGTAGCCGTCAAATAGCCGACGTAAGAAGCTACTCATAACGAAAGTTGATCTACAAGCCACAATACTTGTCGTCTGCCAAACGAAACGAAAGTATCCTTCCACGCTTCACACAGCCAATGTCTTTATAGGTTCCTGAACGTATTGATACATACTCGTCGAGGTGCTGTTTCAGTTCCATTTACTTTTGCAGAGTAGTAGCCTTGAAAATAGATTATCTTCGACTGCTCTGCTGAGGTATATCGAAACTGTAAGATGGAGAAGTGTGATGGGTCCACTCCTGTTCTTCGAATACATGAATCATCCGACAAATACGGTGAGCAGCACTCTGCGAGGTTTTCTGATGACGGTGTAGTACACGGGAAAGTATTGTCTTTTAGTGACTGCAGAAGGACGCAGGATCAATTTCTGTTTGCTGTGTCGAATGGCAGCTAGCCATTCGACACAACAAACAGGAATTTTAAGTATTTGCCGATAAATACGAAAAACAATTTTGCAGTGTTAAAATTCAATATTAGTGGTGTACTGCTAGACATACTCACGTTGATTAAACATCTAGGCGTAACACTGCACAGCGATATGAAATTGAACGCTGCACGTGAGGTCGACAGTAGAGAAGACGAATGGTCAACTTCTGTTTATTGGGAGAATACTAGGAAAGTGTCGCTTATCTATAAAGGAGACGACGTATATAACGTTAGTGCGACCCATTCTTGAGTACTGCTCCAGTATTGGGGATCTCCAGCAGGTCGGATTAAAGGAAGACATCGGGGGCAAGTTTCAGAGGTGTGCGGCTAGGCTTGACAACGATTGGCTCGCTTGACACACGAGTAGTTATAGCCGGCATGCTCCCTCCACTCAAATGGAAATCCTTTTAGGGGAGACGATGTTCTTTCCCTGAAACGCTACTGAGAACCGATATTTGGAGCTGACTGCAGAACCATCTTACCACTGCCAGCATACATGTCACGTAAACGATCGCGAAGGCAGGAGAAAGCAAGGCTGGTACGGAGGCGTACAGACACTCTTCCTTACCTCGCTGTATTTGTGAGCAGGACAGGAAAGGGAAATGACTAGTAGTGGTACAAGGTGACCTCCACCTTGCCCCATACGGTGGCTTGTGGAGTACGTATGTAGATGTAGATGAAGACCTAGAAGGCGTACATGCCGGCAAAAGGGTGTTTCTTGTAGCAAGCACAGTTGTTTTAACACGAAGCACATGTGACGGTTATAATCTGAAAAAGACTGCTTTACCGGGAAACTGTGACATGGAAAAAGAAACTGTAGAATTGATCCAAATTAGCAATAAGTGTAGTACGTAATTTAGAAGTGATCGCCGTGATTTTCCGTTATGCATTAAACTGAATGTTGATCGTTAAGACACTACACTTTATTTCCAGCACTAAAACAGTAAAATGTATAGTTTAAGATTTCATAAAATACTATTGTTATCGCAGTGGGACACGGACAGCCAGAAATGCTGCCAAAGACTTTAGCGTCTCGTCGACAGTGCTGTCTTTACACATGGTACCCAGGTTGGGACTGTACAAGTGTGTGGTAAGAAAAGCAAGGATCTTTAATTTCGAAACTTTGCATAGGGATGTGTACGCTGTTGATATTACACGGTAATACAGATAACCTGAAGTATTTTTTAAAGTTATTCAATGAATTTTTATTTATATATCTTTATTCCATCGACACCTCTTCTCTTTAATATCTATTCGAGATTCTTCATCGCAGATTTATCGCTATAGTGCAGTTCATCATTGTTGCATTTAGAGCCATAAAGTTATTTGTAAGAAATCAAAATGATTAACACAATAATGAAATAAAAAAGGCAAAAACTTCTGTATCATTGTTTTAAACGAAACACCAGCTAAAGATACGAAACCAAGCCGCCCCTATAAACTGGTATGTTATTGCTGTCGTACACACCTCCACGGTTTCGTCCATTCTCATCAACTGCTTTTCCATTTGTTGCAAACTAATACGTGTTCAGAAATTTAAGGAATGTTATTCTTTGTATATGGCAGAGATAAGTTTGTTGCAGACTATTACATAATGTATGTTCAAGTGCATAATTTCATTTTATGACTGTGTTAGATCTGGAGAAAAAGAGTCGGTAGTTAGTTACAAAAGAAAAAAATAGAACCTTAAATGGTTGAAAGTGGAGCAACAGCTCAGTTTTGTGTACGTAATTTCTTTCTATGCATAAATATTTGATTATTCCACGGGATAAAAAATCTAATTTAAGCTCTTGATTTCTCTAGATTTTTTTTTTCTTTTCAGTTCTGCAAACGAAGTTTCTTCTGTCACGTTACCGTTGAAGTATACTCCGGCAAGAGGATTATTTTCTCTGGAAGTAATTTTCTGGAAGAGACAATATTTTCTCTTATTGTTTTCCTGAGTGTGAAAATAAAGCTTCATTAAGACGGGAGGCGATGACAAAATGAACTGGCAACCGTTTATTACTCAGAGCTGAGAGCACCATCGGCTGCCTTGTAATCGCTAGCTATTATTCAGCAGACTCAGGGTCATTTGTTACGGGGACCTATCCACTCCTGTTGGCCTCTGGATGCAAGTTACCCAGTTATGAAGAACTAAACACACAGAGGCTGTTGACAGTGTGGGAGGGATGTGTAGGGGGCGGTGGGGGGGGGGGGGGGGAAGCAAGAGTGGTTTTATCACTAACGCTTTGAGATACATGCACCTTCCGTGAGGTAATGTGTTATAAAGGACGGAAAAGAACCTCAGGAATAGCGATTACTGGATATTTATTAATAATACCGATGAACTTGAATTTATTTGTAAGGATTTGACTGTTTTCCATTAAGTAATATTTTAATAATTTGTGCTTTATCTTCCAGTTTCTTGATGCGAACTATCTCAGTAAATAAACACCTGCATGTTAATATTGTCTGTAGCCTAACTAGACTTCTATACTTTGTCCTCGAATAATTTACCAAAGCTACTAAAATTATCAATCGCTGAATATTAATTTCTCATTTATCAATAATTTGAGTAAGTTACAGTAGCTTATTTCTTACTTAAACCAAATACTATGAGGCAACAAATAAGATGCCCTATGAGTAATGTGCTGAATTCTAGCATGCCTCCTCCTTAAGGTGGGCGACAAGATTACTATTACATGCAGTCAACTCTACTGAAAGCAGCGTTTTGCGCGTTTACAATTACCTTACGTGGAGTGAAACAACTTCATCGTCGCTCTGGTTTCCTACACATTTTGGGAAACGTTCTAAAAAACAACATATTGTGCTGTATATTTGGATGAGAGGGATAAGGGATCGTTAGCGATTTTGATGCTGTGAGTAAGTAACCATCAGTATTTATTAACAGATATTTATTAACAGACTTTGAGAGACAAAGATAATATGGACACATTCGAGTGTCTTCCTAAAAGTAGCCTAGCGATATCATTCCACTAATTCATTTAATTAATTTCGCCGAAAAAATGACTCGGCCAGACACCTTATGCTCTATCGAAAGAGCTTCTGTCGGCTCCTCACCTAGAACACGAATTTGGGATTCGTGGTCAGTAGGCTATCAAGCATGTTGGTCTTCGCTAAAGTAGATTGTGCTTCTGCTTTCATGTAAATCTCCCAGCATATTTTGGTGCAGGCAGTGAATCTGGACCGAAATTCTTCATTTGTGAAATACATAGAGGAAGGTTGTTCGCATGAATGCCATCTAAAAATTGTTTTTAAACAAGAATGTCAAACAAAGACTGTAGTCATTGTACGACCAAAATAAACCAACACGATGTAGGTGGCACGCAAATATTAGCGTCTTGTGGCAGAAGGAGTCATTCTGAATGTGCCAAATGCGTTATCGAAGACGGTGGAACAGCAGATAGCTTAGGCAGCCGTCTTACCTTTATGGCGGTGCTAGAGGTTCAAGAATCAGCAAAGATCTATAGCACAAGAATGAAGAAAGTATTCGAAACCAGCGCACTAAAGACACACAATGTACGTTCACAGGGAATGTAACCAGTGTCTGAGGAAACCGCATGATCATCCCTCCATTGGCTAAAGTTACGGATTAATCATCTTTTCGAATTTTCGGTGTGAAACTACCGAGTAGGAGGTGACCTTGAGACAAAGACTGAATAACGAAAGAGGATAACGTTCTACGAGTCGGAGAAGAGAACGTCAAAAGTTTGATTGACATGGAACCCAGAAATCTCGAAAGGTCACTGCAAAGGCTCAATCGAGAAATAATTGTTGTCAGTGCAGTCAAATGGAAAGAAGAGAATGATTTCGGGTGAGATGAATACTAGGGTAATATCAACTGTAGCAGATAATGATATTGTGGGTATAGGATTAGTAATTAATTCCAATGTACGGAGTGAGTGCTGTGAATAATTATTCTCATTAGATTCGACAGGAAACCAGTGCCAACACCGTTATTTTTGGTATACAAGGAGACAAAACTTGCAGGAGAAGACACATAATTAGCGAAAGCACTGGGCCGGTTACTCGGAATACAAAGGGCAATAAAGATCTAATAATAATCGGGGATCAGAAGCCCCATCGCAGGGACGAAATAGAATAGTGAGATAGCGGGACTTCATGGACACGGTAGCGAGAGTGGGAAAAGTGAAAGACAAAATGAGTTCTTCAATACATATTAGGCAGTGATAGCAAATAATAGAACTGAAAACTAGAGTCGATTCGAAAAGGCCACGGATGGCCCGACGGTACTGACCGTACACCGCGTCATCCTCAGCCGATAGGCGTCAATGGACGCGGATACGGAGCGACAAGCGGTCAGCACAACGCTCTCCCGTCCGTTGTTCGTTTTCGTGACGTGACCGGAGCCTCTACTTCTCAGTCAAGAGCTCTTCAATTGGCCTCTCAAGGTCTGAGTGCACCCCGCTTGCCAACAGCGCTCCGCAGACCTGGGTAGTCACCCATCTGAGATTTAACCAAGCCCGACAGCGCTTTACTTCGGTGACCAGTTGGAAACCGGTGTTACCAATGCGGCGAGGTCGTTGGCAACAGAAAATACACGTCCAAGAATCACAAGATAATAATTGTCATTGGAATTGACCACGAGACACGTGAGGATTGCAGCTGGTCATGGTGAGACAGAGATTCTGAATTCAGGTAGTGGATAGTACGCATGGAGTATCAATCTAAAGTGAGATGGCACTTGGATAATGATGAAGAATAGATAAACGTTTAGGAGGATCGGTAGAGAAAATCAGTATGTAAGAAGGAAAGATGCTGGGGTACTGGGAATGACGAGATGCGTTTGAAGTTAGTAAGGCTCTAGATACTGGGATCATGAATACCACAGACGGCGGCTCATTTCAGGGGCGGATTCAGGATTCAGTTCTGGAGGCGTGGGGAGGGGGGGGGGGGAGGGGGCACATTTTACTATCTCCCTCTTGCTCCAATTCTACCGCCTCTCCCCCTCCTTATATGTACCTTACCGATACATCTACATGTAATGGGCCACACGTACCTAGAATTTTAATAAAAAATTAATTATACATAATGTTTTAATAGAATCATAATAATTTGTTTACATCAGTGGTTTGTACACAGCATTTGGTTTGTGAGAGAACATTATGCACGCTACATCTCGTCGCTTCTACTTACTTATTATACAGTTGGTCCATATTGTCAAATTAGATGGTATCCCTTATGCCCCCAAGATGTTCGCCGTCAATTTTACCGCGCGCAGAACGATTAGTCCCTTTATCGGGTCGTTTTTATGAGTTTGTGACACTTGCACGGAGTAACACTTGTACGGAGAGGGAGAGTGTTCACGTTTGCACGGCGCCGAGGACACTGCAAGCCGTGGACAGGGTTTTCCAGAAGTAGGATACACCGCCCTGTTCGCCGCTACCTGCGACGTATTCTGGGGAGGCGAAAGCCCATTTATATACAAACCAATAGCCACAGCGGCCGGCAAAAAAGTACATTTTAAAGATTTGTTAACTGTTTGTGATTATACTGCATAGTACATTTTGAAAGAAATATGATTAGTATCGTTATTAATTATATGCACCCGCTTTTGTCGTCTTCTGTTTCTGAGTCCACATTATACTTACAAGTGTTTTCAATTGTACATGTATAAGACGATTGAAAAACACAAAACGTCGATGAATTACTGACACCCGTACGTCACTTTTGCTTTTATAGAGGCACAAATATTGTTCATACGTTGGTTACCTGTGTTGGGTTCGATTAGTAGAGCTTGTTCCTTTAAGGACGCACCAAACCGCAAAACTAAATACAGTAAAGTTCAATTTGTGGAGTGTCAAGTTTTTTATTTATTTGGTGGTTCAAAAATGGTCAAATGAGTCTGAGCACTATGGGACTTAACATCCAAGGTCATCAGTCCCCTAGACCTTAGAACTACTTAACCCTAACTAACCTAAGGACAGCACTGACATCTATGCCCGAGGCAGGATTCGAACCTGCGACCGTTCCAGACTGAAGCGCCTAAATCCGCTCGGCTACACCGGCCGGCCGAGTAGGCGTGCGGCGCACTTTGTACACATGTTCGTAGTGAAAAGTTGTTTAGTGGGTTGACATACTTATTAAAATGTACAGCTGTATTATAAATACTATCTGCTGCTTTCGCAGGACTGTAATATATATTAATAAGTCGTTCAGGCGAAATGTGATTGTATCGATGGATGAGAGAAAAACTAACCTCTTCTGGCCAACACCTGACGATGAAAGTCTGGGAATGTTTCTGTAAAAACTCCTAATCATGTAGATATTTCTTAAGCTCTTGCCCATTAATGATTAAACGTGTTGTTTAAAACTTGTGAAGCGGGTGAAATAGCTAACCATCATTTCTATTTCGAGTTTACAGCATTTTGAGATCTGATTAATAATCTTTCGAGAGTGAAGAGGAACATTGCTGCCCCTAAAGCTTCTAGCTCTTCGGGGTCTCTGAGGAGGCAACCTCATTGTGCCAACAATGGTTTCTTCGTCATTCATTTCGTTATTTAAACGCCACACGACGACAGGCTTACTCTTCATCACGGAACTCTTGTGCCACAATTGTTGAATCACTTTTGTTGGCGGCAGTGAGACGAAGAGCACAGTCGCCACGTAGTATTCCGAATGGTGCCGACGCGAAACGATCAGTTTCGTGCGCCACCGATAATCTCTGTTGGCCGAGGAAATCCTGTGCATCCAAGACTGCTTTGTTTGTGTGAGAAATGCACAAATAGAGTTTTCCGTTATTGTTTTGAAAATGAATCGTAAAAATCAAACATCTCTGTGGATTTCTTTTTTCAAGAAAGTAGGGGGATAATAGTCAGTTTGTGAAGTGTACCATCTGCAGTAAGGCATATAAACATTCATGGAATACAACTAATTTACGAGAACACTTAAAAAGAAAGCATGGTGAAAAACTAGAGAACCATGGATTAGTAACAGAACTGAAGGGTGAGGGATAACCAAGTGCGCTACATCAAGTGCAAGAGGTGCAACCAAAATAATCGAGAAGCTCTATAAAAATTATTTTGACAGAAGTCACTTGTATGACGCCAGTTCAAAAGTAAAGAAAGAACAATGTAGTTTAATTTGTGTTCTATTTACAGACACTGCCAACCTTAACAAATCATTGAATAATTGTCTTTCAGCAGACTATATTTATTTTCTTATTCATTACAAACAGGTAACACATTTGAACGTGGATGTCTCTGCAATGCGCTTTCTCAAAACATTGTTACTGTCGCGTGCCATTTATAGCGGGCAGCCCAAAGTTTACGCTTAAGAGGTGCATTTCAAGTTTTTATAATAACAGAGTAGCAAGTGATAAATGAATGCGAACCCCAACACCGTCTGAACCAAAATTAATACAGCATCGCAAAATCAGCTGGTCGTGGCATTACTAATACTGTGTTGCTGTCTTCCGAGTTTATAAACGACGTGTTTTGGCGTGCGATTTATACAGAAGTGCTTCCATTGTGTTAGCGAATCGGAGCAGAACTAAAACGTCTGGTGCTTATAAGATGGCGTCAATATTAATGCATCTATTTTGCCAAAAAAGGCTAACCATAGCAAGTTGTAAATATAGGCCACATTAACTGAACTAATTTTTCAATGGTAATGGAAAACTCTCAGGTATTATGTAATTTAAGCCATTGTTTCGAACTTGCAGCGTGCTGCAGGAAAAAAATAGGTCCACAACTTGACTTTTTATGAAGATATAAAAAATAGATATTTCTCAATGCAACTTATGACGGAGCTACAATTATTTACTACTATTTTAAGCTGTTGTATCGCAACTACAGTGAAGCCTATGAAATGCTATCTGTCAGGATCTGTCAAGAGCGAACTTTGAGCTGCCCGGGTATGTTGTAGGAATACACCATTATGATGGATGAAGGTGCCAACAATGCAGTCTCTCCCCGACCTTTCCTTACCCTTCGTCACGGTGCTCTTTATACCGCTCCATGCACTTAGCTCGACGATAGGTGAAACTCCCAAGAAAACTTCAACAGTTTACACATTTACGTCGACTGTATGATCACTAGTGCTGCCGACTTCAGCTATGTAGCAGTTGCAGTACTACAGAAGAGTGATGGCCTTTTTATTCTGTATTCAATGTCAACTCAACGGAGAAACTCCCCTGGTCTCTTCAGTGCTTTCGCCATTCATTCTTACTCCTGTGTGCAGCTTATACATATCAGCTGCAGTTCATCAGCAAACATGTACACATGAGGCAGCAGCATATGATGGCAGACCAGTGAACATTTCCCCTCTCGTGTTCCTACTCCTTATGGTGACCTTCCTCCCCTTCTTCTTCTTCTTCTTCTTCTTCTTCTCGTTCTCCTTCCTCTTCCTGCTTTCCCCGTACATCTAAGACACTGAAGTTCAATTTAACATCAACAAGTAATATATTGCCCCAATTTTGATGAGAATTATTTTCTTATATGAAAGAAATTTTTCACATAACAAGACGTTGAAAATATAGTTTTTGAGAATAGCGTGCAAAATTTTGGACATATTGGCAGTTAATTACAACATTACATTTTTTCAGGTCATCAATCAAATCTTACTAGAATACAATATTCGTGATAAGGCAGCGGTAGTCGTTACAGACAACGCTGCAGTAATGAAAAAAGGTGTCGCAATCTTAAGGATTCAACATTCACCCTGTTTTGGCCACTGTATCAACTTAATAGTACAGTACTGTTTCAAAGTGGAATCATTTTCCGCAATTTTATTGAAAACAAGTCCTATTGTGACTTTTTTTTAGAAATCTACACTAGCCAATAACAAACTGCCCAATACTCAAGTAATAGCGAACAAAAAAAAAAAAAAAAAAAAAAAAAAAAAAAAAAAAAAAAAAAAAAAAAAAAACTGAAAATGGTACACAATCTTAGAAGAGTCATACGTCGCTGCTTCCTTATTTGTACCTCTTATACGACGTATTTCTGTAAATTTGTCAGACTTGGAAAGCACATTAACAACTAATGAAACACGAAGTGTTCTGGATTCCTTGATTAAATCAGTCAGTGAAAGACGGAAAACATTTAACATATAGACTGTTGATATGCTTGCGACGTTATTAGATCCTAGGTTTAAAAAAATAGGTTTAAGGACATTTCAAGGGGCAGACAACGCAGCACAATTACTTCAGAAAGAGTACGCTGCTGTCATCGTATCAGCACCAAGAGTAATACCTGAAACAGAAGCATCCATGAGCAGTGCTAATACGTCTACCGATACATCTGCTAGTTTGAAATCGGATGATGTACAATTTTTTGCCTAATCAGCAACAGTGTAACGTCGATGTCTTTACACCAGTCAGTGATTCCATAATTGACCTATGTCAGGATTTTGAAAAACCTGTAATACAAAAGCATGCTTATGTATTAGAATATTGGGTAAAGCTAATAGTATGTTGCATGCAATGGCAACAAAGTGTTTGTGCAGAGAGGGTTTTCTCCAAGTCAGGAGAAATAACTAATGAAAAACGCAGTATTGAAAGGAGGAGAAGTTAAATACCTTACTTTTTATGAAACCAAATTTGCATATCGTGTAATGTTGTATTTTAAACAACAAACTAAAGGGCAACAATTTAACTACCTTACTTATTATAAAACAACATTTGCATATATTGTATTGTTGTCTTTAATAAATAAAAAGTTCTTAGCAAGCTCTTTTTCATTTAAGAAATAACCGTTAGTTAATCGATACATCGATGTTTTTAAAAATTCTATCAATAATATCTTATGTGTCAGCTATCGATGTTTAAGTAATACCACACTTGACTACAGCAGGCATGTTGAGGATGCGGCTAGGCGAACAAAAGCGCTACTGTTTGTGACAGCCTGGGTTGCAGGTGCTCGCGTTAAAATAGGGCGGTCAGATGTCTTCAGGTAGCGCCGCACGACCGACTGGTAGCGCACAAAAAGTATAAGCAATATGCTGTCTTCAGAGGAATTACCTTAATTACGTTCGGCGTGATCTTAGGTACGAACATACAGTTTATACGGTGTGGTGCTTAAGGGGAGACTCCACTCAAAAATTTAACTTTTCTTCTATTTTGCTGACTGCAACCATCTTTTGAAATTGTGTCTATTGTGTAAAGACGTAGCAATGCCCAAGTTTTGAGGTCTACTACTTCATTAGTTTTCGAGATATGAACTTTTGTTATGATTTTCATTTTGAAAACCAACTTTCGGTAGTCACACCACAATTTTCACATGCCGGATTTTGTAGCTATATTCACAAGAGATGATTAAAGCGTTCTGTGCACTCATTTTACGAGAAATATTGATGATTTGTTTTCAGTGTTTATTTCAAATTTCAGCCTTAAATTTTCTTTAATTATCGATACATAAATGTGGTGGTAGAATATACAAATTACGTTTTCGATAATATTAAGGCATATAAGTAAGTAAACACATCAAGTCTACTTTCTACAAAAATTTCATTAATATTTATGATGAAAAAAGTTGGCACTCAGGTTAGAAAAACAAACTTAGGGTAAAAATGTTCGTAACATTTTATCAAAAAATGAATGTTACTACAAAACACATACCCATCAAAACCACCATAACGTTTTGACTTTCTGCTTACATAAGGCCTCTTGTGATTTCAAGGTCAAGGTAACCTTTTTCTTGAATTCTCTAAATGAAAATCTACTCTCAATCATCTTGAGGAGGTGTAGTGGTACTGATACCTGATTCTAAGCGATTCCTATTTCCTTTGAGATTGCTGAGTGTGCTGAACAGGATTTCAGTGTATTCCCTAAATTTATATTTACAACGAACAGGCAAACGCGTGGCAGATGATTGGCTGCCAGTTGTTTCGCTTCAGTTTTCCTGATAATCTTGCAACTTGTTTTTCCCAGTTTACGTTTATGACTAGGTGAGAGTAAAGGTCGTTCTGTTTGACGGTGATAGAAATCAAAAATTGTCTTTGGTATCTCTCGGTGTACCACACCCTCTGACGCAGGCAGTATTTTAAACATTCTTAGACGTACTTGTAATTCGAATACAGCCAAACCATTCCTAGATCTAAGAGTAAACACACTAACGATGTTTAGTAGCCATTAAAATTTTTTTAAGAAAATTGAAGTTTTAGTGTGGAGTCTCCGTTTAAAATGGAGAGTATGTGTTTTTAAAGTGATGAGAAGTAGCATGATAATTGACTTAGGATCTTCAAAGCGGTCAGACACATCATCATCTACGTATCAGTGCAGGGGGCTTAGACTACATTCTTCTTGTATGTGAAAAGATGTATTGCTACGATTAGTGTTTTATTAATGTGCTTCAGAATTTTGAACACAACGAAAAAATTCAGTTCACAACAACATTGCAATTGGTTTCCACACAAAATAAAATTGTAAAGAAATATAAATTTAAATTTCGTCCTAAAACGGTTGCCATCATAAGGCTGCTACAGTCGTAAGAAATACCATGTATGTTATTTAGTTGCCTCTCCCCCCCCCCCCCCCCCCCCTGTTCTTTTCGTCTTCTCAAGATAGGAAAAAGAGACGTTGAATTTCATTGTCATTTCTCATTAACACAACCGACTTAAAAATAAATTGGCCACGAAACGTGTTAATGAGACATCCTGAAGCGATACCTAGTTGTTCACTGCCGTGGGGTGAGCGCGAGGCCGCTCGCACGAGCGACTGTACTAAACTGCTACACTTCTTAGGGTGGCTCTACCTGTGAAAAGCCGGTTAGTCTGGCAAGAGCTTTAGGCTTCGTGGAAGTGTTACTCAGTGATAGTGGTCCAACTCCGTTCCAGCTTTCATTCCGGGGTATATGGTGGATTTAAATTCTTTTACGGACGTCTAGTAGGTGGACTTCAAAAAGTAGATGTTGGTAGCTACGCAACAAAAAAGGAAAGAAATAAAGAAACTTGAAAAAATTCAGAAAAGAACAAATCGACGAAAATAATATTTATTTCGAGACGGTTCCAGAAATGAAGACTGAACATCGAATAACGTAAAAAACTACCAGAAAATGAAAGTTAAAAATTTTGAGACCACATGGCAGGAAAAATACCTTTATTATGACAATTCCGATCCGCATTGGCCGTGATATGGTCGGCGACTACATTACAATAGCATTTGTTTTCCACATTGATCTCGTGTCATCCGCCTTATAATAAAACTATTGAAAACTGTTTGTTCCTCGCATGCGTAACATTGCAAAGTGTCAAATAGTTACGTCTGCACCTTTTATTTTGAGCCGTGACATTCGACGGCAACGACGCTAGTTCGGACTGAGCATACATCATTTCACTCAGAGTTTCACAGATATGACCAAAACGATGAACGGGCCGTATGATAAGAGTATAAACTCTTGAAAAGAATGGTTTTAAAATAACATCGTGTTATGTGTATTTTACCTACGACAGAGATGTGTTGACACCCGATAACTGAATTCTAGAACAATTTGCGCTTATGATTGTCAGCAAGCATTATTGCTTGTAATTTGAGTTGCGGAAATGGTCGAGTTTGAACAAATAATGCTTGGCGTCTCCAGGGTACCACAGCGATCCTAATTAATACGCTACAGAATAAAATGAGTTACTTCGATATTACAGTGTGGTACGCAAGAAGACAAGGCTGACCAACATGAATTAACATAACTGTGCTACGTGTTCTGGTTACGTTCAAACTCTCTAACACTGTCCACAAGTTACCGTGTAAGACCCGTGAGATTGGAGATTTATCACCGGATTTTCTAAATATCAATGACACAAATCCTGGGACAAATTTTCACGCGGCTACCGCGCTCGGCAAACCATGCGACAGAAAAATCAAAAAAATCTGAGAACGAACACACAGTCGGCTTGACAACTCATACATAAAAGTTACTCATCAGAATAATGTTTACAAGTACCGAAAAGAAAACTGATAATGTATTAGCTGACGATCAGAATGACTTTAGGAAAGATAAACGCACTTGAGATGTAGTTTCAGCGTTGATATTGGTAACTGAAAAAATCAAACTTTCCGAGGATTAAAATGTCAAATCAAAACACCTTCAGTCGTCTGTATTCTCAGTTGTATTTGAATTTTGCTTCCAGTTTCGCCGTTACGCTAGGGCATCTTCAGGCTCCTTGACCGACGTATACAAACAAATCGACGTCCTGCTCAACCGAAGTAGGGGACAGCATACGGTCACTGGTATCCGTAGACTTGCTGCAAACAACGCTATCCCTTCGATCATCATTTATACAGTCTGCAAGTGATGATCAAAAGGCCGGCTGGGGTGGCGGAATGGTTCTAGGCGCTACAATCTGGAACCGCGCGACAGCTACGGTCGCAGGTTCGAATCCTGCCTCGGGTATGGATGTGTGTGATGTCCTTAGGTTAGTTAGGTTTAAGTAGTTCTAAGTTCTAGGGGACTAATGACCTCAGAAGTTAAGTCCCATAGTGCTCAGAGCCATTTGAACCATTTTGATGATCAAAAGGATCGCGTTGTTAAACAGATGTCTGATTTGCCGGTTCTACTTAGCACTCACGAACAATGTCGGAGTTATTGTTGACAGCAGTTACGGTAAGCGTGTGAATGTGCTACCTAATATTGAACTTCTCGCTATAAGCCGGTGGCAAGGTGTTTTCCACAGATGAGCAGCTTCGAGAAAGAAGCGGCGAACCTTTTTGCAGGCCCCTCCCATCATTTTGCAGGACAATGCGGGGGCGCACATGGCGCAAGTTGTGACTGTGGTGTTCGATCGATGGGGCTGGCAAGTGCTGTAACAACCTCACCATGTCCGACTTAAGCCTTCGTGACTTCTACTTGATTCCTAAAGTGAAGGAAACATTTGATGGCATTCGGTTCAACGCTGTCAAGGGATTTTATACAATGCCCGTGAGTCGTGACTACACTGGAGGGCAATAAAACTTTTAAACCTCTATCTGCTGTGTATAACCATTATCCAGCCGCTGTGGCCGAGCTGTTCTAGGCGCTTCAATCTGTAACCGCGCGACCGCTACGGTCGCAGGTTCTAACCCTGCCTCGGGCATGGATGTGTGTGATGTCCTGAGGTTAGTTAGGTGTAAGTAGTTCTAAGCTGAGGCGACTGTTGACCTCAGATGTTAAGTCCCATAGTGCTCAGAGCCATTTGAACCATTTTTTATAACTTTTAAATACATAGTAGGTGTTATGAAAGTTCTAACTCTCGTAATTACTGGAATTTCGTTCTGTTTTCGAGACTATAGTTTTTTTTACTACTTTATCTCCGAAAGTTATCACACTGAAATTTGAAAATTCACGTATTTAAACCATTAGATCAGCTTCTGAATACGCACCTTACTAAAAACACCAGATGGCTGTAAAAATTTACCAGCGTACAGGTGTTGGTCAGCGCTAGAGGTCGTTGCCTTACAGTAGCGCATTCGTCGGTACATTGGGACGTGGCTAGCGAAGCGCCGGCTTGCAGCAGGTAGCTGGGTGGGGGCAACGCGGCCACCCGCGGCTCAGCGCACAAAGCACCGGGCTCTGCGGCGTGGCTTGGGTTGGGGGGAGCTATCCGGCCGTGAGGCGCAGCTGGCGCCACGTCGCGGGGGCGCAGACCGCACGCTGGCCGGACAACAGGCGCGCCGTGGCCCGCCTGCGAGGGCAGGGCGACAACAAACGCAGCAGCGCGGAAGACGGGCCCGCGCTGTCCGGTGTGTCGGGTCGCAGGCGTTCGCCCGGACGGAACACCACTAGTCTTCTCCATGACTGCGGTTGGTATTACAGCTCTGCGTCGTTACACACGAAATGTCGGGGGTTTCCGGAAGACGAGGGGCAGATCAGTACATCTGCGATAAACTCGACTAAGAAATGTTTACCGTAAGTATAGTGCTCATTTTAACTGATTTAATTTTAACTGATGACATTAAAATGTGTCGTAAACTACACATTGGATCAAAAAAGTTGTAATTCCAAATATGCCTATAACAATAGTATGTGTGAAGTGCGTGCTATCATTTGAATTCTTCGTGCTGAGAGGTTCCGCCTAATTTCATGCATCCCACATAACGTTACTGTCATGCCTGACAGTAAAGTGCGTCAGTGGTGGAGGAACTTTGTAGCATTATGTATGGGGTCAACGAAGGAAGCGAGTATTCGCCGATGATATTGTTCAGAGAATGGTTCAGGCGATAGTGGTCACCCACTATAGAGGATTTCAGCTTATTTTGATTTTCATCTCTTTTGATCACATTTTTAATCGCTGGCTATGAGGACAGAGTTTTGAGACAAAACAACGAGCTGCAGACCAGAGTAGAGAATTGGCGGAAAGCACAGGCGGCTGAGCGTGTCGGAAAGAGGAAAGACACGCTAAGACAGATGTCTAAATCGGAACGGCGACTCTGTAGCGACGTATATGGAAGGTGTAGTTAAATGTTGCAAATAAAATATTATTGATCATTACTGTAGTTTTAATTTTAACTGATGACATTAAAATTTGTCGAAAACTACACATTGGATCAAAAAAGTTGTAATTCCAGTTTGTTTGTCTCGAAGGGGGCATGATGATGATGTTTGGTTTGTGGAGTGCCCGATTATCAGTGCCTGTACAAAGTCCCAATCTTTACACTGTCTAATATAGCCACTCTCGCGAATGATGGTGAAACGATGTGGACAACACAAACACCCAGTCCCCCGGCAGAGAAAATCCCCAACCCGGCCGGGAATCGAACACGGGAACCCGTGAACCAGAGGCAGCAACTCTAGCTATTTTTGTCTTTGAGAGGGGGGCGGGGGGGGGGGGGGGGGTTGGCACGCGGAGAGCAGTGTCACCCGAAGCCCAAAGGGCGGTGTTGGGACCAAGTGGGCAGCGTCCGCAAACTGAGGCCTGGTCACTATGTGCTGATCCAGCCTTCCAGGAACCAAGGGAAGTTTAGGGAACGTTGGGTAGAAGTACAATGAACGTCGATTGCCTGTTTATTTTTCTTTTCGTTCTTTTTTATTTTTCTTTCAAATGTTCAAATGTGTGTGAAATCTTATGGGACTTAATTGCTAAGGTCATCAGTCCGTAAGCTTACACATTACTTAACCTAAATTATCCTAAGGAGAAACACACGCACACCCATGCCCGAGGGAGGACTCGAACCTCCGCCGGGACCAGCCGCACAGTCCATGACTGCAGCGCGTTAGACCGCTCGGCTATATATTTATTTATTTTTGTCATTGATACCACCGGAAATATCAGGAAACCGGCGTCACATGAGGAAGAGGGCACAGCAAGACGTCAGACAAACAGAGGCTATCACAACGTATAGTTTTTCCGAAAGAAGATTCCGATTAAGAGTGAATGTATCGGCTCTACGTGTGGAAGAGGCGGGGATCAACTCTTCATGACACGAACGCGCCAGCTCTGGGGTTAAGGAAGACACTGCACAGGAAATTTGAGAAAAATTTTCTTTATTTTAGATTGCGGACAACTGAACAACGGCGTTCATTAAGGATTTGCCAAAAGTCAAGTATACTTTTCGTGCCATCAGCAAACAAGTAGTGAGTGTGCTGCGAGTCCACAAATCTACCTCACAGAGTTCGTCTTCGCTTGAGGGAAGCATTCCGAATGCGGGAAGAGAAGTTGAGTAGGAATATGATGAGGAGTCGTACGGGTAATTAGGGACAACATCCGTCGCATCAAGAACCGGACACCTCTCGACGATCTGCACTCCAGGTGGCGCTCATCTGTGTTCATAACAACACAGTCAAACACAATGGGGCTAGTCAATAGGCCACGAGCTACGGACTTGGAGAGGGCGTCCAGCGATATCACACTCCAGGGGCCAACCCAACCCGTGCGTGTGGGTGCCGGGGCACAACTTCGAAATCTTCAGTGATAACCACACTTTTTTTCGCAGCTTACGATTCTGTGGCAAAATCTACATATCTATACTTTAAAAATACGCCGAATGACGTAATTTTTAAAAGAGTGTGGTCGAAATGCTACCAATATTTACTAACGGCAGAAAGCTCCCAAAATTTCTTAATAAGCAAGACACTTTATACTTAGTATGAAGTGCATTTGACTATACCGAATAAACAGTGTTGAAGACTTTTACCAAGACAGTGAATGTAGAAAGAAGGTGTCAGATCAACCTTAAAACTAGCAAATAGAATAGGCAATAAAGAAAATAAATCTTCACATTACTCTAGTAATTGAAATTAATAAATAGTTACAAGTTGTCATTGGAATAGTGCATCAGTTTTGATCTGACCAAAAGCACCACAAGTCCAAGTTATTATTCTAACAGCTGTTAAAAATTCACTATCGTTCTGTTGACAGTCTTTTGCACAAAAAAATTTCTAATCACGGTCCGTTGGTCAAGTTAGTGTACAGCCACACATGACATTAAATACAGCATACAAAAAATATCAAATGCGCGGTATCATATTATAAGGCAGATTTACTGACACGCAAGGCAGTACACATGATGAACTAATCAAGGTGAGACATTAAGCAGTTCTCAAAATATTTAATAAATGGAATTTCAAGTTCATGACCTTGCCAGAAACTTTAACACACCAAACTGTTCGGGTGACTTGATAGTTGAATTAGTGTGCCACAATTTCTGTTATTTTTTCTTTTACACTAAACCAACCTAATTAAATTTGCTTAAGTTTGCCAAGACCAACGAACAATGACACAACGATTTTACCATACCTTCTGACCATGGACCAATTGCGTGCCGATACGAGCCATGTTTGTTGATGTCAATACATTAGTTTAATTTGACAGCAATGATTCAGTAGGTTTCATTAAACATTGTACAATATCATTACAAAACCAGCTTAGTCTGAAACACAGAATCTTATGTAACTTGCATGTTACATGTTGAATAATAGTAATAATAATAATAATAATAATAATAATAATAATAATCCTTCAAAATATACCAGAGAGAGGGGAATCACAATTGGAATAAGTTAGTGCCTCTTGTAGAGCGAGACCAACTATGCTTGCAAGTGTTTTACCAATAATATGTATCAGTAAGTATGTAAATGTTCCTTTTCTTCAAAATCTTAAAGTTCCGAAAGTTCTTGAGTGACTCCTCTAAAATTTTCACGCAACACTGCATATGAATAATTTTTCATATGTCTGACAGAAAAAATTATCTCTACAACAGGAGGAAACTGTGCGACATAGATGAAAAGTCATGTCTATTCAAATATCGCGGCAGTCGCATAGTAGCGTCACTATGAGGATGCAAATCAGGTTTGCTTGAAACACGTGCTGCAACGATCGTGTGCGTTAGTCACCTCTGAGATTAGACGTGGCGAGCTGATGTTAGCGAAGAATGCCTCTAAGGCGACAAAAACACCATTATCAACACCTCACTTGAGCAAGGTCATGTTGAAGGGCTACGAGAAGCTGGACGTTCCTTCTGTGATGCTGTAGAAAAACTTGACAGGAATGTACCCAAAGTACATGACTACTGGCAGCGGTAGTCACGAGAATCTATGGTCGCGGGAAGAGTGGGCTCCAGACAGCCACATGGCACTACCGAGAGGAAAGACCATAGCATTCAGCGTACTGTTCTGGCTCTTCTACTGCATATGCAACAGCAATCTGAGCAGCATTTGGCACCATTGTGACACAAAGAACTGCTACAAGTCGGTTACTCCGAGGACAACTCCGAGCCAGACGCCCTGGAGCATGCTTTCGACTGACTCCAAACTCTGCGTTGGCGACTTCTTTGGTTTCAAGCGGGAGCTCATTGGAGGGCAGGGTGGAGGACATCTGTGTTTCCTGATGAAAGCTTGTTCTGCCTCGGTGCCAGTGATGGCCGTGTCTTGGTTAGGAGGAGGCCAGTTGAGCACCTGCAGACAACCTATCAGTTCATTTAAATAGGTCAGGAGTCCATTACATGCAGGAGGCGGTACACGTTTAGCAGGGGCTATGTGTCGTGGACTTCACGGTTTTCTTATGTTAGAGGGTATCGAGAAAACACAGGAAGGGCTTCGGACTCAAAAGGTACAGATCAAACACGGGAAAACGTAGATCTAGGAACCATCGGTATAACTGTTGTAAATTGTCGTAGGTGTGTTGGGAAAGTAGAAGAGCTCCAAGCGTTAATAGAAAGCACTTGTGCTCAAATCGTTATAGGTACTGAAAGCTGGATAAAGCCGGGGATAAGTTCAGCCGAAATTTTCGAAGGACCTAACGGTGTTCAGAAAGGATAGGCGAAACACAGCTGGCGGTGGCGTGTTTGTTGGTCTTAGAAGTAGTTTATCTCGTATAAAAATTGAAGTAGATAGTTCCTGAGAGTTAGTATGGATAAAAGTCATTCTTGGCGCAGATGATAAAATTGCTGAAAGTTTCAGAAAAAACTTCGCTCATTTCAAAAACGTACCCGACTTGTACAATTATTGTTGGGGGGTGACTTTAATTTACCCTCGATATGTTGGCGAAAATACTTGTTAAAATCCGGAGGTACGCATGGAACATCGTCAAAAATTACATAAACGCATTCTCTGAAAATTATTTCGAGTGGTGAGTTGGTGAGCCCACTCGAATATTAAACGGTTGTGAAAACACACTTGACCTCTTACCAACAGATAATCCTGAGCCAATAACTAGCGTCAAAATGGGTATAGGAACTAGCGAACACAGGGTTGTCGTAGCGAGACTGAATATTGTAACTCCTCCAAAAATAAAGGAAAAAATGCCTATTCAAAAAAGCTGATAAAAATTCACTTGATGCCTTCTTGATAGACAGTCTCCATCCGTTCCAAACCAACAATGTAAGTGTAGACCAGACCAAGTTTGAATTCAGAGAAACAGTATCGAAGCGACTGAGAGTTTTATACCAAATAAATTAGCAAACAACAGAGCTAAGCCAACTGGTGCACAAAGCGGGTCGCAATACTGTTACAGAAACAACGAAATAAGCATGCCAAATGCAAACGAGCGATATTTTGCAGAAGCTCGAAGTTTAGTGCGGACTTCAATGCGAGATCCTTATAATACTTTCCACACCGAAACTTTGTCTCGAAAATCCGAAGAGATTTTGGTCGTATTTAAAGTGTGCTAGCGGAAAGACACAATAAATGCCTTTTCTGCGTGATAGCAATGGAAGTACTATCGACGACAGAGATGCTAAAACAGAGTTACTAAAGACAGCCTTCCGAAACTCCTTCACGAAAGAAAAGTAAATATTCCAGAATGAGAATCAAGAGCAGCTGCCAACATGAGTAACTTAGAAGTGGATGGATTCGGAGTTGTGAAACAACTTAAATCACTTAATAAAAATAAGTCTTCCGGTACAAACTTTATACCGATTAAGTTCCTTTCAGAGTATGTTGATGCAAAGCTCCATACTTAACGATCATGTACAACCGTTTGCTCGACGAAAGATCCGTACCCAAAGACTAGAAAGTTGCCATGTCACACCAACAAAGGTAGTAGGAGTTTTCCACACCAATATTCAAGAAATGTGGTAGGAGTTTTCTACAAAATTACAGGACCATATCATTAACGTCGATATGCAGGAGGATTTTGGAACATATATTTTTTCGAACATTATGAATTATCTATAAGAGAACGGTTTATTGACACCCAGTCAACACGGAGTAGAAAACATGGTTCTTGTGAAACGCAGTTAGCTCTTTGCTCACGCGAAGTGTTGAGTGCTATTGACAGGGGATTTCAAATCGATTCCGTATTTCTAGATTCCAAGAAGGCTTTTGACAAATGGCTCTGAGCACTGTGGCACTTAACATATGAAGTCATCAGTCCCCTAGAACTTAGAACTATTTAATCGTAACTAACCTAAGGACATCACACACATCCCTGCCCGAGGCAGGATTCGAACCTACGACCGTAGCAGTTGCGCGGTTCCGGATTGAAGCGCATAGAACCGTTCGGCCACCGCGGCCGGCAGGCTTTTGACACTAACTCCCAAGCGGCTCGTTATCACATTCCGTGCTTATGGAATATAGGGTCAGTTATGTGACTCGATTCGTGCTTTCCTAGAAGAGATGTCCCAGTTGGCAGCAATTAACGGAAAGTCGTCAAATAAAACTGAAGTGATTTCTGGCGTTCCTCAAGATAGTTCTATATGCTATTTGCAACGATAAACGATTTAGGAGACAATCTGAGCAGCAGTATTTCTCGATCATGCTTTCGTTTATCGTCTAGTAAAGTCATCCGCAGATCAAAACAAATTGCTAAACGATTTAGAAAAGACATCTGTATGATTTGAAAATTGTCATTTGATCCTAAATAATGAATAAGTGTGAGGTCATCCACAAGCGTAGTAAACGGAATCCTTTAGACTTCGGTCACAAGATAAATCGATCAAATCTAAAGACCATAAACTCAACTTAAATATCTAGGAATTACAGTGACGAGCAACTTAAATTGGAAAGATCACATACGAAATGTCGTGGGGAAGACCAACCAAAGACTGTGTTTTATTGGCATAACAAAAGATGCATCAGATCTATTAAAGAGACTGCCTACACTAGGCTTGTCCGTCCTCTTTTGGAGAACTGCTGTGCAGAATAAGATCCTTGCCTGAAGGGGTTAACGGAAGTTCAAAGAAGAGCGGCACGTGTTATGTTATCCAGAAATAGAGGAGAGAACGTCACGGTCATCATACAGGATTTGGAGTGGATATCATTAAAACAAAGGCGTTTCTCGTTGCGACACAATCTTCTTAGGAGATTTTAATCACTAATTTTCTCCTCTGAATGCGAGAATATTTTTTGGACGCCCACCTACATAGGGAGGAACGATCATTGTAATAAAATAAGGGAAATGAGAGCTCTCACGGAAAGATATAGGTGTTCGTTCTTTTCGCGTGCTGTTCGAGAATGGAAAAACAGAGAATTATTGTGAAGGTGGTTCGGTGAACCCCCGCCAGGCACATAAGCCTGATTTGCAGAGTATCCTTCAAGAATTAAATGTAGACGTAGATGCAAGATTCTCTGGACCCACACAAGGAGTTACGGTCTGGGGTGTGATTTCGTATGACAGCAGTAGCAGTGTCGTTGCTTTCCCACTCACCCTGACTACAACATTATACATAAATCTGGTGATTCAGTCTGTTGTACCGCCATTCACAAACAACATTCCAGAAGGTGGTTTCCAACAGGACAACTCTCGCCCACATACCGCTGTTGTAACCCAACATGTTCTACAGAGTGTCGACATGCTGCCTTGGCCTCCGCGATTACCATGGAAGTCTCCATTCGAGCACATAGGGAATATCAGAGGACGACAACTGCAGCGTCATCCACAACCACTATCAATCGTCCCTGTATTGGTCGACCAAGTGCAACAGACATGAAACTTCATACCACAAACTGACATCCGGCACCTCTACAAAACAATACATGCACCAGCATTTCACATTCGCAATGGCTTACCTCGCGCTCACATTCACCGGTGACCTCGCAAAATTAATCATTTAAATATGTTACCTAGACAAATACATTCCTGAAATTTTATCAATTAGTTTTTGGTAATACGTACTCAGATTTAAGATTTTGAAAAAATGAACATTACATGCACATAATTAATAATTGCTTCTAAATTTTGAAACAACGTTGCATTCGAATACGCATATCTTGATCGATTTACTAAAAATTCTTACGCAAGTCTGTGATGAAAATTTGTACGGAAATAGGCTATGTATTTTCAATTTATGTAATATACATTTATAAATGTCGTAGGCTATATAAAGGCAAAACAGTGTTACCAAAAATCTCAAGGTGTACTCAACATGCGGCTGGTGCCGGCGGAGGTTCGAGTCCTCCCACAGGCATGGGTGTGTGTGTTTGTCCTTAATATAATTTAGGTTAAGTAGTGTGTAAACTTAGGGACTGATGACCTTAGCAGTTAAGTCCCATAAGATTTCACACACATGTGAACATTTTGTTTTTGTACTCAACATATTTACTTCAAATTTTTGAACATTACTGTGATAAACGTATGTATACATTCATAATAGTGAAATGTTATTAGTAAACAGAGTTGCATTTATGGCTTTCCGAGTTATGATTAGAATGCTACTACAGAATCATAATCAGATGAACAAGGCTCAAGAACAGAGAGGGGGGACAGGAAACGATCGGGCGGGTGGGAAGAAATGGACATAAAAGGTGGAAAGAAGGAGGTGGATGGACAGAAAGGGAGGAAGAGCAGATGTAGAGAGAAGAGGGAGAGGGAAGATGGAAAGAGAGAGGGGGAAGAAGGTGAGGACAGAGGGAGGGGAAAGGAGGAGGAAATGGACAAAGGGAGAAGGAAGAGGCGGGGTTGAGGAGGAGATTAGGACGTTGTCATATGTATTAGTACTTGTGCTTTCTCTTTTCTGTCTTTCCATTTAAACAGTCTGAGCCATAGCAACTCGTGTCCGGGAACAGCTAGTAATAATAATAATTATTATTATAAACATAAAATACCGGCGTTTATCGCCAATACAGAACATGAGTGGAGTAAGACAGAACTGGCGTGCAGCCGTCAACACTTAACGGACAACATTTATAAAACTTCAAGCCCACACAAGCAAAATGGCGGGCCCACCGTTACAGTCAGTTATTTAGCAGTGAAATGCTTCCAGTATCGACTTTCTTATGAAGCTCTTCCCAGCACCATATTACAGGACAGAGATCACAGGACAGATCGGGCGGATGACAACACGCACTACCCCTTCCGTCACGGCCATTGGCCCACAGCCAATGTCAAAAACTCGCGGACAGTGAAATTCTCCACACGCGCGCCCTTCCTCAGCGGGCACCCCCGCCTAGGAATCCGGGTGTTCGTTCCGACCACCAAAGAGTACAAGCTAAGAATTGGTACTAGTGGACAAATCGCAAGAATTGCTGGTGCGCCGGCCGCTGTGACCAGCGTTTCTAGGCGCTTCAGTCCGGAACAGCACTGCTGCTACGGTCGCAGGTTCGAATCCTGCTTCGTGCATGGATGTATGTGATGTCCTTAGGTTGGTTAGGTTTAAGTGGTTATAAGTTCTAGGGGACCGATGACCTCAGATGTTAAGTCTCATAGTGCTTAGAGCCATCTGAACCAGTTTTTGAATTGCTGGTGCTCGACAAAAACATACCCACTAGCGTCTATGGATATTATGGACGCTAGGCACTTTTTACCTCTTGCTCCTCTTTTGTCCACACATGCTGACCTCAGTGACCAAAACCTCCAAAACTTCTTTCTATTATTCCATTAATGATCACAAAAAAAGTCATCAAACTGTAGATTTCGTTCTATTTAGAATATCTTCACATTTGACGAAAACAAAAGAAGCTTTGAATTATACTAAACTAATCAAGACAAAGCGGCATCGTAAACCAGGCCACAATGCTGTTCACAGCAACGCCATTCGCATATGTTTTTCCTGTCAGTGTCTCCTGGTTTTCACTACATTATTATGCCTATTCGACGATATAAAGCAGCAGATTTTGTTTATATCACTTGTGCGGCACACCTAGCTAGGCCGATGGGCATTTAGAAAATTAGGGCTGTAAGGCTAAAAAGTTGTGACCACGTAAGTTTTAATTCCACTGAGGTTGCACACCACTGTAGATCATCTTTGAAAGAAATGTCGTCTAGTGTTTTGCACGTAGATGATGTCAGTCATCTAGCGTTTTTTATATTAGATCGCGTAGCCATGAGAAGGGGCAGATTTGGGCAATTGATCACTGATATTAGTTAGGAAATTCATTGTGTGTCTCTTTTTGTCCATCGGACATTGATATATAAACATTTGTAATATATGAAGGGGTTTTAATCTACAATAAAATTACAAGCAGAAACAGCATTTATCATTTTATAGTTACTAGTTCCCTTAATCATTCATTTATGTTTATGTTGTAATTTATATGTTAAAGAGCAAGGAGGAGGAGATACCACCATTAAGAGATCGTAAGATCTGCTTCAGGGGGTTGTCAGACAGGGCCAAATCCTGATTTTCGCGTTCATTTTTTTCCGTTACGCACATTCATTTTATGCCCACCTGGAGTAGCATCTTAGAGCTGTCTTTCAATTGCACAATCGGTTATCTCAATATCTGCCATTTAGAAGTTCGCACGACGATTGAAAGGAGGGACAGTGTTACGATCTTCCACGATGAAACAACGTCGGAAGACCGAATTCAGTATATCGGCCTTCTCTCTGTTAGCTTGTGTTTCGGTTCCAGTGTGGTCGCTGAGAGAATGAATAGATGGTTTTGACCCACTTACTGATTTTACATGCGACCAAAATCTCTTAGGGTCTTTACTCAGGTCGGTTGAAAACGACTTACTTTCAAAATCATTGAACGCTTCTCTCTCTGTTCTCCTTACGCTCATTTTCGCTTCGTTCATCTATTGTTTGTGAGCTAGGTTATTACTTGTCTTGAATCTGTGATGAAGGGCTCTTTGTTTACATAGCGCTTTTCTAAAACGTCTATTAAACCATTGTGGATCTTTACCACCCCTTAAAAGCTTACTCGGAACATAATTGTCTATAGCATATTGAACGACGCCTGTGAATTTTTTCCATTTCTTCTCCACATCTTCGTCCTCATCACCGAATATTTTATGCTGACTGCTGAGATATTCTGAAATTTGCATCTTGCCTCCCTCGCTGAGCAAATATATCTTCCTACCAGCCCGTAGTCATAGATGTTTTCACAGCCTTATGATACCTTCCTCTACGTTAACTGATCCGATAATTCACGTCTGTTTGTTGCCTGGAGGTCTAAGACGTTACCCTTACGATTCACTAACTATCTGCTCTGCATGCGTATCAGAAGCCACAGCGCTGGCGACGAGACATGCGACACCTTTGGTGTCTCGTCGCTCGTCGACGTCACCGCAACTTTGAGAATTATCTAGAATCTTGTCGATGGTAGCCAACGCAGCAGCCAGATGTTTGACAACAGCTAACTCTCCTTGTGTCCGCTCACAACAGGCACAGTCCCTAGCCATATCGTACTATGTATAAAATACATATAAGGTCTCAAATGGCGCTACTTAGTTTGAAGTGTATACAAAATATACCAAAGAAAAATAAAGTACCACTAAAAGTTGCTGTGCAGATTTCTCACTGTACTCTGAGACCTCAAGCTATTAAACAGAAGTAAGTTTCTGTACTGAGGTTGATGTATTTACAGATACCTGTTATTAGACATCCTGTTCACCGAAAAGTTATTGTACGAGATAACTATTCAAACTAGAATATTCTGATCTAAACTATATGCTGTCTACTAGCACAACATTAAAACTTAGTAGAGTGGCTGAGTTTCTGGCGATGGGAAAATTTACACTAGGAAGCCGACCTACACTAGGATATTCATAAGATTTAGGCAAAAACAAAACTATGATTAATTTTCTAACCACTAGTCTATACAGTAAAATAAACACGTACAGTTCACTTCTTTGCAGAAGAACGCGAAGAAAAACAAAGACAAAATTAATTTACTGGTTATCAGACAAGTGCTGCTGCTGCGCGTCCTCTCGGCTCGGCGGTTGCCGCTGCATTTACCAAGGATTTTCTGAGATAGGTTGTGTTGGAGAAGTATTAATTTATTAAACCTGAAATTACAAGGCATTCAGAATACTACAAACTATACATTGTGCTACAAAGTTGAGTGCTAAGTGATCTCTGTATTTCGTCGTATAGACATTTCTGAAAATTCGAGCGTGTCACCACACTATCTTGAAACACACATTTTCCATGCACATATCACAAAAATAATACATATTTATCAGAATTTTTCAGTTTATGGACGATTTTCCAACATTACGCTGCATTTACGGCATAACAGATACTTGCCTTTTAAACCATGGCTGTCTAATAAATGGAATGAGATAAAATTTGAAATTATTGTTTCTACTGAGTGCTTCTGTCTTTACGCGAGTGCATTTCGCATCCTCAATCCCAGTACATTTCACCCATATTATTTTAGCTTTTCGTCTCTCTACAACTGACTAGAGGTCGCCGAAGGTCTCGTTGCCAACTCTGGTTCCCAGATGATACTGTGCGCAATAGATCTCACACTACAGTGAGTACTGTTTAAGACTGTGTGTTTCATTTCTGTCACAAACAATTTATAGCATCGTGTATCGATTGTACGTAACTTTTTATTCAACTGCGTAACCCCTGATATGACGCAACATTCATCATTCACTCTTAACGAGTCTCTCGGAGCAGTGGCTGCCGAGAGCTGTTTTTGATGAATATCGAAAGGCTATGTGAATATATGTTTTCGGATTGATACTGTGTTCTTTCCGGACGCTACTTAGCTTTCAGTACTGAGAGCAAAGAGTATCTGCATTGCCTGTAACAATAAACGTAACCATTTCAGACTAAATTACATAGACAATTTCCAAAATCTTAAATTCCGCGAGTTAGTCTGGTTTTGTTTACGAGTACCTGAACGCACTGGATGCAGAGTTGTCTGCTAGCTAGAGTGAGTAGATGATTCGCATTTCTTTTCGCCAGAATAATTTTCCACACCAGTTTTAAATATTTTTGTATAGGGTAAGATTTATATTGATCTTTTTTACTAATTTCCTCCTCATATTGGCACCGTAGGGCAATGCCCCTTCCTAGTTACGCCTTTGGCTCCGATATGAAAAAGTGAAGCCACTTTCTCAGTTGTGTGGGCTGGAAACGGGCACCCACTAACTTACTCACTGCCCTGACAGTGCCTAAAGCACTGGAGAATCGAATTCACATTGTATTAGAGGCGTAATTAAATCATCTCATCATAACTACAGTGCAGTAGATTAGACGTGATTATTGGGTAGAGCCAAGAAGGAATAGCGGAACTATACTTTAATAAGAGTCGATTACAAACTCAATTAAATATGCTTATTTTAATAAACCACCCACAAATACATTAATGATGAAGCTTACGAGATTGAACAAGGTAAAAACGTCGTGAAAAAGGTGTTAAAAGAGCCTGTGTACTGTCAATATGTCTGCTCCAGCTATACGTAACTTCATGTTCATACCAATCACAGATACGCTGAATCCCCCGATGCAGGGGCTCCCGCCCACGAACTTCAGCTCTTCTTAAGACTATGCACATTAGGAAAGTGCTCCAAGATGTTACTTGGAATTTAATCTGCCATTAATAGGGCCTTACCGACAAGTTGCGGTTACATGATTTTTCTGAAGTCAATAATTGTAGCCGGCCGCTGTGGTCGAGCGGTTCTACGCGATTCAGTCCGGAAACACGCGGCTGCTGCGGTTGCATGTTCGACTCCTGCCTCGGGCATGGATGTGTGTGATGTCCTTAGGTTAGTTAGGTTTAAGTAGTTCTAAGTCTAGGGGACTGATGACCTCGGATGTTAAGTCCCATAGTGCTTAGAGCCATTTGAACCATTTGAACCATTTTTCAATAATTATAACAGCTGATGTGAGTATTCTACGAGAGATGTGATCGAGTGAGTAACATTTTATTGATTAAGAAACAAATGGCTAACGCGTTTGAAAATGATTTGATCTTGGACAATCTTGAGTGCAAGCCAAAATAAGAATACATGAATCCAAAGTTAAACCTGAGGAAAATCTCCGGAAAATGATATCTAATTTAAAATGAGGAGGCTGGACTGTGGTAAAATTCAAAGAAATGGAGCAAACATAATAACTTCTCTCATCACGTGATAGCAAAAATTACATTTATTCTAATGAGTGACTATTTGAGTTGAAACAATTAAAGAAAATTCAGAAGTAAGTTTACCAGTAGAGGCTCAAGTTCAGTTCTCCACCACATACATATTACTGATGTCTGGACTCAGCATTAACTATTTTGAAATTCACCTATGTCTCCCAAATCTACACTTTACGCTTCGCACAGCGCACCATTCTTACCACGGCTGAACCTGAGGTAGCGGCAGCAGACTATGTACTGCAACTGTGAGCCCCATCTGTGGCTGACCAGTGAGCCAATCGTTCGCTAATGCTGTCCGTTCCACATGCAATTGGTGCTGCTGTATGAAATCAGTAGTTCTCTGAAGCAAACGCGGCTAACTATAACTCTAAACCTGGAAACCTATGGCTCACTGGAAACTTCTAATCATGCAAAGAAGTGCTCGAACATGAAGTGTTCATTCCAAGTATTACTTCCTGAGATCCGAAAACCAAGAGTTCACTACCCGAGACCCAAACTATTAGTATCGACTGTAGACTTACGGAGGCCCAATCCGAGAGAGAGTGATCTAAAATGAAACTGACTCTCCTCACAGCCTCGGAGCACAGCGTTGTTTTCTCTGTCATAAGTAATAACTAGGTACGCCTCGGGAGCTGCGTGGTCAGCATGCCGGATTGATAACTGAAGGGGCCTGGGTTCGATTTCCGACAAGGTCAGAGATTTTCTCCACTCGAGGACTGGTTACTGAGTTTTCCTTACGTTCGTATCGTTATAATTGACATTCCACTGTTGAGATGCCTGTATGGGCACTTCTTGAAAGCCAGTAAAATAAATATCTAGGCAGAGCGCTGACGTAGCTCCCACCAGTACGGCTACCTTATTGGGATCAATTACACATGCTCGTACAAAAAGGTGAGTCCCAAAAATTTTCCACTCTTCTAAGCGTACAAGAAGACATAGTTACGTTTCATCTCCTCCACACGACTGCAAGCTAAAAACTGGACATGTAGCCTTAAGTGGCGTCTTATTTCCACAAAGCTGGGACTGATTTCCTCTCAACAAAGAGTTCTCACTCAAACTTTTCGCGGGACAGCGCCCTTTGGTGACTTTCTGCTGGCAGTGCCATAGGTACGTCCATACGGCGTTGAGGCCAGCGCTGCTCTGCAGTCTCATATCTTCCAAACTCGGGCGCCTAAGTGAGTCGTTTGGGTACACCCAAACTGGTGTCCCACCCCCCGGTACCCCGTGTGCTACCTGCCTGTCATTGGTATTCTTTACCGGCCCACCCAACCATGAAGGGTTAGCAACGTTTTCCATTTAAACCACTCCAAAAGACAAAAAAAAGCAGAATTCTGTCCAGAGCACCAGTTTCTAGGAGCAATTGCATCGCATTAAGTTATAAACATTAAATGAGACATTGGATGGATAACTCATTGCACGGAAAATAAACAATTTGGTGTCAAAATTAGGACGAAAAAACGAGTATTTC
Source organism: Schistocerca americana (assembly GCF_021461395.2). Lineage (NCBI taxonomy): Eukaryota > Metazoa > Arthropoda > Insecta > Orthoptera > Acrididae > Schistocerca > Schistocerca americana. The sequence goes on along the minus strand of NC_060119.1, from coordinate 612,438,014 downwards.
AAATTTACTTAATCTGGCACTCGATATAAAAACGGAGGAGGTAGTCTCAAAAGGACAGGTACCTCATAATGCGATCAATAAAAGCAACACAAACAACAATAAACATAGCACAACAGGCTACGAAGACCAAACGGAAATGGGGCGGCCACGTGGCGAGGCTATAAGACGTCAGATGGACGGCACGAGCTGCCACAGAGGACTCCTACATCGGCAACAGACTCCCAGGAAGACCGAGACGCAAATGGTTGGACTTACTCAGAAAACAAGCAGGAAGACAGTGGACCAGCATAGCCAGAAAGAGAAAGGAATGGAAAAAAACTAGAACTACAACTAAGTGATCAAATGAAATTCAATGTGTAGTGTGCATTAAGTGCTGTACCCTCTTATGCGGACTAGCTCACCACGTGCGTCTTTAAAAGCAGATAGCCCTAATTGTAGGAGGCCTTTGCCCTCAATGGAACAACACAGGCTATTTTCATTCATTCATTCATTCACTCAGACAATATCTTTATATCATAAATCGCATGATTAAACCCTCCTTCATATGACACCTCGTGTCTCTGTATGTAGTATGGTTGTGAGCGGGTGGGTGCTATTCTGTCATTCTGCGCAATGGATTAATCTGGGATGTACCCTTTACCCTGTGGCTCCTGCAAGTCGCAATTTCCACCCCCACAGTACTACAGAAGTCAGACAGACGCTCCTAACGTTCTAAAGAGAAATGCCTGAAAAACTTTCAGCAATAAATATCTTCTGGAGTCGTCCGCTGTGAGGAAATGACACAAAAATTCACAAAATTTCTTACATAACTAGTGGGATACTTGGGCACTGGAGTAGTGCTAGTTAGTGTAAGAAAAACATGAAACTAACGAAAATTATTATTTATTTTGCAAAAGTTCTGAGAAATCACAATGGCACTTTTAGTTATGAACTGAATAAGTTATTTCCAGGTTCTTTTCGGAATGTGAAGATACCTCTGAAGGATAGGATTCGCAAATGAAATTTCTATACAAAGTTTAAGATTGTTATTGACTTGGCAGAATGGCTGAGAGCCACGCCTACTCAACATGAATAATTATCTGTTAGAATGTTGCTAGGTACAGTCAAGGCTGTCGCGTGTGAAATGCAGTGAAGTGTACTGTTGTGGAGGAAATATGGGGCTCACAAGAGCTGTAGCACACAATACCGTAAGCTGCGATGACTGCTGTCTGCGCCGCTTGCTGCTAACAAATAAGATAACTCTCGTTCTATCTGGATTGACCTTCGCCAATCAAACTCTCCCTACGCCTTGATGAAGTCAAGGATTCCTATTCGTCCCTAGTCTAACTATTGGCGTGGTACACCGGTCAGATAACCAGTCCACCGCGATGTCACTCAAAAATTTGCTCGCAGGCGTTTAACTATAGCTCTGTCCATTCACACCGCACAATAAGTGTGGCGGCCAACACAGTGAACAACACTTAATTGCAAGGACTCAACATAGAGCCCCACTCCGATTCCATCTCGACAGAGGTGCTCTCCCAGCGAAGTACTGAGGAGAGACTTGTTCTTTGCTCTTTGAGTACATGTAAGAGCGCGCACGCTCTTGTTACGTGTTCTCGCTCCAAGAGCGACAACGGAACGGCCCCTCTCCATGCCAGACGTGAAGGGGTATATCTTTCGGTCTCTTCCATTAATCCTTCAGCTCAAGGTGTCAGAAATATCATCTGCCAATCAGCATTGCTCTTCTAAAACAGGAGGATGACATTTCGTTTAAGGCGACCAATCCTGAAATCTGTAGCATCGGTGTTTGGCGTTTGCTGTTTCCCTGTGAAAATCTCTGAAACTAGGTGCTATATTTGTAAAGAATGCGTAGGCTGGGCACTTCCACACAATGCAGCGGAATTTGCTCTCAAGCCGAACACGTGGTAGTTCTTCCTTTCACTCGAGCAAACGTTGTCTGCTCCACGGGCGGCCGAGGTTGACTCGTCCTGTGAAGGGACCGGTCTCACGGCGTGCAGTCTGCTTCTCTGGAAGTAAAAGCTCCTGTGACCGTTCTGTCTGGAATGTATGTGTGTACGCCAGCCTTGAGTATTTCAACCACGGTGCGCTTACTTGTTATTTGCGTATCATTTACATGAATTCATACATCATTGACTTTATCCTATCGAGTTTGGGCTCGAATGAAGCGTCTTGATGTGCGGAATGTGATTGTGAGGGCGGAATATGTAAGCAATGATGGTCAGGAGACCACAACGTCTTACACGGTTTACGCTGCACATTCGCAGATGAGTGCAAAGCAATTGAATCTCTCCGTTGGAAGTGGTTGTCGATGTCACGGTTTCGCGTGAAACCCCACACGTGGTTCGCGTTCCCTCAGCGGAAGCGAGACGCTGAACGGCGACCCCGCACAACCGCCGACCGGCGAGAGGCGCGAGGCCGTCCCATGCTCGCCGTGCGAATTCGATTCAAACGCGGCGCTCGCCCAACGCATCTAATACGCCGATATCACTTATCATGTTAAACCTAAACTGTCAGGCAATGGCAGAATAATTGGGTTCAATGAGTCTTGTTCCACACCCTTTCTAGCTTCTGGCTGAGTATATGACCTAAGAGTAAAATATGAAGGGGGTTCGGTGATGATTTGCGCAGCCATATCACGGTAGTTCATGAGTTACATGCTTACTCTGCAAGGTTGTATTACTTCCAAGGATTACGTGACTATTTTGGCTCATCAGATCTATCCCATGGTATAATACTTGTTTCGCAATGATGATTCTGTGTGCCACGACGACAGGGACCCTGTTAAAACAGCTCACATCGTCCAGGACTGGTTTTACGAACACGAGAATGAACTGTCGCATCTCCTCTGCCCATTATAGTCACAAGATGTTAATATTAATGAGGCTTTGCGGTCTATTTTGGCACGAGGTTTCCATGATCGCTATCCACCTCCATCATCGGTACCTGAAATTTCCACTATTTTGCATGAAAAATGGTATAAGATTCCCATAAAGACCATACAGGATCTGTATTTGTACATTCCGAATGGACTAGAAACTGTTTTGAATCAGGAATTTATGTTAGCAGTGCAAACTCGACATTTTTGTCTGCCGAATGTTATTAGAAATAAGAAAAAGTAAATTTTTTATAAAAATGACGATTCGATATGTTCATTTAGCGTATATTGATGAATGCTCTGGAACACGCACTTTTGTTTCAAAATTTGAAAAGCCAGGAATCGAACCCAGCCCTCTCAGATGGCAGACAAGAACTTTACGGCAGAGCCATTACATCTGAAAAATGAATATTTTGGCTTATTCGAAATGGATGAAGAATTCAATTCAGATTCTCTCGAGTTGCATTGAACTGTTACGGAGAACTGCTATTTGAGTTCTGAATTTCGGGTTCCACAAATATAAACAATTACAAAAATCTGACTGTGGTGTGGTCTCCGCATAAGTCGTAGAGCAGGAGGTAACCATGAATTTTGCGTGACTGTCAGAGTGGTCAGCTTGAACAAGGACTTGGGAATGTGGTCTCCCGAGGGGCTTTATGCGTGCACGTCTCGTACCATACACCCTTCTGCAGTCTAGTCACGACGCCGACTAAATAGCCTGCGAGTGCTAGGTAGTAATTCAGCTGACACCTGGTGAAGGAGGGACTGAAAGGGCCGATCGCGTGAGGAAGACAGGAGAAGAAACGGAAGGGAGGAATGGGGTGTGGCGGATAGGGTTGGGAGGGCGCAGGGAAGCCCATTCTGCCTGCAGATAAGCCGAGATAGCGGGCCTGCTGCTACCGGGCGCCCCTATTCGCCGTGATAATTAAATCCATTCAGCCCCCCGTCCCCCACCACCGGCCCCCGCAACACCTCTTAACGCAGGCTTCGCCCTGCGTCACCGCGGCAGCCGACGAGGATAAATATTTACACTAGAGTTGGCGCGCCTGACGGCCCTCTCGAAGCGAGCGAAATTACTCTCGTCGCCGGGCAATTGAAACGCGAAAACTCGTAGTGCCGAAATTTACGCGCCGGGCTGCGCCAAAAGTTGGGATCTGCTGCCGACGGCACGGCTGCCACCTTGTAAAGACGTGACACAGGTATATTTCAGGGTTTTGAAACACTCTTGAGGCTAAATCGCTTTGCTGCTGAACGTTCTGACTAAAATTTTTCTTAACCTCCCGCTCGGAGGAATACTTGAAGAATGACTCTCCTCTTCCGACGCTACTGGTTAACGGTGCTTAAACAGTCTACAGCTTTGCCTTTTGGATAGATTTATTCAAGCAGTGGATGGAGACCCTATTAATTGGATAAATATCGTTATAACAACTTGCCGACTTTTTGAGTACCATGCAGGCTAATGGTAATTTGACATTTATGAATCGGAGCACACTGTCAGTGGGAAGGAAAGATAACGCAACTTCTGCCAATGCAATTACACTTACCGAGCCGTCACTGTGGCCGAGCGGTTCTAGGCGCTTCAATCCGGAACTGCGCTGCTGCTACGGCCGCAGGTTCGAATCCTGCCTCGGCCATGGATGTGTGTGATGTCCTTAGGTTGGTTAGTAGTTCTAAGTCCTAGGGGACTGATGACCTCAGATGTTAAGTCCCATAGTGCTTAGAGCCATTTGAACCATTTGAACTTACCGGTTTCCATATTATTCTTGATGACCAACTACAGTTTCAAATACGGAAATTTATTACTGTAATTCAACTTAACTGTAGGACGTGTGAGTGTACTACGTGAAGCGACATATGAACATACGAGGGCTGTCCAGAAAGTAAGTTACGATCGATCGCGAAATGGAAACGACAATGAAAATCCTATAAAGCTTTGCAAAGATATGTTGGGCAGTGTCTCTAGTAGGACTCTAGGTAGAATTATGTCACTCTTTTCGTTCCTGAGCTCTTAGTGAGCGCGTAAAGATGTTATAGATAATAGTGTCTCCCGCCAAGTACGAGGGCCTGGTGAGAATTTTCAACTGAAGCTATGCAACCGACATTACATAACTGTCGTGCAGTTTCTTCTTCAAGACAATTCTCAGCCTCATTCTGCAGGGGCAATGAAGATGTTCCTGCATCGTTTCAATTGGAAATGTTTGGTTACCCACAATACAGCCCGTAATTGTCTCCCACTGAGTTTCATCTCTGCTCAAACGAACCGATGGCTATGAAGACAACATTTTGGCACAGGCAACGAGCTTTAGGCCAGCGTAGAGAATTGGCGGAAAGCACTGGCGGCTGCCTTCTATGATGAGGGTATTGGAAAGTTGGTACAACGCTACGACGAATGTCTGAGTAAGAACGGCGACTACGTAGAGAAGTAGCTGAAAGGTGTAGCTAACTGTTACAAATGAAACATTTCTGATTTTCACTATGATTTTCATTTAGCGACCAACCGTAACTTACTTTTTGGACAGTCCTCGTATGTGCCAGATCGTGACTCGAACTCTGATTTCCCGTTTATCACACAAAGAAGAAATCTGCGCAAAAAGAAATAAATAAGAAGTAAAAATAAATCCTGAAATAAATAAATTTATATTATTTTGCATGTTGTGACGTGTGGCGCATTATGCAGGTAATGGTCCACATGCATACTAGCAAATCAATTCAAAAAAGGATTTACATTAAGCATCGAAGATTTACAATAAAGACAATATTGAAGGATTTTTAACATAAAAAAGTTCTATATATCTATAGACTTGATTATCGGTGAGAATAAAACTACTGAGAGAAGGTTCCGAGGATCCTGAGACGAAAGGAACGCTAGACAAAGTTATTTGAAAAAAGATCAGATTACTGTGTGTGTTGGTGCCTTCTCAGCTGTTTCAAAGAAGTTTGTGATTTATGACAATTTGCAGCTGCAAAGATTTTCCGCAAATTTTATCAGTCCAGTGGGCATTCGCATGCCACTTTTCAATGACATTTCCATCCAGAAAGGTCCGGAATATGTCAGTGCATACCAAGAGTGTCACACACTGACAGAAGAAGTATAACTATCAGGTCAACTAAATTTCTTACAGGTTACAATAAAGCTGGAGACGATGGCAATATTTGATACCTGCGAACTGGCAGCTACCTACAGCTTTTTGTAGTATTATCACCAACAAGCAATCGAAGTCGCTATAAGGGTTTAGAGATAGGCAGGTCTTCTGTTGGACAAGGTACTGCCTGCAGCATCTGTTTTGTTCGGTTCGAGAGGAGGGAAACTTATTCTATTGCTTTATCAACAATCATAGTTGACTTCATTTCTGTTTTTGTTCGGTTCGAGAGGAGGGAAACTTATTTCATTGCTTTATCAACAACCATAGTTGACTCCATTTGCTTGATGATTTCTATACCAGATAAACAAAATAACAATAATGTATATTATTTCTTAATCTGTGATCGAGTAGCTGCAAATTTTTCTGAATATTTCTGAACATATGAGAAATTTGTGAAGAACTCTTTCTGGAAACTCTTTGCTACGAGGTACACCATGTGATCTGAAGTATCCGGAAACCACCAAAAACATAAGTTTTTCATATTAGGTGCAGTGGCTGCCACATACGGTCAGGTACGCCATATCAGCGAGCTCAGTAGTTATTAGACATCGTGAGAGAGCAGAATGTGGCGCTCCGAGGAACTCACGGACTTCGAACGTGGTCAGATGATTGAGTGTCACTTGTGTCATACGTCTGTACGCGAGATTTTCACACTCCTAAACAACTATGTCCAATGGTTTCTATGTGATAGTCAAACGGAAACGTGAAGGGACACGTACAGCACAAAAGCGTACAGGCCGACCTCCTCTGTTGACTGACAGAGACCGCCGACAGTTGAAGAGGGTCGTCATATGTAATAGGCAGACATCTATCCAGACCATCTCACAAGAATTCCATACTGCATCAGGATCCACTGCAAGTACTATAGCAGTTAGGCGGCAAGTGAGAAAACTTGGATTTCATGATCGAGCGGCTGCTATCAGCCACACACCACGGTGGTAAATGCCAAACGACGCCTCGCTTGGTGTAAGGAGAGTAAACATTGGACGATTGAACAGTGGAAAAACGTTGTGTGGAGTGACGAATCACGGTACACAATGTGGCGATCCGATGGCAGGGTGTGGGTATGTCGAATGCCCGGTGAACGTCTTCTGCCAGCGTGTTTAGTGCCAACAGTAAAATTAGGAGGCGTTTGTGTTATGGTGTGGTCGTGTTTTTCAAGGATGGGGCTTGCACCCCTTGTTGTTATGGGCAGAACTGTCACAGCACAGACCTTCATTAATGTTTTGAGCACCTTCTTGCTTCGCACCGTTGAAGAAAAATTCTGGGATGGCGATTGCATCTTTCAACACGACCAAGCATCTTTCATAATGCACGGATTGTGGAGGAGTGTTTATACAATAATAATATCCCTGTAATGGACTGGCCTGCACAGAGTTCTGACCTGAATCCTATAGAATACTTTAGGGATGTATTCGTATGCCGACTTCTTGCCAGGCCTCACCGACCGACATCGATACCTCTCCTCAGTGAAGAATGGCCTGCCTTCCAGCACCTAACTGAACGTATGTCTGCGAGAGTGGAATCTGTCATCAAGGTTAAGGTTGGGCCAACACCATATTGAATTCCAGCATTACCGATGGAGGGCGCCACAAACTTTTAAGTCATTTTCATCCAGATGTCCTGATAATTTTGATCACATAGTGTATATGCACAGCGGGATGTAAGTCTCCTGCACTTAATGAAACAATAAGTTTACTGTTACCAGTCACTGTTTATTTATCTCCACAATGCGTTTCAAAGGTTTGTGTTTCGATTTTTTAAGGAACACAACACACACACACACACACACACACACACACATACATCTCATACTAACAAATGCAAATCCACCTGATGATGGATGTTTAAACCTTTCAAACGCGCCGTGGAAATAAATTAAAAATGACTGGTAGCAGCACACTTGTTTCTTTTAATGTCACTCACTGTCACGGTAAAGCCTAACCTAAAATATTCGCATTTAAAAAAAAAATGGTTCAAATGGCTCTGAGCGCTATGGGACTTAATTTCTGAGGTCATCAGTCCCCTAGAACTTAGAACTACTTAAACCTAACTAACCTAAGGAGATCACAAACATCCATGCCCGGGGCAGGATTCGAACCTGCGACCGTAGCGGTCGCGCGGTTCCAGACTGAAGCGCCTAGAACCACTCGGCCACTCCAGTCGGCTCGCATTTAAAGCCTCCTGAATTATTTGAGCTTTTCTCCTTCTTATTCTTGTGACGTGGAGCTTCGTGAGTTATTTCATGTAATTTCTGAGGAGGGGAAGGAGTCGCATATGCCGTTTATTTGAGCAGTATTTATGTTTGATTTATATACAAAGAAAATCGCAGGTTGTGCGTTGTACAACCCGCCAGAGGAGCAACCTGAGGAACCGAAGTGATTATTTCAGAGATACAGGTAGCAGATGCTTGACTCTTCGGCTAGCAGAAAGTAGTATTGTGAGTTTTCATTCATTACTGTTTCGTAAAGAAATTTTCACTCCATCTACTTACTAGACGAATTTTCTCTGTATGTGTAAAGAATAGTATATTATAGATTTACAAAGTCATTGTTGTACTGGGATGTTACAAACATGACGCGTGACACCAAATTCGACAAACGCGAACAGTACGGTATTTCACTACAAGGAGTGGAAATTCGGCATGAAACCCAGACTAGATTTAGGTGGGGACTCAGGCGTCCGAACCGTCGACAGTTTTGGAGTGTGGAACGTCAACGTAAATTCATCTACAGCAGCGACCTGCAACATGTCATAATTTCAAAACCAGTTGACATTCTCGGGAGCAACAACTATGTCTGCGTACCTGTACGTTCCATTTTCGGAATGGCAGCTGAATGTCAAGGTGCTGAAACTGGTCCACCTGCTCGATTTCAAGATTGATTATAGGGCTTCTAAATGGTGAACACTGAGCTTCAGCAGTCAGTAATAAGTCTATTGCTTCTATCCTCAATGTCATATTCCAGGGATAACAACTGAAAGGACGGTTCCCACTGTAGACCAGTTCTCAGACGAACAGCACGCTCCAGCTTAGGCAGCAGTCGCAACAAGTCTCTGACGAGAAGTGCAACCCTGAACTTCTTCATTCGAATGTACGCAGCCTAGCTTGACAGCTGAGTTGGTTGTAAACTGAATTCCCTTCCCCTCTTTCCCCAGCACCAGTCCATCACACAGCCTCATGATAATTCAGATAAACGACAGAGAAATGACCGTTTTATTGGCCCCAGAGCTCGTGGTTCCTATGCGATGTGAATAAACTTTGTTTATATTACAGTGTATCGGAACATATTCTTGATATTTCGCACTTCACAATAAGGAGACATGAGCAGAGTAAGCCATAGCACTATTGCACTGGGAGAAGTGGCACAGAGACTAAGACACTGGTAACGTATTTCGAAAAAGTTGGTCCATATACCAGTCCTACCAGCCCGATTCATGTTTCCTGCGTGTTCCCTAAACCATTTAAGAAGAGCTTCGTCTCCGTCTTTAATGACCTCATCGTCGATGGAGCGTCGAACTCTGATAAAGGTCCTTCATTCGTTCTATTAGTGCTGTAGCCTGTTTAGGTGCTAAACAACGAACTATTATCTTGTTGCAAACACTTGAAGGGGAGATACATCGTGGTGATTAAATCTGGACAATCTGAGTATTGTCTTTTATGTTATACGATGCTGTCATTTTCTGTCATAAGACATCATTCCATTTCTAGTTCTTCTGTGATATGTTCTGCGTATTATAAGTTTTATTGCCGTCCGGAAGTTTTATCCTTCACCTGTCTCTTGCAAATTAGCTAGTTCCAGATTCTTAGTACTGTTTCCACACAGCAGTATAAACCTCATATATCTATTTTTACACAGTTTTTATTCCCTTTTTCTGTCCAATAATACTGGTAGCATATTCATGACATAATATTCATCCTTTGGGAGCTGCAAGATCACCAGTGGTATCTGCTGTTTCCCACACGTCTAAAAGAACAGATCTGTTCTTTCGAACAGTCCAAAAGAACAGATACCATCTTCATATAGATAAGGCTTACCAATCAATGATCTACTTCAGTGCGCATGTACACACAATGCTCGAACTCCTACGGGAATCGGTGACTGACTGCCGCGAGTACAGAGTACAGTGGGCAGGGGCACTATAAACTTAGTGTGTGAACAGTAAGCTCGAAATTGGGGTCTCACGGAGAGCGTGTAAGTCCCTGCGGTCGCACTATCCTCTGTGTCCTCAATGGCTCAGTCGGACAGAGCATCTTCCATGTAAGAAGGAGATCCCGGGTTCAGGTCCCAATCAGGGCGCAGATTTTCAAATGTCCCCATTGGTATTTATCAACCCATGAAGGCAGCTAATGGTATGGATTTCATAGTAATTTCATTCGTAGAGAGCTGCAAGATCACAAATGGCATCTTTTCTTTCGGACGTGTCCGTAAAATCATGACAATTATAAAACATATTTATCTTACGAGGAGTACGGCAATAGTGATTCACAATTAACTACAAGAAATTGTTAATTCATTGTTTCATTGGTCACCTAATAATTTAATTATCTCAGCTCTTGATAGGTTTGAAACTATATTAATAAAGTTCTTTTGTTAAGCGGACGTAACAAAATAATGACATTAGAAAATGGTACTTCCCAAATGCAATCAATAAGCTTTAGCACATGTTGTGGAAAAGGAAGATTTGTGTGGGTACTATGGAGGAAGAATGCCACAGTGTAGTTGCTATTGTTGCAGCAAAAATTTCCTATTGTCACCTGATCACAAATCTTAAACATTACGATTGATGGAACTGCAGTTTTAGATTGGTAATATTGCGCACCCGAGAGAGAAGAAAAGAGGAGGTAGAAAAGAGGAGGTAATGGTTCCAGCAACTAATCTCCTATCGAATTTAAAAATACCATGCTCCAAACTTGATTTAATAAATGTACAAAAGCACTATTAAACTGGTAGCTCTGATCTGCCTAACTCTCTCGTCCACAGATTGTCTATTGCTGTCATATATGGTAAATCACTGCCCATTGTTGATAGAAAACATTTCAGCTCATTGTTCCCACGCAGAGTCTACAAGGGGAATTTATTAACGAAGCTATTTGTAATTATTGCAAGTTAAAATGTTAGCAGCCACTTAGTACTCGATTAAAATCAGGAGCAAACTTCGCTGGTTGGGTGCGCGCTGCGCAAAATTGCTGTTGCCATCGCAGCACGTGATTGCATCAGCAATCTGGAAACTGTGTATTTATTGCCTCGTAACGAAGTATCGGGTATTTGTTGTCCGTAGTAAACTGCTCCGCCGCACCAATTAAGTAACCAGAAATTAGTAGATAATGGAAATATGCATGCTAATCATGTTAGTAAATCCTGTTACGACATAACTCCAGTAAACAGCCTTTTGAACGTACCCTACGTTGTTTTCAACAAGCCAATAGAGCAGTGACGTATTTAATGCAACAAAAATCACAGAATATAGAAAATAACGTTATTTGATATCGGTCAGTTGTCTAAAATATAGTTTAGTTACGACAACAGGCACTGTGAACATGAAACAAAAAAAGTTTCAGTGACAATAGAGTCTAAGAACATATACTGGGAACGGCGGGTAGTTTGGCCAGCGGGTAGTATGCGTCAGTTGGTACGAGGGTCACTTCAAAAGAAATGCACACTATCTTTTTTTTAAATCCATCTTTTATTCTACATGTTAGAAAGTTTTACAGTGTGTCGATACACCCTTTATGAACAATATTTTCATTTCTCCACATAATTTCCATCCCTCTCAACTGCCTTACGCCATCTTGGAACCAGAGACTGTATACGCGCACGGTAAAATTCTGGAGCAACCTGTTGGAGCCACTGCTTGGCAGCATGCACAAGGCAGTCATCATCTTCAAACCTTGTTCCACGAAGAGAGTCTTTCAGTTTCCCAAAGTGATGATAGTCACATGGAGCCAGGTCAGGACTGTAAGGCGGGTGTTGCAGTGTTGTCCATCCGAGTTTGGTGATCGCTTCCATGGTTTTTTGACTGACATGTCGCCGTGCATTGTCGTACAACAGCAAAACATCGTGCTTTTGCCGATGTGGTCAAACACGACTCAGTCGAGCTTGAAGTTTCTTCAGTGTCGTCACATATACATGAGAATTTATGGTGGTTCCACTTGGCGTGATGTCCACAAGCAAGAGTCCTTCGGGATCGAGAGAACACAGTAGCCATAACTTTTCCAGCAGAAGGTGTGGTTTTGGATTTTTTTTTTCTTGGGTGAATTTGCATGATGCCACTACATTGATTGCCTCTTCGTCTCTGGAGAAAGATGATGGAGCCATGTCTCATCACCTGTCACAATTCTTCAAAGAAATTCATCTCCAGCATTCTTGTACTGTCCCAAAAGTTCGCTGCATACCATTTTTATTGTTTCTTTGTGAGCTACTGTCAACATCCTGGGAACCCACTTGGCACAAACCTTTTTTAACGCCAACACTTTCAGTATTCTGCAAACACTTCCATCCTCTATCCCAACGTAGCGTGACAATTCGTTCACTGCGACGCGTCTATCAGCAGTCACCAATTCGTTAACTCTCTGCGCATTGTCTGGAGTGTGTGCATTACGAGGCTTGCCAGTGCGAGGACAATCCGCAATATTGCCGTGCCCGCTTTCATCACGTAACCTGCTTGCCCACCGACTAACTGTACTGCGATCGACAGCAGCATCTCCATACACCATCTTCAACCTCTTGTGGATGTTTTCCACTGTCTCGTTTTCATAGCACAGGAATTCTATGACAGCACGTTGCTTCTGGCGAACGTCAAGCGTAGCAGCCATCTTGAAGACATGCTGTGACGGCGCCACTCACGGAAACAGGTTGAACTAAGTTTGAAAACAAGCAGGAAGGATGTATCTGTACACTGTAAAACGATCACACACGCAGAATGAAAACTGTATTTTTTCAAAAATAGAGTGCACTTCTTTTGCAATGACCCTCGTATTTCAGCTATTCACTACTAGGTAGCAGCACGGTACACAGTATAAACTTTGCCGCCAGCTCCATTTCGCCAGTGTCGTAATATGTGAACTTCCAGTGTCGTATCGTCTGTGAGTGATTATTGTTTGTATGTTCTGCTATAAGTTGTTGCCTCGAATACTTTTTAACATCACCCGGAATAATTACGGGTAAGAATATGCTTGTGAAATTAGATTTGTTATTTAGTTTACTCTATTAATATAAGACACTGTCAGTTGCATTTGGTTTGCTCTAACAATGTTTCGTTTACTACCATGTTTACACATTAGTGTGAGACGGGTAGTAGTGGCCATGCGACATTCGGTTGGTATGGGCCACGGAACAAAGAAAAAACCAGAAGGTCAAGGTCGGGGAGAATAGTCAGAGAATGATATGAAAAATGCTGTTGCAGGTGTACTGGAAAATAAACATTCCGGAAGAGCCGCGTCTGGCCGATACCATGTACCTAGAAGCACTCTGCAAAGAAAGTTCAAAGCTGGAAGAAATAATGAGCCAACTGATATGAAACCGCAAATGGAGTCTTTTAAAGCAACCTTTGATGAAAGATGCGAAAAACTGTTAGTAGCTCATTTGATGGATTTAGATTGGAGACTAATGCCCCTGTGCAAAACAAAGTTTTTGAAACTGGCCTATGGCCTGACAGAAAAATTAAATTCGAGTCACAGACTCCAAAAAAGGACAAAATGGCTGGAAAAGGTTTTTACTCCAATCGTATGAAGAAGCACCCAAATTTGAACTACAAAAAACCACAATAAAGCAGTCTGATGTGGTGTGTAGGGTTTAATAAGCCACGGGTCAAAGGCTCTTCAGCCAGTTTGAAATTCTCTTAAAAAAGAATTCCTTTCGTCCATCCAGAATTTTTAACGAAGACGTGACTGGCGTATCCTGTGTGCATGAAAACGACAAGGGCATTACAGTGAAAGGCAAAAATTCAGGTGGGGAATATTATTTCTGGAGGCAGGGGACGTGATGTTACACTTCTATTTCGCATGAGTGCAGCCGGGCAATTTAATCCTCCGCTTCTTATTTTCCCAAGGAAACGAATGAATGTCCACCTCATGATTGGTGCTCCAACCGAAAGCATTAGAATTCCAACTTCTACCAGTTGGATGACAGCTGAGGCTTTACTTAAGTAGCTTCGATACTTTGTTTCCTTCACAAAGCCTTCAGCAGGAGATCCTGTCATGCTGATTGTGGGTGGGCATGCCAATCACAAGTACTTAGATGTCATCATGTTTGCTCGGGAAAACCATGTCCATATGTTAACCTTTCCCCCACACACATCTCATAAGTTGCAGTCTCTGGATAGGATGTTCATGAAACCTTTCAAAAACTGCTACAATACTGCTTCCAGTTTGTGGATGGGGGCTAATCCAGCGTCAAGAAATAATGACTTTCATGTTGCAAAATTGGTAGCTGATGCCTACAAGCAAGTGTGTCGATTAGATATTGATAAAAATGGATTTAGATGCACTGGCATTTACCCGACAAACCCTGACATATTTACTGATTTGTACCTTATGGCCTGGTGGAGTGGCCGATCGGTTCTAGGCGCTACAGTCTGGAGCTGCGCGACCGCTACGGCTGCAGGTTCGAATTCTGTCTCGGGCATGGATGTGTGTATTGTCCTTAGGTTAGTTAGGTTATGTAGTTCTAAGTTCTAGGGGACTGATGACCTCAGAAGTTAAGTCCCGTAGTGCTCAGATCCATTTCAACCATTTTGTGCTTTATGGGCAGTGATGTTATCAACATTGTACAGGAACGTCTCACCGAAATGGCGTCTGATGGGACTGCTGTTGCTGCATCTAGGACACCCACATCGATCTCAGCAGCAGCTGTGATAGCCTCCCTCTCAGCTTGCTTCCAGACAGAATCTACAATCAGTTCTAGAGAGACCATCACTTCCACCAATGCACTGGACTCAAGTGAACATTTTATTTTTGCAAGTGTTTTAAAAGACGTGTCGCGATTGGTCTCCTGCAGTGAAAAGAGGTTGACATGTCGGAAAAGAAAGGCAGAGAGAAGCGAAATATTGACATCAACTCTAATACAAAATATGCTGACAGACAAGAAAGATTCAGAAGAGCAAATGGATGAAGCACAACAGAAAAAGATGATCAAGAAGAAGAAAAATGAACAAATCAAAATTTTTCATAATAACAGTCCTACACCAAGCACTTCTCAAGACGTTGTAGACGGAAAATGTATTGTGTGTGGAGAAAGCTATGAGGAAAACTGGATTCAGTGCATCAGTTGTGAAGGCTGGGCGTACGAGCTCTGTGTGGACACTGACGACTTTTTACTTTTGTGATCTCTGTGAGCTAAATAAATCATAAGGTAAATGAGCTGTAATATGTTATACATTGTGTATAGTACTAAGAAATAAAACTTTTAATCAAAATAGTGTTTTTAATTGATAAACGTAATCATATTAGTGTGGCCCATACTACCCACCAATTTTTAAAACACCCAAAATGTAAGGTTAATTCTAATTACATTTTGTGTTATGTTCCCTTCATATATTGCTAAATATGTTTTTATTACTTAGAGGAAAGAAGTAGAAAATATGATTTTTTCGCTCATAACTGAGTTAAAATACAAATATATTTTGTAATTTACATTTTTCTTAAATGGCCCATAATACCAGCTGTTCCCTACTATCTGATCAAAAGTATGTGGACAGTCCTTCGCAATGCGGAACTAATCACCAGACGTCACGACAGGTGGACCCGTCGGTATAAAACGAGGCAGTGAGTGCTGCGTTGACAGCAAAATAGTTCCTGCCTCATTGAGAAGCAGTAGCAGTAGAATACGTTTGTCAGTAGAGCTCAGTTACTTTCAATGCGCGCAAGTCTTTGGATATAACCAGAGTACGAAATACGAGCGTTGTCCAGAAAGTAAGTTCCGATCGGTCGCGAAATGGAAACGACTGGGCAAACCCGGTAAAGCTTTGCGCAGATGTGTTGGGCAGTGTCTCTAGTATGCCCATCGATCGTGTCGCGTTGATCTTATCAGTTTTGAGTGAACAGTGAACACGTAAAGATGCGTAGGGAATAGCGTCTCCCGTCAAGTATGAGGGCCTGGTTAGAGATTTCGCCTGTGTCATGCAGCCCACGTAAAACAACTATCGAGCAGTTCCTTCTTCATGCAAATTCTCGGCCACACGCTGCAGGGTCAATGAAGACGCTCCTGCAGCGCTTCCGATGAGAAGCGTTTGATCACCCACAACACAGTCCGTAATTGGCTCCCCCTGAATCTCATCTCTGCTGACAAGAACCGCTGGCTATGAAGACAAAATTTTTCTACAGACGACGAGCTGCAGACCAGTGCAGATAATTGGCCGAAAGCACAGGCGGCTCCTTTCTATGACGAGGATATTGGAAATTTGATACAACACTACGACAGTACTCGAGGTTGGAGCGGCGACTATGTAGAGAAGTGGGTGAAAGGTGTACCTAACTGTTGCAAATAAAACATTTCTGGTTTTCGCTGTGGTTTCCATTTCGGGACCGATCGGAACTACTTTCTGGACAACCCTCGTAGATCAGAGACCTCTCAGCACTTTTAATGCTGAATAAGGTGATGAATTTTGGGGGCATTGCGTAGAGTTGTAAAAAAATCACATGAAATCATTGGAAGCAATCACTCGTGAGTTCCAAGTACTACTAGCAGTGTAGCTAGTACCGTGACTGCGAGTAGGGAATAAAAAAGAACCCGGGGTTCTCTGGTCGAGCAGATCCTTGAATACCACAGATCTCTGTAGTAGTAAGCGACGTTTGAGGCGGCATAAAGAGCGAAGCTACTTGGGCAGTGAATGATTGGAAACTAATGATTTGAAGTGACGAATCACGCTATGTCCAACGCAAGGTTTGAAGTTGTATGTGGACTATAACATGACTGAAATGGACTGGTTACCCAGAGTCATGGTTGGTTGGTTGGTTGGTTGGTTTGGGGAAGGAGACCAGACAGCGAGGTCATCGGTCTCATCGGATTAGGGAAGGACGGGGAAGGAAGTCGGCCGTGCCCTTTGAAAGGAACCATCCCGGCATTTGCCTGGAGCGATTTAGGGAAATCATGGAAAACCTAAATCAGGATGGCCGGACGCGGGATTGAACCGTCGTCCTCCCGAATGCGACCCAGAGTCATGACTTGAACCTAAAGGTACATCTGTGGGACGAGTTAGAACGTCGACTTCTCTACACACACTAGCGTCCTGCTATAATTTCGGCTCTTGAGGAAGAATGGGCAGCAATTCCTTTACTGGCACTGAGACATCTTATTGACAATACCCCCAGTAATATTCAAGTCGTCATAAACGCTATGTATGGACACAAACCACATTGCACTGTAGTTTTCTTATTAAAAGTATGTGGTTGCATATCTGGAATGTCATTGCAATGCCTCGACTTTCTTCTGCACATTGGGTGTTCTTTCTGTGACAGAACTGTTTAAATGATTGTAGGATGTTACTATAGCTGCCCAATATTATGGATCTGAAGATGGCATTTTATATTGCTGAAACTAATTCTTAACATGGCGCTTTTGGCAAATAAAAGTCTTCATAAGAAGACTGCAGTACAAATTTATAGATCGCCTCCTGCACCGACTGATCATGCCAGATAACTGCAAACCATTTTAATGTCCACTAATAGTTGCTCAGAATCTTTCTATTAGGCATATTTTCTTTTAAAAGTTCAGCTTATGAAAAAGTAACAAGTTGAATTCTTTTTTGTTGTGATACTCCTTTATTTAACATGTAAACTTTACGTGATTTGGATGCCTGCATACACTCAGTCAGAAAAAAGTGCGTGTTTGAGATGTTACTCAAGGGGTCGCATGACTTAAATCTGGCTCTAATGTTATTCCCAGATACTTGCTCTACAAATTCGTGTGGAACACAAATCAATTACAAGCCAAAAACAATCTCCAGTAACTGAGAGCCGTACGCTATGTATCACGGCTATTACTAAGGAGGAGATCGGTTAGGGCATACAGATTATCGATGAAATGTCATGGTATAACAATGAAACTTTCACTCTCCAGTGGACTGTACGCAGGCGAAAGAGAAATTGATAAAATAACTTGCTAATTACTTGAAACTGCATTGTCAACTGGAATAAAAACACATACGTATGCCTTTCATCTTTTCCATTGTTTGCAGATTATAAGGTGACAAATAAATAATGAAATCGAGGATGTTAATCAAAATGATAATATAATCTTAAATGATGACACGTCTCGCCTTCTCTGACTGTTCATCACACTTACTTGCGACGATAACGCATTCCCACCACACGACTCACATTCCATAACAAATGTATAATAGTGTGACAACTGCGAAGACTACATTTGATTTAAAAGAAAGGATATCATCTAATTTTTATGGTAATGAAAAAACACATTTCACACTTCAACACACCGCCCATCGAGACTAAGAAAGTCAAGAACGCGATGTCCATTCACAGTTCCGAGAACCGTATCAAATTAAATATTAGTTGCTGTCTTTTCATGTATTAATTCTTTCTGGGTCACTCTAATCAATGTACGACGCACTTTTAATGTCAAAATATACGCTACAGTGGACTAATTACAAGCAGCATACACAAGGCGTTCGGAAATTCCCGTTACAAACTTCTAGGACTCGTAGAGGGAAGTGAGTACATAGTACTTTGAGAAGGAAACCATGTCCGGGAACGTAACTGCTTCGTTCTACGACGGTTTCAGTTCAAATGTTTAGTTCATCTGCTTCTGCTTGAGAAACTGAATTAGGCTTGACGCCGTAGGTAATAATTGGAAGGGCAACATCCATTTTATCTTAAGCATATTTGTTTGTATTAACACTTAAACAAGACGTATTTACATTATTGAAAACCAAAAAAAAAAAAAAGAAAAAAACCGAGCATACTGTACGTACAGAGCTGTACTGATGCGTTACGTTCTACCTAAGAAGCTTGTTCGGGTACTCAATAACGGTCCCGCCTGGTGTCTCTTCAATTTCCATTGCAGCTGCCAGAAATAGTGCCAGCAGATCTTTCTCTGCCTCTACAGGAGTCTCGTAAATTGAACTTTGCATACGACCCCACAAGAAGTAGACCAAAAGAATACATGTCATCCTGTCTACACTACAGCCTGCGTGGTGCAAACAACTCTGAGACTTTTCTCTTTCCCTCATCAGATGTGGCGGCGTTACACATTTGAACTGGAACTGTCGTAGTACGGAAACGATGCGTTTCCTGACATGGGTTCCTATTCAAAATATGATGTACTTATTCTCCTCTTACAAGTCCTACAAGTCTGTAACAGGAATTTCCGAACACCCGGGGCTACTGCCCGCCCCTGCGATTTAGAGTGCGGCTGTGGCAGACTCCTAACTGAAGACTATAACGGACCCTTACTTTTACCAGTGCAAACTATAGTTTGTCAACACTCGTCTTATTGCCGACGTTCTTAATAGGATTACTTCATCAAAATTATTGGAAAGATGATGTTCAAGTATGGTTACAGCTTTCAGCAGGGTCAGTTTATGATTTCAAAGTGTGAAACATTAATTATTAATTTTTAACTTCATCCTACTTGGCGTCAATCTTCATAAGGGCTTATTTCATATATGTTTCATCACAGGGTCTCAGTCTCCACTCGAAAGACTCACTTCCACGCTTCTGACTTTTGCGGCTGACTATATGTCATGCTGTGGCACCTTATCTATCCCCCCTTGAGAAGTGTACCTGTATCAGTAGATGTGCCTGAAATAAAATGATGAGAACGATGTGGCATAAGTGCCACATAGGTACTAGGAAGACAGGCTCTCATTACGACTAACACTCAAGTGCACAATTTCTTTCCGCAAGCAAGGTTCATCGTGATTGCTGTTAGTTCTTTTATTAGTGGCGAATGGAAATATTTATTTAAACATTTCAGAAAATAAATTATTATAATGACATTAATATGAAAATTTCTGCTTCATTAATTGCACCTCTCATTAGCAATAAAAGTCTTAATAAATCTAATGAATGACATTCTGGGAAAACATCATGCAGCACAAGTGGTTGCGACCTTCTAGTAAATTGTGAAGAGCCTAAATATAGAAAAATAAATATGATTACGAACTTCATATTATATTGTATGCGAAAAGTAACAAATATATAAAATCATTCAAAGAGTAAAGGACAATTACATTACAAACCACCAAGTGAGTTCCATGAATTGTTGGATGAAAATTTGCCATTGTCAAATTGTTCGAGTTTAAAATCACAAAAACATGAAAAAACATGTTTCTTCGTATCATGGTGTGTATGTGGTTTACGTGTGGAAGGAAAGTTTGTGGCTACAAGAAGAATGAGTGAAATACTGTAAAATTCTTTCCATTCTGCTACGACAGTGTTCAATAGCTCGTGGTTCAACGATTTTATATTATCGCTTTGAGTTCCTTGACATGTTCGTAATACAAATTTATCAACGTATATTTTTTTGTGAACAATAGTTCGAGAGGTTCAGTACCAAGTGCCTTCTATTTCGTGATAATATATTCATCTAAGTACGCAAAGTGCAGTCAGCGTTCTCGATGACCTGTTTTAAATGTGTTAATCTTTTTACACCACACAGTTTTTCGCCCTCTGCTGACGTTCTAGCTTTTTTTTCACAATATGTAGAAGAATTAATATATTAATCTGCTACCATCTCTGTTAAAGATTTTCTTTTCATATCTATTCTTTTCATGCAAGGTTTCAGAAACAGCTATCACAAACCTAAATTTGCAGTCGAAGATATCATTAGTCGTTGAATGCATTAACTAGCTTCTGCTCTTGCATAGATAATTTTACCTAAACTTACTTCCATTTCAAACTGAATTGCTCTCTGTTCTTATTGAAAAAGCTCCAAGTTAATTTTTATTTCGTAAGTTATGAATAGTGCAAGGAGTGATACAAATGACAGATACAGCTCCACTCTTGTCCTCCATACATAACTAACCGCAGTTGAGTGTGATTTTGGCATCTGATTACATAATATCCCAACTTCTTCATGTGTTACAGTTACTGTCTGCCGTACTAAAATTATCTTCCCCTCATCTTCTAATATATGCGAAGTCGCGAAGCACTTCGTGCTGTTGCCCTGCAAGCTTCTGAGACGCACGCGATCTTACTACAGCACGTAATTGCACCGTTGCTGGTATATCAACCGTTAATCGCCGGAGCACGACAGCCTCTCTGCACTACTGCATGTCAGAAATACGCTTTGATAAGGGTCGTTAACTTTGTTTTACCTCATGAGACAAGGTTAAATGGTCAGATCTCTGACGCAGTTGAGCACTGCTCTGTGGCAACCTGCTTATACCCAAGTAACTTACAAGATCTGACCATTACAGGAGTAGCAGTAGCAGTAGCAGCAGCAGCAGCAGCAGTAGCAGTCATAGTAGTAGTAGTAGTAGTGGTAGTGGTAGTAGTAGTAGTAGGAACGTGGTTCATTATGGTTCAAATGGCTCTGAGCACCATGGGACTTAACATCTGAGGTCATCAGTCCCCTAGAACTTAGAACTACTTAAACCTAACTAACCTAACGACATCACACACATCCATGCCCAAGGCAGGATTCGAACCTGCGACCGTAGCAGTCGCGCGGTTCCGGATTGCGCGCCTAGAACCGCTAGACCACCGCGGCTAGCGGTTCGTTATGTATAGTTTTTACAATGATATTGAACATGTTGTGCTATTACAGCATAGGGAAAAAATCAACAGGTCTAGTTCAACAAGGATGGAACACGTAGTTAGGCGTGGCATTATAATAGAAACCATCCCGACGTTTCTGCCGCACTGTTTAAAACAATCTCAAGTAGGTTTATACCTAGCGTACAATACCATTTTGTTTATACATTACACATTTCGTAACGTAAAAGCTCATACTACAGTGTTCATACATTTCTCAAAAATTATCAACTCAGACTTTTCACACTCCCACACTCACCCATTCACCGAAACTACCTGGCAGATGAAAACTACGCGCCGGACTCCAACACGGGGTCTTAATATTTTGTGGGCAAGTGCTTCAGCGACTGAGCCCGCCACCACGTTCCAGGAGCGGCTGTCGCAGCTTCTCTTCGGCTAGAGCTTGTCTCCTACCTACCAAACTAAACAGAAGTTCTCTTCCATACCTTGAGGAACTAGAATCTTCAGAAGAAAAAGTATAGCAGCAACCTCGGGGAAACTAAGAGAGAGGTACTCACGGAAGTAAAGCTGTGAGGGCGGATCGTGAATTGCACCCGAATGGCAAAGCCAAAGGCTGGGCAGACAGTCTTATCTGCAAAAAAATTTGAAACCCCAGCTCACACTTTACAGCAGTGTAAAAAAAAAAAAGCATTCTTGAAACAGTCGCCTAGGCCGGGGCTAAGTCGTTTCACTGCAATATCTCATTTACAAGTCGAATTTATGTGTTTCTTGTTATTGAAAATGAAGTGTTACGTTTCGTGTAAGAGGGAGAAACATCTGCAAAAACCTGACGGAAATCTACATCGGCAGGATCTCTGCCTAATGGCATTACAGCTTATCGTTCTGCGATATTACCGCTGACGGTGGTCGAGATAACGTGACTGTCATGCGAATATTAACCAATAAGTTGAGGAGGTCCATATTCAAAGCCTTGCATGTTCTCAACGTACCCACTCGATTAGCGCCCAAGAGGACAGACCTTCTTTTTACTTATTTTGCTTCCAGAGTGTGCACACTATTTAGCCATTCAAAACACATGGTCAAAATGTTCACTGAACTGAATGAAAAGAAGATATAAGTTGACATCTGCGGATATAAGAGGTCAAACAGTCACAATTTTGCTCACCATAAATCGATAACACCTTTAGAAATAAATTAGCCAGTTATGGTTTATCAGTTCAAACCATTACTGGAACTGCATCAGTAGTAAGACATAAAAATGAAAAACGTACGCTGGTAAACGCTACAGATTTTTACCAATACTCTGAATTGAATTTACAATCACTTTATAAAGGCGAATTCTCTAGCAACCAAAAGAGACAAACCTGATAGAGGGAAGTGGTATCCTCAGTAATTTCTTCAAAAAATCAAAATTTTCACAGTCAAATTTGGGACATGTTTTTGGGATATGTTTTATATAAGCTTTCTGTTCAGAAGAGAGAACTGTAGATGTTGATTGGATTAGACGGAAAGGAAAAAAGGCATGCTTGTAGGGGAAACGAATGTTGGTGGAAACCGTTGATGAGTAAACTACGGCTTCACAGCAATTCGTGGTTGTAACACCAAGTAATAACCGCCTTGTTGGGACAAGTTCCAAACCTCTTGCCACTGATGTTTTCCGTGGCTCCTGATCATACAAAAATAATGTGTATACGGCGATTTTCAGATCAAGGTCAGTGCATATAGAGGAAGCTTGAATTGCTAATACGTCACCTTCAAAAAATGATTCAAATGGCTCTGAGCACTATGGGACTCAACTGCTGTGGTCATAAGTCCCCTAGAACTTAGAACTGCTTAAACCTAACTAAGGACATCACAAACATCCATGCCCAAGGCAGGATTCGAACCTGCGACCGTAGCGGTCGTGCGGTTCCAGACTGTAGCGCCTTTAACCGCTCGGCCACTCCGGCCGGCACGTCACCTTCATCATTATAGTGGATGTCAACCTGGGAATGCAGTTCGAACGTATTCCAAAACAACATCCAGTCTAAAACTGTTAGTTGTTTTATTCCATCATCGGTGTGGAATATTTCTGAGGACGCTATGGGAGTCAGTTGCGATTAATACCTTTGAGAAGGGAAATTAAGATACGAAACTGAGCGCTTTCAAAAGTGCCACTGCCTCAGCGGTATAAATAGAAACTTTGTTTAGCAGTTTGAAGGATTCTTGAACTTGGAGATGCCGGACATATTGTTCGCTTCACCATGCAGGATGGTACAGCCACATCAACTGACTTCAGAAGAAATTGGCTTATTTGCAGCTAAATATGCTCGTGAGTGGTATCGATACATGATACCATACAAACATTGTCAGCCATAAAGGCCTGGCACTTGAAGTTGTAGTAGAAGATACCAGTTAGTACACAACACAAGCATCTATGGTTCGTACAACTGATAATTTGAGCAGCAGCTGTTACGTTTATGACGAATTAAGACTAGAGACTGTGCTGATCATCGAAGTCTCAGTGAATATAACTTTCACCACGATAACGCTAGACTGCATGACTGCATCTTTTCGGTACTGTCCTGATCTTTCTTGATAAGGAGGGTGTTCACCTTTTGTCCTGACCAGCACTTTTTCCTCATCTATCCTTTCCCCCCCCCCCCCCCCCCCCCTACCTATTGTAATTGTAAACTTCTAATCATGGTTTCGCTAGAGATGGGCGCACCACAACTTGCAACTAATATGATTAACTAACTCTGGCAAGTAATTGAAACAAAAGGTAACGACATATCTGTATGTATCATCCAAGCTGCCCAGCTGAGCTAGACGCGTTATTGCTGCTAGAGGATGTACAAAGCTTTGCACGGTGTAAATTCCAAGTCACCCACAAGTTTAATCAAAGTGGAAAACTGATACAGGATGTTTCAGTGCGGTCACTTGCATTAGTCACTACCAATACACAATAGCTACCACACGAGTTCTCGTCTCGATACAGATGCTAAATGCATTTCTATAATATTGCTGAGAGCTGTGCTGCATGGCTTGTGGAATAGGGTTTACCATTGTTGACATGCATTGTGCGGATTGCCAGTTCAGACCTTGTCACCAGAAAAAGTTAGTCATTAAGTGATTATCATTTCTTGAAGGCTCTCAAAATTTATCATGTTTGTATATTCAAAAATATTCGGTGTTTGTATAAATAGCAACAACGTCCACGAGTTCTATTCTGTCTGTACTTTGGTGTCAGTAGTGAACTTGCTTTCAGAGCTAAGTGTTGTACTACATCGACGACCATGCTTTCGGATTTGGACTTGATTTGGTTGCGACATGATAGAATAGGTGTACATCTAAAATTTTGACAGAGGTTACAAAATTTATGTGCAGGAATTGTGACACATGGTTGCACAGAATTGGCGTCTGTCTCTCATTAATGCCCTCAGGCACAAATTTTCCAGTTAGTCCAAAGCCTGTTTTCCGGTTTCGCGAAGCACAAATTAACCCAGGAAATATGGGTAATACGGCTGCAATTGTTGCGTATTTAATCGACAGTTGTGATCGGAGATGAAACCAAATTTCTTCATTGGAAGTCCAGTGGAATTACGTTCAATCCGAATGAACGTTTTTTATTGATGTTAAGGATTGAAAACCTATAAAGTTAACGTCTGACATGTAATCTTCTTTATTTGAACTGATTACAAGTTTCGGCTAACAATCTACGCATCTTAAGATCATAAAACATTCTTGATTAGTGTTGGTGCCATTACCAACACTAATCAAGACTGTTTTACTATCTGAAGATGGATAGATTGTTAGCCGGAACCAGTGATAAATTCAAATGGAGAAGATTTCATGTGCAGTCTCGATTTCATGGGTTTCCAATTACTGACAGGGATGATAAGCTTACAGTAGATCGCGGGTCTCTTGGTTGATAACGTCTTCTGTAAAGATTGGAAGCTAGGAGACGAGGTACTGGCAGAAGTAAAGCTGTGAGTACCGTGCATGAATCGTGCTTCGGTAGCTCAGTTGGTAGAGCACTTGCCCGCGAAATGCAAAGGTCCCGAGTTCGAGTCTCGGTCGGGCACACAGTTTTAATCTGCCAGGAAGTTTCATATCAGCGCACACTCCGCTTCAGAGTGAAAATCTCATTCTGGGAACGTCAACAAACTTGATGAACGTTTTTCATTTGTAAATTACGTTGTCTTCGTTTCATCACAGAGCCACTGAACTTTCTCGACTCACTTTGTGAGTCGTACGGTTATTGTTGTCTTTCTGCTGGAAAGTTACCAATATTTTTTTTCTTGATTGTGCGAGCAGACGTGAAACAAATAGTGTAAACACATTTACGTGCTTTGGTGACTCTAGAAAGATATTTAGAGTTTAAACCCTGTCTCTTGCATTAGTTGCATTAGACAGCGGCTGACGATAATAAGGAAAGTAATTTGGTGCCTGCCAGCAGCAGCCTTCGGAAAAACGACGGCAGCTTCCTGGGGGGAATTGCATTCCTCGACATTCGACCGGAGAAGGGGCGGAGAAAGGGGTGGCGGATACCGATTGGAAAGCCCATGATAAAAACTTGCGTCGTTACTTGGGTGGGAGCGGTGCGCGGGTAGCAGCACCAGCAGTCAGAGGAAGGACAAAGCAACATTAGCTTACTATACTGCTTCGCCATATTTTCGGCAGTTCATCTGCAAGCTTTTCAGTTTGTCTTGTGCGAATGTTAATGTCAGTGGAACAGGAGTTAAATACACGTCGCACGCCGGCTGCGGTGGCCGAACGGTTCTAGGCGCTTCAGTCCGGAACCACGCGGCTGCTACGGTCGCAGGTTCGAACCCTGGCTCGGGCATGGATGTGTGTGATATCCTTAGGTCAGTTAGGTTTAAGTAGTTCTAAGTTTAGGGGACTGATGACCTCAACTGTAGTCCCATAGTGCTTAGAGCCGTTTGAACCAACACGTCGCACAAAAGTCATAATAGTCCATGGGGAGAAGCAAATTTTATGAAATAAATAGTAAAAATAAGTTCGAAAGTAGATGTGATGGTCAGTTATAAAAATACATTATTGTAAAGGTGACCTCTACAATTCTCTTTTGGAGTGTCGTTTTTTTCTAGTAGCATCGTTTTTTTTCCTTTTTAAAAAAAAAGAAGAAAACAAGATCAGTTTTTAACGCCCCATTGACGATGAAGACAATAGAGATGGAGTATAATTTCGAAATGAGGACGAATCCTTTCCAGAGGAATTGCTGGGGGTTTTCCTTACACGATTTAGGAAAATCTACGTTTGGACAAGGATTGGATCCGCTGTCCTGCTGAATGTCTTAACCACTTTCTTCCATGACTCTTTTTTAAAATAGGATACATAGTTTTACACATATGCTCGGGAGGATAACTACGCTGATTTTCCGTTGGCCGGCAGCAGAAGTAATTTAGGATGAGGTTTGTATCTCCGAATTATCAGCAAATAGTGCAAGTATACTTTCGTAATAGATACTTTTGTCGGTGAAAGCTAATGACAATAAGTAAAAATGTTAATACTGTAGTGTCACTTGAAACTGGGCATAGAAACTGAAATAAGCTGACTGAATAGGACATACACCGGGGGTTTGTCAAATTATTGCACTCAAGTGAAGGACAAAAATGAGTTTAACTAATCATGAAGATTGATATATAGACCCAAAGTACAGTGAGGAGTCAAAACATTGTAAGTATTTACGTTAAAAATGCAGTCTATTTGAATCTATTGCTGTATCAGGGCATGCACGTGTCACTGAATGTTGTGCAGGAACAGTTGAACTTAATGAAAGTAAACTTCTAATTACAGTTCTCTGTAGGTCCCCTAACCGACATTGCTTTTCAAGTTACAAAGACTTCGTGGTTCACTTTATACAGGGTGAGTCACCTAACATTACCGCTGGATATATTTCGTAAACCACATCAAATACTGACGAATCGATTCCACAGACCGAACGTGAGGAGACGGGCTAGTGTAATTGGTTAATACAAACCATAAAAAATGCACGGAAGTATGTTTTTCAACACAAACCTACGTTTTTTTTAAAATGGAACCCCGTTAGTTTTGTTAGCACATCTGAACGTAGAAACAAATACGTAATAAGTGCCGTTTGTTGCATTGTAAAATGTTAATTACATCCGGAGATATTGCAACCTAAAGTTGACGCTTGAGTACCACTCCTCCGCTGCTCGATCGTGTGTATCGGAGAGCACCGAATTACGTAGGGATCCAAAGGAACAGTGATGGACCTTAGGTACAGAAGAGACTGGAACAGCACATTACGTCCACATGCTAACACCTTTTAATTGGTCTTTTTCACTGACGCACATGTACATTACCATTATGGGTGAGGTACACGTACACACGTGGTTTCCATTTTCAATTACGGAGTGGAATAGAGTGTTTCCCGACATGTCAGGCCAATAGATGTTCAATGTGGTGGCCATCATTTGCTGCACACAACTGCAATCTCTGACGTAATGAATGTCATACACGCCGCAGTACATCTGGTGTAATGTCGCCGCAGGCTGCCACAATACGTTGTTTCATATCCTTTGGGGTTATAGGCGCATCACAGTACACATTCTCCTTTAACGTACCCCACAGAAAGAAGTCCAGAGGTGTAAGATCAGGAGAACGGGCTGGCCAATTTATGCGTCCTCCACGTCCTATGAAACTCCCGTCGAACATCCTGTCAAGGGCCAGCCTAGTGTTAATTGCGGAATGTGCAGGTGCACCATCATGCTGATACCACATACGTCGACGCGTTTCCAGTGGGACACTTTCGAGCAACGTTGGCAGATCATTCTGTAGAAACGCGACGTATGTTGCAGCTTTTTGGGCCCCTGCAATGAAGTGAGGACCAATGAGGTGGTCGCCAATGATTCCGCGCCATACATTTACAGTCCACGGTCGCTGTCGCTCTACCTGTCTGAGCCAGCGAGGATTGTCCACGGACCAGTAATGCATGTTCCGTAGATTCACTGACACGTGGTTTGTGAAACCCGCTTCATCGGTAAGCAGGTAAAACTGCAACGCGTTCTCTGTTAATGCCCACTGACAGAATTGCACTCGATGATTAAGTCATAACCATGTAATTGCTGATGTAGCGACACATGAAACGGGTGAAAGCGGTGATGATGCAGTATGCGCATGACACTACTTTGACTCAGTCCACCGGCTCTCGCAATGTCCCGTGTACTCATGTGTGGGTTCATGGCAACAGTAGCAACACACCAACTGCACCCGCTTCTCCTGTGACGGGCCTGTTACGACCCGTTTGCGTGCTATGACCATACCTGTTGCATACAGTTGCCGGTAGATGTTTTGCAATGTGCGGCACGTTGGATGCTCTCTGTCCGGGTACCGTTCTGCATACACCCTGCAGGCTTCAGCTGCATTTCGTCGACACTCGCCATAGATGAGTATCATCTCCGCCTTTTCAGAGTTCGAATACACCATGGTCACAGTTCCAACAGCACTACACTATCACAGACGTCTGGTAACACGGTGTACTACAGTTGGTCTGCGTGCGGAGACGAATGCAGAATAACAATAGCAGGAAGCGCTACATGCGGACTCTGCGGCTGCTAGACCAAACCACAACAGTGCTCTACAGCCACACTCGTAAACACGGTCGTCATCGTAAACATGTCCCTGCAGATGCTGCTCGCCGACCGTGGCCCGTGTTTGTTACAACACGCAACTGAACGTCGGTTTCAAGCATCAACTTTAGGTTACAATATCTCCGGATGTAATCAACGTTTTGCAATGCAACAAACGGCACTGATTACGTATTTGTTTATATGTTCAGATGTGCTAACAAAACTAATGTGGTTCCATTTAAAATAACGTAGGTATGTGTTAAAAAACATACTTCCGTGCATGTTTGTATAGTTTGTATTAAACAATTACACTAGCACCTCTCCTCACGTTCGGTCTATGGAATCGGTTCGTCAGTATTTGATGTGGTTTACGAAATATATCCAGCGGTAACGTTAGATGACTCACCCTATATAAGTACCAAAGATTTGTCGTATGCGATGACTGTAATACTAATTTGTGAATGTACAAGGAAACTTATGTTAGAAAATCTACTAAATTCATATCATCTGATGCAGGCTGTTTAGAAACGTTCACTCAGTAATACCAGTGACTTAACTCATTAAGGAGCAACTGTGACAGGATGTCCATTGTGCTGATAACGTAGACGATAAGTATGATCTTTTCCTCGAGGAATTTGTCATGTTTTTGACAATTGCTTTCCATTAGGTCGTTTAAAACAGGGTAACTGCGCTGGCAGACAAATTGCGTGATTAATGGAACAAGGATATAATTTAGAATGGAGGGGAAAATATACAAAAACGTTATAAATAGTCACAACTGAGCTGAAGTGACACTCTACAATCAGTACTGTAAACAGCTTGATAACGTCGTTCGAAAGGCTAAAAGAATATGCAAAAACGGAAGCTAATTCCTCGATAAAATTGAAAGAATATGATATTATTAGTCGTGAACAAAGTGTCTGTTCAACAGCATAAAACTGAGGATACGTAGTTAGTATGTAATGAAAATTTTTCTTACTAGTAAGTCAGATGAACAAGTTGATTCCATTATGACGACGTTACAATCTTTCCGGAATGATGAAGGAATGCAAATCCATCAGTTTGAAGTAAAAGACCTCGGACTGGAAACGATCGAGTCGAAGGTTAGAAGCTAAATTCGTTCTGATATCTCTGACAAAGGACTGCTAAGATTGTTGGGTAGGCAACTTTCAGACATGATAGTATGGGCCAAAACTAGTCGTACCTTAGGATCTGCTGTCAAACTCATCTCCTCTGCTGAACAAGAGTTCATAGCACTCAAGATATGTATTTTAGAGACCATTTCTACTGGACAGTCTTCTTTTTTTTAGTCTGTACTGCTACCTCAAAAAGTATGGAAACCAAAGAGCTTGCTATAGATGAGAGGTTTCACAGTATCGATTAACAAGTGCTCATAGCTCTTAAGGTATGCGTTTTAGAGCCCACATATACTTGACATTTTTCTCTTGTTCCTGTTCATACTACCACCTCTGAAAATTGCCTACCCTACAATCTCAGCAATAACAGTACCCTAACATGTACCCCAATGTCAGAGGTATCAGAACGATTTTCGCTTATAACTTTCGTCTCTGTCGTTTTCAGATCTGGGTCCGCTACCGATCATCCGTGAAAGTTTGTAACATCATCACGAAATCACTCTGAAACGAATTTAACAATCACTTTTTGTGTATAGCAGTTGAATTAAATATGAACTTAGTTTCTACAGGGAATCATGTAAGTTTAGAACATTTCTTTGCAATACTACTGTCTAGAATACACCTCCTTGCTACTAACAAGCGCAAATTAAGTGAACATTTAAACCTAAGGTCTCTCATGCATATGATAAGGTATTTTGCAGGATACTAAAGCAGTGTGTCACGAAAGTTATTCCTGTATGTGAAATGTATTCGCAGTTGCGAATATGGACAACGATCAGCTGCATAATGGAATGACGACAATGAAAAATTGTGCCGGGACTCGAACTTAGATTCCTGACCCACCGCAAGCGGTGGCTTTACCATTGGGCTACCCGGAAGTGCCTCATAGCCAGACCAAATCTTCCATATGTCATCAGTCAAGTGTCTACAACCTGTACTCGTACATCCATTACGAATGTTCCCATGCATGGGAAACATTTTAATTTAAATTCGCTTGCCGATGCCGGCAGATAAATGTGATGTTGCAGTGCGTGAATTGTTCAGAAGTACGATGGAAAGTTCTTTCGGACAAGCATGCATATCCGAAGGAACTTTCCATCGTACTCCCGAATAGCACAAGCACTACAGTGTCGTATTTATCCCTGGACTTATCCGTGTTTGTAGTTCTTCCTTTAGTAACGGACAGTTGCCTGAACGATTAAAGGACAGGGTACAGATACCGCTTTAGAAAAAAATAGAAAGGGGTAATGCATGTGTCAGTAAATCTTGGCTGATTGCAGTGCATTTTTTGTCGTTAGTTACGTATCAAAAACGCATGTGAAATCGAACTTTTGATATTGTTCGCATTTTAAGAACTTCAGTTAACTGTGGAAGACGCTCCCGCCTGTAACAATGGTGCTTAACTGCCTGATTTTCCTTCCTGACAACGTGCGACAGGATGTTTGGTTTTCTATAGCACATTTATTACTATTTGCGATAATTCCATATGTTACGTTCGACTGGATTAAATATATCAGAACGAAGATAACGGAGTTCTCACGTTTTGGATGCCCACCAATGTGATGGTATTTGAGTAGCGTCAGTGTTTTACGCCATTTGTGATAATGTGATATAATGGCACGTTGGGCAGAATTTTTTCTTTAATGTCGTATTTACTTTTTTGTGGGTTTTTACCCAGGGGGAAGGAGGGTAAATGGTAAGAGAATGGAAAGATGTCATCGTCATTGCAGCTACATCATAATATCACTACCAGTCGCTCGTGAGATCCCTTCTCGACATGTGCAAGCATTTCTGCAGTTTGTGTCACTCCGTTTACTGTCTTGTGATACTGTACTGATGTCTAGCAATGGGTGGAAATGCTGTATAGAAAGTACAGGGTGATTCAAAAAGAATACCACAACTTTAGGAATTTAAAACTCTGCAACGACAAAAGGCAGAGCTAAGCACTATCTGTCGGCGAATTAAGGGAGCTATAAAGTTTCATTTAGTTGTACATTTGTTCGCTTGAGGCGCTATTGACTAGGCGTCAGCGTCAGTTGATGCTAAGATGGCGACCGCAGTATCTGGAGATGTTAGAGAATTGGCTGTTCCCTCAGCTCGAACAAGAAGCACAACAATTCATATTTCAGCAGGATGGAGCGCCACCACATTGGCGCTTATCTGTCCGTAACTACCTGAACGTCAACTACCCGAGGCGATGGATCGGCCGCCAGGCAGCCCGTGACAGAGCACTTCATCACTGGCCTCCAAGAAGCCCTGATCTTACCCCCTGCGATTTTTTCTTATGGGGGTATGTTAAGGATATGGTGTTTCGGCCACCTCTCCCAGCCACCATTGATGATTTGAAACGAGAAATAACAGCAGCTATCCAAACTGTTACGCCTGATATGCTACAGAGAGTGTGGAACGAGTTGGAGTATCGGGTTGATATTGCTCCAGTGTTTGGAGGGGGCCATATTGAACATCTCTGAACTTGTTTTTGAGTGAAAAAAACCTTTTTAAATACTCTTTGTAATGATGTATAACAGAAGGTTATATTATGTTTCTTTCATTAAATACACATTTTTAAAGTTGTGGTATTCTTTTTGAATCACCCTGTATTATGTACCGTAGAATGCAACATTCGGATAAAGAACGAAGATCTTTCCCAAAGATGGCATCACATTTATACTGTACCCAAAGGTGTCTCCTTCAAGGTGCATTCATTCTCGCAGTAGCCTCATTAGATACTTCGCAACTGTATTTTGTAGGAATACCTTTGTCTATATTGTGTCCAGTGTCGTATTTCATGTGAAAATAATTAAATCAATGTTGCTTTCTCTACATTCCAGGTGGGTAACCTGTTACCTGTACCAGTATGGCCAAGGATTGTGGTAAGTGACAGCAGCTACTTACTAATCTACAACAATGAAATTCTTTCCCTCTAAGTAATATATCGTGTAATTTATATACATTTTTTAAAAGCCAGTTAAGTGTAGGCAATAGCTTTGCCGCAGTGGATACCGGTTCCTATGAGATCGCCGAAGTTAAGCGCTGTTGGGCGTGGCCGGCATTTGGATGGGTGACCATCCAGCCGCCATGCACTCAGCCTCGTGATGCCAATTGAGGAGCTACTCGACCGAATAGTAGCGGCTTCGGTCAAGATTACCATCATAACGACCGGGAGAGCGGTGTGCTGTCCCCACGCCACCGCGGATGACACGGTGGTCGGATGGTCCCGGTAGGCCACTCGTGGCCTGACGACGGAGTGCAGTTGAGTGTACATACCGTGCAATGGGAGAGCTACAAATATACGAAACGAAAACCACTACGACGCTAAACAATATAATCTCCAGACAAACCTATTAAATCATAAATCAGAGTGTAAAACATGATAAATTATTGGATATGGAACAAAGTATGATGTTCTAGCTAAAGTTTATCTCCTTTGTCTTTCTGTGAACACGTCACTTACCTGGCAGTATCATGCATTACTCATTTTATGCAACTGATATACACTGTAGGGATTCATTTCTCGCGTCCTTAAGCGGTTAACTTGGTTCAAATGGTTCAAATGGCTCTGAGCACTATGGGACTTAACTTCTGTGGTCATCAGTCCCCTAGAACTTAGAACTAATTAAACCTAACTAACCTAAGGACATCACACACATCCATGCCCGAGGCAGGATTCGAACCTGCGACCGCAGCAGTCCCGCGGTTCCGGACTGCGCGCCTAGAACCACTAGACCACCGCGGCCGGCAAGCGGTTAGCATCAGCCACGTTACCATAGGGAATAACGGTTCGATTGTAGAACAGTTTTCGGGAGCGGGGGTAGGAAAAAATGGAGGTGAGGATGAGGGGATCCCCAGAGAACTCCACGAAATCAAACGAACTCACGGGTAAGAACGCAGTACAATCCAGCGTTTCTTTATACATGCGCAACTCGTAGAAAAGTGGCTATCTGCTATGTTAGTCGTTTGTCTTTGTGGCCGCGGTAGCTAACTTGCAGTAGCGTTTTAACAGTCCTGTCACTGTCGAATGTCAGTGTTAACCCTCGAGCAGGCGCGCCAATTTCCGTAACACGAGCAGGCGCCGCCCACGTTGTACACATGTAGTCAAAAGTTGTCATTATGGTACCAAGGGAAACATTTATGAACTAAAGCACAGTTTAATTTTAGTTTATTTAAACAACAATACAAGAAACTTATATTACACTGCTAATGTACTATTTTGTTAAACAAATAAGAAACTTTCATATTATTCCATTGTCGCAGTTGAAATCTCGTCCAACACTATTTCAAGTACATACAGAACAAAAACACTGTTTCATTGCAATATAAAAGGGCAAAGGCTTTATATTGTATATTGAAAAAGTATCAGTTATCACAAAGTTCCTTCCATCTACACATTTAATTACTTTGTGCATTTTCGGAAAATGCTTTACACTTCTCACATATATGTACTGTTTTTACATGTCCTTTACAAACAAAGCTATGGCATAGTTCCATCTTATGGTAGCAGATTTGTTTTCTGAGCGTCCACATGCCACACACCGACCTCTTTTCTTTGTAGTAATCTCCTCAGTTCTTACAACACTTTGATCTTTGTATTTCACGAGGAAAGTTGCAATGTTGGCAGGAAGTGGAGGAATATTAGCTCTTTCCACTAGTTCAGGCTTCATAAGAGAAAGTGCTAAATCTTTCAAGAAAATTCTTCTCTTCTTTTTTGGATTTACCTCATTTGTATGAAAAATTATTTGAGCATTGATTCCTGCTATATCCATTAGAGCATAGAATAAAACAAAATGGCCATCTTATTGTCACCCGTGCGACGGAATACGCACCTCCCAGCTGATCAACTGTGTCGACTGCTCCCTTTGTTATACTTTAATCCCAAACTATCTCTGGTTTACCTGTAACTTCGTCAGTGGTTCCAAAATCGTACATAGTTGAAAGTAATATAACTGCCAGGTTTTGTTTCGTCACATACGAAACTAGCGTCATATCATTCTGAAAACCAAATAAAGAGGGGTGGATAGCCATACACTTCCCAGGTAAAAATTCTTACTGTGTCTCGCGTTTCTTTTTTTCAACGTGCCGATGTGTGTTAGTAGCTTTTTCCAAAGGGATTTGGCTAAGGAATTGCTAGTGAACCAATTATCCATTGTAACGTTCCTTCCTGAACCTTCAGTGTGAGTAACTAGCGTTCGCACAATATCACAGGGAGAATTAGAAACATCGAATGGTCCTTTAGGTTGGTTTTCACAATATACTTCAATATTACTAGTGAAGAATGTTTTAGCTTCTGCTAAAACAAAAACTGAATGTTTATGTTCGCGTATTTTAAAATTTCATCAATCTTTTCAAGGCAAAGTATTGTCCATAAAGCCTTTGTTTCACTTGTGACCCTCTGGCAACACGTGTAGGCCCAGGGAATGTTTTCAGAATATTCTTTCGTTTTGTTTTCGAAGACACATTAGGACACACTTTATTCCATTTATATTATTTGTCCCTCCCAATAAAAAGACCATCTGTGGATAGCGACTCTTCACAGTCACCATCTGAATCGTGGACTTGATCAGAATCAGAATCTTGGTCACTTTTGTGATTAATTCCTGTTCTTCTTCAGAGATGTCATCGTTTTTGTTGTCTGGTACATAGTTGAACTCTGCATCCTCGTTGCGTAACCAATCAATCTCGTTGTCTATCAGCTTTGATCTCGCCCTGCACAGTGATAAAATCGCTTGTTAAGTGTTATCTTTTGATTCAATTAAAAAGAAACGAAATAAAAGTGAAGGAAAAATTACTTACATGACCGGGCGCGTGGCGCACTTTGTATAAGATGACACACTCGCATTTTATTTCAAATTACTGTAGCTCACGTGAACCTATGACAACTTCTCACTGTGCTAGCTGAAACAGTAATGCAGGAATATGAACCTATGACAACACAACTTCTCACTGTGCTAGCTGAAACAGTAATGCAGGAATAGGTAGGGGGATTGCTACTGTGCAACAAAAATGGAACTGGGCACGAAAAAGCTGTTTGCGGTAGGCGCACTTTATACACTCGCGGGTTATTAAGCTGGCAGTTGTGTGTTCTTTTCCTGGAAAGTCCAAGCAGAACTACGAAGAGGACGATGAGTCGGTTAAAATGTTTCCAAAGTTAGCTGCGATGTCACAGTGTGTTTCATCGACAGTAAGATTCTTCATATGAAGTGCCATAGCCGCAAATCGATGAAAAGACAATTCGGTTTTCCAGCTTTACTGTCCACAGTCCTTTATTTTTATCCTCAACTGATTTCGCCGATATGCCGTTTCAAGTGCTTGAAAATCGCGGAAATCATCTGATCGCCAGAAATAAAGGACAGTAACCAGCCGTGGTGGAAAAAGGAATTTTCTTTTTCAGAACAACAATAGTCTTCGCATCCGCGACCAGGACTGTTTTTATTCTGAAGTAATTCGAAATTGGTTACTTTAGGAGCCTGACACAATGGAATGGAATAATTTTTACAGGAGTTGTCTTTTCGTAGATAGTGATTACGCATGTAGTACCCGTTTTACAGATATTTTTGGAACCAGTTATAAAAAAAAATTAAAGGGCTTTATATTTTTTGTAGATTTACATGAATGTACGAAACCACGATCTCTAATTTCACTTTTCTCGTCCATATTTAATATATATTCATTAGTGTAACATTAGTAATGCTGGAATTCGCATGAAATACATGTGAACTTGTTAAACCCCGTGAATCCACACGACTGCCTTATAGAACTTCACTTCATTTGTTTCTTGTTTTCCTTGTATGACAAGAATGTCCGTTGACTGCAGATCGATTTCTATCAGTCAGAATACTTGTAGTGAAGGAAGCATCTATTTACAGCAAAACATTACAAATATTTAATCTTTCATGATTAAAAATGTATTTTGTTCACAAAATTAAATATCAGATGTTAGTATAATCTTTATCATGCATATAATTCACAACCGAAAGTTTGTGTTTGTTTGTTACTCCATCACACTGGAACAGAAATTTTGATTGGGACTTAGCTTATAAGCTGAATTAACACATAGGCCACATTCAAATGTGTGTAGTACAAGATATTTATTAATTTGAGGAATAAAACGCGGAATGTTGAACAATAATTACTCTTAGAAAAAGCTATTTACTCTTTGTTTTTGAACTGTATCGTATTTGTGAAAATGGTTTTACTGTTTAACATGTCCCACATCATAGACCATAGATAACATAGACTGCGCGTGTCGTCACTTTACTGAAAGTAACAACTAAGTAATGTGACTGGGGCACGAAGCCGAGCACGTCATTGCGCATATAAAGTGCGCAATTTATGATATTTTTCTTACAGATCAAATGTTCTACTCTTTATTAGATGCAGAAGTCAAGATGCTCAGATTGCACGGTTGTTGTGCATCCTACAGGTTAGGTACAGTGGCGAAGATCTCAGTTGTGTAAGTGAGTTGAAATACTTGCAGAGGTACTTCCACCCAAGTTTAAAGTTAGTATGGATGTTGGTCCGTGAATGTAAAACTTTGGTGAATGAGTAAGACTTTGATACGACATATCGTTAATATCTAGCTCCCCACTCCTGTATAACCAACGGTTTCTAATATATTGTGCTTCGTATCTTGATATCGTTATGGTGTCTGTACTAGATTAAGCAAAAGTCAGAAAACATACGTGCTTATTTTGTGTAGCCGGCCGCGGTGGCCGTGCGGTTCTGGCGTTGCAGTCCGGAACCGCGGGACTGCTACGGTTTCAGGTTCGAATCCTGCCGCGGGCATGGGTGTGTGGGATGTCCTTAGGTTAGTTAGGCTTAAGTAGTTCTAAGTTCTAGGGGACTTATGACCTAAGATGTTGAGTCCCATAGTGCTCAGAGCCATTTGAACCATTTTTTTTTATTTTGTGTAAATATCTGACATTATACACATAAACGAATTTCCTTTCCTACAAAGGCTTACTAAAGCATTTCACACATATACTTGTGGAGTCGTTAGAAAACAAATGCTGTGTTCGAAATTGTTATTTTGTCTTCCACTTCTGTGGAAGCGGTGAGCTACAAGAACTCACAGTCAAAAAAAAAAAAAAAAAAAAAAAGTATTCACTAAAGAACAGACATTCTGTCGCTTGTTAGAAGAACTGTCAATACATTTGAACTTGAACACATGTAAAAACGGTAACCACTGTTTTACTATCAGAAATTTCGGAGAATCTAGGTTAACTACACTACTACATGCGTAAGAGTAGTTCTACAGTTCGTTGAATTGTCAAAATCAATGCTTGATATGAACTGGAAATGAGAGAAACTGCCTACCGGAGTTGCCGTGCTACGGTCGCAGGTTCGAATCTTGCCTCGGGCATGGATTTGTGTGATGTCCTTAGGTTAGTTAGGTTTAAGTATTTCTAAGTTCTAGGGGACTGATGACATCAGAAGTTAAGTCGCATAGCGCTCAGAGCCTTTTTTTTTTTTTTTTTTTTTTTTTGAGAGAAACTGTAACTGTCAGGTCCACTTCACAAAGGGCGTAATCACAGGAACTCGGCTTTCCGCCCCGAGTCACGTGAGTCAAGCGTTAAC
Organism: Schistocerca americana; assembly: GCF_021461395.2. Taxonomy (NCBI): domain Eukaryota; kingdom Metazoa; phylum Arthropoda; class Insecta; order Orthoptera; family Acrididae; genus Schistocerca; species Schistocerca americana. Next base: position 612,399,015 of record NC_060119.1, on the reverse strand, counting down.
GCGGCAGAGAGAGGAACATACACGGTCCACGTTATATATGGTCTACGTCCTACATAATATTATTCAACGTGACAATTACAATGCTTACACAATCCTCGAAGTGTTTATTCTATTCTGCTATATAGTTTAGCCGCTGAGTCTTAAGCCTATCGCACGTTTCTGAGACGTTTGAAGAGTCATAGCGACAGTGTCACATAAATGCTGCACGAGATATACCCGTCGTGCCTTCATATGTAGAACATGGTAGGCTTTGAACGATACGGGATATGATTATGATATATCCGCACCAAGACAATTATGATCGTTTAACTGCTAGGCATGTCGCAAACAGCCGTGAAATTATCTACCAAAATTCATCATCATCATCATAAACTAAAGTCAATGCCTTGTTGATTTAGCCACGTCCCTCTTTCCATTGTCATTCTCTTCAATTTTTCATACGATTGTATCCCCATATCTTCTTTGATGTTATTGAAATACGTTGCTCTTGGCCTGCCTCTTGGTTTTTCCCCTAAAACTTTTCCTTCAAATACATTCTTTAGGATTTGGTTGTGTCTCATTATGCGCCCCATCATTTTTGATTTTCTTCTTCCTATATAATTTAGCAGCTTTCTGTTCTCATTCACGTCTCTTAAGACCTGTTCATTACCAAAATTAGGTGTTTTTTTTCTCCTTTTTTCGATGTCGCAGGGTTCACTAGCCCGCAAGTGGCTTGCGCCTCTGTACCTCCAAGACCTAGATTTTGTAATGGCGCATACGCGTGAATATCGAGTTTCAGCGTTCACTTTTCAATATCAATAACTGTTTAACCACGGATAGTACGGCGTGACCAAGCTAGTAGTCGACAAAGCCAGTGACTTGCACCAGATCTAGCTTAGAAAAATATAATCATTTCGGTTGTGCCATGTAACTAATAGAAATTTTACTTTGACAGAAAATGTCTTTTTTTAAATAAATGCATAAGGTAGCAGGCTTATTCGAAAATTAAAGAACTCCATGCAGCGAGGTAACTCTTTAATGATCTTCTGCAACAAATCTGAATTCAAATAAGAAGCATCACTTTTCTAGACTAAATATAAACTTAGTGGCAAAAAGTAACGGAGAGGGTTGTCACTTTTGAAGATGTGCATTGAGTGACACTCGAATCTTGTGAGTAGGCGTGGCGTACGGCGCGGCTATAGGCACGATGTCTAAGCAGTGTGTTCCAGGCAGGTGTGCAGTGAACATGGCTGACGTCGAGAGCTGACCGGCGTTGAACGTGGGATGTTAAACGGTGCAGCACGCATGTATCATAGAACGTCGGGCGGTGCAAGGAAAGTCGGATTTCTAAGGTCAGGTGTGTCGAGGGTGGGTTTTGAATATCGCAGAGACATTGTTTCCGCTGGTGTAAACAGCCACACGATTGAAGGACGGACGCATTACCATCGTGGCACAGTAAACGAGACAAATGCAGCGCTCTGGCTTCACCAACTGACGACTGGTTCGTATGCCTTTGCTGACACCTAGACACAGTGCACTGCCCATTAACGTCGCGAGTCGACCATGGAACAGTGGTGACGTGTAGTGTGGTCCTATTCAATTGCACCGAGCAAATGAGCCTCTGCTAGTGTGTCAACGAGGTTATGTCCAGGCTGGTGGCGGGTCAGTTATGGTCTGCGCTGGGACACGAGCTCGCACATAGGGCTAAGACCATTATCCGATTAACTGAGCACATCTTTAATACGAGGTATTACTTCGCGTCATTAAATCAGGATATACCTTATTGATGCGTTTCGGTCGTTGTCAGAAAGAAACTTGATACAAGGCTTACTAACATCAATGAGTAATATGGTCCCAATCAGACCCTATTGTCCGGCCGCAGGCTCATTCTTGGAGACCAGCTGCATGCCTTATCGGCATTAGTATACCCTTAAGAAGATGCCAAGTTTCAACAAGAGAATACGACATTTCACCGCACAGTGGTTGCACGAAAGTTGATTTATGGGCACTCCAATTAATTAACGACAATGGGTTGGGCCACCAGATCACCCAAGCTTAACTCAGTCGAACATTGATTGGATTCTGTCGATACTAGTTCATGCACGGTAAAGTCAACAACCACTACGCAAAGAAATTGTTTGTAGTACTGTAAGATGACTGCACCATCTCTCCCGAAAGATGCCAACACCTAGCAGAGTTTATGCTTTGACGCGTTACTGCAGTTCTGAGGTCTCGTGGAGGACCGTCTCGCTACGAACATTGCATCCAGTGGCATCAAGTGACATACGGTCTTTCATTGTACTAACTGTAGATGTTTTAAAACATATAAAACAACGATATGTCTGAGCTTAGATACGTGAAATTGTGTAGTACATATAGTTGAAGTGACGCTTATCACCAGTAAACGCACGAATCACTATAATGTCGATAATGACGAAGTATATTTCCAAAATTTCCAGATAATAGATACCGCTAATGAAATACAAATGTGCTACTCTTAACACCGACAGACATTCACAACAATGAACATTTGTGTAAACAAGAAGTACTGCCTTTTCGTGCAGCGCAAAGCGTGTTTACTGCTTCGGAACAGGACTGTAGAACTTTTGTAAACAGATCACTCGTCAGAGCACTTTACTTGCGTAAAACGGATCTGAGCTGCGACCGTCTTCAAGGACTGCACCCTTACAGGATAAAGAGCTTCCACTCCACCGACTCTACGGTGTTTCTTGCCATACGTAACATTTACGTCACTTACCAATGTAGAAGATCGGTTTGTCTCTCAGGCACAACGTCCTTGTTTGTTGGTTCTTATTGACAGAAGCCTTTTGAAATAACAGAAGAAATAAATTGGTGAAATTTTTTTTTCTTATCTGTGTGCAAATGCTATGAAAGGTAAAAGTTGAGACAATAAAAGTTGACTACATTTACATTTGAAGCGAATACAACCGTCAGCAACTGCGTGATTTTCGCGTTTGCCGTTGAGCAACTCTTCGAGTTGGCTACCAGAACGTTCGCTTCAGAAGCCCCTGGTACGGAAAGCGGTGTGTGGCCACCGCAGGGAGGAACCGATGCTCTTTCGAGCTGGCTCCGTCATCGCGCGCATGCGCCGACAAAATCGACTTTCTGTACATGCAATCTGCCTACGCCGCTGTGTGAGGAACCAGGCTCGTCAATGTGCCATAAAACACCTCTGAGGAGCGGTACGGCGTAGCGAGTCGCAAAAATTCATCTGTTGCTCCTCTTCGTTCACAATATGACATTTGCATTATTCTGATCAAGTATCTTATGGCATAGTATTCAGAAGCTGTGCATAACTGACACTGCAAACATTTGGACCAAAAAAGGGAGTCAGATACAGTAGACACATTTAAAGACATTGTAGGCAGCTACCTCAGGAGTGACTAACATTATCAACAGCTGCAAAAATCGACAGTTGTAAAAATCATTGTTGGTGAATATATGATATAAAAATGAAAAATTGTAGACTGCAATGTAATACATCGTTATCCTCTGCTCAAATGTCTTTGACTGCGAAAGAATTCAACTGTGCGTAAAGACAGGGTCTTTGTTACCTGCAAAATTATGTCAGACAAACGTGAAAAACTTATAAAAACAATATTTTTTATTTTGTGTTGACATTTAATTGTACTAGGAAGCGATGAAGGTTGTAATTCGTATCTCTTAAATCTGTATCTGTTCTCTCTCTGTTTTCAGACGAAAGGTGCAGGAGCCAGACTTATTTATTATTGTCCTCACTGGGAATCATAAAAATTGTTGTTGCAACATTCCACAACTTTCCATAGTAGAAAATCTCCAAGTCGCTGAGCTACATCACAAAAACCGTTTTTGGGGTACTGCTGCACAGTCTCATGTTGTTGTTGTTGTGGTCTTCAGTCCTGAGACTGGTTTGATGCAGCTCTCCATGCTACTCTATCCTGTGCAAGCTTTTTCATCTCCCAGTACCTACTGCAACCTACATCCTTCTGAATCTGCTTAGTGTATTCATCTCTTGGTCTCCCTCTACGATTTTTACCCTCCACGCTGCCCTCCAATACTAAATTGGTGATCCCTTGATGCCTCAGAACATGTCCTACCAACCGATCCCTTCTTCTAGTCAAGTTGTGCCACAAACTTCTCTTCTCCTCAATCCTATTCAACACCTCCTCATTAGTTATGTGATCTACCCATCTAATCTTCAGCATTCTTCTGTAGCACCACATTTCGAAAGCTTCTATTCTCTTCTTGTCCAAACTATTTATCGTCCATGTTTCACTTCCATACATGGCTACACTCCATACGAATACTTTCAGAAATGACTTCCTGACACTTAAATCAATACTCGATGTTAACAAATTTCTCTTCTTCAGAAACGCTTTCCTTGCCATTGCCAGCCTACATTTTATATCCTCTCTACTTCGACCATCATCAGTTATTTTGCTCCCCAAATAGCAAAATTCCTTTACTACTTTAAGTGCCTCATTTCCTAATCTAATTCCCTCAGCATCACCCGACTTAATTAGACTACATTCCATTATCCTTGTTTTGCTTTTGTTGATGTTCATCTTATATCATCCTTTCAAGACACTGTCCATTCCATTCAACTGCTCTTCCAAGTCCTTTGCCGTCACTGACAGAATTACAATGTCATCGGCGAACCTCAAAGTTTTTATTTCTTCTCCATGAGTTTTAATACCGACTCCGAATTTTTCTTTTGTTTCCTTTACCGCTTGCTCAATATACAGATTGAACAACATCGGAGAGAGGCTACAACCCTGTCTTACTCCCTTCCCAACCACTGCTTCCCTTTCATGTCCCTCGACTCTTATAACTGCCATCTGGTTTCTGTACAAATTGTAAATAGCCTTTCGCTCCCTGTATTTTACACCTGCCACCTTTAGAATTTGAAAGAGAGTATTCCAGTCAACATTGTCAAAAGCTTTCTCTAAGTCTACAAATGCTAGAAACGTAGGTTTGCCTTTCCTTAATCTTTCTTCTAAGATAAGCCGGAAGGTCAGTATTGCCTCACGTATTCCAGTGTTTCTACGGAATCCAAACTGATCTTCCCCGAGGTTGGCTACTACTAGTTTTTCCATTCGTCTGTAAAGAATTCGTGTTAGTATTTTCCAGCTGTGACTTATTAAACTGATAGTTCGGTAAGTATCTCATCTGTCAACACCTGCTTTCTTTGGGATTGGAATTATTATATTCTTCTTGAAGTCTGAGGGTATTTCGCCTGTTTCATACATCTTGCTCACCAGATGGTAGAGTTTTGTCAGGACTGGCTCTCCCACGGCCATCAGTAGTTCCAATGGAATATTGTCTACTCCGGGGGCCTTGTTTCGACTCAGGTCTTTCAGTGCTCCGTCAAACTCTTCACGCAGTATCATATCTCCCATTTCATCTTCATCCTCTTCCATTTCCATACTATTGTCCTCAAGTAAATCGCCCTTGTATAGACCCTCTATATACTCCTTCCACCTTTCTGCTTTCCCTTCTTTGCTTTGAACTGGGTTTCCATCTGAGCTCTTGATATTCATACAAGTCGTTCTCTTATCTCCGAAGGTCTCTTTAATTTTCCTGTAGGCGGTATCTACATTACCCCTAGTGAGATAGGCCTCTACATCCTTACATTTGTCCTCTAGCCATCCCTGCTTAGCCATTTTGCACTTCCTGTCGATCTCATTTTTGAGACGTTTGTATTCCTTTTTGCCTGCTTCATTTACTGCATTTTTATATTTTCTCCTTTCATCAATTAAATTCTATATTTCTTGTGTTACCCAAGGATTTCTACTAGCCCTCGTCTTTTTACCTACTTGATCCTCTGCTGCCTTCACTACTTCATCCCTCAAAGCTACCCATTCTTCTTCTACTGTATTTATTTCCCCCATTCCTGTCAATTGCTCCCTTATGCTCTCCCTGAATCTCTGTACAACCTCTGGTTCTTTCAGTTTATCCAGGTCCCATCTCCTTAAATTCCCACCTTTTTGCAGTTTCTTCAGTTTTTATCTACAGGTCATAACCAATAGATTGTGGTCAGAGTCCACATCTGCCCCTGGAAATGTCTTACAATTTAAAACCTGGTTCCTAAATCTCTGTCTTACCATTATATAATCTATCTGATACCTTTTAGTATCTCCAGGGCTCTTCCATGTATACAACCTTCTTTCATGATTCTTAAACCAAGTGTTAGTTATGATTATGTTGTGCACGGTGCAAAATTCTACCAGGCGGCTTCCTCTTTCATTTCTTAGCCCCAATCCATATTCACCTACTATGTTTCCTTCTCTCCCTTTTCCTACACTCGAATTCCAGTCACCCACGACTATTAAATTTTCGTCTCCCTTCACAGTCTGAATAATTTCTTTTATTTCATCATACATTTCTTCAATTTCTTCGTCATCTGCAGAGCTAGTTGGCATATAAACTTGTACTACTGTAGTAGGTGTGGGCTTCGTATCTATCTTGGCCACAATAATGCGTTCACTATGCTGTTTGTAGTAGCTTACCCGCATTCCTATTTTCCTATTCATTACTAAACCTACTCCTGCATTACCCCTATTTGATTTTGTGTTTATAACCCTGTAGTCACCTGACCAGAAGTCTTGTTCCTCCTGCCACCGAACTTCACTAATTCCCACTATATCTAACTTCAACCTATCCATTTCCCTTTTTAAATTTTCTAACCTACCTGCCCGATTAAGGGATCTGACATTCCACGCTCCGATCCATAGAACGCCAGTTTTCTTTCTCCTGATAACGACATCCTCTTGAGTAGTCCCCGCCCGGAGATCCGAATGGGGGACTATTTTACCTCCGGAATATTTTACCCAAGAGGACGCCATCATCATGTAATCACACAGTAAAGCTGCATGCCCTCGGGAAAAATTACGGCTGTAGTTTCCCCTTGCTTTCAGCCGTTCGTAGTACCAGCACAGCAAGGCCGTTCTGGTTATTGTTACAAGGCCAGATCAGTCAATCATCCAGACTGTTGCCCTTGCAACTACTGAAAAGGCTGCTGCCCCTCTTCAGGAACCACACGTTTGTCTCGCCTCTCAACAGATATCCCTCCGTTGTGGTTGCATCTACGGTACGGCTATCTGTATCGCTGAGGCACACAAGCCTCCCCACCAACGGCAAGGTCCATGGTTCATGGGGGGGCACCGTCTCATAGAATAATAATTATCACCGTCTCATAGAATAATAAAATGCTAAAGTAGTGCCAAAACGTGCGACGTTTCGGGATGGGTTGGGATGGGTTGTTTGGGGGAGGAGACCAGGCAGCGAGGTCATCGGTCTTATCGGATTAGGGAAGGGCGGGGAAGGATGTCGGCCGTGCCCTATCATATGAACTATCCCGGCATTTGCCTGGAACGATTTAGGGAAATCAGAGAAAACCTAAATCAGGATCGCCGGACGCGGGAGCGACGTTTCGGCCGTTTTGCAGCCGTTTCACTGAGGATGCGGAGTGATTTATGCGGGGAGTGAGTACTTCAGTACATTGATCCTGAAATATCACTGGTATACTGGTTCTATTGCAAGGCTGATGAAATCTATTTTGACGTCAACGGTCTTATGATAGCGTAAGAAAATTCAGTATATTGAAGTATCCACTACCCTGTTCTGAATGGGTGACAACTGCAGACAAGGTAGCACAAGGAAGGATCTATGGTCGTGGGGCGTGTGATAAGCACAGCGCAAATCCTCCCAGATGTCATTGCCAGCTAATGAAATTTAGTGAAGCCAGTAACTCTTTATTCGCAGCTGTCTCTGCACAGGTACATTTTTCAAGTTGTCAACAAAGGCGCTCAAGCAGCATCAAGTGCGAAGGCCTCATAGGGACCGTTCACCGTTTTAGTCGCACATGTGCCAATGTCGCAACTTCGTCACCCTCCCCCCCTCCCCCACCCGCCTCACCCACTTAGATACCGTTCAGATTTAGTCAGATGGTTCGATGGTTTTGTGGTTTTGAGTTTTCAATGATGCCTAGTGCGTACAATCCGTGTTACACAGCGAAAACTATGCTGACAGTGTACTATGAAGGGACGGTGTATAATGAAGGGGTCAGAATGCGTTCAGTGCGAATGCAGCGCAACGATATCGTTAGAGAAGGGTTGAATCCGGAGAGTATCAACAGCGGCGAAGATTGTCAAGAACATTACCCTGTTGCACATCGCACTGCAAACGGTCGTTTTCGACCGCTAAAAGTGTGTTAATGAACGCCCCAAGGAAAGGGGAGGATTCATTAACGCCATATGTGCCACCTCCTGAGGTCTTTTCGTGTCGATTCCGAGCTGTGATGTGTCTGAGACTTTACCTCGGTCACCCATAACAAAAGTGACATCAACGCTGGGCGTCGAGGTTCTGACCTCCATCGCAGAGGCGTCGAAGTAAGGGGCGTGATGTAGATAAGGGAGTTTGTAACACCACAGTTTAATACTGTAAATAATTTGTATTGCTCGATTATGAGTAATGTAAAGCATATATTCTTTAATATGTAATTCTTTGATCTACTTTAAAGAAATGTAAAGGTTTTGTGAGATGTTTACTCTTTGCAAGTCAAGTTCTGTGTATTATTTGGAAGAGAGTAGAATTATGTTTATTTGTGTTGACTTCTTAAAATGCTAACATGATGAGATTTAAAAAAAATATGTTGTTGGTAATTACATTGTAACTGGTTCATACTAGGGACTTTGCAATATATAAAGAAAAACCCAATGTAATTTCCTTCTGCAACAGAAGCGAGTTGGCGCGCTAGGAAAAGGTGGATGTGGCGCTCATCTGGGCTCCAAACGAGAGGGCACAGTAGGCAGTCGACAGCGAGTAACTGACGAGCAAACAGCGCAGGTGCCGAGTGAGGCTTACAGTGTTACAAGTGGAATGGAATGGCGTCGGATTTAACACGCGGTTGTAAAATGGTGCTCTAGATTTGGGAAAAGCTCTAAAATTATTATTAACAACGCCAAGAAGGGGTAAATTGAGCTTATTATTGCCAATGGAAAGACCACCTAGTCGCCACATACTGGTCACCTCGAGTGCGCAACCACTTCGTCGCACTTGCGAAAGGTCAGAAATGTATTAATGTGTGAACTAGTAATGTTATGTTTGGTTCTATGGAAATATAATCCTAATATTCAAAAATGTGTTTGATCAAAGTGTCCATCCTATGCACTTTTCCAAGTAGGATTCTCTCCGTGAAGTAATGAAATCCAAGAACGTCCTTGGCATAAGAAGCATTAACAGTTCTATGATGCATTTTTTGATGTGTGGTAAAGTTTTATGCCAGCACACTTAACGTGATTGGCAAGAATTACTTTTTTCTCATACATATAACTGTGACTATCCGTGTTTGAATGTTTTGAAACGTAACTAGAAAATGAACTTAAAAATCAGTTTAAGAAAGGGTATTACTGGAAAAAAAGAGTACTAATGTTTACTGATTTAAAATTGTTTTCAAAACTTACTTTTTTCACAAGTGGTACTATAAACATTTTGTCTAGAGGTTGTTTGAAGTAAAATTTTACTGGAACTTGTCTCTGTTTTGTAAAGGTTATTTGCTGGGTAAAGAGCGTTAAAATCGTAGAAACTTATCTCACATCGGAAGAGTAATCCAGTCCTACCTTAATGATACATAAATTTGAAAGAGTATACAATTTTGTTGTTACAATGTTGTTGTTGTGGTCTTCAGTCCTGAGACTGATTTGATGCAGCTCTCCATGCTACACTGCCGGCCGAAGTGGCCGTGCGGTTAAAGGCGCTGCAGTCTGGAACCGCAAGACCGCTACGGTCGCAGGTTCGAATCCTGCCTCGGGCATGGATGTTTGTGATGTCCTTAGGTTAGTTAGGTTTAACTAGTTCTAAGTTCTAGGGGACTAATGACCTCAGCAGTTGAGTCCCATAGTGCTCAGAGCCATTTGAACCATTTAAACCATGCTACACTATCCTGTGCAAGCTTCTTCATCTCCCAGTACCTACTGCAACCTACATCCTTCTGAATCTGCTTAGTGTATTCGTCTGTTGGTCTCCTCCTACTATTTTTACCCTCCACACTGCCCTCCAATACTAAATTGGTGATCCCTTGATGCCTCAGAACATGTCCTACCAACCGATCCCTTCTTCTAGTCAAGTTGTGCCACAAACTTCTTTTCTCCCCAATCCTATTCAACACCTCCTCATTAGTTATGTGATCTACCCATCTAATCTTCAGCATTCTTCTGTAGCACTACATATCGAAAGATTCTATTCTCTTCTTGTCCAAAATATTTATCGTCCATGTTTCACTTCCATACATGGCTACACTCCATACAAATACTTTCAGAAACGACTTCCTGACACTTAAATCTATACTCGATGTTAACACATTTCTCTCTTTCAAAAACGCTTTCCTTGGCATTGCCAGTCTACATTTTATATCCTCTTTACTTCGACCATCATCAGTTATTTTGCTCCCCAAATAGCAAAACTCCTTTACTACTTTAAGTGTCTCATTTCCTAACCTAATTTCCTCAGCATCACCCGACTTAATTCGACTACATTCCGTTATCCTTGTTTTGCTTTTGTTGATGTTCATCTTATATCCTCCTTTCAAGACACTATCCATTCCGTTCAACTGCTCTTCCAAGTCCTTTGCTGTCTCTGACAGAATTACAATGTCATCGACGAACCTCAAAGTTTTTATTCCTTCTCCATGGATTTTAATACCTACTCCGAATTTTTCTTTTGTTTCCTTCGCTGCTTGCTCAATATACAGATTGAATAACATCGGGGAGAGGTTACAACTCTGTCTCACTCCCTTCCCAACCACTGCTTCCCTTTGATGTCCTTCGACTCTTGTAACTGCCATCTGGTTTCTGTACAAATTGTAAATAGCTTTTCGCTCCCTGTATTTTACCCCTTCCACCTTCAGAATTTGAAAGAGAGTATTCCAGTCAACTTTGTCAAAAGCTTGCTTTAAGTCTACACATGCTAGAAACGTGGGTGGTGGTTGTTAGTGTTTAATGTCCCGTCGACAACGAGGTCATTAGAGACGGAACGCAAGCTCGGGTTATGGATGGATTGGGAAGGAAATCGCCCGTGCCCTTTCAAAGGAACCATCCCGGCATTTGTCTGAAACGATTTAGGGAAATCACGGAAAACCTAAATCAGGATGGCTGGAGACGGGATGCTAGAAACGTAGGTTTGCCTTTCCTTAATCTAGCTTCTAAGATAAATCGTAGGGTCAGTATTGCCTCACGTGTTCCAACATTTCTGCGGAATCCAAACTGATCTTCCCCGAGGTCGGCTTCTACCAGTTTTTCCATCCGTCTGTAAAGAATTCACGTTAGTATTTTGCAGCCGTGACTTATTAAACTGATAGTTCGGTAATTTTCACATCTGTCAACATCTGTTTTCTTTGGGATTGGAATTATTATATTCTTCTTGAAGTCTGAGGGTATTTCGCCTGTCTCATACATCTTGCTCACCAGATGGTAGAGTTTTTTCAGTCAGTAGTTGTAATGAATTGTTGCCTACTCCCGGGGCTTTGTTTTGACTCAGGTCTTTCAGTGCTCTGTCGAACTCTTCACGGAGTATCATAACTCCTATTTCATCTTCATCTGCATCCTCTTCCATTTCCATAATATTGTCCTAAAGTACATCGCCCTTGTATAGACCCTCTATATACTCCTTCCACCTTTCAGCTTTCCCTTTTTTGCCTAGAATTGGGTTTCCATCTGAGCTCTTGATATTCATACAAGTGGTTCTCTTTTCTCCAAAGGTCTCTTTAATCCTCCTGTAGGCAGTATCATTCTTACCCATACTGAGATAAGCCTCTACATCCTTACAATTGACCTCTAGCGATCCCTGCTTAGCCATTTTTCACGTCCTGTCGATCTCATTTTTGAGACGTTTGTATTCCTCTTTGCCTGCTTCATTTGCTGCATTTTTATATTTTCTCCTTTCATCAATTAAATTCAATATTTCTTGTGTTACCCAAGATTTCTACTAGCCCTCATCTTTTTACCTACTTGATCCTCTGCTACCTTCACTATTTTGTCTCTCAAAGGTACCCATTCTTCTTCTACTGTATTTCTTTCCCCCATTCCTGTCAATTGTTCCCTTATGCTCTCCTTGAAACTCTCTACAACATCTGGTTCTTTCAGTTTATCCAGGTCCCATCTCCTTAAATTTCCACCTTTTTGCAGTTTCTTCAGTTTTAATCTACAGTTCATAACCAATAGATTGTGGCAGAGTCTACATCTGCCCCTGGAAATGTCTTGCAATTTAAAACTTGGTTCCTAAATCTCTGTCTTACCATTATATAATTTATCTGAAACTTGTCACCATCTCCATCCTTCTTCCATGTATACAGTCTTCTTTTATGATTCTTGAACCAAGTGTTAGCTATGATTAAGTTGTGCTCTGTGCAAAATTCTACCAGGCTGCTTCCTCTTTCTTTTCGTACCCCCAATCCATATTTCCCTACTACGTTTCCTTCTCTCCCTTTTCCTACTGACGAATTCCAGTCACCCATGACTATTAAATTTTCGTCTCCCTTCACTATCTGAATAATTTCTTTCATTTCATCATACATTTCTTCAATTTCTTCGTCATCTGCAGAGCTAGTTGGCATATAAACTTGTACTACTGTAGTAGGCGTGGGCTTCGTATCTATCTTGGCCACAATAATGCGTTCACTATGCTGTTTGTAGTAGCTTACCCACATTCCTATTTGTATTTATAACCCTGTAGTCACCGGACCAGAAGTTTTGTTCCTCCTGCCACCGAACTTCACTAATTCCCACTATATCTAACTTTAACCTATCCATTTCCCTTTTTAAATTTTCTAATCTACCTGCCCGATCAAGGGATCTGACATTCCACGCTCCGATCCGTAGAACGCCAGTTTTCTTTCTCCTGATAACGACATCCTCTTGAGTAGTCCCCGCCCGGAGATCCGTATGGGGGACTATTTTACCTCCGGAATATTTTACCCAAGAGGACGCCATCATCATTTAACCATACAGTAAAGCTGCATATACTCGGGAAAAATTAAGGCTGTAGTTTCCCCTTACTTTCAGCCGTGCGCAGTACCAGCACAGCATGGCCGTTTTGGTTATTGTTACAAGGCCAGATCAGTCAATCATCCAGACTGTTGACCCTGCAACTACTGAAAAGGCTGCTGCCCCTCTTCAGGAACCTCATGTTTGTCTGACCTCTCAACAGATACCCCTCTGTTGTGGTTGCACCTACGGTACGGCTATCTGTATCGCTGAGGCACGCAAGCCTCCCCACCAACGGCAAGGTCCATGATTCGTGGGGGGCGGGGGGGGGGGGGTATAGGGGGGGGCGCGGGTTGTTACAATGAAAGGGTTCACTTGTGAGATCGCATATCTTTTCCATCATAACAAAAAGAATGAATCAGCTTAGTAGGTTCCGAGCTAATGATTCTTGAAGTAATCTCTGACAAACAAAGATCCTATTCGCTTCTGATACTGAATATGTGTATTTATTGTAGTTGGCTATTATTATGTGCTATCTGGTCTTGTATGGTTAGTGAAGGGCATTTTTAAGCAATATTAGTTAAAGACAAAAGTAATGATTAAACAAAACAAGAGAAGGGCTCATTTTCAAATCTAGTGGTTACCTAACTAAAGTGACAGTTAATGCCACCAACTGTGTAATGTGTCCATATGGGTGAGTCCATTGCACTTCATAGAACATTATTTAATGAAAATTCGCTTTGAAGTAGTAAAAACAGGTTCTTGATGAGTAATGTTTTTGCATTATTATGCCTAATTAGGCTGGCGACCGTGTAACTATTTCATTTAACAGTAATTAGTTACTGTTCCTCCTTAAAAAATTATTTCTTTCACCCATCTACCTACAGTTATTGTTACGAAATAAAGGTTCGATTCAAATTTTCCGTTAGGTACACTCGGTCAAATTTCTAAATTCCTCTCAGAGGGTAACATTTACTGCACGTTTAGGCCATATTTGGCAAATTTACTACCGCTGTAGTGTTATACGTGGCTGCCTTGTGACAAAATAAACTTTGTCGTCACTAGGTAACCTGCATGTCGGTATAACGAACGGAGCAGCAGTGTTATAAGTTGTGACGACCTTCCTATCGTTTAAACTGCGTGTAATTTGATGTCAGTGTGACACTATCAACCCAAGTTACTCCTCATATGAATTCCTGTGCTCTGGCCTTTCTTTGGCACGTCGACATACTGCTGTTTGAAGTGTCACCGAGCCCGAAGGCGACGTCGTATGGCACCATGGTTTTGCCCCGTTACAGGGGAAGACTGTAGGCACCTTTGAGCCAAATTTCAAACTTCTGTGTTGCAATGACAGGAAACACACTGGGTGTCGAAAAGTGATTATTTATTTCTTTTGCTCAGTATACTGTAGTGAACACATTATCGTAGCTAAGATAGAAACGAAGGCAACACTCACTATAGTAGTAAAGCCTATATACAATGTAGCGTCGCAGATGATTAAGGGATCGAAAGAATTCAGTGGAGGGGAAAGAAAGTGAAGGAATAGTAGTAGGAGAACACAGATATAGAGAAAGAAATAAAAAGCCACCTGCTGGAATTCTGTACCGAGGATAGTTTAACCTGTGCGGACACTTTGATTAAAAGTCGTCAAATAAGGTAATATACGTGGAAGAGACCTGGAGAAGCCAGAAACTTTCATACAGTTTACATGACGGTAAGACAAAGATTTCAACGGCAGATTTTTAAACAGCAAAACATTTCCAGGGGTATTTTTGGACTCTGACCATGATGTATTGGCTGAGGACAGCAGATTCAAACTGAAGATTGGAGATAGGAAAGATACTAACGAGAAGGGGATTTCATAAATTCAAAGAGACGAAAGTTGCTGAGAGTTTCAAAGGGAACTTTAGGCAACGATTCACTGAACGAAGCGAATGGTGTAAAGACGAACGGGTACCACTGACAGATGAAAGAATTAAGATACCTAAGATATAAATAAGCAAAAAGATAAGGCCCAGCATAAATCCTTGGATAACACAGAGGAATTGATTTAAATGACGGCTGAAGAAAATATAGAAAAGCAGCAAATGAAGCAGGCGAAAGATTGACATAAATGTAAAGTGGATAGGCAGCAATGGTTAGAAGAAAAATTAGTAACATTTACTTACTGCCGTAAGAGAATGCGAAACTGTTTTATTCTGAAAAGTGGAGTTTGGCGTAACGGAGGAGATGCGAGGTCTACAGAGAAGAAATCGACGGGCATCGCAGGATGAGGGGCGCTGTTTGAACAGATCTTTTAATTAGATTCCTGTTTGGCTGAGCGTCAGAGCCTCGGCGAATGTAATAAAATTCGTTCCTGTGCGAGATTTATCATGATGTCAACAAGCAGAAAGTCGGACACGAATATTGCGTAGTCTTAAATCATCATGGCCTCTATTCTGTCACTCGTTGCTTAGCAGTGTTTTTCCCCGCACGATGACATCCTTGTTGTCGGTGTGTTCGTCACGTTTGTTAACATATGGTGAACGAGAGTTGAAGAAACAGTCGTGATATACGGGACAAGGCTGCACAGGCAAATGAAAGACAAAAGGCACCGAAACTCACTCTGTTGCAGTTCTTGCGAATATTTTTGAGAAATAAGCACCAGAACCAGAGGATGTTACTTGTGAATATTGGATTCTTTTTCTATTCTCGGTGCTACTAATTAAGATGTCTGAAGTTAAAGGAGTGTGAGGTCTTTTGAATGAAACGTCCCCCAGGCTGTGGCTAAGCCATGTCTCCGCAATATCCTTTCTTCCAGGAGTGCTAGTTCTGCAGGGTTCGCAGGAGAGCTTTTGTGAAGTTTGGAAGGTAGGAGGTGAGGTACTGGCTGAATTAAAGCTGTGAGGACCGGGCGTGAGTCGTGCTTGGGTAGCTCAGTTGGTAGAGCACTTGCCCGCGAAAGGCAAAGGTCCCGAGTTCGAGTCTCGGTCCGGCACACAGTTTTAATCTGCCAAGAAATTTCATATCAGCGCACACTCCGCTGTAGAGTGAAAATTTCATTCATTATAGACGAGTGTTGTTCCATATTGACTCTTAATCATGTCATAAATAAGCTGAGCTGTAATGGCTTTCGCGTATGATTGATGGAGGCAGACAACTTAAGACTGTGGGAAGCAACTCCACGATTCGTGGCAACACTTGCCTAAGTTCACTGTAGAACCATCGTGCTGGGAAACTGAAGGGAAAACATGACAACATGACCGCGAAAAATTATCATCGTGTTCGTTAGGAGGATATCTGAATAAGAACGAAAGTTACACTCAGAGAAATATTGACTCTATGTTGGCTTCCGCGGGATTCGGAAGCAGCCGACTTAAGTTTTGATGAAAGGCAAACTATTGTGGCTCGTTGTGGTGGAGCGAAATTTCTTGCCTCCAGTCGAAGGTGAGACATAAACCTTAAAAGAACAAAGGAACTGCAAAAAAAGATTTTTCTGGAATGGATAATATTTGTATGAAGAACAAAGAACGCTCAGCCCATCCGCCGAAAATGACACAGAGTCTAGTTCCTACTGAAAAACCGGTATTTCCGTGGCACTTTCGCCAACGAAGGAAAGACGGAACGAACAATGTTGGTCGACATGGAGTCCACTTTCAAAGGCTCTTGACACTGGGTAATAATAGCAATAGACTATATGACACTCGCTGTAATGCCTGTTGCTGCTATTAACAAACTGAAAGGAGGTCAGGTAACTTGTAATGGAACGGATGACAATAATTCCTCCAGTATCTTGACCCATTATATATATGAAACCCAATTTGATCTGGAAGAATAGGTAGGAATATTAGGATTTACCTTCCTCTGACAAACTCATTAGGGCCGTATTTCGGAAGTAAATCGCCTGATACTCTTAAGAAAAAACAGTTCCGGCATTTAGATTAAGTAAGTTAGAGAAACCATAATAAAACTAAATCTAGATGCGATTTCTTTTTTCATAGCCCAACAACAGTCATTATAAAAGTATTTTTGTCGTTAGTACCTACCATACCATTCGTCTGTTGATAACACCAAATTTTCCACTATTTTGATGAATGTTTGTTTTCTCCGAGAATTGCGTTCCACTGTAATAAAAGTCATCGGTTGTAACACAATCTGTTATCCAGGAATGAGAACCTTTTTTCTGACTGGTTTCAGAAGCAACTCTTATAACCAGATACAATGTTATTTTGTATTCTGTATCTGATTTATTTACTGTGGAGATAACTTGTAAAATAGTACCTTCTGTTTAGAATATTTTTTGGTCATTTGTGTGGACAGTCTGATTCACTACTTGTGCGCCTGATGATATCCACGTCCCTAAAAATGTTAGAAACTTTGGCGGTGCAGATTGCTGCATAGACCATATCTTAATCATATCAGAAATAAAAATAAAACTGAAACGCATACCAAATAGAAAAGTGTGGATATTACTATATACAACGTAGGAAGTTTGTAGGAGAAATATACAAAATGAAACATAGCAAAAAAAGAGAGTAACTCGGCAAAAATTAGGCTAATTAATAGGGAATAACAGGATGACGAAAGTAGATAGAGACGTGTGAAGCACAGTACTCAAGAAGTGACTTCGAAAGTTTTACGATAAAGAATACGATCTGACAAAATTTGGTTTAACATAAAGTGCGAAGAAAAAGTGCAGGAGAGAAGAAATGCGAATAAGGCGTGGATTCAAGAAAGGTTGGGGCAGGGGACCAAACAGCGAGGTCATCGGTCCCATCGGATTAGGGGAGAACGGGGAAGGAAATCTGCCGTGCCCTTTCAGACGAATCATACCGGCATTTGCCTGAAGTGATTTATGGAAATCACGGAAAGCCTAAATCAGGATGGCTGGACGAGGGTTTGAACCGTCGTCCTCCCGAATGCGAGTCCAATGTGCTAACCACTGTGCCATGTCGCTCGGTGATTCAAGAAAGGAACAATACGATACTGTCAGGAAGATACTATGAAATCCGCCACGAAACACAGCAAACGCACAGAAAAGAGAAAAGTGATTACTACAACAATACTACCATAGAAGCAGAGGATTATTCCAAGCAGTACAGGGAAGCGCAGACGTATCAAAATATAAAAGCAATCTTTTTATGGATTTACGAAAAGGAACATTTTAGGAAAAGGACCGTCATGGGAAAAGACTGACCGACAAGAGTGGCATATAAAAGGTGGAAGACGTACTTTACACAACTACTTAACTATACTGATCCTCAGTCTTACTTTAAATTTGATAAACTTGATAATTTGATGTACGGGTCACCACCCTGTCATAACTGAAAACAGCAAGCAATTAAGTAATTAAATAATAACAAGGCTTGTAGTGAAGACTAGATGTAGGCTGAGGTATTAAGGGGGGGATGTAACGGAAAATGTAAACATTTATTTAAAAAAATCATTACTGCTTTTGCATGTGTAAAGCAAAATAGCTGTATTTTAACAGAAAAATATAATAAAATACGCAGAACTAATATTTTTCCAGAAATCTGAAATTTTAATTTTTTATTTCTTTCTTATAAAAAGCGATAACTCAAGTTCCAATCATGCAATTAATCTGAAAATTTTATTGCAGTGTCCTGAGAAGTTTATAAGAACACTGAACTAAAGTTATTAATTTACGTTACAAATTGTATCATTAACAGAGTTTTTTATTTTGCACATCTAAAATTAACTTTTTTCTACATACAATCATCTAAAAATCAGAATGTAATTGCAGCATCTCCTATTTTTTTAATTCTCGGGAGACAACAACACGTCGCGAACAGTTCCTGAAAATTTAATAGCATTAGCGCATGCACTTTGTGAGAAAAAGTTTCTAATAACGTAGAAAATGTAAAACAGAGGAAATGAGGGTCAAAGCTTTCTTCTCATACTTCTACATGTAAAAAGTTTACCCCAATTTTAAAATCTTCCACACTGATACTCCTCATCCTCCAAGTTCCTCTTCTCTCCTCTTCGAATCTGCCTGGCCTGTATTTGCAGGTAAGACACTGATCTGTTAGTTTTCTTGACCCTGCTCTCGTCGATTGTGTAACACGCTTTTCTTGTAAACACACCACGATCTATACCAACACTCTTTAGCACTTCAATTCTTCCATTATTTCTGTTATTGTAAAATAAAACTGCATAATAGACACATGTTTTGAGTACTTCAAGTTCACAGAATGTCCTTTTTGAGGATCTAATCCAAATTAAATTATTGAAGCTTTCGTTTGCATTTTGTATCTTTCCGTGAAGACACTTCCTCAATAAATCAGGGTTTGCAAGATATCTGAATATGGGCTTAATTGTATTCATAAGAGCTTCTGGTAATGAATGTTTATGTGAATACGTTTCATTTTTGTTGTTGAACTTACACCAGTCGTCTTTCAGACACAAATTGTGCATTGTTGTTTGGTCCGTGGATAGTTTGTGAAAAAAAATTCCCACACAGCACGCTTCATTGCCTCTATGTGTGTTTTTCTCTATAGCTCTCCCATAAAATAACGGAAGAGAATAAATTTCCTTCAGAGTAAGCCTGCCTTTTCCTCCTAGTGGTTTTCCATAGTCAAGTACTTCACCTTTCTTCTCTTTCAGCAAGCGACCAAGCCTCTTTTGAATGTGGCCAACACATTTCAACTTTTCTATTGTTGAAATGTGAGGATTTTTATCTGTTACAGCTTTGAACAAAGAGGAGTCCCCATTACCAAGGTATTTAGTATATCTCATACCATACTGTTCCTCAGTTCTGGAGAACATCCTCACAACTGCAGCAGCCTCCATGCCCCCACTTAAGCCACTATAATTTTTAAAGCATGCTACTGCATGCTTTTCTTGCCACAGTTTATAGTGAGACATCTTCCTTGTTGCACACTGGTGGCAGTATTTAGATATTATTTCTACACTACTGGCCATTAAAATTGCTACCCCACGAAGATGACGTCCTACAGACGCGAAATTTAACCGACAGGAAGAAGATGCTGTGATATGCAAGTGATTAGCTTTTCAGAGCATTCACACAAGGTTGACGCCGGTGGCGACACCTACAACGGGCCGACATGCAGAAAGTAGCCAACCGATTTCTCATACACAAACAGCAGTTGACCGGCGTTGCCGGGCGAAACGTTGTTGTGATGACTCGTGTAAGGAGGAGAAATGCTTACAATCACATTTCCGACTTTGATAATGGTCAGATTGTAGCCTATCGCGATTGCGGTTTATCGTATCGCGACACTGCTGCTCGCGTTGGTCGCGATCCAATGACTGTTAGCAGAATATGGAATCGGTGGGTTCAGGAGGGTAATACGGAACGCCGTGCTGGATCCCAACGGCCTCGTATCACTAGCAGTCGAGATGACAGGCATCTTACCCGCATGGCTGTAACGGATCGTGCAGCCACGTCTCGATCCTTGAGTCAACAGATGGGGACGTTTGCAAGACACCAACTATCTGCACAAACAGTTCGACGACGTTTGCAGCAGCATGAACTATCAGCTCGGAGACCATGGCTGCGGTTACCCTTGACGCAGCATCACAGACATGAGCGCCTGCGATGGTATACTCAGCGACGAACCTGGGTGCACAAATGACAAAACCTCATTTTTTCAGGTGACTCCAGGTTCTGTTTACAGCATTATGATGGTCGCGTCCGTGTTTGGAGACATCGCGGTGAACGCACATTGGAAGCGTGTATTCGTCATCGCCATACTGGTGTATCACCCGGCGTGATGGTATGGAATGCCATTGGTTACACGTCTCGGTTACCTCTTGTTCGCATTGACGGCACTTTGAACAGTGGACGTTACATTTCAGATGTGTTACGACCTGAGGCTCTACTCTTCATTCGATCCCTGTGAAACCCTACATTTCAGCAGGATAACGCACGACCGCATGTTGCAGGTCCTGTACGGGCTTTTCTGGATACAGAAAATGTTCGACTGCTGCCCTGGCCAGCACATTCTCCAGATCTCTCACCAATTGAAAACGTCTGGTCAATGATGGCCGAGCAACTGGCTCGTCACAATACGCCAGTCACTACTCTTGATGAACTGTGGTATCGTGTTGAAGCTGCATGGGCAATTGTACCTGTACACGCCATCCATGCTCTGTTTGACTCAGTGCCCAGGCCAGAGGTGGCTGTTCTGGGTACTGATTTATCAGAATCTATGCACCCAAATTGCGTGAAAATGCAATCACATGTCAGTTCTAGTATAATATATTTGTCCAATGAATACCCTTTTATCATCTGCATTTCTTCTTGGTGTAGCAATTTTAATGGCCAGTAGTGACATCTAAAACTTTACCTGAGGTAGTACCAATAACAGATGCAAGTCTATACAGAGATATATGACTCCTTTTCATCCAGGTCCCATCTACAGACACACACATGTCAGTAACGTTTGTAGGAGATTGATTGTCATGAATATGTACGCCAGGGTCTATTTATTTTTGGTTTATTTCCAGCAATTCCTCCACTGCTTTCTTAATAGAAACTTTGGCCTTATCGCATACAGCATCAGACATTTCTTTTTTTTTTTTTGCAAACCTTGCCCAAGGTGGAGGCATGTTCAGAAAACCACAGAATAAATTACGTCCTTCCCCGGCCTGTCCAAGGCATCTCAGAGCATACGTTAACCTAAAATCGCTTTCATAGGTACCAGTGTCAGTTTTCTTTTTGGAAGAAGAAAATGAAAATTCATAGCCACACAAATTACAAATTAATTTGAAATCACAAGCTATTCCCACTCTTCTTTCTTTAACAACAATCATGCATTCCGTATTTTTACAGCTAACACATGAAAATGAAAACTTTATAGCCTGGCAGAGAAGCTCTAAATTAATAAGTCTGAATCCAGTGGAATCCATATCAACATCATTCACTCACCTGTACAATTCTCCTGTCCCAAGTTTCGTTGCTGAAGCTGAGAGCTTATGTTCTTCAGATCGAGCTGCTGCCTCTTTCTTTTTGGTAACCCGACTTCCATGCAACTTCTGTTTCCTAAACACAGTTTTTCCATCAACCATTATGCATAAATCTTGATTTCCGCGTGAAAGTTTGCGAATTCAACCTCCCACGTAGTAATATGGGTTAGTATTGTCAAAACGTAAAGAAACCACATGCAAGAAAGTTTTCAGGCAAAGATATATATGTCAACCAGAGATATAGGTTTCAGCCAAAGATATCGAAAGAAAATAGTCTTCAAACTGACGAGAATTCCGCCGAAGCAAGCCCTTTCCCAAATGTCGGAAAAGGTGGAAGTGGTCGGCAGTGCAGAGTTAATCAGTTTAACAATTTAAAAGTATTTCTAAAGCTGCTGTACGATATAATTCACACACAACATTGATTAAACTGTGTAGATCAAGAATATACTATTTAAATAATGGATCATAATCCATGACATCCCCCCTTAAAGAATTGTGGGACTCAACTGGAATTAGAAGTACAACCTGTAACAGAGAAAATTTGGAATACAGAAACAATACCTGCTGACTGGAAAACCACAATTAATTTGGAATACGGAAACAATATCTGCTGACTGGAAAACCACAATTAATTTGGAATACAGAAACAATACCAGCTGACTGGAAAACCGCAATTACACGTCCTACGCTTAAGAAGAATGATAAACTTGTATGTGATGACTAAACCGGAGTTGCTTTACCGTATGTCACCAAGTTCTAGAGATGTGCCTGTTATGAAGGGTAATCCCAAGAACTGAAGAACTAATTGGTGACAACAGGACAAAGATGTTCCAAAGGCCGTGGAGGACATGAGAGCGGAAACTGACGCTATTGAAGCGATTGCTCCAGATGTGTTGACGGCAGTGAGTTCATCAGCGATAAGGCGTGTACGAAAAGGTGATAGAAATGGTTCACAATTTGGGAACACTTCTTCAAAAAATTATCAACAGAAATGAGACAGTACCCAATCTTCGGTTTAATTTATTTCTTATATTATTTTAATGTATGATTCTTTACCAGTGCAAAAATGGCATGGCATATGTAAAACATGGGAAGAAATAATTTTATTTTCATTTAAAATGATTAGTTTTATCCTGGAAACTATAATAATTTTGAAACTTGACATACGTTACCTTGGCGAGAATCAGATATTCATATCGATGTCTGACCATTTATTGAACATTGTCGTAGTAAAATGGTTAATTGTCTCATCGAAGTGCCATATGAATGGCTTTCCTGTCATAAAATATTTTCGTTAGTATTAAGCCTCTTTAAACATTTGTGAAGTCTAACGCACGAGCATATTAACACGGTGGCGTAAGTATCGTTGGAAAATGTCTTAACTTCCTGGTGGCATTCGACGGCAGTGACGACAGCACAAAAATCTCTGTACTCAATGTATCTCTACTTATTTTTAGATTACAACAGAATTATACCATTGAATCTGTTTCATAGAGATCTATTATTCTGCCGCAAAAGAAATAGAGCATAATTCAGTTCGGAATAATGAAACTGATACCTGTGTCTCGGTTGCTAATGAGGTTGGGTGAAAGCATTATTCTTCGTTTAATGAGCCCCTTGTCACTGTTGATCTAGGTGAATACGGATTACAAATGTATTTCGCTTTAGAAAGTAACCTGAAATTCAAACGTTGGGCACCTCACCCTGTATATACGAACAACATTCGCTTTTGAAAGCCTTACCCTGGATGACAGTGCGGAAGAAAGGAAGGATCTGTTGTTTCAGAGTGAAGAAAAAGACGGGTCTGTTAAAGGGTAGCACAGGCGAGATTAGCAACAAACAACAAAACGTAGAACCACTTATTAGCTCTGAAGGAATCTAACATATGACTCACGAGGCAAGGAGGATGTGAGAAGCAGACTAACAGAGGCAAAGTGTGCATTCCTCGCGAAAATAAAAATCAGACATTGGCTTTATTTTTAGAAAGAAAAATTAAGCATACACTCAGCAGAGACGACGTTCATGAGAGATATGTAAGGGGCTGTAATAAGATGGATAAAATAAAGAATGAAAAGATAGATAAGATTTAAAACTCTTTACAGTTAATGACAAGATAGAAGAGAACTGAATGAAACGAGGGACCAAGCTGCCTAGATTGCCAAAAGAGACAATGAATTATCTCCCGAATGGAAACGAAGAACTACGTAGAGCTCGTAAGAGATGGATGGATGGATGGATGATAGAGACCAGAACAGGTGACTGCAACACACAATCCTTGGAAGAAGAAGATTATGATGAAGTTTTTACCGGAAAACTTTCAGAGATGGTGCTACGGACCACAACTAGAAAATAAAAAATTTCCAGTAAAGAGGGGTTCTAAAATTTACACGTTAAGAGCTGTGAGCACTTCTGCAATAGACGACAAGTTTTTCACAGTGGCAAAGATGAACAAGTGCTCATAGCTCCAAAGGTATACACTAGAGCGCCCATGTTTACTAGACCTGTTTTTCTTCTTTGGGCCATGCAACCACCTCCAAAAGTTTGTCCGTGGAGTTTTGGTTCTTCCTGTACACAACAAATAATTGATCACGTTGGGTGTCGGTGCTACTATGAGAGGGATATACAAGCACGTGAGAGGAAATCATCGAAGTATTCCGAAGTCTGATACCTGATTAAACAAAATTAAAAACCAAAAAGTTATGTTTTTTACATCTCGTGTTTTCTGCTGTATTTTTATGAGCATTTGCCACTGACAACTAAATCAAGGATCGTGACAGTATATCAACATCTTGTTAGCCTATGGGAAATATCTTCGTAGGTAGCTGATTATGCACTCCGGCCAAGCACAGCCCTCTATTCTGAAAACGTAAGACACTGAATTTACCAGGAGTAGGTACGCGAGGGGATCCCTAACAAAGAGGCCCGGGACAGTGGCTGGGCGCTGCCTTCTCGCAGGAGACGTCGCGGCCGCCCCGGCCAGCGTCCTTCATTTGCAACCGAATTCCCGGCGCGCGGTCTGATCTAATTTAGGGAGCCGGAAACGAGGGGGTCGTAACCCGCGGGACGCGGCCGGCCCCTACGGACCAACTTGGTCGGTCGAGGCCCACGCCTTCTCTGGCCGAGAGCTGCGCCGCGGGATTAGGGGGGACGGGGGGCGCTCGCCGTCCAGTGTGCGCTCTGGCGGCCGAAGCTGTGGTGGCGGGAGATCTGAGTGGGTTGGGGAGGGGGCAGGCGGCACATTTGCTTCACACAGAGGAGCGACATGGCGCCTAGCAATCCAGGCTCACGCGTGGAGGGAGTAACGGATCACGCCTCAGGGACCTCTCACTGTGCTTCCTCTTTGGGAGTAGTGGTACAGTCCTTAACTGTTAAGGAGGGACAGACATCCAGTGCGCACTCCGCATGTAAACCCAGTAGAGCCGGTCTGAGTGGCCGAGCGGTTCTAGGCGCTATTGCTATGGTCGGAGGTTCGAATCCTGCCTCGGGAATGGATGTGTGTGGTGTCCTTAGTTAGGCTTAAGTAGTTCTGCGTTCTAGGGCACTGATGACCTCAGATGTTAAGTCCTATAGTGCTCAGTGCCATTTGAACCATTTGAAACCCAGTAGGGTAATCCCAGATGTGCAGTGTCACCCTCCGGATGCAATGAAAAGCACAAGATGCAGAGGACTGCAGGTGGTGGCTTAAGTTGGTACTAATGGGGAACGTGGCTTTTGGTAGGAAGAGATTCTCTCTGGTTTCCGGTTGCTGTCTGCAATGATTAAGGCAGCCAGTCTTGCTTGGATTGTAGCAGCGTTGACGGGACAAATTGTTGGTCTTTGGTACAGAATTCAATGGCGGCTCTGAACCACAGGCTCACCGATCCTGCGATTTTTTACGCCGCAGATACTTTGACTGGCACCAGAGCGGCCAGAGGTGTTGGGGTCTGCTTAATACATATGCAGCTTAATACACACAGGAGGCGGTTGTATGGGTAGCGGGGCAGTGCGGAGGTGATATTCAGAAAAGATAGATTCAGTTCAGTTGAAGGTGGCCTGCTTGTAGCTGTTAGAAGTAGTTCATCGCGTAGTAAATTGAATTAGATAATGGCTGAGAGGTAGCATACTTAACAAACAAAATAAATGGAATAAATTAACAAGTGTTTCCTTTTACCACCCTCCCTCCCCCTAGTACGGTGACATAGCTGCTGAAAGTTCAAAAAAATGTATGTGAAATCTTATGGGACTTAACTGCTAAGGTCATCAGTCCCTAAGCTTACACACTAATAATGATGTGGACGGACAAGGCAGCCAGTCCACAGTGACGGGTAGCCGAAAGAAAGGCACGCGTACACACACGCCGACTGGGGTGAAGTCTGGAACAGGATAACTATTGAATGCTAATAAGAAAAGTATGCAGCTTCTCGAATACTTAACTTTATTCTTTGTTGGTTTACAACGTTCTTCTTGAGACATTTATACGATAACTATCAAACTATGTAAGGCTAATGGCGCCTTGCTAGGTCGTAGCCATGGACTTAGCTGAAGGCTATTCTAACTGTCTCTCGGCAAATGAGAGCAAAGGCTTCGTCCGTATAGTCGCTAGCAATGTCGTCCGTACAACTGGGCGAGTGCTATCCCGTATCTCGAGACCTGCCTTGTGGTGGCGCTCGGTCTGCGATCACACAGTGGCGACACGCGGGTCCGACATGTACTAAATGGACCGCGGCCGATTTAAGCTACCACCTAGCAAGTGTGGTGTCTGGCTGTGACACCACAAATAAACCTAAATTATCCTAAGGACAAACACACACACCCACTCGAACCTCCGCCGGGATCAGCCGCTGCTGAAAGTTTCAAAGAAATTCTGAGTCTCACTTCCGACTTCAGGCTACCCTCTATATGTTAGCGAAAACACATGATTAAAGTCGGTGGTAGGGATAAAATATCTTCCGACATTGTACTAAATGCTTTCTCTGAAAGTTACTTCGAACAGTTAGTCCGGTCTCCCATTCAAAGTGCAAATGTTTGCGAAAACAAAATTGACTTCTTAACAACGAATAACGGTGTCAAATATGAAGCACCGTGACGGATACAACGATCAGTGACATAAGGTCGCTGTGGCGAGAATTAATACTAAAACATACAAATTCATCAAAAACATATGCAAAATACATTATATAAACTGAGAGACAGTCTTCATTTCTTCCAAACTAAATAAGTGTAGACTAGATGTGCCTTGAATTCAGAGATACAGCATTGAAAACAATTGGTATATTCATACCAGTAAATTAATAAGAAACAGAACTGATTCTCCATAGCACGTAAAACATGACATTTCTAAAAAAAAAAAAAAAAAAAAAAAAAAAAAAATTCGCGACATATTTAAAAGAACACTAAACCCCAACACAGGTGCTGTTTCGCAGATACTCTAAAGTTAGCACCTACTTCAGTGCGAGAAGCTTTTAATAGTTCACAACGAAACAGTCTCGAAATCTGGCAGAAAATCAAGAGAGATTTTGGTCGTATATTAATTACGCCACTGAGAAGACACAATCAATACCTTCAGTTTGCAATACCAGTGATAATGATAGTGATGACAGCGCCAAAAAGGCAGAGTTAGTAAACATGGTTTTCCGAAACTTTTCACCAAAGAAGATGCTGTAAATTATCCAGAATTTGAATCTAGACCACTCGCCAACAACAATAATCTGCAATACATTCCCTCGGTGAGGCTAATCAACTTAAATGAGTTAATAAATGCAAATGCTCCGATCCAGCTTGTATAGTGGTTACGTTCCTTTCGGTGTACTCTGATGTAATATCTCCAAATTTAGTAGTCATAAACAACTGCTCGACGAAAGATCCGAACATAAGAAATGGAAAGCTGCACAGGTCACGCCTATACAGCAGAAAGGAAACAACACCGCTAAGTTGTAGACCCATGTCACTAACAGCAACTTTCAATAGGAATTTAGAATTCATACTGCATTCGAATACTATGAAACATCTCGTAGAGAACGAACTACTGACACACAGTCAGCAGAGGAACACGAAATATCATTCTTGTGGAACAGAACTGGTCATTTATTAACACGATATAACGAGTGCTATCGACAGGGGATATTAAATTGATTCAATATTTCTAGTTTTCTAGAAAGATTTTGAACCGTTCTTCGCAAGCGGCTTCTAATCGAAAGTATGTGCCTATGGAGTATCGTCGTATTTGTACGGTTGAACCGCGATTTGCTCACTGGAAAGTCACAGTTTGTAGTAATTGATGGAAAGTCGCCGGGTGAAACAGAAATGTTCCTCAAGGGAGTGGTCTACACCCTCTGCTGTTCGTAATCTATGTAAACGTGTTAGGAGACTGTCTGGTGCGTAAAGTGACAATAGACAGAGCAATAAAAAGTGTTGGTCGTCCACATGAATACTAAAAACAGTCCGTTAGATTTAGGTTACTCGATCAACCACGCAAATGTGAAGACTGTCGATGTAACTCAATACCTAGGGATAACAATTCGGAGAGTGCTACATAACGTCGTCGGGTAGTGGATAGCTGGATTTTATTGAGCTGAATGTTTCTTGTAATTAAATATATAACAGAAAATAAATACTCCCGTGTCTTCAGGACGTCTGCTTCCTGGTCGATGGGGCAGAGACGGCACAACTGCAGAATGGCCGCGGGTGGAATGCAACAAGATGAGACCATCAGTTTACTCTGAATTACAGAGTGTGTAAATAATAAGGCGTTTTCTAATTGATACATTCCTTACGGCAACGTTGCAGATTCATTAGGTGGAAATATTTTAATCACATAAATTTTCTATAAAACAAGAAAGCGTCCATGAATTTCAACGATCTTAACAATTAATTAAAACTCTTCAGTATCCTTAAAAACAACCGCATTTCCCTAAAACATCAAAGAAGACTATCCTCATTATCCTAAGTCAGTCTCTGATGGAAGGCATCCTTAAAGATGTAGTGATGAATTTGCAGTTTCATAAAATTTTTCCGGTAGGGACACAGTTGTTCCCTCCCCCCCCCCCCCCCCCCAACCACCACCACCCCCCACACAGAGCCCAAGTCAGCACATACGGATGATCAACACAGATAATTACTGGTCAAATCCACCAATAATAAGGCTATTTAGATCTCACACAACAACTCTACCATGTCTCCAGTCATTAAAGTTTCTGGTAACATAAACCCGCCACCAGAACCATCTGCTGCGCTACGACAATTGGTGCATATTCTATAGCACACATTGGATGATGCGTCACTTAGTAATAAGTATCACTAAGTAGACGGCAATGGCCACTAATACTGTTTTGCTTAAGCAGTCGGGCACCAACCCGATTACTCTGAGGCTGTGCTACCCATAACATTGAATTTATCTTAGTTAGCTGTAGGGAGTAACGCCTTGCTTCCAACATAGATATTAATGTGAGCCAATTGAGTTTTAAAATGCAACTTTCTTTCGACAAAGGTATTAGTGTGAGTCAACTGGCTTTTAAAATACAAAATACAAAATACAAAATTAGACAGTTGTAAGCACATTAACGCTATTTGACACTGAAAAATACACTGAAAATTACACTGATCAGGCAGGACACTATAACCACCAACCTACTATCGATATGAACTCGACCAGGTGATAGCAGCGTCACCTATCGAGGAATGACAGGTGGTCAGACACACTCAAATGAGTGTCTGGCGAAATGATAGAATCACATCCAGACATCGTGGGGGAGGGTGGTTACCTCTGATTATAGATTTTGAACGTCATAGTCTGGGCAGACTGGTAAAACAGAACAGGCGGCGAACTGCGCTGGAACTAACAGCAGACTTGGATGCTGGGCAGGGTACAAGAATGTCTGAATACACAGCGCACCGAACACTCCTAACGATGGTCCTTCGCAGCCGACGACCCATGCATGTGCCAATGTTAACGCCTCGACATTGTCAACTACAACTGAAGTGGGTACGTGACCATCAGCACGGGAAGTAGGTGCAGTGGCAGAAAGTTGCATGGTCTGATGAATCCCAATACCTTCTTTGTCTTACCGATGTGTGCTCGCGAGTCTATCGTCTTCCAACGCAACAGCTACTTAACACCTTACTTAAGGACAGAGATAAGCTGGCGGTGGCACCATCATGCTCAGAGAAACGTTCAAATATTCACGTGAGCGTCCCTGGGTCCGGTGTAGCTGGTGCAAGGCACCATGACGGCCGCGGAGTATCGTACAGTTATAATCCTACGTCTACTATTGTAGTTTAGTATGCTTTTAACTAAATAACAGAAAAACCATTCTCTATGTCGTTACGTATACTATACTCCAGCAGAACAAATAATCCTGTTACGGGAAGAACCACTTATAACCCTCTTATTAAAATTTAGTTTACTTTCCAAATAAAGTACGCTATGGGAGGATAGTCCTGTTAATAGGAAAACCTAATCAACAGAGTTACCATTTTTACAGGATTTGACCGTGTGTTGTGTCTAATGGATAAGTAAATCAGACTACTCAATTCTTCTCCTAAGGTCTTATCCACCAGTTAGAAAAAAACGCAGTGTGAATAGAATTATATCTAAGCTAGGACAACTCAGTTTCAAATTCATTTAGTGGTTTAAAACATCTACTGATTGTCTTCAGTCTATCCGGGCAATGAAATAGAGAAGTATTTCAAAAAGCAGAAGTATAAATTTTGACTACTTTCTTTCTACTGTTTAAGTTGCTTCTTCAAATAAGTATTACTCCACGTAAATAATATTGGTGCAGACACTGAAATTTCTTTTTAACTACTACACTCTTATACATTACGTTTTTTAAAAGAGAAAAAGACCAGTAGACAACATTAAGGAAGCAAAAAAATTTCAGCCAGCGAGGGCATCTATAAAAAAGCAATGGCTCTGAGCACTATGGGACTTAACATCTATGGTCATCAGTCCCCTAGAAGTTAGAACTACTTAAACCTAACTAACCTAAGGATAGCACACAACACCCAGCCATCACGAGGCAGAGAAAATCCCTGACCCCGCCGGGAATC
This sequence comes from Schistocerca americana, assembly GCF_021461395.2. Taxonomy (NCBI): domain Eukaryota; kingdom Metazoa; phylum Arthropoda; class Insecta; order Orthoptera; family Acrididae; genus Schistocerca; species Schistocerca americana. Next base: position 612,368,101 of record NC_060119.1, on the reverse strand, counting down.
GAACCCGGGAACCCGGGCGTGGGAAGCGAGAACGCTACCGCACGACCACTAGATGCGGGTATATAAAAGCATTCTCTCTAATAAACAAACTTAAATACTAAAATAGTTAGATAATAAATCATACACTTTTTATACTGATAATTTCACTTCCAGAAAACCTCTTTCTTACTGGAATTTACTTTCAAAAGCCGCTATTCTTTGAACCAACTCTGTATAGTCATTTACCAGATTCTAGTAACTTTGCTACACGCCAATTAAATTTCACGTAAGCAAACTTATACTGTAACACTTTGCAATTCTTAAGAAAACACAAAAGAAATGCTGCCTCTTTACATTATCTTGGCGCTTCATAAGTTTGTAAAATAGGATACTCGGATTCATCAAACACCAGGCAGGAACCTTATTTAGGTATATGATTAGGATGAAATAATAGGGTGAAGCACATTCTTTAAAGTTCAAGAATGATTACTAACATGCAGTTTAAATTCTTGGTTCACGCTGTACAAAAGTAAATTTACTATAAAAGTCTGATCTGGTGGCTGTAGGCTTGGGTGTGGCGAAACATTGTGGTGGCTATACTACTCACAGTACGGCCTGCAAGTCTCTAGCTGTAGGGGCTCAGTTTCTCTTCTTGGCGTAGCTAAATTTTACATACAGTAGCCCAAGAACTAGCAGCTATGCCGTAAGGCGTTTGCAGTTTCCATCCGAGGCATTTTGTGCGAATTTCCAAGCAAAGCTTCTCCTGCTCCACAAAGTTGTTGCCTAATCACTGCTGTCTACAGACTGTGTGGCTTACTTCCCGCGCTTGCTCTAGGTAGCACCGTTGTCACCTTTTGCCACCTTTTCCACTCCCCAACGCGATTTCCGTTTTAAACCAACGCACACTGGTTCTTAAATAACACCTATTTCTTATATTGTTGCTTAGCGTGACCATTTGTTAAATTGTCGTATTTATATTAACATGAACAATTTATACACACAAATATTTTTAAATACGAAAGGTCATCAGGAAATTATTTAACATAATAAGCAATTTACATAGTATTTTACATTCATTACTCACATACAATGCTAAGAACGTCAATCTCCTGTATAGTAGACTTTACATATACAGAAAATATAATGTCAAATGTGAAAATTTTAAAGCAGAAATAAATAAATAAATAAATTTAAATGAACCATAAACAAGTATTGTTATACACTCGTTGCAGACCAAGTAAAATCCTTCATGACGGCAGTGGCATTTTTGATCAACATGATGCGCCGTGTCACAAGGCCACGAGTGTGGTGGGGTGGTCAGAGGAACACTGTAGCGAGTTCCATTAGATGTGCTGGACCGCCAACTAGCCAATCTGGACCTGATCGAACACATCTTGGATGTGACTGAAGGTGGCGTCTGAGCTCATCGCTCTCCCCCCGGATTTTACAGGAATTAGGTGTGTGTGCAGACGTTGTACCAAATCGCCCCAGGGTCCTACCGAGGCCGCATTGCTTCCACGCCACGGCGCGTCTTCGCTGTTATCCGTGCAAAAGCTAGCTGTTTTCTGGTTGATCAGTGTAGTTTGCGCTTCGGTGCCTGTTCGTAACGATCCCAGTTAAAATCAAACATGGCGAATATGCAACACTTCTAACATTCTGCGTGGTGTCTGTTTGTTCTATATCGTGTCTCCCTACCACTTTCGCGCAACGACGCTCTGAGCGTGTTTTTTTAGGGAATTGACTAGTTTGAACCTGGGATCTGTTGCTGGTAAGGAGGCGCCAGACCACACATGACATGTAGAATTCAGAAGAGTTCAGTGAGACTAGCGATGATATAACCAAATACTTAATGATTTCAGCGTCAGCTCCACTGCTCTCCCTGTAAAAGAATCTTAATACTAACTAAATTTAGTGGAAGGGGTTCAAGGCTTTCCTATTTTTAGTTAGCTGGTAAAATAATGTCGAAAAAGGAGTTAAGTTTACCATTGGAAATTTTATTCTACTCACAAAACATTGTTTATAAATTGCACTATTGATAAAAGGAAATGTTTTAATACAGGATGATAAAAACCAAATGCGTTCAACAAAAATGTGAACGAATATTCCCTGAGTGGGTTTCCAAGTTCTACAATGGATCGAAGGATGACCTATGCCATATCACATCTATAATCTAGGTTTAAATTAAGTTTCACAAAAGAGAAAACTATTAAAATGGTCTACAGTGACCCTCAATTATCTTTAATTACTTATCTAACTTGTCGTAAATTACAGCGGCTGATGTGGCTTCTCAGTAACAATATAACAGAAAAATCATCGCGTTTCAGATTTTTCCTTCAAGTGGCAAATGTGAACACCATGAGCTTTAATTGACGATCGACACTAGTATTACGCAAAAAGGGGATGTAACAGATGAGACTTCTGCAGTTCTGAGTGAAGCTTTATGCGCTGTTATGCGGCATCGCGAGCGTTCATTACCTTGTCGGTGTTCGTCAGGGGGCGTCGGGCAGCACAGCTCCTCTCACCTCGCCGTCTCGGAAGCAATTCTCTCCTAACTTCTCCATACTACAATTTACCGAAGTTCGTTCAAAAAAAACTATCTGGCTGTGTTTTCATCTGACCAATCAGGGTCTCAATGTTAACCTTAAGCTCCGCCTACAAAAATTCTGTCCATCCAATGAGAAACGTTATACATTTCGTGGTGGGGCAATGTTTTTAAAGTTTGCAACGTAACAGAGACGCGAAAAAGTCTCACGCTAAAACTTGCAGCTGGTGTGGTCCTTTTGGCGTTATCGTAAGATCTATACTGTTCTTCTGGAGGGCTCTACCTTTTAACATGGGCTAGGGGTGGTCCTGACGTAACAGAGATGCGAAAAAGTCTCACGCTAAAACTTGCGGGTGGTGTAGCCCTTGTTGTGTTATCGTAAGATCTATACTGTTCTTCTGGAGGGCTCTAGCTTTTAACGTGGGCTGGGGGGTGGTCCTAACGTAACAGAGACGCGAAAAAGTCTCAGACTAAAACTTGCAGTTGGGGTGGTCCTAGTGGTTAGCTGGAGACGTAGGTGTCCAGTCTGTTCCTTATCGTAGGGCCTTCTAGCTTAACACGGTTCTGCTCTCGGCTTCTGTTCTCGTTTCTCCCCTCGGAACTGCGTCTGTCTCACGGTGGGAAGGTATGACATGCATTTAGGCATTCTTGTGTTAGTCTGTGGTATTCCATTTGCTCACTCGTTACTGGTATTACTTTGGTTAATTTAATGTCACGATTTATTCGGAGCTATGTGACATACTACTGGATTTGCTTATCACGTCAGGGTTTTCATGGAAGGTGTTGGATTTTCCTGACACCTTACACAGTATTACAAGCCGTGCGTAATAATCAGCCCTCACAGGCTGCCGAAAACTCCACTAAGATCGAAGTGATTGCAATAGACCATCCAGCTACATCCAGACAAACCATCACAACAAATTTTCCGCTCACAGGTATGCAACCACACTGTAGGAATTCGCACCACACACGAAATTAGATAAAATCAAAATCAAGCCAAGGAACTAACGTATGTAACAGAATCTACCCAACTTCAAGTCCCTGAGCCGTAGTTTTCACGTTTTGCCCCGCCCAGACAAAAGGCGATGGATCCACAGCCTGTACACAATTCACAGTCACCGTAATGCAGGAATAGCATCAAGCTGTAATGGCGATTCCGTAATTCAACAATTAGCGACAAATGCAGATAACGACTGAACTTCCAGGTCGTTTGCTTGTGACAGTTAAAGGCATCGTCCGAAATACCTAGCCCACGAAACTGTGGGAGCAACAACATGAGTCGAAACTCGAGTTCGCAATACGTGATGTCACAGTGTCAGAGGCAGCTTCAGACAAGGTGCCCAACTCTGGCTGATGCGTACTATTCAGCGGCAGTCCGAAACCACCGGCGGTCCACTAGGTAAGCAAGCACCATCGGCCTTGACTAAAGTCGTACTAGGTCCGACAATGCGCTCTTCTACCTAGAACGATACCAGGAAACGAATCAACCCGCCGTACATACATGCCACTCCTCGCATCAGTAATTAATCGCGGAAGTAGACATCTCGGCAAGCGTGCACAGTTTCGGGGAAGCGGGCGCTAGCGTGCCTCAGCGGTCAGCAGTGGTGTGCACGATAAACGGTGGAAGTTCACGGTCTCGCGCATGATGAGCACTTGGCTCACAAGCAACTTCAGCCGGAAACATCACATAGGAAATGTGGGAAAGGCAAACTAAAGGCTGCAGTTTCTTGGCAGCGCATTTAGAAGATGCAGCAAATCCACTGAAGAGACTGCTACATTACGCTTCTCCGCTCTGTTCTGGGTACTGCTACGCGGTACGTGACTCTCACCAGACAGGAAATAGGGGATAAAGTGGCTCTGAGCACTATGGGACTTAACATCTGTGGTCATCAGTCCCCTAGAACTTAGAACTACTTAAACCTAACTAACCTAAGGACATCACACACATCCATGCCCGAGGCAGGATTCGAACCTGCGACCGTAGCAGTCGCGCAAACTAGGGGAGAGAGTGTCAACAATTTACGAAGTTTCTACTCTGAGTGCGAAAATATTTTGTTGACTCCCACCTGTATAGGGAGAAATGACCATTATAATAAAATAAGAGAAATCTCAACTCTCACGGAAGATGTAAGTGCTCGTATTTTCCATGTACTAGTCGAGAACGGAACGGGAGAGAAACAGCTTGAAAGTGATTCTATGGCCCTTTGCCAATCACTTAAGTGCGAACTGCAGAGTATTCAAGAACATTCCAGCAGGTGAAGATTCGTTGAGCACTTTAATCCTTATTCTGTTCTCCACCTTGAACGTAAAGTAAGGTATTTATGTACCATGTAGCTAGCCTATGGTTAAAATACAGGTTATTACAAATGGACCCATTTCTATTAATTTTTATTTCGTAAAATATGAAATGAATGCGAATTATACAGATGGGAAACGGAAGTTTTAAAATTTACGAGCACATATTTTAACGTTCCGTGTGCTCCTCTCCTGCTGCACTACAAATATCTAAGCGGCAGCCGATCTCAGGCTTGCGTCCTACGTAAAAAACTCCAGTTTGTTGAGATTCTTTAAACCAGAAGCTCTTGCTTTTCCCATGTGGTGGTTCCATGCCGAGTCGGAGAAGAGATAGTCTCTGGTTTGAAATTGCCGACTCACTCTTTCAGAACTAAGAAACGCCAACAACCTTTGGTACTATCTTACTAACTATTGTGCATACTGGTTGGCTTTGGCACGAGCACTCTAAGGGCCTAAATGAATTTTTAATCAGGCTGGAGTGTGCAGTGATTGGAAACTCCCTAGCAGTTTAAAACAATCGTTCGGGCCAGGACTCGATCCCGGAACCTCTGCCTCTCACATGAAAATGTTCTACGACTGAGCTCTCTGTCAGTACCTACGTCGTACTATCGAAACTTCACAGAGGGCTATGAGGCTATCAGCATTCTATCTGTTCTTTCCCACAGGCCCATCTTCAGCATTCTATCTGTTCTCTCCAACAGGCCCATCTTTATGGATAACCCTACATTTCAATAACTTTATTTCGTTTTCAAAAAAATGGCTCTGAGCACTATGGGACTTAACATCTGTGGTCATCAGTCCCCTAGAACTTAGAACTACTTAAACCTAACTAACCTAAGGACATCACACACATCCATGCCCGAGGCAGGATTCGAACCTGCGACCGTAGCGGTCACGCGGTTCCAGACTGAAGCGCCTAGAACCGCCACACCGGCCACACCGGCCGGCCTATTTCGTTTTCAGTCACTTCGCTGTCAGATATCAATATGGATACATTGCATTTGTTGTTTACATATTGTTGAGCTATGTTTTCGTAGTTTGCAGAGATGTGACTTTGTAGACGTAGTCGAACACTGGAGATATGAATCAAATGTGAATGTTGATGACAGGAGAAACTAATGATAATACAGACGTGAATCTACGGTGAACGATAAGGGAGTCGTAGCTCTGTAACATGTCTGACTTCAGTAAAAGAGACAGAACATGGTGACAGCGTATTCGTGACAGGGAAATTATGGAGATCCAGGAAACAGGCAGATTCTTGTGCCAGTGGGATGCCTTAAAGGAAACCACATCATTTAACAGAGGCTGAAGAAAATACGAATTTATGGAATTGAGTTTTAAAAGGCCGCAGTCATTACGTGGACAAGCAAGTCCAGTGTTTTCGACTGGGAGCTTAACTCAGGAAATACGACTTGAATTTCCCATGAGGAATCTGTAGCCGTATGACGAAAGTAGAAGATGTACATTTTCGACATAACAAAGTTTCTAAAATTCATGACTCTGGACCGATCGTAGTAGAATGTTGGCATTGTATGAGAGACAATGCACATTATTACACGAGACGTTCAAAAATAAAATCACATATGGAGGTACGTTGTCAATGTATGATCATAGTAACCATCAGGAGTAGCGCGTTTTGTATCAAACTTTTAGATTATCAGAGCAACATGTACAAGCTGATATTCAATGTGAGAGAAACATCGGAGGGAAACCTGATGCGTGAAGATGAAAACGAGAACAGGTCACTTTAGCGAAAAACGTCAATTTGCACTCCATGTTCTGGGCATTTGTGATCTAGAGGTTCTGTCTGAGTCTTCTGGTGGGGATATTTCAAAGGTGTGATTCTCTACTGTAGACCTACCGCCCCCAATCTGACCACTTTGTGAGACCGTTGCCACTTATCGTCCATATTACTCCATGTTTCACCTCATTCAATGGTGCTTTCTTTTTATCTGTTTCATCACTACTAGCTTTAATCTGAGTCTCCATCTTCACCAGGCTGCATGTAGATGAATTCAGTACAGTAGAAATGTCCATACAAATAACAAAGAGTATCGGGCAAATTTCTTTAGGCATTCTACGAATGGATGGAAAAAATAGATGTGAATCATTCTTACTTTCTGAAAAATAACATATGTAGAATATAATCTAAGGCGTTCAGGGAGAAGACCGCCAATTTTCTGTTGACGATACTATAGTGTGGACGGAAACAATAATAATTTTAGCTTTTAGTCCTGAACTAGTTTCAAGCACCGTTTAAAATACCAGTTCAGGAAATTTAAGTACCTTCTGATCACACATTAAGGCTAAGAAGGTAACTATAACATAGCCACTATATTAATAATTAAGAACTTGGTGGTGAAGCAACCATATAAGCCATTTACTAAAGTATGTTAGTGAAACTGTCCACCTCAACCTAACTTTAATCAGTAAGACAATGGGAAAAAGTCACAATTCTGCCAGTGAGGATCATTATCCTGGGGCGATCAGAGAAACTCCTTGATCCGATACCGCGGCTAAAACAGAGCACCGACATGTGGATTTTCACTGGACTGCTCTCGCGCGTATGATTACCAGACTTGATCACAGCTTCAAAGTTCTGACCTCCAGCGTTAACAGCAATAACTCCCACTTGTCAATCGCTTGTTCCCACAATCTAAGTCGTACATGGCATCCCAATAGACAGGTTTAGCAGCAAATTATTCCACACTAGGAGGAACTCTGGGAGATGCGGCAATTATCAGTTTTCTGGCTTGTCTGATGCGAACACTGCAACTTCCCGTCTTGGGCCCACCTCTTCATCTCAGAATAGATCTTTCTCCCTACGTTCTCAGTTATTTGTTAGATAAAGTCCAGTCTTTACCTTACCGTGTAATTCTTACTCTCTACAGCTTATCTAGTATGCCAGAAGTTATTCCTTGATGACTTCACACATGAGCTATAATCCTGTCCGTTTTTCTTCGCAATGTTTTCTATAATTAGTTACTTAGTTACATGTTCCATAGGTCGAACTGTGGGACTCTCTTTGCGATTTATTCCCAGTTATTAAAACTTTGTACCCTTCCGACACTGTTTGAATTATTTTTCGTTTCTTCGCCGATTCTGTGGAGAACCTCTTCATTCCTTACCTCGTCAATTCACCAAATTTTCAGCACTCTTCTGCTTCACCTCATTTCAAACTCTTCGATTCTCTTCTTTTCCGGTTAACCTCGTAGCGTTCTGAAAAAAATGCATTTGATAATGTCACTGCATCTGACTGATGAGCTTCGGATCTTCGTTTAGCTAACTGAATTACTTGTTAACAACTTTCATTGCTGTTGCATAATGTCCCGCTCTCCTACACTACATGAAACAATCACGACAAAGATTCATCTCAAAACTTATTGTCTAACGTTTAGTTCAGGAATATCAGAAATACTCCTTATCCTATTGGCTCATAATTATTCGTGGTGGTGGTGGTGGTAAGGCCCTATGGGACTAAAATGCTGAAGTCATCGGTCCCTAGGCTTACACACTCTACTTAAACTAACTTGAGCTAAATTACGTTAAGGACAACAAACACAACTAAGCCCGAGGGAGGATTCGCACGTCTGACGGGGCGAGCCACGCGAACCGTGACAAGGCGTCACGGACATCGCGGCTGACCCACGCGGCTCGTAGTTATTATCAGGTCCTTACACAGCCTAGCAGATTAACAATTCACTGTTCCTTTGAACATGTCGAATGGGAGAACGTTCCCTCGTGCCGATACCAGTGATGTTCCGAAAGTAAGTTTCGTTACTGTTTCTCACACGGAAACTTTATTGCCATAAACGAATATACCATGGCATCACGAACTATACACCTTGTGCTATTTTTCTACATGGTCACTTACGACCTTGAGACATTTGCAGTAACATGCAATCGGCTTGAAGAACCCACTTTGGTATAACTGGTTCCCCGAGATGCAAAGAATTATCGCACAACCTGCTCCACCTCAGCAGCCGGCCGCGGTGGCCGTGAGTTCTAGGCGCTTCAGTCCGGAACCGCGAGACTGCTACGGTCGCAGGTTCGAATCCTACCTCGGGCATGGATGTGTGTGATGTCCTTAGGTTAGTTAGGTTTAAGTAGTTCTAAGTTCTAGGGGACTGATGACCTCAGATGTTAAGTCCCATAGTGCTCAGAGCCATTTGAACCATTTGAACCACCTCAGCATTGGCTGGAAGTGACGTTACGGTAGTTCGTCTTTAATGCAGACAACATGTGAAATTCCGATGGGACAAAATTAGGACTGTAAGCGGAGTGATCCAGTCCCTCCCATCCTAAATGACGGATGTAATACTTTGTGAGCCTTGTGGTGGGTGGTTTTGCCTTGTCATCCAACAGCACAGCACCTGTCGAGAGCCCTGGTCCGTTTCATCGAATAAAAACATGAGTTTGGTGGGGTTGTTACAGTAGCGTGCAGCATTGATGGCCTCTTACTGAAGGAAACGAGGGGAATCACAAGCCGCGCGTGATTAGCCGAGCGGTCTTAGGCGCTGCAGTCACGGACTGTACGGATGGTCCCGGCGGAGGTTCGAGTCCTCTCTCGGCCATGGGTGTGTGTGTTTATCCTTAGGATAATTTACGTTAAGTCCCATAAGATTTCACACACATTTGACCATTTTTGAGAATCACACTTTCGCGTCCCGAAACACAATGATCGTAACATTTCCTGCGGAGGGTGGCACTTGAATTTTCTCCAGACTGGTGAACTGGGACGCTTCCCCGTCATTGATGAGGTCTAGAATTCTGGGGCAAAGTGGTGCACCCATGTCTCACCCATGACGTATTCACCATACACGCTCACGGATGACGGACGAACTGGACCCACGTGGTTATTCATGCTGGCTAACAGCACGCGTTTCTATTGGCGATCACGTTGTCCGCGTACGTCCGTCTGACATTGTGATGTGCACTGGAATAACCTGGGCCACGACGGTCTGTCGCTACACTCTCTTCTTTGGCGCTCTGCACATGTGTCATTTCTCCTTTGCTGATGCCCCTTCCGTTTTTGAAGAAGCAATGGGTGTGGATTCACATGGCATTTGTTTCTGTCACCTAGTGTTCCAACTTCTCATGACTGTCGAAATTGTGTTCCATAACGACCCCACGTATAAGGTTTTTGGTGCCACTAACTTCATTGATTGGTTAATGTCCGAATACATTTAAGTTCAAACTAGATCGAATGAAGCAAATTGGAAACTGAATGTGTCTCAAAACTTAATGTTCTGGGGAATACTGATAAATTATTAAATGTGTAAAGCAGGATAATCTGTTAATAGTTAGTATTTGTATGAGCGATTGTGCCTCCAGCATGTCGCAAGGTAAACACGAAGAATCTAACTGGACAGAAGATAACTACTGTATTTTCTTCCGTTACCGTCTAGGAGGCGTTAAACGCTCTTTTTTGGAATATAAAACCAAACAATGAAACTCATTCTCAGTTATACGAGATCATGGATTAATGAATGAAAAAGTACCTCCTTCTGTGATACTTGTTAAATTGTGAAATTTGAAGTGAGAAGTTCAGTGAGACAACTTTGATTCAAAAATGGTTCAAATGGCTCTGAGCACTAGGGGACTTAACATCTATGGTCATCAGTCCCCTAGAAGTTAGAACTACTTAAACCTAACTAACCCAAGGACATCACACAACACCAAGTCATCACGAGGCAGAGAAAATCCCTGACCCAGCCGGGAATCGAAGCCGGAAACCCGGGCGCGGGAAGCGAGAACGCAGCCGAGACAACTTTGGTAAACTCCCTAGGGTAATTAGGCATGGTTGGTTACACTTATTATTGTTGTAATTTTATGCTATGACTGTATCGTCATTAGGATCGCTTTTTGATGTACATTGCCGTAACTGTTCCTTCTCTGATCTTAGCAAAACATCGTAAGCCGTTGGTGCTCCTAAATGGTTACTTTTTCTCCGTTGTTCCCAGTACAGGAAAATCTCCCGCATTTACTCTACAGTAGCTGTAATTGGAACTGAAGTTTCCTACGGGTATTCAGGTTTCCTCTTTTCGAATTTTCACCTTGCAGCGAAGTAATTAGTTGAGTTTTGTGGGCTTAGGTCGGATAATTAAGCTAGAAGTAACTAAGTGTATCGAAGGAAGCCCGTATACGGGCGGCTTTATGGTGTCATCTCCCGTTGGGAATTTATTCTCTGTAGTCAAAGTCTAATAAATTCCCTAACAACATATCACTTCGTAATAGGAGTTCTCCAAATTATCGCAGCCTGTTCTCGCTGCAGATGCCTGTACTTGTGCCGTGGTTGTCAAGCACGGACAACGCATGTTCTAGAAGACCAGGAGTTACGATATGTGTGTGTGTGTGTGTGTGTGTGTGTGTGTGTGTGTGTGTGTGTGTTTGTGTGTGTGTTTGTGTGTGTGATATCACCGAGCGGCGGCGGGACTAGAACGACCGGAGGATATTACGTGTGAGAACGAAGTGGGCGCCTCTTTGAGCCTTTTACTGCGGGTGGGGCCTCGCAACTTGTTGCACGCGCTGGCTGAGAATAGCGTCTAATGCTTCCATTATGAATGACTCACAGCCGAGGGCTTCGGCCTCCTCTTGGAGGTAGTCTGCTGCCTTTGCATATTCAGTGTGGGAGTATAGACCGAAACAAAACGTAGATGTGGTGGTGTCTCTTCGCTGCGACGCATGCTTAATACGAAACAAAATCCTCAAGATAGCTAGGAATGTCCGCTCCTGTTTCTTCTGTTTGTGCCTTGCCCCCCCTACCCCTTACCCGGCAGTCACTTGTACGACAACAGAGTATACATTATAATGGTGACAATTTCACAGGTTGGAACGGTACGTCAGACTACTCGAACAAGGCGCCGCTGGGCAATTTACAACGCCTCTCGGATGGACTCTAAACTTCTTTTGTCAGAAGCTCCTGTCAGTTTTAATCCTGCAGCTCTCCGTAAATTCAAGCTTTCCATTATATACCCGTTTCCTAGGCGATGTTACGGTAAAATATAGTATCACGTTCGGACACACAAGCAATCGTAAATTATGAATGCGCTGTCTCCTCGGTCGAGATGAGCCTTTATAAACGTTCCCGGTGAGAACCGGTCCATCATTATTTTTTTTCTTTGCTGACCGTGTATTTTCGACTTGAAGTGTTGGTAGCGCGGTGGAGCTCTTCGAGGATGTGTAAATCCGCTATCGTGTAGCAACCCATGGCCCAGCAGGCTAATGAAAGCGCTACACGACGGCTGGACAGGTGCCGGCTGCCTGTGTCCGGCCGCGGGCTTATCTGCGCGTCATGCGTCTACTGACGGGCAAGGGGCACGGCAAACGGCGGGGACACCACGATCAGAGCACAGTGACGTGGACAGTCAGAGCCAGACAGCACAGGCGCTGCACCATTAAGGAAGGGTCTGGCGTAACGCACCGCGAGGTGCCCATGTAATAATGCATTTAGTTTGGTAGCATCGCTTACGCAGTGAGACAGAGTATTCCGGTCTTTTGCCAGAAAAGGAAAGCGAAAGCCTCTCTTCATTAAGAAAAATTTCTTTAGGAGGCGTGATGCAAAAGGCGCCCTAGACCAGCAATTAACTCTAAACATGGAAGACGCGATGAAAATCACTGACCATCGAATGCAAGAAAAGAAAGGAGGAATAACAAAACATACTCCTTATTCAGATAGTATAACAGTACTGCTTAATTTCAATGAATGAGAGCTCCAGTTGCATAACTACACTTTGAAACGTTGCAAGTCATTACGGGATAACACTTATTGCAGTGAGATACCTAGACGTGGAGCCTGGTGAACGTACAGGAGGCTGCAAACTTGTGTCTTAGCCGTGACTCATAGCACATCTGTCCCTACTAGCCAGCGTGAGAACGGGCTTCTGTGTCACGTAGAAAGACCGTATAATCATAACCCCTACGAATCTAAATAAAACATATTAAATATTAACCGATTATTTTCAAGCTTGGTATACTATTTTTTGTTATTCAGAAGAAGATCAAATTTCAAAGCTATAGTAGTTCCGGAGATTCAGAAAATTACCTAAAACCCACCAAACACACACTCAGGGTGAAAAATTCAGTTAGGAACGATTACAGTTTGCCTTTTGTAACCATTTAAAATCATTCACAGAGTTCTCAATATATCAAATCAATTAGTTTGGATTTTTATTTTCAAAACTTTAATTATTCTTCATTTCGTAGTATATAAATTCAGAAAAAAAATAGTATCTGTTTATTATGTTGTTGTGTGAATAAATGAAAATGAGCAAGAGGGTGTAAGTGGAACACACGAAAAAATTCAGTGTACAACATTACGTAATTGGAACATGGGAAAGATGTAATTTACCCACACTGCTAATGACGTATGTCTGGGGGTGATTGCTTTTGTAAGAAGGCAACCAGAATATCAGTTTAAAGTGCAATAGTTTTCTAAATTATTTTCGAGATTAGTTTTATTTCGTTTTGTTTTGTTAAATATTGTGTTATTATTTCAATTTTGGGATGACGTAAATTACGTTCTGAACAGTGATTGGCTTAGGCGAGTTTTGGCGTAAGAATGATCTCGAAGGATCGTTCTGATTGGTTCGTCAGACTGATCAACCAATCAGAATTAAGTAGTTCCCAGGCACAGCTAGTTAGATATGCTGCGAGTGAGGCAGCATCGAGAAAGTCGCTCGCCAGCTTCGGACATGGAAGGACATATTAAATGTGATGATTCTCATTGTGTGTAAAGTGAAGGAATATTGAGCTCCTCGTGTTTAATACTTGTCGTGACTAATGCTGATGTAGTTACGAACAGTTTGATGAAAGTTTGGAATTTCGGGAGTGTTTTGTTGGAAAGTTAGTCATGTGTGAACTTTCGCCCTTTTTGAAAATTCCGTGTGGCGTATTTTGTATTTAGTTGTGGAGTATTTGGAGAGCAGTTTCTTTTAAAGAAACCCATTGAAATCGACCGAATGTGAAACTCATTTGTAGTAACGGATCTGTGACTGTGAGATCGCGTCATCAATCGGGTCCGGCTTGAGTAAATTTCTTAATGCTTTGCATGTGAAATCGGTTGTACGGACTGTGAACAGAGAGCTATAGATACATTAGTTAGGTAAATGCGGACTTGATAGCCTATTTTCATGTGTGCTACAAGCAATAAAAAGGCTTGTCTACAGATTTTTTGAACACCTACTGTGAGAAAAAATGCACCCTATCACTACCAGAAATCTTAATATATGTGAGATTTCTGGAACTGAAATACTACTAGAGTTTACGCGGACTTTGCAGAACAGATATTAAGCGGCGTTTTCTTCAACGCTGCTTTTTCGCCATGTAATAGGTATTACGCTTGCAGAGTGAAGGGACGTCGAGCAGAAGCCGTACTGAGGCAGGTCGACGTTTATTTTGAACAGCACGACGAACGATTTTTTTAACCCGCCCCACCGCAACTTCCTGACAAAAAAGTGAAACTCCCAGAAGGGAAGAGGAACGAAACTTCTTGAATTGAGAGGGTATGCGAAGTCATTGCAGCTTTTGCACTGTCGAGTCAAATTTGCATAATACTAGGCAATATGAGCCCACTTATCAGTATGACGGTTCACCCACTTGGTCGTGGAAGCGTGCACTGATTCGACCGAGAAGGGTGGTACAAAGCCGTGTCCTCTCTTGAGGTGAAATGTCCCACAACTGTGGCAGCTCATCTTTGACACACTGGCACTGGGATGGAGCTGACGTTCTGGCAGTCCGACTCACATTCTGTCGGGGACAGACCTGGGAATCACACTGGCCACATAAGTCTCTCAACATCTCGTAGACATTTCATAGACATGTCCCATGTAGGGACGAGCCTTTTTAAAATGACACCACGATACTAACGCACGCTGTCTGTGACGTACTATCGTGCCATCACAGTCAATGCTGTGCCCTGAAGTCGTACCCGATGGTTCTCCATACCACACAAGGCTCGGAGTAAAATCACTGTGCATCACAAAAACAGTAGAAGAGTGGTCACCGATACTGTCTTCTGTGGTTGCTTAGAACCGCGATTCATCACAGAAAAGAAATTAAACGCCAATGGTCAGTCAACATCTGAAGCTGTTCACGTCATCATATCTGTCACACATAACTCAAACTCAGATCATGCACATACTCGCCGGTGGTGTATATCGTGTTACATTTACATATGACTGTACCTTCTGGGTGCTCCAATTTTTTGCCAGGCAGTGTATCGTCTATATTTTTCTCGAAGACTACAGTCGGTCATTACTCCAAATTCAAGTATGCAACAATATTTTACCCTGTACGTCACTTCTTGTCTCGTACAGAATACCCTGATAACTGAAACATGTTGTGTCAAATAGTTGCTGAACGCCTGAGAATGGCCCAATAGTCAAAACAAGTAACGCTGAGAAGTACGGCTATGCAGCTAAACATGTCATTTATACAAAGCATGTTTAACAGTTGTAGTTATCCTACGCTGAGTGAAATGTTACGCCACTGTTCTGATCTGAAAATACCAGAACTAGTTTTTCATATATGAGAAATAAGAGCGATCAACCAGAAGGTATCCATAATTACCATTTAAATAGAACTAAATAGTGATACTGCGCTAGTGAAATTCAAGAACGATCGAAGAACAGCTCAGAAAGGTCCAATTGTCCTTTCTGTAAACGAATGTGAAAGTAAACGGTGTTAATAAATTTCCTGGCAGATTAAAACTGCGTGCCGTAACGAGACTCGAACTCTGGACTTTTGCCTTTGGCGGGCAAGTGCTCTACCATCTGAGCTACCCAAGCAC
Source organism: Schistocerca americana (assembly GCF_021461395.2). NCBI lineage: Eukaryota > Metazoa > Arthropoda > Insecta > Orthoptera > Acrididae > Schistocerca > Schistocerca americana. Next base: position 612,352,493 of record NC_060119.1, on the reverse strand, counting down.
TACTCACGCCCCCTCTTCACAGCTTTACTTCTACCAGTACCTTGTCTCCTACCTTCCAAACTTTCCGCTGCAGAGTGAAAATCTCATTCTGAAAACATCCCCCAGGCTGTGGCTAAACCATGTCTCCGCAATATATTTTCTTTCAGGAGTGTTAGTTCTGCAAGGTTCGCAGGAGAGCTTCTGTAAGGTTTGGAAGGTAGGAGACGAGGTACTAGTAGAAGTAAAGCTGTGAAGACGGGGCGTGACTCGTGATTGGGTAGCTCAGATGGTAGAGCACTTGCCCGCGAAAGGCAAAAGTCCCGCGTTCGAGTCTCGGTCAGGCACACAGTTTTAATCTGCCACGAAGTTTCATGTCAGCGTACACACCGCTGCAGAGTGGAAATATCATTCTGTAAACGGTATTAATCTGTTTCACCATTCAGCTGATTGTGAACTTATTTTTACAATTTTATAAATAGTTTGTTTATGAATAGCAATTAATATTTCGATTTCGAATCAATAGTCACGTAGAACGCAACAGCATGATCACCTCAGATTGCCGTTTTCCACGTTTATTCGGAATTTCTAAAAGCGTGTGGAAAGTGACAACTAAATCACTGCTAAAACTGGTGCATAGAATCTATGAATCTGGAGTCACACATTAGATTTTCTGAGAAATATCATCCACACGTTGCCGAACATAGAAAGGAGAAGTAAATACGAGAACTACTGCACAGTCATCCTCACAGCTCATGCATCTAATTTGGTGTCAAGAATAATTTACAAAAAATTGAAAACGATCTCTCAGATGACGGTCATTACCACCTTCGGAAAAGTTAAGGAACAAGGGAGTCTGTTCTGAAGTCGCACGTGATCATGGAAGCAAGATTTAAAAAATCAAGACACGTTCATTGGACCTGTCGACCAGCGAATCGTTCGACAAAATAAAATGGTGCGAGATGTTATAAATTAGGGATAAGCTACAAGGAAAGCGGGTATCATGCAGTTAGTACAGGAACCGTGAAAAAATAATATGAGTGGAAGACCGAAGGGTATAAGAGAAGGGTGTAGTCTTTCGCCTCTGCTGTTCAATATACATACATCGAGAAAGCAAGGACGTAAATGAAAGAAGATATACAATGTGTGTATCAACTATGGGGTCAGTATTTAATGAATAGTGTAGCATAAGAACCGGCATATATAGCTTGTGAGTGGTTTCATAAGGCGGTTCATGAATTCCTCTCCTGTTCTAACATTATCTTCTCAGAGTATCAATTGCATCCTGCCTCCTTCATCTGATGGATATATTCCAATCTCTGTCTTTCTCTTCAGTTTTTATCCTCTGCAGATTCCTCTAGTACCATGGAAGCTATTCCCTGATGCCTTAAGTCATGTCCTATCATCGTGTCTCTTCATTTTAATATTTTCCACATATTCCTTTCCTCGTCGATTTCAAGGAGCACCTTCTCACTCCTTACCTTATCAGCCCACCTAACTTCCAACATTCCTCTGTAGCATCACGTCTCAAATGCTTCGTTTCCATTCTGTTCCGCTTTCTCACATTTCGTGTTTCACCATCTTATACTTCTGCGCTATAAACGTACATTTTTCAGAAAATTCTTTCTCAAATTAGGGCCTATGTTGATAACAGTAGACTTATCTTGGCCAGGAATGCCCTTTGTCCAATACCAGACTGCTTTTTTGTCCTCCTTGCTCTGCCTGTCATTGGTTACTTGGCTCCTAGTTAACAGAACTCCTTAACCTATCCTACTTCGTAACTCATTACCTTCGCCTATCTTCGAATTACTGTCAGTCCATATTCAGTGCTCATTAGACTGTTTATTCCATTCAACGGATTCTGTAATTCGACCCGCTTTCACTGAGGATAGCAATGTCATCAGCGAATCTTATCATTGATATCTTCCCGCCCTTAATTTTAATCCCACTCGTAAGCCTTTCTTTTGTTTCCATCATTGCTCCTTCGATATAAGCTTAGAAAATGAACAACAGGAGTGAAAGAATAAATCCCTGTCTTACACAATTTCTAATCCGCGCACTTCGTCTTGGTTTTCCAGTATGTGCCCTCTTTGTTCTTGTACGTATTATGTATTACCCACCTTTTCGCATAGCTTACTCCCATTTTTTTCTCAGAATTTCGGAAGTCTAGCAGCATTTCTCGTTGCTGAACGCTTTTTCCAGGTCGACAAATTCTATGAACGTGTCTTGATTTTTCTTGTCTTGCTTCCATTAACCGCAACGTCAGAACTGCATTTACTGATCGGCATCTAATACATAGTCAATTTTCTTATCCATTCTTCTATATATTATTGTTGTCAGCAACTTGGATGAATGAGCTGTTAAGCTGATAGTGCGCAGCTCGTGGTCGTGCGGTAGCGTTCTCGCTTCCCACGCCCGGGTTCCCGAGTTCGTTTCCCGGCGGGATCAGGGATTTTCTCTGCCTCTTGATGACTGGGTGTTGTGTGCTGTCCTTAGGTTAGTTAGGTTTAAGTAGTTCTACGTTATAGGGGACTGATGACCATAGATGTTAAGTCCCATAGTGCTCAGAGCCATTTGAACCATTTTTGTTAACCTGATATGTGATAATTCTTGCACTCGAATCCTGCCTCGAGCATGGATGTATGTGCTGTCCTTTGGTTAGTTAGGTTTAAGTAGTTCTATGTTCTAGGGGACTGATGACTTCAGATGTTAAGTCCCATAGTGCTCAGAGCCATTTGAACCATTTCTATTGTCTACGCAGTAAAGTAACCATTGACGGACAGAGCAAGCAGACTAGCACAGACAAAGAGGAAAATTCTGGCCAAAAGAAATCTCCTAGTGTCAAACATAGGCCTTAATTTCAGTGAGAAGATTCGACAGAACGTACGTTTGCGCACAACATTGTACAGTAGTGAATCCTGGACTGTTGGAAAACAATGAAAGGAGGGAATCGAAGCGTTTCAGATGTGGTGCTGTAGAAAGATTCTGAAAAGTAGGTAGACTGATAAGATACGGAATGAGGATGTTCTCCACACAAGAAGAGAAAGAAAGGTCAGGGCTTAGTGTCGCGTCGAGATAGAGATCACTATAGACGAAACACAAGCTCCAATTGTTTCGAAATGGGGAAGAAAATTGCCATGCACTTTAGAACCATCCTGGCATCTGTCGGAAGCGATTTAGGGGGATCTCGGGTAACCTAAATCAGAACGTCCAGATGCGAATTCGAACCGACATCTTCCCGTGTATTAACGACTGCTCCAAATCGCTCGCTGTTGGTATCCACGCTATTGGCGAAGAAACGATCAGAAAGAAAACACGAAATAGAAGACGGGACAGGATGATAGGGCTTCTGGTAAGATGTAAGGGAGTAACTTCCATGCCGGCCGAAGTGGCCGTGCGGTTAAAGGCGCTGCAGTCTGGAACCGCAAGACCGCTACGGTCGCAGGTTCGAATCCTGCCTCGGGCATGGATGTTTGTGATGTCCTTAGGTTAGTTAGGTTTAACTAGTTCTAAGTTCTGGGGGACTAATGACCTTAGCAGTTGAGTCCCATAGTGCTCAGAGCCATTTGAACCATAGTAACTTCCATGGTGGTAGAGGGAGCACTAGAGTATAGAAACTGTAGGGAACGAAGAGAAGGGCTAGAATACATCCAACATATAACTGAATACGAAGGGTGCAAGTGCTGTCCTGAGATGTGAAAGTTGACAGAAGAATTCGAAGCGGAGCGCAACATTCCCGACAGAGATCTGATGACACAAAAGATAAAAGGAACTATGCAATACAACCAGATTATTTTTTATTTCGGTATTCCCTGCCTCATCTTTGGCGTGAAATCGTATATACTGTACCGCCTTTTAAATTGCAATACTAACATATCTAGTAAACTAGTTGCACGGTGATGTTGCCTGTTGATTAGAATGCGTATTAGATTGTATCTACGTGTTGTTTATGTCCAGCACGACTGTCCGACGAGAATCCTGGCGTGGACTGGATCAAGTTTATTTTGTGCTCTGAGGAAGTAAGTAGTCGTTTGTGAAGCTAAACATTTGTTTTCTTAGGGGTATGTAAAGTCTATAATTTGTAAGACGTATAATGGTACTTATTCAGTGCTAATAGAACGTAGAAATATGCTGGGAAATCCTAGAGCAGACTTCCAAAAATCTAGCCTTTGAACTGGCAGAAGCAAATGTTATTACAAATACATTTAAAATGGGAAGACATGTATACAGTGGAATTGTAGCTCCTTGGCTCGGAATTCGGAATTATTTTTGCATCAGACTGAGGATATTTCGGTAGTCCTTTCTAATTTAGGGAACAAACATTGTTTCCAGGCAATGATGCAGTTTTTAATAACAGTGGTACATTTATAAGACCTAGTTATAAATACACCGTCCAGTCACGTTAATGTGGCCACAGCCTATGTTCGACGTCAACGGGCAATAACCACTCACAGGTGGTAGTTGATAGCACTAGAGGTGGAAGGAATATAGAGCTCGACGGGAGACGCGGAAAACGGTGCAGTCATTGTCGTAATGCGGAAATGGGGCGATTTATCTGATGTCCAAAAGGTCATGATTATTAGCTTTCGGACCAAGGTCGGAAGCATATCCGAGATGGCTAAGTTTATAAACTGTTCACCTGCCACCGTGTCAATAGTATTCCGTGCATGGAAAAACTGCGCTGTCCAATACCGACACGGAGGCGACCGTTGTGCAGCACGGCCATAAACGTCAGGAGTGAAAAACGGGCGCGGAGGTGTAAAGGGTGAACTGACGTGAAACTCCTCGGACGAACAAAGAGGATACCAACAGTGTCTTCTCAGCGACCGTTCAGCGAACGTTGGTGCGTGTAGGCTTCCACAACAGGCGCCTAGATTATGCAATCCTGCTGTTTGCTGTTCATCGATGACGAAAGCTTAAATTTGCACGCCAGTACAGCAACGTGACGTCCAGTGAGTGGCGACGGGTGGTCTTTTCAGACGAATCACTTTTTATGCTTCATTGTGAAGAGGGCCGTTGTAGTGTACGGCGTCAATCGTGTGAGGGTCCCGGCGGGGAGAGGGATCGTCATGGTCTGGGGATTGTTTCCGTGGTACTCCTTGGGTGAACTCGCCATTCTGGAAGGCGCTATTTATCAACACAAGTATACATCTATCCTTGGGGAGCCCGTCTATAGTTCGTTTTTCCTCGGCACGATAGCATTTAGTAGCTGGACAACGACATGTATCACACAGCTCGCAGTGTACGTGCGTGGTTGGAGAGCACCAGGATGAGTTTATCGTACCCTCCTGGACATCCTGGGCACCGAACTCCCGGAATTTAAACCCAATCGAGAATCTATAGGACAAACTCGATTAGGCTGTTCGCGCCATGGATCCTCAACGAGAAGTCTAGCGCAGTTGCTTATGGCACAGGTGTCGGCATGGATCAACATCCTAGATCCTCATTGACTCTCTTCCTGCACATTTGGCAGTGGGCCACGCTGCAAAAGTGATTATTCAGGCTTTTGACAGAAGGTCAACTAATGTGACTGGACACTGTAATACCACTTTGCTCATTCCCACCTTCTGCGTTACATTTCTTAAATTGTAATAAATGTATCTTAGAAATTTTCGCCATATGTGTCTGAAAGAATGAGCTGCACATTACTGTTAGTAAAACGTTTAGGTAATGTATATTCAATTTCAGTAAAATCAGAAAAATACTGTGTATGGTACAATTTGAGACCTTACCATACTATTTTTAGGTAACGAGATATTGCCCAAAACGTAAACAAAAATGTTTCAATAAAGCTATCTTTCCTACCTCATAGGTTATTTCAGTCGGAAAAAAAGATACAACACTGCACATATTTAAGAGAATAACTAATTTGTCAGATTCATTCAAATTTTCATTTGTATCTCCAACAGTATTTCTTTTTATTCCCTTTATTATTCTATTCGTATTATTAAGTCGCCATCTGTGCACCTATTTCCTTTATTTTAGCTCTTCTTCTTTAACTCGGAAAATATGAAATTTCACACATTCACTCACGAATGCATCTGGTGGAGTCACCTCTCTTATTCCTTAAAAGAACGAAACTCTCTTGATATGTAAATCTTCTATCTTCACTTGTCGAAACTGTTGACGATAAAAGTACTGACATTATAATGGGAGAAAAGACAGTATCGATTCAATTCCGATGTATGCGCGTACCCTTGGGTGCCGATACACTGTTACGTACGAAGGCAAACGGAACCCTGTAGCATGTCAGAGAACTTCCACTGGCGATCAGCTGTTGGCTGCCTAGAGAATGCATCACTTGTTATACACATACCAGTATTATTCATGGACTGATTTTCTTTGTATCATTTGGCCGCTCATCGACTTGCTACTGATCCGTTAAGCGATGCCAGTTCAGCTGCTTCCCTCGAGGATGTACCTCACTGTTCCACTGCGTACTTTTCATTGGTGGATTGACTCACGTGAACTCCTTAATATGAGGTAACTTTTTGAGCCATTATTTCTATACAATATGCGAGACATTAGATTGTTACATGCTCCGAGGCTCTGCTTGTATGTTCTTCAGTCATCGCTTTCTTTTACTCGTGACATTATATCTATTAATTCGTGATATCAAAACGTACTGGTCCAGCATCTTATAGGCTTAAATAGAATGCGTTATGAAATTACTGATACGAAATGATCGAAATTGCAGTAAATAAAGGCATAATAAAAAATTCGATTGTCATGCCGAACCTTCTACAAAAAGAACTTGTCTATTGTATTCCTGTGCCTCTCCCATTTTAACAGTGATATAGCATTAATTCTTCACATGAAGAAATTATTGTCTAGAAGTTACGGATTTACGGAAGTAATTAAGTAGATTAGAAATACGATTACATAAAGGCATGTAAAACATAGTAAGCTAACGAATGATAACTATCGTCTAGCAACTGTGTTTGTGAGTGTTACATTCATTACTAAGAACCATCAACAAATGCGAAATGTCCACCAATGAACATTACATTTTCTTAGGCATAGTGGAGCACCAGGTTCTATAGATGCGAGAACCTAACAGCATCTGTCGTAATCAGCTTTCAGCGTCTTCGCTAAAATAAATGGCAGAATTTATCACCATTTTTGACATTTAACTCCAACCCCGAGGGTTGCGAAATGTGCCTTCCATTTAATCAACCGATAGTGATAAAAACTCTTTCGAATGCTATCATCAACATAGTAGTTCAATATTATTTATTGTTTATAAACCAACGTGACATAGGAACAAGAACGTAAACTGGCGTGTGCAAGGATGGAAATAAATACGTTCTTACGGAAAGAGATAAAACAAATACGATGTGCTTTAGGGAAAGGAGCACTCTTACATTGAAAGAACTCTCCTTCCAATTGAACTTACAGGGTATATTCTTAAACATGACATACATATCAAACAGTTTCGAGAAGACGGTCAAATCTGAAAAATTTTAGTCCATAATTTACAGAGGCAGACGCAGACGAAGTCATTCTTTCAGCATACTATTTGTGTTTGGCAAAGTAGGCGGAATTAACAACTAATGATAACGGTATGCAGCATATCATCACACTGCGTAAAGTGGATTGCCAAGTACGAAGGCAGATGTGCTGAACAGGGATACGGCCCGTATTTTGACACTTAAACGACGCTAACAGAACCAGATAAACACATCGAACAGAAAATTGATCACTCCAGGACACAAAACGCTACGTTACTCGCATGGCACACCCAAAAGCAAGCTCAGTGGACTTTCCGGTTCCTGCAGCAGTGACCGAATTCAGTTGGAAGTCAGTGACCTACCAACGAACTTACCTGAAACTTTGTGACCTCCTGAAGCAAATGTTCACCAGGAGGCAAGAGGTTCTTGGCCTGCAACAAACTTAGAAAGAGTTTGTCAGAGCGCATGGTCGGGTCTATTACAGTTTCTCTCAACGTTGGCAAAATGTTGTGCTTTTGCTAGACATCCTCAATATATGCAGGTATCCCAGATAAATACTAGTCACTATTCGAGAGTAATGATTAAATACGTAAATTAGTAGAAGAGGGAAGTTGTATGCATTTAAGAGCCGTACATAAAGCACGGTAAGATTCCTCAGTTTCCAGGAAACATGACAATATTAGGTGATCCAAATGCAAAAGCAGTGATGATAATTTCCCAGAAATCTGATAAAATAACAAAAATATACTAACTGCGTGACACACAAGACACATCAGTAACTCTAAAGTCCTCACATGGTAAACTAACAGCAACGAGATTTTACATCCCTGTATTCACATAGCATTGAACTGCACACCGATGGGCTGAGTTGCGTATCATTATGCCCAGAGTTCGTCACATAAAGTATTGGGTTTGGGTTGTTTTGGGGAAGGAGACCAGACAGCGAGGTCATCGGTCTCATCGGATTAGGGAAGGACGGGGAAGGAAGTCGGCCGTGCCCTTTGAAAGGAACCATCCCGGCATTTGCCTGGAGCGATTTAGGGAAATCACGGATAACCTAAATCCGGATGGCCGGACGCGGGATTGAACCGTCGTCCTCCCGAATGCGAGTCCAGTGTTTATATAAAGTATTGATAGACGCTAATGCGAAATCCGCTCTGTGGAACAATCGTGCGACGGTTGAGCGTGATACACAAAAGCAGGAAGCAATTGATGAATTAAATGTCCATTTGCAGCAGAACAGAGCGTGATGTCCAGCCACACACGAAAACACAGCTCGTGCCGTAACCAACAATGACATCACGTTGGCAAATCAGTCAGCAGTTAATAACATCGACTCTTGGAGAGTCTACGCGTGCTACTGGAACGACCACAGAGCGTTTATAATAGATTTTTGTATCCTGGTTTACTATGAGTACAGCAGTGGAAGGCAATCGTATTCGATACACTTTCCAAGAGTATTCTCTGAATGCGAATTTCTGAACATCAGCTGAATTGGATATACATGTATTAACCAATTGTGACGTGTGAAAACTTGTGCCGCACCGGTTATCGCGAGCGGTCGTCTTAGCCATTTCAACTATCTGTATATGCACCCCGACCCGATACAGACCTCTATATCTTACTGCCCACTTCCTTAAATCATAGTCTTATGTACGTCTCTCTTCAAGCTCGCAACATTATTTGATTCATCAGGGAGAATTGTAATACTACAAGGAATCCAGACCAATTTCATACGATACTTACACACGATTTGACGATCAGCATCTGTATGAAATAGTATTTAACATTCTTGGCTCGATGTGAATTTTATGACATAAGACATACGCAAGACCACGATATAAGGAGGTTGAGAGTGACATACGGAAGTTTGGATCGGGCGGGGAGCGTGCGCTGATGGCTGAAATGGTTACGGTGAAAACTCGCGATATGCCGGAAATTCGGGTTTAAGTCCCATCGCCAACAAGTTTTCGTGTGTCGCAACTGATTGGAACATCTGTACCCTTTGCAGCTGATGTCTTGCAATTCGCATTCAGCGAATAATTTGGAATAATATTTCATGCAGCTGCCGATCGTCCAGTCACATATAAGCATTCGACATAACATGAAAAAGGCCAAATGGGAAAAACTAAATGTAGAAACGCCCTTGAGGCATGAGAAGATTCTGAGCGCGGCATGGACTAGATGGCACAGACTTTTACAACTGCCTTGCAAAACGTATATTGGCCATTCCAGTATATAAAACTGCTAGACAGTGTGGAATATCCTGGAGTTCAGAAATTACAATTCTGAAGAAAGGAAACTTGTACAACAACAGCACAAATTTCATCAATTGCGCGGCGATGGTTCGAATCTCGCAAACACTGACTTTTTACGAATTTCGCAAACACTTACTTTTTAATCTGTATTTTTTTCATCACTCGTCACATTATTTAATTAATATGACATTTGGGAGCTAATATAATGGTAAAAGCCACTTGCATTTTCAAGAAGTTGTAGTGAATTTTATATGTTGTTTGACTATTTATTATTTTTCATTAAATTTTCAAGGACGAGAGACAGGCTTGGAAAGCCCAAGTCAAACCTCGATAATAATGCAAAAGATGTTATTCATCATTAGTAATACAGTATGTCACAATGTGCCAGACCACAAGAGTAATAGACAATTACTCATCGAATGTGCTGTCGACATCAAACGTTGCAGGATGGTATCTGTCATACAGACATTGAAAACATACACTGAAGAGTCAAAGAAACTCGTACACCGGCCTAATATCGTGTAGGGCCACCGCGAGCACGCAGAGGTGTCGCAACACGACGTGGCACGGACTCGACTAATTTCTGAAGTAGTGCTGGAGGAAACTGACACCATGAATCCTGCAGGGCTGTCCACAGCTACGAAAAAGTACGAGGGGTTGGAGATCTCTTTTGAACAGCACGTTGCAAGGAATCCCAGATATGCTGATTACTGTTCATGTCTAGGGAGTCTGGTGGCCAGTGGAAGTGTTTAAACTAAGGAGAATGTTCGTGGGGCCACTCTGTAGCAGTTCTGGATCCGTGGGGTGTCGCAGTTGGAATTGCTCAAATTGACCAAGTGAGTCGGAATGCGATATGGACATGAATGGAGGCACGTGATCAACAGGTTGCTTACTTACGCGTCACCGGTCAGAGTAGTATCCTGACGTATCAGGGGTCCCATATCACTCAAACTGCACACGGCCCAAGCCATTAAAGACCCTCCAGCAGCTAGAAAGTCACCTACTGACTTGCAGGATCCATGGATTCATGAGGTTGTCTCCCCACCCGTACACGTCCATCCAATCGATAAAATCTGAAACGAGACTCATCCGACCAGACAACATGTTTCCAGTTATCAACAGGCCAATGTCGGTGTTGATGGGCTCAGGCGAGGCTAAAGCTTTGTGTCGTGCAGTCGACAAGTATAGCCGAGTAGATCTTCGGCTCCGAAAGCCCATATAGATGGTGTTTCGTGGAATGGTACGCTCGCTGACACTTGTTAATGGTCTTGCAGTGGAATCTGAATCAATTTGCAGAAGGGTTGCACTTCTGTCACATTGAACGGTTGTTTTCAGTCGTCGTTGGTCCCGTTCTTGCCGGATCTTTTTCCGGCCGAAACATGTCGGAGATTTGATAATACTCACGGTATACGCGCCAAATGATCGTACGGGAGATCCCCACTTCATCGTTCATGCGTCGACTATAACATCATGGTCGAGCTCACTTAAATCTTGATAACCTGCCATTGTAGCAGCAGTAACCGATCTAAGAAATGCGACAGACACTTGTTGTCTTGTATAGAAATTGCATATCGCAGCGCCGCATTCTGCCTGTTTACATATCACTGTATTTGAATACGCATGCCTATACCAGTGTTTTTGGCGCTTCACTGTAAATTGGAACGGTATCTATTACTTCTAATGAATGCTTTCTCCCTGTATTTACAGCGAATTATCATGTTATATTAATTAAATAATATGACCACGGATGAAAAAAATAGATTAATAAGATTGAGCGGGAATCGAACCGTCCCTTCATACACTTCCGTCTTCCGTAGCTTGAACGCTAGTCAACTGACCACCATGAAATCCAACGTCCAGGGGCTACACGTAATAGACGTGTAAAACGTCTCTTGCGATTTTCTCGGAATCGCCAAGGTAGTGTACCTTACTAGTTGGTCATTATGTTGTTTCAAATGCCTACGAAAGGTGTACTAAGTTTGAAGTAAATCTTTGATCCCGACGTCGTGGCCTCCCCTAGTGAGTACTGTAATACTCGTGCCAATACTCAGAGGGGCCATAGCCATTAGGACGTAAGCTGTACATTGCTGATGGGGAAGTCGCTGTGGTCAGCACGCTGCTCGTCATTGTCGTGCAGGCGAGAAAGGGATGACATCAACAGCAAGCAGGGCCGCTGATGCCAGCTCGTCGGCATCCATTGCGAAAATCGCGCTGGCTAAAGAAGGCCAAGTAGTCCCAGATGAGGCACGCAGTGACGTGCAGGATAACGTTCGCTCAGCTCTTGTCTGACCCACTTACTTTGCCCCTTGCATTAGCTGTGGCAGGTCTCTTAAATTTTTACTCAGCTGCGCTAATTAAGATTTTTGACACCTTTACCATCCTGGTGTTTCTCATAACATCCTTTATGGATAAAAATAGAGGAACAGTATTTTGATATACTTCAGCCACTTGCAGCACGTTTTAGCACCGCCTCTGTCTAGTAAATTCAGCCGAAGGCCAGTATCAGTTGCAAAGCGATTTAGAAAAGATTGCTGTATGGTGTGGCAGATGGCAGTTGACGCTAAATAACGAAACGTGTGAGGTGATCCACATGAGTTCCAAAAGAAATCCGTTGGAATTCGATTACTCGATAAATAGTACAATTCTCAAGGCTGTCAATTCAACTAAGTACCTGGGTGTTAAAATTACGAACAACTTCGGTTGGAAAGACCACATAGATAATACAGGGTGATTCAAAAAGAATACCACAACTTTAAAAATGTGTATTTAATGAAAGAAACATAATATAACCTTCTGTTGTACATCATTACAAAGAGTATTTATAAAGGTTCTTTTTCACTCAAAAACAAGTTCAGAGATGTTCAATATGGCCCCCTCCAGACACTCGAGCAATATCAACCCGATACTCCAACTCGTTCCACACTCTCTGTAGCATATCAGGCGTAACAGTTTGGATAGCTGCTGTTATTTCTCGTTTCAAATCATCATTGGTGGCTGGGAGAGGTGGCCGAAACACCATATCCTTAACATACCCCCATAAGAAAAAATCGCAGGGGGTAAGATCTGGACTTCTTGGAGGCCAGTGACGAAGTGCTCTGTCACGGGCTGCCTGGCGGCCGATCCATCGCCTCGGGTAGTTGACGTTCAGGTAGTTATGGACAGATAAGTGCCAATGTGGTGGCGCTCCATCCTGCTGAAATATGAATTGTTGTGCTTCTTGTTCGAGCTGAGGGAACAGCCAATTCTCTAACATCTCCAGATACTGTAGTCCAGTTACCGTAGCACCTTCGAAGAAAAAGGGACCAAAAACTTTATTGGCTGAAATGGCACAGAAAACGTTCACCTTAGGCGAGTCACGTTCATACTGAGTTGTTTCCCGCGGATTCTCAGTGCCCCATATACAGACATTGTGACGGTTGACTTTCCCGTTAGTGTGGAAAGTTGCTTCATCACTAAACACAATCTTTGAAACGAAAGATTCGTATGTTTCCATTTGAGCAAGGATAAAATCACAGAAATCGATTCGTTTAATCTTATCAGCTGCAGACACTGCTTGAACCAATTTCAGACGATAAGGTTTCATAACTAACCTTTTTCGTAGGACTCTCCATACAGTTGATTATGGAATTTGCAGCTCTCTGCTAGCTCTGCGAGTCGATTTTCCTGGGCTGCGAACAAATGCTTGCTGGATGCGTGCTACATTTTCATCACTCGTTCTCGGCCGTCCAGAACTTTTCCCTTTGCACAAACACCCATTCTCTGTAAACTGTTTATACCAACGTTTAATACACCACCTATCAGGAGGTTTAACACCATACTTCGTTCGAAATGCACGCTGAACAACTGTCGTCGATTCACTTCTGCCGTACTCAATAACACAAAAAGCTTTCTGTTGAGCGGTCGCCATCTTAGCATCAACTGACGCTGACGCCTAGTCAACAGCGCCTCAAGCGTACAAATGTACAACTAAATGAAACTTTATAGCTCCCTTAATTCGCCGACAGATAGTGCTTAGCTCTGCCTTTTCTCGTTGCAGAGTTTTAAATGCCTAAAGTTGTGGTATTCTTTTTGAATCACCCTGTATTGTGGGGAAGGCGAGCCAGAGGTTGCGTTTCATTGGCAGGACACTTAGAAGATTCAACAAGTCCACTAGAGAGACAGCTTACACTACACTCGTTCGTCCTCTGTTAGAATATTGCTGCGCAGTGTGAGATCCTTACCAGGTGGGATTGATTGAGGACATCGAAAGGGTATTACCACGTAATAGGGGAGAGAGTGTGACAGATATGATACGCGAATTGGGATGGAAGTCATTAAAGCAAAGACGCTTCTCGTCGCGGCGAGATCTATTTACGAAATTTCAGTCACCATCTTCCTCTTCCGAATGCGAAAATATTTTGTTGAGCAAAATCTGCATAGATAGGAATGATCATCGAAATAAAATAAAATAAATCAGAGCTCGAACAGAAAGGTTTAGGTGTTCATTTTTCCCGCGCGCTGTTCAGGAGTGGAATGGTAGAGAGATAGTATGATTGTGATTCGATGAACCCTCTGCCAAGCACTTAAATGTGAATTGCTGAGTAGTCATGTAGATGTAGATGTAGATGATGAAAATGCACATGGCTCGTGTAGTACTTAGGACTTCATGCTTTCGCCGTAGCTGTCTGTTCGACACGAAGATTACTTTTGTGTGTTTGGGCTCATTTATTTTCACTCCGGCGGCGCAGTCATTTGCTCGCTCCGATCTCTTTTCGATTACATCATGCCCATGGCGCTGGAGAAACCTTAACTTGACGCTACTTTAGCAGCCGAACTTCTAACTTTTTCTCGTCTCAAGCAGAAGCTGGGGGAGGGGCATGACGCCAGATTTCCCCGAGGAAACTCGGCGACACAGACACCGGAGAGTAACGAGCAAGCCACTTTGGGTATTTTCTGCAGGCAGCGTGTTCACATGCCGAAATGCTTCGATAGTGAGGAAATTTACTTATTACTCTAGATATATGGCTGCAAAATTATTCAAGTTTTTTCTCTCGTTTCTCCCGTTCTTCTCGCAATCGATCATTCGTTGACGCCTGCATAATGGAGTCTTTGTTATCAATAATAATTTAGGTATGTTCTGCCATTTTAGATCGCGTTCGGAACCTTCGCAAAAGCCCCTGCAATAAGACCCTTCTTCTCTAATACTTACGCTTAGAATTCGTTCACTTGTGTATTATTCTAGAAAATTCTTCATTTCGAATTTCATTTAACTTTATATATATATATATATATATATATATATATATATATATATATATATATATATATAGTAACACGAAAGTTTCCCTTGAATTATATTCTACTTTCTGAGGTCATCGTCCGGTGCAGTGTAGCGCTCTTAGTTTCAGAAAATGTTTCGTCTGCTGCTGACCAATGCGTGACTCGACAGATTTTCAAAGGACTGTCTTCTCTAATGATAGTGCGGTAGTTAAATAATCATTGCCTTATTTTAACATAGCTTTTGCAGCATTTAATGTATTTTTCCAAATATTTTTGTCTAGCAAAGTTTTTCTTTAGTTCATGTTTCTCTGCATTTATTTCTGGCGCCTGACGCAAACCGGCTCACGCCAATTGTAACATTTGTAATCCAGCATTTAATGTTTGATTATAGTCAAAATCTGTCGGAGCCGCAACAAGCATAATATCGACCGTTTTGTTTATACATTAAATTAATCTCATTAATTCGAAACGAACGTTCAGCAATAAGAAATATACGTGTAATTTTTGAGTCTGTCTTTCCCGCACTCAGAAGATATGTACATACCTTACCTGACGTATACCATCAGTTCCGTCACATCTTCTACATTATAGTTACAAAGAAGTAGCGGTATACTGCAGTGCTGTCATACGCTCTTTGTAATATCGCCTAGCCACTATTGATTTATTATCCTGTAGGAATTTCCACTGTCAAAATTTATTGTAAGCGTGAGTGACAAGTTGCACGTAATGTTCTGCAATTGCTGTTTCAAAATTCGTTCATCAGATTCCACGAGAGTGAAGAATGCATAACAAATAGCACTTTGGGTCTGGGACAAACCGATAAGCATATCTTCTGCAATTCGTCATCCTTTATGAAGAATCCTAAAGTTTCATACACTCTAAACAGACCTACGACCAAGATATACCGAGAACTTTGGGGAAATTATTAGATGATGTAAGTCGATAGCGACCCCGATGGTTGAGGTCAGGATATTTGAGGTATCAGATCTACATGATCGACCAATAGGTTGGTATGTCGTTCACTAGCTGAGAATAATGCGAGATATACGAAGGCCTCATTCCATCTTATGCAGAAAAGCATCAAATTCAGGAAACAATGACAGAGGTGGATAGCGATCACACCCCCTTCTCTCCAAAGTAGACAACACAGCTCAATAATATCGAGACCTCGTGAATGGTGTAGCCACGGGAAATGCGACAACTCCTACTCGTGCTCACAAAATCAGTTCTGGACGATGCGAGCTCTGTGAACAGGGTTTAATGTCGTCTTCGAACACAACATCAAAGAAACAATGTACCACGGGATAGACCCGATCACGCAAATGATCACACAGTCCTTGGCAGAAGCGCGACCTTGGGGTCGAGGAATATCATGATATGGCTGCCCGAATCATCACCGAACCCACGCCATATCTCAGGTTGGGATGTAAATTAGGCCAAAAATCGGAAAAAGTGTACAACAAGACTCGTCCGTTGAATGATTTTTTTTTTACATTGCTCCATAGTACAGGGTTTGTTGCTTCGACACCATATTATCTTCTTACGGGTATTCCCACCACTGGTATTTGGTTTTGGAACTCAAGCTCTGCAGTTCCCAACTTGTTGAGCTCTCTTCGCGTTGTTTTGTTGTTGGCTGGATTCGTTCACTTCTGCAGCGATGTTTGCAGCTATCTTCCTTTTACTTTTCGTCACAATCCTCTTCAGGAACAATCTGTCAGGATTACTCAAAACACACTTTCATCTGCGTTGTAGCTTTGCGGATGATGATTTTCCGCTATCCCTATATGTGATATAAATTTTCGATACAGTGCTCTCGAATCATCAAATGCCTCGACTCCCTTGGTTACGGAATCGTCAAAATTTTGTCCAAATTTAAATTCAGTTGACTCCTACATAATGCAGTCACAACAACACAAAACACTGTTCTAACCACAACTGAAACTGGGAACGTAGAGAGGGCATTGCACAGGTCCCGTTAGTGGTTAAAAACTACAGTCATTGTTTGCATCAGCATGCATATTTTCGTTCTGTACGTACTCTACAATCTACAGTACGACGCAAGGCGGAGGGTACCTTGTACCACTACTTGACTACTTGTCGATTCCTCTCTTGTTCCAGTCTGAAATAGAGCGAGGGGGGAACGACTCTCTATATATTTCCGTACTAGCCCTTTCTTTTATCTTCTAAATTTATAATCCGCAAGCAACCTCGCGGTATGTGGCAGAGGGTACTTTGTGTACACAGCCCCTTCCTCCCTTTCCTGTTTCAGTCGCGTATGGTTAGTGAACGGAAGATTGCCAGTAAGCCCTCGGGTATTCCCGAGTCTCCCTAATTTCATCATTGACTTTTCGCGAGATATACATATTTAACAGTAAACTACACTGTGACCCACGACCCCTCTTTTACAGCGTCTGACGCTGGAGTTGATTGGTCATCTCCCTGACGCTGTCGTGCTTAGTAAATGAAGCTGAAAGAAACACGCTACTCTACTTTGGATCCTCTATCACTCCTACCTGAAATATTCAAGTAATGGTCGAACAAGGGTTCTGTAAGCTGCCTCGTTTGTTGACGGACTAATGAGGATCTTTCGAGTGGGAGTCTGGTCTGGCATCTACCTTTCCTGTGGTTAGTTTTATGTAGTCGTGCCTGTTTAAATCACTCCGTACGCATTCTCCGAGGTATTTTACTGAAGTAACTGCGTACAGTGACTGATCTTCAATAGTGTAATGGAACAATAATAGGTCTTTCTGTCGTTTTATACGTACTACATTACTTGTGTTTATGTTGAGGGTCAGTTGGCAGTCCCTGCGCCAAGCGTCGATCTTCTGTAGGTCTTCCTGCACTTCGCTACAATTTTATAGAGTTGCGATTTCTCTGTATACACTATCATCATCCACAGAAAGCCTCATAGAACGTCGGATGTTGTCTATTATGTCACTTGCATACACTGTGAAAAGGATTGGTCCTATGACACTCCATTGCGATGCGCCAAAAGTTACATTTATATCAGAAGATTTCTCTCCATTCAGAATAACACGTTGTGCTCTGTTTGCTAGAAACTCTTCAATTACACAGCTGTTCAGATATTTCAGACGCTTGTGTTTTGTTCATTAGGCTTCAATGCGGCAGTGCAACGAATGCAATACGGAAGCCGAGGAACACGGCATCTACCTGGGCGCTGGTATTTACCGCCTTCTCGGACTCGTGGACGAACAGAGCGAGTTGTGTCCCACACGATAGTTTTTTTTCGGAACTGGTTTTGATTCCTACAGAGTAGATTTCCGGTCCCCAGAAATATCATAATACGCAAGCAAAATGGATGTTCCAGAATTCTACAACAGACAGACGTCAGAGGCATAGGCCTGTGGTTTTATGCGTCTTTTCAAAGACCCCTTGAAAAGGGGAAAGAGTTGTGCTCTTTTCCAATAACCAGAAACGTTTCACTCCTCCAGAGACCTACGGTAGTCTGCTGCTAGAAGAAGGACAATTTATTTCGCATACTGTGTGTAGATTCTCATTGGTGTGCCATCAGAAGAAAGGCTTTTCCTCTGTTGAGGGATTTCATTCACTTTTCTATCCCATGGTCAGTTATTTCGGCATCAGGCATTTTGTCGCTCGTGCGATGGTGTAAAGAGGTAGTACAATGCGATCTTTCTCAGCGAAATAGTTTTTGATAAAGACATTTACTATTTCGGCCTTGTCTACGCTGTCCTCCCTTTCAGTGCCATTATGGCCACAGAGTCCCTGGACAGATGGATTCGATCCATTTACGATTCAATCTAAGACCGAAACTTCTTACGATTTTTTGAGAAGTCGATAGACAGAAAGTTACTTTCGAATCCGCTGAATGCTTCACGCATGGCCATCCTTAGGTCAGTCGTGCCTTAGATAAATTTTTGTTTTCTCTGTGGTTTCGGCTATGTTTGTATTTTCAATGAAGCTGTCTTTGCTTTCTTAGCAACTTTCTAACATGGCTGTCGATCCAGGGCCGGATTTTTTTCCATCCTTCACAAATTTTGTTCGGCACTTACCTGTCTAAAGCATCTTGTATAATGCTCTATAACTTAGCTAGTTGAAAATGGACGTTGTTAACTCTGGAGATGAAACGCTCTTGCTGACCTCTCAGGTAATTTAAAATCTGTTTCTTGTCGCTCTCTCTAAGCAGAAATATCTTCCTGCCTTCACTTGCATTTCTATTTACAGCCGTAGTCAGTGATACTGTAACAGCCCTATGATCACTGATTCTCTGTTATACTCCAGATCGCAATCTTCAACTGAGACACAAGCAGATCTGAGAGGATGTTTTCACGACTCTGTACTCTAACTACTCAAGACAATTTAGGAATAAGGCATTAAGAACAATTTCACATGTTTCCATATCCCCTAATCGCTTGAGTGTCCCAGTCTATAGCTGCTAAGTTGAGATTTTCATCTGATGCTAATGGTGATCCTTAAACGAAATGCACGTTAGCGGCGGTAGAATCGTCCTTCAGTCGGCTTCAGACGTTCAGTTTACTTTCTGTGCTTCTGATAGCTAAGGTCTGCTTCATGGTCACTACATCTCAACAATACCAGAGGCCCATGTTTCGTCTGCCCTGATGTGGCAGTTCCAACACGAAACCTACTAGCGACTGTGACCGTCTGTGTCCGGATTCCTCGCTACATCGTGTTCTATGTCAAACCCGCAAGCGCTAGCCGTCTCAGACGTGTTAGAAACATCTGTATTAACTCTTGTAATGAGCCACTCTTCAGTCGCATCGCTGCCGGTGTTGTTGTATCTGTTAACAAATGCTCTGAGCACTATGGGACTTAACTTCTGAGGTCATCCGTCCCCTAGAACTTAGAACTACTTAAACCTAACTAGCCTAAGGACATCACACACATCCACGACCGAGGCAGGATTCGAACCTGTTGCGTAGCGGTCGCACGGTTCCAGACTGTAGCGCCTACAACAGCTCGGCCACTCTGGCCGGCTATCTGCCTATCTGTTAACACGAATTATTCACGAGGATTTATAGATTCGTGGCACCTACAAGTAAACGCATAATTTATGTGAAACTATTCAAGTACAGTTCAGAGAAGTTACGGGAATGATACCGCTCGACGTCTTCGACAGCAGCCGATATTTCGAACACGTGCATGCACAGTCACTTTCAGGCGACAAGTACAGCAATGAAGCGCTGTGCAAGGGAATTTGAAACTTGAGTTTGCGAATTACGTCCACAAGGATGACATCCCCCCCCCCCCCTCCCGCCATACACACACAAACTCTCTCTCTCTCTCTCTCTCTCTCTCTCTCTCTCTCTCTCTCTCACACACACACACACACACACATTCGCACACAACTGAAGATGACCGGCGTCGATAGTTAATAACCAAAGCAATAACTCTGTCCCTGTGTTTATTGACAAGGGAGAGAACAGGACTCCATCCAGCCTTAAGGGAAAAAAAACCTTCATCTCTATTTATACGATCACTCGCTAATTATATATGAATTACTTCCTTAATAACACTGTCCCAACAACTGCAAGTGCACGACAGAATCTCCATGTTGTTTTATTCCATGTAATGAACGGTGCAAAGGCAATATTCTACAGTAGCAGATTTTCTCGGATGTTGTAAACGGGTGCGACGCTTATGCTCAGTACACAGGTTCTCCACGGTCCTGATGGCCTGAAATACCGCAACTGCAAGTGATACGATGTACCTGCCTTACGCAATCAATAACATCCTTTACGGACCTTTGGCTCTGGTGTCATCTCGGTATTATCGTCAGCTCATCACTCACCCGCTGAATGTATGGACGATAGAGCAACACACGTATGATCCGTCAGTCACTGTAACCATTCTGACGAAAGGTAACTTCGAAATGGACTAGTTCAGCTAACAAGCTTTCAAGGTCTGGGATGACGTGGACCGTGTACCTTATAAATATAAGGGAGGCTGTTGCTTAAATTCTGTGTGGAATCCTGCGCTCTTCCTTGCCAAAAACCAGAGGGACGGAGGTACTGCTATCTCGACCGATGATTATTAATATTCACTGTCGGTAACTTCTGACGTCGGTCATGTTTGGTTGCGCGTGCTTGCGTGTGTGTATGTCTGTGTGTGTGTGTGTGTGTGCGTGTGTGTGTGTGTGTGTGTGTGTGTGTGTGTGTGTGTCTGTGTGTTGCCTTTCTGGATTCGCTTGCAAACCGAGGTTTCAAATTTCCTTATACAGCGCGCCCTCGTACAACGCTTTCTCACTGGATTTGTGCCGTGAAAATGGCAGGGTCCGCATGAGGAAAAATATCGTCGATTTTCAAAGACGTCACCGTGTTGCATTCCCGTAAGCTATTTGAACGTAGTATACGCCGGGACAAACTCAGGTTTCATACTGAAGTACATCTTTTGGTGGGAATTGTTGGACTGGATGGAACCCGTCAAAATTTTAGGTTTTTTTAAAACAGCCAGCCTTCAGTATTAGCCAGCATTATTTCGGACTCGCCAGGACAGTGCATCTTCTGGTGGCTAGTCCAACTCTTCAAATTCGGAGGCAACGGTAGGCGTCTGAAAACCTCTGCCGAGTCGGCAGGCCGCAGTAACTGCCAAGTCACGCGATTCCCGCTGACGACTTCCGAGAACTCAGGCGTGACTTCCCTTTACGAGGAGAACTTGCCGCCACTTGCCGTATCATCAGTGCGATCTCAGCAGCAGCCTCTTTTCCTCTACGTTCTAGTTGTGCTTCAGAAGACTTGTGTGGATGAAGGAGACAGGATCACCTGTATAATCTTAGTGAAGTATCTGGTTTTATTAAATTTTCATCTCATGTGCCACTAATGCCTAAGGTTATGTATGACTGTCAGAAGGTTTCTCAAAGCTGTGTTACTAGAAGTCACTGAAGGAAGCCACGTTAGCGAAGTCTCATTAGTACCTACGCATCTTTCACGGCCCTGCAAAAATCAGATGTGAAGTGTAAATTGCCAACTTCCTTTCCAGTTATAACAATAATTTTACCAATAGTCTTACGGATGGTATCACTTTCAATTTAATCCACTCGCTGCTTTTGTCGACGTTTCACAGATGTTATATTTGGAAACGGAGATGTCAAACCTAAATCTTCGTTTATTAATTGATGGAAAAGTGGCATGGAATTTGGTATATCAAAAGAATACATAATGTGTGTTTAAGAGTTAGCGATCATTTGCACACTTTCATTAATGAGTTCAGTCCACATCACAGATATTTTCATTGTTTTAATACTTCACAGATGAGTAGTATGGGGCCATTGATTATTATCGGATCTGTGCAAATGAAGTAATATATACTGCTACGATATGCGATAAAAAAAATACAAAAAGCTGAAACACACAACACTGATGTTAGACGCTGTGGTGGGGTATTATGTGTGACGTATAGAAAATTCGAATATATGCAGTCTAGAATGAATTGATTAATTAAAACGTTCCCCGTGTGTAGAAAGTTTTAAGCCTAGTCCCACTTCGACACAGTTTTGGTCAATGAAAACAGGAAAAAATGTAATGAAAAATTCGAATCATCATGATTCGTTGATTTTGGGACGTTAATTCAAATCATGGATGCTCGCCACTCTGAACATATTATTACTGCACATGTGAGGTCATACCTGCAGCCATAGCGTAACTTTAATTCAATGATGGAGAAAACTTGGTGTAAGCCGTAACAGTTTTTCTCAGAGTTGAGAAGGGACGGCTGCAACCCATACATTAATTAAGCTGGCAATCCACTCGTTGGGCTATTCCATGAAGAAAGTCATGAAGATTTCACAAGGTTACCTATCTAGCGGTTTCAGGGGCAACAATAATTCATGTTCATATAATTACTGACCGAATTAATTTAAAATGCTGTCATAATCTGCTCATTGAGAGGTATAATGTTACTTAAAAGGCTTAAAGCTACAAGTTAGGAAGAAGCTATGTATATATATTCAATCAGCATAACTCAAGGCACAAAAACTGCCCAGAATTACCACAAATAAATAAAGGAAAGAAGTTTATCGCTGTGCATGCAGTCAAACTTCAACGTAAGGCATGATGTTTTAATTTATTCTTTTTCACTACTTACTACACTGGCAAGACATTTTACAGACGGTATCCGTTTGTACCACTGAACGTACGTGCAAAATGATTTAACTATCCAGTGCATAATTCAGAACATATAAGGCCACAAACACTGAAATGCGCGAAAAAAGTAGTATTCTCGTTAGTCTATAGATGAATAGTCCGAAATAAATAAAACTGACATAATTAGGTTTTGCATCTTGAGGCACAAACGTTTTACACGCTTGCAGTTAAATATTTAACACTTCAACTCATTTGTAAAGTAATCATACGTCTGAAACTGTTTATGCATGGAGTTCGATCCTGTAGAGGATAAAGGGTTGGTAGGTGGTGATGCACTAACACCGTTTATCCAGGAGGGCGAGCGGCTTAGTTCGCCACTAGTGGAGTAGAACGAAGTCCATTGAAAAGCGCACTGAACGTATAGAAACTGCATTCGACTTGCGGGGAGAAATGTCTTTTGTTTGCATCAAACTGAGCTAGTGAAAATTGGAGACGTCCTAAGGGGTGAATGATGCTATGTGTAGTGATGCAAGCGAAAGTTACTTGTCCGCAGCTCGTGGTCGTGCGGTAGCGTTCTCGCTTCCCAAGCCCGGGTTCCCGGGTTCGATTCCCGGCGGGGTCAGGGATTTTCTCTGCCTCGTGATGACTGGGTGTTGTGTGACGTCTTTAGGTTAGTTAAGATAATTAGTTCTAAGTTCTAGGGGACTGATGACCATAGACGTTAAGTCCCATAGTGCTCAGAGCCATTTGGATCATTTGAAAGTTACTTTCGAGTCAGTGATTACAATTTTCGTGTACAAAGTCAACCAGCACCTTGGAAACTATGAGATTGTATCAGACAACAACACACTCGTATAGATCGGTCTAGCCTACAATAACGGTAAATCTCTTGTCTTTGTTGAAATAAAACTCAGCAGTCTGTGGTACAACATTATCATTATCCAGCCGGTTCCATAATCTTTCCTATGTCAGTCTCCTAATTAGTGTGTGTGGGTGCAGTATGGTTTAGCAGTGACATACTTTGACCAATTGTGACAACAGATAGAAGTTGCTTGAATATCTGCTACAATTATCTCAATGCACGAAAGGCTTCATTATATCGAAATAAAGAGCACATAAGATGAAGTTATCTATGAGGCTATGAGCCATGCCGTCATTATGTCCTTAGTTTACGTTCCTTTATTGTGCTCATATATTCTGTATTACTTACGTTACATTTGAATCAGACGTCATTGATGTTTGGCCTTGTTCATGGTGTTCATTTTAAAAGCTTACTTGTCAAAATTTCAACGAAAGTAAAATTCGTTATTTTACGATGTTGTCCCTAGAAATGAACTGATTTCGTCGAAAACGGAAGTTAAACGAAGTCAGTGGTTAAGTTATGATGTACAACGTTGGCTCCTGCACACCCGCACACGTTGCCTCCACTGCTGTCAGTAGTATACTTGCCACCAGTTGGATTTGCAGTTCATTCGCTTGTGTCAACAATATATTTATTTGTGTTTGTCGCCAGCTATTGTTTCCTTTATTTGTCCAGGCAATCACAGTTTAATATGCCATGTGAATAAAACTGTATGCGGATCGCTGACGATAGCAAATACATAGCAAATAACAGATTTCATAACTGACAGGTAAATTAACAGTTTATGGTTCTGGTTTTATTTCTTTCTCCTTTGACAAAAATTCATCCACGAAGATTTGTAAACAAACTCGAAAGTCTCATTTATGTTGTTTTGATCGAGGAAGTTGACATTGGTCACGTGGGTATCAACGGAATAACGTCTCCGTCCGGCATGGTAAGTGAACTGATAACTGCGCCAGTGTACCATAAATAAAACACAGATCATTTAATTTTTCATTTCCCACAGTTAAAAATCGAACCAAACCACCTGAAAGACATTGTTGAGAAGCTTTCTGTAATTGAATGTGACTTAATCTCCAGAAAAAGCATGTATTCACTTTCTCTTCGTGGATGCTTGGCTCGTAGGTAGTCAGTATATCGAAAATAGTACACAAACTTAGGATTAACGTCATGTAGGAGCACATAGATATTACTCCATCAAGACATCATTCATCAAGTATGTGAATGCTGTGGAGTCCTAATTATAGAAAAGTTTTGGCACAATACACGATGATCCGTTATTTAGATAATGCCCTGTGTCAGTTATATGTGGAAAGATTTTAGTCTAGTTTCCGACATGCCTTAAAGACCAGACATCATTTTTGATCCAGCAGCCATTTCATATTAAAACATAAAGGAATGCATAGTCTATTGTCTGTCTTGTTTGCTTCTATTTGACGTACACATACTGACATTTAGTTTCAGTTCAAAGCAACTGATCCACCTCCTCAAAATGGACACATCTGAATTGATTGTCTCCCTTGTTTTTCTCCAATCTAGACTCGTATTCTGTCTCTAAGAACATCATCATCAGCGACACCTCAAACCCCAGTCTTTCATTAATTTGCCGACTCTTCAGCTGACACCGTATTCTATACTAATAATTGGGCAATACAATTAAAGGGTAACTTTCTGAGACCCCAAAGCTGTCTCCTGTTGTGACGCTGAAGTTAGAAATTTGGCTAGAAGGCATGTACAACCTCCCTCTGTAATGGCGTAAAAGCGTGGTGTCCTGCAACATCCCTTTGGCTCTGCGATGCTTCAGACAGCAAGACGTCGACACATGTGAAAGAAAAGGTCAGAGGTTCATGCGAGGTGTAAGGTAGATTAATGACGTCACATTGGAACCAAATTTCACGACGATTCTGCCCAGCGCCCCCATGGACACGTCACACAATTAGGAGGTCGTCATTCTCCGTCTTGCGCACGTTTCTACCCCTCTCTTGATGCCTCTTCGTTGGACTGTCTGCTGGCAGTATGTGGAATCTGTGTGGTGTCGAAAGGGTTGCCTATCCCGCCCTCGCTGCCAAGCAATTATCAGTGAGACATTTTAAAGTGCGCAGCATAGGTATGTTGGTATCATTGAGGTTGTTGCTGAACTGGGGGATCTTAGAGGGACACTTCGCCATTTTATTCATGCATGTGTCAATGTTGCAACCACGCCTCCCATCCCCCTTCCCCACGATCACGCAACGGGAGGGTGCGAACAGGATGTCTGAAAAATCTTAAATACCTTTCGCCGTTCAGGGTAATGTTCAAATTTTGTTGAATGCTTTTGAACGGATCGTAGTGATTCCCCCATGTGTGCCAGAGAAAAACACTGTGGAATACATTATGGGAGAGGCAGTGATCAATGTCTTACAAATATTTACTATTAAAAACAGTCTTGCTCACGATTTATTTATCAAGGTGACCGGTTTCGACCACTACTGTGGTCATCTTCAGACCTAAAAGTTGTATACAAAGCTTTAATTAGAGGGCTACATACATTAAAGAAATGTTTCGCAACAACTTCGTTGGAAAGAAGCCTGTTGCCACATCTTTGTACTGGCGTTTGTCCTCACCATGGCAACCACTAGTTCGCCTATCGACTTTACAACAACTTCAATGGATAGAAGTCTGCTGCCTCATCTTTGGAACACCGTCCAACTTCACCATGGCAACCTAGTGGTTCCAAATGGTTCACTAACAGGCCTTGAGAGGGCAATCCATGTACTGCCAAACCGAAGTTCATTTATCCTACATGTTTAAATATTTTTAACGCTTCTTAATTGACAATAGCTGTTTAATAAGCTAAGTTCAGTGTGTAATTATTTTTAATTCTTGACAATGTTCTTTTAACTAAGAAATTTTATATTGTAATTCGACTTATAACTTATTGGTTAGTAATGATATCATGCCGTCAGAAGTGGGCGGAGCCTCCATTATACATACCAAGACGTGCACTGGTATCTCCAGTAGTGATTCTCCAACAGAAAGAGGTTCCTATTCAATGGTAATTCATCGTTTTATAGCATTATAACTTTATGTATTTTCTTTAATGTATGTAGCCCTCTAATTAAAGCTTTGTATTCAACTTGTAGGTTCAAATGGTTCAAATGGCTCTGAGCACTATGGGACTTAACATCTGTGGTCATCAGTCCCCTAGAACTCAGAACTACTGAAACCTAACTAACCTAAGGACATCACGCACATCCATGCCCGAGGCAGAATTCGAACCTGCGGCCGTAGCAGTCGCGCGGTAGGTCTGAAGATGACCTCAGTAGTGGTCTAAACCGGTCGCCTTGATAAATCAATCGTGATCAAGACTGTTTTTAATAGTAAAAACACTGTGGTCACGCTAAGCTCTAAATGGGTGCGATCACGTATAGTGGGGTTGCAGTCTTCCGATGTACATAGAGAAAGGCTGAATCGTCCAAGAGGGTGCCAGCAGTGTCAGAAAAAGTTGTCAAAGACGTCGTTCTGTTGTTTATTACACTGTAAACAGTCGTTTTCAACCGCTAAAAGTGTGGGAATCAAGACCTCAGCTTAAGCGTTGCTTTCAATGAGCGGCGGTGTGTCTGAAATGTTTTCCTCCGTCATCGATAAGAAAACCGGGTGATTTCAGAGCTGGGAATCGCAGTTCCGAGGTCCATTACACAGATGTCCGAAGGAGGTGTGACGACCTTCCCACCGTGTGACACGTCCGCAATGACGATTGGGCAGAATTGTGGTGAAATTTGGTGGCAATGTAACATCATTAACGCACCTTACATCTCACTTGAACTGAGCTTTGACCTTTCTTTCGCAGGGGTCCACACGTTGGTGTTTGAAGTTCACCGAAACCGATGGTGACGTCGCAGATCGCCATGCGTTTCCACCGTTACAGAGGAAGGAACCAAATTTAAATCTTCCGAGTCGCGACGGGCCGTAGTTACGAATTACGAAAAGGTGATTCTTTAATAATGTTGCGCTGCGCAGAACACATTTAATGAAAACGTCAGTCTATTCCATTGCGACTTATAAATCAATAAAACATTCTATTCCAGACGGAGAATACTACTTGTTGGTATCATCTGCTCTATTTCCGACCTATTCAGAATGGCAAATGCTAAGAATAATTGCCGCAATGGCTGCGTATGAAATCCTAATATCCTGAAAGTCGGTCTGCGGAATATATGTTGGAAGAACTAATATGGTGTTAGATTCTCCTTGGAACGTAACGTCTCCGAATTTTAACACCAATCTTTCCGTGATGCTGTAGACTGACACTGGAAGTGGGTGGGGATGTTTACGACGCAAGCACCACACCTACTAAACGAAACTATGGAGAATTACACTCCTCTGACTGCGTATTATTTTTCTTTAATCCCGCCAGATGTAGATAAGTCTTTAATTGCATAGAAGACAAAAGTATATCTGTACAAGCTTACTGAAGTAGGGGAAAGGTACATGTCGTCTAAAACATGTCTTTTTAGGGATGAGAAACAGCTGTGTGATTGTATATGCCAAGCGAGTCCGTTATCAAAGATTATATTAAATATATAGTTAATGGCGAATATTATATTTACTAGTAACAGACATGTGGTTTACAGCATTTTAAACTTTTAAAACTGCCAGACATCGATGAATAATCGAAACTAGTTTAAGCTAAATTACCATGTTTTTGGCGGTATCTATAAAAAAGTCATAGATAAAATCTGTAGACCATTTCTGAAGGGTGTTGATGAGTCAGAATTCTCCATTTGCCCTTAATTTAGGTTTTAGATGTTAATTTCTGCTATATCCCGCGCGTCAGAGACAAGGTGCCGGCAGCTCGCCGCTGACCGCTCGGCTCCAGGCGCCTGGCGGCGGCCGCTTTATTGGCCAATAAACAGCGTGTCGTGTCGCGGCCGTGTTTTACGAGCGCGCCTCATCTCCGCCGTGATGAGCCGCTGCCCCTGACAGGCCGACCCGCCCGCGGTGCAGCGTAGGTCGTTGCCAGCAAGCGCCACTAGGCGGCTGGCTGTTTTCTCTACTGCGGCAGTTGAGGCAGATAGCCGACTACGATGTGGTCGGAAGGTCGCAGATTACCTCTTTCTGAAATGAAGGTAGCAAATGCGAAAACTGCGCTGCTGGCTATTAAAAGTGAAAGTCATGACGGATATCAGAAAATCAAGTTTTTTTAAATTTTAAGGCGATTTGGAAACGTTCGAGGAGAGAAATTTAGTAAACCTCTTGCAACAAAAATTGTTCGAACCTGGTCGGACCGAGCTTCGATGACAGATATCGGTACTTCTGCTTCACTGCCACGCCATAGTCCATCAGTCATTTTAGCGGCGCTTGATAGGTGGCTGTCTCCGGCAAATTTTGACCAGACATTTTTAATATCCGAGAGATTTGCTTGACAGGGCGAGAGTCGAACAGTTTACGTGTCGAGGGACCAGGGCACCATGGCAGTATGCGGTCTTGTGTTACACTGGTTCAAATGGCTCTCTCTCGTGGTCGTGCGGTAGCGTTCTCGCTTCCCACGCCCGGGTTCCCGGGTTCGATTCCCGGCGGGGTCAGGGATTTTCTCTGCCTCGTGATGGCTGGGTGTTGTGTGCTGTCCTTAGGTTAGTTAGGTTTAAGTAGTTCTAAGTTCTAGGGGACTAATGACCACAGCAGTTGAGTCCCATAGTGCTCAGAGCCATTCAAATGGCTCTGAGCACTATGGGACTTATCCTCTGAGGTCATCAGTCCCCTATAACTTAGAACTACTTAAACCTAACTAACCTAAGGACATTACACACATCCATGCCCGAGGCAGGATTCGAACCTGCGACCGTAGCGGTCGGGCGGTTGCAGACTGTAGCGCCTAGAACCGCTCAGCCACTCCGCCCGGCTGTGTTACACTGTTTAAGATTCTTGCAGACTCCGAATATACGCCCCACCACTGGTCGCAACACGTCAGAAATGTAACCGATGATGCTCGTGTTGCGTACTCTGAGAGATCTCATTACTTCATGCCATGTGCTAGGCGTGTATATAAATGACGACGACGAAAGCAATCCTGACATATTTCTCTGGAGCCTCGCACAACTATATGTCAGACGGGAAGTGGTGTCACTCCTGTGTTGCTCACACTAGTGACGCACTAGCGGCGGCGCTCATTTCTCTAATTCCACGTCAAGGCAAGCTGCAACAATGGTGGCTATGCTGATGGCCCATACACCGTTGTAGTGTTCGTGTGCATACCTTTATTACTTCAGACAAGCCAATTTCTTTGCTGAAGGTACGTGACGCGGCTTTGCGATTCTGCACGGGTGAGCAAATAGTTTGTTGATCCTCTCGTGTACTAATCACGTGGGTACACTCAGATCACCATAAGGCGTTGAACATCGTTCCCAACGATTCCAAATTCGCGTGGCACACTTGGGACCCTGACCAACGTTGCGATCTTGGGCCTGCCTGACGTTGTGCTTGTGCTTGCGCATTTGTGCGTGCGTGCATGTGTGTTTATGTAACGCAACAGACCAGTGTCGATAGCTTTCTCTATCATACATGAGTCATAACACCACCCTCGTACAAACAAACAATATTACAATACTATGTCGGCATGAGAGACCTTCGGCGTAATCTTTACTTGTGTACGTAACAAAGACGTCAGTAACTCTACATACTTTTTGCGATTGAGCTGAAATGCTAATAATGACGCCATTTTTATGGTGTTGCAGTTTTAATGGTCATTAGTTTATTGTTACATATAGACTAAAGGTTGTAAAAGTTGTGGATCCAAGAAAGGATGGCCGCAATGACTCCAAATACCAACTGTGTAGAATAGTGTATTAGCAGCTAGTGATTACTACAACCTGGATTTTAATGTCCTAATAACAGCTAAATATTTAAGTATTTATCACTTAAAACTTATTTAAATATGACCTTAAAAATGAAGCATTACTTCATGTAAGTTTTTTTGAAAATATTCTTGTTGGTATTTTATATACCATGTAATAAAACACACACTCTTGATCAAATTGTGAGTATAGTACTTGCTTGTTGCAGTGTTTGAAGCTAGCTAGCACTTATTTGTGAAACGTCTGCATCTGTCGGAAAGATAAAAAAACGCGACGTATAGTGCAAGCAACGACACCCATCCAAACAATAAAGCGATGTTTTTAATATTGCATGCCATTTGTTTAAAATATCAACATGTCTTCTCAATCTTCATGTTCTGCAGATTTGCTCTGGCTCACAAGGTGCATTTTCAGGTTTTCCATTTTCAAGTCTACATTTTCAAAGGTCTCCGGTTGTCGCCGAAAATATTTTCTACCTTGAAAAGATCCTCTACACACCGCAGGGCGTCACAGGAGCGTATTTGAAGGCGGCGATGTCACTGCAGGCCAGCTTTGTTTCATTGCCTTCAAATGTTGTGCCATTCCCAGAAAGACTATTACTTATTTTACACATTGTAGCATATCCAGGATTCCGCTGGACTTGGCAGTTTTTGTTCACTTTGCGAGCCACATGACCACGACCTTGACACATTTAGCTCTGCACTAGTTGCACAATATGTAGGGCGACACACAGTTGAGTGCCAGCAGCTTCCAGTCGCGTGATGGCTTTTAATACTACTGAAAATTTGGCGTTGATATGTACTAAGTTTCTAGACAATGTGTCTGTAAAGATTTTTCGCGGTTTTGGTGGCCCTTGATTCATCACTATCAAGCTGTCTTTATTTTGGTGTAGTTGGTACAGTAATACTCAGTAGCATTTCAGCGCAGACCCTCATCATGTAAGAACAAGCTGAGAGGGAGGGGCATTCAAGGGCTTGATCCTTGTATTTTTGTACCAGTAGCGGAGCTTTGTCATAGATTTTCTTGCCACAGAAAATTACTTTGTCCACATCGGGGTAATTTCTTCGTACCTCTTCTGCAGCTTTGCGTAACGCGTGTGCAAGGCACGTAACGTACACGATACTGGGTAGAAAATATGAAGCCCCTTGGTTCCTTTTGCAGTGTATGAAGCATCATCTATTACTAGCAGCAAAATGTTGTCTTTGTTCACACCCTTCGAGCACAGTAGCTCGATAGAGTTGTTAAACAAACTGCCAGTTTCGAGTTGTTCACTCCCTGGAGAGCTTCACACGTTAGGAGGAACGTTTCTCCAAGTCCGTCAACTCTACGACAGTACTGGGCACTACACATTGAAGTTTGAATAGTTTGGCTCGAGCCCCCACGTGCTATGGCACGAAAGTATATATATTTGTTACACTCATCTTCA
This sequence comes from Schistocerca americana, assembly GCF_021461395.2. Classification (NCBI taxonomy): domain Eukaryota; kingdom Metazoa; phylum Arthropoda; class Insecta; order Orthoptera; family Acrididae; genus Schistocerca; species Schistocerca americana. The sequence continues at coordinate 612,320,350 of NC_060119.1, read as the reverse complement.
TTGAGTGGCCCAGAGATGTGGATGGTCTCAATGATTAGCTACGTTGCCGTCATAGGGTGCCAGCTCACACCTGTCGTAAACTCAGTTTTTAAGCAGAAATAAAATATAACAAAACAATGCAGGCAGGTATTGCGGTGAAATTTAAAATACTGAGTCACTCACGTTGATTTTAGCAAGTAGTTTATTTTTCTTCAGTATATTCACTAAACACTGAAAATGCAGTCTGGGGGGCTCTTACGTAAGTGCTACAACACTTCACTATAAAATTCATGCATCGTGATCACCGCACTCGACAGTCTGTTCACGATTCCCAAAATACACTCTTGTCTGCTGCCCTAAACCACTATATGGCGCTCCACTTGGTCGCTTTCGAACGTGGCTACCAACCCACTACTACCCCCAGATGCGCTGCACGTCCGGCTCTTAGCGTCGCTCAGAACCAACTCCCTTGTCCTCAAAGATGGCCGCCCTATCCACCCTCGAAACGACTGACTAACTCAAAACAATGTTCGACAAAGGTTACGAATATTCTAAAACTAAACACAAAAACATATATGATAAATTTAAAAATATGGAAATTTTCCAGGCAATAACAATCTGTGTGTTTGAACACAACGCACCAAGTGTGTTTGAACACACAACGCACCAACCAGTCCTAACTATGGGACTCCGCAGCCGACGACCCATGCATCTGCCAACGTTAACAACCATGACATTGGCAACTATGACTGGAATGGGCACGTGACCATCGGCATTGGACGTTGGCGCAGTTGCAGACCATTGCATGGTCTGATGCATCCTGATACTTTCTTCATCGTGCCGATGGGAGGGTGCGAATCCGTCGTAATCCAGGACAACGGCTCCGTGAGAACTGTCCTGTGGGACGGGGACAACCTGGCAGCGGCTCCCTTATTGTCTGGGTGAAACGTGCTATTTGCGTCCAATAACAGGAATCAGCAGAGCCATGATTACCAAACATACACAGCTTGTGTTAAACAATGTTTATTAGCTTTCACAATTTAAATGCAATAAAACAGATAAATTGCACAACATCACAGGAACACAATAAAATTTTTTCTTAAACCCCTGTTGAAATCTGCATAACAAATGGTTAAAACATTAAGAAAATTTCTGTTAGTGTAAATACTTAATACAATCAAAACTTGCCAAACTCTGAATCCGCAATGACTTCTCTTTAGCAATATAAATTCATACCAATCTATAACATTAAGGTATAACATAAGGCACACAAATAACAATAATGCAATTCTAAAACTTCAGTGCTCGGAAATGAAGACACCGTGCACACGAACCTCTGACTATGGAATAAGCCAGTTGACTCCAGTAGAGGTAGGCACTAAGTAAGTAACAAACAATTAATAAAAAACAGCGCCTGAGCATCTAAATATTCCCTGAGAACATACGCACATGAAACCCTCCTTTCCAAAAATAAACTTCACAAACAACATACAAGATACAAATATGATACAAATGGGTGATAATGGAATGCAGAATTAATAATGTGGAGCGTTCAGCAATCTGATCGGGCACTAATTACAGAGTGACCCCGTCTTATAGGTTTAAATTCATATATAGAGATAAAGACGCATCCTCCAAAGCGACGGAGGAACGAGCTACAAAGCTTATGATCTGACAGAGTGAGGAACAAAGAGAACAGCAAAACTCAACTGAAGGACGAGATCGAGGCAGAAAGCTAGGTACATGGAGCCCAGTCTAACGAAACACAGTTCCACTGGCAACGGCCAAGTCGTCAAGACACAGTGCCACGTCCCACCGTACCGGATGAAATACACTGCGCTCAGCAGAACTGAAACATAAATCAACTGCAACAGCACTGCTGCAGTTGCACATTCATATTACATAAAAGAATAAAACATAACATTAAAACAGGAGTGCTCACCAATTTCTTTTCTTTCAAATTCAACACTTAAGAATTCGTCTAAACACTGCAATACACGCGTAAATAAGATTGTTCCTGAATTCGTAATAGCAACAGCTGAGTATTACTTTAAACGGGCAAGAACCCACCAGAACTACACTTCTATGGAATGTGATGTAGTTTTTCGAGACAACATAGTATTTCGTTACTCGTTAATTAAGGTACAAATTTTGGTACTTAACCACCTTGGTTACAACAATTTTAGATATACCATCACTCAATAATGAGTAGCTGACGGGGTTTGCTTACGTATAGCAGTAGCTTCCTCATCAGGTGGTAGGAAACTAACATGGAAACCCCAAGCCCCTTTATCATGCCACGTGTGACATAGCTTTGACATATCAGAATCGTCACTCAAGACAACGTTAGTTAACCATTAACAAATACGTATATATACAAGCACGCAATTGAACCTGTTTGCCGGTCACTGTGGCTGAACGGTTCTAGGCGCTTCAGTCCGGAACCGCGCTGCTGCTAGGTTCGAATACTGCCTCGGGCATGGATATGTGTGATGCCCTTAGGTTGGTTAGGTTTAAGTAGTTCTAGGTCTAGGGGACTGATGACCTCAGATGTTAAGCCCCATAGCGGGTAGAGCCAGCATCTGTTTAAACCAAAAGCACACCGTCTGCCCTGGCGAACGGTTAATTCCCGGTGACGCTACGGCAAGCCCTTCTTCTCAACATGCACTGCGTGGCGAGAAAGGCCAAACACTACGCCTCGAGCCGGAACCCAAAATGTTTCCGCCGTAGCACTCCAACAGTACCACGCCCAACGAGCATGCGGACCAAGCAAGCAGCAACCTCCCGACCGTGTTGTAACTCCAACCGACAGATCACACAGTGATTGAACGTGCGATAGTAAATCGATCATGCGAGTCTCGTGGCGGGCGTTATGAGTATGTTTAAGGTGGTCACTACAGCAACGAAAAAAGAAAAGCTTTACAAAAATACTTGTATTTTCAAAGGAGACGCATTACCTTACTCGTTGTCGATGTTATCGTCATGTGAAAGTCCATGTGATGTATGCGCTACAGGGACAATTCCCTTTTTCCCATAGCCAGGGTAAACTCTGCCAATATCACGCAAGAATATCGGCAGAGTGTCGCATGCGTTAACTTTTCCCTGCAAACGCAAGTTGTGGAAGTAGAGTTACTGAAACAAGTACAGTTCGTCTCTTTGTCTCGGATGCCCTTCTCTTTTTATGGAAGACTTCACAGATTTCCACAGCTACTCAATATTCTGCATGTGGACACTGGGGCCATTCGAAGACACGAACTCCACAGAATGGTTCACGAATTTGTGATCGAACCCTTCAGCTTTCAGAGTCTTGTACGATTGAAACCCGTCTGTAATGACTTTAGTACCAGGCAGTATGAAGTGTTTTATGATACCCACTAAAGTGACCTTGTCTCGGAACAGTACGCTCTCAACAAAACACTTCCGGTACTCTCTCTCTACTCCACCGAATACCCAAATATGATTGACTTCACTTTTTGAAGGTCGTCCTGTGGTGTCACCGCCAGACACCACACTTGCTAGGTGGTAGCTTTTAAATCGGCCGCGGTCCGCTAGTATACGTCGGACTTGCGTGTCGCCACTGTCAGTGATTGCAGACCGAGCGCCACCACACGGCAGGTCTAGAGAGACTTCCTAGCACTCGCCCCAGTTGTACAGCCGACTTTGCTAGCGATGCTACACTGACAAATACGCTCTCATTTGCCGACACGATAGTTAGCATAGCCTTCAGCTACGTCATTTGCTACGACCTTGCAAGGCGCCATAGCATTGGATATTATTTTATATTGTGGTTATAACATGTACCATCAAGAGAGATGTTCTACAATTGTGGATTAAAGTTAAGTATTATATCAACTACGTACTTTATTTGCTACTATTAATTCCCTTAACTGTTCCAGACCTCGCGCCAGCCTGCGTGAGCATCGTCACTCCTATTAAGAAGTTTTACAGACTTTGTAGCACCACAGTCAACACAGTCCCTCCTTTCCTCCTCCGGCACAACTCCATATTTGCGGCAAAAAGTCAAACAATTCTCTACGTTGGATATGCATGGAATTAAGAGTTTTCCATGTCAGAGAATCCACCGAAGATACGTCAGGAACACTAGACATCACATTCACTATCGACAGAAACCGTCTGGGCTTCCCAATCAAGTCACAAATAATTCGCGCGGGAATGTAATGTAGAGGAACTAAAGGAACGACGGAAAACAGATAGAAATGACAATCACAAACGATTTATAATAACGTCCACCACGAAACTCTCATGATCGATTTTCTACCGCACGTTCGATATGTATCGTTTGGACCCCGCGACTTCGATAGGCAATCATTCTTGGAAATTACCGAGATTGGAATACATACAACCAATAACTGAGGACGTCAGACTGCAAATGCCACTCTGAGATGGAAATGAAGACACAAGACAGGAATATGATGGAAGCCACATCAGACCTATCAGAAGACTAGTTCATATTCTCCTGGGATCTGATAATTAACCACACAGCTGAGTGTTCTGAAATTATCATCATTATCATCATCTTACAAAAATCAGTGTTTGTAAATCGTGAGATGTAAAACGACTACGCCCTCTTCAAGGTTGCCATAAATGTGGTAGACTTAAGTAGTCAACTCCTTCGTGATAAACTGTAACTCCAGGCATTCATCAACCAAGTCATCTCTAAATATTGCCTTGAATGAAGGTCTGTAGGATAGAAGGAACATTTATGTTGATCTGTAACCCTACAGATCCGTCAGGGTTCAGACGCATCGATAGACGACTTTGGCAGCGATGCAACATTTACCAAGCCCGGAACAGTTAGCTGTTTATGAGACTCTAAAAGCGTTGCCGAAGGGCAGATAGAGGGACGGGACTGGCGCCATCAATTTGAGGCCACCGCCGTTCAGTGGTGGCGGGAGAAAGGCGCCCTAATTCGCGCAGGTATTTTACAGAGTCAGCCTGAAATATCGATAGCTAGAAGAGGGCGCATCTTGATGTCAGAAACGAGAGAGATTGCTTCAAGCTCCAGGCAGCAGGTGTTCTGCCTTCCGCAGTTAATTTCACATTTTTCATTCCTTGAAATAATGTGCACGACGGCTTGTTTGGAAAGCGGCGCACTATGGAGCTGCAAGTGGGGCAGAATGGTTCAAAACTTATCTTCCTACTTAATGTGGCATAGTCTTGTATATATTCGAAACCATGTGTTGGATGATAACAGCAAGCGATAATATCCTCGAAATTCAACCCCTTAAACTCAAATAAATCAACCAACCAAGTCGAATTTCAGGCTAACACCTGTGGCCTGTCATTTGTATCGCATGAGGAAAGGAGCTTCACAGCGCAAATTTAAGTCTGCTCAAAAATCCGAAAGTAGCGTCTCTATTCGGTATCATGTATCTGCAACAAACTCGATTTTCTGACTTTCACTAAGATTTCACATCATTTTGCAATACTCATAAGGAGAATTGTACCACTTTGCTCGTACTCTGCAGTCCATGCGCAGTCTGCGTATGTCATCGAACTACTGCTCTCCAAGTCTTGTAGTCTGGATCAGTAGCAAGACTGTATCTCCCTTGCAAAACACAGAATATCTTAAAAAGTAGGACAGAACATCTTACATACTGCCACTCTTACATTCGAATCTCTATGCTGATCATTACACAACGCCTCTCTAATATTATCACCTCCATTACAGCGCAACATGTTAACGTGACTGCCAGCGTCCCCCCCCCCCCCCCCCTCCCCACGCAACTTCGCGATACGACGAAAATCGGAGGGCTTGACGACTTGACGAAGTCGAAACTAGTTTGTTGTAACATCAATATCGATAGCTGGTGGTGGTACATTCGTTATTTCAATGACATTCACAGAATGACCTTGATTTTCCCAACTCTTGTCAGGCGGACCAATTGGCACCAGACTATGTTGTTCAAAAAATGGTTCAAATGGCTCTGAGCACTATGGGACTTAACGTCTATGGTCATCAGTCCCCTAGAACTTAGAACTAATTATACCTAACTAACCTAAGGACATCACACACATCCATGCCCGAGGCAGGATTCGAACCTGCGACCGTAGCAGTCGCGCGGCTCCGGACTGAGCGCCTAGAACCGCTAGACCAACCGCGGCCGGCGACTATGTTGTAGTTAGGTAATATTTTCATTTCTCTGGTTCTGGTTTGCCTTATGCGCGTGCCAGTAATCGTTATTATTGTTTCTCTAATCTCGGACGCTGTTCAAAAATGGTTCAAATGGCTCTGAGCACTATGGGACTTAACTTCTGTGGTCATCAGTCCCCTATAACTTAGAACTACTTAAACCTAACTAACCTAAGGACATCACACACATCCATGCCCGAGGCAGAATTCGAACCTGCGACCGTAGCATTCGCGCGGTTTCGGACTGCGCGCCTAGAATCGGACGCTGTCATTTCCTTGATAGCTAGGATGATACGCGTAATTATTATACCACCTATTATCATTCCTGTTCATATTAGGCGTGCAGTGATCAGATCGTCTCAGTCGTACTCTCTGATGACGTCGGCTGTGGCGTCACAGGAGGACCGCGAAAGCTATTCGGCCGGTTTGGCCGCTGCTGTGTTGCTACGTGCGCAGCTGAATCGGCGGCGGTGCGCTATTGTAGCCGTTATTTTTATTAGCCTTCACATCGTGTATTAGGCCAATCGAATGTGAAAACGATACGTATTCTAACTTTTCACGAATATCTACTAGCATTTTTACCTTCAAAATTCTAAGCACGTGTTTGTGCGAGACTGGCTCATCTGAGTGTGATTTTTGTATAACACTTTCCGAAGTAGCGGTGGACACTACCTCCCTTAGAATGGAATTCTTCTGGGTTAAAGTGCTGTTTTCTAATTTTTCGCTGATGACCTCGAGACCAATATTTCGATGAAAAAGTTGGTTCCAGCTGTTCATACGTTTGACAGTACTCAGCCATTTGTATCGCCCATGAGGCTCTATCTTTTTTTATACATCCTGTCGTGAAGCGTATGTCTTGCTGCTCCGACCAGGATGGCAACAACACAGCTTTGAAGGCCTTTATAAAAGCAGTCGGGTGAGGAGTATTCTTTTCCGTTGGAATTGTCTGTGTTTGAGGAAGCTCTCTTCAAGGAAGACATTGGGCAACGAAGGTGTTGCCTCTATTTCGTAACCTTTGATTGCAGATATTTCTTACAGAACGCTAGAAATCTAAGTTTGTTTAATCTGTTCGAGATCGGATTTAATTGAGTCACCAGAACTGGTACAATCCAACAATGCGGCAGGGGCCGTTTCACTCACAAATCGGCCAAGTTTGGAATTTAGTTTATCGTTGATTTCCGTTTCTTTCTTTGTCTGCCATTGCGAAAAGTCATCAACAAAGACTTTGCACTGATCTTTAAAGTGTTTTTCCACTTTCACCCCCTGCTTATCAGCGAAAGTATTTGCTTTATTCTCAAATTTTTTTGTTGTACCGCGTACTTGCTTTTGCTCTTTTGTCAAAACTGATATAACTTGATAAACTATTGTATTGCATAGACAGATCCTTAAAATCGGCAGTTAAAGTCGCTAATTCACTAGATTCTTTATTCTGTTCTGTTTTAAAACTCTTAAAATCTTCGCGTAACTCTTTTTGTTCCGTTGACAACTCATTCAGCTTCTTAAACGCCAACATAATCAGATCAGTAAGCTGATCATTAACTTACGTAACAGATTCACTGGAAGCATCGTCTGTCGGAACATTCGCCTCACGTAAAATATGCCCAGTTTCGAAGTCTATATCTGCTTGAATATTGTCGTCACACAGAAGATTTCCAACTAAAATATGCACCAGCGTTTCAGAGCTGGATTATAGTTCGGGCTCGGAAACATGACAATTTTCTAGATCCATAGCGCCAAGTTCATTTTGCTCAGCGTTCATCTCAACATTGTTGTTATAGTGTGAAGCCATTTCCTACCTTCGCAAAAACAAATACATTTAATAAAATAACCTCAAAAAATTTTGAATGGAGTCAAGATTTAAAAAGGTATTTACAAAATTAAGCTGAGAATAAGTAGTGGCCAGCATAAACAATTTACTCCCGTTGGCAAACTATGAAATTAATCATTCGCAGTTGTACATAAGTTATGAAACGAGCTGCAAACTGTGGCAATGTATAAACGCAATTAAACTCAATAAAGGAAAGTTCACATTTATTCAGCGATTATGGACGAATGCCTTAGTGTTATTATTTGCACGCAGTGGAGCACAAAGCTTGCTGTGCCCAACGTGTGTGCCTGAAACAGCGCTGATGTCGCTTTGTCTTCAGTAACGTTTTTCACATTCAAAGCTTCTTTATACATCTGTATGCGGTTTTGGTCCGGAATACTTTTCATTCACTTCCAAGAATAGTAATGTTCTCGTGCAACAACGAACAGGTGTAATTCCATGAAACACAGAAGAAAAATTTTACATACCCTGACTCCGTCTCGCCATTTATAATATTTATGCTCCACTTTAGAGTTAATCATTAAAATGTTTACTAATGGAATTAATGAGAGTATCAATATTATTATAAAAGACGACAAGTTCTGAAAGAAAATGAAGGAATAAAAGTTATATTTTAAAATCGGCACAATTGGCTTTCGTGGTCAGTCATTAATATGGTGACGCTAGACCGTGTATCGGCAATAAAGGTTTCAATCACCAATTCTCACATGCATAAAAGTTAGTACAACAAATTGTGATCGAAATTCGTGAATCGTGAAGAGATAATGAAGGCAGGTTGTACGACTGACCGTACGAATTTGCATGTAGGCTGGTACAATGGCGGCCGATCATCGCCTTATCAAGACTTCCACGTCGTCTCGTCTCATATTAATGCTGAACTAGATACATACCGGTTAGGGCAAGGTAAATACAATGATCTGTTTTAAATAAGAACATTTCAGAGTTTAACTGTTATATTTACAAAAAATTTTCAGACATAAGAAATACTTACTGCATCTCATATGAAAATGTGCGCCTACGTCGGAAGCTGCGATAGAAGAAAGTGAGTGAGACGAGATCCCTCGCTAAACAAACTCGCATCATTTGTTTCAACAGACGTTGTTCACATCTGAACAGTCACATACTATGTTTACATGTTTTTCTTATTACGTTGCGTCGTTCCATCCGTGGAGCAGAAGAGTGGAGGAAACGGACTAGTATAAGTTCCCACTGCTACGGTAAATTTTCTGCCTGAGACAAAATACTTCATTTTACACTAACTATCATCACAATCATGCTGATTTGAGTCCCGCCGTAGATAGCTACACCTAAATCCATGGAATTCTCTTTTCCAAATGTCACCTTCCACTCAGTACTCTTACGAAAACATCTCCTTCTTACTTAAATGCAACTGATTTTCCACTACTAATCAGACAAGCCCCATCTACCTTCTCAACACTTGGCCGTCCGGCGACACCACAGTGGTGTCGTGCGCGAAACAGCGGTCAACGGCCGCAGTCGTGTCGTGTGCATAGTATCGCTCACTGGCCGGCGACACCACAGTGGTGTCGTGTGCATAGTATCGCGCAGTGGCCGGTGACAGCACTTTAGTGTCTTTTTCATTGTGTTAGTGTTTTGTTTAGGTAACAATAAGTTACACTCGTCAACAAGTTTTTTGTTTTTATAAGTACTTGTGCCCTTTCATCATGGCAGACAAAAGAGACGATACGATAAATTACGATGAATGCGCGGACGACTTGTCTGACGTTCCGAACGACTTGGATGGTTGGGAAGAAGACATTGGATACAAAAAAAAATGAAAGTGAAGCAGAATCGTCCGAAGATGGTGAAATATGTCCAAGATGCTTTCGGCGAACGCTACGGTTGCCAAGTGTTTTGGATGAACCAGACGAAGAAGACAGGCTGTGATTTACTGAGGACGAATAATAAATTTGAAGGATCTCCAGGTCCACACATATTTAGCAAAGATACACAGAGCGTCTTGGAAATCGTCGAATTATATATTGGGAACGATCTATTTGAATATATTAGCAACGAAACCAACAAGTATTACAGTCAAAATTGCAATAGAAGGAAACTGGAATAAAAAAATGCAAAATTTGTCAACGTTACGGGACCCGAACTTAGAAAATGGTTTGGGCTTGCTATCCTTATGGGAACTGTAAAAAAAGCAAGGATCGATGATTACTGGTCAACGAATCCGTTGATAGACAAACCCATATTTCGCAAAACGATGTCCCGCAATCGATTCAGACAAATATTATTATTTTTACATTTTTCGAACAACAACAACAATAAACCGGATAATGCCGACCGGCTTTTCGAAGTGCCATTCGTAATTGATTGTTTTTCCAAAAAGTTTAAAGAAACGTTTAATCTAAGTCAAAACATCTCAATTGATGAAGGAATGATACCGTGGCGTGCTCAGTTAAATTTTAAAGTTTGCAGTCCGTCGAAAATTACGAAATATAGCATACTCATTCGGATGCTGTGTGAGTCGAGTACAGGATACATTTCCTCATTCAAGGTATATTCCGGCGCTGGACAAGCTTTAGTAAAAACAGTGATGGACCTATTGACACCTTCTTATGGAAAGTAGCGTCACCTCGACATGGATTATTCTTATAACAGTGTAGACCTTGCAGAGAAGTTACTTGAAAAGAAAATTCTAGTTTGTGGAACCACACGGCAAAATAGAGGATTTCAGGAAAAATTAAAGCGCGCAAAAGTAAATGTGTTTGAAGCTTGTCATCAACGGAAAGGTGACAAGCGGCCGGCGACAAACCAAGTAATCCGAATTAGAGCTGATGGCGTCAAGCGAATAATTTTGTACGAGATGTGCAGACGGCAAAGTGTTAATATAACAAGTGCCACTGAAGACAGCCTATTTCCTTCGGTACTTCGCCGCTCACAAATTTGTACATAAATAAAACTTTCCCTATTAGAACAAAGCTTCAGAAAACACAGGGGTTACTTATAACTACGTTGACAGCGTGATATTGCAGTTTCAAACAACGTTTTCCTTATATTTTGCTTTACATTCAGATATGAAATAAATAAAGGATATTTAAAAGACTGACAAAATACAAATTTACAATTCAGGTTTTAAGCTGTTCAAAGGTGTCTGTGTAATTACTGAATGGGCTGCAAATAGAACCAATATATTAGGAATACCAAAACTTGCTTGAGAGTCACTGTTTCTCACGTCTAAGATATAGAACACAGACTTTCTTTCTAATGACAGACAGAGCTATAATCTGCTACGTAGATGTCCCAGTTTTTCTATTGCTTCACTCCATGCTGTTGAGAAAAATGCTGTATAATACAGGATGTTTCCTATAGGAAATAGTATTGGTCAAAACTAAAAGAAAAGTTGTTACAATTGTATACCTGGACACCAATACCTGTTTAGATGCGACCTATCTATCATCTGACTCCCGTCCGTCTGTTACGTAGAAGTAGATACTACAGGCGGTGCGGCATACCTTTACCACGCATCTTGACAGATTCTTCACCCCTTCTTCGGAATGAGTCATTCACATTTTCAAATACAAACTAGCTCCAATCGGTTTGTTTCATATGCATTGGCCATATGCTCCTCTGACGTCTGCACAATGTCAGTGGGTTGGGTGTACACCAGAGCCTTAAATGTCTCTGCAGCCAGAAATACAACGGTATCAAGTCTGGCGGCTGCGGAGACCATGCTACTACATCTTGAGAAAGCCATCGCCCATGAAACGTAGCGGTGCGATACCGTCGCATGATCGGCAGAAAATGAGTGGTGCTCCGTCTTGCATAAATTACAACAGTTATATTCCGCATTATCTAACAGCGCTGGTAACTCATCGTGCAGAAATCGGTGATATACAGCACCTCTTAATTTGTTTGTGAAGTGTATGGACCTATTAGGGTGTCAACGACAATTCCTGCCTTTTCACTGAGATTAAAGTGTTTCGTACGTCTCACCTCAATGATTGATAGAGTATTTGCACCTACCCATGCGTGTGGATTGTAGTAATTGACTAAGCCGTCAGCGAAGTGGGAAATTTTTTGGAAATTCGTGGTAAGGTCTTACTGGACCAAACTACTGAGGTCATCGGTCCGTAAGCTTACACACTACTTAATCTAACTTAAACTAACTTACGCTAAAGACAACACTCACACCCATGCCCGAGGGAGCACTTGAACCTCCGAGAGGGAGAGCCGCGCGGACCGTGGCCTAGGTGGAATGGTTGTGGTTGTAGGAGTGCATACTGCTGGGCTACAATATTAAGGTACTTGTGACCGGAAAACTAAGTGAAGCTCCATATGCGATCGCGCAAACTTACTTCCAAAAGGTAATGAAGCAAGTTACGCAAATGCATGAAATACACAGGTGAACCACCACATGACACGACGAATTACTTAAAGAAAGCATCTAACTACTGAATGAAAATGCACACTTATCAAAGATGCTATTTGCTTCTCTTAAAATGCATTCGAGTGGGAAAATCTTCAAAAAGATGATAATAAATGTGAAGCTACAGAAACAACAATGTTTAACTCCGATCTTGGTACGAATTTTGCGATCACGTAATGAATATAGTCAGTGGTCAAAAGAAAACCATCTCAGAAGGTGCTAATGATAAGTTCACTCGGAAGAGCGCGTGTTTGATGATGGTTATGTTCGGTTTGTGGGGCACTCGACTACGCGGTCATCTGCGCCCGTACAAAGTCCTAATTCTTGCACAGTCCAATTTTTTTCACAGTGCAATCTAGCCACTGTAACGAATGATGGTGATTAAATGATGAGAACAACATAAACACCCAGTCCCCTAGCTGAGAAAATCCCGAACCCGCCTGAGAATCGAACCCGGGACCCCGTGATCCAGAGGTAGCAGCACGTGTTTGGATGAGCGCTTTGCTAGCAGCCCGACGCACTACCCCCTGTCGTTGACTTTCGTGGAGTTACAACACCCGCTCCATTCACCACCACCGCCTTCTATCATGGTATAAGGGTATGAGGATGGTCCAATACTGACAGAAACCGTTTGCCATCGAAATAAATGTGTTAGCGACCAAGAATGTTTATAATCCATTTTTAAAGTTCTTTTAGCCATACTGCTGATTCTCCACGAGAAATATTCTCAGACAATTACTAAGTTATAAGGGGATTTATACTTTAATGTGGATTCTGAATCACGGAGCAACTCAGAGTTTTCACATCAAGAAATATTGCCAGAGAGGAACGAAATGATAAGTGACAGATAAAAGCCCAAATAATAATCGGGGATTGAAGCCGAGACCTTTGGATTTGTAGTCTAGCACTTTACCACTGCACCACCAAGCCACACTCTGGCCCTTATAAAGAAGACCTCTCAATCGAAACCCAAGACTGAGAACACTATTCGCTTTCAAGGTTGTACCTTTAATACATACCGTGCTTCACAGTATCAGCAAGAGCTGTGGGTTTTTTTTCTTTTTTTTTAAATCTTTATTTCAACATCAATAATAATATTTATACAAAAGGAACCCACCACCTTAGTGATTAGTGGGTCATAACAATTCTACAATGTTATATATTCAGCAGCTATTTTTATTATTATTATATTGGTACTATGTTTATTATTGTGAGCTACAGACAGGATAATAGGCAGACTACAGCTATTAATCTATTCTACTTGCTAATTGTTAGTTTTCTTCCTACTTATTAATTCCTAACTGCCTGCAGCGTTACAGGAGTGTCAGCGTAGATATAAACCTACTACTTTAGGCCATGCTCATCGAGCTAATCCCGATGAGCGTGCCCCTGACACTGGGCAGGCCAAGATTGATTGTCGCTGCAGGTTCCTAACTTAATATCTATATCTAAAGCTAGAACTACTGTACTAACCTACGTCAATTCCAGTGCTTTAGTCTTGATCATTGTACCCTGGTCCCCCTAGTCCTACACGTGGTGGATTGCAACTGAAAAGTCGACCTGTCCACGCACAGGCGGTATAGGATCAGGGTAATTGGACACATTCGGTATTTGTTGTTAGTCGTGAAAGTCCCTCGAGTATGCTGTCAGTACTTTCCGTGATACCTCATCTGCCAGTCTGTTTAGAGTTTCAAAAGTTTCTTCATGTCTTAATTGGTCATATGTATTGTTATGTGGAAGCTGTTGTCTTAGTGTCACTGCTACATCATCGAAAAGAGGGCACTCGTAAACCACATGGTCGGGACTGCCCTCCGAAGCACCACAGTCACACTCGGGTGTAGCCTTTTTCCCAAACCGACACAAGTATGTCGAGTAGGGCCCATGACCAGTGAGAAAGTGTATTAGACCCCGCGTTGGCTCGAAGTACTTCATCCCTAGCCTTTCTTTTACATTTCGCAGGAACCCAAAAGTTCTTCTGCCAGTTTCTTCCGTTTCCCAAGACTGCTGCCATTAGTCCTCACCCCTTCTGCGTATTTCTCCCTTGTCCCTCACCAGCGCTCCCAGGATATTCTCTATTTTCGTGTTGTTCCCATTCTTAACCCAATACCATGCTGCTTGCTCTCGTATTTTTATATCTAAAGGACAGAGCCCCATTATTATTAATAGTGCACTTCCTGGAGATGTTCTATACGCCCCTACAGATCTTAATAGCATGTTTCTTTGTACTCTTCTCACTGCCATGGCAGGCACCACCCTAGTGAGCCTATGTGCCAGACTCCCGATCCGTAACCCACTACTGACGTTAATATACTATTATGGTACAGCTTGATTAGGTGTGGTGGAAGGTGAAATCGTTTATGGCCTATGGAAGTAAGGTTGTTTAGTAATTGTAATGCTTTTTGGGTTACGGACTCAATGTGCCTTCCAAAGTTCCACCTTTCATCGATGATGACGCCCAAGTAGCGAGTCTCATGTCATCTTATAACTGGTGAGCCTCCGCTTCTGACTGTAGGGTTCCTTACCAGCTGACCCTTCAGTAATAAGTACGTCGATTTTGTTGGTGAGATCGTCATCTTAGTATTCGTACACCACAGTTGTAATTTGGTCATTGCTCTATTTTTGGCTCAATGTCCTCACGGCTCCGGCCGCCGACCAACAGAAGGAGGTCATCTGCGTAGGCTATCACCTGTAGCACTTCTTCACTCTGCTGTAAACTATCTAAAAGCGACTCCATATGGATGTCCCAGAACAGGGGACCTAAGACGGAACCCTGGGGACATCCCTTAGTTATAGTTTTTCCTACTCTGCCGCTAGGGGATGATAGCCAGACCTCCCGCCCTTCACAATAGCTCCTCAGGCAACCATATAGCGACCCTGGACACTCCTTCTCCCGCAAGCAGGAGAAGAGCGAAGGCCACCACAGGTTGTCAAAGGCGCCACCGATGTCAACCATGATGCCAACAACGTACTTGTGTGGGGTGGAGTCGCAGACCTCAGCCGCCAGAGTGATGGCATCAGTTGCCGATCGCCCCGGCCTGAAGCCGAACTGCCTGCCACTCATCCCGCACAGCACTCGGTGTGCAGTCAATCTGTCAGCTAGCAGTTTCTCAAATAATTTCCCAAGGATGTCCAGTAGGCAGATCGGTCTGTAGGACTTGACATCCGCTGGGTCCTTGTCGGGTCCCTTTTTGATGATCACAACGTTTGCCTCTTTCCAGATTTTCGGGAATTTTTCCTGTCTTAGGCACTCATTGTATAGCTGGGTTAGTGGCGCCACCAGTTGGGGTGCCAGGAACTGCACCACCTCCGCCACAATGCCGTCTGGGCCGGGGGCTTTCCCTGTTTTTAGTTCTTTGATGTGGCCAGCCACCTCCTCAAGGGGTAGACTGCCCTGTTGTTAGCTATTCTGTCCAGATCTTGATTTCGTAGCTGGGACTGGCCTTCCGTGTCGCTGACCTCATCGTCATCAGGCAGCAGGGATCGGAGAAGGACCTCGGCAGTCTCCTGCCAGGACTCCGTCATCCCATCCCCGTGCCCGACCATTGATAGCATCATTGGGGATCGGATCAAGAGCTGTGAGTTTACTAAACTTATATCCTAGTAGCATACTTCGTATGGAGGAGACTACTGGCAATGTGCAATATGGGATCAGCTCAAAAGAACTTTTCGCGGAGCTAGGCGCAACAATGCCTGTAGCAGATTTGAATGACATCTAACGAAATGTTAGTAAGGCACCTAGGCCTTGTGACAAGGTACTTAACAAAAATAGCTCTTTATATGTAACACAGAGATCTGCACAAAGAAGTTTGGTGACTTTTTCTAGGATTCATAAAGATTTCTTGTTGAATGCACAAACGATCAGATTCACATAGCCGAAGTAATGCAAATGAAAAGTGAAGATATGTAAGTCATTGCAGTTAAGGCCGTCATGCATATGACCTTTAGAGTGGTAGTCCACCAACACATAGCAGCGTGTAGTTCATACCAAAGTCAGGGAAATGAAAATGGACGTTTAAGCTCTAGATGGGTGCGGTTGTTGCTTTAGGAGATTTACCAGATATGTTAGACGCTTATTGTGTTTGGCTTTGCTAACCTGGTAAGAAACAAATAGGCAGTGAATCAAAAAGCATCTAGACCTTTTCTCCTCTCAGTGGAACAGTGAAAAGCCTTGTAGGCACGGCAAACTCCTCACTGCGTAACGGCTAATTTTCTACCAATTTTAGTTACACATGTCCTGCTGGAAGATAGTAAGTACTGAAAATGCTTCTTAATGAAAGTTTTAAATAGTGAATTTACCTCACCTTCAAATTGACCTTTCCCGCTTTGTTTCAGTCTGTAGTTTGAATCTAACTTCATATGGAATATTTGAGCTGTCCCATCACGTGATTTGAAGTCTTGTAACTACTCGCTGCTTATCTGGAATGTTTTGCGGCTGAATTTAATATCCTTACCGTAGTATTAATAAAGAGTCTCTGCAGTTGTTGTGGGTCATTGTCTTGTTAGAACTCATGTTTTCCCTGTATACCACGCTTATTGTGTACTAAAACGAACGTTTTCATGTTTGTTGATTTGGTTTGGTCACATGTTCCTGCAGGTGTTATTTGCACCATTTTATAAGTCTATTCTACAAAGTTTCATCTTTGACGGCAATTTTCTTCCCACTTCAGCGATAAAATGCACTCAAAAATAGATGCTTTCTTGTTACTTTAACTTCTGCAGACTTTATCGTAATCGTCGCATTTTGCATATACATTGACGTTACAGCTCCACTGGCTAATTTAGAAATAATCCTAATATGTCCTCTCACACACCATTCTTCTTCTTTCTTCTTCGCGGATGGATCACTTAGGACCACGCGTAATCAACATTTGTTGGCCTTCCTTTTCGCCCAGTATTCCTTCATGAACAACGAATGGGCTAGCTTTCGTTGCGTAGACCATGTATGTCGGTTAGTTTTTCTCTCTTCTTCCTCAAAACCCCGTGTGTTTGTGATTTTTCTGATTTCATTTCTAATATGTGGATTTGGAGACCCTAATTCTCTCAGGTCTTTTTCCGTCTGTTTGTATCAGTTCGGTCTTGTAGTATT
Source organism: Schistocerca americana (assembly GCF_021461395.2). Lineage (NCBI taxonomy): Eukaryota > Metazoa > Arthropoda > Insecta > Orthoptera > Acrididae > Schistocerca > Schistocerca americana. The sequence continues at coordinate 612,302,904 of NC_060119.1, read as the reverse complement.
GTTCTTTAAAAATGTATGGATTTTGTCCGTTAACCTGTTTGAGTCAATTCTTTCTAAGTGCCCCATGAATTGGATTCTTCTCATGCGCATTGTGTCTGTTATTTTGGAGATATTTTTATATATTTCTACATTGGGTTTTGGATAATGTACCCCATCTTTAGTTCTTGGTCCTAGGATTTTCTTCATTATCTTACGTTCTTTCACTTCTAATTCCTCTTTTAGTGTTCTGTGTTGAAGGTTTAGCGTCTCAGATGCGTAGAGAGCTTCGGGTCTAATTACTGTTGTATAGTGTCGTATTTTGCAGTTCCATGAGAGACTCTTTTTGTTGTAAATGTTTTTTGTTAACTGAAACGCCGTCTTCATTTTCTGGACTCTTGATCTGACAGATTTCTTTTCATTACAATTTTCTGCAATCTATTCACCTAAATATTTAAATTCTTTTACTAGAGAGATGTAGTTATTACCAATTTTGAGATCAGAAGGTGCATCTTTGATGTCAGTAATAAATTTTTTTTTCAAATGAAATTTGTAATCCTATTTTAGCTGCCTGTTCTTGTAACAATTCTAGCTGTTTATGTGCATCGGTAATGTCTTGTGCGATCAGTGCCATGTCATCAGCAAATGCTAAACAGTCTAATTCTATGCCCTTATGTCTTGGTCCCAGTCTGTGTGCTGGTGCACCTGCTGTTTTCCATTCTCTAACAACTTTTTCAAGAGCACAATTGAAGAGCACTGGGGACAGTACATCCCCTTGTCGTACTCCTGTGTCTATTTCAAATTCTGTGCTCAATTCTCCCATAAATTTTGCTTTGGATTTGGTCTCCGTGAGTGTTTCTTTTATGATGTTTGTTGTCTTTTGATCTAGTCCAAATTCTGCTAATACTTCAAAAAGGGATTCTCGGTCTATACTGTCATATGCTTTTTTAAAGTCGACAAACGTGATGACATAACTTTTGTTTGAAGTACTATGTAAATATTTCATTGAGTTTTTCAAGTTAAGGATTTGTTCTACGCATGATCGACCTTTTCTGAACCCACCTTGGTATTCGCCTAGTTTTGAATCTAGCTGAGGTTCTGCGCGGTTTAGTAGGGCTTTAGACAGAATTTTGTATGTTATTGACAGTAAAGAGATTCCACGATAGTTGTTGGGGTCTGTTTTACTTCCTTTTTTGTACAGAGGTTGTATGATTGCAGTCTTCCAATCTGTGGGGAATTTTTCAGTTTTCCAGATTTCATGTTTAATTTCTTTGAGTTTTGCAATAAGATTTTCTCCTGCATTTTTCCATAATTCTGCGATGATTTGGTCTTCTCCTGATGCTTTGTTATTTTTCAGTGACTGAATTATCTCTTTAATCTCTTGTAAACTTGGTGGCTTTGAGTTTGGGTTTCGTTGTGTACAATGGAACTCAAATTTTTCTGCAGGCTTTTCACAATTCAGTAATTTAGAAAAGTATTTTGCAAGAATTTCACAGTTTTCGGTGTTGGTATGAGCAATTTCCCCATGGTCATTTTTGAACTGGAGTGATGGAGGAGAGTACTTTGTTAATTTTTGTTTGAATACTCTGTAGAAATTTCGGGAATTGTTTTTCTTGAAATCATTTTCTATGTCTTGCAATTTTTTGTCTTCGTGTTGTTTATGGACTGTTCGTATTGCTTTTGTGACTGTTTTCCTGGTATCTTTGAGATCTTACAAGGTCTTTTGATTTTTGTTGCACAACCAATTTTGCCACGCCTGTTGACTGAGATTTATCAGTTGGTCACACTCATCTGTCCACCATGGGTGTTTACGTGTTCTGGTTTGCGGTGCTACAGTTTCAGCTGCATTTAAAAGTCCTGTTTGCAGTTGTTGCCAATTTTGTGGTTTTAAATTTTGCGTTTCTTTTGTAAATTGTTCATTGCCATTTATCTTTTGTACATCATATTTACAGTGTGGAGATTTCTTAGTGAATTTTCTTCTTTCTGGAATGACATCTAGGGAGAATTTTGTTGGGTAATGGTCGGAATCTAGGTCTAGTCCATTATGGACTTTAAGTTTCATGATTTCTACTGTATTTACGCGGGAGATCATTACATGATCCAACTGATATTCATCTAGTAATGGATTAGGTGAGATCCAAGTTTTCGTTTTCGAGGCTCTTTTCTTGAAAAATGTTGATTTGAAAAATAGGTCATGGTTTTTGCAGATTTCAATGAGTCGCATGCCATTCCGGTTGGTCTGTGTATGCCCTGACCATTTACCTACCCAATATCGATATTTCTTTCCTTTACCGATTTGTGCATTGAAATCGCCCATAAGGACTTTGACATGGTTATTTGGGATTTTTTGGAGAATATTATCTAATTGGTTCCAGAATTCTTCTACTTCTTCTATTTTGTTTTTGTTAGTGATGTTAGTTGGTGCATGTCCGTTGATTAGGGTGCATATCTTATTAGTTGATTTTATTGTCATCGTGGAGAGCCAACCCGAGTAAGATTTGAAAGCCGCGACTGAATCAAGTATTGATGTATTCCAAATTGTGGACAATTTGCCATGGCTCGTTTTCCAGGTTTTCCTTTGTATATCCTGTATCTTTCCGAATCAAAAGGATTTTCATCTGTATATCGTGATTCCTGAAATGCAATAATTTTGATTTTACGTTCTCTGGATTTGTTCAGGATGTTTTTTAGTTTTTCCATTTTTAAGAGAGAATTTACATTAAATGTCATTAGCCAAATTCTAGATTTTGGTTTGATTTTGTTATTACGGGGTTTTGAGGTACTCCGATTTACCTCCATGCACACTTCTGTGGTCTCCCCAGAATCCGAATAGACCACTTGCGGTTTTTCAACCGTGGGATTTGACCCACTGGGGTAATTTGTCTTTGAAGGTGCTGTATCTATGTTGATTTAATTGGACTGGGTTTGAAATTGAGATTTCAGTCTGGTTAAGCTCAGAGTTCCACTTCTGAGTTTTATAGATCAGCGGCCATTAACATGTGGAACAGACGCTGTAGGGTTACCGCCACTAACCCGTGGAACCGTCGTGCCCTTTGTCCAAATAACCTTGGACGATAGCTTTTATAGTATCCCAAAAAGCAAGGTTGCCTCTTCCGCCAGTTCCGCCGTACCGATGATCTTCATCTCCGCCTTCACTGCCGTTGAGGTCTTCACCATGTCCCTGGCAAGGGGCCCTCACGACGTACTATCACCCGGGCCAGGTGAACCAAGGTTTTTTTATGAGGTGTTACTCCTCCCCCTCCTCCTTTTTCAACCGGGCTTGAGACCGGCTATGGCGGAGTTACACATCATTCTGAAAATTCCTCCATCGCTTTTTTCTCAGACATTTATTTAATCTGACGTCTGTTTAGCTTTGGTACTGGGTTTTTGCATTGTTATCCTTCTTCTGTGTTATATCGGACCATATGTTATTGCTCAATAGCAGCTGCAAGCCAGATCAGCATATTTTGTGATTTACGCTGCCAGAAATTTTATTTAACAGTCGCTAACTCAGTCACCTAGGTTTCCTACGTGTCATCTTTTTGTAGTGACCATATACTCTTGTATCGCAAAATGTAAATTGTGATCTTCAAAACACTTGATTCTCACAACAGTGCCTTAAGAAATACAACTTAATGGATATTTAGATGAAATACGTCTTACTGTTTTCGCACAAACAAATGTTACGGTACATGTTATGAGAGGACAGCATGACACAGGAAGCTGGAGTGGAAGGACCAAACCCAAGTCGAGGATACTCCAAAAATATATTTCTTTCTTTTCTTTGCCGATACGCAATACGATGGCAGCATGCACAGAACAAGTAATAACCTTACAGATTAAGGACAACCTCAGAAAACTGAGCAGTACAACCGAGATTCAGAACAAATGTTTAAACAGACTTAAACTGACGCAAAGATTTAACTTGAAACAATTGAGATAAATATGACTTTATTCAAATGCTCAAATGGCTCTAAGCACTATGGGACTTAGCAGCTGAGGTCATCATTCCCCTAGACTTAGAACTACTTAAACTTAACTAACCTAAGGACATCACACACATCCATGCCAGAGGTAGATTTCGAACCTGCGAACGTAGCAGTCGCGCGGCCCAGACTGAAGCGCTGAGAACCGCTCGGCCACAGCGGCAGACATTACTTCACTGGCAGGCTCAGCATTGTAAATAGTGAAGCAGAGAATCAGAAGGAACGTTTATAGGCACTGAAACAAATGCAAAATTTTACTTGAAAGAATTAAGCAAAATATGATTGTACAAACAAGTTCAGCTATCTGAGTCGAATAATTGTTTGGGTAGACTATAAACAAGGCAGAGATTTGACTTGACGATGCCACTAGAGCTTCGTTATATTAGGTCATGTTTTAAAACAGATCTGAAGATCGTCATCGCTGACCGAAAGCGGTAGTTTAAGGACCTAGCAATTTTGTTATCATAGACGGAAATAAAATATTTTTTTTACTCTTTCTGGTTTGCTATTCGGCTGGCGAGCATGTCGCAGCTTGTGTAACTTGAAACAATGAAGGAAAATATGACATTATAGAATGGCTCAGCAGTCTGACTGGTAAAACAGACCCAATACAAATGTTCAGAGAGACTGCAAAAAAACTAAAATTTGACTAGATTTCCAATGAAATGAAACTGAGAAGTCTGAGATACCTGAAAGGAAACACGCGCACAAATTTCATGACTTTGCTTAGGACTTAGGCAGAAATAAATTTTCCACAAAGTTAAGAACAACATATAACATAGTGATCGCTCGTTGGTCGTCATGGTTGACCACCGCACCGGGCTACGTCCGGAATAACTTAAACAGTGCAAAAAAAAAAAAAAAGAAAAGAAAAGAGCGAGAGAGATAGAGAGAGAGAGAGAGAGAGAGAGAGAGAGAGAGAGAGAGAGAGAGAGATGATCTAAATACACCAAGAGGCAAATTAATGGCAATGAACAAGTGATCAAAACCCATACTTAGTCTTAGGCTTACCACTACATTAAGCACAGCATAAGAAACGTTAAGTGTAGCTTAAACCAATGCTTACAAAAGAGCGCAATTCAAGCTGAAGCCCGTTTAAAGGGTAAATAGGAACCTTTTCCAAATTTAAATTGAAATAACTCTAAACCATCTTTAATGGGTGGATTACAATAGCAAAGTTTTATCCTTAGGTACCTTTAGAAAATGATTCAAGGTTACACTGACCAGTCTTCAGAGAGTAGTAAAAATCTTTCAGACTTTCAACAATTCGTCAACACTAAGGTTACGGCGAGCCACTCTCAAAAGGTGAGTACTTTAACTTCCAGATTCCCTTTATTTCGGACGCAGAAGTTCCGATATTGCAGCAATCAACAATTAATTAACAAGCCAGAAGATCCGCAAAACGTGGCAGGCTGGAGGAGACTAAAACGCGGGCACAACCAAGCCAAATCAAATAACTTCGTCGATGTGATCAGCCTTGCCGCAGTGGTAACACTGAGTACTGTCGGGCTGGGCAAGCACTTGGATGGGTAACGATCTAGCCTGCGGAGCGCTGTTGGCAAGCGGGGTGCACTCAGGCCTTGTTAGGCTAACTGAGGAGCTACTCGAGTGAGAAGTGACGGCTCCGGTCTCGTAAACTGACATACGGCCGGGAGAGCGGTATGCTGACCACATGCCCCTACACATCTGCATCCAATGACGCCTGTGGACTAAGGATGACACGGCGGCCGGTCGGTACCGTTGGGTCTTCGTGGCTTGTTTGGGCAGAGTTTAGTTTTTTACGTCGATGTGATGTAGGAAAACAGTACTCCGCGGGCAGAGGATCTTTAACATTTACCGCTAAAGGGAGTCAAACAGCAACATTCAAATAAAGCGGTTCATCAACAAAGGTAGCGGCATCTAGCCAGTAAAGTAATTCGCACTGACTACAGTATACTGCAAAGAATTCCGCTACACGGCCCACACCGCCCAGACGAGTGAGTTCGGCCACACGAGGCGCTGCTCCCGCGAGACGTTCCCGGCGCTCTGCCAAGGTCTCTGCTGCTTGACACACGCGGCCGTTCGGCCGGCAGCCCGCGCTACCCTACCTGTTTCGTTCGCGAACACCGCCTGTCCACCAACTCCCTCTCCATACTCGCCTCACTACTTTGTCATCGCTCTTTCTTAAGTAGCCACCAAACCAAAGACATTGCTCGCACACACCGAGCGAGGTGGCGCAGTGGTTAGACACTGGACTCGCATTCGGAAGGACGACGGTTCAATCCCGCGTCCGGCCATCCTGATTTAGGTTTTCCGTGATTTCCCTAAATCACTCCAGGCAAATGCCGGGATGGTTCCACTGAAAGGGCACGGCCGACTTCCTTCCCCATCCTTCCCTATTCCGATGAGACCGATGACCACGCTGTCTGGTCTCCTTCCCCAAAACCAACCAACCATTGCTCGCACACGTAAAAGTTATGGCCAACGATACGGGAGCTACGTATTGTAATATGGTGATGTGATTTTAGTTCTGGAACGTAGTGAGCCTCTTCATCCAATAGAACTGTAGTTAAAAGATAATTTTTCGTTATTCAAGTGCAGTGGCAGGAATCATTTAATGCCTATTTCTGAAATAGACCTCTGGGGGTGTGATAACTTCGTGATGGAGTTCTTACACACTTAAACCAATACTGCAAGTAGTTCTCGTAAGAGAAACTCGGTATACAATAACTGCCGACTTTAGTTGGATGTAGGCTGTAAGTGCCCTTCGTCTGTATTTTACTGTGGCAGGGGCTATGAGGGTTGTACCCGCCAGGGTAGCCGAGAGCGCTAACGCGCTGCTTCCTGGACTCAGGTAGGCGTGTCGGCACCGGATCGAATCAGCCCGGCGGATTAACGACGAGGGCCAGTGTGCCGGCCAACCTGGATGTGGTTTTTAGGTGGTTTTCCACGTCCTGGTAGGTGAATGCCGGGCTGGTCCTCACGTTCCACCTCAATTAGACGGCTCGCAGACATCTGAATACATTCACACTCTACCATGGATTACGCTAGACGCAGACAGTTGTGGTACACTAATTCCTTCGTGGAGGGTACGGGGTGGCGACAGGAAGGGCATCCAGCCACCCCTTGAAATTAACATGCCACATCAGATAAACAAGCAGACCCTGAAAGTCGGGATTAATGCTTGGAAAGAGAGAGAGAGCGCCTATGAAGATGGTAAATATTGTTCTGAGACGGACTAACGCCGACATTAATTACATCTGTTTCGTTTTCCTACGACAGTGCGTTCAAGAACTGTGGGTCCTACAGGTGTAGCTAATATATAAGTTAGTAATAATAACTGTGGTGAAACAGAACACGGCAGAGACGTACTGCGTTTTCGGCCGGGAGTCCGATCCGCGGTATGACGGGAGCCCATTATGATGAAACGTGATATTGCCGCCAAGGTAACGGGCCACCCGAGACAGTGGGCGGAACAGCCAGTAATTGCACTCCGTAGCGAATGTAGCGCGTAACGGCAAATTGACTTGCTGATGTAATCACGATACAACTCAAGGACAGCGCAGGCATCGCGCGCATTTGGGTTTTAATTACGTCAAAGCGGCTCAGACGCTGTAAAGCCCTTGACCACGTGACAACGCAACTGAATCCTGCTGGAACATCTTAACGTCCAATATTTCTGTTTGTTATAATAAATATTTCATCTACTAACAATAAAATCTAATTTTAGGATATACGAGTACTTCCTGCTTGTTGCTGAAAAATTCCCTGCTCTCTGCTTCGGAATTCTGTCAGCAGTTAGATCCTAACATGAAGGGATGATTGCTGTCAAGAAGAGAAACGAGTTATTAGTTTTTCCCGTAAATGCTCTGACAGCTAACAGCTAACACTCTAAGATTCTCAGTGCCCACATTTGCAATTCGATCTGCTATCTGTGTCTGTAATGGCGATTGTCTGAAGGTCACTGAGTTTTGCCTAACCTAACCGATTAATATAGTGTCACAGGTATTCTGCCAACCGAGCAGGCGTTTACGGTGTAAACCGCACATCTCAAACTACCTAGAGCTACGTTACAAGTCTACACTTTGCAGTACAGATCGAGAAATATACAGCCGAACCCCTCATAGAACAGACGAAGCAGTCAATAAAACCATCCGTCCAGATGAGTCCTCGGAACGATGTTCCAAGTCGCCAAGTGTGCAGAGACCTCACGAGTGACGCTTGCTAGCTGTCTTTAGCACTTCCGCCAGTCTTCGGAGAGACACTACATTTTAGTCGTAAAGGAGACGTCAGTGATTGCTGAAATATTTATTTAACGTGGATAACCATCCAACATAGCCACAAATAATTTCAACACGAATGTGTCGATTTTGGTGGTCTCTGGCTATCTCCAGATCGTAAGAGGAAGTAGTTATACGTGACTGTGCCGAGCAGTAGACGTCTTTCAGAAGGGATGGGGAATGGTCTCAGATCTTAGGCAACAGTCGTTGTTGGTGCTGACGTGAGCGCCGATATGCAGCTGACTCAACACGTGCCGCAGTTTTCACCAGGCGAGCGATGCGAGTCCCCCTAGGACACCATAATGGGTGCTTCTTTGTTTCGCCTCCTCCCCCAGTGAAGCTATTTTCCTGACAGGGGCCCTCACGTGCCTAAAACGTGAACTGCCTACAACTGACAACTCATCCTCTACCCTCTGTTGTTGCCCTGACACGGACGAAGTAGACTGCTGTTCTAACAGGAAAGGGGGGAGGGACAAAAGACCAAAAATTTGACAAGGGGACCGGGCTTTAGAGAAATATTTTAACAATGCGTGGGCATAATCCGGTTTTATATACGCAAGTGAACAAATGGCTCTGAGCACTATGGGACTTAACAGCTGTGGTCATCAGTCCCCTAGAACTTAGAACTACTTAAACCTAACTAACCTAAGGACATCACACACATCCATGCCCGAGGCAGGATTCGAACCTGCGACCGTAGCGGGCTTGCGGTTCCAGACTGACGCGCCTAGAACCGCACGGCCACAACGGCCGCAAGTGAACAGGTGGGGTGATCTTTGAGCTTTTAATAACTTAGTCATTTTATTGACGTCGACTTTGTCGTACATAATCAAGGCAACATGACACTTAAAAAAAATCCATGCATACTGTTTCGGCTGATGTGGCTTAACCATGTCTTAATGCAAGGCTTATGGCTAATGATTCTAGGTGAACGTAGCTTATTGTTAAGAGTTTTTGTGCGAATGTACCCAGGAACTTGGCATGAATATTATTATCTGGTTTCTGAAGGTGGCGAACAGACTGTAGAAGTGTTGTACAATAAGCACTGTGCTCAATAAGTTCAGTGAAAAAAACATACTTATGATAAAGATATATGTCCCTTTCTGAAAATATAGCTTTAACTTAAGCACAAGACATGTTAAACCAATTCTAAGCGTTTGTACAGTAACGAACTGTAAATTCACAGTTTATTTTTCAGTACTTGCCTCTGATGTGAGTACAGTACTTTAACTGAAATATTTAATTAAATATATTAATTCGGTTCGTTATTGTACAAGAAAGTAAATCATCACTCATCAAATCAATGATAAAAGAATTCAGGTGGCTATAAAGTAAATTAACGATCTCACTAAATTCAGTTTATTACACATACATAATCAAATTCACAATAAATAAATTGATCATTGAAATGAGTAAACTAATGCCTTGGCAAACGTGGATAAGGTGACGTGGAATGCGGTTCAGATAAACTCCTACCTGGAGAAAACAATTACATTCATGGAAGTCGTACCATGGTTGCCGAAAGTTAGTGCTAGGGACGAAAACGTTACAGCAGGATGTATGCGTTCATCTACTGCCAGAGCTGAAAGCATGTTGAACCTGTAGCTGCGAACAAGTCTTCAGAATAGTGAATGCTGTTACAGATGACTTGCCTTTCGCTACATTCCGTTTCGATGTTGTGGCTGGTTCTCACCATACTCATAATCTGCAAGTGGCAGGAAGTGGCTGCAAAATCAATTTCCTCGGCACCAACAAACCCTCTATGTGTGCATTTCACTTCAAATCAGCTGGATGAGAGCCTCTCCCCCCAGACGAACCTGGGTGCGCAGAAGTCGTCAGGAATTGAAATCTGCCAACGGAGAAGCCTACCATTCAACCTATACGCACAGTGCTTTTGACAAATAAAGCTTTATGCTGTGAGATTTTTGGTGCCTCATGAGTTTGATTGACTGAATACAACATTCTTGTGAGTGGCCGCCAGCCTCAATTTATCCAAGATGCTGGTCTCCCTTTCTGATTTGAGTTTCAGATGATTAACCAGTTAACTTGTTAGTCTTAGTGCTCCAAAATGTGTCCGACTTACTCCCTCTCTCTGCCTTACGATATTCAAGGAAACCCCAAATTCTCTGTTTCCATTCCACTTCCTAAGAAATTACCTTAACGGCCAATGGTTTTATGCAAAGTTTGATTGCCTGCTGTTTCCCTCTGCAATGGCAGATCTTCCAGGAATCTGCCTTTAAGGTGAACGAATCCCGTAGCCACACAGCTCGTGAAAAACAGATTCTAATGTCCAGCACATCCTGATGACGTGATATATCTCGTCTGACTACAGACACACGGTGCCAGAGCGGCTCTCTTACTAAATCCGTTCCATAAAATGCAGTATGTCCCGATGTTAAACATGCCTGGCATTTCCTGTCGCATGGAGAAGGAATGAAAATTCTGAGAATAGTGCTGGATGATTACTCCCTAGAGTTTTGTGGCTCTATAATGCCTTCGTTTGTTCTCAGAGGAGCCCATCATGCTTTCACAGTGGGTTCTCATCTAACTATGCATGTAATTTAACATAGGAAATCGCAGTCTAAGTAGCTAAGTATTGCTAATTACTGGTATTAATTCATATCTCTTTATCCAGTTGAGATTAATTTATTCAGATTTAATTTCAGTCTTTCTTACATGTTTTACGTAAGTTATGGGACAGTTCGGAAAAAATGGTCGCATAACAGAATCTAAACCGACTACTTACACATTACTTTCGTCATATGTCAGACATCAGTGATCTGGTGTGATCTTCAGAACATCAGTGAACTTAACCTTGGGGATGTCGTCCTCTATTAAAAATTTAAGAAGCTCTTCAGCTCCGCAAACCCACTCTGCAATGTCAGGTGCGGATAAACTAGGCGGATACTTATCTCCAAATAGTTTTATCTATTATTACTCCTTTGGTGTGCTCAACATCGTGGAGCGCAGCTCCAGCATGGATTACCAGACGTCTGGCAGTCGCACGTTGGAAAAAAAATTTTGCGGAAGGAAGAGAGACAACGGCAGAATTCGAAGGAAGCGAAAAGAAAACCGTATGAGGGTGCCTAACCACACACTGGTGGCCGAAATCTTTGGTACAAACAAACAAAGGTACTTGAGTTTACTGCCGTATAGTAGCACTGTAAATGTAAAACAATCCATGTTTCTCCAGAGAATATGTTAATTTTATGATTAAACCAAGTTACAGTTCAAAAACCTTTTAGTCACATTCCTGCATTCCGATTTTAGGTGGTTACAAATAAACAAAGCGATGTGAGCTTAGCGTTGCACGCAAACACTGTGAAAATAAATGAAATAAAAGGTTATTCATATGCCTCCACAGTGTATGTCAAAAGCATGTGCAAACTGCGTTGTAGTTAAAAAACATTTTAGTTACTTTCCTACACCTGACTGTGTGCCAAAAAAAATGGAATTTGAGATGTAACGCTATTGTGTTTCTCTCCCTAAAGGGCAATAACTTTGCTCCTTGACCACATCTCATCAGTTACACGAGCAGCGCTGAATAGTTGCTTTCGCTACAAGCCGTGCTGTCTGAAGACCAACACATCTTGCTGTACCTATTACCTTCAGCTGCATATTCCATTGACTCTCTTGAAGGAAGTCGGTGGCAGTATTTCAGACATACTGTACAGTATTCCGCTGTCTCCGGAGTATAATTCATCCACTGCTGTCAGGGGCATTGTACATTAAGAGTAGAGACGATGGAATTGCAAATTCATATGTTCTTTGTTCCAGAGGTCGCTGAAACAGGAAAGGGTCCAGTTATAGTTTATGCTTGCAGGGTTCCCTGCTGTCAGGATTGCGTCGCTGTCCCGTAAAGCGTAGGTCGTGGGTTACAATCATGCATGTGATCTGGGGTTTCACGTATGCCGTTACTGAATAGGTCCTACATATACACACATCAAAAAAAGTTTTGATCTCCCCGGTTCCCAGAACTCCTGAAGACAGATGTTGACTGTGGATATTGTATCAGAGACACAGTCCCTTTGACTGTTCAGAGATGTCACTAAAACCGGCCAAAGATGTAAACAACCATGCATGAGCAGCGCCTGTTACACGGAGGGGCTCCGGCAGCCGATCAGTTCCAGTCATTCCAACTGTTGACTGTAGTTCCATCATGCCTTGACGGTCAATACCGCTGTTTGATCGCGTCCGCGTTGTTACTTTGAGCCAGGAAGGGCTCTCAACAAGGGAAGAGAGATAGGAAGTGTCAATGACATGCCCCACTCAGGCCGCCCAAGGGCTACTACTGCAGTGGATGACCGCTGCCAACGGATTATGGCTCGGAGAATCCCTGACAGCAACGCTACCATGTTGAATAGTGCTTTTCGTACAGCCACAGGACGTCGTATTAAGGCTCAATAGGATGCATGATGCGCAACTTCACTCCGGGCATCCATGGCGAAGTCCATCTTTGCAACCACGACACCATGCAGCGCGGTACAGATGGGCCCAACAACATGCCGAATTGACCGCTCAGGATTGGCATCACATTCTCTTCACCGATGAGTGTCGCATATGTCTTCAACCAGACAATCGTCGGAGACGTGTTTGGAGGCGAACCGGTCAGGCTGAACGTCTTAGACACAGTGTCCAGCGAGTGCAACAAGGTGGAGGTTCCCTACTGTTTCGAGGTGGCTTCTGTGGGGCCGACGTACGCCGCTGGTGGTCATGGAAGGCGCCGTAATGGCTGTACGATACGTGAATGCCATCCACCGACCAATAGTGCAACCACATCGGCAGCATAGTGCCGAGGCATTCGTCTTCATGGACGACAATTCGTGACCCCATCGTGTACATCTTGTGAATGACTTCCTTCAGGAAAACGACATCGCTCAACTAGAGCGGCCAGCATGTTCTCCAGACATTAACCCTATCGAACATGCCTGGGATAGATTGAAAATGGCTGTTTGTGGACGACGTGATCCACCAACTACTCTGAGGGATCTACGCCGAATCGCCACTGACGAGTGGGACAATCTGGACCAAAAGTGCCTTGATGAACTTGTGGATAGTATGCCACGACGAATACAGGCATGCTTCGAAGCAAGAGGACGTGCTACTGGGTATTAGAGGTACCGGTGTGTACAGCAATGTGGACCACAACCTCTTAAGGTCTCGCTGTGTGGTGGTACAACATGCAGTGTGTGGTTTTCATGAGCAGTGAAAAGGGCGGAAATGATGTTTATATTTATCTCTATTCCAATTTTTTGTTCAGGTTCCGGAACTCTCTGGACGGAGGTGATGCAAAACTTTTTTTGATGTGTCTATAAAGATCTTGAAACTGAAATAAGGAAATCGATAGTATAAAGCAAACACAACTTATTGAATGTAAGAACGACTAGTTTTTCAACAAACGTGTGACGTGTTTCTGGTTTAAGCAACCCATATATGACCGTCGTGTGAGAAACCATTTAACGTTCTTATTTGCACCTACATGCTAATGGTATCCTAATACTATTCTTCAAAATTACTCTGAGTTGTATAACATACAGAACAGTTAACAGGGAAAATAGCCGGAAAATTAGTTTCCGTATCTTGAACTGCCTTTCAAATGTGAGCAAATGTTCACTACAGGATTGCCTTACAAGACAGTGTGTGTCTGGATCAGTAGAGGAGGTAAAGAAGATCCAAATAAGGGCAGCGTTTAGTAATCCCAAGAGAACTATTAAAATTTATTGTCACATTCTACAATACAGGCGTTTTGTAAAGGTTTACGGTTAAATCTCTTAAGTTTCTGGGAGCATGCGTGCAGGAAGATTCAGGCAACAATTTATTTCCTCCGACATACGAGAGTAGCCTGAGAAGTAATGCCTCCGAATTTTTTATGCGAAAATTCTTAAGGCGTTTTGAGAAAACAAACGCTATTAATGTTCTATATCTTTATTCTTCGTGTCTATGTATTTGCACCCCTCTGCCACTAAAAGCTCTATACTGTAGCGTGTAACATGCCGGTGTGTAACGCAGCTATGTCGGTGCGTAAGAAACAGGATACTCTAACTTAGTTTCGAATTCGAAGAGTTCCTCCTCACATGGAACACCATCTTCAGCACGACAATGCCAGACCACACACGAGAGCTTCGACATTTGCAACAATCCGACGATTTGTGTACAATGTCATCGATTATCCTCCATACAGTTCCTACTCGGTCGCATGCGATTTTCATCTATTTCCAAAACCCGAGAAACATCTTCGAGGAGTTAACTTGTGATGAAACAGTGCAAGTAGCGGTGAGGTTGTGACTCCATCAACAAAGTGAAACTTTCTACTCTGAAAGCATCAATGAAGTAGTCTCTCGTTGGCACAAGTGTTCATGGCCAGGGTTGATGTGTTGAGAAATAAATGTGTTATCATGAAGAATGAAGAAGTGGACTGTTAATAATCTTAGTTTTCTCCAAAAATCCTCAATAGTTTTCAAGCAAAAAATTTAGAGGCACTACTTTTTAGCATAACCTAATTGAGTCATCAGTCTTGCGAAACGTTTGATGCGACCCGCCACGAATTCCTCTCCTGTGCCAATCTCTTCATCTCAGAATACCACTTGCAACCTACGTCCTTAATTATTTGCTGGATGTATTCGAATCCCTGTCTTCCTCTACAGTTTTTGCCCTCTACAGCTCCCTCTAGTACAATGGAAGTCATTCCCTGATGTCTTAACAGATGTCCTGTTATTCTGTCCCTTCTCCTTGTCAGTGTTTTTCACATATTCCTTTCCTCTCCGATTCTGTGCAGAAACTCCTCATCCCTTACCTTATTAGTCCAACTAATTTTCAACATTCATCTGTAGCACCACACCTAAGATGATTCGATACTCTTCTGTTCCGGTTTCTCCACAGTCCATGTTTCATTAATATACAATGCTGTGCTCCAGACGTACATTCTCAGAAATTTCGTCCTGAAATTAAGGCCTCTATTAGATACTAGTAGACTTCTCTTGACCAGGAATGCCCGTTTCTGCCAGTGCTAGTCTGCTTTTGATGGCCTCCGTGCTCCGTACATCGTTGGCTGTTTGGTGCTTAAGTAGTATATTTCATTCAGTTCATCTACTTCGTTACCATCAATCCTGATGCTAAGTTTCTCGCTATTCTCATTTCTGCTACTTCTCATTACTTTCGTCTTTCTTTAATTTATTCTACATCCTTGTTCTGTACTTATTAGATTGTTCAGTCCTTTCTGCAGATCGTGTAATTCTTCTTCACTTTCACTAAGGATAGCAATGTCATCAGCGAATCGTATCATTGATATCCTTTCACCTTGAATTTTAATTCCATTCCTGGTTCTTTTATTTCCATGATTTCTTCTTCGATGTATAGATTGAACAGTAAGTGCTAATGACTACATTCCTGTCTTAC
Organism: Schistocerca americana; assembly: GCF_021461395.2. Lineage (NCBI taxonomy): Eukaryota > Metazoa > Arthropoda > Insecta > Orthoptera > Acrididae > Schistocerca > Schistocerca americana. The sequence continues at coordinate 612,287,288 of NC_060119.1, read as the reverse complement.
ACCCTTTTTAATCCGAGCACTTCGTTCTTGGTCGTCCTCCCTTATTATTATTCCATCTTGGTTCTTGTACATATTGTGTATTACCCGTCTCTCTCTCTCTAGCTTACCCCTATTTTTCTCAGGATTTCGAACATCTTGCACCATTTTACGTTGTCGAACGCTTTTTTCCGATAGACAAATCCTGTTAAGAAATTATAATTATATTAATACCTTCAGCTGCTCACGGGCGTTGATATATATCAACGGGGACATGTGAAAATCTGTGCCCCCACCGGGACTCGAACCAGGGATCTCTTTCTCTACCCATCTGAGCCACCAAGGGCATGGAGGATTGTGCGACTGCAGGGACTATCTCGCGCACGCCTCCTGCGAGACCCTCATGGTCACCTTGTGTGTCCACACACTACATTCGTAGTGTCCCACCCCAACACACTCATTACTCGTGGAAGACATTGTTACCAAGTCCCGTAAGAATCCGGGGAATATGTGTGCATCCGCACAGAAGAAGAAGGCCATGGCCGGAATTGCCAGAACTATTTACGTATGTGGATATGGTGTTTGTTCTTTCGGACATGTCCAAAAGAACAGTCACCATATCCATATACGTATAAATCCTGTGAACGTGCCTTGATTCTTCTTTAGATTTGCTTCTACTATCAAACCTTCCTGAAGCAAAACTGATCGTCATTGACACATTCTCAATCTTCTTTTCCATCTTTACGTATATTACTCTTATCAGCAACGTGTATGCATGAGCTGTTAAGCTGATTGTGCCATATTTGTAGCACTTGTTAGCTCTTGTAGTCTTTCGAATTGTGTGGATGGTATTTTTCCGTTGGACGTCTCGCTAAATAACTGTCACAGGGAGAACAGAGGAAATAAGAGCTCATACGGAGGACAATTGACAGTCGCTATTCCCAAACATCATTTAGAAATATAACAATAAAGGTAGATATCTTTTGTTTTCCTACACAGTTTATCATTTGGCAATGCACAAACTAGCCAATAGTTTTCTGTGAAGTTGTCGTTGTAAGGAAAGAAAAGAAAGTAATCATTGCTTTACATAATCTCCATTTACATTATATCCGTTTTGCAAAGGGGGAAATGGTAGTGTAAATTACCCTCTGCCACGCCTAGTAAGATGGCTTGTGACTTATGGGGCATGTGGTAGCTTTTTCGCATCAGATGGAGGTTTATGAAAATTCAGGAGTAACTACTTCCATTTTCCGTTCCTGCAAAAAATCACTATGTCAATATCAAACTGCTGCACGTCAGATAAACAACCCATAGTTACCGTAGTCTCCCTGAGCTGACATATTGGTTAATAAAGTACGTGGAGATCCGGGCCCTAAATCGTTAGACGCAGCACGGAAATCCCGCATTTATTTACCGTACATCTGCCATGTGGTTACAGCAGTCCGCTGACTGTTACAGCTCGTGGCCGCTAATGGTCGCTCCCTTTTACCCCTTTTACGAAAACCACGATAAGAGGTGCCTATTCCCCGCCGGAAGCTCCGATAGGATCGAAAGCAAAAACGAAGCGCCGCGCAGCGTCACGTCAAGCCGCGACTGACAGCGGGCTGTGTTTGCACGCCTACACTAGACGAGGCGCCAGTGCAGGGACGCGGCGGCCGCTATCGACTATCGATACGTCACTCCGGCGCAGTCGTCCGACTGTGGCGGGCGACAAGTATCAGCGCGGCACGCCACGGCGCGGCCTCAGATCGCGTGACGCGGCGCGGTAACCGCGTGGCGGGGAGGGGCGGGCCATCGCGCGGATTGAGCCCGCTTTGTCCGCGGCCGCCCGCAATCCCTCCTAATGGACTGAGCGGCCGGCGCGCGCAGATCGTCGCGGCCATGCGAGTCCTTTGTCTCGGTCTTCCTCCGCCTCAGCTCGCCGACCGCCCTCGTCTTACAGCGCTTAAGGTTTCGCGGCAAGTGAGGGCTCGCTAGCGTTTCTGACGTAGACAAAAGAAGTCATTACGTGAAAAGTTAGGCGAGTCAGCAGTACGCCGGATGCAATTGTTCCTTCACTGAGTTGTATGAGACTTAGTCAGCAGTTTCACTTATAACCTCGAATATATCAAGCTGCTATCATGAGACAAGGTGTTAATGTTTTGTGCATTCGTCATTCAGCGCGACACTGCTTTCCTAACGATGACTCACTTGGAGGAAGCCTACAAGGGTCGGAAAAAATTGTGGGACACAGCGAGATATGCATACTTGCATATAAATGCCTATGCTAGCCAAGCCTGTAGGCTCGGCTCTTGTAACTGTACCACCAGCGGCACCTGTACAATGCCCTCAATACGTTTCAAAGATTAGTCAGAACAGTGTCCTCTGTGAGCACATTATGTAGAAGTTAAATGTATTCGAACGTGGTTAATTTTTGATGCTCCTATAGTCGTCGCTTCCGTAACCAAGATTCCCGGGTTCGATTCCCGGCGGGTCAGGGATTTTCTCTGCCTCGTGATGACTGGGTGTTGTGTGATGTCCTTAGGTTAGTTAGGTTTAAGTAGTTCTAAGTTCTAGGGGACTGATGACCATAGATGTTAAGTCCCATAGTGCTCAGAGTCAGAGCCGTAACCAAGAATGCCGAAGTGTTTGGTGTTTCAAAGGAATCGTATCTAACATTTACACTACTGGATATTAAAATTGCTACACCACGAAGATGACGTCCTACAGACGCGAAATTTAACCGACAGGAAGAAGATGCTGTGATATGCACATGATTAGCCTCTCAGAGCATTCACATAAGGTTGGCGCCAGTGGCGACACCTACTACGTGCTGACATGAGGAAAGTTTACAACCGATTTCTCATACACAAACAGCAGTTGACCGGCTTTGCCTGGTGAAACGTTGTTGTGATGCCTCGTGTAAGGAGGAGAAATGCGTACCATCACGTTTCCGACTTTGATAAAGGTCGCATTCTAGCCTATCGCGATTGCGGTTCATCGTATCGCGACATTGCTGCTCGCGTTCCTCGAAATCCAATGACTGTTAGCAGAATATGGAATCAGTGGGTTCAGGAGGGTAATACGGAACGCCGTGCTGGATCCCAACGTCCTCGTATCACTATCAGTCGAGATGACAGGCATCTTATCCGCATGGCTGTAACGGATCGTGCAGCCACATCTCGATCCCTGAGTCAACAGATGGGCACGTCTGCAAGACAACAACCATCGGCGCGAACAGCTCGACGACATTTGCAGCGGCATGGACTATCAGCTCGGAGACCATGGCTGTGTTTACCCTCGACGCTGCATCACAGACAGGAGCGCCTGCGATGGTGTACTCAACGACGAACCTGGGTGCACGAATGGCAAAACGTGATTTTTTCGTATGAATCCAGGTTCTGTTTACAGCATCATGATTGTCGCATCCGTGTTTGGTGACATCGCGGTGAACGCACATTGGAAGCCTGTATTCGTCATCACCATACTGTCGTATCACCCGGCCCGATGGTATGGGGTGCCATTGGTTACACGTCTCTGTCACCTCTCGTTAGCACTGACAGCACTCAGAACAGTGGACGTTACGTTTCAGATGTGTTACGACCCGTCGCTCTACCCTTCATTCGATCCCTGTTAAACCCTACATTTCAGCAGGATAATGCACGACCGCATGTTGCAGATCCTGTACGGGCTTTTCTGGATACAGAAAATGTTCGACTGCTGCCATGGCCATATCTCTCACCAACTGAAAACGTCTGGTCAATGGTGGCCGAGCAACTGGCTCGTCACAATACGCCAGTCACTGTGATGAACTGTGGTATCGTCTTGAAGCTGCATGGGCAGCTGTACCTGCGCACGCCATCCAAGCTCTGTTAGACTCAATGCCCTGGCCTATATATTTGTACAATGAATACCCGTTTATCATCGGCATTTCTTCTTGGTGTAGCAATTTTAATGGCCAGTAGTGTATATCGCATACAAGGAAAACCGAAAAACATTATCCGCTAAGTCACAACGCGAACGAAAGTGTGTGATGAATGATCGTGACAGATAGTCAATGAAGAGGATTATAACGAAAAATAGGACGACAGCTTCAGAAGTCACTGCAGAACTCAATGTAGCACTCAAGAACACTTTCAGCATAAAAAGTGAAAGAACTCCTTTAACAGGAAACTGCAGGGTGAACTGGAATTTGAAAACCACGCATCAGTGAGTCAAATGCTCTCGGAAGTAAAACGTGCCGAAGCACGTTTTACTTCCGAGACTACGCAGCAACCATTTAAAGCAACTTCTGGGCGAGTTTACGCCCTAAGAGTGAAACAGGGCTGGAATTCGGCGGTGATTTGCGCATTCATATCGTAGTATTACATGGGCCCGCTGGTACTCTGCGAGGTCACATTCTGCCACCCTGTGGTAAACTTTCTTCCCGAATGGTGATGATGTGTTACAAGACACGACACCTGTTCACACAGCTCACATCTTTCAGGACTGGTTTTGTATGCACGAGGATGAATTATTGCAACTACCCTGGTCACCACAAACATATTACAGAGTGGTCTACTTTGGTAAGAAGGGTGCTTGATCGCTATCCATCTCCATCATTGCTAATTCATATCGCTACTATTCTGCAGGAAGATTCCCTGGAAAACCGTACTAGATCTGCCTTCACACTTGCCGGTAGGCCTGGAAGCTGATTTGAATGCTGACGTGTTTCCTGCAGCTTATTAAGCATTGTAATATGTTCTGCTTCTAAAGTTTCCTGTTGTCCGCCCACTGTGGGTTGTAGATGTATGCATTTTGCCTTTTCAGAAAACTTTTCGCTTTGAAAATCACTTCGACGTCATTCTGGAAATGCCTAACAAGCAACGGTTTCTCCACCCGAGGGAAGAGGAAGAAGTGCAATCTGTCTTGTCAGGAGTGTACGTGTAGCCCAAAGAAGCATTATGTGTGACTTTCTCGTGCAGAATGAACTGGAATTTTGTTCTGTACCAAAAACAGCCTTTAGCAGTTTCCCGCGACGCTTTGGCTTGACAGCCTCTCGTAACCTCGTTAAACGATTTCTGTGACTGTGACTGTCCCTTATGAGCATAATCTGTTGGTGCCACACCGTGGAAATCTCAAAAAACATTAATCGCTGCCATGTGCTATGCTGGTTGGGTCTATTTCGGCGGCAGTAAATCCACAAGTTTCCACTGCTTACTTTGCTCTTTTGCCGCAGGGTCGTCCATGATGATCAGGCGGCGAAAGATGTCGCCTTGATTAGTCTGACGCAGCTGCAACATTTACTTGAAGTAATGCACTGTAAACACCATCTGTACCATCACAACTTTAGTTCTTACGGTCTTTGGTTCAGAAAACCACCATTACTGGGAGACTTTGTAACGTAATAAACACGATGTAGGTTACATAGACAAATACAGAAAAAAATGTTTTGAAACTCTATAGATCTGAGGCTACTTGCAAAGTTGTACAATGGTGATTTATCCTAACATATCAGTATAACAGCAGCTCACTATATACTTGCTTCTGGCTTGGCTCACACAATAGTTTTTAATCATTACAGCAATTTATGTCAAAAGATCTCTGTCACAAGCTTAAAATATGACATTCACAATCGTCAGAAATCACAAAAACCTATCACCATCAGGAGCAAAGAGAGTTTTCAACAACCGAGCGAGGTGGCGCAGTGGTTAGCACACTGGACTCGCATTCGGGAGGACGACGGTTCAATTCCGTCTCCAGCCATCCTGATTTAGGTTTTCCGTGATTTCCCTAAATCGTTTCAGGCAAATGCCGGGATAGTTCCTTTGAAAGGGCACGGCCGATTTCCTTCCCAATCCTTCCCTAACCCGAGCTTGCGCTCCGTCTCTAATGACCTCGTTGTCGACGGGACGTTAAACACTAACCACCACGACCAGAGTTGTCAAGAACGACCATAGACCGTAATGTCTGTTACTCCATGTCAACACCGAGCGAGGTGGCGCAGTGGTTAGCACACTGGACTCGCATTCAGGTGGACGACGGTTCAATGCCGCGTCCGGCCATCCTGATTTAGGTTTTCCGCAATTTCCCCAAATCGTTCCAGGCCATTGCCGGGATGGTTCCTTCGAAAGGGCACGGCCGACTTCCTTCCCCTTCCTTCCCTAAATCGATGAGACCGATGACTTCGCTGTTTGGTCTCTTCCCCCAAACAACCCAACCATATCAACAAATATGACGTATATATATATCGTTATTAATCAGTACACACTGAGGTGACAGGACATGAGATAGCGCTCTGAATATACACAGATGGCTACATTATAGCGCACGCAAGGTATAAAAGGGCAGGTAATAGGCGGAGCTGTCATTTGTACACAGGTGATTATGTGAAAAGGTTTCCGATGTGCCCATGGACGCATGACGGGGATTAACAGACATTGACGCGGAATAGTAGTTGGAGCTAGACGCAAGGAGCATTCCATTTCGGAGGTCGTTACAGATTTCAGTAATCCGAAAGGGTCCGCAGCTCGTGGTCGTGCGGTAGCGTTCACGCTTCCCGCGCCCAGGTTCCTGGGTTCGATTCCCGGCGGGGTCAGGAATTTTCTCTGCCTCGTGATGACTGGGTGTTGTGTGATGTCCTTAGGTTAGTTAGGTTTAAGTAGTTCTAAGCTCTAGGGGACTGATGACTATAGATGTTAAGTCCCATAGTGCTCAGAGCCATTTGAACCATTTTTTAATCCGAAAGCCACAGCATCCAGAATGTGCTGAGAATAGCAAGTATAGGGCATTACCTCTCACCACGGACAAGGCAGTGGCGGATGACGTAGAGTTGTCAGTGCTAATAGACAAAAAACACTGGGTGACATAACCACAGAAATCGATGTGGGACGCATCAGGATCGTATCCGTTGGACAGTGTGACGAAGTTTGACGTTAATGAGCTGTGGCAGCATGTGACCGACGCGACGAACTTGTGCTAACCTCATGACATCGCCTGTAGCGCCTCTCCTGGGCTTGTGACCATATTGATTGGACCCTAGACGACTGGGAAACCGTAGCCTGATCAGCCGAGTTGGTAAGAGCTGATGCTATGGTTCGAGTGTGGCGCAGACTCCACTAAGCCATGGACCCAAACTGTCAACAAGGCACTGCGCTAGGAGATGGTGGCTCCGTAATGGTGCGGACTGTGTTTACATGGAATAGGGTGGATGCTCTGGTCCAGTTGAACAGATCATGAACTGGAGGTGGTTAACTTCGGCTACTTGGAGACCATTTGTAGCCATTCATGGACATCACACTCCCAAACGACTGTGGAACATTTATGGATGACGATGCCCCATGTTACCAAACCAGATCTGTTCAAGTGTTCAAATTTGTGTGAATTTCAAAGGGACTAAACTGCTGAGGTCATTGGTCCCTAGACTTACATACTACTTATACTAACTTAAAGTAACTTATGCTAAGAGCAACACACACACCCGTTCCCGAGGGTGGACTCTAACCTCCGAGGGGAGGGGCCGCGCAATCCGTGACATGGCGCCTCAAACCAAGCGGCCACTACGAGCGGCACCAGATCTGTTTGTGATTGGTTTGATGAACGAATGTTTTGGCAACCCAAATAACACCACATGAATCCCATGGAACGTTTATGAGACATAATCGAGAGGTCACTTCGTGCACAAAATTTTGCAGCGGCAACACTTTCGCAATTATGGATGTATGTAAAAGCAGTATGACTCAGTGTTTCTGCAGAGGCCTTCCAACGACTTATTGGGTCCACGTAACGTCAAGTTGCTGCACTACGCCGAGCAAATCGGGTTCGCGCACGATATTAGGAGGCTGCCCCTCAGTGTATACACATTCAGTTAAAGGAGACCTGCAAAAAGTGAATGCAGAGTGTCGTTTATACACAAAACGAAGTGTATTAATTTGACCATTTGTCCTGTTAAAACATGTGAATAAAGTACCAAATAGTTTCTACGTACAGTCATGTGAACCTAAAATAACATCTTTTTAAAACACAAATAGACTGCCAATAATTAACAGTATGGAATGTTACAGCTTGCATTTCCCACCAAATCAGCTTCCTGGCCTGCTACTTTGATAATTAGGAAGAGCGATCAAATCGCAGCCCACTTAGTAATAATCTAATGTTGAGCAGTGTATAAGGTTTATAGCGAGCAGATGGAAAGTGATCTGAAAAAGACTAACGGTTTGCTTTACCATGAGTGATGGAAGGTTTGTGTCACTTTCAAATGATCGTTATTTCCTAAGACACCAAAGAATAAATGCATGACTACCAAATCGGTACACAGTATGGAATGTTCCTCTTAACACAATAACTGTGAACGACATTAGAAATACACTCACGATGAGAAGAAAACGAGGAAATCGTTAAGTATAGAAAGGAGAAATACTAGGGTGTAGAAAAATTTCCGCTACCAGTCACAATAAAAGGTTATTTATTTGTCGCATGACCGTTTTCGGGATTGCTCCAATCTTGAAGTGTTTATACATTCATGTACATGTTTATATGCCTGAGATCACTGTATAAATACAAAAAAAATTATTAGATGCTGACTAAACAGATACAAGTGGGACAATTGTAAGTGGCAAGGCAGCATATGTCGAAAATATGTCTGTACTTACCTAGAGCTGAAGCATCATTATTATAGTTACGCTGTGGTGACAGTTTTTCCACTTAGTTACACACTTATTATCATTTTCAGGTCCATATTTCAGTTTTATAAAGCTTAGCTGCATGTTTCACTACTACGATGTGCACTTGTGAAATAGACTGTGTTTTCATACAAGTATGTGGGCTGTGGTCAAAGAACTTACATGTAACAGGTGTAAAGATGTTGCTCATACAGAAACATGGAGGTTATGGTCAAAGAACTTAGCCACAGGAAGTACAAGGGTGTTTCACATACAGTAACTTGAGAAGCTATTACAGAATGCGTAGTTTTTTGATACACGTTTATCCACTATGGCTAAAATTCATTCGGAGAAATACTGTCCTCTTGCCTAACTTGGGATACACCTGAGAAACGTGCTTCTCTGGTAATTTTTGGCTGCTGTTACAGTAACAGGTGCCAGTGTGAAGAAAGAATACGGCAGGGGAGAAATGGACAATCGGTCATATTTTTGTTGAATTCAAAGTCATTATGAGATGAAAAAACGACGCCAAACTTGTGCCTTATTTGACTGAATCTAATAGGTAACGACGGGAAACGACGGAAATGCGACCGAAGATCACCTAAGCTCGGTTCTTCCAAGAATTGCAGAAGATCTCGCGCAGTTACATCGGCGTGCTAGCCCCAGCAACCAGGCGCCACCGAGATTTCGCTTCTCAACGTCGGTCCTCGCTGCCCTGGAAGCACTCTAGAAATTCAAGTCATTCTGCGGTCCTTAGGAGGAGGGGGGGGGGGGGGGGGGATGGGAAGGAGGTGGAAGCAAGATGCACTAACTTTGAAACTGACCAGTCATTCTCTCTCTCTCCTGTCCTAATTTTTCCATCTTCATCTGAAACTGTGCCATACTGCGAGGCTTCTATCTCACTAGTGCTACTCTCGCTTCCAAAGGGAGGCGGAAACATCTTGTTGGATTTCAGAAACGTCTAATTGCCCCATGGCTTAAGACTCTGCGTCCCTCTGTCGCTCTCACCCCTTGGCTATCATAGTCGCCCCTCTCCCCCCCCCCCCCCTCCCAAAACGGTGCTTGGCCACGGGTAAGAAAGGGGGAATGTCCGGTAGATTTGAAACCAATCATGGACTATTGAAGGTTCACCTTCTTGTGTCCCTTTTCTGATATCTCTCTCACGTCCCAAACTGGCTCTGTCTGTTGGATGGTGGGGAGAAGATTTTGCTATAATTTTAAGACGCCAACGATGTTCTCATTTGCGGTTCCATGTTCTGCCATCTCTATTACATAAGCACCTCTTTCTAACTTTCAACATAACGTTCTGTTTCAAATGTATAAGATAACTTTTTGTTAAAATTCAAACAACTCGAAGAACGAATCCAATGTTCCCTCTCGTTCTAGACTTTTCCCTCCATTTAACACCATGGTGCGTTAATTCTCCACAACCACGTTGTCACCAAATTACAGTCGCACATGGAGTAAGGAATAAAGAAACTTAAGAGGAATAAAGACAGCAAGTACCACCTCCCTACCAGAAGGTATTAGTGCAATCTCACCAATGCAAAAATTTAGCATGACAGACCATATATGGCGTCACTTGCAAAATACTTACATGACACATGAAACGGACCAATTGTCACGTTTCACAAGATCCTAGATCAGACTGTAAGCTCGTACATTACGATGTTACTGTAGTCAACTAAGCTTATTATTGGTATACCGGAACTATTTCTTTTTCGATCTCTGTTCAGTCGCAAAATCAAAACCGCGGTGGAAATCCGATGATGCTTTGCGCAGGTATGTTGCGCAGTGTCTCTAGTATGCCCGTCGATCGTATCACGTTGCGCTCTTCGCTTCTGAGTGTACAGTGAACGCATAAGATACTTCGAGCAATAGTATTTCCTGCCAAGTGTGAAGTGCATGCTCGTGGTTTCAGCCTGATTTCATGCAGCCCACAAAATGCAACTGTCATGCGTGTCCTTCATGACAATGCTTGGCCGCACACTGAAGAGACAACAACGACGCTCCATTAGCGTTGTCGATGGTAAGTGTTTGATCACCCACAATACCGCCCGGACTTGGCTCTCTCTCTCTTCTTTTTCCTTACATGAACAACTGGCTATGACATCATTTTGTCTCAGAAGGAAAGCTGCAGACCAATGTATGGAATTGGTCGACAGCACAGGCGTCTGCTTTCAGTGACGAGGGTATTAGACAGTTGGTAGAAGGCTACGACAGATGTCCAAGTCGGAGTGACGACTATGTAGAAAAGTAGCTGGAAGGTGGAGCTCAATGTTGCAAATAAAATAGTTTTGAGAGAGAGAGAGAGAGAGAGAGAGAACAGACAGACAGAGAGAAAACAGTAGTATCTGATTACGGGATTAGTACTGAATGTCTACAGCCAGTCACATCATGTAACTATCAAGGATTAATTCTAAGAGGCCATATAGTATGGAACAAACACGTACGTTTAGAGAACCTCCACTGGAGGAAGACTGTGCAACAATTTTCCTGTCAGCGTCGTGAGAGAGCGTAGCGCGTGCTGAAAAGTATTGTCTCTCTTAAAGCTTTTTAAATAAAGCAAACGTTTATTCTCCATGTCTACATATTTGCAGGCCTCTGCCGCTAGAGGACTCCGAACTGTAGAGTGTAACATGGCGATGTGTGAGAGACAGTGTGCTGTAATCTAGCTTCGAATTCGAAGAATTCCTTTACACTTGTAGCACCCTCTCCTTCAGCGTTACAGTGGCAGACCACACACAGGCGCTGCGACTTCGGCCACAACCCGGCGACCTGTGTTCGCTGTTATCGACCATCCTCCATACAGACCTGACTTGCCCCCATCCGACTTTCATCTGTTTCTAGAATTTAAACAACACCTTCGAGGACTTCAATTTGATAGTGATGAAAGGGTGCAAGCAAAGGTGAGGTTGTGGCTCCGTCAACAAACGTTATACAGTGACGATATCAAAAATCTAGTCTATCGTCGGGACAAATGTGTTCGTTGCCAGGGTGACTATGTTGAGGAATAAATACGCAGATACGAAGATAAAGAAGTATAATGTTAACAGCGTTTATTTTATTTAAAAGGCTTTAAGAGTTTTCACGTAAAACATTCGGAAATATTACTTTTCAGAACTGTCTCGTAGATAATCCATTTTCTCTTGCGCGATACCCACCTGGTAATGTTAGTACGAAATATCCTCAGCCTAGCACTGTACAGTTGCTTGGCGAGTAAGAGCGTAGATTTAGATGTTAAAGGCATTAGATAAAGGACTGTGATTTCTATTTCTGGAAACAGCTTTGCATCTGGTTTTAAATATGTTGGTAGGTTTGCTACCAGTACGTGTTGTTTGTTTAGAAATGCCAGGAACTTGAATATCATCAACTCAGATCTTGTATACACAAAAGGGAAAGAAACGTAAAGCACAAAACAAGGACAGAAGCTATTTGCTGCTTACTTACTAACAGAAGCACGTAAAAATCCAACAGTAACACAGAGGAGTGTACTAGCTGGTGGGGTATCTGCTAAGCTGGCGGCATTAGTCAACTGGAAGATAGGAAGAGCAGTAGAATGGGAAAAAATAGACAAAAACAATCAATAAAGATAGCAGAGGACGCTGTAGTAGCCACTAAGAGGTGAAATAATGGGTATAAAACAAGAATATGGAACCAGCCTTACGGTTGATGAACTATAAATTTATTCGCAATTACGGAAGAAAATACTTTAATCACACAGATTCTTACTAAAATTACAGTAAGTTTTTTTAGTTCAATTGGCTGAACAGAATTATCATGTTGTGGTAAAATTCTTTGTGTTTGATGGGTTTTCACCAAGGGAGATTCAAAGTATTATAAGGCGGTCTAATAATTCACTTTCAAAAATTGAGAAGTGGGTAGCTGAAATTTTCCGCATGAAAGCAATATAACTGTTTTTCCATTCTCGTTTGTATAGCATCAGTCTAGCACAGACATCCTAGTCATAAGAACTCTACTAGTATCAAACTCCGGCCATAACTTGAGGAGAACATTTCTGAGAATGTACGTTTGGATCATACCATTGAACGGAAATGATCTTGTGCTTCGAAGCGTCTGAAATGTGGTGCTATAGAAGGATTATGAAAATGGAATGAGGAAATGCATGCAGACTCAGCAAGGAGAAGATCGTCTGGAAAATTGGAAATCATCGGGGGCTGGAAGAAATCAGGGCATTAACCTTTATGGAACTAGAGAGTACTGCATTGAGCAAAATATTCAGGGGAAGGCAGAGATTGGAATGTATCGAACAAATAATTACGCACTTACGATTAAGACGCTACCCTGAGCTTAAATACAGCCATGAAACTATAGGATGATTGCACTTCTTTTGACAGCTAAGAGTTATGGATTCTTCTTCAGCGAACTGTGTATTTATTAGACTATTGGTGCATTTATTGCGTAGCATGTAACTAATTTGCCTGTAAAGTTGCTTATAATACTGATCATCGTCCGGAAGGAGTTTGCCAAGCAGATATTCTGCTCTCCGTCTCCATCCACTGGTCACCGTTCTATCTTCATTTCTCGTTGTGGGTAGAACGATTGGGGTTTCGATTTCTTTCTATCAGTATTTTTTACGGGTTACCACACACATAGTTCTTTAGCTCATTTCTCGGATAGTTTTCTAACTACGCCAGTTTGTGCTAATCGGGCCGGCCGGGTTGGCCGAGCGGTTCTAGGTGCTACAGTCTGGAACCGTGCGACCGCTACGGTCGCAGGTTCGAATCCTGCCTCGGGCATAAATGTGTGTGATGTCCTTAGATTAGTTAGGTTTAAGTAGTTCAAAGTTCTAGGGGACTGATGACCTCAGAAGTTAAGTCCCATAGTGCTCAGAGCCATTTGAACCATTTTTTTGCTAATCGGGTACTTAAAATTTCTGTATTGTACCAGTTGTATTGCCTTGATGGCTGCAGTGGGAGACTTGTGATAGTCTCTTATATCTCTAATGTCCGCCAGCTCAGATGACCGTGGAATCTTATTTCATAACGTGATACATTCCAGTTGCGCATTTTGTATTACCTCTTGTAATGACAGACCCCTTAGATACTTATATATGATGGCTGCTAATGTGTTGACGTTGGATGTTACTTCGCTTAGCTCATTCCAGTTTTTTTCCTTAACGTTATATATTTCTGGCGCACATAAGTTTCAGTCGATATTATTTCTATCGCAAATCATAAATATACTTATTGATACAGGCAACAAGGACTTTTATCTTACGAGGACACCAACAAACAGTTCCTAGAATAAGGTCTGGAAAAATTATCGATCATCATTTGTTACCAAGTACTCTTTAAAACAGTTTATGAACCAACGATAAACTCTTTCTCTCAACAGCAACGAGGTACATGGCTCAGCTAAAAAAGTGAAAGACTAAATTTGAACTTACACCCTTACGAAAAGGCGTTAAACGTAAAATGCCAAATGCAAAATGGTTTGCTCTGTAAAGTTTTGTTAAAAACATTATAATTCATCAAAATATTAAATAATAATTTACATTGAACGTAAGTCATGGCGAGGCACACTATAACCTGAAAATTGCAATAGAGTAATACAATGGCCCCACTTCAGGCAGGGCATAAACCTGCAGACGACACAAGAGGCAGGAAGGGGTGAAGGAGGGAGGGGGAAGGGGAAGGGAGGAGGGGGAGGGGGGAGGGGGAAGGGAGGAGGGTGGAGGGAGAAGGGGGGAAGGGGGGAGGGGAAAGATCAGAGGGGGTAGGGGGAGAGGGAATGGTGGAGGGGGAGGGGGCTGTGTGAGGGGGAAGGGGTGTGGTGGTAGGAGGAGGGGGGAAGGGGGGAGGGTGGAGAGGGAAGGGGGTGGGAGGGAGAGGGAGAAGGGGGGCAGCTTGGATTCTGGACATCGAATTCCATTCATCCATGGGCTTGCACAGGATCTCTAAACACACTGTGTAGATTCACAGTTCCCAATTTTTTGTATAGACTTCACATAGCAGATCACATAATTCTTTAAGAACTCTCAGCAGATTATTTGCTTCATTATTACTTTATCTGCTGCCTGTCTTATGAGGATGTAATTGATCTAATGTAATTTAATATAGCTCCAGGATACAGTGATGATGTGTAGACAACAAATTAACGATAACACCACAGAAAACCACTTACATACTCCTTAAAGGTCAACTTTTCATAGGCTTCGCAAGAAACGTCTGGATGCACAGACTTCAGTGCACAGGATAGCCAAATCCTGTGACTTGCACAAAGAGATGTGCTTCTCTGGCTTATTGGGCCCTTTGGCACCACGCCAACCAATGAGATATTCGGAATCTACCCAGTCAACTTTACGGTAAGATATGCGGCCCCACACTGGTTGCATAATAGGGATTTGACTAAAGCCCCAACTCCTGAGTTGGAAAATGGTTTTTACACGACAGAGTGAACGGGACCGCAGTGAAACGTGTCGAAGATTCCACTAAAATTTCTATTCTGTTCTAAAACGCCTAGCGCATGACCTTCCAAAATCCAGCCAGGAAACTGATCAGTGTGGTCCATAGATCACATTATCTTTGACTGTGAAGCATATAATGGGAGTAGGTAACGAACAGAAACCAACCAATCAATATCCGAACTTTTAAAGTATAACAAGTAGTGGAAAATAACAATCAATGTTGCTAACAACTTTCCCTGGAATGGGAAAAGCAAATTTGTCAGGGCAGAGCAATTACAGCATCACCAAAGAAACTTGAATAGGATTAACCAAGTGCTAGGGAGTGCATGTGGTGTTATGGAGGATGTGAATGCGAATGCTGCGTTACACTCTGTGTGTGTGCAACTTATATCACAGAACCAGATCAGCCACATCAGCCACCACCACAGTGCCACATCAGCTCCACGTCGGCACAACATCCACTTCCACCTCGGCAACAGTAGCGACGAGATGCCCTTCAGAGGGATGTGGATAGCAAGTGAAGTGTAATACAGTGCCATAACAGTCGCGGTGGTTTTTCGGGACTGTTTTCAGTCATAAAAAAAGAGAGAACGATAAAGTACTCTGACGCCATTCCAGAGAAAACACACACATACTGATGGAGAAAAGTCGCAGCACCAAGTAGGAGTTGTGCTACATACAAGAAAGTTAGTAGGCGTGTTTCTACATCTGAAGCCGGCCGCTGGTGGCCGAACGGTTCTAGGCGCTTCAGTCTGGAACCACGCGACCGCTACGGTCGCAGGTTCGAATCCTGCCTCGGGCATGGGTGTGTGTGATGTCCTTAGATTAGTTAGGTTTAAGTAGTTCTAAGTTCTAGGGGACTGATTACCTCGGATGTTAAGTCCCATAGTGCTCAGAGCCATTCTACATCTGAAACATAATGTTCGAATTTCAGTCATACTAGAAGTGAGTTAACGCTCTCATTAAGTACATGGCTTTAAGAGTCAACCTTCAATAATTGTGAAATGAACCCTGTCGTCCAGAACCGCGTGCCACAAAGAGCGCAGATTCACCAAAAGACGGGGAAACTCACAGGCGTCTATTGTCTATTGAGGCCTAAGCGCTGGAGCGTGAGATTGGGACAGTCGAGAACCTATGTCATAGGGAAACCCAGTAGATGCTGTTTGTGGCCAAGGAGACGTAGCAGCGTTAAATATGGCAGGCCTAAGTTCGGCCATAAAGGGAAACATTTATGGAAACTATTTAATTCTGTAGTAATGCAGGGAATGAAGCCACAATAATTTTAATCTAGCATCCTTTATACATTTTCGCGGTGATCCGAATAAAACTTGGATATTAATCATATCTATAATAGTTTAGGATTCACTGTTAAAGTGAAATTCACAAGTTTTGTATGAAAGACCTGAATGCTAAAATCTGAATGCTTTAGTTGACCTTAACGATCGACATTTCATATAGAAGTGCATCATTGAAATGCCAAATGTTGTAAATACAAATCTTGTAACTTGATATGTTTAAAAGATACAGTAACTTTAAATTATCAGTAGTTTCAGTTAAGCATCAGATCATCATTTCCTAAACACAAGATACATTGAACGATGACAGCATGACACCTTATTGAATTATTAGGTAACAGAATATTTGTTGTAAAGTTTAGTGCATAATATTTACTTCTGTTCTTTATTTGTCTTGAAGAGCATTCGTGCAAGGCTACTGACCGTGATATTCAAAGTTAAGAAGGAAAATGTATTGGTTTTCTGTAAAAGAATTTAATGTTTATTATGTAATGAATATTATTGTTACTTCATTTAGAACGTGAAAGTGGTCAAGCTTTGATTATTTAAATGTGTTAAAATGTAAAATAGTGTAGAACAAGCTCTAGCCAATCAGATGGACGGCTTCAGGAAACGGAACTGCCCTAGTCAGTGGAGCGAGGATATTCGGCGTGCGGGAAACGCAGCCGAGGACGGGCAGAGGAAAGGTGCTGGTATAGACGCGAAAGCAGACAGTTCGGCTGGAGACACCAAAGGGTACGGTTCGGTTTGAGACGCGAAAGCGGACAGTCGGTCTTTAGGCAGCTAGGAAGTGAAACGACTTGGGAAATTTATCGTTGTGTGGTATCGCGGGAGTTATTCTCTGAGCGGTGAGCCGCAGTGCGCCTGGTGTGAACTCTTGAAGTTTTCGCGTAGATAACTTGTATTTCGCGATGAGATTGTGAATGATTGCACTGTGTCAAATGGATATGCGCTCGAATGTAACAGTATCTCTAAATACGACCACCTTCGCTATTAGTTTGCTTTCTGAATAAACATTATTCTAACCAAATCGCAACTGTGTGGCCTACGTAATTTATGGGTCGTTAATTTAGTTCCCTATATCATTATTACTGTTATTATATGTTATATTAACTTCATATTTCGCAATCTTGCCATCAGCCAGACAATTTAACCAAGAGGTCACAAGTGTCTATTTTAGGGCGTGTAATGTGACATGTGCGGTTCAACCCCTAGACGAGTTTCGATGAAGGGGAACCCCATGTGAGCCAGAACATCTTTGGAATGTTAGATCGCAAAGACTGACACTAAAACGCCACCATGAGGAAGCCAATCAGATATTCTTTAAATACACACTGTCATGGTCGTAAGCGTTAGTTAACTGTGAGATAGAACGTGGAGAGTCAGTGTTAGTCAAGAATGTATTTAAGGTGACAAAGATGTCATTATCAATACGTCACTGTGTGTGAACGAGGTCTTTTAATAGAACTACGAGAAGGTGGATGTTTCTTCTGCCACACTGCACAAAGAATCGGCAAGAATGTAGCATTCAGTAGGACGACGGTTCAAACTCGCTTCCGGCCATTCCGATTTGTTTTCCGCGATTCTCTAAATCACATCAGGCAAACGCCGGATTGATTCCTTCGAAAGGGCACAGCCTACATCCTTCCCTGTGCATCCTTAATCTGATGTAACCGATGACCTCACTGTTTGGTCCCCTCCTCTAAATCAAGCAACCAACATTGTAGCCACCATACACGACTGGTGGCAGCAGTCGTAATGAGAATATACGGTCGCTAGACTACTCTGAAACGTCCCCTTAGAAAAATTTATGAATGACTGTGCTGATAAACCTCTTACATTATTTAATTTTCAAACAGCTCAGCAGAACTGAACGTACTCGGACATTTCGCTCTTTACCTATTCTGATCAACACTAAACTGACGCTCAATATTTTTAGCGCAACGCAGTCTGACTTTCAATAATCCCTACAAAAGAATGGCCCTGACTAACATTAACCTATACCTTTCACAAATCACCTACCTCACAAAAATTTTCGTTACTCGAACTACTGCAATACAGCGAGCGCCACTACTGCCAGCTAAATAAAAGATTCAAACTACTGAAGGCACTAACTACTGATAGGCATAATTAGCAAATGAAAGATTTTGACAGAGAACAAACAATGTATTTACTTTAATAGTGTTCAAAAGTCATAATATATGTATCAGTTCATGACATTCAGTCTTACAAATTTACTGTCTCTGATGGACACACGTCCAGATCATCCGCTCTCAAAACTCCGCCATTTCTCTCCCCGCATCCACCACTGCTGGCGGCTCGCCTCCAACTGCGCAACGCTACGAACTGTTAACAGCCAACTGCCCAACACTACAACAGCAAATTCCAACAATGCCACCCAGCCACAGACCGCACACAGCACAGCCAGTGATTTTCATGCAGAGCGCTACGTGACGGTGGCGTTACCAATATAAGAACCGAAACAGCCTACTTACATAGTCCCTATGCTCCCCACAAAAAATTTTACAAATTGTTTTGGGCAGTGGCCAATACAGATTTGAAAAAATTTTACATAATTACAATAACAAAGAAATCAAATGCACACACTTATTGATACAATGTTGGTCAAAAGCTAAAATTTTCTCACAGTCCATGAAGACAGTCCTGATCATTCATCACAGTAAAATTGCAGTGTTTTTTTTTTCCTCAAAGTCTGAGCAGCAAAAGAAAATGCACACGGAAGTAGTAGATTTCCATGCAGTCTTGAAGAAGTAGTGTTGTCCTTCCAACGGAAAGACAGTGCTGACTCTTGACATGCAGACAGGTAATGGGCCACAACACAGCAAACCCACAGCAGACCCACTGTAGTCCTGGTAGAGATTATGGTATTGGTGGGCCGCCAGAGGTGCAGACCCATTGCAGTCCTTGTAGAAATTATGGTATTGGTGGGCCATCAAAGGTGCAGACCCACTTCAGTCCTTGTAGAGATGGCCAGCAGCCATCTGTTGCGACTGTGCAGGTGCACAATCACCATCGAAGAGTCTTGTACTATATAGCAAGTCCATAAACCACCACTTGTGCACTCACAAAGTTTTTGGAATTATCCTTAGAACCAGCAATGCTGTTAACCAGTCCCTTGCTGAATTATCAACACACGTGCAAACACTAACAGTCCCAACTTCTCATCTATTGTGCCTATACGATCACCAACAGAAACGTGTGCAGTGAAATGAAACTTAATTTGAAGAACTGGTGTCTATACAATTATAAATTTACGACATGAGAATACAATTACAAAGGTAAAAAATACATCATTAAAGAACATAACAATGCAGATAACATTTGTAGTAATACGGGCTTCACAAAAGAATAGAAATAAACATATACATCAGTGTTACAGGAATTATGACATAAGTAAATACATAAAAGGTCAGAATAAATTTCGAAACATCAACTTCACTCGTGAGCATAAAAACAAAACAGAATGAATAATGTCTAAAAATCTTTACAAAGTAAATAACATATTATAAATGCAAATTACATTTCAGGATAACAGTATTCCTCATCATAGTGAATGTAGCTGAGTATTAGAAAAATTCTGCAACATAAGTCTTATCAGATAAACACATAAAGACAGGAAGAACACAAATACACAAGGTACACATACACATACACATAGTGGAATGACACAAAAGGACAGGACAGGGTTTGTTTTCAGTGTGACATTTGGCACTGCAGTCCAACCCAAAAATTCATTTCATAGATGTTTCCTCTCATTTCACTTCTTTTTATACCTTGTCAATGCATTACTTCCAATTCATCACAACTCATTCTCTTATATAGCCTACCCCCTCTTAAGCTAACTTAAATCTACTGAGCTCAGATGCTAAACTAAGGGACGAGGCAGTGCAGCAGCACAAGACAATTAACACAAACAGCAATGACAAAAAATGCAAATTGGCAAAGCAAGCAGCAATATATATAAATTAGCAAAGTAAATGCAACACTATCACTAATATGAGACAATGTGCAGGAAAGGAAAATAAATCAATAGTAAAACTGGCTTAACAGAGTAATACAAAGTGAAATTTAATAGCACTATGCCTGGCAAGCAGCAGCAGCAAATGCAATAACTTATACCTAAACATTACAAAGCTCAAGCAGAAAAAATATTACAGAAAAATGCCCATGTTTAATACCTATGTAACATCTTAACACTAGAGTGATGCATCACGAGAACTTACTCTAGCAGACAAGTTACCAAGTCATTGACAAAAATTATGTATGCAATTCCTGTAAAGTGGAAATGTCTTTTTGTGCTCCCTCGTTTTTTTGGAAGTAGATCATAAAATTATTATTTTTGGATCTGTAGGCATAAAATAACTATATTAGTACGTCTATTAAATTTTATTTTAACCAGTGCTAAAGTGCAGCTAGAAACTAGATATTAAACAAAATGAGGAATCTCTCAACTAGAAAGACAATAGATGTAAAATGTTTCTCATCATTTCATTAGGCATTTTAGTAAATATCATAAATTAAGAGCTCCACAGTGTAATCATATGTTTTCAATTTTGAGCGTGTCGTATTTCCGATGCTTAAACAATATATTTGCCTTAATAGTGTTCAAAAGTCATATATATATATATATATATATATATATATATATATATATATATATGACGTCCAGTCTTACAAATTTACTATCTCTGATGGACACACGTCCAGATTGTCCGCTCTCAAAACTCCGCCATTTCTCTCCCCACATCCACCACTGCTGGCGGCTCACCTCCAACTGAGCAACGCTACGCGCTGTTGTTAACAGCCAACTGCCCAACACTACAATAGCAAATTCCAACAATGCCACCCAGCCACAGACTGCACACAGCACAGCCAGTGATTTTCATACAGAGCGCTATGTGGCGGTGGCATTACCAATATAAGAACCTAAACAGCCTACTTACAACCAGGCTCTGGACAACCTCTTTCACCATTGAGACGAAAGACAATCGTGTTAGGTCTATGGCTCGGGCACATCGTATTGCATCTGCAGTAGCAATTTGAGCAGCAGTTGTCACCACAGAACGCATTGGAGGGCAGGGTGGAGGTCTGTTGTTTTCTCTGGCGAAAGCTACTTCTGCCTCGGTACTAACGATGGCCGTGTGTTGGTTGAAATGAGACCAACTGTCTGATTGCTAGAGAAAGTGGACCTACACCTGGAGTTACGGTCTGGGGTGCGATTTCCTATGACAGCAGCAGCACTCTTGTGGCTATCCTAGGCACCATGACTGCAATTTTGTATGTCAGTCTGGTGATTCGACCTTTTGTTATGTCATTCATGGAAAGGATCCGCGAGGGTTGGGGGTGGGGTGGGGAGAATGATTACTAATAGAAAAATGCTCGCACACATACTGCTATTGTAACCGAACATGGTCTAGTGTGTGTCGACATTTTGTCTTTGCCTGCTCTATCACCAGATCTGTCTCAAATCGAGCATATATGGAACATCAGAGGATGACTACTAATGCGTCATCCACAAACAGCTAAAGCATACCCTGTTTTGACTGACCAAGTGCAACATGCATGGAACGCAATCCCACAAACTGACATGCGGTACCTATACAACACAATGCATGCTAGTTTGCACTCAACATTCTGGCTTTTACACTGGTTATTAATGTACCAGCATTTCACATTTGCAATGGCTTATCTCGCAGTTAAATTAACCAGTGATTTTGCAGTGTTAATCACTTACATGTGTTACCTAGACAAATGACTTACCGAAATTTCATTGCTCTATGTTAATTACCCCCCCCCCCCTCATGAACCATGGACCTTGCCGTTGGTGGGGAGGCTTGCGTGCCTCAGTGATGCAGATAGCCATAACGTGGATGCAACCACAACGGAGGGGTATCTGTTGAGAGGCCGGACAAACGTGTGGTTCCTGAAGAGGGGCAGCAGCCTTTTCAGTAGTAACAAGGGCAACAGTCTGGATGATTGACTGATATGGCCTTATAACAAAAACCAAAACGGCCTTGCTGTGCTGGTACTGCGAATGGCTGAAAGCAAGGGGAAACTACATCCGTAATTTTTCCCGAGGGCATGCAGCTTTACTGTATGATTAAATGATGATGGCCTCCTCTTGGGTAAAATATTCCGGAGATAAAATAGTCCCCCATTCGGATCTCCGGGTGGGGACTACTCAAGAGGATGCCGTTATCAGGAGAAAGAAAACTGGCGTTCTACGGATCGGAGCGTGGAATGCCAGATCCCTTAATCGGGCAGGTAGGTTAGAAAATTTAAAAAGGGAAAAATATTCCGGAGATAAAATAGTCCCCCATTCGGATCTCCGGGTGGGGACTACTCAAGAGGATGCCGTTATCAGGAGAAAGAAAACTGGCGTTCTACGGATCGGAGCGTGGAATGTCAGATCCCTTAATCGGGCAGGTAGGTTAGAAAATTTAAAAAGGCAAATGGATAGGTTAAAGTTAAATATAGTGGGAATTAGTGAAGTTCGGTGGCAGGAGGAACAAGATTTCTGGTCAGGTGACTACAGGGTTATAAACACAAAATCAAATAGGGATAATGCAGGAGTCGGTTTAATAATGAATAGGAAAATAGGAATGCGGGTAAGCTTCTACAAACAGCATAGTGAACGCATTATTGTGGCCAAGATAGATACGAAGCCCACACCAACTACAGTAGTACAAGTTTATATGCCAACTAGCTCTGTAGATGACGAAGAAATTGAAGAAATGTATGATGAAATAAAAGAAATTATTCAGATAGTGAAGGGAGACGAAAATTTAATAGTCATGGGTGACTGGAATTCGAGTGTAGGAAAAGGGAGAGAAGGAAACGTAGTAGGTGAATATGGATTGCGGCTAAGAAATGAAAGAGGAAGCCGCCTGGTAGAATTTTGCACAGAGCACAACATAATCATAGCTAACACTTGGTTTAAGAATCATGAAAGAAGGTTGTATACATGGAAGAACCCTGGCGATACTAAAAGGCGTCAGATAGATTATCTAATGGTAAGACAGAGACTTAGGAACCAGGTTTCAAATTGTAAGACATTTCCAGGGGCAGATGTGGACTCTGACCACAATCTATTGGTTATGACCTGTAGATTAAAACTGAAGAAACTGCAAAAAGGTGGGAATTTAAGGAGATGGGACCTGGATAAACTGAAAGAACCAGAGGTTGTAGAGAGTTTCAGGGAGAGCATAAGGGAACAATTGACAGGAATGAAGGAAAAAAATACAGTAGAAGAAGAATCGGTAGCTTTGAGGGATGAAGTAGTGAAGGCAGCTGAGGATCAAGTAGATAAAAAAAAGACGAGGGCTAGTAGAAATTCTTGGGAAACAGAAATATTGAATTTAATTCATGAAAGGAGAAAATATAAAAATGCAGTAAATGAAGCAGGCAAAAAGGAATACAAACGTCTCAAAAATGAGATCGACAGGAAGTGCAAAATGGCTAAGCAGGGATGGCTAGAGGACAAATGTAAGGACGTAGAGGCTTATCTCACTAGGGGTAAGATAGATACTGCCTACAGGAAAATTAAAGAGACCTTTGGAGATAAGAGAATGACTTGTATGAATGTCAGGAGCTCAGATGAAAACGCAGTTGTAAGCAAAGAAGGGAAAGCAGAAAGGTCGAAGGAGTATATAGAGGGTCTATACAAGGGCGATGTACTTGAGGACAATATTATGGAAATGGAAGAGGATGTAGATGAAGATGAAATGGGAGATGCGATACTGCGTGAAGAGTTTGACAGAGCACTGAAAGACCTGAGTCGAAACAAGGACCCCAGAGTAGACAACATTCCATTGGAAATACTGACGGCCTTGGGAGAGCCAGTCCTGACAAAACTCTACCATCTGGTGAGCAAGATGTATGAAACAGGCGAAATACCCTCAGACCTCAAGAAGAATATAATAATTCCAATCCCAAAGAAAGCAGGTGTTGACAGATGTGAAAATTACCGAACTATCAGTTTAATATGCCACAGCTGCAAAATACTAACACGAATTCTTTACAAACAAATGGAAAAACTAGTAGAAGCCGACCTCGGGGAAGATCAGTTTGGATACCGTAGAAACACTGGAACACGTGAGGCAATACTGACCTTACGACTTATCTTAGAAGAAAGATTAAGGAAAGGCAAACCTACGTTTCTAGCATTTGTAGACTTAGAGAAAGCTTTTGACAATGTTGTCTGGAATACTCTTTTTAAAATTCTGAAGGTGGCAGGGGTAAAATACAGGGAGCGAAAGGCTATTTACAATTTGTACAGAAACCAGATGGCAGTTATAAGAGTCGAGGGACATGAAAGGGTAGCAGTGGTTGGGAAGGGAGTAAGACAGGGTTGTAGCCTCTCCCAGATGTTATTCAATCTGTATATTGAGCAAGCAGTAAAGGAAACAAACGAAAAGTTCGGAGAAGATATTAAAATCCATGGAGACGAAATAAAAACTTTGATGCGATGACATTGTAATTCTGTCAGAGACAGCAAAGGACTTAGAAGAGCAGTTGAATGGAATGGACAGTGTCTTGAAGGGAGGATATAAGATGAACATCAACAAAAGCAAAACGAGGATAATGGAATGTAGTCGTATTAAGTCGGGTGATGCTGAGGGAATTAGATTAGGAAATGAGACACGTAAAGTTGTAAAGGAGTTTTGCTATTTGGGGAGCAAAATAACTGATGATGGTCGAAGTAGAGAGGATATAAAATGTAGACTGGCAATGTCAAGGAAAGCGTTCCTGAAGAAGAGAAATGTGTTAACATCGAATATAGATTTAAGTGTCAGGAAGTCATTTCTGAAAGTATTTGTATGGAGTGTAGTCATGTATGGAAGTGAACCATGGACGATAAATAGTTTGGACAAGAAGAGATTAGAAGCTTTCGAAATGTGGTGCTACAGAAGAATGCTGAAGATTAGATGGGTAGATCACATAACTAATGAGGAAGTGTTGTATAGGATTGGGGAGAAGAGAAGTTTGTGGCACAACTTTACCAGAAAAAGGGATCGGTTGGTAGGACATGTTCTGAGGCATCAAGGGATCACCAATTTAGTATAGGAGGGCAGCGTGGAAAGTAAAAATCGTAGAGGGAGACCAAGAGATGAATACACTAAGCAGATTCAGAAGGATGTAGGTAGCAGTAGGTACTGGGAGATGAAGAGGCTTGCACAGGATAGAGTAGCATGGAGAGCTGCATCAAACAAGTCTCAGGACTGAAGACCACAACAACAACATTTTAATTACTTTTTGTGATTTTTCTTCCGTCGGCGTTTAGCTATACAGGGTGATTCTGTGGCGATGTTACAAACTCTCATGGATGACGGAGAAAGGTAAATTATAAATTTATCAATTCGAGGAAAGCGACCCTGGTTCGGAAACTACAGATTCGATAGTTGTTAGCTACAGGAAAATATGACATTTGTAACCCATTATTAAAGTTGTCAGTGGCTCTGAGAGGAATTCAGTATAAATCAACCAAATTTTATTATTAGTTTTCCCAGTAACATAAAATATCTTTCAGTTAGCAGAGCATGTTTTAGACCTACCTCAAAATCGTTTCACTGGGTAACTGCTGCTTTCATGGACCAACTTCTATTTCAAAGCACGTAGCCTCTAAAAATTGTTTTCAAGTATCATACTGTTGCGTGAATAGAATTAAAAAATAATGTATTCACTAACGTTAACAATAAACAAGTACAGATGAAATAACTCGTTGTGCCTGATTTCTATGAAATAATGGTTCAAATGATTTATTGAACTTGTATCTGCCTAAATAGCTAGCGTGAACTGTTGTTGTTATGATTGTAAGTTAGGCAACTTTCAGAGGTGACACTATGGACCAAAACAAGAAAAAATATCTCGTAAGCATGGCTCTAAAATGCATACCATATGAGCAATGAGCACTTGTTCATCTTCGATACTGTCAAACACAACTCTCCCACTCTCTACCCATAGCTCTTAAGATATGCATTTTAGAGTCTATGTTTACTTCACTTGGTATTTTTTTTATTTGGTCCATACTACCACGTCTGAAAGTTTCCTGTATAAGCCTACTTGCTCCCGGTATCTGAAGAGTGTAGAATGAATGCAATTCGTTACCGTACGGTGTATGCGGCAAGATATCCCAATAGACGTCAACCATCGCGGCAATTAACAAACTCTTCAGCTAGTTACGTGAAAGTGGTAATGTAACACCTAGACAATGTAACAGAAGGAAACAAGTGAAGACAGAAAAGGGGAAAATTTATGTTCTTGCTGAAGTTGCAGCTGATTCGCACGTTAGCTCCCGCGCAATTGCACGAGGAAGTGGCATGAGCAGGACAAGTGGCCTACGCATTCTTCATCGACGTAAGTTCCATCCCTATCACATCTCTTTTCATCAAGAGCTGCATGGTAACGATTACGAGAATTGTGTTAACTTTTGTACATGGACATTACGACAGGTTAGTACAGGTATATCACGTGTCTTGTTTAGTGATGAACCCCGTTTACCAGTTATGGCAGGTAAACCACCGAAACATACACCATGGGTCTGTTGACAATCCCCATTGGCTTCGTCAGGTGGAACGTCATCGTCGATGGAGTGTAAACGTAGCTGTGGGATAGTGAGCCATCAGCTCATAGGCCAGCTCTTCATAGACAGAACACTGAACGTGCGAAAGTATCTTCACTGATCCTAGAAGACGTTCCTCTTCAGAATAAGAAGAAGCTGTGGTACCAACACATGACTGTCCAGCATATAGTGCAGGATGTACTAGAGTATGCCTTACGAATTGTTTCCAAATCACTAGAATGGATGCAGAGGATTTGATAGCTGTAGTGTTCTCTGTGGGGAAAGCTAAAAAACGCTATCTGCAAGAAGATACCATCTATATCCTATGATGCGCAACGAAGTATTACTGTTGCTTGCTTGGTCATCTACGCTGAAATGATAGCGTGTGTGCAGCAACCATTCCATCGTTACTGGTCAAAATGCACGTAGTTAGTGTATGTACATGTGTGTTCTTTAGTGTGTTCTACCGCAAGTATTGTAAAGAGTCGGTATGGGAACTTTTTCAAAATGCGTCACCTCGTAGACGACTCGCACTAGAATCCTGCAACAAATACTACTGACATTCTCGATTAACCTACTTTTAGTTTGTTAATGTCAATTGGGTGTGTTCCCTTTAATAAGTGTTTGTATAAGAATTGCACTTTCTAAGTATAGTTGCATTCTGTTGATTGGCCAACAATACGAACCCTTGACTATCAATCCATTCTGTAAGAACCGCCGATCAATAGCAATTTCCATTTCCGCAATGTTTGTGGTGCAAGTTTTAGGTGATTCACCCACCGTTAGTAAATCATTACTATTATTATTGTAATTACTGTTACTAGTATGCTTTATCACACATATGGGAAAAATTCCATCTTGTGCAACGTTCTAGTTTTCCTATCTGTATGCTGCATCGTATTTTAAGTAGCAACTGAGGAAAAATAGCTGCAAATAGTGACATACTATTTATTTATTATACACGTAGTAGACCCTTTATGGATCACGAGAAGCTTCTCTAGTTCCTCCTGCGGTTTCTCCATGAGACCTTCATTTTCTCGCTCATGGTTTTCTTTCTTTCATCCGTCCGCTTTGTACCGGTCTTTTTGGCTCTTGTCTCTATCTGGGCTTCCCAATTGTCTATTGCTTCTGTAGACGTTACGGTCTGTAGTGTCCTGAATGGTGAGTTGAGCATCAGTAAGGTCTCTTCGTACTTGTTCGGCCCCTGTCATACCTTTAAGATTTTCAGTGGCTGTGAGTATCTGGCGTGTGAGTCTATATTCAGGGAGTCTGTGTATGTGTCCATAGAATTTTACGCGTATTTTCCTAATGTCAGCAGCAATATTTGAAATTTTCTCTGTAGTTTTGTTGGTTTGCAGTCTACATCCAGCTTCAGTTTTTCGTGGTCCAAGGATTTTCCTAATGATCTTTCATATTATTATTATTTCCTTCACTTTCTCAGACGTCAAGTCCGGTTAAAAATGGAGTGACGCGGACCTTGATCAAGCGTCATTTCCTTTTAACTGTACGGTATGTGTTATATTGCATTTAGGAACTTTCGGGTAATTGAACATGTATCAATAATTACGGATTTCTGTAGTTGTATATATATGTTTGGATGTAGCTGTATTGCATTGATGTACTGGTGGATATTGTGTGGTATGACTCCTGTAGTTGATAGTATGATTGGTATGATGTCAACTTTATTCTGATGCCTCATGTCCTTGACTTCCTCAGCCAGTTGGATGTATTTTTCAATTTTTTCTCCTGTTTTCTTTTGTATATTTGTTGTATTGGGTATGGATATTTCGATTAGTTGTGTTAATTTCTTCTTTTTATTGGTGAGTATGATGTTAGGTTTGTTATGTGATGTTTTATCTGTTGTAATGGTTCTGTTCCAGTATAATTTGTATTCATCATTCTCCAGTACATTTTGTGGTGCATACTTGTATGTGGGAACGTGTTGTTTTATAAGTTTATGTTGTAAGGCAAGCTGTTGATGTATTATTTTTGCTACATTGTCATGTCTTCTAGGGTATTCTGTATTTGCTAGTATTGTACATCCACTTGTGATGTGATCTACTGTTTCTATTTGTTGTTTGCAAAGTCTGCATTTATCTGTTGTGGTATTGGGATCTTATTATTATTATTATTATTATTATTACGCTAAGACAACTTTGTAATCAACATATGTAACAACTTTTACAAAATGCTATCTATTACATAAACATGGAGAGTAGGTCTACAGGAAGAAATTACATAAGAAGCCAAGAACTGTCTTTTGTAGATCTTCCATAATTGCATTTCATAGATGGATTGCAGACAAGTGGACACAGCGCCTGAAACAAAGCTGGCTGTGTCTAAAAATAAGTTATTTTCTTAACATAAAAACGCAGTTTGCGTGTCGAATTAGTTTCATCGTCACTCTCCTAATAACAGAAGCTGCCAAGAACATAACCCGTACGTATTCCGGTATGAGTGCACCCGTACGGATTATGTTTAGAAATCCATTTTTTGGCAGTCGAAGACTGGGAGAGAGATTACAGGTAGAGCGACGCTGCAGCGTTGGCGGCGTAGACGCCGTAGGGAGCGTGTGGCGCTGGGTTGCCTACGCGCCAGGCGGAATGAAAGCGCAGCCGAGCGGAGGGTGGCAGGCGGTGCTTCCGGCGCCGGCGCCGATACGTCACAACGCCACCACGCACCCTCCCCCCTCCACCCCCCACAATCCTCACACCTCTGTCTGGCGCTGGCACTGTTGCTCACGCCGACGCCGCAGCCAAACCACACCCAGCGTGCCAGTCGTTTCGTAAGTCTGTTGGTACCTCGTTGGTCGCCTGAATCGGTTCAACGTTTGTTAAAGTCGAAATATGAGACATACTTTCACATGAGCAGATTTTCATTGTAAATAGTTAATGAATATGTTCTTTTACCTGCAAATTGTAATGTACAACATTTCATAAATGTTAAGATGGTAAATGACGCGGCGAGTGGAGAATTCTACAGGCGTCAAAAGCAGGTCTCCAATTTTGCCATAGTGACAGGAATGTCGGCACGGTAACTGTAGAACATGCTGGTCTGGGTGTGTTTTTGAGCTGCCATTTGAGCTCCCGGCTGACGAAGTTATCTAGGATTTTAAGCCATACGGCACGGTACATGGTCACACAGCAGAAAGCTGGACACAATTCGCCACGTACCCCGTTCTTAACGGAGTGCGACAGATTACTATTGATCTTCAGAAGCATGTACCGTCCTATCTCACAACTGGTGGCTGTCGGGCGGTGGTTATTTACGATGGTCAACCACGTACATGTTCTGGCTGTGGCCAGGAGGGACACTTCAAGTCGATCTGTATGCAACGGCGGATTACGCAACTGTCTTCAGATGTGCGGGAGCCGTCGCCGGCGATGACAGTACTACCGATCACCTATGCCAAAGCCATCGCTGCGTCCGCTGATGACCGGAAGGTCATAGCCCCGGTGTAAGATCAAGATGGCACTCTCCGAAACCTTGTAGCAGACGTCGGGATGACAGAGGGTGCTGCTCCATCGAGCATACACTCTACGGTGACAACATCAGATGAGACCGAACTCCCACCAAGCACCCCGATAGTACACGAAGCAGTTCCAGCCACTACGGATGCTGTTCCGTCTGGAACGCACTCTGTGACGACAACATGTTTCGACCGAACTCCCGCCAAGTACAACGATGGGACTCGAAACACTTCCAGTTCCTACGGATGCTTTTCTGTCGGGCAGCCGTGATTCCCTACAATCTGAGGACACGGAAGGAAGATCACGCAAACAACGTTCCCCGAAAAGGAGGAAACGGCGTCGTCGCACGACATCTCCTAGGGATGACTCCCCTTGTCCCGACGACGATGTGCCTGTGCACCAAGACGACACAACACCCTGTACGAAACAGGATGAGGCAATGGAAACTGTTCGATCAGACCTGCAGCGGTCTGTCACATTGACGGTACCGGGACGTGGTGATGCTGAAGGTGAACCACAACCAGTTGGCTCTCCAGAAGCAAATGCTGTGGCTATGGACACGAATATATCACTGCCTGCAAAGATGTGGTATCACGATATTGAGGAGGTGCAGTTGGTGGAGATTTCAACTGTGTTCTCAGCCAGAAAGACCAATGGCCGCAAGCAAACATCAGCCAGGAGTTGCGAATCGTTGCCAACGACCTTGTACTTAGTGATACATTGAAATTACGACATGGAGATGCACCGGGATACACCCATGTGACAACTCATTCGGCGAGCAGGTTAGATCGCATTTATATCTCACGGGCTCATGCAAATGATGTCCAGGACGCGGAACGCTAGCCATTGGCATTTTCCGATCACAGCGCTTACATCTGTACGGTGCTTCTTCCCCGTAGAGAGGTGTGGAACAGTAAGGCCCCGTGGAAATTAAAAATTCAACATCTACATGATCCTGAATGCCGTCAACGGATCCTTGAGACATGGACGATGTGCGAGCGAAGGGTTGGAAGGTATGCGACGAAGCTTGATTGGTGGCAGACTTGTGCTAAGCCGGCGCTTCGCCGTACGTTCGTCTCATATAGCAGGGAGATAGCAGAATGGCGCCGCCGTACGACCGAGTTTTATTTTGCAGCGCTGCGCGACCTGGACGATGGTCCGCCGGGACAGGACTTCTGGATCGAACGCAAAAGGATAAAAGCTAAACTAGTGGCTTTAGCTCGGAAACATCTTCAGGGAACCATGGTGCGCCCCAGATGTCACGATACGATAATGCATGAGATTCCTTCCATGCACCACGTCGTGAATGAACGAAAGCACCGACGACGCGTTTTGGTACGGGAATTAATTACCCGCGAAGACCGAAGAGTGACGCGTCAAGCGGACATTATCTCTGCATTCGTCGATCGTTAAAAACACACCTACCGGGAAGAAGCAGCCCCTGTCGATGACCTCGAACGTATAGCCACTTACGTCTCCCGTACACTGTTAGTGGAAGCCGCGGGAACCTTATTGGAAGCCATTAGCTGTGAGGAAGTACATGATGCGATCGCAAAGGGTGCATTGAATCGGTCTCCAGGCATTGATGGACTTCCTGCTGAATTTTATCGAAAATTTCGCATCGAAATGGCACCGCGATGTACGGAAATGTACAACGAGATGTTAAATTCCGATGCGCCTATTCCACCGGCTTTAATGGAAGGCCTCTTGGTGCCAGTATATAAACCGAAGCCAGGAATTACGGTCACACATTATCGCCCCATAACCCTGCTTAATGCCGACTATAAGATCTTTGCACGGTTGCTAGCGTCACGATGTCGTATGTTAATTCGTAGCGTTCGCTCTCCAGAACAGACGACACCGGGTGGATCGGTGAATGTGCAAACAGCTACTGGCGAATGCCTTGATGTGATAGCGCTGGCGGAGGAGTGCCGGCTTAAAGCGGCGATGGTGACGGTTGATTTTGACAGTGCTTTTGATAAGGTGCGCCACAGCTATCTGTACGCTGTACTGGAACAAATGGGATTTCCAGACCGTTTTATTGGTCTCATTAGAAGGATTTATGGGGGGCGCACAATCCTTGGTACAGGTTAATGGGCGTATAGCAGGGCCCATTCAAATTCGACGATCCATTCGCCAGGGCTGCCCTCTTTCGATGCTGCCGTTCGCGATAGCGTTAGAACCATTGGGAGGCTAACAAATTCTCTTTCTGCGATGGAACAGCGGGGCTACACCTTCAAATGTCGTGCCTATGCGGACGACCTCCTGCTGCTCGTTCGTTCTGAGGAATAGGTGAAGACGGTCCTTGAGCTGTTGTTGGACCATAGTGTGACGGCGGGTAATGCAGTGAACATGAACAAATCGGCAGCAACGCCGGTTGGAAGGGGCCTCACGCCGGAAGAAATCAGTCCGTTTCCTTATGTGCAACGATTCCGCTATCTCGGCATAGACTTTACCTCATCTGTAAAACATACTGCGGCAGTTAACTACCGACGTATTTTACAGACAACACGTACCATGGTCCGACAACATCTCCTACGGCGCCTTGATCCTTTGCAGCGAGTCGAATATCTGAACACTTACGTGGTTTCTCGAATGGTACATATTTCGCAGATCCTGCCCCTACCACTCACGCTCGGACGTCGACTTCAATCAGCACTAGGCTATTTTGTGATGATTGGGTCGCCCCTCAAGGTGCGATTCGCAACGCTCACGCTCCCTGCGGACAAGGGGGGACTCGGACTTTCGAATGTTCACTGCCGAGCGACGGCGCTCCTTCTTGCCACGATGCAGAAGCAATGGCGTAGCGGGCGTGATTCCCTTGCATCCCGCCTACTGGATCTCCTAGTTCCAGCGTCCCTCACACCTCCGGTGGCGGTGGGCAACATTACGCCACATTTTGCGCATGTATCAACATTTATCGTGGAACTTAGTTATATCAGAGACGAGCTTCCGCGCACTAGACCACCATGCGCGAAGGATTTTTATGTTTGGCTGCTACGACGGATAAGTCGTAATGTCATTGAACTCAAACACCCCAAGTTGCATTGGCCGAAGATTTGGAGGCATGTGCACCAAAAATTCCTTCCTACCTTCGTTCGGGCACTGTGGTTCTCTGTCGCCTGTGGAAACTTCAACACCAACCAACGGCTCCATGCAATTGGACTAGTGGACACTCCACTATGCCCGAAATGTCGCCAAGTGGATGACGACCATCACCGCTGAACTTGTATCGCGGTGGAGGGCGTATGGCTCCTAGGAAGACAGATGGTGGCTTGCTACCTCCGTGTGACCCCGCAACTTATTACACCTGCTTCCTTCTTACATCCGGAGAGTGACTACTTTCCGGCGACTCGATCGCGTACCTCTATGGGGATGCTGCCAGGTCGCGACTTGACTTTTGGTATTTTTTGCAGCAAGCCCACAATGAGGTTCATAGATGGTCACACTATCGGAAAATCTTTGCCAACTATCTTCAGGCAGTCTTCCTGGACCCTCCACACAGTTGGGATGTGCCGGGTGCAGTCGGTGCGCACATTTGACAGCTGATAATGAACCTCACGCTTCTCTCACCCATGAAATGATCTACATGTTCCTTTTAACAGAGTGATCTTTATGGAAAATAAATAAATAAAAACAACAACAAAAAAGTGGTCAGCGCGACAGAATGTCACACCTAAAAGGCCGGGTTCGATTCCCGGCTGGGTCGGAAATTTTCTCCGCTCAGGGACTGGGTGTTGTGTTGTCATTATCATCATCATTTCATCCCCATCGACACGGAAGCCACCGCAGTGGCGTCAACTCGAAAGACTTGATCCGCGTGAACGACCTACTCGGCGGGAAGCCCTAGCCACACGGCATTTCCATTAAAATAACAATATCTTCCGCAAATATACTTTTTCTTCCCGTCTGCTCAAGTTCTCACCACATCATTCCCTGTCGTCGACTTCACATTAGATCCAGTTTTCCCCGACAGTCGAGAGCAGAGTTGACAATATGTGTCTTTATCTCTTTCTTCGAAGGACAGTGATAAACCTGGCTGATGATTCATCCTGTGATTCTTGCAGCTCTGTCTGAGAAGACACTTTTATCTTCTTTCCCAAACATTTTAGGTTCAAGTCATACTTTCTGGAGGTTTCTAAATGTTTGCTTTCTGTTTGCAGGCTACAGACTTTGGTATTGACTTCTTTGGAAGCAACAAGAAATCGTGGGATCAGACAGAAGAATTTGGGATGTTATTGTTATTGTAAAATGGGCTTGCCGGAAGTGACAATCTGAAATTCAATTTCGTCTGATGTGTTTTCTTAGCTCGATGATTGACTAGCCGGCAAGAACTTACGTTCAACCACAGCACTTTCATTCAGAGGAAAACGCCTGTCGAACAAAATCCATTTTCTGCGGTGGCTGTTGCTCTCGGTTTCGTCCATGGATCCATGCATACGTTTCCAAATGTGATCTTGCTGGTCTTCCTTGCCCTTTTTGTGTCACGAAGTTCATACATTCATAGTAGTAGCTCAGTTTTAGCGATCTATAAATGATCTATCTAATGGGTGCAGGCGACGAGTTGTGTGGCATATAATACTTCTTTTTCACGCAAAAGTGGAGCCCTTATGAGAAGTAAGACTTTCCGTAAGTGAGATGCAGCGCCCAGGAAACCGCTGGGAATGAACATGTTTCAACCATGTTAGGAATGTTTCTTTACTAATACATCTAGACTGTTATCATGGTGCCTTTTGGAAAACCATCAAGGAATTCCGGTAAAATATTTTTTACTTTAAATGTGGCTATGGTGACCAGTTTCCCTTTCTCTGTATATAAACGGCCTTCCTTCCCGTTTCAGCGAAAACTTTCTTGTGCGCTTGATGTTCGTTTGACCAGCTGATTCACCTGCATTGTAAATAAGATGAAGTTTTTCCAGTAAGTGAACACTCTCGATACCTTTTCTCAGGGAAAGGAATTGAGCTGCTTCCTCTTTATTACACTACTGAATCCCGATAGGGACTGGTATACTATTTTCGAAGACATTTAGGTTTTTTCCGTGACTCTTTTAGCCATTTCTTACCTGCCATTTTGTTGCCGTCTGAAAAGCTATGCTTTCTTGTTGTTCGATTCTGTGAACTCATAGGCAGCCCTCCTAGCTTTATTTCCAGGCCATAAGAAGCCAAATGCAGATGACTTTAGGATTCTTGAAACGAATCTTGTTTCTTTGTCGTTACTAAATATCTATTGACCATAATTTGCTTCTGCTGGAGAAACTTTTCCACTCTGCGGTTGTCTTCACTGATAGGTATGCAGCACCACAAATAATTCCGCTGTATATCGCATTCATAGCAAGATTTAATTGCGTTTACTGCTGCATTATGATTTCACATTTTCTCATATGCAATACAAAACGAAAACAAAATAATACAAAACGGAAAGAAAATAATAATAGCTATCAAATAACAAAATTATCGGCTCTTTCCTAGGACATGCAGTTCACAGATAGAAGAGCAACACAGATGTGTAACTTCATACAACAAGTTATCATCCGTAGTGGTAATCCGTTGATGCGACTCTAGTACACGGGGTACGTAAAATCTGTGTTAAAGACAGCCTCCCACCTGAGCTGCAACATCTTAGAGATATTTTTCGCGAAAATGGGTACAGTGAAGCGCAGAGTGCATTGAAATGAAGAAAACGAATCACACAGTCATACCCAAAGAAGAAGCAGGGGAAAAGGAGGAGAAACTCACCATTACCCCCTATATTTAGCTTCCCTCAGCCAAAATTGCGGCAATCTTCGGAAATAGACATCACTGCCATCTTTCGACTACAACGGAAAACCAAATATATGTTCCAAATGGAAATACTCGTTATATATGTAGCATACTTTGCGAGCGTGGCGGACAGACATTGGGCAAATGCAGCGCTGAGTTCGTAATGCAGCGTGGAACATATCAGTTGCGTACCTATGGCACAATAATGATAAATCACCTGTGGAAGATCGGAGCCTCAACGAGAAACTTAAGTTAGAATTTGAGAAAACAGAAGTGTTGTGCCAAGCTAGTGGCTTTTAGGAGAGGAACATCATACAAGTAGTTGACGTAATGATCCATAACAGTCTCGTCAAATTGGAAGAGGGCCACCGGCTAAGTTTGGCAGGGAGCACTTATCCATCAGCGACAACCCAAGGACACACTTACCAGTTGACGTCTCCCGAATTTGGGCAAGACTGAGTGCAGCGAGTGTCGAAAAGCGCTCCGCTGCCCACACTGCAGGTCATCGAGACTGGCACCTGCAAAGCAGGCTGGGGAGAGACGGCCGCCGTTCAGCTATGTATGTGGGACGCCGGCGCAAAATCCCGTCACTTAGCTGAAAGGTGAAAAGACTACGAATCTTCGAAACGCCGAAGAATTTTTTTGACGTAACAAATTTTCTCTATTATCCAATTTTTATTTTGAATTTAGTAGTTGTTGTATGTTTACTAACAGGAGAAAGCTCGAGAATAATTCGTCAGACGCTTACTGCACTATATGAAAAAAACAAAAACGTACATTACTTACAAACAACGGCGTGCACAGACTTACTCAACATGTAAACGTCATTACAGATATTCAGATTTAGGTTATGACACGCTCGATATGCCTGCCATCATTGGCGATGACCTGGAGCAGACGAATAGCAAAATTCTGCATGACCCGCTGAAGTGACAGAACTTCGATACTATCGATGACATCGTGAATGGCTATTATCAGCTGAGCAATGGTTTTGGGGCTGTTGCTGCAGACCTCTTCTTTAATGTAGCCTCACAAAAAGGAGTGGCATGCGTCCACACCTGGAGAATATGGCAGCCAATCGACGCCCATGCCAATGGCCTCTAGGTACCACAGATCCAGAATGCAATCCACCACAGTGCTCCTCCAGGACGTCAAACACTCTCCTGCTTCGATGGGGTCGAGCTTCGTCTTGCATGATCCACATCTTGTCGAAATCAGGGTCACTTTGGATAATGGGGATGAAATCATCTTCCAAAACCTTCGCGTATCATTCAGCAGCCACCGTGTTATCAAGGAATATCTCACTGATTATTCGTTGACTGGACATTGCACATCACACAGTGATCCGTTTACGGTGGGGAGAGTTATCGAACGCGAAATTCGGATTCTCAGTCCCCCAAATGCACCATTTTTTCTTATTGACGAACCCATCCAAATGAAAATGGGCTTCGTCGCTAAACCAAACCGTGCATGTGCATACTAATTCCCGTCATGCCCCGAGGCCAACCGTGCAGTTAGAATGTCCTAACGCAAACCATTCAGAAGTTGTGACTATTTAACTTAATATAGTTCAAGAACTGTCACCTTGCAGGATATCCTAAAATGGCAAGTTGCAGAATCCTCTGTTGTTCTGCTCAGTCAGAAGAGTGTTTTAATGCAGTTCTCCGTGGTAGTCTAACGTGTGCAAGCCTCTTATCCCAGCGTAACCACCACAAACTACAAATATTTGAGCTAGCTTACTGTATTCGTGCATTGGTCTCCCTCTACAATTTCTACCCTCCCCAATTCCTTTTATTATTAGAGTCACAATTCGTCGGTTCTTCAGTACGTGTCCTATCAACGGATAACTTCTTTTATTCTAATTGTGCCATAAATTTTTTTTCTGCAGTTCAGTTTAATGCCGTCTCATTTGTTATTAGATCTACCCATCTAATATTTAGCATTCTTCTAAATCACATTTCGAATGCTCCTATTATTATCGTGACTGAAGAGCTTGTCGTACACAGTTTACTTCTATACAAGGCTACACGCCAGACAAATACACTGCCTGACATAAATAATGAAGCACCCAGAACACTTGGTCGGGTGTTAAAGTAACTACGTGCACATACGTATCGTCGATGGGTGTATAAATGATCACAGTTGCAATTATCTGTGACAGGTAAAACGGTCACAACAGTGTATCACCTTTTTGCGTGTTTAGAGTTGCTACCAGACCTGAGAAGGTTTATAAGGGTCGTGAACAGAGTCATGCATACAGTAAAGGATACGGAGATGCCTCAGACTCACGTGAGACAGCAATGGCAGGAACTGACAGTGTTTGCCGGGGGCCTCTTTGTGGGTCTCCCTTTCGACTGACTTGTCGAATCGTAGAATTTTCAGATTTGTGGGGCATACGGCTGGACTTGACTCGATGTTGGGCTGCGTGGGAACGTGAGGGGACGCATGCTTGTCGTCAAGTTTCCAATCAGTCATATCTCACCATTACACGGGTGATCGTTGTATTGCGAACCAAGCACGCCGTTATCACATCTGTGCGTGCCATCCAAATAATATAAATGACTCTGTGTAGGATTCTGTGTCATCTCAGGCCATTCGTCAGAGACAAGCAGCAGCCGGACTAGAGAATTGCCGTTCTTTGTGTAGGCTGCTGTTACCACGACAGCACAAGTGGCTGCGTTTTGAGTACGGCCGGGACCAAGTTGACTAATGGCATCGCATTGTGTTCGTAGACGAATCGCGGTTCTACACTATTCCGGATGATTGTTGAGTGCGAGTATAGCGGCGGCATTGGGAGAGGCCCGCTTCTTCCATTATTTTGGACAGAAACAGCTGTATTACTGCTGAGTCACAGTGAGGGGAGCCATCGGTGATTATTTCAGGCAACAGTTCATAGTGACTGAAGGAACAACGGCAAGTCACGGACATACTGCGTTCTCGTGTGTTGACTCCCACTGGGTAGTATCGAGGTGCCATATTTGACAGTGCTCGTTTACACTTGAATTGTCTGCTTGATGTTGGGGTACTCCTGTGACAAGCGAGATCTCAAGATCTCTCGGCGGCAGAAAATGTGTGAAAGCTGCTCTGACGTCAACTCCGTCCCATTACCAGTATCCAGCATGTAATGGACCAATTGCCATAGCTATGGCCAGAATGCCTCAGGAGAGCACACAACGGCTATATGACAGCCTTCCCAACCGAATCTCCGCATGTACTCAGGCTAAAGTGGGTGCACTGTCATACTGTGTTTATACTGCCAAATTCATTGTAAATTTTACCTGATTTTCTGATCACTGAAATAATATCACATACCCTCCTAGCCAGCGAAGTTCCAGTTTGTTTCTTCCTCCCCTTATCGGTGCCTCTCTGGTTTGGTAATGCAGAAATGACAGTTTTACTATTGCCAGTCCGCATCATTCATCCTCACTACTCCGGTCATCATCAGTCACTCTGCTGCGAAGTAGCAGAACTCATCTGCTACATTCGTTGTCTTATTTTCTAATCTAATTCCCTCGGAAACGCCTGATTAAATTCGACTACATTCCACTCCCCTTGTTTTAATTTTGATGATGCTCATCCTATAATCTCTTTGAAGATTCTATACATTCCACTCAATTTCTGTTTCCACCGCTTTCCCATCTCTGACAGAATTACAGTGTCATCGGTAAAGATTAAAGTTTTGAATTCTTTTCTCTGAAGTTCAGCCCCTTTTCTGCATATCGCCTTGGTTTGCTTCACAGATTGCTCACTGAACAGACTGAATAACATCGAGGATAGGCTATAAACCTGCCTCACTCCTTTCTCAACAGGAGCTTCGTTTTCACGTAATTCGAGTCTTATAACTGTGGTCGTGTTTCAGTTCAAATAGAACATAACCTTGAACCGCCACCGAGCGAGATGGCGCACTGGTTAGCAAACTGGACTCGCATTCGGGAGGACGACGGTTCAAACCCATGTCCGGCCATCCTGATTTAGGTTTTCCGTGATTTTGCGAAACCGCTGCAGGCAAATGCCGGGATGGTTCCTTCGAAAGGGCACCCCTGATTGCCTTCCCATACTTCGCTAATCCGAGCTTGAGCTTCGTTTCTAAAGACCTCGTTGTCGACTGGACGTTAAACACTAATCTCCTCCTTCTCTTCCTCCTCGTCTTTTGACTGTCTCTATTTTATCCGTACTACCTTTAAGTTTCAAAGGGTGTAGTCAACACTGTGAAAAACTTTCTCTAAATCTACAAATGTCGTAGATTTTCCTTTCGTAAACCTTTATTCTTAGATATAGGGTCAGTACTGCCTGGCGTGTTCCCACATTTCTGCGGAACGCAAACTGATCTTCCCCGAGGTCGGCTTCTACCAGATTTTCCCTTCCTGTTCCAATAATTACGTGTCTGAACTAGTTGCTACTGTACGGAATTATAACCACTAGTCATTCGTTCCACCATTTCAGTTGTAAACTATTCTCACTCTCTTGATTTGCATAGCCTCCAGAGGACGCGTAAACGTTCATGAATTAAGTGTCGACACAAGTTAAGGTAAAGCCTCACGTGGATACCAGTAAAGTGATCGGCAGAACCTGCTTCCCTACCAGTATTTGTAATGGACTCAAAGCCTGTATTCCAAGAATTTTGGGGTGGCTGTTTCCTATATCACTTCGAGACAAGCGGCACGCACGTATTGCTCAGAATGTGATATTCTCGGAGCAAACACATTTCTGTTTGCATTGATTTCCCCACCATGTTATAGTTCTGGGTGGAGATTTTAATTTTCCGGATATAGACTGGGAGACTCAAACGCTTATAACGGGTGGCAGGGACAAAGAATCCATTGAAATTTTTTAAGTGCTTTATCTAAAAACTACCTTGAGCAGTTAAACAGAGAACCGACTTGTGGCGATAACATATTAGACCTTCTGGTGACAAAAAGACCCGAACTATTTTAAACAGTTAACGCAAAACAAGGAATCAGCGATCATAAGGCGGTTACTGCATCGATGACTTCACCCGTAAATAGAAATATTAAAAAAGGTAGGATGATTTTTCTTTTTAGCAAAAGTGACGAAAAGCAGATTTCAGAGTACCTGACGGCTCAACACAAAAGTTTTGTCTCAAGTACAGATAGTGTTGAGGATCAGTGGACAAAGTTCAAAACCATCGTACAATATGTGTTAGATGAATATGTGCCAAGCAAGATAGTAAGAAATGGAAAAGAGCCACCGTGGTACAACAACCGAGTTAGAAAACTGCTGCGGAAGCAAAGGGAACTTCACAGCAAACATAAACATAGCCAAAGCCTTGCAGACAAACAAAAATTACGCGAAGCGAAATGTAGAGTGAGGAGGGCTATGCGAGAGGCGTTCAATGAATTCGAAAGTAAAGTTCTATGTACTGACTTGGCAGAAAATCCTAAGAAATTTTGGTCTTATGTCAAAGCGGTAGGTGGATCAAAAGAAAATGTTCAGACACTCTGTGACCAAAATGGTACTGAAACAGAGGATGACAGACTAAAGGCCGAAATACTAAATGTCTTTTTCCAAAGCTGTTTCAAAGAGGAAGAGTGCACTGTAGTTCCTTCTCTAGATCGTCGCACAGATGACAAAATGGTAGATATCGAAATAGATGACAGAGGGATAGAGAAACAATTAAAATCGCTCAAAAGAGGAAAGGCCGCTGGACCTGATGGGATACCAGTTCGATTTTACACAGACTACGCGAAGGAACTTGCCCCCCTTCTTGCAGCGGTGTACCGCAGGTCTCTAGAAGAGCGTAGCGTTCCAAATGATTGGGAAAGGGCACAGGTCATCCTTGTTTTCAAGAAGGGTCGTCGAACAAATGTGCAGAACTGTAGATCTATATCTCTA
Source organism: Schistocerca americana (assembly GCF_021461395.2). Taxonomy (NCBI): domain Eukaryota; kingdom Metazoa; phylum Arthropoda; class Insecta; order Orthoptera; family Acrididae; genus Schistocerca; species Schistocerca americana. The sequence goes on along the minus strand of NC_060119.1, from coordinate 612,245,305 downwards.
ACGTCGATCAGTTCTAGAATTTTGGAACACGTATTATGTTCGAGTATAATGACTTTTCTGGAGACTAGAAACCTACTCTGCAGGAATCAGAATGGGTTTCGAAAAAGACGATCGTGTGAAACCCAGCTCGCCCTATTCGTCCACGAGACTCAGAGGGCCATAGGCACGGGTTCACAGGTAGATGTCGTGTTTCTTGACTTCCGCAAGGCGTTCTATACAGTTCGCCACAGTCGTTTAATGATCAAAGTAAGAGCATATGGACTATCAGACCAATTGTGTGATTGGATTGAGGAGTTCCTAGATAACAGAACGCAGCATGTCATTCTCAAGGAGAGAAGTCTTCCGAAGTAAGAGTGATTTCAGGTGTGCATCATGGGAGTGTCGTAGGACCGTTGCTATTCACAATATACATAAATGACCTTGTGGATGACATCAGAAGTTCACTGAGGCTTTTTGCGGATGGTGCTGTGGTATATCGAGAGGTTGTAATAATGGAAAATTGTACTGAAATGCAGGAGGATCTGCAGCGAATTGACGCATGGTGCAGGGAATGGCAATTGAATCTCAATGTAGGCAAGTGTAATGTGCTGCGAATACATAGAAAGAAAGACCTTTATCACTTAGCTACAATATAGCAGGTCAGCAACTGGAAGCAGTTAATGCCATAAATTATCTGGGAGTACGCATTAGGAGTGATTTAAAATGGAATGATCATACAAGGTTGATCGTCGGTAAAGCAGATGCCAGACTGAGATTCATTGGAAGAATCCTAAGGAAATTCAATCCGAAAACAAAGGAAGTAGGTTACAGTACGCTGCTTGAATACTGCTCAGTAGTGTGGGATCCGTACCAGATAGGGCTGATAGAAGAGAGAGAAGATCCAACGGAGAGCAGCGCGCTTCTTTACAGGATCACTTAGTAATCGCGAAAGCGTTACGGAGGTGATCGATAAACTCCTGTGGAAGACTCTGCAGGAGAGACGCTCAGTAGCTCGGTACGGGCTTTTGTTGAAGTTCCGAGAACATACCTTCACCGAAGAGTCAAGCAGTGTGTTGTTCCCTCCTACGTATATCTCGCGAAGCGACCAGGAGGGTAGAATCAGAGATTAGAGCCCACACAGAGGCATACCGACAATCCTCCTTTCCACGAACAATACGAGACTGGAATAGAAGGGAGAACCGATAGAGGTACTCAAGGTACCCTCCGCCACACACCGTCAGGTGGCTTGCTGAGTATGGATGTAGATGTAGATGTAGATGTACTCAATTAGTATCGCGGGTCATTAAGTGAGTCTGGATTTGTCCATCAATTCACTTTCTCCGTAAGATTACACTTGTGGAACGTGTCGTCGCGAAGCGTGAGAGCCTTTCTGTGGGACCGATACATCGTTCAGTAATCCTTTGATTTAAGAGTTCCCGGGCTTCCAGATGCCAGTGTGACGGTGGCCCATCCTGTTCATAAATGAACTCGTTCCAATCAGTCTCCGACTGTGGGAAAATAAAGTTCTCAACCATATCGAGATATATGCTTCCTGTAACAGTGTTCTCGACAAAGAAAAATGAACCGTACACCTTTTCCTGGGAAACTGCACAAAACACATTTAATTTTGGAGAGTCCGTCTCATCATGCACAACTACATGTGGCTGTTCCGTACCCCATATTCTTAAATTATGACGGTTCACCTTTCCGTTTAAATGGAGTGTTGCCTCGTCACTAAACACTAAGCGTGGAAGAAAACTTTTATACTCCAGCTTACCAAGAACGAAATTACAGAACTCCACATGTTGTTTGTCACCTTCACTCAGAGCTTGCAGTAGCTAAATTTTGTAAGGTTTTTTGTGTAAACTTCGACGCAATATACGCCGGACGGACTTCGGGGGCATGTTGAGTTGTCGAGCTGCAAAGCGAACGAATTTCTGCGGACTCCTTGTGAAACCGTGGCGCATGCGTTCGACGTTTGTGACAGACACTCGGGGACGGGCCGGCGATTTGCCTTTATACAAACAACCTTTTTCTTGGAATTGATCATGTCATCGTTTAATGCTCTGAGCTGTAAGAGGATCCACACCGTACCTAGTACAAAAGTCACACTGAACAGTTTCTACTGACCAGCACTGCGCAAAACGTAGAACAGAAAACGCTTTCTGCTGCCCCGACACCATTTTTACTAGAACTGAAGTAAGCGCACACTGCTGTTACTTAGGGGGAACCATGCACATCTCTAGAGTTTGCTCTTTCCAACAGTACATTGCTCACGCTCATACCTCAAATAACATAATAGTTATGATTTTTTAAAATCCGATAATTATTTTTGATACACTCTGCATAAGGGACTGTGTAGCCTACGGAAAATTTTTGTTCGACGTAGTTATCCTACTGTCTGTATTTGTAGCTGAAAGGAAAGGCAAATCTACGTTTCTAGCATTTGTAGACTTAGAGAACGCTTTTGACAATGTTGTCTGGAATACTCTCTTTCAAATTCTGAAGGTGGCAGGGGTAAAATACAGGGAGCGAAAGGCTATTTACAATTTGTACAGAAACCAGATGGCAGTTATGAGGGTCGAGGGACATGACAAGGAAGCAGTGGCTGGGAAGGGAGTGAGACAGGGTTGCGGCCTCACCCTACTGTTACTCAATCTGTATATTGAGCAAGCAGTGAAGGAAACAAAAGACAAATTCGGAGTAGGTATTAAAATCCATGAAGAAGAAATAAAAACTGAGGTTCGCCGATGACATTGTAATTCTGTCAGAGACAGCAAAGGACTTGGAAGAGCAGTTGAACGGAATGGAAAGTGTCTTGAAAGAAGGATATAAGATGAACATCAACAAAAGCAAAGCAAGGATAATGGAATGTGATCGAATTAAGTCGGTTGATGCTGAGTGAATTAGATTAGGAAATGAGACACTTAAATTAGTAAAGGAGTTTTGCTATTTGGGGAGCAAAATAACTGATGATGATCGAAGTAGAGAGGATATAAAATGTAGACTGGCAATGGCAAGGAAAGCGTTTCTGAAGAAGAGAAATTTGTTAACATCGAGTATAGATTTAAGTGTCAGGAAGTCGTTTCTGAAAGTATTTGTATGGAGTGGACAATAAATAGTTTAGACAAGAAGAGAAAAGAAGTTTTCGAAATGTGGTGCTACAGAAAAATGCTGAAGATTAGATGGGTAGATCACATAACTAATGAGGAGGTATTGAATAGAATTGGGGAGAAGAGAAGTTTGTGGCACAACTTGACTAGAAGAAGGGATCGGTTGGTAGGACATGTTCTGAGGCATCAAGGGATCACCAATTTAGTACTTGAGAGCAGTGTGGAGGTTAAAAATCGTAGAGGGAAACCAAGAGATGTATACACTAAGCAGATTCAGAATGATGCAGGCTGCATTAGGTACTGGGAGATGAAGAAGCTTACTCAGGATAGAGTAGCATGGAGAGCTGCATCAAACCAGTCTCAGGACTGACGACCACAACAACAACAACAATTCAGGTTTTATTCGAAAACCATTGATTTGTAACTTGAAAAAAAACGGGTGTTATAGCAAAAATTAAGAGATTACAAATTTATCGTACAGGGCTAGAAAAGGCAAATTCCCAAAGTAAAGGAAAATTTAAAACAAATGCAAATCAAAAGCGTATCAAATATCGCTTCAGTACGTCGTCGAGCTTATATGAAACGTATTTCTGTGCTCCCTAAGAAACTTTCGCACTTATCAGTTATAACAGGAAACTCTTGCCTTTGACCGTGGTGAAGATTTTATACTGAGTACAAAATAATATCAATAATTATACAGATTTCCTTGTGTTTGTGCATGTAAATTCTACTTGCGTCAAAAGTAATTGTTCTGTTACATAAATGAGCAGACGTTACGCGAGCAGCCAGCCTGTTTTCCACATAAAATGCAACTTATGTTTTGAACGTATGGGAAATACACAATGGACGAACACTGAACGATGTGTGTTACCAATTATGCGAAAAATAAACAAATAAAAACAGTGTAGTCGTCGGCTTGCAGTTATTCTCTCACACATTCATTTACGTTTTTTCCCCTACCAATGCTATCTATAAACCTACCATTTACTGCGTCGTTAAGGTACCGCACCAAAACAGCCACGCCATAGTTCTGGTAGAGAGTAAGTGTAGCTAGACCACATCCGCTTCCGGTGGAAATCGAGACTTCACTGGTAGTGTGTAATGGAAGCTGCAGTTCGTATGAATTGTCAGGGGGATACGATCGAGATCCTTAGCCAAGTGCGTTAATATAAATTTCTGATGGCATTCGTATCGAGTTCTGATGATGGAGGTGTGTACCTAGTTAGGGGCAGAGAAAGTCAAGTCCTAGAGCAAGGAATGGGGAAAACCACTGAACAGTATTTGCTATACAATACAGTCTCCAAAAATTTATTAACCAACAGGATTTTTTTAAGAATAATAACGAGGTACAACTATAAATGTTGTCTTTTCTATTTAAAAAGGAAAAACAAATATTAAATATCTTAAGAAACATTATTAAGCTCCAAACGCTAAAAGTTAAGCGATTTGGACATGCTTCACAATTTTAGAAGGATTACAAAAGACGAAACATATTAAGTGTTAATGAATTCCGCTTGTCCAGCCCGACGTCAGATTTGAAGTCAAGCCAGCTGGCGGCTCAACAAAACACCAACGTAGAAATGTTAAAATATGAGTGAATTCCAAAGGGTCCAAACTGCTGAGGTCATCGGCCCGTAGACTTACACACTACTTCAGCTAACTTATGCTAAGAACAACACACATACGCATCAATGCCCGAGGGAGAACTCGAACCTCCGGCGGGAGTAAACAATGAAAGGGTAAAACAAAACTAAAGCCTTTGGCATCGATCTAAGAGGTATCACATTTAGACCGGTTATAAATACGAGAGTAACCAAGAATCAACGGTTAACTATACTTTAAAAGTTGCCATAATCTTGACAAATGCAAAAGCCCCTTGCAGACTAGTAGCCACAACTCAAAAAGTTGCCTTCGCCCTGCAGCGGTTTGTATGTACTTTCCCCCTACACAAGCGCGTACATAATTTAACAGATGTAAGCACCGTTTGAGTATCATACGAAAAATTCCACTAATTCTGCTAAAGAGTAGTTGTGTTGTCTGAGGCTGTAGATCACTACAACTGACTGAAGTGGATCTCCATTTCAAGTTCAGTAGAGTGGCAAGATGGAATCTATAATTAAAACTGAGCAAGGCCGCTAGGCCTTAAAATCAAAATCACAAGGAAACAACAGTTTAAACTTTTACTTAAAGTCAGACATCCGAAATTTAAACAAAAATTAGACGCTCTAAACAAATAAGCTAATTTCCATAGGGGAGGGGGTTGAGCACACACCAGCAGGCCCTTCAGCTCATCACCAATTAAATGAAAAATGCGGGAACGCAGCTGAAGTTGAAAACGAAGCACAGGGCAAGCGCCGAGCTACTCAAACTTACTGAAGGCAAGCTAGACAAATTTCTGCCTAACATTACAGATGACGCTCACCCATAAACAGGAGAAAGCAGGCTGTGGCTCTGTCCTCGACCGGAAAACGCAAGAAGGCGTTCACTCAGTCTCCTGCAAAATCCCACGATGAAGGTGGTCCAAGCGACTAGGGCGGTCCGAGGCACGTTCCATAGGCTTCGCCAAATCGCTGTGCCTGCTGCAGAAGGAACTCCGAAACCACGCGAACTAGCGCAGCGAAGACAGGCGCAGCCTCGCCAAGCGCGTCACGGCAGCAACCTGTAAGGCAGACGCCGGCTTGCGACGCTCGCACCAGAAAATCCGGGCGGCAGCAGTGCGGCACAACAGCTCCCCAAGAAGCACGGAACGCTCCGCCGGCCACCATTCCTCATCCCCCTGCGACTTCGACCATTTCCTTCCTTCCTACCACAGAGAGAGACCAAAGACCATCCAACCGGCAAAGAAAGTACTCAACTCGCCGAGCGCGAGCTATCGACCTGGCAGCATGTCTCATCATCGGTAGGAGATATTGCCGGCACGTTGCTGATCACAAGTCTAACAAAAACGACAGTAAGAAGAGATGAACAGAGACCCACTTCCAATAATGATCCGTCCTTCGAAATCGCTGAGCTCAGAAGAACCGTTCGAAGAGTGCCAAACACGCATCACATGCGAGATGCAATTTCTCCCCTCTTTGCCATTATGACGAAAGGATAAGCACTACACAGCACTTTTAACGCACTTATTGCCGTCACCGGCAGTCACAAGTTAGGTACGTCGGAAATACATCCTAGAATGAAATATTGTTCTACTAAATGAACCTCACGGGACGCAAATATTCCAGCCACGTCAGTAACAGTAAGCTACAATACGGCATCTAACAATATTCACACCTTGCGTAGCACGGCGAGAACGGATTTACAAACTGCCTCTTTACACGATATGTCAACAGCTTGGCGTGGAGTTTGACTTCCCCATACATTTGCAAGTGAATGCGACTTGATAATCGAGACTGCTGTTAGGAGTGTATGTACTACGCGCTTATCACCATTCTAATCTGTAGCAGCATTCACTGCGGGAAACCACGGCTTCCCCTCCCCCCCTCCCTCCCTCCCTCCGCGCCACCAGCCAACGGCGCTAAGTCGGTAATCCCCGCTGGCCACTAATAACATTAGACGACTTCCGAATTCGTTAATTACCGCTAAGCGTTACAGTTTAACACCGCGGCCATCCAGCTCCGCCTTCTACCGACATGGTTTGCATAACAAGCTCCGCACCGGAACTCCCACTGCCAGCGCCACTTCCGTCCCTTGAAGAAGGCCGTCAGATTGAATGGCACGGCTGCTCGTAAGTGTTCGCACCTTTTTTTACCAGTAAACATCATTGTGATACCTGTCTTTCAATTCAGCAGCAAATGCGACAAATTATTTTATCTCACCACAGCTTCATTGTTGTATTTGATGCCATTATTTACGCTAACGATCTCCTGTGGATATGTTTAAGACTATAAATATAGTTTTGAGAGCAGTTATTTGTCTGAATTGTGAAACGTAACCGTCGTACTTTCCCGTACGATACACGAGGTAAGCAACCCGACTTTTCTTACGATATGCTCTATAGCATGCTGGATGAGCGAGTGCAATGGTCGTTATATATGAATTAAACAAGTGCTTGCAGTATCTGTATATCAATTATCAGAAGGTTTTCTCGCTGCCCTGCAACGCTACACGGTCACAGTCAAATAGAAATATAGGTAAATTGATTATATATATAACCGAACCAGGAGCAGATATAGAAATAACAGTTTTGTTCTCAAATTCATATCAAAACTGGGTTTACTTTCTCATTTACTTACTCTAAAATCTCGACACATACTACATTAAAATGACGTGGAATAACTTACCAATGAAGTGAACATTAACTCTTGTAAAATGACTGAGAAACTGCTACAACACAGTGAGCGCAAAGTCATCTAAAATATTGTAGAAGCTGATTTCACAAATGTCCCACTAACATTGTCGGTAGGTACCTCAATAATGTGGAAGACTACCTGAAAAACGCTACAAACTTACTTAATCTGTGCAGCTTGAAAATTCGAAGTAAACGATCCCAAGAGCCACGAAACAACACAGTTAAACCAGGCAACGCAAGCTGAGTAGCAAATTTGGGATATTTTGAGCTGCACGGAAAGTGCATAGCACTAATGCGAAATGCGTCACTTACTCAAACGCGGAAACGTGCTCCAGACTGGGCCAATGGCCACTGGATAAAGATCGTCCTAATCGGCGTCACAAGGCCTAGAAGCCTCTCTCCCTCCACGGCAGACTAGCACATGTCCGAAATTACCCTCCCCTTAATCTTATTGTCATTCCGTGCGGAAGTGATAACTCAGTGCTACTGCCAACCTTAACACAGAAATGTTGCTTTATTTATACGAATGAAGGGGAAACATGCTGAAATTTTCCGTCCTTGCCTTACAGAATGCATCTTAACGTGCAAGAGGTTGGTGTCAGCAGCTGGCGATACTCCACTCGTTAGTTGATTGCTTAACGCCGTGGCGCGGTGGCGGATAAGACCCATTTGTTTGGATAACAAAATGTGTGGCTACAAATTTTCTCCCTGTGCCTGAGCAGAGCCATGGCCGCCTGTTCTTAGATCTGCGTACAGGGAGTTGAATTCGCCACGCTCAGTAATATACCAGGGATCTGATGTGGCTTAGTGGCAGACTGCCTCCAAGAAGAAAGTCGCATTTTCTGACCAAGTGCGGGGCAGGGGCTTACCGCAACAGACTTCTTCTCCAAACTCCAGTGCCCAGGAGACACACGTCCCTTCTCTAGAAGCTCTGCGACTTACCTCCTGTGGGCACGGCAGTCCACGGGACGAACACCTTGGCCTGTTTGTGTGTAAAACGAAAACGTCAAGCCTTCTATCTTACTCAGTAAGCCATACACTCTCCTCAAAAATAGCCAAGAAAGAAGCGGAAAAATAATCAAATACCAGGTATATAACTTGTCACAATTACCTCTCACGAAACTATCTTTCTTCTAAGGAATGATATGTCACCTGAATACCACGCGCATTGCCAATTTTCCATAGAATGTCAAAGTATTGCAATGTACAATGAGTACTTTTTAAATAAAGGTTTTGTATTAGACGAACTTAAATGCATTTTGGCAGAAATAAGTTGTGCCTGTCTTGTAACGTTCCTTGCATTACATTTTTTTGAGTTACCTGCCAGATAATTGAATAATTTCTCTAAATTTCTTGAGTCTGAAAAGATCTGAATACATTCCATAGATAAGTGTTCGGTTACAATTAAAAACTCCGACGTAGCTTTCACAAAAATTTTAATGAATGGTCACTATACACAATCACTGCTGAACACAATTAGTGTGATGCATGATGCATTAGAAGTAGAATCTGCACTTATAGATCTAGTGATATGAGAAGAGAGTCATTTAAGTGGGGGCAGGCTTGTGCCCGTCAAGGCTGAGGCCTACCTTTCCACGTTGCTGCTGCTCGCCTTGGTCGGCGTCACACAACTGTCATGTGAATCTAAATTGATAGATTCAGGTGGACCCCAGTACACACCATAAGATGTCAGTAGTCCCATGTGACTAACGCCCGACGTTTTGTTCACTCTACTGAGCAAGATTGTGCAGCCAGTAAACATACTTTGAGTCAGGAAATTGGCTTACTTAACATCTGAGGTCATCAGTCCCCTAGAACTTAGAACTACTTAAACCTAACTAACCTAAGGACATCACACACATCCATGCCCGAGGCAAGATTCGAACCTGCGACCGTAGCGGTCGCTCGGTTCCAGACTGAAGCGCCTAGAACCGCTCGGCCACACCCGCCGGCTCTTCCAAGGTGCTCCTAGTTGTGCTGAGTCTTGCCAACTGACGAGTCGGACGTCGAAGAGCGGCCTAAATACCGTGGAAAGTAGGTGTGGTCTGGATTTCACGTGATAGCAGAGATAAATCTTGTCAAAGATAATTTTTTTTAACTATCGATTACAGTACGTCAAAGATGAAACTTTTCATCGATTCTGTAGCGCCACAGTCCATGTATGACTGAGTTTCATGGCTTCTTCTTTTTTGTTAAAATTATCCCCATTTTTATATATTTCGATGGCTTCTCTATATAGCCGTGGATAACAGTTCGCCATAGTACATAAAACTTCAGTTTCCGAAAATTTCACTACGTGATCACCTGATTGAAGTTCATGCCCCGCCACGGCTGGTTTGTCAGTTTTTCCTAGTCGGCAAACACTTTTGTGTTCTTTCAACTATGTATTCACACTTCTCTTTGTAGTTCCAATGTAGACCTTGCCACACGTACACGGAATCTTATATACACCACTTGCAGACAGAGAGGGACGTTTACCCTTAACGGACGAAGTGCTTGGCTATTTTCTTAGTTGGTCTGAAAATCGGTCGAACGTCACGTTTCCTCAGAATCTTGCCGATTTGATCCGTTACATTTCTGATGAAGGGTAGAGAAACCGTGTTGTTCCATCGCTGTGTCCTATCGTCCTTGGGCTTCCTGTTATCCTGTGACAAAACTATGTTTCTTTACTAGAGTACTTATTCTTCTCAAAAGCCTGCTTTAAATGTCTTAACTCGGCGTCCAGGTGATCCGACGTACAAATCCTTTTAGCTCTCTCCACTAAACTTTTAATTACACCTCTTTTCTGTTGTGGATGATGATTGGAATCCTTATGCAAGTATCTGTCGGTATGTGTAACTTTACGAAAGACATTATGTTTCAAGCTGCCATCAGTCTGTCTCATGACGCAGACATCCAAGAAGGATACTGCATTGTCTTTCTCCATTTCCTTTGTAAACTGGATTTTTTATTTATACTACTTAAATAACAAAAGAATTTTTTTTGCCATGTTACCAAAGAACAAAAGTATCAACCACTTATCGATACCATCGACATGGTTTCTTACTCGCATTTCCCAGAGCTAATCACTCGAATTAATAGAAACATAAAGTCTTTCGGAAGGTTACACATACCGACAGATACTTGCATAAGGATTCCAATCATCATCCACAACAGAAAAGAGATGTAATTAAAAGTCTAGTGGAGAGAGCTAAAAGGATTTGTACGCCGGAACACCTGGACGCCGAGTTAAGATATCTAAAGCAGGATTTTGAGAAGAATGGGTACTCTAGTAAGGAAATACAGTTTTGCCACAGAATAACAGGAAGCCCAAGGACAACGATAGGACACAGCGATGGAACAACACCCCTCTGTCTGCAAGTGGTGTATATAAGATTCCGTGTACGTGTGGCAAGGTCTACATTGGAACTACAAAGAGAAGAGTGAATACACGTTTGAAAGAATATAAAAGTCTTTGCCGACTAGGGAAAACTGAAATCAGCCGTGGCGGAACATGTCTTCAATCAGGTGATCACGCAGTGAAATTTTCGGGAATCGAAGCTTTATGTACTGTGATAAACTATTATCCACGGCTATTTAGAGAAGCCATCTATATATATAAACATGGGAATAATTTTAACAGAAAAGAAGAAGCCATGCAACTCAGTCATATATGGACTGTGGCGCTACAGAATCGATGAGGAGTTTCATCTTTGACGTACTGTAATCGATAGTTAAAAAAAATTATCTTTGACAAGATTTATCTCTGCTATCACGTGAAATCCAACCCACGCACATTTCCCACGGTATTTAGGCCGCTCTTCGACGTCCGACTTGTCAGTCGGCAAGAATCAGCACAGCCAGGTGTACCTCCGATGTCCAACGTAGCCCTGAACGAAACGTCAGGGATTGAAGAGTACAATGGACCACGGCAATACAACCTGGAAAAATTCTCAGCAGCTGAAACATCCGGTCGTGAAAGCCCTCACTGTATGATCATCATCATTATCAAATAAGTCCAGTACTTGGTGTCGTTGGGCACGCAACAAGATCAGCTCTAGTTTTTATAATCGGTAGATTTATGACTTGTTAATACGAGACGCTGAGACATGTCACTGTGGTCTCTGAATGTGTTTCATGCCACCCACGCTGTCCCGATCAACCTCAGTGCACGTGTTCGATCATTGCCTTGGTCAGCACGTTCTCTCAATGTATCCCAAAATTACCTATAAATTTAACGACGTACTCGTATCTTTCCTACTATACTGTATACAAACGCTATAAAAAAATTTCGATAACATGATGCAAAGATTACCTTGCCCATACATTCACCTCCAAGTGCAGTCTCATCTTCGGAACGCTGCATCTCTGCAACCAATGCTTTGGAGGATAGCGTTATTTACCAGTCAAATCATTAGGCGGCCGTTTTAGAGTTATCTTGGTACTGGCACATGCAAACAAAGATCTTTTATTTCTTCTTCCTTCCTCGGTACTCTCGGAGGTGGAGGTGCTGTTTATATCACTCTGCACGGCGATACTCCCACGCCGTTGGGATCACAGATTTTCTCCAAACTTTGTAAATCTTTAACACTAAAACAATATAGTGTGCAAGTAGTAAGGTGCACTATTCTAGCAAATCCTAGAACATCGCAAGAGGTTTTACCCGTCTATTATGTAACTCCTGTAACTGTGCGTAGGAGCCGAAGGCTGGAGTTCATGATGGTCAAGTGGTTAATGTTTGAGCGTCAAAAGACGAACGTGTATGAAGTGATGGATCGACTTCCCCTCAAACTTAATTTTTAATAGAGTTTTAAACACGGTTGTTTCCCAGCAACCGCATACAATTTTCAAACATAAGAATTATACAGCCTACCGGCTGCAAACAACTGTTTGGTACAATTGACATAGGTTTCGACACCTACTAAGGATGTCTTCATCAGAATAAAATTTTGAGAAACCGTAAAGCTACGTAGCGAGAAAGCAATTGTCAGAACTTAGAGCAACTATGCTGAGAAATAGCCATTTTTAAAACTGTATTAAGAGTCAAGTTTGAGCGGAAGTCGAACCGCTGCTTCATACACGTTCGTCTTATGACGCTCGAACGTTAACCACTGAACCATCATGAACACTAACGTCCAGCTCCTACGCACAGTTACGTGAGTTACATAATAGACTCGTAAAACTTTTCTTGCGGTTTTCTGGGACTTGCCAGACTAGTGCACTGTACTACTTGCAAATTAAGTAGTTTTAATGGCCTACTAAAGGCGTGCAAAGTTGGAAGTAAATCTGTGATCTCAGCGTCGTGGCCTCCACTTGTTATTAAAACTCAGACATATCTCGGGTGGTATAAGGTGGGAGTTACTCAACTGCAGCTTTCAGGAATTTTTGTGGGACTGTAGCATGCCGGCGCAGCATTCTCTTGGTTACATTTCGTATGTTATTTCAGGTGCTGTTGTGAATGCACGTGCGTAAGAATACGTTTCCCTGTTGTACTCAAGGCCATGACGAAACACGCAAGGACCAGTATCGGTCTTTCATTAAGTCATTTGTGGGTAACGGTCGAATTCTACGTTACTCTTGCAGCTATTCAGTAGTATTAGGGGGATCTGAAAATACATTGTGTTTATTCTGCTTTTGTGATGATACTGTACTTGTGCAACCATTTGGTCCGATTGTAGACTTTTGTATCCACAGGTCACGAATTTAAATGTGCATTTTGAACAATGACAGAATTTGCCTTAGAATTTCTCATGAATTATTATCCCCTGCAGTCATTATTTAAGAGTACTATCTGTTAGAGCAAGTGGCGCAAGTGCATGTTTAGTCTCTGGCCTGAGTAGTAGAAGTTGCCAACTTATTGTGAAAGATCGTCTTCAGCAGTATCCAGACCAAAATAAACTTCACTTAGCAGATGAAATATTTACAAGTTTTCTAGACTATTTGCACCTCAGTTAAGGTAAGTCGTAACGTGCAGAGAGCGTCGAGAAATGTTTTGCTAACCTGACCGTTTGTAATCATTACAATTTAGCGAATTATTCTGTTGTTAGTAGGCATTAGGTTAGGCAGAAATACCTGCATAGCACGCGCCTTTTCTATACGAAAAGAGGGATTCACACTTATATCCTATATTAGAACCGTTGAAGAACATGGGTATCATTTCGTCTTGGTTTAATAAATGGCAAAAGTCCGTTTTCATTCCGCTGCCCAACAGAAGTTCGCTCACTACAATATATTTCGTTCACAGTGGGCAGATGGTGTTCCTTATTCATTCCTGGGTCAAATTATAAAAAGAAGAATACTTTCAAGGCATTAATATCGGAGTCGTAACTTGCATGCACTCACAGGCAGCTACAAAACAGGTAGTTGCCAAGGCTTTCAGATCATGCTCAAAAACTTATTAAATGACGTCCAAACTGCACGTGATGCAAACAGGAATTCTAAAATCATTGAACAGAAATAAACAGGTGCCGCATGTGCCCCGGGGAAGTCTCTGCGCAGTTTATAAGCGAACAGACAAAGCATCAGTTGTATTCGCTGGTGGAGTGTGCGAACAAGCCGACCAACCACGTCCTAGTCTTGCCTTGAGCAACATGTCGAGCGAGTACACTGGGCAGGGAAGCGGCCTTAGAAGAAGGCTTTACCCCCACAGCCACAATCATCTGGTCAAGCAATGCAGCAGCACTGGACACACCAACCTTATGAGGCATCACGCAAATTCAGTGATAATGGTCTCAGTTTGTCGAAGAAAAGTGTCAACCAGTTTCTTCAGTCATATCCAGCTGTCGCTAGTTATTGAGCATTACGTGGCGATGTTGAATGCTGTGTTCCACCCTCTGATCTAAACAGTCTCAGACGTTTCCTACGAGCCATTGGAGATGCGACACGCCACCTGTGCGCTCCTAATACCAGGAATTACGGATGCCGACCTGTAAATCTGGATGTTACCTAAGGGCTATCCAAAGCATATGATGAAGATGAAGCAGAAATGGCAGTGACCTGCGGTCTGCAGAAAAGAAATAACGATCAAGTTTGAACACTCTTTATTATAGCTAAAACGCCTTCTCGGCGTGCTCTAATTTCCAAACATAGGAACAACAATAAGCGCAACAATTATTGTGGTGCCAAAAAACCAGGTAGGAGTACAAGACAACGGAAAGAAAAATAATAAACAAAATACTACGGTACACAATTACCATCATACAAATTCCTACTGAAGTCTACGGCGAGTTTCCACTGGGCTAGAGCCGGCGTAGGTATTGGCTGTAGCTGTGCTATCTGTAGGTACAACTGCTAGTCTGACTATACTGGCGTCATGAAGCCGATTTGGAAGAGTGCTACACGTAGTCACATTATTTCCAATTGGCGGATCTCTGTCACATAGCATTTCACGAAGTAGTGCCATGTTTATGCGGGAAGTCTGTTGATGTCTACATTAACACTAACCAAAACGGCCTTGCTGTGCTGGTACTGCGAACGGCTGAAAGGAAGTCGAAACTACAGCCGTAATTTTTCCCAAGGGCATGCAGCTTTACTGTATGGTTAAATGATTGATGGCGTCCTCTTGTGTAAAATTTTCCGGAGGTAATATAGTCCCCCATTCGGATCTCCGGGCGGGGACTACTCAATAGGACGTCGTTATCAGGAGAAAGAAAACTGGCGTTCTACGGATCGGAGCGTGGAATGTCAGATCCCTTAAACGGGCAGGTAGGTTAGAAAATTTAAAAAGGGAAATGGATAGGTTAAAGTTATATATAGTGGGAATTAGTGAAGTTCGGTGGCAGGAGGAACAAGACTTTTGGTCAGGCGAATACAGGGTTATAAATACAAAGTCAAATAGGGGTAATGCAGGAGTAGGTTTAATAATGAATAAAAAAATAGGAATGCGGATAAGCTACTACAAACAGCATAGTGAACGCATGATTGTGGCCAAGATAGACACGAAGCCCACGCCTACTACAGTACTACAAGAATATATGCCAACTAGCTCTGCAGATGACGAAGAAATTGAAGAAATGTATGATGAAATCAAAGAAATTATTCAGATAGTGAAGGGAGACGGAAATTTAATAGTGATGGGTGACTGGAATTCGGTAGTAGGAAAGGGGAGAGAAGGAAACGTAGTAGGTGAATATGGATTGGGGCTAAGAAATGAAAGAGGAAGCCGCCTGGTAGAATTTTGCATAGAGCACAACTTAATCATAGCTAACACTTGGTTCAAGAATCATGAAAGAAGGTTGTATACATGGAAGAACCCTGGAGATACTGACAGGTTTCAGATAGATTATGTAATAGTAAGACAGAGATTTAGGAACCAGGTTTTAAATAGTAAGACATTTCCAGGGGCAGATGTGGACTCTGACCACAATCTATTGGTAATGAACTGTACATTAAAACTGAAGAAACTGCAAAAAGGTGGGAATTTAAGGAGATAGGACCTGGATAAACTGATTAAACCAGAGGTTATACAGAGTTTCAGGGAGAGCATAACGGAACAATTGACAGGAATGGGGAAAGAAATACAGTAGAAGAAGAATGGGTAGCTTTGAGGGATGAAGTAGTGAAGGCAGCAAAGGGTCAAGTAGGTAAAAAGACAAGGGCTAGTAGAACTCCTTGTGTAACAGAAGAAAAATTGGATTTAATTGATGTCAGGAGAAAATATAAAAATGCAGTAAATGAAGCAGGCAGAAAGGAATATAAACGTCTCAAAAATGAGATTGACAGGAAATGCAAAATGGTTAAGCAGGGATGGCTAGAGGACAAATGTAAGGATGTAGAGGCTTATCTCACTAGGGGTGAGATAGATATTGCCTACAGGAAAATTAGAGAGACCTTTGGAGAAAAGAGAACCACTTGTATGAATATCAGGAGCTCAGATGGAAACCCAGTTCTAGGCAAACAATGGAAAGCAGAAAGGTGGAAGGAGTACATAGAGGGTCTATACAAGGCCGATGTACTTGAGGACAATATTATGGAAACGGAAGATGATGTAGAAGAGGATGAAATGAGAGATATGATACTGCGTGAAGAGTTTGATAGAGCACTGAAAGACCTTAAGTCGAAGCAAGGCCCCAGGAGTAGACAACATTCCATTAGAACTACTGACAGCCTTGGGAGAGCCAGTCCTGACAAAACTCTATCATCTGGTGAGCAAGATGTATGAGACAGACGAAATTTTCTCAGACTTCAAGAAGAATATAACAATTCTAATCCCAAATAAAGAAGGTGTTGACAGATGCGAAAATTACTGAAATATCAGCTGCAAAATACTAACGTGAATTCTTTACAGACGAATGGAAAAACTGGTAGAAGCCGACCTCGGGAAAGATCAGTTTGGATTCCGTAGAAATGTTGGAACACGTGAGGCAATACTGACCCTACGACTTATCTTAGGAGAAAGATTAAGGAACGGCCACCCTACGTTTCTAGCATTTGTAGACTTAGAGGTAGCTTTTGACAATGTTGACTGGAATACTCTGTTTCAAATCCTGAAGGTGGCAGGGGTAACATACAGGGAGCGAGAGCATGTATACAATTTGAACAGAAAGCAGATGGCAGTTATAAGATTCGAGGGGCATGAAAGGGAAGCAGTGGTTGGGAAGGGAGTGAGACAGGGTTGTAGCCTAGCCCCGATGCTATTCAATCTGTATATTGAGCAAGCAGTAAAGGAAACAAAAGAAAAGTTCGGAGTGGGTATTAAAATTCATGGAGAAGAAGTAAAAAGTGTTTTGAAAGGAGGGTATAAGATGAACATCAGCAAAAGCAAAACGAGGATAATGGAATGTAGTCGAATTGAATCGGGTGAAGCTGAGGGAATTAGATTAGGAAATGACACACTTAAAGTAGTAAAGGAGTTTTGCTATTTGGGGAGCAAAATAACTGATGATGGTCGAAGTAGAGAACATATAAAATGTAGACTGGCAATGGCAAGAAAAGCGTTTCTGAAGAAGAGAAATCTGTTAACATCTCATATTGATTTAAGTGTCAGGAAATCGTTCCTGAAAGTAATTGTATGGAGTGTAGCCATGTATGGAAGTGAAACGTGGATGATAAATAGTTTGGACAAGAAGAGAATAGAAGCTTACGAGATGTGGTGCTACAGCCCAATGCTGAAGATTAGATGGGTAGATCACATAACTAATGAGGAGGTATTGAAGAGGATTGGGGAGAAGAGGAGTTAGTGGCGCAACTTGATTAGAAGAAGGGATCGGTTGGTAGGACATGTTCTGAGGCATAGAAGAGGAGTCTTTGGCACAACTTGACAAGAAGAAGGGACCGGTTGGTAGGACATGTTCTGAGGCATCAAGGGATCACCAATTTAGTATTGCAGGGCATGGTGGAGGGTAAAAACCGTAGAGGGAGACCAAGAGATGAATACACTAAGCAGATTCAAAAGGATGTAGGTTGCAGTAGATATTGGGAGATGAAGAAGCTTGCACAGGATAGAGTAGCATGGAGAGCTGCATCAAACCAGCCTCAGGACTGAAGGCCACAACAACAACAGCCCTTTGGTCCACATAAGACCTTCCTATAATCTGAAAAGAGGAAAAATCGGGACTCGTCAGACTACGTATTTCACTTCCAGCCAGCAACTCCAGTTCCTTTGTTGTTTTGTCGGTTGAAGATGTGCTGCTGTGTGTAATGGACTTGTGCGAAATACACAACACAAAATATCAGCTGCACGTAGTATCCTTCGCTACTCTTGCTCAGAAACGGGTTGAGCTGGAACTACACTAACAGACAGGAATTATTGTTGGATTTCAAACCGACTGTCATTGACAGGATGTGACACTCGTCTCTTGTGTCTATTTACGACCATTGCTCTTGCGCTATGTTATATCACTGCAAGTGGTACACCATTCCTTGTAGATACGTTGAACGAGGGCTCTTGAAAATGTATCTGACCTTATGTTTTATCGTTAAAACCAACAGTGATATTGGGCCACACTCGCTCTCTATATTTGTAGGCATACATAGTGTGTATGCCTAGTTTTCTGGTCACTGGCTAGCCGTGGACAAGCGAACACGTGTAAGTGGTAGTCACCGGATTTTGTGATGAGGGCAAAATGACAGAAATAAAGGTACAACGTTATTGCATCAGATTTTATTTGAAGCTTGGATTCTCAACTTGAAGCAATCCACAAGATTCGACAAGCGTTTCGCGGCGAAGCAATGGACACCATACAGATAATGAAATGGCACACCGCTAATCAGTGGAGAGTGAAGCACCTTCAGGTAGGCGTTGAAGATCCGCAAATGAGATTATTAGTGATCATGTAAGTACCCTGGCGGAGGACAGACGAAACATGATCGGAGAACTTTCAGACGAACTTAAAATTGTATTAGATTCAGTCATTCTATTTTAACGGAATATTTGGACCCCAGGAGGATCTCAGTAAAATTTGTACCGAAGTTGCTAACAGCTGAGCAGAAGTAACTTCAGAGATCGCACAGGACATGCTGAATAATTTTAACAGTTCTCCTAACTTTCTTAAACCAGTGATCAGTGGTGATCAGGCCTGGGCATACGGGTAATCGGGTAATAGGGGTAAGATTCAGAAACGAAGTTTGCCATCGCAGTGGAAGCAGCCAAAAAAAAAAAAAAAAAAAAAAAAAAAAAAAAAAAAAAAAAAAAAAAAAAAGTAGGTAAGCCCGCTACAAAGTGAAACTTAACTCATCTCCTTCTTTTTTATTTATTTATTTTTCTCCTGTGCCCCATATAACAACCCTACCACAACAAAAGGTCAAAATTTAACAATGATTGTGGTATTGCTCACGCTGCTAAATACTGCATTTTCGGGCAACAACAAAGTTATTATGTGGCAGATGTCATCAGAGCACAGTTAATAAAGTCATTTCATGTAATGATGACTATATTAGGCACTCATCTTTTCGTGTTTCCCACGCTGGTCTCGTTGTAAAATCATGGCTCAATCGTCGAAAATCTAGGTGGTGATGATTCCAAGCTCGGATGCAAAGAGGCCTAGGTTTTATTCTGCTATGTTCAAAAGTTTTATAGATGTGTTTCGCAAACCATTCTTTAAGATTACACCTTTGAAAGTTAGCACAATGGTGATGTAAAAAAGTAATCAGCACTCCGAATTGCTTTTGTTGCAATATCACGTAACACACAAAACATCACTTCACAATACAAAACATACTTGAAAACATCTTCCTCACTGTTAAAGTTCACATTTTATAAGCTGACTACAATATTCGTCTTTTCAACATGACGTCCAAGACTTGACCTTTTCAAGGTCCGACCCTCTGACTAACTAATAATCGCCCACTCGCCCAAAAATCAGAGCTACAAGCACGTCAAAGATCATAGTGACAAAAGAAAGAACACACTTAAGAATAATATCATTGCAACACAAACATATCGATGCATCAAAGCACCTCCACACTAACCAAATCAAATCGGAACGTTGTCTCAAAAACACGTCAACTATCCCACAGAAACACAGCAGAACATTGCCGGCATCGAGAGTTTCAGGTGAGGTGCCGCAACGGCGACGCAATTCAAGTACCACTACACCCAGAAGGTGCCAGTGTCAATGAGAAGTACTACCAACTTGTTCTACATCACCTTTGTGAAGCTGTGAGACACTTACGACATGACTTGTGGGCAGCGGGCAGTTGATATCTTCACCATGATAGCGCGCCCGCCCAGTTAATTTGGAGTGTTTTGGCCGAACACAGAATGGCTATGGTTTGTCAGCCCCCCTATTCCACTGCCATAGCCTTCCTCTAAAAGGCACCACATTTCAGAAGAGGGAACCGTTATGGAGAATACTACGGAACAGTTGGGCACCATACCACAAGAGGCTTTCCGGCGATGCTTTCAGCAGTGGCAGCAGCGTTGGGTGAGTTATGTGGACAATGAAGGGCGACTACATTGAAGATGACTAGTGTCATACAACAGTATCTGAATGTAGATTAATTTATTAGTAAAAGTCGAATACTTTTTGAACAGCCCTCGTACAGTCCTCGCATCACACAAACAATTGGGCAATTTCATTCACGTTGTGGTCAATACAACATCCAAGCATAGTATTTCTGCCACGTCTCTACATCTTACTCTTCTTACTCTATACACCTGACTGGTAAATACGAACCGAACCTCGTCACTGTCATGATATATGTCAGCAGTGGATGGTCACGCGACCGCATTGTATCAGTTCTACTGCATGTACAGCGCTCCAGATCGATCACAGTACTCTTTCAAAGGCAAGACTAATATTTTGTCTCGTGAGGTTAGTATATGGAAGAAAAGGATTGCCTTGCCCCCAGTATCTCTCAGATGTATGTGTAAGAATGAAATCAAGACGTACGAGCCGTATTAATAATATTATTGCATCCAATGATGCTCCGATTCATATTATATGACAACTGGAAGCTATGCCACTCAGTAATGATAGATTCCAACTTCACAAAGGTAGTGTCTGAAGCATTCGCTCGTAAATATTTTGTCACTCAGCATGCCAGCGATGGCGTGATAAAAAGTCCTTAGAGTTTACATTATTACTTTATACTACTTGCAGTGTAACAATTTTCAAACCTGATTGTGTATTCTATGTGCTCATTTCAATTTTAATGCCTTTCTAGAGTATGTTGTTCGTATGGTCCAGCTCTCACTTCTATGAGTGGAAAGGAAAATTCCATTGTTAAGCACAGAGGGGAGGGAATGGAGTATTTTTTTCCATTTCTAATAGCCAATCTTGTGAATGGTTTGATGCTACCCCAACCAATTCCCCTCTTTTGCCAACTTTTCCGTATCAATGCAGCTCTTGCACCGTACGTTCTAAATTATTTGTTGTACCTGTTCCTATCTCGGTCTTCCCCACAGATTTTACCTTTTACAGCTCCCTCTAATAATATGGAAGTTACTCCCTGGTCTCTTAATAGTTATCCTATCATACTGTCCCTTCTTTTTGCCAGTGTTTTGCGTATATTCCTCTTTTCTGCGATTCTGCGGAGAACATCCTCATTTTCTACCTTATCGGGTCACCTAATTTTCAACATTCTTCTGTAGCACCTCATATCAAATTCTTCGATTCTCTTCTCGTACAGTGTTCCTGCAGTCCTTTCTTCTTTACCCCACACAGATTTTCTCAAACGAACATTAAAAGAAATTCCTCAAACTAAGGCCTGTGTTTGGTTCTTTGTTGTGATCAGAAAATAACTCTTTCCCTGTGCTAGTCTGCTATTCATGTGCTGTTTTCTTAATCCGTCATGTGTCATTTTGGTGCCAAAGTAGCAGAAACGCTTCGTCTACTTCGTGGTAACCAATTTTGTGTTAAGTTTACCGTTAATTCCATTTTTGCTACTCTTCACTACTGTAATTTTCCTTCGGTTTACAGTCAGTGCATGGTCCGTATTCATTCCGCTGCTCATTGCATGCAAAAGATCTAGTAATCCTTTTCTTTAACTGAGTAGAGCAATGTCATGAACGTATCTCATAACTGATGTCCTTTCACCGTGAATTATATTCCAGTAATGAAACTTTATTCCATGATTGCTTTTTCGACGTACAGATTGATCTGCAGGGTAAAACACTACATTGCAGCCGCACTTCCTTTTCAATTCGGTCACTTCACTCTTGGTCTTCCATTCTTGTGGTTTCCTCTTAGTTCTTTCACATATTGTATATTACCCGTCTTTCAATGTGGGTTATTCCTATTTTTCTCGGACATTAGAACATCTTGCGCCTTTCTGCATTGTCGAATGCTTTTCCTAGTCGACAAGCCTGTGAACGTGTCTCGATTTTCCTTAAGTCTGGATCTATTATGAAATGCAATCTAAGGACTGACTTTCTGGTTGCTTTATTTTTCCAATGCCAAAGTCAGCCAATCCTCAATTTTACTATCCATTCTCCTGTGTATTGCTCTAGCTAGCAAGCAGGATGCATGAGACGTTAAGCTGACTCTGCAGTATTTCTCACACTTGTCTGCCGTTGCTATCTCCAGCAGTGTACAGGCATTTTTACGAAATTTTGATGGTATCTCCAGTCTCATATATTTTACGCATCAATAAGAATAGTCTTTTGATTGCAATTTATGGAAATGATTTTAGGAATTCTGATGAAATGTTATTTATCACCTCTGCCTTACTTGATCACAACTCTTATACTGAATCCCCTATGTTTTCCCTCTCAACTACGATTTTCTAGCATATCATCACACAAGTTCTCCTCTTAGTAGAGGACTTCAGTGTTCTCATTCCACCTACTCGCGCTTTCCTCTGCGTCTAGCCGTGGTATTCCTTGTGGAATTCCCCTTCTTTTTAATTTTACCGATGGTTGTTCTGAATTTTCTGTGTGGTGAACCTGTCATTCTGATGGCCATTTCTGTTTACATTTCTTCATATTTTTCCCGCACTCATTTCGCCTTCACTGCCCTGCAGTTCTTATTTATTTCATTCCTAAGTGATTGATAATACTGCATTCCTGCTGAGGCATGGCGCCTTATATCGCTCCTGTCTAAAGCATGTGTATCGGGAGACTGACTCATGCGTGCACAGTGACAAATGGTCCGAAGCGGGTTCAGTCGAGTATGTAGTTCTAATTTTCATCTGCTAGAGGACAATAGCGGACAGAGACATTCATGAAACAGGTCAAGAGAATGTTTTTGTGAATTGTTTTGTTTATTTCTTGGAGGCCTTTTTGGTTATTTATGATTGTGCGGTTTTGTATATGTTTTTAGTAGTGTGAATGATGCGTGAATGTGGTCTAAAGTAAATATGTAGATCATTGTCCTACTGATGAACGCTGTATGAATTACTGTGAGAAAGTTTTAGACAGTGTGAATGCAGACAACGGGGAATTTCATTGCATATGTTAAGTGAGTTTATGGTAAAATGAAAGCTAATTCGAGTGCAAATGAAAATTGTTAATAACGTAAAGTATAAACAAAATATCAGAATGTTAAATAATTATTTCGGGAAAAAGTACATTTCGAAAGTGTGTTATTTGTTGATTAGTTAGTCATGAAAAGCGCGGACTAACGCGGCAGAATAATGTTTTTCTATTCGCCTTAAAGAAAACTGAGCAATCACAACGGAGTATTCTTCGCGCATCTTTTCTTTTGGAGATATAGAAGGCTTACAGCAGTCTGAAGAACTCGGAATCAAGCCTTTCAATGGTATGGTCGTGTGTAGTATGAGCTCCGAAGGAAGTTATAATTTGCCGATTTTATTTGTGCAACTTGCTTCAAAAGTGTTTTAAAGTGAAGGGATATTTATTCCGGTGTGTTTTTTAGAAGTACGGATTTTTAAGTAGTTTTGTGTATGAGAAAATGGTTCAAATGGTTCTGAGCACTATGGGACTTAACATCTGAGGTCATCAGCCCCCTAGAACTTAGAACTACTTAAACCTAACTAACCTAAGGACATCACACACATACCCATGCACAAGGCAGGATTCGAACCTGCGACCATAGCGGTCGCGCGGTTCCGGACTGAAGCGCCTAGAACCGCTCGGCCACACTGGCCGGCTGTATGAGAAAAGACAGTAATTCCGTGTGACATATTGAGCAGATCGGTGACTAAAAACTTGAGGGCATTAGACCTATCAACTTAATAGTATGGCAAGCATTTTTATTTGAGAAAAATCCGTGCTTAGTAGCTGTTCAGATTTCGAGAAATACGTTACCATAAACTTGCTAACGTGAATGAAAGGGTTTGTGCATGACTGTATTAAGATTAGCACGGGCTTGGTAGTGAAGGTGCACATTATCAAGGTTCAGAATATTCCGAAGTTTTGGCAGTATTTCCATCTTTCATTCAAAATTAAGATCTTTTCCCGATTTTTGGAATAGTTACGTTGTATGCAGCCTCGTGCGAGTTCCAGTACGGTAGGTTTCTGCTCGGCATTCCTACCGGCGATCTGGCGCAACCAGTTCACAGATAGGTGCAGATAATGGACGAAAGAAAGGGCGCCGTCGCACTGCCTTCCCCTGAACTTTTATGTATCTTCTTTGTTCGTACATCAATTGAAGTTTTTCTCCCACTACCGACGGATTCTTAGCAGTTGTCTTCTTGAACCTACGTTTTTTTGTCCAGCTCCTGTCATTGTCGTGTTTAGATATCCTGCCCTCTTCAATTGAACCACCTACTGTCATATTCGGTATCCCAGTATGTACCGCGCCAGAGAACAGGCAACGCGTCTCACATTCCTCAGTGGTTCAGTATCCCACTTCTTCCCAGAGCGATCCTTCAGGACGATTCTTGTAAACTTCAGTATACTAATCATTACTAAAATATGAATAGAGTCTGTGTGTGCTCCAGGGCATGCGTTAGAGCGCAACACCTGATTTTACAATCTGTCGGACCATAACGTAAACCAATAGGAATGCCATGTCACTCATCCTTCTACAAGTAAAGTCCAATGTCTTGTGATTTTTGAACAGAATATTCACAATTACTAAATGAAATTAGTGCAGTCCCCTCTCTCATTCCTACAACCAATCCTATATTCTTTCTTCTATTGAAAGTTCTACTGGTTCTAGAATTTAATTTATCCCGAGCTCTGTGGATTAGTGAAACCATTTGCGTATGGCGTTAAACTGAAGCTTATTTTTGAGATGTACAACACATCCTGGAAGTGCTGGGGGCAAATTCACTATCTTTAGCCATATATCAATCTTTAATAACATTAGAATTTTATTTAGGCACCGGAAACGCTGTATTTTTATTTGAATCTAGGTCCCAAGTACTTTATACTTAATATGTACAGCGTTCAGTTAAACGAGAATGGATCAGGTGGGATATAACTTGAAAAATAGAAGACTTGTTTAAGACTTATCTTATTAAATTTCTTTTTGCTTCCAACAGAACCCAAAACCGAGATGGCGCAATTAACGTCCTAGAGAAGACAACAATATGCGCTCATCATAAGGTTAACTGTAAGTATACGATTACGGGGAATGTACTACGATTCATCTCAGGTAGAAGCTGGGATCATCACTTAAGGATATGACGGCAGAGAAGGAAATACGTGGATTCATGAGGAAGACGATCACTCGCCTAAAAGTAGATTTTGTAAGAGAGAAGCTACCACACCACTGTACCTGCTGCAGCTGCTGCGGACTAGACAGAGAAGCAACTTATCACACTGAACAGGTACGAAAGCTACGAAAATTTGTTAAATTAAAAAAAAAAACAAAAATTAATAAAATTCTGCTATAGATATAACTACTCATTCTCCAGCAAAGAAAGATAACAATCGAGTACACAAAGCCATAGCATGCCTCTGTACAGAATGCGACGCTTAAATCCAGAAAAATTTCAATTTGAATTTCCCGCCATATCGCAGATCCGCCGTAGGTCGCGACTGACGTTCTTGAAAGCTATAGGCATGTAGTAGTCAGTCAGAACCTCAAAATGGTCGAGATGTTATGGACAAGTGCGGAGTACAACTGAAGAGCCGCGATTATCCAAAGTCTTCGCGGTGGCCGTTCGCACACTGAAATAGTTCGACTCTTCGGGTACCCGAGGTCAAATTTTTACGATATTGTGGCCAAGTATAATACTTCGGAGAAGTCTGCAGTTCACGTCCTAGGTATTGTTTCCAGTGAGATTGATATCATATCGCCACATTTTTCAGCAGACGAAGTGGATTGGTTCTCCTTCGAAATAAAACAGTATATGATGGAAAGGATAAAAAGGACTCAAGAAATAGTGTAGGACAGGCAAAGGAAGCATTTTTCGCGGAAAGAAGTCTGTTAGTACTAAACATAGGCTTTAATTTGAAGAAGAAATGTGTATCTGGCGTAGAGCGATGTGCGTAGGTAAATCATGATGGGAAAACCGGAGAGCTGAAACACTTGAGAATGTTACAGAAGGATACTGAAAATAAAACGAACATAAAAATGAGATAGTCAATAGAATAGCCGAGGAGAGGAACATGTAAAAAATTGTAACTTCAAGAAGGGTCAAGATGGTAGACTATTATTTAATTTATCAGAAAATAATTTAAATCTTAATAAAGGAAGCTGTGAGGGTCCAAAACTGGAGGCAAAGACAGAAGTTTAAACAGATATTACAAATATTGACTTTTTTTTATAAAGGAGAGAGTATCGTGGCGAACTGCATCAAACCATTGAATGTGTAACCGTCTGCTTTTCTCCCATAAACTTCGAGATGACGCCTGCTGTTCGCATTTTCGTTTTGTATCCGGCACTGGCTAGGACAACGAAGCAACGGCTGTGTGTCTGTGTTTATAGGTGTTTCTGGAAGCGACGTCTGCCATGTTGGCAGCAGAAGCGCACTGACTCTCAAATTCTACCTGGGATCGTCGTGTTCGGAGAAAATATACAGACTGACCATTCCACGTTTTACTGTCGCATACGTTTTACGCAGGTCTGTCAGGGGTATAAAATCCCAGCTCCCACTTGACAGGGAGGAGCCAGTGTTGATGTCTGTGGGCCATCAACAGACCGAGCCACAACCACACGAATCACGCGAGCCGGCACATTGCGTGACGCTTCACCACAACTGTTGAGAGACTTGTGCCCCTCTGCGCCAAAACTCCCCAAGGGCATCGTGAATAAATGAAGTCTCCATGTTGTTCCACAGGGAAAGACAGAGCCGTGAAAAATGTCAGGCTTCTATACGGTAAACAAACTTGTGTTGCTTATACTGGCTATGCAAGAGATTCTCCCCTAATTGTAAACTTCTTATTTTAAAATAAGCGTGTCAGAGACGTAAAGCTGACATTACTAAAACTATTTAGCAAATAACACACATTTTCGGCGTGCTTCACCGCGAGTACTCATGGTGGACATGTTTAATCCATATTAAATACCAGAACATGTATTAGCCAACAAGTCACGATAATCGACGCAGTGATTTCAGGTATCCTTTCTTTTACAGTTTCGGCGTCCGAAGTAAAATTGTGCTTGAAAACGTTACTGCTACACAAGCTTTCTCGATACATCACGATTTCATATTTTCACACTGAAATTTTTCCTTGTTTTTTATTTATATCTTCAGTCTCTATGTGTTTTCATATAAGGAATCCAACACATATTATCCTCAGTACATCTTCCACCACTTCCTCACCGTACATGCCAAACCCACCTAAATTTATCTTTCGTAACAATCACTAATGCGTCATCCACTCTTTTGTCTTATTTACTTATTTTCTATCCATCCTTGCCATACCCATGATGTGTCTTCCCAATGCTCATAGTGTGTCCCTCACGTTTTGAAATGTGTATGCAATTAATGTCCATGCGTCAGTTCTGGAAGTTACAGCTGCCGGTTTATTCTTCCCGATTAAGGCACATTGGCTGTTTTCTTCCGATTATGTCTCCCAAATGAATTCAAAGCTGCTTTTACCTACATTTTTAAAGTGTCGATTCGATTCGTAAGTTTAACTATGTTTACAAATTCGTCGGCCATTTCTTTGATTTTATCTGTATTACAGTACAATCGACATATAGATTGTACAACATACTAGTCTAGTGGGGAAGCAAGCGCTGTGGCTTTGTAGGAACGCTGGCGAGCGAATGAGATCGGTACCGCTACTTCTCTGCCACTTAGTCAAGAAAAAAAAGTGGGTGAAATCTTATGGGACTTAACTGCTAAGGTCATCAGTCCCTAAGCTTACACGCTACTTAACCTAAATTATCTTAAGGACAAATACACACACCCATGCCCGAGGGAGGACTCGAACCTCCGCCGGGACCAGCGGCACAGTCCATGACTGTAGCGCCCTAGACCGCTCGGCTAAACCCGCGCGGCACTTAGTCAAGGCAAAGCCGGACACGCTACACGTTTGAGAGCATTCGAAGGGTTACAAATCAACCTAATGTAAAGTTAAATATTTAAATAATATTCCAATACTCTGTTAGACGATGTAAAACCATGCCATTGTCATATATTTTGGGTTTCAGCGTGGTCTACTGATTAGCTTCCACAAAGTTCCATTTTTTACGAAATTTGAAAAGTGTGAAATATTAAAGACGAAAAGTCGTAATATTGGATTTGTGTAAAAACATACTGTAGAAGTTTTTATGAAGTTTTCACTTTCATTCTTCATTTTCTAAGTGAAATTATTTTCGTACTAAAATTTGTAAAATAATGATAGATTAACTAACCTTTAGAAGTAAGTTACAAAGATAAAATTACTCCACTATGTTAATTAAAAGCAATGCTGGAACTGTATCAAATTTCAAAATGATTATGCAACTTTACAAAGATACAGATGATAGAATACAGATAGTTCAGAGGCCGCTGTATATAATCGGTTCTGTTAGAAAAGAATATAGACAGTTCAGAGGCCGCTGTATATAATCGGTTCTGTTAGAAAAATTCTAGAAGTAGGTATTTAAGATTTATCTCACCGATATTCTTATGCAATATATATAGAGTGCAGTGTAACACGTAGAAAACTTGGAAAAACTATTAGCCTTCAGCAAGCAACTATATACAAGATCTTGTAGTAAGGAAGGGTGCCATTTGAGTACAGGTACTTAACGTGTGCCGCGGAGGATTAGCCGAGCGGTCTCAGGCGCTGCAGTCATGGACTGTGCGGCTGGTTCCGGCGGAGGTTCTAGTCCTCCCTCGGGCATGTGTGTGTGTGTGTGTTTGTCCTTAGGATAATTTAGGTTAAGTAGTGTGTAAGCTTAGGGACTGATGACCTTAGCAGTTAAGTTCCATAAGGTTTCACACACACTTATGTTTTTTTTTTTTTTTTTTTAACTTAACGTGTTCTAACTACAGGTCTATGTTTGCCATCCAGTGCGAATCCGCATCGGCAGTATAAAAGTACTACCGTAGAGGTATGTGGGAGTCATTCGATCGTCGTCAGTCATCCATGATGGATCTCGCTACGCTTCAGGACCTGCCATACTTCTGTCCGCGACTATGGTATGCCAAGTCTCGGATGACATTGAAAACCTGCTTTCATCGAGAGTACTAGTTGTTGTGTATTTTTGCGCAAATGTGTAGAGCAAACTTTTGTCGACTGATAATTTACTGGAAAGTCGGTGTTTTCTTTGTGTGCAGTCAGTGCTGTTGTAGAAGAAACTGGAGCAACTGGCATAGCTTATCACCACTTTTAAGCTGAGCAATGAACTCTATTTACTTAACAGTTGCAGCGATAATTAGAAATACTTGGAAATTCGAGTAGGTGTCGTTATATGA
Organism: Schistocerca americana; assembly: GCF_021461395.2. NCBI lineage: Eukaryota > Metazoa > Arthropoda > Insecta > Orthoptera > Acrididae > Schistocerca > Schistocerca americana. Next base: position 612,215,797 of record NC_060119.1, on the reverse strand, counting down.
TTTGTTAAAACAATAAACTTCCATTTATTCCCGTAGTTCTCCATTTCTTTTGAATATGAATAGTGAGTTAGAAAATTTCATTCCTGTTTGGCGCTCTGGGTTGTGGACTGGAGATTATGGGCAACAGGTTTCTCGATTACTTTCTGGCTGTCTCACAAGTAATTTTCAGGGTCTTGTAAACGGCAGTGCCATTTAAAATCGTACAAACGTATAATAAATGCACCAAAAACAATCTATATCTCATGAAGTGGTAATAAAACATAACACGCCACCCCACAGTCTTACTGTAATCAATATTTAGGCCCCCTGTCATACATGTTCTGTCCATTTCTTTCGTCCTTTCATGCTGTTCTTCTCGACCAGAAGATTTTCTTTCTATTGCAGAGAGTAATGTGATCATTCTGGAAGGTTGCAGACACGTACTCGCCATACTGTCTGCGATGGAGAGCTGTCGTGAGCAGAGAATGAATTTTCACAGTGCAGCGGAATGTGCACTGATTTGAAACTTCCTGGAAATTTATAACTGTTTGCCGGACCAGGATTCTAACCTGAATCTTTTGCTTTTCATGGGCAAGTGCTCTACCGGCTGAACTATCCAAGAACTACTCACGATCCGTCCTCGCAGATTTATTTCCGCCAATACCTCTGCTACCTTCCAAACTCCACAGACGATCTACTGGACAATTTGCGCGACTAGCACTCGTGGAAGAAATAATGAATTTTGGAAACGATCCCTCAGCTTTGGCTAAGCCGTGGCTCCGCATTGTCCTTCTCCAGGAGTGCTAGTCCTGAAAATAATCTCCACAGCTATGGATAACGTTGTCTGCGTAATACCTTTCTTCCAGGAGGGCTAATCTCGCAGTGTATACAGGAGAAGTTCCGTGAAGCTCGGAAATTAGGAGATGAGGAACTTTCGGAAGTAAAGCTGTGTTGTAAACCTGTTCACTAATGCACTCATTCTCATAACTTTTCCTTACAGGCAGAAGATATTTTAGAAGAAATATTAAAACACCTGCACTATGATCTTCTGGTTGTCGTGATAGTGCCACTTGACATTCTGCCGAGACGCGAATTTTACCCAGTTTTTTTCGTATTCTTCAACCTTTGGTTGTTCTCCATTATCTCCCCTTAGATATTTTCATTATACTTTCCGATATCTTCTAGTCAACGTTTCTGACCACTTCTGCTTACTTCAGTGAATTATATCTAACGCCGGTGACCATTTACTTTTGATTCTGATCTCCGAGTCTTAATCAGTTTTGTCTCCTCTGAAATCTTATTTGCTTCTTCGTCTTCACTCCTAGAACATCTTAGGCTGGTTCAAGTATAATGTTTATTAATGCATCATTTCTGATGTTTATGCCTATAGCTTCTTAATTTCCTAGAGCATAAACCTGTTAATGTTAAGTGGCATTCCTCCATTTTATCCACTTTTAAACCTTTTTTTTTTCAGTCAGTGAAACTGGATTTACGAAGTTATTCCTAACTTAGTGCCCAGTCTTTACAGATCGTGAGCTACTTTAAGATCGATTCATCCTGCACGATTTCCGTGTTCTTCGACAGCAAATCGTCAGTTTCCTTTTAAATCCTGCTTCAACCTTTCGGTGTAGATATCCTGTTTGAGTTTTCGTCAGAACGTGTGTTTTGGATGTACAGTCAGCTTGTTCTCAGAGAATACCATTAGCCCATCTCGTCTGTCGTTCGTGGTATCGAATCCAATATTTTACCTCGCTTTTGTCTTAAGGGGCCCACTGCACTCCGGAATTACTTTTGTTAAATTGTTCTTGTGACTCCTCAAAAAGATCTCCAACTTCATAATGGTGCAAGGGTGTTGCAGGTATGAACTTGTTCTATTTCCGATGACAATATCTTATTTACTGTTAATACTACGCTTGTTAATCTGAAACATGTTTAATATCAACAATTTTGTTCGTAATGATAAGAACTGTTCCTGAGTACCCGATTTGGTGGCCGCAGTAGTGAAAGGCATTTCTTGGCAGCAACTGCATCTGATCACATTTCTTTCTTCCTTTTGTGATGTAGAAATTAATGTCATCATTCATGAAACTTGCCGACATCTAACCTCCAAAACGTCTACGATGGAGCGCTGACCTCTGTCTGTTCGCCAAACATAAGTCTATTTAGGGCGTAAAGGGTTAAGATGCAGAGAATCGGACTTGAGAGTGGTGGGACGAAATGGGACAACACGCTGTCTGATACGTCGGCTGGACTTGTTCATCGTGAGCGGTCTTATGAGTGATCTGTCCAGCTTGGATCTTACCAATGACCTGTCGAACTTGTGAAGACTTGTTAATGACCACGTCACTGCCGTTCTAGCTCACAGCTTCATGTGAACTCGCAAAACCTCTCCGCCAACGAAGCTACAATAAGGTCCTGTCTCATAGACAGATGCTTGGAAAAACGTTATAGGAGTAGAAAGAATAGTTGCTTGTTACGTTATGGGAACACGGAGGCTGAAAAAGCGGATCGTCACGACCCATTCATCGTTGTTGTAAATAGCAACAAAACGTTGAGTGCGTTGCTCATACTTATTGGAAGCCATGTATGGATCGTAGTTGAGCAAATTGGAATGGTTCAAATGGCTCTGAGCACTATGGGACTTAACTTCTGAGGTCATCAGTCCCCTAGAACTTAGAACTACTTAAACCTAACTAACCTAAGGACATCACACACATCCATGCCCGAGGCAGGATTCGAACTTGCGGCTGTAGCGGTCGCGTGTAGCAATTTGGAAACTGTAAATAATTCCATTGTAGAAAGATGGGCTGAAAGAATATTAATGTACTTAGAGGTAATAAATGGGTAGTTTCCAAGATCTACATGTAAGAAATAAAACAGTACGTCCGAGCTATTCCATGTTACTCTGAATAAACGATAGCATTTCAACTGCAAACTGGAGCCAGGGTACTTTTTACTAAAAAAATATGTGTCCATTTTCAATCTTTTGCATGAATTACTAACCTGTGGTGCAATGTAAGATGTTAAAGCCTTTCTTGAATCAGTAATTTACCTTAGGTATTACGAACGCAGGAGTACTCTAGAACTTTCATTGACTCACAGAGTAAAAATCTTCCTTCTTCGTTTCCACATCTTTCCCATTCGGACAAAATAATGGAATCCAGTGTAAAAACTACTACAGTTACTTCAAAATGCACACGTACAGCCACATCCGCAGAAACTCAGTTTAGCGTCCGTGGTTTCGTAGCACCTGCTCCATTTACCGCCACCGTCTACCTTCATGGTGGCAGGTCTGAAGATGGTCTAAAGGAGACCGAAACCGGTAACCTCCAATAAAAAAAGAGGTTTCCTGAAGTTGTGACTGTGCATGGGCATTTTTAAGTAATAAAAAGGAACTGCTGTTCTCCACGAGAAGAGAAGGGTTCTCAAAAATTACTACTGCAGTTCCCTCTAGTACCATAGAGGCTATCTCCTGATGTCTTAACACATGTCCTAACGTCCCGCCACTCCTTCTGGTCAGCATTTTCCATAGGATCCTCTCTTCACCGATTCTACGGACAACTTCCTTATTCTTTATCTTATCAGTCTACTTAACTTGAAACATTCGTCTGTAGCATCACATCTAAATATTTCGAATTTTTTTTGCTCTTGTTTCCCCACTGTCTATGATTGACTGTTAGTATGTCGATGATCAGTGATGACCTTATCTGCGACTTTCTCTTTACTAACGCTGTCTCACAGCTTCCACTTTTCCTGTTCTCAGGAACTATCATCTATCACGATGCGCTTCTGTAGGTGCTGGGCGTGTTACAGTATATTTCCTCAACTTTCTTTTCGTTCTTAGAGGACAGAACACATTGACTTCCTTACTGATATGTGGACATTGCAGATTTCATGTATAATGATTTCTACGCCACACACTCATGAAAGTATCAAAAGAAATTTGATTAATTTCTTGGCAGATCTATCTTTAATAGAACAGATAAAATGCTCTTCATAAACAGGGAATGGCTTTTCTATCCGCCTGTGTGAACGACGGAAGCGTAATGTTAAGGAGTTACCAGTCAACATCACAGACTTACGTGCTACCTGTTTCGTAAAACAAAGATACCACACCCCATAGGCTCACTTAGACCCACTGAATTTAGGATAATATGTGTGAACAGCGTTTTCTGTATTTAGCTTAAACGTTAGTAGCGCATTCCATTACACTACCAATGTTGTGAGTACACTATTGAAATCTGAAGCTTGTTGATCAAGTGGCTGGAAATTGTAATTCTCAGATGGGATTTGTAGTTAGTAATGGATTCATTCAATCGGAACTGCAACATCCACTCTGCGGAAACTGGACGAAGAAGCAACGTGCAAAAAGACGTACACTATGCATCTGTCTCCAATTTCATTGGCTTGCAGCGATAAGGAATCAAGAAAAAAACTGTTCATTATGGGGGTCTTCAAATCTAAGGCGAAAGAATTGCTTATGCCACATACTTTACATTTATTTCAGGCTTTAGGTTCCACTTATTCGCTGTATTTCATTCTCTATGTGTGTATAAGGTCAGAAACGCTGTGATGCTATGTTCTGTTTACTATCGCCATACGTAAACTGTAAATGTGATGACTTATTCCATGTATGAGCAACACTGGTTGCCAAAGGCCTCATGAAATCCTCGGAAGTATAACAGAAGAAGTTCAGTGCGGTATGTGTGTCATATGAATAGTACACAATAATAATAATAATAATAATAATAATAACAATAATCTTTACTATTGTATAAAGCCACGACGTTTTCAACGGTGTTACCTAAAGGTTCGAAAATTGTTGACGAGTCTACTTAAAACTTTTACAGCATGCTCTAACAAACACTCGAATGCATATAGGTTATATATTTTTCTAATATATATAAAATATAAATGTATATATAATACGTAATAGGGAAACTCCCTAAAATGTTGTCCGATTTACTTTTAATTTTTACCCGGTACTCTAATAAACTTTCGTACGGACGAAATTTATTTTAAATATGAATATGCTGTCCCGGGAGGAATGGTCAGTATTATGGGATATGACAGAAACAACCTTCCGAAGCAAAAAAGTGAAGTAAACATGGACTCAAAAGTGCATACTTCAAGAGGTACGATCACTTGTTCATCTTCACGACTGTGGAATACATCTCTTCTAATGAAGAAGTGGTCATGGATCTTAAGGTATCCCTGAATATGGGCCACTCCTCCTGGAAAACACAGTACGAAAGGTATCATTGATCTATTGCGAGAAAAGCAGTGGACTGAGAACTGACTTCTGGGGGATTTCTGCTGCTGAGTAAGGAGACCAAACAGATAAGGAAATCAGTGTCCCATTCACACCCTGTGACAGAATCAGTGTACCCAGTCTGCCTGCGTGTAGGGCAAAGACTGTGTGCAAGTGTGAGAAGGTTTTCCAAATGTTTGCATGGCGTGAGCGTGAGGCCGAACAAGAAAACCAACCCCGGTATTCACCTAGTCGGATGCGGGAAACTGCCTAAACTGATGTCCAGGCTGACAGATACACTGACACCTCGTCATTCATCCGGTGGGCGGATACGATCCGGGTCCGGCGTATGCCCCCCCCCCCCCCCCCCAGAGGGGTGACTCCCGGAGACCATGTTTCCGTTATAATTTCTCTGAGTCACATACGAACGGTTGGTACATCTTTCTGAGGTAGCTGTCGGACCGTAGTGCTGAACTCTGAGATATTAAGCTGTTCCATTTTCACAAATAACATATTGAAATCAATAGTACGTAAAGCCTTCCTGAAGCCGGGTAATCCGGGTAATACCTCCGTACTACTAAAAGTGGAATATCTGCGGGGGATGGAGAAGGGGTGAGGGGGGCGCGGCCACGACGGTCAATTACACTACTGATCATTAAAATTGCTACACCAAGAAGAATTGTACTAGAACTGACTACATTTTCACACAATTTGGGTGCATAGATTCTGAGAAATCAGTACCCAGAACAACCACCTCTGGCCGTAATAACGGCCTTGATATGCCTGGGCATTGAGTCAAACAGAGCTTGGATGGCGTGTACAGATACAGCTGCCCATGCAGCTTCAACACGATACCACAGTTCATCAAGAGTAGTGACAATCGTATTGTGACAAGCCAGTTGCTCGGCCACCATTGACCAGACGTTTTCAATTGGTGAGAGATCTGGAGAATGTGTTGGCCAGGGCACCAGCCGAACATTTTCTGTATCCAGAAAGGCCCGTACAGGACCTGCCACATGCGGTCGTGCATTATCCTGCTGAAATGTAGGGTTTCGCAGGGAACGAATGAAGGGTAGAGAAACGGGTCGAACACATCTGAAATGTAACGTCCACTGTTCAAAGTGCTGTCAATGCGAACAAGAGGTGACAGAGACGTGTAGCCAATGGCACCCCATACCATCACGCTGGGAGATACGCCAGTATGGCGATGACGAATACACGCTTCCAATGTACGTTCAGCGCGATGTCGCCGAACACGGATGCGACCATCAAGATGCTGTAAACAGAACCCGTATTCATCCGAAAAAATGACGTTTTGCCATTCGTGCACCCAGGTTCGTCGTTGAGTACACCATCGCAGGCGCTCCTGTCTGTGATGCAGCGTCAAGGATAACAGCAGCCATGGTCTCAGAGCTGATAGTCCATACTGCTGCAAACGTCGTCGAACTGTTCGTGCTGATGGTTGTTGTCTTGAAACCGTTCCTATCTGTTGACTCAGGGATCGAGACGTGGCTGCACGATCCATTACAGCGATGCGGATAAGATACCTGTCATTCCGACTGCAAGTGTTACGAGGCCGTTGGGATCCAGCATGGCGTTCCGTATTACCCTCCTGACTCAACGATTCCATATTCTCCTAACAGTCATTGGATCTCGACCAACGCGATAGGCTACAATCCGTTCTTTATCAACGTCGGAAACGTGATGGTACGCATTTCTCCGCCTTACACGAGGCATCACAACAACGTTTCACCAAGGAACGCCGATCAACTGCTGTTTGTGTATGAAAAATCGACTGGAAAAGCTCCTCATGTCACCACGTTGTAGGTGTCTCCACCGGCGCCAACCTTGTGTGAATGCTTTGAAAAACTAATCATTTGCATATCACAGCATCTTCTTCCTGTCGGTTAAATTTCGCGTCTGTCGCACGTCATCTTCGTGGTGTCGCAATTTTAATGGCCAGTAGTGTACATTCGCACTCCTGCTAGTGCAAAGACTTCCGCCTCGCAGCAGTGTTAGAGAACGGTGATAGTGAATAAAAGTCGTGCAGTTGCGGACTTGTGTGAGAAAATGAGTGTGTGTTTCGCGGTACAATCGGTCCAGTGTCGGCCGCTGCAGGCTGTGGGCGGGCTTGTAAGCAACTGGCAGCAGGGAGCCGGCAGCTGCTGCCCGCAGAACCAATAATCCGGACGGCTGGGGGCGACGCCGAGTTATTAGCACAGTACCGCACCACACCTCGCAGATGGAGAGCGCTTCATAACCGCTTGTTGTTCCCGTTCGAAGGCGAAGATACTTTCATACAGTTCCACGGGCAGTGCCGACTGTGCCAGCTCACTTGAACGGACGATACTAAACTCATTATAAACTCCACTGAAGAGCTCGTGGGGAGTATGAACCGAATAAGTCGTAATTTAGGGACATTAATGTTCCAAAATATAATAGAATAAAATATCTGAAATACATATTTCGATTCGAAAAGCAAGGAAAAAAGACTGCAACATAATCACCTTCCGTACACTACACTTGTGGAATCATTGCGCCGGCCGAGGTGCCTGAGCGGTTATAGGCGCTACAGTCTGGAACCGCGCGACCGCTACGGTCGCAGGTTCGAATCCTGCCTCTGGCATGGATGTGTGTGATGTCCTTAGGTTAGTTAGGTTTAAGTAGTTCTAAGTTCTAGGGGACTGATAACCGCAGAAGTTAAGTCCCATAGTGCTCAGAGCCATTTGAACCATTTGGAATCATTGCCTCAAATCTTTTTGTCGCATATTTCGTACCAAGTTCAGACGTGCACATGCTAACACGAAGGCGCGAGACTGTTACTGTTTTGTAGGATGCGGCAGAATATGAAATTTCCAACTTCTCAAGCAAATTTAGATTTTATTCTGTAGTATGGAAAAATGCGTTATTCTGCGGATGAAGAATACCTCAACGCGTTAGTCCACTATGTCGGATTTGTGCTCATATTTTAGCTTCTGCTTTGCTGTCTGCCATTTCACACATTATTCATTGTTTAATCTCTCTCCTTAGAGTGCCCCTAAAGGAGGCATTACAAATGTAATGTATTGCGAATACATAGAAAGAAGGATCCTTTATTGTATGATTATATGATAGCGGAACAAACATTGGTAGCAGTTACTTCTGTAAACTATCTGGGAGTATGCGTACGGAACGATTTGAAGTGGAATGATCATATAAAATTAATTGTTGGTAAGGCGGGTACCAGGTTGAGATTCATTGGGAGAGTGCTTAGAATATGTAGTCCATCAACAAAGGAGGTGGCTTACAAAACACTCGTTCGACCTATACTTGAGTATTGCTCATCAGTGTGGGATCCGTACCAGGTCGGGTTGACGGAGGAGATAGAAAAGATCCAAAGAAGAGCGGCGCGTTTCGTCACCGGGTTATTTGGTAACCGTGATAGCGTTACGGAGATGTTTAATAAACTCAAGTGGCAGACTCTGCAAGAGAGGCGCTCTGCATCGCGGTGTAGCTTGCTGTCCAGGTTTCGAGAGGGTGCGTTTCTGGATGAGGTATCGAATATATTGCTTCCCCCTACTTATACCTCCCGAGGAGATCACGAATGTAAAATTAGAGAGATTAGAGCGCGCACGGAGGCTTTCAGACAGTCGTTCTTCCCGTGAACCATACGCGGCTGGAACAGGAAAGGGAGGTAATGACAGTGGCACGTAAAGTGCCCTCCGCCACACACCGTTGGGTGGCTTGCGGAGTATCGATGTAGATGTAAGGAAGAGAATTAAAGGAACTTCGCAGCCGAACGTTGAAACTTGAATTTAGTTTGTGACCAGAGAGGAGATGTGCCATCATTCTAAAGAGTGGCCATTGCTTTGCGCCATTACTGTGCACACACATGTCGCTTCCTGTGGCAATATATCCCACAAACGCATCGCTTTCTGTTCTGCGTCCAATATAAGAAATATTGCAATGAAGATGCTGAAAAAGTAAGAATTGTGACCGATGTTCTTCGCAATTGAAATGTACATTACTGGCCAGTCTAAGAAAATAAAAAAGAGTGGATAAACTAATACATGTATGTTGTTATACAGAACGATGCAACGAATGACACTGCTACAGAAGTCCAAAATGATAAGGTATCATGAAGACAGAAAAGAAAATAATTCCAGTGGTATACTTACCAGAAAAAGCGCTAATGACAAATGTGAAAAGTCACCAGACTTACGCTAAGCAGATAATTAAAATGTTTGTGATAGGGACTGCACAAAGCTTGTCCGTCGTCTCCTAGAGTACTGCGGTGAGGCACGGCAGCCTTAATAGACAGGATGGATGGAGGGCATCAAAAAGGTGCAAAGGAGGGCATCTCTTTTTGTGTCATCGTGGAGTAGGTGAGAGAGTGCCACAGATATGTTGCGCGAGTTGGGACGGCAATCATTAAAACAAATGCGTTTTTCGTTGTGGAGCCAGCTATTCACGAAGTTTCAATTTCTAAATTTCCGATTGCAGAAATATTTTGTTGGCGTCCACCTACTAAGGGAGAATTGATGATTGTAAAAAATTAACAGAAATCAGAGTTCGCACAGAAAGATTTAAGAGTTCGTTTTTTGCACATGTTGTTTAACAGTGGAACGGTAGAGAAATAGTGTGAAAGTGGTTCGATGAACACTCACCAGTTACTTAAGAATGAACCGCAGAGTAATCATGTAGATACAGATGTAGATGAAAATAAGACTGCTAAAATCAGAATATGCCGATTACATTTTAGTTGTGGTAAGCGTGCAGAGCGTGCAGAGCGTGCAGAGATATAAAAATAGCCCAAGCTTGGAACAGCCTAGAAAATTAATGCCTCCAGAATATATTTTGTACGTTGGATGATGAAGTGCAGTAGTCGGGTCATTGATACAAGCTGACCGCCAGTTGATAATAGGAAGTGCACTAAAATGTACAGCTGCGTGTAGCAACAACACCGAAATTCAAAAATAGGATATCAATATGATCGATGTCAATACAAAGTGAATTACAAATTCCTTTCTAACTTAAAGATAAGTGTTTAATACATAAAGAACAACTGGTTGACATACAGTGTACACATTGATCAAATATTATTAAAAAATTCGATTTTGACATAACTAAATCAATTTTAGAAACCTCTCTTTTTAACAGATACAAAGTATCCGTCATCGAGTAGTACATTCTATTTGAATTACTCGATATTAAGTTGCAATGGTCTTAGTATTAGTAACAAACGTGAGTTTCTCTCTGCCGATTCTGAAGTGCATTGAATAATTAGTCATTCACTGTTTTCGCAGCCAATGAAATATATCTGGGATAATATTTTATATTGAATAGTTTTCTTTGTTTTTTCATGGAAAATGTCGATCTTTAATTGGAAATTAAATTTCTGTTGCAGGTAACTTTGCACTGCTTCATTAATCGCTATTCCTGAGCTACCATCTTGTCATCCGCATCTGCCCAGAATTAAAGGTAATTCCGAAGCTTCATTTGAGAGCCTTTTTAAATTAATTCATATATCATCTGTACCGACCTCATACCATTTCCAGAAACCTGAATCATTTAACTCCCTCAACAGGCAAAATATGAATAACGAATATTCTCTGGGACTGTCAACGTCATGTAGCTTGGACCTTGGACTATCACAATCGTCTAATAATCTGCTCACTTATTTATGTGATTCTACATTGTATATAGAAGGCAAGGGAATAAAAAATCAAGATAAAACATGACTGACGTTCGAATAGCTAGTAGATTTTTAGGTGCAAGTGACTATCCATTAGCAAATGTACAGCATTCCATTAAGGAACTCCATTTCCGGTCAAATGTGAAAGTTAGTAAAATATACACATCAAAAAAGGTTTTGCATCAGTTCCAGAACCTGTACAGAAAACTGGAATTGCTCATGAAAACTACACATTGCATGTTGTACCACCATACAGCGACATTTTCAGAGATGGTGGTCCAGATCACTATACACATCGGTACCTCTAATAACCAGAAGCACATCCTCTTGTATTGATACATGTTTTTTTCTCTGTGGCACTGTTGGTCCACATAGTCTCACCCTTCAACGGCGAATCGGCGAGATCCCTCAGATTGGTTGGTGGGTTACGTCGTCCATATACAGTCCTTTTCAGTCTATCCCAGGCACGTTGGATTGGGTTCATGTTTGGAGAACATGCTGGGCACTCTAGTCGAGCGATGTCGTTATCCTGAAGGAAGTCATTCACAAGATGTGCAAGATGGGGGGTGCGAATTATCGTTCATGGAGACGAATGCCTCGCCATTATGCTGCCGATATGGTTGCACTATCGGTCGGAGGATGGCATTAACGTATCGTACAGCCATTACAGCGCCTTCCATGACCACCAGCGGTGTACGTCGGCCCCACATAATGCCACCCCAAAACAGCAGGGAACCTCCACCTTGCTGCACTCGCTGGACAGTGTGTCTAAGAAGTTCAGCCTGACAGGGTTGCCTCCAAACACAGTCTCCGTTGTGGTTCAAATGGTTCAAATGGTTCAAATGGCTCTGAGCACAATGGGACTCAACGGCTGAGGTCATAAGTCCCCTAGAACTTAGAACTAGTTAAACCTAACTAACGTAAGGACATCACAAACATCCATGCCCGAGGCAGGATTCGAACCTGCGACCGTAGCGGTCTTGCGGTTCCAGACTGCAATGCCTTTAACCGCACGGCCACTTCGGCCGGCTCTCCGTTGTGGGGGGGGGGGGGGGGGGGAGGCATTGAATTATATATGTCAGCTGGGTGTCTGTGATTTTTCCAGTGGTAGCACTCCCAACCCGGAACACATAACAGGCTGGAACGGCATGGCGTCGCCATTGAATGATGGCGAGTTCATTTGCCCCGGTTTTCTTATTTATTCAGCCCCTCCAGAAGCCCTGCCTGAGCTGTAGGCTTTAAAGGTATTGGTAGGTGGCTTCCTCTTTATCAGCGTCCTGAATGAGTGCTCGCGCACTTTAAATGCGCCTTGATACTCAATACTGCCTGGACTTCAGGCTGACGACTGCTTCCCTCTCAGTGACGCCGTTCTGCTGATCGATGCAGGAACGGTTCTCGAGAAGCCGTGGTGCTACAAAATCCGTACATCTCGTGTTCGAAAAATTTCACTTTTCCAGCTCAAACGCCCTTCACTATCAGCCCTCCACCAGCTCTCTAAACCCATTTCACAACAAGCATTTCCCTAGAACTACAAAAACACATCTTGGCATCATTGGTAACAAAACATAGAAAATGAATACATAAGGATTACTTAACAAATTAGTAATTGGTGTGCTGTACACAATTTTAATGTAACAATTTTCATTTCGAGTTACAACAAATAACAGTTTAACCCACTCACGCTTGTAATTTGAGTAGCAGTTTATAAAGTAGGGAAATGTAAATTTGATTTGTCCAACTGTACTGTCATGTTTGGTTTTGTTTTGCAGTAAGTATATTTCAGCAGAACAATCACTAAATTTCTAATTGAACGTTTCGATGTAACAAAAAGAATAATACCATTCCTGTTCATTAGCAAATATCGAAAATAATAATATTATTCACTAACTTTATGTTACTGAATTTTATTTCATTTATGAAAAAAGTGTTCTTTTCAATTTTTATACAGGATACATGGATTTTACTTTAAAAAGGCATAATCTCAGTGTGAGACCTAATACCTTGTAAAAATGGTCACAGTTTTATTGTTTATAAACGTTGGCTTTGCTAAATTATATTATTTATGCATCATTTCTTTTCTGTGACATCCAACAATTATAATAAAAGAGGTATAAAAATAAGCTATTTCACAGAAGAGACTGCTGCTTAACCGATCATTATAAGCCGATACATGCGCCTCATGGAGGTCATAGATTAATAAATAAGAAGAAAAATAATGGAACAAATAATCATTGTCGACGGAAAATGAACTGCACACCAAGGTAAAATAATTGTAAACCTTGGAACGGGTATGACTTGAAACACGAATCATATTGTAAGAGCAAAACAAAAATAATATCAGAAAGAAATAGAAAAATGGAAAACCAAACCATTCAAGAAATTCTGAACAAATATTTTCCGTTAAATATTATAACGTTTCTGTAAACTAAATTTCGACCTAAGTGTCTATTGATGTATTTGCTACAAAGTAATGGCTTCGTAGATGTATTAGTCGCAGAGTTTTAATCACCACCTCGAAAATAATCTTTGTTGATACACGCCGAAATGCCCTTCAGACAGTGTACCGTAGAACGTCGCTAGATGACGCGGCCCATTGATAAGGTGGAGTACTGTGTGGTAATTCGTTATCTGTATTTGAGGGGAACAGGGCTGTAACAGTCCACGCATAGTTGGTACAAGTGTTCGGCAACAAAGAAGCAACATATAGCACAGTGGTTACTTTTTGTAGACGCTCCCACTGTGCTTAAATAAACGTGATTGTTGAAGAACAGGTTAGTAAAACGTTTGTGTGAAGAATCAGGAATCCGAAAAAAATTGGGAAGTCTGGTACTCGAAGACCAGCGCATCGCAGTCGACGCGATAGCAGAAAACCTTAAAATGTTATGGGGTAATTTCGGACAACTTGCACGACCTTTTGGACATGACGAAGATCGCAGCCCGCCTGGTTTCCGCGCTCGTTCAAAAAGCCCGTCCAATTGAGGGAGCAATGGTGATATTGCAGCTGTGTCAAGCCACTCCACATCTTTAGTCGTGCAATCACTACGGGCGAGTGCTCACTGTATCACTTCGAATCCGACGCAAATGAGCAAAACTAAACCGTGGAAACACGAGGGTTCGCCGTCGCTGATAAAGACGAGGACCGAATCTTCAAGGAGATGCTCATTTTTTCCCTTATAATTGCATTCTTAAAGAGCAAAACTTCACAAGATAAAACAATATGACAGGAAACATTGTTTGAAAATAATTAACTTTACCAGCCGAACGGAAAAAAGAGTCAAAGTTCACAGCAACTTGCGTCCTGTGCATTCCCTTCTCTGTATTACTACATATTATCACGCTTGTCCACATTGCTACTGTGAATGCAGAAGGCAGAGCACAGAAGTTCAAACTGTCCACCGAAATTAAGTCTTCCGTAGACGCGGAAGCAGCACTCGCATCCTTCACGTATACTGTAAGAAACCATCTCGTGAGCGGGCCAAGACTCTCAGTGCCACTAAATTAGCAGTCAGGTTTTAATTTTCTGATAGGGATTGCAACACATTTTCTTCTTATAAACGACATAGTACTTGCTTCCCACGTCCTCAATTGTTTGCTGGATGTAATCCAGTCTCTGTCTTCTTTTATAGTTTTTACCTTCTACGGCTCCCTCTGGTACCATGGAAGTTATTACCTGATGTCTTAACAGAGGTCGTATCATCCTGTCTCTTCTCCTTGTCGGTGATTCCCATACATTCCTTCCCTCGCCGATTATGCGGAGAACGTAGTCATCCCTTATCGTATCACTCCACCTAATTTTCAACATTCTTCTATATCACCACATCTCAAATGATTCCATTCTATTCTGTTCCGGTTTTCAAATAGTCCATGTTTTCACTATTATACAATGCTCTGTCCCAAACTTACATTCTCAGAAATTTCTTCGTGAAATTAAAGCCTATGTTTAATACAAGTACACTTCTCTTGGCCATGAATGATCATTTTGCTTGTACTAGTCAGCTTCCTAAGTCCTCCTGACTCCGTCCCTCAGGGGTATTTTGCTGCCTAGATAGCAGCATTCATTAACTTCACCTACTTCGTGACCATAAATCCTCATGTTAAGTTTCTCGCTACTCTCATTCATGCTACTTATCATTACTGTGCTTTTCTCTGATTTATTCTCAATCTATATTCTGTATTTATTACATTGTTCATTCTATTCAGTAGATCGTTTACTTCTTCTTCACTTTCACTCAAGCTAGCAATTTCATCAGCGAATCGTATAGCTGATATCCTTTCATCTTGAATTGTAATCCCACTCCTGAACCTTTTGTTTATTTCAGTCATTGCTTCTTCAGTGTACAGATTAAATAGTAGGAGCGAAAAACTACATCCTTGTCAAACATCGTTTCAATCCGAGCACATCTTTCTTTGTCGTCCACTCATATTACTCCCTCTTGGCTCTTGTACATATTGTGTTCTACCCGCCTCTCCCATAGCTTAGGCCCATTTTCCTCATAATTTCGAACATCTAGCACCATAACATAATTTTACATTGTCGACGAATCCTATGAACGTGTCTTCCTTCTATTATCAACAGCAAAATCACAATTGCCTGTCTGGTGCCTTTACCTTTCTTAAAGCCAAACTGGTCGTCATCTAACACATTCCCACTTTTCATTTCCATTCCTCTGTTTACTAATCTTGTTCTCAACTTGGATGCATGAGCTGTTAAGCTGGTAGCGCGATAATTCTCGCATTTTTCAGCTCTTGCGGTCTTCGGAAATGTGTGGATGATATTTTTCCGAAAGTAAGATAGTACGTCGCAAGACTCATATTTCCTACACACCTACGTCAATAGTCGTTTTGTTGCCTCTCCCCCCCAATAATTTTAGAAATTGTGATGGAATGTTGTCTATCCTTTCTGCCTTATTTATTTTAAGCCCTCCAAAGCTCTCTTAAATTCTTATTCTAATTCTGGATCCCATATTTCTTGTAAATTGCCTGTTGCCTCTTCCTTTTCTCTTGCATCAGACATATGCCTCCAGTGTACTATTTCACCTACCAGCTATCTCCTCTGCATTTAACAGTGGTATTCTTGTTGCACTCTTACTGTTTCCATCCTTGCTTTCAATTTCACCGAAGGTTGTTTTGACTTTTCTACTTGCTGAGTCAATCCTTTCGGCAATCATATCTTTTTAGATTTCTACACATTTTTCATGTACCCATTTCGTCTTAGGTTCCGTGCACATTCTATTTATTTCATTCCTCAGCTACCTGTATTTCTGTATTCCCGAATTTGCCTGATGATTTTTGTACTTACTTCTTTCATTGATTGTCTGAAGTATTTCTTTGGTACCCATGGTTTTTTCGGAGTTACCTTCCTTGTACTTATGTTTTTCTTTTCAACTTCTGGAATTACCCTTGTAGAGATGTCCATTCCTCTTTAACTTCACAGCCTACTGAGCTATTCCTTATTGCTGTATCCACAGATGTAGAGAACTTCAAGCGTATCTTGGCATTCCTTAGTACTTCCGTATCCCACTTCTATGCGTATTGATTCTCCTTGACTAATCTCTTCAACCTACTCTCCATCACTTCTACATTGTGATCTGAGTCTATATCTGCTCCGGACAGCGCCTTACAATCCAATATCTGATTTCGGAGTCCCTGTCTGACCCTGATGTAATCTAACGGAAATCTTCCCGTATCACCTGGCCTTTCCCAAGTACACCTCCTTCTCTTATGATTCTTGAACAGAGTATTGGCTGTTACTAGCTGAAATTTATTACAGAACTCAATTGGGCCGTCTTCTCTCTCATTCCTTGTAAACTCGTATTATCCTGTAACCTTTTCCGCTACTACTTCCTCTACAACCGCAGTACAGCCCCCATGACAATTAGATTTTCGTTTGTGTTTACTTACTGTATTACCCTTTCAACATCCCCATATATTTTCTTCATCCCTTGATCTTCAGCTTGCAACGTCGGGATGTGTATCTGAACTATTTGGTTTGCTGTAGATTCTGATAAGAACAACCCTATCACTGAACTGTTCACAGTAACACACTCGCTGCCCTGCCTTCATATTCATAACGAATCCTACTCCCATTATATCATTTTCTGCTGCTCTTGATATTAAGCTATACTCATCTGACCAGAAATCCTTGTCTTCTTTCCATTTCATTTCACACAAATTGCCATCGCATATGAAAATAAACTCACTATTAAGACCCCAGTCTGCATTGCACTCAGACACCCTGTTAATCAAGGTAATTATATAGACAGCGCACAACTATGATGGTAAACGTGCGACCTCCCGCCTACAACCGTATCGTCCAACCGCTCGATATTGGCGCCCTCTATCTACTCTCCCAGGTGGTGAGTTCCTGTGGGGCCAAACTGCTGAAGTCATCCGTCCCCAGCCTTACACACTACTTAATCTAACTTACGCTAAGGATAACACATACACCCATGTCCGAGTGGGGAGTCTAACCTCCGCCGGGGGGAGCCGTGCGAACAGGGGCTAGGCGACTCAGATCGCACGGCTACCCCGCGCGCTTTCCTTTCCCAGCTTAATTTCTGTAGATAGCCCCGAGCAGTTCGCTCGGTGCACATCGTTAGGACAAGCCAAAGGTGCACGAAGTGTTTTGTTTGCATTTCGTAATAATGAATTTGTTACAAAATAATGTTTAAAAAATGTGAAAACTACGTATGACAGCTACAGCCCAGATCTATTTTCATTTTCAAATTTCGATCGATCGGAAAATTTAAACCACAGTGAAAATCCAGGGGTTTTGTGGATATGTATTGCACTTCCTTCGCGTTGCTTCACAGTTTTCATTTCTCAGCGCACAGTAAGCACGTAATGATGCCTAGAAAATAATGTCTACTGACGAGTGTGCACGCCTGCTGAGGGGTTTCGCCTGATGTCATGCAGCCCACTTGCCGCAGCTGTCACGAGTTTCCTTCTTCGTGACAATTCTCCGCCACATACTGCAAGTGTAAGGGAGATGCTCCTGCACTGTTTTTTATGGAAAGTGTTGGATCGCCCTCCATAAATGGTTCGAATGGTTCAAATGGTTCTGAGCACTATTGACTTAGCTTCTGAGGTCATCAGTCGCCTAGAACTTAGAACTAGTTAAACCTAACTAACCTAAGGACAGCACACACATCCATGCCCGAGGCAGGATTCGAACCTGCGACCGGAGCGGTCGCTCGGCTCCAGACTGTAGCGCCTAGAACCGCACGGCCACTTCGGCCGACTCGCCCTCCATAAATCCGTGAACTTGGTTTCATTTGATTATCATCTCTCTGCTCACATGAACCGTTGGCAATGAACACAGCACTTTTGCACAGACAAGAAGATACGGACCAGAGCAGGCAGTTGGCGGATCACAGGCTGGTGTCTCCTACGACGAAAGTATTGGAAAGTTGACACCAAGTGTATAAGACTGAGCGGCGACTACGTAGGCAACTAGCTGGAAGGCGAAGCTCAGTGCTAGAAGTAAAACATTTTTAATTTTCATTATGCTCTCCAATTCGCAACTGATCCGAGATTGATAAAAGAAATGTCCCTCATATGATTGGGGTAGCTACTTCGTTTACCAATAAAAATATTATTGTATATTAAAGAAATATTAGTGTATGAAATAATGTTGCACTTCACCTTTCACATTATACATCAGCTAATATTTTCTTACTCAGTTTCAAAGTGATGTTTTGGAGTGAATATTATCACGAGCCAGCAATTTTACAACACTATGCCGAGTTTCTGAAGTTATAAAGTAGCGCGACTGGCAACTAGATAGGGTCTGTAATTACTCTACGGTAAGGGCTCAGCCTATTCTACACAAGACACAGTCGCATACGCTGCTGCTTTGGACTACCCCATTTTACCTGAGTATCACTTATTTTCACGACATGGCACCCAGAAAACTCCTTATCTTTCCTCGGATGAAGAAACCATTGATGAGAGGCATTTGCAGGATGACGATGAGACAATTTTCGAGCTGGAACGTTTCTTGAACAGACAAAATGTACACTTTCCACAAGCAGAGTCCATCGGGAAAAATGTGTCGCACTGAAGACTGAATACGGAAAGGATAATGAACCTCATCACCAAGTTTCGTTGTAGCAGGTTGAAGGTTTCGAGGTGATGATTATAATTTTATGACTAATATACGAACTGCTTGAAGCCATGTGGAATAAAACGAGGGAAGTAAGTTATTCATTAACCCTTTCGTGGGCAAAATTATTGAGCATTTTTTTAAATGAATGGAGAGCAGATAGTAGTTAAAAGATAGGTATATTTATCATACAGAATATCAAATTTGCCCAACTGTGAAAGTGAGGTCACACAACAAGGTGGGAAGTATTCTTCCCACTGCCCTTCCTTGGAGTTAAATTACAAAAACAACTTTTTCAATATGTGTCACATTTATTTGCTAAATTTACTTCTCTTGTTACAATTATTGTTCACAGTTACTTGCCATGAAATTTTATAAAACATGGGTCTATGCAAAGTGGTATTTGACAATATGTACAAACACAGCGAGTGCTCTTTTCCGCAGCTTTGGTACTACAATGACGGCACGTCCAGTAGGTTTCTCCTAAAATGGGTTGATGCTCCCCTACAGCCACATGACAAAAATCTTCAGGTACTTTACCCCTTTTTGCCAGATAGACAGGTTTTTGTCCACGCCTTTTTTGGGATGAGAAGCCAGCGATCAATTGCCTGGCTAGATGGATCCTGTATGTGAGCTGACCATGCTGTCCACTTTCTCTTTTACTTATTTTCCTCTGGATGAAACTGTTCACTGCAGCAACGTTCTTTGCCACCATTTTACAGAACGTCTGCCAATAGCATACCTTTCTCGTAATTGATCTTATCGACACCACCCATTATTTTGTTGTATTCTGCCACAAATTCAGGACAAGAAATCTCTGTACTAGTACCATCGTTGTTTTTCTTTTTCACTGTGGCTGTTTCTCATAGGTCATGAATTGAGGACTGGAAAGTGACTGGACGGTTATCCATCCATTTTACTGCAGAAATGGCTCCTTTTGTTTCAAACTGGAATTCTCCTCGTTCCAATTTTACGTTTTCCTTCATAAATTTGGGTAAATCAACAGTAATTACCTTATACTATAACTTTGAGGAAAAAATCACAAAATGTCACGTAAACAGCACTGAAAGACTCCTCTACAGAGCAACACTCAGCTATACAATGCCTCTGCGCGAAGGTACAGCAAAAACGGCGGGAACTTCCTATTGAGAGTAGTACCCTATATTGTTCACTAGGTGGTAGCACCGTACAGAGGTGGGAGATGTGAATCCCACGGGACTAGGAGCGGGTTCATTGTAGTGGGAAGCATGTCTCCCATGGCTCACGAAAGGGTTAATCATAGGATCAAAAGATCACTAAACGGAAACGGTTACCGGAAATAGCTTTACAAGATATAGCAAGAGAATGCACGTTTCTCCTTGAAAGCACTGCCCTCCGCGAGTAGGGAATAACGTTTTGGCAGTCAGCGGCCAGCCGACAGGCGTGCGGGCCTCCGACCTGTGCTGTACGCACGCACCGGCCCTCACTGCCACGGCTGCCGGTGCCAACTTGCCCCCTCGCACTAATTGCACAACTTTTTGCGTATTCGTCCTGTGTTCCCCGGGTAATGGACGACGGCAACTTCCCGGCCGAAAAAAGCTCGCCATCGTTCCGGTGTCCAGTGCTCCGACTCGCGTACTACACGAAGGACCGAGCGAGAATCGGATGTCCAACTTTCCTGGAAAAAAAAGGAATAACACAGGTTTTTATTGCATTCTGGCTTCACTTTCTATACGTTATTCACCGAGAGCTTTCCTTCCCAAATTTAAATAACATTTTAATCATTTCAGTAATTACAGGAAGTGAATGGATAACTGATGAATTGTGCAAATTGATTTTGGAATAGGTAATCTTTATTCTGCAGACAACGTTGTAAGCGGGTCAACCACAGCTATGAGTATTCATCATTATTATTAATAACCGCTTCAGCTGCATTTGGTCCTTTATTACTGTACCACTACCGGGCTCGTGGCTCGTGGCACTAAAAGCCTCATCTTCAGGTGACATGATTAAAACATTAGAGCGTAATAGCTCGGAATCTTTTTTCCCCCAACATTCCTTGTCCATCAAAACAAAACACCACTAAAAGACGGTATGTCATGAGTTAAAAACTGCAAGATTCCAATATAGGGTATGGGTCGGCTACAAATCGGACCATAGTGTTTACTTACAGTAAAGATGTTGCTTATAGCGCCACGAAACCGGTAGTGGTACAGTAATAAAAGACCAAACATAGCTGAAGCAGTTACCACTACCAAAGATGAATTTTTATCCTGTTAACAATTGTAAGTAGGCTGTTTAGGTTTTTATGTTGGTAACGCCACGTAGCGCTCTGTATGAAAATCACTGACTGTGCTCTGTGCAGTGTGTGGCTGGTTTACATTGTCGGAATATTTGCTGTTGTAGTGTTGGGCAGCTGGGTGTGAACAGCGCGTAGCATTGCGCAGTTGGAGGTGAGCCGAGAGCGCTACGTTGCGTTACCAACATAAAAACCTAAACAACCTACTTACACAATCTGCTAGGAAGTTTCAGATCTTCGCACATTCTGGAGAGGAGCGAAAATTAATTCTGGAAGCAATTCCCCCAGACTGTGACATTGTTGTGTCTCCATAGCATCATTTCTTCCAGGACTACTAGTCCCGCAAGGCATGTGGGAGAACCTTTGTGATATTTGGAAGGTAGTAGGTGAAAGACTGGTGGACGTACGGCTGTGAGGGAGGGTCCAGAGTCAGCTTGGATGGCTCTGTGGGTGAAGTACTTCTACACGAAAGGCAAAGGTCCTTGATTCGAGTCCAGTTCCCCACACAGACTTTTAATCTCCCGGGAAGTGTCAAATAGCGCAAACTCAGGGGAAGAGTCAAAATTCATTCTGTATATAATACTTTAAGTGTTGAACGATACTGAAATGGTGTTTTCCAGTGTTAATATTCCCGTCACAGGGACAGTTCCCGCCATTACGTTTTAGAAACAGAACTTCATCAGAAACTGTGGTAAGGATTCGTTACCCAAAATTCATATTATCGACGACCTGACTATTATTGATGTACTAAAGCGAAAATAAACGCATTCTCCCGAGAAACCTCTATTTGTGTGAGACAGTTACAACTGAGCGCACTACCGAAGTCTTACCCGTCATCAGTTAGACAGTAGTGGTCCTTACTTTGCAGATTTTTTTCCAATTTTCAGGTGGACACGGTATTAATAACGCACAAGTTCCACGTAAATAAATGTAATAATGCAAGGTGTAATGCGTACAAGTGCAGACATTTCTATTGGTGACTGAGTATGGTGTACTGAACGACATTACATCGGACTAGTAATTATAGCAATTGGAAGTATTATGTTTTAGGTTGATATTTTTAGGTTGATTTGTATCTTAATGCTTATTTTCCAATGAGCAGCAGATCAGAGGTGGAAGTGTTGACACGCGTACGCAAAACGGTTAGTATACACAGGCGGGCGTAGTCCGCTTCGTGGTGCAGTACGATTGTGCTGAAAATGTCAGGTCGTGAGATATGTGACGTTTTTGTGGAAATATTGTTCAACGAAGAGAAAAAACAACGAACACACTGATGTATGTACATATTAAAGTACCACAAATAGAAATATCTGCATTTATACCCGTTACACTACTTTCCATATAGTCATTAACTACGAACAATCTTTTTTAAATGTTCAGTCGTACAGTATTCTGAGGCTAAGGAAACTGGGACCTACGATGTCTCGGCTTGTAAACTTTACGACAGTACTGCCGAAATGACATGTAGGAGTTTGTTGATCTTGGGAAAACGTTTTGATAAACTGTATTGTGATCAATAATACTTCTAGATGGGATGGTTATGGAGAGGGTGGAGTGAAATGAAACGTAATGGCGACTCATGTGAACTTTATACATTGTGTAAATGATAACTTTAAAACGTAATACAGTGGTGTAGTGGTGTAGGACACTTGCTGCCAATTAAACCTTTATGGAGCACACGTAGAAGTGTTCTGAAGAAGAAATATTTAGCTAAATTAGATGTATATGTCGCGTGAACAGTTTTACATGGATTTTTTGAAACCGTTGCCTTTAACCACCAATTCCCGTAAAAAGCACAAGGGAACTGCAATATAAATAGTATAATGTTGATGTTGTGGATGAAAAAATGGTTTCATTTTGCAATATTTCATGTGAAATGTCGTAAGAAAATTGCAAAATAGTAAATACCACAGTTTCATGTTTTGCAGTTGGATTCGTCCGAGGGTGAAGCCTACATTATCACTTTGGCTTATCCAGTGACCAAAACTGTCGTATCGTACATCATTCACTGGCACACAAACTACTGTTTTCCTCTTCTTGTGGACTAGATGTCCATCCAGTAGGGGCCACAAAATCGAAGCAAAGTGCTACACCGGTAACTGATGCTCAGATAATCTTACACGGTGTCTACTAAAGATGCACACTACAGATATTCAGAAACTTCGCACCAGAGAGAAATAAATATCTCTGGTTCAGAGAGTTTGAAGTTCCTTGCAAGTATCATTGCTCACCCAAGGACACAACTTGAAACACGTTGCACAAAAAAATTTTTAGTTTTGACGTTGCTTGACAACAACAAGCCAGGACACAGTCTCTACTTGGCATATAAACGGATCTACGCTAGAACGCACGCGTGTTATTTGAGATCTTCACCGGCCCGGTGACCGAGCGGTTCTAGGAGCTTCAGACCGGAACAGCGCTGCTGCTACGGTCACAGGTTCTAATCCTGCCCCGGGCATGGATGTGTGTGATGTCCTTAGGTTAGTTAGATTTAAGTAGTTCTAAGTCTAGAGGTCTGATGACCTCAGATGTTAAGTCCCATAGTGCTTAGAGCCATGTTTTGAGATCTTCAAAATCCTCTCGCCCTGCTAGGCAACCGGCTTATTCGGCCTCAGCCGTTTGAAGATTATTTTTCTCGCTAAAATCTCCTTGAATATTGAATCCAACCACGTTAAATTATAAAATTGACGTTTGTGCAAATTTTATACCAAATTTTGTAAATTTTAACATCGTAAAATTTACAATTAAAGTTTTTTCCTTTGTGCCTTCTTACTAAGACACTACCGTACCTGTAAGTGTTAAGTTTAGATTGAATTGTAAAAGTAATTAGTTTTTGCATAACATTTACAAACGTCTTTTATCCTTCAGTACCCTCTGGGGAAAGTTTAAATTGTTAATGTTAACGAAATAATAAAATTCAAAAGTCTTGTCGATTTAAGCCAGTGGAGTTTAGAGGGCGAATGGACATTCAAAATCTCCCCGATGCTTGTGCGTCGTTGTTTCGGTGGCTTTTGTAGGGCAATTTGTAGTTATTTCCCTATCTGACAGGCCATAGGTTTCCTGTATCAAACTGTTCCACTTCCTGTATACCACTGTGGTACGTTGCAAACAGCTGAAATTTACACTCCGTATACACGCTGTGTGTCAAGCATAAATGCCTCCAACAAATATGCCACCACATTCTTCACAAACCACAACAAAGTGGCATTCTATGACTGCAACGTCCAGGAGATACAACTGAAACCAATCCAGGTTGTGGGGTATGAGATGGAATGATCAAATAGGCTTGGTTGTGGGTACAGAAGGTGGCAGATTTCAATACCGCGACAATACACGGATGAACCAAAATATTAATTAACCTTAGTTTAACCCGCAATAACAGGAGCAAGTTACTGGTCAGAACAGTTTAACATCAAACAATAAAGAATCAAGTATTTTCAAGTATTTCAGTGGCAATAACAAACATCAATTATGAAACCGACGGCAGATAGCACTAAACCGGACTGTAATGTATGTAAAAGACGGCTCCGAGTCACAAGCTCACAGCGACAAGAAATATTCTGAAACGTGCTCACCGAGATCAGTTCTTCCGGCTGAGCAGGGGCTGTTCCAAGTTGTTGACTAGTACACCAATCGTCCTTTGGTAGCTGGTCGCTGCCCGACGACTGCTTTTCTCAACGTTCAGCTGCCCACTTTGTCTCCTATCCTCACACTTGCACAGGAGCCGCAAAAGCATCATGCAGTCAGCCACGCACTGCTTCGAAGGTGCCCGCTAGATAGTACTCCCATTGAGAAACTCCCGCCTGCGAGCCCAGTACACCTGTAAAGGCTCAGAAGCAAGCGTGAACGACCTCTTGGGTGCCACGCGCGATGCCCCTGCTTGTAACAGCCAGAGTACAGCCACGTGTAACATCGATAAGAGCCAGCACGTCTCAGAAACGACCTCGACGGCAGGCATTATGTACTGAGCATTCATTGTGTTGGCACTGTCTAAGCATTGTGGTTCTTAGCGGTGTTTCGTGTTAAAGTATTGGAACACGCCCTGCCGTTAAGTTACCGTTGATGTGACCAGGGCTATTAATTTTGGTACCAAGCATTCCACAGCAAAAATTAACCCTGCGCTGTGCATTTTCTCTGTGTTCCCATTTGTTTGCTGTGAACTCCTTTAACTGGACGAGTTACGTTCCTTTGGGTACCTGCACAGTGTGCGGAATCAACGTCAATTTTTTACATTTTTGATAACGTCATGTGTACGTGAATGGTATATTGTGATACGTTTCACGAACAAGTCTTAGGGTGAGGAAGTCGATTAAGAAATGAAAAAGCATTTAATGCTTTTACATATTCGTAACGAACGAAGTTACAAAGAAGGCAAACGCGCTGATTAATGTCCCCCGGATAGCTGAACGGCATTTGATTCAAACAATATTTTTAAATATTTCTGATGTACAAAAAGTTACTTGAGGTGGTCAAGAAAAATGGGACAATCTATATACTGCAGCCCCCAGTAGTGACCTTGAATATAAGATTACGCTAATAACATTGCACACATAAGTATCTAAGTAGTAATTTTTACCATGCTCCACACGCGAATGTAACGGGAGGAAACCAAATTACGTGGTTCAGTGAAAGGTGCTCTGTGTCATGATCTTCATTGCAGAGGATGGATGTATATGTAGTTATTAATTCATAATAAATATGGTAAAATTTTTATTAGTTATTAGTATCTTACGACAAAACATCAAATTTTTAAATATTGTAAATTTAGCATTTGTAGATTTTGGTGATTCGATACAGATCCTATGTCCCAGTGACAAGTTCACTAATCGTGTGGCACAAAAGTCTTAATATCTTATCTGTATTCAATTCTTAATGCTGGGCTTCCATATTTTCTTTTGTATTTTAGTTGCTAACGCTATCATGAAACTTGTAGGTCAACGTGTGAATTGAAAACATCATATTTATCAAATAGTTACCCTGTCGGATCAGTACAGGTTTCACCAAAGTATCGCTAATAATTTCTTTCAGGTTCTGAAGCTTACTAAGCTTTGCCCATAACCTGTCTATGACGGAATGTAGCGCTAACACAGTTTCGCTGTTAGAGAGTCTAGGCTTCTTATTTTTGAGTATAATGCAAAGTATCTTAATTCATTATCGTGGGGGTGGTTTATAGGTCGTTTCGAGCTTTCTACAAATTCCTTTGTGAATCGGTGAAAGTGGTATTGTTACACAGATTGCATAATTAAAACAGCAGTATATTTGAGCAGTTTAGGAATGGTACACAGGAAAGACTTCATACTGTGTGGGAGGTTTCAATACAGTAGCAACAAAGCGTCAACAGAACGGGGGAAAATTGTAATTCCATAAGTGGCAAGTTTAGGTCTCTTAAATGACCATAGATGACCATAGATGGGTATAATGTTTTTTAAACCATCGAAATTAGTCCGCAGCGATATTTAAATCAACAATGTACCGTTCAAATACTAACTAAACATGTAGATATCATTACCTTGAGATTATCCAAAGACTGAAAACGGTGGATCGTAATTCAGTACCGCCTGCTATCTACTTGTTTCCTTAAAAGTTGTAAATATTACAGTAATTTGTCTCTACTTCAATGGCCCTTTACACATTTA
This sequence comes from Schistocerca americana, assembly GCF_021461395.2. Taxonomy (NCBI): domain Eukaryota; kingdom Metazoa; phylum Arthropoda; class Insecta; order Orthoptera; family Acrididae; genus Schistocerca; species Schistocerca americana. Next base: position 612,188,875 of record NC_060119.1, on the reverse strand, counting down.
CACTGCTGAAAATTCGTCTAGCTGAAGCACTACAAGATTAAGTACTGTTCTTGCCTTGGCTAGCTCAGCAGTACTCAAAAATCAATAAGTAAAAAGAGGTAAACAGCTGATTCAAATAATTAAATTGAACATGGAAAAATAATACAAAGAAGAGTAGGTTATATGAAATAATGGGTAAAATGTTCTAAATAGGATCTAATTCACGGTTCGCTTTTATAACAAACCTGACTTTCAAGGGTCTTATTCATTTCACGGGAAACGTCTCTGAGTTACTTTACACATCTGCGTTATGAATCAAAATTTAATGGCGTGTTACCATACGAACAGTGGGCAATCGTCTTAACAGGCATACGTTGATTTATAACGAAGTGTGGCAGCCTGATATTCGTGCACAGTCTGGTTGTTAGACAGTACTTCACTTTTGAACTGATGGAGAGCAGTGGTAATTCTTCAAGATGAACTGGGTTGCCGCACCGTCAACAGTGATACTTCAAAGCTGGCTTGTTAGTAGTGTTGCGAAACCGTTCGATAGCATTGCGTGTCTTACTTACTGGTTTTCTTCGTTCCTCGTGCTTCCTGATTTCCTCAGAGACCGCATCGATCTTCAAACTGTACTGGTGCGACGTTGTGAATTTGTCGTCTTTCTAGCAGCCTAAGCACAGTAATATCTACGTACATTATTGGTCGTTTTATTCTCATTATGGTGAGTTCCTACTGAGATGTATCACCTCTACCAAAAATTAATAATTTTTTTCAGTTAACGTTTTGTAAATCAGAAAAAGAAATTACAAGTACCTTTTTACAAGCAAGTACTTTCAGCGGCAGACGAACCACCGATGCTACGAGCAACAAGTGGCTAAAAATGTGCAGTTTTTCTGTCCAGATGAGACCAGTTAGAGAGAGTGAGTTGGAATTGGCCCAAAAAGCAATACTGCCAGAAACACTTGGCACTGGGATGCAGAATGACTAGCGAGACGCGGCCTACGTAACTCACACAGGGATAGTGGGCAGACTGCCTAAAAAAACGTAGACCACTTCTCTGCTGCCTGTTTCGCATTCAATTTGTTTTTCAAAGAATTATTAAGTCGTCTTCTGAACATGAGCTCCCCACTGAAAATGAACTCCCCACGCATTTCGAGAAAACACACTATATCCAGCTGTGTACAACAAATATTCATATCGCAATTGGTGTAGCACGTGTACGATGTCAGCAAATATAGAATACTCCAACTTTTTGGGTATACATGTTGATGGAAACTTGAATTTCTGCATGAATCACGTTTCTAAGCTGCTCAGACTGTTAAGTCCATCCACATTTTCTCTTCATATCTTAGTCTTGGAAACAAACGAATCAACCCAACATATTTTGCATATTTCCATCCAATAATGTGTCGTGGAATAATCTGAGAAGTGTAATGACGTCCACACCTAGACGAACAGAGAGCAAAATACCTCTATCACCCTTTATTAAACCAGTCAGGGCCTCAGAAAGGAGTTCAACATGCAGGGACGGTAACTTTTGATCACTTGCTCAATGACATAATATTTCTGGCAGAGGGCGTAGTAAGTTTTAAATCTAACCGAAAATCGTTTTGTGTACCTAACTCTTATTCCATGGACGAAATTTTATTCGAAAATCAGTAGCCTGTAGAATTTTTTTTGAAAAGAAACCTATTTTAAGTGTAGTTTCGTGAGTAGGACAGAAAAATGATGTTAAGACTAATCATAGACACATTGAATCTAAATTAGCTCCTGGCTCAAGATCATTGCGATAAAATAATCTAAGTAACAAGTAATAGCTAGCCGACTAGCTAACAGATTATAAGGCTCTCACTGAGTAGCAATTAAGCTTCCTTTGACGATGGTATTCTGTCCTCATGGTCTTATCCCGTATTTTCTTTGGGTTGGCATATGTTAATCCTGATTTGGCAGCGATTGTTGTAGAGGGTGATTGGATACCCTTCTTCCGTCCACTCGTTCCCAGAATACTCACAAGGTGCAATGTATTTATTAAGAAGACTGGCTATATTTCGCTTGTCCTCATTTACGGTACTTATGTGAAGTATAGTGAGCTCACTACATAGGATTTACGGACGACATAGATTAGTTGAAGGAATGAAAGCTAGTTTTGTAATATTGTGAAATACATTTATCTCTACTCAATCGCACTAATGTAAGTGCTGCTTTTCATGTAGTTGAACTTTCCGTATAACACTGAAGTGCCAAATAAACTGGTATATGTATGCGTATTCAAATACAGAGATATGTAAACAGGCAGAATACTCCGCTGCGGTCGCAATGCGTATATAAGTCAACAAGTGTCTAGCGGAATTGTTAGATCGGTCGCAGGTGCTAAAATGGCAGGTTATGAAGATTTAAGTGAGTTTGAACGTGGTATTATAGTTGGTGCACGAGAGATGCGACACAGCATCTCCGAGATATCTATGAACTGGGGTTCTCCCGTACGACCATTCACGAGTGTACCGTGAGTATCAGGAATCTGGTAAGACATCAGATCTCCGACATCGCTGTAGCTGGAAAAAGATCCTGCAAGAACGGGACCAACAACGACTGAAGAGAATCGTTCAACGTGACAAAAAGTGCAACCCTTCCACAAATTGCTGCAGATTTCAGTACTGGGCCGTCTACAAATGTCAGCGTGCGAACCATTCGATGAAAAATCATCGATATGGGTTTTCCAAGCCAAAGGCGCACTCGTGTATTCTTGATGACTGCACAACGCAAGTCTTCATGCCTGGCTTGGGCCAGTCAACACCGACATTGGACTGTTGATGACTGGAAGCATGTTGCTTGGTTGGACGAGTCTCGTTTCAAATCGTATTGAGCGGATGGACGTGTACGGATATGGAAACAACCTCATGAATCCATGGACCACGCACGTCAGCAGGGGACTGTTCAAGCTGGTGGAGGCTACGTGTAGATACGACTCTGACTGGGACACGTCTGTAAGCATCCTGTGTGATCACGTGCATCCATTCATGCGTATTGTGCATTCCGATGGACTTGGGCAATTTCAGCAGCACAATGCGACACTCTACACATCCAGAAGTGATACAGAGTGGCTTCAGGAACACTGGTCTGAATTTAAACATTTCCGCTGGCCACCAAATTCCCAAGACATGAACATTACTGAACGTATCTGGGATGCTTTGCAATGTGCTGTTCAGAACAAGTCTCCAACCCCTCATACTCTTATGGATTTATGGACAGCCCTGCAGGATTCATGGTGTCATTTCCCTCCAGCACTACTTCAGACATCAGTCGAGTCCATGCCACGTCCTGATGCGGCACTTTTGCGTGCTCGCTGGGGCCCTACACGATATTAGGCAGGTGTACCAGTTTCTTTGGCTCTTCAGTGTATAATGGTTTCTTAGCTCATGCCGAAGACGTTGGCAGTAAGTCCAGTAAGTCATATAATTATTTACATACATAATAGTTTTAATTAGCGAATCAATTTTGCATATATATTAATGCAAAGCACATTGCTATTGACTTTAAGGGCAATGTCCTGACTGACTGACTGACTCATCATCGCCAACCTCAAACTGATAAGGAGGTGTGCATCTTATAGTGAAGGGTTGGTTTAAGAAGGGATTTTTCGAAAATCGAATCCTAAGGTGGTGAAATAGGGGATGAAGGGTATTTATGAAAAAATGTCGCTATTAAGGCAATTTTAACGCTATATCTATGGAAACTAGTACTTTGGTTCTCATATAATAAAAGAAAAATAGTAGGTGAAAGTTTTTGAGAATAAATAATTGCTAAGGAACTACTAAAGGATTTTTAAGGCTACATCCATCGCAATTGGTATTTCACTTATCGGTTGGAAATAAAAAGAAAAAAAAAGTCTTTCATTGTTTCTGGATATTCAAACCTTAAGGGAGTATAGCAGGGGAAAAAATTTTTTAAGAATGTATTCCTTACATTAAAAAAAATTGAATTTAAATTTATGAAAATTGGTACTTCACTTCTCTGTTAGATATAAATAAATATTTGTTAGGGAATGAAAGTTTCTATGGAAATATCACCACAATAACGCAAAAACCGAGCGAGGTGAAGCAGTGGTTAGCACACTGGACCCGCATTGGGGAGGTCGACGGTTCAAATCCGCATACGACCATTCTGATTTAGGTTTTCCGTGATTTCGCTAAATCGCTTCAGGCAAATGCTGGGATGCTTCCTTTAAAAGGGCATGGGTGAGTTCCTCCCTTATCCTTTTCTAGTCCGATGGGACCGGTGACCTTGCCGTTTAGTCGCCGAATCAAGCAACCTACCAACAACGCAAAAGGCAGGATTAAAAAACAAAACTTTGGACTCCAGCTAACAGAGACGCTTCTTGGTCAGAAGTGCATTTGGAAAAGACCATGCTTATATGGTTTTAATTTGCGTGAAAATTTTAGAATGCGTTGAAGTTTGCGAACAACATAAAAATTCGATTAAATAAAAACAAAAAAAAATGTCTCTACAGGTCAAGACACGACATAAAAGTAATTAAGGCGATTGCGGCGAATAATCTCTTCAGTACAGATGGACACCACTTTCGAACTCCTACGGGAATCGGCGAAATACCGCTAGTAATGAGGGTGATGGGTACAGGTTAGCCGGCCGAAGTGGCCGTGCGGTTAAAGGCGCTGCAGTCTGGAACCGCAAGACCGCTGCGGTCGCAGGTTCGAATCCTGCCTCGGGCATGGCTGTTTGTGATGTCTTTAGGTTAGTTAGGTTTAACTAGTTCTAAGTTCTAGGGGACTAATGACCTCAGCAGTTGAGTCCCATAGTGCTCAGAGCCAATTTGGTACAGGTTACTATGTCACTAGTGTGCGGATAAGTTGAGTATTTGGGTCTGAGAGAAGTCGCTACAGGGTAGCCCGTGCTGCTGCAATGACCCCTGTGTCCCGAAGGCGCAGTAGTCATCGCATCTACCTAGTAAACGGGAGACCCGGGTCCGAATCCCTATCTGAGATAAATTCTGAACTTTTCCCATTTATTTAAATCAATGCCTGCTCACAGCCAGTGTCTGTAAGTCTTGAGTAAATCAATTACCTGACTAAAGCTGCCATAATATGAAATAATTGTTGATGGTAACACTGTCTGTCTTTTACAGTGTCTGTATCTTCACAGTGAAATGTCGTTACTATATAAACACAGACGTTAGAACGTCGACGATGTATCCGTGCCTTGGTGAGCTAAAATTAAGCTGCGTTGCATGCTCAGCACTACCCTTGGTGCGAGTTGTACGCTACGTGAGACAGACTGTGATGTGTCCATGGCGAGGTGACTTACTGTGTACAATGCATGACACATAGACAAAGAAGGAACGTTATTCGTCACGAGAGTTGGCAGACGTGCATTTAATATACGGTGCAGTAGCATGTAGTGCCCCATAAAGCGGTGTAAAAGTACAGAGAACGCTTTCGCAACAGGCGTCATTCTGCATGAAAGAAATTTATCTCTATGGATACCAACCTACGAGGGATGGGTTAGTTCACGCTCCAAAGACCTGGCCAGTGCTCCCGCCTACGACATATGCGAACACCAGGATTTGAGGAGATGGTGTTGGATCAACTTGCCCGTGATGCGCACTTCGAAGGATACAGTGTGGAGAGTACTGGTGGAACAGGTATTACTGAGACCCTCTTTCACTTCTGTCAATGGATTCTCCATCACAGTGTTGTAACGCTAAATTTCTTACATTTTGCATCTTTCACGATGAGGCTTCATTCACATGTGGTGACAGAGATGTTGGGAGTGAGGAGAATCCTCACCCGACACACATCGATAGCCACCAGCAACAATTCTCCGTCGACTTGGGGGCGGGCATTGTCCAAGATCATTAAATAGGGCCCTATTTCCTGTCTTCACTTTTGACTGGGCCATGTTACCTGGTGATCCTATGAGTTATGCTGCCACAGTTCATGGAGACTGTATCCTTTATTGTCCGTGAAAGAATGTGGTTTCAACAAGACGGTGCAGCAGGCCACATCGATGTTAATATCCGCGAGCACCTGAACAACATGTAGCCTCGTTGTTGGTCTGGAAGTGGAGTCCTGTCCCATGGCCAGCCCGAACGCCGAATCTCACACCTCTGTACTTTCTTCTTTAAGGTTACGTCAAGATGTTGGTGTACGAATCCCCCATACAAGCAGCTGCCTGTCTCCTGGTACAGCAGACACCACGAATCTTTGAAAGAGTGCAGCAGAAGTTCATGTGCAGCTGCCTTGCATGCATTGAGACTGGCGGTCGTCAATGAACAGTTACTATGAGCCACGTTGTTGTTGTGCGATGTACGCTGTGTATAACAGAATAGATATGCATTTCCGCCTGGTAGCTCCCCATCTCAATAAGAGCTGTTGTGGAGCCAGTATCGCCTCTTTCGGTTTGTCCCAAGGCGTTTGGTTCAAATGGTTTAAATGGCTCTGAGCACTAAGGGACTTAACATCTGAGGTCATCAGTCCCCTAGAACTTAGAAGCACTTAAACCTAACTAACCTAAGGACATCACACACATCTATGCCCGAGGCAGGATTCGAACCTGCGACCGTAGCGGTCACGCGGTTCCAGACTGTAGAGCCTAAAACCGCTCGGCCACACCGGCCGGCCCCAAGGGGTTTGGGACACGCTGGATATAAAGAGGTTTTTTTTCAAAGTCTTTGCTTCAACCGTCTAAGGGTGATAAAGCACTCCATGGGGGACAACTTTTTGAGAGCCAAATTTTTCACTGACATTCCGGGGACACAAGCCGTCCTTCATAATTCACTCACGGAAAGGTGGCAGGACGTACTCTCTCTGCGGACATCATAAGCTATTTGTGTTACCTCTAAGCCACTCATCTGCTCTGCGTGACAGGAGGGTAGGCCGAGTTTCTAAAATATCTTTGCCTGCAAGCACACAATCAATCTTAACGTTTTCTTGTTGAAAATGTCTCTTTCAAGTTGCAGGAGTAGATAGCATGCAGATACTGCACACTTGGTTAGTAGACCCTGCTAATTCGGTGAATTCTCGTCGTCCCAGGTCGGCCAAATTCCATAAAAAGACACTTAGTACCGCCCCAAAGTGCCAGCGAACGTTTTGTCTGTAACAAAAGTTGTACTTTGTGAAGCGATCTGCCACCCATAGACGACTGGTGCAAAGGTTTCGGAACGCTATTATATGCTTCCAGTATCTGCAAATTGCAGGTTTTTATCATAAGACGGGCAAACAGTGGCCGGAAAATGGTGGGAAGCGAGGGTGTTCTGAATGTGGGTGATGAAGTACACAGTTTTAGTCAAACATCACTTTTGAAAAAGCAAGAAAAGAAAAAAAAACGCGACAAACACTCGACAAAACACAGCTGATCGGCTGCATTGGGACAAGTTGTCGGAACGCTAGCACTTTGCGAGAACTGGTGGTGATGCCCATAAAACCAGAAAATAATTGCGAATAAAATGCGGCCCGTAGTGGACGTCGGAGAGCGGCCAGCAGGAATTGCTCCTCTTGTGTGTGGCGTGTGTCGTGTATCGGTTTCATCTCCCTGACCTTGCACTCACGTATTCGTTTACTGATGCCCAGTTTGGACTTCACGTTGCAGCTTTCGTCCTTCGAAGCACACGTGGCTAGACTGTCACGAACTTTCAGGTAAACGACCGATCGACCGTCTTAATACGTCTTTAGAGATCGATGGTTCTCAATTAAGAGAAGACTCACACTCCTCATCACACAGCGCGCCTGCGTACTTCATGAATGAATGGAAACACGGATTCCTTCCGCCTCTTGCCACCGCAGCTGCATCATAATTCTCTCTTCGTCTTACGTCGGTAAGGAGTAATGCAGCGAACGCCAAAACGATGAAAGAGGGAACACACCTCCTCCCCGTCAAGCTCACATCAAAATCTAATTTTCACCCCCGACAGAAAGCCGATAATTCGCTCACACATCATCGCCCGCGGAAGATATTCAGAGGAAAGTGCCGGCTACGACGAGCTCCCCGACTTTCGTGGCCCATGACAACTAATAGTAACCAGTAACGACAGTAAGACAGAATGTGTAACATTACAAAGAAAGGATATCTTCGACCCACAAATATAACAACGCAATGTAAGCTAAAATTAAAAATTGAAGCAGGAAATGAAAGTTTCCTGAATAAGTGGGCGCTCACAGTTCAATGCCTTACAACACAAGACCTGGCAACTGATGAATTCGCTCATCACCGACATTTCTTTATTCATTTATTTGATTTATTTGTTTAACCTGATATTTTCCATCGGATCATGGTTTCACATGTATGGTATTTTTTTACATCACTGTTACCTAAGAAACAACGATCATTTTAATATAGCAGATACTGACATAGTATTAATATAATTTAAAAATGATGTGAACGTATGTAGAGAGAACGTGAAAAAGTTAATAATAGAAGTGCTGACTGTTGATTCTACTGCTGCGGCTGCAATAATAACAACAACAATAATTATAATAATAATAGTGATTTTTGCAGATACAAAATCTTATAATGGGTGTACAAAGGCTATTTATTATGGTGAGTTCTGAGGGACATAAATTTAGCTGGACTGTATGAGGCAAGAGCATTGGGAATTGAGGAAGATCTGGTTGGAAAGAAGGATGTGGTGAGGTAACGAACGCGTACAGAGATAATTACTGTCGATAATTACTGTCGCTTCAGTAGATAGTCATTAACCGTCTTTTGAAGCTGGAGATGTTATTCAGTTTGCTAATATAATGAGGGAGCTCATTCCAGAGTTTGGCTTCCGTATCTGGAAAGGAATTCGAGAGAGTGGTTGAACGATGGAGTAGGACAGAAAAGATTTTGCTCCGATAGTAACAGGTGTTTCTGCCGTGTTGTTCATGCATGAGTGTTAAGGACTAGAAGAGATATGAGGGACTGTGTACGTTCGTGAGACAGCCTCTGCGCTTGTGTGCGCGTAGCCCGTATAGTTGTACATAACATGGTGAAATATGATCAAAGAGTCCAATGTCACAGACATGCCAGTAACAGGCGTTTATAGCCTAATAAAGGCGCCGTGAGTTTTCACGTGAATGTTGCTGTAATCAACAACTGGAAGCGTAAACGTTTGCATTAGTTTCTTTTTCAAGTATAAAGGGAATAGCTTTTTTATATTTTTATAGAGCAAGGGAAGAGGCTAATGCATTGTTGCAAAATGCCTCTGTGCGGTCTATTATTACTCCTAGACCCTTTGCTGAGGGAGGTAAGTCGATATTTCCACCAGGTCCTTAAAGATGGTAGGGGTTGGTGATATCTCGGACTAATGACCTAACATGACTGTTAGGGTTTTGGATGCATTGAGCTTTAACCTTATATTCTATGCTCATTTCGATAGACACACTAGCCGGCCGAAGTGGCCGTGCGGTTAAAGGCGCTGCAGTCTGGAACCGCATGACCGCTACGGTCGCAGGTTCGAATCCTGCCTCGGGCATGGATGTTTGTGATGTCCTTAGGTTAGTTAGGTTTAACTAGTTCTAAGTTCTAGGGGACTAATGACCTCAGCAGTTGAGTCCCATAGTGCTCAGAGCCATTTCGATAGACACACTGGTTATTATTGAAATTCTCGATAGCGGTCTTTAAGTTTATTGGTTTTGCACGAAGGTACGAATGGAGGTCATCGGCACAGCTTCCTGAGGCAGTCACGCTAATACATAGGGGTAATTTTGGATACGGAAGTTGTTTCCAACCTGTGTAAACTAAGTTTTATGCGACTGATGCTAAAATTGAAAACATCCGGACATTCGATCGAATGAATGTAGCAAACTATCTTGTGACCGCACTCAGTCTATCCGGGACAGGCGACCATCCATCCGACTCGCGCATACTGCCCATATCTTGCTCACTATTCTCTTTAACCTTTTGCGCAATATACTATACGAATAAACACTGCAATGTCAGGTCGTCTCTTTCCCAAAATAATTTCAGGTAACTATTCCTATAGCATATCAACTACTGATGTTTATCTCCGTTCCTTGTCCAATCGTCCGCAGCTCGTGGTCGTGCGGTAGCGTTTTCGCTTCCCGCGCCCGGGTTCCCGCGTTCGATTCCCGGCGGGGTCAGGGATTTTCTCTGCCTCGTGATGACTGGGTGTTGTGTGATGTCCTTAAGTTAGTTAGGTTTAAGTAGTTCTAATTTTTAGGGGACTGATGACCATAGATGATAAGTCCCATAGCGCTCAGAGCCATTTGGCCCATTTGAACCTTGTCCAATCGATTCCATGTTGCATTTCCACTCATGTTTCTAGTAAAGGAACAAACATTAAAATTCATTTTTTAAAGGAAGACAGATATACTTCACCTATTGATCACGATAACTGATTTAAAGGAAAGAAGATTAGGTTTTAATGTCCCGTCGACAGGAAGGCCACTAGAGGCGGGTTATAAATTCGGACAGGTCGAGGATTGTGTAGGAAGTCCAAATAAGTCCAGTCCAAAGTATTCGTCCGTTTAGGATAAACTATGGGAAACATAAATTGAGATGTCTGGACCAAGTTTTTGAGAATATGGTTCTTAAATGTGTTTACCACCGTACCACTTCGCTGGATAGGATGTAAGGCGAATGTCGCCCTCCCCCCCCCCCCCCCCTCATTTTTTTTTGGAGGCGACTTGCCCAACGTTTGACTGAACTTGAGGAGGAATTGTAACCATACAGAACGATGAATATAAGGTGAATTCCTTGAGATACCTGCCATAAACTGTCATACGATGACGACTGAGTCATTGTACTGTATTTCATCCCACAGCCTCCAGAGACTGCAATGAAAAAATCGTATCACGGAAAAAATTTACTTCCTGTGCATACTTATATTCCAACGCAGCAAAGCGCTCGCGCATATGTGTGTGTGTGTGTGTGTGTGTGTGTGTGTGTGTGTGTGTGTGCGTCTGTTTGTCTGCTGAAAGAGTATGAATAGAATGGGTGTTGTGAAATTTCGGCAACAGATTTTTTGTCTGCGAGTAAAAAGTTTTGCCACAGTTTGAGCTTCGTGATAACTAACTACACATCACAGCAGATGTTTAGTGATCGATTCCCGCAGAGAAACCTGCTGTTAATTTGTACTGTACCACGTAAAGGTGACACAAAAGCTCAACATTCGTTTACTTCTTTACTTTCATTCTGCGTAGAGAAGAATGATGGGGAACAGCTTGCACCGAGAAACGAGAAGTCTTTTCAAGGTGCAGTCATTAATATATTGGCTTCACGTCTCATATTGTCAGAGGTACTTACGATTAACACTGCGCAGTTTGCAGGACAATCAATTAGCGCTGGATCGCACGATGTGAACCCTGTCTAGTTCATTTGAGTCAAAGACAGATATTCTGCACGTAATGAGGAATGGAGAGGTTGGATATCACCTGGAAGGTACTGAGACATTTGTTCCATTAGCTGATTCGTAATCGTATCAAGTGTTTGTGCTCTGTTGAACTGAACGAAAGATGATGTGGGTGGGGTCCAATGACCAATAAATAACATGGTAGAGACTCGGCCTCCACTGATGAACATTTGCGTATCTGGTCAGGAAATAGTTGGCGTTCTTTGTCTAGCGATATGATGCAGTGGTACGATGCCGGACTCGTATTCTGGGAAAAGGTGGCTCAATTTCCTGCCCGGTGACCCAGATATAGGTTTTCCATGATTTCCTTAAATTGCCCCATCACTCCCAGACCGAGTTCTGTGCTCTCTAGTTATCTCCTCATCGACGAGATGTTACACCATAATCCTATATCTATATCCATTGGATGTTGTTACAGTACTCGGTAATAACGATCTCTCCTTGGTGACAAGGAGCCACTCGGTTGGACAACTACGGAGTGATGAAGAGGAAAATTACCAAAAGCCTACGTTAACGGCCAAGGGAACAACTATAAGTCTGTTACTTCTACGAAATGACACCTAGGACAAAAGGTGAAATAGTGTTCGGTCTGAATGGGGCTGTTGTTTCAGCGTGATGAAGAATTCCTCTTATTCATTAGTATGCTGTAATCATAAATGAAAGACTCATTGGAAATTGTGTTGTATGAAAGTGAAATTTTTTTCAGACTCTATGCTGTCCAAACTCAACGTACGTACTACATTACGGAAAAATTAAAACAGTCTGTCGCATCAAAATTTGAATGACACTGCCATACAAAGACATAAACACAGGAATTTGACATTCCCTTTGGCCTCCAATTTCCACACTTTTGACTCAGCAACTGCAACATAAATAATTTCGAAGACTTGTTTTATCTTGTAAATTACGTATTATTTCTTTTCCTTTAATCTTATGATGAAATAATTACTCTGTATTAGCACCATGTAATGGAAAATGGGCCGGCCGAAGTGGCCGTCCGGTTAAAGGCGCTGCAGTCTGGAACCGCAAGACCGCTACGGTCGCAGGTTTGAATCCTGCCTCGGGCATGGATGTTTGTGATGTCCTTAGGTTAGTTAGGTTTAACTAGTTCTAAGTTCTAGGGGACTAATGACCACGGCAGTTGAGTCCCATAGTGCTCAGAGCCATTTGAACCATTTAATGGAAAATGAATACAACTTCATTATAAAAGAACTGATACTGGTTGTAACCCACAGACTGTGTACACGAGAAATGTCAAGGACAATTTTTAAGCGTCTTTCAATTTTTCATAAAACGGTATTTGGGAAGCAAGGTCTTCCACTTCTTGTCTCTTACGAAGCGATTCATTTGCTGAATAATAATGGACACTTTTCTGCAAAATATATCTGCCATCATTTGTAGAATATGTTTAGCAAGAATACATTAATTTTGCTGTATGAGTTTTATCTTTCAGAAGGATGTATTAGGGTTGTACACTCATTGTTCGAGAGCAGAACGACCGATGCCTTATTGCACCGTGTCGTTTGAGTGTTACGTTTATGCAAAGTCGAACCTCAACGTTCGTTTTTACGAAGTGTTATTCAATACTCATTACAACTTTTCATATTGAAATCATATTTAGTTTCATGGTCAGCATGCTTTCAAACAATGACTGTGTCCAATAGCCACTAGGGCCTGATACAGCAAACAGCAAGACTAACGGTGTAAGGCACACGAATGGTAATGAAGGTGATGAAACATAATACGGTAATTAATTCCAATTTGATGAGTTTTAAAGTAGCAATAGTGTTTTTCCACAGAACTTGTGACGTGTCCGTCGCAAAGCAAACCTCCATTAATGAATTGCATGGTTTTCACCACATTTAAATTTTTCTTTCACTTTTATTTTGCCAGTAAGAAAACATACGATCCAAACATTAATTTGTCCAAGCCTTTGGCAGCCACCCTTTGCTCAGTTTTTCTTTGCTCTTAGGACCAGTCTGTTGTAGTACACGTTCTGTCCCACACATTTGTCAAGATGAAGGAAGTAACGGTAGTATCGAAAAGTGCAAGAAAATCGCTCATCACTAGAAATCGCGAGCTAGGAGCAGGAATTTGTCTCCTTTCGTATCTAATAAATCTCTCTTTAATTTACGTTTTGAAAATTCAAGCGCTGCTTTATTGTTGGAATTTAATAATTATGTTCCCGAGACCATTCGCCAATTTCATTAAAGGCATCTTCTGTGAATTTTGTAGATACTGGTTTTCTCCTAAAAAAAGAAAATTTGCCTTCCCTGTCGTTATAGGTTAGACGGTTTACTACCAATTCAATTATAAAAACCGGAACATATTCAGCCTAGATATTTTAGTTTCATAGTCTTCATACTTGGTTTTTCGTTAGCTAAATGCCGTGCAACACTTCGCTACTAATCTGGCAAGAACTGCATCTATCTTACTGGAAGTATAGCTCTGCTACTCGTGTAACATATGGACAGATGCATGCATATTTTCATCACAGGTTAAATGAGTAACTATTAAATCGAATTAAGATGGTGGAAGGTGTCTCGAACAGTGAGACAGCGTCGAAGATACATGTCACACTGAAGCTCAGCTGAAAAGACCCGAAGATATCATATAACGGCCGAGAGCAGTAATGGCCCAGATTAAATCGCAGCATCGTAATAAAAAAGGTTATGAGTTTTCGACACATGCTGCAGATCCCTTTAGTTAATACGTATGCCCTTATTAAATCTGAGTAGCATGCTAAAAACAGAAGCAACAGACTATAGGAATAAGTGAAAACATTTACAGAAATAGTATTTAATGCTCATCAAACATTAATACACACATTACTAAAATGGAGCCCGCAAACAGAAATATTGCGAAACTATGCTCACTTTGTTCCTCCATGAGATTCATAGCGCTGTAGGCAGTGGGGCTAAGGTTGCTCCCGTGTTCCTTAACTACACGAAGGCATTTGACCCCGCCTCATACTGCCGTGTGATGAAAACTTTTCGAGTATCGTACTAGATTTGCGATTGGATTCAAGATTACCTCGCGGACAGAGCTCAACACGTCGCTGTTAAGGGAACTAAATCTACAGACGCAATGGTAATTTCCGGAGTAACCCAAGGAAGTGTGATAGGATGTTTACTGTTCACAGTGTCCATAAAGGATCTACACTCCTGGAAATGGAAAAAAGAACACATTGACACCGGTGTGTCAGACCCACCATACTTGCTACGGACACTGCGAGAGGGCTGTACAAGCAATGATCACACGCACGGCACAGCGGACACACCAGGAACCGCGGTGTTGGCCGTCGAATGGCACTAGCTGCGCAGCATTTGTGCACCGCCGCCGTCAGTGTCAGCCAGTTTGCCGTGGCATACGGAGCTCCATCGCATTTTTTAACACTGGTAGCATGCCGCGACAGCGTGGACGTGAACCGTATGTGCAGTTGACGGACTTTGAGCGAGGGCGTATAGTGGGCATGCGGGAGGCCGGGTGGACGTACCGCCGAATTGCTCAACACGTGGGGCGTGAGGTCTCCACAGTACATCGATGTTGTCGCCAGTGGTCGGCGGAAGGTGCACGTGCCCGTCAACCTGGGACCGGAGCGCAGCGACGCACGGATGCACGCCAAGACCGTAGGATCCTACGCAGTGCCGTAGGGGACCGCACCGCCACTTCCCAGCAAATTAGGGACACTGTTGCTCCTGGGGTATCGGCGAGGACCATTCGCAACCGTCTCCATGAAGCTGGGCTACGGTCCCGCACACCGTTAGGCCGTCTTCCGCTCACGCCCCAACGTCGTGCAGCCCGCCTCCAGTGGTTTCGCGACAGGCGTGAATGGAGGGACGAATGGAGACGTGTCGTCTTCAGCGATGAGAGTCGCTTCTGCCTTGGTGCCAATGATGGTCGTATGCGTGTTTGGCGCCGTGCAGGTGAGCGCCACAATCAGGACTGCATACGACCGAGGCGCGCAGGGCCAACACCTGGCATCATGGTGTGGGGAGCGATCTCCTACACTGGCCGTACACCACTGGTGATCGTCGAGGGGACACTGAATAGTGCACGGTACATCCAAACCGTCATCGAACCCATCGTTCTACCATTCCTAGACCGGCAAGGGAAGTTGCTGTTCCAACAGGACAATGCACGTCCACATGTATCCCGTGCCACCCAACGTGCTCTAGAAGGTGTAAGTCAACTACCCTGGCCAGCAAGATCTCCGGATCTGTCCCCCATTGAGCATGTTTGGGACTGGATGAAGCGTCGTCTCACGCGGTCTGCACGTCCAGCACGAACGCTGGTCCAACTGAGGCGCCAGGTGGAAATGGCATGGCAAGCCGTTCCACAGGACTACATCCAGCATCTCTACGATCGTCTCCATGGGAGAATAGCAGCCTGCATTGCTGCGAAAGGTGGATATACACTGTACTAGTGCCGGCATTGTGCATGCTCTGTTGCCTGTGTCTATGTGCCTGTGGTTCTGTCAGTGTGATCATGTGATGTATCTGACCCCAGGAATGTGTCAATAAAGTTTCCCCTTCCTGGGACAATGAATTCACGGTGTTCTTATTTCAATTTCCAGGAGTGTAGTAGAAATCGTCGGACGCTCTTTAAAACTGTTCGCAGATGATGCGGTTGCCTATAACAAAGTAGCAACGCCAAAAACAGTAGTTATTTGCACAACATGTAGAGGGTTGATGGATAGTGCAGGTTCTCGCAGTTGATCCTGAACGTAAATAAATGTAACATATTAAGCACACATAGAAAAAGAAATCCACTACTGTACAACTACACTATCGACGAGAAACTTCTGGAAAAAGTATCTACGGCAAAATATCTATGAGTAACTATCAAGATCGACGTTAAGTGGAATGACCACATCAAACAAATAGTAGGAAAAGCAGATGCTAGACTGAGATTCATAGGAAGACTGTTATTGAAATGAAACTCATCCAGAAAGAAAGTGGCTTATCGGGCACTTGTTCGTCCAATTCTTGGGTATTGGACATCAATATGGGATCTTTAACACGTAAGACTTATAGAAGCGACAGATCTAATGAAGAGCGGTGCGTGTCGTCACGGGATCGTTCAGTCGGCGCGAGAGCGTTAGCGAGAGGCCCGAGAAACTCTTTTGGCGAACCCTATATGAGAGGCACTGTGCGTTACGGAGCGGTTTAGTATTAAACTTTCGAGAGAGCAAGTCGAACAACATGTTCCTTTGTCCCATGTACACACCGTGTAGTGACCATGACGAGAAAATTAGAGCAAATACAGAGGCTTACCGACAATAGTTCTACCCAAGCGACATTAGAAAATAGAACAGGGAAGAGGGGATCTGTTAGTGGTACCAGAAGTACCCTCCATGACACATCATTCGGCGACTTGCGAAGCATGATGTAGATGTGAAACTTAGTTCCTCGGAATCTTGTATCTGGAAAAAATTAAAGTATGCCAGAAAACAATCGAAGTAGAAGGGACGGACACATTAAGTCCCGGATGTTCATCGTCTATTACAGGATGCAGTCAGTGGCACTTGATAGTTATGTGAGCACGTTCTTAATGTAACACAGGACATAGACTACGGTACCACAGACATCCCAAGGAATCAATCACCTGTAGCCGAGCGCTGCTAGATCAATGCAGCAGGGTGAAACGAGGAATTGAGCAAGGATGAAATTATAATGAAATCCATACCTTTAGTTGCCAGAAAACAAACGAAGTAGAAGGGACGGACACATTAAGTCCCGGATGTTCATCGTCTATTACAGGATGCAATCAGTGGCTCTTGATAGTTATATGAGCACGTTCTCAATGTAACACAGGACATAGACTATGGTACCACAGACATCCCAAGGAATCAATCACCTGTAGCCGAGCGCTGCTAGATCAATACAGCAGGGTGAAACGAGGAATTGAGCAAGGATGAAATTATAATGAAATCCATACCTTTAGTTGCCAGAAAACAAACGAAGTAGAAGGGACGGACACATTAAGCCCCGGATGTTCATCGTCTATTACAGGATGCAATCAGTGGCACTTGATAGTTATGTGAGCACGTTCTTAATGCAACACAAGACATAGACTACGGTACCACAGACATCCCAAGGAATCAATCACCTGTAGCCGAGCGCTGCTAGATCAATACAGCAGGGTGAAACGAGGAATTGAGCAAGAATGAAATTATAATGAAATCCATACCTTTAGTTGCTTACAGCCGCTGATAAATATCAACGGGGTTAGCTGAAAACGTGTGCCCCGACCAGAACTCGAACCCGGGGTCTCCTACTTACATGGCAGACATTGTGTCTGACTGAGCCACCGAGGACACGGAGGGTAGTGCAACTGCAGGGACTTACCTTTGACACGCTCCCCGTGAGACCCACACTGTGAAATGTCTGCCATTAAGGTTTCACAAAGTCCCTATGATGGATACGGAGATATCGTATATTTGTGACAGGTAGAGTTATAAGTACCTGAAAAGGGTTAGAAAGGGGCGTCACTGTGGCTCTCCATATGGACGGATGACTGCACCGTCCAGTATTCATATTTCTGGGGCAGGCATACTCATCGTCAAGGTTGCCACCGCACACCACTCGAAGACCGCCGTGTTGTCCACCAAGCACATCTTAACCATTTCGCTTCTGCACCTGCTATCCGAGAACTAGTAATGTACTTCTGCAACATTCTGTGACAGCCTGCACATTAGTCGGACGCTAGAAATAGTCGGCCTAGGTAATTACGTCCCATGCGTAGGCTACAGTTAACACGAAAACAAAAATGGCTACATTTCGAGGTGTCGTCGTGACTGGGAAGCACGGACTGATGATGAATGGCGTCACACTGTTCAATGATGGAGCACTGTTCTGCTCGGACCAACGTCGGTGAGTGTGGCGGGGAGTTGGGGAGACGTCCCGTCCTTCCTATGTTTTGGAGAGGCACAGCGGTGAGTCGTGGCGTCATGGTGTGGGAATCCATCGTGTATGATTTAAGGTCACGGCGAGTAATGGCTGGGGGAACTTTGAGGACACTGCGAAACGTCACGGACATTCTGCGTCCTCACGCGACATTACCATGCTGCCATATTTCAACAGGACAATGCTCATTTATACATGGCACCCGCCTGTATGAACTGTCTAAGTTACCTTTACGTAGTCTAGTGGCTAGCAAGACCCTCGTACCTGCTCTCTATGGAACACACGTGGGACCAGGGACCAACTTGAAACGTCAACTCCGTCCCATTGGCAGAATTCAGCATGTCGAGGGCCAGCTTGCCTCAGTAGAGGACACAACGGTTTTGTGACACCCTTCCCAACCAATTCAGTGCTTGCATCATTGTCAGAAGGGATGTAACGTCATTCTGATAAGTGAGCTATCAAATATGATTAAAGGAAACACTGATCCGGAGTGGAAACCATTGAGTCCATAGAAGCAAATACAATATCAAATTCTATTTCTCAAAATAATTTTTTGCGTGCGCGCTAGCAGTAATACTCTGGACCATGTAAAAGTGAAACAGCAAATGTCTCAAAGAAAATAGGTCATTAATAGTTTTAAAACTTTACATCCTGTACAAGTACACATATATTAATTGGTTGATTAAACGTTTCTCATAAAGAATGCCAAAATAATCAGTTACTAAATGGGACCAATACCAAGACTGTTTCAATAAATCTCTGCACAAATTCAGTATTTTCAACATCCAAAGCCTAATCTTTACGTTTGCAATGTAACAATCGCAAACATTATTTAAAATATTATCCACACGAAGACCGCCAAGGGAAGTTAAGTCGCATAGTGCTCAGAGCCATTTGAACCATTTTGAAAGTAATGCTGTGCATTTAATTATGCTAGTGGCGAGCCTCTTGCCTTTAGGAAAGTTGAGCACTGATTACGCCAACGAACAGAACCTTTGACGGCACAAAAGGTAACGCGTAATTAAATTGATTACCTGGAAACAGCTCGCCTTACAACTACCATTAACTTTCATTCTTTGACCTAGCGAAGTCGATTCGCATTCGAGAGGACGACGGTTGAAACCGGCGTCCGGCCTTCCTGATTTAGGTTTCCCGTGATTTCCCTAAATCGCTCCAGGCAAATGCCGGACTGGTTCCTTTGAAAGGGCACAGCCGACTTCCTTGCCTATCCTTCCCTAATCCGATGCGACCGCTGACCTCACTGATGGATCCCCTCCACCAGATCAACCAAACAACCAGCTTTCTTCGAGAAAGCCGACACAGTTCTCAGTGACATGGCGGAAAACGCTGCCTCTTTAACAAATTAAGGAACAACGCCAATGAATGGACGTCGTGAAAGAAACGTCGTTACACGTCTAAACCATTAATAAGCCAGAAAAGTTTGAAACAACAGCACACCTTAACTACTGGCAGGGATGGAACGACAGCAAAGTCAAGTAGGATAACGGCTCACAATCGCATATCATTGCTCACCAGCTACCACAATGTCAAGAAATTTGGAGCACAATTTAGAAAGTATGCTCACCGTTCCTAAAATTTCTAAGAACGAAGTCCATATGTGATGAAGCACCCGTCAGTCAGCAAGAGGGAACAGACAGGTACACATTCTTGCTCGATCGCGCCCAGATATCACCGTCGGCGACAATCCTTGTGTGTTCCTCTGGCATGGCTTCCCCATACGTCGAACAGCGAGCCACGCTTCACTCGTTGCCCTGTACTAACCGCTGACGTCACGTGGAGCCCCTCCACTAACGTCCTTCTCTCCCCGTCCTACTCTAGCGCATACACCGGCTCTCAAATTTCCAGACTGTCACGGAATCCGAGCAGTTAGTCCACGAACCCAAGCGAATTGGTTGCGAAAACACACTTGACCTCTTAGCCACAAACAATCCAGATCTAACAGAGAGCATCATGACTGATACAGGAATTAATGATCACAAGGTCGTTGCATCCAAATCCACCAGAAACAAACGCAAAATAATTTTATTTAAAAAAGCGGATAAAGTGTCACTAGAAGCCTTCCTAAGAGACAATCTCCATTCCTTCCGAACTGACTATGCAAATGTAGACGAGATGTGGCTCAAATTCAAAGATATAGTAGCAACAGCAATTGAGAGATTCATACCTCATAAACTGGAAAAAGATGGAACTGATCCCCAATGGTACACAAAACAGGTCCGAAGGCTGTTGCAGAGGCAACGGAAAAAGCATGCGAAGTTCAGAAGAACGCGAAATACCGAAGATTGGCTAAAATTTACAGACGCGCGAATTTTGGAACGGACTTCAGTGCGAGATACCTTTAGTAGGTTCCACAACGAAACATTGTCTCGAAATTTGGTAGAAAATCCGAAGAAATTCTGGTCGTATGTAAAGTACACAAGCGGCGAGACGCAGTCAATACCTTCGCTGCGCAGTGCCGATGGTACTGTTACCGACGACTGTGCCGCTAAAGCGGAGTTATTGAACGCAGTTTTCCGAAATTCCTTCACCAGGGAAGACGAATGGAATATTCCAGAATTTGAAACATGAACAGCTGCTAGCATGAGTTTATTAGAAGTAGATACCTTAGGAGTTGCGAAGCAACTCAAATCGCTTGATAAGGGCAAGTCTTCAGGTCTAGATTGTATACCGATTAGGTTCCTTTCAGATTACGCTGATACAATAGCTCCCTACTTAGCAATCATATACAACCGCTCGCTCACCGATAGATTTGTACCTACAGATTGGAAAATTGCGCAGGTCGCACCAGAGTTTAAGAAGGGTAGTAGGAGTAATCCATCGAACTACAGACTTATATCATTGACGTCGGTTTGCTGTAGGGTTTTGGAACACATACTGTATTCAAACATTACGAATCACCTCGAAGGCAACGCTCTATTGATACGTAATCAGCATGGGTTCAGAAAACATCGTTCAAAACAACGCAGCTAGCTCTTTATTCGCACGAAGTAATGGCCGCTATCGACAGGGGATCTCAAGTTGATTCCGTATTTCTAGATTTCCGGAAAGCTTTTGACACCGTTCCTCACAAGCGACTTCTAATCAAGCTGCGGGCCTACGGGGTATTGTCTCACTTGTGCGACTGGATTCGTGATTTCCTGTCGGGAAGGTCGCAGTTCGTAGTAATAGACGGCAAATTATCGAGTAAAACTGAAGTGATGTCATGTGTTCCCCAGGGAAGCGTCCTGGGACCTCTGCTGTTCCTGATCTATATAAATGACCTGGGTGACAATCTGAGCAGTTCTCTTAGGTTGTTCGCAGATGATGCTGTAATTTACCGTCTAGTAAGGTCATCCGAAGACCAGCATCAGATATAAAGCGATTTAGAAAAGATTGCTGTATGGTGTGTCAGGTGGCAGTTGACGCTAAATAACGAAAAGTGTGAGGTGATCCACATGAGTTACAAAAGAAATCCGTTGGAATTCGATTACTCGATAAATAGTACAATTCTCGAGGCTGTCAATTCAACTAAGTACCTGGGTGTAAAAATTACAAATAACTTCAGTTGGAAAGACCACATAGATAATATTGTGGGGAAGGCGAGCCAAAGGTTGCATTTCATTGGCAAGACACTTAGAAGATGCAACAAGTCCACTAAAGAGACAGCTTACACTACACTCGTTCGTCCTCTGTTAGAATATTGCTGCGCGGTGTGGGATCCATACCAGGTGGGATTGACGGAGGACATCGAAAGGGTGCAAAAAAGGGCAGCTCGTTTTGTATTATCACGTAATAGGGGAGAGAGTGTGGCAGATACGATACGCGAGTTGGGATGGAAGTGATTAAAGCAAAGACTTTTTCGTCGCGGCGAGATCTATTTACGAAATTTCAGTCACCAACTTTCTCTTCCGAATGCGAAAATATTTTGTTGAGCCCAACCTACATAGGTAGGAATGATCATCAAAATAAAATAAGAGAAATCAGAGCTCGAACAGAAAGGTTTAGGTATTCGTTTTTCCCGCGCGCTGTTCGGGAGTGGAATGGTAGAGAGATAGTATGAGTGTGGTTCGATGAACCCTCTGCCAAGCACTCAAAAATGTGAATTGCAGAGTAATCATGTAGATGCAGATGTAGACACTTTGATTGCGAGTGTCGATACAGCAGTCTCGAGCTAATACTGCCAAATTTGTAATATATATGACATATGATAAATAAATGATAGGGACAATAAAGTACGATGAATAACCTGTTCCCCAGAAACAAACCACGTACCTCCATAGCCTGCGCTGGAGTACTGGTTATTATTCGTGTTTCACTGCCTTTGTTAACACTTATCGATAAAACAAATATCACAACCAGACCAATTTGGGATAGCTCAGTCAGATGGGCGCGTAAAATTCGGCTTTAAAAAAGATTTTATTTGTAAGGGAAGCAGCATGACGCTCTCTGTCGACAATGGGCGTTGCGTGAAGGACATGATGAGCAGTATTTTTTTACTCCAGCTACACACTGCAAGAAAAAAAAATCTGCAGAAGTGTCAGAGAAAATGCTCCCGATGACTCTTAGGAGGGACACCCCGAATGTACAGAGTGATTCAGCTAACGTGTTCACCTTAAATACTGCTGGAATAGGTTAGGATATCGTAATTACGTTTTCACCCAAATGAACTGTTAGCAAGTCCTCACTAAACGATGTATAGTCTCTTTCGTTGATATATTTATTACACACTTCATTAATTTCACTTTTTCAAGTGGAAATACAGTAATTTCTGCTGCTAGTATTTTAGATCTAGAAGACGGGAATGGATGGCTTTCTGGTGCTGAAGTTCGTTTTTACACATAACTGCCGCATCAAGCTGATTGAGCGGTCGAAACAGGAGCAGCTAAGAGAATCTCCTTACAAAAGTGGAATACAGGTGACAAGACTTTAAAACTGACACTAGTCACACTGTGCTCATCACAGTCATTTAAGATCATTGGGCGTAATAAACATAAGCGTCATTGATGGCGTATTTCTTTCAGCAAAACAAATTCTGATAATTATCAATATTTCATTTTAATTCGTGAAGATATATCAAATCATGAAAAACAGAGACACAGATCGGTAAGTTCTAGCAGTGCACGGGGATTGTGTGGGTTGGTTGCAAATATCTGGTGCCCTCAGAGCTTGCAGCGTGTAATCGCCAAAACAATGTCACATGCCCTCTCAACCTGTGAATTTAATTTTCATCTTGGGTATTAATAACCGCTTCAGCTGTATTTTGGTCCTTTATTACTGTACCACTAAGACCAAAATACAGATTAAGCGGTTATTAATACCCAAGACGAATAGTCATAGTTGTGGTTGCCCCGACTACAAGGTTGTCTGGACAAGTTTCATTTTATTTCCTGCCCCCTTCTAGTTGCTTTTAATTTTTTGTCAGGCAGTGTATAAAAAATAGCAACTTCCATTCACAGTTATTTTCGTCCCAAATTATGTCTATATTTCTCCTATATCCGGCCCGAATGTCTGATGAATAACTTTTGTGAGAAATGTCCATTGTAATTATCCGGGCTGTTATGCGAGCCAGTGGGTGTGTTCGACCTTCCATCCAGCTATAGACCCCATTGAAAATGTCCTCCGCAGACGGGAACGAAACGTTGGGAACTGACAAAGAATTCATCAACCGACCACGGCATAACAGCCCGGATAATTATAATGGTCATGACATTTCCGGCCGTGAAAGTCTACATTTTTGCGAGAAATCCACCGAGGTATGCTGGAGAACTTCTGAAAAGTTGGAAGGCAGGAGAAAATGTGCTGGCTGAACTAAAGCTCTGTGGGCGGATGGTGAGTCGTGCTTGGGCAGCTCAGTCTGCAGAGCACTTAGCCGCGAATAGCAACGAACTGAGGTGCGTGTCCTGGCCCGGCACATCGTTTCAATCGGCAAGGAAGTTTCATCTCAGCACATATTGCGCTAAAATGGGAAAATTCACTCTGGAAGTCGCCGTTTGTGTAGGACGCATCCTACATCTTCTTCGTGATCGATACGTGTGCTGAACGCAACTGATAGCAGCTTGCAGCGGAACGCCTGGACCGTCCAGAAAGCTGCGAAGCCGATGCCACGGGAGGACGCAGCCGCGCAGGTGGCTGGCGGGTGGTGTTTGCACGCGGCGTGGCGCTGCTGGCGCGCGACGTGCGACAAATTGGTGCGCGCTTGCCCCTGCCCCGGGCCCGGCCCGCTGTTCAAATCGTGACTAATGAGCGCGCTTCCCTAACGAGCGGCTGGGGAGGCGGCTGCCGTGCTGCCGCCCCGGATCACGTTCCCTGAATACCGCCCCTATCTCCCGCCAGCCATGCTGATCGTCTCAAGTTCCCGCTTGATGACCCCGTCTGCAGGCAAGGAGTGCAGTTCAGGGAATAACCTGAACCAAAACCTAAAGTATCTGCTTGCAGTCACTTCATGAGAGCGATGGAATTTTACATGGTCACAACAGCGGGCACAGGTGTATAGTGTTCGAGTGTGCCGAAGCTGTACCACTCTTTAATGCCAGAGAAATTTTACTTTAAAATTAGCTGAAAACAGGCTGTATCGCATAAATATTTTATTTAAACTAGTGACCGGTTTCAACCTTTTGTACTTACACCATCTTCAGACCCTATACTCTGCAAAGACAGTAATAATCCATCTTAGAGGTAACAAAACCATTGTAACAATAAAGCGAAATGGTTTGAAATATGATTACTATTAATATTAAAGCCTGTATGATGACAGGAGCTGGGCTGGTTGAGAAGGCTGCTGTTGAGAGGCATAATCGACTGCTGACTGTGGCTCAGCTTCTCGTGGTTAATTAGTGAGAGGCCAATCCCCAGTCTCCAGCATGACGTCATTACTGGCTTCAAATGGCTCTGAGCAGTATGGGACTTATCATCAATGGTCATCAGTCCGCTAGAACTTAGAACTACTTAAACCTAACTAACCTAAGGACATCACACAACACCCAGTCATCACGAGGCAGAGAAAATCCCTGACCCCCGGGAATCGAACCCGGGAACCTGGGCGTGGGAAGCGAGAACGCTACCGCACGACCACGAGCTGCTCATTACTGGCCAATGACTCTGAATCGTCGGTATAAGTAAAATGGAAATGTCGTGTGACTAGGGCCTCCCGTCGGGTAGATCGTTCGCCGGATACAAGTCTTTCGATTTGACGCCACTTCGGCGAATTGCGCGTCGATGGGGATGAAATGATGATGATTAGGGCAACACAACGCCCAGTCACTGAGCAGAGAAAATCTCCGACCCAGCCGGGAATCGAACCCGGGCCCTTAGGATTGGCATTCTGTCGCGCTGACCACTTTTTTGTGTTTTGTATCTTTTTAATCTCATTTTTGTTCGTTTTCGTACGATGCATCAGCTCTGGGCGGACGTCGCAAGACACCCGTTTCGGTTCGTCGTTGAACCATTAACTCAGTTTTTTATTACAGAGGGCAGCTAACCCTCTGACGGAACACGCTGAATTACCGTGCCGGCTACAACTCAGCTACCAGGGGCGGACAGTGTAAGTAATAAAAGCTATTAATAAAATATACTGATTTTGTCCATTAAAGTGAAAAGCGAGAAGAGTTATTCTACATCTACGAGATAACTCTGCTATTCACAATAAAGTGCCTGGCAGAGGGTTCAATGAAGCTGTCTCTCTACCTTTCCACTCTCCAACGGCGCGCTGTAAAAACGAGCACTAAAATTTTTCTTCGCGAGACCTGATTTCTCTTATTTTGTCGTGATGATCATTTCTCCCTATGTAGGAGGGTGCCAACAGAATGTTTTCGCAATCGGAGGCGAAAACTGGTAATTTAAATTTCATGCGAGGATCCCGTCGTAACGAAAAAACGCCTTTGTTTTAATGATTGCCACTCCAATTCACGTATCATGTCTGTGGCACTATCTCCTCTATTTCGCGATAATACAAAACCAGCCACCCTACTTTGAACTTTTTCGATGTCATCCGTCAGTCCCACATGATTCGGATTCCACACCGCACAGCAATACTCCAAAATATGGCGGACAAGCGTGGTGTAAGCAGTCTCTTTAGTAGCTCTCATGCACATTTCAAGTGTTCTGCAAGTTATTCGCAGTCTTTGGTTTGCTCTACCCAAAACATTATCTATGTGATCGTTCCAATTTAGGTTATTTGTAATTCTAATCCCTAACTATTTAGTCGAATTTACAGTCTTCAGATCTGTGTGACTTATCGGGTAATCGAAATTTAGCTGATTTCTTTCAGTACCCATGTGAATAACTTCACACTTTTCCTTATTCAGGTTCAACTGCCACTTTTCGTACCATTCAGATATCTTATCTAAATCATTTTGCAATTCGTCTTGGTCATCTGATGACTTTACAAGACAGGAAATGACAGCATCATCTGCAAACAATCTGCATGCAATAATAACAGTTAAAATGTGGATAAAACTTCGTTAACCGTGATACTGGTCGTGAAAGCGTTGGCTGCCCTCTAAAGTTGACTTACAGGTAGTGAGACAGCATCAGTGTATTTTAGTAGTAAGAAAGTCCAGCAGCACGGTTCTGAACCTGTTATGAAGATATGTAAAAATAGCACAGCAAGACTAAGGATTGGGATTAGTTGGACAGAAGAATTCGAGGTGAACAAGAGTCTGCGGCAGGAAGGTGTGCTGACACCTAGAGGAAACCCTGCAGACGTGGCATAAAAAGATCAGGTTATGGAAGTGAAAGTAGATAATAGCAAAATATTTAGCCCGTATTTTGCAGATGACCAGACCGTACAAGCAGAGGATGAATATGATTTGAGCTGTATGTAAAGAGCTGAAAGAGGAATACAATAAGGCTGGCCTGAAGATAAACATGAAGAAGTGTGAATACTTTTCTGCTGGAACAGAAGAAAGTAAATAATTTTAGGTAGATCCTCTGGTCCAATTTTTAACTCAAT
Source organism: Schistocerca americana (assembly GCF_021461395.2). NCBI lineage: Eukaryota > Metazoa > Arthropoda > Insecta > Orthoptera > Acrididae > Schistocerca > Schistocerca americana. The sequence continues at coordinate 612,161,670 of NC_060119.1, read as the reverse complement.
TTGTTGGTGTGTACATTATCGTATGTTTTCTCTAGGCCAATCAATCCAACATGCGTCTCTTGTAAACCTTTGCGCGTTTTTCACGTATTATTTTCATTGTGAACATGTTGTCCATTACCGACCTTTCTCTTCGGAATCTTGTTTCCTCTTCTTGATGCTTGTGACTTGTTTTACATCACAGAAACTTCTACAGCCTGAACTACATTCTCAGTCCTCTGCCAGGCACTTAAATGTGATTTTCAGGGTATCCATGTAGATGCAGATGCAGGATAAACATCATAGGAGGGCGCCGGTACACATGCATCGTTTGAGAACGAGACAAAATTGCCACTCCTGGCTACAGTACACGCCTGCAGGCAGCTATCGTCCAGTTTGTGGTTCTTCTGGCCCACTGAACACATGGTGCTTTATATGCTGGAGTGGGCAATGGCCTTTCGCGAGGTACCCGACTCCTTATATTCACAGCTTCCGCCCCCGGTAGCTGAGTGGTCAGCGCGACAGAATGTCAATGCTAAGGGCCCGGGTTCGATTCCCGGCTGGGTCGGAGATTTTCTCCGCTCAGGGACTGGGTGTTGTGTTCTGCTAATCATTATCATTTCACATCCATCGACGCGCAAGTCACCGAAGTGGCGTCAAATCGAAAGACTTGCACCCGGTGAACGGTCTACCCGACGGGAGGCCCTAGTCACACGACATACATATTCACAACATGCGATTCTCTTCGCGAAAGTCGTTCCGAAATCGGCTGAGATGAACGTGAATTCACTGACAGCAGCAATTCCTTTCGGGTCTGATACCGATTGCCCCTGACAAGACATTGACAAGTAGCTCAGGATACTTTTACGACCACATAAACGACACTTCATTGCCATGACTTATGACAGCGGTGGAGTGTCACGTGACCGCCTGGTACAAATTCAACATACAGCGCTCCATACCAGCTAGTTTGCTCTTTTAAGAGTGTGTCTAACATTTTGTGCAGTGAGCTTACTATGTGGAAGAGGTGAGACTTGATCAGAAATTGGAATTTTCTGGCACATTTTAACTCAGATGAGCTCATATTGGCTGCAGATTGTAAGTAAGAACATGTACGTGAAATACGACATATGTAGCAGCTAAATATCATAGCAATATTAATCAAATGTTCGTTTTCGCTCGAGATTTTTAGGGTCTAAAAATTAAAAAAAAGGTAAATCTGAACGAAAAAACATAGTACGTAACCTACACAGTGGACAAGTGGCGGCATACTAAGGCACAAGCAGTTGACAACGTTTGGCCGCTAGGACGTGGTGACCACTCAACCATCTGTGACAAAAAGAGGAACAAGAGAAGTAAAACTGCTCGTCGACAGGCGTGTTATGAAGAATAATACTTCATTCATCAACAGCAACCCAGTTTTCAGCAATTAAGTAAGTAGAAGTTAGACTGTCTCTTTGCCTTCACACTAAGACATTAGGCAATGTAAATTTTAGCAAATTTTAATACTAGGAATCAGGAGTACTGATTAGTCTCCACAACTATCCACGATTACCTCGAGGGACTGCTCTTTCCACAGGCAAATATGAAAGGCGGCATTGACTCACAGAAAGCTCTATCTTAATACGGTGGTGGTAACTGAAGTTCTGCAAGTCTGCAGTGCTGAGTAACTGGAATTCCGTAAGATCTGCATCCTGATGCATGGCCCTGAGTTCTGCCCCACGCTGCCGCAGCAATCTCATTCCCGTTCTAACAAATCCCGCCGTTACATACGGCTCCGCTACTTGGACCTCGGCCAGTTGCCCCTAGACCAACGCTGCACAGTGCCTCGTGTATATTCCTTACTCCACCACAGTCTGCAAACATACGGAAGCTGAATAAGCCACTCCTGGCAGGACCACAAGACCAGCTGCCACGCCAAGTGGCTCGCTTAAGCTTTACGTACATAGTGGAAATGGAACACACTGTGAATTCACTTACATATTCGGATTACTCTACTTCCTCTTCTCAGTCGAAAATCATATTCATCAAAAAGATACTTAACAGTACATTATCAAAGACGGAGAATAATGAAAATCGATTAGAAGGGGACCAGTTTCAGTTTAGGGAAAACTGATGGACTGAAGTAACAGTTCTAGTACTCTGGTTTACCATAAAGAGGAGAACTAGGGGTAGAAAGGAAACAGATACATACATTACATCTTTAGATTTGGTGAAGGCTTCTCATAAAGTGAAACAGAGTAAAAAAAATGTATTATTCTTAGTCTTGTGATACCAACTACATGGAGAAAAGCGTAATCCATTCTTTGACTGCGAAGTAGACGCATAGTCATCGCTGATGCGTTGTTTGCTGTTACTCCGAAAACACCACCGCCGCAGCCACGATGATAAACAAGTTCCACAAAACTCTGTATCGCCAAGGAAATTCATACTGTGATTTTCACATAAGCTGTCTGTACGTATCGGAACACTGGCGTGATCATGTCTATGGCTTCCTTCAAGCTGACCGGATTAACTGGGTCAGGCACTCCACAACCCTTAAGAATTCAGTACTCAGTCGCCTTCTCTCATCCATGTCGATAGTGCTTTTGAATGGGCCTCTGCGTATTAGTGTGCCAGTGAATTAGTACAACGGCCCCTAATTTCAATAATTAAGGACGATAATTTAAGGAGATGGGACATGGATACACTGATTAAACCAGAGGTTGTACAGATTTTCAGGGAGATAATAAGGGAATAATTGAGAGGAATGGGGGAAAGAAATACAGTATAAGAAGAATGGGTAGCTTTGAGGGATGAAATAGTGAAGGCAGCAGAGGATCAAATAGGTAAAAAGACGAGGGCTAGTAGAAACCCTTGGGTAACAGAAGAAATATTGAATTGATGAAAGGAGAATATATAAAAATGCAGTAAATGAAGCAGGCAAAAAGGAATACAAACGTCTCAAAAATTATATCGACAGGAAGTGCAAAATGGCTAAACAGGGATGGCTAGAGGACAAATGTAAGGATATAGAGGCTTATCTCACTAGGGGTAAGATAGGTACTGCCTACAGCAGGGCTTCACAACTGGCCGGTTTTGAGCGCGAGTACTCGCGTCTGCTCAGGCACGTGCTCGCGAGCAAGTGCAAGGTCGCGGAGTAGGAAGGAGGGGAGGGAGGGGAAATGCGCGCGCACGTATGAATAGGACCGCAGCGTGCCTATTGAATTCGCGCCGACTGTGTAACGTTTAAAGTACTACGATCAGCTCTAACAGTCACTTCACTGGTTAAGAATCATGTCAAGTCGCCGTTGTGTAACCCCAACCATGCTTTCGCAGTTCAACCCCCATTGGGAGGAATTGTATCTGTTTACAGAAAAAGATGGTGTTGCAAAATGTTTAGTATGTCACAAAACGCTGAATTCTTTTAGGAAATTTAATTTGCAGTGACATTATATGTCGTACCACGCGAAAGACTACGGAAGTGGAAAATGTGATGGACCAGATTGTGCACAGGAAGTTATTAAACTTAAAAGGAAGCTATCCGAAGAAGATCTGGATGACGAAGAAAAATCAACTGAGGCAGCTCTCAGAGTGAGCTACAAAATTGCTTTGTTTTTAGAAAAATCCCTGCGCCCCTCCACTGATGGCGATCTAATAAAAGATGTTTGGTAGTTGCAGCGGAACATTTGTGTCCATCTCAAGTTGAACAGTTTCGGATTGTGCCATTATCTGATATGACCATTATGCGTCGCATACAGGACATGGCAGACGATGTCCACAGCCAGCTTGCAAATATCTATAAAGATTTTATGGCGTTTTCTCTAGCTCTGGGCGAAAGTGTTGATATCACTGGAACAGCGCAGCTTTCCATTTTTATTAGAGGTGTTAATAGAGATCTTCAGGTGAGGAAGGAGCTCCTCGATGTAGTAGCCATGAAGAACACTACAACCGGAGGTGATATTTTAAGTAGTGTTGAAGAAAGTGTTGAAAATATAGGATTGTCGTGGAATTCTTTATTTTCAGTGTCTACAGACGGTGCACCAGCGATGACAGGGAAAAAATTAGGTTTCGTTGCGCTGTTGAAGGAGAAAATGCAAAAACTGACCGTGCCGAATGAAATAAGGGCCGTTCACTGTGTGATCCACCAGGAAAACTTATGTGCAAAGAGTATTACTCTAAAAAATGTGATGAGTGTTGTTGTTCGTACAACCAATTATATAAGGAAGCATGGGCTACAACACAGACAATTTAAAAGCTTTCTTGACGATGTAGAAAGCCAGTATGGTAGCCTGCCTTATTACAGCGAGGTCCGCTGGCTTAGTCGTGGCGAATTATTAAATCGAATTTTTGCCTATTAGATGAGATAAATATGTTCATGGAAATAAATAACATGTGTGTTCCTGAATTGAAAGAGCCTTAATGGAAATGTGATCTCGCGTTCTTAGCAGATTTAACTAGCCGTCTGAACGCTTTGAACATTTCACTACAAGGTAAAGATCTGCTAATTACTCATTTCATAGATCGAATACGAGCTTTTAAAATGAAATTGACACTTTGGGTGAGTCAGCTGGAAATAGGAAATCTAGCTCATTTTCCTAAATTATCATCCATGCAAGATGTTCACAAAGACTGTGAACGTTATTCACATAGTTTAGTTGCCCTTAAGGAAGAATTTGATCAACGCTTTCAAGATCTGACAGCACTAGACAGTGATTCTGATCTGTTATCCTCTCCATATTCAGCGAATATTCAAGAGATTCGTCCTGAGCTGCAACTAGAAACTCTTGACCTGCAGTGTGACAGGGAATACAGAGACAAATTTCAGAACAAGAAAAAAATTTTGGAATTTTACAGACACTTCCCTCAGGATAGAATTCCTCATTTGCACAAACTGGCGGCTACAATAATATCAATGTTCGGTTCCATGTGTGTTTGTGAATAACTGTTCTCTGCAATGAAATGTAGCAAGACGCGCCTGAGAAACGCATTGTCTGATCGAAATTTAAACTGCACGCTGCGCCTACGATGCACAAGAACAGTTACTCCGAACATAGACGCAATTGTAAAGGGCAAAAAGTACCAGGTAACAGATAATCCCACACTTCAGTGACACCTTTTATTGTGTAACAGTTTACAAATTAATACGAATGTAGAGGCATACACTAAGCTAATAAAATTATGTGGCACGTGTACATTCTCCTTTATTTGTTTCATTTGTCACAGTAATAATTCGTGAGTGATGTCCCTACAGGTGGCCGTGGATTTACATTGACTGGCGGCAGCTGTTGTGTGCACCACGTGACTCTCCCCACTCTCCGCTTTGTTCCAGTAGTGGGGGTAGCGTGCTCGCGCTGCTCGGTGCTCGCGCCTTGCTGCTCACAGCTTGCTCCGCAAGCATGTGTGTTGTGAAGCCCTGGCCTACAGGAAAATTAAAGAGACCTTTGGAGAAAAGAGAACCACTTGTGTGAATATCAAGAGCTCAGGCGGAAACCCAGTTGTAATCAAAGAAGGGAAAGCAGAAAGGTGGAAGGAGTATATAGAGGGTCTATACAAGGGCGATGTACTTGAGGACAATATTATGGAAGCGGAAGAGGATGTAGAAGAAGATGACATGGGAGACATGATACTGCGTGAAGAGTTTGACAGAGCACTGAAAGACCTAGCCCTAAGTCGAAACAAGACCCCGAGAGTAGACAACATTCCATTAGAACTAACTACTGACAGCGTTGGGAGAGCCAGTTCTGACAAAACTCTACCATCTGGTGAGCAAGATATATGAGACAGGCGAAATTCCCTCAGACTTCAAGAAGAATATAATAATTCTAATCCCAAAGGAAGCAGGTGTTGACAGAACTGGTAAAAGCCGACCTCGGGGAAGATCAGTTTGGATTCCGTAGAAATGTTGGAACACATGAGGCAATACTGACCCTACGACTTATCTTAGAAGAAAGATTAAGGAAAGGCAAACCTACGTTTCTAGCATTTGTAGACTTAGAGGAAGCTTTTGAAAGTGTTGACTGGAATACTCTGTTTCAAATTCTGAAGGTGGCAGGGGTAAAATACAGGGAGCGAGAGCATGTATACAATTTGAACAGAAAGCTGATGGCAGTTATAAGATTCGGGGGGGATGAAAGGGAAGCAGTGGTTGGGAAGGGAGTGAGACAGGGTTGTAGTCTACCCCCAATGTTATTCAATCTGTATATTGAGCAAGCAGTAAAGGAAACAAAACAAAAGTTCGGAGTAAGTATTAAAACCCATGGAGAAGAAATAAAAACTTTGAGGTCCGCCGATGACATTGTAATTCTGTCGGAGACAGGAATGTATTTGGAAGAGCAGTTGAACGGAATGAACAGTGTTTTGAAAGGAGGGTACAAGACGAACATCAACAAAAGCAAAACAAGGATAACGGAATGTAGTCGAATTAAGTCGGGTGCTACTGAGGGAATTAGATTAGGAAATGAGACACTTAAAGTGTTTTGCTATTTGAGGAGCAAACTAACTGATGATGGTCAAAGTAGAGAGGATATAAAATGTAGATTGGCAGTGTCAAGGAAAGCGTTTCCGAAGAAGAGAAATTTGTTAACATCAAGTATAGATTTAAGTGTCAGGAAGTCGTTTCTGAAAGTATTATGGAAGTGAAACATGGACGATAAATAGTTTAGATAAGAAGCGAATAGAAGCTTTCGAAATGTGGTGGTACATAAGAATGCTGAAGACTAGATTACATAACTAATGGGGAGGTATTGATCAGAACTGGGGAGAACAGGAGTTTATGGCACAACGTGGATGGTAAAAATCGTAGAGGGAGACCAAGAGATGAATATACTAAGCAGATTCAGAAGGATGTAGGCTGCAGTACGTACTGGGAGATAAAGAAGCTTGCACAGAATAGAGTAGCATGGGGAGCTGCATCAAACCAGTCTCAGGACTGAAGACGACAACAGCAGTAATCTTCAAGTTCGTACTTTCTGAACGTTAAAAATATGACTGTGAATCGATCATTCGCTTCATGACCAATAGGTTTATATGAGCCTGCGTCGAAGTTGATGCGTGACAATCATGGAGATCAAGAAACAGAATATATTCCTTATTGTGAAGAGCTTAATTCTCCTGTTTGAAAATGATGTTATCAGCATAAATCAGTCGTATTTTCTGTGAGACCGTTGCGCCTTGTGTGATGAAATCATAACAACTGGGAAAGCAAATTGGCGTCACAACATTCAAGAACAATAGCAGCAAATCGACATTGTTGAAATCATCACAGCAGTGAAACCAAACTTTCATTTCACAAAAACTACTCCATATAAGTCACCGACATTAACTCCGCTGTGAACCACGGTACACGTGGTGTATCAAAAGTACCCGCGTGCTACTACAAGTGCCGTTTCTTTGATAGTTGACTGTAAGATGAAATAGAAGATGAAATCAGTAGGAAGCACTTTCGCTTCCATGTCTTCCATCACGTTCTCATGCACTTCGGGACGATATTTTTGATCACGGGTGAGTTCTTGAGAGATGCCAGATGGAGCATTCGGAATTCGGAAGGAGAAGAAAGAGACAAAATGAGACGGAGGAAATGGAGGCGGATGGGAGGGATCAACAAGACGCCGCGGGCTTTCTTTCGCCGCTTCAGCGGACGATATCGAGGCGAGGAACGCTGCGACGTGTTTAATGTGGCAGAAAATTGAGCAATGCAGCGGCAAGCTGCGCAACTACCATTCCCAGGAACGATTCCCTGCTGCGGGCGCGGCGCCTACTACTGCTGTGTTCCTCTCTCTAAGGGACTGCCAGGTGATGGGAGCAGAATCAAGGTGCGCCGTTAGTGCTGTTTCGTCTCCGTCCAGGCCCTCTGATTTATGTCTCACGTGATTTCCCGAAAAGGCCGCACTGCAGGTAACCCATGCATTTGTACGTCAGATAGTGTTTTTCTTCTTTTTCTGTGGAAAGAGCGCATTGTACCTGTTGAGATTGCGTCGAACTTTCCTTTACATCGCACGTACCAGTTGTTTAAATACACTGACGGAAGTGGAAGAAGTTACACCGTGGAAACCTTCAGAGAACGCTATGAAATAGAGACTTTCCTCTTTCTATGCCTATTCCTGCACTTACGAGCACGTGCTACCTGTTGAGCGCATCCTAACATTGCTGAAGCTTTTTAGTTGGGGATACGAACACAGTGTTCCCAGTACACTTCCACGTGCAGCTTATCACCATATTTCGGTATCTGAAAAGAGTCGAACGAGTAACATGAAGGACATAAACCGACAGATCGTGTAGACGCTGGCTGCAGCATAGTAACAGTAGAAAGACTGCAGTCGAGTGGGCTCGGAACAACGGTGTGGCAAGAAGATAAGACACTTATGTTTCCAAGAAGGACTGCGCGTTGAGATGATTGTAGTACTGTTCGGCTAGCTCTAACTAATAGATGGAAATCCAACTAGGGGTTACAGGCAGAGTGTCTCCACGAATAGTGGGGAAGAGGTTAATGGAGGCCGGGTTGCCACCTTGAGCTACCTCTGCCGTTTGACGATGACACCACAGCACATAAAGAACTATCTGCAGGCGACAAACATGACCCATTCTTTCCTGCCTTTTTGTGGGGTACGAGCAACAGATTAGAACGTGTGCTGCAGAGAAATGTATTGAGACTAGTGTCACAAGCTGCGCCCTGGTCGCGAATGGAGCAGTGACCCGAAAATGTAGAATAAATTTCTTTTATTTCACGTCTATAATAACAAACTTACATGTCCTCAGCCTACCGGTTTCGATCAGCAGTGAACATCTTCAGATCTGCAACAAAATATGGGAAGAAACAGAAACACAACTAGTGGATTATCTACAGCTTAAAACAATGAAACGGGCATGACGAAAAGTATTACTGACATACATGCGAACATTTTGCGCTTTAGATATGATAACGCATAATAGTTTTGTTAAAAAAAAGAAGTCCTAATACACTGGAGACGTCGTGGCATCGTCAAATGCTAAACACAAAATCAGTACTAGCATCGTCACACATATATAAATTATAGTATATAGAAGAGTCAAAAAAAATGTTCAAATGTGTGTGAAATCCTATGGGACTTAACTGCTAAGGTCAACAGTCCCTAAGCTTACACAGTACTTAACCTAAATTATCCTAAGGACAAACACACACATCCATGCCCAAGGGAGGACTCGAACCTCCGCCGGGATCAGCCGCACACTCCACGACTGCAGCGCCTTAGACCGCTCGGCTAATCCCTCGCGGCTATAGAAGAGTGGTCGTGCCAGCAGCACCCAATTGTTCCAAACAAATTTCCGTACAATAGCCACAAAATATTTGTGTCGCAAGCTAGCCATATGTCGCTGTTGTAGGCGTACACATATTCTTCAATAGTAATTGTACGATGTAATATAAAAAGAGGGATACAATCAGTTAAGTCCATAGCTGGCATATAAGGTGTGACAGTCATTACAGTAATAAAGTCATTACAGTAATAAACTGCAATAAATTAAAACACGACAGAAGTTAGATTGTTAAAAAGGAAAAATTTAATTGACAGTAATTCTGATACGCTCTAGTGGTGATATTTTAGATAATGACACAAGTAATAAACAGATTTCAGGGTACACAGAATAAAACAAAAATTACAAAACAAAGAAGGCCAATGAATGGAAACGGACTGCAGTAAAAATCAGTGCCCTCTCTTGTTGCTACCACCACACTGCCGCATAGGTGAGAAGCTGCTAGGGGAAAGCGACCACCAGAGGGCCCCTCGTACCCTGCGGCGATGGCGTCCCGAGAGAAGAATGATACAACACCGTAACACTCAATTTACTGTTTTAAGCTGTAGGCAATCCACTAGTTGTATTTGTGTTTTTTCCTATATTTTGCTGCTTATCTGAAGATGATTAATGCTGACCGAAATCGGTAATCTCAGGAACTACAAATTTGTGACCATGGACGTGAAATAAGAGAAATTTATGAGACCCAAGGTACAAGATTTGCTGCGCCCTGTTAAAGGTGACGTAGTTCTTCGTGTGCCCGGTGTGTATGGTGTCCCTTTTGTAGTGGACTGACAAGACAGCCAGTCCACAGTCACGGGTAACCGAAAGGCACGCGCTTAAACTCACGATGGCTGCTGGAATACTTAACTTTAATCCACAATTGGTGAACATTGGTCTTGTTGATGTACATGCTTCATTAGATACATAGCAAAGGATAAATGGCGCCTTGCTAGGTCGTAGCCATTGACGTAGCTGAAGGCTATGCTAACTATCGTCTCGGCAATTGAGAGCGTAATTCTCAGTGAACTAGCAACGTCGGCTGTACAACTGGGGCGAGTGCTAGTAAGTCTCTCTAGACCTGCCGTGTGGCGGCGCTCGGTCTGCAATCACTGATAGTGGCGACACGCGGGTCCGTCGTATACTAGCGGACCGCGGCCGATTTAAAAGCTACCACCTAGCAAATGTGGTATCTGGCGGTGACACCACACCTTTCGAATGCTGTAGCACCTGTATAGGCCACACAGTTCGCACAGTTGCAGCGCGTTGTACCGAGCACAAGCGACATATTAAACAAGGAGACTTGACAAGTCAGCCGTAGATAAACATTGTCTAGAAGATGGACTTAAAAAACAGTATCAGAACTCGAGAGTCTTGGCTCAAGAGTCAGCAATTGGGATTCCGTTATGTAAGAGAGCGGCTGATATTAGAATGAAGAGCAACAATTTTAACAGAGACCAGGGTACAGCCGGCCACTGTGGCCGAACGGTTCTAGGCACTTCGGTCCGGAACGGCGCTGCTGCTACGGTCGCAGGTTCGAGTCCTGCCTCGGGCGTGGATGTGTGTGATGTCCTTAGGTTTGTTAGGTTTAAGTAGTTCTAAGTCTAGGGGACTGATGACCTCAGATGTTAAGTCCCATAGTGCTTAGAGCCATTTTGAACAGGGGTACACACATAGTGGGGGTGGAGGTTGGCCTTGAATCGAGAAAGAAAGCAATGACGGATGCGTGACTCTTGTAGGGAGGCGGGTGCGGCAAGCGTGGAGTCACCCCCTCTCGTCACCTGACGTCACTCGGTTCCACGACAAGGCCCACGAGAAAAACAGGCCGTGGCACGTACGTCACAGCACGCGTCACTGCAGGTCATACAAGTGCCAGGAGGACGGGGAGGGAGTAACTATTTCCCAAACGAGCGTAATAGTTCTTGACTGCGTGTTTAAATGCATCCAGTTTCTCGATGGCACACGATAAAATTAAGACTTTTATTGGGTTCCTTTTCAGTTAAATATTGATTTCCCATGAGCCCTGCAGGAGACGAGCGTTCGTGAACTGTGACGGACAAGGCGACTAGTATGACGTCACAAGTTCTCTGGTTGGCGTCAAAAGCTGCTGCAGTCGTACCTACATAGGCAGCAAACCGTGTCAGCCCCGGCAGTCAGTGGTTTCACTCCTGACAGCGAAAGCTCTAGGATTTTATTAGAACTGACGCGACTTGAAAACCGAGATTTTATTCATGTCACAGAAATGCAGGAGACAAAAACAACGAAAATACAGGACAGATTGAAACAGTTCAAAGGTGGCAAAGAACTAGGGCCTGGAGCAGTAAATATTGAGTTCTTGAGGGTTGCACCAAACGTGTTATTTGAACATCTCGCAAAGCTATTTAACCTCTGTCTTAGTGGAAAGGAAATCCCTGTCGAGTTTAAAGAAGGACTCATCACAAATTTATTTTAAAATGGAAGCAAGGACGACTTCGTAAATTACGGAAGCGATGTTCTCAGTTCCATACCGAGACCGTATGGTAAGGTCCTCAAAAGCAGAACTGAGAGAGAAATTGATGAAGCAGAAGTATAGAGTGGATTTCGGGCATGAAGGTCTTGTATCTATGATATCTGCATCATTAGACAGGTGACTGACGAGACAACCACTCTTGACTTGGTGACACACTTTTCATAGACTTACAGAAGACCTGGGGCAGTGTACCACTTTGTAGAATACGGGAAGTAAATGAGCAAACAAAAAATTCATAAATATTGTGTACAAGCCATTAGAAAGCTGTATTCAGATAATATTTGTCATGTTAACCCTCGAGCGGGCGCGCTTTTAAAGAAAGGACAACAGCAGAATTTTTTAAAGCCATATCGATGCCTTAATCTTGAGCTATTGCGCCATTGCTGCCATGTATTCCATTGTAGACGTTTTCCCGACAAGGTCAAAGTGGTTTCAGTTCATTTGGTTAGCTTTCTCAGTTTGTTTTCTGACTTGTAAGCAACAACGTGTCGAATGTTGTACAAAGTACAACGAGGGCCTGCTGGTGTGACAGCTGGAAGCTTTGTTCCAGCTGTCTATGTCCAGGGGAAAGTGTACTAAAAAGTTAACTATACTTGCTCGTTTTTTCTTTAGTTTTTAGAGATGCACGTTAAACGTTACTTTTGTTACACCGACATCTAAATGTGTTTATTCATTTCAGTTCTTTGATGTTTTGTTAAAATTCAAAGGGTTTATCAGACCAAGAAATTCTCAAACTGTTAGAAGAAGATGGTGATAAAGTCCATCCAGACTTTACAGCGTTGAAGTAGATTTGAGCGATGAAAAAACTGAATAGGACCATGGCAGTGAATCTGAAATTGAAGGTGAGGATGGAGATGATCCCGAACAGACAGCAGATGTACGAGGGTTCTTTATTGCAAAGACAAAATTTCACTTTGGTGTAAAAGCGAGTGTGCTAAAACATCAAAAACCAACAGAAAAAAACATTATGCAAATTCCACCAGATCCGCAGAGAAATGTGATGAGTAAAACTGATGAAGTCGTGCTTTTTTGGAAAGTAATTAACCTTGACTTTATTGATCAAATCGTAAATTGTACAAATATCTAAATAAATAAACAGCGAGACACACATCAGTTCTCGCGCGAAAGAGGTAATAAAGTGACGAAATAATGGCTGTGTTCGGGACTTTTTTTTTATGAAGAAAATGCCATCATGCTGGGCCGCAGACGGAAGAGGAATGTTACTGCTTAGGACTGCAGTGGGTTCCAATAGGTTTCTGTTTTTTCTAAGCTGTATGTTGTTTGTTGATATGTGAACGAGGAATGACAGGAGAAAAACTGATAAGCTGATTGCAATTCGTAGAGTATTGGATTTTTTTGTTGCTAACTGTTAATGTTCTTACAGGCTGCTGAATTCACCACGATAAATGAAATGCTTCACCCCTACGGAGACCGTTGTAGATGGATTCAGTACATATGCAGCCAACCAACTAAATATGAGACAAAAATGTTCTCTGTGTGATGCAAAAACATTTTATTGCAGTAATCAGGAGGTTTATTGCGGCGTGCTACCAAAGGATAATATCGGTTGTCTAAAACTCCCAAGGACATAGTGAAAAGATATGTGGTGCCTACAGAAAATTCTAACAGGAACCTTACATCTGACAATTGGTACAAAAGCTACCTCTTTTCCGAATATTTGCTCGAGAAGGCTATCACTTGCATTGGTACAACAACGAAGAACAGATGTGAAATTCTTCCAGAATTTCTCCCAAACAAAACAAAAGAAATTGGAAGTGCAACGTTTGGATTTCAACAGGATAAGACCTCAGTTTCATATGGTCCTGGTAAAAACTGTGATACCACAGTTTTATCTGCTGTGCATGACATGGCGACAGTGGATGAAGAAACACACAAACCTGATGTTATAGTTGAGCACAACATGACAAAAGGTAGAGTCGACGTTTTAGCTACAATGTGTGCCTGATACTCCATATCAAGAATTACAAGGAGATGGACACTGGCTACTTTTTCATTTTTCTGAACATTGCCGCAATTACTTCGCAAACAAATTGTCTGCGAAAGGTGTTACGAAAGTGAAAATATATCAGAAAAACTGGCTAAATTTTTATTTAAAGAATTAAAGGAGCAAAAGGTTTTGATATAAATGTTGAAGATAGTGAATATGAACTGCTTTCTTCAGTTTCTTTTTACTAGCAAATGACCATGTTGTAAATTTTATAACGAGTGCCTGCTCATGTGAGAGAGGGTTGAGGTTGGGAAGTCATTATTAAAGAAAGTTAAGGTTAGCAACAGACTGAGACAAGGATACTACCTAGCGTCTATCCTTCTTAAAATATTTTGGACCAAACTCTGATAATTTGAGAAAGAAGAGCAAAAATAAGGTGTAGATGATTATATCCTGTCCTCCCTAAAACTCACTGAGGAAGAAGGGGATATGTTTTATATATTAAGAAAGCTTAAAGAATAATGTGAGCAGTAAGCAGTGGGGCACAAAAATTAATTTTGCAAAGACTGGATACTTCGTTGTTGGAGGTGTAAGCAGAGAGTTTTTTACGGATGATGTATGTCTAGTTAAGTGTAGTCGATTTTGTAAATGATTACTGAGAATCATTCAGGATGAAGTCGGAAGCGAAAGGGAAATAAAGCACAGAGAGGAAAAGGAATGGCAGCAGTTAAGCAGCTACACTCCACTATTTGAAATTTGAGAAGTTTATGTACGAAAGTATATTTGAAAGTATACCTGTGTATGGCGCCTAACTGTGGGAAGCGGTCTAAGGTGTTTCAGTCATGGGCTGTGCGGCTGGTCCTGACGGAGGTTCGAGTCCTCCCTCGGGCATGGGTGTGTGTGTTTGTCCTTATTATAATTTAGGTTAAGTAGTGTGTAAGCTTAGGGACTGATGACCTTAGCAGTTAAGTCCCACAAGATTTCACACACATTTGAACAACTGTGGGAAGTGTCCAGAGTCAACGAGAAGAAATGAAAAGCAATGGAAATCAAGTCTTGGAGGTGCAGTTGTAAAGTAACAAAACAATAAATAAAGTGAAACTTACTGGCAGATTAAAACTGTGTGCCAGACTGAGACTCGAACTCGGGACCTTTTCCTTCTGCAAGGTATGCAGGAGAGCTTCTGTCAAGTTCAGAATGTAGGAGATGAGTTACTGGCAGAAGTGAAGCTGTGAGGACGGAGCGTGAGTCGTGCTTGGGTAGCTCAGATGATAGAGCACTTGCCCGCGAAAGGCAAAGGTCGTGAGTTCGAGTCTCGGTCCGGAACACAGTTTTAATCTGCCAAGAAGTTTCATATCAGTGCACACTCCGCTGCAGAGTGAAAATCTCATTCTCCAATAAATAAAGTACTACGAGAAGAGATCGGAGTTACAAGGGATATTATGGATACAAGCGAAAATAAGAGACAGAAATTTGAGACAATGCCAGAGAAAGATGGTCTCCTAAAATATGTAGTGGTGACCTCCACGATACAGAGAAAGGAAGACCTCGGCTACGTTGGTACGATGGAGCGAGTCGTCCGACGCAGGACAGAGAAATGCAAGAAGAGGACTACCAAGATAAAATGTGAAGGAAACGTGGATGCGAGAGACGCCGTATGATGTTGAAAACTTGCAGAAAGTAAGAAGAAGGAGACCACAACACACTCAACAGTCGTTTCATCACTTAGAGCCAGAGTCAACCGAGACATTGTGTTCAGCGAAGAGTCTCGCTTCTGGTTTGAGCGGGTCATATCGACGCTAACGTGTCTATACATTACCTGATGAAGAATCACAGGCAGCAGAGATTCTCGAGACACATGTTGCTGCAACTCTTGCAGTCATTGTGTAGGGCAAGGGGTCACAACTAATTTGATAACCGTTGAGTACTCGCCAGCATGTCGCAAGAATGGTGAAGCCTGTTGTCATACGCTTCAAGACCAGGGTGCAACATAAAATGTTACAGCACGATGACGCAAGACCCACTGCTACTCACGCACGAAAATTTCCGAAGACTGTATCGTTCCTCGACTGGTCTCCGCAGTGTCATCCACAGAACAAGTCTAGGATGAAATGAATACCAATTTCCAACCAGCATTCGTCATGAACTGACACTGCACGAGTTTCAGGCAAGTAAACAAGCTCCCCAAGGTGACTTCATTCCATGCAAACTAAATTTCGATAACAGTTGCTGGTTCATAGAACAAGTCTGGATAACTGCATGTGTGCCATTAGCTGTGCTGTTCTTCAAACTCATGACAGATGTGTCGAGTCACCTCGTTAATTAATTAGTTATCAAATAAGTGTAAGGGAGGACTGTGTGGGGGGGAGAGGGAGAAAAGTACCCGAAGTCTCCAAAATTTATGTGCTTTTCTGGGATACATAGAGAAAGACTTTTGGCCTCGCGAGTTGGTTCACTTATTTGCCGAATTCCGAATAGTAAAGAGTGAGTCCTGTACAACCCGAGGATTCGATAACTTGGTTCTGTGATTACTTTTAAAATTTAGCTGTTGATGATTTACATCTAATAAGACGTCCTTAGTTGTATTTGAATCTAAGGAGCCCATACAAAATGACGCCTAGTTCAAACTGTGTGCTGTATAAATATTGATGGTACATAGAGTTTTCTTAGTTTTGGTTTTATCTGAATTGGCTCAAGTATTGTCACCAACAAATGCTACTCATCTGAGTTGCGGATCCCCATGTTTTTTTCCTGTGGCTACTTCAGTGGAGGCCTGATGTTGTAACGTTCATGAACTTTCCATACATTTATGCTGTCCGACGTGGATGCCGTTAGGAGGAAGCTCATCGTGAACCCCGTCTCCCTGCAGCGACAACTATATCCTTCGTAACATCACTCGAGTTATAGACTTAGCTAATGATACTTGTCTTGTAACATCCCTGTTGATAGAATTGTAGTCTCTAGTTGTCACTGCACGATTTTGTTCCGGAGTTGTATCCAATGGGTTCCAGCTAACTGCTGAATGAACAGAACGAGTGAGTGTGTAGTACCTCGTTCCACCTACTTAAATATGTTGAGTGCATCATTACATTTGTAGCCGCGGTTAACACACCTCAGAGATAATTCGCTGGGTGACAAAGAGGTTCATTATCAAACTAAAGTGAATGGCTTCCTAGTTGGTTACAAACTGAATATTGGGACTTCCTCAAGCATGTTCTCAGATCGCAGTCAAACAAAGAGTTATGACACCTTTATTTTTATGATGTGTAGTGCTTGAAGTTTGGAAAGCACAAACGCTTTACAACTATTCAGTCTTCTGTAATTTTATGTAGGGACCTGGCATTGCTTAACAATACTTCTATGGTTCTTTTTTTTAAATGCTACACATGTTGCTGACAAATTCGTTGGAGATTTTCTCTTTGGAAATGAGTAGTAGTGCGTAATTATCGGTAAAAATGGAAATGGAGAAAAGGGAAATCAGACACTAAAAACCAGTGCCGATACACATACTACGCCTCTCGCTGAGGGGCACTTTGACAGTTCTAGAAGGCCTGGCGAATGAGTGAATTTTTGTTATTATATCGATACGTGTTGCTCAAAGAAGTAAATGATACGACACGAGATGAGGAGAAACTCCGCAGAATCGGTGACAAAACAAGTATGTGGAAAACAGGGAGAAGGACTGGATGATATGACGTGTGTTAAAATGTCAGGATATAACTTTTACAGTACTACAAGGGACGGGGGGGTAAAAACCGAATTTTTTGGTAATGTCTTATGGGACCAAACTGCTGAGGTCCTCGACCTCTATGCCTACACACTATTAGTCTAGCTTAAACTAACTTACGCTAAGGACAACACACACACCCATGCCCGACGGAGGACTCGAACCTCTGACGGGGAGAGCCGCGCGAACCGTGACAAGACGCCCAAGACCCCGCGGCTACTTCGCGCGGCATAAACCGCAGAAGCAGACAAAGACTGGAATATATCCAGGAATTTTTTGATGACATTGGGTGCAAGTGCTACTGTGAGATGAACGGGTTGGCACAATAGAGGGATTTTGTTATGGGACGCATCAAAGCAGACTGAAGATGTATCTTTACTTGCAGGTTCCTTACATGGAGTTTAGAGTGTTTATTTCAGACGAGTAACCCAAGATGCCCAATCGTTGTAGAAATCTTAAATAGTGAAGGAAATTTCAAAGTTGACGAAACTTAGAAGGTGTCTGCTCCGTTGTCATGTCTTTAGAAATGGTTGTATCAGTTCAAATGAGGACCTGGTTTGTTAGGGACGATAGACGTGAAAGATTTGCAGGAACTACGTACAACTACCGGTGGATGTAGCGTGGAAATGCACAATACAGTGTTGCACGAGAGACAATTGATGACGCTTGACATATCTAATGCCACAGGCACACCACTACCGTACCTTTTACGTCTGCTATTATAATTATAGTCTGTGAGCGTACTTCTCGTATCACTTCTTTGTGTCATACGCCAGTTGTACCTGGGAAGAAAGATTGTCGAAACACCATGAATCAGCTCTAATTTCATGGATTTTCCCGTCGCTAATATTTGAACAGTAAGCTTTCCCTTGATGTACAAGGCCGTACTGTGAGCTATTGGAGTTTGATGAATAGTTCTGTGATGATGTCGGGCCGACTAAACGATCCAGTGATTAAAATGCACTGCTCTTCTTTGAACCTTGTATATCCGCTGTTTTAAAGCAAAGCAGTAAAAATCGCAACAGATGAGCAATATGAAACGGCCGGAAGAGCGTTTTTAAACCACTTTCTCCGCAGATGAAACATATTTCTCTCTTCATCCTCTCCCCCTCCCTCACAGAGTGCAGGAACCGATTTCTTAGCCATGTAACATGATACACAAGATGGAAGGCGCCACACAGAAATGAGAACAGAATTAGTATTAACCTCTCTAAATTAAAAATGGAACAAGCTGAAAGAGTCATGAGCAGGATGGAGTATGACCGTGCACCATAAATAATACGGAAATAAAAAGCAATAGCAGGACAAAACTAAATGTTAGGACTTCGACCGAGCTCTGAAAGAGACATAATAAAAAACGAATACTACCAGAAGAAAATGATGATGATGGATAAAAGTCCCTTATGATTCTCCCTGTGAAACTCAACCTGGCACTTGCTTTTCCTACAGTTTCTTTTATGTAGTCATTCCACTCCAGATGTTTAAACCTATGTATCCCGTGTTTCCCAGTTATTCATCATTTATTATATAATGAAAGGGTATTGGATTCTTGCGCCTAATTATTCACAGTACTCACATCACATTGAGGTTTATCTGCCAGTCCATGCACCAATCTTCAACTCTCAGTAAGTCTTCATGCATTTCCCTATAGTCTCCTAGTGTTCCAACATTCGCATACACAATGGCGTCTACTGCGACATAGCCTTTTGGAGTTTCCAACATTATCTACCAGACTATTAATGTAAAAATAAATTGCAAACAGTAAAGACCCTATCAAACTCCCGTACTGGAAGATATTACCTTTTTTTATGTGCTAACTTCGTCACGTTGGAAAACACATGCTGGGTACTTGCGCTAGGAGATTCTGAAAGTAGTAAAATAGCCGGTCTGACAATAAGTTCTTATTTTGTTCACTAAGCGACATTACGGAAATGGATGAAATGCATTCCGAAAACCAGTGAACACAGCATAAACCTGGTCACCGTCTGCAGTGCTCTGGATGTGACAGGAGGACAACACGAGCTGAGTTTTTCGAGGTCTGCGTTTCTGGAATCCATGGATACAATAGATTTTCGTTCTCCATAAAGCTTGTGATGCGGTTATCATAATTCAGTAACTTGAAGAATTAACTATGTGAAAGCAACGTGCACTGCGGTTGTCGCACATTGTGATTGCTCCCGAAAAGTAATTAGTCCAGGAATCGGTAGCAATACGTGTAGCGTTTATATATTAAAAAAAATGTGTGAAACTGGTTCAGGAACCCACTTGCAATTGTTAATAAGATGTAAGCCCAAGATTTCGAGCTACAAACAAATCGGCACTTGAGCAGTCACTGGAAATCAGGTGTCCTAGAGCAGAATATGTGGATTCGAGTCGTATTTTAAGGAATGTAAAAGGATTTTCACGTATTGATACCTAACAAAGGATAAAACAGTGAATTACTAGTAACAGACCAATTAGTTGAAAAGTTTCCTTGAATTATTCATCTGTGCTAAGCTCTTCATCTCGGAGTAGCATTTGTAGGCAACGTCCTCACGTATTTGCTTCATATATTCTAGACGGTCTTTTCTCTTACTATTTTTGGTCTCTAGAGTTCCTTATACTACTAAGAAAGTAATTCTTTGATGCTTTAGCACTTGGTCTGTCATTCTGTTCCCTCTTCTTACCAATTTTTTTACATGTTCCGCATGTCGTCGAGTCTGCGGAGCAACTCTTCATTTCTTATCTTATCAGTATAACTAATTTTCAGCATCCTTCAAGAGTATCACATCCCAAACGCTTCAAGTCTCATTTCTTCCAGTTTTTCCACAGTCCACGATTCACTTCAATACTAAGTTGTTTTTCAAACGTATATTCTAAGAAATTTATTTCTCAAATTAAGGCCAAAGTTTGATGTTTCTAGATTTTTATATCCTCGGCGCGTCGTCCGTCATTTTATTTTGTTTCCGCGGTAGCCGAATTCCTTAACTTCGTTTACTTCGCGGCCATCGATTTTGACGTTAAGTTCATCCCTAATCTTATTTCTGCTGCTCCTCATTTCTTTCACTTTTATTCAGTTTACTCCCAATCCACATTCTGTACTTGTTAGACTCTTCATTTCATTGTAAAGGTCCCTTAATCTTTCTTCCCTTTTATAGAGGATAGCAATCTAATTAGCGAGTCTTACTTTTGATATCTTTTCACCTTAAAATTTAATCCCTCACCTGAACCTTTGTTTTATTGCCGTCATTGCTTATTCGCAGTACAGGCTGAACACTAGCATAAGCACTTCGAACTTAGTCTGCCTTTCTAATTTCCCCCTCTCGCTACTTGTACTTACTGAATATCATCTATCTTTCCCTACAGTTGCAAATACTTTCCCGAGTATTTCGAATATCTTGCGCCATTTCGCATTGGAAACTCTTTCTCGAGACCAACGGATACAAATCAAGCATAACTTAAGCCCAGTCTCTCGGATGCCTTTACCTTCTCCGATGCCAACTGACCGTCGCCTAACAAATGGCTCTGAGCACTATGGGACTTAACATCTGTGGTCATCAGTCCCCTAGAACTTAGAACTATTTAAACCTAACTAACCTAAGGACATCACACACATCCATGCCCGAGGCAGGATTCGAACCTGCGACCGTAGCAGTCGCGCGGTTCCGAACTGAGCGCCTGAACCGCTAGACCACCGCGGCCGGCGTCGCCTAACAGATAATTTCCTTTTCCATTCCTCAGTCTTTATGTTACGATCACCGTATATTGCTCAGTGAGACGCAGCGAGCGCAGACTTTATACATTTCTAACAAAGATGTCTCTATAGCTAGTTCATGGTCGAATGGTTGATGTAAATATTTGACTTCCGTAAATCTTCGATGATATCCAAATGAGAATGAGATTGCTTATTTCACAACCGGCCGGGTTTCAATAATTAATAAATTACATATGGTAACAGAAAAAATTTGTAAACATTCAAACTGAAAGAGAGTAGGCAAGAACAACATCTCGTCGGCTTTGAAATTATTCGACTCTGAGCAGTAGTTCTGCAAAAAAGGACAAGGAAATCGGATGTGATCTTTTTCACAGAGCATAGAATTCACCAAAAACGATAAACTAGGATACGAAAAGGCCATTTTTGGACACGATATAACTGTTTTTACGCACACTATCGACCTCAAGCCTCATCAGATATTTATTTCACGTGGCGCTTAGTTTGTAAAACCGTAGTGCAAGAAGTTTGAGAGACGAATAGAGGAAAGAGTGTTCATTCAATTTACATTCTTTCACTGAGGCGATAGAAAGACTCGTTAGTTTAGAATATATGAACTCAGAATGCTGTGTCAACAGGTCAAAAGTCCGCTGTCGTGCCAACACTGAACCGTTCGATACAGCGGTGCCTTGAAATAAGCTGCTATCTGCACTGCTAAACAAATACAGAGTCACGGAATACTTTGGGGGGAGCTTATCGACGCCGCTCGCAAGCAGGTGAAAGCCAATATTACGCTCGCGAGAAATCAGTCTACTCGGCGGAAAGAAGACTTTAAAAAATATATGTGTCCACCAAAAGTGGAACGACCGATGCTTAAAGCTTCTGTAATTGTAGACGCTGAGGGTCTCAGGACATAAAGACAGTTTTCGTGTGTTGTCTCCTGCAAAATAAGTGCTATACAGTGAGTGTTGAGCTAGAACGTTTTCTTCCCTGAAGAATTTTATTTTACGCACATCAAAACAAAGTTTTGCGTCACCCCGGTTCCCAGAACTCCTGAAGATAGACGTTGACTATGGATGTTGTACCACAGACACAGTCCCTTTGACTATTCAGAAATGTCATTACGCCCGATTAAAGATGTAAACAACCATGCATGAGTAGCACCTATTAGACGGAGGGGATCCGACAGCCGACAAGTTCCAGTCATTCCAACAGGAAGGAGGTACACGGCTAGTGTTGTCTGTAGTTCAACCATTCCTAGACGGTCAATACCGCGGTTCGATCGCGTCCGTATTGTTACTTTGTGTCAGGAAGGGCTCACAACAAGGGAAGTGTCCAGGCGTCTCGGAGTGAACCAACTCAATGTTGTTCGGACATGGAGCAGATACAGAGAGACAGGAACTGTCGATGACATGTCTCGCTCAGGCCAAGGGCTACTACTGCACTGCAATACCACTACATACGGATTATGGCTCTGAGGATCCCTGACAGCAACGCCATCATCTTGAATAACGCTTTTCGTGCAGCCACAGAACGTCGTGTTACGACTCAAACTGTGCGCAGTAAGCTGCGTGATACGAAACTTCACTCCCGACATCCATGGCGAGGTACGTTTTGCAACCACGACACCATGCAGTGCGGTACAGATGGGCCCAGCAACATGTCGAATGGACCGCTCAGGATTGCCATCACGTTCTCTTCACCGATGAGTGTCGCATACGCCTTTAATCAGACAATCGTCGGAGAGGTGTTTGGAGGCACCACGGTCAAGTTGAACGCCTTAGACACACTGTCCAACGAGTGCAATAAGGTGGAGTTCCCTGCTGTTTTCAGGTGACATTATGTGGGGACGACGTACGCCGCTGGTGGTCATGGAAGGCACCGTAAAGGCTGTACGATATGTGAGTGCCATCCTCCGACCGATAGTGCAACCGTATCGGCAGCATATTGCGGAGGCATTCGTCTTCATGGACGACAATTCGCGCACATTTTGTGAATGACTTCCTCTAGGGTAGCGACATATTTCAACTAGAGTGGCCAGCATGTTCTTCCAGACATGAACCCTATCGGTGCCTGCGTAGATTGAAAACAGCTGTTTATGTACGACGTGATACACTTACCACTCTGAGGTATCTACGCCGAATCGCCGTTCAGGAGTGGGACAATCTGGACCAACAGTGCCTTGATGAATTTGTGGATAGTATGCCACGATGACTACAGGCATGAATCAAAGCAAGAAGACATGGTACTGGGTATTGGAGGTACCGGTGTGTACAGCAATCTGGATCACCACCTCTGAAGGTCTCACTTTATGGTGAGACAACGTGCAATGTGTGGTTTCCATGAGCAATAAAAAGGGAGGAAATGATGTTTATGTTGATCTCTACTCCAATTTTCTCTACAGGTTCCGGAACTCTCGGAACCGAATTGATGCAAACCTATTTTTTATGTGTATATTTCATTCGCTAGAGGTGCTCAGAAGAATTGGAGATTACATATGTCCCTAGGGACCGAATGTTGATAGTTGACTATAAGGAACTAGTCCTACACTCTGAAATATCGATGCTTCACAAATGCATGCAGTTTCACGGTACCGTACATTCAGTTACTTTTTAAGTCGAATGTTTTGAAGATCACATGGATGTTACGGAGGGTGAAACAAGAAACTGAAACAGGGTTACTTTTTACAGAGTTTCGTACTAAAAATTTTACAGTGGAGTGTATAGTTTTCATTATAACTGAAACTTGTACAACTGTTAACAGTGCTTCATGCTTTTTGCCCTAAAATATTGTGTATGATGACTCCTGGTACCACATACGGGGGAGAATGTTGTACCTCGGAACACTTCTCGAACTTACACCTCTTGCCAGTTTTGTAATAGAAGTTTAATACATTTTGTTATTCCATTTTAAAGTGATAGCATTCACTTTATGAGGGCTACAGTCTTTTTCTGAAATTACAAAAGTTACCCCAGAAAATTAAGTCTTTTTCAAATTTGAAAAATTGTTCCAAGGCTCTACATAGCCACGTACGTAGAAACAAAGACTTTCTAACTACATTTAAAAGTTTTGTAATAGAAAAAAGTCTTCATTACTGTATTTAACAGTGTGTTACATTATTGTTCTACTACACACGAATAATCAGCAAGTTAAATCAAATTACGAAAAATATTATAGTAAATCGGTTACAATTTAAAAACATTTAGAAACAGAACCTAGTCGTAGCGACCACTAATTTCCATTTTCTAGACAGGGAAAATCTCAAGATATTAAAGAAAGAGTCCATTTGCAAATATTACGTGTTATCCTATAACGACTTACCATTTCCAGACACAAGACGATGCACGACTGACGAAGTACGCATTAAACGTCCATAGGTTAGGTAACTAGTTTTAAAAATTTCAGAATTTTACTTGCCGTAAAACTCTTTAATTTAAGAGTTAACAAAATCCTCAAAATAGCTTCAATATGTTGTATGGTATTTAAATATGCAGAATTCGTAATATTTACAACGCTGTTCAAAACAAAACCTCACGTCTCACAACGACACAAACTGTAGAATGTGGCGGATACTGCTTATGGCGAATGGTCAATGAGATAGTAAAGAGCAAAATACGAGAGTTGGAACTTAAATAGTGGCAACTATTTATTCACAAACGATACAAAAGAGTTACATCTTTGCTCCTGTTAGTGTCCTTCAGAGTAGTCACAAGCGTTGTGTAGAATCCGTTGCCAGCGATATGGAAGGAGTAGTATACCGTTAGCAGAGCCTGTTCTGTTGATGGTGCGAATGGAGCGGTCTTAGAAATTCCAAGAGAAATATGGCTAAGCTATAGGCAAGGACGGATAATGTACAACATGTACAAGAACTAAGAAGTAACAATAAGAGTGGAACACAAAGAGTTAATTGCTCTGGTTAAGATGGGTATAGGACAGGGATGTAACCAACAACTAAATGCTCAGGTTAAGACGGGTGTAGGACAGGGATGTAGTCTTTCGCCCTACTGTTCAATCTGTATATCGAAGAAGCAGTGACATAAATAAAAGAAATGTTGAAGAGTGGAATTAAAATTTAAGGTGAAAGGAGATCGATGATAAGATTCACTGATGACATTGCTATTCCAAATGAAAATGAAAATGCATTACAGGATGTGTTGAATGAAATGAAGAGTCTAATGAGTACAGAAAATGAACTGAAAGTAAATCGAAGAAAGACGAAAGTAATGAGAAGTAGCAGAAATGAGAACAGCGAGAAATTTAACATCCGGATTTTTGATCACGAAGTAGATGATGTTAAGAAATTCTGCTACCTCGGCAGCAGACGGACGAAGCAAGGAGGTATTGAAACGCAGACTAGCACTCGCAAAAAGGTCATGCCTAGCCAAGGGAAGTCTACTGGTGTCAAACGTAGGCCTCACTTTGAGTAAGAAATTTCTGAGAACGTACGTTTGGAGCACAGCATTGTATGGAAGTCGGGAAACCTGAACGGAAGAGAAGCGAAGCATGTGAGACATGGTGCTACAGAATAACGTTGAAAATTATGTGGAGTGGTAAGGTAAGGAATGGGGATGTTCTACTTAGAATCGTTGACGAAAGAAGTATATGGAAAACACTGACAAGGAGTAGGGACAGGATGGTAGGAGATCAGTTAAGACATCAGGGAATAATTTCTGTGTTACTATAGGAAGGTGAAGAGGGTAGAAACTGTAGAGGAAGACAGAGACTGGAGTGCATTCAGCAAATAATTGAGAACGTATGTTGCAAGTGCTACTCTCAGAAGACTGATGACTCAAAAGGATTCAACTGTAAAGAAGAACCGGCATTTGCAGCTGACTGCCAAACGATTCTGCTGCTACCGACACTCTCTCGTACTGTCGTGAACCCAACTTACAACTGTCATTTCAGTCCTATGACATTGGGTTTTGTGATCGGAGTATCGTTACTGCACCAAAGTATGCGTTAGCCGCTATTTCTGAAAACTGATTTTTTTATGTAATTTTATTTATTTGTTTACTTGATGGTCCATATTAGCGTCACACTGGGGTCTTCAGGTATTCTCTTTCGCCGGACGCCTTTCTTTTAACAGTTTCATGTCCTACTTTCCCACGTGACAATTTTAGATAATATATAAATAGTATTATCATAAAAATCGTTTTTATTCTATCTCACTTTTATTTATACACTGCCATTCCAGCGTTATACTGTTTAAACGTACTATAACCGTATGTTTCGTCTTAGTCGACATACGCAACATTTATTATCTCAGTGTCTAAATATATTATTGATCAGATTGTCGTTGTAAACCGCCTTCCTGATCGATATTTCAGAACGGCAGTTTACTGAGTACAAGAACAGATACTTGCTGCCCACCTTCAGAGGAGGCTAGAATAGTTTGATCGTCAGCTAAGGCGAGAGTGTTACCTGAAGTACGGTATCGTAGATTGGTACTTTCTAATACTTAGCTTTTCCGTTTCTCCGTTACGACGTATAAATAGAAACTCGACAGAATATGTGATGGGGAACATCCGTTTCTTACAACTTTGTTAACATTTTAGGGCTTCCAGAACATATTTCCGTCGAAAGTTACTAAAACGGCATTTTTCGTAACCAGTTCTTGGATCTTGAAGAAAAACATTTGCAGTACAAACCGCAGTTTGCGACAGTTTACTTAATGGAAACTCTGCCATCATGTTAAAAGATGCATAATCTATAGTGGACATCGCGTTGATGTTAAATCGTTTGGTGTAAACTAAAGACTACGTCGATTCACCTTGGAGAATAATTTAAAGCTTGGCGTTAGTCTCGTGGTTATTATTTTCGTATAGATCTTGTACCCGGAATGTGATAAACCAACGTCACTGTTATTTTGAGAGCAGGAGAAACATTCCACTACCTTGGAATGCATTCTGCCTTCAAATCATAGTTACCAAATGAGGGAAAAGAAGACGTTTATTTATCAGGAGCTCTAGACTGATGCTCTCTGCGCCACTGCTCTTCCTGTACTATACTTTATTCAGAACAACAGCTACTTTTTTTCGGTAGTAATGATGATGTGTGTGTTTCCTTCTTCAATTCATGTTGAGTTTTTTAGATTTATATCCTACGACAGATATTTGTTAGTGGTTTACCCAACAGTGGTTGTACTAACACTTGGTCTCTCATATTCCATTCTTCCCTGTTCAAGTATTTCTGGATTTTATATTTCTGATAACCGTACTACAAAGTTTGAAGGTTCAGTATTGATCAGTCTGGTAATATATTGCAAAGGTGTCTTGATTTTTCTTTACTCTTAGTCTTGCTTCCATTGTCAACCACAGTTTCAGAACTGCCTCTCTGGTGCCTTTACCTTACCTAAAGCCAAACTGATCGTCATCTAACACACCTTCAGTTTTCTTTTCTATTCTTCAGTATATTATTCTTGGATGCATGAGCTGTTGAGCTGACTGTGCAATAATTCTCGCACTTGGCGGCGCTTCCAATCTTCGGAATTATATGGATAATGTTACTCCTAAAGTCAGATGCTGTATCGTCAGTCTCATACATTATACACACCAATGTGCATAGTCGTTTTATTGCCACTTCCCCGAATGATTTTAGAAATTCTCATGGAATGTTATCTATACTTGCTGTCATATTTGATTTTAAGTCTTCTAAATCTCTTCCAAATTCCGATTCCAATACCGGATCCCCTACTTCTTCTATACCGACTATTGCTTCTTCTTCTGTCACTTCATCGGACATGCCTTCCCCCTGAGGCCTTGAATGAACTCTTTCCATGTATCCGCCATACTTTCCTAGAATTCTCCCAATAGACCAGAGTCGACCATTAGTCTTCCCTTGCATTTCATATTACTTTGAAACGTTACGTCCAGATATTTAAACGACGTGACTGTGTCAAGCAGCACACTGCTAGTAATGATCCGAATATTACTGGTTTGTTTTTCCTGCTCATTCGCATTAGCCTACATTTTTCTACATTTAGAGTTGCCTGGCATCATCAACTAGAAATTTTGCCTATCTCATCTTGTATCATCCTACGGTATGCGTGTTGGTGATCAATATTGTCGGAGAACCTTATTGGGTGCAATTTCACCTGTGCTGGAAATTACACCAGAGCGCTAACAAGTTGCAGCAGACGTGGAAAATTTAGTATGAAGCACCAAGGTCTGATCCGTTATGCCTCAATTTATAAAGGAATTTCCTTTTTGGAGGTTGTGACATAGGCTACTGCACTTTTATTCGTGGTTCTTTTCTTCGCGACAATACCAGGATAATAAGACGCAGAAAACGTGAGGATATTCCTGGCGATACATTATACATGCAGGAATTCAAATGAGGTAGAGCCGATAAGAATACCGCGCTAGCCTTCTTCCAAGTCAGCCATTCTCACTCTTGCTTTCTGCTGGAAAAAGGAAGAGGAGATCATAAATCATCCGAGGCGCGATCCGTCTCACCTCGTTTTGCTCAAATCAAATAACCGTCCCGTGCTCGTAACCAATACCGAGTAGCAATTTGTCTTTGTTATAGAAGCATCAGTCGGAGCTCCTTCCTCCTTACACTGCCTAATATTGTCAAGACTTGTTGTCGCTTAATATTGACAAAATTTCTTCTGGGACATTCGTCTTAACTTTCACTATATCTAAAAAAAACTGCCACTAACGCAGTTGGTAACTGTACCGTCGAACTGTAGAATGTGTTTGTCGTGTCGCGAGCCGATGTTATGAATCCTTCTTCCTTATCTAAGTGAGCGTAGTTGCGGGTTGGATATCAAAAT
This sequence comes from Schistocerca americana, assembly GCF_021461395.2. NCBI lineage: Eukaryota > Metazoa > Arthropoda > Insecta > Orthoptera > Acrididae > Schistocerca > Schistocerca americana. The sequence continues at coordinate 612,132,796 of NC_060119.1, read as the reverse complement.
GGGGGAGCGTTGCCACATAGGATTTCAATTACGCCAGTTTAATATCCGATAGCAAAGAATATTTTTCAAATAACCATTTTTGCCCGATTTTCAATGGGGAGAATAGCTGTGCTAAATGCGTGAGTGGCAAAAAAATTTATTGAACTTCCTTCGCAATTTCACTGTAGCTGCCTATAACATCCAGCCTATAATTCAATTACTTTCTGTGAACTTGCAAAGCGGTGACACTTGCTTATTCTTTTCCCGCAGTTAACACACGTCCTACATAGCAAATTATTGGTGTCTGTTGAGCGGATGCATCCTTCTGCAACAACTATTTTCAAGTAAACTTGCACTGGAGTATGTACTGAAAGTGTCGGGAACTGTTATAGGTAGTCTTAAGAAAGCATACAGTGTTCATACTACAAGAAGAAAGACCTGTATAAAAAGATCCTTCAGTCTGAAAGTGTCCTGCCCGCCGATCAGATGCATAGCTGTTGAGGTGGAACAGTCGTCAACGGGCAGCCTCTGGGGATGCTGCCGCAACTCACTTGCATAAGGCTTACCTAGGCAGGCGGGTCTCTGTCTAGGTGGACTTTTGTTTCCCTAGCTACTCGTTGGACCTAAATGAAACCCTCGAAACTATCTCCTTATCCTCCTCCCAGTGGAGAGGGTGAGACGCTGGTAGGTGGTAAGACCCACGCAAATACGAGAGATGGTGTAGCCAGTCCACCAGACGCAGGGATTGCACATAGTTCTTCAGTATATGGTAACAGAGCGCAGTCTGCTGGCAATAATGTGTTTTGATTTTGACGGGGTAAGAGGGCAGCTTCGAGATGGTTTCGCCTTTTTTTTTTTTCAAAAAGATTTAGAAGGCATCCCAGGTACACTGAAATCAGTCTTTTGCTTAACAGATCACAGTTGGTTGGAACTAATAGTTCCCAACAAGTAACCAACCTCCAGAAAGCTAAGTGCCTTGGGTAATACACAGTAGAAACGGAGCACCGCAACACGAAATATAGCAAAGGTGTTGTGTCATGTAGAGATCTGGTTAACATTCTCGAGGAGAAATTGAGAGATGAGTGGGCTCAGTAATACAATGAACTGAAAAGGATTGATGGGGATCTCAAAATCTGGCTTCTTCTTCCTTACCTTCATCAGCACGCAACTCCCAGAGTACATCAAGACAGACTTCCTTCGCCTAAGTGTATCACCATATGTCCCCAATCCAATGCACTGTTTTAAATGCTAGCGCTTTGGGTACACGACCTTAGGTCGTAATGGTGAAGCCATTCGTGGCAAATGAGTTACCCACGTTCATTACATCTTATGATTCAGCCCTTAAAAGGCCTATTTCGACAGCCAACGCTTCTGTGCAAATGGAGGTTGCTAGTGTCGGCACTAGTACCTGCGGTTGTCAGTTCACATGTCAAGCTGCTGTTGTTTCAGATCCCATAGCTCTCCAGACAACCTCAGATAAAGCAACAGTTGTCACCATTGAAGACCTCACAGTACCTTCAAAGGCAGAGCCTGTTAAAAAAATCCGCCACTGGCTCCACTGCTGCTGTGGTAGCTCCTACAAAACCCTCTCAGGCAAAAAAAAAAAAAAAAAAAAAAGCCCTGCTGTTTCTACTTCAAAGCCAATAGACTGCAAAGTCTGCCCAGGCCAACCATCTCGTCGCAAGGCTGAATCTCTACTTATTGCTGGCTCCCCACCTTGGCAGAAAGTCAAGGTGAAAGTAAAATCTAGGCTCTCATACTACAGTGGAACACAAAAGAGTTCAGGACTCATGTGGAGAAACTGAAACTCCTGCCACAGGCACACCCCTTGTGCTTGTGTTTATGGAAAACACATTTCAAAGCCACTGACACTATACCCTCCACCAAAAGGATAACCTGACTAGGTGAAGCCAAAGGAGGAGTTGCTGTGTTTGTCAATAACACGCACCATTCCTCTGCTCCGCCGCTGATTACTGAGCTACAAACAGTAACTGTCGCTGTTCATGTGGCTCAGAAAATTAGTATCTCCTGCCTGTATTTACCTCCATAGGAAGCGGTGGGCTCCGAGTCTCCAGCAGCAGGCCTTATAGCACAACTTCGCCCCCCCCCCCCCCTCCGTCCTGCCGCTGTTTCTCCTACTGCGTCATTTCAATACCCATAATGTATTATGTATTATGAGGTTCGACTTGTACCTGCCTCAGGGGTCGAGTCTTGGCGAACATATCATTATGTCTCACGGGCTGTACTTCCTGTTACTGTGCCGTCCTCCACCGTCAAGGTATCTTTTTGCTCTCTAACCCTTGCAGTCTCAGCGCAGTGGGAAACAACTGAAGACCTTCACTCCAGTGACAACTTCCCACTGTGTATCCATCTACTGGATGGAAGATTGCTTGAACAGAGCCCACAGAAATGGATGGTCAGCAGGGCTAACTGGACGCTAGCTGTGTTTGAACACCGGGACTGTGTCCAGGAATGGGTGGACTATGTCGCGCGAGTGACTCATCTTGCCACTGACTTATCTGTCCCAAACTCTTCAAGTCATCTTAGGACGCGAACTGTACCTCAGTGGACTGATGAGTACGTTCAGCAATCCAGGACAGGCGTACGGCTCTTCGACGGTTTAAACGCCGCCCAACAACAGACAACCACACAGCCTTTCGAGTTGCGATAGCCAAGGCTCGACGCGTCGTTTAAGGAGAGCAGGAAACTGTCATGGCAAGCGACTCCATCAACAGGGCCACTTGTTCTACAGTAGTTTGGGAAACCATCAAGAGGAATTCCGGTAAACACAGTCATTTACCAATAGCAGCAGTACTGAAAGAGGTGTGGCTCAAAAAATGCCCAGAGATATCGCTCAGACGAGAGAAGAGCATTTTGCAGTAACTACTAACGATGCCATGCCAGCCACGATCCGGCGTTTCGCCATTACTGTACGACTGCAGAGGAGCACAAGTTCAACCACAGATCCTACAATTCTGAGTCTTAAAAGTGCCCTTTTTCCATCTGGGAGCTGGAGTCGGCGCTGTCTGAGACTCATGATACTCCACCCAGTCAAGACAAAATCCGCTACTGAATGCTTCTAGATTTGCCAGAAGCTTCAAAGGAACCCGTCCTGGAATGGTGTAATCTTATATGGCAGACAGACAACTTTGCTATATCATGGAGAGAGAAAGGACCGCACGTGTCCCAGTAGTTACCAGAGGGACGCCTTAACGAACTGTGTTGGCAAGACCATAGACCGAACGGTTAATCGTTGTCTCGTCTGGTTGTTAGAGACCAGGGAACTCCTTAGCCACCCTCAGTTTGAATTCCAGAGATTTCGGTCTACTGTCGACAACTTGACCTTGCTTGAGGCGACTATTCAGCAGACTTTCCTGTGTAAACATCACTGTTTCGGTGTATTCTTTGAGATCAGCAAGACGTACGACGCTACTTGGACACACAATATTCTCGAGAAATTCCGTCAACGGGGCTTTCGTGGTCTCCTCCTCATCTATACTGTCTTCCTGCCTAAGCGCCTTTTTAGGTCCCAAGTTGGTGACGTGCTGTCGAACCGTTCTGAACAGAATGCTGAAGTTGGTCAGGGCAATGTTTTAAGTGTTAGCCTCTTTGCCATTGCCGTGAACAGTATCGCGTTTACGGTAATTAGCTTTGTACAGTGCTCCTTGTTTTTGGACTGTTTTCTGATTTCTGTTCTTACTCCAGTACTGCATCAGCGACCTGTCAAATGCAACTAACAGTACGGAGGTAAGAGTAGTGGGCTGCGAGGACGGGTTTTCAGTTTTCTGCAGATTAGTGTGTGTGTGTGTGTGTGTGTGTGTGTGTGTATTTTAATCGTTCTCGTCCTATTTTTAATCGTCATAACTTGCAGATGAGGGACACAGAAGGAACACCATTGAAATCTAAAATTATGGATAAAGGGATGAAGGTGAAAGGTTAGGACCCATATACCACCATGTGTCATTTCCTTTTACTATTTTATTGATATACAGAAAGCTGAAACAGGCAGGACCTTGGCAATCACAATTTCAGTTAATTACAACACAGGTTGAGTAAAGTATCAGATCTCAGTAGCAGGACAATAAAAATAGGTAGGTATTGATTAATAAGAATTTCAGCTAACCCAAATTATGAAATAGCTCTTAATTTAATTAAAAGGGGACGTCCAGGCATTCGATAACAACACGTTCTGTTAAGCAGAATTTCCAAATAGAAAACAGGCCGACCTTCAATAATAACAGGTTTCAGTTAAGTAAAATTACCAAGTCCAAACAGGCAGGCCTTCTTTAATAACAGCTCCTGTTAAGTAAAGTTACTAAATAGAAAACACGCATGCCTCTTTTAATAGCATCTTCAGTTAAATGAAATCACTAAACAGAAAACAGGCGGGCCTTCAATAATAACAGCTTCAGACCAGGCTCCGCACGAAGACGGCACTCTAAGTCAGTCACGGTTTCAAGGTGGCCTACAAATATGCCCAGCAACCACTCGCTGGACTCCGTATCAAAGACACTTGCACAAGTGATCGCCTTAGTCGCCAGACGGATGTCTCACAACCTCGAGCAAAGGTCTTAGTGAGCTCATACCGGGGGGACATCACACGACAGATCGAGCCAGGAATTCGATAGGTGACCCCCAACAACCCCGCCACGGCTCGATCATTCACCATTTCAAGGGCTCAGTGAAATTTCTGCCCTCAGTTTTTACTCCCACTGTCGTGGTTACGACACTTGAGGGACCTGACAGCCAGAACGCAGAAGGCACTGAATATCATGAAGTTCCTTAGCCACTGGTCTCGTGGAGTAGATAGGGCGCATCTGATCCAGTATTATAGCGTTTTTGTGTGCTTCCTGCTAGACTATGGACGCAAGTGTTCCGGTCAGCGAAGCCATCTTACTTGGAGATTATTAATGGCTTAGGCTAGCCACAAGTCCTTACAGGACCAATCGCATACTCAGTCTCTATGCAGAGGATGGGGAACCACTACTCACCATCCGGTGGCAGCTCCTCATTTTACATCAGGCATTTAAGTTCCTCGCAGATCCGACCTCACCTGCATTCAATACTGTTGCTCGTCCACTCTGTAACACCTTTTGTCCATTCGTCCACGAGCAACACTGCCGTTTGGGATCTGCGTGCATCGTGTGCCGGAGTCACTTGACGTGGAGCTTGTACAGCCCCAAATCAAGGGTTTTAACCGCCGGCCACCGTGGTTACTGCAGAGGCCCAGCGTAATTTTAGATTTAGTGCAGTACAGGAGAGGTTGCAACCATCCATATGTTTTTAATATTTTATTTTCTGACATTTTAAGTGAGCACCACAATTCTACAGGTGTCTTGATGGATGGGCCGAAACAGGAAGCTACATTGGTTGCTTTGATGTTTTTACTGATGGTGTTCTCAAGGTCCGACTTCCTCGAAACTTTACTGTATTCGACGCAGAACTGTGCGAGATCGTGAGGGCACTGGAGCAGATGAGGCGTCAGGTACATTTGTACCTGGTATATAAAGTAGTCCAGAATATCCAGGACGTCCTCCTCCAACTACAGTGGCTGGGGACGTGGGTATTTCTGCTGGGTATCTGGGAATATTGGTTTTGCGGGGAACGAAAGGGCAGAAATAGCAGCCAAGAAGGCGTGTAGCGAGCGTCAGCTATTGCAGTATGATGTCCCCCTGCAGGCTATCACCGCGCTGCTGGGGTGCAGAGGCGTGTGTCGATGGAAAGACGAGTAGCTGGAAGTACCTTTCTGTCACGAAGACGGAATGAGGTCCTCCTTACCCATTTTCGCATAGGCCACAGGCCAATGACACACACGGCTTCTTGCTCCGGCGTAAGGGTCCTCTGTGCGTGGTGCTTGTGACGTACAAATCACTCTGCGCCACATTTTGCTACACTGTATTTTATTTTCAGACCACAGGGCAGCGTTCATATTAAAATGAATGTGGTTCGAATTTCACAGTTTTGTGATCGGTCGAAATAGTTTCCTAAAATTTTAGACTGATGTCCTTAAGGTTTTTTTTTCTCTCAAGTGGCAAGCCAGTCACATTCCCCTGTGCCTTCCTCTTAGCTCTCTGTGGTTTTACTTCTGTTTTAATCCTATCTACAGCACCTTTCATGCTTCTCCGTTGTACTGAGGCCTGTGACATACAATCATTGTGTCAATTAGCGGGAGGTGAGAGAGAGGGAATCAGTGTCATTTCATAAGTTTCCTCTTCAGTGAGTCACGAGTACCCATAAGCTCCAAACGTACGCGCGCGCCCACACACACACACACACACACACACACACACACGAACACACACACACACCAATCCGATAACTTATTGGTCTTTATTTCGAGAGACCATGACTGTAAGATATTACCAAAATATTTACCGTGTCGTGATCGCGTAATCTTATTTACTTCAGTTGCACTTAATCTCTTCAGTTCTTAGCACACATTAAAAGTGTGAATGAGATACTTTCGTGGTAACTACTTTTTGTTAATACTAGTTATCAACGAATGATCCTCGAAAATATTTTTAAGAGATAGTGACTTTTTTGTTTGCGGTATCATATACGATACCCTGCAACTTAAGCAGGACAATTATACACACAACTATGCAGTTTAATGTTGCTATATTAAAGAAAAAGACATAAACTTTACACGTATTGTTCATATTTGGTGGAGATTTCACGATAAGCCAAACTGGTACCAAATTTTTCAATAACTGTAAATAAAAAATGCTAAACATTTAAACATAAAGTTTCTGAGTAGACTTTATAGAGGAAAACAGCAATTATTTTAATAACACACATATTGTTACTAATTTTTAATTTTTCAGAAAACGTTTCTCCGTCGAATTTGAGCAATGACCACTGTTTCTTCTTCTGATGCACTGCATCGAAGCGTCATCAGTCTCTGTGTCAGACTAAACTGGACTGATTCTGTCGACCTACTGAATGACCTCTTCATCAGTCAAGTCTGCGAATCAAGTGGAAAAAACCATAACCACATTGCACTGACATAAGCCAAGTCGGCATTGAATCCTGATGTATCATACGTGATATAAAAATCTTTAAAACATAGAAATCCGTTATAACGTTAATACATAGTTCGCTACTAACTGATGGACGTCTGTATATTTTTTATATGATATTAAATCATGTGACAACATATTAATTAGAAAAGTTATGTCTCTATTCCGCCGTGCATGCTCTGCGACTGCACAATACGAAGTTTCCCATCAATGCTGCCACCTCATGATGCTTGGCAGAAGGACGAACAAGTGATCTGACGTAAGCGCGATGTCTGTCGTGCATGATATCACAGGCCGTAAGAAGTTCAGCCGCGTACACGAGCGATAAATAAATTAAACTTGGAGGTATGATAAACGATACTTCGGCGCTGAAGAGATTTTAAATGAATGTAGGATTTCTGACGTGCACACAGCACTTGTTTACGTTGCAAACTCGGTGCAGGGCCTGAGTTCGCTGACCAGGACCCCGTGGCGGGCACGGCGCTGCTATAGAAATCGGCGCTCCTCGATCAACGCCGCGGACGCCTGGCCGCAGCTATTCGCGTATTGCAGCAGGTGCCTCATCGCTTTCCACTGCCGCGGAATGTGAGGCATGTGTGGCGCTAGCACTTCTTCGTTCATGTGGGCTTCACACTGGGATCTTCCATTTTTGTGATCATCTAATAGAATCCCAGTTCGGTAGTACAAAGAGTGCTCCATAACATTGGCCACTATTTAGCTTGCGCTTGTTGGGAATCTCTTGTCCAGCTGCGAGTCCCAAGTGACCTAAAACTAAAAAAAAAGCATGTAAACCCTGTGTACATATAAGAAGAGTAAAAGAATGAACCCACAAAATTACAGACCAATATCCCTAAAATTGGTCTGCTGCAGTTCGAGTATAACAAATTTTCTTGAGACCGAGAAGTTTACGTCCACGAACCAGCAAGGTTTTAGAAAGTATCACTCGTGCGAAAGTCACCTTCCCCTTTTCTCAAACTATATACCGTGAACTATGGGTGAAGGGCAGCAGGCAGATTCCTTATTTCTAGGCTCCCGGCAAGCTTTTGACACCACGCCCCACTATAGACTGTCAACGAAGGTACGAGCATATTGAATAGGTTAACAGATATGTGAGTGTTCCGAGGACTGCTAAAGTAATAGAACGCAGTATGTTGTCTTCGACAGCGACTGTTCTTCAGAGCCAAGGGTATCGTCAAGAGAGCCCCACAGAAGTGTGATAAGTCCTCTGTTATTTTCTATACATACAAACGATCTGGCAGACAGGGTAGGCAGCAAGCTGCAGCTGATAGCTGAAGACGCTGTGGTGTACGGGAAGGTGCCAAAGTTGAGTGATTGTAGGAGAATACACGGTGACTTAGTGAAAATTTCTAGTTGATGTGAAGCATGACACCGTGCTCCAAATACAGAACTAAATTGCAGCTGTGTAGGAAAAACAAACCTGTTGTGTTCGGATACATCATTAGTGAAATCCTGCTTGACCAGTCACGTTGTTTGAACACCTGGGCGTAATGTTGCAAAGCGATATGAAATGGACTGAGGATGTGAGGACAGTTACAGAGAAGGTGAACGGTCGACTTCGGTTTATTGGGAGAATTTTGGGAAAGTGTGATTCATCCATAAATCAGACCGCAATTAGGACACTAGTGCCACCTACTCATGAGTACTGCTGGCGTGACTGGTATCTGTACCAGGTGGGATTAAAGAAAGAAATCGAAGCAATTCAAAGGCAGGTTGCTTGTTTTGTAACTGGTAGGACCGAACAACGCTCAGGTGTTATAGAGACGCTATGGGAGGTCAAACGGGAATCGCTACAGCGAAGGCAACGTTCTTTCCAAGGACAACATACATTACGCATATGGACCAATAAAATAGGAAAAATTATGACTCATAAGTGGGATACGGAAGTACTAAGGAATGAGGAGATACGTTTGAAGTTCTCTAACGCTATAGATACAGCAATAAGGAATAGCGCAGTAGGCAGTACAGTTGAAGAGGAATGGACATCTCTTAAAAGGGCCATCACAGAAGTTGGGAAGGAAAACATAGATACAAAGAAGGTAGCTGCGAATAAACCATGGTTAACAGAAGAAATACTTCAGTTGATTGATGAAAGGAGGAAGTACAAACATGTTCCGGGAAAATCAGGAATACAGAAATATAAGTCGCTGAGGAATGAAATAAATAGGAAGAGCAGGGAAGCTAAGACAAAATGGCTGCAGGAAAAATGTGAAGACATCGAAAAAGATATGATTGTCGGAAGGACAGACTCAGCATACAGGAAAGTCAAAACAACCTTTGGTGACATTAAAAGCAACGGTGGTAACATTAAGAGTGCAACGGGAATTGCACTGTTAAATGCAGAGGAGAGAGCAGATAGATGGAAAGAATACATTGAAAGCCTCTATGAGGGTGAAGATTTGTCTGATGTGATAGAAGAAGAAACAGGAGTCGATTTAGAAGAGAGAGGGGATCAAGTATTAGAATCGGAATTTAAAAGAGCTTTGGAGGACTTACGGTCAAATAAGGCAGAAGGGACAGATAACATTCCATCAGAATTTCTAAAATCATTGGGGGAAGTGGCAACAAAACGACTATTCACGTTGGTGTGTAGAATATATGAGTCTGGCGATATACCATCTGACTTTCGGAGAAGCATCATCCACACAATTCCGAAGACGGCAAGAGCTGACAAGTGCGAGAATTATCGCACAATCAGCTTAACAGCTCATGCATCGAAGCTGCTTACAAGAATAATATACAGAAGAATGGAAAATAAAATTGAGAATGCGCTAGGTGACGATCAGTTTGGCTTTACGAAAAGTAAGGGACGAGAGAGGCAATTCTGACGTTACGGCTAATAATGGAAGCAAGGCTAAAGAAAAACCAAGACATTTTCATAGGATTTGGTGACCTTAAAAAAGCGTTCAACAATGTAAAATGGTGCAAGATTTTCGAAATTCTGAAAAAAGTAGGGGTATAGGGAGAGACGGATCATATACAATATGTACAACAACCAAGAGGGAATAATAAGAGTGGACGACCAAGAACCAAGTGCTAGTATTAAAAAGGGGGCAAGACAAGGATATAGCCTTTCGCACCTGCTCTTCAATCTGTACATCGAGGAAGCAATGATGGAAATAAAAGAAAGGTTCAGGAGCGGAATTAAAATACAAGGTGAAAGGATATCAATGATACGATTCGCTGATGACATTGCTATCCTGAGTGAAAGTGAAGAAGAATAAAACGATCTGCTGAACAGAATGAACAGTCTAATGAGTACACAGTATGGTTTGAGAGTAAATAGGAGAAAGACGAAGGTAATGAGAAGTAGTAGAAATGAGAACAGCGAGAAACTTAACATCAGGATTGATGGTCACGAAGTCAATGAAGTTAAGGAATTCTGCTACCTAGGCAGTAAAATAACCAATGACGGACGGAGCAAGGAGGACATCAAAAGCAGACTCGCTATGGCAAAAAAGGCATTTCTGGCCAAGAGAAGTCTACTAATATCAAATACCGACCTTAATTTGAGGAAGAAATTTCTGAGGATGTATGTCTGGAATACAGCATTGTATAGTAGTGGGAAAACCGGAACAGAAGAGAATCGAAGCATTTGAGATGTGGTGCTATAGACGAATGTTGAAAATTAGGTGGACTGATAAGGTAAGGAATGAGGAGGTTCTACGCAGAATCGGAGAGGAAAGGAATATGTGGAAAACACTGATAAGGAGAAGGGACAGGATGATAGGACATCTGCTAAGACGTGAGGGAATGACTTCCATGGTACTAGAGGGAGCTGTAGAGGGCAAAAACTGTAGAGGAAGACAGAGATTAAAATATGTCAAGCAAATAATTGAAGACGTAGGTTGCAAGTGCTACTCTGAGATGAAGAGGTTAGCACAGGAAAGGAATTCGTGGCGGGCCGCATCAAACCAGTCAGTAGACTGATGACAAAAAAAAAAAAAAAATGTAGGCACATAGACAGTCGTTTTTCCCTCGTTTTATTTGCGAATGGAACGGAAAAGAGAATGAGTAGTAGTGGTACAGAGTACTCACTACCAGGCACCTTAGGGTGGCTTGAGGAGTATGGCTATAGATGTAGAATGACAATACCATGGTAGTATACGAGTGGAACTCTTTATTCCTTGAGCTGCGAAAATTGTCGGATTAAAACAACACCACGTACAAATGCAGTTCACAAACTGTAATTCAGCTTGCAGTTCCGCTGAAACCATATGCAGTAGTCAGACTATTCTTTATTGTTTGTCAATCCGAACAATCCAACAAATATCTTTAAGATTCAGATCGTGGATGGTGCATCTTATGTTCTTGACGTCTTGCAAGCAGCGGCATTTATCTGGCGGTTCTATAAAACTGTCATCAGTTTGCTCTTGTTTTCATGTTTTCGCAGTGCTCCTTTTCAACGTAGACAGGGGGATCTGAGATTCACAGAGTTCGCGTTTGCAGTTTTTCAGTTCAACTTCAAATCGCTTCCTTACGTCAAGCTGCTATGAAATTTACTTTAGCATGATGTTTTAATGCTTCAGTCAGATCTTAATTCATATATTCAGATAGGTTAAGCATTATTCTAATATTTTTACGTACGTGAAACTTCTGTCATCTACATCTATAATATCAGAATTTTTGTTTTACCTCCATTAATCCGCTTCTTATTCAACCTATCCACCACGGATGTTTAAGAGCCCGCGACTGGTAGCATTTTTCTATGTTTATATTGAAAGCTCAGTACCTTTTTTGAAATATTTAGTTATTCCATAAGCCGGTTTTCGAACCGTTTCGGTCTCATCTACAGAGGGTGCACGGGAGCTTTCACAGAGTAATGCAGGCTTTGACTCTGTGACAAGGAGATCGAACATGATTTAACGTATCGCAGTGAGAAATTTTTATATGGCGATGTGTATCCAAAAATGAAATATGTACTTACCAAGTCAGTATGGACGGCTTTGTTATTAGTAGCCACCTAGTAATTCCACAGTAATTGCCAGTTAGTTACATATCAGTCACTTTTCATTGTATATATAGATTGTTACGAAACTTGGCTAGCTTCCAGCCTTTACGGTACAACTCGTATTTGTTACCACGATCTACTCACAAAGATATAAGGTAGAATGCTTCGTTTAGACATATTATTTGTTTTTGTTTGCATGTAGTATAGTCGATGTGTGAGCAAATACTTGATCAGAACTAGCGTTAACACGAATTGAATTCTCTGCAAATACTGTAACTACTTTACTTTATATTTGGGCATTCATGGAAATTTATTAATGTGTAACTAACTGGTAATCACAATAGAATTGCTAGACAGATACTAATTACAGAGCCGCCAATACTGACGCACTTAGAACAGAACTCATTTTTGGATACAAATCGCCGTATAAACATTACTCGTGGTGATATATTAAAGCACGTTCCGTCTCCTTTCTCCTTGTCACAGAGCCAGCAGCCTGCATTACGTTATGAAATAGTCATGTAAACTTCTGTGAGTACCTGAAGATGAGCCAGATGAGTTTCGGAAATAGATTTATCGAAAAAAAACAAGTATTTAAAAAAATTGACAGTCTGCAGTTTTCCGTATTCATGTAATTTACTTCTCTCTTCGTTTTAATAGCGGTATTATTATTAACATCAGTTGGTCCTAAAATTCAATTCTTTTCTTATTCCGCATGTGAGGTCATAAAATTATCTGCAAACTTCAACTTCGGTTTTTTTTTTTTTTTTTTTTTTTTTTTTTTTTTTTTTTTTTTTTTTTTTCAAGCTAAGCCGTCGATTCCCAGATCAAGACTGGTACCTAAAACGATATGATTAGCGCAGTCTACTCGTACTCTTGGTAGACTTGTTTAACAGCGTCGAAACTTCCCCAGGCTTAGACTTGTTTCCTGTAGCACATGATTTACCAGTATCACAAACTGGAAACACTGGTACCACTACTTTATCACTGAATTGTTCATAGATATTAGCCGTCATCTGCATACATCGGCATTAATCTTTAATACGTGCACGTTCGTGTCAAAGAGAGACCTAAACGTGCCATCAGTTACAGGTTTCTAATTTTAAATGAAATCTGCACTTATTTCGTTATTATTTACTGCTCTGAAGCACCTTCGATAGTTGTTTCAAACATATTCGCATCCAAAACGTCATTTAGTGTAACTGTTTTTAATTTTCAGAAATTCGTAAACAACTTCTAATTTACTTAGGTGACCTTATTGGTACATTTATCGCATCAAGCTATGCTCCGAATCTTTATCAATACGCTGATTCCTTGTGTTGTAATTTTCACGTTGTGTCTGGTCTTCGTTATATCTTTTGTTTGGCAGTTTACGGCAAAGAATTTTCAGATTTTCTTTTCACGTGAATCCGCATTTACCACGTATCTGACATCTTCTTTCACTGTTTACCTATTGGATGCAGTCTAACAACAAGTCGATTACCTCTAAGTTATGTCTTGGCACTTATGCTCAAATGGCTCAAGCGTTCACGTCTTCCTCATTGATTCTTCATTTCGTGCCTTTTTCAAAAATGTTCATTTTTTTGTAAGCTGTTCAACCTGTTCCACTGATATCGACGAGATGATGCATCCGTAGAATGATGTGATCAACAGTTGCTCGCAGAGGTTCCGGTGGAATGTGAGCAACGTGTTCCTGTATGCAGACCTTCAGATCAGGTAGTTACGTTCCTCGTAAACGCGCTCGTTTAGAAATCCCCAGAACCAAAATCCACGTTGACTGATATCAGGTTGTCTTCCAGGCCATGTATCAGGTAAAACTCTGGAGATAACAAGTTCGTGGAAGGTTGCATTAAGCAGATCTTTCACAGAGCGAGGGACATGACGTGTCGACCCATCTTGTATGAAAACAGTGGTTTTTACACAGCTGCGCTCTTCCAATACTGGAATAACACGCTCTACAAGAAGCTCTCGATAATGTGCAGACAACGTCACGGTAAGCTGACAGGCCCTATGGATGTATTCTCTTCAAAGGAGAACGGACCGAGAGTGAAGGTGCTTGTGAATCCACACAACAAAGTCACATACGGCGAGTGTAATGGCTCTTCGTGCACAGTGCGGTTTAACAGTACCTCAGATTTGGTAGTTCTTTGTATTCAGTGCAACATGTAGTGTAAAATGTTCCACTTCATTCCACAGAATATTGCCCAGCCACATGTCTTAAACTTCGATCCCTGTCAGAAATCAAAGAGCAAATGCAGGACGTTGCTGCGCACAAGTGAATTCAGTTGCTGCACCTTCAGGATATTGTTCGGGTACTAGTATAGAAAAGACCGTAAGACGTTCCGTACTTGTGACTATGAGATCGACAATTCCCTTGACACTGCACGGACATTAGCACTAGCCCGGCCACATGCTGTATGGTCAGTTACAGCAACAGCAACTGTTCAGTACTTCTTCCGGGACAGAACGCATTTCTCTTCCAGGTGTCGCACCAAGCTCACTGGTGTTTTGGAATTTCATTGTCGTCTTCTTTATCCCATTTAATGACATCGAGCCTCTCCCCAGACCTTTCGGTCGGCAGTACTCTGAATTCAGCATTGCAATTACCGTCGATCACTTAAAACAGTTTCACTAACAGCGCACCGTCTCTCTTCTCGATAGTCGTACCGTTCCCTCTGGTTGTGGCTTGTCAAATGACAGCGTGGATGTTATACCGTCCTACAAAGAGCGCACAGCGCTAGGTTTGCAAATGGTGACCACAACTGGAACTGATTTCCAGCGTAAATCGGTTCCGCATTAGCGCATTAGCATACGTACCGAACTTCGACGCCATACGATAATTGCAGCCCACACTGGATCTCCTTAAGTAGCTGCACTTTAATCATTACCGCCCGGTAGTTTCCAGTGATGACATTTGAGACGCGGTAATGTTCTCAGCCACTGAAATTACATAGGTCGCCACCCATAGTTAATTGGTCCCAGCTCATATCGTATTCAATCGTCAGTCAGTGGTTTTCAACTGCCAACTTGTGCAGGTGTCTGAAACGTGTGTTCTCTGACAGCTGTAGCCGGAAGATCACATGACATGTTTCTGATACAATCTCTAGTTCAGGAGGCAGAAACATTCTTTATCCACGCATGACCAATTTAATTTTGACAGGTGTGGACAATGCACATCAGCCGGCCGGAGTGGCCGAGCGGTTCTAGGCGCTACAGTCTGGAACCTCGCCGCCGCTATGGTCGCAGGTTTGAATCCTGCCTCGGGCATGGATGTGTGTGATGTCCTTGGCTTAGTTAGGTTTAAGTAGTTCTAAGTTCTAGGGGACTGATGACCTCAGACGTTAAGTCCCATAGTGCTCAGAGCCATTTGAACCAAGCCAATGCACATCATACCTGACATTTCTCTATCAAGTAAGAAAGGTGATGGAGGGTCTGCTGTGCCTCCACGAAACACCGTTACAGGTCAGAGAGGGCTATGAGTTTTTTGTCTGTATACTGAACATTGCAGAACATACACAGTGCACTTTAAAATTTCAACACCATCAACGCGACATACAACGAACACAAACTAACATGAAGTGTATCACATGCTTGATTATGCAGTGATTAACATTACAGCGCAAGTGATCAAAGCATGTAAGTGAACGTCATCTAAATTCTATATATACTGATGTAAAAAAAAAAAAAAAAAGACGCAACACCATGAAGGAGTTGGGCTACAGAAATGAAAGTTGGTAGGCCTGCTTCAACTTCCGGATGGTGATGTATATTCAAATTTCGCACCAGTCACATAAGCGTCGGCCGGCCGAAGTGGCCGTGCGGTTAAAGGCGCTGCAGTCTGGAAGCGCAAGACCGCTACGGTCGCAGGTTCGAATCCTGCCTCGGGCATGGATGTTTGTGATGTCCTTAGGTTAGTTAGGTTTAACTAGTTCTAAGTTCTAGGGGACTAATGACCTCAGCAGTTGAGTCCCATAGTGCTCAGAGCCATTTGAACATAAGCGTCGAGCTAGTAGTGCTACTATGAGGATTCAAAACTGGTTTGTTGTACACACACGTTGTAAAGGTCGCTGGCGTAAATTACCTTCGAGATTGGACGTGGTAAGTTGATGCCAGTTAAGAATGCATTTAAGGCGATAAAGCAGCTATTATCTACAAATCAGCCAGCTTGAACGAGGTCGCATAATAGGGCTACGATGAGCTGGATGTTTCTTCTGTGATATTGCAGGAAGACGTGGCAAGAACTTAGCGACTGTAGATGACTGCTGGCAGCGACGGTCGTGACCGGGCTCCGTACAGCCACGTGGATTTGCCGAGATGGAAGACCATCATGTTCGGCGTATGGGTCCGGCACATCGTACTGCATCTGCAGCAGTAATTTGAGCAGCAGCTGGCACCACAGTGACAGCGAGCCGTTACAAACGGTCACTTCAACGCTAGATCCCCGCCAGGAACCCCTTGCAGCGTGCATTCCACTGACCTCAAACCACTGACATTAGCGACGTCAGTGGTGTCAAGCGAGAGTTAATTGCAGGGCAGAGTGAAGGTCTGTTTTGCTTTCTGATGACAGCTGGTTCTTCCCCGGTGCCAGTGATAGCCGTCTGTTGATAGAAGAAAGCAGATTGGCACCCTGCAACCAATCTGTCTGCGTTATAAACTCATTAGACCTACACCTGGAGGTATAGCCTGGGTTGCGATTTCCTACGACAGCAGGCGCACTATCCTGGTTTTGCCACGCTAGACCCACTGGACCTAGACCTGAAGCTAGGGTTTGGGGTGCATTTTCGTACGACAGCAGGTACACTCTCGTGGTTATCCTATGCACTGTGACGTAGAGTTGTACGTCAGTCTGTTCATCTGATCGGTTGTGCTGCCAATTATGAACAGCATTCCAAGGTGTGTTTTCCAGCAGGATAACGATAGCCCACATACCGCATTCCCAAGATGCTCCACAGAGTGTCGACATGTTTCCTTGTGCTACTCGATCGCCAGATCTGTCTCCAGTGGTGCATGCATGGGATATCATCAGAAAACAACTCATGCGTCATCCACAACAAGTATTAGCTCCTCCTGTATTGACCGATCAAGTGTAACAGATATGGAACTCCATTCCACAAACTGATATCGAGCTCCTGCACAGCACGATGCGTGGTATGTTTGGACGTTTCCGTTCAACATTCTGGCAGCTACACTGGTTATTACTGTACTAGCATTTCACATTTGCAATCGCTTATCTCGTGCTTACATGCGATCTCACAATGTCAGTCATTTCAATATGTTACCTAGACCAATTCATTCTCGAAATTTGATTACTCTTAGTTAATTATTTTTCCGTGTTGCGATTTTTTCCGTCAGTGCATAAGGAAATGTTAAACGCAGGGGAGAAGCAAGAATGTCTGTCAGCACCCGATAGATTTTGATAGCGGCAGTATAGTGATTTATCGAGACTACGATTGATCGTTCCTTGACATCGCTGTTCGCGTCGGTATCCCAAGTATGTGTTGCAAATATGGCGTTTATGGGTTCAGGAGGGGACAGACATATGGTTTGTGACTGGTGTATCTATCTTCTCGCTGCACCGCTATTGACTTGCTTGCTCTTGGGTAGCTTTCTTTTTGCTGTTCTTGGCTTCTTTGGAACGTCTACTGTAAAGTCGTATCAAACTAGTGTTTGTACAGTCCTAAAATTCTGTGGAAGAGAGAGATCCAATGTTTGTCTGCCCTTTAATAGGGAAGACTCGCAGCCAGACGGCTCAGTGTGGCGCAAATGTGTGAAGTAAACAGACAACAATGCCACTGAGACCCACTCGTGCTTTCCACAGCCGACTGAGCGAGTTTGAAAGGGGTCAGTTTCTAGCCATCCGAGTAGCGGGATGGTAGTTTCGGAGGACTGCCACATAAGTTGGTCGTGCTGCGTCAGTTGTGCAACTCTGCGTGTATCAGTGGTCAAGTGAACATTCTCACACCTGTAGACGACGTTCTGGACGTCCAAGCAGCACAGACGCCCACCAGGATTGTTGTATTTTACGGGCAGCAGTGGCAGATCATACAACTAGCACCTGTCCATAACAGGTCTTCTTAACCACTAGTGTCAAGAGTGAGCCGTAGTAAAAATTGTTGCTTTGAAAAGCGCACCGCAGCGCGTAGTGTAAGGCAGTCGCTTTCCATTTCTGGCGGTGGCGCCGCTGTGGGTATCGCAGCTTTGGTGTCTCCCTCTGGTGGGAAAGGGGACAAGGTTGACTGCTCACGTGTATTTAAGGGCCACTGTTAGCTCGCCAGGGATGCTGAAGAGCGGCGTACCATGCTGCTGACAGCCTGCCTGTTTGTACGGGTTTGAAAATAACAATAAAGAAAAAAAAAAAAAAAAAAACTCGCCAGGGGGAAGTTGGAGCCAAGAAGGCAGTCGGTCGGTGAGTCTAGTGGGTCGGTCAGTCGGAGTGACGCTAGGTCAGTCTCGCGGCACCAGTTTCTGGTCTGGCTCTCGTTTGCATTTGTGGGGCAGTTAGTGCGTGTCTGTCGTCGGAGTGCTAGTATGTCTGTCGTTTGGATCAAACCTTAAAGCCATAAAATGAGAGTCTTGCCACTCCGCCAGTAACAGAACTCAGCTAGTGGTCGCCCGGTCGGGGCTGAGTTCCTGCATCTGAGTCTGCGCGTTAGGCTGCCAGTCTGCTGGAGTTGCTCGGGCAACGGTCATGGCGGTTGGATCGGTCGGTTCGTCAGACGCACACTGAGACACGAGATGACGTGTCCGCCTTGAGCGTCGGCGCATGTGAGGTCCCCAGGTGAGTCCAGTGGGCAGCGCCATATAGAAAGGAGTAGTGACTTCGCGGTTCACACGACAGCAACAGGAGCGAAACTACGACATCGAGCTGACCGAGGCGAGCTGCGACGCCGTGCGACGGGAGTTCGGCGTGCCTTCCTGCGTCCGTTGAAGCGGCTGGCAGCGGACGGTTCGGGAGAGCATTGGGGGGGGGGGGGGGGGGGGGGGCTGCGCCAGGTCTTCGCCGGCAATCGCAGTTTATTAGAAGTTAAGTGATTGGAGATAAGTTGTTTTATGTACTTGTTAAATTCTACTTGTTTTCGTGGTGAGGTCACCAGCCGCTTTGTTTTGGTGTCGTCCCACCATTCTTCTCCGTTGACCCACTCACGGGAAGGTGGTTATTGTGAATTGTGTGGTCCGTTTTTCCCTTGTGGAATTGGGGAGGTTTAGAGCAATCTGCGGTTCGGGTTGTTTAGTAACTCCCCCGCCCTTGTCAATCTGCCATACGTTAATAGCTGTCTGTGTCATGTTTGTCGAATTCGGTGTTAACGAATTTATAGAATAAAGGTAAAGGCTGAATTCGTGAAATATGTTTTTATCTTGCCTGTCATCTTGCGAGCGGTATATGTGTAATGTAGAGCATGTTGTACATTTTATGTAAGTCTGCATTTCATTGGCTTTATTTAAATAGTCATTTTTATAAAGTTGCAAGCCTTCCACAGACAGAGCCCTTTTTTTAAAAAAAATTGCGCTTTTGGTAAATAATTTCTTAATGTGAGTGTTTGTACCATTTCCATCCCTCTTATCTGGTACATATTCAATGTGTTTGTGTGAGTTGTTAAATTTTTTAGTTTAAAATAATCTGGAATGTTGCAGATTTGCACCAATGAAATTTTTCAGAGGTCGTTGTGAGCGGTCGTGACTACGGCCGTGTTGAAAGGGGGCGGAAGCTCCTCAGCCCGAAGGCTCCTACTGTCACGGTCCGCGAGGTTCCCCCCACCCCCCTCCCCCGTCGGAGGTTCGAGTCCTTCCTCGGGCATGGGTGTGTGTGTTGTCCATAGCGTAAGTTAGTTCTAGATTAAGCAGTGCGTAAGCTTCGGGACCGATGAACTCAGCAGTTTGGTCCCATAAGACCTTACCACAAATGTCCAACAAGACCTCCGGAATTGCCTGCAATCGGGCACGTGTGGGACATTATGGGGCAGGAAGTAACTCGTGCGTTTCGTCAAACAACAACTCTTACAGAACTGGGCGAACAGGTCTTGCAGGCGCAGCATAAAATATCCTAAGACAGTATTCGTCATGTGCATAATCGATTGGATGCCACAGTCATTATGCTGTGGAGGTTACACCACATACTATTATCGATGTCGCAGCATGAGTCGATACCCGGTACGTCAGAAACGTTTTCACTACCGATCTGTAAATGCAACCATTTGATGTACTCCATATGCGCCGGCGGAAGTGGCCGCGCGGTTCTGGCGCTGCAGTCTGGAACCGCGAGACCGCTACGGTCGCAGGTTGGAATCCTGCCTCGGGCATGGATGTGTGTGATGTCCTTAGGTTAGTTAGGTTTAACTAGTTCTAAGTTCTAGGGGACTAATGACCTCAGCAGTTGAGTCCCATAGTGCTCAGAGCCATTTGAACCATTTTTTTTTTTTTACTCCATATGCATTGTTGTAACAATAAATCTTGAGTGAATCGGAAAATGCTAATATGGTGTACTAATTTTTTTCGGCAGCGTAAGTCACAAATACTTCACCTGGTCACACATTTTTACAGTATAAGTGTTACGAAATTATTATAGAAATATTTCAGTGAGCACCTCTTTTCAATTTTCGCTTTATTATTTACTACAAGAGGCAGGGCAATCCGTCCAAGGGAATGTTACCAGTAGTTGCCATTTGTTATGCAGTAGGTGCAGAGAGAGGAGGAAACATGCCTGCTTGTCCCCGCGCTGCTCTCTCGCCGACAGCACAGAGGCGGGTCAGCGGTTGACGGGCCGGCGCGCCGCTGCGGCTGGTGGTAAGCAGAGAGCGGAGCCTGGCAGCGGTGGTGGCTGCCTTTGCCGCCGTGACACGCGGCTCTCTGGCGAGCCGCCGGGCCGGCGCAAGCTCCCTGGCAGCACGCCAGCAGCACCGCTGCAGGAGCGGGCGGGGTGACGCGTGTCCTTCCACCCCACGCTAACGTAAAAGCACGTCTTTTGTAATGTCATTTCCAAAGTACTCGCAGACTCCGTTCCCTTTCGCAACAGAGTAAGAGTTCTTACAACATCTGAACTCACGAGGAGAACACGTCAAGTGCCGTGACCCGATATCCCAGAAACTACCCTCAGTGCGATAGCAGTCAAAATAAGCGAACACGTGTCTCGCCTTATCCATAGATGTGCGACGTTCTCTTAGATAATGACGGTCGAAGTTTTAGGGATAATTTATGCGCCTTTTAGCGAGTAAACAGACCATACGAAGACGTGGCATAATGGCTCATTACGGTCAATTAAACAAGACTTTATCTAGCGAAGACGAACCCGAGCGCCTGCTGTGCAGGCTTGGGACCAGAGAGCGTTTATTTTCCGAAGTTTTCGAGTGGTCGTCGTTCTGTCGTACTACCGGAAGGGTGTCCGCAGTTTGGTTGTATTTTGTTTACTAAAAAAATGCAATGCTACCCTAAAGGTTTCGTTTTGCACTGCAGAAAAACTTATATATTGAAATAGCGTTGTTCTCATTTGTCTACTAATTGTATGTCTGTTGAATGAAAGGAAAAAAAGAAACAACAAGGGAACGGAAAAATTAACTGAAACTGCTTTTGTGAAATTCGTGTATTTTATCTTGTTTCATAATCAATGACAAGCGTCAGTCTTCGCTACTGTGACCTGTACACACTTCAACAATGTTAACCATGTTTCTTTACGACAGAGATTCATACGAAGAAATGTTGCTGTGTCAAACTTGCCTTCGCGTGATAATCGTGGTGTTCGGAATTTCCATGTTTCGAATCCTTTTACGACCGTTATCATCCAAGGGAAAATGTGGCCGAGTGGTTCTAGGAGCTACAGTCTGGAACTGCGCGACCGCTACGGTCGCAGGTTCGAATCCTGCCTCCGGCATGGATGTGTGTGTCGTCCTTAGCTTAGTTAGGTTTAAGTAGTTCTAAGTTGTAGGGGACTGATGACCTCAGAAGTTAAGTCGCATAGTGCTCACATTCATTTGAACCATCCAAGTGAAAACACTAAATACTCCTGAAGAATAAATCTAAGAACAACATATAAGAATTAAGAACTGATATAAGAATGGCATATACGAGGGCAGTTCAATAAGTAATGCAACACATTTTTTTTCTGAAACAGGGGTTGTTTTATTCAGCATTGAAATACACCAGGTTATTCCCCAATCTTTTAGCTACACAACACTATTTTTCAACGTAATCTCCATTCAATGCTACGGCCTTACGCCACCTTGAAATGAGGGCCTGTATGCCTGCACGGTACCATTCCACTGGTCGATGTCGGAGCCAACGTCGGACTGCATCAATAACTTCTTCATCATCCGCGTAGTGCCTACCACGGATTGCGTCCTTCATTGGGCCAAACATATGGAAATCCGACGGTGCGAGATCGGGGCTGTAGGGTGCATGAGGAAGAACAGTCCACTGAAGTTTTGTGAGCTCCTCTCGGGTGCGAAGACTTGTGTGAGGTCTTGTGTTGTCATGAAGAAGGAGAAGTTCGTTCAGATTTTTGTGCCTACGAACACGCTGAAGTCGTTTCTTCAATTTCTGAAGAGTAGCACAATACACTTCAGAGTTGATCGTTTGACCATGGGGAAGGACATCGAACAGAATAACCCCTTCAGCGTCCCAGAAGACTGTAACCATGACTGTACCGGCTGAGGGTATGGCTTTAAACTTTTTCTTGGTAGGGGAGTGGGTGTGGCGCCACTCCATTGATTACCGTTTTGTTTTTGTAACAATCTTTGACAAGAAATTGTCACCCTCAGCCACATGACGAGCAAGCAATTCCGCACAGAGTGTTCTCCATTGCTCTTTATGGTGTTCGTTTAGACAACGAGGGACCAAGCGGGAACAAACCTTTGAATATCCCAGCTGGTGAACAATTGTGACAGCACTACCAACAGAGATGTCAAGTTGAGCACTGAGTTGTTTGATGGTGATCCGTCGATCATCTCGAACGAGTGTGTTCTCACGCTCCGCCATTGCAGGAGTCACAGCTGTGCACGGCCGGCCCGCGTAATCAGACAGTCTTGCTTGACCTTGTGGCGATGATGACACACGCTTTGCCCAACGACTCACCGTGCTTTTTTCCACTGCCAGATCACCGTAGACATTCTGCAAGCGCCTATGAATATCTGAGATGCCCTGATTTTCCGCCAAAAGAAACTCGATCACTGCCCGTTGTTTGCAACGCACATCCGTTACAGACGCCATTTTAACAGCTCCGTAGCCGCTGCCACCAGTCGGAAGTCAATGAAACTATACGAGACGAAGCGGGAATGTTTGAAAATATTCCACAAGAAATTTCCGGTTTTTTCAACCAAAATTGGCCGAGAAAAAAAATGTGTTGCATTACTTATTGAACTGCCCTCGTAAAAACACCAAAGATAAAAAAATTGCAACCCTTGAAATACCATACACACATATATAATAAGTAAATGACACTTATTATGAAACTAAGTTGTAATTTAGCAACTAATATAACTCCCTTGTATCCCTTAAATTGAAAGGAAACATTCCTGTTGTAACCTTCTGCGAACGTGAATGAATAAATAAATAAATAAAAACAATAATCGGATTTTCAACGCGGGATGAAAAAGCCAGAGACCGCGACGCTAGCTAGAACGGATTCTAAGAGTGAAAAATGTGTCGATCAACTCAGCAGTGCAGTAACACCCCAACTCCGGGGTGGCTTAAGAAAGACCCTACAGTGAAAATTTGAGAAAAATTGTCTGTATTTGGGACAGCGAACAATTGCACAATGGAGTTCATTAAGGAAGTGTCAAAAATCAAGGATATTTTTATCGCCTCAAGGAAACACGTAATATACTGCGTGTCCATTAATCCACTTTACGGGAATTCGTCTTCGTTTTTGTGAATTATTCCGACTCCGGAAACAGGAGACGGTGAGGAGGTATCTGATGGCGAGTCGTAGGGTAATTAAGGCCTCTATCTGCTCCGTAGATCATTGCGAAATCGACTCCTAATCGTCGATAGTAGCAGCTACAAGCAATAGGGCAGCGTTCTCATCAGAAAACCCCTATAGACATGGCACTCGATTTGCGGACGTAAAGGCGGCTACCAAACGCTTTGTAATAGGTAATAACCCTTGTCAATGACTGCATGACCTCAGCACCGCTACGAAGAACGATTATGAGATCGTCCGCGTAAGCAGTGCAGCTGACTACATGGCCACAGAAAGACATCCCAGACAGGCGTTGATGAAGACTGCGAAGCAACAGTTCCGTGGCGAAAGCATGCAACAGTGAAGAGAGCGGACAGCTTTGACGCACCGAATGACGTATCAGGGTGGGAGTAGTGAGATCACCATTGTAGAGTACTCCGGACGTACAACACATAGCACGTAGCTCCACGAAAGAGCGCATTACGGCGTCGACGATAGTATAAGGGTTTTCCGTATTGCAGAGCACCTCATACAGGTAGCCGTGATCGACCCGATCGAACACCTACTATCCCTGGAACCGACCCAAGGTGAGTCGGGAGACCGCCGACAGCCGTAATGTTGCCAGAGTGGTGACGTTGTGCAGAGTACAGCATAACATAATATGCGTGGAGTGTAGACTTATATCCGTTGGGTATCTAAGCGCAGTTCATCATCAGTCGTAAGAAATTAATCAAAGCCCCAGACGGTTGCTATCACTCGGTGCATACGTTGATCATCGTCTGACGTTCTGGCGACATAGTGCAGAGAATGGTGAAGTGGAAATCCTGGGTTCGTCACTGCCACACTGCAACCCCTATTCCATAACCAATCAAGGCCCTGCGCATATGATCGAACATGACAAGGCAGACTGACATGCATCATGGCGTCGACAACAAGCTGTCCACGTAGCCTCGATGAGCAGATGGCAGTCGGGTCAAGAATGCTGGAACACGTTCAATTTTCATGGTCCCCGCCACATTCTGTGACAGCAGAGATATCATGGTCAGAAAACTCGAAGGGCCAGACAGGAGCCTGCACCACACCGAAAATTTTGCTGTAAATGAAAACATAATCGAGGCGACTGGAAGAAGGGCTACTGAGATGTGTAAACCCCGGACGATCAACGTGAATGATCTCCTAAGAGCCCACAAGGTTAAGGTTCTGGAGAACTTCCGATAGGGTCGTGTAAGGACAGTGACGTGGCATTTGGTCTTTGGGCAGTTGGGTGAAGTCGCCTTCCATGAAAAATGCACCCTGCCAACCCGGTAAGAGAAACGTCACCGCCTCGAGAGACGTCACCGCCTCGGAGAAGAAAGTGGAACGCTGGCGGCCGCGACCGGAACCACATGGCGCATAGATGTTGATTCTGATGCCACTAAACGTGAGAGCCATACCTCTGTGAAACGCCTGCTAAACCCGCTGGGAAGAACAGATGATTAGTATTGTGGAAAGGGCCAAATAAGGTGTCGGTCAGATTCACTCAAAATTGTAATTTATTGTAATTTAATAACGCCATTAAACGAAAACGGCGCATAGCCGAACTTTTAGAACTACGAGTTTCAAAAAGGCAATTACTTCACGGCTGAAGGCCTTCAGACAAGAAATCTTAAAGCAACAAGATAAACCGCAAGTGATAAAAACATGCACTTAAAAATGCAAATAAAATAATCGAGGATGAGAGCCTCAAGGGAAGGGTGAATAGACAAACATAAACAAGATGCAGGACGAACGGTTGAAGGCCCACAGTAAAATTTTCATGGTTTTAAAATAAATTACGATATGCTCCAGAGGCAGAAGGCCACAATGTGTATTTTTTTTCTTTTTTTTATAATAAGGATTGAAGTGCCTGAATGTGTAAACCCAAAAATTCAAAAAACATAAATCCAGTAAAAGCAAGAATTTTTTAAATCATTGCCTATTGTAGGCTATAAGCAGACAATTAAACACCGGTGAGAAGGACAATAAAGAAAACGGCACTTAGCCGGCCGGAGTGGCCGTACGGTTCTAGGCGCTACAGTCTGGAGCCGAGCGACCGCTACGGTCGCAGGTTCGAATCCTGCCTCGGGCATGGATGTGTGTGATGTCCTTAGATTAGTTAGGTTTAATTTGCTCAGAGCCATTTGCACCATTTTTGAAAACGGCACTCAGAAGCCACCAGGGAGGTCGGTCTGCCCTCGTTCACTTAGGTGAGACAGGTGGTGAGCCCAGCTACCTTGATCCGTCGGAACCCAACCAGGGGACAGCCGCGGACCGACCGACAAAATGACTAGCTTGCCACCAATCGGTACATGAGAACTCAAACACCAAAAGTTACGAAAGTGATTATCCACAATGAAATATGTATTAAGGTGTCAAAACTACACACCATGTTGGACAGCGACAACAGGTGAGGAAAGGACGCTGTCTGAAATTACGTGCCGGCCGCGGTGGTCTCGTGGTTCTAAGCGCGCAGTCCGGAACCGCGCGACTGCTACGGTCGCAGGTTCGAATCCTGCCTCGGGCATGGATGTGTGTGATGTCCTTAGGTTGGTTAGGTTTAAGTAGTTCTAAGTTCTAGGGGACTGATGACCACAGCTGTTAAGTCCCATAGTGCTCAGAGCCATTTGAACCATTTTTTGAAATTACGTTATTGTCCATGGCAGGTAACCGAAACACTAGCACAAGGCAGAAAATTCCGCTGGTGTACTTGAATTGTAGTCAGTCAGTATAATTAATTGCACCGGATGGCTGCTAAATTTCAGCAATAGAAACACTCGGTGTTGCTCACAGGAAAACCTCCCCAACAGCTGGCCGGTGTGGCCATGCGGTTAAAGGCTCTACAGTCTGGAACCGCGTGACCGCTACGGTCGCAGGTTCGAATCCTGCCTCGGGCATGGATGTGTGTAATGTCCTTAGGTTAGTTAGGTTTAAGTAGTTCTAAGCTCTAGGGGACTGATGACCTTAGAAGTTAAGTCCCATAGTGCTCAGAGCCACTTGAACCTCCCCAACAACAAACCACCGAAAGGAACCACACAACATGAATGGATGGGGCTTCGGTAGTTGAAACCACTACTCAACTTTGATATCCTGGGTCGGTGAACCACCAAGCTCGTAGCGATCGGACAGCTCCACACACCATTCAACGCTGCGCAGGGACTGCCAGCGGACCAAGCCGAGAACACCGCGTGGAGATAACTTCCCTGGTCGGCAGCAACCGACCGACTACCCTCAGAATGCCGACAACACCTAAAATAGTCGTCAGTGGAAATAACACCAACTAACTACACACACAACCTGACAAACACTGCACCTGAACGATACCCAGCAATAACTAAGGTCGCACGAAGACAAATCGGGAGTCGATGCGCACACGCACACAACCAACTCATGAACGATCGGCGAGCCACAACGCGTAGTCCTGTAGGA
This sequence comes from Schistocerca americana, assembly GCF_021461395.2. Classification (NCBI taxonomy): domain Eukaryota; kingdom Metazoa; phylum Arthropoda; class Insecta; order Orthoptera; family Acrididae; genus Schistocerca; species Schistocerca americana. The sequence goes on along the minus strand of NC_060119.1, from coordinate 612,105,498 downwards.
CGACCGACCGACAATCCACCAAGACTGTGGCCCGGCTCAAGTGATGCGTGGCGGCAATGGTCGGGCGAGCAATGTCGACGCAGACCTCACTACTGGTCCTACCCGACTGCACTAGTGCCGCATTGCATCTCTCCGACTGACAGCGCTCCAGACGCATTCCAACTGACTGGCAGACCCGAACTCGTGACCCGAACTCCCTTATGACAGGCAACGACCGGGAAGTAATAGCAGTCGAGCAAGGATACTACGAGAGGGGATATATCGATACGCGCTGCTAACGCCGCTCACAGTCAGGAAGAGCAGCAACTTAATCACGGTGGTAATTGAAATTAACTTAGTGAGGTGGAAGTACGTTAAAAAAAAGGATGTAAAATACATGATGGCGGGAACAAGTGCCATGCACGGCTCACTCTGGCATCATGGAGATAGACAACGACATTGGCGAAGATACCGTCATATAAGAGGGTCGTCAGTCCACTACCAGTAGGGGAAGCATGGGAGACGTGTTTCATAAACCCACGGGGAGCACAAAAGGTTACAACATGCGCCCTCTAGAAGAAGCAACGTCAGCGCCCACAGCGTGCAGCATTTCATGGAGTAATGCCAGTACATGGCGTGCACGAATTCTATTGACATTGGGTGTGGCTATGCAACGAATCTGAAAAGCTGACATCGCCATGAGGGTAGGCAGTGCAGAGTTACGGGACGTCCGGGGAGCTCTCCATTAGGCTTCCATGAAAGGCACATCACTGAAACGGGGAGAAAGGCAACCCCACCAAGACGCTTCCATCACTCTGTACACCTCCAGAACGTCCGTCCACAGCAACGACGTCGTCTGTCCAGCAGACATACGTCTTACTGGGCGGGTTCAGTGATACATATCGGAGGTGCGACCACTGGTAGCATCAGACACAGAAAGGAAGACAACCGCATCAGACACAGGCAAGAGAAGGCCGGTGTTCGTAGGTGGATTCTGGCTACAGACGGAGACAGGGAGAGGCGTCGCGTCGTCTGGTGCCAAGTTAGGAGGAGCGTCGTCCTGTACAGACGTCCCACGGAGGCAGCCATCAGAAGCAGTAAGGCGTAGTCTCTACCATTGCCTCGTCTTCCCAACATGTTGCTCCGTGTCGGATGGCGGGCGGCTGTCGTACGAAATGTGGCCGCACGGGAGGAAAGTGGAGGTCTGCACAGCTTCGTGATCAGCATTCATGGGGACGGGACAGGTGGCATGCGTCTGCTGACGGCCATCTTCCGTTGGTCCTGCCTCCGGCAGCAGCGTAGGAGAGACAGGCTAAAGGTCCATCGCGTCGTCGACAGGAGTCGACGCCGGTGCTGACTGATTCGGAGTATGCAGTAATCAGACGGCCCACATTTCACACGCCAGTTTTATGTACACAGTGGTACTGAGAATCTAAAAATTAATGCCGAGAACATCTTGAGGTGGGTGATTCATTTCGTGGCGTATAAACCGTTCTACTTCATACGCCTTTCGCCGTTTATGATACAAAGAAAAAGTTAATTTAATTGTGGCATGGCGATGATTTCGGATACGAAGACAAGTTACTACGCGGAAGTAAAGGAAGCGCGTTCCCTCGCAAACTGGACAATAGAAAAGGTGCAAAAAAGTCGTACTCGCCTCAGCACCGCTGAAGACAGGCCGCCATTTGGACCGTGCTTATCGCTTACTTAAAGGCGAAAGCTTTGACGGTCGTTTTCCCGGAAACGGTATAATGCCTACGGATAAGCCGAGACTCGAATTCGCTTACTTTGGCACCTCTTCCTATGCGCCAAGTTTATCGGAAATCGGTTTATGTCACTTGCCCTGTTGTCGTCGTAAGTGAATCTAGTAATTTTCTAGCTGTACAAGCGAGGATGAAATGACAGCTACTGTAGTCGTGAGTGTTGGTCAGACAGATCGGACGGTACAGTGAAGCACTGTGTGTACCGCATGCATGCAATGGAGCAAGGAAAGGGCCGTCGCATCACATCGCTTTACTCAACGATTAGGCAAATTTATTTCATTTCACTTTGCGACCGAATGCCTTTCTTTTCACCTCATTGATCACTTACCTAAGAAAGAGAAATCGCGGTCGCCATCTGTCTGCACTGTGTCTACTTCGCCTCTTCGTGTATATTTTCTGCGGCGGAAACTGGCGAACAGACCAGCGTCTACGTAAAAGAGCGTAAGAAGCTGTCAAATGCCAGTTCCCAGCTGGCAGGTGTATCACTTGTTAATTGTCCGCTCGGCGTAGATCTGGATTACGCTCACCTCCTTGTCTCAAAAGGTAAAGCGCTGCACGTTACGCTGTGCGAGAAAGTCTTATACACAATAATTCCCAGATACTAGATGGTTTTTCATCGCTTACTATTTTTGACAAATTTGAGTTACGTAAGATCATAGGGTTAAAATTAAGTTTACTGAAATATGTTCAGTGAATTGCTAAATGTATGCAGAAGATGTGATGGGAATCCTCAAGTTTGTAGAAAGATTTTTTTAGTGAGCCCGATTTTTTTCATTTTAATTATCACTCAAATGGCCATTTCCTGTTGTTTTAAAACTGTATCCGTATTTTGTGCATTCTATACTGAGAAAAGTGATTCACAACCAAGTAATGAGTGAACACAGGACAGTAATTAGACGTCTAATGTCCGAGTAATAGTCTCAAGGGTAGTACCACGTGGAAAAGAAATTGTTGTTGTTGTGGTCTTCAGTCCTGAGACTAGTTTGATGCAGCTCTCCATGCTACTCTATCCTGTGCAAGCTTCTTCATCTCCCAGTACCTACTGCAACCTACATCCTTCTGAATCTGCTTAGTGTATTGATCTCTTGGTCTCCCTCTACGATTTTTACCCTCCGCGCTGCCCTCCAATGCTAAATTTGTGATCCCTTGATGCCTCGAAACATGTCCTACCAACCGATCCCTTCTTCTAGTCAAGTTGCGCCACAAACTTCTCTTCTCACCAATCCTATTCAATACCTCCTCATTAGTTATGTGATCTACCCACCTTATCTTCTGCATTCTTCTGTAGCACCACATTTCGAAAGCTTCTATTCTCTTCTTGTCCAAACTGGTTATCGTCCATGTTTCACTTCCATACATGGCTACACTCCATACAAATACTTTCAGAAACGACTTCCTGACCCTTAAATCTATACTCGATGTTAACAAATTTCTCTTCTTCAGAAACGATTTCCTTGCCATTGCCAGTCGGCATTTTATATCCTCTCTACTTCGACCATCATCAGTTATTTTACTCCCTAAATAGCAAAACTCCTTTACTACTTTAAGTGTCTCATTTCCTAATCTAATCCCCTCAGAATCACCCGATTTAATTTGACTGCATTCCATTATCCTCGTTTTGCTTTTGTTGATGTTCATCTTATATCCTCCTTTCAAGACAGTGTCCATTCCGTTCAACTGCTCTTCCAAGTCCTTTGCTGTCTCTGACAGAATTACAATGTCATCGGCGAACCTCAAAGTTTTTATTTCTTCTCCATGGATTTTAATACCTACTCCGAATTTTTCTTTTGTTTCCTTTACTGCTTGCTCAATATACAGATTGAATAACATCTGGGAGACCCTGTCTTACTCCCTTCCCAACCACTGCTTCCCTTTAATGTCCCTCGACTCTTATAACTGCCATCTGGTTTCTGTACAAATTGTAAATAGCCTTTCGCTCCCTGTATTTTACCCCTGCCACCTTCAGAATTTGAAAGAGAGTATTCCAGTTAACGTTGTCAAAAGCTTTCTTTAAGTCTACAAATGCTAGAAACGTAGGTTTGCCTTTTCTTAATCTTTCTTCTAAGATAAGTCGTAAGGTTAGTATTGCCTCACGTGTTCCAACATTTCTACGGAATCCAAACTGATCTTCCCCGAGGTCGGCTTCTACCAGTTTCTCCATTCGTCTGCAAAGAATTTGCGTTAGTACACTCCTGGAAATTGAAATAAGAACACCGTGAATTCATTGTCCCAGGAAGGGGAAACTTTATTGACACATTCCTGGGGTCAGATACATCACATGATCACACTGACAGAACCACAGGCTTATAGACACAGGCAACAGAGCATGCACAACACCGCGGTTCCTGGTGTGTCCGCTGTGCCGTGCGTGTGATCATTGCTTGTACAGCCCTCTCGCAGTGTCCGGAGCAAGTATGGTGGGTCAGACACACCGGTGTCAATGTGTTCTTTTTCCATTTCCAGGAGTGTATTTTGCAGCTGTGACTTATTAAACTGACAGTTCGGTAATTTTCACATCTGTCAACACCTGCTTTCTTTGGGATTGGAATTATTATATTCTTCTTGAAGTCTGTGGGTATTTCGCCTGTCTCATACATCTTGCTCACCAGATGGTAGAGTTTTGTCATGACTGACTCTCCCAAGGCCATCAGTAGTTCTAATGGAATGTTGTCTACTCCCGGTTCCTTGTTTTGACTCAGGTCTTTCAGTGCTCTGTCAAACTCTTCACGCAGTATCTTATCTCCCATTTCATCTTCATCTACATCCTCTTCCATTTCCATAATATTGTCCTCAAGTACATCGCCCTTGTATAAACCCTGTATATACTCCTTCCACCTTTTTGCCTTCCTTTCTTTGCTTAGAACTGGGTTGCCATCTGAGCTCTTGATATTCATAAAAGTGGTTTTCTTCTCTCCAAAGGTCTCTTTAATTTTCCTGTAGGCGGTATCTATCTTACCTCTAGTGAGACAAGCCTCTACATCCTTACATTTGTCCTCTAGCCATCCCTGCTTAGCCATTTTGCACTTCCTGTCGATCTCATTTTTGAGACGTTTGTATTCCTTTTTGCCTGCTTCATTTACCGAATTTTTATATTTTCTCCTTTCATCAATTAAATTCAATATTTCTTCTGTTACCCAAGGATTTCTATTAGCCCTCGTCTTTTTACCTACTTGATCCTCTGCTGCCTTCACTACTTCATCCCTCAGAGCTACCCATTCTTCTTCCACTGTATTTCTTTCCCCCATTCCTGTCAATTGTTCCCTTATGCTCTCCCTGAATCTCTGTACAACCTCTGGTTCTTTCAGTTTATCCAGGTCCCATCTCCTTATATTCCCACCTTTTTGCAGTTTCTTCAGTTTCAATCTACCGGTCATAACCAATAGATTGTGGTCAGAATCCACATCTGCCGCTGGAAATGTCTTACAATTTAAAACCTGGTTCCTAAATCTCTGTCTTACCATTATGTAATCTATCTGATACCTTTTATTATCTCCAGGATTCTTATAGGTATACAACCTTCTTTCATGATTCTTGAACCAAGTGTTAGCTATGATTAAGTTATGCTCTGTGCAAAATTCTACAAGGCGGCTTCCTCTTTCATTTCTTTCCCCCAGTCCAAATTCACCTACTATGTTTCCTTCTCTCCCTTTTCCTACTGACGAATTCCAGTCACCAATAACTATTAAATTTTCGTATCCCTTCACTACCTGAATAATTTCTTTTATCTCGTCATACATTTGATCAATTTCTTCATCATCTGCAGAGCTAGTTGGCATATAAACTTGTACTTCCGTAGTAGGCATGGGCTTTGTGTCTATCTTGGCCACTATAATGCGTTCACTATGCTGTTTGTAGTAGCTAACCCGCACTCCTATTTTTTTATTCATTATTAAACCTACTCCTGCATTACCCCTATTTGATTTTGTATTTATAACCCTGCAATCACCTGACCAAAAGTCTTGTTCCTCCTGCCACCGAACTTCACTAATTCCCACTATATCTAACTTTAACCTATCCACTTCCCTTTTTAAATTTTCTAACCTACCTGCCCGATTAAGGGATCTGACATTCCACGCTCCGATCCGTAGAATGCCAGTTCTCTTTCTCCTGATAACGATGTCCTCTTGAGTAGTCCCCGCCCGGAGATCCGAATGGGGGACTATTTTACCTCCGGAATATTTTACGCAAGAGGACGCCATCATCATTTAATCATACAGTAAAGCTGCATGTCCTCGGGAAAAATTACGGCTGTAGTTTCCCCTTGCTTTCAGCCGTTCGCAGTACCAGCACAGCAAGGCCGTTTTGGTTAATGTTACAAGGCCAGATCAGTCAATCATCCAGACTGTTGCCCCTGCAACTACTGAAAAGGCTGCTGCCCCTCTTCAGGAACCACATGTTTGTCTGGCCTCTCAACAGATACCCCTCCGTTGTCGTTGCACCTACGGTACGGCCATCTGTATCGCTGGGGCACGCAAGCCTCCCCACCAACGGCAAGGTCCATGGTTCAAGGGGGGGGGGAAGAAATTAGACGATCGTGAAACTGGAAATTTGCAAGTGAAAGATATGGAACTATTGTGTTATAGATGGACAATAAAATAAATTTTTGATATTTGATGTGGGAAATGCATGTCCAAGGAAAGGAATATTTGAACACACCTTTGCAGGAGAGGGGACGTATACTAGCTGACATATCTTCAATGGAGTACATTTGACAATGCTTATAAGAAAGAGAAAGAAGCTGATAATATCTGATTACAAGATGTATAGTGAACTATCTGAGCAAGTCACATCACGTACGTATTTACGGATGATACAAAGGAGTATTGGTAAAGTCGCCGGCCAGAGTGACCGAGCGGTTCCAGGCGCTACAGTCTGGAGCCGCGCGACCGCTACGGTTGCAGGTTCGAATCCTGCCTCGGGCATGGATGTGTGTGATGTCCTTAGGTTAGTTAGGTTTAAGAAGTTCTAAGTTTTAGGGGACTGATGAGCTCAGAAGTTAAGTCCCATAGCGCCTAGAGCCATTTTATTGGTAAAGTCAGTATTAGGAAGTGGCTAAAGGAGATAGATTTCTCTCTTGGGTTCTGGAAAAATGCGAAACATCTGCGTAGAAAATCGCATGTAAGACTCTAGAGCAGACTGTTTTGTTCCAGTATTTGGAGCTCTTTCATGTTGGCATAACATGGCTAGGACTGCATCAGGTCGATATAGCCAGTTCGAGAGAGTAAGACAGGTGCTAGTGGAACGTAAGTGGCAATCGTTGGAACAGAGATGACGTAGTTCTCGCGATTTCCTCTTGCGTAAATTAAGAGAAACTGTATTTGGAAGACTGTGTGACTATTATGCTGGCTGCAGGGTATTTCTCTCGTATGGATCGTGAAGTTAGAGCTCGTGCAGGAACATATAGACATTATTCCACTGTTATGGAGTGAGAATTATTATGTAGAAAAAGATAGAGAAAACGGTATACAGAGACCATTATAAGGCTTAGTAATGTTGCGAGTACACGAAGACGAAAAGCTTTGTATAACAGAAAGAAATGAAACATTGATAGCTTAAGGAATTTATGTCTCTAGAAGTTTTCCATCCTACGACTCCGATAAACGTATTGTCTTCGTTATTGTATCAGTCTACATACTAAGAAGTTGCTAAGCATACGTCAGTGTTGTAGATATTCAGGTCCACGAAATATATGTAACGTGTTCGAACTGTCATATTCCTAAAAAACGATATCCGTTACAAGTCATGCACAGAAAGTATCAAATACTCGAATACTCGTTATGGAAGCAATGTCCACGAGTGTTAATGTACCATGTTAGCTCCCAGTAAATAAAACAGTTATTATTCTTGGATGGAAATTCTACGGCTGAGTACTCTTACGTGGATTTTGTCCAGTCACCACAGGCTTCTGTTTCTGTTCCAACACGACCAATACAGGTTTAAAACCAAACTACAAACAGTGCAAGCTGTTGTAATGTTGTACAATTATACAGCCTGTCTTCTATTGTGTGACTGCCAACAGCTCGGCCAGGATATGCAGGCGCAAACTAAATGTCAGGAAGCACCGACTTCCACTCTGAGCAGCCGGAAGAGCGTCGACGACCTACCAAAAGCGCCCGCCAAATTTATCGTTTCCGCTCACAGGAACATGAAAGCAGCAATGCCTCACCGTTATGTGTGGTCGGATTCTGCAAAGGGAACACCGTATTGAGAAACGCAGATGGAGCCGTATTCAGGATATCTGCCGCTTTAGACACGTGTTCTCAGCTATTCCTCACACAGAAAGCTAAAAGCTTATTCTGAGTGCTGTTTCAGCACAGGTGAAAATAAGAAAATGGACAAAGTAAAAGAATGGAAAAAAAAATTCAACAGAACGCAGTAATGCAAAACCTGTATACACACTACAGTAAGTGAACACACGATGTAAACCGAGTAACACACTATTTATGTTCACTGCTTACGCAATCTGGTTGTATGGTGAGTCGTATGTAACGGCGCTTTCGTTACCTTCAGGTGATTTGTAGCTGTAGGTGTTGTCCTTTCCTCTGAACTGTTTATATGTATGTGTGTATGAATAATGTGTGTAAGTATACAGGTAACTAGGCAGGCCTCTATGTATGTGTCTCTGAAATCACAGTAAGGAGAATTAATGGTCGTTAATTAGGTAATACGCGGTTTGTGACTAATAGTGAATTGCTGAGGCTTCTCAAAGAAGCGCAGCATCATAACTTTTTACATTTCACAGCATCTGAGAACGAGATAAACGAAAACTTCCTCTTAAAGATGAGGGCTAACATTGGATTCTTTAGTTAGAAATGCGCTCTCAAGACGAAGGCCTGAAAGCATCAAAACAAATTAAGAGAGAAAACAGTTGTCAAAGATTGGTGCTCCTCCCCCCTCCCCCCCGCCCCCTCCACACACAAACACACGCGTGCGCGGGTACACACATCATGAAATAATGAAATAGAAACGTTGAACATGTACTGGAAGATGATAAAAACACTACAAATTGAAGTAATAATTTTCTAAAATAAAATCTGTTAAAGCTTCTGTGTATGGGAGTGAGTCATACATGATAACAAAATAACGCTAACGTGTCTGGTTGAAATGTATTTCCTGACACATTGGCCTGAACAAGCACAGAAAGATAGCAAGCTATGAAATGTGAACAGAATTAGAAATATCTACAACAAATTGATAAGTAGCTAATAGTCAGCATCACTGAAAATTTCATGTAATCATAAAGAGTAAAACAATTCCAAAGCTATTTTGCAGTTTTACGTGACAAAGATAAAGTTACATAAGAAAATAGCCTACTAGGCAGAAATATACAGGGTGATCAAAAAGTCAGTATAAATTTGAAAAATTAATAAATCGCGGAATAATGTAGATAGAGAGCTAAAAATTGACACACATGCTTGGAATGACATGGGGTTTTATTAGAACCAAAACAAAAAAACAAGTTCACAAAATGTCCGAAGGATGGCCCTGGACTGCAAAACTGCTACCGTGACGGGTGAGAGGTACACCGATATGTTACAGAATCACATCTTCGCCAGCCTGGCTGATAAACACCTGCTGGAACGTACGATGTTTATGCAGGATGGCGCTCCACCCCATATTGCTAGACGCGTGAAGGATTTCTTGCGTGCGTCGTTTGGTGATGATCGTGTGCTCAACCGCCACTTTCGTCATGCTTGGCCTCCCAGGTCCCCAGACCTCAGTCCGTGCGATTATTGGCTTTGGGGTTACCTGAAGTCGCAAGTGTATCGTGATCGACCGACATCTCTAGGGATGCTGAAAGACAACATCCGCCACCAATGCCTCACCATAACTCCGGACATGCTTTACAGTGCTGTTCACAACATTATTCCTTATTGTTGAGGAATGGTGGACATAGTGAGAATTTCCTGTAAAGAACATCATCTTTGCTTTGTCTTACTTTGTTATGCTAATTATTGCTATTCTGATCAGATGAAGCGCCGTCTCTCTGACATTTTTTGAACTTTTTTTTTCCCTAGTAAAACCCCACGTCATTCCAAACATGTGTGTCAATTTGTACCTCCCTATCTACATTATGCCGTGATTTATTCAGTTTTCAAATTTATACTGACTTTTTGATCACCCGGTATAAGAAGATAGTCGTATATGCTATACGCGGCTGTAGACTTCGAATTCTTTGTGATTCGTTTTTAGTTTCATACCCGCTTATATTGATTTCACTAAACAGACACGTATTTTCAGTGCTTCTTTCAGCCGCAGTCACATTAATGGACAAATTAGCTGATTTAATTCTTTTGTTTAAAGCATCATCAACTACGAATTTATTCCATGAGGGACTCAACACATTAGTTTTAGAAAAGAAATGCAAAAGAGTTAGTCGTGTGAACGTGCTAAATTGTTACAGAGAGAGCAAGGATTCACAACCATTTGGTTTCAAAGATCATCACGGGAAGGTATCTCTTGTTTTGAATAATAGTGCAAGACCATAAAACACTGAAACGTCGTTCTTCATGCTTAAAGCCGAAATTGCAAACGTAAAATAAAACAGTAACAGCCTAAAGAAAGATGACACGATTTAAAAAAATTATAGAATCTGTATATTCATGTTACAAGAAATTAATATTTAATGTGTTATGACATAATAATTCTACAAGGTATTACTGAAAATTAACAACATCTCAGTTTGAAAAGAGTTGGCAAAGGTAGCCGTTTTAATGAACAGTTACAGCGTTCTTCAACACTGGCCAAAGACGGTAGAGAGTACTGATGAATCATCGAAAACCGTGAAGCCATTTGCTTTTTGTGCTTCAACATTGTAGGTATGATATACGTAAGCAACACAAATGAAGAAAAAATAGAAATGAGTGTAAGGCATCGTCGGCCGGGAGGCCCCTATTCGGGGAAGTTCGGCCGCCAAGTGCAAGTCTTCTTTCATTCGACGCCACATTGGGCGACTTGCGCGCCCGTGATGAGGCTGAAATGATGATGATAACACAACAACACCCAGTCCCCGAGCGGAGAAAATCTCCAACCCGGCCGAGAATTAAACCCGGGCCCGCTTGCATGGGAGGCGAGCACGTTACCACCTAGGTAAGCAGGCTGACACAAATGAGGACATACCCCTGCTCTCAACGTCGGCCGACCACTTCCATTCCAAACGAGTTGTTGCAGAGGTTAAGAAACATACAACATGTATTCTTCAACACTGGAATTCAACTCCTCTTTCGTCATCCTAGGTAGTTGCTAGGTCGCCTGATACGAACGCTGTGACTGTTAATTAAAACGGCTACCTTCGCCAATTGTTTTGAAACTGATATGTTGTTAATTTTCAGTAATACCTTGTAGAATTATTTCGTCATAACACATTAAGTATTAATTTCTTGTAACATGAGTAAACAGATTCTATAATTTTTTTTAAAATGAAGTCATCTTTCTTTAGGCTGTTACTGTTTTATTTTACGTTTGCAATTTCGGTTTTAAGCCATTTTCAGGCATCTACCAATCATAACACGACGTGACGACAACAAGGTAAACGGCGAACGTACAACCAATTTTGTAATTTCCTGACTTTGTTCTCATTACAATGTATTATATTTTATAGATGCTTGAAAATGACATAATGCCAAAATTGCAATCGTAAAATAAAACAGTAACAGCTGAAAGAAAGATCGCATCGTTTAAGAAAAAAACATTAAAAATTTCGTCATAAATTCGAGTCTTCGACAAATATTACGGCTAGAGATTATTGTATCCCCATAAACTTGCCATCGTAATTCCAGTATAAATACTGACTGGCGAAAGTAATGCCCCTCAGAATGATTTTTTTCAGTAGGCAATGATTAAAAATTTCAGGAAAAAAATCTTCAGTAAAAATTCATTATACAAAGATTGATTGATTTCTAACACGTCTAATACTTTCTTGCACACTCGCGGTGAACAGTTGACAAAACAAAACTGTTCACATGTCTTGGTAAGCTCGGATACCTCCGCTTGTGTACAGCTCACATCAATGTTCACACGGCACACAATGACACTGGCGGTGGCATCTCTTGTAACACAGTCCGCTGCTCGTGGTCCTGAGGTAGCGTTCTCGCTTCCCGCGCCCGGGTTAGATTCCCGGCGGGGTCAGTGATTTTCTCTGCCTCGTGGTGACTGGGTGTTGTGTGATGTCCTTAGGTTGGTTAGGTTTAAGTAGTTCTAAGTTCTAGGGGACTGATGACCATAGATGTTAAGTCCCATAGTGCTCAGAGCCATTTGAACCATTTGAACCAAATTCGGAGGCGGTGGTGTAATGGTGTGGTCGTGTTTTTCATGGAGGGGGCTTGCACCCCTTCTTGCTTTGTGTGGCACTATCACAACACAGAACTACATTGATGTTTTAAGCACCTTCTTGCTTCCTACTGTTGAAGAGCAATTCTGCGATGGCGATTGCATCTTCCAACACGATCGAGCCCTGTTCATAATGCAAAGCCTGTGGCGGAGTGGTTACACGAAAATAATATCCCTGTAATCGACTACCCTGCACAGAGTCCCGACCTGAATCCTGCAAACACCTTTGGGATGTTTTGAAACGCCGACCCGACTTCGTGCCAGTCCTCGCCGAGCGACATAGATACCTCTCCTCAGTGCAGCACTCCGTGAAGAATGGGCTGCCATTCCCCAAGAAACATTCCAGCACCTGATTGAACGTATGCCTTCCAGAGTGGAAGCTGTCGTCAAGGCTAAGGGTTGGGCCAACACCATATTGAATTCCAGCATTACAGATGGTTGGCTCCATGAACTTGTAAGTCATTATCAGCCAGCTGTCCCGATACTTTTGATCACATAGTGTGTTTGCAATACACACACACACACACACAAACACACACACACACACACACACACACACACACATATATATATATATATATATATATATATATACTACTGGTCATTAAAATTGCTACACCACGAAGATGACGTGCTACAGAAGCGAAATTTAACCGACAGGTAGAAGATGCTGTAATATGCAAATGATTAGCTTTTCTGAGCATTCGCACAAGGGGGTTGGCGCCGATGGCGACACCTACAACGTGCTGACATGAGGAAAGTGTCCAACCGATATCTCATACATAAATAGCAGTTGACCGGCGTTGCCTGCTGAAACGTTGTTGTGATGCCTCGTGTAAGGAGGAGAAATGCGGACCATCACGTTTCCGACTTTGATAAAGGTCGGATTGTAGACTATTGCGATTGCGGTTTATCGTATCGCGACATTGCTGCTAGCGTTGGTCGAGATCCAATGACTGTTAGCACAATACGGAAGCGGTGGGTTCAGGAGGGTAATACGGAACGCCGTGCTGGATCCCAACGGCCTTGTATCACTAGCAGTCGAGATGACAGGCATCTTATCCGCATGGCTGTAACGGATCGTGCAGTCACGTCTCGATTCCTGAGTCAACAGATGGGGACGTTTGGAAGATGACAACCATCTGCACGAACAGTTCGACGACGTTTGCAGCTGCATGGACTGTCAGCTCGGAGACCATGCCTGCAGTAACCCTTGACGCTGCATCACAGACAGGAGCGCCTGCGATGGTGTACTCAACGACGAAGCTGGGTGCACGAATTGCAAATCGTTATTTTTTCGGATGAATCCAGGTTCCGTTTACAGCATCATGATGGTCGCGTCCATGTTTGGCGGCATCACGATAAACGCACATTGGAAGCGTGTAATCGTCATCGCCATACTGGCGTATCATCCGGCGTGATGGTATGGGGTGCCATTGGTTACACGTCTCGGTCACCTCTTGTTCGCACTGACGGCACTTTGAACAGTGGACGTTACATTTAGATGTGTTACGACCCTTCATTCGATCCCTGCGAAGCCCTACATTTCAGCTGGATAATACACGACCGCATGTTTCTGGTCCTGTACGTGCCTTTCTGGATACAGAAAATGTTCGACTGCTGCCCTGGCCAGCACATTCTCCAGATCTCTCACCAACTGAAAACGTGTGGTCAATGGTGGCCGAGCAACTGGCTCCTCACAATACGCCAGTCACTACTCATGATGAACTGTGATATCGTGTTGAGCTGCGTGGGCAGCTGTACCTGTACACGTCATCCAAGCTCTGTTTGACTCAATGCCCAGGCGTATCAAGGCCGTTATTACGGCCAGAGGTGGTTGATCTGGGTTCTAATTTCTCACGATCTATGCACCCAAACTGCGTGAAAATGTAATCACAAGTCAGTTCTAGTATAATATATTTGTCCAATGAATACCCGTTTATAATCTGCATTTCTTCTTGGTGTAGCAATTTTAATGGCCAGTAGTGTATAATAATTAAGCCTCTGAACGGAATAAATATTCGACTGGATAACGTCTCTTGCACCGAAGTACGAGCTTCGTGAAAGATAAGATTTTGTTAAACGTCTGAATGATCCAAAATCACTTCCTTGTCAAGATACTAATACTCTAGCTCCTATAGAAGGGATGCCCTTCAAACAACTTTTACGAATTTTGTATAAGATTTTGTGAGTTTACAGATAATGTTTTTGTTAGAATGTTTCTTAAAGAGAACAATAATATTCAACAGTTCTCTACTCATGAAGACAATGGCTGCTACCACAGAAAGACTGTTTGCACCTAGCACGAGGGGAACATAAAAAAAGTATAGGCCAAATGACAGAACTGAAATCGGGCTCAGAGAATGACGATGAGAAACTTTGTCCGTCAGCTACTGCCACAGTTCACTCAAAAAAATATTCTTCGGGCCCCATTTAGCATTGCCGATCATATCACTACATATTTCGCGATTACTGTCAACATCCTTTACTTCCGTGTACAATGTTGTATTGCTATTAATTTGCAACTTTGTGTATAGTACGAATCTTTAGTATGGTAGTATTACCTAACATGGACACTAACAGCGCGGAAATGTTGCCACAATGTATGACGTGGATGTGCACGCCGAGAATTCGCCGTTTCCCGCGCGAACTGTTTCGTATTTTTCAACTGTACATACAACTGCCACATATTTATAAACATCATGTTAATTAAAAAGAGTACACTCAGACGTGGCTGACAGATGAACTGAGATGGGATTTCATTAACATTAATATGGTCTTTTTATTTTTTCAATTTCAGTAATTATCCGTGACCTTTTTAACATAACGAAACACTTCTTCTCGCGAGGAATGGCTGACGGGTCGGCAATAACTTGGTCCTGCACTTCGAAGTCTGCGTAGCACTCCAGAAGTTTCATTCGCTGGCGCCAAGCACTGCGTTGAATACGGAACAAATAGAAAAAAAAACCACACAAGTATTTGGTAGTATTTTGAACACATCACGTAAAATAAGAGAATTATCTGCCAGGCACTGAAATAATTTACGTAACTTACTTCACCATATATCATGAGACGACATAGCAACAGTGGCACGGCTATAGATGCTGAAACACTACAATTCGCAGGCGGCGGCTGTTGTTTGCGTGAAGACGAATGGACTTTATTGAGCATTTGCAGCGGTCACGTTAATTGACAGTAAAATGGAAATGCCGTGTGGCTAGGGCCTCCCGATAAATGATGATAAGGAAAACACAACACCCAGTCCCTGAGCGGAAAAAAAAATCTCCGACCCAGCTGGGAATCGAACCCGGGCCCTTAGGTATGACATGCCGACGCGCTGACCACTCCTCTACCAGGGGCGGACGGTTGATAGTTATTCTTATGTTGCTAAGTCCCCTCCCCTCAGAATTGTGTCTCAGAGAAGGCGTAGTGTTACCGAGTTGCCTCTTTTTCCTGACATTCTGCTAAATTCTCCTTCATGTCTTCATTTAATTTGCCTGTTAGAGTTCTTCATCTCAGCGATCGAATTATTTGCTTACGTTGTTGATAGATCCTTTTACACTCAAAGAAACATCCTCTTGCCAAAGTGTCCGTACAACAAATAATTTATTTTTGAGTAAAGACTGGTTTGTCTATCTCTCACTTGTTGTTTTTAATACCGTTTCCAGTTGAATCGCTAATCTTATGAGGGCCTCTCGGTTAAAAGTGACCTATTATGGCGTACTGTCATTGCAGACCTCTTGTTGTGGTCTTCAGTCCGAAGTTTGTTTTGATGCAGCTTTTCACGTTACTCCGTCCTGTGCAAGCCTCTTCTTGTTACAGTAACTAATGCAATCTGATCCAATCAACCTGCTTACTGCACACATTTCTTTATCTCGCTCTACAGCTTCGCTGAGTTAGGCAACGCATTGCTTAGCACAGTGGATACAAATTTGGGAGGACGACGGTTCAAATCCACATACAGCCAGCTTGATTTGTGTCTTCAGTGATTTTCCTAAACCACTTAAAGGAAATGCCGCGATGGTTCCTTGCTTCTAACGACCTCGATGTCAACGGGACGTTAAACATTAAACTTCCTTGCTTTCTCAGCAGTTTTTACCTTCCACACTTCCTTGAAATACTAAATTATTGATCTAGTGATGTCCTAGAACGTGCCCTATCAACATATTCATTCTCTTTGTCATTGTATGCTAGAAATTTCTTTTCTATTCAATTCTGTTCAGTGCCTCCTCATCAGTTACGCGATGTACACATCAAATATTCAGCATTCTTCTGTAGAACCATATTTCAAAAGCTCATATTCTCATCTTGTCTGAACTGCTTGTGTCCACTTTTCACTTCCGTTCAAGGCTGCACTCCATACAAATACTTGCTGGAAAGAATTTCGAACATTTCTATTTAATTCGATGCTCAAAAAGGTTTCTTTTTCAGATACGCGATTTTGGCAGTTGTCGGCCTATGTTTAACATCCGCTCTACTGCAGTCATCAGTTATTTACTAACCAAATAGCAGAGTACATCTACTACTTTTAGAGTCTTATTTCCTAACCTTATTTCATCACCATCGCCCGATTTATTACAATCCATTTCAAGTACTTGCTTTTGTTAGTGTTAATCCTGTATCTTCCAATTTACGTAATAATCTTCTTTCAAGACTTTCTCCATTCCGTTCCACTGCTCTCCCAAGTCTTTTGCTTTTGTCATAATAACAGTGTCATAGGCAAATATGAAAATTTTTATTTGCTCTAACGGACTTTTAATTAGTCTCTTTTACTGCTTCCTCAAAGTATAGATAGAATAATATTGTGGTAGCGTACAAATCTGACTCGTTCGCTGCTCAACCACTGTTTCCAGTTCACACGCATCCACTCTTATAACTGCCATCTGATTTCTTTACAGCTCGTATGTAATGCGTCTAGTATACATTCTTTCGGTTTCTGCATATTTCAAATAATACTTCAGAATTTCAAAGAGTGTACTCCATTCAATGTTGTCAAAAGCTTTCTCTGTAACCCCAACTGCCCGCATCTCGTGGTCGTGCGGTAGCGTTCTCGCTTCCCACGCCCGAGTTCACGGGTTCGATTCCCGGCGGGGTCAGGGATTTTCTCTGCCTCGTGATGGCTGGGTGTTATGTGCTGTCCTTAGGTTAGTTAGGTTTAAGTAGTTCTAAGTTCTAGGGGACTGATGACCATAGATGTTAAGTCCCATAGTGCTCAGAGCCATTTGAACAATTTTTTTTTTTAACCCCAACTGATTGATCCTAAGTTCGGCTTCTACCATATTTGCATTCTTTTGTAAACAGTTACGTCAGTGATTTGTAACCATTATTTATTAAAATGATAATATGATAACGTTCACACCTGTCAGTGTCATAACTATCAGCTTCAGTGGCTGTTGTTAGATAGCGTAAAAGATCCTTCTGCTTTTTAATCTACATTTAATCCACACTACTGTACAATTTCGTCTGTATAGCCTTTCCAAATGACTTTCGTGTAATCCGTCCAACTGTCGTAATTGGGCCACAGCCTAAATGTTCACCTAGTCATCGAGAAAATTTGTTTTACTGTGGACCTCATAGCAGCCAAACAAATGAAGTCCTTCTTTTAAACACAATGGAACGGCGGACGCCTGAGGCAGCCTGGAAACACATTTTCTTACTTGTCACCAGGGCTGCTCCTGTGCCAACACATTTAAAGTCTTTGTCCAGTCCTTTCCGTCATCTTCAATATTCAACGTTCCAGTCCTAATTCAGTTGTCATGCACGGGAGTCATTACGAGTCAGCGAACCAGGTACAGCCCAATATATGTTGAACTGTCTGAAGAACAATGACTTGAGTCCAACAGCGCGCGTGAACATGGAATGTGGGTAAAATCAAAAGGCTAAATAGCCGCAGGATTGTAACTGGAAGGAATATTACGGTTTCTAAATGATTACATTAGACCTGCAGCTCCCAATCGGGAAATAATAATGTTTTAAAAATAATTTCAGTCCTCAGCTGAAGGGTTTTAAGAAAAGTGTAAAAAACCATGATCAGGATCAACAGTGAAATAAGTTATTACTTTTTCTTCTTCTTTTAGTCTGGTAGCCTGGAACTCATCGCGAGCAGTGCAGTATCCTCACTGTGCCGGCCGGGGCGGCCGAGCGGTTCTAGGCGCTACAGTCTGGAACCGCGTGACCGCTACGGTCGCAGGTTCGAATCCTGCCTTGGGCATGGATGTGTGTGATGTCCTTAGGTTAGGTAGGTTTAAGTAGTTCTAAGTTCTAGGGGACTGATGACCTAAGAAGTTAAGTCCCATAGTGGTCAGAGCCATTTGAACCATTTTTATCCTCACTGACATCTTCAGCCTTCCGGGCCACACTAAAAGGTAGTGAAAGAGGGAAAGGGAGTAAGGTCTTTCTAGCTTTTCCTCTTCGATTCGCAATTAACTCGTTGGTACGCCCCGCTTTAGAGCAGGCAGCACCTGAGAGTGACTACCCAGGCCCCGGCGATACGATGTTGAACGATGTGACAAACCGTAGCAAAAATGTTTGTGTATCATTTACGAAGCCAACGCTGGGCGGCAGGCTGAGTGCTTGCGACGCTGACAGGACGTCAGCGCCAACACAGTCGACGTGGCTGGCGAGACCGGCGGCGGGCAGACAGCTGCCGTCTGGCTGCAGGTGCTCCCTTTGTGCTCGTCGACAGAGACGCGTCCGTGTACTGGCGTCCGCACAGTGAAGTGTCCTCTTGCCAGGTGTTACGATGGCCCTCGCATCGACGGGCGTTAATAATACGAAGGGTGCAGAAACCATCGTCCTCTGTGCTGGGACACGACATAATACTCTGAGCGAGCCAGTGTCTTGTCACTGTGGCAAATGGCTAGGCATTCAGAGTTAGTAAACTGTGGATATATGAAGGGCACTAGACACAGTATATTGTTCTTATGCGAATTATGTATGATACTTCCTCGGTAGTGTCACCAATTTCTCGAGTTCTTTAGGAACAATATTTAGACGATGTTACTCGTTGCCTGCAATGGCGAGAGGTTGTTTTCCCATAATTCTTATATCACTATAATTAATAGATTTTCCTCTCCCTTAAAATACTGAACTGCACGTTCGTTTTCCACGTGTACTGTCGATGTCTTTATCTTTTGCTTGTTTGTCATATTTCCAAGCGTCTCTATCACATTCGGACTTCAGATATTCCATGCCCCAACTCAAAGAACATTACGCTTTTACGCTCCCGTTGGTTTTTCACTTCTCTTTTTTCCTTATGATCATCTAGTATTAGGAACTTCTTTGCCAGCGATGCAAATGGTGAACTAATACGGAGCCTTTTGTCAATGGAAAGGTCAATTTAACTCCTAATGCCGTTGATTATTGTTGATTCTATCATTAGTGGCGTTCCCCTACCCAAACCAGGCTAACCTGAATCTCACTCTGCTCATTACCTTTCTTTGGAAAAGACAATTGGAACAATGAAGTCATTCCTTAGACAACACCTTTTCGTTCGCCGTTGCCCGTGGTTTTGTTCAGTCCCCGAACAAAATTACGATGGAAGATGAGAAGAAAGCAACTTTCGATAATTCATCAGAGACACTACTTCTAGACTGCAGTTCGTTTTTACGAGCTCCCAGATGTGCACCAGCTATCTCGTGACACGAGAAACCATTGGCGCACCCTAGCACTCACACATCCTTAGAGAATCTCACGTGATATTAGGTGATCTTTTCAGTAAGCAGGAGTAACTGTTATCTCAAAATAAATATATTTGGCAATAGCAGGGGTGGCCACGAATTTGGCTCAAAAGGCACATTTTGGCAGTAGAGCGACAATTCTCACCCTTGCTGCAGACTTCCCCCTCCATTACACCACACTGCATGAGCGCAAGGAGGGGGATGAATACGTATCCCTTTTAACTGGTACAAACTTTCAGCATACAGATTTTCGCCCTCCGAATACCACATAATCGTGACATATTTAGGTTCATAATCGAAAAAAGCCCTTTGACACAAACATGTCAATCGAAATATTGCAGCACTTTTACAGTCTTATTATGGAGACATGGGAACTCTACATGAGGAAATCAGTGTAGATGTTCTGAACAGTTTTAATGTAAAAGCATTTGTCATTTACAGTGGGAGTTACCTAGTGGTTCAGTCTCCGCACGTACAGGGGTCCTTTCAACTGAAAACTCACAGGTTCGCCTGAACAGCTCAAAAAGAGACCCAAGACTTGCAGTGTCCTCAAAACAGTTAGAGAAATATCCTTGTAATTCTTTCAAGGCCACAATGAATCCTTCAAATCTTGCATTTTCTTTAATAGCAATGAGCACAGGGAACTGGACTGTGTCGTTCATAATGTGTCTCTTCTACAGTGCGATTTTCTTTC
The DNA here is from genome assembly GCF_021461395.2 of Schistocerca americana. Lineage (NCBI taxonomy): Eukaryota > Metazoa > Arthropoda > Insecta > Orthoptera > Acrididae > Schistocerca > Schistocerca americana. Next base: position 612,085,054 of record NC_060119.1, on the reverse strand, counting down.
TGAATGAATCCTCACCAAATTAAAAGTAAGTTGGTCTGTAAAGTTGGTCTGCAAAGGGCTGTGTCCAGTCAAGTACATTTTACATACAAGGTCTGAAATCCTTTCCAGATGTCCTAATTTTTTCCTGCACACTTTGTTCCGTGGTAAATACAACAGAAAACGACTTTTAAATCAAAAAAATCGTGCCAGGCTTGCTCCTTGACTTAACCAACGCACTATACACTAATACACTGTATTAAGTGTTCAGACTCTTCCTTCAGTTCTGTCGAAAACTGTTACAATTAAGAGTGGAATAATGCGTGTGATTTCAAAAGGTTTACTACTTATACCTCCCATTTCTTCGCGTCTGCAAGTCTAAAAATTTAACACAGAGTTCTTCTCGATATACCAATCAATCAATCCCCTCTCTCGGTCGTTGTACTTTTTTGTTTTTTCGTTGTTAACTGAAGCTTCAAATTATTTCTGAATGTTATTGTGAAATCGGTTCACTGCAGATTAACAGTACACGTCGCTTATGCGACTGCGTAATACATATTGAGAATACTCATCCGTTTCTGTCATTCCCATTCTTTTTAAGGGCTAGTGATGATACAGGCTGGCTTGCCTCCCTTTTTGGTTCAGATGGTTCAAATGACTCTGAGCACTATGGGACTTAACATCGGAGGTCATCAGTCCCCTAGACTTAGAACTACTTAAAACTAACTAACCTAAGGACATCACACACATCCATGCCCGAGGCAGGATTCGAACCTGCGACCGTAGCAGTCGCTCGGTTCTGGATTGAAGGGCCTAGAACCGCTCGGCCACGCGGTCGACTCTTTTTGTGCAAACAGCCACTGGACCTGCGAACGTCCTTCATACCACGACAAAATAGTGAAGGCCAAACAGCGCTGACGCCGCAGTTCTGTCGTAGCGAAGAGAGACGTTCCGACTGAAAAATGCCACTTGACAGTACTAAATGAAATGTAGCGTTGCGCCGCGTACTTCAGGGAAGGAACGAGCGAAGCCGAGACAAGCCTAACTTCGCGTGCAATTTGGCACGCCGTGGTCGGCACTCGGTTAGACGACTGTTAATCTTTTTCCGTTCGCTTGTAGACTTCTACCTCAACACTAGGCTTGCTAGAGAGTATCACTAACCCCACCTTAAAAGAGACCGCTGGTCCGTTTGGAATGCTATAGATGGTGTAGACGAGGCGGTCATACGATTCTCCAATCGGTTGTGTGGAATCAGTGCGATAAAATGAGTCGCCGTGGAGCCGTGAAAGACTGGCGAAGATAAGTAGTTACGTCTGGGCATTACCCTTGAGCACATCGTGAATGAAACCTCCAGATTTTTTTTTTCATGTTTCAAGTAACTGTGTGCCACTCGTACCACAGTGTGCAGTGTTAGCAAGAGTGGTCGTAAAAAGTTCGTAACCGATAGGAACGGAGATGAGTGTCACAATTTGTCCATGACAGTTGGTATCAAGCCCAGTAGGGATTGCTGCTTTCAGTGAATGCAGATCAATCTCAAACTGTTTCCAAGCGGATATTGCGATGAGAAATATAGAACTGACGTTTAGAGACGAATAACTGGATCAAGGTCATTGCACACAGCGGCACGAAAGGCTGTAAGTCTTGAATGGGCAGAAAAGCGCTGAAAATGGGCAGTAGCTGACCGGAGGAGTGTTAGGTGGTCCAGAAGGTCGACATTTTATCTCTTTTTAAAGGACGGTGGATGCCGCGTGCACGGATGGCAGAGTCAGGCGATTAACCCGCAGTATGTGCTAGGTGTATGCCAGACCGGAGGTGCTTCTCAGATATTTGGGGACTGTTTTTCGTACAATGGGTTGGGCTCTTCAGTTCAGATAACTGTCAATGAACCAAGAAATTTAATACGATATTCAGGGTGGCAACATCTTCATGAAGAGTGTGCTGGGAACGTTCCAGTCTTCAAAATGTCAACAGGTGTCCTCACAGGGATGAGCGCGTATGTTCCATCTAACAGAAATGTCTGGAACTGTTTGCAACAGTGAATGGAACATGGGAGTCAGCATCCTGACAATCTGGCATTTCAGCATCAACGGTTGGCTTCAGCAGGATATAAAATTCGTGAAATAATTTGTGAGGTTTCTATTATTTTCAAAGCATTTTACTTTCTAAATTACAGGACCATATCATTAACGTCGAAATGCAGCAGGATTTTGGAACATGTATTGTGTTCTAACACTATGAATCACCTCGAACAGAACGGTCTATTGACACACAGTCAACATGGCTTTAGAAAACATCTTTCTTGTAAAACACAATTATCTCTTTACGAACACGAAGTGTTGAGTGTTACTGGCAAGGGATTTCATATTGATTCCCTATTTCTAGATTTCCAGAAGGCTTTTACCACTGTACCACATACGCTGCTCGTAGTGAATTTGTGTGCTTATGGAATATCGTCTAAGTTATGTGACTGGATTCGTGACTTTCTGTCTGAGAGGTCACAGTTCGCAGTAACTGACTTAAAATCATCGAGTAAAACAGAAGTGATTTCTGGCGTTCCCCAAGGTAGTGTTATAGGCCCACTGCTGTTCCTTATCTCTATAAACGATTTAGGAGACAGTATGATAAGCAGCCTTAGTTTTTTTTGTAAATGATGCTGTCGTTCATCTTGTAGTAAAGTCATCAGAAGATCAAAACAAATTTCAAAACGATTTAGGACCTGTATGGTATGAAATTGGCAAATGACCCTAAATATTGCGAAGGGTGAAGTCATCCACATGAATAGATGACGATAGATCAGTCAAATCTAAAGGACACAGATTCAAATGAATACCTAGAAATTACCATTACGAACAACTTAAACTGGAAGAAAACACACATAAAATGTGCAATGTGACTCAAAGACTGCGTTTTAGTGGCAGAACACTTAGAAAAATTGTATCAGATCTACTAAAGCGACTGCCTACACTGCGCTTGTCCATCCTCTTTTCGAGTAATGCTGCGCGGTCTGGGAGCCTTGCCGGATAAGATTAACGGAGTACATCGCGAAAGTTCAAAGAAGAGCAGCACGTTTTATAATATCGAGAAAAGGGGGAGAGAGTGTCACTGATATGACACAGGATTGGGGGTCGAAATGAAAAAGAAAGCGTTTTCCGTTGCGGCGTAATCTTCTCACGAAATTACAGTCACCAGCTTTCTCTTCCGAATGCGAAATTATTTTCCTGACGCCGACCTACCTAGGGAAAAACGATCATCTTAGTAAAATGATCGAAATCACAGTTCGCACGGAAACATGTAGGTGTTCGTTTCTTCCTCACGCTGTTCGAGATTGCAATAATAAAGAATTAGTGTAAAGGTGGTTCGATGAACCCTCTACGAGGCACTTAAATGTGATTTACGGAGTATCCATGTAGATGCAGATGTGGAAGCTGCAGCAAGCAGAAATAATTCGCTGCCTTAAGCAGCACTAGACAATAACTCACCGATAGAGAAGCTGGTTCATATGCTGGCATCGATAACGGATGGGCCATATGGCGCGGTAAATAGTCTCTGGAGTCAAGAGGAAAAATCTTGCTTGGCGAGCTACATATAGGGAACCATATAAATTCGTACAGAGAACTGAGAATTTTCTTTACTACATATTACTTTTTACGATTCAGTTTCGGAGTAGGCACAGGCCATTAAAGCTTTAATTTTACGATAAAACTATGCAGTAAATCATGCAAATTAGCAAAGAAATTAAAATCGTTCTGCTACTAATCGCACACGAATAGCCACGAAATTATAGAAAGTATGCACGAGATTTATGCTACGCGCCAATCTCGCCAGACGATGACAGGATGTAAACTGAACGTGTTTTCTGTACCAGTCATCTTGACTGAGCTCTTGAATTTCAGTACCTTTCTGTGATGAATTTTTTCAACTACTTCAGTGTAAACTGTTATACGATGTTCGTTAATAATGCACACTAATGGCATCGCAAGACTTATTTTAAATTGATTAACTATGTGCGCTCAATAACTATAAATACACAGGTTGCCTGCTTGCATCTCCAAACGAATCCATCATGCTTCCAGCACAGCTTTAAGCGACTACATCAATGGGATATATGCGGAGAATAGGTAGAAGGAATTCCTACGCACCTAGGAGCTACGTTTTGGAAGCGGAGGTTAGCGGAGGCCACACCTTTTAAAATGATTGAATGGATTAGTTAACTTCGCATTTCAGAAAAGGTATAAATTGCTTCATACATATTCTTATTGTCTTGGAGGGCCACATGCGGTCTGTAGGCCGCTATTTGCCCACACCTGCGTTAAGGCGATACGGGAAAGAGTTTATTTACGTAGAATCGATTGGGTTAAAAAAGGCTCCAATGACTATGGGAGTTAACATCTGAGGTCATCAGTCCCCAAGACTTTAGAACTACTTAAACCTAACTAACCTAAGGACATCACACACATCCATGCCGGAGGCAGGATTCGAACCTGCGACCGTGGCATCAGCGCAGTTCGTGACTGAAGCGCCTAGAACCACTCATCCACAGCGGCCGGCCTGTCGATTGGGAAGGTGTGACCAGTCGTACTGTGCGTCACCTACACCGCTTTCTACAGACCAGTGGCTAAACAGAGAAACATTTATAGAGGTTAAGTAATGCGAGGAATTATTGCAAGGGTCCAGATTGTAAAGAAAACCCCTCACGTAATTAACAGACGTCCCCAAAACTCACTTCCTCGCCGAACTAGCGCCATTATCGAGACTATATGCGGCATCACAGGGTATTCGTGTGATTTGCTCTGGAAGTGACTGTCTTTTATCTCGCGTGCTTACGTAGCCATTCTTATTTAGCAGCTGGCGGGCAATGCAGACAGTCCGCTAATTCTAGGCTATGAGCGCTGCAATCCGTCCTTGCTGCGTGCGGCCGTCTCTCGCCTTGACCGTCTGGTCGGCGCCCTCGCCCGCGCCGGCAGTACATCCGAGGTAATTGCCCGTCGGCCCGGCACAGGACCTTCTTATTTCTCTGTGAACGCCTTTCCCTACACGCGCCATGCGGCAGCCATATGCCGTTACTGCAGGCCGGTGCTTTGTATATTAGACAGGTATCGGGGGACGCATCGAGGAGAGAAAAAGAAAAAAAAATTAAGCAAAACGTGACTTGTAAGCCGTTTCAATGTAGCTATACAACCGGCTCTAAGCGAGTAATAAGTGTCGACGATCTTTTTTTGTGTCTTTCGTCCATCCGTGAACAATTTGGAAAAACCGTAACTATATAAAAAATGAATCTTAATAGAAAGCGTAGGCAGGCGCTTTGATTCACAGTCACACCTATGTGAAAATCTTATAAGTTTCAAAAATTTCGTATTTCAGTCTTTTTGGGGAGTCACACTCTGAGAGATACGAATGTGAAATACCAGTACGTGCTGAAAAGCAGTACCTCCGAATTTTTTGTGTGAAAAATCTTGAAGTTTCTGCATCATCTTACACGCTACAATTCGGAATTACGTAGCTGCACTCTCTTTCAAATTCGGAAGGTAGCAGGGGTAAAATACAGGGAGCGAAAGGATATTTACAATTTGTACAGAAACCAGATGGGCGCTATAAGAGTCGAGGAGCACGGAAGGGAAGCAGTGGTTGGGAAGGGAGTGAGACACGGTTGTAGCGTCTCCCCGATGTTATTCAATCCGTATATTGAGCAAGCAGTAAAGGAAACAAAAGAAAAATTTGGAGTGGGTATTAAAATCCATGGAGAAGAAATATAAACTTTGAGGTTCGCAGATGACATTGTAATTATGTCAGAGACAGCAAAGGACTTGGAAGAGCAGTTGAACGGATTGGGCAGTGTCTTGAAAGGAGGGTACAAGATGACCATCAACAAAAACAAAACGAGGATAACGGAATTAAATCGGGTGATGCTGAGGGAATTAGATTAGGAAATGAGACGCTTAAAGCAGTAAAAGAGTTTTGCTATTTGGGGAGCAAAATAACTGATGATGGTCGAAGTAGAGAGGATATAAAATGTAGACCGGCAATGGCAAGGAAACCGTTTCAGAAGAAGAGAAATTTGTTAACATCGAGTATAGAGTTAAGTGTCAGGAAGTCGTTTCTGAAAGTATTTGTATGGAGTGTAGCCATGTATAGAAGTGAAACATGGACGATAAATAGTTTGGACAAGAAGAGAATAGAAGCTTTCGAAGTGTGGTGCTACAGAAGAATGCTGAAGAATAAATGGGTAGATCACATAACTAATGAGGAGGTATTGAATAGAATTGGAGAGAAGAGGAGTTTTTTTCACAACTTGACTAGAAGAAGAGACCGGTTGGTAGGACATGTTCTGAGGCATCAAGGGATCTCAAATTTAGCATTGGAGGGCAGCGTGGAGGGTAAAAATCGCAGAGGGAGACCAAGAGATGAATACACTATGCAGATTCTGAAGGATGTAGCTTGCAGTAGGGACTGGGAGATGAAGCAGCTTGCACAGGATAGAGTAGCATGGAGAGCTGCATCAAACCAGTCTCAGGACTGAAGACTACAACATCAGCAAGATGACTGCATGTAAGGTGACAACGACGGTGCGTGAGAAACTGCGTGGTATAATCGAGTTTTGAATGCGAAGAGTTCGTCCACAAGTGGAGCACACTCTCCTTCAGCATGACAGTGATAGACCACATACGAGCTCATCGACATCTGTAGCGATAGGACGTTTTGGGTCCACAGTCATCGATCATATTCCATGCAGTCCTTGTTTGATGACATCCAATTTTCATCTGTTTCTAAAACTGCACTTCGGTAGTGACGAGGCGGTGTAAGCAGAGCTGAGGTTGAGTGTCCGTCAACAACCTTCATAGTACTCATATTCTACAGTGACGGTGTACCCGTGGTCTAGGGGTAGCATCTTTGATTCATAATCAAAACGTCTTTGGTCCCGTGTTCGATCCCCGCCACTGCCTAAATATTGATAAATAATCAGCATTGGTGGACGAAGACTTCCGGCATAAGAAGTCAGCCTCATTCTGCCAACGGCCTTGTCAAAGAGGATTGAGGTTCAGGGCACTCTCTTGTCTTAGGGGTGGTAAATTGCCCCTAAAGGCGGAAGAATCAGCAATGATCAACGACATGAGGATGCAGAAGGCAAAGGAAACCGCTGCATTAAAGACACGTAACGTGTATCCACAGGACATGTGGCCTGTAATTGAAGAAGTGTCATGATGATCTCTCAATTGGCAAAAGATTCCGGAATAGTCCCCCATTCGGATCTCTGGGAGGGGACTGCCAAGGGGGAGGTTACCATGAGAAAAAAATTGAATAATCAACGGAAGGATAACGTTCTACGAGTCGGGACGTGGAATGTCAGAAGCTTGAACGTGGTAGGGGAACGAGAAAATCTGAAAAGGGAAATGGAAAGGCTCAATCTAGATATAGTAGGGGACAGTGAAGTGAAGTGGAAGGAAGACAAGGATTTCTGGTCAGATGAGTATCGGGTAATATCAACAGCAGCAGAAAATGGTATAACAGGTGTAGGATTCGTTATGAATAGGAAGGGAGGGCAGCAGGTGTGTTACTGTGAACTGTTCAGTGACCGGGTTGTTCTAATCAGAATCGACAGCAGACCAACACCGACAACGATAGTTCGGGTATACATGCCGACGTCGCAAGCTGAAGATGAACAGATAGAGAAAGTGTATGAGGCTATTGAAAGGGTAATGCAGTATGTAAAGGGGGACGAAAATCTAATAGTCATGGCCGACTGGAATGCAGTTGTAGGGGAAGGAGTAGAAGAAAAGGTTACAGGAGAATATGGGCTTGGGACAAGGAATGAAAGAGCAGAAAGACTAATTGAGTTCTGTAACAAGTTTCAGCTAGTAATAGCGAATACCCTGTTCAAGAATCACAAGAGGAGGAGGTATACTTGGAAAAGGCCGAGTGATACGGTAAGATTTCAATTAGATTACATCATGGTCAGACAGAGATTCCGAAATCAGATACTGGATTGTAAGGCGTACCCAGGAGCAGATATAGACTCAGATCACATTATAGTAGTGATGAAGAGTAGGCTGAAGTTCAAGACATTAGTCAGGAAGAATCAATACGCAAAGAAGTGGGATACGGAAGTACTAAGGAATGAGGAGATACGTTTGAAGTTCTCTAACGCTATAGATACAGCAATAAGGAATAGTGCAGTAGGCAGTACAGTTGAAGAGGACTGGATATCTCTAAAAAGGGCCATCACAGAAGTTGGGAAGGAAAACATAATTACAAAGAAGGTAGCTGCGAAGAAACCGTGGGTAACAGAAGAAATACTTCAGTTGATTGATGAAAGAAGGAAGTACAAACATGTTCCGGGAAAATCAGGAATACAGAAATACAAGTCGCTGAGGAATGAAATAAATAGGAAGTGCAGGGAAGCTAAGACGAAATGGCTGCAGGAAAAATGTGAAGACATCGAAAAAGATATGATTGTCGGAAGGATAGACAGCATACAGGAAAGTCAAAACAGCCTTTGGTGACATTAAAAGCAACGGTTGTAACATTAAGAGTGCAACGGGAATTGCACTGTTAAATGCAGAGGAGAGAGCAGATAGGTGGAAAGAATACATTGAAAGCCTCTATGAGGGTGAAGATTTGTCTGATGTGATAGAAGAAGAAACAGGAGTCGATTTAGAAGAGATATGGGATCCAGTATTAGAATCGGAATTTAAAAGACCTTCGGAGGACTTACGGTCAAATAAGGCAGAAGGGATAGATAACATTCCATCAGAATTTCTAAAATCATTGGGGGAAGTGGCAACAAAACGACTATTCACGTTGGTGTGTAGAATATATGAGTCTGTCGATATACCATCTGACTTTCGGAAAAGCATCATCCACACAATTCCGAAGACGGCAAGAGCTGACAAGTGCGAGAATTATCGCGCAATCAGCTTAACAGCTCATGCATCGAAGCTGCTTACAAGAATAATATACAGAAGAATGGAAAAGAAAATTGAGAATGCGCTAGGTGACGATCAGTTTGGCTTTAGGAAAAGTAAAGGGACGAGAGAGGCAATTCTGGCGTTACGGCTAATAATGGAAGCAAGGCTAAAGAAAAATCAAGACACTTTCATAGGATTTGTCGACCTGGAAAAAGCGTTCGACAATATAAAATGGTGCAAGCTGTTCGAGATTCTGAAAAAAGTAGGGGTAAGCTATAGGGAGAGACGGGTCATATACAATATGTACAACAACCAAGAGGGAATAATAAGAGTGGACGATCAAGAACGAAGTGCTCGTGTTAAGAAGGGTGTAAGACAAGGCTGTAGCCTTTCGCCCCTACTCTTCAATCTGTACATCGAGGAAGCAATGATGGAAATAAAAGAAAGGTTCAGGAGTGGAATTAAAATACAAGGTGAAAGGATATCAATGTTACGATTCGCTGATGACATTGCTATCCTGAGTGAAAGTGAAGAAGAATTAAATGATCTGCTGAACGGAATGAAGAGTCTAATGAGTACACAGTATGGTTTGAGAGTAAATCGGAGGAAGACGAAGGTAATGAGAAGTAGTAGAAATGAGAACAGCGAGAAACTTAACATCAGGATTGATGGTCACGAAGTCAATGAAGTTAAGGAATTCTGCTACCTAGGCAGTAAAATAACCAATGACGGACGGAGCAAGGAGGACATCAAAAGCAGACTCGCTTTGGCAAAAAAGGCATTTCTGGCCAAGGGAAGTCTACTAATATCAAATACCGGCCTTAATTAGAGGAAGAAATTTCTGAGGATGTACGTCTGGAGTACAGCATTGTATGGTAGTGAAACATGGACTGTGGGAAAACCGGAACAGAAGAGAATCGAAGCATTTGGGATGTGGTGTTATAGACGAATGTTGAAAATTAGGTGGACTGATAAGGTAAGGAATGAGGAGGTTCTACGCAGAATCGGAGAGGAAAGGAATATGTGGAAAACACTGATAAGTAGAAGGGACAGGATGATAGGACATCTGCTAAGACATGAGGGAATGACTTCCATGGTACTAGAGGGAGTTGTAGAGGGCAAAAACTATAGATGAAGACAGAGATTGGAATACGTCAAGCAAATAATTGAGGTCGTAGGTTGCAAGTGCTACTCTGAGACGGAGAGGTTAGCACAAGAAAGGAATTCGTGGCGGGCCCCATCAAACCAGTCAGTAGACTGACGACAAAAAAAAAACAAAAAAAAGAAAAAAAAAAAAAGTGACGGTATTAACAAACCGGTATTTCGTTAGGAGAAATATGTTCGTTGCCAGAGTGACATGTTGAGAAATCAGTAAATGGTTCAGGCATGTCCAAATGAACGGTGCCCGCTACTGTCCGCTGGATGAAGAAAAACATTCGAATTATGTCGCCTCATCGGCGCACACCACATACACATCTTATCGCATTCTCTGACATGGTGCCGAAAAATGTGGGGATCTTTCGAATCCCAGATGAGAATGTTGAGCTGATTAACCTTCTGACAAGGGTAGAATGTTGCTTTGTCAGAAGAAAACGGTATTTTCTAGGTAGTAGTGGTGAAGCTGCATCTCGTTTCGCTGCAATGCTTGCACTGTTTGAAATTTGTATGATTGCAAGCGATTTAGTTTGTGCAGCAAAATATGAAGCACTTAGAGAAGAGTTTTTAGCTCTCGTGATGTTTGGCGAACTGGCTCTGATGGGTTTCTTTGGAAGGTTTGCCTGATATCTTGTACAATTTCAGCAGATAAGAATTTTATGCCGTAATCTGACGGTTTACACTCTCAGTGCCTAAGAACATCTCATTACACGCCTCAGTCCTCTGAATGCCATGTGGTTTCCTCTTAATTTATGTAGGAAGTTCTTTTGGACAACAGTGGGTGATATCATTCCCAACATTTACTACACCATGCTTGGCGCTCTCACTTGAGATGTGGTCAGTTCTGGTAATTATTTAGCTCCTGAAGCGAAACAAAAGGAGTCGATTACAAGAAAATCTAAATAACTTTATGAGTTGCTTTACATGATGCCTCAAACAGACTGTACCGATGTCGCATACATTTTTTTAAATTGCGTTTGAAAATTAGGGGGTTTTATGTGGACATACTGTACTTTATGTTATAAGAAACAATAATGCGTAGTTTTTTTTGTTCTGTAAAACTGTAATTTAACATAATATATCACACTTTATGGTTTGTCAGTAATGTGATTTATTATGTTAAAGAACAGTTTTACGCAACAAAAGGTCAAAAGACCCGTTTGACATCTCCAAAGACAATACCACAACTAAAGATCGTACGTAAGGGCGTTGCATCTTAGTCCAGAATGTTTGATCCGTAAGAACACAAGTTTCTTGTAAAAAAATAGCCAGTAGTTATCTGAAGATAGCCTAATAAGCCGAAAACTATTTCATACAATTAAAAATCATTAGAACAAAAAACCGCCTAAGTGTTATTCAACCCTCAGCAAAGACTATAGTTGTTAACAATATATACTCTGTCTACCTATTTTTGGGTCATTCATTGTAAAGGCAAACTGCTTATAAAGTTCGCAGTTTAATATATGAAGACACAGGGAGTTTGTTCTCCCACCAACAAGAGTAACGAAATTTGATCATACTGTGGAGGGCTATTTCTTTCTATGTAGTCAGAGTCCGATGAGGAACCTACGCTGAAAGAATGTGTGTGTTTCACTGAGGGCTTGATTTAATTCTAGCTGTTGATGCAGTAGCTGTACTAGTGAAGCATAGCGCAAACCGACACGAGACCTGTTGGAATATTGCTTTGCAGTGTGGGATCCTTACCAGGTAGGATTGACGGAGGACACCGAAAAAGTGCAAAGAAGGGCAGCTCGTTTCGCGTTATCCCTCCATAGTGGTGAGAGTGTCACTGATATGATACGCTAGTTGGGGTGGCAGTCATTGAAACAAAGGCGGTTTTCTTTGCAGCGAGATCTATTTACGAAATTTCAATAACCAACTTTCTCTTCCGAATGCGAAAATATTTTGTCGACGCCCGCCTACGTAGGGAGAAATGATCATCATAATGAAATAAGAGATATCAGAGCTCGAACGGAGATATTTAGGTGTTCCTTTTTCCCACGCGCCATTCGAGAGTGGAATGGTAGAGAAGTAGTATGAAAACCGTTCGATGAACCCTCTACCAGGCACTTCAGTGTGAATTGCAGAGTAACCATGTAGATGTAGTACAAACATTAGGCTGTCAGACGTATGTGACTTTCGGGTGGAGTGGAGTGAAAACATACATATTTGGTGCCTTACATGTGTCTGGTTTGTATCAACATAGCAGCATTTGCAGGGATGTATCAGTCTTTTGCTTTCAAATAATCTGTTGCTGAAAGTTATCGTTTGTTAGTGGAAGCGTACGGATAGCAAGTTCTGTCAGAAGCAACGGGCAGAGATTGGTTTCAACGATTTAAAGGGAACGATTTTGACGTGATTGAGAAAAAGCCTCGCTTCCCACGCCCGGGTTCCCGGGTTCGATTCCCGGCGGGGTCAGGGATTTTCTCTGCCTCGTGGTGACTGGGTGTTGTGTGCTGTCCTTAGGTTAGTTAGGTTTAAGTAGTTCTGAGTTCTAGGGGACTGATGACCGACCATAGATGTTAAGTCCCATAGTGCTCAGAGCCATTTGAACCATTTTTTTGAGAAAATGCGTCCTACCCGTGTGGTGTACCATGAACTGCAGCAACTGGGTCAAATGGAGAATACTGAACGTTACGAAACACAATTATTCAATATGAGTAACGCATATAATGAAAAACGCAAACATTATGGCCAGACACATGGCAAAGTCATTTTGCTTCATGTCAATGGCAAACCAAATGTTGCAAACCGAGTGAAGGAAACTTTGATAGGATCACAATGAGTTGTCTTACCCTACCACCGTCTTGAGCTCCTTAACGATCTCTAAAATTGGCTCTTTGAATGAACCACCTCAAAAAACTCTAAAGAAGTTTATCGCGAAATCTGTTATTTGAGAAGCGGAAAACTACAGTACATTGTCTCAAAATATTTTACAGCCGCGTCTTGTCACGGTCCGCGCGGCTCTCCCCGTCGGAAAGTTAGTTTAAGTTAGATTATGTAGTGCGTAAGCTTGGGGACCGATAGCCTCAGCAGTTTGCTCCCACAAGCCCCCCCCCCTCCCCCCAAAAGAAAAAAATATTTTATCAACACTTGTCTTTTGTCTGACAAATAGCGGTAATTCATTCACTTACACAATACATGTTAGCTGTTCAGTCATTTTCCGGATGTAGGGAAACCTAATAGAAACGATGATTTTGATGACGCACCGAGCAGTTCCAAGATCCTAGAGGTATTCCCTTTCAACGAAAGGTTCTGTCACTGTAATAAATAACTAATGGTTTTGCGGGAATGTGTTGGATAATTGTTTTCTTCAGTCACGTTAAACTGTTTTCATGAAAACGAAAGGCCAGTATCTTCGTAACAGAACAAAACTGGTCAATGAGGAAAGTTAGATGAAAGTTTCAGATAACTCTGTAAAATATGCCGTTGTTGCTGCTGATGAAAATTGTGAAACGTGGAGTGGTACACAAATAGAGCTGTGTGAACCATAGCTTGGGTGAAGCACTAACATGAGTGAGTTTTACTTCTTGCACTCATTGAACGCCGTGCAAGACTTCTTCAATGAAGTTGATGAGACGATGTGTACGTAACATTAGTGCGAGGGGCTTCAATAAGTAACGAAACATACTTTTTTCTCGGTCATATTTTGGTTCGAAATATGTGGAATTTGTTGTTGGACATTGTGGAATATTCCTGCTTCAGCCCCTATAGTTCCATGAAGTTCCGACAGGTGTCGGCGCTATACGAAGTCTTCAAAATGTCGTCCAAGCAGAGAGCTCTTACGGAGTTTCTTTTGGCAGAAAACCAGACCATGGCAAATATTCATAGGCGCTTGCAGTATGTCTACGGAAACCTGGCAGTGAAGAAATGCGCAGTCGTTGGGTGAGGCGTTTGATCGTTCCAACAAGCTCGTGCAGATCTGTTCGATCTTCCGTGTGGCGGCCAGTGGCACACAACTGTGATTCCTGCATTGTGGTCGTCTGCACAAAACTGCAACCGAACTACTACTCCTCCATGACAAAACATCACATGAGCCTGCACACCCGATAGCATCTCAAAAAACGTCGTTGGACTGTTCACCCTCATCTACCCTACATCCCGGATGTTGCGCCGGCCGTTGTGGCCGAGTGGTTCTAGGCGCTTCAGTCCGGAACCGCGCTGCTGCTACGGTCGCAGCTTCGAATCCTGCCTCGGGTATGGATGTGTGTGATGTCCTTAGATTAGTTAGGTTTACGTAGTTGTAAGTCTAGGGGACTGATGACCTCAGATGTTTAAGTCCCATAGTGCTTAGAGCCATTTGAACCGGATCTTGCGTTTACCCACTTGCATCTGTTCTCCCCAGTGAGGGTAGCACTCTGCGAGAATTAGTACGTGGATGATTTGGAGGTTACTGATGCAGCAATACGTTGACTCTGCCGTCGACCAGTAGAGTGGTTCCATGTGGACGTTGACGTCCTCCCATTAAGGTGGTGTAAGGCCGTCGCATTGGCGGAGATTACGCTTAAAAATAGGGGTTTTAGCCGAAAGAGACGGGAATAATATAGTGCATTAGGCTCCTGAATAAGAAACCTTTTTGAATAAAAAAAATGTGTTGCATTACTTATTGAACTCCAATCGTATTACCATCACTTCAAACAGACCTAGTTAATATTTCATTTTACTTACAGCTCTTTACTTTTTCAAATGTAGTAAAACAGTGGAATATTGATCATTCATAAATTAACCTTTTTATTTAGGCTTACTGCTTAAGGTATACACTGAGGCTAGGGAAACTGGCGGAATCATTTTAAACAAGCGAATTATTACTAATTTGATTGAAGTCGTAATTTTTTCGACTCTACGGCACGCAAGTGGATACTTCTGGTCGATCATTTTTCCTGTGCTTTGTATCGAACCGTTGTAAACCATGCATAGGATATAGTGAACTGACTCACAAAGGCTTCATCTTCATCATCATTATCACCATCATCATCATTGTCGTCGTCGTCGTACTCACCGTAATATCACAGTGGCTGCCACAGCTATGGATGTTACGCCACACAATAGAGCACACAGTTCCAAGAACGGCCGCCGTCGCCCATTTAACGAGCAAACTGTTGTTCCGGCAAATCTGACGCGGGCCGTATGACTGATCGACGCGAGCGATTAATCTGCTCCGTGTCCCGACCCAGCACCGGCTGTCAGGGGGTTAAGCACTGCCTGCCCTGTGACGGCCGCGCTACATCCATTTGTCCGGTCGCCATTGTTTTGGGCGACAAGTTGCCGACAACACGCCCCTCGCCTGCCAGCAGTTATGTTCAGCCACTTAACTCCACTGTTGCGCAGCTCTTGTTTCGAGCGAACCCGTCCGGAGTGCATTTACTGACTGCCAGCACTTACGTCCCGGGTCGAACAGCTGCGTAAACTGTAGTCACAATGGTTAAATTCGCAGTGTCAGCATTAAACAACCCGGAGAAAAAGAGGAAAGTATACCACACATGGATGAATCACAGTATATCTGGTCTGACAGGCAATTATGAAAACAGCTGTCCATTTTGTCAGTATGCAGCGTGCATCTCTACCTAACAGCAGCGAAGAGAGGTAAGGACAGAGTACTAATATTACTCAACTGCACAAGTGCATTTCACACATTACGGCAGTATCAGAAGGACGTTACATAATTTTATGTCATTACTGGCGGCGCAGAACCAATGATGCCACATTGGTGTTCGATCAAAACTGGGAGCAAATAAAAGTCACTATGTTACGCAAAAATGACTTTCCTTAGATATTTACGAGCTGCGGGGCCCCATTTACACACAGAATATTCCAGCATTAGTTTCAAGTGATGTAGCGAAACCATAGTAAAACTAATTCTGGATGGTCCTTCATATACGAAACACGCTCTTTCTGAAAGCGAGTCCAGTACTGTAAGCAATGTGCCACTTTTCTCGGTGAGTAGAACGCAGTATGCCTTACAGAACGACCTAAGCACAAACAGATTGTGCCTCCGTTAACTGCTTCTACTCCTTGTTCCCTCTCCCATTACTCTAAGCCCACTAAGATCTACCTGCGAACGTCACTTTGTAGCTCACGCAAACTGCAAAGCAGTTTGTGCCTTATACTAAGAGAACTGCTCCTTCGACCCAGCGATTCTGATCATAAAATACGTCTAGTCTCATTTATTATGTAGAGTTGTAGATCTTTTGTTTTTAACAAGATTCAGCGTCTACAGATATACCTCTGTTTAAGGCCGTCGTTGTAACACAATAACACACAGTGTGCCACTAAATGGTTCAAATGGCTCTGAGCACTATGGGACTTAACATCTTAGGCCATCAGTCCCCTAGAACTTAGAACTACTTAAACCTAACTAACCTAAGGACATCACACACATCCATGCCCGAGACAGGATTCGAACCTGCGACCGTAGCAGTCCCGCGGTTCCAGACTGCAGCGCCTAGAACCGCACGGCCACCGCGGCCGGCGTGCCACTAAAGATGTACCTATTACCTGACAACGGTCTGGCAGAAAAATTTTTAAAAATGGATCCTAAGTGGCGGATGTTTTCTAATAATCAAAGAGTTCTCTTTGCTAACGATTTACGAGCAGTTTGCAGACGTTTTTGTGTACACGCTTCAAGCTACAAGCCTGTGTACTTACTAAGTTCTACTTGACTTAGGTTGTTATGCGTAAATTGTCTACAGTCGTGTCATGTGACAATTCACTTACTGAGATACACTTTCAAGCGCTTATGTTTCTGTATGAATTATACTAATGCTTATATTTTTTATTAATGCATTACATGTAGCTATTTCACTGTCTTTTATTATAACTACCACCTGTGCAGTGACATCTGGTTTTTTTCAGTTCAGATGGGGCAGTAGTTGTACGAATTGCCACACTTATGTGATGCTCTATGATTTGCCATTAATATCTAATTTGGTGTCCGCCGAAACAGCTAATCATGATAAAGACCAATTAAACAGCTCCATATCATGTGTTTTAAAAATACCTTCGCCTTCAAAAAATATTGAACTTTCTCGATGCAACTACATGTGTAGTTTAGAAAGGATAGATTGCATGCAACCGATGGTGGCTTGTTTGTCGCTGTTAGTAGTAGTTTATGCTGTAGTGAAATAGAAGTGGATAGTTCCTGCAAATTATTATGGGTGGAGGTTATACTCAACAACCGAGCTAGGTTAATAATTGGCTCCTTTTACCGACCTCCGACTCAGCAGCATTAGGTGGCAGAACAACTGAGAGAGAATCTGGAATAGATTTCACATAAATTTCCTCACCATGTTATAGTCTTAGGTGATTTCAATTTACCAGATACAGACTGGGACACTCAGATGTTTAGGACGGGTGGTAGGGACAGAGCATCGAGTGACATTATACTGAGTGCACTATCCGAAAATTACCTCGAGCAATTAAACAGAAAACCGACTCGTGGAGGTAACATCTTAGACCTACTGATAACAAACAGACCCGAATTTTTCGACTCTGTAAGCGCAGAACAGGGAATCAGTGATCATAAAGCCATTGCAGCATCAATGAATATGGAAGTAAGTAGGAATATAAAAAAAGGTAGGAAGGTTTATCTGTTTAGCAAGAGTAATAGGAGGCAGATTTCAGACTACCTAACAGATCAAAACGAAAATTTCTGTTCCGACATTGACAATGTTGAGTGTTTATGGAAAAAGTTCAAGGCAATCGTAAAATACGTTTTAGACAGGTACGTGCCGAGTAAATCTGTGAGGGACGGGAAAAATCCGCCGTGGTTCAACAATAAAGATAGGAAACTACTGCGGAAGCAAAGAGAGCTTCACTGCAAATTTAAACGCAGCTAAAACCTCTCAGCCAAACAGGAGCTAAACGATGTCAAAGTTAGCGCAAGGAGGGCTATGTGTGAAGCGTTCACTGAATTCGAAAGTAAAATTCTATGTACCGACTTGACAGAAAATCCTAGGAAGTTCTGGTCTTACGATAAATCAGTAAGTGGATCGAAACAACATATCTAGACACTCTGGGGTGATAATGGCATTGAAACAGAGGATGACACGCCTAAAGTTGAAATACTTAACACCTTTTTCCAAAGCTGTTTCACAGAGGAAGACCGCACTGCAGTTCCTTCTTTAAATCCGCGTACGACCGAAAAAATTGCTGACACCGAAATAAGTGTCCAAGGAATAGAAAAGCAACTGAAATCACTCAACAGAGGAAAGTCCGTTGGATCTGACGGGATACCAATTCGATTCTACACAGAGTACGCGAAAGAACTTGCCCTACTTCTAACAGCCGTGTACCGCAAGTCTCTAGAGGAACGGAAGGTTGCAAATGATTGGAAAACAGCACAGGTAGTTCCAGTTTCGTCGAGCAGATGTGCAAAACTATAGGCCTATATCTCTGACATCGATCTGTTGTAGAGTTTTATAACATATTTTTTTGGAAACCCAGAATCTACTCTGTAGGAATCAACATGGATTCCGGAAACAGCGATCGTGTGAGACCCAACTCGTTTTATTTGTTCATGAGACTCAGAAAATATTAGATACAGGCTCCCACGTAGATGCCATTTTCCTTGACTTCCGGAAGGCGTTCGATTCAGTTCCTCACTGTCGCCTGATAAACAAAGTAAGAGCTTTCGGAATATCAGACCAGCTGTGTGGCTGGATTGAGGAGTTTTTAGCAAACAGAACACAGCATGTTGTTCTCAATGGAGAGACGTCTACAGAAGTTAAAGTAACCTCTGGCGTGCCACAGGGGAGTGTTATGGGACCATTGCTTTTCACAATATATGTAAATGACCTAGCAGATAGTGTCGGAAGTTCTATACGGCTTTTTGCGGGTGATACTGTAGTATACAGAGAAGTTTCAGCTTTAGAAAATTGCAGCGAAATGCAGGAAGATGTGCAGCGGATAGGCATTTGGTGCAGGGAGTGGCAACTGACCCTTAACGTAGACAAATGTAATGTATTGCGAATACATAGAAAGGAGGATCCTTTATTGTGTGATTATATGATAGCAGAAAAAACACTGGGAGCAGTTACTTCTGTAAAATATCTGGGAGTATGCGTACGGAACGATTTGAAGTGGAATGATCATATAAAATTAATTGTTGGTAAGGCGGGTGCCAGGTTGAGATTCACTGGGAGACTCCTTAGAAAATGTAGTCCATCAACAAAGGAGATGGCATACAAAACCCTCGTTCGACATATACTTGAGTATTGCTCATCAGTGTGGGATCCGAACCAGGTCGGGTTGACGTAAGAGATAGAGAAGATCCAAAGAAGAGCGGCGCGTTTCGTCACAGGGTTATTTGGCAAGCGTGATAGCGTTACGGAGATGTTTAGCAAACTCAAGTGACAGAATCTGCAAGAAAGGCGCTCTGCATCGCGGTGTAGCTTGCTGTCCAGGTTTTAAGAGGGTGCATTTCTGGATGAGGTATCGAATATATTGCTTCCCCCTACTTATACCTCCCGAGGAGATCACGAATGTAAAAGCAGAGAGATTCGAGCGCGCACGGAGGCTTTCCGGCAGTCGTTCTTCCCGCGAACCATACGCGACTGGAGCAGGACAGGGAGGTAATGACAGTGGCACGTGTAGTGCCCTCCGCCACACACCGTTGGGTGGCTTGCGGAGTATAAATGTAGATGTAGCTCCAAGTTAGTTTACAATAGTAACAGAGAAAACTGCTTTCTTAAGATGAGAGCACTGAATACTGTCCGATACCAACACTCAAAACATGTACTTAAAGGTGATAACAGATATTAACACCTCCAAAAGACATTCATTACTCGATGCAGACCTAATTCATTGCTAACATTTTAGTACACTGAATTAAGGTAGAAGTAATAACTGCAAGATGTGCTTTTAAGTATGACCTTGATTGTATATTTTGAGTGCATCCAGCTTCAAACCACTAGTTATCAGTGTTCATTCGGTTTCAACCATTTATTCTCTTAACCATATGCAAGTACAGATCGTTTGAGAATAACAACACTAATTAACAAAAAATTTGCTGCGTTAACAGCACCACCAGTTCTGAGTTTATTCTGGTTATACTTATCCCACATAAATTTTTTTCGTTCGTAGATTCTTGTGTAGATTGTGCTTCATTTGTAACGCAAAATTTAATATTTCCCCACAAATGTTATTTTTCAGAATACTGATCAACAATCAGGAATCAGTAATATTTTCATTATCTCTGCACAATAATAATTTTTATTGAAGAAGATGAGTATTCAGAGCAGTGCATCTCAGACTGAGAATACATGTGTACACATCTGAATCGGATGTACTGTTCAGATCGTCAACATGGAAGGAAAGTTGTTCTTGTTCGAATCTATTACACCAATAGTTGAATATTTAAATTTTACACACCCAGACAGGAAAAATGTAAAATTGCGAGAATTTGAGGCATTTGAAAATGGAAAATTACCGGAACAAGCTGAATGTGTGAAATAAATGTATTCTTACAACAGCCAAGGTAGAGAATGAAATTGTCTTTAAAGAACTAGTGAAGGTAACGTGGAGAAAATACGTAGTAATGAGATGCAATGTTCAGAAATACTTCACTTAGCTAAGACTTTGAGCTTGAAGTGTTGTTTACTTGCTTGGAGTAGTCTCGTGTGATGATCCTGCAGACCTGAACCAGCGTATTCCTGTCCTGTTATCCTTGATAATACAGTTCCATAATGTGCAAATCCTGATGAAACTGCCCTCTGTCTTCATCATTAAGAGTAATCGGAAGAAAAGCTGAGGGTATAGTTTGATTCGGGTAGTTGCAGTGCAATATAAAGTCATTTGAAAGGGGATTTATCTTCGAAAACTGATCCACATGATTATAAATAAAATATATCTTCACACATGTGTAGATCGAAATGTCGCGAAAAGCCGACACCTTTCCTCCAATTGGAGCCGCATAACTGGGTGCCTATTTGCTGCCCAAAATGTTTTCCATAAATCTCATGAAAAAATGATGCTTCTTAAATAACGAGTCCCTTTGTTAACCGCTAAGTGACTATAGGGCGAGACGCCTTCTCCTACACTTTTAGTAGACATAATTTCTTTTTGTCAACCTATGTATGAGTTTGGGCACTAAATCTCCTTTCAAATGACTCTACATTGCACTGCAACAACCTGAATCAAACTATGCCCTCAGCTTTTCTTTCTATTTCTCTTCTCGACTGGTTTTATATTCGAATGTAACTGTGGTAAGTAAACACACACACACACACACAAAACCAGGCACGCAAGGTAACAAGGAGAGGAGGGAGAGGAAGAGAAGAGGAGGAAGAAGAACAAGAAGAAGAAAGAGGAGAAATGTACTTTATTGAAACAAACTTATTCAATACTAACAGTACACCATCTATTGTTTTATGATCAATCAGATGAATTATTTGCGACTCACGTACGTGAAGTAGCAATGTACCTTCAAATAGCATTGTCCTACGAATCTCTTTGTTTTACTATTTTCATTTCCTCAGGGGTGAGTGCAGTCACAGGGAGAACATAGAACTCTTTGGTGTTTTGAAGTAAATTTCATAATCCGAAGATTCCAGGACAGAAAGAAGGTCAGCGTCAGTCGTAGTGTAACCTGTCTTTGTTATTGCTTTCCAGATCTAGATTTCAACTGACAGTGCAGATATCATTAGTGCGTTTTAAGTAGGCATATAGACTGAATGTAATTATAACGACACATAGGGTGTATTTCAGTGTATCGTAGACACGTAAAAGTATAAGTGAAACTTGTACAGGCATAAGTTAGAATAGAATATCTGTCGTTATAATTAGGTTTTGTCGACATGATTATTTATAACATGCTGATGAGACCTGCATTGTCAGTTGAAATGTAGATCTGGAAAGCAATAAGAAAGACAGGTTACACTACGACCGATGCTCACCTTCTTTCTGTCCTATATTACATCATGATCGTGGGGCACAACCTTTCTCATGGAATCGAACGGGAATCCGAAGACTGTTTTGAACACCACTCTGCATTAATGGGTACGGTCCTCTTGGAGGTGGAACGCCGGTGCCTTCCTCTGACCAGTTATGGGGTGATTGACAGTTTGACGTGGATTCCGAGTCACGGTGCCACGCGGCATTTTTCACACCCATAAACACTGCCAGAAGTGAAAGAAGTGATAAGTGACAGATAAAAATCCAAGGACTGAAAGGGTACCGAGCCCGAGGCGAGGCGTTTACCACAGAGTCACGGTTGTGGTGTGCCTTACGTGTCATTTGAAAGTTTCAACAAGTATTTGAGTGTAAAGCAATGTGCTTATTGGTGTTGTATGATGTGATTTAGAGGTTAAACTTACACTCTGTGTCCAGCTTTCACAGAATTTCTCTGCTCTACAAAATGAATCACAGCCCTTTTATTGAATGAGTATATTTTAATTAATTTTTGCTTCAAAAGACGTTTGCTAGTAGCTAAAGTCTGGATTTCAAACTGTCCAGTCGATGAGAAGCTATGTTTTTATTGATTCCGCTGGCTCCAGTAAAGTAACGGTATAACAAAGACATCTGTGCTAGCGACTGCTCGCTGATGCTATGCTGGACCTAAGGACGTGGCGGTAGACCAGAATGGCGAATTAGTTGTTGCTGTATTAAATTTGATTACCCGAGGAATCTATTTTGTGGTCGATCAGTGCTGTAAAGCTAATATTGATTTTCCTCCCAATATATTTAAGGTTACCGTCGCCAAGTGATATGTCAGTACGGGAATTTTAGATTTCAAAGTCACATGCAACACATTATATCTGAGCACCACGTGTGTTGCGAATTCAAGTGTAATTTACTGTCGAACGCGTAACAGGATTGTTACATCACCGTTCAAATTTTCCACCTTCCCCCTCTCCAACGAGATAGTCCTCTGCCTCACTTAAATATCAGACCTGCACCTGTAGTTTTCTAATGCTCATCTCTTTCAACAACTAAACAGTCCGTAATTTGTATCATAGTACGTTAGAGTGATTTCTAAAGTCTCTCAGTCGGCTCACTTCCATAGAATACCAAATATCTCTCCTCCATGTTTTCCAATATAGTTCACTGTTCGAATTAAATCTTGAGTCCAAATTCTTGCACAATCAGATTAACTCCCCTCCCCCTCTACCAGTCACCCTTCCACCTCTCTATCAAAAAATTCAAAGTTACCGCTTTAGTAAAAAAATTTACCGATAATATTAATATGGCATCACAATACATTAAATAGGAAGACACAAATTTTGCATTTCGCTTTACATCAGTCATAACATTAACTAACACGAATACAGACAACATATAGAATAAATTTTTGCAGGTTGTTTTTTGTTTTATATTAACATAGAAAATACTCTATACAAGAAAATGAGAAAACATTAGAATATGATACATATCCACACAGCATATTAATTAAACACGAATATAACACCAAAATCTTCGATTGTAATGTAAACGATCATTTGTTCACAAAATGCTGCACATAACCAGTACGTATGAATCTTACATTTTTCAGTTTAACTTCGCTTCACTCATAAGTAGATTTGGCGAAATTTTTTTTATAAATTGTAAGAACTGAAATAGGCTTCCCTATTTTTTTCCGTCATAGCATTTGAAGATGTTCAATGTAGGCCTAAACCGGTTCCGTTTTTGTCATAAAATTGGACGATTTCTGACAGAATTTGAGTCTTTTCAGTATTTTGTGTCACCGTTTCCATTCTGTCTCATATTCTCCTTAGATTCGCAACAACGCTTTTGTTTTTATTTACCTAATAAAAGGGGTCATTCGGAAGGAATAGTTCAAATGGCTCTGAGCACTATAGGACTTAACTTCTGAGGTCATCAGTCCCCTAGAACTTAGAACTACTTATACCTAACCAACCTAAGGACATCACACACATCCATGCCCGAGGCAAGATTCGAACCTGCGACCGTAGAGGTCGCGCGATTCCAGACTTAGCGCCTAGAACCGCTCGCCCACCCCGGCCGGCTCATTCGGAAGGACGACCGTTAAAATCCTCTTCTCTACTCACCGCCGACGGGACGTTAAGCCGTAATCTTCGCTTCTTTTTACCCGCTTCCTTTGTTATATTAAATTCCCAGAGCTTTGTTGCTGTTTTTGCAATATTACGAATCAGTATTGTCAAGGTGAAAGTGTTCCCTAACTTTGGCACCGAAGCTGTGCGAGGTAATGAACACTGCAGCGGACACCTAGTTCACTCCAGTGTCAGTAATTTTGTGCGGGGATGTCTCCCTTAGCCTCTGAAGGGCCCCGAAGACAATCTTGTTCACGCTTCGCCAAGTGCCCCGTTAGCTGTCAGTTTCGGCAGTTCCTGCACAACCTTGCCAACTAGTGTAGCAGCCTCACTGCGGAACAAGTTTCTACTGCACTTCACTTAAGATGTCGAGGACATGTTTTAAAGAAAAGGGGGGAAAAGTAAGAGGTAGTGGCGTTTCTTGAAGGGACCATATCGGTTTTACATCGAAGTTTTTTGTCTGCCTTAAGACCATTTCCATCGTCAAGGGATGTCTGCTGGGAGGACATTCTGCCTTCTTTGTAGTGGCGTTCAAGCTGAATTGAGATCTGAAACACTTGCCATCAGATAAGGCGTAAGTAATAGACAACATTCCTCCGCAATTTCTAAAATCATTGAGGGGCGTGGTAACCAAACAACTATTTTGATTGATTTGTAGAAACAATTGGATTGGAGAACATTTTCATTTTTTATTTTATATATTTATTTATTTTACTCTTGAGTCATCAGTCTTCTGACTGGTTTGATGCAGCCCGCCACGAATTCCTCTTCTGTGCCAATCTTTTGAGCTCAGAGTAGCACTTGCAACTTACGACCTCAATAATTTACTGGGTGTATTCCAATCTCTGTCTCCCTCTACAGTTTTTGCCCTCTACAGCTCCTTCTAGTGCTATGTAAGTCATTTGCTGATGTCATAACAGCCGGTCGAGGTGGCCGAGCGGTTCTAGGCGCTACAGTCTCGAACCACGTGACCGCTACGGTTTCAGGTTCGAATCTTGCCTCAGGCATGGATGTGTGTGATGTCCTTAGGTTGGTTAGGTTTAAGTAGTTCTAAGTTCTAGGGGACTGATGACCTCAGAAGTTAAGTCCTATTGTGCTCAGAGCCATTTGAACCATTTAGCCTCTTGCTTCCATTATCAAACGCAACGTCAGAATTGCCTCTCTGGTGCCTTTGCCTTTCCTAAAGTCAAACTGATCGCCATCTAACACATCCTTAGTTTTCTTTTCCATTCTTCTGTGTATTATTCTTGTCAGCAACTTGGATGGATGAGTTGTTAAGCTGATTGTGCGGTAATTCTCACCCTTGTCAGCTCTTGTAGTCTTCGGAATTGTGTGGATAATATTTATCCGAAAGCCAGACGGCATATTGCCAGACTCTTACATCCTATAAATAAACGTGAATAGTCGTTTTGTTGCCACTTCCTCCAAACATTTTAGAAACTCTGATGGAATGTTATCTGTCCCTTCTGCCTTATTTCACCTTAAGTATTCCAAAGATCATTTAAGTTCTGACTCTAATACTGGATCCCCTATCTGTTCTACATTGACTCCTGTTTGTTCTTATACCACGTCAGACAAATCTTTGCCATCGTACAGGCCTTCAGTGTACTCTTCCCACCTATCCGCTCTCTGCTCTGCATTTAAAAGTGGAATCCCGTTACACAATTACTGTTAGCAACCACGCTTTTAATTTCACGGAAGGTTTTTTTTAACTTTCCTGAATGCCGGGTCCGTCTATCCGGCTATCATTCGTTTTTCGATTTCTTCCCAATTTTCATGCAGCCATTTCGTCTTAGCTTCCCTGCTCTTCCTATTTATTTCATTCCTCAGCGACTTGTATTTCCCAGTTTCCCTGAACACTTTTTGTATTTCCTTCTTTCATTATTTCTTTTACCCATGGTTTCTTCGCAGTTACTTTCTTTGTACCTATGTTTTTCTTTCCAACTTCTGTGATTGCCCTTTGAGAGATGTCCATTCCTCTTCAACTGTACTGCCTACTGAGCTATTCCTTATTGCTGTATCTATAGAGCCTTAGAAAACTGAAAGCATACCTCGCCATTCCTTAGTACTTCCGTA